>NC_135329.1:7672169-10172169 GCF_023851605.1 Tamandua tetradactyla
TGAGCAAAAAATGAGGCTCTTTTGGGGGTGACTCATAGGCTTAAATTTTAAGTAGACTTGACCTATCCTTTGAGGGGTTAAGTTTCATATGAACAAACCCCAAGACTGGGGGCTCTGCCTATAGCTTTGGTTGTCCACACTGCTTGTGAGAATATCAAGAATCCAACTTGGGGAAGTTGAATTTCTCCCCATTCTCACCACTCCCCGAAGGGGGCTTTGCAGATACTTTTCCACTCACTGATCAAATCAATCTGGGATTCATCGGGGCATCACTCTGTACGAACCAGCAAAATCTCATGTCCTACCTGAGATTCCAAGTACTTATGGCGTTCAATCAAACTATCTACATAAGTAATATTAGGAAATGCACTAGTCAAAATATAAATTTTGCAACTAATAAACATTTTTTGCTTTAGTCTCACACAGAAGGTGACATTTTAAAATATTAATTACCATCTATTTTCAGTACCCTGCAATAATGACATTCCTTTGTTCTTCCTCATGCAAAAACATTTTAAAAGTTGTACCTTGTACATTTCACTATTATTATACACTCTAGGCATTCCTAGATTATACCATCTCAATCTTTAACATCTATCTTTCTTTCTGATTTCATTTATGTCCCCATCCCTCCTCCCTCTATCATTCTCACATGCAGCTTCATTCAGTATTTTAACATAATTATATTACAGTGAGGTAGTATTGTGCTGTCCATTTCTGAGTTTTTGTATACAGTCCTGTTGCACAGTCTGTATCGCTTCAGCTCCAATTACCCAATATCTTACCTTATTTCTATCTCCTGATGGTCTCTGTTACAAACAAAATATTCCAAGTTTATTTACCAATGTCAGTTCATATCAATGAGACCATACAGTATTTGTCCTTTAGTTTTTTTTTTCATTTTTTTTTATTAATTAATGGAAAAAAAGAAATTAACCCAGCATTTAGAAATCATACCATTCTACATATGCAATCAGTAATTCTTTACATCATTACATAGATGCATGATCATCGTTTCTTAGTACATTTGCATCGGTTTAGAAGAACTAGCAACACAACCGAAAAAGATATAGAATGTTAATACAGAGAAAAAAATAAAAGTAATAATAGTAAAAACAAAACAAAACAAAACAAAAACCTATAGCTCGAATGCAGCTTCATTCAGTGTTTTAACACGATTACTTAACAATTAGGTATTATTGTGCTGTCCATTTCTGAGTTTTTGTATCTAGTCCTGTTGCACAGTCTGTATCGCTTCAGCTCCAATTACCCAATATCTTACCTTATTTCTATCTCCTGATGGTCTCTGTTATGAACAAAATATTCCAAGTTTATTTACCAATGTCAGTTCATATCAATGAGACCATACAGTATTTGTCCTTTAGTTTTTGGCTAGTCTCACTCAGCATAATGTTCTCAAGGTCCATCCATGTTATTACATACTTCATAAGTTTATTCTGTCTTAAAGCTGCATAATATTCCATCGTATGTATATACCACAGTTTGTTTAGCCACTCATCTGTTGGTGGATATTTTGGCTGTTTCCATCTCTTTGCAATTGTAAATAATGCTTCTATAAACATTGGTGTGCAAATGTTCGTTTGTGTCTTTGCCCTTATGTCCTCTGAGGTCCATCCATGTTGTTACATACTTCATAAGTTTATTCTGTCTTAAAGCTGCATAATATTCCATTGTATGTATATACCACAGTTTATTTAGCCACTCATCTGTTGGTGGATATTTTGGCTGTTTCCATCTCTTTGTAATTGTAAATAATGCTGCTGTAAACATTGGTGTGCAAATG
Organism: Tamandua tetradactyla; assembly: GCF_023851605.1. Lineage (NCBI taxonomy): Eukaryota > Metazoa > Chordata > Mammalia > Pilosa > Myrmecophagidae > Tamandua > Tamandua tetradactyla. The sequence continues at coordinate 7,673,974 of NC_135329.1, forward strand.
TCCGTTTGTGTCTTTGCCCTTATGTCCTCTGAGTAGATACCTAGCAATGGTATTGCTGGGTCATATGACAATTCTATATTCATCTTTTTGAGGAACCGCCAAACTGCCTTCCACAGTGGTTGCACCATTTGACATTCCCACCAACAGTGAATAAGTGTGCCTCTTTCTACACATCCTCTCCAGCACTTGTCATTTTCTGTTTTGTTGATAATAGCCATTCTGGTGGGTGTGAGATGATATCTCATTGTGGTTTTGATTTGTATTTCTCTAATGGCCAGGGATGTTGAACATCTCTTCATGTGCCTTTTGGCCACTGTATTTCCTCTTCTGAGAGTTGTCTGTTCAAGTCTATTTCCCATTTTGTAATTGGATTGGCTGTCTTTCTGTGGTTGAGTTGAACAATCTCTTTATAAATTCTGGATACTAGACCTTTATCTGATATGTAGTTTCCAAATATTGTCTCCCATTGTGTAGGCTGTCTTTTTACTTTTTTGATGAAGCTCTTTGATGCACAAAAGTGTTTAATTTTGAGGAGTTCCCATTTATTTATTCATTTCTTCAGTGCTCTTGCTTTAGGTGTAAGGTCTATAAAACCGCCTCCAATTATAAGATTTATAAGATATCTCCCTACATTTTCCTCTAACTGTTTTATGGTCTTAGACCTGATGTTTAGCTCTTTGATCCATTTTGAGTTAACTTTTGTATAGGGTGTGAGATACAGGTCCTCTTTCATTCTTTTGCATATGGATATCCAGTTCTCTAGGCACCATTTATTGAAGAGACTGTTCTGTCCCAGGTGAGTTGGCTTGACTGCCTTATCAAAGATCAAATGTCCATAGATGAGAGGGTCTATATCTGAACACTCTATTCGATTCCATTGGTCAATATATCTATCTTTATGCCAGTACCATGTGTACAAATTTTAAAAATGTTTTTGCATGAGGAAGAACAAAGAAATGTTATTACTGCAGGGTGCTGAAAATAGATGGTAATTAATATTTAAAAATTTTACCTTATGTGTGAGACTAAAGCAAAAAAATGTTCATTTGGTACAAAATTTATATTTTGACTAGTGCATTTTCTAATATAACTTGTGTAGACAACTTAATTGAACACCATAAGTACATGGAACCTTGAATAGGACATGAGATTTTGTTGGTTTGACCAGAGTGATGCCTCAATAAATCCCAGAGTGATTTGAACAGTGAATAAAAAAGTATTTGCAAAGTCCCCTTAGGGGAATGGTGAGAAAGGGGGAAAATTCAACTTCCCCAAGTTGAATTCTTGATATTCTCACAAGCAGTGTGGACAATGAAAGCTATAGGCTGAGCCCCCAATCTTGGGGGTTGTTCATATGAAACTTAACCCCACAAAAGATAGGTCAAGCCTACTTAAAATTAGGCCTAAGAGTCACCCCCAGAGATCCTCTTTTGTTGCTCAGATGTGGCCTCTCTCTCTCCAGCCAACACAACAAGCAAACTCACCACCCTCCCCCTGTCTATGTGGGACATGACTCCCAGGGGTGTGGACCTTCCTGGCATGGTGGGACAGAAATCCTGCAATGAGATGAGACTCAGCATCAAGGGATTGGGAAAACCTTGTCAACCAAAAGGGGAAGAGTGAAATGAGACAAAACAAAGTGTCAATGGCTGAGAGATTCCAAACAGAGTCGAGAGGTTATCCTGGAGGTTACTCTTATGCATTAAATAGATATCACCTCGTTAGTCAAGATGTAGTGGAGAGGCTGGAGGGAACTGCCCGAAAATGTAGAGCTGTGTTCCAGTAGCCATGTTTCTTTGGTTTGGCACTCATCATAAAATCCACACATCTGTATTATCTGACTACTCTCATGATTTTCTTGCAAGAGTGTAGTAAAATCAGGCCATTTAGCCTTTAGTGAGGGAGGGTAAGTGAAAGTATCCAAACTATAATAACCTCTGTCTACAGAGTTACCATAAATATGTAGCTTGTGTCAGGAACCTGACGTTCAGTTCTGAATAGTTCACAAAGACCATAAAACTGCCCATCTCTGTCTCCACACACTGTTACTGGTGTTGATGCTGGCCGAATAGCTGACTCTTCCAAGAGGAGGTCACAAACACAGTCACATCCCGCTGTATGTTGTTCTCTAGCAGGCACTTGCATAGCTGTGCTTTCTCCGTGTACTTGCCCAAATCACCGATGTCATTTTAGAAGTACAAGCCACAGTAGTGGCGGTGGCAGTGGTGTTGTAGCGACGGCAGCGGCGGAGGCTGAAGCTGGAACTTTTCCTATATTATATCCAGCCCCGGAGACGTGTCTGCACAGGAAGTCAAAGTTTGACACCATTCTCCCTTCTGCCTTGGTAAGCGTCACATTGTCTCTGTCTGAATCCAAGCTGTAGGCCCCTAGGGGAGACCCCAGATGTGAGTGAAAACTGCTGGGCCCCACTGTTATTTGTTGATTCTTTATTGCTTTTTTATTCTCAGTTTCATTTATTTCTGCTCTAATCTTGGTTTTTTCTTTCCTTCTCCTTGCTCTGAGTTTAGTTTGCTGTTCTTTTTCTAGTTCTTGTAGGTATACAGTTAGGTCTTTGATATTAGCTCTTTCTTCCTTCTTAACGTAAGCATTCAGGTCTATAAATTTCCTTCTTAGCATGCCTTGCTGCATCCCTTAAGTGCTGACATGTTGTGTTTTCATTTTCATTCATCTCAAGATATTCACTAATTTCCCTTGCAGTTTCTTCTTTGACCCACTGGTTGTTTGAGTGTGTTGTTTAACCTCCATATGTTTGTGGATTTTCCAGTTCTTTTCCTGTAATTGATTTCCAATTTTATTCCATTATGATAAGAAAAAGGTCCTTGTATAATTTCAGTCACTTTGTATTTATTGAGACCTGTTTTGTGACCCAACATGTGGTCTCTTCTGGAGAATGATCCATGTGCACTTGAGAAGAATGTGTATCCTACTGTTTGGGGGCACGCGGTTCTATACATGTCTTTCAGACCTAGTTCGCTTATTATATTATTCAACCTCTCTGTTTCCTTATTGATCCTCTGGCTAGATGTTCTATCTATTGATGAGAGTGGGGTATTGAAGTATCAATCTATTATTGTAAAGATGTCTATTACTCCCTTAAGGTTTTGTTAGTTTTTGCCTCATGTATTTGTGACACCCTGGTTAGGTGCATAAATATTTATAATGTTATTTCTTCTTTGTTGTTTGCCCCTTTTATTAATATATAGTGTCCTTCTTTGCCTCTTATGAGAGTTTTGCATTTAAAGTTTATTTTATCCAACAAAATTTTGTCCAATATTAGTATAGCTACCCCAACTCTTTTTTGGTTACTATTTGTGTAGAATATCTTTTTCCAGCCTTCAAATATCAACCTATTTATAACCTTTTGGAACAGCATAAAGATGGATCATATATATATATGTATATACACACACACACACACACACACACACTCAGCTGCCAATTTGTGTCTTTTAATTGGGGAGCTTAATCCATTAACATTCAAGGTTACTACTGTAATGTTCATACTTATTTCAACCATTTTATCCTTTGGCTTTTAAATGTCATATCTTGTTTTTGTCTTTCTTTTTACCGTTAGTTACCCTTACTGATAATCTTCATTTCTACGCATTCTTCCGAACTTCTTTTCTGTCTTTTCTTTTCAGCCTACAGAACTCCCTTTAGTATTTCTTATAGGGCAGGTGTCTTGTTAATGAACTATCTCTGCTTATCTGAGAATATTTAAACTCCCCCTCATTTTTAAAGGACAGTTTTGCCAGATAAAGAATTGTTGGCTGGCAGTTTTTCTCTTTCAGTGTCACAAATATATCATATTACCACCTTCTTGCCTCCATGGTTTCTGATGAGAAATTGGCACTTAGTCTTATGGAGTGTCCCTCATATGTGATGGATCACTTTTCTTTTGCTGCTTTCAGAATTCTCTTTATCTTTGGCATAATAAATACTCATACTGTTAGTATATGTGTGTATCTTGGAGTAGGTCTATTAGAATTTATTCTATTTGGAGTACATTTTGCTTCTTGGATATGTATTTACCTCTTTTATAAGAGTTGGAAGTTTTTAGCCTTTATTTCCTCAAATACTTCTTCTGTCCCTTTTCCCTGCTCTTCTTTCATGATATGTATATTTGTGCACTTCATGCTGTCATTCAATTTGCAGTGACCCTGCTTAATTTTTTCCATTCTTTTTCTCTATCTGTTCTTTTGTCTGTTTGATTTTGTATACCCTGTCTTCTAGGTCAGATATCCTTTTGTCTGCCTGTTAAAATCTGCCATTGTATGCCTCTAGTGTATTTTTAATCTTATCTGTTGTGTCTTTCAATCCCATAAATTCTATTATTTTTTTTGCATGCTTTCAAATTCTTCTTTATGCTCACTCCATGTCTTCTTAGTGTCCTTTATCTCTTTAACCATATTTTCCTTCATTTACTTGATTTAGGAGATTTGTTAGAACATCTTTGATGAGTTGTTCCCAATACTGTATCTCTCCCAACTTTTTAATTTGTTCCTTTGACTCGGCCATATTTTTTTATTTTATTATTTTTTTTTACATGGGCAGGCACCAGGAATTGAACCTGGGTCCTTGGGCACGGCAGGCAAGCGTTCTTGCCAAGCCACTCGGCCATATTTTCTTGTTTCTTAATATGGCTTGTAATTTTTGCTGATATCTGGACATCTGATTATCCTGGTGAGATTATTCTGAAGGCCAGTTTCTCTCTCTTTTTATGATTTTGTGGTTCATTGGGTTTATTTAAGCCTGTTCTTGACATTTGGCTTGTTAGTATTTCCTTGCCAAAACAGGGTCAGGGACCCATACTGGAGGTGCTAACCAGTTCCAAAGGCTGGGATGAGGGTCAGAAAAGACACCAGAAAGTCTTTTCCCAGATCGCCAAGGTTGCTCTTTTCTGACCTGACCAACAGTTGGTGGTCTTTGGCCACCCATTACCAGCCCGAATGCTGGGGGCTTTTCAGAAGAGCCTCAAGACCTACAGCCATCCTATATGAATGAAAAATACACTGCAATAGGTTAAACCAATAACATTTGGGGATTCTTTATTATAGTGGCACAACTTAGTATATCAATACTACCTCTTACACTAGCCCTGTTTTAAACTTCCCACAATTATCTAAAACATAGTGTACCATCTTTGACATCCGTACAGATTTAGATGTTCCGTATTTGTATGGGTAAAACATTTCTTGTTGTTTCTTATCAAAAAGAAAAGTGACGGCAAGAGAGATTTTGTTTTTTTCATGTAGGATCAGAAGAGAGACCAATCAAAAAATAAGTCATTTATGATTGATATAAACTATTGTCAAATTTAATCTCATCTGAGGCCTTGATTAAATTTCAGTAATTAGGTGACCAAAGTTATTTGTTGTTATTGTTGGTTTGTTAGGTTGTAAATGGAGGAAATCACTAAAGTTCTTTAAGGACTAAGTAATTTTAATCTTTCCTTTAAATTTTTAAATAATTTAAATTTTTAAATTATTTTCCTTTAAATTCCTTAAAGAAAGGGGGTTATTTCCATTTGTTTCCACAAATTTGAGAGTCAGAGCTTAGGTAATTTTCCCTAAAACATATAGTGAATTAATGGAAAGGGAAATACCAAAACCTGGCTCTTATCATTTCTACTATGTCTGCACTTTGTAGACACAGTAAAAATTATAAGATGATAAGAAGGAGGTCATGAAAAAGTTGAGCTTAGACGTATGCTTCCTGTCATTGTGAATTAAATAATTTAGACAAAACTTCACATTGGGGACAAGCAAAAAGCTAGACAAAATATAAAATTATCTTTCTAAAACTAGCAAATTATCATGATAGTAGGGAATTACCAGGCTAAGATCCTAGAGAAGATGAAAATGCACAAAGATGAACATAGTATTGGTGCCACTTTTGTCCAGAGGATATTTAGAGATCCAGAACAGGGGACAGAGAGGCTTAGCAATGCCTTTGGCAACCTCATGGAGGCTAGCAGGCCAAAGTTGGGGTTCAGTGCCCACCAGGGAAAAATGGGCATACCTTGAATTGGGACTAAAAGGTCTACATATCAGAAATAAGGATGAATTGAAAGTAAACCCAACCTTGTATGAAATGCAGCCTGTCTGTGAGTCATCTGGGTAGCCCAGAAAACACCAAACCTTGACACTAGATTAAGATGATATTGGATTGCTAGTGCCCCCAAATGACTAGCAGAAGCAAATAAAAATTCTCTTTGGAGGGAAAAAAACATCGTAAGTTTCAAATTATTTTCTATAATAATTAAAAATCCAATAGTCAAGACATAGGAAAAAATAACCTGGCATACATTCATGGATAAAATATCATGAACAATAAAAATAAAACATAGCAAACTATAGTAACAGACCTCAAGAATTCTAGATATAAGTTTTAAAGCAACTATGCTTATCAAGTTCAAATAGATAAAAATGAAGCTTAAGTATTTTAGCAGAGAACTGCAAAGTACACAAAAAAAGCAACGTAGAGTTGAAAAATCACCAAACAGAAATTCTGGTAGTGACAAATAGAATAACCTATATTAAGAAATCATTGGACATATTTAAGAACAAATTAGACACAGTTAAGAAAGGTTTGATATCCCAGAAGACTGGTCAGAGAAAACTATTCAGAATAAATCATGGAAAGAAAAAATATTAAGTAAAGAAATGAGACAGAATAAAATAAAAAGATCTAACAGTTCAGAGCTAATAAACAAATTCAGCAAAGTGGTAGAGCAAGATCAACACAAAAAAATCAGTGGTGTTCTATACACTAACAATGAACAATCTGAAAAGGAAATTGTTCTGGTTTGCTAGCTACCAGAATGCAATATACCATTCTGATCTATAGAACATTGCTGAAATAAGCAGAAGACCTAAATAAATGAAAGGACATTCCATGTTCATGCGAGTCGGAAGACTAAATATCAAGATGTCAATTCTACCCAAAGCAATTTACAAATTCAATTCAATCCCAATAAAAATTTCTACATCATTCTTTGCAGAAATGGGGAAAAATAATCAAATTCATATGGAAGGGCAAAGAACCCTGGAAAGCTAAAGCTATCATGTAAAAGAATTAAAATATGTGTGAAAACTTTGTGTCTGATGCTCCTTTTATCTACAATATTGACAGATGAGTAAAAAAAAATGGATTAAAAATAAATAAATAATAGGGAGAACAATGTTAAAATAAATTGAGTAGATTGAAATACTAGTGAACAATGAAAAGGAGTGGTAAGGGGTATAGAAAAAAAATAGGGGGAAACAAAGGTTAAAATATATTGAGTAGATTGAAATACTAGTGGTCAATGACAGAGAGGGGTAAGGGGTTTGGTATATATGAGTTTTTTCTTTTTTCTTTTTATCTCTTTTTCTGGAGTGATGCAAATGTTCTAAAAAATGATCATGGTGGTGAATATACTACTATGTGATGATATTGTGAGCCATTGATTGTACACCATGCATGGAACGTATATATGTTAAGAATGTTCATGTTTGTATGTTGTTTTGGTTTGATAGTAAAAAATAAATTTAAAAAAAGAATATCAATATTAAAAAAAATTCATATGGAAGGGCAAAGAACCCTGAAGTGCTAAAGCTATCATGTAAAAGAATTAAACTATACAAATTCATAAAGTCAGAAATTAGAATACGGGTCACCAGGTGCCAAGTGGGAAGTTAATGCACAATTGGTACAGAGTTTGTCTTGGGGGTTGTGATGGTTAAGTTCACCTGTCAGCGTGGCCAGGTTTTGTTGTCCAGTTGTTTGGTCGAGAAACACTGGCCTGATTGTTACTGTGAGGACATTGTGTGCACTTAAACCCTCAGTAAATTGATTGCACCTATGGCTGATCACATCTACAATCATTTGAAATTGAAATGATTTGAATATTGAAATCATTTGAAATTTCAACAATTAGAGAAGTCTCATCCAATCAGTTGAAGGCTTTAAAAGGAGATGTGATGATTTCAGCTGTCAGAAGGAAGAATGTCCATCTCTACGTCAGCTAGCCAGCTTCTCCTGGGAAATTCATCGAAATCCTTCTTTGGAGTCCCCAGCTTGCAGTCTGCTTTATGGAATTTGGACATGTGCATCCACACAGCCACTTGAGACAATTCTTATAAAAATCTCAGGTATCTCTCCTAGAGAACCCTGGATGATACAGGGATGATGGAAAAGTGATGGTATTGGGGTAGCACAACATTATGAATCTAATTAACACCACTGTATTATTGTATATTTGAAAGTGGTTCAATGGGAAATTTTATGTTGAATACATGTTACTGCAATAAAAATAATTTTGAAAAAACATGTTGACAACCATTGACCCAACTTAAACTATTAGGGCAGAAATACTTGTTCTTCAAGAATGGAATTTTGGAAATTAGTTCTTTGGTTCAGGCTTTGCAAGGCAAATATAATCTCCAGATTTGCTGCGTGGTATTTTGTATGGCAATCAGAAATCAGAAATTGGAAGAGGAGCTATGTCATTTAGAAATGATTTTTCCTGAAAGCAACAGAATATATAACTGAAAGGGGGTTAAATCACATGACCCATAATCTGCCACGTAGCAAAAAAGTCTGGAGGCTCGGGATTACTGATTACAATCAAACAGCCGGCTGATGCCTGGGCACCGATTGGCCGCTCACGCCACCTTCCCCCGCTGGCCACACGATGGCGCAGCTGCTGCAAACATGACCTCCTCGGAGTGCCAGTCCCAAGCAGGAGGGAAAGAGACTGGAAAGAGGGCTTTCTCTTCCTTTCCTTAAATCCCCCAAGAAGGAAGAAAAATTGAGGCTGCCAGCAACTTGTTGGACCAAAACTTGATCACACGCCCATCCCTAGACTGATGAAAGGGAAATAAGTGTGCCATTAGTTAGACCCTAACGCTGGGCACTTGACTGCCCAATCAAAATAGGATTTTTGTTTTCTTTATTTATTCAGCAAGAAAGAAATGGGGAATAACTTGGTTTGGCCACCACTAGTGCTTGGCAGAGGCGATCAGGAGAAATTATACACGCTCAGTCCACCAAGCCCTTTGTCAAGGGAAAGACAATGTTTCTTCAGAAACTAGTGAACTATTTTTCATCCTATGATAATTTATTAATTCCCCGCAGTGACTTAGAAAACAATTCTTAGACTAAATTTCTTGATATTAAAGTCTTGGTGTGACTGTGCGGAAAGTGACTGTAAAACTTTTTAAAAAGTCACTCTGCTTCTAACCCAAACTTTGTGCTCTAGCTCTTATCTTACCACTACATGAGTTGTACGAATCACCTCCAATTTACATATCATAGAAGAGCCTTACATGGAAAAGAATAATTCATTTTCAAATAAGACATTCCATCTAGAATTGACAGGAGCGGATTCCCAGCACTGTCTTTTATTTCTGACATGCTTTTAGATCAGAGAAATCTGATATTTCCAGTAATTCTCAGGATAAAATTTTCTTCTCCAAGCTTATTTTTATGAAGCTTTTAGTTTCGAAGAATAAAGCAATTGTCTTTCTTTTTGAAACTTCATGTCAAGTCCTGAAACACTGACTTCTTTAATTTAAAATATTAATGTCAAGTGATGGGTATAAACAGTTCCTATTTTGTACCCTTTATCTTTCAGAGTCTTTCCTTGTTTTTGGCAGATTGTCGTTCCTACTGGATTTCCATTGCACACCAATTATCTCAGCGTACAGCTGTTTACTGACAGCTGTTCTTTTTACTGCCCACCCTGTAGCCACCCTTTTCTGGTAACTGTACTCCAGTTCCCATCTGTGGAAATCCAGCCTCCCCAGTGTAGCTGCTTTGGCTAGAGCTGTACCCCTGGCTGAGGCACAAGTCTTGTGACCTAAATTGATCCAAATGTTGCATTCCCCTGGCCAGACTGATTGATGAGAAGAGTCTCATTCAGAGCCACAGAGACTTGGTGATGCCTTTGCTGGGACTTCTGGGAGAGGGACTGTTCCTCTGTCCCGTTTCACCTGAGAGGATGCGAACCTCAGCATTGCCACAGCCTCTCGATGAGTGGGAACCAGCCTGAGAATGAAGCTGAGAAGAGAGGGGGAGGGAGAGGGAGAGAAGGATAGAGAGAGGGAGTAGAGCAGACAGATGGGGGGCGAGGGGGGAGAGAGAGAGAGAGACTGACTCTGGTGATATCATTTCATCTTTCAAGCCAACACAGCAACAAGCCCTATTCCTGGACTTTTAGTTATATAATTGAGTACATTCGTGTTCTGTTTAAGCAGTGTTTTGGTCAAATTTTTTCTTGCTTGGCTACTAAAAGTTTTCTTATACATAGTTTCAGAATCTCTCATGGCCAACAAGGATTCTTAGATACTAAAAGTGTCATAAAAATTAGTATTGAAAATCCTTATTGGGGAATAAATGCACTTAGCACTAATTATGTCCAATATTTTCACTGTCTTTTCTTCAAATAATAATGTCTACTCATCCTATCATACTCAATTAAAAAAAAACAGTTCCAATTAGTTTTCTTGACATTATATATTTAATATACTCTAATCGTTTTCATGGCAGCGTGCTTTAGGCTGTTTTTACAAATCTGATCATTTATCTTTGTTTCTTTTTTGAATCTAAATTGCTTCTCATTATCATGGAATGAAATGGTCCTGGTGAGATTTAGAAATATCCATTATTGGTACACATAAGCATAGCATTGTAAAAGCAGTGGTCTTAGCCATTAGGCTTGCATTTCTCTGACTATTTCTTCTGCTTACACAGCACCCTCCTGGAAAACAGGCACCACAGACTGACCCAGCTGCACACACCACAAACTATGCTTGCTGAGGGCCACTTGTGCCTGGAGAAGGAGATCACTGTGCGATAACCTGTTTGCTTCAGAGCAATTTGACTCTTAAGTCAATGCCTCTAGTCTTGCCCTCATAACCTGCTCGCGCTCCACCGCTGGTGTCCACATCCTTTGTCAAAGGGTGGGAAACCCTCTATGATTGACCATGATGATGTCATTATAAGACAGGTGGCAGTCAAACAGTTTATTTACCTAGAGTGTTGCTGAAAAACAGAGCCAGTCCATTTGCATGCACTAATGAAACAGTAAGAGAAACACTGATGTTTATGGTGGTAAAGGATACATTGACTATGCTAAAGAAAGGTCATTTACATAAATTGCCCTCTGTCATATGTCACATTGGTAGTACTATACCAGGAAACCTACAGTCTTGTTTATTTTATTTAAAAAATTTCATTGTGGCAGCATATATACAACATAAAATTTCCCACTTTTACTACATTCAGGTATAAAACTCAGTGATATTAATTACATTCACCTGTTCACACCCACCCCTGGAAACCTATACTCTTACTTTCCATCTCTGTGAATTTGCATATTCTAGTTATTTCATGTAAGTAAAAAAATATATATATTTTCCTTCTATGTCTGGATTATGTCGGTCATCATGATGTCTTCAAGTTTCATCCATGTTGAGCATATGTCAGAACTGCATTCTTTTTATGGCTAAATAACACTCCATTGTTTTAGCTACTAGGCTGCCCAAGCAAATAACATGCAAAGGGTTGACTTAAACAATGGGAATTTATTTGCTCATAGTTTGAGGTTGGGAAAAAGTCCAAGTCAAGTTGTCATCAAGACAATGCTTCCTTCCTTAAGACTGACGTTCTGGGGCTGGCTGCTGACTACCCTTGTTTCCTCCATCACATGGCAAGGCACGTGGTGATGTTTCCTGGTCTCTCCTTTCTCTTCTGGCTTCTGTTGATATCTATCCTCTTGCTTTCTGTGGCTTTCTCTCTGTGTGTCTGAATTTCATTATTTTATAAAGGACTCCAGGAATAGGATTAAGATCCACCCTAACTGAAGCGGGACACACATTACCTGAAGTAACTTAGGTCCTGCTTAACAAAGGTCCTAGAAGTGGAATTGCCATGTCACATGGCAATTCTATACTTCACTTTCTGAGGAGCCGCCAAACAGTTTTCCACAACAGTTGTACCATTTTACATTCCCATCAACAATGTATGAGTTCCTATTTCACATCCTCTCTGTATTAGTTAGGGTTCTCAAGAGAAACAGAATCAACAGGGGACACTCACAAATATAAAATTTATAAATGTGTCTTACGTGACCATGGGAACACAGAGTCCAAAATCATCAGGGCAGGCGTTCCAATTGGAGGGTCTGGACGAACTCCACAGGAGAGGCTCACCGGCCAAAGCAAGAAGATAAGAGCCTGTCTCTTCTGAGTCCTCCTTAAAAGGCTTCCAGTGATTAGATTAAGCATCACTCATTGCAGAAGACACTCCCCTTGGCGATTACAGATGGAATCAGCTGTGGATGCAGCTGATGTGATCATAATTTAATTCTATGAAATGTCCTCATTGCAATGATCATAATTTAATTCTATGAAATGTCCTCATTGCAACAGACAGGCCAGCACTTGCCCAACCAGACAAACAGGTACCACCACTTAGCCAAGTTAACACATAAACCTGACCATGACACTCTGTAACATATATTTTCCCTTTTTTTAATAGTAGCTATTCTAGTGATTATGAAATGGTATCTCATTGTGGTTTTGACTTCTACTTCCCTATTGGCTAATGATGTTGAGCATCTTTTCATGTGCCGTTTGTATATATTCTTTAGAGAGATGTCTTTTCAAGTCTTTTGCCCATCTTTAAATTGGGTTTGAGTTGTTTGTCTTTGTCGTTAGCTGTAGGAGTTCTTTATATATTCCAGATATTAAACTTTATCAGATATATGGTTTCCAAATATTTTCTCCCATTCTGTAGGTTTTCACTTTCTTGATAATGCCCTTTGATGTGTGAAAGTTTTAAATTTTTATTAAGTCCAATTAATCAATTTTTTCTTTTGTTGCTTGTGTTTTGGGTGTAGTCTAAGAAACCATCGCCTAACACAGGGTCCTGAAGATAGCCCCCTATGTTTTCCTTCTAGAAATTTATAGTTTCAGTTCTTATATTTAGGTTGCTGGCCCATTTTTTAGTTAATTTTGTTTATGGTGTACTTCCATTCTATTATATGTGGATATCCAATGTTTCCAGCACCTTTTGTTGATGAGACTATAACTTCCCCATTGAGTGGACTTGGTAGTACAGTCATAAATCAGTTGGCCAGAGAAGTGAGGTTAAGTTTTGTTTATTTTTCACTACAGTTCAAATTCAAAATGTACAAGTAAGTATTTTTGAAAATTCTCCTTCCCACTCCTACCCCACAGAGGATCAGTTCCCCCATCCAGAGGCAATTTGTTTTATATCTTTGATGCATCCTACCAAAATGATTTTATGCATATTTAAGCCAATATAGGTAAGAATTATCTCCCTTCTCCCCACCCTTGCACCCCACCTTTTACTTAAATGGTGCAATGCTATATTACTATTGTGTACCTCACTCTTTTCACTCAAGATATCGTGGAGTTACTTCCATTTTGGCTCATAAGGAGTTTCTTCCTTCTTTTCTATATGTCTAAGTATTCCACTATTTCATAGTACCATGATTTCACCAGTGTCCTATTGGTGGATGTTTAAGTTGTTTCCAATCTTTGGCTGTTTCAAACAATGAAACAGTGCTGTAGTGAACAACTTTGTGCATACATCATTCTGCACTTGGTGAGTATGTATTTGTAATATATTTCTAGAAATGAAGTTTTGTCAGTGTTATGTGTGTTTGAAATTTTTCCCACTTTTAAGGTTTAGAATATTTGAAAAAGTGATATATATCCATGGTTAACAAAATTCCAAGCAGGATGAAAGTATATGTGGTGAAAGGGAGGTCTCCTTTCACCCTTTGGCTTCCAGTTTCCCTCTCCAGAGGTGTCAGTGGTTTGTTTGTATACTTCTAGAGATAATAAGCATTATGTACATGTATTTGTGGATAAGTATACATCATCATTTGTCTTTGCTGAAAAGAAACATACTACACATGCCATTCTGCACCTGATTATTTTCCTTAATATAGCTTGAAGTTTGCATACCAGGAGGTATAGATCAACCTCGCTCTCTTAAAGGCAATATGGAATTTATTTTGAGGTTTCTAATATTTATTTTTTTCTCATTAAAAAAATTAGGGTAGAATTTACATGCAATAAAATTTGTCCTTTGCAGTGTATGGTTCTGCAAGTTTTAACATGCACATACACTCAGTTATAATTTTTATAGACATTGCCAAATTGACCTCTTCAGAAGTTAAACTAGTTCACACTCATCAGCAATGTATTGGTACCTGCTTTTCTACAGTACTGCTAATTCAGATGTCACCCAACTTTTTTTTTTTTTTTAAACTGGTTATGGTTTTGTTTGTTTGTTTGTTTGTTTGTTTTTTATTTTTTTATTTTTTTTTATTAATTAAAAAAAGAATTAACAAAACAATTAGAAATCATTCCAATCTACATGTACAATCAGTAATTCTTAATAACATCACATAGTTGCATATTCATCATTTCTTAGTACATTTGCATCAATTTAGAAAAAGAAATAAAAAGACAACAGAATAAGAATTAAAACAATAATAGAAAGAAAAAAAAAACAAAAAAAACAAAAACAAAAACCTATACCTCACATGCAGCTTCATTCAGTGTTTTAATATAATTGCATTACAATTGGGTAGTATTGTGCTGTCCATTTCTGAGTTTTTATATCCAGTCCCGTTGTACAGTCTGTATCCCTTCATCTCCAATTATCCCTTCTCTTTTTTTTTTTTTTTAATTAACGGAAAAAAAGAAATTAACCCAACATTTAGAGATCATACCATTCTACACATGCAATCATTAATTCTTAACATCATCACATAGATGCATGATCATCATTTCTTAGTACATTTGCATTGGTTTAGAAGAACTAGCAACATAACTGAAAAAGATATAGAATGTTAATATAGAGAAAAAAATAAAAGTAATAATAGTAAAATCAAAACAAAACAAAACAAAACAAAACAAAAACCTATAGCTCAGATGCAGCTTCATTCAGTGTTTTAACATGATTACTTTACAATTAGGTATTATTGTGCTGTCCATTTTTGAGTTTTTGTATCTAGTCCTGTTGCACAGTCTGTATCCCTTCAGCTTCAATTACCCATTGTCTTACCCTGTTTCTAACTCCTGCTGAACTCTGTTACCAATGACATATTTCAAGTTTATTCTCGAATGTCCGTTCACATCAGTGGGACCATACAGTATTTGTCCTTTAGTTTTTGGCTGGATTCACTCAGCATAATATTCTCTAGGTCCATCCATGTTATTACATGGTTCATAAGTTTATCTTGTCTTAAAGCTGAATCCATTCTGCCATTCTATGTCTTTTGATTGGGAAATTCAGTCCATTAACTTTTAGTGTTATTACTGTTTGGATAAATTTTCCTCTACCATTTTGGCTTTTGTATTATATATCATATCTGATTTTCCTTCTTTCTACACTTTACTCCATACCTCTCTCTTCTGTCTTTTCGTATCTGACTCTAGTGCTCCCTTTAGTATTTCTTGCAGAGCTGGTCTCTTGGTCACAAATTCTCTCAGTGACTTTTTGTCTATAAATGTTTTAATTTCTCCTTCATTTTTGAAGGACAATTTTGCTGGATATAGGAGTCTTGGTTGGCAGTTTTTCTCTTTTAGTGATTTAAATATATCATCCCACTGTCTTCTAGCTTCCATGGTTTCTGCTGAGAAATCTACACATAGTCTTATTGGGTTTCCCTTGTATGTGACAGATTGTTTTTCTCTTGCTGCTTTCAAGATCCTCTCTTTCTCTTTGACCTCTGACATTCTAACTAGTAAATGTCTTGGAGAACGCCTATTTGGGTCTATTCTCTTTGGGGTGCGCTGCACTCTTGGATCTGTATATTTAGGTCTTTCATAAGAGTTGGGAAATTTTCAGTGATAATTTCTTCCATTAGTTTTTCTCCTCCTTTTCCCTTCTCTTCTCCTTCTGGGACACCCACAACACGTATATTTGTGCGCTTCATATTGTCATTCAGTTCCCTGATTCCCTGCTCAAGTTTTTCCATTCTTTTCCCTATAGTTTCTGTTTCTTTTTGGAATTCAGTTGTTCCATCCTCCAGTTCACTAATTGTAGCTTCTGTCTCTTTAGATCTACCATTGTAGGTATCCATTGTTTTTTCCATTTTTTCTTCTTTGTCCTTCACTCCCACAAGTTCTGTGATTTGTTTTTTCAGATTTTCTATTTCTTCTTTTTGTTCAGCCCATATCTTCTTCATGTCCTCCCTCAATTTATTGATTTGGTTTTTGAAGAGTTTTTCCATTTCTGTTCGTATATTCAGCATTAGTTGTCTCAGCTCCTGTATCTCATTTGAACTATTGGTTTGTTCCTTTGATTGGGCCATATCTTCAATTTTCCGAGCGTCATCCATTATTTTCTGCTGGTGTCTGGGCATTTGATCAGATCTCCCTGGGTGTGGGACCCAGCTGGTTGAAAGGTTTTTCTGTGGAATCTCTGGGCTCTGTTTTTCTTTTCCTGCCCAGTAGGTGGCGCTCGTGGCGGTCGTTTGTCTGCGGGGCAGTCGGCCCGGGAAACCGCGCGTGGAGGCGGGGGTCGCTGGCCGTGGCTTGGGGGAGTGCCGGTCCTAATTGCCCGAGACGCCAAGCGTGACGGGAGGGCCCCGCTATCCAATGTTCCCAGTCAGACCGGGGAGCCACATGCGTGGAGGGGACCCCAGACGCCAGCCACCCCAGCCGGGAAAACGTGCACCCCTCGGGTATCTCACAGCAGTGGATTCTCCCTACCCGTTCAGCCGTTCCAGAATGGGGTACGCTGTCTTTTTTGGTCTCTGTCGTGACTCCGGGAGCTGTTTTGTATTGTTTCTGTTTCTTTAGTTGCTTTTCTGGAGGAGGAACTAAGACCCGCGCGTCTTACTAAGCCGCCATCTTCTCCGGAAGTCCTCTCACCCAACTTTTTTATTTTTACAAATCTGATAGGTAAAAGTGGTATTGTAGTATCATTTAAAGTTTCATTTCTCTTATAAATTATGCTGAGCACCTTTTCATTTGTATAAGATTTATTTATATTTCTTTTTTTGGGAACCAGCCATACTTTTAGCAAGTGGCCTATTTTTCTATTGTCGATTGTCTTTTTCATTTGTAGAGGCTCTTGATATATTAGGAAATTAGCCCTCGTCTGTGATAGAACTGCAAAAATTTGGGGAATGTGATGTTTATAGAGGCTTCAAATAAGAACTGTACCCACTCCATAGCGAATAAATAAGCCTTCCTTAAATATTGGGAGAATATTGCAAATTTCCAAAGTTTGACTTAGAAGATTGCCATGCTTTGTAAAAACAGCAGCTTTATATTGTCCTGAAATAGAAAGAAAATGCATAGTTCTGGGCAACTGGCTATATTATCTTTGAGTAATTATAATGATTAAAAGGCAATTTTTATTATATATATAACATAACTGACGTGGTTCTCTCTGATAAACATCTGAATATCCACAAGTTCATTGCAGGCACAGGGAAGGATGAAACATCATCTCTAGGTGCTTCCTGCCATAAATTTCCAAGATTATTATATCACATTGAGATAAGAATAAGCTCACAGTTTTGGTGACCTATTTCCAAATTGCACACATGATGTTCAACAGAGATACCCATATATCAAGATGTAAGGGAGGAGAGTCAGGACTAAGAAAATAAAATATCTTATTTCACTTGACATGAAGAAATAAAATGTGCTATTTGGCTCAAAATACAACAGGCTACAAGTTATGAAGTAAAACTGGGGCACAGAAAATTTCATTTAAATAAAACAATTTATTAGGATAAAAAAATTGTACAATACTAAGAGAGTAACTCTAGGAAGAGGGTAGTGTAAGTAGAAAGAGAAGAGAGTGACTCAATAGCCCTTTTTATTTGTGGAATAGTGAAGCTAAGAGTATGATTAAGTCATCCATTATGAGTTTGAATCAGGAGAACAATCGTCACTGGCTTTGATTTTAAGTTGGGAATTGTTGATATTAAACATGTTATATACTCTGTCATAATATAGGACTTTCTTTAGGTGTGAATAGAAGATAGAAGTCATGTATTAGTAGCCTTTTTATTCTTTCTCTTGATGTCTACACATATACCCATAAATCTCTATACTTAGTATATATTAATAGGCCTCCCTCATTATTGATGATAAGCAATAAATAAAATGAAAAGTAAAGAAAAAAATTCTTGTGCTAAATAAAGGTCTTTGAATTTACTCTTGCTTAACTAATCCTTTGTATAACTCACTCATTGAACAAGCAGATGTGTTTGTAATCATGGAAATAACTTTATTTTTAGCTCCTATTTTCTCCCTTTAAACCTGTTCAGTGGGAGATGCCCTTGCCTTGCCCTCTGCATGAAAACTCAAGCACTTCCTTCAGATCTCAGGTAAAACAAATCCTTAAGGTGGCTTTAAGTCACAAGCACAGCCTCAACCTACTATAAAGCTTCTCCCTTCCTTCAGCCGGGGCCTGTGGCAGGTGAGAATAGGTGATCCAGGAAAGGGGGGATGTATACACTGCTTCTCCTTTGCTCACTGCCACCTCCTGCCCTAGCTACGCCTTCTAATAGAAGCTCTGCCAGGAGCCCGCCCAGACGTCTGGAGAGATCTGAAGGGCAAGAAAGTGCTTACTTGCATGGTGCTGTGGCTTCACGCTCTCTGGACAATCTCCTGCGGTCTTTGTGTGTTCCTCTCTTGGGCCTTTAAGGAACTATCTGAAAAGTACCCTTTCTTCTGGCTGGCTGCACTGCTTTCTTTCCCCATCGCCATCTGTTTCTGCCAGGAATCTTTTTCCTTGTGTCCCCTTGTTCCAACAAGCTGCCCTCTTGGGCAGCATCCATTTAGAATGACCTGTGGACAACAGCCCAGCTGCAGAGTCCATTCATGTGCCTTTGACCTGTGCTCGGGGGTGGGGTAGCATCTGTGTTCCAGGCACAGCCTCCTCTCTGCTGCGCTCGCCCCTTAGCTTTTTCCCCTAGCAGCAAGAGACCTTCAGAGTGCATGTGGAATTCTCCCAGTGCTCCAGTTAAAGCCTCCCCAACTGTTTGAGGAGGAGGATTCAGGGTTCAGCTCATTCCTGACAAATCCTCCTCACAAAGTCCTCCCCTCTCTCTTTAGGAGAGAAATCTCAATTGTCTAACCGGTTCTTGGCCCCAAGTTTGAAATTTCCAAATGGTGACCTCATACCTCACTTTGGAATCTAAAATCTAGCATAATGATGCATCCGCCAAAACTTCCCAGTTAAACATCCTGCCATGTTTGTTTTCATGTTTTCCTTTTGAGGGAAATCCTTCTACTTAGGGAATTAAGTAGAAGGAATTTCCTCCTGCCTCTCTCAGATTCTTTATCATCCCCAGTCCTTGCAAGGCCCCCTAGTTTTTTTTGTTGTATAGTACAACATATATACAAAGCAAAGAAATAAAAAAGCAGTAGTTTTCAAAGCACTCTTCAACAAGTGGTTACAGGACAGATCCCAGAGTTGGTCATGGGCTACCATATGATCCTCTCATATTTTTCCTTCTAGCTGCTCCAGAATAGGAGGCTAGAGGGCTTAAATACTTTTTTATCATCACAATTGACTTTTTTTCCTTCTTTTTTTGTGAACAATAACATATATACAAAAAAGCTATAAATTTCCAAGCAAAGCACCGCTATTAGTTGTAGAACATATTTCAGACTTTGACTTGAGTTACAATTTCACAATTTTAGTTTTTTAAAAATCTAAAAACTTAGCTGTTCTAAGATACTGAAGACTAAAAGAGATATCAATTTTATGATTCAGCATTCATATTCATTTGTTAAGTCCTATCTTCTATGTATAATTCCACCATCACCTTTGATCTTTCCATTACCTCTCATTGGGGTTGTTTGGGCTATGGCAATTCTAAATTTTTGATATTGGAAGAGTCTGTCACTAATACGGGGTAGGGAAATGGAACTATCTGATGTTCTGGAGAGGCTGGGCTAGGTTTCAGGCCTTATCTGGACATCTGAAGGTTGTAGGTTTCTGGAAAGTTACTCTAGTACCTGGAACGCTTGTGAACTCTTATATATTGCCCTAGGTGTTCTTTAGGATTGGCTGGAATGGTCCGGGTTGGGGGTTGGCAGGTTATGATAGGTAGCAAGCTCTACCTGAAGTTTGCATAAGAGCAACCTCCAGAGTCACGTCTTGACTCTATTTGAACTCTCTCTGACACTGATACTTTATTAATTACACTTCTTTTCCCCCTTTTGGTCAGGATGGAATTATTGATCCCACGGTGCCAGGTCTGGATTCATCACTGGGAGTGATCTCCCACGTCGCCAGGGAGACTTTCACCCCCAGATGTCATGTCCCATCTTGGGGGGAGAGCAATGATTTCACTTGCAGAGTTGGGCTTAGAGAGACTGAGGCCACGTCTGAGCAACAACAGAGGTCCTCCAGAAGTAACTCTTAGACATGCCTGTAGGTAGTCTAAGCTTCTCCACTACCTTCATAAGCTTCCCAAGGGTAAGCCTCATGATCGAGGGCATGGCCTATTGATTTGGATATCCCTAAAGTTTGACACAGTATCAGTGGATTCCCTGATGGTAAGGTTTAATAGTTCCATAGTCATTCTCCCCTGCCTCAGGGGATTTTGCCAATACTTTTTGACTATCTGCTTTATATACTCTAGGATGTTTCCAGGCATTACAATAATCTATACAGGATTAAAGGACCTCTTTCTTATTCTGTGTCTTCTTGTGTTTCAGTTGTTCCAACGAGCTATACAGATAGGTTGAATTAGATTATGCATAAATATCTAATAAATTAGATTATGGAATAATCTAATAAATAATAAATAATCTAATAAATAATCTAATAAATTAGATTATGGAAAATATCTGTTCCAGATCAAATAAACCTTTCTTCCGTTGGTCTCAAAGTGTATGTGTAGGTTCTAAAATATAGACACTGTCTTACTTACCCCTATGTTCTGAATTACTTTAACACCAATCTGTTTGGCTTCATTCTTATCTCTAAATATCAGGTTATATATCTAAAACAGCCTCTCAAAATCCATAAATAATGATCACCATTCCGGACTTAATGTGTCTGCTCTAAAAGCTTACAATCTAGGCCTCTGTTTTCTTACAAGCTTTTTCTAAAGGTGACCATACCATTGTTGTTTGTTTCTGGCTTATTTTGTCTCACCAAATGTCCCACATGTTCATTCATATGGTTGCATGCCTCATCACATTATTCCTTTTTGTAGCAGCACAACCTTCGTTCATAAGTATACACCATTGTTCGCCAATCTACTTCTCCATCAGTGCATCCTTCAGCCACCTGCATTCATTGGGCATCATGAGAGGGCCCAAAGTCCACAGTCCATCAACATTTTCAATTTTAGATAGTTTCATTGTTCCTAAGAGACAGAAAACCAATAAACACCCTCGCCAAATAGGAAATCTAAACCTGCTCTTAACTCTTGTCCCTCACCCCATTATTTACCTATGCTGTTGCTGTGGTACTGCTAATGGTTTCCTTTTTGAGCATAGCTCATAGCATGAAATAACAGTTTTCCCCCTGTACCCTGGACTTAAACACTCTTTATACAATAATCATATCTTTAATGTAATTCTTATAAGAACTAATTCGTATTTCTAGTGTGAGTCAGTAGGACACGTAAGTCTATCTATACAACCCCTTTCAATCTTGTTCATCTTCAGTATGGTAATATTACTTCTAGACCCACTAGAAAATCACCTTCACTCCTATCTATTTCCTTACATTGGAGTTCAACCTCATTAGCTAATGGTTCGCCCATCTCTAGCTTCTTTGTATCTCTAAGTCCCCTATCTTCTGTATTATAAGCCTCTGATTATACCTTTATGCTGGTCATAGAAATGGAATCATACAGTATCTATTGTTTTGTGTCTGGCTAACTTCACTCAGCATTATGTTCTCAAGACTCAACCATCTTGTCATGTGCTTCAGGACATCATTTTGTTTTACTGCTGAATAAAATTTCATCATATGTATATACCACATTTTGTTGATCTACTCATCGGTTGATGGGCATTTGGTTTGTTTCCATCTTTTGGCGATTGTGAATAATGCTGCTATGAACATCAGTGTGCAAATGTCTGTATCATTGCTTTAAGATCTTCTGGGTATATACCAAGTAGTGCTATTGCTGGGTCTTAGGGCACCTCAATATTTAGTTTCCTAAGGAACCGCCAAACAGTCTTCTGTAGTGGCTGCGCCATTTTACATTCCTACCAGTAGTGCAATAGTGTTCCAGTTTCTCCACATCCTCTCTGACATTTATGGTTTCCCGTTTGTTTAATAGCAGCCATTCTTATAGGTGTGAGGTGGTATCTCATTGAGTCTCGATCTGCATTTCCCTTATAGCCAGTGAAAATGAGCATCTGTTCATGTGCTTTTGAGTCATCTGTATTTGCTCTTCAGAAAAATGCCTATTCATATCTTTAGCCCATTTTATAACTGGGTTGTTTGTTCTTTGTTGTTGAGTTGTACGATTTATTTGTGTATACAGGAAATCAAACCTTTGTCTGATATGTGATTTCCAAATATTTTCTCTTGTTGAGTTGGCTGCCTCTTCACCTTTTTGACAAAGTGTTTTGAGGTACAGAAGCATTTGATTTTGAGGAGTTCCCATGTATCTGTTTTTTCTTTTGTTGCTTGTGTTTTGGGTGTAAAGTTTAAGAAGCTATCTCCTATTACTAGGTCTTGAAGATATTTCCCTACATTTTCTTCTAGAAGCTTTATGGTGCTAGTTCTTATATTTAGGTGTTTGATCCACCTTGTGTTAATTTTTGTGGAGGGTGTAAGATAGGGGTCCTCCAAGTGGCTAGACAAGTTGTGGTATATCCATACGATGGAATATTACACAGCTGTAAGACAGAATAAAGTCATGAAGCATGTAACAAAGTGGATGGACCTTGAGAACATTATGTTGAGTGAGAGCAGCCAGAAACAAAAAGGAAAATACCGTATGGTCTCACTGATATAAACTAACATTAGTGAATGAACTTGGAGAATTTCAGCTAAGAACAGAGACCATCAGGAGATAGAAATTGGTTAGATATTGGGTAATTGGAGCTGACAGGATACAGATTGTGCAACAGGAATGATTATAAAAATTCAGAAATGGATAGCACAATACTACCTAACTGTAATTCAATAAAGTAAGTACACTGAATGAAGCTGAATGTGAGGATGATAGAGGGAGGAGAGCTGGGGGCACAAATGAAATCAGAAGGAAAGATAGATGATAAAATCTGAGATGGTATAATCTAGGAATGCTTAGAGTGTATAATAGTGACTAAATGTACAAATTTAAAAATGTTTTTACATGAGGAAGAACAAAGGAATGTCAATACTGCAGGGTGTTGAAAATAGATGATAATTCATATTTTAAAACTTTAACTTATGTGTGAGACTAAAGCAAAAAATGTTTATTTGGTACAAAATTTATATTTTGACTAGTGCATATCCTAATATAACTTATATGGACACTTTAAATGGACACCATAAGTACATGGAACCTTGAGTAGGGCATGGGAGTTTGTAGGTTTGTCCAGCGTGATGTGCCAATAAATCCCAGAGTGATTTGAACAATGAATAAAAAAGTATTTGCAAAGTCCCCTTGGGAGGATGGTGAGAAGGGGGAAAACTCAAATTCTCCATGTGGAGAATTCCTGATATTCTCACAAGCACTGGGGACAACCAAAACGCTAGGCTGAGCCCTCAATCTTGGGGTTTGTTCACATGAAACTTATCCCCATAAAGGATAGGCTAAACCTGCTTAAAATTAGTCCCGAGAGTCACCCCCAGAGAACTTCTTTTGTTGCTCAGGTGTGGCCTCTTTGTCAATCAACACAACAAGCATGCCCTCCCCCTCTCTACATGGGACATGACTCCCAGGGGTGTAAACCTTCCTGGCAATGTGGGACAGAAATCCTAAAATGAGCTGGGACTCAGCATCAAGGGAGTGAGAAAGCCTTCTCGACCAAAAGGGGAAAGAGAGAAATGAGACAAAATAAAGTGTCAATGGCTGAGAGATGTCTAACAGAGTCACGAGATTATCTTGGAGGTTATTCTTATGCATTATATAGATATCACCTTTTTAGTTAAGGTATAATGGAGAGGCTGGAGGGAAGTGCCTGAAAATGTAGAGCTGTGTTCCAGTAGCCATGATTCCTGAAGATGATTGTATAATAATACAGCTTTAGCAAAGTGACTGTGTGATTGTGAAAACCTTGTTCTGATGCTCCTTTTATCTACCTTATGGACAGATGAGTAAAACATATGGATTAAAAATTAATAAATAATAGGGGGAACAAATGTTGTGATGAATTTAGTAGATTGAAATGCTGGTGATCGATGAGGGGAGGGGTAAGGGGTATGGTATATATGACTTTTTTTCTTTTTTCTTTTTATTTCTTTTTTTGAATTGATGCAAATGTTCTGAGAAATGATCATGATGATGAATATACAACTATGTGATGATATTGTGAGTTACTGATTATATACCAAGAATGGAATGATCATATGGTAAGAATGTTTATGTTTGTATGTTGTTTTTTTGTTTAAAAAAATGACAGGGGTCCTCTTTCATTCTCTTGGCTAAGATATCCAGTTCTTCAATGCCTAATTATTGAAAAGACTATTTTGTCCCATTCAGAGGATGTGGGGGCCTTGTCAAAAATCAGTTGACCGTAGATTTGGTGGCCTATTTCTGCACTCTCGATTCATTCCATTGGTCAATGCTTCTGTCTTTGTGCCAGTACCATGCTGTTTTGACCACTGTGGCTTTATAATAGGTTTTAAAGTCAGGGAGTGTCAATCCTCCCACTTCATTCTTCTTTTTAGGATGCTTTTAGCTATTCAGGGCTCTTTCTCTTCCAGACGAATTTGGTAGTTAGCTTTTCCAAATCTTCAAAGTAGGTTATTGGAATATTGATTATTACTGTGTTGAATCTGTAGATCAATTTGGGGAGAATTGGCATCTTAACTATATTTTAGCCCTCCTATCCATGAGCAGGAAATATCTTTCCACCTACTTAGATCTCCTTTGATTTCTTTTAGCAATCTTATGTAGTTTTCTGTGTACAAGTCCTTTACATTCCTAGTTAAGTTCATTCCTAAGTATTTGATTTTTTTAGTTTTTTCCTTAACTGACTCTTCAGCTAGGTCATTGCTTGTGTATAGAAATGTTACTGATTTTTGCACATTAATTTTATATCCCGCCACCTTGCTGAATGTGTTTATTACCTCAAGTAACTTTGCTGTAGATTTCTCAGGATCTTCCAAGTATAGTATCATATCATCTGCAAATAATGAGAGTTTTACTTCTTCCTTTTCAGTTTGGATGCCTTTTAATTCTTTGTCCTGCCTGATTGCTCTAGCAAGACCTTCTAGCACAATGTTGAATAACAGTGGTGACAGTGGGCATCCTTGTCTTGTACCTGATCTTATGGGGAAGGCTTTCAGTCTCTCTCCATTGAGTATGATGCTGGCTATCAGTTTTTCATATATTGCCTTTATCATACTGAGGTAGTTACCTTTGATTCCTATCTTTTGGAGCGTTTTTATCAGACAAGGATGCTGAATTTTGTCGAATGCATTTTCAGCATCAGTCGAGATAATCGTGTGATTTTCCCTTTTGATTGTTAATATGCTGTGTTACATTAATTGATTTTCTTGTGTTGAACCATTCTTGGCATTCCTGGTATAAATCCCAGTTGGTCACGGCATATAAATCTTTTAATGTGCTTTTGGATTCAATTTGTTAATATTTTATTGAGAATTTTTTCATCTATGTTCATTAGGGAGATTGGCCTGTAGTTTTCCTTTCTTATAACATCTTTACCTGGTTTTTTATTTAAATGATATTAGCTTCATAAAATGAGTTAGGTAAAGTTCCTTTTTCCTCAATTTTTTCAAAAAGTTTGAGCAGGATTTGTGTTAGTTCTTTCTGGAATGTTTGATAAAATTCCCCTCTGAAGCCATCTGGCCCTGGGCTTTTCTTTGTCGGAAGATTTTTGTGACTGATTGGATCTCTTTACTTGTGATTGTTTGTTTAGATCTTCTATTTCTTCCTGAGTCAGTGTAGCTTGTTTGTGTGTCTCCAGGAATTTGTCCATTTCAAAGTTGTTTAAATTGTTGGCATATAGATGTTTATAGTATCCTGTTATGATTTACTTTATTTCTTCAGGGTCTGTGGTAACACACCCCTTCTTGTTTCTGATTTTTCTTTATTTGCATCCGCTCTCTTTTTTTCTTTGTCATTCTTGCTAGTGGCCTATTAATTTTATTGATTTTCTCAAAGAATCAACTTTTGGTTTTATTGATTCTTTCTCATGTTCTTTTGTTCGCCATTCATTTATTTCTGCTTTAATCTTTGTTATTTCTCTTCTACTATTTGCTTTGGGGTTAGTTTGCTGTTCTTTCTCAAGTTCCTCCAGGTTTGCTGTTAAGTCCTCGATTTTTGCTCTTTGTTGTTATTTAATATAGGCATTTAATGCAAATAAATTTCCCTCTCAGCACAGCCTTTGCCGCATCCCATAAGTTCTGATAAGTTGTAGTCTCATTTTCATTCATCTCCAGGTAGCTACTGATTTCTCTAGCAATTTCTTCTTTGAACCACTGGTTGTTTAAGAGTATGTTATTTATTCTCCGTATATTTGTAAATATTCTCATTCTTTGGTGGTTATTGAGACCTAGCTTCATCCCATTGTGATCAGAGAAAGTGCTTTGAATAATTTCAATATTTAAAAATTTATATAGACCTCTTTTGTGCCCCGGCATATGATCTATCCTGGAGAATGTTCCATGAGCACTAGAGAAGAATGTATAACTTTGTGCTTTGGGGTGCAATGACTATATATGTCTGTTAGACCTAATTCATTTATCAAGTTATTTAACTTTTCTATTTCCTTGTTGATCTTCTGTCTGGTTGTTCTATCTATAGAGGAGAGTGGTGTATTGAAGACTCCTACTGTTATTGTTGAAACATCTATCGTTCCCTTCAGTTTTGCCAATGTCTGTCTCATGTACTTTGGAGCTCCTTGATTGGGAGCATAAACATTTATGATTGTTATATCTTCTTGGTGAATTGACCCTTTAATTAGTGTATAGTGTCCTTCTTCGTCTCTTATGATGTCTTTACATTTAAAGTCTATTTTGTCCAAAATTAATATAGCTGTTCCTACTTTCTTTTGGTTAAAACTTGCATGGAAAATCTGCTTCCATCCTTTCACTTTCAATCTATTTGTATCCTTGTATCTAAGATGAGTCTCTTGTGAGCAACATATAGCTGGATTATGTTTCTTAATCCATTCTGCCAATCTGTATCTTCTAATTGGTAAGTTTAGTCTATTAACATTCACAGTTATTACTGAAAAGGTATTTCTTGATTCCACCATCTTATCTTTTTTATTTTATTCGTCAGATCTATCTATTCTTTTCCCTCTTTCTTTTTGTATTCTTTAAATTACCCTTAGTGTTACTCTTCAATTCTGTGCCCTCCTCCAGACCTCCCTCTCCTGTCTTTTTTTTTTTTTTCCAGCCAGCAGAACTCCTTTTAGTATTTCTTGTAGAGCCAGTGTCTTGTTGACAAATTCTTTCAGGACTTCTTAGTCTGTGAAAACTTTAATCTCTCCCTTTTGAAGAACAGTTTGGCTAGAAATTCTTGACTGGAAGTCTTTCTCTTTCAGGATCTTGAATATATCATACCACTGCCTTCTCGCCTCTAGGGTGCTAGTTGAGTAGCCTGAACTCAGTCTTATTTGATTTCCCTTGTATGTAGTAGATTGTTTTTCTCTTGTCACTTTCAGGATTTTCTGCTTCTCCTCAACATTTGACAGACTGATTAGTATGTGCCTTGAGGAAGGCCTATTTGGTTTTATTCTGTTTGGAGTTCATTGGGTTTCTTTGACTTGTATATTTATGTCCTTTATGAGGGTTCGGAAGTTTTCCCCCATTATATCCTCAACTATTCTTCCTAGTCTTTTACTCCTCTCTTCTTCTTCTGGGACACCAGTGATTCTTATATTTCCACGCTTTGTTTTGTCTATCATTTCCCTGAGTTCCCATTCAGTTTTTCTATCTTTTTTGCCATTTGCTGTTTTAAGTCTTCGAAGTCAATTATTTTGTCCTCAAAATCACTTATTCTTTCTTCTGTCTCTTCAAATCTGGTGTTGTGTGCCTCTAGTATGTTTTTTATTTGGTCAACAGAGTCTTTCATCTCTGTAATTTCCACTATTTTTCCATTTATTGTTTCAGATTCCTCTTTGTGCTCTTCTACTGTCTTCTTGATCTCCTTTATGTCATTTGCTATCCCACTTATTTTATTAAGTAGAGTTGTATGAACATCTTTGACTAGTTGTTCAAACGTCTGTGTCTCCTCTGGTATTTTAATTTTGTCATTAGGCAGGGATATATCTGTCTGCATTGTGAAATGCTTAGTGATCTTCTGCTGTCTTTGTGGCATGTAAACATCTTGATTGATTTACTTTGGGTGTTGATTTCTTTCAGTAGTCTAAGGCCTTGTGTTTGCAGGATGGTTGTACAGCAGGGAGCAGGGCATGGGGTGGAGCACTCAGTACGGTGATTTGTTTCAGGGCAGTTATGGGCGCAGGTTGGGAATGTTACACTGATGCTTGTGAACTTGGGCACCCAGTGGCCAGGGAGGATGTAGTGTGCGGGTGCACCGGTCTGGGGGGGGTGTAAGGCATGGGGCCCTTTGTGCGTATGCCTAGAGCTGTGGCAGCAGGTCAGCGTTATGTCTTCATGGTTTGACGGCAGATGTGACCTGGCTGTGCAGGTCAGCACTTTCTCAGAGCTGGGAAGTGAGGCTGAGGGCTCTGTAAATGCGACATTCAAGGACTGGTGTGAAGTGTGGTTCCCAGAGCTGAAGAATGTGATTGGGGGTCTGTGCGCATGCGTGGGCCTGGGAGTGCTATAAAGGGATGCACTGAGCTCAGGGAGGGCTGGGTGAGGCTGTGCGACACTATGGGCAGGGGGTGGGAGTAGCCTAGGTATGGAGGTTTGTGCCCACAACCTTTATGCACTGGTAGCAGCCTGCAGGGAAGGGGGGATGTAGTGCTCTGGAGGGGTGCAGGAGAGGTGGGTTGGGCTGCACTTTGGGTGGGGGTGTGGGGCAGGTACGTGCACTGGGGGCTGGTAGGGTGGGAGTGCTCAGAGCGTGGAGAATGGGAGTGGGTGACAGGGTTCAGGTGTGTAAGGCGTGGGGTGAGTCACCAGTCATGGAGCTGCACTGGTGAGGGTAGCAGGCCCAAGGGACGCGGCCTGGCTCACTTCCTAGTCCTGAACTCCAGTCAGTGCACTCCCGCGGGCTCCACGCCTCCACACCAGGCTCCAGCACTCTGCGTCTCAGTTCCTCAGCCTCCGCAACCAGGGCTGCCACGTGTGGTACAGCAGGTCAGCCGCACTCCCAAATCACCACTTCAGTCGCCCTCCTGTCCCCTCTCCAACCTTTCCATGGAGCAGGGCTGATTTTGAGCCACTCTAGTTGGCCATCTTTCTGGAAGTCCGGGACATGTCTTCTTGTTGACAGTTCTAAATGTTCATTTTCAATTGGTTTGGCTCAATTTTCTCAAGGCTTTCCCCTGTTTTCCTTTACTAGATTTTCAGCACTCTTCATCACCTGTTCCTTTGCTGCTCTTACTGTGATCTCCAGCTTTATTATAGTAAATTTATTTTTCCTTCTTCTTCTTTCCTGAGTTGTTCCAAATAATTTTATTGTTTACTTATTTTAAGCAGGCAGAAAATTTATTAGATACAAATGTGAGAGAACATGTGGGCAATCTCACAGATGCTGGTGAGGGAGGCAAGAGGCTCCAAATAATTTTTAAAATTAATTGTTATACATAATTTCATCTATGAGTGCATCAAATATATATAAGATATAAGGACTAATCAAACAAGGATCTGGTTAAAACATCCAGGTTAAAACATGCCAAACGAGGGCCCTGCCCCCATCAAAAGGCTCTGTCCACCCCCCCTAACCCCCAAAACTTTGAATAGGCAGAAACATCTTTCTGAGGGCTCCAGAAAACAACTGAAGGATTTTAGTAGCAAGCTAAGTACTGAATCAAGAAAGAAGGCTATCAGCAAGCAATAGGTTTCTGGCTTGGTCCTCCCCCGCCCCTTACAGATGACATGGGCTGTGCTCGCACCGCAGACCCCTGGTCCTGGTTCTGGAGTAAGCTCGAGCATATACTGGGAGCTTGTGTGTCTGGCCCAGTCTGTCTACTGGAGACCTGAGGGACTCATCATCCCAGAACTTGCCCTGCATGTAACATGAGGCTCAGAGTCTTTGTCTGGAATATCCTAGGTCTGATCCTCCTCATTGATGGTTTCTAAAGCTTTAATCATCTCCTTTGCCTGGGCCTTGGATCACTGTTTCTTTGTATGTTTTGTAACTTTTGGCTGAAACCTGAACATTTTGATATTTTAATACATTGCCACTGGAATTGAGACTCTCTGGTGTGTGTTCTTAAGTGTGTATCCAGCTACTGTTATGGCAGAGCTTTCCTTAAATTCCAGGGGCTAACAAAAAATTTTTTTTAAAGAAATAGATTTAAGAAAAGAAAGAAGGGAGAAAAAGGAAAACGCATTTTCCAGTTTTTGCAGATTGGCTTGTATATGTGCTCTCCTTCAGGGCTTTTCTATACAAATATTTTAGCATATGGCTCCAGGCCAAAGCCTGGGGGCTAACCTGATTCTTTCTGGGAATGGGCCTTGCCTTGGGCATGCATGTTTGGCCCTCGGAATCCCCCTATTACATAGCTACAAATGTCCTCTCTTCCTTAGGAAATAATGTCCTCACGGTCCTGGGCACTGCTCGGCATGCCCTTCATTCAGCAACCATTTTGTCGCCAGCTGCGTGACGTGACTGCTCATCCACAGCGTTCTGTAGGAGAGCTTGGGTGAGCTGCCCTTGACACGCAGGGCAAGTTCTGGAATGGTGCATCGTCCTTCAGGCCACCAGACAGATGGGGCCAAGCATACATGTTCCCAGCAAATGCACAAGGGTTTCTCTGCTCCCTCTGGAACTGGAACCGGGGATCCACACTGGGTGTATGGTCTGGCTCTGTGCCAAGCACGTCAGAGCAGCAGGAGATCCTACTGCTTTAAAGTAGCTTTTTCTTGATTTGGCACTTGCCCTGTTACTGCAGTCCTTTACCTGTTTCAGCAGTTCTTTATCTGTTTCTTCCAGTTCTTGATGGTTGTTCAAACCTTCTGTGAGTGGATGGAGGGAGACTTGAAGCATTTCACCCTGTCATCCTGATTGTTTTTCTATAATAGAAAAGTGTTTGCATATTACAGAGTATGACTTTGAAGTCAAATTACCTGGATCTAAATCTGGCTCAAGCACCTATTAACTTTGTGAGTTCAGGCAAATTTAAGCCAATGTAAATCTCAGTTTGCTCCTCTGTAAAATGGGGATATAATTAAATCTATCTCATATGAAATAGCATCATTGGGAAAGTGTAAATGCAATATGATGATTGAAAGCACACAGTGACTGGCACATAGTAAGAGCTCAATAGAAGCCATTGATATTAACATTTTTTCATGAATGTTATAATGTTAACTTCATTGTTGATTTATGCTTTAGCTTTCCAGTTTATAGTTCTATTCATTCATTCTTTGCTTGTTGTTATTTGTTTGTTTGTTTGGTTGGTTGGTTGGTTTGTGGTTACTTTCAAAAAATTCTTCAGGCTATACATTTAAGACTTTCCTGTATATAGATTCTACTTCAAAGAAAAGTTTAAATGCTAAGTCATTTTTGATCTCCTTTGATTAGGTTGTCATTTCTTCCTTGAACTCTTATATCTCCACTTTGAGTTCTTGTTATACAGAGATTATTTTTTCTTTAGTTTCTAGAGTTCATCCAGATTTATTTGGTCATGATTTTCACCAACTTTGTGGCAAGATTTTCCTGGTGTATGTTCTTTATCTGCCAATGATTTTTTCTTATTGGTCTCCTCCTTTTTCTCTTGCTCTGTTTTTTTTTTTATAAAGGTCTGTGCTGGTCCCTTTGGATTATTTCTCATCTCTGAATGTGGGCACTTCTTCCTGCAGGGCTGACATATTGCATATTTCCAAGAGACAACACTGAAATCGTATTCTCTCCAGGGGGCGCCATTCAGATAGAATACAACATGAATAGTATCTCTGGAGACCCTGCTACCCAGACAGCCTATTTGCGGAAATACTTGTGGGCAAGTGACCAGAGCAGTGTGCCAACCCTCTCCCTGACCCATGTGGTCCGGTAGGGATTTGTCTGTGTGCTTGTACGAGCTGGTCTAGCCTTTCCTCCTCTTCAGGCAAAGGTCAGCAACTGCAAGGCTGCTTATTTTTCAAAGCTGCTCCTCCTCCCTACACCACAGTGCCAAGTTAGTGAGTCTGCAGGATTCCTCCCTCACCCTGCTACTCCTGCCCCTCTATGTCTCAAACGGGGTCCAGCGAAGCTTCAATAACTGGCCTGCACAAAGTCTTGTTCTCAGCAAGGTATCGTTGATTTTGCACTTCAGAGTGCCCACCTGTGTTTGAGCATTCTGAGTCCTTCCAGCTCTGCCTGCAGAATACCATCTCCAGCTCTCCATCTGGATCTCCTTTCTTACCCCACTTGAATTATCACCTAGAAGGTAGCTGGCTTCCTTCATATATGTTAAGGTTCAGAGTAGAGGAGCTTAGTCATTCCATCAAAAATGTTGTTTCTTATTCTCTGTTATTTTCAGGTGATTTAAAATATTTTCCTCTAACAAACAATGCTGCAATTGTGACTACCTCTATTTGAATGTATATGAGTATATCTGTAGAATAAATCTCTAGAATTGGAATGCTGGTTAAAAGGGTATGTGCATTTATAGTTTAAACAGTTATTACCAATTGCCCTTGCTAGACGTTGTGCCAATTTATACTCCCTTTAGTAAATGGCTCCCTTTCTGCAGACCTTTGTCAGTGGATTATCAAACATTTTGTTCTTTTCCTTGGCCCAACCTATTGGATGTCAGTCTTTATCTTGATTTGCACAGACTCTTTATACATAGGAAATCAGCCCTTTGTGATGTGAGTTGCAAATATTTTTCCCAGTTGTCATTTGTCTTCTGACTTTGCTCATAGTAATTTTTGTTCTGTTGAATTTTTTTATATTCATGAAGTTGCAGTTATTGACCCTTTCTTTCATGATGTCTGGATTTTTCTTTACATTCTGACAACTACTCTTCACTGTCATGCAATGTGACACCCTTTGTGGTTACAACCTATGGTAACCACAGGCTCAAAATGAATTCCTCAATGTCAGGCTTTATTGGAGAAACTTACAAGTCAGAAGTCATCAAGAAGAGAAGAGTCAGATGGTCCCCTATCTTCATATATCATGGAGAGACTTACCAGGGCCTGGGCAACTGGTGTTGGTTTGAGTTCCAACAGAAGGATCCTCCCTCCTTCCCCATTGCTCTTCCTTTTTATAGGGCACAAATGAAAACAATCTTGTCTAGGGTGGGATAATCAGATCACTAGGCTCCAAGAAGTCTAGACTTCGTTTTTAGGATTATGATTATTTGTAAGAATTATCTAGAAAAGCCAGCTGCCCAGAATTTGGGAAACTTGAGGCCAGAGGGAAGTTGTAAAATAAAAATTGAGGAGAATAAATGGGCTGGTTTCCTAAACTTTTATAGCCGAGGGGTCAAAAAATTTCATTTAAAGCTGGTAAATCAGATAACAGAAGCATAAACATACTTAACAGCACAAAGGAAAGTCCTAAAATGGATACAGAGAATCAACTAAAATTGGGTCAGCGTTCTTGGTTTCAACAATAAAATCCATACTAACTAGTTTAGGCAGAAAGGGAGTTATTTGGTAGCTCATATAATCATCCTAGAAGGGCTGGAAGAACAGGCTCTCGGCTGAGCTCCAGGAACAGCTCTCAGAGCCACACTGGAAAACTCGCCTCGTGAGATGGCTGCTGCCACTGAAGCTTCAGCCATGCCCAGTAAGGGACTTCCTCTAAAACCATGAACTGCTTTTGCCAACTGCAGAGATGTCTTCTCCCTGCGCAGAACCCTTTTCCCTTAGGTAGCTGCATGGCTCCCTCCATGTGCCAATTCCCAGTTGGTTTTCCCTGCGTTGGTCTCAGCCCAGGTCCCTCAGTTGGATGCTCTTTATGCCTGCACTCAATTCAGTTCGGCTTCTCAGACATTGCTGAGTCCTACTGTGTTGAGGCATTACTGAGCCTCTGTGCCCACTTCAAGAGGCCACAAGAAAGCCAGTTTGAAGGGGGAAAGCCTGAAAGGTGCGAGTTTGTCCCAAATGTGGAGACATGATTCATCAAGGCAACCAGTAGAAAGCATGACGGTCATGACTTCACCCTTATGGAGTCCTCTGGATTCCCTCCTGTCCACATTCCAGAGACATTCACATGTGAGGCAGTTAAATTCTCCAGACAACATGCCAGATGCCATGGGTACAAAGATGAAACAGAAGGAGGAAAGAAATCCCACTGCCTCCTGCAAGAGCAGATGAAATGAAGCATATTATTGAAGGTCAGATACTGGTTTGGGGCCAGGGAGAGAACAAGATGGAAAAAGCGAGATCTTATCCTGTTGGGAAAGCTGAGTGTTTATGGCAAGAGAACCCAGGATTATAGAGGGAAAAGTTAAGGTTGGAAGCTGTGCTTACAGAGCAAAGTTTAGGAAAAGGGTTCTGGGATGCACAGTTGTGCTGTCCAATATGGTAATTGCCAGCCGCGTGGCTATTGAGGGCTGTTGAGCACTTGAAATGTGTTGAAATGATGATATGTTGAATATATTGGGTTAAATAAAATATATTATTAAAATAATTTTACCTGTTTCTTTTTACCTTTTTAATGTGCCATCAGAGGATTTAAAATTACACACGTGGCTTGTATTTCTATTAGACAGAGCTGAGTTAGACAATTAAAAGAAGAATCAGTGGAACAGAAAGCTTTTCATCTCTCCTTTCTCTCTCAATTGCCCTTTCCTACCTTATTCTCACTTTTTACAGCTAATTTAAGAAGCAAGAAGTGGTATTTTCCCTGTGTTACTCTCTGGTTCTATGTCACCCTTATGTTGGATCCCCAGCTACAGTTCATGTACAGGCTTCTGCACGGAACATTCAGGAACATTTAAAATTTATTTTTAGTTTTGAAATACTTCCAAATTTACAAAAACAATACAAATTCCACACAGAAAACCCTAATAATATCCCTATCCTCCCAGATACCCAGATACTCCAAGTTTAATATTTTGTCACATTTACTGTATCATTCTATCTTACCTACCTACCTCCCTACCTCCCTACTTCCCTACCTACCTAACTATCCTAGCAGTCCATCTATCTATACATCCATCCACATGACTGTCCATCAGTCAATTTACTGAACACCTGAATGAATGTTATATACATCATGTCCTTGAACACTTAATATGGACATGTACATTTCCTAAAAACAAAGATATTCACTTACGCAACCACCTTAAGTGCAGTTATTAAGTACAAGAAATGTAACATAGATATAAATCTTATACTCTGTAGTCCAAGTTTTCATATGTCCCAATATTGTCCATTTGAGACATTTTTTCTCCCTTATTAGACCCTGTCCAGGATCACATACTGCATTGTATTATCATTGTCTCTTTAGTTATGCTCCTTCTTTTTTAAGTTTGTGGGAACATATATCAACCATTCCCTAGCATACTATTCAGTGAGATTAACCACACTCACAATGTCGCAGTATCCATGCTACCCTCCATTTCCATTACCAAAACTTTCCCATCTCCAGAGCAGAAACACTATATCCATATGCATTAACTCCCTGTTTTCCCTGTTTCCCCTCTCCTCAGTCCCTGGGAATCTTCACTCTAATTTCTGCCTCTCTGAGCTTGCATCGTCTCTGATTTTTTTTTTTTTGTAGTTGACTTAGAGCTTAAATTTAACAGCGTAAAATCTATTAAATCTCATTTTAGTTGTTAGCATCTTAGCTCCAATGGTATCCTCAAACTATGTTCCCATAATCCTTTATCCACCTCCCCGCCTTTGTGTAGTTCTTGTCATGAATTATATAGTCATACATTATGAGTCCAACAGCACTGATTTATCATTTTACATCATGCATTTGCCTTTTAGATCTTGTAGAGAATAAAAATGGAGTTACAACCAGAATTACAGCAGTACTAGCATTTGTGTTCATCTGTTGTTACCTTCACTGGAGATCTTTATTTCTCTGTGTAGCTTTGTTCTAGGTCTAGTGTCCTTTCCTTTCAAACCGCAGAAGTCTCTTTAGCATCTTTTGTAGGACTGGTCTAGTGGCCACAAACTCAGGTTTTGTTTATCTAGGAATGTCTTAATTCTTTCCTCATTTTTGAAAGATAGTTTGCCAGATATGGAATTCTTGGCTCTGTTTGCTTTTCTTCATTCTTTCTTCTTTTGCTCCTCAGCTTGGGTGATTTTGTTTATCTTCAAGTTATCTGATTCTTCTTCTTCCAGATCCGATCTGCTTTTGAACCCTCCAGGGAATTCTAAATTTCTGTTACTACGGTCTCTGTTTGGCTCCTTTTCATAACTTCCATCTCTCTATTGATATTCTCTTTGTGTTCATCTGTCATTTTCCTCATTTCCTTCAGTTCTTTGTCCATGTTTTCCTTTAGCTTTTGAACGTATTTAGCATATTTCTTTTTTTTTTTTTTTTTTATGTCTTCTTTCAGAGTCCTCTAGAATGTCCCAGGTCTGATTGTGTTTACTGATGGTTCCTAATCCATTAATCTTCCCTTTATCTGGGCCATCACTTCCTGTTTCTTTGTATGTTTTGTAATCATTTGTTGAAACTTGGGCATTTTAATATTTTAGTGTGTTATTGCTGGAATTTAGACTCTGAGACATCTATTCCTTAAGCTTGTATCCAGGTAGTGTTATGACTGAGCTTTCCTTGAATGCCAGGCACGAACAAAAAATAAATAAAAAAGGGAGGAGGAGGAGGGAGACTAGGAAGAGGAAGAAGAGAAAAGAAAGAAAACACTTTTCCCAGTCTTTGCAGATTGACCTGTATGAATGTGCTCCTTCAGGGCTTATCTACAAAATGGCTTCAAAGAATAGATGGAGGCCAAAGCCTAGGGCCTCACTAATCCTTTCAGCCCACACATTTTATCTCAGGCATACATGTGTGGTTCAAGGAATTCCCCTGTATACATGGATACAAATGGGCTCTTTTCCCAAGGAAGTTGTCCTCACAGTCTTTGGTATAACACTGTATGTCCTAGCTAGCCATCCCTTGCCCAGGCAGCACAGCTTGACTGCTTTCCCACAGGGTTCTGTAGGAGAGTTTTGTGAGCTGCCTTCTACGAGCAGGCCAAGTTCAGGGATGGAGAGTCCCTGAGACCACCACTAGACAGATTGGGCCAGACATACATGTTTCTAGTACAGGCATACCTTGTTTTATTGTGCTACACTTTATTACACTTTGCAGATTTTACATTTTTTTAGGAATTGAAGGTTGGTGGCAACACTGTTGGGCAAGTCTATTGGTGCCATTTTTCCAATAGCATGTGCTCACTTTGAGTCTCTGTGTCACATTTTGGTAATTCTTGCAATATTTCAAACTTTTCATTATTATTATATCTGTTATGATGATCTGTGATCCGTGATATTTAATGTTATTATTGTACTTGTTTTGGGGTGCCCAAACCATGCCCATATAAGACAGTGAACTTAATAAATGTGTGTGTTCTGCCTGCTCTACCGACAGGCCATTCCCCCAACTTTCTCTCACTCCTCAGGCCTCCCTGTTCCCTACTCCCTGGGCACAGCAATGTTGAAATTAGGCCAGTTAATAACCCTACAGTGGCCTCTAAGTGTCCAACTAAAAGGCAGAGACACACTTCTCTCACTTTAATCAAAAGCTAGGAATTATTAAGTTTAGTGAGGAAGGCATGTTGAAAGCCAAGATAGGCCTAAAGCTAGGCCTCCTGCACCAAATAGTTAGCCAAGCTGTGACTGTAAAGGAAAAGTTCTTGAAGGAAATGAAAACTGCAACTCCAGTGAACACATGAATGATAAAAAAGCAAAACAGCCTTATTACTGATACGGAGAAAGTTTTAGTGGTCTAGGCATAAAATCAGCTACCACAGCCTAATCCAGAGCAAGACTCTAACTCCCTTTTAATTCTTAGAAGCTGAGAGAGGTGAGGAAGTTGCAGAAGAAAAGTTTGAAGCTTGTAGGGATTAGTTTATGAAGCTTAAGGAAAGGAGACACCTTTATAACATAAAAGTGCAAATTGAAACTGCAAGTGCTAATGTAGAAGCTATAGCAAATTATGCAGAAGATCTAGCTAAGATAATTGATGGAGGTGGCTACACTAAACAACAGATTTTCAATGTAGATGACAGAGCTTTATACTACTGTAAAAGAAGAAGCCATCTAGGATTTAGCTAGTTAAAGAGAAGAAGTCAATGCCTAGCTTCAAAGCTTGAAGGCTTCGAAAGATAGGCTGACTCTCGTGCTAGGGGCTACTGCATCTGATGACTTTAAGTTGAAGCCAATGTTCATTCTTAAAGGCCCTTAAGAATGATGCTATATATACTTAGCCTGTGCTCTATAAATGGAACAACAAAGCCTGATGACAGCACATCTGTTTACAGTATGGTTGGCTGACTATTTTAAGCCCACTGTTGAGACCCACTGTTCAAAAGAAAATACTCTTTTCAAAATATGATGGCTCAGACAAAGTACCTGGTCACCCAAGAGCTCTGATGGAGATGCACGAAATCAAAGTTGTTTTCATGCCAGCTAACACAACATCCATTCAGTAGGCCAGAGATCAAGGAGTAAGTTTGACTTTCAAATCTTATTATTGAAGAAATATATTTGTTAAGGCTACAGCTGCCATATATGGTGATTCTTGTGATGGATCTGGGAAAAGTAAGTTGAAAATCTTTTGGAAAGGGTTCACCATTCTATTATTATTGTTGTTGTTGTTTTGTTTGGGGGTGCATGGTCCGGGAATTGAACTCAGGTCTCCCACATGGAAGGCAAACATTTTACCACTGAACCACCCTGCACCCAAAGATTCATCATGCTAAATGCCATTAAATACATTTGTGATTCATGGTAGTAGTTCAAAATATCAACATTAACAGGAGTTTGGAAGAAGTTGATCCAAACCCTCATGGATGACTTTAAGGGATTCAAGACTTAAGTGGAAGAAATAGGCACACATGTGGTGGAAATAGTAAGAGAATTAGAATTAGAAGTGGAGCCTGTAGTGGAGCCTTAAATGGAGATTGAATTGCTACACTCTTGTGATAAAATGAATTAGAAGTTAATTCTTATGGATGAGCAAAGAAAGTGGTTTACTGAGATGGGAACTACTCCTGGTGAAGAGGCTATGGACACAATTGAAATAACAGCAAAGTATTTATAATAATACAAAAGCTTAGCTGATAAAGCAGTGGCAGAGTTTGATAGGACTGACTCCAGTTTTTGAAAGAAG
Source organism: Tamandua tetradactyla (assembly GCF_023851605.1). Lineage (NCBI taxonomy): Eukaryota > Metazoa > Chordata > Mammalia > Pilosa > Myrmecophagidae > Tamandua > Tamandua tetradactyla. The sequence continues at coordinate 7,713,512 of NC_135329.1, forward strand.
TTCTCCTGTAGGTAAAATGCTATCAAGCATATTCTTGCAATCATTGGGGACTGCAAATTTGATGAACCAGGCCCTCAATCTTGGGGCTCACCCTTATGAAACTCATTCCTACAAAGGAGAAGCTAAGCCTACTTATGGGTGTGCCTAAGAGTCACCTCAGAGAACCTCTTTTGTTGCTCAGATGTGGCCACTTTCTCAAATCCAACCATGCAGACAAATTCATTGATCTCCTCTAAGTGGGACATGACTCCCAGGGGTGTAGATCTTCCTGGCAATGTGTGACATACTCCTGGGGATGAGCCTGGTCATGGCATCATGAGATTGAGAAAGACTTCTTGATCAAAAGAGGGAAAGAGAAATGAAAGAGAATAAAGTTTCAGTGGCTGAGAGATTTCAAATAGAGTCGAGAGGTCATTCTGGAGGTTATTCTTATGCAGGATATAGATATCCCTTTTCATTTTTTGGTATATTGTTATAGCTAGGGGGAAATGCCTGAAACTATTGAAATGTAATCCAATAGCCTTGATTCTTAAAGATTTTTGAATAATTATAGAGCTGTTACGGTCTGACCATATGATTGTGAAAACCTGTAGCTGACAATTCCCTTTATCCAGTGTATTGACAGATGAGTGAGAATAAAAAAAGACAAAAATAAGTAAATAATAGGGGGGTGGAGGGATGGGATATTTTGGGTGTTCTTTTTTACTTTGATTCTTACTTTTGTTCTTATTTTTATTTTTTTGGAGTAATTAAAATGATTAAAAAAATCAGTTGTGATGGCACTGGCACAGCTATATGATGAATACTACGAACCATTGATTGTACACTTTGGATGATTATATGATATGTGAATATATATCAATAAAATTGTGTTGAAAATGTAATGGGTGACCCTGAGGGAGGAGAGAAAGACTATGGAACTATTAAACCTTACCATCAGGGAATCCCCTGATACTGTGTCAAACTTTAGGGATACCCAAATCAATAGGCCACATCCTTGATCCTGAGGCTTACTCTTGTGAAGCTTAGATAGGTAGTGGAGAAACTTAGACTTCCTACAGGCATGCCTAAGTGTTACTTCTGGAAGACCTCTGTTGTTGCTCAGGTGTGACCTCAGTCTCTCTAAGCCCAACTCTGCAAGTGAAATCATTGCCCTCCCCCTACATGGGACATGACATCCAGGGGTGAAAGTCTCCCTGGCGATGTGGGAGAGAACTCCCAGTGATAAATCCAAACCTGGCACCAGGGGATCAACAGTTACATCCATAAGGGGCAAAAGAAGTGTAATTAATAAAGTATCCGTGGCAGAGAGTTCAAATAAGAGTAGAGATGCGACTCTGGAGGTTGCTCTTATGCAAACTTCAGTTAGACCTTGCTACCTATCATAACCTGCCAACCCCCAACCAGGACCATTCCAGCCAATCCTAAAGAACACCTAGGGCAATGTATGAGTCCACAAGGGTCCCAGGCACCAGAGTAACTTTTAAGAAACCTCCAGATGAGTCCCTGGTCCAGATAAGTCCTGAAACCTAGCCCAGCCTCTCCAGAACATCAGATAGTTCCATCTTCCTACCCATATTAGTGACAGACCCTTCCGAAACCAAAATTTAGAATTGACATAGCCCAAACAGCCCCAATGAGAGGTATGGAAAGATCAAGGGTGATGGTGGAATTACACACAGAAGATAGGACTTAACAAATGAGTATGAATGCTGAATCATTAAATTGATATCTTTTTTAGTCTCCAGTATTTTAGAGCAGCTAGAAGTAAAAACCTAAAATTATGAAATTAGAACCCATGTCAAAGTCTGAAATATGTTCTACAACTAATTGTGGTGCTGTGCTTGGAAATTTATAGCTTTTTTGTGTGTATGTTATTGTTCACAAAAAAAAGAAGAAAAGAAAAAATCAATTGTGATGATAAAAAAGTACTCAAGCCCTCTAGCCTACTATATTCTGGAAAAGCTAGAAGGAAAAATATGAGAGGATCATGTAGTAGCCCATGAACTCTGGGATCTGTCCTGCAACCACTTTTTGAAGAGTGCTTTGAAAGCTATTGCTTTTTTATTTCTTTTTGTTGTATATATGTTATCCTATACAATAAAAAAAGTTTTAAAAAATGTAATGGGTGAAATACCTGTCTGACTTCCAAATATTAAAAATTAGACTTTATTATTTAAAACAAGACAATATTCTGAATTTAGAAAATAGCTATTTGAAAGAACATGCTATCAGACAGCATCTCATGCTGCAGAGGAACCTTTCATGAAAGGAAGAGTTAATCTATGTGGCAGACTTCACTGTGGTCTTATTTTAAGAACTTGCCACAACCATCCCAAGCTTCGGCGACCACCACCCTCATCAGTCAGCAGCCATCCCCATCAAGGCAAGACCCTCCACCAGAAAAGGATTACAACTTCCAGAAGGTTCAGATGATGGTTAGCATTTTTTTTAACAATAAAGTGTTTTTAATTTTTTTTGACATGTTTTTGAGACATAATGCAATTTTACACTTAATAAACTACAATGTAGTGTAAACATAATTTTATATGCACTGGGAAACCAGTGACCTGTTTATTGTGAGATTCACTATTTATTGTGGTGGTCTGGAACCCACCTAGATTCTCCCTGAGGTGGGCCAGTGAGCACAAGGGTTTCTCCACCTTCTGGAGCCAGAATTCGCCTTCTGCACTGGGAGCACTGCCTGCTGTGCACCAAGTTGGTACAGGGTGAGGGGGGCCAGCCAGGGTACCATGGAATCCTCCCACTTCTGTGTTTCCTTTCTCTGGGGCTTCAGAAAGATGTTTCTGCCAGCTCTTGCTGGTTGCTTACTGCTTCTGCCCTGGAGACAGGCCTGCCTCTTGTTGGGATGGGGCCCCAGGTCCATCCTTGACTTTTCTTGTTTTATTTTACAAGCAAAGCACACCTTGGTCAGGTTGAGGTTTTCAGAACTGATTCAGAGCTCTGCAGATACTGAAAGCAGGAACTGCAATTTGTTCTTTTGTTCAAACAAATATTTATTAGTATCAATCTTAGGTGGCAGGGATTGTTTTAGATAATGGAAAGACATAAGTAAAACTGGACGATGTCACTGCTTTTATGGAGTTTATAACTTAGTGGCGTTCTCTAAGGTGTCATGGTCTTAGAAGTGCTTGAAAAGCAGTATTTTGAGGTCTGCATTCTAGCCTTGGTGTGAGTGATGGTTAAGTTCATATGTCAACTTGACTAAGTTATGGTGTCCAGTTGTTTGGTCAAGTAAGCACTGGCCTGATGGTTACTTTGAAGGTATTTTGTAAGTTTAAATCATTAGTCATTGATTGTATCTATGCCTGATTACATCTACAGTCAACAAGGAGACTGCCTTCAGCAATGCGAGAAGTCTCATCCAATTGATGGAAGGCCTTAAAGGGAGAACTGCTGATTTCAGCAGTCTGAAAGAAGAATTTCTATCTCTACCTCAGCCAGTCAGCTTCTCCTGGAGGATTCATCAAAACCTTCATTGAACTTCCAAGCTTGTGGTCTGCCCTTATGGAATTCGAACTTGCCAAACACCAGTCACATCATCCAATTCCTATAATAAACCTCATAATATTTACGTGTATAGATATCCTGTCCGTTCTGTTTCTCTGCAGAGTCCTGACTAAAATATAACGTGGGTACAGTATCAGTCCTCTTTATTCGCCAGTGGATATGTGGGCAGTGGTGGAGGTTGTTGGACAATAGATTTGTGGGACCACAAAATAAAACCATCTTTCAAAAAAAATATTTATTCTAACAGCGGTTACAAACTTCACAGCTTCAAGGATCAGGTAACAACCTAAATGAGGGAAGGGGATATAAGATAACCAAGGGTAAGGGGAGTTGTGGCTAACTAGAGACTTTATGCCCCTCCTAGGACATTCGAATAAGTCTTAAAACAAAGCATATTTGTAGCTAAACAAAAACAGAAACAAAAGACAAGTTTACAGACTTGCTTTGGTCCTAGGCCTTTTGAGTCTCGAGAAGAGGTTCGGTATTTAAAGAAGTGAGTGTTCTCCATGTTGGTCTCAGGTTACCCATCGCCACCTGCCTCCCCCACCCCCGTGATAATTCCAGCCATCAGTGCTCTCCTTTTGCAGCAGCTGAATGGTTCTTTCCCCCTAGGTTATCAGAAGTAAGAAAATTGTCTTCTAGGGGAGAAAAGTGGGTTCCATTTGATTGTGTAAAAACTAGACATGTATTAAGTGCCAGTTCCATCTCAGAATCCAAAGGGAGTTGTTAAGAATATCTTGTGCTGGGCCCTCACCGACTTGTAACTTGGCTTTAGGGAATTAGTTTGATTCCAAGGCTAGTATTCATGATAAGTATTGAATCATCTGTTATTTAATAGATTCTTTTTTTTTTTTTTTGTAATGTGGGACAGTCATTAGCTTCTGGTCAAGTAAAAAAGCAAGCACTTAGTTAATTTTTTGATGTCATTCCCTTTCATACAGAGTCCCTTGTGTGTTCTTCCTTTCCCAAATCTGTACACCATGTTAAAGTACTCTTTGGAGAGAGATTATTTTTAGTCATCATTTTCCTTAAAATGTTGGTGATGTATTTCTGTTAGAGAATTTTTTTTCATTTAAAAATCAAATCACAGCATAAATTTCATCTGGGGACCACATGTCTATGAAAGTAATCATTTCAAACTAAAAGTCACAACTAACCATAGTTAAAATGGATACAGTTTATGGTTTTGACATACTTACCAAAAAAACATTGTACTCCCAAAGAAATAATTGTGCTCACTTTCTGCCCTGGCTGGTAAGCTTATAACCTCCAGCCTGAATGACTACTATTTGGAACCTGAAGTTTGAGGGAGTTTGTAGATGCTAGAAATGGAGAACAGGGAGCAAGTAAAACTATCAGTTTTGAAGGATTCTGAGGCTGTGCAAATGCAGATGTAAAAATATACAGAACTACCGAAGAGTTTTTGAAAATCTACTGCTTGTATTAAGTTGACTGGTTATGAGAGGAAATTAGATTGACTTCAATCAATGAAACAAGCTGATCCTTCTTAGCACATAGAGGGGCTTGATTCAGGTGCTTTAACAATGAAAGGAAATAAAACTTTGACCTCAGCTAAGCAAAAAAATTAGTGCCCCCTCTGGCCCTCTATAATAATTGTTGAATGAGGGGCAGAGAAGGACAGGTATATCACTTAAGAAGGTATTCAACTAAACTGTGCACCTGTGCTTATGCACATCCATGTGGGAAGGACAGGCTTCCTCAGAAAGACATTTTCCTAATGGAAAGAGCTTTGGAACTGGATCAGAAGATTTGGATCTTGATTCTGTGGCTTACTATCTTTATGACCTTGAGTATGTCATCCTATTCTGTATAAATCTTTTTCCAAAATACAATGGGCAGTTGGCCTGGTGCACTCATTCTGGAGAGCCATCCAGCCTTACCTAGAGAAGCTGAGAAAGTAATCCCTACAACCCTGTGGTCCCCAGAAAAACACCCTCAGGTTCATAAGGGCACTTCTACAAGGATGTCCTGTGAGACAGTGGGTGTGTGGCAACCTAGGGAATGGATTAGTAAACTGTGAAGGATGCTTATGACAAAATACTCTGCAGCAGTCAGAAGTGATGAATTAGAGTTGTACATAGCAACATGGTTAGATCTTTAAACAAGGTCATGCATAAATAAATAGAGAGCAAGATCATAGAACAATGTCTCTTGACTACTTGCATACACATCTGAAGACATTTTTCAAACAGATTAGAAAGGACACCTGTGAAAGAAGGAATTGGGAAAATAATAATATAAAATAAGTGAGAAGTTTATCTAAAAACGATGAGGGTGTGGCATAAACACCTCCAGCCTGGTGAGAAACAGCAAAAAACACCATTCATCACCTCTTCATAGTTGGAATTGTCCCCTCTGCCCTGCTTGCTATCAACAGTCTTCTCTTTTCAAATTGTTCATAGGAGCCCATGTCTTTTCCAACGCTGTTCAGTAGTACCATTCATAATGCTTTAAATGTATGTGTGGTTTGCAGATATCCTTCTGTTAAAAAAAAACAAAACTTTTTTTTCATTTGAAGTACTTAAAAATTTACAGGACAGTTAAAAAATAATGCAAACCTCACATAGAGAACTCCAACATACCCCTATTTCCCAAATACTCAGATCTACCAATTCTAACATTTTACCATATTTGCTTTATCATTCTATCTACCTGACCCCCCACCCCATCCATTTGTCTATTTCTCAATCTATTTTCTGAACACTTGAGTGTAGGTCATATACATCATATTCCTTGAGCACTCAATACTGCCAAATATATTTCTGAAGAATGAGGATAGTTACTTATGTAACCAGTCTTAGTGCAGTTATCAAATTCAAGACATTTAACATTGATATAAAGCTTACATTTTATATGACCCAATAATGTCCCTTTGAACTTTTTCCCCTCCCTTGCTAGGTCTCATCTAAGATCTGCATTGTATTTAATTGCCATTGTCTCTTTAGTTACTTTTTTCTTTCATTTTTTTAATTGTGGGAACAAATACACAGCACACTTTCCCATCTCACCCACTTTCTTTATGGGATAATCACGTGCACTATATTGCAATTCTCTCTCAGTTTGCTATTGCTGCCAGAAGCAATGTACCTGAAATGAGTTGAATTTTTCAATGGGGTCTTATTAGGTTACAAATTTACAGTTCTAAGGCCAAGAAAATGTCCAAATTAAGAAATCAAGGGGAAGATATCTTCTTGGAGGAAAGGCTGCTGTTATCTAGAGTTACTCTGTCACATAGGAAGACGCATAGTGATGTCTGCTGGTCCTTCTCTTCTGGCTTCTGTTCTCAGTGGCTTTCTCTCTCAGCTCCTGTGGGTCCTTGGGTCTCCTGGGGCATTATTTTCTCTTTGCTTCTCTGAGCTCTCTTCAAAATGCCTCTGCCTTTTGTTTTCTCCTAAAGGACTCCAACAAGGGAATAAAGACCACCTTGACTGGGCTGGGTCACATCTCCATGGGAACAACCTAAGCAAAAGCCACCTAAGCCACCCACCCACAATAGGTCTGCACCTACAAGGGTGGATTAAAAGAACATAGGCTTTTCTGGGGTGCATAGCAGATTGAAACCAGCACAGATACCCTCACCACCTTCCATTAACAAAACATCTCAATCTGCCCAAACCCACACCCATTATGAATTAAGTCCCCATTTCCCCCGTGCCCCCTCCCCTGTCAATTTATATCTGTTTCTATGAGCTTGATTATTCTCTATTATCTTCTTTGAAGTTACCATAGGGCTTAAATTTAACATCCTAAATACATAACAATTTCATTTGCTTTGATACCAACGTAACTTCAACAGCATGCATAAACTATATTCCTATACCCTCTGTCCCCCCACCTTTATGTAGTCCTTGTTACAAATAACTTAAATTTATGCATTGTGAGTCCAAAGCTGTTGGTTTATCATTACATTTTGTGCATTTGTCTTTTAGATACTGTGGGAAGTAGAAAGGAGTTACATATTTAAAAATACAATGGAATTGGCATTTTTATTTACACGTGTCATTATCCTCACCAAAGATCTTTATTTCCTCATGCAGCTTAAGTCTATTGTGTATTGTCCTTTCCTTTCAACCTGGAGAACTCTCTCTAGCATGTTTTGTAGGGCTAATCTAGTGGTGGCAAACTTCCTCAGCTTTTGTTTATCTGGGAGTATCTTAATTCCTTCCTCATTTTTGAAGACAGTTTTGCTGGATATAGAATTCTTAGTTGGTAATTTTTTGCTTTCAGCACTTTAAATATGTCATCCCACTGCTTTCTTGCCTCTATGGTTTCTGATGAGAAGTCAGTATTTAATCTTATTTTACATGAACTGTTACTTCTCTCTTGTGGCTTTCAGAATTCTTTTTATCTTTGGCATTTGACAGTTTGATTATAATGTGCCATTGATTTTATTCTGTTTGGAGTTCATTGATCATCTTGAATGTGTATATTTATGTCTTTTATTAAATTTGTAATGTCTCCAGCCATTATTTCTTTGAATATTCTGTCTTCCCCTTTCAATCTCTCTTCTCCTTCTGGGACTCTCACTATGCATATTCTGGTACACTTGATGGTATCCCACAGGTTTCTCAAGTTCTGTTCACTTTTTTCATTCTTTCTTCCTCCTCTACAGACTTGATGATTTCCATTGTTTGTCTTCAAGTACATTGATTCTTTCTTCTGCCAGTTTCAATTTGCTATTGAACCCCTCCAGGGTTACTGTAGACTTCAGCTCTGTTTGGTTGTTTTTGCAAATTTTTATCTCCCTATTGATGTTCTCTTTGTGTTCATCCATCATTTTCCTCAGTTCTTTGTCCATGTTTTCCTTCAGCTCTTTGAGTATATTTGGGACCATTTTTAAAAAGTATTTGTCCAGAATGTCCCAGGTCTGAGCCTCCTCATTGATGGTTTCTAGTGCTTTAATCTTCTCCTTTGCATGGGCCAGCACTTCCTGTTTCTTTATCTGTTTTGTAATCATTTGTGGAAACCTGGACATTTTGATATTTTAATGTGTAGCCATTGGAGTTTATACTTTGTGGTGCTAATGTCCAAAGTTAGAGTTATGATAGAGCTTTTCTTGAATGCCAGGAGCTAACAACAACAACAAAAACACAGAAAGTAGAAAAGAAAACTCCTTTCCTAGTCTTTGCAGATTGTCTGGTCCAAGGGCTCTTCTTTATAGTTTATCCTTACAATGAATTTGGAGAATAGCTCCAGGTCAAAGTGTAGGGCCTCCTGATCCTTTCTGCATGTGAGTATTGTCTTGGTCATGAGTACATGGCCCAGGATCTCCCCATTTATATGGATAAGAATGCCCCCTTGTCCCTAGGAAATAGCTTCCTCAAGGTTCAGGGCACTGCACTGTATATCCTAAAGTCACAAATCCCTTGCCCCAGGCAGCATGATTTGTCTGCTCTCCCACAGTGCTCATGTGCCACTGGGAAAGGGGAAGTTCTGGGACATGAGTCCCTCAGGCCACCACCAGACAGATTGGACCAAATATATATGGTCCCAGTATGTGCATGAGGGTTGTTACTCTGCCCCTCTAGATCCAGGACCAGGGATCCTCACTGAGAGCACAATTTGACCCTGGGTCAGACCTGTGAGGGGTAGGGGAGGGTTCAGCCAGTGTGCCAGGAGATCCTCCAAATATTAAGTAGCCTTTTTCTTGAATCTGTGCTTGCCCTGTTACTGCAATCATTTAGCTGTTTTCTGGAACTTTTAGAAAATATTTCTGTTGGTACTTGCTGATTGCTCAAAGATTCTGTGGAGGAGGGAGCCCCAAAGTGTCTCACTCCACCACCTCGACTGGATCCAGGCCCTGCAAATATCCTTTTGTTCCTTAGAGTTTCATCATCCATTTAAGTATTAGATGTGAATATACAGTAATGAATTTTTAAACTTGATCCAAATGAATGTTGTTTCTTCCAAAAGACTCATAGATTCCAGCAGTTCTGCCAATGCTTGAAACATTTTTTAAACTGTGCCAAACCATATTATTTTAAAAACCAGCCTTGCATAATTTGGTGCTGATCATCCATGTAGCCTCGTCTCGTTTCACCCTCTCCACATTGTTCCCAGCACAAGTACCATCTTTTAGTTTCTCCAGCACATGACGCTCACTCTTGTCTTGGGTCTTTACAGCAGCTGCTCCACTTTCCTAGAGTGATTGTCCTCCTGGTCCTCCTTCTCAGGCTGGGCTTCTTGACACTCAGATCCTGCTTAAATACAGCATCCTTAGAGCAGCTTTCTCTGGCCACCCAAACCAAAGGACCATCCACTCACTTGCTGTCATACCACCCTGCTCTAATTGTTTCTGTAGCCACCACTATCACATGGTTTGTTTTATCAACTGAACCCCAACTGGAATATAAGTTGCTCATCCTTAGTGCCTAGAACCGTGCCTGCCATATAGCAGGTGCTCAAAGATTGTTGATTCCTTCCTCTATGGTTACTTTTTCATCATATTCCTTTATTATCTATTTTGTATCACATATACCTATTTATAAATGTATCTATTTCTCCTACCAAACTTGTGGGCATCTGAAAAAAATAAATATATTCCTTTTTCTAAATTTTCATTTCCCTTAGACCACTTTGCACAAAACGCTGATGTGATGTTCTGAGTACTAGATATATATTGTTATTAGATTGAACTGAATCTGAATTATATGAATAAGACTGTCTCTGTGTGTATGTGTATGTGTGTGAGTGTGAGAGCAAGAGAGAGAGAGAGATTGGAGCATGGGGAAATATTTGCATGGGTCTCTTTGGATACATTTTGTGCCAGTGAGTTTGAGGGTCTGCTTATATTAATAAAGTATGAATTTGGACAGAGACCAAATTTTTGAATGATATTGTCAAAACAGTCTAAATTCTGCAGAACACAAAACAATGTAAACAAAAGAGATGTAAGACCATGTACTTAAGATGGTATATGCCCAATTCTCACAAAATTCAACTCTCTTTACACAAAGAGTAATGATAAAAGGGGTTGTGCTCTGGTGGCTCAGTGGCAGAATTCTCGCCTGCCATGCCAGGGACCCAGGCTTGATTCCTAGTGCCTGCCCGTGCAAAAACAAAAAGCAAAACAAAACAAACAAACAAAAAAAATGGTAATGATAAGAGGAAGTACAGGGGGTTAAGGCTACAAGAAATGGGAGAAGTCCAGTGTTAAATTGGAGTGGGTAGAACAGACAGACTGTAAGCAACTTAAAGGTAGACCCTGTGTCCTGCTAATTTTTTTTTGCAGTGAGCAGCACAGTGAGGAACAAAAAGGCAGTACTATTAATTAAAACGTTTGATAGATTATGGGGTACATGAAATGTAATAAGATTGATTCTTTTGTATGACTCATAAATTGGCTCAGAAGCCGATTCCAAATGAGGAGTACCAAGAATTCAGCATTGTCGACCTTAGTGTGTGGTTTTTATAGAAACATACATAGCTGTAGGAATTCTCTTGCTGTCCATCAAGTCACTGTCTTATAAGTCTCTTGGCTTACTTGAGTTACCGCCCTTGCTTTTCTCCACATCTAAGCAGCCAGTGATGGGGACAGATTGATGCCATCTGGAAGGGCCTCTCAGGTAGGATCTATAAGATAACTGAAGTCCACATCTCTTCCTCACGTCCAAATGGTACAAAGTTCCCCCCTGTCTGTGGAAATGCAGCTCATTGCTGCCATTGCCCGCTGATTCTGCTCCTCTCCTCCAGGGCCTCCAGCAGCCTTTCACTGAAGACTTGCCTCCAGTTGAATCAGGAGGCAGACGCAGGGTCCCTTCTCATGGTCTTCTCTTTCAAAGCCTAGAGATGGGTGAAGGTTTAATTATGGCAGGGCCAGCTCTGCTCCACTCTGTTTTCAAGTTCTGCCTAGTCTGTCTTGTACCTCACTTAGGGTGTGGAGGGACTTGAATCCATTGTTCTCAGCTTTGGCGCCTCGGCCAAAACTGTGAGAAAGGAAGAGGCCTATTTTAACAAGCTGTCACATTCCTCTAAAAAAAGTCAGATACTGTTTTGTTTTAATTAACTGTTCCAAGATTGCAATACTTGATTTTGAAATCCAGACCCAGCACAGGCATCTCAGCAAGTTAAAAAGTGGTTAACTAGAATCCCATCATTTTATAAATGAGAAACAAAATCCCAGGGAACTCGATGAATTTATGAAAAATCATGCAACAAGGAAGTTACTTGACTTATGAAAGATTATGCAGCTAGTAACGACTGGACCAGGACTTGATCTTATCAGATCTTATACTCTCACCACCACACTGTCCTGCCTAACAGGCTTCTCCATTCAGGGCTTATGGTCACCCAGAGGACTAGGGACATTTGCTCCTCAAATAAAGCTACCTATACTCAAGGTCCAATGAAATAATGTGTTCTTTTAAAATTCTAGGAACTAGATGCTTTGATTATGGATGACTTTAATTTGGGGGCATAGCTTTATTTTCTAAAATTTCCTATAATGGTCATATGTTTCTTTTATTGTAAGGAATCAAAACACAAATCATTCTTTTAAACTGTAACTCTGTATTATAGGAAATAATTCCATATAAATGAAGACAAAACTGCATTTATGCAGGTTGGGGACAGTCCATTGGACTGGAGGATCAGGCCTGAGATCCAGTGCTAGTGTATCTACAGAAACTTGAGCTCATCATTCAACCTCTTTGGGACTCATTTCCTAAAATATAGTCTGGAGAGCCTAGACTATATACAATCTAAGGTATCTTCTTATTCTGAAAATGAAAATTGTTTCTTAAAAACCCTGTGAACCCACTCACCAGAATGACCATTATCAATAAAACAGAAAATGACAAGTGCTGGAGAGGATGTGGAGAAAGAGGCACACTTATCCATTGTTGGTGGGAATGTCAAATGTACAACCGCTGTTGAAGGCAGTTTGGCAACTTAGTTTACTCAGGAAACTAAGTATAGAATTGCCATATGATCTGGCAATATCACTGCTAGATATCTATCTAGCAGAGGATTTGAGGACAAGGACACAAACGGACATTTTCACACCAACATTTATAGCAGCATTATTTACAATTGCCAAGAGATGGAAACAGCCCAAATGTCCATCAACAGACGAGTGGCTAAACAAGCTGTGGTATATATATATACAATGGAATATTATGCAGCTGTAAGACAGAATAAAGTCATGAAGCATGTAATAACATAGATGGACCTAGAGAACGTTATGCTGAGTGAGATTAGCCAGAAACAAAAGAACAAATACTGTATGGTCTCACTGATATGAACTAACATTAATGAATGAACTTCAGTTAAGAACAGAGGCCATAAGGAGATAGAAATAAGGTAGATATTGGGTAATTAGAGCTGAAGAGATACAAATTGTTGAACAGGACTGATTTTAAAATTCAGAAATGGATAGCACAATACTACCTAATTGTAGCACAAAAGTGTTAGTACACTGAATGAAGCTGAATTTGAGAATGATAGAAGGAGGAGGGCTGGGGGCACAAATGAAACCAGAAGGAAAGATAGATGATAAAGACTGAGATGGTATGATCTAGTAATGCCTAGAGTGTACAATGATAGTGACTAAATGTACAAACTGAAAAATGTTTTTGTATTAGGAAAAAAACGACAAACCCCGTGAAGAGCATTTTTGAGAACTTACATTAAAAATCTCAAAATAAAAAACAGCTTATATTAGGTTAAGGCAACTAAAGGATCATGACTTCTCATTATTCTCTAGCACAAACATTCCAATCAAGTCAGACTAGTTTTGTAAATTTACCCAAGAAAGGCAGTTCTGCCTCTACATTTGCCTTCAAATTCTCCACTATTCTCAAGTTCTGCCCCCTCTGTGAAGTCTCCCTGACGACTTGAGCCCCCATGGATCACCTTTCCAGTTCCTATAGGTCTGCGCCTCCTGCTGCACCATCGACCTTATCATGAGATGCTCTCCTGTGTTGCACACTGGAATTCCTTTTGTGTTGGTTCTTCTTCTCTAGTGCATTACCAGCAGATAGCAGCCATGCTTGCTGTTTCTGTTTCCCCCACTGTTTGTCCAACAAAAGCTGAACACCCAGGAGGTCCCCCACATTTGCTAATGAGGGGTGTCCATTAGGAGGATGGGCTGAAAGGTGCTTGCTGGGTCTAGTTAGAGATTCAAGATATGGAGCATCCCCAGCTGTCCCTGCAGCAGGGTGCCCTCAATAGCCAATCTAGGGTCTAGAAGAAAATACGTTCTACTTCTTTTGCTCCAGCTCCCTCTGGGTCTTTCTCCTTTGGCCTAGGGCAGAACTGACTCTGGGTTGCTTTCTGCTGCTGTCACTTCCTGAAATTGGACTCATGGTTTGGATCTTCTCTGGAAAAGGGATCATAAGTCTCTCCTTACAATGCTGGCTCCAGGCCACTTTTCTTGGGCCAAACCGAGGAAGTGGAGTCGGCCAGAGCACTAAACTATCTGGGGTATGCTTTGGGCATCTTGGCTGAGAAGGCCCAAACACTCACTGCCAGGTCTTCCGCTTCTCATTCTCCTGGAGAAAGGAAGGAGATCTGCTTCTCCTACCACCCTATTTGGCCTGAATCATCCGGTCCTTCCTTCTTGCGTCCCCCTCTCCTGGCTTGAGTTTCCCATTTGCCTCTCCCTAACCACTGCCCCTCTGGCAATCTTTCTGACTTACAGGCTTTACTCTTCAGGGGTCTGTGACTGGTCTCTTCTTTCCCACATAGGCTCGGCCCCTGCCCACCCATCCGTCAGTCCGCCTTTCTGTTTCTGGTTATTTCCATTGTCTTTCTCTGGCCACAAGGCAAACAGGGGAAGGGAAAGGGTATTCACCACTGTTGCGCCCCAGGTAGGGAACTGGGTGATTTCTACATATTTTTCTTATTTGAAGACCCAGACATTGTGGTCGTTTTAAGATGGGGAAACAGAACCATTGCTTCAGGCTGCTCCTGAGGAGCTACTCCCAGGGCCTGACCTGAAGTCATCTCACGCCCCGTCCCACCGCACTGGCTTGAGGTGGTGGAGGTGCTGGAGGGAGGTGAAGTATCAGAGAAGCACTTGAAGCTCTCCAAAGTAGGCCACACCAAGCTCCACCGCCTAGCTCTGAGCTTCAGATAAGCCCTTCTGAGCACAACGCCTCTAGCCACACATCCAAAGTGAAAAGTGGGTGTTTTAATCACTGCAGAGAATCCTCAATACTGCTCTTTCAGCACAGAGCCAGCTCTCCCGCGCCAGGAACTGCAGGGAGCCGATTGCTTCCCATCCTGAACTGGGTCCAGAAGCGTTAGGTGATGCTCAGTACAATTTTCAGTTGTGATCATACGAGGCCCTTGGAGACACTTCTCAGTGCTAGCAATTAGCCACACAGGGGTCAACCGGGCGTTCTCAGCTCTAATTAACAGCTGTGTTGAATCTGGGACACAAACAATTCCTTTGGGGATATGCACTTCAAACAGAAACCAAACCAGAATATCAAGCTCTATTCCTCCTTATCAGAGGCTATGCAGTCTGAAATTTATTGCCAAGGGTATTCTTAATAAAAATCCCAGGAAGCTGAGTGGCTTCCGAACCTAATGCATGAATTTAAAGGTAAAAATAGAGTCCCCGCTCTCCTGTGACATGATCCAGTGGTCCTCAGGAGGCCCCAGCAGTGCTGGGGGAATCAGGTGCTGCCCGGATACACGCCCAGAGCCTAGCTTCACCCAGCGGGCGACGTGATAGCATCGGCACACAAATCAAAGGCTTGCTCTCTGGCTTCAAAAGGAAAAGGAAAAGGAACAGGATACTTTGTGTTGGGAGTCCTGCCCCAAGCGGGAACTATGCTGATGCCTGCTCAAGTTGTTCCCTGGGCTTTCTGGCTCCTTGCCCTGCCTGACAGCTGCAGGAGTTCTGTAAGAAATCCGAGGGAGAATTTTCTTTGCAGCCATAACTGAAAACTGAGGATCAAGAGCTTTGCAGCAGAAAATACATTACCCTTCAAATATCCCAAGTCCCCTAATAGGGTCAACAAGCAGCCGTGAAAAAGTAGGGCAAATGGCTGTCCAGGCTTGGATGGAGAAAATGTATTCCATTAGGAACCAGCCGGTTGAGTTTTTCTTTATTAGCCGGGAACAAAATCACATAGGTTAAAAATAAGTATATTTTAACACTGGAATATTTCAAATGAACAGAAATGTGCAGAACAATACCAAGGCGCCCATAACTTTGTGCCATATTTACTTCACATCTTTTTCTAAATAATGCAGTTGGTACTTCTGCTTCTCCGGCCCCATTCCCCAATCCCATCCTGAGGTCGGCATGTATCTCCCTTTCTAGCCACATCCCAAAGTGTATCCATAAGCGGTAATGCCTTCTCTGTGTGGCTGAAGGTATCATTTTGCAACTTGTTTTTATTTCTCTCAACATTATGTTTCAGAATCATCCACATTAATGCATGTAAATCTAGCTCATTCATTTTAACTACAGAGAAGCGTTTTATTACATAACTACATCAAAACATACTCATCCATTCCTTTATCGATAGACCTTAAGTAATTTATTAATTTTTTGAAACACAAACACTATTGCAGTGAATAGTCTTGTTAAAAAATTAAGGACCCCAAATGGCTTTTTTTTTTCCCAAATAGGTTTTTTTTATGTGGGTTATATATAATCTAATATATTTATGGTATTAGAAATTTAAAAAATTATTAGCTCATTTAAAAGTAATAATAAACCTATGACATGCAAATATAAAATGTTTTTTTCATGAAAATAATGATATTTTCCCAAACAAAAAGACGAGGGACATCAATTTACATTTTTGCAAATTTCTTTAATGTCTGACAATAGAAATCAGCTGGATTTTTATATCTGCTTCTGCATTCGATCTGTTGCAATATATTAGATTGGTAGAAGTATGTAAAGAAAAACAAGCCTTACACCAATAAGTAGTTGAAAAAATGAGAAGTATTTTAATAACCTCTTCAGCTAATTTTGGATAATATTCATCAAAGGTACTAAATCGAAAGTCAAGAAGTAACAATTTCTTAAAGGTTAGCTGTAATACAGAATCTGAAATTGTGTCAATGAACTTGTTTTCTGTAATATGAAACGCCATTATTGATCTCTCTTGGTCATTTGGAAAGCATTGGTTCATGGATAATATATGTTCTGCAAATGTTGACAAATTTCATTATACGATATCAAAAACAGCACATTTATTTAAATCACCACAGATCTCATCTTAAAAGTCTTAAAATTTGGAAACTGTCATGTTCATGGCCATGGACGCTAGTTTTCCAAAAGTCCCATTTCAGCTTGAAAGCTCAAATATTTTCATTGGCAGCAAATACTGTCAGTTGCTTTTCTTGAAGTGTCAGGCTCACTTTGTTCATTTTCAAGAAAATGTCTACCAGATTTGCAAGTTTGATTAACCATAGTTTGCCAGTCTTTCTTTTAAGTAAAAATGGTGTTTCATGAAAAAAACAGCCAGTTCAGCTCACAGTTCAAACAAATGCACAAGTGCTTTTCTCAGAAACAGCTGCAGAAGTGCTTTCTGCCTATTTCCCAATTCATTACACACAATAGTAACAGTAACTTCTTACTTCTAACGTACCCAGAAATGGAGATTTAATGAAATTAAAATATTACTGCTTCACCAAGGATATTCTTACATAAAAATTGAAATATTATTTTGACTGCTTGACAGTAAAAGAATACAATGAGTACCAGAACAGTTTGGGGCCACTGCTTTAATTTGTGCTAAAGCACCAGCAGTTTCAGCCACAATTGTTTTTGTATCATCCATTGCGGACGTAGACGCATTGAAAAAGGCAACTACAGCACAGTATAGACCAAAGAGGCAGAATTGCTGGGGCATACAATTTATACATCTTCAATTCTACTAGATAACAAAAATGCTTTTTAAGTATCTTCCAGCACTGTTCGGGAGCACACTTCTTCACAACCTGGCTTACATGGAACTTGTCTTTTAACTGTGTTCTTGGTGTCTTGGTACAGACATTTTAAATGTTACATATTATTGGAGTTAAATTTGTCACTTTTCTCTTTATTTGATTTGTCATTTTTGTGTCTTATTTATGAAATTCTTCCCTAATCCCTTGGTCACCAATACATATATGAGCCTCTACCATCTAAAAATATTGCTTTGCACGTTTGTCTTTAATTCCTCTGAACTTTATTTGATTAATATGTGATTGAAATCTGATATTATATTATTTTATAAGGAGAGTCAATGACCCCAAAATAATTTGTTTATTCATTCTCAGCTGCTTTATATTGTCTCCTCTGTCCTAGACCAAGTTTGCACAAATTATAGAGTGGTTTCTTGGTCCCATTGGTCTATTTGTCTATGTCCATGCCATTACCACCCCCTCTCATGATGACTTTATACTAAGTTTTAATATCCCAAATTATCTTCAGAATTGTTAGTCACCTTTTATTCTTCTATATAGCTTGTAGAGTCAGCTTATCAAGTTCCATAAAACTCCCTGTTGGTAATTGACTGGAATTGCATTAAATGTTTAAGTTAATTTGGAGGAAATTGGTATCTTTGTGATATTGAGATATCCTATGCATGAACATGGTACATATCTCCATTTATTAAGATTTTTAAAATTTGTATCAAGTAAAGTTCTATAATACTCTTCATAAAGGTTTTAGACGTCTTTTATTAGGTTTAATTCTAAGTACCTTAAAGATTTACTTGCTATGATAAATAGAATATTTTATTAATTGCAGTTTTCATTTGGTCGTTCTGGTATTTAAGAATGCTATTGAATTTTGTATTTTGCTATTATATTCAGCAACCTTATTGAACTCTCTTTGTAGTTTCAATATTAGCTTATTTTAGATTTTCTATATAGGCAATCATATAATCTATAAAAAATGATGGTTTTGTTTCTGTGATTCTAATTTTTATGTATTTTATTTATTTATTACACAGGATCGCCAGTACAATGTCAAATACAAGGATGGTGATAGTGGTCATCCTTGTATTTTTCCCTAATTAAAAAATTGTTCAAATAAGCACATGAAAAGATGTTCAACATTATTAGTCATTAAGGAATTACGAATCAAAACCACAATGGGATAGTATTTCACACTCTACCAGGAGAGCTATATTAATAACTTAAAGAAAAAAACAGAAAATATTGAAATATTTACTTTTTATTGGTAATTCATCATTGTATTTGGATGGTAGCCCAAACTTTGTCATGATTTTTAAAAAATTCATGATTGCATTTGGATTTCTAATATTTTGTTTAGGATTTTTATATTTACGTTCAATGTTTGTCTATATTTTCCTTTCTTCTACAGTCTTTTTTGGTTTTGGTATCAAGAATAAACTAGCGTCATAAAATGAGCTTTCTGTCTTTGAGCTCATTTCCAGAAAATGTAAAATCATATGAGCCTGATGTTTTCTTCATGGTAGATTTAACTATTATTCTATTTCTTCTATCGTTATGGATCTGGAAATATTTTCTATTTATTCTTGAGTTAAATTTAATAATTTGTATCTACCTATAAAAATCCATCTTATTGGCACTAATTTGATCAGGATACTTTTATTGTAACCATATCTTTATTTCATTTCCAGTATTGTTTATGTATACCTTCTCTTTTTTATTGATCAAATTTACTAGAAGTTTATCTACCATATTTTGTTAATTCTCAGATATCATCAATTGTATAATAATTAGGAGATACTAAAATGCTAAAAAATATCTAAACCTAGATAAGATAAAGTATCTTTGTAGCCTCTTCAAAGGACTAGCTTTGTCATAGTGTCAAAGTATCATTTCATGAATTTCTTCTCTTATCTTTGTTATTTACTTTCTTCTACTTTCTTTGCTCAATCCATCACTCATTTTCTAACATTTAGATTTAGAAACTTAACTCATTAATTTTCATTCTTTTTAAAATATCTACATTTAAGGTAGTAATTTTCCTTAAGTGCTATTTTACTGAGTTTAATATGCAATTTTTCATTTGGCATTTTCTATGTGTTTCAGGTTTATTATTAGTTTTTCTTTCTTCAAAGACTGAATTATGAAATGTGTGTTTTAAAAATTTACAATCAGAAAACACTTCCGTGTTTATCATATTGTGCTCAGAAAATGAGGTCTTTATATAAATTCTTTAGCATTAAAAACTTCATTTATGACACATATTCAATTTTTGTAAGTGTTCTATATGTAATTTTGTAAAGACCTTGAAATATTATGTATTCTCTAATTGTTTGGGTTGGGTTCTACCTATGTACATGGTTAAATCAGTTATACAAATCATCTAAACCAAATCAAATGTGTCTGTATGACCTTATTTTCTAGCGTAAGGAGTGTTAAAATCTCCCAGTGTGATTATGAATTTATCATTTTTTCCTTAGACTTTTGTCAAATTCTGCTCCATGTATTTGAAGGCTATATGCTGTTATCTCTGTATCTTCCTCATGACTTAATTAATTCAATTTCTCATTTATTGACTGGTCTGTGCTAGGCATCATTCAAGACCGGAAAAATTACATTGACCCAAATAAGAGAATTACTGTTTTTATTAAGTAATGGTATTCTTTATTATTAATAATATAATATTTGCTTTCACATTTACTCTGTCTTATAATTGCTATGCAGACTTCTTTTTGGTTTGTTTTCCTGGTATTTTTTTTTAATCCCTTTATTTTTATCAGCTTATGGTAGGACTTTGCTGTGTTTTAAATTCAATCTCAGAATTGCTGACTTCCAAAGGAGAGATTTAACCCCTTTTATTTCATTTCAATCACCAATTTATTGGGTTTTAATCTTTGTAAGTTATTTTGTATTTTCTGTTTATCATGCTCTTTCCCTGATTCTCTTTTTCTCTTTTCATGTTATCTAATGTTCTGATTTTTAAAAATTCTTCTTTTCTCTTCTATAGGTTAGGGAAGTTATATATTCTATATCTATACTTTGAGAGGCTTTAAGGTTATTGTAAACTTTTAACATGCATCAGTCCTTTAACAATGTTTAAAGTTAAAATATAACTCTAGCTGTGCTGGTTTGAAAGGATGTACGGACCCTAGAAAAGCCATGTTTTAAATAAAATCCCATTTCATAAAAGCAGAATAATCCCTATTCAATACTGTATGTTTGAAACTGCAATCAGATCGTCTCCCTGGGATGTGATTTAATCAAGAGTGGTTGTTAAGCTGGATTAGGTCTCCACCCATTTGGGTGGATCATGACAAGTTTCTGGAGTCCTATAAAAGAGGAAACATTTTGGAGAATGAAGGAGATTCAGAGAGAACAGAGCGTGCTGCAGCACCATGAAGCAGAGAGTCCATGAGCCAGAGACCCTTGGAGATAAAGAAGGAAAATGCCTCCTGGGGACCTTCATGAAACCAGAAGGCAGGAGAGAAAGCTAGCAGATGACGCTGTGTTCACCATATGCCCTTCCAGCTGAGAGAAAAGCCTTGACTGTGTTCATCATGTGCCTTCTCACTTGAGAGAAAAAACCCTGAACTTCCTCAGCCTTCTTGAACCAAGGTATCTTTCCCGGGATGGATGCCTTTGATTGGACATTTCTATAGACTTGTTTTAATTGGACATTTTCTTGGCCTTAGAACTGTAAACTAGCAATTCATTAACTTCCCCTTTTTAAAAGCCATCCTGCATTCTGGCAGCTAGCAAACTAGAACACACGGTCATATTGTAAAAGCTATATCATTATACAATTGTCTTCAAGAATCAAGGCTACTGGAATATAGTTCAACAGTTTCAGGTACTTCCCTCCAGCCACTCCTATGCACCATAATCTAAAAAGGGATATCTATGTAATGCTTAAGAATAACCTCCAGGATAACCTCTCGACTCTGAAATTTCTCAGCCACTGAAACTATTTTGTCTCATTGCTCTCTTCCCTCTTTTGGTCAAGAAGGCTTTCTCAGTCCCATGATACCAGGTCCCAGCATATTCCCAGAGTTCTGTCCCATGTTGCCAGGGAGATTTACACCCCTTAGGATCATGTCCCATGTAGAGAGGAGGACAGTAAGTTTACCTGCTGAGTGGGCTAATAGAGAGAGATCACATCTGAGCAACAAAAGAGGTTTCTGGGGTGGCTCTTAGGCATAATTATAAGCAGGCTTAGCTTCTCCTTTGCAGGAATAAGTTTCAGAGGGTTCAACCCCAAGATTGAAGGCTCAGCCTACTGAATTGGTTGTCCCCACTGCTTCTCAGAATATCAGGAATTCCTGACGTGGAGAAGTGGACTATTTCCTTCCTTCTCCCCAGTCCCCAAATGGGACCTTGCAAATACTATTTTATTCCCTGCTCAAATTATTCTGGGATATATTGGGGCATCACAGTAACCTATACAAACCAACAAGATCTCACACACACTATTCAACAGTTGATGTAATTAACTGTTCAAATAAACTGCCCATACAAGTTAAATTAGATAATGCACTTTCCAAAATATAAATTTTGCATCTAATAAACATCTCTCCCTTTGGTCTCACACAGAAGTTAAAGTTTTAAAGTATGGACCATATCATCCTTTACCCTGTGTTCTGATTTACCTTAGTCCTATCCAGATCAGCTTCATTCATATCTCTAGTCAAGGTCTGATCACTTTTTCAACTTGTCAACAGACAGTTGCCATATGGGATACTGCTGACTTTAATAGCTTCAGAGCTCTAACCCTGAGCCTCAGGTGTCATATAAATACCTGAAGTTTCTGGGAATGACCAGGTTATATGCAAATAGCTCAGTATCTCAGAATTTAGAAATAACAGTTACAATTCGTGAATATATGTGACTGTAGTAAGAACTTACAAGCTAGGCCCCAACCTGATAACACATGCTCTTGACTTCAGTTCTCTGCGTTCCTATGTTATAGTTAGTCCATATGAGCAAGACATGATAATATTTGTCTTTTTGTTTCTGATATTTCATTCAACATACTCCCCTTAAGGTTCATTCACCTAGTTGCATGCCTCACAACTTCCTTCCTTCTTTCAATCACTCAGTAGTCCCTTGCATGTAAACACCACAGCTCCCGCTTCCATTCCTCGGCTGTGATACCCTTACGCCACCTCCATCCATTTCAAATTGTGAACATTGCTGCATATAAACACCAGCGTGCAAATGCCCATTCATATGTCCACTCTCAGAGGAGGAGCCAAGATGGCAGATTAGTGCGGTATGAGATTTAGTTCATCGTCCAGAGCAGCTAATAAATAGCCAAGAGCAGTACAGAACAACTGCTGGGGCCACATCTGTGACTGGACATGCAAGGTACCCCAGCTGGGACAAGCTGGACTGGCTGCAAGTCCCCCAGAACCATGAGTCCCCTAAGCTGCCGTGACCACAGCCCCTCCCCCACAGGCTGCTTCCCAGAGGGGAAAGGAAAGAGATTTCACTACCAGCAGGGGCTGAGCACAATCAAGCCCCAATTGTGAAATTAATTAATAAATTCTGACTACTCAAAATAGCACCCAGCTCAGCTGAACCTCGAGTAGAAGCTGAGGTTGCTGGGTTTTGTCCCAGTGCAACAGGGCAGGGCTGATAGAAAAAGAAGAAAGACGAAACAGAGTTTTTTTGGATCAGATAGCACAAAATACTTGAAAGGGTCTGGGCCCTGAAGGAAAGGAGGGGGCATTAAGACCTGGAGATACACAAATCAACATACCAACTTAAGTTCTTGATTGGCAAAACCAAGGAATGGGGGTCCTGCTCTGAAAAGGATTTTTTTCTTTTATTTTTTGTGGCTGTGTTTCTACAGCTTGACTGCTCTTATATACAGCTGCAAGGCTTCTCAGGCTCCAACTGCCCCAGGCATGGGCAGAATTAAGTTTGTTTGAGAGTTTGTCTGGAAGCTGTGCCTTCCCCAGGAGAGAGGTGGGGCCCAGCTCAGGTGGAATCCCTCCCTCAAGGAATTCAGACCCCAGGGTCTGGAAAACTGAAGTGATTAGAGCCAGCCTACAACCTCTCCTCTGTCTCAACCAAGCCCCCAGCAGAGAGAATCTGCTGAAGTTAAAGGTACCACATCACCTTATGCTAGTGGGACCCACAGGCAGACAAGCAGCATGTTCTGGGCAGGATAGAAAAAACACAGGCTCCAGAGGCTTCATATGAAAGTCTTTCAAACTGCTGGATCTCACACTCAGGGAAAACTGATGCAGGTGACTCTTTCCTCCTGACAGGAGGCCAATTTAGTCTGAGAAAATCTGACTGGGGTCTATAATACCTAAGTAGACCCTTCTAAGGTGGGGGAGAGGGAAGGTGCCATACAGTCAGGGAAAGAAGCAAGATAATAAGAACTGAAAAATTCTGATCCGTTAAACAAAACCTAAGCTAGAGGTCTAGAATAAGCTGAACTGAAAGATAAAGAACAGATAGACAACAAAGTCATCCAGCAAGGAAACCCCAGGTAAAAAAAAGTGAAAATAATCTCCAGAATAAACTAATTAAGGTAATTAAATGCCTAAAGCCAGCAAAAAATAATGAATCATACTAGGAAAATTGAAGATATGGCCCAGTCAATGGAACAAACCAACAATTCAAATGAGATACAGGATTGAAACAATTAATTCAGAATGTTTGAACAGACAATGAATTGAGGGAGGATATAAAGAAGGCAAGGGATGAACAAAAAGAAATCAAAAGTCTGAAAAAAGAGATCACAGAACTTATGGGAATGAAAGGCACAGTAGAAGAGATGAAAAAACAATGGAAACCTACAATGTCAGGTATTAAGAGGCAGAAGATAGGATTACTGAACTGGAGGATGGAATATCTGAAATCCAACAAGAAAAAGAAAATATAGGGAAAAG
Organism: Tamandua tetradactyla; assembly: GCF_023851605.1. NCBI lineage: Eukaryota > Metazoa > Chordata > Mammalia > Pilosa > Myrmecophagidae > Tamandua > Tamandua tetradactyla. Next base: position 7,737,835 of record NC_135329.1, read on the forward strand.
AATGGAAAAATATGAGCAGGGACTCAGGGAATTGAATGACAATATGAAGCACATGTTGTGGGTGTCCCAGGAGGGGAAGAAAAGGGAAAAGGAGGAGAAAAACTAATGGAGGAAATTATCACTGAAAATTTTCCAACTCTTATGAAAGACTTAAAATTACAGATCCAAGAAGTGCAGCATACCCCAAAGAGAATAGATCCAAACAGACATACTCCAAGACACTTACTAATCAGAATGTCAGAGGTCAAAGAGAAAGAGAGGATCTTGAAAGCAGCAAGAGAAAAGCAATCCATCACATACAAGGGAAGCCCAATAAGACTATGTGTATATTTCTCAGCAGATGCCATGGAGGCAAGAAGACAGTGGGATGACATATTCAAATTACTAAAAGAGAAAAACTGCCAACCAAGAATTCTAATTCCAGCAAAACTGTCCTTCAAAAATGAGGGAGAAATTAAAACATTTTCAGACAAAAAATCACAAAGAGAATTTGTGACCAAGAGACCAGCTCTCCAAGAAATACTAAAAGGAGCACTAGAGACAGATATGAAAAGACAGAAGAGAGAGGTGTGGAGAAGAGTGTAGAGAGGAAGACTATGAGTAAAGGTAAAAAGAAGGAAAATTAGATATGACATATAAAATCCAAAAGGCAAAATGGTAGAAGAAAGTACTACCCATGCAGTAATAACACTAAATGTTAATGGATTAAACTCCCCAATCAAAAGACATAGACTGGCAGAATGGATTAAAAAACAGGACCCATCTATATGCTGTCTACAGGAAACACATTTTAGACCCAAGGATAAACATAGGTTGAAAGTGAAAGGCTGGGAAAAGATATTTCATGCAAATAACAATCAGAAAAGAGCAGGAGTAGCTATACTAATATCCAACAAATTAGACTTCAAATGTAAAACAGTTAAAAGAGACAAAGAAGGACACTATGTATTAATAAAAGGAACAATTCAACAAGAAGACATAACAACCATAAATATTTATGCACTGAGCCAGAATGCTCCAAAATACATGAGACACACACTGAAAAGAGAAATAGACACAGCTACCATAATAGTTGGAGACTTCAATTCCATACTCTCATCGATGGACAGAACGATAGACAGAGGATCAATAAAGGAACAGAGAATTTGAATAATACAACAAACGAGCTAGACTTAACAGACATTTATAGAACATTACACGCCACACCAGCAGGATGCACCTTTTTCTCAAGTGCTCATGGATCATTCTCAAGGATAGACCATATGCTGGCTCTCAAAGCAAGTCTCAATACATGTAAAAAGATTGAAATCGGGGAAATCAAGAAACGAATCCCATTTACAATTGCAACTAAAAGAATAAAATACCTAGGAATAAATTTAACTAAAGAGACAAAAAACCTATATAAAGAAAACTACAAAAAACTGCTAAAAGAAATCACAGAAGACCTAAATAGATGGAAGGGCATACCGTGTTCATGGATTGGAAGACTAAATATAGTTAAGATGTCAATCCTACCTAAATTGATTTACAGATTCAATGCAATACCAATCAAAATCCCAACAACTTATTTTTCAGAAATAGAAAAACCAATAAGCAAATTTATCTGGAAGGGCAGGGTGCCCCGAATTGCTAAAAACATCTTGAGGAAAAAAAACGAAGCTGGAGGTCTCGCGCTGCCTGACTTTAAGGCATATTATGAAGCCACAGTGGTCAAAACAGCATGGTATTGGCATAAAGATAGATATATCGACCAATGGAATCGAATAGAGTGCTCAGATATAGACCCTCTCATCTATGGACATTTGATCTTTGATAAGGCAGTCAAGCCAACTCACCTGGGACAGAGCAGTCTCTTCAATAAATGGTGCCTAGAGAACTGGATATCCATATGCAAAAGAATGAAAGAAGACCCATCTCTCACACCCTATACAAAAGTTAACTCAAAATGGATCAAAGATCTAAACATTAGGTCTAAGACCATAAAACAGTTAGAGGAAAATGTTGGGAGATATCTTATGGATCTTACAACTGGAGGCGGTTTTATGGACCTTAAACCTAAAGCAAGAGCACTGAAGAAGGAAATAAATAAATGGGAACTCCTCAAAATTAAACACTTTTGTGCATCAAAGAACTTCATCAAGAAAGTAGAAAGACAGCCTTCACAATGGGAGACAATATTTGGAAATGATATATCAGATAAAGGTCTAGTATCCAGAATTTATAAAGAGATTGTTCATCTCAACAACAAAAAGACAGCCAACCCAATTACAAAATGGGAAAAAGACTTGAACAGACACCTCTCAGAAGAGGAAATACGGATGGCCAAGAGGCACATGAAGAGATGCTCAATGTCCCTGGCCATTAGAGAAATGCAAATCAAAACCACAATGAGATATCATCTCACACCCACCAGAATGGCCATTATCAACAAAACAGAAAATGACAAGTGCTGGAGAGGATGCGGAGAAAGAGGCATACTTATCCACTGTTGGTGGGAATGTCAAAGGGTGCAACCACTGTGGAAGGCAGTTTGGCGGTTCCTCAAAAAGCTGAATATAGAATTGCCATACGACCCAGCAATACCATTGCTAGGTATCTACTCAAAGGACTTAAGGGCAAAGACACAAACGAACATTTGCACACCAATGTTTATAGCAGCATTATTTACAATTGCAAAGAGATGGAAACAGCCGAAATGTCCATCAACAGAAGAGTGGCTAAACAAACTGTGGTATATACATACGATGGAATATTATGCAGCTTTAAGACAAGATAAACTTATGAACCATGTAATAACATGGATGGACCTAGAGAATATTATGCTGAGTGAATCCAGCCAAAAACTAAAGGACAAATACTGTATGGTCCCACTGATGTGAACGGACATTCGAGAATAAACTTGAAATATGTCATTGGTAACAGAGTTCAGCAGGAGTTAGAAACAGGGTAAGACAATGGGTAATTGAAGCTGAAGGGATACAGACTGTGCAACAGGACTAGATACAAAAACTCAAAAATGGACAGCACAATAATACCTAATTGTAAAGTAATCATGTTAAAACACTGAATGAAGCTGCATCTGAGCTATAGGTTTTTGTTTTGTTTTGTTTTGTTTTGTTTTGATTTTACTATTATTACTTTTATTTTTTTCTCTATATTAACATTCTATATCTTTTTCGGTTATGTTGCTAGTTCTTCTAAACCAATGCAAATGTACTAAGAAATGATGATCATGCATCTATGTGATGATGTTAAGAATTAATGATTGCATGTGTAGAATGGTATGATCTCTAAATGTTGGGTTAATTTCTTTTTTTCCGTTAATTAAAAAAAAAAAAAAAGAGAAGGGATAATTGGAGATGAAGGGATACAGACTGTACAACGGGACTTGATATAAAAACTCAGAAATGGACAGCACAATACTACCCAATTGTAATGCAATTATGTTAAAACACTGAATGAAGCTGCATGTGAGGTATAGGTTTTTTGTTTTTGTTTTTTTTGTTTTTTTTTCTTCCTATTATTGTTTTAATTCTTATTCTGTTGTCTTTTTATTTCTTTTTCTAAATCGATGCAAATGTACTAAGAAATGATGAATATGCAACTATGTGATGTTATTAAGAATTACTGATTGTACATGTAGATTGGAATGATTTCTAATTGTTTTGTTAATTCTTTTTTTAATTAATAAAAAAAAAAAAGATTGAAATCATACAAAGCACTTTCTTAATGCTTTGAGAAATTAATAAATTTGGAAATCAATAATAGGCAGAGTGCCAGAAAATTCACAAATATATGGAGGCTCAACAACACACTCTTAAACAACCAGTGGGTCAAGGAAGAAATTACAAGATAAATCAGTAATATCTCAAGGCAAATGAAAATGAAAGCACAACATATAAAAATTTATGGGATGCAACAAAGGCAGTGGTACAAGGGAAATTTATTGCCCTAAATGCCTATATCAAAAAAGAAGAAATAGCAAAAATCATGATATTAACTGTCCACTTGGAAGAAGTAGAGAAAGAACAGCAAACTAACCCCAAAGCAAGCAAAAAGAAAGAAATAATGAAGATTAGAGCAGAAATAAATGCAATTGAGAACATGGAAACAATCAAGAAAATCAACAAAACCAGAAGTTGATTTTATGAGAAAATCAGTAAGAATGATGGACCCTTAGCGAAGTTGAGAAAAAAGAAGGAGAGGATGCAAATAAATAAAATTAGAAATGGAAGAGGAGACATAACCATTGACCCCACAGAAATAGAGGAGGTAATGAGTGGATACTATGAACAGCTTTATGCTAATAAACTCGACAATGTAGATGAAAATGGACAACTTCCTAGAAAGGCATGAACAACCAACTTTGACTCGAGAAGAAATAGACGACCTCAACAAACCTATCACAAGTAAAGAAATTGAATTAGTCATTAAGAAGCTCCCCCAAAAGAAACATCCAGGACCAAATGGCTTCATATGTGAATTCTACCAAACATTCCAGAAAGAATTAGTACCAATCCTGCTCAAACTCTTCAAAAAAAAATTGAGAAGGAGGGATGGCTACCTAACTCATTCTATAAAGCCAACATCACCCTCATACCAAAGCCAGACAAGATATTAAAAGAAAAGAAAATTATATATGTCCACTCTCAGTTCCTCCAGGTATATACCTAGAAATGGGTTTTCAGGATCATATGACAACCCCACCCCTAGCCTCCCATGGAGCCACCACCCTCCCCTCCAGTGGCACTGCACCTCTCAACTTCCCTACCAGTAGTAAATAGGTCCATCTCTTTCTCCACATTTTCTCTAGCACTTGTTTCTCTCTGTTAATTTAAGTTTTATTCACACATCATACAATCCAATCTAAGTAAATAAACATGCATTTGCCACCATAATCTATATGAAGATATTTCCTTTTCTTCTGCAAATAATCCATACTCTTCCCACATATTCCCCACTTGTTAACATTTGGTTTTGGCTTAATGCCTTTGTTACATTCAGTGCAAGGATATTACAATGTTACTGTTGACTATAGACCCTAGTTTACATTGATTGTATGTTTTCCTGTATACCATCTGTTTTAGATTGCCAGCTGCCAGAATGCAATACCAGAAATTGAACAGCTTTTATAAAGGGGAATTTAATAAGTTACAAGATTACAGTTTAAAGGAAGTGAAAGTGTCCAAAGTAAGGCATCAACAAGAGGTTACCTTGACTCAGAAAAGGCCTATGTGTCAGGAGCACCTCTGTTAGCTGGATAGTCACGTGGCTGGCATCTGCTGGTCCCTTGCTCTTAGGCTCCATTGCTTTCACCCTTTGTTCCTGTTGGGGCTCCTCATTTTACTTCTCCCGGGCTGGCTTTCATCTCTTGGCTTTGCTTGACTCTCTCCAGGTTCTGGCTTGCTTAACATCTCATGGCAATGTCTGCTGAGCTCAAACATCTGTGTCAGCTCCCTCTCTCTGTCAGCTCTATTGTTTCTGTAAACTCTGTCATTTGTGGTGTTTGTCCAAAGCATTTCCCCTTTTAAAGACTCTAGTCATCTAATCAAGACCCACCTAGAATAGGTGGGGTCACATCTCCATCTAATCAAAAGACTACACCCATAATTGGGCATGTCATAACTCTGGAGATATACAAAGTTTCCAATCTACAATATCAATCAGAATTAAAAGAAACAGTTGCCTCCACAAGATTGAATCAGAATTAAAACATGGCTTTTCTGGGATTCATAATATTTTCAAACCAGCACATCATCCCATTTTCAACACCTTAACAATATTAATATTCATTTGTTCTTCCCCATGCACAAACATTTTTATATTTGTACATTTAATCACCGTCATTATCCACTCTGGGCATTCCTAAATTATACTATCTGCCTTTATCCTCTATCTTTCCTTCTGGTTTCATACATGCCCCCAGCCTTTCTCCCTCAAACACACTCACACTCAACTTCATTCAGTGTACTTATATTATTGTGCTACTATTAGATAGTATTATGCTATCCATTTCTAAATTTTTGCAGTCAGTCCTATTGCATATTCTGTATAATATTCCTGTATTATGTGTCTACCCTCTTCCTATCTCCTAATAACCCATATTCTTAACATTATCTCTCAAAGTTCACTCATTAATGTTAGTTCGTATCAGTGAGACCATACAGTATTTGTCCTTTTGTTTCTGACTAATTTCACTCAGCATAATGTCCTCAAGGTCCATCCATGTTGTTACATGCTTCATGACTTTATTCTGTCTTACAGCTGTGTAATATTCCATTGTATGGATATATCACAGCTTGTTCAGCCACTCATCCACTGATGGACACTGGGCTGTTTCCATCTCTTGGCAATCATAAATAATGCTGCTATAAACATTGCTGTGCAAATGTCTGCTTGTGTCCTTGCCTTCAGTATCTCTGAATATGGCAATTCTATACTGAGCTTCCTGAGGAACCACCAAACTGCCTTCCAGAGCAATTGCACCATTTTACATCCCAACCAACAAAGTGGATGTATGTCTCTTTCTCCACATCCTCTCTAGCACTTGTCATTTTCTGTTTTTTTTTTATAATGGCCATTCTAATGGCTGTGAGATGGTATCTCATTGTGATTTTGATTTACATTTCCCTAATAGCTTTGAAGTTGAGCATCTTTTCATAGGCTTGATAGCCATTTGTATTTCCTCTTCTGAAAACTGTCTATGTCTTTGCCCATTTTTTAATTGGGTTGTTTCTCTTTTTGTTGTTGAGTTGTAGAATCTCTTTATATAGTCATACATTTTTTGAAATTGTTCAATCCATGTGAAGTTCTAGTTCAGTGGAGACATTAGCACATGTTTACCAGGGAATATGTGGAATGGTGTTCAAGGAAGAATCCATTTATAATAGCATAAATGTGGAAGCAACTGACTGGAAGTTGGGTAAATAAATTGCAGTATATTCATGTAATTGAATAACATACAACAGCAAAAATTAATTAACTATGACCATACATTTACTGATAAATCTTAGGAATATAATATTAAGTCAAACATTAAGACCCAACAAACAAACAAAAAATAAAAAAGCACTAAGACCCAGAAGACAACTATTATATAAATTCAAAAATAAATAAAATAATGATGTTGTTTAGGCCCACATGTATATATAATGAAATGTTAAGAAATTCAGTGGTTTATAAACAAAAAATTTAGAAGAGTAGTTATTACTGAGGAGAAAGCTGGGGGCTGGAATAAAGGAGGAACCCATGGGTCAGTATAAGTCATGGGAGAGCTTTTAGCTCTTGGGGAGGGAGGTGTGTTCATGAGTCCTTTATTATGTTATTAGAATACATAAAGTATAAGTTAGTTAAATGGGATTTATGTAAAGACCAAAAGACTAATCATAGCCCTTGATTCATTTTACACACTGTTAACATGAAACAGGACTTTGATTCCAACTCTATGCCCTGAAAGTCCATAAAACAATCACACCACTTATGAAGCTGCCTATTATGCAGGCCTGGTTATATTTTTATAAATCAGGCAACAAGGATGGATGTATTTCTATTTGTGTACCCAACTGTTTCCCTTACTAAATTTTTTTAAATCAATTTTTAATTTTAGAATAGTTTTAGGTTTACAGAAAAGTGGCAAAGATAGTACAGAAAGTTCCTGCCCACCCCACCCCACCCATCCCCTACCAGTTTTCCCCTTTATATCCTTAGGGTACTGTTGTCACAAGTAATGAATGAGAGATGATACATTGTTATCAACCTTCCTTAGATTCGAAGCTTCCTGAGAGCAGGGCCTTACATTTTAGCATTTTCCATTCTCCAGTATCTTGCTTCAGTCAGTGCACCATTTGTACTGAATTGTTGGTGGAAATGAAATGTATTGAGTATATTTTCTGTAAAAATAAGCTCCAAATTTCATGATCATTTATAATTTGCTTTAAGCAGTTAAAGCTGCTTTGAGATACAACCTTGAGCTCAGTTAGGTTTAATGTTCTTGAAAGTCCTTGTTTTTTAATTATTTACAAGCATTCTCATTAGAATGAGCACAGGAAGCCAAGCGCTGAACTGGGTTGTTTTTTTTTTTTTTCCTCTCTGAGTTTCTTTTCTAAATCAGGTCATGGAAAATGGATGCTATTTCTTTAAATAATCTAACCAAGCTGATCCCTGGATTACAATTAGGTTACGTAACTTGCTTATGAGCTGCTTTTCATTAAGACTTGCAATGGGCAATGAGGCTTTACATTTAGAGCAAATCTGGGGAGAACAGACCTGCGAAAAGTAAGAACACATGCAGTGTCAGAGGCAGTGACTGCAATTACTTCGGCAGGGGATTGAATTAATTGTGGGTGGCTCCTTTTCTCTTTAAATCCTTAAAGCCTCTTTTGTTCGACCAAATGCTGTGGCTCCAGAAACATCTAAAATGTACAGGCTGGGGGGCTCCCAGCACGAGGGGAGTTCTCAGTGGCCAGTTCGCAAGAGTCTGCCCGATGAGGAGCCCTCCAGGGGGGACATTATCAAGTTTCTACAGAACCCTGACTAGGGTTTGTTTCTTGCAGAACAGAAATTACTAGGAAACACAAATGTGGCCCCAGGAGCTCACAAACATCCTAGTTTCAGCATATAATCATGTCTTTGAAATAAACATTTCAAAGGTACCGTGAAAACGGAGTATAAAGTGTCAGATCAGGTAGAAAACAAAATTGCTGACAAACTCAAAGCAATCAAGTTTGAAGAGATTCTGGATGAGGATTCATCAAAACATACAAACATCTGTTCTAAGAAATGGACATAAGGCCAACTTTCCCATAAGCAAGTTGTTCCTTGCTATTTTACAGGACACTCACTACAAGATGAGACCAGTTTTTATAGTAATACTAAACCAGTTCACAGAAGATGACAAATGCTGAGAATTTTAATTTTACAGTTAGAGTTAGCAAAGTTATCAGAGGATGGGATAAAGCACGTTTAACATTAAATAAAAGCGAAAAAAATCTCTCCTGGAGATTGAACCAAAATAGGCTCAAGGAAAGAAAGGACAGTATAAAACTGAAATTCCACCAAATCTAAAATCCTTTTTTAAGTTGGGATTACTGGTGAGTAAAATAGCAAACAAGAACAAATCGAATGAACTTGGAGCCCTTCACGTACTTGAACAAACACCTGGAAGGCAGCCGTGCTCACCAATAAACTAACAAGGCCATTTTGAAGAAATACCTGTAAATTGTTATATGGGAACAGCCAAAAGGATAACTAAATTAAATTAAAGCTTATTACTTAATTTAATAGGTGTGATCTCTTATCAACCCCAAAAGTCAAGAGAATATTTTATTATATAGTTATATAAAATATTAGTTAAAGAGAACTGTTTTTTACTTTGAACTTAGAGTTAACTTTAAAAATAATTATGCTTAACTTCTTAAAAATTTTATTAGAGAAGTTGTGGGTTTATAGAAAAGTCATGCATAAAATACAGGATTCCTATATACCAGCCTATTACTAACAACTTGCATTGGTGTGGTATATTTGTTACAATTGGTGAAAGCACATTTTTATCATTGTTCTATTGGCAATAGTCCAAGGTTTAACTTAGGATTCACTGTGTTATGCAGTTTCACGGATTTTAATTTTTAATTTTTATTCTGGTAACATATACACAATCTAAAATTTCCTCTTTAACTACATTCAAATATATAATTCATGCTGTTAATTATATTCACAATGTTGTGCTCCCATCACCACCATCCATTACCAAAATTTTCCATCACCCCAAATAGAAACTGTGTTTATTTTAAGTCTACCAAACTGCCTTCTTCCACAGCAGCTGCATCATTTTACATTCTCAACAACAAGGAATCAGTGTTCTTATTTCTCCATATCCTCTCCAACACTTGTAATTTCCCCCTTTTAATAGTAGCCATTCTAGTGAGTATGAAATGGTATCTCATTGAGCATTTCCCTACTGGCTAATGAAGTTGAGAAATATGAAGTATCTCAATGAGCATTTCCCTACTGGCTAATGAAGTTGAGAAATATGAAGTATCTCAATGAGCATTTCCCTACTGGCTAATGAAGTTGAGAAATATGAAGTATCTCAATGAGCATTTCCCTACTGGCTAATGAAGTATGAGTCCTTTCATATGCGTCTTGGCCATTTGTATATCTTCTTTGGAGAACTGTTTGTTCAGCTGTTTGGCAATTTTTAAATTAGGTTCTTTGTCTTTTTGTTGTTTAGTTGAAGAATTTCTTTATCTAATTCTAGATATTAAACAATTATCGAATATATGGTTTCCAAATATTTTCCCCAATTGTGCAGGTTGTTGTTTTTTTCTCAAATCTAATTTTATTGAGATGTATTTGTACACCACACAATCCATCCAAACTATAGAATCAGTGGCTCAGAGTGTCATGACATAACTGTGCATTTATCAGTCCATGATCAATCTTAGAACATTTGCATTACTCCAGAAAAAGAAATAAAAAGAAAAAAGAAAACCCAAACATCCCATGCCCCTCCCCACACATACGCTTATTGACCCCTCGTATTGCATTCTAACCAATTTAAAGATATACAATAAAGGTAAGTTAGTATTGTCAGGTATAGATATATAGGTCAGTGGACAGACTAACACATGCAGAAGTAGACCCACACAAACACAGGCAACTGGTTTGTTTTTTTTCTTTTGCTATATAGCTATATAATCATCATCAAAGATCAGGGTTACTAGATTACAGCACAGCCATTTCTGGTGTTTCCTTCTGGCTACTCTAATATACTAGAAACTAAAAGAATATCTATATAATGAGTCAGTAGTCACAATCATTTGTTAAATCCATATTTCTCCATTACACCTCCTCCCTCTCATTTATCGTTCTCTCAATTTTAAGGGATATCTAGGCAATGACTATTTTAAGTTCTTCACATTGGAACAGCGTGTTATGGGATAGAGGTATGAAACTGGCTGATTTTCTTGGAAAGACTGGTACCTCTGGGTTTCAGGGCTTAGCTGGCATAGGAACGATCTGGAGGCCTTAAGTTTCTGAAAAAATAAACTTACTAAGTAAAGCATTTATAAAGTCATAGATAGAGCCCAGAGTTTTCTTTAGGGTTTTCAGGAATACTGTTGGTTGTAGATTGGCATACTGTGGCAATTTGTAAAATCTGGCTGAGGCTTGCATAGGAATAGCCTCCAGAACGATCTCTCGACTTTATTTGAAATCTCTTAGTCACTGAAACTTTATTTTGTTCCATTTCTTTTCCCCTTATTAGTCCAGAAGGCATTGTCAATCCCAGACTCATCCCTGGGAGTTATGTACCACAATGCCAGGAAGATTTGCACCCCTGGGAGCCATGCCCCATGTAGGGAATAAGGTAGTGATTTTATTTGCAGAATTGGCTTAGGGAGGCATATCTGAGCAACAAAGGAGATTCTTTTTGGGTTGACTCTTAGGCATAGTTATAAGTAGGCTTAGCTTCACCATTACAGAGATAAGTTTCATAACGGCAAGCCTCAAGATCAAGGGCTTGGCTTATTAAATTGGGAGTCCCTAACGCTTGAGAGAATATCAGAATTCTTCAGGTGGGGAAAATTAATAGTTTCACATTTTTTTTGTCAGTCCTTCAAGGGGACTTTGAAAATGCTTTTTTATTTTTTGCTCAAAATACTCTGGAATGTATGAGGGTATTACCTTAATGTGTACAAAATAGCATCTCATTCCCTATTCTAGGTTCCATGCGATTAGGTTGTTTAGATAATCTGAACAGACAGGATTAATTAAATAGTGTGCTACAGAAAATTTAAATTTTGGACAAAATAAACAACACTTCCTTTGGTCTCACACAGAAGTTGGAGTTTTAAACTACAAACAACATCATCTTTTATGCTGTGTCTTGATTTACCTTAGTCCTAACCAAATCCACTTCATTCGTATCTTTAATTGAATAGTTACCTATTTTTCAGCTACTTAACAGTTGCTGTATGGAAGACTGTTGTTTTACATTCATGATAAAGTCCTTTGAGGCACAAAAGTTTTTACTTTTGATGAGGTACCATTAATCCATTTTGTTGTTGTTTTTGTTGCTTGTGTTATGAGTGTAAGTCTAAGAAATCTTGCCTAACACAAGGTCCTGAAGTATAAGTCTTCCAACTTAGTTCTCCTGTTTCAAGATGGGATTTCACTATTCAGGGGCCCTGACCCTTCCATATAAATCTGATGGTTGGCTTTTCCATTTCTGCAAAGTGGGCTGTTGGAATTTTGTTGGGATTGCATTGAATCTGTAGATCACTTTGAGTATAATTAAAATCCTAGTTTTCCGGTCTGTGGATCTGGAATGCCTTTCCATTTATTTAGGTCTCCTTTTGTTTCTTTTGTCAATATTTTGTGGTTTATTGTGTAGAAATCCTTTACTTCCATGGTTAGATTTATTGCTAGATATTTGATTCTTTTAGTTACTATTGTAAATGGAATTTTTTCTTGGTTTCTTCTTTCCATTGTTCATTGCAAGTACATAGAAACACTACTGATTTTTGGTTGATCTTGTGCCCCACCACTTTGTTGAATTTATGTATCAGCTCTAGAAGATTTATTGTGGATTTTCAGGATTTTCTGTATGTAGGATCATGTCATACGAAAACAGGGTAAGTTTCACTTTTACCTTTCTAACCTGGGTGCCTTTTATTTCTTTTCCTAATTGATCTCGCTAGAACTCCCAGTATAATGCTGAATAAGTGATGTCAGTTGGCAACTGTGCTGGTTTGAAAGGATGTATGTACCCTTGAAAAGCCATGTTTTAATCAAAATCCCATTTTATAAAGGCAGAATAATCCCTATTCAATACTGTATGTAATTAGATCATCTCCCTGGAGATTCTAACCAATTTAAAGACATTCAATAAAGGTAAGTTAGTATTGTCGGGTATAGATATATAGGTCAGTGGACGGACTACCCTATAATCAAGAGTGGTTGTTAAGCTGGTTTAGAGGAGGTGTGTCTCCACCCATTTGGGTGGGTCTTGATTAGTTAATGAAGTCGTATAAAAGAAGAAACATTTGGAGAATGAGAGAGATTTGGAGAGAGCAGAGCAGAACCACATAGCCACGAGAAACAGAGTCCACAAGCCAGTGACCTTTGGAGATGAAGAAGGAAAATGCCTCCCAGGGAGCTTCATGAAACAGGAAGCCAGGAGAGGAAGCTAGCAGATGATGCCATGCTCACCATGTGCCCTTCAGATAACAGAGAAACCCTAACCGTGTTTACCATGTCCCTTTCCAGATGAGAGAGAAACCTGGAACTTCACTGGCCTTCTTGAACCAAGGTATCTTTCCCTGGATGCCTTTAATTGGACATTTCTATAGACTGGAGGTTATTCTTACGCATTAAATAGATATCACCTGTTTAGTTAAGGTGTATTGGAGAGGCTGGAGGGAACTGCCTGAAAATGTAGAGCTGTGTTCCAGTAGCCATGTTTCCTGAAGATGATTGTACGATGATATAGCTTTTGCAATGTGACTGTGTGATTGTGAAAACCTTGTGTCTGAGGCTCCTTTTATCTATGATATGGACAGATGAGTAAAATATATGGATTAAAAATAAATAAATAATAGGGGGAACAAATGTCAAAATAAATTTAGTAGATTAAAATGCTAGTGATCAATGAAAGGGAGGGGTAAAGGGTATGGCATGTATGAATTTTTTTCTTTTTTCTTTTTATTTCTTTTTCTGAATTGATGCAAATGTTCTAAGAAATGATCATGATGATGAATATACAATTATGTGATGATATTTTGAGTTCTTGATTATATACCAAGAATGGAATGATCATATGGTAAGAATGTTCGTGTTTGCATGTTATTATGTTTAAAAAAAAATTATGACCCATAATTTGATGGGCCACATCTCCATTGAAACAATAAAAAAGATACCACCCAGCAAAAATGAAAGAGGATTAAAGGACATGGCTTTTCTGGGATACTCGATAGATTTAAACTGGCACAGTTGGGGTTTGGCAAGTTATGATAGGTAGCAATGTCTAACTGAAGTTTGCATAAGAGTGACTTCCAGAGTAGCCTCTCGACTGCATTTGAACTTTCTCAGCCTCTGATACTTTATTAGTTACACTTTTTTCCCCTTTTGGTCAGGATGGAATTGTTGATCCACAGTGCCAAGGCTGGACTTAACTCTGGGGATCACCACCCATTCCAGCAGGGAGACTTTCACCCCTGGATGTCATGTCCCATGTAGGAGGGGCAGCAATGATTTCACTTGCAGAGTTGGGTTTAGAGAGAGAAAGGCCACATCTGAGCCACAAAAGAGGTCCTCCAGAGGTGACTCTCAGTCATACCTATAGGTAGGCTAAGCTTCTCTGCTATATACATAAGCTTCACAAGAGCAGACCTCAAGATCAATGGTTTGGCCTATTGATTTGGGTATCCCTAATGTTTGACACAGTATTAGAGGTTTCCCTAGTGGTAAAGTTTAATGATCCATGTTTTTCTCCCATCCCTCAAGGGACTTTGCCAATACTTTTTGGTTATCTACTTAATATACTCTGTCTTCTTGCCTCCATGGTTTCTGATGAGAAAGCACTTAATCTCATTGGAACTCCCTTGTACATAAGACACTACTATTTTCTTACAGCTTTCAGAATTCTCTTCTCTTCCTTTGCATTTGATAGTTTGATCAGTATGTGATAGGGTATATACTTCTTCACCTATATCCTTTTGGGTGTTCTCTGGGCTTCTTGAATGTGCATATTCATGTCTTTTGCTAAGTTTGTGAAATTTTCTGTCATTATTGGTTTAACTATTCCTTCTGCTTCTTTCTTTTTCTCTTTTTCTTCTGGGACTACAATAATGCATATATTTGTATACTTGATGGTATCCTACAGGTCTCTTCAGCTATTTTTTGCTTTTCATAATTCTTTTTTCTTTCTACTTCTCAGCCTGACTCATTGCAATTTTTATTCAAGTTCATTGATTCTTTCTTCTGTCAGCTGTTGGCACCCACATGTGGCCTCAACTCCAATAGTTCTGTTTGGTTCCTTTTTAAAATTTCTATATCTTTACTGAGATTCTCATATTGTTCATTCATTTTCACCCCCTGGTTTCCTTTAGTTCTTTCACTGTATTTTCCTTCATCTCTTTAAAGATGATGAAGATCATTTTTAAAAAGTCTTTGTCCTGTATGTCCACATTCTGGGCTTCTTCATCGACGTTTTCTGGATTTTCATCTTCTTCCTTTGGATGGGCCATCATTTCCTGTTTCTTTGTCTTGTAACCTTTTTTAGCACACTGCACATTTAGTATTTTCAAATGTTAGCTCTGGGATATATTCCCTGAGGTGTCTGTTTCTTGATTTTGTAACCAGCTGGGGACATGATAGAATTTTCTTGAGTATCAGTTTCTAACAATATCTTGCAAAACTAAGCAGAAAACACCTTTTACCACCTTTGAAAATTGGATTTGCATTGGCTGGAGCTCTCAGTTGGAGTTAACCCTTTCAACAGGAAATTCACCCCCAGGGGAATGCGGACGACAGTGTCCTCGCTGTCTTTCTGAGCCTGTGTCTTGTCCTGGCTTGTGCTGGGCCAGTGGCCTCGAGAGTTCCCATTTCTACAAGCTGGGATGCCCCCTGTACCTCCCAGGAAACAGGTTTTCTCCCTTTTCCAAGTGTTGAGCTACAGGTCTTAAGCAGGTAAGCCTTTGTCCCAGGCTGTCTGCTTCAATTGTTTCTTGTCTGAAAGCTACTTTGATTGTCTGAAGCTGCTTTTGCCTGGAGGGAAATTCTGGGAGGAAGAGTACATCAAAGAGTTTCCCAAGTCACTCTTTCCCAGAGGGAACAGGGCCAAGGACCCACAAAGGCTCCAGACTTCCCTGGGGAAGAGATCTGGGAGAGGCCAGGAGGGGTATTAGGACCTTCTTCCATGTCCCCCCAAAACTGTGCTGTCTTGACTTGGCCCCCCGTCCAGCCAAAGCAGCCCTTCAGCTGCCCTCCGCAGCTCTGAGGGAGCAGACCATCTTTAAGTCTCCTCTGCCTCCTTTGTTAGGGAGGATTGGAACAGTGGCCGCCCTCAGATCTGGGCCCCTAGCAATCCAAAGTAGCTAATCAAAAGCAGCAATCAATTATCGGCCTGCAACTACTGCCCCCTCCCCACCCCTAGCCCCCATCCTAGGGAAGTGGATTTTTATGTTCCTTTATGGCACCAGCAAGCCTTGCTCGAGGCTGAACCCCACTGCTGCCTGCCATGAGAATGGGGGGTGGTGCCGGTAACCACACGTGGAGAGAGCGATTTATTGTTATTTAACTTACTTAATTTACCAGCCTCTTCCTCTTGCCTGGATGCTGTACAATGTTCTACTGGACTCTGAAGTTTTGAAATGGTTGATTCAGACAGTTTCTGCCTGTTGAATAAGTTTTCTGGTGGAGGTACTGATTCCTGGAGCTTTCTACTCCACCATCTTCCCACAATTCCCTGGTTAACTTTTAACTAATAGTACTTAATATTTATAGTTAAGTTTTATAAGGTTTATTAACTTATAAATTAACTTTTGGCTGTCAATATTACCAATTTAACAGTAAACTATATGCTTGAATGCAAAACAGTTAATTCTAATAGTATTGCACATTAATCTTGGCTTTAACACAGTCCAAATCCCTGTTGGTTGTTGGGGAGTCTTTGATTCTTGAGTGTGCCTAATTTACTAACGAATCTTGGTGCCATTTAGGGCTGAATGGAGCACATCTGAATGGGTCTGGCTGGTTCCGGGCAGCTGGGGAAGGACAGCCACAGTGTTCTGAGCAGGCTGGAAGAACACCAGCTGCTGAGATGAGTCAGAGGCTCTCAAAGTGTGTAATGAGTCACAATCAATCTCTGTCTCCTCCACCCTCACCTCACAGCTGTAGCAAATAGTAAAAGAAAGAAAAAAGGGAGTTCCAAAAGGAGAGGGATTAAGGATATACCACAAACCTGGTCCCTATCAGCCTTTGACCACTGAGTGTTGTGGGCCCTGTCCGTTTGTAAGGAGCGCAGACCAGAGGCCACGATCTAAGTGATGGCCAGAGGGAAAGTCAGAACAGCTAACCTTGATCCTACCCTAACACAACAGCACGAAAAGGGACAGGCTGGGCATTGCCTGCCACTGGGTGGCCGCACCAGCAATGCATCTTGGAGAATCTGCACGTGACCTTGGGAAAGCATGTGATCTGTGCTGTCTCAGAGACTTGGGTTTAAATTTAAATCCTTCCTCCGTCACTTAAGTCTGGGATACTTCAGCAAGTCACTTAAACACTCTGAGCCCCAGTTCCCATATCTGAAGATAATAATATACCTCCTGAGCAGGTGGTTTGCTAAGCAGGATTTCATGGTAGTATTTAGCTCAACAATGGGTCCGAAACAAAGAAGGCAGCTGTGCTGGTTTGAAAGGATGTACGTCCCCTAGAAAAGCCATGTTTTAATCAAAATCCCATTTCATAAAGGCAGAATAATCCCTATTCAATACTGTATGTTTGAAACTGTAATCAGATCATCTCCCTGGATGATGTAATTTAGTCAAGAGTGGTTGTTAAACTGGATTAGGTGACGACATGTCTCCACTCATTTGGGTGGGTCTTGATTGGTTTACTGGAGTCCTATAAAAATGAAACATTTTGGAGAATGGAAGATTCAGAGAGAGCAAAGAATGTTGCAGCACCACGAAGCAGAGAGTCCACAGACTCAGTTTCTGCTTCAGCAAACTTTGGAGATGAAGAAGGAAAATGCCTCCCGGGGAGCTTCATGAAACCGGAAGCCAGGGGAGAAAGCTAGCAGATGATGCTGTGTTTGCCATGTGCCCTTCCAGCTGAGAGAAACCCTGAACTTCATCGGCCTTCTTGAACCAAGGTATCTTTCCCTGGATGACTTTGATTGGACACATCTATAGACTTTATTAATTGGGACATTTTCTTGGCACTAGAACTGTAAAGTTGCAGCTTATTAAATTCCTCCTTTTAAAAGCCATTCTGTTTCTGGTATATTGCATTCCGGCAGCTAGCAAACTATAACAGCAGCCAATAAATATTTGCTGAACAGATGTCTAAATGATGACACCACTAGATCATCCAGCTAGATATGTGCTTGATACATTATTCATATGTCTACCAGGACCCGATTTCTTTAGGTTCTCACACCCCCATAGAGCAGAAACTGAGTCTGTCTCCTACTGTAGGCATTCTCCATGTCCTGAGAGGACAGATGATGTAGAAAAGCTACAAGTTCAAATCTCCGAAATATCAAAAAGCTCTGTTCAGTAGTCTACAGACTTGTGTAACCTTTACAAAAAATGGCTTTCCTAGCCAACAAGCCACCATTGAAGGCGGGCGTCTTAATGACATTGAGAGAGCCAGAGGCTTTTGAGTCTTGTTGCTCACTTGGGAGAAATATCATTCAGTATTCTTTTGACCAAATTTTATTGAAGGCTTCTCCTCAGCAAGGCTTCTTTTTAAGTCCATCCAACAGAAAGAATTACAGATAAAGCACAGAAACACTATCTAAAACACATAATCTTATAAAAGGAATTGATTGCACAATGACTTATAGTAATAAGGAAGGCTGTGATCAAAAAAAGAAAAACATATGAAGACAGAGTTGCGAGACTGTGCTGTTAACTTCTGTGAGTCCCACAGGGCCTCCTGTTCTACCTTGAAAAAAAATGATGATGATGACGCCGACAGCGACAATAGTAATGTAACTGCAAACATCCTGAGTGCTTACTATGTACCAAAAACCATGCTGAGAGCTTCATGCATCCATGCGTTATTTCACTGAATTTTTACAACTCTGTTTGGGAGCTACTGTTATTAAACCAGGTTACAGACAAAGGAATTACAGCAAAAAATGTTCTCTGGAAGTTGCTAATGACATTCATTGGCTTATTCAACAGAGTTTCAGTACTGTCTAAAACTTGGGAAATGAAAATGGAAGAAAAATTGATTTTGTTTCTTGATACTACTGTAAAGGAGCCTTTGATGGGGAAAGAAGAAAAAGAATATTACTTGAATATTACGTGCAAAGCACCTTCATACATTATTTCATTTAATCTTCATTTTACAGGTGAAGAAATTGTAGCTTAGAGAAGCTGGTTACATAAATTGAATGAAACATGGCTGACTCCAAAGTCCATACCTTTGCATATTATCAGTGGAGTTCTGGCTCTGCCACTTTCTATCTATCAAAATCACTTATATTTTCTAAACCTCGGTGCTCTCAACAGTTAAATGGGCATAAAATGCATGCCTACCTACCCCTTAGGTTGTTTTGAGAAATCATGCAAAAGTATTAGGGTGATCGACAAAAATGAAACGTGCTTAAGCCCTAACAGCAAGTGGCTTACATCCAAATGAAGGAGATACAAACGAAACTATGATAGAAAGTGTTGGTCATAATCCCTAGTGTTAGTTTGAAAGCTTCTGCAATTCATTATACCAGAAATGGAATGGCTTTTATAAAGGGGAATTTTATAAGTTATAAATTTACACTTCTAAGGAAGTGAAAGTGTCCTAAGTAAGGCACCAGCAAGAGGTTACCTTCACTCAAGAAGGGCTGATGAAAGGCACATGAAAAGATGCTCAACTTCCCTGGCTGCTAGGGAAATACAAATCAAAACCACAATGAGATATCATCACACACCCACCAGAATGGCCATTATCAATAAAACAGAAAACGACAAGTGCTGGAGAGGATGTGTAGAAAGAGACACACTTATCCACTGGTAGTGGGAATGTCAAATGGTACAACCGCTGTGGAAGGCAGTTTGGTGGTTCCTCAGGAAGCTAAATATTGAATTGCCATATGAACCAGCAATACCATTGTTAGGTATCTACTCGGAGGACATGAGGGCAAGGACACAAGCGGACATTTGCACACCAATGTTTATAGCAGCATTATTTACAACTGCCAAGAGATGGAAACATCCCAAGTGTCCGTCAACAGATGAGTGGCTAAACAAACTGTGGTATATACATATAATGGAATATTACGTAGCCATAAGACAGAATAAAGTTATGAAGTATGTAACAACATGGATGGACCTTAAGGACATTATGCTGAGTGAGATTAGCCAGAAACAAAAGGACAAATATTGTATGGTCTCACTGATATGAACTGACATTAGGGAATAAACTTGAAAAATTTCATTGGTAACAGAGACCATCAGTAGATAGAAATAGGGCAAGACATTGGGTAATTGGAGCTGAAGGGATATAGATTGTGCAAAGGACTGATTGTAAAAACTCAGAAATGGATAACACAATACTACCTAACAATAATACAATTATGTTAAAACACTAAATGAAGCTGAATGTGAGAATGATAGAGGGAGGAGGGCTGGGGGCACATATGAAATCAGAAGGAAATATAGATGGTAAGACCGAGATGGTATAATCTAGGAATGCCTAGAGTGTACAATGATAGTGACTAAATGTACAATTTTAAAAAATTGTTTTTGCATGAGGAAGAGCACAGGAATGTCATTGCTGAAGGGTGTTGAAGATTGATAGTCATTAATATTTTAAAATTTTAACTTATGTGTGAGACTAAAGCAAAAAATCTTTATTTGGTACAAAATTTATATTTTGACTAGTGCATTTCCTAATATAACTTATGTAAATGGCTTAATTGAACACCATAAGTACATGGAACCTTGAGTAGGGCATGAGATTTTGTTGGTTTGTCCAGAGAGATGCGCCGATAAATCCCAGAGTGATTTGAACAGTGAATAAAAAGTATTTGCAAAGTTCCCTTCGGGGAATGGTGAGAAAGGGGGAAAATTCAACTTTCCCAAGTCACAAGCAGTGTGGACACCAAAACAATAGGTTGAGCCCCCAATCTTGGGGTTTGTTCACTTGAAACTTAATCCCACAAAGGATAGGTCAAGCCTACTTAAAATTAGGCCTAAGAGTCACCCCCAAGAGAACCTTTTTTGTGGCTCAGATGTAGCCTCTTTCTCCAGCCAACACAACAAACAAACTCACCACCCTCCCCCTATCTACTTGGGACATGACTCCAGGACTGTGGCCCTTCCTGGCAATGTGAGACAGAAATCCTAGAATGAGCTGAGACTCAGCATCAAGGGATTGAGAAAACCTTCTCGACCAAAAGGGAGGAAAGCAAAATGAGACAAAACAAAGGGTCAATGGCCGAGAGATTCCAAACAGAGTTGAGAGGTTATCCTGGAGGTTATTCTTACACATTAAATAGATATCATCTGTTTTGTTAAGGTGTCATGGAGAGGCTGGAGGGAACTGCCTGAAAATGTAGAGCTGTGTTCCAGTAGCCATGCCATGTTATTGAAGGTGATTGTATAATGATATACCTTCACAAAGTGACTGTGTGGTTGTGAAAACCTTGTGTCTGATGCTCATTTTATCTACCTTATCAACAGACGAGTAAAACATATGGAATATAAATAAATAATAGGGTGAACAAATGTTAAAATAAACATTGAAATGCTAGTGATCAATGAGGGGGGGGTAGGGGTATGGTACGTATGAATTTTTTTCCATTGTCTTTTTTTTTTTTCTGAATTGTTGCAAATGTTCTAAGAAATGATCATGATGATGAATATGCAACTATGTGATGATATTGTGAATTACTGAATATATATGTAGTACGGAGTGATCATATGATAAGAATGTTTGTGTTTCTTTCTTGTCATGTTTTTAAAAAAAATTTAAAAATTAATTAAAAAGTTTTTTTTTTTTTAAAAAAAAAGGACTGATGGATCAAGAATCCCCTGTCAGCTGGGTAGTCATGTGGCTGGCATCTGCTGGTCCCTTGCTCCTGAGCTCTGTTGCTTTCAGCCTTTGTTCCTGTGGGGGTTCCTCACTTTACTTCTCTAGGGCTGGCTTTCATCTCTTGGCTTCCTTTGGTTCTCTCCAGGTTCTGGCTTGCTTAACATCTCATGGCAATGTCTGCTGGGCTCCAAGCATTTCCAAACATTCATGTCTCTGTTCTCCATGTGTCCACATCTGTGTCCACTCTGCTGTGAACTTGCTGTTGGCTCTGATGCTTCTGTCACTTCTGATTTTATCCAAACCATTTCCACTTTTAAAGGATTTGAGTAAACTAATCAAGACCCACCTGGAATGGGTGGAGTCACATCAAGATCCACCTGGAATAGGTGGAGTCACGTCTCCATCTAATTAAAGACCATACCCACAATCAGGCACATCACATCTCCATGGAAATAATCTAATCAAAAGATTTCAACCTACAGTATTGAATCAGGATTAAAAGAAATGGCTGATCCCACAAGATGGAATCAGAACTAAAACATGGCTTTTCTGGGGTACATAATACTTTCAAACAGGCACACTCTGCTTGAACAAAATGCTGGGAGCATAAAGAAGAGAATTGTTTCTTTTGTCTCTGTGAATCACAGAAAACTCCATACAGGAGGTAACATTTGAGCTAAACTGTTAGGTGAGGAGGATTTCATAAGATTAAAAAAAGGAAATGAGAAGTGGTAAGAAGGGCATTCTAAGGAGATGAAATGCAGAGGAAAAGACTTGGAGGCATGAAAGAGCATATGATGTATCAGGACACAGTAAGCGGTCCAGAATGTCCAGAGGACCAGGTACCCTGGGATTGGCAGATGATGAGTCTGGAACGTTTAAACCAGTGTGAGAAGGACCTTGAATGCCCTAAGGCACTAAGGCCTTTGGGCTTAATTCTGTAGACAACTGGGAGCCACCAAGGGTAACCACCCAAAGAATCCACAAGGACAAAGAGTCTGAACAGGGCCTTTTGCCACCCCTGCTCTTGTGATGATCACAAAGTCCCATGTTCAGAACATCACCGTCTGTTGCCATGGAAATAGTAATGGGCCTCACGATGGGAATAAATTATCCTCATTATTATACCTTTCTTCCAAGGAACTCAAAGTGTTTGCTGTGTGTGTTTCCTTTTCTTTCTATTTTTTTTAATAGAAGCACCAGATGGTGGATAAGGGAAAGAAGAAAGCCTAAAGACTATTGAATTAAAGGAGATTTCAAAGGAATGGAAGGAAAAACACAAGTTGAATTTTGAAAGGTTTGATCAAAACAGATGGCAGATCATCTCAGCCTAAGGGAAGGGGAAAACTGTCTCAGAACCCATCTGAAGTGGGAGCTTCTTCACCCTTCCTTCCCAGGTCCCTGTCGGCTGCCTTTCTGCAGGCTGATGATTCAAGCTGGTTACTGATGAAGGAAAGATGTGTGTGTGTGTGTCTGTGTGTGTGTGTGTGTCAGATAATACATCTGCCAGGCATAAAAATTAACCATGTTGAAATGTCTTTTAAATTAAGTTACTATAAATACCTATTTGTTATGCATGCACTCTTTATTTCCAGACAGATTTTTAAAAAACTGGCAGAAAGTTATACTATCTTCACAAAATTGTATCTGCTGTTTTCATTCTGGGGGGAGAAGGAAACTATTATGTTTGTGTGTCTAGCTTGTGTGTGTTTTCCTGTATCACCTTGTTTTATTCAATCCTGAGAATAATTCTGTGAGGTAGCTATCATTATTCCTTGTTATGGTGGACCCCACAGAGATGGAAAATATTGTCAAAGTTATTTTTAAGTGGCGGAGGCCTGATCTGAATTCAGGTATGCTCAGGCTCTT
This sequence comes from Tamandua tetradactyla, assembly GCF_023851605.1. Classification (NCBI taxonomy): domain Eukaryota; kingdom Metazoa; phylum Chordata; class Mammalia; order Pilosa; family Myrmecophagidae; genus Tamandua; species Tamandua tetradactyla. The sequence goes on from NC_135329.1 coordinate 7,761,466, forward strand.
TCCAAAACTCCAAAAAAGTTCTGGCCCTGCCACCCTAAAATTTAGAGAACTTGGCCAAGTTACTACTCATCCTCTCTGGGCCTCAGTTTCCTCTCTGCAGCGGGGAAAAGGTACTGCCTCCAGCATTCTTTATTTAGAGGCATGGGGATGGACTGGTGCATGAACCTGAAGAGTTTCGTAAATACTATATACAGTTTGATATCCTGTGCTTGTCATTTGAGGCCTCTGAGCCCCCTGTCTTGCCTGGCTGTCTGGGCTATTTTGAGAGGATCAACCGTGTGCTGAGGATTGAAATAGTTTCTAAATAATACAAATAAATAAATAATACAAAAGACAAAGAGAAGTTAGGGCATTGGACCGTGGCTGTGTTTACATTTATACAAGTATTTCATGAGTATTTACTAAGTACCATGCCCTGCGCTAGTTGGTGGGGCACTGAAATGAGCAAAACAGCCTAGAAAGAGAGCACCCATGCAGGACTGCCACCCTGAAGTGGCATTTGAAACAAGGGTGCAGCATTATTCTACTTGATAAACTCCCTCCTAAATTTGTATCTCAGACCCTCTTCAAGGAGGGAAGCAGAACTGTGTTACTCTTCACTTCCCGTAACAAATAATATCTTAGCCATCAGTTCCCACTTCCTGTTCTCTTCATCTGAAGATCATCCTTATCCCCTTACAATGCCGCTCATCTTTCTGAATATTTCTGCAGTTTAGATTTGAACCCTAAGTTGGATGGAGCAATGAGTTCTTTATCATTCTGCCTTTTTCTTTAAGAAGGCACTCCTTCCTGGAAACGCACTGCAGAATGATGGCCCACCTGTTTGGTTTGCGGTGGTTTTCTGGTGAGTGAAGAGCAAAGCATTCTGCGAGGGAACAGCAGCAGGAGGGGCCTAGGAAACCCCAGGCTGGGCACTCACCAGTTCCTCATCTTCATGAGGATTCTTGTGAGTCCTTCAAACCTGTCACAGCCCTAACGGGAAATCTTTTCCATGAAAAGCTGTACCTGTGTGTTTGGACATTTCTAACATATACTCTCTTGATGGAGTTTGTTTTCTCTGGTCACCCACACTGATCCACCATATAAGGTTCCATGAACAACTAAGTATTATTAGAGTTTAAGCAAATTTGGAAAAGTTTCTTTCTGAAGGTCTTTAGTCCTGGGGCTGGTGGGAAATCAACAGAATCTTTTCTGAGGAAGAGTGCTGAGGTTGAGCTAGAGAAGCACATTCCAAACAAGATAGAGGCCAGGAGGCCTTGAGAAAGTTCGTGAAGACAATAACCAAACAGGGCTTGAAAAACCAGGAAAAGCAGAGAAGTTCGAGAATCAGGAAAGGGTCAGTAGGAATGCAGTGATAGAGGCTATTATGAGGGTTTTATGCATTCTTATGGCCTTGCCAGATTCCTTTTCAGGTAAGTATGGAAAGACTTCACGAGGATTGGCCATGGCTGATTGAATGTTATTCTAGGAGTTATTGGGTTGGATCTTGGGAATAGGGAGAAAGAAATGCCAAAGATATCAACTAGAGAAACTGGTGGTGCTGTTATGGAGGTAAAAGCTTTTTAGACAAGGAACAAGATTAAGAAAATCCAATTATTCCATTTTGCCTTTGTTAAGTTTGAGTTGTGTTTGCATGCAGGAGTTTGAAACTCAGAGGAGCAGTCTGGGTTGGAGATATGAATTTGGGAGTTGTCAACATATAGATCCCTAATGCAGGGGAATGGATGCAATCATCTGGGAAGAGAGTATAAGTATTTATAATTATTTCCATTTTAAAATAGGAGAAAATTTTAGATGGGGGAGGTTGAGTGACTTGCCAAAATATACCCCTTCAGCCACCAGTGAATGGTAGAACCAATATTCAAACCAAAGTCCACAGTAAGTATAGCTATGTGTAGCTATGGTTATTTTGTTGTTGTTTTTGTGCTATTTCTTGCTGAGGTTTAGGGCTTGGGTCCATTAGATTTATGTTAAAGAGCTTAGCACCCTAAACAGCCCCATAAAATCCTCTGTGATTATACTCCATTGTCCTTGGAAATCCCCAGGCTCTGCCTCCCACCTGTCATTCTAAATTGCCTGCCCTGTCCTGGGATCTCCAGTTCCAATTCCGTTTCCCAGCACCTGGTTAATTCTGCCTCTCTGCCAGAAACTTTGGCCCACATTTCAGTGGGAACTTCTAATTGGTCTGCTCCCAACTTTGCCCATGGATATTATTTTTCCCTTGGCTCCATCAGCTGTAGCCCATGGGACAATCTTGCCTCATCTTTGAGATTAATCCTGGCTCCCAGATCCCTAAAGCAATGATGGTTCTTGGATACTTGCTTGTCCAGGAGGAATGTTCAGGCAATATCCTTTATCTGTTCTTTAACATGTACCTGCTTCATTAAAAGTTTCCTTGACGAGCTCTGAAATCTGTTCTGTATATAAGTGTACTTTGAAAATCATTGCTTTCTTTTTTTTTCTTTTTGTATATATATTTAACAATAAAAAACGCTTAAACAAACAAAAAGTTTTCTTGACATACTTGTGTTACTCCTATCTTATTTTTCCAGTTTGGCCTAATCTAGTGAGATGTGATTTTCATTCCATCACCTTGGATCTTCTGAGCCTTTCTTCTTGTTTTTTTTTTTTAAGTCCCTCCCTTATAGGCTTTTACATTTATTTTATTGTGGATATAGATACATCATATAATTTGCCACTTTAACCATTTTTAAGTGTACAATTCTGTGGCATTAACTACATTCACAATATTGTGCTACCATCACCACTATCTATTACCAAAACTTTTCCATCACCCCCAAACAGACACTCTGTACCCATTGAACAATAATTCCCCATTCTCCTTCCCCCCAGCCCCTGCTAACCTCTAATCTATTTTCTGTCTCTATGAATTTGCCTTTTCTAAATATTTCATATAAATGGAATCACACAATTTTTATTCTTTTGTGTCTGTCTTATTTCACTTAGATGATCTTGTTTTCAAGATCATCCATGTTGTAATATGTATCAAAACGTCGTTCTTTTTTGTGGAGAAACAATATTCCATTGTCTGTATATACCACATTTTGTTTATCCATGTATATTGATGAGCGGTTGGGTTGTTTCCACCTTTTTAACTATTGTGAATAAAGCCACTATGTAATTGGAGTGCAAGTATCTGTTTTAGTCCCTGTTTTTAATTCTTTGGGGTATATGCCTGAGAGTAGAATTGCTGGATTATATACTAATTCTATGATTAATTTTTGGGGAACCACCAAACTCTTTTCCACAGTGGCTATACCATTTTACAGTCTCAACAACAATACATGAGGGTTCTTAATTTTATCCTCACCAACACCTGTAATTTTACATGAAAAAAAAAATGGCCATCCTAGTAGGTGTGAAATGGTATCTCATTGTGGTTTTGATTTGCATTTCCTTAATCACTAATGATGTTGACATCTTTTCATGTGCTTACTGGCCATTTGTTATTATCTTCTTTGCAGAAATCTCTATTCAAGTTCTTTGCCCATTAAAAAAAATTTATTGTGGTAATATATACAATATAAAATTTCCCATATGAACCAATTTCAGATATACAATTCAGTGGTGTTAAATACAATCATGGTGTTGTGCTACCATCGCCACCATCCATTACCAAAACTTTTTACCCAAACAGAAATTTTGTCCGCTATAAGCATTAATTCCCCATTTCCCTCCTTCTGCTCCTGGTAATCTGTAATCTACTTTCTGGGTCTAAGAATTTTCATTTTGCCTGTTTTTTAAAAAAATCATTTTTTATTATAAACTATGACATATATACAAAAAAACCCCAATAAATTTCAAAGTACATTATAACAAGTAGTTAATAGAACAGAGTTTAGAGTTTGGTATGCATTTTGCCCATTTTTAAATTGAGTTGGTTGTCTTTTTGTTGATGACTTGTAGGAGATCTTTCTGTATTCTGGGTATTAAACCCTTAACAGATATATGATTTACAATTATTTTTTCCCACTCTGTAGGTTGTCTTTTCACTTTCTTGGTAATGTCCTTTGATGCACAAGTGTTTTTAATTTTGCTGAAGACCAATTTATCTATTTTTCTTTTTGTTACTGTGCTTTTGTTGTCATACCTAAGAATCCATTGCCAAAGTCCCTTGAGGGATGGGAGAAAGAATTTGGAACTATTAAATCTTGCGATCAGGGAATCCCCTGATATCGTGTCGAACTTTAAGGACACCCAAATCAATAGGCCATGCCATCAATCCTGAAGCTTACTCTTGTGAAGCTTAGGTAGGTAGTGGAGAAGCTTAGACTACTTATAGGTATGCCTAAGAGTTACTTCTGGAGGATCTCTGTTGTTGCTCAGATGTGGCTTCCGTCTCTCTAAGCCCAACTCTTCATGTAAGATCATTGCTCTCGCCCCTAACGTGGGACATGACATCCAGGGGTGAAAGTCTCCCTAGCGACATGGGAAATGACTCCCAGGGATGAATCTGGTCCTGACACCGTGGGATCAATTACATCCTGACCAAAAGAGGGAAAAGAAGTGTTACTAATAAAGTATCAGTGGCAGAGAGGGTTCAAATAGAGTTGAGAGGCTACTCTGGAGATTGGTCTTATGCAAACTTCAGGTAGACCTTGCTACCTATCATAACCTGCCAACCCCCAACCAGGACCATTCCAGCCAATCCTAAAGAATACCTAGGACAATATGTAAGAGTCCACAAGGGTTCCAGGCACTAGAGTAACTCTCCAGAAACCTACAACCTCCAGATGGGTCCCTGGTCCAGATAAGTCCTGAAACCTAGAGAGTTCAGTCTCTCCAGAACATCAGATAGTTCCATCTCCCTACCCCATATTAGTGACAGACCCTTCCATATTAGTGACAGACCCTTCCAATATGAAAAAGTTAGAATGGCCATAGCCCAAACACCCCTAAATAGAGAAATGGAAAGATCACAAATGATGGTGGAGTTATACAGTGAAAATAGGATTTAACAAATGAATATGAATGCTGAATCATTAAATTGATATCTCTTTTTGTCTCCAGTATCTTAGAGCAGCTAGAAGTAAAAACCTAAAATTGTGGAATTGTAACCCATGCCAAACTCTGAACTATGTTCTAGAACTAACTGTAGTGCTGAGCTTTGAAATTTATTATTGTTTGGATATATGTTATTTTCACAAAAATGAAGGAATAAAAGTTGATTGTGATGGTGGTTAGAATGCCCACTTTCCATGAGGAGACCTGGGTTTGATTCTCGGGCCATGTACCCCCCACCCCCCAAAAAAGTCGATTGTGATGATAAAAAAATATTTAAGCCTTCTAGCCTCCTATATTCTGGAGTCGCTAGAAGGAAAAGTCTGATAGGATCATATGGTAGCCCATGACAAACTCTGGGATCTATTATGTAACTACTCGTTGAAGAGTGCTTTGAAAACTGTTGCTTTTTTATTTCTTTGCTTTGTATATATTACACAATAAAAAAGTAAAAACAAAAAAACAATTCATTGCCAAATCCAAAGTCATGAAGATTTTTTTCTGTTTTCCTCTAAGAGTTGTATGGTTTTAGGTCTTATATTTAGGTTGCTAATCTATTTTGAGTTAATTTTCATAAATGGTATGAGATAAGGGTCCATTTTTTTTTCCGTGAATATCCAGTTTTCCAGCAGCATTTGGTGAAGAGACTATTCTGTCTCATTGAATGGACTTGGCATCCATGTTGAAAATCACTTGGCCATAGTTATAAGGTCCTTAGAGTCTTTTTTAAAATATATTTTTATTGTGAAATATAACATATGTGCAGCAAAGTGAAGAATTTCAACGTGCAGTTTAACAGGTAGTTACAGAGCAAATTTCAAGGTATTGTATGGGTTACAGTTCGACAATTTCAGGTACTTCCTTCTTGCTATTCTAATTCATTAGAGACTAATGAGAAATATCAATATAGTGATTTAGTCATAATCATTTGTAAAATCCTATCTTTTCTGTTACAACTCCTCCCTCTCATTTGATCTCTTTCCCATTCTTCAGGGATATTTGAGCAATGACCATTCTAACTTCTTCATGTTGGAAAGGGGTGTTGGCATTATGGAGTATGGGGATGTGACTGGTCGATGCTCTTGGAGAGACTGGTACTTCTGGGTTTCAGGGCTTATCTGACATAGGAATGATATGGGCATTTTAAGTTTCTGAAAAATAAACTTTGTGAGTGAAACTTTTATAGTATTCTTTCAGGTTTTCAGGAATACTTTATATTCTTTCATACTTTTTGTTTGTTTGGTTTCTTAACCTACTACTTTATCTCCTTCCTGTTTCCATATGTAGACCTGTCATCATTTCATTCCTATTTATTGCTCTCCCCGACTTTATATCTAATTATTCCTGGCTTCAACATTTTGAGAAAGTATTTTAAACATCCCTTTTTCTTTTGACATTGACCAATTCTAGCTTTTACTCTGAGGTGGCTTCTCAAAACTCACAAAAATTGTTTGGGGGAAAGGGTAGGAATTTAAATCATACTGCTTCCTTCATTGCTAAGTGCAGGGTGACTGGCAGGTGAAATGCACCCATAGGTTGTTTAGGGTCAGCGTTTATTCAGATCATCCAGTCTCCAGGATGACAGTCTATTTAATATTTTAAGATAATATTAGGCTAAACATACTAAGATTTTTATGACAGAGGCACACTAAGAATGCCAACCTGAGAACTCTTGGATCCTAAAGTTCATCTTAAGAGAGTCTAGAAACCTGCTGACCTCTACATTCTTTCTGGAAACAGTTTATTGAAATGGGCTCAGTTGAAATCCCAAACAAGCTTTCTAGGCCTTCATTCTGAGATTTATGCTGTTACTATCATTCAAGAGACTAGTCTCTTGATGCTAGTTGGGAGGGTAAAAAGAAATAACACAGGCAACTAGAACCTACAACCTCATAAATGGTAGCTATTATTACCTCTAAGAGAGAATGGGCATTATAATAAGGACGTCCAAAGACTCAAACTGCAAATAGAAGGCTGGTTGCCTTGGACAAGGTCCATCCTTCTGGCTTGTGGCTTCTCTACTTCTCTCTGCACATCCATTCTCCTCGGTCTACAGATAGGTTCCTTTGCTTTTTGATTGTTTCTTACACCTTAAACTTTTGGTTGGCAACTTGGCATCCTTTTTATTTCAGCCACGACTCTCTTATTTCAAAAACCCAGGAGACTGAACCTGGGTTGCCTATCTCATCTTTTTGCCCCAGGCTGCACAGGAGACAGGGACCCACTCCTTCTTTGTTGTGGTTTATTTTGGAAAGAGATGTGGTGTAACATCTCCAAGGAACTTATTCAAGTAGAAGGACTTGAGAGGGAAGTGGGAGTCCCCCATTAGGGACTCCAAGTCAATAGGCCAAGCCCTTGATCTTGAGGCTTGCTCTTGTGAAGCTTATTTCTGCAGCAGAGAAGCTAAGCCTACCTATAGTTATTCCTAAGAGTTATTTCCAGAAATCCTCTTTTGTTGCTCAGATGTGGCCTCTTTCTCTCTTAATCTCTCTAAGCCCAACTCTGCAATTAAAATCTTTACCCTCCCCCCTACATGGGACATGGTATCCAGGGGGTGAAAATCTCCTTGGCAACATGGGACATGACTACTAGCGATGAGCCTGGCCCTGGCACTATAGGATCAACAATGCCTTCCTGACAAAAAGGAGTAAAGGAAACGTACCAATATAAGGTATCATTGGCTAAGATAGTTCAAATAGAGTTGGGAGGCTATTCTAGAGACTACTCTTCTGCAAGCTTCAGCTAGACATTGCTAATTACCATGGTCTGCCAAACCCAACCAAAACCATTCCTGTTAATCCTAAAGAACACCTGGGGCTCTATCTGAGATTCTACAAGAGTTTCATGGACTAAGATTACTTTCTAGAAACCTATGACCTCCAGATGGTTCCTAGGCCAGAAAAGTCCTAAAACGCAGAGGGGCCTGTGTCTCCAAGAACATCAGCTAGTTCTATCCCCCTGTCCTACATTATTTACATCCCGTTCCAATATGAAAAAGTGAAAATGGGTATAGCCCAAATATCCTTAAAGATTAGGAGAAAGATCAAAGGAGAAGGAGGAATTAGAACAGGGAAGTTAGGATTTAACAAATGAGTATGACTGCTGAAACATTATATTGATATTTCTCTTAGTCTCCAGTGTCTTGGAGCAGGCAGAAGGAAAAACCTGAAATTGTGGAACTGTAACCCATATCAAACTCTGAAATCTGTTCTATAACTACATGTTAGAACGTAGTTTGAAATTTATTGCTTTTTTGTGTATTTGCTATATTTCACAAATAAAAAAATGTTTTTAAAAATGTGGGTTATCTCTAGTTAATTCATCCACTTGGTGATCAATTGGTTTTTGAAGCAGCACTGTGCTCCACATGAGAAACCATGATGGGGTTCCCCCAAACAGCAAATTCTCTTTTTACACATACAATATAATTTATTTTACAAAGGGTGATTACCTTTAGCTTTTTCTCAGGACACATCAGTTGCTTTGAGTGAGATTCATTGCCCCCATATACCACTTGGTATTCATATCCTACCTTCTAATTGAATGAAATCAATATCATTGATTTCCATTCTTAAGTATATGCAAATCTTTCTTTCGCTACATGTTTTAAGTTGCACCCAGTCCCCAGATACCCTTACTCAGGATCTCTTTTTACTTTCCTACCTTATTCCTTTTGTTTTCTACTTGCTTCTACACCACTTTTTTTTAGCACATTCCAGTCTTATTTGTTTCTGCTATTTTCTGGATACAATTTCTCACTGGTGGACACAAGCACATTGAGTGAGCTTCTAGTTAAAGGTCTGTAGAGTTACAGCAGCCATATCCAGGCTTTCATAGCAAAAAATACCAATACCCTGTTGCCAGGGTAGTCTGTGTATACCTGCGATACCTATACTCCAAATTAGATTAATAAAGAAGAAAGCATGTTTCTCCTTGCAGAAACATTTTTTCTTGTTTTATATAATGGCTTTGGCTCTTTAATTCACTCACACACATTGGCTGGTTACCTACTAAAGCCACGTGTATGCTGTGCTGGTTTGAAACTGTTGTGTACCCCAGAAAAGCCACATTCTTTAATCCTCATCCAATACTGCTGGGTGGGATCTTTTTTATTGTTTCCATGAGATGTGGCCCACCCAGTTGTGGGTGGTACCTTTTGATAAGGTGACTTCCATGAAGATGTGTCTCCATCCATTCAAGGTGGGGTTGCTTACTGGAGTCCTTTAAGAGGCAACCAATTTGGAAAAAGTTTCCTTGATGACAGAGCCCACACAGCCAGAGACCTTTGGAGAGGAAAGAAAAGGCCTTCGGGTAAGTGAGCTGGGAGACAAAGTGAGCAGATGTTGCTATGTGCCTTCCCTGCTGACAGAGATGTCCAGAAGCCAAAGACCCCCGCAGACGCCAGCCACTTGGCTTCCCAGCTGACAGAGTTGTGCCAGACAGCATCAGTCTTTCTTGAATGAAAGTAACCTCTTATTGGTGCCTTAATTTGGACACTTTCCAGCCTTAGCACTGTGAACTTGCAACTTAATAAATTCCCCATTTTAAAAGCCGTTCTATTCACGGTATATCAAATTTCAGCAGCTTTAACAAACTAAAATACATGCTATGCCAATGTCTTCGGATATTTAAAATGGAATTTATCCTATTCTCCTTTAAGCCATATTCCCTTCCCAGATTTCCTTCTGTCGATGGTGGAGACAATGACGTGATCTGTTCTGCCTTCTGCCTGTCCAGCGTGTTGCACTTGTGCTCCACTTTCTCACGTACCCTGTGTTAATCTCAGAAAAACATTGTGAGGTTAGTAGAGGCACTTTACAGATGAGGAAACTGGGGCTCAGAAAGGATAATGAACTCGTTTAAAGTGACAGAGAGAGGTCTTCTAACTCTCAGTTTTCTGCTTATTCTTGGGAGCACCACCCTGCTCCTCAAGCCTGCAATATCAGGATTGTTTTGTTCATTGTTTTCTTTATCATGTCCCATATCTCACCCATCAAAAAGTTCTCATACTTTCCTTATCAAAGCATTCAAGCAACTACCTCCCTGGTCCAGGCCCTCATCTGCTCGTTCTTCAGTCACCACAAGCATGTCCCATTTTCCATGCTTCTCTTCTTTCCTGTGACAATTTATCCAGGAGACTTTTTGTTGGAGTATCATGTTTACTTTGTGTATTTTTTCTCTCCCATACTTTCTTCCCTATTTTCCATCCGCATATTGAGGTATAATTCTGGCTTCCTATCAGGACTGAAATGAGGGCATCAGATATAGCAGCTGTCAGGACAGCTAGCTCACCATTAGCAAGTCCTGCACCCTATTTGAATAGTGAATATCTGCAGGTAATTGGAAAAATAAATGGGTAAATATGCTCCTCTTATGATAGCAATCCCTTTCGGCCTACATCTGTTTCCTGTTTTGAAAAGTTCAAACTTCTCAGGGCAGATATCCAAGCCTATCTATTACCTGTGAATTTTGCTGACCTTGCCCTAAATACCAAAGTAATGCAATACCAAAATTGTCTGTCCCAAGATAAAAGGGTGCAGGTAGCCAGGGAGCTCCCTTCAGTGGCATAGGTGATAGATCAATCTAGTACAGAGAGGCCGGAAGTCTCCTGAGGAACATGAAAGGAACCAGCACTTAACTGACACCTTGATGCCACGACCAAGTCTGGTTTATCTACTTTAGTCCATTATATGTCAACATCAACCAAGCAAAGCAGAGAAGAGTAGGCATGAGGGTCACAGAGTCCCAGCTTGACAGCCTAACCTAGACTAAGCTGAGTTGTGACAGCTCCAAGGATGTCTGGAAGCCTGGTAGAGGGGATCTATTTGCCTGAAGAATCAAGTTGGTCCTGAAAAAAGAGCTCATTCTAAAGATAAGAGGACAAATTTGGGGGGAAATGGGAGGGGTGTTTTGAATAATGTAAGCTCCCTTTTGTATTTGGGTATTCAAAAGAGCAGAAACAATGCCATTTCACTAGAAAGATATTGCGACCTGATGCACCATTGCCTGCGAGCACAAAGGCACTGAGCACCTGCAGTCTCAGTCCAGCCCTTGACTGCATTGGTAGCAGATTTGATCCTGGCATGTCGGGAGCCAGAAACCAGGGAAATGGAAGCCTCCATGGGCTGTTTGAATGACTGTAGTTCTTTCAGAATATATAGGAAAGCCAAAAGGTGGAAACACCCCAGTGCCCATCAACAGATGAATGGATAAATCAAATGTGATATAGCCACATGTGCCAGTTTGAAACTATTATGTACCCCAGAAAGGCCATGTTTTAATCCTGACCCAATCTGTTTCTTTTAATCCTTATTCAGTTCTGTAGGTTGAGAATTTTTTATTGATTATCTCCACAGAGATGTGACACACCCAATTGTGGGTATGACATTTTGATTAGATGAAAATGTGACTCCACCCATTCCAGGTAGGTCTTGATTAGTTTACTAGAGTCTTGAAAAGGGGAAACATTTTGGAGAAACCTCAGAAATAATAGAGCCAGCAGAAACTTCAGAGCAGAGCTGAGATAGATGCTGACATCTGAAGAACAGAGACACAGATGTTTGGAGATGCTTGGAGCCCTGCAGATGTTGCCATGAAACATTAAGCAAGCCAGAACCTGGAGAGAGCCAAGGGAAGCCAAGAGATGAAAGCCAGCCCCAGAGAAGCAAAGTGAGGAACCCCCACAGAAACAGAGGCTGAAAGCAACGGCACCCATGAGCAAAGGACCAGCAGATGCCAGCCATGTGACTATCCAGCTTAACACAGGTGCTCCTGACACACAGGCCTTTTTTGAGTCAAGGTAACCTCTTGCTGATGCCTTACTTTGGACACTTCAACTTCCTCAGAACTGTAAACTTGTAACTTATTAAATTCCCCTTCATAAAAACTGTTCTATTTCTGATATATTGCATTCTGGCAGCTGGCAACCTAACACAGATAGTATACAGGAAAAAATACAATCAATGTAAGCTAGAGTCTATAGTCAACAGTAACATTGTAATAAACAAACCAGAACTTGGAGAGAACCAAGGGAAGCCGAGAGATAAAAGCCAGACCTGGAGAAGCAAAGTGAAGAACCCCCACAGGGACAGAGGCTGAAAGCAATGAAGCCCAGGAGCAAGGGACCAGTGGATACTAGCCACATAACAACCCAGATGACAGAGGTACTCCTGGCACATCAACCTTCCTTCATTTAAGGTATCTTTACCTGGATGCCTTAGTTTGGACATTTTTATTGACTTAGAACTGTGAACTTGTAGCTTATTAAATTCCCCTTTTTAAAAGCCATTCCAGTTCTATCACATTTCAGCAGCTTGTAGACCAATACAGACACAACAGAATATTATTTAGCCATTAAAAGGAATGAAGCCTTGATACATGTTAATACATGGATGAACCTTGAAAGCATTTTGCTAATGAAATAAGCCATTCATAAAAGGACAAATATTATATGATTTCACTTAGATGAAATATCCAGAAAAGGCAAATTCATAGAGGCAGAATGTAAATGGGAAGTTATCAGGTGCTGGGGAAAGGAGGGATGGGGTGTGATTGCTTAATAGGTTTGGGTGATGGGAGATTGTGGTTGTGGATGGTGGTGATAGTAGCACAGCGTTGTGAATATAATTAATGCCACTGAATTGTATGCTTTAAAATGGTTAAAAGGGCAATTTTTTTTTTGCTTTGTATATGTTACCACGATGAAATGATTTTAAAAAGAGTACATATGAGATAACCACTAGCTCCATATCACATGGCTCCTTCCCTACTCTCAGAGGTATCTGGGAAGATATTGAGGGGACCTATTTCACAAACGTGGGGGAGAAAGCGGAACCAGAGAAGCAGAACAGCATTTCTACTATTGTTAGCACATTTTCAGCTACTACCTACTCCCACACCTGGATGGTGTGGCCCGGGAAGCAGATCACAAACATATTTTCATCTCCATCATATGAATGAGAAACCAAGGCTTGAGGAATTTAAGTAAGTTGTCTAAATTATTGCAATTAGGAGGTTGTGGAGCTTTGATTAGAACTCAGATCTTTTTGGTTTCAAGGCCCATGCTCTTTCCATTATATTATTTATTCAATGAACATTTATGAGTGCCTACTGTGTTTCAGGCTTAGAAGGCTCTGGGGAACAGAAGACATTCCTGCCCAAATGAACGTAACTCACAGTGGCAGAGATTGAGAGCTGTTCATCACCAACTCATATTCCCCTTTTCTTCCCAGACTCATAACTAGACCACCTTTCCCAGCTACCCCTTCAGTTAGGTCACTGGCCAATTGAACGTGAGTGGAAATTATGAGTGAGACTTTCAGACCTGGCCCACAAGAAACTCCCTCACATATATATATTTTTAATGCCGAGATGATTTGCAACCTTAGAAACCATGCCACATGTGAAAATAGCAAAGCTGCCTCTGCCTGATGAAGGATATCTGACATGAATGAGAAATCATTTTCTATTGTAGTTAAGACATTATCTATTTAGAAGTTTATTTCTTATAGGATTAGTTATATCTTTATTAATACATATTCTTACATTAATACCACTTAGAATGGTTTTCTTTTTAACACAAAAATTACTGATAAAGTTTTCTCCTTTTTAAACCACCTGCTTTCTGGGAACAATTTTGGAAGCCCTGTGATGTTGAGTGGAAAGCAATGACGTGCTGGCTGATTGAGCACTCACCAGTCTGTCAGGTAGGGAGTCCTGCCTTGGCCCAACTTTGGCCACAACTAAGCAGGTAATTCTACCTCAGCCTGGCTCTGTATTAACCATCCCCTTTGCTAACAGACTTAACCCTCCATCCTGGCATCTTTCAGTTACAATAAAGGTGTTTTCCAGCCCAGCACAACCCTGAGACCAAAGAACACTCCAGGTAGAAAATTAGCCATGAATGTTAATTAGGGACTTACAAACAAGAAAACTTCACCAAATGGCAGCCGGTTGGGAAACGAATGTCAGTGCTCCACCCAAACATGAAAAAGCTAGAGTTCCAGTGGCAGGGGTTGGGGGGGTGCTTATAAGTCAACAGAATTGTGCAAGATTTGATTGCAAAGGAGTCTCAGTAGGGCCCTGTGAGAGTTGGCTGGCAATAGTGATTATGGGAGGAGTGTTTTAATGAATTTTTGTGCTCTTGTCACTGGGCTGCTAGGTGCTTAATGCCCTACACTATCCCTAAGAGAGGGGATCCCAACCCCTGGATGACACAGAACTTGACATTTTAAACTTCTTTGTTCCACTCTTTTGTTTATTTCTCAATTTGTACAGAGCCTGGGTTGGAAAGATGGTTGCTACTTATTGGGCCCCTCAGAGACCTCAAGAATTATCATAATTTTTGGTTAAATCAGTAGTCAGTAATTACATTATGATGATAGTAAGAACAATCTTCATAGTTGAATCAAGTGGCATGTTATGGTTATGTTTCTTTCTAGTGCAATTTTTTTTCCTGGAGTTGAGTTCCATATTGTTCGTTTTTTTCTTTAGACTTCTATGAACCAGGCACTTATTTTTCCAGCTATTATAATTGCTCTGTCAAAGATTTCTCAAACAGTACATGGACTGCTAAACATAAAGGAAAAGTTGATAAATTAATAAAATCAAGGACTTATATTCATCAAAGACATGATGAAGAGAGTGAAAAAAAAAAGCACAGAGTAAGAGAAGATATTTGTAATACATATATTGAAAGTAAGACTAATGCCCAGAACATATAAAGAACTTTTACAGATCAATAAAACAGATAGGCAGCCCAATAAAAAAATAGGAAAAGACTTTAATGGGCACATCAAAAAAGAGGATTTCAATGGCCTATCAATGTTTGAGAAAGTGATCAATTTCATTGTTGTCAGGGAAAGATAAATTAACACCACAGTGAGGTACCACTGTACCATACCTACCAGAATTGTTCAAATTAAGATGGCAGACAATACCATGTGATGTCAAAGACATGGAGCAAATGGAACTCTCACACACTGCTGTTGGAAATGTAACTCTATACATCCCTTTTGGATAACTGTATGCACTGCTGATCAAAGCTGAACTCACATAATCCTGTGAATCAATTTCAATCCTATATATATATAACCAAAGAAATGAGAACATATGTTCCCAAAAAGACATGTACAACAATGTTCACAGTAGCTTTATTTGTAATAGCTAAAAACTAGAAACAAATGTCCATCAACAATAGAATGGATAAATGTGTTCTATTCATAAAACAAAGTGCTGCTATATAGTAATGAGAATGGACAAACTATGGCTACTTGTGCATCATTGATGAATCCCATAAAATATAATGTTGAATGAAAAAAACCAGGGTACACACAAAAGAGTACACAAAATCTGAGTTAATTTATATAAAATCTCAAAACCAACCAAGACTCATTGATGGAGATAGCAGTTAGTTTAATGGTTTCTTTCGTTTGGGAAAGTGAGTGAGGGAGGCATGTTAGGAAGCTTCTGGGTCCTTGTAACATTGTATATCTCAACCCAAGTTCTGATTATACATAACTTTCACTGTGTGAAAATTCTTTGAGCACACTTTGTGTGCTTTTTAATATGTATGCTATACCATAATAAAAGTTTTTTTTTTAAATCGACCAGATCATATAGACATACTGAAAAAGTATTGAAAATTCTAGGAAACGAGACTCTGCTGTGTGGATAAGCTTTGCAGTGCATGGATTCATCGTTACCTGTAGGATTTGGTCTCTGGAATGACAAGTGCTAATTCTAATATGTAGACTTCTCAGGGTTAGATGGGCACATTTTTGTTTGTTTATTACTTTTTAAGGCAGTTTTATTGAGGTATATCCACATACCAACAATCCATCTAAAGTGCATAATGTTTTACAGTATCGTCATATAGTTTTTGCCTTCATCACCATAATCCATTTTAGAACATTTTTATTACTCAAAAATATTTATTTATATATTCCCCCTATTATTGGTTGATTGATTATATTTATTTTCTTACTCATCTGACCATACACTGGATAATGGAAGTATTAGTCACAAGGTTTTCTGACACAATCACAGTGTCACACTGTGAAAGCTATATAGTTCTACAATCACCTTCAAGAATCAAGGCTATTGGATTACAAGTTCAACTATTTCAGGTATTTCCTTCTACCTATCCCAATACACTAAAAACTAAAAAGAGATATCTATGTAATGCATAAGAATAACCTCCAAAAGAACCTCTCAACTCTATCTGAAATCTCTCAGCCCCTGAAACTTTATTTTCTTTCACTTCTCTTCTACCTTTTGGTCAAGAAGTCTTCCTCAATCCCATGATGGCCAGGGCCACTCTTATCCCTGGGAATCACGTCCCACATTGCCAGGGAGATTTACACCCTGGGAGTCATGTCCCATGTAGAGGGGAGGGCAGACAGTTTACCTGCAGAGTTGGCTTGGCGAGATAGGCCACATGTAAGCAACAAAAGAGGTTCTCTGGGGGTGACTCTTAGGCATAAATATAAGTAGGCTTAGCTTCTCCTTTGAAGGAATAAGTTTTATAAAGGCAATCCCCAGGTTCAAGGGCTTGGCCTATTAAATTAGTAGTTCCCAATGCTTGTGAGAATGTCAGGAATTCCTCCAGGTGGGGAAGTTTAATATTTCCACATTTCCCCCTGTCCCTCTAGGGGATTTTGCTAATTTTTTTTTTTTTAATTTTCTGCCCAGATTACTCTGGTATGTATAGGGCATCAAACTAGCCTGTATAAACCAACAAGGTCTCACTCCCTATTCAAGATCCCATGTAATTATGGTGTTCAAATAAACTGACCATACAGGTTAAATTAGATAGTGTGCAACAGAAAATATTAATTTTGCACCAAATAAATATCTCTACCTTTGGTCTCACACAGAAGTTGAGGTTTTAAAACACAGTCAATATCATCCTTTACCCTTTAGTCTGATTTACCTTGGTCCTACCCAATCAGCTTCATTCATATCTCTAATTGAAGTCTCATCACTTTTTCAGTGTTTTTAATGGTTGCTATATGGGGTTCTTCTAGCAGTAGAATTCTAGCTCTGAGTTTCAGGTGCCACACAGATACCTGAAGTTTCAGGTATACACAAAGAGCTCAGAATCTCAGAATTTAGAAATAACAGTTACAACACAGGAATAGATGTGACTAATATAACAGCTTACAATCTAGGAACTTTTACAATAAGCTTTCCCCTGATAACATGTGATCTCAAATTCAATTCTCAGGGTTTGCACATTGTAGTTAGTCCATATTAGTGAGGCATTATAACATCTGTCTTTTCATTTCTGACTTATTTCATACTGTCCTCAAGTTTCATTCACCTAGTTGCATGCTTCATAACTTCATTCCTTCTTGCAGCCCCTAAGTATTCCATTGTATATATATCACCACATTTGCCCTTCTGTTCATCAGTTGATATGCTCTTAGGTCACCTCTATCCATTGCAAATTGTAAATAATACCGCCATAAACACTAGTGTGCAAATGTCCATTGTGTCCCTGCTTTCAGTTCTTCCAGGTATATACCTAAGAATAGAGTTGTAGGATCATGTGGCAATTCTATACTTAGCCTCCTGTGGAACCATCACAATGCCTTCCAAAAGGGTTGAACCATTCTACTTCCCTATCAAAAGTGAATAGGTACATCTCTCTCTTCACATTTTCTCCAGCACTTGTATATTTCTGTTTGTTTTTTAAACACTTTTATTTATACACCATACAATCAATTCTAAGTAAACAATCAAAGGCTCCTAGTCTAGTCACATAGTTATACATTCACCACCACATTCTTCTGCAAAGAAAGAAGAGGAAAAAAGAAAAAAACAGAATAAAAAATAAAATAAAAAAGAGAAACAACACCACCACCAAGGATTCTGTACCTCTCCCCCATATCCCTCTCTTATGGACTTCTAGATTTGGCATATTGCCTTGTTACTTTTAATGGGAGCCTATTACAATGTTGCTGTTAACTATAGACCCTAGCTTTCACTGGTTATATATTTTCCATATACCATTTTCAACATCTTGCAATGTTGACATTCATTTGTTCTCCTCATGTAAAAACATTATTTTTGTCCACTTAATCAACATCATTGTCCACTCTAGGTTTTGCTAAGTTGTGCAGTCCCAGTCTTTAACTTCTATCTTTCCTTTTGGTGTCATACATGCCCCTAGCCTTCCCCTTTCAACCACAAGCACACTCACACTCAGCAACCTATTTTTGTCCTTGGGCCTCAATAAGTCTCTTGTAGACAACATATAGATGGGCCCTGTGTTTTAATCCATTTTGCTGTCTACATCTTTTGATTGGGGAGCTTAACCTATTAACATTTAATGTTATTACTGTAAAGCCAGTACTTTCTTCTACCATTTTGTCTTTTGGATTTTATATGTCATATCTTATTTTTTTTCTCTCTTTTACCCTTACTGATAGTCTTCACTTATACACTCTTCTCCAAACCCCTCTCTCTTGTTTTTTCTTACCTGCCTGTAATGCTCCCTTTAGTATTTCTTGTACAATTGGTCTCTTGTTCACAAACTCTCCCCGTGTCTATTTCTCAGAAGATATTTTAAAATCTCCCTCATTTTTGAAGGACAGTTTTGCTGTATATAGAATTCTTGGTTGTCAGTTTTTCTCTTTCAGTATCTTAAATATATCATACCACTGCCTTCTCGCCTCCATGGTTCCTGCTGAGAAATGCACACATAGTTGTATCGAGCTTCCCTTGTATATGATGGATTATTTTTCTCTTGCTGCTTTCAGAAGTCTCTCTTTGTCTTTGACATTTGACAATCTGATTAGTAAATGTCTTTGAGTAGGTCTATGTGGGTTAGGGGTATGCTGTGCTTCTTGGATCTGTAATTTTATGTCTTTCAAAAGAGATGGGAAATTTTCAGTGATTATTTCCTCCATTAGTCTTTCTGCTCCTTTTCCCTTCTCTTCTCCTTCTGGGACACCCATAGCATGTATATTAGTGTGTTTCATATTGTCATTCATTTCCCTGAGACCCTGCTCATATTTTTCTATTCTTTTCCCTATCTGTTCCATGTGTAGGATTTCAGATCTCCTGTCCCTTAGTTCACTAATCCTTTCTTCTGCCCCTTCAGATCTTCTGTTGTAATTCTCCATTGTGTTTTTCATCTCTTCTATTGTGCCTTGCATTTCTATAAATTCTGCCATTTGATTTTTCAAGCTTTCAAGTTCTTCTTTATGGTACCTAATGTCTTCCTTACATCCTTCATCTTTTTTGCCATATCTTTCCTCAATTTGTTTATTTGACTTAGTATATTTGTTTGAACATCTTTAATTAGCTGTTTTAACTCCTGTACCTTGTTTGAAGTTTTTAATTTTTTCCTTTGGCTATGCCATATCTTTAGTTTTCCTAATATGACTAATAACTTTTTTCTGGTGTCTAGGTATCTGATTTCCTTGATTAGTTTATTCTGTAGACCACTTTTGCTCTTTTACCTAGGGTTTTCTTGTTGGTTGTCCTTGTTCTCTATCTGTTCTCTGGCATTCAGTTCAACTCATTCTATACCTCTAGCAGAGCTTCTGTTTAACTGATCAGAATTTTTCAGCTCTGTTTTTTTTTTGTTTTTTTTTTTGTCCTGCCTATATGGAACCATTTTTAAAAGAGGTTCTCCACATATATGATCAACCTCACTCAGATTTACCCTCACAGAAAAGGCCCAGGTCTCAAGAGGAGGGTGTAATCAGTATCAAGTTTCCCCAAGGTTGAGACCCATCAGGTTGTCAGACTTTCCTGTGAAGCCTCTTGACTCTATGCTTTTCTTATCCTGCCCAGCAGGAGGTTCTTGTCAGCCTACAGCTCCCCACCAGCATAAAGTAGTGCAATGCCTTTAATTCTCAGCAGATCCTGCCCCTGCCAGGGGTGTGGTTTAGACAAAGGCTGAGGTATAAGGGGAGCCTGGACTGTTTCTGAATTCAGAGGATTCAGCCCCTGGGGTCTGAATTTTCTGAATGAGGGCCACCACTTAAGCTGGGCTCCAACCCCCACTTTGGGGGAAAGATATGCCCTTTAGGAATTTATCTCCTTTATTGACTAGTTACTTTGTCTTTCAGACATATCTTAACTCTGCCCTTGCCTAGGTCAGTGCTGACAATTGAAAATGCCTGAGACTTTCTTTAATGAGTTACTTAGAATAGTTAAAAACAACAACAGAAAATAAATCCTTTTTCAGAGCCAGTCCCCAGCCCCCAAGGTCTGCCTGTCAAAAGCCAGAATTTCTACTTGGTTCTGTGTGCCCTGTTTCTGGAGGCACAACCCTTTTCCAGTACCCTGAATTCTGCTGACTCCATAAGCCTCCATTGTTTTGTTTTTTCCATAGTCCTGCCTCCTCTCTACTGGGAGAGACCTTAGCATTCCTTGCCTGCTTGCGCTGTGTTTATCTGTGCTTGGAACATGTATTCAATAGTACAAATTTGTTAATTACAACCATAATTGGGGCTTGGTTGAGCTAACTGCCTTTGCTCCTGGTAGAGACCACCTCCCCTACCCACCTCATGGGCAAGTGTCTGCAATATAGCCTGCCAAGCCAGAGAGTGGCATCAGCCTCCATATTTGGGGGGCTTTACTTATGTTTCTATACTGTGATCTCAGCCTGTCACCCCCATTCCAGACTGGTGTACAATGTGTGTCTGCTCACGGATGTCTCCCAAACAGTTGTTCCAGACACTTCCTGGCTATTTACAAACTACTCTAGAGGAATAACTAAATTCTACACCTCTCTACACTACCATCTTGCCCTTAGATGGCTCTTAAGCAGCATCCTGTCCAATCACCTGTCCAATTCTTTTCCCAGGGCAGGGTAGATAGCTTATCTAAGTGAAAGTTCCCAGAGTGAATGTGGTGGATTGAAATTGTTAGGTATACCAAAAAAGCCTTGTACTTCTAATCCTGATTCAATATTGTAGGGTGGAAAATTCTGATTAGATTGTTTTCATGGACATGTGACACACCCAAGGAGATGTAATGAAGTGGGTATGACCTTTTGGTTAGATTACCCAATTGTGGTGTAGCCTCTTGATTAGATGGATCTTTATTAGTTTACTAGAACCCTTTAAAAGGGAAAACATTTTGGAGCTACTTCAGAGCCAACACAAGACCCAGACATTTGGAGATGCAGAAAATAAATGACCCTGGGGAAGCTGTTTGAAACCAGAAGCCAAAGACCTGCACAGATACCAGCCACATGCTTTCCAGCTGACAGAGGTGTTCTAGACCCATCAGCTCTTCTTGAAACAAGGTATCTTTCTCTGGATACCTTAGTGTGAACATTTCTATGACCTTAGCATTGTAAACTTGCAATTAATAAATGTCCTTTAAAAAAAACATTCCAATTCTTGTATATTGCATTCTGGACAACAGTTATTTTTTGTCTGCCTGGAATTCCTTCCTTGGGTGCTGCTCCTCCTTAGTATATGGCTTTTATGAGGCTGTCAGTAACAGAATTCTGCCCTGTGTCCCTGAAGTAGAGGTTGAAATTTAAACCTTGCTTGGCTAATGACACTTTTTATCCCAAGAATTTGAATTTTGAGTTGAGAAACAGAGGCATAGAAGCTGGTGAAATTAAGTTATCTGAAAGTAGTGCCATAGTAAGACAGTTCACAGATTTTTGCTCCTAAGATACCTGAAGCGACTTTGGTTCTAGTTTCCTAAGGCCAAATGAGCCAACAAACCTTTTTATTCTAAAACCTACCCTGAATTCTTACAATCAATTTATTGTTTTCTTGGTAGCAAAAGTCAATTTCTTTTGCTTACAACCAAAGAATTGATACAGCATTAGCGCCTTATCTTGCCCAATTTAGAAAGTCATTTCTATTTGATAATCCTGGAATTATTAATCTAACACAGAGATGATTCACAGTGGCCTAACTCACAGGAATTTGATATATAAACCATGATACTAATTAGTACTTTAAGATATGTATTCTTGGCCTAAGGATAAAAACTATTATTTTGCACAGGATACTCATTTCACTGCCATGCGGTACTAGGCATTAGGATCAGCAAAGAAAAAGAAAAATGAAATTGGGTGTTTTAAGAAAGATTTTTTTGTAACCTTCAAATCATGTCTTGGTATGCTCACCTTCCCAACTTTAGTCCTACAGTGCTGCTTAACTCATTTTTCTAAAATACTGTTTTGCTAGCCTCTGCTCAACAACCTTCATTAACACTTCATCCTCTATATTTTTCGTCCTCTTCATACCACCTTCCCACCTCCAGGCAAAGCTTCTATAAAACACTTCCATACTCTGGGGCGTCAGGGAGTTTCCCAAGGTGTTCCTCCCCACCTTCCTTCCAAAGCCTCACTCTGCCTCATAATCTCTACGTCAATCTGGTTACCTCATAACTAGTTCTGGCTCTCTTATTTGTTTACCTTGATCTTAGCTTTGTCCCTGGTTGCAGTCTCTTGACCTGCCTCCACCCTGTACATTGCAATTCCATGTGTCAATGTTTCCTCACCTTCTACCCAGCCTCAGCTCCCAGAACTAGCCAGTAATTGTATCTGAGGTCCCTTCTTCCAGGAAGGAGCTAGGACAACAATACAGTCCTAAGTTTGACATTCGAAATTCTCCCAATTGCAGTGTACATACTTTCCTTATATGGATATGCCACTCTAGCTAGAACAGCTACTCATTATCTCCTTCATAGAAAATAAAGCATTTCCAACTTTCTGCATTTCTCTCTTCCAGGAATGCCTCTACTTCTCTTCCTGTCTGAATTCTAGCCATCTTTCAAAACCTGATTCCAGTACTCTGCAAATCTTCCTGTGAATCCCTTGGTGCTTTTTGTCTCCTTCATCTACTCTCTTGCTTTGCTAGTTATTTTGCCATGTCTCATGTCTACTGCCAGTTTTTATATATCTTGAAGGCAGTGGCTGTGTCTTACACACTTTTATATACAATCAATCAAGAAAATTGTACTGAGGCCCTATTCTCATGAAGGGAACTTAGTTGGGCATTTGAGGAATACAAAGAAATATAAGACCTAGGCCCAGCCTTTAAATAGTTACAGCTCAATTAGGAGACCATTTGTCACTGTAGCCCACACGCACTAGGCAGCCAGTAAGTACCTGTTGAATGACTGGTTAATTATAGTCCTGCGGAATGTGTTCCACCTTCCATATGAGGCTAAACAGTTGTAGCAATTGCTTGTGAGTTGTTGACTAACACATTCTTGGATTTTAAGAGGTAACCTATCAGATGTACTTCCTTCTACTTTATAGTACAAAATACAGAGTAAGGTACAGAGTGTCCTGATTTCCTTAAGCAATGAACAGAAGAGCACCATCTTTTCCTCATTTTCTATTATTCAGATTAGAAGTGGGGTCTCTCCATGACCCAGAGAAAACTCGGGGAATTATAATCTTTCTCCAAGTATTATCAGTATGCAACTTCTTGAAGCTCAGTTTTCTTCCATAGGTCTTCCATGTCATTTTCTTTGCATCTTTTCTGTGGCTTCTGTTCTTGTTCAGAACCTGGTCTTGAGTCATTTCAGGATCCGTCCCCTTACAGAAGCTTTGAACCACCAACAAGGACTGGCAGAAATATCCTTCTCAAAGAGCCAAACAACAACAACAAAAAAAGAAGAAAAAGAAAAAGAAACAGTTAAAAGACTGTGGTAACACAGCAAGTGGCTGAATCGAAAAAAGATATTTAAAAGCTATAGGATCTCGGATGGTGCAAAGGTGGCTCAGCGGCAGAAATCTCGCCTATCATGTTGGAGAGCCCATGACAAAAGAAAAAAAAATAGATAAATCAAAAGCTATAGGATCTTGTGGTGCCCTGGCTAGCCCCTCCCCAACCCTCACCACTTGGCATGGAGCTGGTTCACACTCCCAGTGAGGATCCTTCATCCTGATTCTTGAGGGAGCAGAGTAACCCTCATACATATACTGGGCCTGTGTATGTCTGGCCCAATCTGTCTGGTGGTGGCCTAAGGGACTTGCTGTCCCAGAACTTGCCCTGTGTGTAGATGGCAGCACATTCAGCACTGTGGGAAAATCAGTCAAGTCATGCTGCCTGGGGTGTGAGATTTCTGGCTTTAGGACTTATAGTGCAGTGTCCAGACCCTTGAGGAAGCTGTTTTCTAAGGAAGGGGGGACATTCATATCCATGTAAATGGGAAATTCCTAAGGCCATGTGCTCATGCCCGACACAACACTCATGAGCAGAAAGGATCAGGGATGCTGTATACTTTAGCCTGGAGATGTCGTCCGAACTCATTGTAAGGATAAATCATAAAGGAGAGCACTTGCATAAGTCAATCTGCAAAGACTAGGAAAGGTGTTTTCTTTTTTACTTTCTGCTTTTGTTGTTGTTACCACCTGAGAATTCTATATCCAGCAAAACTGTCTTTCAAAAATAAGGAAGGAATTAAGATATTCCCAGACAAGCAAAAGCTGAGAGAGTTTGTCACCACTAGACCATCCTTAAAAGAGATGCTAAAAAGAGTCCTGCAGGTTAGAAGGAAAGGACAATAGACAATAGATGGAAGCAGTATGAGGAAATAAAGATCTCCAGTGACGGTAATGATGGGTAAATATAAATGTCAGTATTGTAGTTTTGGTTTGTAACTTCACTCTTTATTCCCTACAGGACCTAAAGGGTAAAGGTGTAAAATGTAATAGTAAATCAGTGGTTATGGACTCAGCATGTATGAACGTGTAATTTGTGACAAGAACCAACATCAAGCAGGATAGGAACACAGTTTGCGTATACTTCTGGAGTTAAACTGGTATCAAAGCAAATGATATCGTTATAGACTTAGGATGTTAAATTTAAGCCCAATGGTAACTACAAAAAATAATGGAGAATATGTAAGCTTTTTGCAATAGAAATAGGAGTATAGGCATCTATGGATGGGGGATAGGGGCAAATGGGGAGTTAATATATAATGGGTATAAGGTTTCTGTTCAGGGAGATTGGAAAGTTTTAGAATGGAAGGTGGTGAGGGTACTACAATATTGTAATTGTGATTAATCCTATTGAATGGTGTGCTTGGGAGTGGTTGAGATGAAAAAGTTTATTTGTATATAAGCTCCTACAATTAAAAAAAAGAGATCAACTAAAGAGACAATGACAATTAATTGCAATACATGAACCTGCATGGGATCTAGCAAGAGTGAAGTGAAGGCTCAAGGGGATATTATCAGGGCATAATACAAATTTTAAGCCTTATATCGATGTTAAATTCCTGAACTTGATAACTGTACTTAAGGTGGTTACATAAGTGAATATCTTTGTTCTTAAAAAATGTACAGTATTGAGTGTACAAGGAGAATGATGTGTACAGACAGCATAGAGTCAACTGTTCAGAAAATGGATTGAGAAATAGACATGCAGATAGATAGATGGATGGATGGATAGATAGATAGATAGATACAAAGACACAGCCGATGTGGCCAAATGGTAGAACTGATGGGTCCCAGGATCTGGGAAGAAGATGAAGTGATATATTGGAATTCTCTGTATGGGGTTTGTATTATTTTTGTAACTGTCCTTTAAGTTTGCAAGTATTTAAAAATAAAACTTTTTTTTTAAATGTAAGGAATGGGAATTTAGGCTCTGCTCCACTGGATAGAGAAGCATCAGGCTAAGAATTTGTGGGGGAAGCAGTTGCTCTGCTAACACTGAACATCGCTTAGCACATCTATTCCAGCCAGCACAATTGTCTTTTAAAAATTTAGCACTGTGCTTTTGATCTTTGAGCATCAATGTAAGAAACGTCCTTATACAGGCCAGAGGGTCAGTATCTACTGGGGGCTTAGAACTGGTCTGTTGATTGACTTCTGTGTCATAGTAGTTGTTAAACATTCTGAATATCATCCCTGTACATATGTATTATTTCTCTGTATCTTTTTTCAACATTTCTATCAAGGGCACTGGCTATTCTGTTATTCAGCATCCTCACGTGAAGATTTACATGATAGATTCCACAAAGCATTCAGAACTCAGGATGATAACTACTTTTATGCTGTAGTGTACAATTCCAATTAACATCAGTCCTGAAGTCATCGGAACTATCAGTTTCTCTTCAGGTAATGGCTGGCAATTTGTTTTTGTTTCCTGGATGTCAACCAGTAGTTTGGCCAAAGAGGCCAAAGCAGACATCTGTGTTATATTTCAACCTCTTTATTGCCTCTTTTTTTTTCTTTTAATTTGAATCTAAGCTCTAGTTCTTGAGTACATAAATTTAGCTTTGTCATTTGTTCATTCATTTAGTCCTCCAGCCAATATTAAATATTAAAGAGCACTTACTATGTGCCAGGTAATATGCACAAAGGTGAGCAAAACCTGACATATTCCTTGCCCTTGTGGAGGTTAGAGTCAAGTAGATAGTTAATGGCAGAATAAGCCAAGAAATTTTGTCCTTGCTTATGGTTTTAATCACATGCCTTCCACTTCCCCCAAACTTTACTTGCTCAATTATTTTCCTTTTCTGCAACTTCAATCTTTTCTAATAAATTATATTCCCTTCTGCCTACCAGTATGTTTATATTGTCCTTATGCTGAAATGTTAGGCCTCTTGTCTCCCACTGAAGCTCTTGATCACCAGCCTTTCTCCCTGTGATTGTGAGGTTCTGGTGTCAACTTGACCAAATGATAATGCCCAGTTGTCTGGTCAGGCAAGTACTGGCCTGACCGTTGCTGCTAGGAAATTTCTTGGTTGACTGATTAAATCATCAGTCAGTTGATTCCATCTGTGGCTGATTGCATCTGTGACTGTGAATAAAGATATATACCTTTCTCCTCCCCAAATGCAGATCTATAGTACATGACACCATTGGCCTTCTATTGTGGTTTGTTGACTACATCCAACTTTTCTCTTTGAAGAAGGTAAAGGTCTTGAGATCAGGGAGCCTTTCTTTTCAGTCTCTATAGCTTCCCAGTCCACAGC
This sequence comes from Tamandua tetradactyla, assembly GCF_023851605.1. Lineage (NCBI taxonomy): Eukaryota > Metazoa > Chordata > Mammalia > Pilosa > Myrmecophagidae > Tamandua > Tamandua tetradactyla. The sequence continues at coordinate 7,788,412 of NC_135329.1, forward strand.
TGGATGTAGGCACTCAGCTCATTAACTTGAACTGAAGAACATTCTTAGATTTCATTTTTATGGTCCATACCCTATTATCCAGATGGGAAACCATTTAGGTTAGAACTGAAGGGAAATTCTAAGGATGGTATTAGTTTTGGAGTGATTAATACATTGGACTACTAGGACCAATGTTTATACTTCATATATTCTTATATGACATTTTCTTCACCTGATGTCTATTTTCTCTGTAATGCAAGATTTTGAAGATAAAAATTGTACACTTGTATTCCTGACACTTAGAATGGCACTTGGCACATAGTAGGCTCTTAATAAATAATTATTGAATGATTGTGTGAATAAATTGGGCTAAAATCTCTATTTATGATTCTTGTATTTGAAAACTTTCCAGCTTGCCTCTGGGAACTGAGGAAGTATAGCTAGGAATGTCCCCATCTCTGGCTTCTCATACTTGTCCTCAATGACCCCTCAGGGAGCGAGCAGAGTTTGGGCAGCCTTGGAAGGTGGAAGGGAAAGAGGACAACGTACCGCCAAGGCCCAAGCCAAGAAGTGGACCTGTGTCACCTGTAGCCCCCCAGGAGGGTCTGCTCCTGTCTCTTGGAATCTGTAACTGCCTGCAGCTCAGGAGTGGGGTCGAATGCAAGGGAGGTTTTGGAATCTGATAACCTCCTTTAGAGGAATAAAATGTAAGGAAAAGAATCCAAAAGTGAGATGGGTGAGAAAACCCCCCAAATTTGTACAATAAGGAAATGGTTAAATCAGAGCAATTGCATACTATCCAACCTTTAAAAACTAAGAATTTTGAGGCATTTAACATATCTCCAAGAAATAGTGCTGAAAGAGAAAAGTAGAACTTAAAATAGTTTATGCACATTGATTGCTGGTTTGTAAAAATACACACACTTTTATGTACTGATAATATGCTCTATATTGCTAATCTGTGCCTAGCGCAAAGCCTTGCATGTAGTTGATATTTAGTGATTTTATTTAATGAATAAAGGAACCAGAAGTGAATTTAGAGAAATGCTTAGAATTTATATTCATCAGCTTTCTTCTTCTGTAAAGCTGCTTAAAAAACATCTTTTGAATTTCTTGTATCAGAAAGGAAATGAAGGAAATACCCAAAGTGTCAACAGTAGCAATGCCTGAGCACTGAGTTGCGGGCGATTTCTATTTTTATTTATCAACTTCTCTGTATGTTGTTAATTTTTGACAACAGCCCTAATCAGGGAGAAATGATTTGTTTTAAAGGATCATCCTGAGAAAGCAATTTATAAACCCAAAGGAATGAATCTGTGATGTTGAAATTGCGGACACTCTGGTAAGCTTGGCCGTGGGAGCACATCTGGTGCCTCTTAAAGCATCCAACACAGTCCACGGCCAGTCCAAACCTCCCACATGTACAACTGGCTGTGGCCTTCAGACTTCAAAACCGAGCTGCAGCACTACAGCAAGTCTGGCTGAAGCCTGTGCATGCTAGGGTGGCAGGCCTGTGCTTTACACCACGAATCCTTGGGGAAATAGATTATACTATAATCTCAGAAGGGTGCTAAGGAGGCGTTCATTGCAGTGTGCCTGTATATGTAACAGAAAATGTATATTTATAGGTGTAAATGTACATGGGATGGTGTCTGGAAAGATGTTCACTACACTTTTCTCTGGCTCACTAGAGTTTGTTTTACTTATTTCTTTGTACTTTTCTTTATTGGTTGACTACTTTATGAGTCTGTTTTATTACAAACCAAAAAGCTATTTGAAAAAAGAGTGTCAAAGTTAAATGAGTTTTCGCCTCAGCAACTGGAGTGATTTCAAGTACACTGGCCGGATGTTTTATAGAACTAGGACTCTATTACGCTTTGGAGACAATTCAACAGGTATGTCATAGGTTCTCATCATCTAACCAGCATGTTTCTATTCCATCCAAAGGATTATTCTCAGTGTACAGGGCCAAGAGGACCCGGACTAAACCCAATCTACCTGGACTACAAAAGTTATATACTAGCTTATTTTTCATTTAAAATAATCTCTTCAAAGCACTTTGACTGCATGAGGTAGTCCTACTCATTGATTAGCATTGTACTTTGGAGGTAAAGGAACTTTCACTTACATAGCTCAATGTACTGGATTTCAGAGAGGCTGCTTCAAGAAGTAAACCTAATTAAGAACTCATTTGCCGTGTATTCAGGGTTCCTGGTGGGTGGTTAGCTGCAGTGAAGGAAGTGGGCCCATATAGGGAAAGTAAATGGAGCCAGAGAGGGGTGACTAGGACCAAGGAAAAGAAAAAGAGGGGAGAAATAAAAGGGGGTGACAAGTGCCTTGGCAAGTGATTATGACTTGCAGAAGAATGAGAAAGAAATGTCAGTCCTATTTATTTAAGTAGGAGTATCACCCCCAAAATGGAATTCTTTGTTTAGCATCCACGAATGATTATGGCAATATATGTATCTTAAGTTTCATTTATCATTCAAAAAAATCTCACTGTGTGTCCTAAGGGTGTTTTAAATAATTAAGACATGGTCTGCAGAGTGGCGAGACTAGAGGAAGGAGATGAAGGAGTTAGCAGATGAAGCTGTGGAAATAAACGAAGTCAACTCAAATGAAAAGAAAAGAGGGAAAAAACCAAAATTTTGGGGATACCAACATTTTACGGCTCTGTTAAAAAAAAAAAAAATAGGAGCAGCCAAGAACAGATCCAGTGAAGGGAACCTGGGAAAGCAGGCAGAGAGACAGGAGAATGTTGTAGGATCCAGGGGAGGAGAGCAGAGGTTCAAAACGGAGGGACCAGCATGTCAAGTGCTGTGGGAAGGCCACGTGATATGAGGATGGACGCGTGTCCTCTGGATTTGGCAATCGGCAGTTGAGTGTAGCCCCAAAAAGGAGATGGCAGTGTCCAGCTGGCCGTGGCAGTACCAGTGCTACAAGTGGCTCACGTGTAGACATCAGAATCCAGGACAAGGCACCTCCACACGGTCTGCACTGGACATCGCTGGGCCGGGAGGCAGTGCCACCGAAGGGCACTCCCACGGGGCCTGCCTGAGAAACAGACCCTGGGGTATTCCCAGCTCTTCTTGGGGACGGGGACTCTGCAGGTGGCCGGAGGTCCTGACAAGGCAGGTAATGGAAGATCTAAAGAAAGGCAGCCAGGCCCCGGTGGGAGGTCTCTGGCAAGAATCACTTGAATGATTATGTAAATGAACGTGGGGGTGTGGGCTGACCAGGACCAAGACAGGAAGAGGATGACACAGCTTCGGCAGTGAGCCCCGGCAGGACGCACCTGCCTGAGGTCTCCGAGAGCTACCAGGGAGGCCGCTGCGCTCAGGGCAAAGTCAGGTTTCAGTGAGGACAAGAGGTGGGTGTGAAGGGCTTACGGATTTACAGAGGTTGCCTTATGGTAGAAAACGCTGGAAAAGGAAGCAGAAAATGGTAGGAGACAACAGCAGCAGGGCAGACTCGAGGGAGGTGAGGACAGCTAAATGGGAATAAGAGCGCAGGAAAGGATAGGGCGTTTCCGCAGCCAGGACTGAGTCACCTTGGGACAGCCCAGCCGAAGGGCGCGATGTCACACCGCTGGTCCTCGGGCTGTCGGCTGCTTTCCAGAGGAGGCCGTCGAGGCTCTGAGAGGCTGCTCAGCAGCGACGGATCCCCCTGGGGACAAGGAACACTCCACTTTTGAACCTGGGACTTCCACTGTAGAGTAAAAAGGGGGTGGCAGGATAGAAAGGTGTGGGCCTCCGTGAGGGGAGAGATCTGTCAATGACAGACATTTTGGGTAATTCACAGAATCGCAGAGCCAGACGCGCCAGATCTTTTCATCTGTAAAAGGAAGCGGGCAAGTATGTTTCTTCTCCCTGCCTAATCATCTGTGAAATCATCTAGGAAACACATCTCAATTTTACAGAATAAAAAACGAGGCCCCCGGGATGTGTTTCGCACAAAGTAGTAACAACGAATGAGCGAACGAGTGGCGGGCCAGGCCCAGCCTCGCCTCCCCGCGCGCACACGGCCTCCCCCCACGCCACCACCTCTGAGAAGAAAGAGGAAAACGCGGGAGGCTGAGGGCGCGGGCGGCTCGGCCGAAAGCACACTCGGGCTCCAGGCCGCTTCCCGGCAGCACGCAGAGTAACGCCCCGAGGGCGGGGAGAGAGTAACGCCCCGAGGGCGGGGAGAGGGGCCTCCGTTCCACACTTCGCCGGGACGCGGGCTGGGGCGGGCCGCGGCCGGCAGGGGGCGCGGAGGCCGGGGCGCGCCGTCGGAGCTCTCGGCGCCGGGTCCCAGCGGCCGGGCCAGGCCGGAGCGTGCAGCCGCGGCGGGCAGCGGGCGGCGGGCGGCGGGCTGGCGGCCGGGGCGGGGCGGGGCGCCGAGGGGGCGGGGCCGCGAACGGGGGGCGGCGGCGGCGGCGGCGGCGGCCGAGGAGGAGGAGAACATGGCGGCCGCGGAGAGCGGCTGAAATGCCTGCTCCTCGGGCCAGGAGAGCGGGAGCCTGACGCGATTCGCCGAGCCCTCGACGCAGACGGCCGGGCCGCGGCCCCGAGTGCCTCGCCGTCCTCCTCGCCGCCGCTCCCTCGAGCGTAGCCCGCGCCGGCTGCGTTCTGCATCCCCCTGCCGGGGGGAGGACCCCTGCTCCCGAGAAAGGGGCCGGAGAGCCGCGGCGGCGGCCGCCTGGGCCCCGGGGGCCGGGCGTCCGGCCCGAGCAGCTGCGGAGGCCGCGGCGGCGCGCCACGGTCGCGGGCGAGCGCGGCGCCAGTCAGCGCGGCCCAGAGGCGGCGGCGGCGGCAGGTGAGCGGCGGGCGCGGAGCCTCCGGGTGGGTGCAGCTGTCACGAGCCGCGCGGCCGCCGCGGCCCTGGGGGCGGGGAGCAGCTGGCGTTCCCCCCCCCCCCCGCCCTCCTTTCTCTCCGTGCCGTCTCCCCCTCCCGCGGGCCCCGAGTTCTCCGTCTTCCCCTCGCGCCGCTGGAGGGGGCGGAGGTCGCAGCTGTCAGGGGCGCCAGCTGGGGGCTGCTCCCCGCCGAGGGAAATGGCTGCAGCCGCGACGTCTCCCAGCCCCTCTTCCAGTCGTCCTAGTTAGCGCGGGGAGGGGGCGCATCCGCGGGGTGGGGGAGCGCGGCGCCCGGAGCCTGCCCGGGCGCTCCCCGCCGCTGCTGCCGAGGGGGAACCGGAAGTCGGCGTGCGCCCCTTGGCCCCGACGAGTGCGGTGACCTTGGCAAGCTGCTTGACCTCCCCGGGTCTCGTTCGTCCGGACTGCAAAATGGGGGTGACCACGGCACACCTCTCCGTCAGCGCAGCTTCGGCAGGCGCTGCTGCCCACCTCTGCGCACTGGCTTTCTCCCCCTTGCCCGGAGAAGGGGTTTCGGGGCTGGACATGTGATGGATAAATGAGATTTTTCTGTTGTAGGAGAGGTTGGTCCCCTTCCTGGAATCCTGCCGGAGGGACCTGGAAAGGGAAGCGAACATGTTGACTGGTGAGATGATCGCGAGTTGGCATTGGTTGATGCCCAGTGGCAGAACTCGAACCTCTCTCTGGGCCCGCGGAGGAGAAATGGACACCGGGGCGCCTAGCCTCGCTCGCTCTTTTTCTTTTAAAGCAGTCGTCCCTGTGGCTAGACGCTGCCTAGCCTGAGAGGTGGGAGGAAGGTGGCGGGGCTGACGGTCAAGGCTGCAAGTGCGCCCGGGGCTGTCCCCGGGGCTGTGGCTCGAGTGCTTGGTGGGTTGGAAAACTTTAAGCCGGCGGGGGTCTTTGCGCCTCTGCTGTCCGTCTCTCCCTGTTGGTTATAGAGGCGTGGAAGAGGCAGGTGTCCTTGTGGGCAAGGTGAACTGTTTCCTTTTGAAACGGTGAATTTGTAATCTTGAGTGTGAAGGTGGTGAATGAAGGGTTCTTGAGTGAATTGCAGCCCCAGCACCTTGTGTTGATGCCAGGAGTTATCTCCGTGGTGATGATTTGTGAGGGCTGATGCTTACACTTCAGGGATTAAGAAATCTTCAAGTGTCTGGGTAAAACATTACGGTGGTGAAGCTTGGATTAGATTATGCGGTTAGTTGAAGGGGTGAATGTCAGGGGTTAAATTTGTTTGAGGTTTGTTCTGTCCCCTCTTCAGGAATTGGTTGGAGGTGAGTCTAAAAAAAAAAAAGGTTGACCAAAGGGGCCTCTCCAGTTCTTTCACAGAACCTGTGATGTGGGTAGGAAGGGGGTCAGATTTCTTAATGTTGGGAATAATGTGAACAGAAAGCATTTGCTTGAGTCTTTTTGGGTCTTTGATCTAGAAACGGTTTTAGATGAAAGGTAGCGGTGGGGACTTGACTCGGTTTAATAGATGGGCATTCCTTGAACTTTTTGTGCTAGACTAGGTAAATTTGAAAGTGTTTTTATTTTAATTTCTGTGCTTCGTGGAAAGGTCTGATTTGGCTTTATGAACTTCCGTCTGCAGGGTTTACCCTCCATTTCTTAACTAGACTTTATGCTTTGGAAACAGGGGATCAAAAAGGAGGTCTGAATGGTAAATGCATGGTTTGGAGAGAAAAACTAACAGGTGTTACTTTGATTTGGTAGACATTTTGCTCTGCTAATTTAATTTCTGTGAAGTTTACATAATTTATAATTAATCTTGTCCTTTCTTTCTGAGAATATCTGTAGGACTATGTCTATTAAATTGCTCTTTGTATGGTTTCAGCCAAATGAGTATTTTAGACCTGATTTTTGGGTGTTTTTTTTTTTAATATACTTGATGAAACTAATGGTGATTGTGCCATTTAAAATGGGATTATTTAGACAATGCATTTTCCTCCCTCTTTCTGCCAATGTTTGTTTTGTTTTTCTTTCTCCCTCAATTCCAGAGTTTATTTTCTATAAATCTGGGCTGAACTCAGAAGCAGCAGTTGGTATAATCCTGCAAATTTCCTCAGGCCAGGAAGCTGTAATGGGAGCATGAAGTGAAGTGGGTGTGCTACAAAGATACTGCTACTTAAGACATTAAACTGTTGAAAGAAATTAGGGTCTAACTAATTTTGGTTGATTTTCCTCTTTTCTGTATATGTGTTATCTTTTGGTGGACAGAGGATTGAATTGCTGTGGTGCTGACTGTGTATTGTGAAAATGTTGGCAAAATTTCATGCTTTTACCCATGGGGAAGGATGGTAAACCAGCCTAAATAATTTAAAGATATCATCCCCGGGATGAAATGCTCTCTGCATGTACTCTTGATCCTGCTGATCCAGTGAGCAGTCTTCATCAGGACTAAATGTTGAGTAGGTGATGAGCGTGGTGTAGAGATGCCAAGAGGTGGTGGGAAGGAGTCAAAGAGACACGATATTGGCACATTCCTTAAAATTTTTTTGTCTTTTGGACCATATATCAGAATATGATTCCTAATTGTTTTCCAAGGACATGTAGCCCTCCCTGTTCTGCTAACATCAATTTCACGTATCTTACCTTAGAGAGTTACTACTCTGTTCCGTACTTTAGTTTGTCTTTTGTGTTCTGTCCCCTAAGGGTTCCACAGCGTTTACATGTTATGTTGCACATCTTATGGAGCTGGTTGGCTTTAAGCCATATGGCCTGACATAGCTTTCCTTTTAGGGCAGGTATGGAGGTGAGTTAGGAGATTCCCAGGATGCTCATTATTTTCTTGGCAGTGGCTTTCGCCTTTTAAATATGATAATCATAGAAATTCTCAGAGGGCCATCAACTGCTTTCCTGGCAGAAGTCCAGAAACATTGTGGTGGGCCCCTTTCTGTATTACCTACAAATAGTAGGCATGGAGATGAGGGTGAGATTGGATGAAATACAGGAGTTACCCTGCAGAAACATAAACATTTCTTCCACCTTGTGCAGGTCTTCTCCCTGTTTGGACAGACCTCGGCTGTGGGAAAGCACTTCTCCTTTATTGCTTCTCTATGTTATTAATCAATAGCTTAGCCATTGAAGGTGAGTCTCGTGGTCTCCGATCTTTTTCTTACTGCTGGGGATGAGATCTGGTAATTTCAAGCCTTCCCTTCCTTCTTTATATTTTAGTTCTGCCTTGCACCTTTATCTAAGTGTATGGGGTCAGAGGTCAGTAAGATGGGCTGTTGGCACCTGAATACCCTCCTTGGTTGCTTCATTTAAGGAGGTCCCAGTTTTGTGGGTTGAGATTTTTTTTTGTGGCTTAGTTCTGCACAACAGTTGTGGGTGCATGGTATTTGAGTTAATAGAGAGTCTAGAAATGGCTATTTTATATTTAATATGAAATATTTGTGGTGAATATTTAATGTTATGTATTTGTGGATGCGTGGTTGAATAAGAGAAGGTATTACAAAACACTGACACTGCTATATAGGTCCAGTTCCAGAAATGCGAGTAAGTTGAGTTGTTGTTTCATGCTTCTTCCCCCTCACTCCCCATGTGCAACACAGTATTATGGGGGCACCTTGAAGTGATAGGTTTTAGAAAAGTTTAGTATGGCTTTTCTATTTAGAAGATAAATAGCTAATGCAGAACAAAAGCTAGGATCACTCCAGTCCTGGAACACTTGAAATTAATCAGTCTGGCCACCCTCATTTTAGGCATGTTTTGTTCCAGTTTCTCCTATAGGTATGTTTCAGTGTGGAGTGCAGGGCGGTCTGGCTTTAGTGAGAAACTCTGGACCTGACCAGTTGGGACAGACAGACTAGACTGACAACAAGAGCTGCAAGAACAGAGGTGAAATACACCCATTATCAGGACCAGAGTCCTAATAACAGTGGATCATTGAATATATCCAGAGAGTGATTTGGGTCGCTATAGCTTGTAATTTAGAGGCAATTTTACAACTTCTTTTAGAAATGGAGCTTCAACTTTAGCAGACAGGGCCTAGGGTTCTGGCTTTTCCAGATACTCAGTGGATAAAATCTTGGACTGGTTATTTAACCATGCTAAACCTCGGGTTTTCGTGTTTAAAATTGGAATAATATACAGATATTGATGTTTTTTGTCTTTATTTTCTTTTTGTATTCTGTATAGTGTGGGGATCACGTTTCATTCTTTTTCCATCATACGTTCATATTGTTGTGATCTTTAATAATTAAATTTTATTTTAAACACAGGATAGATCTAACATAATGATTGGCACACAGAAAGAAATTGATAATGTTTTCTTAATTTCTGTAACCTAAAAACACATCACCACCTAATCCATCTCCAATTTATCTGATTCTTTCTTTGTAGTTTCTTGGATTCTGTCCTGTATTTCTGGTTCTACAATCTGTCCTGTCATTGGCACACTAGTAATAGGAGTTACATTGACTCTGTAGGCCTGAGTTTCTTTATCATTAAATGATGATTTCACATCTCTTCTCGTGCTAATATCCTGTACTTTCTAGGCTTATAGTTGTTTTCCCTGGATGTCTTTGCCTCTCTAAATCATCCTACATGTTAATGCTGAAAAAATTCCTTTCTTAAATATTTTTGATCTTATTGTTTTTAGTAGAGAGTCTCTGTGGACAAATTTATCAAATGTGAATCATTTAAATAAATTCTATTTCCCTACAAATTTGCTGTAGCAACATACGCAGAAATGCTTTGTGAACTGTAAAGTGCCAAACAAATGAAGAAAGTATAATCACCCATAGATATCTTGCTTCTTTGCTTTTACATCCTTCATTTTCTTGATTTAAATTGTATTTCCTTTTATTTTATGTTCTCCTGACCTTCAAAAACAATTAAATCTGATGTGTTCTCCCCAAAGTTTGATTTTTATCACTCCCTTAGCACTAGTTACTTAGTTTGTTCTATATTATATAGTAAACTTTTTTTTGTGGGGGGGGAGGGGTGGGTAGAGAAAGAGAGAGATTCTCTTGTGCATGTTGAATTTGTGTTCCTCATTATATTGCAGAATCCTTGAGATGACATGAGCCACAGCTTTTAGAGTAAAGGTATTTTAAAGGCCATTCAGGACAACCTCCTTAATATTGTAAATGAGCAGACTTAACAGCATAGTGATGTTCTTGGGTCATATATTTAGAGGCAGTACTTGGGTTGAGAATCTAGGGTTTTTGCTTTGGGGATCCTTGATGAGAATTACTTTGTGCATTTGAAAGTTTTTACAAAAAATTAATGACTTAAAAAAAATTACTGTGGTAATATATATGCCACACAAAATTTCCCATTTTAACCACTTTCATGTGTACACTGCTGTGACATTAATTGCATTCACAATATTGTGCTACTGTGGCCATGATCCATTACTAAAACTTTTTCATCACCCCAGATAGAAAGTCTGCACCCATTAAGCAGTAACGGCCCTGTCCCCTGCCTGGTACCTGTTATCTCCTTTTTTACAAAAGAGGTTTTAAATTTTAAGAGTTCTGGTAAGCTTTTCAGTAATATGTGAGCTAGGAAAAAGTGTATATTTTTATTCTTTGACCAAAAATTGACTCCAAAATTGGAACAAGTTATATTCAGGAATTAACTAAGGTTGCTCTCTCAAAAACTACAAAAGAATGCCTGGAAAGAAATGTTGGCTTTTCTTGTTTTGCCCTTATTCAGAATCTGCGTGTGTTTATTGAGTGCTGTCTCTGAGCCAGGTCTTAGCTCTCCATGGTATGTTTTAGAAGTGAGGAAATAAGGCTCAGGGAGGTTTAAGTGCCTGGTTGTGAGACTGCCCAGCTTTGTGGGTGGTAAGGTAATATCTGAGTCCTTCTGACTCTAGATCACATTTGTACCCTCAAGTTGGCCTCTCCCCCACCATGTTTGCCACACTTGGCTGCATGATAGCCCTCTCTTCCTTGTTGGGTTTTCCTTCTGTTCCATACATGTGCTCTGGAGACTCCTACTGTCCCGTTCTTCTCTGATGACCCAGGAGCCATATATACCAGTTACTTAATGAAAGTGTCACTTTAAGATTCCCGTGCTGTTTCTGGTCTCACCTTTGTACTTTGGTAATGTTGATTCTTTGGTGCTTCTGTCTAGGTAAGCTTATCTTTGAATGGTTGGTTTTGGATTCTTAACAATAAGATTCTACCTCCCAAGTTTCGTTAGTATTTAAATAGCTAAAGCTTAGCATACTTTTTTTTTCATTTAGAACAAATTGCTTGGTCATTTTCTTTGTTTCCACTTGTATTTTGAATGGTTGACCTTATTCTGATAGCTTTAATATATTACATCTTAGATTTCTAGTTTTGCCTGTGTGGTTAAAATATTTACATGCTTTTATTATCAAGCATTGATTTGTTTGACAATAAGTGATATTTTGTTGTGAGTGTATGTGTGTATATATAAAGATATTGTATTATAGCTGACCAGAGAGTTGAAGGATGAAAAGTTCTTGCTTTTTGAAAGCATCTGGATGTGTAATACTGGCTTTACTTTGGTGAATTTATTCCGAAGAATCTAGGGTATTTGTTCTGTAAAGTCTGTCATACCTCCTTCTATATTCCAGATGGTATAGGAAGTCTGTAATTGAATTTCTAAGTAGGCACTTAATCATTCATTCATGGTATGGTTATATGAGTACCTACTTTGCTTAAGATGCTGTGTGAAAAGAGGCAAGTTAAATAATGAGATAGAGCCCCTGTTCTTAAGGAGATTGTGACATCAGTTTTCTTCCATACTCTTCCCTTGGTATAATGTTGACCAGAGAGGTGATAAGAAAAACAGGCAAATGCCTGTAAGACTGATTGAATATGGTCAGTGCTGTGAGAGACACTGAAATGAAACTTTGAGGATTCAGGTGAGGGGCTGATTATTTTCATTTGAGAGGGATCAGGGCAAGTTTCCTGGAGGTCTTAGTGGTAGACAAGAGCCCTGAAGGCAGAGACGCGGTGTGGGTGAGGAAAGGAGTATACTCAGAAAGATTAAGTAGCAGAGGTGAAAGGGCAGAAAACTTCGGGTTAATTAGGAGTAATGAAGGGGGGGAAAGTACAAGGAGGAGTGTACTGGAGTGGGAGAGGGAACCAGATATTCTAGGCACAGACATTGGAGTTTTTAATGGAGAAATGTGGTGGGGAGCAGTGAAGTGTGTAGCTTTGGATAAAAATGAGAAATGACAGTTTTCCAAATGAAGGTGAATGGATCTTTTCTTGGCAGATTTTATACCTGAAATTTTATATTTTCATAGTTTCTGAAATGATTCCATATGCAAGGCGTTACCACACTGGGAACTTTCTTATGTATATTTAAGAACAGACTGTGTTTTTTTGAAAAGAAGCTAGTACAAAATCTTTTTCATTGCCTTTTTTTTTATAAGAAGTAGCTTCTTTTAAAAGTATTAAAAGTAATGTACCTTTTTTTATACTTTTTTTTTATAAGAAGTAGCTTCTTTTAAAAGTATTAAAAGTAATGTACTTTTAAACAGTATATCACCATTTGTCATTCTCTAAAATGATGCAGCAGATTTGTTTTTTAAGTGTACAAATGTCATTTCCTTATATAAATATGTACTAAGTGAGATTGGCCATACAAGTCGAAAGTTCCTGACTCTCAATATAGTCCATGATTTATTTTCCTTATTTATTTATGTCCTGCCATGTTCTAAAAAGCATTTAAGGCAGGATGTGTCATGAAGAGTCTTTACCCAGCCCTGTCTATTTGACTGCTCCCTGGTCAACGTTACACCAAGAGAACAGTGTGGAAGACAGCTAGTGTCACAGACTGTGCTCTGGTTATATCTTTTGCCAAACTGATAGTAATTTAGAAATGAATACAGTATTGTGGAAATACCTTTCAAGGTAAGTCCTTTAACTTTGATGAGGTACAAGGGAAATTGGTTGGAATGTGCTGAAAGAGAGAGCCTTGAACCTTGGAAACCCAAATATTTTTAGAGTAATGATCTCTAAAATGGGCTTCTGTAAAATTATCTGGTAAATGGAAGAAATATTAGAAGTCTTTAAGGACGTTTCTTCACTTTCAGTATATTGTGATGTTTTGAAGTTTACTGGGCTGTTTGATTTTTAGATTTATTGTTTTAAATAGTAGACTCTTAATATTGTGTTTTACAGTTGGGAGTCACCGTGAAAATCTTTTGTGTAGTATTTTATAGAAGTTAAATGGTTATCTTGACGCAAAGAACTTCAGACTTGTCTAACTTAAAGATGATTTTCCAGTTTTTCTTTCATGAAAGATGTGCCCAAATAGCTTGTTAGTGGGATGATACCTAGCAGATACTTGTGAAAAATAAACACACTTAATCTGTCCCTTTGGGACAATGGTAAGTTCTTAACAGTGACTCAAAAATTAACTGTTGTTATTCAACATTGTACTGGAAGTTCTAGTCAGAGCAATTAGGCAAGAAAGAGAAATAAAAGGCATCCATATTATAAAGGAAGAAGTAAAACTTTCCTTATTTGCAGATGACGTGACTTAATATACAAAAAACCCACAACAGAGCTCCTAGAAGTAATAAATGAATTTAGCAGAATAAAGGAATACAAGATCAGTGTTCAAAGATCAGTAATGTTTCTAAACACGGGCAATGAACAATTGGAAGAAGAAATCAAGAAAAGATTCTATTTATGATAGCAACTGAAAGAGTCAAATATCTAGGAATAAATCTAACCAAGGTTGTAAAGGACTTGTACATAGAAAACTATAATACCTTGCTAAGAGAAGTCAAATAAGACCTAAATAAATGGAAGAACATTTGATGTTCATGCATTGGAAGACTGAATACTGTTAAGAAATCACTTCTACCCAAAGCAGTTTATAAATTCAGTGTAATCCCAATAAAAATTCCGATGGCCTTCTTTGCAGAAATGAAAAGCCAGTCATCAAATTTATATGGAAGGGTAAGGGGCTCTAAATAGCCAAAACCATCTTGAAAAAGAAGAATTAAGTTGTCTCCAACTCTCTCATCTTAAGACTTAATATAGCCACAGTAATCAAAACAGCATGGTACTGACAGATTTATAGACCAATAGAATAGAATTGAGAGCTCAGAAATCAACCCTCGTGTGTACGACCATCTGATTTTGGACAAGAAGGCAAAGACCACTCATTTGGAAAGAAATAGTATCTCCAACAAATGGTGCTGGAAAAACTGAATCTCCATTTTTAAAAGAATGAAGGAGGACCTCCACCTCACACTGTATACAAAAGGCAACTCAAAATGGACCAAAGACTTAAATAAGAGCTAGACCTACATAATGCCTAGAAGAAACATAGGAAAGCATCTTTAGGCCTTGTGTTAGGCAGGGATTTCTTAGACTTGATATTCAAAGCACAAGCAACAACACAAAAATATATTAATGAAACCTTATCAAAGTTAAAAACTTTTTTGCCTCAAGAAAGTTTATCATGAAAGTAAGAAGGCCTCCTACACAATGGGAGAAAATATTTGGAACCCACATACCCAATAACGGTTTAATATCCATAATATAGAAAGAATTCCTTCAACTCAACAACAAAAGACAAATAACCCAATCAAAAAATGGGCAAAAGACTTGAATAGACATCTTTCCGAAGAAGATAGACAAATGGCCAGAAAGCACATGAAAAGATGCTCACCATCATTAAACGTTAGGGAAAAATGCAAATTAAAACAGCATTTCACACCCACTAGAATGGCTACTATTAGAAAAACAACAGAAAATTACAAGTGGTAGAGAGGATGTGGAGAAATAGGAACACCTATTCATTGCTGGTGGGAATGTAAAATGGTGCAGCCATTGTGGAAGAGAGTTAGGCAGTTCCTCAAGAAAGTATAAAATTATTTTCAAAGTACAAAATTGCCATATGACCTGGCAATTCCACTTCTAGGTATATACCCAAAAGAATTGAAAACAAGGACTCTGACAGATATTTGTACACTGATATTCATGGTGGTATAGTCACGATTGTCAGAAGATGGAAGCAACCCAAGTGTCCATCAACCAGTGAGTAGATAAACAAAATGTGGCATGAACGCACAATGTAATATTATTTAGCCATGAAAAAGAAATAAAGGTTCTAATAAATGTGAAAACATGGATGAACCTTGGAGACATCATGTTGATTGAACTAAGCCAGACAGAAGAGCACTAATATTGTATAATCTCAATGCTATGAAATAGTTAGAATAGGCAAACTCATAGAGTTAGAATCTAGTGTATAGTTTATAGGGGATGGAATAGTGGTGTGGAGTAGGGATTTAAGGCTTAAAATGTACAGCGTTTCTGTTTGAGATAGTGGAGAAGTTTTGGTGATGGATGGTGGTGATGGTAGCCCAATATTTGAATGTATTAACAGCACTGAATTATATATTTGAATGTGATTGAAAGGGGAAATTTTAGGTTGCCTATATCTTACTAGGATATAATAAAAAAAATGCATGGAACTGCACAATTCATTGAACCTTAAGTTATACCATAGACTAGTGTTAGTAGTATAATTATAAAAATGCACTTTCATCACTTGTAATAAATGTCCCACATCAAAGCATGGTGGTAATAACAGGGTGGTATATAAGAATCTTGTATTTTTATGCATGATTGTTCTGTAAACCCACAGCTTCTCTAATAAATAAATTAAAAAAAACTTTTTCAGAATGAAACAAAGTTCAGTGCTATGGAGAGAGCGTATTGAAAATGAATGTTTGGAACCATTTTCATCATTTTTGGATTTAGTTCTGAAAATGACATATGTTAACTTTAAGATCTTTCATATACATACTTGGACTTGGAAATCCAGTTTCCTAACCTGTATAAAAACTTATAAAAGAGGTGTTTTAGTGGTTTGAAACTACTACTGAAAATATAAGAAGGCAATACCATCTGATTAGTTTATAAGAAAAAATGATTGTTATCAGGAAATACGGAAATGCACAAGCTGGGTTTTAGAAAACCCTTCACATAAATTGTGAATGGTATTAAAAATTGAACATTATGTTTATTCAGTATAGCCCATGAAGCAGTTCTTCCCTTTACTTTTACTGATCTTTGTAAAGTATGTTTTTCTGCTATGATCCAAATAAAATAGGCATTTATTATCAAAATAGACTGAATTTACAGCCATACCTTCAAGTTGCTGTATCACAAAGTGTGAAAGTGAGATTAAAAAGTAGCAAACCCTGTTCAATCACATTACTTGCACCAAAAGTAGTGGTTTTCATAGCCCCATTTATTAGGAAGAGCACAAAGTTGTGTCATCAATAAGTAAAATAAATGTTTAAAATTCTGTTTATTTTATTATCTTGTTCTTTTTAATTTACCTTTTGTGTATGCTTGACAAGGTATATAATTTATTGGTTTGGTGTGCTGTGTATATAAGTTATAAGCAAATACGCATGTAACTTCCTATCAAAAAGTTTTTGAATTGTGAGGCATATGATAAGAGTGTTTGATTATTACTATTTTAAAGGGTTCTTAACCTGGAGTTCATGGATTAAGGAGCCCCTAGATAGGCTGTGGAGGTGAGGGATCAGGGGGTGGTCTAGTACAGTCTGAGATTATAGCAAAACTAAGTCTGTGCATTTCTCTGGGGAGAGAATCTGTAGCTTTTACCGCCTTACAGATGGGGCTGTGACCTCCCCAGAGATTAAGAATCTCTGTTGTGAAGGCTCAGGACTTCAATAACTCCATTCATCCAGTCTTTAACCTCTTGCCAAGTTTGTTGGATATATCTGATGTCATTCCTCAAGCCCGCAGTGTGACTGGATTTGTAGTCTGCTTTGCCATTTTGCCATGGATATGATTGCAGTGCCTTTGGCCTCTCCAGTATTTGATATCTATTTGTCATACAGCTACCTAGCCCTTCATCTCTTGGCTACTTTTGTATGTCATGTCCCACCCCTTTTCTTCCCCAATCACCAATTAAAAAAGATTGAACCTATTGTATGAATGTGGTGATGGCAATACATAATGGATAGAAGAGTCTAGTGTCAACTCAAGTGTAGGGACACCTTGTTGAGTAGGCTGGGGTGCCACAGTTGCTATGCTTTTAACCTCTCTTCAGTATCTGAAGCTTCGATTTATAGAGTCCTAAGTTCTGATTTGATGCTTGCTAAAACATCTTTCAGAGTTCTGTCGGCATCTTAGCTCTCTGACTTTTTTCTTTGCTGTCATTGTTCTGATCAGGTCTCGTTGTTGTAGTGTCCAAAGCGGTCTTACTGTCCCAGTGAGTTCCTTCTTCAGTCTACCCTAAGTTTTGTTTTGGAATGGTCATCCTACTTTTTACTTTCATTGTGGTACTTTCATCAAAACCCTTCAATGTGATTACTGTCAAGATAAAGTTGTTCCTTAGCATGGCATTTAAAGCTTACCAATGTCTGACACCAACCTGCTTTTCTGGTATTATTTCCTACTAATTTCTGCCAGTGAACTGTTTGAAATAAAATTGTTGATTTACTGTCCCCTGAACATCCCTTGAGCTTCTCTATTTCTGTCCCTTTGCATATTCCTTTCCCTGGAATATTCTCCCTTATTCTAGTCTTGCGAAATTCTAACCTATCCTTTGAAACTCAGTTCTGATTCCGTCTTGCTTTTTAAGTGTTCTGGCTATAAAATTTAAAAGTAATCATCTTTCTTCTGTGAACACTTTTGTATTTATTTTCTTTATTATTCAATTGGCATTTTCTATGTACTGCCTTGTACTCTGTGGAATTTATTTTTTCATATGTTCTGTTTGTCAAATTAGGGTATGAGAATGGGAAAAGGAGATCATATTTTATGTTTTGTGCTCTGCATTGCCTTCCGCACATAGATATTAAAATATTTGGTGTTAGATGAAATCAGAATGCTGCTTATAGACATGTGTGTGCATGTGTGCTTCTGGAACACATATATAATATCTAAGGATTCACTTTAATGGTTTCAGAGTATTTGGGAAATTTAATTGGAAATCAAATCTTAAGGGCTATGACCAGTAGTCTGGGGCGGCCTCGTGAATCACTGCCTCTTGGTGTGGAGTGCTGTCTGCCATGGGAAAGGCAGGCGTGCATGTGTGTTCTTTCCTCTCTCTTAATGGTGCTGGAGACACAAATTCTTAACATCTTGAGTATTACAACGTGTCTGTTTTACATTTTTAACACAGTCTTTTCAGTAAAAGATACATTTTTATTGAATACCTGTTGTTTAGATGATAATATAGGGCATTGTGAAAGTATTATACCTCTGGGTTCCTGTGCTTCAAGGACATCAAAAGCCCTATGGTGAGTCTCATTTACTTTAAATCCTACACTAATTAGAGAAGACTATAAAAGATACCACATGGGAGTATATGACGTAGTTGTTAAGGGAAACTCAGCTAGCAGTTACAGTTTTTAGTATTTGAAATTTATTTTTCATGTGGAATTGTTTCTCTTTTATGTCTGTGTTCCTTCCCTTAAACCAGACTGTAAATTTAGTGTCCATTTGTTAGACTAGTTTGTATTGCAGTGCTTTGCCCATAGTATACATACATTAATTTGTTACTGATGAGGCTCAGGGCCTGGCATGGTCTGAATAGGATTCCTGGAAGAAGTGAAATTTGGATTAAGTTTGTAGGATTTGGAATGATGCTTATAGCATAGTCCTGTGGAACATGAAGAAAGGGTTCTGTAGTTAAAATAATAAAGTATGTTTCTGCACCATCTGGAACATGAAACCTCCTTGGTTACTGTGGCTTTGGCCCTGAAGTGACCATGTCACTTTCTCTCCTCTTATAATCTATTGGCCAAAGATAGTCACGGAGCATAACCTAAGGTGCTGGGAAAAGTAGGCAGGAACAGGAGTATTTGTTGAGCAGTAAATGTCTTTGTCTCTTCACAGCAGAATTGATTTTCTTAGAGAAAGAAATACCAGAATTAGTGGGCCCTGCTTGGAAACAAGAAAGAAGGGAGGAATCCCTTTTTTTTTTATGTCAGTCTTTTTTTTAATTACTAAATTTACTTGTAAACCGAATTGTAGTGCTGAATGGTTGCCAGTGGGGCAATTAAAGGATGTTTTACTAATGTTCTACTTTTTTTTTTCTGTTTTACTATCTTTAGAGTGTATATTTGGGACAGGTAGAATGTGATTATTTGGCTTCAGTATAACTGGTCCAGAGGGTTTGTATGTATACTGTTTGGCTGGTAAGATTTTAGGGTAAGAGGGAGTAAAGGGCTTTCAAATACTATTGGTGACCTTTTTTTTTTTTTTTAATGAACATTCCTTTTTTATTTCATCACATAGTTGTATATTCATCATCATGATCATTTCTTAGAATATTTGCATCAATTCAGAAAAAGAAATGAAGAGAAAACAGAAAAAAATTCATACATACCATACCCCTAACCCCTCCCTTTCATTGATCAGTAGCATTTCAATCTACTAAATTTGTTTTAACATTTGTTTCACCTGTTATTTATTTTTAATCCATATGTTTCACTCATCTGTCCATAAGGTAGATAAAAGAAGCATCAGACACAAGGTATTCACAATCACACAGTCACATTACGAAAGCTATATCATTATATAATCATCTTCAAGAAACATGGCTACTGGAGCACAGCTCCACATTTTCAGGCAATTTCCTCCAGCCTCTCTGTTACGCCTTAAGTAAAAAGGTGATATCTATTTAATGGGTAAGAATAACCTCCAGGATAACCTCTCACCTCTCTTTGGAATCTCTCAGCCATTGACACTTTATTTTGTCTCATTTCACTCTTCCCCCTTTCAGTTGAGAAGGTTTTCTCAATCCCTTGGTCCTGATTCCCAGCTCATTCTAGGGTTTCTGCCCCATGTTGTATTGGTGACCTTTTGCTGTCTGAGAATATCATAAAATTAATCTTTCTGGTGCCTGGAGGTGCTTTTCCCTCTCTTATCAACACATTGCTAATTTATTAAACGTGTTTTCTGCATTTTGTGTTTTCTTTCTGATGCTTGGTTTGATAAGAACTGTTGGGTGTGTTCAACAGTGTTGTTGGTCAAGTATGTAGAACTAGAAAGCTCAGGTTCTTATTATATACAAGGCTCTTTTCTCCCTAGTTTTATTCCTGAAGTCATCAATGCTGAACTTTTTAGTCCTTAGGGTTTCTTTCCAACTACATTGCAGTAATTTTCTCCATTTTAAATGAAAAATAAACTATATATATATATATATATATAATACATCACTACATTCTAATAAATTTAAAGAAATGGAAATATATGGAGTTAAAAGATGAAAGTCTCTGTAGAGAATTATATGGTAGCTATTAATTCAGGCTGTCTAATAAACCTGCCCCTCTTCTTAATCTGTGCTCTCTTGGTGTTGAATTGAAGTAATTTGATGGCTGAGTTGTATGTTGGGAAACTCTCTTCATGTTTTCAGGTGATAGGATGGGCATGTGACCCAGGCTTGGTCTGTCATAATGCTTCAGTCTCTTGAACACACTGATTGCTGCAGGATGGTCACTTGACCAAAATCGGTTCAGAGCCCTTCCCTGAGATTGACTGAACAGATGCTGGGAGAAGGACGATTGATCTCATTCCGTTGGGGTTGCTAGACTGAGTGAGTTAGAGGTTGCCTGACCACACGAAGAAAGCCCATCTGCCATAGGAAAGCATGAGGGCAACCTCCAGACGGAAGCAACTGACCGAGGCAGCTGGACAGACTTGCCCTTTCTCCCACACATGCGCTATCTCACACACTTGCGTGCATGAGCACGGGTGCGACTGGAACCTCTGGATCCAGGTGCAGTTTAAATTTAGATCCGTTCTACATTTTCCAGTTAGAGGAGCTAATCACTTAACTTGCTTGTGCTAGTTTGAACTGGGTTTCAGTCTCTTGGAACTGAAAGAGTCTTGACTAATCTACATCGCTCTTTGCTCCCTCCCAGATTCCTCTCTTCCTCTCCCCTCCAAGCTGGTATCTTTCTCTGTCTCTCTCTCTGTCACACACACACACACACACACACACACACACACACACACACACACACAGGATCATTCTATGTGAATTGTTAAGACATTTTTTTTTACTTCATAAGGTGAAGCACAATAGAAAATGAGGGATGCCTGCATATTGTATTAATCTCCCCTAAGATTCTCTATTCATTTTTGTTCACTTTTCTGCTGGGATTCTTATCTTTTTAAGTTTAATTTTAGTTTTGATTGTTTTCCAGCCATACTATGCTTATGATGTAGTTGTATAAACACTAACTAGCACTGTCCCTGGTGGACACCTGACCCTCTTATCTAGTTATTTCAGAAAGAAAGATAGGAGAACTACTTCAGAACCCAAATCATATGTATTTTTTGCAGATATCCTTGACATTTAATTGCCTTCTACATAGCCACCAAATTTAGCTAGCTGGGGTGTACATTTCTCAACTAGAAGCTCTATGGGTGTTTAATTTAGGTGATTTTATGACAGAGTTAACTGTTGGGAAACTTGCTTTAAAATTGTTCTGGGTCAAAATTATTGTTACTGCTTTGAATGGCATAGGATTTGGGAACTCAATTGGCTATTTGTCCATTGCTGTAGACTCAGATCCCTTTTTCAGAGGAAAATATGGCAGAGGTGAGTTGGCTGCCTGCTCAGGCAACTTTACTGATAAGTGTCTCAGTTTTACTAAGAGAAAAATGTCCCCATCTACCCTGGATTTCATTGACGATGAATGCACGTAACCTACCTGCAACTGGGAACATGGAACAGCTTCTCCCTAGCAAGTCTGTATCCTCTTACTCTGGTAGTTAAAAACAATACTCTGTGAGAATCCCCTGAAACACATCCAACCCATTGTTTTGGAAACAATTAGAATTTTTATTTGGATCAAGCCAGAACACCAGAGAACTATGTTGATTGCATTGTTTTAGACTGGTGTAGAATTATTTTTACAGAATTGTTCTTTGATGTAATTCATTTGAGGGCCATTAAAACAAACAGCTTTATGGAATTTAGTACTCCTTTTCTTGTGGAGTTCTGGTGAGGATATTATTTTCTGGTTGATGATGAAGGTGATGGTTCTGCTACTGTAGCTATTAAACTACTATCGGAGCACAAAGTGAGTTGGTATTTGATGGGCAAATACTCCTTTTAGCTGACTGCAAACGCTTTTGCCCAAAGGGAGACGCATTATTATGGATGAGGGGTTATGTAATGGTTATGATTGTGGGTTCTGGAGCCCAATTTCCCAGGCTGGAATCCCGGCTGTGCTACTTCCTAGTTGTATGTTACTTAATCTCTCAGTGCTTCACTTTTCTCATCTATAAAATGGGAATAGTAATTACACTTACTTCCACAAAGTTATGAGAGTTTTGTGAGTTCATCCATGTAAAATGCTTAAAACTGCCTGGTCTGGGAGCAGTGAAGGTGAGGTATTGTTTTTATCATCATAGTTATGCAAACCATGCAATAATTTTTTTTTCAGGTCTTAGAATCAGGAAAAACTGTGCTTCCTTTGACAAAGTTTTACTTCTATTACAGTCTTTGTGACTTCCAGAGAGGTTTTTCTGTCTGTGTAAGGAAGCTCAGAGCCAAATGTGTGGCCCTCCCGTAGCACCTACATAGGACCTTGTGGCAAATAGTTTGTGTGGTAAATTTACCTCTAATTTGACTTGTCTTCTTCCCTCATTTTCTCTTTGCCCCAGTTTCTTCCTTTTTAATTCTAACAGAGTGTGAACTGTCTCAAATCCTTTTGGAAGAAAATGGATAATAAACAAGTAATCTTTGTTACAACCTATGCTCATGTTAAAATTTCAGGTTAATCTTCATTTGATCTACTTTAAGACAGGGACATGCTATCTTAATTTTCATTAAGATATCTTACATCTCATCATAGGATTGGTTACTTCTGGGCAGATTCCTGTTAACGCCTAGTCCTGTTGATGGTGTGGGTTTTCTTTTAAGCTTCAGTTACAAAAGTGTTCCTGACTTTTCTTGTTTGTATTTTTCCTTGACCTTTGTTCCTGCAATGTCTTGTAGATTTAGGATGTGTATGTCATTTTAAGAACTTGTAAATCTACAGTCTTTAAAAATAGTCCCTAGATAAGATTATTAACATAGGTACAAATTCAGCAGAGTAGACTGTGTTATTATTGCCATTCTTTTAAAAACCAGAATGCTAATTTGCTGATCTACTTTGGGAAAAACCAAATGTCCCCAAACCTAAAATATTCTTGAATACTCTGGTTATGTCACTGGGATATTCATTCTCCCAAGCACATGTACATTGGGCTTCTGTTATTAACTTTTAGGGGGGAGAATAAAAAAAGATTTTTTGTTTTGAAATTAGGATTTGTCTTTTAAGTCTTTTATTTCTAGGTTCTCTCTCTCTCTCTCTCTCTCTCTCTCTCTCTCTCTCTCTCTCACCCCTGTAATTTATTTGATGGACAGCCTGGTGGTTGTCCTGTAGAATTTCCTACACTCAGAATTTTGGTATAGTTTCATATGTTCCTCTCGTAAACTGGAACTTTGACTTAGAGGCAAGACTTCTTCATATGTGGTCTTGTGAGACCTTGTTTTTCTGTGATGTTAGCAGCTCTTGATGCTGCTATTGGTTTTTGTTTCTTAAGATCCCAAAGTGATCACTATGATATCTAGATGAGAAATGGGAAGCATTATCCAGAAGTGGTGGAGTCAGTCTACTCTGTAAGGTATGACTCATGGTGACCATTTGAGAATGAAGCACTGTGGAGAACCAAAGACCTGTGTTTACTTTTGCATAATTAAGAACAAAAAAGACAATAAAAACAACATTAACAATGACAGCAATAGCTGCATTCATTTAGTGCTTATTTTACACCAGTTCTGTGCTAAGTGCTTTCTATACATTGTGTAATTGAATCCTCCTGATTACCCTCTAAGCCAGCATTATCACTTTGTGCATTTCAGAGAGTTACATAAAATGTCCAAGGCTACATTGCCTAGAGGTAGTGAAGCAGGAATCCAAGCTCTTCTTCTCTCCAAGCTTGTGCTCTTGATTGCTGTGTTCTACCATTACTGTAGAAATGTGTATAAATATGGCTCTAATCTACCGTATGAGGTTAATGAGGTACTGTGTGTGAAAGTACCTTGATAAGTACAATAGATGTTAAAATGAGAATTGGGCTGAGCTGACAATGTACAAGGAAAGGAAGGGTGGTGGCCTTTGCCTTTGGCTAAGTGACAATGGAATAGTTGGAATGGACAGAAAGAAAGAGACAGACACAGAGAGACAGAGGAAGACAGAAAGAGATGAGAGAGAGAGAGGGAGAGAGGGAGAGAGGGAGAGATGTTTCCATTGATCCTGCTGTTGAGTTGTGCAAGAGTTTCTCCCCTTCTTAAAATTGAGAGTGATAGAGATTATCTATGTGGTAAATATCACATGTGATAGGTTACTTAAGAGTCCCAGTGTGAATTGTGATGTCATCTGCCATGTATCTAAGCTTGTACAGATAATTTTAGCTGATTGAGTAAGAGTATAATCATAGGTCAATCTTATCCTAAAAGAACAAGTATTTATAAGTAAGAAAGAGGGGTCAACTGAGTTTGTAATATTTTGGTTCTTTAGCTGAGTAATGGGCATATCATATATGCTAAAATGATTTCAGTATCTTTTTTGTATGTCTGAAATATTTTATAAAAATGCTGACCACTAACATTTGCATGTATGATTGAGGTAAGCCTTAGCAGACTAAGACATAAAGAAATGGCATTTAGGCATATAAGGGGTAGGGTTGTAACAGCAAGCTGTTAACAGTTACGATAAATTGGCAGTGAGTATGTGGAGAACTGTGCTGAAGAGATCCAGGCTTAGAGGTAGATGGTGGTGTGATTGATGGCTGATATCTGACATGGGGCAGACATGCTGAATGTAGAAATACATGCTTTTTTCTGTTAATGGTTTTATCAGAAAGTCCCAGGACTTGAACTGGATATATCTTGGTCCATTATTTCTTGTAATTTTTGTGAGTCTGGGATCTCCAGAGAAACAGAACCTACAGGCTGTATCTCTGTGTCTGTCTGTTTACATATGCACATATGTGTATGTGTATGTATAAGTATATGTATGTTTGTGTATATATGTATGTGTATGTAAATAATGTTAAGCGATTTATTATAGGAGTTGTCTCACCTTACCATGGGATTGACAAATCCATATACTGTAGGGCAGGCTTCACGTTGGGAGTTCTGGTGAAGATTTTGATGAATTCCCCAGGAGACAACTGGCTGATTGAAGTAAAGATAGAAATTCTCACTTCTTACTGCTGAAATCATCAGTTCTCTCTTTAAGGCCTTCAGCTGATTGGATGAGGATGAGACTTCTCTCATTGTTGAAGGCAGTAGCCTCAGTTGATTGGAGATACAGTCCATCAATTTAATGGGGTTAAATTGATGATTTAACCCCATGAAATACTCTTATAGTAACAGTCAGGCCTGTACTTGCTTGACCACAGAACTGGACACCGTCACCTGGTCAAGTTGACATATGAACTTTGCCATCACACAGTTCTTCAGTTACTCTGAGAAGCATATGGTTATACTCTCTGTTTCCTGTATGAAAGATACATAATCTAGTTTTTTAGGATTTCATTCTGATACAGTGATGGAAAGTGTCCTAGTTATTTGTTTTATTGTGATATAATTTGTATCATAATATTTACCTTGTTAACATGTACAATTCAGTGTTTTTCTTTTGTATGTTCACAAAATTGTGCAAAGATCACCACTTTCAATATTAGAATATTTTCATTATTGCAAAAAAGAAACCCCATTCCCATTAGCATTCACTCCCCATGGTCTCCTTCCCTAGCCCCTGGCAACTACTAATCTACTTTCTATCACTATGAATTTACCTATTCTATATATTTCAGACATATAATTGGAATCAAACAAGATGTGACCTTTTGTATCGGCTTCTTTTACTTAGTATAATGCTTTCAGGGTTCATCCATGTTGTAGCATGTATCAGAACATCATTCCTTTTTATGGCCAAATAATATTCCACTGTATAGATACACCAAATTTCGTTTATTCATTTGTTGATAGACATTTAGATTGTTTCCATTTTTGACTTATGAATAATGCTGCTATGATCTTTCATGTGTAAGTTTTGCGTGGACATGTGCGTTCATTTCTCTTGGGTGTACAACCTAGGAGTAGAATTGCAGGATCATATGGTAATTCTATATTTAATTTTTCTAGGAAATGCAGAAATGCTTTCCAAAGCTTCCATACCATTTTACATTAGCACCAGCAGTGTATGAGGATTTCAGTTTCTCCACATCCTTATCAACACTTGCTATTGTCTTTTTGGTTTTAGGTGTCCTGGTGGTTGTGAAATGATATCTCCTTGTGGTCTTGATTTGCATTTCTCTAATGGCTAATGGTGTTGAACATCTTTGTATGTGCTTCTTGGCCATTTGTATATCTTCTTTGTAGAAGTATCTATTCAAATCCTTTGCCCATTTTTTAATTTGAGAGATTTGTCTTATTGTTGAGTTTATCAGTTCTTATTCATTTTGAATACAATTCCCTTATCAGAAAGGTGCTTTGTAAATATATTCTTCCATTTGATGGGTTGCCTTTTCACTTTCTTCTGAGTGTCCTTTGAGGTTCACAAGTTTTTAATTTTGATGAAGTCCAATTTGTCTATTTTATCTTTGGCTGTTGTGTTTTTAGTGTTAGTGTTATGTGTAAGAACCCATTGCCTAATCCAAGGTCATGAGGATTTGTGTTTATGTTTTCTTCTAAGAGCTTTATAGTTTTCAGTGCTTACAATTAGGTTTTTGATCCATTTTGAGTTAATTTTTCTATATGATAAGTGGTTCACCGCAGTTCTTTTTGCAATAGAGATAAAGCTCATTATCTGGCAAACGAACATGTCTGCAAGATCTTTTGATTCACTTAACTTGATAATATTTTAGTCAGTATGTGATTTTCTGCCATCTCATTATTTCACCTCTGAACTCCAGCTAGTGTGTATTTTATTGGACTTAAGTGGAGTTTCTTTACAAAATCATTGTAAGCTTTGCATCTATCATTAGAATGTGAGAATTAGGAGGAAGTTTATTGATCAGCTCTTTATCAGAAGAGAGTCCCTAATATCTGTGGCTTTCAACTTTTTGGACATGTTCAGAAATGGTTAGTTTACTTCATTGGATTGTAATATAATGCAATGGTTGCTCTAAGAAATCTTGCCTAATCAAAAATCATTTTATAAAAAAATATTTCAGAGGGAAAATGGGGTTTAAATAAGCTATTTTTTCCTGTAGCAATTTTAATTAGAAAATAGCTGATGATTGCATCCTAACCCACTGTGCTTTATAATTAAATGAGAGCATTATATTCATTAGCACAGTTGGAGAAGATTGTTTTATTTATTAAAAAATTCAGTTCAGCTTTACAAATTTTTAATGGTTAGAAGGTTTATTCTTTTATTTAGCTGGAATATTGCCCTTGGTAATGACTACCCATTTTATCAATGTCCTCTTAATATCTGGAGTCTAAAATGAAACACAGGGCTTCACTTATGTGCAGAGTTGTACAAAGTATGGTTGGCTGATAGTTCTTTTTCTTTAATATAACTCAGAATTAAACAGTATGTGGTAGCTGTATCTTCTTTGGGGCTTATCATGAACTTGTGATCAAATGAAACATCTTAAACAAGAGTTACTAAGCTTCATGCCCTATTCTTTTGAAACCCCAGAGTTGTAAAAGTGGCTTTGTACCTACAGGTTATCTGGGTTTATATGTGATTTATTGGCTATGTGACCTTAGGTAAGATACCCAGTTTCCTTTACCTCAGTTTTCTTAGCTACCAGTGGGAATAATATCTTCATTTTTACAGTGTTAGGAATTAAATAAGGATGCTAAATTAAATTAGCATTCACTCCCCATGGTCTCCTTCCCCAGTCCCTGGCAACTGCTAATTGGCTATATGACCTTAAGTAAGATACCCAGTTTCCTTTGCATAAGGGTTCTTGGCTTTAGTGCACCCAGATGGAAATAAGGCTTGTGGAAACAGCCTCCTGTTACAAGTGCATATTTGTCTGGATTTACTTACTCTGAATCAGATGGTAACTATTTCTTAAAATCCCCCCAATTCGGATCTCTTATGTCCTCAATTGATAGGAGATATTTCAAACATGTAGAAAAGAATAACGAGTAGTAGAAAAATCATTCCATGTACCTTCTACTCAGCTTAGTCAGATCTTAATAGTTTGCTGCATTTGCCTCAGGTTTTTTATTTTTCAAAGTAGTAAAACATTCTGGAGTTGGGTCATCTGTGTACACTTCCCTCTCCTGTTTTTTTTTTTTTACGTTATTAAACGATGGTGCAATGGACATTCTTTAGCATGCTTATTGTGAATTTGTGCGTTTCTCTAGAGAGCGTTTAAAGTGTATGTGTGCAATATTGGAATCGCTGGTTGAAGAGTATATGCCCCGTCAACTTGGGAGAATAATTTGGCATTATTTAATAAAGCATACCAATTTAGGTATTAATGTCAGATTGTGAGAGTTTTACTTTCCTCAGACTTTTAGCATTATCTAAAATGGATATAATAAAGGTTTTACACGGTAGGCTGTTAGTAGGTTTAGCAGTTTCTCTGGCCAGCTCTAAAAGCAGTTAGTGTATGTCAAAAGAAGCGTTGACACTATCTTAGGGTCCTAGAACCATGCAACTCAGCATCTGTGTCTAATTTATTCTGCTGTAAGCCCACCCAGAATTCATCTGACCAATTTAGTTGAAAAACAGCACATTTTTATTTCTTGGCAGTAACGCAGTTACATAAGCATTGGTAATGTTGTTCACTACTTGTGTTTTACTTTATTATTTATTAGACTCCATACGGTTAAGTAAACAAGATTCTAGTCTGGCAGTTGTGACTTAAAAATGAATACTATTAACAGATTAATAAAATATATGATTCTGGGAAATATTATAAACATAATTAGAAAGTTAAATTTTTGTGGCTTAAGATTTTGATAATGAAAGACATTTAAGTAATTTAATGCAGTGTAAATATGTGGTATAATGATTGTCAGGGGAATCTGTAAAACTTTAATAATGCTGCATTAACTATACACAGCTGAAAGACAGATGGTACTGGTTTATTGGATTAAAAGGTAGTGAGCAATGTGGTTAAAAGGGGACATTTTATATTGATATATGTTACTAGAAGAAAAATTAAAAGATGAAACAGAACTGTACAACACAGTGAACCTAATTATGACAGGGATATAGTTCATAGTACCAATATAAAAATATCCTTTCATAAATTTTAACAAATGTACCACACTAATACAAGGTGTTAATAATAGGGTGATATATGGGGTAAAATACTCCCTAATTTAAACTATGGACTATATCAATAGTACAATTAAAATATTCTTTCTTCAATTGTAATAAAGGTACCACACTAATGTAGAGTTTAATATCGGGAAATGGGGTATGTGGGTATACTGTATTTTCTACATGATTTTTCTGTAAAGCTACAACTTCTCTAATCAAAAAAAAAAAAAGAAAGCAAGTGTGCAAGCAGGAACAAAGGTGCTTATCACACTTTTACCCTTGCTTGGACTCCAGGCATCAAAATGTTATCAGAGTGGTTAAATCTAGTACAGCTCTTTTAGCATTTAGAAGGGGCTTATCTTTTATTTTAAAAAAGTAAGCATTAAAGATGACTGTTCTGTGAAGTTCCTAAATTATTAAAGGTGAATTTAGGAATAACTTATTTGGGGACCTTTACTTTGTTAGCAGGATTTATTCCTGCTTTTGGTCTTTTTGAGATACGAAGAGTGATTCATGCTACATTGGAGGAAAGCCGGCTTACCCACTTAGACTTATTTTATTTATTTATGTACGTTTTATTGTGGTAGTATATATAAAACATAACATTTCCCACTTTAACCACTCTCAGGAATACAATTTAGTGGTATTAATTACATTCAAAATACTATACTATCATCACCATCATCTATTACCCCGACTTTTCTATAACCTCAAACAGAAACTATGTACTCATTAAGCATTAACAACTATTCTCTGTCCCCACTTCTCCCTGGTAATCTGAAATCTACTTTTTGTCTCTGAATTTGCATGTTCTATTTACTTTATGTAAGTAACATCGCAATATTTGTCTTGTGTCTGGCTTGTTTCACTCAGTGTGAAGTTCTCAAGATTAATTCATGTGTAGCATGTATCAGAACTTCATTCCTTTACAATGGGCCAAGTAATATCCCATTGTATATATGTGTGTGTATACGTATGTATCTCTCCCCCCCTCCCCGTGTGTGTGTGTGTGTGTGTGTGTGTGTGTGTGTGTATCGCATTTTGCTCATCCATTCTTCTGTGGTTGGACACTTGGGTGGTTCCCCCTTTTGGCCATTGTGAATAATGCCGCTGTGAAAATACGTGTACAGATATCTGCCTGAGCCTTCCTTTAAATTCTTTTAGACATAGACCTAGAATTTGGAATGCTGGGTCATATGGTAATTCTGTGTTTAACTTCTTGAGGAACTGACAAACGTTTCCATAGTGGCTCCACCGTTTTACATTCTGATCAACAATGTACAAGGATTCCTATTTCTTTATTTCTTTTTAATGATAAAATACAGAAAAAATTTTTTTTAATTAAAAAATTTTTTTAAACATAACAACATACAAACATGAACATTCTTACCATATAATCATTCCATTCTTGGTATGTAACCAGTAACTCACAGTATCATCACATAGTCGTATGTTCATCACCATGATAATTTCTTAGAACATTTGCATCAATTCAGAAAAATAAATAAAAAGAAAAAAGAAAAAATCTCATACATACCATACCCCTTACCCCTTCCTCTCATTATTGCTAGTATTTCCATCTACCCAATTTATTTTAGCCTTTGTTCCCCCTGTTTTTTTTCCATACCACTTATTACTCCCTTTCATTGATCACTAGCATTTCAGTCTACTAAATTCATTTTAACATTTGTCCCCCTTTTATTTATTTATTTTTAATCCATATGACAAACACAAACATTCTTAACATACAAACATTCCATACATGGTATATAATCAGTGACTCATAGTATCATCACATAGTTGTGTAGTCATTGCCATGAATATCTGCATCACTCCAGAGAATGAAGTAAAAAAGAAAGAACTCATATTACCATACCCCTCACCCCTCCCTATCACTGACCACTAATAGCATTCCTGTTTCTTTGCATCCTTGTCAATACTTGTTATTTTCTGGTTTTTAATAATAGCCCTTCTGGTGGATGTGAATTGGTAACTCCTTGTAGTTTTGATTTGCAGTTCCTTTTTGGATAATGATGTTGGGCATCTATCATTTTACGTGTGTATTGTCTATTTGTATATCTTTGGAAAAATGTCTGCTCAACCCTTTGCCGATTTTTTATTTGGAATGTTTGTCTTTAATTATTGAGATGTAAGAGTTCTTATCTTCTAAATTCAAATCCCTTCTCAGATATATAATTTTACAGATATATTCTCCCATTCGGTGACATGTCTTTTCACTTTCTTGATGGTGTCCTTTGACACAAAATTTTAAAATTTTCATGAAGTCCAATTTATTGATTTTACCTTTGTTTGCTGTGCTTTTGGTATAAAGTCTAAGAATCCAGTCTGAGTATAAGGTATTAGAGATAGTTCTTTATGTTTTCTTTTAGGAGTTTTATATTTTTAGTTCTTATATATTTAGGGCTTTGATCTACTTTGTGTTAATTTTTGTTTATGATATGAGGTAAGCGTCCACTTTCATTCTTTTGCATATGAATATCCAGTTTTCTCGGTACCATTTGTTGAAGAGACTCTTCTTTTCCCATTGAATAGACTTGGTACCCTTGTCAAAAATCAGTTGGCCATGATTGTGAGGGTTTGTTTCTGAATTCTAAGTTCTATTCTATTGGTCTACATGTCTGTCTCTGTGCCAGTACCACACAGTTTTGATTAATGTAGCTTTGTGATAAGTTTTGCAGTTGGGAAGTGTGAATCCCCCAACTTTGTCCTTCTTTTTCAAGATGGTTTTGGCCATTTGGAGCCCCTTGTCCTTCCGTATGAATTTGATGACTAACCTTTTCATGTCTATGATGATGGCCTTTAGAATTTTGATTAGGATTACATTGAATCTGTAAATCACTTTGGGTAGTATTGACATCCTAACAATATTTGGTCTTCCACTCCATAACAGTTAAATGTCCCTTAATTTATTTAGGTCTCCTTTAATTTCCTTAATCCCTGTGTTGTAGTTTTCTATGTACAAGTCCTTTGTATCTTTGGTTAAATTTATTCCTAAATATTCAGTTCATTTAGTTGCTGTTGTAAATGGAATTGTTTTCTTGATTTCCTTTTCAGGTTGTTCATTGCTTGTGTGTTTATCTTATGTCTTGCAACTTTGCATAATCCATTTATTAGCTTTAGTAGCTTCCTTGTAGATTGTGCTGGTTTGAAACTATTATGTACCCCAGAAAAGCCATGTTTTAAAACTGAGCCTTTTTTTTTTTCATAATTACACAGTCACATTGTAAAAGCTATACAGTTATACAGTCCTCTTTAAGAATCAAGGCTACTGGAGTACAGTTGAACAGTTTCAGGTACTTCCCTCTAGCCACTCCAATACACTAAAAATTAAAAAGGTATATCTATATAATGCATGAAAATAATCTCCAGGATAAGATCTCAACTCTGTTTGAAATCTCTCAGCCACTGAGACTTTATTGTGTCTCATTTCTCTCTTCCCTTTTTTGGTCAAGAAGGCTTTCTCATTTCCATGATGCTGGATTCCAGCTCATCCCTGGGAGTTAGATCCCACATTGCCAGGGACATTTACACCCCTGGAAGTCATGTCCCACATAGACAGGAGGGCAGTGAGTTCACCTGCCAAACTGGCCTAGAGAGAGAGAGGCCATATCTAAGCAACAAAAGAGGTTGTCTGGGGGTGACTCTTAGGCATACTTACCTGATTCAACCTTGTGGGGCCAGACTGATCGTTTAGGGTGGCAACCTTTGACTGGAATGTTTCCATGGAGATTGACCCATTCAATTGTGGCTGTGACCAATTAGGTTACTTCCATGGAGATATGACACCACAATTGTGGATGTGGCCTTTGATTAGATGGAGAGGTAACTCCACCCATTCAAAATGGGCCTTGATTAGTTTACTGGAGTCCTTTAAAAGGGGAAACATTTTGGAGAAAGAGACAGAGCCAGCAGAGACACTTGGAGAACAGTTGCTTCAGAGCACAGAGATACGATGTCACCATGAGATGTTAAGCAAGCCAGAACTTGGAGAGAGCCAAGGGAAGCCAAGAGATGAAAGCCAGCCCTGTAGTGGAGAAGCCAAGTGAGGAAGCCCTACAGGAACAGAGGCTAAAAGCAATGGAGCCCAGAAGCAAGGGATCAGCAGATGCCAGCCACATGACCACCCAGCTAACAAAGGTGTTCTTGACTCATCGCCTTTCTTTTTTTTTAAACTTTTTTTATTAGTTAAAAAAAATTAACAAACAAAACATTTAGATATCATTCCATTCTACATATACAATTAGTAATTCTTAATATCATCACATAGTTGCATATTCATCATTTCTTGGTACATTTGCATCGATTTAGAAAAAGAAATAAAAAGACAACAGAAAAGAAATAAAATGATAATAGAAAAAAAAAAAGACTATACATACCATACCCCTTCCCCCTTGCTTTCATTTACCACTATTTCTAACTGAATTTATTTTAACATTTATTCCCCCTATTATTTATTTTTATTCCATATGTTCTACTCTTCTGTTGATATAGTAGCTAAAGGAAACATCAGACATAAGGTTTTCATATTCACAGAGTCTCATTGTGAAAGCTATACCATTGTTCAATCATCATCAAGAAACATGGCTACTGGAACACAGCACTACATTTTCAGGCCGCTCCCTCCAGCCTCTCCATTACATCTTGAACAACAAGGTGATATCTACTTAATGCGTAAGAATAACCTCCAGGAAACCTCTCGACTCTGTTTGGAATCTCTCAGCCATTGACAATTTGTCTCATTTTACTCTTCCCCCTTTTGGTTGAGTAGTTTCTCTCAATCCCTTGATGTTAATTCATTGGCCTTTCTTGAATTAAGGTACCTTTCTCTGGATGCCTTAGTTTGGGCATTTGTATAGGTTTAGAACTTTAAACTTGCAACTTATTGAATTCCCCTTTTTAAAAGCCATTTCAGTTCTGGTATATTGCATTTTGGTAGCATTCTAACACAACATTCTTTTATAATACTTTTAATTTCTGTAAGGTGATAGTAATATTCCACCTTCCATTTTTTATTTTTGTTAATTGAACCATCTTTCTTTTTTATTGTCAATTTAGCTAAAGGTTTGTCAATTTAGTCTTTTCAAAGATCCAACTTTAGGTTTTCTTGGTTCTCTATTGTTTTGCTGTTCTCTGTTTCATTTTTCTCCATTCTAATCTTCATTGTTTCTCTTCCTCTGCTCACACTGAGTTTAGTTTGCTCTTTTTCTAGTTCTGTCAAGTGTGAGGTTAGGTAACTGATTTAAGATCTTTCTTTTTTTTTTTTAATGTAGGTATGTACAGCTATAAATTCCCTCTGAGCACTGCCTTTGCTACATCCCATAAGTTTTGGTATGTTATGTTTCTTTTTTTTCTTTTGTCTTATGAGATTTCTTAATTTCTCTTATGATTTCTTCTGACTCATTGGTTATTTATGAGTATGTTGTGTAATTTCCACATATTTGTGAATTTTCCAGCTCTCCTTCTGTTACTGATTTCTAGCTTCATTCCATTGTTTTTGGAGAAGATGCTTTGTATGATTTCAGTCCTTTTAAATTTAATGAGGTTTTGTGACCTAGTATATGGTTTGTCCTGGAGAATCACCCATGTGCACTTGTATTCTGCTGTTGTTGGGCAAAGTATTCTACAGATGCCTGTGAGTTCTAAGTGTTTATAGGATCTGTGGTTGTTAGGTTCAGCTGTCAGCTTGGCCAGGTGATGGTGCCCCATTCTGTTGCTGTGGATTTAAATTATCAGCATGTGAATTTCATCTATCACTGATTTCCTCTGTGGCCAGCTAAGGGGAGTGCCTTCTGCAATGAGTGAGGCTTAAAAGGAGAAGTCAGAAAAGAGAGAGTAACAGCTCAGCACAGCTCCAAGAAGCTCAACCAGCCCAGCACAGTCAGAGCTCAGAGCTGGTTCAGACCCAGACATTTGGAGCTGCAGAAAGGAACCACCCTGGGGAAAGCTGTTTGAACCCAGAAGCCAGAAGAGAAGTCCAGCAGACATCACTATGTGCTTTCCCAAATTTAGGTGTATTGCATTCTGGCAGCCTTAGTAAACTAAAACAGTATCATTCACATCTCCTGTTTCCTTATTAATCTCCTGTCTGCTCTTTAAATCACTGGAAATAAATGCACTAGGAGTAAGAAAGAAACATTACAAACCAACAGAAGCCAAAGTGAAACTGTCAGTGAAACTCCTTCAAGAAACAAGTTAATTACTATTCTTAGTTCTGTCATTCTTTTTCAAACCTCAGAAACTGTTTACTAAAGAATAGCCATGGCAGCGCAACCAGCAGATAATCTCCTCTGTACCTGTTTAGTAGTCTGAATAGACAGAGCCTTGCTAGACATGTCATAAAGGCATAAGTGACATGGACCTCGACCTATGAAATAAATTTTAATTGTATATGAACACAAATATATTTTACCTTATTTAATTAAGACAAAAATATTACTAAGTTGTAAATGCACATTACTATATGTCACTGCCATTAACTGAACCAAACTGTTGTTCAAGGTTTTGAAATGTCAGACAGTTTTTTTGAATTTGACTTTGACCCTTTTAATTCTGTGTTATGGTACCTGGTCCTTCTCACAGCTCCTACTTGTTAGTGTCATTTTCTTCCCTTTTTCTTTTCCTCCCTTCTTTTACCCATTGCTGTAAAAGTACTTCTCTAACTTTTAGTCCAGTCTATTCCTTTCCTTGTTGTCAACTTTTTTCTTTTTTATACATCTTTGTGTACCTATGGGTTTTTTTCCTACCCACCCTCTTCAACTACATATGTATACCATTTTGTTTGGAGTATACAGTGCTTTAGTGTCTGTTGAATTTGAATGTCTGAAGGCTAGCATGCACTTTCATTAAATACAGCCCCTACTTCCTCATACTAGCTTAAATTTATTCCATTTGTTTACTTTTGTTACTTTGAAACCTGTAGGAATTTGAATTTGTGTTCCCTTTTTATACTGAGCCTTCCTTTTTCTCTTCAAGTTCTCTTTTCTACTTTATGTAATTCCTTCTTGTCCTTGCTCCTTTCTCTGCATAACTCCTGCCCCCAGTTCACACTCAGTGTTGTACCAACCTTCTGTGTATGTGAGTTTCTTTTCTACTTAGCATCACACATTACATTTTCTTGTAGCTGGTTTGCTCTTGCATTTCCTTCACCTAGAGTTGAGGTCTCTTTCCTAGGATTTCTTTCTTTCTTTTTTTAAAATTTTTTTATTCTATTACCATATATTCGGTCTAATATTTCTTCTTTTAACCACATTTATATATGAATTTCAGTCTGCTAATTGTGTTTGCCATGCATTAATAACTTTTATAACCTCTTTCTACATTTTACTTTATGTATTCAGCATTTGACCATGAAAACCACAATTTGTGCCAGAACCCCAACTTTTTGGAGAGTTAATGGTCAGATGCCTACTTCTTCTTTTTTCTTTTTAACTTTATTGTATGGTATAACATAAAATACAAAGCAATAGTTTTCAAAGCACTCTTCAGCAGATAGTTAAAAGACAGATCCAAGAGTTTGTCATGGGCTACCATACGATCCTCTCAAATTTTTCCTTCTAGCTACTCCTCTAGAATATAGGAGGCTAGAAGACTTAAATATTTTTTTTAATCACCACAATTGATAACTTCTTTTTTTATGAAAAATAACATATATGCAAAAAAATCTATAAATTTCAAAGCGCACCACCACAATTAGTTGTAGAACATATTTCAGAGTTTGACATGGGTTACAATTACACAAATTTGGGTTTTTGCTTCTAGCTGCTCTAAAATACTGGAGACTAAAAGAGATTACAATTTAATGGTTCAATATTCATATTCATTTGTTAAAGCCTGTCTTCTCTATATAACTCTACCATCACCTTTGATTTTTCCCTCTCTCTCTCTTTAGGGGTGTTTGGGCTATGGCAATTCTAAGTTTTTGATATTGGAAGGGTCTGTCACTAATATGGGGTAGGGAGATGGAACTGTCTGATGTTCTGGAGAGGCTAGGCTAGATTTCAGGACTGATCTGGACCAGGGACTCATCTGGAGTTGTAGGTTTCTGGAAAGTTACTCTAGTGCATGGAACCCTTGTGGAATCTTATAAATTGCTCTAGGTGTTCTTTAGGATTGGCTGGAATGGTCCTGGTTGGAGGTTGGCAGGTAATGATAGCAGGGTCTAACTGAAGCTTCCATAAGAAGTAGCCTCGACCGACTTCTTCTACCGCTGATACCTTATTAATTACACTTCTTTTCCCCCTTTTGGTCAGGATGAAATTGTTGATCCCACGGTGCCAAGTCTGGATTCATCCCTGGGAATCCTCTCCCATGTTGCCAGGGAGACTTTCACCCCTGGATGTCATGTCCCACACAGTGGAGAGGGCAATGATTTCACTTGCAGAGTTGGGCTTAGAGAGACTGAGGCCACATTTGAGCAACAACAGAGATCCTCCAGAAGTAACTCTTAGGCATGCCTATAGGTAGTCTAAGCTTCTCCGCTACCTACGTAAGCTTCGCAAGAGTAAGCCTCATGGTCGAGGGCATGCCCTATTGATTTGGGTGTCCCTACAATTTCACACAGTGTCAGGGGATTCTCTGATGATAAGGTTTAATAGTTCCATATTTTTCTCCCATCCCTCAGAGGACTTTGCCAATACTTTTTGACTATCTATTTAATATATTCTAGAATGTATCTAGGCATTATAATAATCTAGGCAGGATTAAAGGACCTCTTTTATATTCTGTGCTCCTTGAGTTTCATTGGTTCAACCGAGCTTTACAGATAGGTTGAATTAGATTATACACCACAGAAAATTTCAGTTCCAGACCAAATAAACCTTTCTTCCTTTGGTCTCAAAGTATATATGTGGTGCTAAAATATAGACATTGTCTTCCTTATCCCTGTGTTCTGATTTACGTTAACCCCAACCTGTTTGACTTCATTTTTATCTCTAAATATCAGGTTATAGATAAAAAAACAGCCTCTCAAAATCCAGAAATAATAATCACCACTCTGGACTTAACGTGTCTGCTCTAAAAGCTTACAATCTAGGCCCCTGTTTTTTTTTTTTTTTTTTTTTTTTTATTGTCTAATATATATACAAAGCAAAGAAAGAAAAAAAGCAATAGTTTTCAAAGCACTCTTCAACAAGTAGTTACAGGAAGATCCCAGAGTTTGTCATGGGCTGCCCTGTGATCTTCTCAGATTTTTCCTTCTAGCTGCTCCAAAACATTGGGAGCTAGAAAGAATAAATATTTATCACCATCATCAATTTTTTTCTAATTTGTGAAAAATAACATATATACAAAACCCAATACATTTCAAAGTACAGCAGCACAATATGTTGTAGAACATATTTCAGAGTTTGGCATGGGTTACAATTCCACAATTTTAGGTTTTTACTTCTAATTGCTCTAAAATAGCAGTGACTTTTTTTTAAAGAGTCCAAACCTATTGTTTTCAGAATGTCCCGTAATTTGGGTTTGTCAGATTATTTCCTTACGGCTAGAATTAGGAACTACTTCTTAAATAATTTTTCAGTCAACCCTCCTGTATTCAAGCCTCATCTTTACACCCTCTTCCAGAAATAACTATTTCATGGCATCCCTAAGGCTTTTAGGGGCATTTCTTGCCTTTTCTCACTGCTGACTCAGGATTCAGCTTCCCCAGGTTTGCTCAGGTCAGTCTCCGTTGTCCATCTGCTTTTGTTGCTCTCCTGTTCTCTTTGTTGAGAAGAGTTTGTTAGGCCCCTGTTTTCTTATAAGCATTTTCTAAATGTGACCGTACCATTGTTCTTTTGTTTCTGGCTTATTTTGTCTCACCAAATGTCCCACATGTTCATTCACATCATTACATATCTCCTGACTTTGTTTCTTTTTGTAGCGGCACAGCCTTCGTTCATAAGTATACACCATCGGTCGTCAACCTACTTCTCCATCAGGACATCTTTCTGCCACCTGCTTTCATCGGGCATCATGCAGAGGGTCCAAAGCCCACAGCACATCAACATTCTCAATTTTAGATAATTTCATTGTTACTAAGAGAAAGAAAACCAATCATCATACCCTCACCAAATAGAAAATCTGAACCTCCTCTTAACTCTTGTCCCTTCCCGTATTATTTGTCTCTGCTCTTGCTGTGGTAGTACTGATGGTTTCTTTGTCCCTTATGTTCTGCATTATAAGCCTCTGCTTATACCTTTATGCTGGTCATAAAAGTGGAATCATACAGTATCTATCCTTTTGTATCTGGCTGACTTCACTCAGCATTATATTCTCAAGACTCATCCATCTGATTGTGTGCTTCAGAATGTCATTTTGTCTTACTGCTGCATGATATTTCATCGTATGTATATACCACATTTTGTTGATCCACTCATCTGTTGATGGGCATTTGGCTTCTTTCCATCTTTTGGTGATTGTGAATAATGCTGCTCTGAACATCCAGTGTGCAAATGTCTGTTTGTGTTGCTTTCAGCTCTTCTGGGTATATACCAAGTAGTGCTATTGCTGGATAATAGGGCAACTTGATAATTTAGTTTCCTAACGAACTGCCAGACAGTCTTCCATAGTGGTTGCACCATTATACATTCCCACCAGCAGTGCATAAGTGTCCTAGTTTCTCCGCATCCTCTCCAATGTTTAAAGTTTCCTGTTTGTTTAATAGCAGCCATTCTTATAGGTGTGAGGTGGTATCTCATTGTAGTCTTGATGTGCATTTCCCTTGTGGACAATGAAAATGAGCATCTCTTTATGTACTTATGAGCCGTCTGTATTTGCTCTTCAGAAAAATGCCTATTCATATCTTCAATCCATTTTATGGTTGGGTTGTTTGTTCTTTTGTTGTTGAGTTGTATGATTTCTTTTTATATGTAGGAAATGAAACCTTTGTCCTATGTGTGATTTCCAAATATTTCTCCCATTGAGTTGGCTGTCTCTTCACCTTTTTGACAAAGTCTTTTGAAGTGCAGAAGCATTTGATTTTGAGGAGTTCCCATTTATCTATTTTTTGTTTTGTTGCTTGTGCTTTGGGTGTAAAGTTTAGTAAGTTACCTCCTATTGCTAGGTCTTAAAGATGTTTCCTTAACATTTTCTTCTAGAAGCTTTATGGTGCTAGTTTTTAAAAAATTTTTTTTATTAATCAAAAAAAAGAAAAGAAATTAACACAACATTTAGAAATCATTCCATTCTACACATGCACTCAGTAATTCTTAGTATCATCACATAGATGTATGTTTATCATTTCTTAGTACATTTGCATCGATTTAGGAAAAGAACTAGCAAAACAGAAGAAAAAGATATAGAATGTTAATATAGAGAAGAGAATTAAAATAATAATACTAATTATATATATATATAAAAAGGAAAAAGAAAAAACAAAAACAAAAGATACAAACACACAAACAAACAAACAAAAAACCATATTTCAGGTGCAGCTTCATTCAGTGTTCCAACCTAGTTACATTACACTTAGGTATTATTGTGCTGTCCCTTTTTGAATTTTTGTATCTAGTCCTGTTGCACAGTCTGTATCCCTTCAGCTCCAATTACCCATTATCTTACCCTGTTTCTAACTCCTGCTGGTCTCTGTTACCAATGATATATTCCAAGCTGATTCTCGAATGTTGGTTCACATCAGTGGGACCATACAGTATTTGTCCTTTAGTTTTGGGCTAGACTCACTGAGCATAATGTTCTCTAGGTCCATCCATGTTATTACATGCTTCATAAGTTTAGTCTGTCTTAAAGCTGCATAATATTCCATTGTAGGTATACGCCACAGTTTGTTTAGCCACTCGTCTGTTGATGGACATTTTGGCTGTTTCCATCTCTTTGCAATTGTAGATAATGCTGCTATAAACACTGGTGTGCAAATGTCCGTCTGTGTCTTTGCCCTTAAGTCCTTTGAGTAGATACCTAGCAGTGGTATTGCTAATCTATTCTGCCATTCTATGTCTTTTGATTGGGAAATTCAGTCCATTAACTTTTAGTGTTATTACTTTTGGGTAATACTTTCCTCTACCATTTTGGCTTTTGTATTATATATATCATATCTGATTTTCCTTCTTTCTACACTTTACTCCATACCTCTCTCTTCTGTCTTTTCGTATCTGACTCTAGTGCTCCCTTTAGTATTTCTTGCAGAGCTGGTCTCTTGGTCACAAATTCTCTCAGTGACTTTTTGTCTATAAATGTTTTAATTTCTCCTTCATTTTTGAAGGACAATTTTGCTGGATATAGGAGTCTTGGTTGGCAGTTTTTCTCTTTTAGTAATTTAAATATATCATCCCACTGTCTTCTAGCTTCCATGGTTTCTGCTGAGAAATCTATACATAGTCTTATTGGGTTTCCCTTGTATGTGACAGATTGTTTTTCTCTTGCTGCTTTCAAGATCCTCTCTTTCTCTTTGACCTCTGACATTCTAACTAGTAAATGTCTTGGAGAACGCCTATTTGGGTCTATTCTCTTT
Source organism: Tamandua tetradactyla (assembly GCF_023851605.1). NCBI lineage: Eukaryota > Metazoa > Chordata > Mammalia > Pilosa > Myrmecophagidae > Tamandua > Tamandua tetradactyla. Next base: position 7,829,954 of record NC_135329.1, read on the forward strand.
GGGGTGCGCTGCACTTCTTGGATCTGTATATTTAGGCCTTTCATAAGAGTTGGGAAATTTTCAGTGATAATTTCTTCCATTATTTTTTCTCCTCCTTTTCCCTTCTCTTCTCCTTCTGGGACACCCACAACACGTATATTTGTGCGCTTCATATTGTCATTCAGTTCCCTGATTCCCTGCTCAACTTTTTCCATTCTTTTCCCTATAGTTTCTGTTTCTTTTTGGAATTCAGACGTTCCATCCTCTAGTTCACTAATTGTAGCTTCTGTCTCTTTAGATCTGCCATTGTAGGTATCCATTGTTTTTTCCATTTTTTCTTCTTTGTCCTTCACTCCCACAAGTTCTGTGATTTGTTTTTTCAGATTTTCTATTTCTTCTTTTTGTTCAGCCCATGTCTTCTTCATGTCCTCCCTCAATTTATTGATTTGGTTTTTGAAGAGTTTTTCCATTTCTGTTCGTATATTCAGCATTAGTTGTCTCAGCTCCTGTATCTCATTTGAACTATTGGTTTGTTCCTTTGATTGGGCCATATCTTCAATTTTCCGAGCGTCATCCATTATTTTCTGCTGGTGTCTGGGCATTTGATCAGATTTCCCTGGGTGTGGGACCCAGCTGGTTGAAAGGTTTTTCTGTGGAATCTCTGGGCTCTGTTTTTCTTTTCCTGCCCAGTAGGTGGCGCTCGTGGCGGTCGTTTGTCTGCGGGGCAGTCGGCCCCGGAAACCGCGCGTGGAGGCGGGGGTCGCTGGCCGTGGCTTGGGGGAGTGCCGGTCCAAATTGCCCAGCTGGCCCGAGACGCCAAGCGTGACGGGAGGGCCCCGCTATCCAATGTTCCCAGTCAGACCGGGGAGCCACGTGCGTGGAGGGGATCCCAGTCGCCAGCCGCCCCAGCCGGGAAAACGTGCGCCCTTCGGGTATCTCACCGCAGCGGATTCTCCCTGCCCGTTCAGCCGTTCCAGAATGGGGTACGCTGTCTTTTTGGTCTCTGTCGTGACTCCGGGAGCTGTTTCGTATTGTTTCTGTTTCTTTAGTTGCTTTTCTGGAGGAGAAACTAAGACCCGCGCGTCTTACTAAGCCGCCATCTTCTCCGGAAGTCATCTATGGTGCTAGTTTTTATATTTAGGTGTTTGATCCAGTTTGCATTAATCTTTGTGTAGGGTGTAAGATAGGGGTCCTCTTTCATTCTTTTGGCTATTGATACCCAGTTCTTCCATGCCCAATTATTGCAAAGATTATTTTGTCCCATTCAGAGGATTTGGGGGCCTTGTGAAAAAAGAGCTGAACCTAGATTTGGTGGTCTATTTTTGCACTCTCGATTCAATTCCATTGGTCAGTGCTTCTATCTTTGTGCCAGTCCCATGCTGTTTTTTTGAAAATATTTTTATTGTAAACTTGAACAAACAAACATACAAACTTTCTTGATATGCAAACATTCTATACATGGTGTACAGTCAATGGCTTACAATATCATCACATAGTCGTGTATTCATCACCATGATCATTTTTTTAGAACATTTGCATCGCTCTAGAAAAAGAAATAAAAAGAAAAAAGAAAAACTCATACATAACATTCCCCTTACCCCCCTCATTGACCACTAGTATTTCTATCTACCCAATATTTTTATTTTATTTTATTTTATTTTTTTAAATACCAAAAAAACCCACCAAATAATCGCAGATACTCCTATTTTAATCATTCCATTCTACATATATAACCAGTAATTCATAATATCATCACATAGTTGCATATTCATTATCATGATCATTTCTTGGAACATTTGCCGCTGTTCAAAAAAAGAAATAAAATGAAAACAGAAAAAAAAAATTATACATACCATACCCCTTACCCCTCCCTTTCATTGATCACTAGCATTTCAAACTAAATTTATTTACCATGCTGTTTTGACCACTTTATAATAGGTTTTAAAGTCAGGGAGTGTCAATCCTCCCACTTCGTTCTTCTTTTTTAGGATGCTTTTAGCTATTCAGGGTCTCTCCCTTCCAGATGAATTTGGTAGTTAGCTTTTCCAAATCTTCAAAGTAGGTTGTTGGAATTTTGATTGGTACTGTGTTGCATCTGTAGATCAATTTGGGGAGAATTGACCTCTTAACTATTTTTAGTCTTCATATCCATGAGCAGGGAATGTCTTTACACCTATTTAGATCTCCTTTGATTTCTTTTAGCAATGTTATGTAGTTTTCTGTGTACAAGTCTTTTACATCCCTAGTTGGGTTCATTCGTATATACTTGATTCTTTTAGTGGCTGTTTTGAATGAAATTTTTTCCTTAACTGACTCCTCAGCTAGGTCATTGCTTGTGTATAGAAATGTTACTGATTTTTGCACATTAATTTTATATCCTGCCACCTTGCTGAATGTGTTTATTAGTTCAAGTAACTTTGCTGTAGATTTCTCAGGATCTTCCAAGTATAGTATCATATCATCTGCAAGTAATGAGAGTTTTAGTTCTTCCTTTCCAATTTGGATGCCTTTTATTTTTCTGTCCTGCGTGATTGCTCTAACTAGAACTTCTAGCAGAATGTTGAATAATAGTGGGCATCCTTGTCTTGTACCTGATCTTAGGGGCAGAGGTTTCAGTTTCTCTCCATTGTGTACGATGCTAGCTATCATTTTGTCACATATTCCCTTTATCATATTGAGGTGGTTACCTTTGGTTTCTATCTTTTGGAGTGTTTTTATCAGAAAAGAATGCTGAATTTTGTTGAATGCTTTTTTATCATCAATCGAAATGATCATATAATTTTTCCCTTTTGATTTTTTAATGTACTGCATTGCATTAATTGCTTTTCTTGCATTGAACTATCCTTTCATTCTAGATATAAACCCCACTTGGTCGTGGTGTGTAATTCTTTTAATGTGCTGTTGGATTCGCTCTACTAATATTTTATTGAGAATTTTTGCATCTATGTTCGTTAGGGAGATTGGCCTGTAGTTTTCCTTTCTTATAGCATCTTTACTAGGTTTTGGTATTAAAATGATATTAGCTTCATAAAATGAGTTAGGTAGAGCTCCTTTTTCCTCAATTTTTTGGGAAAAGTTTGAATAGGATTGGTGTTAGTTCTTTCTGGAATGTTTGATAAAATTCCCCTGTGAAGCTGTCTGGGCTTTTCTTTGTAGGAAGATTTTTAATGACTGATTGAATCCCTTCACTTGTGATTGGTTTGTTGAGGTCTTTTTGTTTTTTCCTGAGTCAGTGTAGCTCATTTGTGTGTCTTCAGGAATTTATCCATCTCATCTAAGTTGTCTAATTTGCTGGCTCATAGATGTTCATAGTATCCTGTTATGATTTCTTTTATTTCTTGAGGGTCTGTGGTAACACGCCCCTTCTCATTTCTAATTTTGTTTATTTGCATCCTCTGTCTTTTTTTCTTTGTCAGTCTTGTTAGTGGCCCATCAGTTTTATTGATTTTCTCAAAGAACCAACATTTTGTTTTATTGATTCTTTTTATTGGTCTTTTGTACTCCCATTCATTTATCTCTGCTTTAATGTTTGTTATTTCTCTTCTTCTATTTGCTTTTGGGTTAATTTGCTGTTCTTTCTCAAGTTCCTCTAGTCCTCCATTTTTGCACTTTTTTTTTTTTTTTTTTCACATGAGCAGACACTGGGACCTGAATCCAGGTCTCTGGCATGGCAGGCAAGAACTCTGCCATTGAGCCACCATTGCCCTCTTTCTTGTTTTTAATATAGGCATTTAGGGCAATAAATTTCACTCTCAGCACAGCCTTTGCTGCATCCCATAAGTTCTAATAAGTTATATTCTCATTTTCATTCATCTCTAGATAGCTACTGATTGCTCTAGCAATTTCTTTTTTGACCCAATGGTTGTTTAATAGTATGTTATTTAATCACCATATATTTGTGAATGTTCTCATTCTTCGGTGGTTATTGAGATCCAGCTTCATCCCATTGTGATCAAAGAAAGTGCTTTGAATAATTTCAGTGTTTTTAAATTTATTAAGACCTGTTTTGTGCCCCAGCATATGATCTGTCCTGGAGAATGTTCTATGAGCACTAGAGAAGAATGTATATCCTTGTGCTTTGAGGTACAATGATCTATATATGTCTGTTAGGTCTACTGCATTTATCATGTTATTTAACTTCTCTATTTCCTTGTTGATCTTCTGTCTGGTTGTTCTATCAGTAGAGGAGAGAGGTATGTTGAAGTCTCCTACTATTATTGTTGAAACATCTGTTGCTCCCTTCAGTTTTGCCAGTGTCTGTCTCACGTACTTTGGAGCTCCTTGATTGGGAGCATAAACATTTATGATTGTTATATCTTCTTGGTGGACCCTTTAATTAGTATATAGTATCCTTCTTTGTCTCTTATGATGTCATTACATTTAAGGTCTATTTTATCTGATATTAGTATAGCTACTCCCGCTTTCTTTTGGTTATAGCTTGCATGGAAAATCACGAAAGACCATGTATTATGTGTTTCCATTTAAATGAAATATCCAGCATAGATAAATCCCTAAGAACAGAAAGTAGGTTAGTGGTTGCTTAGGGCTGGAGGAGGAAGGATGGAGTGGTAAGTAATGGGCATGGAGTTTCTTTTTGAGGTGGTGAAAATCTTCTAAAATTAACTGTGGTGATGGCTACACATATCTGTGAATATGCTAAAAAGTTTTGATTTATACCCTTTAGATAAGTGAATGGTATGGCACGGGGTGGAGCCCTCAGTGTGGTGATTTGTTTCAGGGCATATACAGTCGCAAGTCGGGTATATTACACTAGTGCTTGTGAATGTGGGTGCCCAGCGGCCAGGGACAATGTAGTTGTGTGGGTGCACTGGTCTGGGGGCCGTAAGTCTGGTCTCAGGCACAGGGACCTTTGTACGCGTGTGTAGAGCTGTGGCAGCGGATTGGAGGCAGATGTGACCCAGCTGCACAGGTTGGACACTTTCTTTGAACTGGGAATTGAGGCTGAGGCCAGTGCGCATGCTTGGTTCTAGGACTGCTGTAAAGTTCAGTTCCGAGAGCTGAATGGCATGATTGGGGCCCTGTGCACATGTGTGGGCCTGGAAGTTCCATACATGGATGTACAGAGCTCACATGGGGCAGAGTGAGGCTGTGCAATGCTATGGGCAGGGGGCAGGGGTAGCCTAGGTATGGAGATTAGTGTCTGCAGACTTTATGTGCTGGCGACATCCTGCAGGGAACAGAGACTGAGAGGTAGTGCTCAGGAGGGGTATAGGAGAGGTGGGTTGGGCTGTACTTGGGGTGCGGTTGTGGTGCAGGTGCGTGTACTGGGGGCTGGTGGGGTGGGGGATGCCTGGAGTGTGGGCAATGGGAGTGGGTGACGGGGTTTGGTTGCGTGGGGTATGGGGTGAGTTGCCAGTTTCAAGGCTGTACTGGTGAGGATAGTGCGCTCAAGGATTGTGGCCTGGCTTACTTCCTAGTCCTGGCCTCCCATCTGTGTACTCCCATGGGCTCTGCGCCTCCATGCCAGGCTCCAGCTTTCTGCCTCTCAGTTCCTTGACCTCTGCAACCAGGGCTGCCTCATGTGATGCAGAATGCTCTCCCAGGTCAACCACACTCCCGAATTGCTGCCTCCCTAGGATTTGTTGCTATGAGTTTTTTGCACATCAGGTGTTGAGCCACTCTGAGACATCCTTCCATGAAACTTGATGAGTAATTTATCTAGAAGTGATACTGTTGACATATATCTATTTGTTTGGCTGAAACACTAAGAACTAGAATTGAATAAAAAGGTTCTTCATGGGCAGATTGTACCAAAAGTCACCAGAACACATTTGAAGTTGTCACTGAGTTTAGTTTTTTTGAACTTTTTTTGCTTTTGAGTAGCTTTATCTTCATATTAGGCTATGAAAATGTCCATATCAAGTTATCAAAGGGAAGATACTTTCTCTGAGGAAAGGCTGCTGGTATCTGGGGTTCTCCTGTCACAGGAAGGGCATATATGCTAGTCTGTCTCTCCTGGGTCCTGGCTTCACTGACTCTGTCATAATGTCTCTGGACATGTTCTCTCTCTTATTCTCATACAGGATCCCAGTAAAGGGATAAGGCCCACCCTGAATACGCTGGGTCACATCTCAATTGAGCCAAAATGTCCCACCCACAACAGTCTGCCCCTATAGGGATGGGAAAAAAGAACAGGGTCTCTTGTGGGGTACATAACAGCTCCAAACCAGCATACTCCACCCACTGGACTCCCATAGGCATGTTCTTTCATTATACAAAATTCACTTAAGTGCATTGGTTGGGTATACTGGGCATTTTTAGTAATACTGATGGTATTTTGTTACATGTTTGTTTTGGTTTGCCAGAGTTGCTGGAAGGCAATGTACCAGAAATGGGTTGGCTTTTTCAATGAAATTTATTAGGTTATAGTCCTAAAGCATGGTATGGCATGTGAACTGTCTCAATAAAGCTGTTAAGAATAAAAGAAAAACTATTTTATAAAGCAAAAGTAGTAACAATATTTTAAGTGTATAAAAGCAAGTTGCAGACTGAGAAAAAATATTTGTCATTCACATTTTATATTTGACTTGATTCCAGAATGTAAAAAGAACTCCCTCATCTCAATATTACAATAATGAACAACTTAATTAAAAGATGAGCAAAATATCTGAGCAGATACTTCACCAACAACAGTATATGCATGGCTATAAACACATGAAAAAATGCTCAACATCAGTCATTAAGGAAATGCAAGTAAAATCAATATGAGAAAATACTACATAACTATTAAAATGGCTAAAATTATAAAGATTGACCATACCAAGGACTGATGAGGATGTGGGACAGCTGAAATGCTCACATAATGCTTATAGGAATGTAAAATGGTACAACCACTTTAGAAAACAATTTGACAATTTCCTTAAAAGTTTGAAAGTTAAGCCTATACCTGCTGTGCTGGTTTGAAAGGTATATGTACCCTAGAAAAGCCATGTTTTAATCCTCATCAGTCTTGTGGAGGCAGCCATTTCTTTTCATCTCTATTCAGCACTCTAGGTTGGAAACTTGATTAGATTATGTCCAATATGTGACACACCCAGTTGTAGGTATTGATCTTTGATTAGAGGGAGATGTAACTCCACCAATTCTAGGTGGGTCTTGATTAGTTTATTAGAAACCTTTAAAAGAGGAAACATTTTGGAGAAAGCTTTAGAGCCACAACCACGAGAGCCCATGCAGCCAGAAACCTTTGGAAATGAAGAAGGTAAATGCTCCTGGAGGAGCTTCATTAAACAAAAAGCATGGAGGGAAAGCTAGCAGAAGTCGCCATGTTCTCTATGTGCGTTTCCAGTTGAGAATCTGAGCTTCGTTGGCCTTTCTTGAGTGAAGGTAACCTCTTGTTGATGCCTTAATTTGAACATTTTTATAGATTTGCTTTAATTGGGACATTTTCATGGCCGTAGAACTGGAAACTTGCAACTTAATAAATTCCCCCCATGAAAGCCGTCCTGTTTCTGGTATATCACATTCTGGCAGCTTTCAGACTAAACACCTACCATCTCTAATGCAGCCATTATACTTGGCTTGGTTTGTCAGGCTGCAGTGACAAATACCACACAATGGGTTGGCTTAAACAAAGGAAAATTATTGTCTCCTGGTATTGAAGACTAGCAGGCTTGCTTCCTTCTAGCTCATCAGGATTCTGGGCTGGCTGTGGCAGTCCTGGGACTCTTGGCTTGCTATTTCCTGCTCCCTGTCATGCGGTGATGTCCTCTCATTTGTCTTTCAGGTTCCTGCTATCTTCCTTCTTCTCCCTGTAGTCTTCTCTATATTCTCTTTATAAGGCTTCCAATAATCTGGATTAAAACCCACCCTTATTCAGTTGCAACACACCTAAACCAATGATAACGTGTTCAGAAGGTCCCATCTGCAGTGTTTCACATCCACAAGGATTTGGAGTAAGATTAAGAACATATCTAAATTGGGGTAGGAAAGTGTATGTCCATATAATAATTTGTATTTTAGTGTTTATGGCATTGTTCTTTGTAAAGGCCCCAGACTGGAAATGGCCTGAATGCCCTTAACAGGTGAGTAGATAAACAAATTGTGGTATATCCATTGAATGAAATACTGCTCAGCAACAAAAATGAATGAAATACTGATACATACAACAACATGGATGAATCTCAAATGAATTATGCTGAATGAAAGATGCCAGCCAATTATTTCATTTATATAAAATTCTAGAAAAGCAAGGAAATGAGTAGTGATGGAAAACAGTTCAGTGGTTGTCTGTGAATTGTGTTAGATGTAGGGAAGGCTGGAAGTGAGGGATGACAAGGGCATAGGAGGCAAATTTTGGAAATGATGGATATCATTATCTTGATTATGGTGATGCTTAATGGGTATATACGTGCCGATTTGAAAAGGTTTGTGTACCCTAGAAAAGCCATATTTTAATCCCAATCAACCTTGTGGGATCAACGGTTTCGTCTAATCCATATTCAGTAGTGTATGTTGGAAGCTTTGAATAGCTTATCTCCATGGAGATGTGACTCAATCAAGTGTGGGTATTAAACTTGATTAGGTGGAGCAGTATCTCCACCCATTCCATGTGGCTTTACTGGAATCCTTTAATAAAGAAGTAATTTGGAAAAAGCTAGAGAACAACAAGAGAGAAAGCCACGAGATTCTGAGAGAGCAGAGAACGCCACAGAACCATGAAACAGAGTCCACCAGCCAGTGACTTTTGGAGGTGAAGAAGGAAAACACCTCCTGGGGAACCTGAGAAGAACTAGCAGATGATGCTGTGTTCACCATGTGCCTTTCCAGATGAAAGAAAAACCCTGACTGTGTTCGCCACGTGCCTTTCCACTTGAGAGAGAAGGCGTGAACTTCATCGGCCTTCTTGAATCAAGGTATCTTTCCCTAGATGCCTTAGATTGGACATTTCTGTAGACTTGCTTTAATTGGGACAATTTCATGGCCTTAAAGCTTGTAACTTATTAAATTCCCCCTTTAAAAAAGCCATTCCATTTCTGGTATATTGCATTCTGGCAGCTAGCAAACTAGAACACATACCTTAACACCTTAACAAATTTTACACTTTAAACACATGCAGCTTATCGTATGCTCATTATATCTCAGTAAAGCTATTAAAATAGCATAAAAGGAAAAAGTCTCATGAATTGGGGAAAAGTCAAATTCTGTCTTATGTCCTGCAGGGTCCTACATAATCTAGCCCTTGTTACCTTTCTGACCTCTCCTGTTCTTCCTTTCCCTTGCTCATGCTCCTCCAGCCACACCAGCAGCTTTGCTCTTCTTTGAATATGCCAGTCCTCTTCCAGCCTTTAGAGCATTTGCTTTAGCTTTTATTTTCTCTGCTGTTAAATATTCTTCTCCAGATTGTTTTCTTGACTTTTCCTCTCAGCTCCTTCAAGTCTTTGTTTCAATCTCACTTTAGTAAAGGAGAACTAACCATACCATCCTGTTTAGCATTACAATTTCTCCCTCCCCTTCCCCTTTGCTTCCAGTCTCCTTCTCTGTTCTTTCTCCTAGTACAGAGCACCTTCTGACATAGTATATACTTTACTTATTCTGTCATGTTGTTTACCTCTCCCCATTGGCATGTAAATTCTATGAGAGCAGGATAAAATCGTTCCTTGCTTATCGTAGCCTTTCATTAAGTATTTGTTGAATGAATGAATGAAAGCTGGGACCAATACCAGATCTCACGCTCTTAATCACCAGGCTATACATACTTTCTAGTAATTATTATTGAGTTTTCATAATGACTTAGTTTTTATCATGATGATTCAATAATTGTACACTACTTTCATCTAGTTGTATCATAATTTGCTAAACCATTTCTCATCATTTAGTTGTACCGGTTTGAATGTATTAAGCCATGTTTTAAACCTGATTTAATCTTGTGGGGGCAGCTGTTTCTTTTAATCCTAATTCAATACTGTAAGTTGGAAATTTGATTAGATTATTTCCATGGAGAAGCGACACACCCAATTGTGGCTGTGACCTTTGATTAGATGGAAATGTGACTCCATCCATTCCAGGTGGGTATTGATTAGTTTACTTGGAATCCTATAATAGAGGAAACATTTCAGAGAGAGTTAGAAACAACAGATGCTACAAAAACTTCAGAGCAGAACTAATACAGATGCTAGCACTTGAAAAAGAGAAACACGGGTATTTGGAGATACTTGGAGCCCAGCAGATGCTACCATGAGATGTTAAACAAGCCAGAACCTGAAGAGAGCCAAGGGAAGCCAAGAGATGAAAGCCAGCCCTGGAGAAGCAAAGTGAGGAGCCCCCACAGGAACAGGGACTGAAAGCAATGGAGCCCAGGAGCAAGGGACCAGCAGATGCCAGCCACATGACTTCCCAGCTGACAAAGGTGTTCCTTACCCATCAGCCTTCCTTGAATTAAGGTATCTTTACCTGAGTGCCTTAGTTTGGACAATTTTATAGGCTTAGAACTGTAAACTTTTAACTTATTACCTTCCGCTTCTTAAAAGCCTTTCCAGTTCTGGTATATCACATTCTGGCTGTTTACAAACTAACACAAATGTCATTCATGAAGCAAATATATAGAAGCCCTGTGGGATTGGAGATTGAGGCATGATTTGAGGGTGGGATAGAGAGGGGAGGAGGATGGACACCTGAGTAAGAAAATGTTGTAATCAAAAAAAGTATGTTGAAGGATGGCTTTGGCCCAATTAAAAATACATTGGAAGAGAACTGAAGATTGTTAAGGAAGATAAGAGTGAAATGAAACTTGTTATTACCAGCATAATAACGTTCTCTAGTAATTTGTTCTGTCATTACAATTAGAGGAAAAGTCTTGGTTTTAAGGATCTGAAAGAGATAATAGATTTAGCTAATATTTACATTAAAATGTTTAGTATTGTGCGCATGGGTAGGTTATTGGTTAGAATGCCTGCGTTACATGTGGGAGACCTGGGTTAGATTCCTGGACCATGCACCCCCCAAAAAAACAACAAAAAAAAATTTAGTGTTCATCCTCTTAAGGAGGGTAGGATTATTTAGAATAGCCTTAAGCCATAGACAGTGGAAATTATAAAATAATGGTTGTAGAAGGTAACACTTTTTGAATCCTTATTGTAAACTAGGCACTATTCTAAACATTTTACAATGTTAATTCAAAACAATAGGATATAATTTTACCTTCAGTTATATGTGTATCATGAATATCCCTGTTGGTAGATTATTTTTATTTTGGGTTATCCATTTCAGAAGACATCATCATTGTCTGTGTATCTTTCCATCCTCCTTTCAGTGTCCTTTCAGTTGTTTTTATTGCCACTTAGTTTTCTTTTTTTAAATAACATTTATACCTATGTTTTAAGCTGTTGAATAAGATTGTTCCAAACAAATACCAGTGGAAGCCATTTTTTTCTGCTTATTTCAAACTCCCTTCCCACCTAAACCAGGGATAAGTAGTTAGAAACTGTAGGCTTTTAAAGGAATTGAAAGCTTACAATTAGAGGAAGGAGAAAAGTTATGAGAGACACAATCCACTTATGGAAGCTGATTTCAGACAAGGCTTTTGTGTGATGAACTTTACACAAGAATATCTTCACCTACATTATCTGATTTTAAAAAAAAATTATGTTTTGTTGCCTGAACTTCTGTCTGTTAATAGTTAATTTGAATAATGAATACCTGCTTTTTAGATCAAGCCTTTGGGAGGGTTAAGAGGTTATAATTCTTATGAATTGTTCTTATCAGATTGCCTATCAACTCCTACTTGATATTTTAAAAATGTAGAGAGTATAAACTGTTATTAGAGGGGAGAAATGTAATTTCAGAGGTTGGAATACTTTGATAAATTAGGATAGCCATAGTAGGTCTACTGTAGGGGAGAATGGTGGGGAGCTTTAGGAATTCTCAGGGCATTGAAATTAGGGAAGAGGGATACAGGGGATGCTGTTGCAGAAAGGTGGAATATTGCAGAAAGACAAATTGCTTATTAAAAGCTTAATAAATATGGTACTTCAGGGAACTGTCCTAATTTGCCAGAGCTGCTATGACAGATATCACACAAAGGGTTGGCTTAAACAACACACATTTATTGCCTCCTGGTTTTGAAGGCTGGAAGTCCAGCATCAAGGTCTTGATAGTGTGATAGTACATGTGTTCTCTCTGAAGTTTGAAGTGTTGGCTCACCACGGCCCTTGGTGTTCTTGTCACATGGTCTGTGCTGTGGCTTTCTCTGACTTATGGATTTACTGACTTCAAGCTTCTATGTAAATGTCCGAATTTTCTTTTTTTTGCAAGGCCTGCAGTCATAAGAATTAAGACCCACCCTGATTCAATAGGACCACACTTTAACTGATAATAACATCTTCAGAAGGTCCTATTTATAAATGGCTCACACTCACAGGAACTTGGATTAAGATTTGAATATGTCTTTTGTGGAGTAAATAATTCAATCCACAATAGGAATGTACCATTTTGGGGGGAAAGTGACATTTTCTTCAAGTCTGTCTTTTTGCTGATGACCTGCTCACTTGCTGAGAACTCAGGTTGATTCTTCAGTGGAGTCTCATTTTCCACATTCGGGAGACTAGTGTAGTGGTGAAAATTAAGTTGAATTTGGTAACAATGAATGCTTATAAAATGTGTGTGCCTCCCCTGTGATTAATGTTGTAGTACAGCTTTGTAAAATAAACGTTTATGTACTAGCCTGCTGTTTGAACCATAAGTTGTGACATTTCTTTTATGGGAAAATGCATATAAAATGTTTATAAGTGACTAACATACAGTTAAAATCAAGGATTCAATTTGTTGTAGAGAACAATGACCCCATATTAAGGATAACGATTAGGGAAACAGAATCTGAGATTTGTAAGGGACCTTTGGTTATTCACTTCCTCTCACTTCTGCTTGATTATCTTTTATAATATGAAAATAGCTACTTGAAGTTATAGTCTTCCTCTTATTAGAAAGTTCCAATAATGAGCCTGAGGTCTGCTTCCTTTTGTTATCTTTGTATTGGTCCTAGATTTACTCTCTGGGCTCATATAGAACAAATCTTTGTCCATTTTGGTACATCAGGACTTCAACTATTTGGTGACTGCTTTGATGTTTATTAGGAGATAATTGTTATCTTCCCATAGCTTCCCTTTTCCAGGGAAATTTTTACTAGCTTAACATTTACTTGCATACCACCATTTTCGAGACTGTTTTGAACTATCTTCTAGATATTCTTTAATTTTTAACTCCTTTAAAAAATGTGTTATTCAATACCTCAGTTAATGTGCTAAATGTGATTCTGATCAGTTCAGATTAGAATGGGTCTATTTAATCAGTGTGATTAAGGTAGTCCAAGTTTGCAATTAGTTTTCTCTCTTTTTTTTTTTTTTTGTGGCTGTATCCTTCATTTTGTTCCCATTAACCACTTTAGTCATGTAAAATCTGTATGATTAATTAAATAATTAGTTAATAATATATATTAGTTAATTTTTTAGATTAATGAGTGGATAAATTTTATAATGGGCTAAGTCAGATCTTCTCTGTCATCATTTTAACCTAAATGTAGAGAATAATGTAATAAAATAGTAGACTAAGGCATGGACTTCAGAGGCAAGAAAGGTTCTGCCATTTATTAATAAAGTGTCCTATGATTCTGTACCATTTTTTTTTTTAAGGTGAAATGAGGATAGTAATGCTTCATTACTAGGACTGAAGTGAGAATTACATGAAATGATCTAGGGAAAAGACTTCATACTGTGCTTTATTCTAGTGCTTTGGCTACCCTTAGTTTTAAAAAAATGTTTAAAATAAACATTTAATAGCTGCAAAAGGATATATAAAATATATAAGGCAAAAAGAAAAAACGAAAGCAATATATAATATATAAAGAATACTAAACAGGTAACACTCATGTACTCATTACCCTTAATTTATATCTAGTTTCTTTTTAGCCCAGTGTTTTACACTTTAGATCACTTACCATTTTAAATTTTCATTTATAATATTGTCTGGCTTATTCATTATTCAGCTTTGTGTTATCAACAGATATGATGAGCAAGCTTTTGAATTACTGGAACAAGTCATTAAAACAAGAAAAATTTACAGGGTAGCCTGGGACTGAGTCCCAAGGCAAGTCCAGTTCACTGGTTGACACTGAGTTGTTAATCAACATTTTCTAGGGCATGGGTCTTTCAGTCAGCTTCTTCTCTGCCTATAAAATCTTTATTAACTACTTTCGGTCACCCCACCCCCACCCCAGCCCCCCAGCCCCACTCCCTTCACGGGACAGCTTGAGAAATCAATGACTGATATATAGTCTCTTTATCATAGTCCTAATTTTTTTCTTGATAGTTATACTATGAAAGGTAAAGTTGCCAATTTTATGAAAGAATCAGCCATGCTTAGCTTAATGATTTAATTTAAACTTTTAGGTATTTCAGCTAGAGGTCAAAATATGCACATTCCTCAGTTTTAGCCATTTTGTAGTCTTTTAAAAATTGGTTTTAAATTCTCAGATGTTTTAAGTTCTTGGTGCAACATACCACAAACTGCTGAATTCATTGCTACTTCTCAGAAACAGCATTGTATTAAATAGAATCTGACTGAAGATTGCAAAGTACATCAACATTGCAACCAGTTTTCCAGTTTCAGAGTTAACAGTTTATTTTTCTAGCTTCACATTTGTAAACCATTTAAATATCATAAACAGAAAATCTGAAGAAGTGTTGAACAAAAGATATTCAATATATAGTTTTGTTTCCTTTTAACAAAAAATGATTAATTTGTTTACTGCAAAGAGCTAGAGAAGAATGAACTGGTTTAATGATTACACTGACCTGCACATTTATTTTTGTTATGACATTTTAGTGAGGGGATCTTTATTGTGAAAGCTACCAATTTCTGGATAATTGAGGGGGATTTGTTTTGGGATTTAAAGTCACGTTTCTTGAGTGGAAAACCTGAGTTTTTTAATTCTTCACTTTTTGCATAAGGCCCTAGTATATGTTTAAGGTACTTGGCTTTTTGTATCTTGTCTCTCTCAGGTGGCTTTCGAATTCTTTTTCCATTACTATTAATCTAGCTTTTGTTTTCACAAACTACTTCCCACTAATTAGTCACCTGTATACAAATTTAACATAGTAACAATATGCAGTGGTATTCCAGTCACTTTGTATCAAGCTAACTAATTTAATTTGCATTTTCCTTTCATTTTGTTTAGTACTTCCTTTAAAATTACAAATTCCAGAGTCCACATATATTTTAATTTGGTTATATAGGATCTTTGCAAATCCTCTCATTGCTGGTATGGAAGGGAGGAACTGAAAAATGATTTGAGGGGGAAGAGTGAGGAGAAATAAACATATTTTATGAATACTTTAAATAGAAGATACCATTTAAAAGGAGTTGTTTGCTATATGGCCACAGCCCTGTGGAGATTTCTTTTTCTTTTTAATTTTTAAATTATCTTTATTTTTTAACTTTTTTATTGAGAAATATATATACAAAAGGCAATAAATTTCCAAGTACATTTTAACAAGTAGTTACAGAACAGATTTTAAAGTTTGGTGTGGATTATAGTTCCACGATTTTTCATTTTTTCTTCTAGCTTCTCCAAGACACTGGAGACCAAAAAAAATATCAGTATAATGATTCAGCAGTCATTCTCATTTGTTAAACCCCACCTTCTCTGTTATACTGTTTCGTTTTGCACTTAACTAGGGTTGAAATTGCAAAGCCTCCAGGAACATTAAGCGAAACAATACTCCTCTTTCTCTTTTTTTATGAAAAATAACATATTCAAAAAATAAATAAAATAAATAAACATCAAAGTACATTGCAACAGTTGTAGAGCAGATTTCAGATTTTGATATGGGTTACAGTTATACAATTTTAGGTTTTTACTTGTAGCTACTCTGAAGATTGGAGACTAAAATAAATATCCGTATAATGGTTCAGCACTCATATTCATTTGTTAAACCTGACTTACTCTCTATAACTTCACCATCATCTATGACTTTTCTCCCACTGTTTAGGGGTATGGCCATATTAACTTCATGTTGGAAGGGGCTGTCTGTAATATGAGAAAGGGGTATGGAACTAGGTGTGGGGATTTCTTATGTTATCAGATTTTTTATAGCTTTATATCAACAGTGTTATAGCCTCATAATAATAATAATAATAAAGATTTTCTAGGATCCTGACTGTCATATAAGACTAAAGTAAGACTAAAGTAACCTTCATAGATGGCTCAATTGAGAACCGATTGCAGTTGAATTACAACTGCAATTCTATATCTTTGCTAACTTTTTTTCTGGGGTAAGAGGAAGGGGCCAGCCCATTATCAAAAACAAACTCACCCCTTTTGCCTTCATTGCAAGCCCACAAATATGCAGGTTGGGACATTTTGCCTTGTTAAGAGATGACTTTTTTTTTTTTTTAAGAATGTCTGTTGAGATTATGTAATATATCCACAAAAAGAGTAAGTTTGCATATGTTATTTAGTTACTTGGTAAAATCAAATCTGTAGCTTGAGTAAATGCTTTTCACCATTCTTTCCTAAGTTTAAGCACCATTAGCTACCTCGAAGAGAAGTCTTATTTAAAGGTCAAGCCTGGCAGAGTGCTCTAAAATTTAGGTATCAGTATGTATTGGGAGAACTTTTATTTTCAAGTAGTATTCCATTGATATTTTAGCTTTTTTTTTTTTCACATGGGCAGGAACCGGGAATCGAATCTGGGTTCTCTGGCATCACAGGCAAGCATTCTTGCCTGCTGAGCCACCGTGGCCCGCCCTATTTTCGCGTTATTATCCTTAAATGATATGAATATTAATGGTGTGAGTCAGGTTAGTGGGTGAGTTTTGGAATGGGAATCAAAACACCTGAGCTCTTAATCTAGGTCTGTCAGAAATTATAATCTTGAGCAACTCACTTACCTTTCTGGGATGCAGCTTTTTAATCTGTAACAAGAGAGTTTGGGTATGATATTTTCTTAAAATCTTGTCTGTTTTAAACAATTTTTATAATTTTCTCTCCATGTCTAAATGTCTTTGCATACTTTTTTTTTTCTTGGAGGAAAAGCTAAATGATGTCCCAAGTCTAGTTTTTATAATCTTGAAACTACCCCTTCCTAATTCTTCCAGTTTTGCCTTTGTTCATTCATTTATCTAGCAAACATTTATTAGACATGTCCAAGATTCTTGGTTCTAAAAGATTCTGGGATTACAAAGTCCAAGAAGACCCTGTCCTCAGGGAGAGATGAGGGTTGGGAGAGACACTGTCAATACAGCGTAATAAGGGATGTAACATGGCAGTGTGGTGGTACAAAGGGGAAGTGAATCCTTCTTGGTTAGTCAAGTTAGAGTTTACAGAGGAGGGGAAAACAACTAAAGTGATACCTTGATGTAGCATCCCTTTCCAAACCTTTTTTAAAAATTTATTAATTAAAAAATAAAGAAACAAAATAATATACATAATCAATAATTCACAATATCATCACTTAGTTGCATATTCATCATTTCTTAGAACCATCAATTCAGAAAAAGAAATAAAAAGACAATAGAAAAAGAAATAAAATGAACAGAGGAAAGAAAAAAAAAATTATACCTACCATTCCAAACTTTTGAAGCTGAGGTTTAAAGAATACTTAGAAGACTAAAAGAGTGAGGGTCTGGGGAGGAAGTATTACAGACAAAAAGAATGATAAATGCAAAGGTATGAAGGTCTAAAAATACATCCTGTGTATGGCCAACTGTAAGTAGTTAGGTGTGGTTGGACCATATTGGATGAAGAATGGGGAGCTTTGAGGAGTCGGTCAGATCTTGGAGGACTTTGAATATAACACTAAGGCATTTAGTGTCTGTGATGAGGAAGTGGGGAGGCAGTGAAGGGTTTTAAGTTGGGAAAAGGACAGATTGATGATGCGATTTGCATTTTAGAAAACTTAACTCTGGCCAATTTCAAGAAGGCAGTCTGGACACTCAACTGTGTTTTTGCTTTCCTTCAACAAATCTGTAGAAATGATTGGAAAATAAATGCATAGTCATTTATAGAAACAAGGAAAACCTTCAGTGGGTCAGAAACTGAAGAATTCCTGAAAGTTCATAGGAGGTCCAGCAGATAACATTAAAGGGCCCATAACAGAGGTGGGGGAAACGGGAAGCAGAAGT
Organism: Tamandua tetradactyla; assembly: GCF_023851605.1. Taxonomy (NCBI): domain Eukaryota; kingdom Metazoa; phylum Chordata; class Mammalia; order Pilosa; family Myrmecophagidae; genus Tamandua; species Tamandua tetradactyla. The sequence goes on from NC_135329.1 coordinate 7,848,071, forward strand.
CATCTGGAGTAATTAGGTAATTCATTAGCCTTACTAATGCAGCTGAGCTTGTCTGATCCCTGTACGTTCTGATATCTATTTGGGCCAAGCAAAAGGCATGTATGAGCCTGGGTCTTTGAGATAGGGAAGTACCAAACTATCCATTAGCATGCCCAGGAGACCAGGCACTGAGGGTACCCCTTTTGGTGGCATGTCCTTCCCCTGCTCCACTTCTACTGAAAGCTGGATAAAATGAGTGTCCTTCCCTCTCCCCAAAGAAGCTAGCAGAGTGTAACAGAATTTCATATACGAAGATTGGAATCTCCAAATTTTCAGGAAAACCAACACCATGAAAGAAAATCAAGAAACAAAATGACTTAAGGTCAAGTTTAAAATTACTATGGAAAAATTAACTAAAAATGAATCAAAAGCTTAAATATAAGAACCTAGGACTGGGCGGGTTATGGTGGCTCAGTAGGCAGAGTTCTCGCCTGCCATGCTGGAGACCCAGGTTTGATTACTGGTGCCTGCCCGTGCAAAGAAAAAAAACGAGAAAAAGAACCTAGGACTATAAAACTCCTAGAAGAAAACCGTATATAGAATCATCCTCCAGACCTTGTGTTCAGCAATAGTTTATTAGGCTTTACACCAAGAACACATGCAACAAAATAAAAAATAGATAAATGGGACTGCAACATTAAAATCTTTTTTGCATCAAAGGATTTCTTCATGAAAGTAAAAAGATAACCTTCAGAATGGGCGAAAATATTTGGAAACCACATCTGTAAATGTAGCACAGCATGGTGAATATAATTAACAACAATTGAATGATATATCTGGGTGTGATTAAAGGGTGACATTTTAGGTTGTATGTATGTATGTTACTAGAATAAAAATTAGAAAAAAGTTTCTAGAACAAAGTTTTAAAGTATTTTAGCTAATAATTTCCTAACTTTAGTTTGGAAATTTATTATATGCTTACACAAAGTGGCATAAAACAAAAATAGGCAGTTATTAAAAAGAGTCAGAGATCTAGGAAATGTATAATATAGTTGAAGTAGAGAAGTCGTTTTGATGCCAGTGGAGGAGGGATCCGAATGGTTGCGTGATTGGAAGCAGGAAGACCTGGCTCTTTCTGGTGATCTAGTGATATGATAAGATCCTTGTTCTAGTTTGCTAGCTGCTGGAATGCAATATACCAGAAACAGAATGGCTTTTTAAAAGGGGAATTTAATGAGTTGCTAGTTTATAGTTCTAAGACCGAGAAAATGTCCCAATTAAAACAAGTCTATAGAAATGTCCAATCAAAGGCATCCAGGGAAAGATACCTTGGTTCAAGAAGGCCGATGAAGTTCAGGGTCTCTCTCTCAAGTGAGAAGTCACATGGCAGACACAGTCAGGGCTTCTCTCTCGGTTGAAGGGCACATGGTGAATACAGCGTCATCTGCTAGCTTTCTCTCCTGGCTTCCTGTTTCATGAAGCTCCCCGGGAGGCATTTCCCTTCTTCGTCTCCAAAGGCCGCTGGCTCAGTGGACTCTCAGCATCTCATGGCTACATTGTTCTGCTGTCTCTGAATCTCTTTCTCCAAAATGTTTCTTCTTTTATAGGACTCCAGTAAACCAATCAAGACCCACTCAAATGGGTGGAGACATGTCATCCCCTAATCCAGTTTAACAACCGTTCTTGACTAAATCACATCAACCAGGGAGATGATCTCATTACAGTTTCAAATATACAGTTTTGAATAGGGATTATTCTACCTTTATGAAATGGGATTTATATTAAAACATGGCTTTTCTTAGGGGGCATACTTCCTTTCAAACCAGCACAATCCTGAATTAAAGTAGGAGCAGTAGGGGCAGAATTAGAGAAATGAACACCTGACAAGTTAAAAATGTAGAATTAATAAGAATGATTAGGTGTGGGCAGTAGTGGGAAAAGGTAATCTAGAATATTCCCAGGTTTCTTGATTGGTTGAGTGGAGAGGTAATATTTCCAGAAACCATGGTAGCAAATTCAAGAGTAAAAGCAGATATTTGGGGCGTGGGAGTGGGGCATACTGCTGTCACTTGGATATGTTGAGACTGAGGTGCCTCTGGGATAAGGAGGTAGAGAAGTGTTATAGTCTGTTAGACTAGTGAGATATGGTTTGGAACACAAATGTTTGGACGTGAGCAAGATTTGGAAATCATATGTAGGTGAAGATGGTTGTGGATCTCATGCTTATGGATGAGGTTGCTCAGGAAGAATATGTAGATTGTGAGATAAGATGAGCACTACCATTTGAGGGGTATGTGGAAGAAGAGGAGCCAGCACAGGCAAGGTAGGGAAAATGATTGGAAGAATAAGAAAGCGGTAAGCTAAGAGTAGTGTCATGGGAACCAAAGAAGTAAGGGAGTGGTCAAAAATACCAATTGCCAAAGGGTAAATAAAGTCTGAGAAATGATTTGGAAAATAAGAAGTGACCTAAACAGAATTAGCTTCAATGGATTGATGGAACTATAACCAGATTGCAGTGGGTCAAGTGGTGGAAACTGTGAACATAGATTTTGGAGACATTTAAGTTTGTAGAGGAGTGAGAGATCTGGGAGTGGGATTTGGTGGGATGAAGGCTCGGAAGGAAAGATATTGTTCCATTAGTCCTATTTTCTTCTCTAGTCTCTCTTCAGTTTCTTTTTCTATACTAGTTTCTTACCTTTTTCCATCGTTAAGTGTTTTCTTTCATTCTCTTCTAACTTTTCACCTCTTTCCATTTCAGCCTCAAACTTTTCCCTCAATGCTACATTTTATAGCACTTGTTTTCTCTTTTCTTTATCTGAAAAATTTCATATGATATCTTACACTTTTGTTCATATATTTTTATTTCTATGTGTTCTATCTCCTTAGGTAATTGATAGCACAGGTCTTTCAAGGCCCTGGATTATATTCTTTTTGTATCTTTAACTTGACCAGAGTATCATACTTGTTTTGGTTTGTTAAAGCTGCTGGAATGCAATATACCAGAACTGGAATGACTTTTACAAAGGGAATTTAAGTAGCAAATTTACAGTTCTAAGGCTATAAAAGTGTCCAAACTAAGGCATCCAAGGAAAGATACCTTGACTTAAAAAAGGCTGATGGGTACAGAACACCTCTGTCAGCTTTGGGAAGGCATGTGGCTGGCATCTGCTGGGGTCTTTGACTTCTGGTTTCAAACAGCTTCCTCTGGAGCATTTACTTTCTGCATCTCCAAACATCTGGGTCTCGTGTTGGCTCTCTCTGTAGGCTCCAAATCTTTTTTCAAATGGTTCCTGCTTAAAGGACTCCATTAAGCGGCCCCACCTTCAAAGGTAGAGACAAATTTCTGTGGAAACCACCTAATCAGAGGTCCCACCCACAACTGAGTGGGTCTTATCTCCATGGAAACAATCCAATCAAAAAGATCCACTCAACAATATTGAGTGAGGGTTCAAGAACATGACTTTTCAGTGTGCAGAACAGCTTCAAACCAGCTCAATACTAAAGATGCTCAATTAAGAGTCCTTGAAAATCAATTGCTCAAATATAGGATGGAGGAAGTCTGTCTTGGAATAGTTCTTGCCAAAAAAATTGTGAGTTTTAGACAATTCAGGGTTTGATATGACGGCTAGCAAAATTTGGGCAACCTTAAAATGCATTAATTGAAGTATTATGTCTTGACTAATACTTAGTCAAGTATTAGTCAAGACATAATAATTGGAGGGGTTAATTTTTCTACCCTGTTGAGCATACAGGTAATATCTGTGATGATTTTAATTCTGAATATTATAATCAAGAGGGACATTGACAACCTAGGAACTTGTTCAGAAGAGGGAGAAGAATAATGGGTCTGAAATTGCTGGTTGCCTACCAAGTATGTGTTTTCCTTTCCTTAGAAACAGGGCAGCTATATTGTGAGTACATTTGTACCCAGCTATTAAACTTCATTTCCTAGTGTTTGAAAACAGAAGTCTTTGGATAGGACTCCTGGGAAAACTCTCAGAAGGAGCCCCTGTCCCTTCCATCTTTCTTCTACCCTGGATAGAGATGTGGTCTTTCAATTTGCAGATCATCTTTTGACCATGAGATGACTTTGAGCATTGATGCCATTGGCTAAGGCTTGCAGAATGAAAGGCAGACTGAGGGGCGCCCTTGAAAACTGTGAAATTGTCAATCTGTTCTGAACTACCTGCCTCTAGACCTTTTATAAAAGAGAGGAAAATAAGCCTTTCTTTTCTATAAGCCATGGGTATTAGTTCATGTGCAGGTAAACCTCATCTTGACTGACAGACAGGGCTAGTCTTCTGACTGGATTAAGGCACCTACTGACCCCAGCCTTAGCAGGCAGAGAAGAGGTTTTGGGTTTCCAAAGCTGACATAAAGGGGACATTGCCTGAAAAATATTTTAACACTTATCTAAATAATCCTCAAGATTGCCTTTCTCAGTTTCTGTTTCTAGAAGAACATAGCTCTCCCTCTTGTAGGTATAAGCAAACAGAAAAATCATAAGAGATAAGACTTGTCAGTTCCAAAGAAGGAGTAATCTGAGTTTTTACAACAGATGGCTTTTCTAAAATAGTTATGGCACTGAACCACACTTAAACAAAACATTCCAGTTCTTAGATACAGTGAGATTTAAGATGCAATTGTCATGAACAAGAGATTTCTGAAAATTGGGAAAACTTCTTGGAAAACAAAATCATTAATATTGAAGTAAAATAAAGAATAATAGTGAAAATTAGACTAAGTACTCTAGAAAATCATATCAGTGAATTAGAAGACTAGTTCCAATGATATTTTGAAATTGTAGAAAGATAAATATGAAAATCTTCAGAAAAAAATACAGTATAGCTCTAAGAGATTGCTATCCATGAACTGATATATAAATGATCAAGAAATATTCACAGAAAGTGTTAAAAATACTGCTAAACTGAAGAAAGATTTGCTGTTTTAAAAGAGCTCACCAAATAATAAATAAGAATAGTGAATATAGTAGTCACGTTTCTGAAGTTCAAGGATAAGTAGAGAAAATCCTACAAATATTCAGAGAAGAAAACTAAATGATCTTGAAAGTAAACATAATCAAGGTTGGGATCCAGTCTTCTATTTAATGAAAAATGCTATATCAGAGAATTCCAGACCTTTTGATTTATGGACTGGTAATATTTTGGCAGAATATTTGGGGGATTGACATAAACTTTTTAAATACATAAGGATATCAAATACAAAACAAACAATTGTATAATTTTTGTTTCAGGTCAAATAATGCTGTCCTTTTAAATTTTTTTAAAAAAATCATCCTGTGAACTAATGAAAACTTCATCAACAGATAATATTGGTCCCTGGCTTGGTGTTTAGAAATTACAGTGATGCAGTTATCTACAGTGTTGTGAGGGAGAAGGGTTGTGACCTGAGAGTGCAATACCTTGCCATACTGCCATTCACTTGCAAAGGAAAAGAGGTATTTCTAAACAGGGTTTCAGAAATTATACTAGCATTGTACCTTTCTAAAAAAATTACCCAAGAAAGAATGCTGTGTGTTGTTATAATATTTAATCACAAACTGAAAGCTTTTGGGTGTCTATCAAAAACCCATTTAATGGAAACTCCCCAGAAAGTCAAATTTTAGCATTTACTTTTTTAAGTTACAATAATTTTACGACTGTAACAAGATGTGTGGTAGGGAGTTTTCAGCATAAAACATACATATTGTATGTTTCAGCATACAATTTCAAAATCTGTATGAAATAGAACTTTAGAATTTAAATTTATTTAGAATACCTTTGGTGTGGAAAAGAAGCAACAGCCTCAGAAATTCTAAAGTGGAAACGGGAAGACTTCGGTTTTAATCCCAACTCTGCCATCAAAAGTTTTGCTGTTAAATGAGTAACTAAAATTTCACGAATGTCAGTTCCTTTATCTTTAAAATGAGGTAATTGAAATACATGATTTTTCAAGTTTCATTAAGCTGTAGTAAACTACATCATATGTTTTTCTAGGAGCATAAAGTTAAGCTACCATATAGGTAACCAGATTTGCAAGCTAAGGATCTCTAGAGCATTGAGCAGAGGTTTTGGAAGTAGTAGGACACTGACACCCTTTCAATTTGAATATATCTCTAAGAATTCAAAACATGCATGCTTTCTACATCAGACAAACCAACCTCTGACCAAGCTTAGGGTAGCCCAAGTTAAACTTGCATGGAATAAACAGTGTAGTGAGCATCTGAATGGCTCCTGGCCTGGGTTTGAAGTATACATTTGGCTGTCTTTATCCACTCTTGCAATAGACATTCATTGAATTACTGTTATATATTGGTTTGGATGTCAGGTTCCAGGGATCCAACAGCAAACAAGAACACAGCCCTGCCTTTGAGGGAATGAGTAATGGGTAGTCAGAGAATTGCAGTTCTCCCACAAATACCTTGATAGAGAAAGGAACACAAGAGAGGTTTATCTTACCAAGGGATAAGGGAAGAATTCCTTAGGGAAGGTTATCTACACAAGACCTGAGAGTCAACATTGTGGGATGAAGATGGGGAGAAACAGAAAGAATAGTATATGCTGAGAAGCTAAATGTGAAGGCAGAGGTTACAAGAGAGCAGGCTGGGAAGTAAGGGAGATGGATGAAAAATTGCTTAAACCATATTAAGGAGAATACACTTTATCCTGCTGTCAATGTGGAGCCATGGACAGGTTCTAAACAGGGAACTGATGAGGTCAAACTTGTAATTTGGAAATATAAGTGTCTGCAGAAAAGAAACTAGAGAAGGCCAATTCTGAAAATTGGGAGGCTGAAGCAGTAACTGAGGTGAGAAGGGACGGTACCGTGAATTAACACAGTGGCAGTGGACGTTCAAAAGGTAAGAGATTCAAGATGTGCTAAGGATGTACATGGATGAGATGTAACTCATCGGATGTTGGGGTGGGAGCAAGAAAGAGGTGAAGGTGAAATCCAGGCTTGTGGCTAAGTCAACCCAGATTGTAGTGATATCACCCACTGAGATACAAGCATAGGGCAGGAACAAGTTAGTTAAACAAACAAAAATAAAAAAAGAAAAAGAGAGAAAGGAAGAAAGTGATAAGTATGTTTTCAAATGTTAGATTGAATGTCTCATGGGACACCCAAATTAGGCAGAAATACAGTTTTGCTAAATGCTTGTTAGAAAACGTGAATTTGTTCCAATTTAATTGATATACTAGAGAACAATTTGAACATAACATGAATTTTGTTTTTGATTATTCACAAATTCATCCTGAGAAACCGGATGAACGCAGGAACCTGCCTCCAGCTTGAATCCAGCCATAGAAATGCACAAACATACCCTACATACCTACATACACCTCGAATACCTGCCAGTTACCTTGTCTCACTGCATGTGTTCTCCTATGAGATTGTGTTTTGTATTTGTGAGCCTTCATGTGTGTGTATATATGTGTATATTAAAAACACATTCAGGACAGTGCAACAGTGGCTAAGCGGCAAGAATTCTCGCCTGCCAAGCCAGAGACCTGGGTTCAATTACTGGAGCCTGCCCATGTAAAAAAAAACACACACACATATACACACCCAACAAAACCACTCATTTAACATCCCAAACAAGTCTGAGTATCCTAGTCAAAAATGCCAAGCGTGGCATACAAAAGGAAAACTTAAAGTTTTGAGGAGAAGCTTGGCCAAATACAGTGTTCTGACAGAAATGAGAACATTTGCTGTCTCCTGAGCAGCAGGAAAGTATAAAATAAACAAAGACAAAAATAAGACAACAGGTATAAGAAAGTTTAATGAGTATCTTAATTATGCATTCATCTAGCTTTTGTTTGTCTTCGGAGAACAAAAGTATTTTGTCTCTGTCTCCCATGTAAAATGCCTGTATTTATTTTAATTTAATTGATATGCCATCTGTCTGTAGAAAATCTGTTTGGAGGAAATACATGAATGATACTCTCTAAAATTTATATTTGATAGTATAGTCCAGTGGGTTCATCCTTCTTTGTACAAGTACATACAATACAAAATTTTTATGATTTCTTGTTAGAAAATGAAAATCTGTAACATGGAAAACATAGACCCAGTTTAATACACAAATGTTTATAATTTGTTGATATTATGAGCCTGGAAGTTTCTGTTTCAGTTACCTGTTGGCATATTTCAGATTATTCTTAAACATGGTGGCTTAAAATAGCAATGATCTATTATTATTTTTCACAATTCTGTGGGTCAGAAATTTGAACAGAGCTTGACTGGGGATTCTTCTACTCTCAGTGGCATCACGGGTCATTCACCCAGCTGATATTTTGGATGAATCCAGTTCATCCAATAGTGGAAGAAGGTTTCACTCCTGTGTTTGGTGCCCTCGTGTTCCTGCATATTGCTTCTCCATAGCATGGTGGTTTCATGGTAGTTGGATTTCTTACATGGCTCCTGGCTTCCAAGGTGGAGAAGGGGGGAAGCTGCCGGTCTTCCTGGACTCTGAAATTTGGAGTAAGAAAGTTTGAGTATCTTAATTATGCATTCATCTAGCTTTTGTTTGTCTTCGGAGAACAAAAGTATTTTGTCTCTGTCTCCCATGTAAAATGCCTGTATTTATTTTAATTTAATTGATATGCCATATCCTGTAGGTCAAAGCAAGTCAAAGGACCAGGCAGAATTCAAGGGACTGGGAAACATGCTCCATCTCTTGATGGGGTAGTGACATGTACACACATGGAAGGAAGGAATCAATGGCAGCTGTTTTTGGAGGATAGTTTGTGGTCATAGTGTTTACCAAGGATCTAATCTTTTAATTTTGTGTATGTTTTATTGTTATCTTCTTTACCTTGAATTTTAAAACTTGTAACCAGTTGAAGTTCTCATAGAAATTAGTCTTAAGTCTAAATTAGTTATGTCTTAAATAAAAATTATTACCTTTATTTAAAAGAAAGGATTTTGGCATAATAGGGGCCCTGCAAAATTTTTCTCTTTTTGTTGAAAATCACTGTGCCGGCTTGAAACTGTTGTGTACCCCAGAAAAGCCATGTTCTTTAACTGTGACTCAGTATTGTTGGGTGGAATCTTTTTTATTGAATTTTTCCTGAAGATATGACCCACCCAGTTGTGGGTAGGGCTTCTTGATTAGGTCGTTTCCATGGATATGCGTCTTCACCCCTTCAAGGTAGGGTTGCTTATTGGAGGATTTTAAGAGGGAACCATTTAGACAAAACTTCGGAGCTGACACAGATAAGAGACCTTTCTGGATGCAGAAGAAAACACCCCCAGGGAAGGTTTTTGAAAGGAGAAGCTGGGAGAGAGAGCTAGGGAAATGCCGTGTGCCTTCCTAGCTGACAGAGAAACGCTGAATGTCATTGGCCCTTTTTTGAGTCAAGATAACATCTCTGGATACCTTACTTTGGACGTTTTTATGGTCTTAGAACTGTAACCCTTTATAAAAGCCATCCCGTTTCTGTATATTGCATTCTGGCAGCATTTAACAAACTAAAGCAATCATTGTGAATTTATCTTGATTTACAAATAGACTATAAATGTTAGAGTTTGAATTCTAGCAAAACATCTTTGCTTGGTATTTTGGACTATAGTATGAGAATTTGCTGCTTCATTTTAGTTTCCTGATTTGAAAGACTCATTGACACAAGTATGTGGTTTTTGTTTGTTTTTTTGTTTTTTCAAACACAGATAAACTTTGTGGAGCACAATCTAATGCTGGCTGTCATAATTTAAAATGCAAATGTGTTTTGACCCAGTAATTCTACTTAATGAGTACAATGATATTCTTTGCAACATTGTCAGTAATGGCAAAATATTGGAAACTGTCTGAATAATATAATATCCTGAAATCTTTTAAGAGTAAGGCAGTTCTATAAGGAATGATAAGAAGTGCGCTCTTAGATTAAGTAAAAAATGTCATGATACAAAACTGTGTATATTATGTAACCACTTTGTATTTTTAAAATTGAGTACGTACTAGTATACACATAGCATAACTGAGTGCACAGTAAAAAGAAAGGCAGCTGCATGACTGTGGGAAATTACTACTCACCATAACCTTGTACAGTGTGCTTTGTCCCAGATACATGTATTACCTAATCTAAAAATTGACTTTTGAAAAATGCTGTGTTCTGGAGAGGCAGGCCTCTGCGTAGGCCTTTGGAAAGGGTGGGACTACTGCTTTCTAAAGCCCCAAAGATAAATGACTCTCAGACTTTGAAATCTAATGGTCTTTGCCCTGCAGGTGTTCGAAATTGTATGGGTCCGGTGACCCCTGTGTTCCTTCCTCCCTATGGAAATGGGTGTATGTATCCCATGACTGTTCCTCTTTTATATGTTGGCAGTAAATAACATGTTTTGAGTTTTATAGGTCCAGAGCCAAAGGAGAATTTTGCCTCAGGACAGACCATGCCTGTAACTGACTTGTTGAGATTTTATACTGTTTCTAACTTTGTATTTTATTTGTATTGTTACTGAAATGGTTTAAGGCTTTCTGATATTGTTATGGAATGAATGTATTTTGCTTTTGAAAAGAACATGTCTTTTTGGGGTCCAAAGGGTGGAATGTGCCAGTTTGAATCTTTGGTGAACCCCAGAAAAGCCATGAAGTATTCAGATTTTGTCCTTTATTTTTATTGGATTGTTATTTTCTTATTGTTTTGAAGAGTTCTTTATATTCTGGAAACAAGTCCTTTCAAATATTTGTTTCTCCAAGTTTGTGGCTTGTCTTTACTTTTCATAGCAGTCTTTTTTTTTTTCTAACTTTTAAAATTGTATGTATAACATATATACAAAGCAAAGAAAGAAAAAAGCAATAGTTTTCAAAGCTCTTTTCAACAAGTAGTTACAGGACAGATCCCAGAGTTTGTCATGGGCTACCATACCCACATGTCAGATTTTTCCTTCTAGCTATTTTAATTTTCATTCAATTCAAAATTTTTTTTAAACTCCCCTTACTCTCTGATCCATGAAGTATTTAGAAGTGCGTTACTTTACTTCCATCTGTTTGGTAACTTTATCATTAAGATATTGATTCTAATTTAATTGTTTTGATCAGGGGAAATATTGGGATTTTAATTCTTTTAAATTTCTTAAAGTTTGTTTTATGGCCCAGAGTATGGTCTATCTTGATGTATGCTCCAAATGGCTTTGAAAAGAAAGTATTTTCTGCTTTAGTTGTGTAGAATGTTTTATTAATGTCCAGTTAGGTCAAGTCAGTTGAGAATATTTTCAGATCTTCTGTAGTGTAGTAATTTTCTATCCTTGTTCTGTTGAGTCATGACAGAGGAATATTGAAGGCTACACTATAATTGTGGATTTGTCTATTTTTCCATACAGTTCTATAAATTTTTAATTTAATTTATTTTGAAGCTGTGTTTTTGGTGAGGACACATTTAAGATTAGTGCCTTTTTAATGAATTGATTCTTTATAATTATGTAATGCCCCTCTTTATCCCTGATAATATTAATTATTCTGAGGTCTGCTTTATCTGATATTAATATAGCCATTCTGTCTTTTCTTTCTTTTCCATCCTTTTTTCTTTTTTTTATTGTTTATTTTTTGGTTTTGTTTATCTGTGTTTGAAAAAACAAAAAAACAAACAAAAACCACATACTTGTGTCAATGAGTCTTTCAAATCAGGAAACTAAAATGAAGCAGCAAATTCTCATACTATAGTCCAAAATACCAAGCAAAGATGTTTTGCTAGAATTCAAACTCTAACATTTATAGTCTATTTGTAAATCAAGATAAATTCACAATGATTGCTTTAGTTTGTTAAATGCTGCCAGAATGCAATATACAGAAACGGGATGGCTTTTATAAAGGGTTACAGTTCTAAGACCATAAAAACGTCCAAAGTAAGGTATCCAGAGATGTTATCTTGACTCAAAAAAGGGCCAATGACATTCAGCGTTTCTCTGTCAGCTAGGAAGGCACACGGCATTTCCCTAGCTCTCTCTCCCAGCTTCTCCTTTCAAAAACCTTCCCTGGGGGTGTTTTCTTCTGCATCCAGAAAGGTCTCTTATCTGTGTCAGCTCCGAAGTTTTGTCTAAATGGTTCCCTCTTAAAATCCTCCAATAAGCAACCCTACCTTGAAGGGGTGAAGACGCATATCCATGGAAACGACCTAATCAAGAAGCCCTACCCACAACTGGGTGGGTCATATCTTCAGGAAAAATTCAATAAAAAAGATTCCACCCAACAATACTGAGTCACAGTTAAAGAACATGGCTTTTCTGGGGTACACAACAGTTTCAAGCCGGCACAGTGATTTTCAACAAAAAGAGAAAAATTTTGCAGGGCCCCTATTATGCCAAAATCCTTTCTTTTAAATAAAGGTAATAATTTTTATTTAAGACATAACTAATTTAGACTTAAGACTAATTTCTATGAGAACTTCAACTGGTTACAAGTTTTAAAATTCAAGGTAAAGAAGATAACAATAAAACATACACAAAATTAAAAGATTAGATCCTTGGTAAACACTATGACCACATTGTAGACAATGTATATTTGGATCCTGCTTTTTTTCTCTTCTGATAATCTCTGCCTTTTAGTTGTGTCATTTAGATTATTTATGTTTAATATAATCATTAATAAGTTTGGATTTAAATCTACCATCTTCTCTCATTAGTTGCCTTTTATTTTTTAATCTTTTTTATTGTTATTTATTTTTCCCCTTTTCCTGGTTATGTTGAATTAATCATCTTTCATGATTCTTTATCATTTTTTATATAATACTCTTTATTATGCACAGAAGAACAGGAGAAACTGAGGTAATAGCCTTCTTTTTCTTTCAGGCTGTCTGTATTGGGAGTTCAGTGACTTATCTGGTTTATTATTTCAGATTCATTTTGGAAAATCTTGCCCACTATCTGTTCATGTCTTTCTTGTGACCACTATTTTTGTCTTCTTTTGGGACTCCAATTATATGGCTGCTAGGCCTATTTTATATGATCCCATAGCTCTGAGATGCCCAATTTGTATCTTCCACCCCCATCTGCACACCCTCATTTTATCTTTGGGTTAATTTTGGATTATTTCTATTGAATTGTTTTCAAGTTCACTGATTCTTGCTTCAATTGTGTCCAGTCTCCTCTTGAGATGGTTGAATGAATTCGTTTCTGTACTATATTTTGTTTCTAACTTTTCTGTTTTAATCTTTTTAAAACTTCACATTTTTCTACTGAAATTCTCCACTTGTTCATGCATGTTGTCCACCTTTTGTAATAGTTCTTTTAGCATACTATTTATGGTTATTTTAAAATTCATGTTGATAGTTTCAACAACTGAATCCTATCTGATTTTCATTCTGTTGATTGCTTTATCACTTGACATTGTTTTGTTTTTTTCTTGCCATTTGGATGTCTCATTATTTTTTATATAATACTCTTTATTGTGTGCAGAAGAACAGGAGAAACTGAGGTAATAGCCTTCTCCTTTTTTTTTCAGGCTGTCTGTATTGGGAGTTCAGTGACTTATTCTAGTAAGAGTTGAGCTAGTGGGCTTTGTGCCATCCTTACCTTCAGTACACCACAGGCTTCCCACATTTTACGCAGTTGGCTGCTGACCCCATTTGTTTGAAGTGTAATGTGTGGCACTACGGGATTGTGTTCCTATACCACCCTCATCTTTTAGCAGCTCGTGTATAGTTGCCAGCAGAAGGATTTCTTTTCATATTCTTGACCCTCTTCCAGTGATAGACTGTTTTTGCTTGTTACTTGGTGTTAAGCGTGTGGTGGGGCAGGGTGGAATTCTCTGATGTTCATCATAAGTGCTGTGCTCCTGGGCATCGGTGCTTATCACCATTTTCCCCCCAGACTTGCCCTTTCTTCCCTGTGACAACCAGACCCTGCCATGTATTTGTGGTTGGTCCTGGGCAGGGGTATCTTGACCCTCCGGTAGTGGTAGATCTCATCTTGGTGTTGGTACAGGAACCTTTGTCCATAGCGTTTTTCCCTACCACCCATGTGGCAGAGATTTTTTGCTTCTACCCCTGTCCCAGCAGCAGTATCTTTGCCTATGTCCTGGGGCTGACAGTGTTTTCTAACCCTTCCGCAGAAGGGAGAGGCTTGTTTGCTTCTGTTCTCTCCTGAATCAGTGGATTTTTGCCTGGACCCAGGGGCAAGATGGTTTTCTGTTTTCTACTAGTGACTTGCATTTTTTGCGGTAGTGAGGCTTCAGATGTCCTTGTCACCTCGGAGACGCTTGCCCCAATGTGCAGGGCTCCCTTGGGTTCCCAGCCCCATCTCTACTCCTTCCCACGAGCACCCAGTCAAGGCATGAGGAAGAGAGCGTTCAAGTGAGTGGAAACTCCCTTTGTGTCTAGAGTTTCCAACTATTCCAAAGACCACATTTGGCTTTTAAAAATTTGTTAAAATTTGAGATGATTTTGTCTTAATAGTTGTGTATGGTGGTCGCTTTTCTTGTGGCTTTCCAAAAGTGAAATGGTTTCTTCTTGGAAGGCCTGTCACTCTTTGGATGTGAGTTTACTTGGTTGCCTTGTGACCTTGACACTTTGATCCAAGGGAACTTCTGATTTTTATAGATCTGGTCTTTTCTCATTAGGGTGGGGATGGCATTCCTTAGTGGCTTTCAGCATTCAAAACAAAAGTGGAACTATTTAAGATTTCTTGACAATGTGTATTTCAAATTTTTGTTTATGCTGATCCCTCATTAATATTTTCCTTCCCTTCATCTGCATCTTGAACACTTCTTCAGGATTGAATCCAAGGAACCACTTCCTCCCAGAAACTTTTCCTGATCCCAACAAGCAGAATGGAACATTTCTTTCATTTTTTTTGTGCCTGTGGAAACCCTTAGTGATATTGGGCAGCTTTGATTTCGAGGCCTCTCCCCCTGGGACCTATTTTTCTACTTCCATTTGTGACTGATGGTTGGTAGATTTTAGATAGGGTCATAGAGTAAACCTGAGGTGAAAGATAAGGTTATAAACCTTTATTTATTAATGGAATGAAAATTTGTGAAATTACTCCATGTAAGTCCTGGTGCTGTTTAGTTTATACAGTTGCTGCTTTTGACCTAAATTTTTTTCAGAAGTAAGGTTTCAGTTCATAGAACCTGATTCTTTAAAATAGGGTATTGATTACATAAATAGGATATAGCCATAAAATGAAATACAATGGAGTTTTAGAAAACAAAAAAGAAACTCCTCATATCCAAACATGGAAAAGTCTCTAGGTTATACTAAGTGAAAAAAAAAGAGGCTGCACAACTGTGAATGTTTTGTTAAGAAGGCAGGAGGAATGAAAGGATATTTTCATTTACATGTATTTGCAGTCACTGGAAGGATATACAAACACTAATTGAAGGGATGACCTATCCATAAGCAAGGGCAAAGTGGACCTCATGCGGATGCCGTATGAATGAGGCTTTTCAGATATATGTTCCTTTTTACATCATTTCAATTTTTTGAACCATGTGAATGTAGTATGTATTCAAAAATTAAATTAATAATGAACATAACTGGATTTTAGAAGATATGAAAAATATTTCAGAGGTGATCACAATTGTTGGCCTGTGAAATGAAAACCATGTGTGAGGTATCTTTATTTTGCACAAACCTGATTTACTTATCATGATAAATAATGATAAAGTAAATACAAAGTGTGGAAAATTGTAGAGGGCAAGATCTTATGAATCTTTTTCCAGTTGAAGAAATCTATAAAAAAAGATGTCATTTCTAGGACAATGAGGAAGGTTTTAGTTATAGGCCCAGTGAAAGTGTGGACGATTATAGAAAGCAGAAAGAAACACCGTGTATAGGCAACAACTACGGCAGAAATACACAGGACTCCCAATGGGAAGGGAAACTGTTTCTTACTCATGGAGTCACCAGGAATATCCATGGAAACTGGTTAAATGTATTTATTGTCAAGAACTATAAGGAGATTAGAATACTAAAGTTATTCTTATCACAAATTAAAACATTACAAAAAAGCAATTACTTTATTTAAACAGATTATAAACCAGAGACTGATCTTACTGACAAACAAATATTTAAGAAGAAACTTTATAAAGTAAGAGGTGGTAAAAATGTTGTTAGGAAAACTGGTTGGTAATTGGGAATACAGTTTAGAGCCAAATCTCATTCCATACATAAGATTGAAATATTCAAAAAATTAATTGGGAAGAAAGTGAAAATCAGAGTAGATATCTGCTGTTATAAAGGGGAGATAAATTTCTTAGTAGAGAAATAATAAATGACAAAGGCAATGATGGCCAAATCTCACCACCTAAAAATTAAATCAGTATTAAAGGCCAGTGAGTTAAGGTCTGGAAGTGTTACTGTGGAGAGGTTAATTCCCACCACCTTACCCTTCACTCTTCTTTTTGAGAGTCAGATTTAATGCCACCAGTTAAAAGGAATGTTTGGTGATGAGGTTGAGGATGTGTAAGTGAATTGTTTTATAATGTAAGAGAGCTTCCAGAGGACTCTGTGGAAATGGTTGAAAGGAAGAACAGTGTGGGGTAACAAATGGGGTAGGTGAGAAGGCCTTAAGAGCAGTGTGGCTATGAACATAGGAGAGAGGGTAGCTGGCCAGAATGGTTTATGCTTGGAAGAGTCACAGGTGTAATTAACTAGCCCAAGATTCCTGAACAGACCTTTGGTAATGATTGTTTCAGGAGCCTGGCCCACTGTCTTTCTTTGTGATCTAAAGAGAGTATTAGTGAGCAGCTTAATGGTAGTGGGTATTTAAGGCAATTAGGCTTTAAATAGTGAAAGCCAGTAAGGCTCTCATTTTTAAAAAGTCTCTGATGTCTGCAAAGTCCTCACTATTTGGAGTTAGCTTTGAAGTAGAGTAGGATTAAGTATTACCCTTAGTTTAGTAAAATCCTGTTTGTAATATCCCACTGCCAGTGATCCAGGAATGAATGGTAGCCATGAGTGGGAGCTTCCTTATCATAGAGTTATCTTCTGCTGGGAATTCTATTTCCTATTATTCCACATTACCTAGAACTGAATATTGCTACTGTGATGACTTTGGTAGTTGTGATAAGTGAGCTCATGGTTACTGGACCCTTACCCCTTCAGGGTACTGCAGTACAATTCTGACATTAGTTACCTACGGTCAGTGCAGACTTTACAGGTTAAGGACACAATCTTCCACATGATTGACCTTACTTCTGGCAACACCTGCAAGTTCTGCGGTTCCCAGGGCCATCCTCACATCTGATCAGCTTGGTTACAAATTTCAGGGGTTTCCATTTTGCTCTCAGGTTTGATAATTTGCTTGAACAAATCACAGAACTCAGAAGGGCACTATAGTTTTCTTATAGCGAAAAAGGATACAAATAAGAAGCCAGAAGTGAAGCATAGGGAGAGGTCTGGGAGGGTCTGAGACATGAAGCTTCCAGAGACCTCTCCTTGTAGAGTCACCTTTTAGGCACATGGATGTGTATTATCTACCAGAGAAGCTCATTCAAGCTCCAATGTCCAGAGTTTTTAATTGGAATTTCATTGGGTAGGCGCAGTTGATTGAATCAATACCCACACGGTTGAATTTGATCTCCAGCTCCAATCTCTCCTCTCCCTGAAGTCAGACCCATATTACCTGGTTCAAAGCCTCAAACCTATAATCACCTGGTGGTTTGTTCTGGCCTGGGCAGCCCCCATCCTAAGACTATAGGTGTGGCCAGCCCCACTCTGAGTCATAACCCATCAGGTATAGGCCACCATGAATAACAAAGACACTGCTATCACTTAGTAAATCCCAAGGTTACCCTCGGCAAAGACCAGACCTTTCTTTTGAGACCTCATTCTTTACTAAACAGTAATGCAAATCCCAATTTGCTGGGGACCTCCTTGGAGGATCTAAACTAATTACCTCTTACCAACTCTATGTGTGGATCTGTTTTACCTGTGCTTAATGAAGAAAAATTTTAATTCCTCCCTCCCCCCCTTTTTAACTTACAGAAGTGACAAGAATGGGAATTGGCAGTTCTTGAACAACTAAAGCATCTGTATTGGAATCTTTCTATGCTTACAGGGAAACAATGTATACCTAATATTTGTGATTTTTCAGTGAACTAAGTGTGTCTTCCTTTTCCTACTGTAGATATAGTCATACTAATGGGAATATAACTGGAACGGACTCTGATGATAAAATCAAGGACCATCAGGCAAGATCATGCAGTAGGAATCTTTGCTTCCAAATGAAGACACCAACATTTGAAATTTCTGCTTATTGTAAGGTATTTGAACTATAATTTTACTTTAATTTGACTCCTTGCCTATCATTTTATAATATTGATTTCTATCTATATAGGTTCCATAAGTTTGTAAGTTCTCATACATTCGAATGGTTGGCTTTTAGAGAAAAGTTCAACCTTACCCCATCTGTTCTTTCTCCCCCCACCAAAAAGCTCAGAAAAGATCAATATTTTAAGTGAAAGTGTTCTTTAGAATTAGAAAAGTATGTCAAGCATAAGAAGCATGTCAAGTATAAGGAATAAACTGAGTGTAGATTAAGACTCAGTGAACTATCGGTATTTGAAAAATTTGAATAAAAAATGTCAATTTAATAATTATTTATATTATGACCCTCTGAGATGAACAACTGAATTTAGCCTTGGAGGCCGCAATGTAATACTGGAGAGCTTAGCGATTGCCCTTCAGTTTGATTTGGAAACCTTTTCTCTCAAACTGATTTTTAAGGCTTTTCTTTTCACTTTGACTTCCCATAGACTGTTCTTGTAGGATTTGGGGGATCAGATAGATTAGTTTTGCTTGGACCAGAAAAACGAGATATATAATCAAAGAATCAAGTGACACTTCCAAAGTAAGTGGATCCCTACTTTAAATACTATATAAAACGATTGAAAACAAAGAAAGAAATGTAGTAGCAACAGAAAATAAAAATAATCCTCTCTGATTTTCTATAATACACATAAATTCCAAACATGGCAGAATTAACTAAGTGCTTATTTAAAAACAAAATATTTTTTATTTTAATTTTTTTTCCAAATAGGTAGAAAGTATGAAAAGATATTCACTTTATAGAATAGGCCAAAGTTGATTGATTTCTCTGGATATAATACAGAGGTTTGTAAATTAATATTTTGCTAGAATACAGAGATGGTGCAATTTGAGAACAATTATCACTTATTGATAGACTTCTTATTACATTCTGTTCAGAAAAAGGATATGTAAGGCAATCCATTCCAAAATAGTAAGAATTCATATTATTGGACATTCCTAAGACTGCCTCAGTTAAAATAGACAGAACATCACTGAAAAGGGGATGGTATTTTTGAGGCATTTTCTGCCGAAAAGTCGCTTCAAATGAAGGACCTGTAGAAAAAGAATGAGGTTGCTCTGATGAGAATGTTTAAAACTTCTCTGGAAGCTAGAGGATGTAATGCACTTTTCTAAAGATTTTTTGTGTTATTTTGAATCAGATGATAATGGTGATTAAATATATAATTTGTCTTATCAAAACCATTTTACTGGGTGCATGGGTGGTTCAGCAATAGAATGCTCACCTTCCATCCAGGAGACCTGCGTTTGATTCCCGGACCATGCACCCCCCCAAAAAAACAAAAAAACAAACAAAACATTTTGCTTAAATTATTAGATATGTCTTTCATTCTTACTTTTATTTTACAACATTGGATGAATGCCCAAGCTTTGGCCAGAATAACTCTAGATATGTAGGAAGAGTTAAAAATGAAATTGGAGACGTCGTTCCCTGAAAATGTTTACTGTGGGATTAGGAAGACTAAATACACTCATCTGGAATAATTTAAAAGCAATAAAATAAGCACAGTTACAAAATGAGAATTTAGAATCTCTTTTCTTAAATAATATAGTTAAGTTCTAAATTGAAACCTCAGGAAAGTAAAGATAGGAAATAGGGAACTCTGATCAGTTGAATTTGCTGATTAATTGTGGTTGTTAACTGTTTATGCTACTACTTGTAACGGTGTCACATAAACTAAAATAGATTACTTAAATTCTTAAATTATAAATTTCTAATTCATCAGTTTCTTACATCTCTACTCTTGGAAGCTTTTGCAGTGATATGCCCTATTAAAATTTGTCCTTTTTCCTTTTGAAAGTGAAGAAAACTGAAAATTGCACAAGTCTGTGGTCAGAAGTTTTGTATTTGCTCAGTATTTTATATGTGACAATATTTTCATGTAATTTTTTTTTTTTGGAGACAAGTACAGATTTTGAGATTGTAGGATTTGGTTGTTTTAGGGAAATCAAAGCACAAAATTAGTACTTGAGTTATGACCCTAGAACATTTGCAGGATTTTATTATGTCTTGGATTACAGTTTGCATTAAATGAAAAAGGTACCTTTAAAAATATTTTGATTGCACTTAAGAAAAACATTTCAGAACATATTTAAGCAAGTTATATTAAGGGAATGGGCTTTCTCTGGTGCCTTGCTATAGTTTTCTGTGGTATGATGGAAAGAACACAGCTTTGGCTCTTCGGCCTTCTGTGCTTCTTTTGGGAATTGAATTAGTCTTTCTGTCTTAGTTTTCTTTTCTATAATACTTAAATTTTAGATTGTAATGAATAAATGAAGTAAGTATGTGAAATAACCTGCAATAATGCTTTCCAGTTGAAATTAATTAATGCCATTGCTAAAGACCTCTACAGCTAAAGACCTGTAGACCACACTGCAGAAGCATCATTTGGAGTTATTCTCATAGCAAAATACAGGTCAACTTGCACTACTACTGAGAAGCTTGTAAAACCAGTTTCAACGTTAATGACAAATATTATGCTTGGAGAGAAAGTAAAGTGAGCTTTTGGCAAAAATCCCTTATCAGAGACATACCATCTGCAAAAGCAATTACGATCGTGTACACATGCCAGCAGATATTTTGCTTTTCAGTTGGATGAAAGCACTGATGTGCACGCACTTGATATAGGTATGTTAACCTGTTTATTACTGAAAAATCCACACTGCAGGACAAGAGGTTTTAAATTTTTGTTGTTGATTTTTTAAGTCATTGTAATCTTGAAAAGTTACACTGGGTTCCCTTCTCACAAAAGCACCAGCAATTTGAGATGCAGGAAAAGGTGTACTTGCTTTGTGAGTAAAAGAGGATGCACTAGGGTATCAATTCAAGTCCTATATATTCAGACAAAAGAGTTGGTATTTAGTAATGTGATTTAAATGTCACAGAAAATAGTGCAAATTGTGATTGTGAGCAGTTTTTGGCCACTAAAAGCCATGTCTTTTCAGAGTTTTATAAAAAAACAAAGAAGAAGAAAGCAAGTATAAGATTCTGCTTCCCACAGTAATATATGCTGACTGTGTAGGGAAAAAGGATTACATGTTTCTATGTTTGATTTTAGTGAAATGAGATAAAGAGATATTTCTTTACCACTGTTACTACCCTTTCTGTGATTTCAGGGGGATTGCTCAGGGATATAACTTAGGAACTTTGGTATTTTGAAAAGCCTGAACTTATGAATTCATGTTTACAATATCATGAGTTTTAAGGTTAAGTATAAGGTATGAGGATTTTGTAAAAGTCTTAGTTATGGTACAAATTAATTTGGTCTCTAAGAGTTTGACCATTTCCTACACTTTATGATTCTTTTCATTTATCAAAGCCAAAAAGTGGTGAATTTTTATTGTGTATATTTACAAATCACATCCCAATTTCAGAATAGAAAATGAAGAAATGCTTTCTAGAACCAAAATGCAAGCACAGAGATTAGTAATCTTTTTGCTCTGATCTCTCAAGTTGGAGCATTTAACTTTCCAGTTTTGAGTGAAATATGCTTGTTTTGGGTTCAGTGAGATGTAGTAAGTAGATTTCAGTGAGAAATTTTGCTAAGATATTTTGATTCATGTTCATTCTCAATATCCAGACCTGTATGACAACAAATGACTTATAATTAATAATTAGGATTTTTAAATTTAGTAAAAATAAAGAATAATAAAGTAACCAGCTGAATATAGAACTTGGCTTAAGGCTTAAACTGATTCCAGGCCTGGGGCCTTGAACATCTAGCAAAGAAGTCACCAAGTGCTGATATGGTTATATCAGAACCACTCAGGAACTTAATGAGATGTGCTCCTCCTGACCAAAGATGAGGCAATTTGAGCATCAATAAGGATAACCTCAGTACATTGAAACTCATCAAATATGGTTAAATTGTGAATTCATAAAGATATTTAAAACATCTCATTAATTTTCTATGAAATATGATAAGGAACCAATACATTATTATTATTTTTTAACTTTTTTATTGTATAGTATAGCATATATACAAAGCAAAGAAATAAAAAAGCAATAGTTTTCAAAGCATTCTTGAAAAAGTGATTACAGATAGATCTGAGTTTGTCATGGGCTGCCATATGATCCTCTCAAAGTTTTCCTTCTAGCTGCTCCAGAATATAGGCGGCTAGAGGGCTTAAATACTTTTTCATCATCACAATCGACTTTTTTTTCCTTCTTTTTTTGTGAACAATAACATACAAAAAAGCTATAAATTTCAAAGCGCAGCACCACAAGTAGTTGTAGAACATGTTTCAGACTTTGGCATGAGTTACAATTCCACAATTTTAAGTTTTTACTTCTAGCTGGTCTAAAATACTGGAGACTAAAAGAGATATCAATTTCAATGATTCAGCATTCATATTCATTTGTTAAATCCTATCTTCTATGTATAATTCCATCATCACCTTTGATCTTTCCATATCTCTCTTTGGGGTTGTTTTGGCTATTGCAATTCTAAATTTTTGATATTGGAAGGGTCTGTCAGTAATATGGGGTAGGGAGATGGAACTATCTGATGTTCTGGAGAGGCTGGGCTAGGTTTCAGGACTTATCTGCACCAGGGACCCACTGGAGGTTGTAGGTTTCGGAAAAGTTACTCTAGTGCCTGGAACCCTTGTGGACTCTTATATATTGCCCTAGATGTCCTTTAGAATTGGCTGGAATGGTCCTGGTTGGGGGTTGGCAGGTTATGATAGGTAGCAAGGTCTACCTGAAGATTGCATATGAGCAACCTCCAGAATAGCCTCTCGACTCCGTTTGAACTCTCTCTGCCACTGATGCTTTGTTAATTACACTTGATTTCCCCCTTTTGGTCAGGATGTAATTATTGATCCTATGGTGCCAGGTCTGGATTCATCCCTGGGAGTCATTTCCCACGCCACGAGGGAGGCATTCACCCCTGTATGTCATGTCCTATATAGGGGGGAGGGCAATGATTTCGCTTGCAGAGTTGGGCTTAGAGAGAGTAGGGCCACATCTCGAGCAGCAGCAGACATCCTCCAGAAGTAATTCTTAGGCATGCCTTTGGGTAGTCTAAGCTTCTCTGCTACCTACATAAGCTTCACAAGAGTAAGCCTCATGATCAAGGGCTTGGCCTATTGATTTGGATGTCTGAAATGTTTGGCACAGTGTCAGGGAATTTCCTGATGGTAAGATAGTTCCATAGTCTTTCTCCCTTCCCTATGGGGACATTGCAAATACTTTTTGATAATCTGCTTTATACTCTAGGATGTTTCAGGCATTATAATAATTTATACAGGATTAAAGACCTCTTTTCTTATTCTGGGCTTCCTGTGTTTCACTTGTTCAAATAGTTGTTCAGATAGGTTGAATTAGATTATGCACTTCAGAAAATTTCAGTTCTGGATCAAATAAACCTTTCTTCCTTTGGTCTCAAAGAGTACCAACACATTATTTTAACAATTAATAAATGAAGGGAAACTATCAAGCTGTCCAATACAAACTGTATTTCAGGGCACCCAAATAGTTGAGAAGAGAAGTTTCTTTTCTCTCAAGTATTCTAGTTAATAAATGAATAAGGAGTGATAGAGTAGAATATCATCATTTTATAATGAATTATTGGACCTAAACAAAGATCATCAGTGGCTGCTAACATTATAGAAAAAAAAAAAATGCAACCAGACATTAGTTTTCTCTTAATGGAAGCTCACAGTACTACCTATGAAGTAACCTTGCCAAAAAATTGAACTTGAGCCTGAATCTGATCAATCCTCTAGGTATGATGACCAGTTTAGAGGAAACAGAGGAGGTAGAGAAACATATTAAATGCTACGTTGGAGCTGCAGTCTCAAAATCTGAACTGTGGGAAACTCCTTAGGACACATGACTTGCTTTCTTCAGTAATAAATTGTAAGGGAAAAAAAAGAGAAGTGGAGGGGAAATTCATAGATTAATAATGATGCTTGGACTTTATTTGGATTCAGATTTTAATAAACACTTATGAAATAATCATTGAACTTGATAGTTATTTGATGTTAAGGAATTATTGTTAATTTCTGGGTGTGGTAGTAATATTTTAGTTAAATTTAAAAAGAGCTCTTATCTTTTCGAGGTACGTATGTCTGGGAGCACCTTCATTATTATCAGGAGGCTGTGGTTGGGGATGATATAAGATTGACTATGAGTTAATCATTGTTTAAGCAAGGGTTTTTTCTCTTTGTTGGCTTATAAGAATACAATTGAATTACATCTGTTTAGTAACTACTGAATGCTTATTTCTAAAATTTTGAGTGTGTTGGATGTTCTGCAAAGAAAAGCATATTGTCTGCAAAGGACAGTTTTATTATGTAATGTTTACTATTTAGCAGGCTATTCTAAGCATGGTATGGATTTTAACTCATTGATCCTCACAGAATTCCAGTGAAGTAGATATATTATCATCTTCCTCATACCTTTAATGAAATTGAGTCACTGAAAAATGTAACTTGCCGAAGAGCTCGCTAGCTTTTTTAATCCAGACATTCTTGCTCGAGTCTGTGCTGTGTTAACTTTATATCTCTCCTTATAAAAACCCTTCTCATCTTTTTCTTTCTTTTGTTTCTCTTACTGTTTGTTATCTTTTGTTTGTCTTAGTGTGTTGGCCAAGTTGTTCAACTTTTTTTTTTTTTTATTAACGAAAAGAAAAAAAAAAGAAATTAACACAACATTTAGAAATCATACCATTCTACATATGCACTCAGTAATTCTTAACATCATCACATAGATGCATGATCATCGTTTCTTAGTACATTTGCATCGGTTTAGAGGAACTAGCAACACAACAGAAAAAGATATAAAATGTTAATATAGAGAAAAGAAATAAAAGTAGTAATAATAGTAAAAAACAAACAAAAAAAACCCTATAGCTCAGATGCAGCTTCATTCAGTGTTTTAACATGATTACTTTACAATTAGGTATTATTGTGCTGTCCATTTTTGAGTTTTTGTATCTAGTCCTGTTGCACAGTCTGTATCCCTTCAGTTTCAATTACCCATTATCTTACCCTGTTTCTAACTCCTGCTGGACTCTGTTACCAATGACATATTTCAAGTTTATTCTCGAATGTCCGTTCACATCAGTGGGACCATACAGTATTTGTGCTTTAGTTTTTGGCTGGACTCACTCAGCATAATATTCTCTAGGTCCATCCATGTTATTACATGCTTCATAAGTTTATCCTGTCTTGAAGCTGCATAATATTCCATCGTATGTATATACCACAGTTTGTTTAGCCATTCTTCTGTTGATGGACATTTTGGCTGTTTCCAAGTTGTTCAACTTTTAAAGAGCAGTTTTTTATTTGTAATGTTTTATTTTGAAAGTTGTCTTAATAGGGATTCCAGAGTCCAAGTGAGTTTACTCCTTTACTCATTAAGAGACTAAGAATTGACTTAGTGTGTAGCTACAAACCAAAGAATAAAATGTATTATGTCAGCTTCTACTGTTTTTAAAAAATTTTTTTTATTATTATTTTTACCTCCTTATCTATAAGCAACCTTTTTATAGCTCATTTTTTACTTTCAATTTATTTTTGAAGTTTTTGGTCCTACTTACAGAATTTCTTTGTTTGTGACTCTTAGATAAAATTGTCCCCTCCTCCCAACAACTCCCACACTTGTTACATAATTACCTCCTACCTCACCTTGCATAGGTTGCATAAGATAAAATGAGGTAAAGCACTTATTATATTGTTTAGCAAATGACATGTATCTAGAAAATATGCTGTTTTGGCTTAAGAGACAACTGCTTCAAACTTTTGTTTAAAAGCTGTTCTTTGTTCTTTAATTACCTTTTAAAAAGGAGAATATGGCTTCATTTTTTAAGAAGTCCTAAGCCTGGGACAGTTGGGAAAAACTGTTGATTATGTGTTATGGTGGTTTAATGAGTAATCTCTGTGTTCTCTGCAAGGAACTTTTTATGACAATCTTTGAGTTTGAGAAAGATAACTGAGTGAGTTGGTTGCCAGAAGAAAGCTTGCCTAATAAATGGTGGAGGGAGAATAGTTTAGGGGTAAATGAGACTCATCTCAACTTCACATTTTGATTGTTTGTTTGCTTTTGGGTGCATAGGCCAGGAATCTAACCTGGTTTCCTGCTTGCAAGTGAGTATTCTGCCAGTGAACCACCCGTGCATGGTTCGTGGTTTTTTTTTCTCTTTGACCAGCTGCAAAAGACACTTTGAGGTGGTAAGATAGTTAAGCTTCG
This sequence comes from Tamandua tetradactyla, assembly GCF_023851605.1. Lineage (NCBI taxonomy): Eukaryota > Metazoa > Chordata > Mammalia > Pilosa > Myrmecophagidae > Tamandua > Tamandua tetradactyla. Next base: position 7,874,510 of record NC_135329.1, read on the forward strand.
TGATATGAGGCATACAGTTTTTGTAAGAAGGAAAACTTTTGTTTTCACCCCAAAAGTATCAGTTGGATCACAATGGCAGATAACCTTTTCCTAATGGGTATGGAAGATGGTCATCTGAAGACCAGTTAAAAATTGTGATTTTTTTCTGTGCTTTACTGTCCCAACTCCAACACAGCTGCACCTGTTCTGTTGTGAAGCAGTAAACTGAAGCAACCTTTAAATATATCCTTAATAGTAACTTTTGAAATGATATTATAGTATTAGGAAAGTGAAGATGTAGAGGCCCAAGAGTTTTCTTCCATTTTTTCAAATGACAGTGATAATTATTGAATGCCATGGCTTATTGAAATTACCTAGCTGATCTTACTTGATTGTCAATATCCTTTCTCAGTAACTGATACAGTAAATAAACAGAAAATCACTACAGATATAGAAGACTTGAACTGTACAATCAACCATTTTGTCCTGACTGACATTTATAGAAGGAATGTAGTATGACATTCTACTATTGAATTTCTTTTAATCCTGATTCAATACTGTATTTTTGAAACTCTTGATTAGATTATCTCCACAGAGATGTGACGCTCCCGATTGTGGGTGTGATCTTTTGTTTAGAAGGAGATGTGACTCTACCCATTCCAGGTGGGCCTTGATTAGTTTACAAGAGTCTTTAAAAGGGAAAACATTTTGGAGAAACCTAAGAAGTGACAGAGCTCCCAGAGAGAGAGCCTACAGAGAGAGAGCTGACAGAAACTTCAGAGCAGAGCTGACATAGCTGCTGACACCTGTAGAATAGAGACACAGATGTTTGGAGATGCTTGGAACCCAGCAGACGTTGCCATGAAATGTCAAGCAAGCAGAGAGCCACAGGAAGCCAAGAGATGAAAGCCAGCCCTGGAGAAGCAAAGTGAGGAACTCCACAGAAACAGAGGCTGAGAGTAACAGAGACTAGCACAGGACCAGCATGCCCGCAGCTGACAGAGGTGCTCCAGACTCATCAGCCTTTCTTGAATTAAGGTATCTTTACCTGAATGCCTTAGTTTGGACATTTTCATAGGTTCACAACTGTAAACTTTCAACTTATTAAATTCCCTTTTTAAAAGCTGTTCCATTTCTGGTATATTGCATTCTTGTAGTTTAGAAACTAATACAGTATAGATTTAGGAAAACTAAGCTTGAATGTTACAAGAAAAATATTTAAGGATTTCACTAGCTCATTTTAAATTTATGATGTGCTGGATTCCTAAAAGTCGTTATAAGTATAAACATACTAATTGAGGTATAGTGTCTCACGCAAGAAAAGTCATAGTTTCCACATGCCATTTGTTTTACCATTTAAGAGAAGGAGGGATGCTTATTGGTTTGAAAATGGTGTTTATGGAGTAACTTTTTCAGTACTTTATCACTTTAACTTCCTCAGTTAAAAATGTACTTGGATGTGTTTACTATGGACCTGAATTTCAATAGCTATTGGGTTTTTTTTTAGAATTTCTTAAATCTTTGAAATTAGAAATTCCTCACATTATTAAGAAACACTGTTTGTCACTTATGGGCCTAGCTATTTAAACATAAAATTAGTTTCCTTACAAAATTGAGACTCTCTGTCTTTTTTATAATGTCATATGAATATATTTAATGCTAGTAAAAATTTAAAGTCTGAAGAAGTATAGTGTGAGACTCACATTGCTACTAATGGGGTTTATTTAGTCACATAAAGCTTTTAATTTAAATTTGGGATTATGTATACTTCTCCAATTGATCATGGGACATTAAAAAAAAAAGCCAGTTTTATATTAAGCCACAAAGAAAAGCCTTAGTAAATTCTATAAAAGCTGAAACCATGTATGTCCATTCTCTGACTACAACAAAAGTTTAAAATGAGTTTTTAATTGAGTTTCCAACTCAATCCCTTGGAAAAATCAAACAGAAAACTTTCTTAAATAAATATTGGGTCAAACAGGAGATCAAATATACAGTAACTGACTATTTAGCAAACAGGATATCAAATAAATAAGACTGAGGCTAGGACTAATCCTGTGTTTAGAAGTAAATTCATTGATAATGATCTACAACTGAACCCTAGAGTTTAGTAAAATAATGAACAGCAAAACTAATTTGAAAAAAAGGAAGCTATGAATAGGATAAAAGTAGATGTAGAACTATAAAACAGAAAACATAAAATTTAATTTATGGAAATCTGCTCTCCAACTAATTGTTGTAATGTACTTTGAAATACAATACTTCGTTAATGTTGTGAAGTTAGTACAAATCTCTCTGAACAGTGGTTACTTCAGAGCAGTGGGATTCATTAGGGGAGGAGTTATTTTTTACTATGGTTTCTACTGTAAACACAGATGACTGTTGAAATTAAGACAGTTGAAAAGAGAAACTGTTTATCAGCCCAACCCTTAATAAGTTGTCCAGAATAAATAGATGACAATAAACTATGAAGGATATCAAAGTAGGACTATTAAGCCAACTCTCAGCCATCTTTGAAGGCTTCTTGGAGGAGGTGACATCTGCCTTCAAGTTTGAAAATTGAGTATGAGTTATTCAGGCTGAGAAGGAGGCTTTAAATATTGGGCAGAGGGAACACTGAACAAAAAACAAAGAATTGTGAAGAAGTATAAAGTTTTTATCATGGCTCAGATAGCATTAAAATGTGAAGAAAGAGAGGCATTTTTAGAGAAATAAGGAATAAAACAAGACACAGTATTTCTTGGTCTAGACCAGGAGATGTCTGTTCCCATGAGCTGGGTTGTTGGACATTTCCTGAGTGGTTCCTTTTAATGCTTGAGTTTTACAGCTTGATAGTTTACTGCTCCAGTTTGCCATTTTTCCTGTTTTGTTTCTTAGGCCCTATTTAGCCTTCTTTGTATATGGTAAAACTATGATATCAATTAAGTCATCACATAATTTTGAGCTACTTGATCAAGGTAGTTCACAATTTCAATAGTAGAATGTCATACTACATTCCTTCTATAAATGTCAGTCAGGACAAAATGGTTGATTGTACAGTTCAAGTCTTCTATATCCATAGTGATTTTCTGTTTATTTACTGTATCAGTTACTGAGAAAGGATATTGACATTTCTAACCCAACTTGCATATTAGCCTAATTTTTCCTTTCAGTTCTGCCAGTTTTTGTTTAATATATTTTGAAGTTTCCTTGATGTCTTCTTGATGAATTGACCCTTTTGTCGTTATGTAGTAACTCTTTATCCCTGGTGATGTTGTTTGCTTTTAACTGTGCTTTGTCTGATATTATAAGCATACCACCTTTTTATTTGATTAGTGTTTACTTGGTATATCTTTTTGTATCCTTTTACATTATCTGTGTCTTTATGTTTAGATTGTTTCATATGCACACAACAGATAATTGAGACTTGGCTATAAAACCAAACTGACAATCTCTACCTTGTACTTGGAATGCTTGGCCCATTTATGTTTAATGTAATTATTGGTAGTTTAAATCTGCAGTTGTGCTACTTATCTTTTTGTCTCATTGTCTTTGCTCCTTTTCCCCCTCTTTTTCTGATTTTTTTTTCTTTTTGAATGACTGCATTTCATCACCTCTATTGCCTTCCTGTTCTTAGTTTTGTTTGGTAATGGTTGCTCTATGGTTTACAGCATGTATCTGTAGATTATCTCACTTTCCTCTCAAATAATACTATACCATTTCCACTTCTTTAAAATGTAAGAATCTTGTAAAAGTATGCTTCCATTTCCCTCATTTCCTACTTTAGGCTAATGTCGTACACTTTGCTTTTTGCATATGTTATAAATTTCACTGTATATTATGTTTACTGTAAGCAGTATCTTTTAAAGAAATTAAAAACTGAGAAGAAATGTATAGTCTTTTATATTTATTCATATATTTACCAAACTGTGCTCTTCAGTCCTTTCCATATTTTGATGTGATAATATAAATTTTTCCCTTTTCCTGAAAGAACATTTCTTAAGTGTACCTCTGCTGATTATGGTTTTGTTTTCCACCATAGTTTGTCTGAAAACATTTTACACCTTCACTTCTTTAAAAATTCCTATCTGCTTATTTTTTTAAAATGCAATTTTATTGAGCTATATTCACACACCATAAAATCCATCCAAAGTATACAGTCTGTGGCTAACAATATCATCACATAGTTGTACATTCATCACCACAGTCAATTTTAGAACATTTTTATTACTCCAAAAAAAAAAGAACCTCAAACTTCCCATATCCCTTAGCCTTTCCATCAACCCCTAGCATCGATGCGATACATTTGTTACTATTGATGAAGGAATATTAAGATATTACTGTTTACTATAGTCCATGGTTTGCAGTAGGTGCATTTTTCCCCATTAACCACTCTGTTATCAACTCCTTGTAATAGTTTCATACATATGTTCTAGTTCATAGAAGAAATTTTTTATGTTTATAATGTCAATCACAGTCATCATCTACACAGGATTTGCTATTTTATACAGTTCCATGTTTTAACCTTTGGCTTTCCTTCTGTTGACACATGACACTAAACTTCCCCTAATTGTCACATTCACATACAATTCAGCCCTGTTACTCATACTCAAAATAATGTGCTGTTGGGCGGACAATGGTGCCTCAGTGGCAGAGTTCTCGCCTGCCGTGCCAGAGACCTGGGTTTGATTCCTGGTGCCTGCCCATGTAAAAAAAAAGAAAGAGTGCTGTCGTGACCCCTATCCATTTCCAACATTTAAATCAACCTAGTTAAAAATTGTGCACATATTAAGCAACTGCTCTGTATTCTCTAGCCACATTCTATCTCCTGTTAATCTATTTTCTAGATTCTCTATGAGTTTACATATTATACTTAGTTCGTATTAACAAGGTCATACAATATTTGTTCTTTTGTGTCTGGCGTAGTTCACTAAACATAATGTCCTCAGTGTTCATCTCTATTGTTGCAGGCTTCAGTATTTCATTCCTTCTTATGCTGAATAATATTCAGTGGTATGTTAAAACCACATTTTGTTTACCCATTCATCAGTTGATGGACTCTTGGGTTGTCTCCATCTTTTGACAACTGTGAATAATAGTGCTGTGAACATTGGTGTGTAAATGTCTGTTCACATTCCTGCTTTCTGTTCTTCCTGAGTGGTGGGGTTACTGGATTGTAGGGCGATTCTATACTTAGCTTTCTGAGGAACCACTAAACCATCTTCCAAAGTGGCTATACCATTTTACATTCCAACCAGCAGTGAATAAGTGTTCCTTTTTCTCTACATCCTCTCTAACACTTGTAGTTTCCTCTTTATTAGTGGCCATTCTAGTGGGTGTGAAATGATATCTCATTGTGGTTTTGATTTGCATTTCCCTAATATCTAGTAAAGATGAACATCTTTTCATGTGCTTTTTAGCTATTTGTACTTCCTCTTTTGAAAAATGTCTGTTTATACCTGTTGCCCATTTTATAATTGGTGTTTGTCATTTTATTATTGAGTTGTAGGGTCTCTCTGTATATTTTGGAAGTCAAACCCTTATCAGATATGTGGTTTCCAAACATTTTCTTCCATTGAGTTGGCTGCCTTTTCATCCTTCTGACAAAGTCCTTTGAAGCACAAAATTGTTCAGTTTTGAGGAGATACCATTTATCTATTTTTTCTTTAATTGCTTATGCTTTGGGTGTAAGGTCTAGGAAACTACTACCTATCACTAGATTTTGAAGATGTTCCCTTATATTTTCTTCTGGGAAGTTTTATGATTTTGTCTTGTATATTTAGGTGTTTGATCCATTTTGAGTTTTTTTTTCTTTTTTTTTTTACATAGGAAGTGAGATAAGGGGTCCTCTTTCATTCTTTCGAATATGGTTATCCAGTTCTCCCAGCACCATTTATTGAAGAGACTGTTCTGTCTTGATTAAGTGGACTTGGCAGACTTGTCAAAAATCAGTTGGCCATCTCTCTCTCAGCGAACATGACAAGCACATTCACTGCCCTCCCCCTCTCTACATGGAACATGACTCCTAGGGGTGTAAACCTTCCTGGCAGCGTGGGACAGAAATCCTAGAATGAGCTGTGACTCAGTATCAAGGAATTGAGAAAGCCTTCCAGACCAAAAGGCGGAAGACAGAAATGAGGCAAAATAAAGTGTCAATGGCTGAGAGATTTCAAATAGAGTTGAGAGGTTATCCTGGAGGTCATTTTTATTCATTATATAGATATCACCTTTTTGGTTAAGGTATATTGGAGAGGCTGGAGGGAAGTGCCTGAAAATGTAGAGCTGTGTTCCAGTAGCCATGTTTCTTGAAGATGATTGTATAATGATATAGCTTTTGCAATGTGACTGTGTGTGAAAACCTTTTGTCTGGTACTCTATGGACAGATGAGTAAAACATATGGATTAAAAATAAATAAATAATAAGGGGAAGAAGTGTTAAAATAAATTTAGTAGACTGAAATGCTAGTGATCAATGAAAGAGAGTGATAAGGGGTCTTAATGCATAGCAGGCAAGCATTCTACCACTGACCAATCCGTGCACCCTTTTTATATTTACTTGTATTTTTGCCTGCTGTGTTCTTTCTTTCTTCCCAGTGGTCCAGATTTCCTTCTTTCATTGTTTCCTTTCTGTGTAGAGAAATCGCTTTAGCCATTCTTTCAGCGTAGGTTTAGTGGCAACATTATCTTATTTTTTTTCGTCTGAGAATGTCTTGGTTTCTGCTTCATTCCTGAAAGATGTCTTCACTTGATACAGGATTCTGGGTTGAGAGTTCTTTTCTTTCTTTTCCTTTCTTCTGTTGAAAAATGTACCACTTTCTTCTGCCCACCATGGCTTCTGATTAGAAACTTTCAGTTTTTTGAACTTTTTTGTTTCATTTCTCTCTTGCAGATTTCATGATTTTTCAGACATTCGACTATGAAGTGTTTTGGTGTGGACTGCTTCAGGCTTATACTATCTAGAGTTTATTTAGCTTCTTAAATCTGTGTATTTATGTCTTTTGCCAAGTTTGCAATAATTTTCTGCCTGTATTTCTTACAGTGTTTTTTTTAGCCCTGCCCTCTTCTCTCCTCTAGAACTCTAATGACTTGGAAAGCAGCTCTTTTCTTCTAGTTCCACAGTGCCCTAACACGCTATATGCCTTCAGTCTATTTTTTTCTCTGTTGTTCAGATTGGATAGTTTCTATTGTTCTGTCTTCCAGTTCAGTGATTTTTTTGACTCTGTCCTTTCCAGTCAACTGTTGCATCCACACATCAAGTCTTTTATTTTAGTTGCTGTATTTTTGAGTTCTGAAATTTTCATTTGGTTCTTCTTCACATCATCTCTTTCTTTGATGAGACTTTATTTCTTTGCTGAGACTCTTTGTTCTAAGCATGTGGGTAATTGTTCATTTATTTTTTTATGATGGTTATTTCAAAATCTTTTTCATACAATTTTAACATCTCAGTTATTTTGGTACTGGCAACTGTTGATCAACTTTTAAGATTCAGTTTGGGATATTCCTGTTTTTCTTGGTCTGACAAGTGATTTCCATTTGAGACCTGAACATTTATGTGTTAAGTTATGAGACTCTGGATCTTAGTTAAGCCTTCTGGTTTAACTGGCTTCCACTGGCACTGCTGCAGTACTGAAGAGAAGGTGCTCTGCCCCATTATTAATGTGCATAAGATTGAAGTCCAGGTTCTACACTTTGCTTTGTTGACACTCAAATATGGGAGGAGTTTCTTCTTACTGCTAGGTGGGGAAGGGAGTTCCAGCCTTCACTGACTCCTCCCTGGCTGAGAAGAATAGCCGTGTTTTGTTACTGCAGCCTACATGGCCTCCACTGTGGACTGGTGAACAGCGTGACTCTTCACTAAGCATCCTCTGGCACTAGCCTAGCAGAGAAGGGGAGGGGCGCCCTGTTTCTGCTAGGTGGAAGTCAGGGCTCTCCACCTGGCTTTCACTGACACGGTAGGTAATGAGGCCTCATTATCACCATTTTCCTACCTGACTCTTGTGATACCACCATGGTGGGAGAATTGAGGTTCCTTGTTAAAGCCTGGTGAGGTAAGGTCGGAAAATCTAGGCTCCCCGCTTGACTTTTGCTGGTGGGGTGAGACCATAGTCTTTCTTGATTTCTTGGTGATGTTTGGCTGGGCAGAACAGTTTTTGTCTAGGTTGCTTCTTTCATGATTTTTTGGCCAGGGAGAGCAGTGTTTTATTGGTGGTTTTTTTTTTTTCCCCCTGTGCTAGTTAAAATGTTTTTAACTTCTTCAGTTCCTAGTCTGGTATAGATACAGCACAAAAGAAAATCCATAGAACTCACCACTTTATTGTTTTCCTTTCATCTGAGGTCAATAAATGGTCTGTCTTTGCTCCAACTTTCAGAGTCTTACTGTTATATGTAATGCCCAGGATTTTATTTGTACTTAGCAGGAGGAATATGGAAAAATACATCTACTCCACTGTCCTGGAAATGGACGTCCTCAGGGTTTTTTTATTTCCTAATTGTTTCATTTTCATTATATTTAAGATTCCTTTTTAGTCTATTTGCCATGTTGTTTGCACAGTATGCTTACAGAGCAGGTTGTAATTTGGGTACTGTGGGTTATTTTTAGGGCTTTTAAAAGTTTCTAAAAGAAATTGTTGTTCATCATCTAGAAATGGAGGTTTTATTTATTTTTGTTTTTTTGTTTTTTTTAATCTAAGATAACAAATAATACTTTAGAACTACGAAAAATGGATATCTTAGTTAGCTTAACCATAGGTGTATTTAAATAAAGTATCCATGTAATCATTGTAAAGCCTGTGTTTGAGCAGTGTTTCATAAACTAATTTAAAATTGAGGCAACAAGGAAAAAGTCTACATATTCAGATAGCAGAGTTCTTAAATTTTAAGTATTAAGCGCTAATTTAGATATAATTTTATCAGCTGTCAAAACTGTGAATGTTCTCAAAATATCAAGTAGAAAGTTCTTACAAATAGCTGTATTGCTATAGTAATGACCTATGCTACTGTTCTAGTTTGCTAGCTGCTGGAATGCAATATACCAGAAACGGAATGGCTTTTAACAAGGGGAATTTAATGAGTTGCTAGTTTACAGTTCTAAGGCTAAGAAAATGTCCCAATTACAACAAGTCTATAGAAATACCCAGTCACAGGCATCCAGGGAAAGATACCTTGATTCAAGAAGGCCGATGAAGTTCAGGGTTTCTCTCTCAAGTGAGAAGGCATGTGGCGAACACAGTCAGGGCTTCTCTCTCAGCTGGAAGGGCACATGGCGAACATGGCATCGTCATCTGCTACCTACTTCTCCTGGCTTCCTGTTTCATAAAGCTCCCCGGAAGATGTTTTCCTTCTTCATCCCCAAAGGTTGCTGGCTGGTGGACTCTCTGCTTCTTGTGGCTTCTTGTTCTGCCACATTTGTTCTCTCTCTGAATCTCTTATTCTCCAAAATATTTCCTCTTTTATAGGACTCCAGTAAACCAATCAAGACCCACTCAAATGGGTGGAGACATGTCATGCCCTAATCCAGTTTAACAACCATTCTTGACTAAATCACATCAACCAGGGAGATGATCTCATTACAGTTTCAAATCTACAGTATTGAATAGGGATTATTCTTTTATGAAATGGAATTTATATTAAAACATGGCTTTTCTTAGGGGGCATACTTCCTTTCAAACCAGCACAGCTACTAAATGTTTTCCATATTAGAAATGGAAGTTTTCATATTAATCTTTTAGTTTTTTTTTTATTGATTAAAAAAAATTAACTAACACAACATTTAGAAATCATTCCATTCTACATATGCAATCAGTAATTCTTAATATCATCACATAGATGTATGATCATCATTTCTTAGTACATATGCATCGATTTAGAAAAAGAAATAGCAAGACAACAGAAAAAGAAATAAAATGATAATATAGAGAAAAAATAAAACTAAAAATAAAAAATGCAAAAATATATAAGAAAAAAAACAACTATAGTTCAGATGCAGCTTCATTCAGTGTTTTAACATAATTACATTACAATCAGGTAGTATTGTGCTGTCCAATTTTTTTTTTTTTTTTTTTTTAGAAATCATACCATTCTACATATGCCATCAGTAATTCTTAACAAAATCACATAGATGCATGATCATCGTTTCTTAGTACATTTGCATCGGTTTAGAAGAACTAGCAATATAACCGAAAAAGATATAGAATGTTAATATAGAGAAAAAAAATAAAAGTAATAATAGTAAGAACAAAACAAAACAAAACAAAACAAAAACCTATAGCTCGGATGCAGCTTCATTCAGTGTTTGAACATGATTACTTTATAATTAGGTATTATTGTGCTGTCCATTTTTGAGTTTTTGTATCTAGTCCTATTGCACAGTCTGTATCCCATCTGCTGCAATTACCCATTATCTTACCCTGTTTCTAACTCCTGCTGAACTCTGTTACCAATGACATATTCCAAGTTTATTCTCGAGTGTCGATTCACATCATTGGGACCATACAGTATTTGTCTTTTAGTTTTTGGCTAGACTCACTCAGCATAATGTTCTCTAGGTCCATCCATGTTATTACATGCTTCATAAGTTTATCCTGTCTTAAAGCTGCATAATATTCCATCGTATGTATATACCACAGTTTGTTTAGCCACTCATCTGTTGATGGACATTTTGGCTGTTTCCATCTCTTTGCAATTGTAAATAACGCTGCTATAAACATTGGTGTGCAAATGTCCGTTTGAGTTTTTGCCCTTAATTCCTTTGAGTAGATTCCCAGCAATGGTATTGCTGGGTCGTATGGCAATTCTATATTCAGCTTTTTGAGGAACCGCCAAACTGCCTTCCACAGTGGTTGCACCATTTGACATTCCCACCAACAGTGGATAAGTGTGCCTCTTTCACCGCATCCTGTCCAGCACTTGTCATTTTCTGTTTTGTTGATAATGGCCATTCTGGTGGGTGTGAGATGATATCTCATTGTGGTTTTGATTTGCATTTCTCTAATGGCCAGGGACATTGAGCATCTCTTCATGTGCCTTTTGGCCATTTGTATTTCCTCCTCTGAGAGGTGTCTATTCAAGTCTTTTTCCCATTTTGTAATTGGGTTGGCTGTCTTTTTGTTGTTGAGTTGAACAATCTCATTATAAATTCTGGATACTAGACCTTTATCTGATATGTCGTTTCCAAATATTGATTCCCATTGTGTAGGCTGTCTTTCTACTTTCTTGATGAAGTTCTTTGATGCACAAAAGTGTTTAATTTTGATGAGTTTCCATTTATTTATTTCCTTCTTCAGTGCTCTTGCTTTAGGTTTAAGGTCCATAAAACTGCCTCCAATTGAAAGTTTCATAAGATATCTCCCTACATTTTCCTCTAACTGTTTTATGGTCTTAGACCTAATGTTTAGATCTTTGATCCATTTTGAGTTAACTTTTGTATAGGGTGTGAGATATGGGTCCTCTTTCATTCTTTTGCATATGGATATCCAGTTCTCTAGGCACCATTTATTGAAGAGACTGTTTTGTCCCAGGTGAATTGGCTTGACTGCCTTATCAAAGATCAAATGTCCATAGATGAGAGGGTCTATATCTGGGCACTCTATTCGATTCCATTGGTCGATATATCTATCTTTATGCCAATACCATGCTGTTTTGACCACTGTGGCTTCATAATATGCCTTAAAGTCCAGCAGCGTGAGACCTCCAGCTTCGTTTTTTTTCCTCAAGATGGTTTTAGCAATTTGGGGCACCCTGCCCTTCCAGATAAATTTGCTTATTGGTTTTTCTAATTCTGAAAAATAAGTTGTTGGGATTTTGATTGGTATTGCATTGAATCTGTAAATCAATTTAGGTAGGATTGACATCTTAACTATATTTAGTCTTCCAATCCATGAACACAGTATGCCCTTCCATCTATTTAGGTCTTCTGTGATTTCTTTTAGCAGTTTTTTTGTAGTTTTCTTTAAATAGGTTTTTTGTCTCTTTAGTTAAATTTATTCCTAGGTATTTTATTCTTTTAGTTGCAATTGTAAATGAGATTCGTTTCTTGATTTCCCCCTCCGCTTGTTCATTGCTAGTGTATAGAAATGCTACAGATTTTTGAATGTTGATCTTCTAACCTGGTACTTTGCTGTACTCATTTATTAGCTCTAGTAGTTTTGTTGTGGATTTTTCGGGTTTTCGACGTATAGTATCATATCGTCTGCAAACAGTGATAGTTTTACTTCTTCCTTTCCTATTTTGATGCCTTGTATTTCTTTTTCTTGTCTAATTGCTCTGGCTAGAACCTCCAACACAATGTTGAATAATAGTGGTGATAGTGGACATCCTTGTCTTGTTCCTGATCTTAGGGGGAAAGTTTTCAATTTTTCCCCATTGAGAATGATATTAGCTGTGGGTTTTTCATATATTCCCTCTATCATTTTAAGGAAGTTCCCTTGTATTCCTATCCTTTGAAGTGTTTTCAACAGGAAAGGGTGTTGAATCTTGTCAAATGCCTTCTCTGCATCAATTGAGATGATCATGTGATTTTTCTGCTTTGATTTGTTGATGTGGTGTATTACATTAATTGATTTTCTTATGTTGAATCATCCTTGCATACCTGGGATGAATCCTACTTGGTCATGATGTATAATTCTTTTAATGTGTTGTTGGATACGATTTGCTAGAATTTTATTGAGGATTTTTGCATCTATATTCATTAGAGAGATTGGTCTGTAGTTTTCTTTTTTTGTAATATCTTTGCCTGGTTTTGGTATGAGGGTGATGTTGGCTTCATAGAATGAATTAGGTAGTTTTCCCTCCGCTTCGATTTTTTTGAAGAGTTTGAGGAGAGTTGGTACTAATTCTTTCTGGAATGTTTGATAGAATTTACATGTGAAGCCGTCTGGTCCTGGACTTTTCTTTTTAGGGAGCTTTTGAATGACTGATTCAATTTCTTTACTTGTGATTGGTTTGTTGAGGTCATCTGTGTCTTCTTGAGTCAAAGTTGGTTGTTCATGTCTTTCCAGGAACCCGTCTATTTCCTCTAAATTGTTGTATTTATTAGCGTAAAGTTGTTCATAGTATCCTGTTATTACCTCCTTTATTTCTGTGAGGTCAGTAGTTATGTCTCCTCTTCCATTTCTGATCTTATTTATTTGCATCCTCTCTCTTCTTCTTTTTGTCAATCTTGCTAAGGGCCCATCAATGTTATTGATTTTCCCATAGAACCAACGTCTGGCCTTATTGATTTCCTCTGTTGTTTTCATGTTTTCAATTTGATTTATTTCTGCTCTAATCTTTGTTATTTCTTTCCTTTTGCTTGCTTTGGGATTAGTTTGCTGTTCTTTCTCCAGTTCTTCCAAGTGGATAGTTAATTCCTGAATTTTTGCCTTTTCTTCTTTTCTGATATAGGCATTTAGGGCAATAAATTTCCCTCTTAGCACTGCCTTTGCTGCGTCCCATAAGTTTTGATATGTTGTGTTTTCATTTTCATTCGCCTCGAGGTATTTGCTAATTTCTCTAGCAATTTCTTCGTTGACCCAGTCGTTGTTTAGGAGTGTGTTGTTGAGCCTCCACGTATTTGTGAATTTTCTGGCACTCAGCCTATTATTGATTTCCAACTTCATTCCTTTATGATCCGAGAAAGTGTTGTGTATGATTTCAATCTTTTTAAATTTGTTAAGACTTGCTTTGTGACCCAGCATATGGTCTATCTTTGAGAATGATCCATGAGTACTTGAGAAAAAGGTGTATCCTGCTGTTGTGGGATGTAATGTCCTATAAATGTCTGTTAAGTCTAGCTCATTTATAGTAATATTCAGATTCTCTATTTCTTTATTGATCCTCTGTTTAGATGTTCTGTCCGTTGATGAGAGTGGGGAATTGAAGTCTCCAACTATTATGGTATATGAGTCTATTTCCCTTTTCAGTGTTTGCAGTGTATTCCTCACGTAATGGGGCATTCTGGTTCGGTGCGTAAATATTTATGATTGTTATGTCTTCTTGTTTAATTGTTCCTTTTATTAGTATATAGTGTCCTTCTTTGTCTCTTTTAACTACTTTACATTTGAAGTCTAATTTGTTGGATATTAGTGTAGCCATTCCTGCTCTTTTCTGGTTGTTATTTGCATGAAATATCTTTTCCCAACCTTTCACTTTCAACCTATGTTTATCTTTGGGTCTAAGATGTGTTTCCTGTAGACAGCATATAGAAGGATCCTGTTTTTTAATCCATTCTGCCAATCTATGTCTTTTGATTGGGGAATTCAGTCCATTGACATTTAGTGTTATTACTGTTTGGATAATATTTTCCTCTAACATTTTGCCTTTTGTATTATATATATCATATCTGATTTTCCTTCTTTCTACACTCTTCTCCATGCCTCTCTCTTCTGTCTTTTTGTATCTGACTCTAGTGCTCCCTTTAGTATTTCTTGCAGAGCTGGTCTCTTGGTCACAAATTCTCTCAGTGACTTTTTGTCTGAGAATGTTTTAATTTCTCCCTCATTTTTGAAGGATAATTTTGCTGGATATAGGAGTCTTGGTTGGCAGTTTTTCTCTTTTAGTAATTTAAATATATCATCCCACTGTCTTCTAGCTTCCATGGTTTCTGCTGAGAAATCTACAGATAGTCTTATTGGGTTTCCCTTGTATGTGATGGATTGTTTTTCTCTTGCTGCTTTCAAGATCCTCTCTTTCTCTTTGACCTCTGACATTCTAACTTGTAAGTGTCTTGCAGAACGCCTATTTGGGTCTAATCTCTTTGGGGTGCGCTGCACTTCTTGGATCTGTAATTTTAAGTCTTTCATAAGAGTTGGGGAATTTTCAGTGATAATTTCTTCCATTAGTTTTTCTCTTCCTTTTCCCTTCTCTTCTCCTTCTGGGACACCCACAACACGTATATTTGTGCAGTTCATATTGTCCTTGAGTTCCCTGATACCCTGTTCAAATTTTTCCATTCTTTTCCTGATAGTTTCTGTTTCTTTTTGGAATTCAGATGTTCCATCCTCCAAATCACTAATTCTATCTTCTGTCTCTTTGAATCTATCATTGTAGGTATCCATTGTTTTTTCCATCTTTTCTACTTTATCCTTCACTTCCATAAGTTCTGTGATTTGTTTTTTCAGTTTTTCTATTTCTTCTTTATGTTCAGCCCATGTCCTCTTCATGTCCTCCCTCAATTTATCGATTTCATTTTTGAAGAGGTTTTCCATTTCTGTTCGTATATTCAGCATTAGTTGTCTCAACTCTTGTATCTCATTTGAACTATTGGTTTGTTCCTTTGATTGGGCCATATTCTCAATCTTCTGAGCGTGGACAGTTATCTTCTGCTGCTGGCGTCTGGGCATTTAGGCAGATTTCCCTGGGTGTCGGACCCAACAAGGTTGTAAGATTTTTCTGTGAAATCTCTGGGTTCTGTTTTTCTTATCCTGCCCAGTAGGTGGCGCTCGTGGCACACGTTTGTCTGCGGGTCCCACCAGTAAAAGGTGCTGTGGATCCTTTAACTTTGGAAAACTCTCGCCGTCCGGGAGGTTCGCTAGCTGAAGCGGCTTGGAAGAGTGCAAGCCGGCCCGGGTCCGAACGCGGGGAGGGTTGCTGACTGCCGCAGCCCGGGAAAGCGCCTGTCCAAATTTCCTAGTTGGCCCGGGGCGCCAAGCGTGGCAGGAGGGCGCCAGCTGCAGCGGCCCGCCCGGGAGAGTGCACGTTCCCGGGGAGTCACGGGTTTGGAAGGGCCCCCCCCGTCACCGTTCTCCGCGGCCTGGGGATTTCCGATCCAATTCTTTCAGTTGGTCCGGGGGCCCGCACGTGGTGTGGGCGCCAGCTGCCGCGGTTTGAGGGGACCACCTTTCCAATTCTCCCAGCCGGCCCGGGGAGGGGGAAGGGAGTGACTCCGGCGGCTTGCCGCCCCACCCGGTGAAGCCCACGCCCCTCGGCGATCTCACCAGAGCGGGTTCTCTCAGCCAGCCAGCCGTTCCAGGATGTGGTACGCTGTCTTTTTTATCTCTGTCGTGGCTTTGGGAGCTGTTCTGTATCGTTTCTACTCCCCTAGTAGCTGTCCTGGAGGAGAAACTAAGATCCGCGCGTCTTACTAAGCCGCCATCTTCTCTGGAAGTCTAATCTTTTAGTTTTGAGAATTGTTTTGGAGAGTGGTAATTTTTATATCCCATTTTATTTAAAATATATATATAAAACTCTAGTTTTTATTTGTTTTAAAAGGAGCATCCCAATGTAGTTTAGTTTATGTATTAGTTATGCATCTCAATGAGTTAAGAGTAAAACTTTAAATATATTAAATTTATTTACTCACCTTCCCCCCATTTTCTAAAGCAGATTTTATTAATTTCATGTGATTGATCCACAGAGATCCAGCTGTCACATTGTTTTCCTAAATTCAGGTTCCCTTTACTAGAATTGAAGACTTTACTCACTTGTAATAACTCCTTCAGAGTACATCAACATTTTCTAGGATTCTTGCTTCTTGCTATCAGCTTGTGTCTCAGTAAGATTGTGTCAAATTTCCCTCCCTATTAGTAAGTGAGCATAGCTGTTTCACAACATTATTCTATTGAGTGCTGTAGCCAGCATTTATTAATTTCCAGCAGAGGTTGTTCTGTGGCCTGCCACAGTGCCAGGCCCTCCTGACCAAAGATATGTAGTAGGCAGAAGAGGTAGAGAAATGGGTTCAGTCTGCCATTTGAACAGAAGTCCACTGTTATTTTTAAAGTGATGTTAATGTCTGCTCTGTGAAGAAGTATTTCTGTTGAATTCTCATAAAATAATAATCATAATATTTACAGCAGGATCACCAGTTTAATCATATTGATTACATTAATATACTCTTCTCTAAACCCTTTTCTACTCTCTTTTCCTGTCTGCTGTACTATTCCCTTTAGTATTTTTTATAGAGCAGGTCTCTTGTTCACAAACTCTCACGGTGTCTGTTTGCTGGAAAAACTCTTGTTTGTTTGGTTTTTTTTTTTGCATGGGCAGGCACCGGGAGTCGAACTCAGGTCTCTGGCAAGGCAGGCAAGAATTCTGCCACTGAGCCATTGTCGCACCTTGTTTTTGAAGGACAGTTTTTCCAGGTATAGGATTCTTGGTTGACACTTTTTCTCTTTCAGTCTCTTAAATATATTATACCACTACCTTCTCGCCTCCATAGTTTCTGTTGAGAAATCCTCATATAATCCTATCAGTCTTCTCTTGTATGTGATAGATCACTTTTCTCTTGCTGCTTTCAGAATTCTCTCTTTGTCTTTGACATTTGACAGTCTGATTATTAAGTGTCTTGGAGTAGGTCTGTTAAGATGTATGCTGTTTGGAGTGTGCTATACTTTTTGGATCTGTAATTTTCAGTGATTATATCCTCCTTTTTTTTTTTTTGCCCTTTTTCCCTTCTCTTCTCCTTCTGGGACACTCATAATTTGTATATGCATGCACTTCCTGTTGTCACTCAATTCCTTGAGACCCGGCTTATATTTTTCTGTTCTTTTCCCTACTTCTTTTCAGTATGTAGGATTTCAGATGTCCTGTCCTCTACTTCACTAATCCTTTCTTCTGCCTCTTCAGATCTGCTGTTGTAATGTGTTTTTTTAAAATCTCTTCTGTTGTTCCTTTCAGTCCTATAAAATCTGTCTTTTTTTTTCAAACTTTCAGTTTCTTCTATATTGTTGCCCCAAGTCTTCTTTATAGCCTTCATATCTTTTGCTATATCCTCTCTGTTCATTGACTTGACTTTTGAATTGATTTAGCATGTTTGTTTGAGCATGTTTAATTAGTTGTTTCAATTCCTGTATCTCATTTGAAGTTTTAGTTTGTTCCTTTGCACCATATCTTTTTTTTCCTAGTATGACTTGTAATTTTTTGCTGGTGTCGAGGTATCTGATTTCTTTGATTATTTTATTCCAATGATTGTTTCCCTTTTACCTAGGGTTTTCTTGTTGGTTGGCTTTATTTACATCTGTTCTTTGGTGTTCAGTTCATCTTAATTCTAGACCTTTAGCATAGCTTCTGTTGAATTGGACAGGATTTTTCAGCTTCTGTTTTCCTGGTTCTTTCCCTGCCCATATGAAGCTTTTTTTGAGGTTCATTTGTTTTCCCTCATATAAAACATTATTGACCCAGATATGTTTGACCCCAGTCAGATTTTCCAGACAAGGCAGGCCCAAGTCTTAAGAGGAGGATATGCCTTTCTATCCTTACCAGCATGTGATACTTGGCAGCCTATCGTTGCCCACTGGTGTAAAGTGGTGTGATACCTTTAATTCTCAGCCTGCCAGTAAATGTTGTGTGGCTGAGACAGAGGCAGAGGTGGAAGACAGGTTTAAGCAGTGTCTGATTCCCAGCCCCTGGAGTCTGGTTTTCTGAAGGATGGCCACCACTTAAGCTGGGCTCTACCCTCCTGCCCTTTTCTTAGAGAAGAGAAGCCCTTTAGGGAATTATCACCTTTACTTTACTTGACTTTTTACTTTGTCTCTCAAATCTATTTTAACTCTTCCCTTGCTCCAGCAGCACTGACAGTTGAAAATGCTTCAGGCTTTCTCCAATGAGCTACTTAGAATTCTTTTTAAAAAATAAGAAAAAGAAGGTGGTGTGACGATGGCTCAGTGCCAGAATTCTTGCCTGCCATTCTGGAGACCCAGGTTCAATTCCTGGTGCCTGCCCATGCAAAAAAAAAAAAAAATGGAAGAAGAAGAAGAAAAAAAGAGAAATAAGGTAAAATAAATTTCATCAGAGCTTTTCTTCCCAGCCCACAAGGTTAACCAAGCATTAGCTGAAACTGGTACCTGGTTCTCTGTGTCCCTTTTCTTAGAGCATAGCCCTTCCCAGAATTCTGAGCTTGGCCTGATTGTTTTGTTTTTTTCTTTTGTCAGCGCCATCTCCTCTCTGCTGAGAGATCTTATGTTGTTTTCCTGCTTTCTTTGGGTTTATCTGTGCTCCAGTTTGTATTCAGCAGTCCACATTTGTTAATTAAAACTGTAGTTTGATCTTGATTGATTTACTTTCCCTTGCTCTGGTAGAGAGTGCTTCTTTTCCCTGTGGTGAAGTGTCTCCAACAGCCTGCTGTGCCAGTGGAAGAGGGCTCCATCTTTTGCAGTTTGGGGGCTTTACTTACACTTCTCTCCTATGGCCTAGGCCCTTCCATCCTGTTTTGGTTTACTAAAGTTGCCAGAATACAATATACCAGAAATGGAATGGCTATTAAAAAGAGAATTTATTAAGTTGCAAGGTTACAATTCTAAGACAATAGAAATGTCCAAATTAAGACACCAACAAGAGGTTACCTTCAGTCAAGAAAGACTGATGCCATCTGGAGCACCTGTGCTAACTGGGAAGGCACATGGCTGGCATCTGCTGGGGTATTTAGCTTCTGGACTCCTTTGTCACCTGGGAAGGCATTTGGTGATGTCTGCTAGCTTTCTTCCCTTATTTCATAAGGCTTCACTAAAGGTGTTTTCTTTTTGCATCTCCAAAGGTCTCTGGCAGCACTGAAGCGTTTTCCAAAATGGTTCCCTTTAAAGGATTCCATTAACCAACTTTGCCTTGAATGGGTGGAGACACATAGCCAAAGAAACCACCTAAATAAAAGTTACCAGCCACAATTGGGTGGGTCACATCTCTGGGGAAGCAACTTAGTGAAATGATCCTATCCAGCCATACTGAATCAAGGTCAAAGAACATGGCTTTTCTGGAGTACAGCACAGTTTGAAATCACCACACACCTGTTCCAGACAGGCATCTGATGGGTGTCTGGTCGCTGGTGTCCCCTAAGCAATTGTTCCACATGGTTCCTGGCTATTTACTAGCTGCTCTAGAGCTAATTATTTACTTTTCTTTTCA
This sequence comes from Tamandua tetradactyla, assembly GCF_023851605.1. NCBI lineage: Eukaryota > Metazoa > Chordata > Mammalia > Pilosa > Myrmecophagidae > Tamandua > Tamandua tetradactyla. The sequence continues at coordinate 7,894,277 of NC_135329.1, forward strand.
TTCCCAAACTTCTCCAAGAAAATGGGTGCTACTCAGAGATCAGAAGGGAAATCAGTGGAAGGAAATCAAAGTAAGAAATGTATATAAATGGATGTTTACATAATCATTAGAGTATGTCCATCCTCATTACTCTTTCTTTTTCAAAATTTCCTTGGCTTCTCTTACACATTTATCCCATTTACCCTTTTAATTGTAGTATAGATTCTTATATGAGTAGTTTTGTTTGATTATATTAAGTGTATATAACCTTGGGGTTGGATTTTGCTTTTTTTTTTCACTTTTTAAAAAGTTTTATTTTTAGAGCAGTTTTAGATTTACAAAAAGTCAAGAAGATAATTCAGAGAGTTCCCCTCTGAAGAGTATTCCATCCAGTTTTCTTATTATTTACATCCTATGTTAATATGGCATATTTGTTACAATTCCTGAACCAGTCTTTTTTTTGCACCGTATAGTCCATACAGAATATGCAATCAGTGGCTCACAACGTCGTCACGTAGTTTGTATTCATCATCATGATCATTTTTTTGTACATTTGCCTCACTCCTGAAAAAGAAATGAAAAGAAAAAACTCGTACATCCCATACCCCTTACCCCTCCCTCCTTCTCTTTGACCACTAGTTTTGTAGTCTACCCAATTTTTAACCCCTTATCCTCTGCTATTATTAATTTATTTTTTTGTTCATATTATTACTCATCTTTCCATACCCTCAATAAAGCGAGCACAAGACACATGGTTACATTTTAAAAGCTATATAGTTATACAATTGTTTCCAAGAAACAAGGCTGCTGGGATACAGTTCAGCAGTTTCAGTTATTTCCCTCTAGCTACTCCAATATACCATAAATTAAAAAGGAGTATCTGTATTATGCATAAGGATAACCTCTTGACTGTTTGAAGTCTGTCAGCTACTGAAACTTTGTCTCATTTCTCTCTTCCCCCCTTTTGGTCAAAAAGGCTCTTAATCCCATGATGCTGGGTAGATTTTTGTCATGATGGTTGTTTTATCCCAAGTGGAAAATAGTTTTAAAAATCTTTAGTTACCATAAGATTTACAAAATCTATGGTAAATTTATTAGAGAAATCGTGGGTTTACAGAACAATTATGCATAAAATACAGGATTCACATAAAGTATGCTACCACCAACATCTTGCTTTGGTTTGGAACATTTGTTACAGTAGCACTTTGTGTTATTGTACTATTTTTTTTTAGCAGTAGTTTCCTTGGTTACAATTAATGAAAGATTATTAAAATAGTACCATAATCTATCATCCATAGTTTCATTAGTTATATTTTCCCCATATACTACCCTGTCATTAGTATCTTGTATTAGTACTGTACATTTGCTATAATTAATGTGTAATGTTTTTATGTCTGTACTATTAACCATAGTGCATCATCTGCAGTAGTTTTCACTGTGTTGTACAGTCCTGTTTTATCTTTTAATTTTTATTCTAGTAATATGTACCTTCTTAAGTTTCCTGTTTTAACCACATCTGTATAGTTCAGTGCCATTGATTATACCCACAATGTGCTACCATCACTCCTATGTGTTCCCACATATTTACCATCAACCTAAATAGAAGTTTTGTGCAATTTAACCATCAACTCCCCATTCTCTAACCCCAATCTATCTCTGTATGACCTATATTCTAAGATCTAACTCTGTGAGCTTGCTTTTTATTGTTAGTTCATAATGATGAGAACATAAAATATTTGTCCTTTTGTGTCTGTATTATTTCACACAACATAATGTCCTCAGGGTTCATCCATGTTATCATATGCATCAGGACTTAATTCCTTTTTATGGCTGAATAATATTCCAGTGTGTGTGTGTGTGTGTGTGTGTACATACATATACATACATACACCACAGTTTGTTTATCCATTCATCATTTGATGGGCATTTGGGTTGCTTCCATATTTTGATAATTGTGAATAACGCCACCCGCTATGAACATCAGTGTGCCAATATCTGTTCAAGTCCCTGCTTTCAGTTCTTCTCAGTATATACCTAGCAGTGGGATTGCAGGACCGTGTGATAATTGTATACTTAGCTTCTTGAGGAATTGTCAAACTAGTTTACACAGCAGCTGCACTGTTTTACATTCCTTCTAACAATGAATGAGCCCTCCAGTTTCTCCACATGCCCTCCAGCACTTGTCATTTTGTGTTTTTTTTTTTTTATTTTAAATAGTGACCATTCTAAGTAATTGTGAAATGATATCTCATTCTGGTGTTGATTTGCATTTCCTGTAATCTTTAGTGATTTTATGCCTCTTTTCATGTGCTTTTTTTTTTTTTAACCATTTACATATCATTTTTGGAGAAATGTCTGTTCAAAGTCATTCTGCTCATTTTCATAACCCAATTGAAAAGTTGGATTATTTGTCATTGGATTATTTGTCTTTTTATTATTGAGTTGTAGGATCTCCTTATATATTCTGGATATTAAACCCTTACTGGATATGTGGTTTCCATATGTTTTCTCCCATTGAGTAGGTTGTCTTTTCACTTTTGTGAAAAATTCATTTTATGCACAAAAGTTTTTGTTTTGAGGAGGTCTCATTTATCTATTTTTCCTTTTGTTGCTTCTGTTTTGGGGTATAATGTCTAAGAAACTCTCGTCTACCACAGGATCTTGAAGATGTTTCCCTACATTTTTTTCTTGGGGTTTTAAAATCCTGGTTCTTTTATTTAGATCTTTGATCCATTTTGTGTTCATTTTTGTATACATGTAAGATAGGGTTCCTCTTTCATTCTTTTGCAAATGAGTATCCACCCCTCCCTACAGCACTTGTTGAAAAGACTATTCTTATCCATTTGCGTGGACTTGGCAGCCTTGTCAGAAATCTATAGGCTATAGATTTGTAAGTCTACTTCTGATCCCTCAGTTTGAGTCCACTGGTTAATGTACTTATCTTTATGGCAATACCATGCTGTTTTGGCTACTGTAGCTTTGTGATATGCTTTAAAGTCAGAATATGTGAGTCTCCTCGCATCATTCTTCCTTTTCTTGATGTTTTGGCTCTTCAGGGATCCGTACCCTTCCAAATAGATGTAACAATTGGATTTTAAATAAATTTAGCAATTCCATTTCTGCAATATAGGTTGTTTGAATTTTGATTGGGATTCCATGAATGTAAAGAAATTTGGGTAGAATTGACATCTTAATGATATTTAGTCTATTCCAATCCATGCATACAGAATGTCCTTATATTTATTTAGGTTGTATTTGATTTCTTTTGGAAATGTTGTATAGTTTTCTGTATACAAGTCCATTGAATCCTTGATTAAATTTATTCCTGACAATTGATTCTTTTATCAATGGAAATGGAATTGTTTTCTTGATTTCCTCCTCAAATTGCTCATTATTAGTGTATGGAAACACCACTGATTTTTGTGCATTGATCTTGTATCTTGCCATTTCGCTAAACTCGTTTATTAGCTCTGGTAGCTTTGTTGTAGATTTTTCAGGACTTTCTGTATATAGCATCATGTTATCTGCAAATAATGAAAGTTTTACGTTTCCATTCCAATTTGGATGCCTTTTATTTCACTTTCTTTCCTAAGTGCTCTGTCTAGAACTTCTAGTACTGTGTTGAATAACAGAGGTGGACAGTGGGCATCCTTTTCTTGTCCTGATCATAGAGGGAAAACTTTCAATCTTTTACCATTTAGTATGTTGTTAGCTGTGTGTTTTTCATATATGTCCTTTATCATATTGAGAATATTTCCTTCTATTTCTGTCTTTCAAAGTGTTTTTATCAAGAAAGGAATTCAGATTTTGTCAGATTCCTTCTTTGCATCAGTTGAGATGATCATTTGGTTTACCTACTTCATTTTTTTAATGGGGTGTATTATGTTAATTAATTTTCTTAATTAACATACCCTTGAACCACTCTTGCATTCTCAGATAAAACCCCCTTCATTGTGGTGTATAATTTTTGTAATGAGCTGTTGAATTCAATTTGCAAGTATTATGTTGAGAATTTTTACATCCACATTCATAAGGAAAAGTGGTCTGTATTTTTCTTTTCCTCTAGTATCTTTTTTTTTGGCTTTGATATTTGATGCCAAAGTTGTTGGCATCATTGATTGAGTTAAGTAGTGTTCCCGCCTCTTCAGTTTTTTGGAAATGTTTGAGCAGGATTGGTATGGATTCATCTGGGGCTGCTTGGTAGAATTTACCTGTGAAGCCATCTGGTTCTGGGTTTTTCTTTATTCAGAGGTTTTTGATGACTGATTCCATTTGTAATTAGTCTGTTGAGGTCTTTTATTTCTTCTGAAGGTTCTTCATGCGCTTCTGGGAATTAATCCACTTCATCTAAGTTGTCATTTTGTTGGCATACAGTAGTTCAAAGTACCCATTTATGATCCTTTTTATTTCTGTGGAATCATTGGTTATGTCTGCTCTGTCATTTCCAGTTTTTTTTTTTGTTCTGTTGTCTCTCTTTTTGTTGGTCTAGTTAAATGTTTGCCAGTTTTATTAATCTTTTCAAGGAACCAACTTTTGGTTTTGTTAATTCTCTCTTTTTTTTTCATTCTCCATTTCATTTATTTCTGCACTAGTGTTTATTTCTTTCCTTCTGTTTGCTTTGGTTTGCTGTTCTTTTTCTATTTTCTCAAGTTGTGTAGTTAGGTCTTTGATTTTTCCTGGTTGTTTTTTAACATAAACATTTAATGCAATAAATTTCTCTGTCACTACTGCCTTCCCTGCATCCTGTAAGTTTTGATATGTTATGTTTTGTTTGCGTATTTCTCGAGATATTTACTGATTTCTCTTGCAGTTTCTACTTTGACCTGTTGATTATTTAAGAGTGTACCATTTAACCCCCCTATAATTGTGAATTTTAAGTTCATTGCCTGTTTTTGATTCCCAGCTTCATTCATTATGGTCAGAGAAGATGCTTTGTATATGGTTCAGTTTGCTGAAGCTGCCAGAATTTAATATACCAGAAATGGATTGTTTTTTATAAGGAGGATTTATTAGGTTACATGTTTACAGTTTTAAAGCCATGAAAATGCCCAAATTAAGACATCAACAGGAGGATACCTTCCCTCAAGAAAGGCTGATTGCATCGGGCATTGCTTTATCACGTGGAGTGGCACATGGCGATGTCTGCTGGTCCTTTGCTCCTGTGTTTCGTTGCTTTCAGCTCCTATTTATAGTGGTCTCTTCTCTGAGCTTGTCTGTCTCCAGGCATCTCCAAACATCTGTCCCTTGGTTTCATCTCTCTGCTCTTGGTGTTGACTTTGCTCTGTCTCTCTCTGTGAGCTCTTTTAAGGACTCCAGTAAACGAGTTACTGAATGGGTGAGGTCATATCTCTATGGAAATAATCTAATAAGAGTTCCCCCTCCACAGTAAGTATGTGCCCACAAGATTGAATTAAAAACATGGCCAGCTAACTAAGATATCCATTTTCGGTGGTTCTAAATATATGGTTTGTTTTCTTAAAGAAAAATAAAAGCATGGCTTTTCTAGGGTACATAACAGTTTCTAACCAGCGCAGTATAATTTCAATATTTACATTTATTTGTACTTATTTTGTGACCCAACATGTGGTTTAAACTGGAGAATTATCCATGTGCACTTGAGAAGAATGTACATTCTGCTGTTTTGGGGTTCAGTGACGTATATATATCTTGGTTAGGTGTAGTTCATTCATCTTATTCAAATTCTCTGTTTCCTTCTTGATTCTCTATTTGTTTTATCTAGTGATGAGAGTGGTGTATTGGAGCACTTATTGTAGAATTTTCTGTTTCTCCCTTCAGTCATACCATTGTTTGGGTGCATATTTTGGGCACTGTAGGTGCATAAATATATATGATTGTTATTTCTTCTCAGTGTATTGTCATTTTTATTAATATACAGTGTACTTCTTTGTCTCATATAACACCTTTATGTCCATTTTGTTTGATACCTGTTTCACTACCCCACCTCTTTTTTGGTTACTATTTGCATGGGAATATCCAGCCTTTCACTGCCTCCTTATTTGGGTCTTTTGTTCTAAGATGAATCTCTTTCAAAAAACTTAGTGAATCATACTTTTTTTAAGGCTGCATCTGAGCAACAAAAGAGGTCCTCCATAAGTAACTCAAGCATGTCTATAGGTAGGCTAAGCTTCTCTGTTATCTACATAAGCTTCACAAGAGTAAACCTCAAGATCAAGGGCTTGGCCTATTGATTTGGATGTCCGTAATGTTTGGCACAGTGTCAGGGGATTCCCTGATGGTAAAGTTTAATAATTCCACATTTTTTCTCCTATCCCTCAAGGGACTTTACGAATGCTTTTTGAATATCTGCTTAGTATATTCTAGCATGCATACAGGTATTACATTAACCTATGCAGGATTGCAGGCCCTCATTCTGGGCTTCCTGTGTTTCAGTTGTTTAAATGAACTGTACAGACAGGTTGAGTTACATTATGTGCTACAGAAAATTTAGGTTCTGAACAAAATAAACCTTTATTCCTTTGGTCTCAAAGAGTAAGTGTGGTTCTAAAATATAGATATTATCTTCCTTACACCTTTTGTTCTGAGTTACTTTAATTCTGACCTGATTGGCTTCGTTCTTCTCTCTAAATACCAGGTTTTATATTTATGTATAAAACAGCCTCTCAGAATCCAGAAATAATAATTATCACTTCAGATTAAATGAGTCTGGTTTAAGAGCTTACAATCTAGGCCCCTGTTTTCTTATAAGCATTTTCTAAAGGAGACCATACAATAATTGTTCTTTCTTTTCTGGCTTATTTTGCCTCACCAAATGTCCCACAGGTTCATTCACATCATTGTATGCCTCACAACTTCGTTCCTTTTTGTAGCAGCACAGCATTTGATCATATGTACCCACCATCGTTCACCAATCTACTTCTCAATAAGTGCATCCTTCAGCCGCCTGCATTCATTAGGCATCATGTATAACACCCAAAGTCCACAGTCCATCAACACTCTCAATTTTAGATAATTTCACTGTTCCCAAGAGAAAAATAATCAGTAAACACACCCTCACCAAATAGGAAATCTAAGTCTCCCCTAACTCTTGTCCCTGCCCCTATTATTTACCTCTGCTGTTGCTGTAGTACTGCTGGTGTTTTCCTGTTAAACATAGCCCATAGCATGCAATAGCAGTTTTTCCCTGTACCCTAGGCTTAAACACTCTTTGTATACAAATCATACCTTTGATGTAGTTCTAATTTATATTTCTAGTTTTAATCAGTGGGACACATAGGTCTCTACAACCCCTTTCAATCTTGTTCACCTTCAATTTGATAATATTACTTATAGACCTACTAGAGAACTCCTTTCACTTCTAGTTTATTCCCTTCGATTTGAGTTCAACTTCATAAACTAACCATTCACCCATCTCTAGCTTCTATGTGTCTCTTAGTTACTTGTGTTCTATATTATAAGCCTCTGATTTTACCTTACCATGGTCATAAAAGTAGAGTCATACAGTATCTATTCTTTTGTGTCTGGCTGATTTCACTCAGCATTGTGTCTTCAAGGCTCATTCATCTTGTCATGTGATTCAGGATGTTGTTTCGTCTTACTGCTGCACAATATTCCATCGTTTGTATATACCACATTTTGTTAATCTACTTGCCTATTGATAGACATTGGCTTGTTTCCATTTTTTGGTAATTGTGAGTAATGCTGCTATGAACATCGGTGTGCAAATGTGTGTTTGTGTCACTGCTTTCAACTCCTCGTGTATATACCAAGTAGTGCTATTGCTGGGTCATAAGGCAACTTGATATTTAGTTTCCTAAGGAACCACCAAATTGTCTTTCATAGCAGCGGTGCCATTATGCATTCCCAGCAGCAGTGCATAAGTGTCCCAGTTTCTCCACACTCTCTCCAACATTTATAGTTTCCTGTTTAATAGCAGCCATTCTTATAGGTGTTAGGTGGTATCTCATTGTTGTCTTGATCTGCATTTCTCTTTTACCTGATGAAAATGAGCATCTTTTTCATGTGCTTTTGAGCCATCTGTATTTACTTTTCAGAAAAATGCCTCTTCCAATTTTAGCCCATTTTATAATTGGGTTGTTTGTTCTTTTGTTGTTGAGTTGTACGGTTTCTTCATGTATACAGGATATCAAACCTTTGTCTTATGTGTAATTTCCAAATATTTTCTACCATTGAGTTGGCTGCTTCTTCACCCTTTTGACAAAGTCTCCCTCATTTTTTAAGGACAGTTTTGCTGGATAAAGAACTCTTGGCTGTCTGTTTTACTCTTTTAGTTCCTTAAAGTTATCATACCCCACTGCCTTCTTACCTTCATGGTTTCTGATGAAAAATTGACATAGTCTTATTGAGGACCCCTTGTATGCAACAAGTCACTTTTCTCTTGCTGCTTCTTTATCTTTGGCATTTGACATTCTGATTAGTATGTCTTCAGAGTAGGCATATTAGAATTTAATTTGTTTCTTGGACTTGTATCCTTATTTGTTTTACAAGAGTTGGGGATTTCTCAGGCATTATTTTTTCAGAGATTGTTATTTTTGCCCCCTTTCCCTTCTCTTCTTCTGGAATACCCATCAAGCTTGCGTCTGCATGCTTTAGTCTGTCCCTCAAATCCCTTAAACACTGCTTAATTTGTTCTGTTCTTTTCTGTCTGTTCTCCTGCATATGTGATTTCAATTGTCCTGTCTTCGAGTTTGCTGATTCTTCCTAATGCCTGTTCAAATCTTTTGTTATATGCCTCTAGTGTACTTTTAGTCTCTATTATTGTGCCTTTTGTCCCCATAATTTCTATTATGGCTCTTTTTAGGCTTCAAAATTCTTCTTTATGCTCACACATTGTCTTATTAATGACCTTTATCTATCCATATTAACCTTCCTCTTCTCGAATTGATTTAGGAGACTTGTTTGAACTTCTTTGCCTAGTTTTTCTAAATTTTGCCTCCTCTGAAGTTTTAATTTGTTCCCTTGACTGAGCCATATGTTTCCATTTCTTCATATGGCTTGTAATTTTTTTGCTGTTGTCCAGGCAAATGATTATCTTAGTGAGTTAACTCTAAAGATCAGTTTCTCTCATTTGTCTGGAGTGTTATTGTTGATTGGCTTTGTGCTAAGGCTCCTCTTTGACGCTTGATCCAATTTATTCTATACCTTTAGAATAGGGCTTCTACTGTTCAGACTTTGTTAACTCTTCTTTATCTGATTCTTTCCTTGGATATGAGCGAAAATTTTAAGGTTATACTTTTTATGCATTTGTTTTACCTTCAAGAGAAAGATTTCTTTCCTCTTCCTTCTCTGGGAATCTTGATATGTTTTTTAGTTTCATGCAGAATTTTCTCCCCAGCTCTTATGGATTTGTTTAAATTCTCTCCCTCATTCAGTGCCCTGTTTTCCTTATACTTTTCGGTTCTGGGACCCCCCTGTCTTATAATAGTTCAGTTTAAGCCCCTGTTTTTATTGTTGTTATTGTTTTTCTTTTTCTCTTTGAGGCTTTTCTTTCTCTGGTTTCTTCCCTGTTAGGTTATTCCACCCCAGGGTGCCAGATGGGTCAATCAGAAAAGGTAAGTCACTCCAGAAAAGTGTTTTGCATTTAGGTGGTCCAGCTGACAGTAACTAATTTGAGTGCACGCACCACTTGATATCCATCATGTACCTGTGGTCTCTCTGTCGTGTCTTTCCCCTCCCCACTGTGGGGTACTTTGGTATGTGGTGCTCTTCAGCAGCCTGTGTTCAGCTCTGAATCTGTGGATTTGGGAACTTGTGTCTGTACATGTTTGGGGTTCTCACGCACTACTGAGTGCCTTTATAGTCTGTTTCCCTGGTGGGAGGTTGGAGGGACCTGGGCCACTGCCTCAACTCCCAAGTGGCCCAGGACTGAGCCAGGCGGCAGGGAGAGGCAGGCTCAGGACAGGAATTTCCTTCTTGATATTTTTCTTTTTCTTTGGTTTATCATTTGTGGAGTCTTTCTCCTTTCTTGACCATTCTCCAGAGTTCTTTGTAAATTTTTAAAATATGGCTTTATAATATATATCTCTTGCTTTTTATGGTACTCTGTTTCTTTTTAATTTTTTTATGTTTTAGAGAGCAAAATCCACTTTGCTTCTCAGTTCCTTCTGCATTACAGCTCATTCATGTGTATTCCATTTGTACTTTGTAGGATTCCTCATAATATTTTTACTAGACTGTGATCAGCTCAGGGGCAAGCAGGGACTTTAGTATTGCTTCATCTTTCTTTGCCTCAGTGTCTAACAGGTTCTTGCTCATGAGTGATGTGGAAGAATCAGCAATTCTTACACCCTTCTCATTTATTTTTCTCTGAAGTACTTAACTGTATTCTAATAAACTATTGTGTTTTCTTATTTGTTTTACTTATTGTCTGTCTTCCCTCCCTCCATCCACTGAAGGTAAGTGCCATGAAAACAGGGATTTCTAACTGTTTTACTTACTAGTATATTCCTGGCACCTAATACCTGCCACAAAGGTATGGCCAGTTAATATTTTTTGAATGAATCAATTCATAAATTTTGAAATTTAGGTAAGTATACCACATAGCCTATAAAATTATTGTTGGTATGAGCTTCTGATATGGAAAAAAATTAGTAATGTAATATAAAGTTGCAGAGTTTAAAAACTAGGAAGGCTTAAATATATATATATTTATTCCCAAGAGGGGAAACTACTTGACTTAAGCGTGGTCAATTAATAGTGGAAATAGAACAAGAATTTAGAACTTTTAAGTAAACAGTAATTAAGAGAGGCATTTGGATATGTAGTAGACAGGTTATGTGATTGTGGTTAAGAAAAAACACAGGATCTGGAATCAGACAAATCTAGGCAGGTTACCTACTCTCTCTTTCTGTGCCTCCTGTTCTTCTTCTGCAAACTGGGAGTAATTGTGGCTTTCTTATAGATTGTTCTGAAGCATATGTAAGGAAAAAAGAATGTCAACTCTTAGCATACTGCCACACACTTGAGGGAAGCTCAACAAGGTTACCTCCCATTATTAACTATTTGAAAGTATTTTTCATCTGTAGCAAATTTTTTTTAGCTTTGGCTAGCGTTCAAAAGAAAAAGTGTTTTAGAGGCCTGACTACCTTTCAGTCCTTCCTTTCATTCCTCCAGTTTGCTAGGCTTCCTGGTAGTTTGGGTTGATGCATCTGCTCAGCCTTGACCTAGAGAAAACTCTTCTCTACTGTCCTTTACTTGTATAATTCCTACTTATCCTTCAGGTCTGTTCTTATTTCCTTCATTTTTAAATTTTTATTCAAGAATTTTAAACTTATACAAAAGTAGAGAGTATGATGCATCCCTCTGTACCTACAACTCAAATTAATAGTTGTCAGTATTAGGTCTCTATATATCAAAGAAGCCTTTCCTCATACCTCAGTTAAGTACCCCTTAGTTTTCTTTATAGCACATTAGTGCAGTTTGCACTGTGTATTTAATATCTCTCTTCTCCATTTCAGTGTGAGCTTCATAAAGACATGAGTTTTCTTTATTGTGATATACCCAGTGTGTTATATAGTGCCTGAAACATGGTAGGCTCTCAAATATCAAATGACTGAGTTATTTAACTGAAAAGAGTTGCTGAGGGGTTTGAAAAGAGGAACATTTGATGAAAACCTTTTGACTAACAAAGGTTGAGAAGAGTAATTTAGGTAACTTTATTTTAAGCCATAGGGACTGTGCTGGTTTGAAAGGATGTACACCCCCTAGAAAGGCCATGTTTTAATCAAAATCCCATTTCATAAAAGTAGAATAATCCCTGTTCAATACTGTATGTTTGAAACTGTAATCAGATTGTCTCCCTTGATGATATGATTTAGTCAAGAGTGGTTGTTAAACTGAATTAGGTGACGACATGTCTCCACCCATTTGGGTGGGTCTTGATTGGTTTACTGGAGTCCTATAAAAGAGGATACATTTTGGAGAAAGAGATTCAGAGATAGCAGAGAATCCTGCAGCACCACGAAGCAGAGAGTCCACCAGCCAGTGACCTTTGGAGATGAAGAAGGAAAACGCCTCCCAGGGAGCTTCATGAAACCGGAAGCCAGGATGATGCTGTGTTCGCCATGTGCCCTTCCAGATGAGAGAGAAGCCCTGACTGTGCTTGCCATGTGCCATTCCACTTGAGAGAGAAACCCTGAACTTCATCGGTCTTCTTGAACCAAGGTATCTTTCCCTAGATGCCTTTGATTGGACATTTCTAAAGATTTGTTTTAATTGGGACATTTTCTTGGCCTTAGATCTGTAAACTAGCAACTTATTAAATTCCTCTTTTTAGAAGCCATTCTGTTTCTGGTATATTGCATTCCAGCAGCTAGCAAACTAGAACAGGTACCTTTTCTGCTTAGATTTATCGACTTCCCAAACAACCTTGTGCTTTAGATTTATTTTTTCCAAATAAACTTCTCTGATGGAAAGCAAAGTCAGTGACCTCCTAACAGGGATATTACTTGAGCATATTAGCTTTGAAGAATTGCTCCTGGGTGAAGTAGTAAAGTGCTACACCAAGGTTCTAGACTGGAGCTGCGTGGTCACGCAGCTGACGTCTCCGTGAAGAAGTCTCAGTCTTGAGCCTTTGCCCAGCCAAGGCCCATCTCTTGTTATAACCTCATTTGATGAAAATGGAGAGAACTGTTTTTCTCCTCAAACTGCTATTACCTCCTACTTTTTTTTTTCTACTGTTTTCAGGCAGTAACCATGGTTACTAGTAGAGGCTCCTTGGGAGCTTTAAAAACATCAGTCAGTTTCACAGCTGGAGGCAGAGAGATCTAGATAAAAACCTAAGAATAAAGCTTAAAGTGGACACCCCCCCCCACCCTTTGTGGCTTAGTTCTTTTATCAGGGAACACTTGGCATAAAGTGAAACATTTTTTTTGTTCCCTCTAGAATAGACAACATTTTAATTTAAATTGACAGTACTTTGCTGCTTTTTAAAAGGGACATAATGCTACGGCTCCTTGTTCTCTACCTGAATCTGTCCTCTCTCTGTTCTCTTCTTTCTCCTCTGTAATTTCTTACCATCTCCCCTGGGCCAGCAGTAAGTGATAGTAATGCTGCCTGACAGTGGGCATTTTCTTTGCATAGGACGGGTAAGATCCTGAAGTCATAGCTTTGTATTAATGGGTTTGGGGAGGTGAAGGAGATACAGTAGCATTAAAAACCTGACACATGCTTCCAGGAGCACATATGCTGGAACAAGAAGAGTCGAGGGCTCAGTTTCATGTGGGAGGGCCGGAGTCAGTGATTTCCAGCAAGCTTTGTCTGAGGGATGACACTGTGAAGAAGGAAGGGAAACCTACATTTGCTAAGCATCTAATATGTGTTGAATACCATGCATGTATACTTTTATTGTGTCTTTCTAACCAGGCTGAAAGTATACTGGGAAATTAAAAGTGACTGATAATTCTTTTATTTTCAATAATTTTCTATTCTGAAGCAACAGGCTTGTAGATGATTGATACTGTCAGGTTTCTTGGTACGATCTAGACAAAAGGGTCAGCAAAGAGACCCTACGGATGTGGGCTGCAGCCTGCTCTTTTTCCTTTGTAAATAAAATTTTGTTGGAACACAGATACTATGGCCATTAGTTTGTTGTGTGGCCTGTAGCTTATTTTGTGCTGTTATTGTGGCAGTTGGGAAGTTGCAACAGCATGGCCAATAAAACCTAAAATATTTACTGTTTGGCTCTTTACAGAAAAGTTTGCAACCCTGTTCTATATGAATTTAACTGGGAATTGTTATATTGAGGAGAAAGTACATTCTTTGGCTATATTTCTTGTGGTCCTTAGAATAGTGACATCATGAAAGGAGAGTGTCGGGGATTTAGATGAGACTGACAAGCCTTCTGGGCCCTTTTTAAAATCATCATTGCAAATCAAACTCTGAAAAGAAAACCTAAATATAAACATTCCTTGTTTATTTTCTTTGCAGACTTACCTGTCATTTTCTATTCTTATATGTGCACCTGTGTCTCTACTCTCACACTCTTATATTCTGTTACTCATTCATACACTCACATAAATGTAGACTTACACAAATTTTTTGAGTGAAAGCAACCTTGGAGATCATCCTCTTTATTTTACACATGGCAAAAATTGAACCCTCAAGTAGTTGTAATGTACTTGGTGTCACAAAACAGTTTAGTGTCAAGTCCTGGTGAAACACGTTTTTGTTTTTTCTTTTTAACTCTGAATTCATTGTTGAGCATATAGGCACTCAGAAATTAGTTCTGCCCTGTAAGGCCTTACCCAATATCTCTTTAATTCTATGTAGAACTTCTTAGAAAACTAAAGAAATTGCTGAAGAAGAGAGAAGCATTAAATCTAGATTCTAATTTAATCTACTGCTGATATCTTTGCACTCTTAGTAAGTACAACATTCTATATAAAGCAAGAATCTATGTAATAAATTAAGATTGTAAGGGTAACTTTGGAGTAAGAGCCAGTTATTTGCTTCATTTCACAGTCTCTTTTCACAATGTTATTCATATGCGGGAAATGTGCAGTTATGCAGGTAAACACAATGCTGTATTCACAATCCCCGAGTAATTTGTAAGTGGGGTATTGAAGAATCCACAATCCATATCACTCTTAAGTTGGTTATATAAGCTTGTTGTTTGTTTTTTTGTGAAGCAAACAGCTGGTATTTGTAATTTATGGTAAAAATGCTTACTGTATGATTTCATATCCTAATGAAAAAATATCCTTTAAGAAAATTAGATAAAGTTTAACTGAGAAGAAAAAGAAACCCATGGAAATTGTAGCCATTTTACTTTAATATTCCTGACAGGGATATTGCCTTCACAATTGGGATAGAGTCATTATTTTCATCAAATTCTCTATCAGGCCTCTTCCTTTGTTGCATCAGAAAATAATCATGAAATTTCTTCTTGCTGGTTCCCCGGGGTCCCACGTTAGACAACAGAAATCCTAAGAGAAGCTTACACAAAAGACATGCATTGAAAAATAGACGAGAAGAGCAGATATTAGCATCCTTTTGGCTTATTCTGCAGATAATTTATAGAACCTTAACACCATTATTATTTGCCATTATTACTTGTTTTTAATTAATCTCTACAGAGTTATGTAATTGTTCTTTCTTTCCTTCTCTGTGATAATTGAAGCCCCTCAACTTTTTTCTGTTTACATTTGAAACGCATTTATATTTTTTCTTGGAAATGCAGTGAACAGGTTTATATTATAGCCTAACAAACTTAAGCAATTTTAATTATAAATTAGGTGATAAGGCTAAGTTCAACTTTAAAAGTACGTGATTGATATTTAATCCTTTTAAAATGTAAGCGTTATAGTAATTCAGTCTCTCATATGTAGTTTTGTAGTTTTATTGAAGTCTTATCTCCAAAAGGATTGTCTACATAAAGCAAAGGAAGGGAACAGATGTTTGCTTAAATTTTGAATTCTGAAAAAATACTTTCATTTCTGTTATTTCATTAGAATTGAGATTGACAGTCATGGTGGTTTCGATATCATCTATCTGGAACTCTGATTGCCAATGCAATTTAATTATCTAAGATAGTGCTTTTCTGTACTTTAAAACCATTTCTCTCTTTGGTGATCATAACAACTGTTTCCCCTCTTTACTATTGTTTGAAATTTAAAATAAATCTAATTTGTCTAAAAATGTCAGAGGAATGCTGCTTTGTTTTTGAGCTTATTAACACTCCTCCAATGTATTGAATTCTATTTAAATTTACAGAACAGGGTCCATGGATCAGGTCACAGGGTCGTTAATCTCTCCTGATACTATATACACATTTTCATCCATACGGGAATTCTTTTGAGGAGAGCTGTCTGTTGCGTTTATTGGAGTCTCAAAGCTATCCTTCTCCTAAACAAGGTAAAAAGCATTTTTCTAGGGCCTCTGGAGCATTGTACCTTCCATAGGAATATTTAGGTTAGATTTGCTTTGCTTTCTAGAATCACTTAATCATAGATCTTGGCGTGGGCATGCCTTTCCACTTTTACAGATGAAGCCATTGAAGCACCTAGGAGTTAAGAATAGTGCAGTTTAATTCTCATTAAATTAGCTGTAAATAGAGTGCTTGTGATATCCTGATTGGTTTCTTAGGGCCTCTTCAGCTTTCCAACTTCTGCCCAGGGGTCATTGCGATTTTTAACTTGGCAACAAAGTATTTGTATTTGAAACCATGTTTTTATGGACACAATAGAGAGCTCTAATAATTTGTTCCAGTAATTTCATGTTGTGTTTACAGGATGCTGTGTAGTCTCTCAGAGGGAGTACCTATGGAGGCCCTTATTGCCCCAAAGAAAAATCTCTTAGTTTTCATAAAAAAAAGTATATCTGTGGGGTGCATGATGGTTCAGTGGTAGAATGCTCGCTTTCCAGGCAGGTGATAAAGGTTCGATTCCCAGACCATGTACCAATATATATATATATATATATATATTGTGTATACATAAAATAAGATCTGTATATATCTTTGGCAGTTTTCGTGTCAAAGTGTCAACCCCTGTACCGAGATTTCACAGTACAGAAATCTCAGGCCTGTGAGCATTTTATTAATTATCTAAAATGTTTATTTTGTTTTACTATGGGATTGTAACTTTTACTATTTGAAAAATATATACTTGTGGAAAATTATGAGATTGAATTCATTTAATAATAGCACCAGTTAAATTAATGCTCTAAAAAGTTTTCTTTCTGATCATTAACCCATAGAAGAAAATTTCATTCAGCAGTATTGACAGTAGTTTTTATAAAATTGTTTGTATCTTGTTAGTCTCACAGAGTTATGAAATATGATAAATTCCTAGATCCTGAAAATCTCCTTATTTAAGTGCAGTTTCAAAGCCAAAAATAAATGATTTTTGTTTTATCTACCATTTTGTACTATGGTTGAGATTTAACTATTAGTAAGTTAGTGTTCCTTTTAATATTTCAATTTAGTGGTCATATTTGACATTGGAAACACAAATCTTGAATTTTTATCTTATTTAGTAATGTAATAGTATAGTTACAAGTATAAAGCTGGAGCAAATTAATTGAAAGTGTTCTTAAATGAACTAAAGTTCAGTTACTTTTCATCTATGCTCATGATGCTCTTGAAATAAGGATTTAATGATTTTATGTGCCATTACATTTCAAAGAACTGAAGAATAATCCTATTTAAAATATTCATTTTACAAGGCATGCTTGAGATTTATGAGCTGTGAGATTTTGTGTGTGTCTTTCCCATCCTAATGAATCCAAGCTGGCTTCTCAAACGGGGACAAGATTGTTTAGCATCCTAAACCCTATTTTAAGATTCCTTAGCCAGTCACCTCATGCAAAGAAATCGCCCTAAAGAAATATTAACAATGTAATGTCTTTTGTGTGTTTTCAGTACTATACTTTAAAAAACTATATGCTCTACTTTATTTCTGTATGTGTGTCCCTTCTCTGTGCCCATAAATAGAATTCTGAATTTGTAACCTTGGGCTTTTTAGCACATTATTGTCTCTTTTCTCAGCTAAACCTCCCCCTCGCTCATATCCTTGAGGATGGGGACATTTTGTAGATCAGCCTGGAGTCCTCAGAATGTAGCTCAGTGACTGGACACAGCAGGCGTTTCAGTATTTGTCAAATGAATTAATTGATTGAGGAACACAGAGTAATACTAAACTACCTATCTTTTGGTCCTGTATAAAAACCAAAGTTTTAAATTGTGGAGACCAAATGAGAAGAGAAGGAGATTCCTCAGTATTCTCGTGAATGAAATAAGCCACGAAAAATTAAAATCTGTATAAGAAATATTAATTTAAAATCAAGAAGAAACTTGCATGGTTATAGTCAGGATTATATTGATATATTAAAATCTTATATATGCAGAATGGAAAAAAATTAAAGCATATGAACAAATAATACATATAGATCAGAAAATTTTCAGGGACTAGTGAGTGATTAGCAGTAGTGATTAGAATGGGGTGAACTTAGGGAGGTATTCTCAAAGGATATAAATTTTGATCAAGATTTGATGAAAGTATTTGCTATGCATATATAAGGGATTGGGGAATGAATCCTGATAGGTAGAATACCAAAGGCCTGTGAGTGGTTTGGGGACTGAAAGGGAAGGAAGAAATTAAAGGGAGGACATTTGTAAATTTTTTTTATAAAAACCTTCTAAGTTAGGAGGGAGATGATTAAATGAAAATGTCTCTTAGAGACTATTTCTCTTCGTATTTGATGGACTAGAGTGGTTTCTACCCAAGCACGGGAGATGAGAATCTAAGCAAAGATATATAAATACGAAGGAAATAGAAAATCTGTATCTAACAAACTTCTTAGGAAACGAACAGAACTTTTTTATTTAATGTTGGAGACAAATATGAGAGCAGATGTAATAGTTTTGCCTAAATTGGTAGCCTGGTACTGTAAGAATGATATTAATTTTGACAGAGATCTGGCAGATGGAATATGATGAAATACACGCAACTTAGTAGATACGCCATAGGGTAGAAGTTATTATATCATTGTGTTCCAGTGTTCAGGGTACTCTGATGCATACCATTATAGTTCCTTCCTATTAAGGAATTTTATTCTACTTTGTAAAACTAGCATACTTTTATTACAAGCTTGGTAGTACAAAATTTAATGTTTGAAAATATCAAACATACCAAATTAATGATAGACAATTTTTAACCATGAACTGTGTAGTAAGTATATACTGTGGTGATAAACACAATGAAAATACAGGCGTTCAATGTGGGAGGGCATCTAAGACTATTTTCTGGGACGGATTTATGGTGGATGTCTGATTTAAAGCTCTTTAGATAGGATTTGAAAAGCTTTTCAAATGGACTAATGGGGCAAGCAGAAAGCCTCACAAATTGAAGAACTAATGGCCAAAAACATGCTAGATTTTTTTTTAAAGAAAATAGCATAACTGTAGCTTCAGTCAGTTTTATAATTTACTGGATTCCTTTCTTCTCTCACTGTCAGTCTCAGAAATCCATGAAAGTGCTGATGACTTCTTGAGGGTAGCAGTGCAATAATCTGTTTTTATTTCCCATTCCTCATTCTTTATTTTGTTGTTATGCTGTGTGAGTCTTTGTTTTTATTACTTTGCTTTGCCCATAGCCCTAAGAGTGTCATTAAGTGGGAAGGATGTCCTTGGTTCTGAGCCATGTATTCCTCCCACCTCGCATTGCCTCCTCCTGCCTCCTCCTGCCCTCTGCCCAGACAGGGGCTCCTTTCAGCGACAGTGTTTCTTCCTTCTCCTGTGACTGCCTCTCAAGCCCCATTCTAATTTCTGTTCTCCAAACCTTCTTGCCTCTTAGTACTATTATTTCCATGATAAATGTCTTCTTTGAAATGCATTTATAACAATTTTTATAATATGCATAGTGCTTCAATTACTGAAATAAAATGGATTTATTTTCTGAACCTCAGTTATTCTGTTCCTCGGTATTTATCAAGTCAGACTGTTTTTCTCTCCAGTTAGTCTGTGTTTTCGAAAGTTTTTGTGCATGTTATCTTCTGATACAGAAATACCTTCTGGTATTGTTAGGATTTGTCATTTATAAAATTACTAAAGAATGGGGAATATTTAACATATGTATGCGGTTACATGGAAACTTTGCCAAAATTCCATTACTTCAATTTTAAAAAATAATGCCATTTATAACGGTTAGTAAAGCATCATTTTTAACAATGTTGGGGAGAAAAGGAATAGTAGCACCTGAACATCTAAATCCCACTTCTTTCCCTTACATTTGTATTAATTGGGATTCCTCTGGAGATCATTCTTTTGAAAACAACTCCCCTCTTCCTCCCACCTTTACCCAAGAGGTCACAGTACAGGTATTCCTTCTTTACCATGTATTTTAATCACAATTAAAATTATTATGCCTTCACCCTTAATTGTTCCTTGTTACTACTTCTGTAGTTTCAAAATAACCCCGCTATAATTAAAATTCAGGAGCAGCACTGAGATTTCAGCATTGCTCTCAGCTGCTACGTTACCTACAGTTTGCTGAATGGTCATGTGACTGGAGAAGACTAGGGACAAGTGTTGGATGGCTAAATGGTAAAGTTCTTTTCAGTAAATTTTTCTCTGCGTTAGTGTAATAACTAGTAGTTCCTTGAATAGTGGTTCTCTAGGTAATCAGGATGATTAATTTATTTTGGTTAATGAATAAAATGTAAGTGGGATTAATTGAAAAATTTTAATTACCTTCTTTAAAAGTTGTTCTCTTACTGTCTTAATCCATTTTATAAAATGTTTTTGCCTTCTATTAAAAAAATAAATTTAAAAGTATGTTTTGGTAAGTTAACATGAACCAAGCAATGACATTTGCACTCAACCTAAAAATGAAATTTTACCGTTTTGAAACTCCCCATGTAAACCTCTCTGAACTCATCCCTCTTCCTGCCTATTCTCCAAGTGTAACTACTGTCCTGAATTTTCTGTTATTCTCTTGCTTTTTGAAATTAGTTTTACTGCATATGTATTTGTGCCTAAATAATATATCTATGATTTACTCAATTTCAAATTTAAAAAATGGTATATGTGTTTCTGAGATCTGCTTTGAAGTTTTTGTTTTTTTTTTTAACTATAGGATTCATTTCTGCTGCTGTGGTACATTTATTTATAGAATTCTAGTGTATGAATATATAGTAGTTTATTCTGTTGTTGATAGACACCTGTTTTTTTGTTTTACTGTTATGAACAATACTGCAATGAGTATTCTAATATGTCTTTGAGGTATACAGGTGCAAAAGC
This sequence comes from Tamandua tetradactyla, assembly GCF_023851605.1. Lineage (NCBI taxonomy): Eukaryota > Metazoa > Chordata > Mammalia > Pilosa > Myrmecophagidae > Tamandua > Tamandua tetradactyla. The sequence goes on from NC_135329.1 coordinate 7,914,993, forward strand.
ATCTCTATCTAGGAGGAGAATTGCTTGCATAGGGTGTGTACCTATTCACCTTCGAATAATACCAAATTATTTCCCAATTTGTATTGTGACAGATGGTGGTATATATACACTAAAACCTTTTCTTCTTCTTCCTGGGTACCTCCCTTGCTGTAAGAATGAATGGCCATGTGAATGAGTTCTAGCCAGTAGAAGGTGAATAGAATTAACATATGCCTCTTTCGGCCTGCCTCACAAAAGTCTGCCTGATCACAGTTTCTCTTCTCCTGTCTGTTTCTTCCATGCAAATTCTTTGACCGTTTTCCCTCTGTTACGCTATGTTGGCTAGACCTGAACAGTGTTGAATAGAGGTGGTGATTAACTGGTGTCCTTGTCTTGTTTCTAATTTTAAAGTGAGTGCTTTAAATATTTCGCTGTTGTCTATGATATTATCTGTGTCTTCTAGGTACCCTTTATAAAGTGAGGAGATTTTCTTTAAGATCTTTATAAAAATTTTATCAAGGATGTTGAATTGAATCAAATGCTTTGTCAGCATCTGTTTCTCCTTTGAGCTCTTAATTTTGTGAATATTTGTATATTGTAACATTAAATCATACCTGTAATCCTAACGTGAACCTAGCTTGGACATAAGATATAAATCTTTTGTTCATTGCTGCAGTCAATTTGCTAATATAAGTATTTTTCATTATCCACATTTTTTTTTCACAGTCTCACTTTGGATAGTGAGGAATACGATGTTAAATGGCTATTTCAGAGGTTCTCAAACTTTCCCAGTTTATGGTATCCTTAGGTCAAATAAATACCTAACAGTTCTCTTTATTAGGAGTCAGATTCAAACAGTTTAATGAGCATTTATGTTCTAACAGTTTAGCAGTTTGAAAAAATAATATACATAAATTCAAAGAAAAAGTCACTTAAAATTTTTATTCTCAAATAACTTTTCAAACTTTGGGATCAGATTAGCATGTCCACCTTCATTTTTTTTTTTTTTTTTTTTTTTACATTTTTTCTATTAATTAAAAAAAATTAACTAACACAACATTTAGAAATCATTCCATTCTACATATGCAATCAGTAATTATTAATATCATCACATAGATGTATGATCATCATTTCTTAGTACATTTGCATCGATTTAGGAAAAGAACTAACAAAACAACAGAAAAAGATGTAGAATGATAATATAGAGAAAAAAATAAAAATAATAATAAAAATAAAAAATAAAAAAATATATAAAAAAGGAAAAAAAAACACAAGAAAACAAACAAACAAAAAACTATAGCTCAGATGCAGCTTCATTCAGTGTTTTAACATAATTACATTACAATTAGATAGTATTGTGATGCCCATTTTTGAGTTTTTGTATCTAGTTCTGTTGCACAGTCTGTAACCCTTCAGCTCCAATTACCCATTGTCTTACCCTGTTTCTAACTCCTGATGGTCTCTGTTACCAATGACATATTCCAAGTTTATTCTCGAATGTCGGTTCACATCAGTGGGACCATACAGTATTTGTCCTTTAGCTTTTGGCTAGTCTCACTCAGCATAATGTTCTCTAGGTCCATCCATGTTATTACATGCTTCATAAGTTTATTCTGTCTTAAAGCTGCATAATATTCCATCGTATGTATATACCACAGTTTGTTTAGCCACTCATCTGTTCATGGACATTTTGGCTGTTTCCATCTCTTTGCAATTGTAAATAATGCTGCTATAAACATTGGTGTGCAAATGTCCGTTCGTGTCTTTGCCCTTAAGTCTTTTGAGTAGATACCTAGCAATGGTATTGCTGGGTCATATGGCAATTCTATATTCAGTTTTTTGAGGAATCGCCAAACTGCCTTCCACAGTGGTTGCACCATTTGACATTCCCACCAACAGTGGATAAGTGTGCCTCTTTCTCCGCATCCTCTCCAGCACTTGTCATTTTCTGTTTTGTTGATAATGGCCATTCTGGTGGGTGTGAGATGATATCTCATTGTGGTTTTGATTTGCATTTCTCTAATGGCCAGGGACATTGAGCATCTCTTCATGTGCCTTTTGGCCATTTGTATTTCCTCTTCTGAGAAGTGTCTGTTCAAGTCTTTTTCCCATTTTGTAATTGGGTTGGCTGTCTTTTTGTTGTTGAGTTGGACAATCTCTTTATAAATTCTGAATACTAGACCTTTATCTGATATGTTGTTTCCAAATATTGTCTCCCATTGTGTAGGCTGTCTTTCTACTTTCTTGATGAAGTTATTTGATGCACAAAAATGTTTAATTTTGAGGAGCTCCCATTTATTTATTTCCTTCTTCAGTGCTCTTGCTTTAGGTTTAAGGTCCATAAAACCGCCTCCAATTGTAAGTTTCATAAGATATCTCCCTACACTTTCCTCTAACTGTTTTATGGTCTTAGACCTAATGTTTAGATCTTTGATCCATTTTGAGTTAACTTTTGTATAGGGTGTGAAATATGGGTCCTCTTTCATTCTTTTGCATATGGATATCCAGTTCTCTAGGCACCATTTATTGAAGAGACTGTTCTGTCCTAGGTGAGTTGGCTTGAGTGCCTTATCAAAGATCAAATGTCCATAGATGAGAGGGTCTATATCTGAGCACTCTATTCGCTTCCATTGGTCGATATATCTATCTTTATGCCAATACCATGCTGTTTTGACCACTGTGGCTTCATAATATGCCTTAAAGTCCGGCAGCGTGAGACCTCCAGCTTCGTTTTTTTTCCTCAAGATACTTTTAGCAATTCGGGGCACCCTGCCCTTCCAGATAAATTTGCTTATTGGTTTTTCTATTTCTGAAAAATAAGTTGTTGGGATTTTGATTGGTATTGCATTGAATCTGTAAATTAATTTAGGTAGGATTGACATCTTAAGTATATTTAGTCTTCCAATCCATGAACACGGTATGCCCTTCCATCTATTTAGATCTTCTGTGATTTCTTTTAACAGTTTTTTGTAGTTTTCTTTGTATAGGTTTTTTGTCTCTTTAGTTAAATTTATTCCTAGGTATTTTATTCTTTTAGTTGCATTTGTAAATGGGATTCGTTTCTTGATTTCTCCCTCAGCTTGTTCATTGCTTGTGTATAGAAATGCTACAGATTTTTGAATGTTGATCTTGTAACCTGCTACTTTGCTGTACTCATTTATTAGCTCTAGTAGTTTGTTGTGGATTTTTCGGGTTTTCGACATATAGTATCATATCGTCTGCAAACAGTGATAGTTTTACTTCTTCCTTTCCAATTTTGATGCCTTGTATTTCTTTTTCCTGTCTAATTGCTCTGGCTAGAACCTCCAACACGATGTTGAATAATAGTGGTGATAATGGTCATCCTTGTCTTGTTCCTGATCTTAGGGGGAAAGTTTTCAATTTTTCCCCATTGAGGATGATATTAGCTGTGGGTTTTTCATATATTCCCTCTATCATTTTAAGGAAGTTCCCTTGTATTCCTATCTTTTGAAGTGTTTTCAACAGGAAAGGATGTTGAATCTTGTCAAATGCCTTCTCTGCATCAATTGAGATGATCATGTGATTTTTCTGCTTTGATTTGTTGATATGGTGTATTACATTAATTGATTTTCTTATGTTGAACCATCCTTGCATACCTGGGATGAATCCTACTTGGTCATGATGTATAATTCTTTTAATGTGTTGTTGGATATGATTTGCTAGAATTTTATTGAGGATTTTTGCATCTGTATTCATTAGAGAGATTGGTCTGTAGTTTTCTTTTTTTGTAATATCTTTGCCTGGTTTTGGTATGAGGGTGATGTTGGCTTCATAGAATGAATTAGGTAGTTTTCCCTCCACTTCGATTTTTTGGAAGAGTTTGAAGAGAATTGGTACTAATTCTTTCTGGAACGTTTGGTAGAATTCACATGTGAAGCCATCTGGTCCTGGACTTTTCTTTTTAGGAAGCTTTTGAATGACTAATTCAATTTCTTTACTTGTGATTGGTTTGTTGAGGTCATCTATGTCTTCTTGAGTCAAAGTTGGTTGTTCATGTCTTTCCAGGAACCCGTCCATTTCCTCTAAATTGTTGTATTTATTAGCGTAAAGTTGTTCATAGTATCCTGTTATTACCTCCTTTATTTCTGTGAGGTCAGTAGTTATGTCTCCTCTTCCATTTCTGATCTTATTTATTTGCATCCTCTCTCTTCTTCTTTTTGTCAATCTTGATAAGGGCCCATCAATCTTATTGATTTTCTCATAGAACCAACTTCTGGTCTTACTGATTTTCTCTATTGTTTTCATGTTTTCAATTTCATTTATTTCTGCTCTAATCTTTGTTATTTCTTTCCTTTTGCTTGCTTTGGGGTTAGTTTACTGTTCTTTCTCCAGTTCTTCCAAGTGGACAGTTAATTCCTGAATTTTTGCCTTTTCTTCTTTTCTGATATAGGCATTTAGGGCAATAAATTTCCCTCTTAGCACTGCCTTTGCTGCGTCCCATAAGTTTTGATATGTTGTGTTTTCATTTTCATTCGCCTCAAGGTATTTGCTAATTTCTCTAGCAATTTCTTCGTTGACCCAGTCGTTGTTTAGGAGTGTGTTGTTGAGCCTCCACGTATTTGTGAATTTTCTGGCACTCCGCCTATTATTGATTTCCAACTTCATTCCTTTATGATCCGAGAAAGTGTTGTGTATGATTTCAATCTTTTTAAATTTGTTAAGACTTGCTTTGTGACCCAGCATATGGTCTATCTTTGAGAATGATCCATGAGTACTTGAGAAAAAGGTGTATCCTGCTGTTGTGGGATGTAATGTCCTATAAATGTCTGTTAAGTCTAGCTCATTTATAGTAACATTCAGATTCTCTATTTCTTTATTGATCCTCTGTTTAGATGTTCTGTCCGTTGATGAGAGTGGGGAATTGAAGTCTCCAACTATTATGGTATATGAGTCTATTTCCCTTTTCAGTGTTTGCAGTGTATTCCTCACGTAATGGGGCATTCTGGTTCAGTGCGTAAATATTTATGATTGTTATGTCTTCTTGTTTAATTGTTCCTTTTATTAGTATATAGTGTCCTTCTTTGTCTCTTTTAACTTCTTTACATTTGAAGTCTAATTTGTTGGATATTAGTGTAGCCACTCCTGCTCTTTTCTGGTTGTTATTTGCATGAAATATCTTTTCCCAACCTTTCACTTTCAACCTATGTTTATCTTTGGGTCTAAGATGTGTTTCCTGTAGACAGCATATAGAAGGATCCTGTTTTTTAATCCATTATGCCAATCTATGTCTTTTGATTTGGGAATTCAGTCCATTGACATTTAGTGTTATTACTGTTTGGATAATATTTTCCTCTAACATTTTGCGTTTTGTATTACATATATCATATCTGATTTTCCTTCTTTCTACACTCTTCTCCATGCCTCTCTCTTCTGTCTTTTTGTATCTGACTCTAGTGCTCCCTTTAGTATTTCTTGCAGAGCTGGTCTCTTGGTCACAAATTCTCTCAGTGACTTTTTGTCTGAGAATGTTTTAATTTCTCCCTCATTTTTGAAGGATAATTTTGCTGGATATAGGAGTCTTGGTTGGCAGTTTTTCTCTTTTAGTAATTTAAATATATCATCCCACTGTCTTCTAGCTTCCATGGTTTCTGCTGAGAAATCTACAGATAGTCTTATTGGGTTTCCCTTGTATGTGATGGATTGTTTTTCTCTTGCTGCTTTCAGGATCCTCTCTTTCTCTTTGACCTCTGACATTCTAACTAGTAAGTGTCTTGGAGAACGCCTATTTGGGTCTATTCTCTTTGGGGTGCGCTGCACTTCTTGCATCTGTAATTTTAGGTCTTTCATAAGAGTTGGGGAATTTTCAGTGATAATTTCTTCCATTATTTTTTCTCCTCCTTTTCCCTTCTCTTCTCCTTCTGGGACACCCACAACACGTTTATTTGTGCGCTTCATATTATCGTTCAGTTCTCTGATCCCCTGCTCAAATTTTACCATTCTTTTCCCTATAGTTTCTGTTTCTTTTTGGAATTCAGATGTTCCATCCTCCAGTTCACTAATTCTCACCTCTGTCTCTTTAAATCTACCGTTGTAGGTTTCCATTGTTTTTTCCATCTTTTCTACTTTGTCCTTCAATCCCATAAGTTCTGTGATTTGTTTTTTCACACTTTCCATTTCTTCTTTTTGTTCAGCCCATGCCTTCATGTCCTCCCTCAATTTATTGATTTGGTTTTTGAAGAGGTTTTCCATTTCTGTTCGTATATTCAGAATTATTTGTCTCAGCTCCTGTATCTCATTTGAGCTATTGGTTTGTTCCTTTGACTGGGCCATATCTTTAGTATTCCTGGTTTGATCCGTTATTTTTGCTGGCATCTGGGCATTTAATCAGATTTCCCTGGGTGTGGGACCCAGCAGGTTGAAAGACTTTCCTGTGAAGTCTCTGGGCTCTGTTTTTCTTATCCTGCCCAGTATGTGGTGCTCGTCTGTCTGTGGGTCCCACCAGTAAAAGATGCTGTGGCTCCTTTAACTTTGGAAGACTCTCACTGTGAGGGAGGGTCACCGGCCGCCGTGGCTTGCGGGCATGCCGATCCAAAGCTCCCAGCCGGCCCGGGAAGGAGGGAGAAAGGGGTTCCAGCTGCCACGGCCCAGGGAAGCGCACGCCTCTGGGGGACCTCACCACAGCGGATTCTCTTAGCCGGTTCAGCCGTTCCAGAATGGGGTATGCTGTGTTTCTGTTCTCTGTCGTGGCTCCGGGAGCTGTTCTGTACTGTTTCTATTTCTTTAGTAGCTGTTCTGGAGGAGGAACTAAGACCCGCGCGTCTTACTAAGCCGCCATCTTCTCCCCCACCTTCATTTCTTGTTACACATTGATTTTCACTGGCTTTTACTAGTTCTCCACAGATGTTCTTTTTCTCCTGCAGCATCCCATTCAAAGTACCACACTGCATTTAGTTCTCGGGTTTACCCAGTCTCCTCTCTTCTATGACAATTTCCCAGTCTTTCTCATCTTTTATACTTGACAATCTTAAGAAGTCCTGGCGAGGTATCCTATAAAATGTCTCCCTATCTGTGTTTGTCTAAAGTTTTAAATAGGAGTTATGGGTTGTGGGGAACAATAGCACAGAGTTGACTTGTCCTTGTCATCATATCATAGCAATGGGTAGGGACATCATATTCACATGGTATCACTGCTGATGTCAAGTCAGCCTTTAACACTTGATTAGAGTGTTGGTCAAAGTCGTGTTTGCCATATTCCCCAACTGTAAACTTACTATTTTTCACTTTCCCTACTTAATTCTTTGGAAGCAGAGTCGCGCAGTGTAGACTGCCTTCAAAGGGTAGGGTTATGGAAATTAGGTTCACCTGCTGGAGGGAGGAATAGCTACATATTATCATTTAGAATCCTTCTGTAAGGAGACTTGGTCTCTTTTTCCCCCACTAATATATTCAATCACTTGTTTACATCAGTATGTGCTGGGTTGATTGTAATGTGTTACAGTTTTTAAGAATTTACCTATTTCATTTAGGTTTCAAATCTATTAGTGAAAGATTTTCCATAATATCCTCTTGATTGTTTACTCTTTATCTGTAGTTAGCTTCCGCTGTTTACTTACAATAATTATCTTTTATCTTCGTCTCTCTTGATCTCATCAGAGATATTAGTCATTTCCAAGAAACAACTTTTGGTTTAATCATTCTCTATATTGTTTATTTTTCAATTTCATTAATTTCTGCTGTTATATCTATCTCCTCACTTTTTAAAAATATTTTTGAAATGCTAACTTCTTAAGGTAGACATTTAGCTAATTAATTTTCAGCTACTCTTCTTTACTAATAAAAGCATTTATGAGAATATATTCCCCTCTGAGTATTGCTTTCATTGTATCCAGTAACTTCAAAATGTAGTTTATTTTCATTGTTTCATTCTTAGTTTTTTTTTTTTAACATGTTATTTCTTCTATGAGTTCTGAATTATTCAGATGTGTGGTAAAATTTCCAAATGTATGGACATTTGGTGTTTATATTTTTATTGACTTTTAGCATAATTGTATTGTGATCAGAAAATGTAGTCTATGATACTGATTTTTGCATTCTCTCTTCCATGTCCCTTAATCTCTGTTTTGTATTTATTTCTATGTGACTGTGGGCTGCATTCTTGATAGTTTTTCAATTCTAACAGTTCACTGACTCTGTCAGTGTATCATAGTTGTATTTTAACTCTTCCATTGTGATTTTAGTTGTAATGTTTTTCAGTTCCAGCAGTTCTATTTGGATTTTTCTCAGATTTGACTGTTCATTTTTTTTATAGTCTCTTGACCCTAATATTTTCAGTTCCTTCTTCTCTTTTCTCTTTAATGTATTAAACCTATTTATATTCTATAACTGATTATTCCAATATAATTTTTACAAGATTGGTTTTGTTGTTTGTTTCTACTACTCTCTGTAGAATTGCCTTGATTACTTATATATTTTGTGATTTTCTGTTTTGAATTGTGAACTCTTTATTTGGGGTGGGGGGACTCTTTTAGTTTTTCCTTTAGGTTTGGCTTTAGAATACGTTCTTTCAGGTGGGAGTTTTATTTCCTTCTAGTGTATACTTGGGTTTGGGGGTCTGTGAACCTGGATTTTAATGGAAAAATTCTCATTTTTGGTATTTTGAAGCACCTACACCATATGGGTGATGCAGGCACCAAATCCTCGGGATATCTTTGCTAAGACTTAGTCGTGCTTTTCGTTGCTGTTTGCCTATGAGGTATTTTTGGTTTTTAATTCACCCTTTTCTTGGGGTGGTGACCTTTTTGGGTTCTGACTTTGTCTAATGGTTTCTGATATGACTGTACAAGGCTTAACCTCTTTTTCTCCAGCTAATCATGTGTCTCCAGGTCTTTGGAATCCATGTATGAAGAGAATTATCTAGAAAGTTTTTTAAAAGATAGATTTATGGCAAATTTTGAGAATCACTGATTATGGCAAATTTTGAGAATGATCTAGAAAAAGTCTATTTTTAATGGACATTTAAAAGTCAAATAATAACAATAACTAATGTTTATTGAAAATAATGTGGCATGCTTACCTAAGCAATCAATAATCCTAGCTGTTGGTATTATGTGCTGAGTTCTATTCTAAGTCCTTCACATAAATATTGTCATTTATTCCTCACAACAACCCTATAGGTACTACTATCATCATTTTATAGATGAATAAATTGAAGCACAGAGAAATTAAATAATTTAGCTAAGATTTCACATCTAATAGGTACCAACATTGATATTTGAATCTAGACAGTCAATCTTTTTTGTAATGTGTCACCCTCCATGTATGTATTTCTATATCTATACATACCCCCACACAGAGGCAGACATGTGATATGTATTCTTAACAATGTGTTTTTTTGGGGGGTGGGGGTTCGTGTGGACCAGGAATCAAACTCGGGCCTCCCACATTGCAGGTAAGAATTTTACCACTGAACTACCTGGGAGCCCTTCAGCTACAATCTTTACAGTCCTCCAGAAATTTCACAAGCATTTTCTTCATTCCCAGAGGAATATATTGCAGAATGTAGTAATAAAAATATATTTGAATCATTACATATTCATGTTGATTTAGTGGAATTGTTGGGGAAGCAGAATAGCATAGGTAAAAGCAGCCTTAATTTAGAGTTAGTCAGACCTTGGTATGCATCTCCCCTCAACTGCTTACTGTATAACTATCTTTTTTAAGCTGTAGTTTTCTCATTGGTAAAAGGAGCATAATTATTTTTACTTCATAAGGTTTTTGAAGCAATAAAATAAAGCAGAACCTGTGATACAAATCTTGGTACACAGTAGTCAATGGTCAGTGTTAGGATTCAAGGTATTCCCTAAAACAGTGTTTGGCTTCCGTGTAGGAGATTGTAGTAAACCTTATTCTAGGATTAATTTGCAGAGGAGCAGATTATGGTACTCCCAGGGGTCAGGGGCAATGCGGACTGTCTCTGTTGAGAATCTACTTGGTGCCAAGTCCTACTGTCCTAGGCTCTGGGGATACAAAAATGAGTAGGACATAGTCTTCCTGCTTTCAAGAACTTAAGTCCATCTATCAGATAGATGAATAGACAATTAGTTTGCTACATACTGAAATTGGTTAAGCATAAGGTGCTGTAGGCATACATAAAAGGGTTGCTCAAGCAAATTGTCGCAGGTGAGAAATGGCTTCACAGAAGGAGGGATTGAGGATGTTAGCATGTCCAGACAGGAGGCAAAGTAAAAGCTGGTTGAAATTTTGTCATTTGCTGCAAAGGTATCCCATTCATCCAACATTAATGATAGTGTCAGCTGTAGTTTTATCAGGTCAGTGTTGGGACATTAAGAGCATACGTTTAGGTTTGGGCTTTGCCTAAGCAGACTCTTTAGTAAGGTAAAATAAAAGTGGTGCTATTGCAATGATACTGAATTTTCTGTCAAATAGTACTTGTGGGGTTCTATATGTATGTGATAGTTCTGCATACTTGTTATTCCAGACTGTTGTCACCTTAGGTTATACTTTTGGGAACAAGAGAAGGAAGAGGAACAAAGGACACAGTGACCTTTAGAGGACAGAAACAATGATTTGTGCCTTGGAGTGAATATCCCTGTGTGCTGAATCTGCTGTTTCCACCTTTCCCTTTCTCTCATGGTCCATATTCATATGTAATGAAAAAGTGACTTGTTTGATTTGAAACAATTTATGTGATTTGAAATGATTTGCTCATCCCCAGAACCTAGTTTTTATTTGATATAATTTATTGCTCTGGTATGGAGTTGATTAAAAGAGGATAAGTATAGGAGTTGAGATTTTTTTTCATCTTTTTTCAGTACCCCTCCCCCAATAAATAACGTATTTTTAAAATGTAAGGGAAAGTCCACTCCTTTTGGCAAAACTAGGATAGGGAGAAGAGGGAATGCATAAAGAAGTACTTGGAAGGAGAGGAATGTAGGTCTGGGGGAAGGAAGATACTGAAATAGTTGGTTATTAATGGGTAAAATAGTATCAGGGATAAGCAGAATAATGAATGAGGTTGGCCTTTAAAAATACCCCCAAGGCAAGTAGTCTTTTTTGTTTTTTCTGGTAACCAAATGTGAGTGACTTAATGTAAGAGTATGCTTTTGCTCTCCCTTATGAGACCCATCCTTAAGTATTGTGGTTTGTTGCAAGAGCAATTTCTGATCATAGCTGGGGAAAAGGTAGTAATTGGTGTGGATGTTAGGAAGCACTAAAAAACAGTTTTTGAAGTTCTGAAGCTCTTAATCTTTGAGGGTTTCAGAGAGGATAGAAAAAGGAAGGAAAAGTGAAATTAAGTTTGTAAAAATTAATTCTGTAAAGCATACTTAGCAAAGTGTACAAAATAATAAAGAGTTTGAAATTTTTAACATAGACATGTTTACAATGATAAATCGCAATCTTCTCGAACTCTAGGCCACAACCTCTGAAAGGAGAAATATAGTTTTAGACTCTGCCCCAAATACACACACATCCCCACAAAGAAACTAATTTATAATACTGTCTCACAAACCATCTCTTTGGTCTCTTATAGAATACTGGGTAGTTTGGACCTTTCTGGCATGAAGTCATGGGAAGGGTAGTAGATACACTGAGCATAAAACCCTGTAAGTTTCATGATTGTGTTGTTGTTGGTGGAGTAAGCTGATTTCCTGGTGCCTTTTGGAAAAAATATTCATATCTCACTGGAGTTTAGCAAGAACTCTTGACTATCTTTGGGCAATTTTCTAAGAGTTTGTTGTGTTTTAAAGGGATTGTGATTGTTTTGGCAGATTCAAAAATAATTCTTGAAGTTGGTTTATAATCTCTGCACCTTCTCTGGTGGTTTTCCCTTTAGTTTATTAATTTGCCCTGTTTTATACTTATTTTTCTTGCTTTAACTGTCCCCCCCCCCCCCCCCCAAATATTGCAATGTTTCTGTAGTAATCCATTCTCTCCTCTGTCTTCATACTTTCCCTTGGCCGTCTGATTCACTACACTACCATCAGTAAGAGTTCGTGTGCTGGTCGGGAGCTCTTTGTACTCTGGAAAAACATGTTCATAAACTTAATCCATTCCTGTGGGTGTGAACCCATTATAAAGAGGGCCTTTTGAGACTGCTTCACTTAAGGTGTGGTCCAGCTCAATCAGGATGGATTCTTAATCCTATTACTAGAGTCTTTTATCAGCAGAATGAAATTCAAACAGAGAGGAAGCCAGGGAAGCAAGAAGCTCAATTCTAACACAACCTGGAAGAGAAGGGAGAAGCCAGAAGGGGCTGCCATGTGACAGCAAAATCCAAGAAACAAAAATTGCTGGCAGCCAGCCCCATGATGCCACAGTCCTCTGGGAGAAAGCATCACCTTGATGACACCTTGATTTTGGAGATCTCCCAGCGTCAAAACCATGAACCAATAAATTGCCATTGTTTAAGCCAACCCCTTGCATGGTATTTGCTTTGGCAGCCAGGAAACTAAAACAGTCGATGATTCCCAAACTTTTATATCACATTTATTTGGAAGTTACCTGGACTTATATATTTGAATGTCTTTATGCCACTTCAAAATTAGTGTGTACATAACTGAACATTAGCCTGTATCTCAAACTTCTGTTATCTTCTGTAAGCTCAGCCTTGGTGAAGTGGCCGCATCATCTATCCAGTCCCCTGTGTCAGGAACCTTGGTGTGCATAAACTTCTCTCTCTTCTATCTTATCTAATTGATTACCAGGTCTAGTTGATTCTATCTCAGCTGTGTCTCTTAAACTTGGTCTTAAAATGTACTTATTCTTTAACCCCAAAATTCTATTTATAGTAGCATAATCCTGGATATATATCCTGAATTTGATAAACAAAGTTCAGCCAGAAAGATGTTCAGCATATTATTGTTTTAATAGCAAAAAAAAAGGAACCAATTTAAGTTCTGTACCTCTGTGTTGTTTTAAAACTGATATACACACACATACAAACATACACAGTGAAATATTTCACAGCAATAAAAAGTATGTAGAAGAATATTTAATGACATGAGAAGTCATTATATGTATAAATTTTGTGAAAGAGCAGGCACATAAACAGAATGTGCACTATGATCCATAATCATTAAAAGTATATATACATCTACATTTGTACAATAATATGTATGTACATATTCATATTAATTGATTCTAGATGGTGAAGAAATAGGGACTTTTTATTTTATTCTCTTTATTAATTTATTTTCTATTGTAATATTTATAAATAAAACATAAAATTTGCCATTTTAACCATTTTCAAGTATATAATTCAGTTTTTTGTCATATGCCTTTTCTTTATCAATTAATATGATCAAATGGGTTCCCCTCACCTTCATTCTAGTAATGTGGTGTATTACAGTGATTAATTTTCTTATGTTGAACCACTCTTGCATCCCTGGGGTAAATCCCACTTGGTCATAATGTTTAATCCTTTTAATGGACTGTTGGATTAGGTTTGCTAGTATTTTATTGAAAATTTTTACATGTATATTCATAAGCAGTATTGGACTATAATTTTATTTTCTTATGATGTCTTTATTAGGTTTTGGTATCAGAATAAGGCTGGCCTCACAGAATAAGTTAGGAGATGCTACCTTTTCTTCAATTTTATGGAAAAGTTTGAGAAAGATTGATTTTAGTTCTTTGAATGTTCGGTAAAATTCACCAGTGAAACGTTTGGTACTGTGCTTTTCTTTTGGGGAAGTTTTTGACTACTGATTCAATTTCTTGTTATTGATCTGTTAAAGATCTGTTTCTTCTTATGTCAGTGTAGGTATTTTTTGTGTTTTCAGGAAATTGCCTATTTTATCTAGATTATCTAAATGGGACAGACATACAATATACACGAGTCTGCAAATGAGGGGCACTCTGCTCCCTCCAGAACCTGGGACCAATGACTTGTACTGTGAGTGTGACTTGCTGCCATGCTGACCTAGGGAGGGTCTGGAGGAAGGACTCATAAAATCGCCATGAGGCTTTCCTGTCTTTTTTTTTTCAATTTTATTGAGATATATTCATACATCACACAAACCATCCAAAGTATACTATCACTGGCTCACAGTATCATCACATAGTTGTGGATACATCCCCATGATCAATTTTAGATCATTTTCATTTCTCCAGAGCAGAAATAAAATTAAAAATAAATTCTCCATACCCCTTGTGCTGATTTGAAGCTATTTTGTACCCCAGAAAGGTCATGTTTTAATCCTGATCCAATCTTGTGGGGACAACCATTTATTTTAATCCTGATTTAGTACTATGGGGTGGAAACTTGTAATTAGATTACCTCCACGGAGATGTAACATTGTGGGTATGACCTTTTGATTAGATGGATCTGTGATTCCGCCCACCTTAGGTGGGTCTTGATTAGTTTACTGGAGTCTTTAAAAGGGGAAACATTTTGGAGAAACCTCAGAAATGACACAGCCAACAGAGACATGGATGTTTGGAGATGCTTGGAGTGCCGACAAAGAGAGTAGATGCCTAGAAACAGGCAGAGCCCGGCAGACGTCACCATGTGCCTTCACATCAAATGCTAAGCAAGCCAGAACCCAGAGTTGTGTCCCAGAGGAGCTAAATAAAAGCCCACAGATGCTTAAAGAGAAAACCCCTGGCATCAAAAGCTGGAAGCAATGGCACTTGAAACGAGGACCAGCAGGTGCCAGCTGTGTGCCTTCCCAGCCGACAGAGATGTTCTGGGTGACAGCAGGCATTTTTCAGTGAGGGTAACTTCTTGTTGGTGCCTTAAAAAAGGATAGATACAGATCTGAGGATGTATATCTGAACTCGATTCAATTCTATTGATCAATATGTTTATCATAGTGCCAGTAGCATGCTATTTTGACCACTGCGGCTTTATCATTTTTAAGTTACCTCTTTCTTGATTCCATGTTTGCTTGGTTGCTATAAATCTTTGACTCCTTTTTCTGGAGTTTTGAGAAACCTGTGCAGTTTCTGCTTGGGTTTTTTTGGTGTTTCTGTTGTGGGATGAGATTTTGGAGCTTCTTACAATACTACTTTGCTGATGTCTGTGCCTTTTAATTTTTAAATTTCCTTTTGTTTTATGACATTTGTTTAAGAAACATGAATTACTTTTATGATACATACATGTAGACAGGCAGTGAATTTGGCCTATCATTTTCAACCCCAACTGTGAAAGTTAGTCCAATATCTCATTCATCTCAGTTGATGCTGCATTATTTCACCTGCTCATTATATCTGGATTAGCCTACCACAGCAACCCTCTTATCTCCATTGCTCAACTGCTAAATCTATCTTTTTTAAAAATCCTAGCTGATCAAGTTTTCTCCTTTGCTTAAACCATCCAGTACAAGTAACTTTATACAGGTATACCTCATTTTGTTATGCTTCACCAATATTGCATTTTTTACAAATGGAAGGCCTATGGCAATCCTTTGTTGAACAAGTCAGTGCTATTTTCTCAACAGCATGTGCTTGCTTTGTGTCTCTTTATCACAGTTTGGTAATTCTTGCAACATTTCAAACTTTTGTATTATATTTGTTGTGGTGATCTGTAATCAATGATTTTTTTATGTTACTACTGTAATTGGGACACCACAAACGGCACTCTTATAGATGGTAAACTTAATTGATAAATAAAGTTCGTGTGTGTTCTGACTGCTCCACTGACAAGCTATTCCCCATCTCCCGTTCTTTGGATGGCCCTCTTCCCTGAGATACAACGATATTGAAATTATGCCATTAATCCCCCTGCAGTGACATCTGTGTTCAAGTGAAAGAAAGAGTTGCGCATTTCTCATTTTAAATCAAAAGCTAGAAAGCATTAAGCTTAGTGACAAAGGTATGTTGAAAGTCAAGATAGGCCATAGCTAGGCCTCTAGCATCACATAGCCAAGCTGTGAATGCAAAGGTAAAGTTCTTGAAAAAAATTCAGAGTGCTACTCCAGTGAGTGCATGAATGATAGGAATGCAAAACTGTCTTATTGCTGATATGGGGGACAAAGTTTTAATGGTCTGGATGGTAGATCAAACCAACCACAATATTTCCTTAAGCCAAAGCCTAATTCAAAGCAAGATCCTAACTCTTTTCAATTCTAGGAATGCTGAGAAAGGTGAGGAAGCTGGAGAAGAAAAGTTTGAAGCTAGCAAAGATTGGTTTATGAGGTTTAAGGAAATAAGCCATCTCCAAAACCTCAAAGTACAAGGTGAAGCAATAAGCTACCCAGAAGATCTAGTTAAGACATTGAAAGTGGCTACACGATTTTCAGTGTAGACGAAACAGCCTTCTAATGAAAGACGATGCCATCTAATGCTTCCCTATCTAGAGGGGAGAAGTCAGCTTCAAAGCTTCAAAGGATAGGCTATCTCTTGTTAGGACCTAATGCAGTTTGTGACTTTCAGTTGAAGGAAATGCTCATTTACTGTTCCAAAAATCGTAGGGCCCTTAAGAATTATGCTAAATTTACTCTGCCTGTGCTCTGTTAATGGAACAACAAAGCCTGGATCATGGCACATCTGTTTACGTTTGACTTTGTATTTTAAACCCACTATTGAGACCTACTGCTTAGAAAAATCCTTTTAAAGTATGACTCCTCATTGACAAGGCACCTTGTCACCCAAGAGCTGTGATGGAGATGCAGAATGAGATGAATGTTGTTTTCATGCCTGCGAACACAGCATTCATTCTGCAGCCCATGGAGCCAGGAGTAATGTCAACTTTCTAGTCTTAGAATTGAAGAAATACATTTTGTAAGGCTATAGCTGCCATAGATCCTTCTCTAATGGATCTGGGCAAATGAAATTGAAAACCTTCTGGAAAGGAGTCACCACCAATTCTAAATGCCATTAAGAACATTTGTGAGTCATGGTAGTTTTAAATATCAATACTAACAGGAGTTTGGAAATTGATCCCAACCCTCATAGATAACTTGGAAGGAAGGGCGCAAGACTTTAGTGGAGGAATTAACTGCAAACGGGGCTGAAATAGTAAGAGAACTAGAATTAGAAATGGAGCCTGAAAATGTGACTGAAGTGCTGCAAACTTACAATAAAAGAGGAGTTTCTTCTTATAGAACAAAGAAAGTTGTTTTTTGAGATGGAATCCACTCCTAGTGAAGATGCTGTAAACATTGTTGAAATGACAGTGAAGGATTTAGAATATTACATCAGCTTAGTTGATAAAGTCAGGGGCAGGTTTTGAGAGGACTGACTCCAATCTTGAAAGAAGTTCTGCTGTGGGTAAAATGCTATCAACCAACATCTCATGCTACAGTGAAACCTTTCTTGAAAGGGAGAGTCAAATCGATGCCATTAACTTCATTGTTATCTTATTTTAAGAAATTGCCACAGCTGGACAGTGTGAAGGTGGCTCAGTGACAGAATTCTCCCTGCCATACTGGAGACCCAGGTTCAATTCCAGGTACCTGCCCATGCAAAAAAAAAAGAAAGAAATTGTCACAGCCACCCCAGCCTTCCGCAACCACTACCCTGATCAGTCAGCAGCCATCAATATTGAGCATGGCCCTCCATCAGCAAAAGATTATGACTTTCTGAAAGCTCAGGTGATGCTAGCATTTTTTTACCGTTAAAGTATTTTTAAATTAAGGAATGTATGTTGTTTTTCAGACACAATAGCATTGTATCTAAAAAGCACTTAATAGGCTATGGTATGGTATAAAAATAGCTTTTATATGTTATATGTTATTTCTGGGAAACCAAAATATTCTTTGGACTTGCTTATTGCAGTATTCACTTTATTGTGGTGGTCTGGAACTGAACCCCCAACATCTATGAGTATACCTGTGTTAAATCTCTAAAACCATCAAAGGCAGAATAAATTTTGAATGGTTTTCCTTGTTTTACATTACAGTCTAGTATGAAGACTTTCAGGCAACTGGTATTTAGACACTCAGGATTAAATTAAAATTTTTCTCCTTACCATATACCTTTTTTAAAAATTAATTAATTTATATACTAAACATAACCACATACAAACACAAATTTTTACTTTTATTTATTTATTTTTGACCAGAGCTTAGGTAATTATGCCAGATTTGAGCGTGGGAAAAGTAGAGAGAAATGAAGGAGAGAGGGAGAGAAAATGTCAGCTGAACTCAGGTGTTTGCAAATTTTGCTCATGACTTGCTTTCTGTCTCTGCAACCTCCTGCACTTTTCCCTTGTTATTTATTTACTTATTTTTACGGACTCAAAGTACAATTTACTGATTTCCTTGGGTGTTTAGTCAGTAAGAATAGCCAAATAATGACAAGCTCTTAAGTTTTAGTGCCCCTTATTATATCAGCCAATCGTACTAGGAATATTTATTGTAGTGTGACATTCTAGAAGTTTCAGAGCGTAATTACACTTGCAAGTTTTCTTGCTTTTGGGAGTTTGCAGCATAACCATCATAGGGAAGAATAGACATTTTTGCTGTCTTTTCATAAATGATTAATAATTTGATGTTCCCTACTTCTATGTTACTATTATGGCTTTTGTTAGATTTAAACATGAGAGATATTTAAAATGATATTTAATTTAAAAGGATTCAAAATGTGTCCTTTTTAACTCTTCTCCTACTAACATCAGCAATTAACAGGACCTCATAGATTCTTTTTTCCTATTAGGTTGTTTAATTGCTTCAATTTAAGCATCATTGGAATGAGATAATTACATCTTAAAGTATGGTTTCTTTTATACATGTAGTCCTTAACTTATTCTTGAAAAGTGTTCACTTGGGTTTGTTTTAGACTGAAAATCACATGGTGAACCTTCTTGCAAAAACTTACATGAGACTGAAAAAGAATAATTTTCCAAACTGTCGAAGATTCTTTGACCTTTCTCCGCAAACTTCTATGACTTTAGATTCAAAATCAGTGGGACACTTTTTAAATCTTACCAGCCACAGTGATGAGCTTTCATTGATCCATTCATATACTCATCACCTTTACGTGACCAACCAACTACTCTGATTTGAAAGTCAGTTTGCCAGGGATTGGGCATATGGCCTGTGCATTCATGTAGAACAAAATTAATGGATCAAAGGTGCTCAGACACCTTTAGGGTCATTATGACCTTGCACGAACCAATCAGCTAATTGATTAGTTGATTTGAAGAAATGTATTATTCTTTAATGAGAAATAGCAAACTCTGTAATTTAGTTTAACCACCTGTATATTTCCATGGTTTAATTATCTTAAGATTTTTGTTTAAAAATATTTTGGGGGGATAGAATGGGGAGAAAATGTTATCATTATTTATCTCTTAGTTGTATCTGATTTTTTGTCTTTTTTTGGAGGCATGGTTTTTGATCTTAAGACTACCATTTTCTGTTCTTGAAGCTCTCGTCAAGACTTCTTACATACATGGAAACAAACAACAAGAAATATTATTCCAAAATTACATTTTTATAAGTAATGCAGACTCTTCCTAATTTTTTTACTGGGATAGGGAATGTAGTTTGCATCATATGCCATCCAGCGAAATTTACTTCCTGTGAATTGCCTTTAACATCTTTGCTGATTCCCCAAATTTTCTGTTCCTCTTTAAGCTACTGTATCTCTACCTTATCTTGACTGTCTTCCCCCAAAAAACTTGCTCCCTCAGCCTATTCCCTCTTCTCATGCTTCTTTTGTATGCCCTCTCTACACAATTCTTTCTATTTTCTCCAGGCTTAATTGTTAACACTGTCTACAAAATTCTTTAAATTCTTTCTCAGCCTTATTGAAATTAATGCAAACTAAGACTACCTTTTGTTTCACCTTCATGCCTTTGAAAAGAGATGCAGTTCATTTTACTGTAATAAACCATCAGTAATTTGGGGTTTCTATTCTCATGGCTTTTGCCACATTTTAAATTGTTTGATTTTTTTAGCTTGTACTAGAATTAAATTGTTTTTAATTGTTTGGGTTGATTAAATTCTGCCAGAAATAATATACCAGAGATGGAGTGGCTTTTAAAAAATGAATTTAAAGTTTACAGTTCTAAGGCCATAAAAGTGTCCAAACTAAGGCACCTAGAGAAAGATATTTTGACTCAAGAAAGCCTAGTGTCTGTCACATGGGAAGGAACATGGCTGGTGTCTGCATCTTCTAGCTTCTGGTTTCAAATGGCTTTTTCAGCACCGTGAATCCTTCTGGCTTCTGGCTTGCTTAGCATCTCATGTGAAGGCATGTGGTGAGTCTTCTGGGCTCTACATCTCCAAACTTCTGTGTCTAGGCTTCTGCTCTCTCTGTTGGCACTCCAAGCATCTCCAAAAGTCTGTGTCTCTGTCAGCTTGGAAGCAACTGTGCTCCAAGCGTCAGAGTTCCCTCCAAAATGTTTCCTTTTTTAAAGGACTCCAGTAAAATAATCAAGACCCACCTTGAATGGGTGGGGTCACATCTCCATCTAATCAAAAAGTCACACCCACAGTTGGGTGTGTCAACATCTCCACGGAAAAAGTCCAGTCAAAAGGCTCCACCCTCAACAAGGTGTGTCACATCTCCATGGAAACAATCCAGTCAAAAAGATGCTACCCTGCAGTATTAAATCAGGATTAGAGAACATGGCATTCCTGGGTACACAGCAGTTTCAGACCAGCACATTAACCATTCAGTATTATAAACTGATCTTTGAATATGGGAAACAAAATGGACAAATTTAATTCCAATTTTTTTGTGTTTTAAAAGTGTTTTGTGTATTCATTTTTCTCACATAAAAAGTTGATTTTAAACAAAAGATAAAGATGGGATTAATTTTAAAAGTTTTATTCACATTAGGATTCATTGAATGAAATATTTTAACTTTTCATGTAACGAATGAGATATAATTTACAAAAATTTAGGATATGCAAAATCTTTCCAGGAATATCTATGTAAAGTAGTTATATGTATGTGAGGAAGTTTTAGGCTTATTAGGTAAACTACCTCTCTGGCTTAGTGATAAGAAATAATAACCAAATATTTGAAAAGAAATGCTACTTTGAATTCCTTATATCCTTTTTCATCAACTTAACTGAGCTGGAAATTCTCTCTTCCCTTTCTTTGCAATATTCCGGCCTCCATCTCTTTTATCCTCCCACTTTTATCAAGAGGTGGAAAGAGTTATGTTATTATGATTCTCATAATCTTGCAGGAGGCGGGGGGGTGGAGTCCACAGATTTACCCATCCCTTTGTCAGGAATATGGTATTTGCACTCTTCTTGAAACATTTAAAGAATTGCAAAAATGACACTTCAGTACTCATCTTTTCTGAGGCTCTCTTTGCTCCCTTAAAATACATGTGGTATATTTAAAATCTCTTGCTTTCTGTTTTCCCTTTGAACACTTCAGCCATGTACCCCATCATTTAATTAAACAGCATGTTACCAAATAAAGTTCAGATTTTGTTTTAAGCAGATCTCATGAATTTGCATTCCCTATAGGTCTAATTTGTTACTACTGATCTCTGTGTTCCTGTAGCCTAGGAGAGTACGTTAAGAATTAATATACATCATTGCCTCATTTCCCCAATCCTAAATGTTTAACCTTATTTTATTAGCTGACTGTGACATTTTATTTGTGCTGTGATAGATGCATGATAGCACTAGTGGCACTTCTAGTGCCTGTGTGTTCTGATACATTAACTGTGTGAGAGGAAAATGCTCACCACTCTTGGGAAATCATGCTGAATCCACTTACCTGTCTAGCAAAATAGATGAAGAATGTAGGAAAGGGAATTGTACAGTATTTTGACCTTTTAATACACACTGACTAG
Organism: Tamandua tetradactyla; assembly: GCF_023851605.1. Classification (NCBI taxonomy): domain Eukaryota; kingdom Metazoa; phylum Chordata; class Mammalia; order Pilosa; family Myrmecophagidae; genus Tamandua; species Tamandua tetradactyla. The sequence continues at coordinate 7,936,660 of NC_135329.1, forward strand.
ATCCTGGGAGTTATGTCACCCAGTCAGGGTACAGAAATTCTACCTAAGTAATTATTAATTTTCTTCCTCTCAGGCAAGGAGCAAGGGTAGTCATAATGATAAATACTATTGATTCCCCTACCTGAGGCTTCCTCCTTCTCAGCACTATAGACATTTCCGGTTGGATAATTCTTTGTTGTGGGGCTTTCCTCTACATTGTAGGATGTTTAGCATCATCCGTGTCGTCTACCCATTAGTAACATTAGCCCTCACCCCTCAGACATGACAGCCAAGCATGTCTCCAGACACTGCCAAGTGTCCCCTGAGGGGCAAAATAACCCCACTTGAGAACTGTTACCTATACTTATATTTGTGTCTTTGTACTTTTCATCATCAATGAGAGTGAATTCTTATAAGGTTGATTCCTGTTTATGTATGTTTTAGTTATTGTGGTAACTCCAGAAAGGCAGTGCCAATTTATATTCCTAACAATAATGTGAGATAACATATGTTTTCCTAGATCCTCACCAGTACTGGGGCTTGTCAGTCTTTTTAATCTTTGATAGTTTGATAGCTGAAAAATTATTCCACAAATTTAGTTTAATATAAGCAATTATTAAATTGATGGTCTTCGTTTTTTATTGGCCATTTGCATATCATTCTTGCACCTTGCTTGTTTTTGTTCTTTGTTAATATCCTGTTTTATCTAGGGATATTAGTTTGATTGTTTGTAGGAGTATGGGACTGTTTTTTCTTTGAAATTTTTCATTGTTACATAGTCAAAATTATCAGTCTTTTCTTTGACGATTTCTGCCATTTAAAGCTTAGCTTTATGCCCATGTCTTTCCTAATAGGTCAAATTTATTGGCACATATCTGAGAATTCTTGATAGATTTTTAAAATTAAATTGAATGTAGAAGAGCATTTACTTCTCCAAGGAAAGAGAGAATATATGTGTATACCTGGGCACAGAAGAGCAAGTGACTAAAGTCTGTGCTGTAGATATATCTTCATTGACCAGCATAGGATAGATTTAAAGAAACTGAGTACAATCAAGAAAGTATCATTTTTTAGAATGAATCTGAAAACTCAAAGATTATTGACTTTAGGATTGGCAGAAGGTACATACCAAATCTTTCTAGCCAAAAATCTTCTAACAAGTGTTGAAAGTTAAAAGGGCTAAAAGGAATTGGAGGTGAAAACTCAGAAAAGTGATTTGTAAGGGCATTGGCATGGGAGGCCTAAACTTCATAGTGGAGTCTAAATAATGTAGGATTTGGGAGATCTCAGTGTAGTGGGAGAGTCTAGTTATCTGAATTATCTATTGCGCTTTCTTACTTTTTCAGTTTTTACTTGGGGAGTTCTCTTCCTCTCCGTTCCTGCATGTCACCTTTGCTTTTTTAGATACCAAATTTCACCCTCTGAAAGGATCTTTGGTCTCTTCTTTCAGAGCAAACAGAAAGATAATAGTAATTATATATATATAGAGAGAGAGAGCTAAAATTCTCAAAGTATGTGCACCCTTGGGGATCCCCAGGATTCTTGCATGGTGTCCACAATGGCAAAATTGTTTAATTAATCATTTTCAAATGTTATTTGCCTGTTCTAATGTGTGGGCATTTGTACTGGTAGTGGAAGGAAGGCAGTGGAGTTTAAAACTGGTTCATTAATCAAGGCCGTGGTGCCAGGTTGTATTCATGGTTGTTGTCTTCTTAAATGCTACATACCCTTATACCTATGGTATTAAAAACAGTCAATGTGTTATTAAGGACTGTAAATTATTTAAAATTCTTTTTTAAAATTTCTAGTTAATTTTCTAACTTGAAAATTAATGCAATAAATATTGATAACTCAAGAAACCAAAGTTCTTTTTGGTCCTCAATAATTTTTAAGAGTATAAATGTTTCTTGAGACCAAAATTTGAGAATCACTGATCTAGGGGAAAGAAGATACCATAATATATTACTAATTTTAGGAAAACATTTTTCTGTGAATTGAGTAAATCAATTTTCCTATCCTTGAATCTTTTATAGTCAAGAGAAAGTCTTTGCTTTTAGAAAGTAGGTTAAATTTCTTTATTTCTCTTTATTAAAAAGTAAAATTGTTCTGAATTTGTATATATATAATTCCCTATTTATCTGCTCACCCCTCCCACCCCCTAGCCCCCTTTGGTTTTTACTTCATGGTGGAGGAAGCAGAGATAATAACCTTAGTCCTACCCCATATATTTGTTCACACGCCAGCAGGTGTTTTGTTGATGGATGGTAACTTAGGAAAGTTACTGCTGAATGAGGAAACAGACAGCACACATAAAAGTTTAAGTGGCATTTCTTGGAAGTGAATTTTGAACTGACTCTTGGGGGTGGCTGCATAAACTGACAGAAAATTGAGGAGGAGGAGTCTAGAGAGCGGCTGGCAAACTTTTTCTATGAAGAACCAGGTATTAAATATTTTGGGTCTTGCCGGCCAAACAGCACCTGTTCAACTTGGCCTTTGGAGTGCAAAAGCATCCACAGAGAGTAAGTATACAAATGAGCGTGGGCTGTATGCCAGTAATACTTCATTTATGGACATTGAAATTAAATTTTATGTAACTTTCTTATGCCAGGAGATAGTAGTCTTCTGATTTTTTTTTTCAACTATTAAAAATGTAAAAACCATTCTCAGGTGCATGGGTGGTTCATTGGTAGAATGCTTGCCTTCCATGCAGGAGACACGCTTTTGTTTCCTGGACCATACACCACACACACAAGAAATTAATTCTTAGTTCACAGACCTTGCAGCAACCGGCAGTGGACCCAATTTGGTCTGGGAACCATAGTTTGCTGCTCTGTGGTGTAAAGGATTGGAAGACTGGCTGAGAGATGAGCCCCATTTTTGAATGGCTGGAAAATGCCCCTCATGCCAATTCAAACAATGTGGAAGGAAAAGCGAGTCTATGTTTATGGCCAGTCTAAGTGGACATTTATCATCCTTTTCAGAGAACTCACTTTTGCTTTGTTTTCTTTTCATTGATAGCTGTTTTTTTTTAATTCTTTTCTGCTTTTACTTCCTCTGGGTTTATTTGGCTCTTCCTTTTCTTGGTTCTTAAAGTGAAGCCTTTAAAAACCTTTTTATTCCTTATATAAGCATTTAAGGCTAAAATTCCTTCTGCTCTGAACACTGCTTTCACTGCATTCTACAAATTTGTTTATGTTATATTCATCGTCATTCCACTTAAAATTTTTCTGATTTTTAATATTTTGTCTTTTTTGCTCCATAAATTATTTAGAAGTATGTCATTTAATTTTTGAACATTTGGGACTTTTCTAGATGTCTTAACTGTTATTAATTTTTTATTTAATTCAGTTGTATTCAAACAACACATTCTGATTAATCTTCTGACTTAATTTTGACTTAGTGTCTAGTCTTACTTGACTTGAAAAGAATGTGTCTTCTGCTGCCAGAATCTGTTGGGTGTAGTGTTCTAAAAATGTCAGTTAGGTCCAGGTGGTTGATATTGTTCAGATCTCCTAAATTTTTATTTTATTTTGGAAGTGGGTGTCTGGTTCCATCTGTTGTGGAGAGACTGGCACTAAGGTCTCCAGCCTGTGATGGTGCATCTGTGCTCTCCATCTAATTGGTTGGGCTTGCCTCATGTGTTTCTGAGGCTGCAATAACAGAGACCGTGAGTGCAAGCTAACAGCAGTGTGAACTCTCCGTTGGAAGCCATGGCAACCAGGGGTGTTGCATTGTGAACAGGGAGATTGTGGAGCTGCTTAGCTGGCATGGGGGTCAGACATGCTCCGAAAGTGCTTCAGACTTGTACTGTTAACTGTATGGAGTGCTCAGTGATGTTTTTATAAAAAGTGAAGAAGGTGCTAGTTTGATGGACAGTGGAGTGAAAGAATTAACAGGTGTTATTAATGGATTGAGTTTAGGAAATGAAAGAGGGATAGCCAAGTTAAACAGTTATAAGAATTTAGGGAACAACTGAGAAAGTGGTTGCATGATTGTCCATGACAGCAGTGTGTTTAGTAGTGACTGGGGTGATAGTGATGAGAATTTTCTTTTTGGCCCATTAAGTTTGGGATAGCAGAATATACAAATTAGGCATCATGTAGGTAATAATGAGAACTTCAAGATTAGTGAAAGAACATGAGCAGTTCTTTCTGCTGAGTTTTTATTATACATTTACTATGAAATCATCCATTTCCAAATAATTTTTAGATTAAGTCTTTATTTTTTAATAAATACTTCTCATACAAACTTCCTAATCACTCAGTCTAATGTAGCTCCCTATGGTACTCTCTACCTGAAATTATCCAACTCTGTTTTCTTCCTATTAGAAGGTAAGCTTGAGAGTAGGGACTTCTCTGTTACTCACTGCCAGATCCCCGGCATCTGGCACAGTTGCCTGTCACATATTGGGCTCTTAAGTGTTTAAAGAAATGATGTTTATTGGTAAAGGAAATATAAGAATAAAATGTTTTATAATTTGATTTTAAAATACTTCACTACTGTTTGCCACCTGTTTTTGTTCTTGTTGTTGTTTGCATACTAAGGCTAGGCCTCTAGTTATTGTCCTCCCCCCCCAAAGATACTATGCATGTTATCATGTACACATTTGTGACTGTCACCCTAGAGTAGCATACTTTATTATATTCCAAGAAATGAAATTCTCTATTAAAATCTCTAAGCACATGGTCACTATGCTTTTTTTAAAAGGCCATATGTAATTTAGAAATATGATTTAAAAGATCCAAATAATTTAATAGTTAACTTCAGTGCTTTTGCAGATCCTGAGAAGTATAAAGGATAAGATGATCTTTTTCCATTGACAGTATAGGGGAGTAGACAGAGCCTGTGCCTAGAAAAATTGGTTATACAAACACTCATCTGGTAAAGTGTATATACCAGTTAATAATCTTTTACTTATTTTTAACTGTTACCTAAAGTGAAGTGATCTTTTCTTTATTTTAGACTTTAGAAACATGTCATTTCTTAACACATATAAAGCCTGTTTGAGGGATTTGAATCCCTCTGAACATCCTGCACTACTGTTCTGGAGATTTAGAGCAGCTTGGTTTTGACAGCCCTCAATAGCTACATTCCTATTGAGTAGATCTTTAGGAAGTAAACTAAATATGGAGTTTAGGTGCTATGGTTGATCTTTAGCTCCTTAATATGAATTCTGTCTACAACACTCTGGTATTTTTTCTTGCCTTGTGACAAAAACAAAGAGGTAAACTGTATTGCAGAATGATGCTACAGAAAAAGCCATGGTCTTTCTCTAAGTAGTAGAGACTGTTCTAGCACTTTCACTTGCTTTAGCATTTTTACTTGCTTCAATTTTTCTTCCTTCTGTGTTCTTATCTCCAAACTCCTGCTTAATCCTTTACATTAATAATTTGGTTTATCTCCCTACCATTTAATTGATAACTTCTCATGAATCTGTATGAAAAAGTTTGTAATGGACTTTTGACCAGTTTAATTAACTCATCCTCTTTGAGCTTTTAACAGCATTAGTGCTGAATTACAGCAGGTTTATTAATTCCACAAATTAATTTTTTAAAATGTTTGTCTGTCTACTCTGTACCAGTAAAGTATCCTCCTGTGAAATTGAAGTCTAGAAGGGGAGATAGATAATAACATATAATCACACAAACAAATATGTAAGTAAAATTTGTGGAAATACAAGGAAGGAAAATGAAAAGTGTCATGATGCTGTAATGGAGAACTGATTTAGATTGCTGGGTTAGATTGCTGGTACTTGGCAGGCAGCCTGGGTATCACCCAGCCAGCATTTGTGCTGTCCTTTGGTCAAGCCCATCCCTGGCCCATCCCTGCTGGCCCATCCCTAGAGAAGTAGGATTTTAGCAGCAGCTTGAACAATGAATAGGAATTGGACAGGTGCAGAGTATAGGAGAGTATTCCTGGCAGAGAATAAAGGCCTTGGGATGAGAAAAAAATTGTGGCTAGAGTGCCGTATGCTATGGGGAGAGTGACCTTGTAGTGAGTTTTGGATTTTCTAATTAACGAGATGAGACACCATGGAAGGTGTCGAGGTAAGAACAGGATCTTATATTTGTATTCATGTATGGATTTGTGACTCATTTTTAAAATAGACTAAATGGGATTCGGTGATTGGAGCTGTGCTGGTTTGAAAGGATGTATGGACCCTAGAAAAGCCATGTTTTAATCAAAATCCCATTTCATAAAGCAGAATAATCCCCATTCAATACTGTATGTTTGAAACATACAGTATTGATCATCTCCCTATAGATGTGATTTAATCAGGAATGGTTGTTAAGCTGGATTAGATGATGCCATGTCTCCACCCATGTGGGTGGGTCTTGATAAGTTTCTGGAGTCCTATAGAAGAGGAAACATTTTGGAGAATGAAGAGATTCAGAGAGCGCGGAGAATGCTGCAGCACCATTAAGCAGAGAGTCCATCAGCCAGCACTTTGGAGGTGAAGAAAGAAGACACCTCATGAACAGGAAGCCAGGAGAGAAAGCTAGCAGATGACGCTGTGCTCGCCATCTGCCCTTCCAGCTGAGGGAGAAACCGTGGCTGTGTTCACCATGTGCCTTCCAGATGACAGAGGAACCCTAACCGTGTTCACCATGTGCCTTTTCAGATTAGAGAGAAACTCTGTGTTCACCATGTGCCCTTCCACTTGAGAGAGAAACCCTGAACTTCATTGGCTTTCTTGAACAAGGTATCTTTCCCTGGATGCCTTTCATTGGACATTTCTATAGACTTGTTTTAATTGGGACATTTTCTCAGCCTTCGAACTGTAAACTGGCAACATATTAACTAAAACACCCCCCAACGTGCTTCATTAGTCAAACAAAACCCTAATACCAAAATCTGACCAGAAAAGAAAACTGGCCTAATGAATACAGATATAAAATAGCAAAATGAATCCAGAAATAGACAAGAAGGATAACACATTATAACCCAGTAGAGTTTATCCAAGAATTGTAAGGTTGGTTTAAAATTCAAAAACTCAATTAATTTAATTAAGCATATTAACTGATTAAAAGAGAAAAGCCACATAAACAAACAAAAAGCAACTTACAAAATTCATTACCCATTCATGATAAAACTCTCAGCAAGCTAAGTTTTAAGATAACTCCTTCAATGTGATGAGGGGCATCAATGAAAATCCTACAGCTAGTATTTTATTTAATGGTGAAATATTCAAAGCTTTTCTCCTAATATTAAGAATAAAGCAAGAATTCCACTCTCATCACTTTTAATCATCACTGTAGTGTGCACTGGAGGTCATGGTCAGTGCAAACAGCAAGAAAAAAGAACTGAAAGGAAGTTGGGAAAGGAAGAACTAAAATTACCTTTATTTACACACACAAAAAGAGAAGAGAAATTTGTACAAACCTTTAAAAATCTGCAAAGTAACTACTAGACTTAATAAGTGAATTTGGCAAAGTTGTACTATGCAAGATAAATATACAAAACCAACTGTGATTCTATATACCTGCAGCAAACAAATGCAAAGTAAAATAAAAACAATTTTATTTTAATACATTCAAAGACATAAAATACTTCAGACGAATAAAATATTTGTGTGTTTTTTTAATGCTTGTTTTGGGCTTTTCTTTGCTTTTTATTTAAAAACCATGTTTTCTCCTAATCATGGTGATTTCCTGCAATGGTGTATTCCATACTAACGCAGAACATTTAATGTTAGAAAGTTACATGATTATATCATCTGGTTTCCCAAGTGTTCACCTCATAAACTCCCTCTAAATTAAACAAAGTACTTTTTATATTTTCAAACTTAACATCCTAACATTTCTTAAGGGATGAGATTCCTCCTCCTGTGAAGCACTACATCTTTGATTTTTCCCCAGGTAAATCCGTATAAGAATTGTTAATTAGTGATTAAGGCAAAGATGGCATTTTCACCTAGTCATCCACAAACCCAGGTTCTCTGATTATTTTCCCTCCAAGAAAGGGCACCCCATAAATCATTTGCACACTTCACCCTGCAGGATCAGCCCTGCCAAATAAAAGTTGAGTCTTTATTTTGCTAACATGGGAGTTATGATACCACAGTAACTTCTGTGTTCTGATTAATCTGCCACAAACAAAACTTAAGAAGGAAGTTACCTTAAAAATTGTGTGAATAAATATGTTTTCCTAAGAGACTGTAAAAGAATGAAGAATGAAGGATGCTACCAACCCTCCTATTAATGATGACATAAGTCACGTTTTTCAAATCAAAAACAAAGAGCCTTTCATATTAATGACATTGTAATGTTAAAATATTTATAAAGTTCATTTATTTGATTCTCCATCATAGTTGCTAGCCTTATTAACACTGTCACTGTAAAGGAGACATGGGAAAACATCAAGACTTTAAAAATAAGTTTTGATTTTTAATAGAATGGTGATTTTACTTATTTTTCCTTGCTGACCTACCTCTTTTTTTTGGTGATCTTTGATTTTTAAACAGCTGATTTCATTGTTCTTATTCCAAAATGCTTTTATAAAAACCTTGCTGTCTCTTCCAGGAGGGAAAAAAACACATTTCTTTGCACAATTTTTCAGGTGTCTTCCAAAATCAGGGGACTTTTATGGGTTCTGTTAGAGGACGCAATTGTATTATGCTGTAAAGATATAAAAACTGTGGTACCACGTAACAGCAAGAGCTCAAAGGGAATGCAGCTGGCAAATACATCTGGCACCCTTGGGAAGAGGCAAGAATTCTGTCAGTGGACCAGCAATAAAGAGAACCACTACTCCAGAGAAACTCTTCTTACAATGTACACCCAGAAATATGAAGAAGAACGAACAAGCTAGCAATATTTATGAGAGCAGAAACTGAGGACAACTCAAATGCCCATCAGTAACAGAATGGATCAGTAAACACTAATATACATTCATAGAATGGAACCCCTCAGACCAGTGAAATGAATTAAGTGAGCTTTCTGCTCCCACATCTGGCTACAGGTAACCAAGTTCCCTTCTAACAACTGAGGCAGTGTAGATTATACCCAAAAGCATGGATTCTGAAGCCCAACTGCACTGCTAGTAATTTTTTTACCTTCTCATGTCTCAGTTCCTCATTGTTAAAAAGGGGGATGACATTGTACCTACTTAGGAGTTGTTATAAGAGTAAACATTAAACATTTTTAAGTTACTTAAAACAGTACCTGGCACACGGCAAACCCATATAAGTATGTTAAACTAAATTTAATTCTTCCTCTAGTTACCAGTCACCTTTCCTATAACTGAAACAGTCAAATTTTTTCTTAGTTTTTGTCAGAAAATTTGGCCATTATACATTTCTTTCTTTCCTTTTTTGTTATTTCATCCTTTTTCAGGAATACATAGTCAGGAAAATATGTATTTTCATATGGCTTTTTGAACCTCATCTGTTGCTGATTACATCAGCAGTCGGCTAAGAGGTGTGACTGCTGCAATGAATGGTGTTTGATTTAACTGGTTGGTGCTTAAATGAGAGAGCTCAATGTAGCACAGCCCAAGCAGCTCAACATACCTCATCTCAGCACTTGCAGATCAGCCCAGGCCTTTGGAGATGCAGAAAGGAATCATCCCCGGGAAAGTTGTTGGAACCCACAGGCCTGGAGACAAGGCCAACAGAGATCACCCTGTGCCTTCTCACATAAGAAAGAACCTCTTCCTCTGAGGAACTATACCTTAACTAAATAAATCCCATTTTATTGAAAGCTAATCCATCTCTGGTGTGTTGCATTCCAGCAGCTAGCAAACTAGAACAGGGAGTTTCATCCATTAACATTTAATGTTATTATTGTAAAGGTAACACTTTCTTCTACCATTTTGTCTTTTGGATTTTATAGGTCGTATCTATTTTTTTTTCAGTTAATTTTTCATGATAGTCTTCATGTTTACACTCTTCTTCATATCTCTCTCTCCTGTCTTTTCCTATCTGCCTATAGTGCTTCCTTTAATATTTCTTAACAGAGCTGTTCTCTTAGTAACAAATTCTCACAGTGATTGTTTGTCTGGAAATACTTTAATCTCTCCCTCATTTAACTATAACTGTTTGCATTTTTAAATTATTTTATGGCCTTTAAATTCCATTTTCTGTTTTTCAAGTGGTTGCTCTAGGAATAATAATATTTGTCCTTAGTCTACTTAGAGTTAATATTTATTTGCTTCATATAAAATGTAAGTACCTTGCAACAGTAGAATGCTATATACCCTCCCCAACATTCATGCTGTTATTTTAATATAATTAACACTCACATATGTAATTAACTCCACAGTACAATGTTATGTTTTTTTCTGTAAACACTAACTTGTCTTTCAAAGAAAGTAAGATAAGAAAAAACATATAATCTTTCACATTTACCTTCATATTTACTATTTCTGGCCTTTACCATTCCTTTTTCTTTATCTGAGTTTCTATTTGGTGTCATTTCGCTTTAACCTGAAACATTACTTTTAGCATTTCTTATATGTCCAGTTGCGAACCAGATTATCTTCACTTTGGATAATCTTAAATGTTTTTTTATTTTGCCTTCAGTTTTTGAGGACTATTTTGCTGCAAGTAGAATTGTTGGTGTTTTTTTTCTTTTGGCACTCTGAAGAAATCATTCCATTGTCTTCCATCCTCCATTATTTCTAATCAGTATCATTTGTGTTGTTATTTCCTATATGTAATATACCATTTTTCTCATGTGGTTTCAGAATTTTCTCTTTATCTTTGGTTTTCATTTGTTTAACTGTGATTTGCCTAAACGCAGTTTTCTCTGTGTTTTTCCTGAGTTTAGTGATTTGCTGAAACACTTAGATCTGATAGTGTTTAGTCAGATTTTGGAAATTTCCAGCCATTATGTCCCATAAAACGTTTTCTGTTCCAGTCTTTTCTTTCCTTCTGGGAATCAAGTTACATGCTTGATATTATCAGCAGTTATTGAGAATGTCTTCATTAAAAAAAAAATCTTTTCTCTCTGTGCTTTAAATTGGATAATTTTATTGTTTTGACTTAAAATTCACCAACCTGTTCTTTTGCCCTTTTAAATCTGTTCTGCCTGACCAGTGAATTTTTGAAATTTGATGTTGAATTGTTTCTTGAATTTCTATTTATTTCTTTTTTTATGGTTTCTATTTGCTAACAGTATTTCTCATCTGTTCACTGATTATAGCATCTTTTCCTTTAAGTCCATGAACATATTTATAATAACTGCTTTAAAGACCTCATTTGTTAATTCCAACATCCTGCAGTTTATTTCTGTTGACCACTTTTTTCTTGATCCTGAGTTACATTTATCAGCTTCTTTGTATGCTGAATGATTTTTAATTGATTCTTGAAATTGTGACTTGTTATCTTTCTCTAAAAAATGTTGATTTTATTATAATAGACAGTTAAATTACTGGCTGATAATTATACACTTACCATACAACCTAGCTGTTGCATTCCTGGGCATTTTTGTCCAAAAGAAGTGGGAATTTATGTTCATGTAAAAACCTGTACAAAAATATTAATAGCAACTTTATTTTTAATAGCCCCAAATGAGGCAGGGGGTAGGGAAGAATGTACTTCAGTGCATGAATGGAAAAACTAACTGGGGTACCTCCATATCGTGTAATATTATTTAGCAATGAAACGTTGAACTATTGCTATGTACAACAAATTGGATGGATTTCAAGGACGTTATACTGTGTAAAAAAAATAATAATTGTACGAAAGTCCATACTATATTACTCCACTTATATGACATCCTCCAAGCAATAAAATTATAGATGTAAAGAACAAATAAATTGTTTCCAGGTGTTTGGGAAAGGGGAGGAAAGTATGACTATAAAGGGACAAAAGTGGGATTTTCTTTGTGGTAACAGAACAATTCTGTATCTCAGTATGGTGTGGTTAGATGAATCTATATGAAGCAGAATATCAAAGAATTATGGGGCGGGCCGTGGTGGTTTAGCAGGCAGAGTTCTTGCCTGCCATGTCGGAGACCCAGGTTCGATTTCTGGTGCCTGCCCATGTTAAAAAAAAAAAAAAAAGAAAGAAAGAAAATATAGAATTATAAATTAAGACATACAAAAAATGAATGCATGCAAAAACTGGCACTATCATCATGCTAATACTGTGAGACACTGATTGTCTTCTTTGGATGGATTGTTTGATGTGTGAATATATTACAATAAAGCTGGTAAAACAAAAAACAAATAAACAAAAAAAACCTGGCACTAGATGGCCAGTTGATATTGATATTGATAGCAAGCCGTGGATAATGTATTGTAAGATTCACTTTTGGGGGGTACTGGGTGATGAGTACATGGGATCTCTGTAATACTTTTTCTACTTCTTGTGAAGTTGTGAGTCTATAGTTATCTCCCATTTAAAAGGTAAAAAATTACTGGTTGATCCCCTTGAACTTGTAGAGGCTTGGTTTTTTATGCCCTGTCAGGCCAGATGTGTTTCAGTTTTGCCCTTAGTCTTAGAGAAAATCCTTAATCCTGGATATAGTTTTTATTCCTGAGATGTGGTCAACCCCTGGTTTCCGTGAAAAACCCTTTGAACTTTGCAGGATTCAAAATCCAAATTGTAGCTGCCCTGTGGTGGGCAGCTGCTAAAATTTATCCTCAGTTTTTCAGTCTTATAACTGTTGCCTTCTGTTAGGCTCCTTGTAGTTTTTTTGTGTTGACCTATTCAGGGATCAGCCAAGTATTTGAGGGACATTTGTATGGACTTGAGGGCTTTGCCCACTACGCCTCCCTTCTTACCATGATTTTCGCTTACCATTAATCTAACTTTCCTTCAGCCCCCAACCACATTCTCTAATGCCTCAAGCCAATAAGACTGGTTTTCTGGTTTAGGTCTAATCTCCCAGAGTTTAGAGGAAGGTATCTTAGGGAAAAGTCATATAAGCAGACGTCTCATCCAATACAGTTCTTTTTTTTTTCAATCATCAAACACCCTACATTTTCTGCCTAATTTTGTTCACTTTACAATTTATTCATATAGTTGTTTTTTAAATATTTTGTCCAGTGTTTATAATTGTTATATGTGAGCAAGTTAGTTCAATGTCAGATAGTCGTCCATAATTACTGAGACCACTTTATTAGCAAGTATCAGAAATATAAAAGTTTGTCAACTTTTTTCAGTAAAAAAATTTGAAAATGAAATATCAAAGTAACTTTAGTACATAGTGAGGAGTATTACATGAAATTAAAGAATTAAATGTAAAATGAGAACATGAAAAAGTGATATTTCTAAGTAGAAAAAAGGATAAAATACAGATGCAACGAAAAACAAATTTTGCATTACTTAAGTGGTATTGTCAAATAGGACCATGTAATCACCAGAAAGGACCTCAGCTGTAAAATCAGACCTTCTGTTGTCTTTTGGAAATATTTTTACATTTGACCTTATAAATGTAGTTTCTTTCTCTCCTTAGCAATTCTGACCCTTATTATTTCCTAGAGAATAAAATAACAATGTAACCTTCCTTTTGCTTATATTTTTTCCTTCTCATTTGTTTTAGTGGTTTGTATAATTGGCCTTAAATAAAGTGAGAGTGAAGAGGCAAGAGCTGTCTCTGGAAAACGTCATTACTCCATTTCTCTGGAGACTACCCTCTGGAGCACAAGATTTGACCATATCTGTTTTGAGGACTCATTATGAATAGAGAAGTCTCCCAGGTAGGACCTGTAGTTCTGCTTTTAAATAACTTTGTCTGCAGAAGTATGAAGGGGAAATGATTACCTGTTGACTGTATTTATTTTAAGGGAATATGTAGTTGATAGAAGCCTGAAGGTTTTTATAAAACAATCGTTGACATTCTTAAGTGGAAATGATTAGAAAAGGTCTAGGTTATGTTTTTATGTGTTTAATGTACATTGAAACTGATGTAGGCTTCAGATCATCTATCTTACATTAAGACCCTCAAGTCCTTATTGAAAATGATGACATTGAAACTACACTGAAGTTCCCCTGGATTTTGTCCACGTGCTTCTAAAATACATGTTTTTATATATATATGTATCACCCAATTTGGACATTTTTACATTGTTGCTGTTACTGAGGGACTAAGAAACAGTGATTTTTTATAGATAAAAAATCTACCTGTGCCCAGCTAAGATGTTAGGTAGGGATTTTGAAAATATTCAGAAATTGGGGAAATTAGTAAGAAGGCTTTTTTTTTTTAATTTTTAAATAAAAAAATATATATAACAAACAAAAACATTCTTAACACATGATCATTCCATTCTACATATATAATCAGTAATTCACGATATCATCACATGCTTGCATATTCATCATCATGATCATTTCTTAGAACATTTGCATTAATTCAGGAAAAGAAATAAAAAGACAACAGAAAAAAGTTCATACATACCATACCCCTTACCCCTCCCTTTCTTGATCACTAACATTTCAATTTAAATTTGACATTTGTTCCCCCTATTATTTATTTTTATTCCGTATGTTTTACTTGTCTGTTGATGAGGTAGCTAAAGGGAGTATCAGACACAAGGTTTTCACAATCAGGCAGTCACATTGTGAAAGCTATATGATTGTACAATCATCTTCAAGAAACTTGGCTGCTGGAACACAGCTATACATTTTTAGGTAGTTTCCTCCAGCCTCTCTGTTACGCCTTAAGTAAAAAGGTGATATCTATTTAATGCATAAGAATAACCTCCAGGATAAACTCTCAACTCTCTTTGGAATCTTCAGCCATTGACACTTTATTTTGTCTCATTTCACTCTTCCCCCTTTTGGTCTAGAAGGTTTTCTCAATCTCTTGATGCTGAGTCTCAGCTCATTCTAGGATTTCTGTCCCACGTTGCTAGGAAGGTCCACACCCCTAGGAGTCATGTCCCACATAGACAGGGGAAGGCAGTGAGTTTGCTTGTTGTGTTGTCTGGAGAGAGAGGCCACATCTGAGCAACAAAAGAGATTCTCTTGGGGATGACTCTTAGGCCTAATTTTAAGTTGGCTTGACCTGTCCTTTGTGGGGTTAAGTTTCATATGAACAGACTTCAAGATTGAGGGCTTGGCCTGTTGCTTTGGTTGTTCCCACTGCTTGTGAGAATATCAGGAATTCTCCACATGGGGAAGTTGAGTTTTCCCCCTCTCTCACGGTTCCCCCAAGGGGACTTTGCAAGTACTTTATTATTCATTGTTCAAATCCTTCTGGGATTTATTGAGGCATCACTCTGGACAAACCTACAGAATTTCATGCCATACTCAAGTTCCATGTACTTACGGTGTTCAATTAAGCTGTCCACGTAAGTTATATTAGGAACTGCACTAGTCAAAATATAAATTTTGTAGCAAATAAACATTTTTTGCTTTAGTCTCACACAGAAGGTGAAATTGTAAAATATTAATTACCATCTGTTTTCAACACCCAGCAGTACTGACATTCCTTTGTTCTTCCTCATGCAAAAACAATTTAAAATTTGTACATTTAGTCAATATCATTATATACTCTAGGCATTCCTAGATTGTACCATCTCAGTCTTTATCATCTAAGAAAGAAGGCTTTTAAGAGAATTTTTTTAAATTGATAAACTTTTAAATCAAATTATATACATATGTAAAATTCACAAATCATAATTGAATAACTCTGAGTTATCATGTACTGAACGTATTATGCAAACACTACCCAGGAGAAGTAGAACAGTACCAGCACCCCAGGAAACCCCCTTCTCCCTCTTGGCAAGCTGCAGTATCACATCCACCCACTTTCAAAGAAGTGGTCCTCTGGATTAATAGTCGTCAGTTTGGAAGATGGGATTTTAACGTTCATAGAAGTTGAAGACAGTTAAATTTAGTTGGCTGACAAGCAACGCAGTGTTTGGAATAAACAATGAGTTTGGGAGCTGCAGGCAAGGCTGTCAGTTGGCAGAGAGCCTTAAAGTAAGGACTGGAGATACAAAAGAATTTGAGAAGATATTTGTGTAGTCCTTCCACCTATTAGCCATCTCTTTAAAATCTCATTGGTTTCTAGAACAAAAACAACTTCAGCTTTCTGGCTTTTATTAACCACTGATACATTTTATTTGATAACTTAGGTTTCTATTGTTTGAAATCAGACTGTTGTTTCTAATTGAGACAAATGCATAAATGGACATTCTGATTATTTTAAAAAGTTTTATAGAATAGGATGTGCTATAATAAAGACAAGTTTTAATTAAGTAGGAGAACGCTCTCTTATTAAGAGTGTTTAGGAGGAGAGTATTAGTACTTTGACATTATGAGAAATAAAGAGAAAACAGAATAATGTAGTGATTGAACACTGACTTGTACATCTTTTTCTTCAATCATTATTCCTTGAGTAGCTCTGAGTAAGTCACATTTCCTTCACATCATAATGGTTTTTTGACTTTTATATTCCCCCTTAATATTTAGTAGAAATAATTTCAAACCTACAGAAAAGTTGCAAGATTGGAAGAATGAACATCTGTATGGCCATTACCCTGTTTCATCATTTGCAAACATTTTGTCACATTGGCTTTATCTCTCTTTGTATTTACTTCTCTTCCTCCTCCTCCTCCGCCACTGCTGTTGCTGCCACCATCACCATCATCATCTTGATGAACTATTTGAGAGTAAATTGCAGACATCAAGATCCTTCATCCCTAAATATTCTGTATGTATCTACTACTTAACCACAATGTAATAATCACATTCAGGAATGTTAGCATTTTCATTATTATTATGATGTAACATATAGTTCTTATTAAAACCTCACCAGTTTTCTACTTCAGGATCACACATGGTCTCATTTATTTTGTCTCCTTTAATCCGAAATAGTTCATCAGCATTCCTTTGTCTTTCATGATATTGCCTTTCATTTTACTGATGTTTTGGAATAGAATAGGCCAGTTGTTTTGTAGAGTGGTCCTCATTTTGGCTTGTCTGATTGTTTCTGTCTATTTTCCTTTCTAAAGTAACTATGATATGGGATTTTAGAGATTAATGTATTTATTACTGTGAACCTTATCTGGTAGGACAAAGCCTATAAAGATTGTTTTCAGGAGAAAGTCCATTAGCACTTGTTGGGAACTCAGAAATCTAGATTATACATTCATGGAGATAATATGAGTGTTATTGAAAGGAATATTATATATGTGTGTGTGTATATATACTGTATATATAAATGTAAGTATCCAAGAGTTTTAAATTTCTGGACAAAACTTAGGGTATGCAAAGGCAGAATTTTTTTTGACGAAACAGTGATAGCTTTTTATTTTCAGTCATTTCAGGTAAAACACATCTTATAAAAAGTAATTGCTTTTTTATTATCATGTACCATAGTACCTAAGTCAGGATTAGATTAAGACCAAATTTATTTTCCTGTGATGTTTGGACTACAAATTGAAAAGATTCCCTGTTCATATGTTTGAGAATCTTATGTATACCACCAGTATTTTTAGATGTGGTTTTAGATCATATCAGAAAAGTTTGAAAAGCACTGGTAATTGCTAGGGTCCTTCTTACATTAAAAATTATATACATCTGAGTTTCCAACCTGTAATCTATTTGTTGTTTTCATAGTAGTTATTTTGCTAAGAATGCTAGAAAGTGACTTGACTCTCACTTGTTTAGAGTTCATCTCTAGCTGGCCATTGCCTTGAAAGGGATATTCATTAGTGTTAGCATTGAAGACATATTGATGCCATATGACCAACTAGTCACCTGAAATGCTTAGAGAATGTAGGTTTTTTCTTTTCCTTTTTTAGTGCAATTTTATTGAGCTATATTCACACACCATACAGTCATCCAAGGTATACAATCAGTGACTCATAGTAACATCATATAGATGGGCATTCATCACCATAATCAATTTTAGAACTTTTTCATTACTCCAGGAAAAAAAAAAAAAGAAAACCCAAAACATCCCATACTCCTTACCATCCTCCCCACCCTCATCATTGATCCCTAGCATAGGTCTGTTCTATTTGTTACCATTGAATGAAGGAATATTAAGATATTACTGTTGACTGTAGCCCATAGTTTGTGACAGGTACGTTTTCCCCTTCTATCACTCTATTATTAACTCCTTGTAATAGTTTCGTACATTTGCTCTAGTTCATGGAGGAAAGTGTTTATATTTGTACTTTTAATCACAGTCATTGTCCACCACAAGACTTATTGTGTCATACAGTCCTGTGTTTAAACCTCTGGCTTTCCTTCCTGTGATATATTTGACTCTAAATTTCCCTTCAACCATATTAACATACAATTCAGCACTGTTGATTATATTCACAATAATGTGCTTCCTGGAGAATGTCTTTATTTGCATTTGTCAATGGGTATCAATGAAGTTTTTGACAAAAATAAATGAATCAAATTAGAAAACTCAGGTTTTAAGCTGGACTTTTAAAAATGCATGTTTTTCTGTAAATGTGGGCAGTGAAGATTGTATGTAGACTTGTACTGTGATTTTATTCATGCTCCTTCCCCTCCTATTAGGATGACCCTGAAATGAACTGGAAGTTTACCTGTCTTGGTCATTGTTCTAGTTTGCTAGCTGCTGGAATGCAGTATACCAGAAACACAATGGCTTTTAAAATGGGGAATTTAGTAAGTTGCAGGTTTATAATTCTAAGGCTGAGGAAATGTCGCAATTAAAACAAGTTTGTAGAAATGTCCAATTTAAGGCATTCAGGAAAAGATAAGCTTGGCTCAAGAAGGCCAATGAAGTTCAATGTTTCTCTCTCAGCTGGAAGGGCACATGGTGAACATGGCAGCCCCTGCTGGCTTTCTTGTGGCTCTAAAAAAGGGACTCTCTCTAAAATGTGTCCTCTTTTAAAGGATTCCAGAAACTAATCAACACCCACCCAAATTGGTGAAGACACACCTCCACTTAATCCAGTTTAACAACCACTCTTGATTAAATCACATCACCGCGGAGATGATCTAATTACAGTTTCAAACATACAATATTGCATTGGGATTAGAAGAAACAGGTGCCTTTACAAAATGGGATTAGGATTAAAACATGGCTTTTCTAGGTTACATACATCATTTCAAACCAACACAATCATATTCTTATGCCCTCAAAATAGAATTCCATTATTTTGGCCCATACAGTTCTATTACTTTGATACTTCTGGTCCCTTACAACACTAAAGATCAAATCTCAATATGTTTATTTATTTTTTTATTTGTTTGAGTATGTACATTTAACTTTACCATATTCCTAAATGAGTTTCTAAAATACTTGAGGGGACTTGAATAAGTTTTTAACTGTGGCATAATTCTTTATTTTAGATATTGAAATTATTTTATGCAGTAAATGTATGATTGTTTGGTTTTGAATGATCATCTGTGGATTATCTATTTCTAATGTTGATTTCATTCTCTTCTAACCCCAACTTCCAACTGTTATCCTGCTCATTGGTATTAGAATCTGAGAATGAGGGTGGAATTGGTGGAAAGAGACAGACAGTGAAATTCTTACCATACAAATTTGCTTTGAATTTGTAGTTCTTATTAAAAAGGTCGACAGGGAAGGTTTGAGTTATTTGAGCAACAGTTGATTTATTTAAATAGCTGAGTACTTTCTTGTATTAGGGAGATAGATTCATGGGTATCATAAATTTTGTTATTATACTTCACTTCTCAGCTTTGATTAATGTTTTTTAATGGTACTATAAAATAAAGAGATTTAATTTGCCTAGTTTTACAAGAATTTAATTAAACTGATTTGAAAGAAAGTTTTTTTCAAGTATACATGCATGCTTTAAAGAAATAGATAGCTGTAATGGTGACATTAGGCAGCTGGCATTATTACAAAAGGCTGGTTATGGCTGATTGGCTCCACCAGTGTGTGTTTAGTTTAACCATTAGTAAGACAATATAGGATCAAAATGGACAAGTGAACTGAGAACCTTCAAGCTGCAGCATGTTTTAGATGTGCGTGGTTCACGTGCTGAATGAGTTATAGGCCAGGAAGAGCATTTATTTAGCACATTCCCTGCCATTCTTCCCGCCACCACCACACCTACTCTGTTACCCCTCGCTCCCCCAAAGGCAGATCTCCAAGGAGAGCAGCAGGCTCCTCATGAGATTATTTTTCAGCTCCCAAAAGATTTTTTTAGTTGAACACTTCTGAGGATAAAAGGGTCTTGACCTTGAGAGGATATACTTCTGTTGTGAGTTATGTCTTTAGTTGAATGGCTTGAAAGTGTATTAACTGACTATTGTAGTTACTGCTTCCATTCCTTAACTCTCAAAGTTGAGAGAGAGTGCATGGAAGTACACATGCCTGAAATTGGTAGCACTTACCCTCAACTCTCATGTTTGCTCATTTTTGTTCTTATGGTTAATTGCCTATAGTTTTCAAAAAAACAAACTATATTTTTGTGTGTCTGTTAGTTGTTGTAAGGTATGAAGAATGTTATCAACTTCTTTCCTCATCAAATAAATGTTCAATATATGATTTATTGTCTTTATATTCCCACCAGAGTTTGGCAGGCAGAGATAGAGGGTACTATATAAAAGGTGGGCTCTGTAGAATAGCCTTTACTTGTAATACTTTTTAAGTTACAAAGCCAAAAATATTTAACATTTACCTGTTTTTCATTTCCATGGAAATGATGGCTCTCATTTAGCCTTTCAACTTTATTAATTTTTCAAATAACATTTTCTGTAATTCTGTATCCACTTCTAGTGTGCATACTTTTGAATAAGCCTAAGCAGATAATTATGTATTTCTGAACAATTTTTAGAAATCGTTATTTATATGATTAAGCTAAAAAGATTTGACAAAGATTCTTTCAGCTACTCATAGAAGAATGCTAATGTCATAAACATTTTGCCTTAAAACAGGGTAAAAAAAAAACTTCATTGTTTAATGTTTCTTAATCATTGATAAGGAAAATAAAAGCCAAAGGCAATCACTAATGATACTGATTTCACATTTTTAGTGGGAGCAAATATGAAATATTTACTTGGTTAGAAAGTGTTCTAGTTTGCGAGCTGCCAGCATGCAATATACCAGAAACAGAATGGCTTTTAAAAGGGGGAATTGAATAAGTTGCTGGTTTAAGGCCAAGAAAATGTCCCAATTAAAACAAGTCTATAGAAATGTCCAGTCTAAGCATCCAGGGAAAGATACCTTGGTTCAAGAAGGCCGATGAAGTCCACGGTCTCTCTCTCAAATAAGGAGGCACATGGGGAACAGCGTCAGGGCTTCTCTCTCTCATCTGTAAAGGTATGTGGCAAATATGGCATCATCTGCTAGCTTCTTCTCCTGGCTTCCTGTTTCATGAAGCTCCCCGGGAGGCATTTTCCTTCTTCATCTCCAAAGGTCGCTGGCTGATGGACTCTGCTTCTTATAGGTGTGTCATTCTCCTCTGTTCTCTCTGAATCTCCCTCTCTCCAAAATGTTTCCTCTTTTATAGGGTTCCAGTAAATTAATCAAGACCCACCCGAAGGGTGGAGACATGTTTCTACCTAATCCATTTTAACAACCACTCTTGATCACTGAAGATCACATCAAGATGTGACTCCCTAAGTCACATCTTCAGGGGGATGATCTAATTACAGTTTCAAACATACAGCACTGAATAGGGATTAGAAGAAACGGTTGCCTTTACAAAATGGGGTTAGGATTAAACATGGTTTTTCTAGGGTACATACATCCTTTCAAACCAGCACAGGAAGTTATTAGCTAAGATTTTAAATTATGGTTTGTATTTGGCATTAATTATTTTAGAGACTAAAGCATTCCTACACCATGAAAAGACCTTCAAGATTTATTATGTACACTGTATGTTTCTTTCTGTCATTCATCATAGCACGAGGACTTGACTGTAGTTACTGCAGTATACTAATGTCTGTCTATATGTGTGCGTGTGTGTGTGTATTGTTTGGGCCATTATATTTTACCATATGCAGTTTGTAGGGCTAGATTAACTTTAAAGTGTTCATTGACACAGTAGGATAACTAGTAGTCCTGTACATACTGTTTCTAATGAGGATGACTCTGGTATAGTAAAAATTAGTTCAGTCTGAGAAAGTAAAAATCTGCCTAACTATCCATCAAACTGAAATAACCATGACAGAGTTACCTGCAAATTTGAAACAAAACAATATGTCTCCGAAGGATATACTGCAGCTGTCCTTCTTTGACTAACTACTGCTCTGTTACTCTCTGAGAAACTTTATTCTCTAAAATCATAAATATCAGAAACTTGGGCACTCGTACTTACACCATAAGAATGAATGTCCTCTGTTGCTTGAAGGATCTAAGTTACTGTTTGACAGAGACATATCCTTGATTTATAACTCAAGTGCAGAGCTTCAGAGAAAGGTGCTGCTGGATACAACATGCTGAATTTGTCTTAACTTTATTGTTTGCAAGGTAACAGTCCAAAGTGAATGTTGATTCCTTTATACATAGCCCTGTTTTGTTTCGAACCTATCAAAACACTACTTTATTTAAATATCATCTAAACCCTACCCACCCCAGAATTCTTTAATAATTCTTTTTTTTTTCCCTTTGTTTGGTGAGTTGCCACACAGTTCCTCTCAAGTGCAGCCACCTCATTGCAATGGACCAATAAACCTGATTTTTTTCAGGCTCCAGATATGTTCTTGCTTTTCTTAAAGCTGATAGGACTAGGAAATACGGAGTTTACTGTCTACTTTGACACTTTCTCCCTCATTTCAGTCCTGTGTAGTAGTCATTTCTGTTACTCACCTTGGACTTGTAGAACTATGAAATATAAGAACAAAAAGGAACCTTAGTACAATCTGGTTTAGGTCTCTCATTTTATTCTTGTAACATTTTAAATTGTGAAATAGATATACAAAAAAAAGCAATAAATTTCAAAGTACATTTTAACAAGTAGTTTTAGAACAAATTTCAAAATATGGCATAGGTTATAGGTCCACAGTTTCAGGTATTTTATTCTAGCTGGTCTAAGGCACTGGAGACTAAAAAGAAATATCAATATAATGATTCAGTAGTCATACTCATTTGTTAAATCCTTTCTTCTCAGTTACAGCTCTTCCTTCTGCTTTGATCCTTCTCCAGATCTTTAGGAATATTTGGACAATAACCATTATAACTTCTTCATGTTGAAAAGGGGTCTTGACATTAGGGGATAGGAGAATGTGATTGGTTGATGCTCTCGGAGATAATGGTAACTCTGGGTTTCAGGGCTTATCTGGCCTAGAAACTATTTCAAGGTTATAAATTTCTGAGAAATATACTTGGTGAGTGAAACTTCTGTGGTCTCAGATAGACCCTAGGTATTCTTTACAGGAGTTTACAGGAATATTGTTGGTTAGGGCTAGGCATACTGTGTCATTTAGCAATATTTAGCTGAAGCTTACATACAAGTAATTCTAGAATAACCTTTCAACTATTTGAAATCTCTTAGCCACTGATACCTTATTTTGTTACATTTCTTTTCCCCCTTTTGATCAGGTAGGCATTGGTAATCCCATGGTGCCAGGGCCAGGTTCATCCCTGGCAGTTATGTCCCGAGTTGCCAGGGACACTTACATCCCTGGATGTCATATCCCATGTATTGGGGAGGGTAATGATTTTACTTGCAGAGTTGGGCTTAGAGAGAGAGAGGCCACATCTGAGCAGCAGAAGAGTTCTCTGGAAGTAATTATTAGGCATAATTATAGGTAGTCTTAGCTTCCCTGTTAGAAAAATAGGTTTCATAAGAGCAAGCCTCAGGATCAAGGGCTTGGCGTGTTAATTTGTGAGTCTCTATTATTAGTTTGCGAGAGTATCAGGGATTTCCTGGGTGGGAATGATTAATAGTTCCCTATTTTTCTCCAGTCCCTCAAGAGACTTTGCCAATACGTTTAAATTATCTTTTCTACATACTTGGAATGTATCTGGGTATTACATTAAGCTACACCAAATTGCAAGACCTCATTCTCAATTCTAGGCTCCTTGTGTTTAGGTTGTTTAACTGATCTGGCCAGGCAGGTTAAGTTGTGTGCTACAGAAAATTTAGGTTTTGGACAAAATAAACCTCTCTTCCTCTGGTCTCATATGTGTAGACCAAGTTCTAAAATACAGACAATATCATCCTTTGCCCTGTATTCTGATTTACCCGTCCCAACTGGATCAGCTTTGTTCTTATATCTAATTGAAGGCTGATCTCTTTTTCAGTGTCTTCAACAGTTGCTGTATTTAGAAATGCTGACTTTCAGAGCCTCGGAACTCCAACTCTGAGTCTTAGGTGTCACACAGGTACCCAAAGTTCCAGGAAAATACCAGATTATACACAGACAGCACAGAATCTCAGAATTTAGAAATGACACTTAAAGCTCAAGAATAAATGTGATTGCTTTAAGAGCTTACAATCTAGGCCCCAGTTTTCCTATAAGTATTTTCTGAAAGAGACCAGACAATATTTGTCCCTCTGCCTCTGTCTTATTTTACTCAACATAATGTCCTCATGGTTGATCCACCTTGTTGCATGCCTCATGACATCGTTCTTTTCTATAGCCGCACAATATTCCATCATATATGTATATATACCATAGTTTGCCCTTCTGCTTCTCAATCAATGTACCCTTTGTCCATTGGGTAACGTGAATAATGTTGCCATAAACATGAGTGTGAAAGTGTCTATTTGGGTCCTTGTTTTCATTTCTTTCAAATTAAAATTCCTAGTAATGGGATTGCCTTTTCATATGGTGCTCCTATATATAGCCTCCTGTGATCCACAATGTTATCCTCCAAAGATCCTACCCCATTCTGCTACCCTACCAACATTAATTAGGCATACCTTTCTCTCCACATTTTCTCTTGCACTTGAATCTCTCTGTTTATTTATTTTGATTCTGTAAATTTTGTTGAGATATATTCATAAAGCATATCTTTTATCCAAAATAAAGTTTCATAGTGTTCTGGTTTGCTAGCTGCCAGAATGCAATATACCAGAAACAGAACAGCTTTTAAAAGGGGGAATTAATATATTAAGTTGCAAGTCCACAGTTCTAACACTGTGAAAATGTCCCAACTAAAGTAAGGCTATAGAAATGTCCAATCTAAGGCATCCGGGGAAAGATACCTTGTTTCAAGAAGGCTGATGATGTTCAGAATTTCTCTTTCAACTGGAAAGGCATGAACAAGGCAGTGTCTGCTAGCTTTCTCTCCAGGCTTCTTGGTTCTTGAAACTTCCCCTGAAGCGTTTTCCTTCTGCATCTCCAAAGGTCTCTTGCTGCATGGTCTCCGTAGCTCTTTCAAAAATGGTTCCCTGTTAAGGGGCTCCACTAAGCAACCCTACTTCGAATGGGTGGAGACACACCTCCATTTAAATCATCTTATCAGAAGTTACCACCCACAATTGTGTGGGTGACAGCTCCATTAATAACTGAAGAACAACCACCCAGCAATGCTGAATAAGGATTAAATGACATGGCTTTTCTGGGATCCACTAATTCAAACCAGCACACACAGTATCCTCACTTAGTTGGACAATCATCGTTACTCTCAATTTTAGACAATTTTCATTGCTCCAAAGAGAAAAATAACAGACACACCCACACCAAAGTGAAAATCCAAAATTCCCTTCAACTCTTGTCCCCCCCCACTATCATCACCAACTATTTACCCCTAGTATTATTGCAGTAATAGTAATGTATTCCTGTTAAGTATAGACCATACCATGCAATAAGTACTTTTTCCGTTATACCCTTCTGTTAAACTCTTTGTATGAGTGTCTTGCTTTTGAAATAGCTTATGCAAGAACTTATTTATGTTCACAGTGCTAACCAGTGAGGTACATGGCTCTCATCATACTCACTTTCAGTACTGCACTATTGCTTATAAACCCACAAATGAACTACCAATAGTTCTGTCCATTCCCATATATTTAAGTTCAATCTCGTTAATTAGTCTGTACACATTAGGTAACCATTCCCCCTTCTCTAGCTCCACTGTATTCTACATTTTAAGACTCTGGGTTTACACTTTCCAGGGGGTTCATATTAGTGAAATCATACAATATCTATCCTTTCGTGTCTGCATTATGTCCTTATTTCGCTCAGCATTATGTCCTTGAGGTTCATCCATGTTGTCATATGCTACAGGACTTATTTCTTCTTACTGCTGCATGGTATTCCATGGTATGTATATACCACATTTTCTTATCTACTCCTCTGGTGGTGGACACTTGGGATGTTTCCGTCTTTTGCAATTGTGAATAATGCTGCTATGAACATCAGTGTGCAAATGTCTATTTGTGACAATGCTTTCAGCTCTTCTGGTTAGGGCAGCTCAGTAATTAGTTTTCTGAGAATACTGTCTACCACAGTGGCTGTGGCATTCTACATTCCCAGTAGTGGTGAATAAGTGTTCCTATTTCTCCATATACTCTCTAACATTTGAGATTTTCCATTTGTTTAATGGCTCCCATTCTTGTAGATATGAGATGATATTGTGGTTTTGATTTGTGTTTCCCTTATAGCTAATGAAGATGGATATATTTTCATGTGCCTTTTAACCAGTTGTCTTTCCTCTTTGGAAAAATGTCTATGCATAGTTCTTGCCCATTTTATAAATTTGTTGTTGAGTTGTATGATTTCTTTATATATATTGGCTGCCTCTTGACCTTTTTGACAAAGTCCTTGAGGCACAGAAGCATTTGATTTTTTAGGAATTCTCATTTATCTTTTTTTTTTTTTTTTCATTGCTTGTACTTTGACTTGTAAGGTCAAAGAAGCTACTGCCAATTACTAGGTCTTAAAGCTGTTTCCCTGTATTTTCTTCTAGAAGTTTCATGGTACTGACTCTTATATTTAGGTCTTTGGTTCACTATGACTTAATTTTCATATCGTATGTGAGGTGGGGTCCTCTTTCATTCTTTTGGCTATTCCTATCCAGTTCTCCCAGGCCCATTTATTGGAAAGACTGTTCTGTCCCAGTTCAGTGGATTTGGTGTCATTTTTTTTAATCAACTTTATTGAGATATAATTTACATATAGTAAAATTGTCAGATTTTAGGTGTAAAGTTAATTAGTTTTGACAACTACCATTATCAACATATAGAACATCTTATCACCTTCTAAGTTTCTTCTTGCCCTTGTAGTCATTCCTCCCTCTTTTGCTCTAGGAAATTATTAATATCATTTATATGCTTCCTGTTATATAAACTAGTTTTATTTCTCCTTTCTGTTACTATAAATTAGTTTTGTTTGTTCCAGAATTTCAAATGAAGCCATATAGTACATACTCTTGTGTCTGGTTGTTTTTGCTTCGTCTAATACTTTTGAGATTAAGCCATCCTAATGTTTTTTTGTTTTGTTTTGTTTTAATTGATGAGTAGTGTGCCATTGAATGGAAATACCATGGTTTATTTATCCACTTACCAGTTGTGGGATATTTGGGTAATTTTCAGGGTTTCACTGTGACATGTGAAATACTGTGAACATTTCCTGTACAGGTCTTTTTGGAATATGTTTTCGTTTCTCTTGATTACCTAGGAATGGAATTACTAGATCATATAGTAAGTATATATTGAACTTTATAAGAAACTGCTAAATTTTTTTCCAGTGTAATTGTCATTTATATTGCTAATAGCAATGTGTGAGACTTCCACATATCTTTACAAAATTTTATTTTATCTGTCTTTTTAATTTTAGCCATTCTAGAAAGTGTATAGAGGTATGTCACTGTGGCTTAATTTGCATTTCTCTGCTGATTAATGATGTTGAACATCCCATATGCTTAATGGCTTATTTGTATATCTTATTTTGTGTGGTATATGTTCAATTTTTTTTTAATATTTCTATTGTAAACCTTAACAAACAAACATACAAACATTCTGACATACAAACTTTTGTACATGGTGTGCAATCAGTGGCTCACAACATCATCACATAGTTGTGTATTCGTCACCATGATCATTTTTTTTTAACATCTGCATCTCTCCAACAAAAGAAAGAAAAAAGAGAAAGCTCCTATATACCAGGCCCCTTACTCCTCCCTCTCATTGACCACTGATATTTCAATCTATTCAATTTATTTTAACTTATGTTCCCCCTAGTATTTGTTTAGCTTTTCATTCATATATTTTATTTATTAATTAAAGAAATTTGACAAATGAAATAAAACGTTAACATATATAATCAGTAATTCACAATATCATCACTTAGTTGCATATTCATCATTTCTTACAACATTTGCATCAATTCAGAAAAAGAAATAAAAAGACAACAGAAAAGGAAAACAGAAAAAAAAAGATTATACCTACTATACCCGTTATCCCTCCCTTTCATTGATCACTAGCATTTCAAACTAAATTTATTTTAACATTTGTTACCCTTATTATTTATTTTTATTCCACATGTTCTACTTATCTGTTGGCAAGGTAGATAAAAGGAGCATCAGACACCAGGATTTCACAATCACACAGTCACATTGTGAAAACTATATCATTATTCAATCATCATCGAGAAACATGGCTACTGGAACACAGCTCTACATTTTCAGGCAGTTCCCTCCAGCCTCTCCATTACATCTTGAATAACAAGGTGATATCTACTTAATGCATAAGAATAACCTCCAGGATAACCTCTGGACTCTGTTTGGGATCTCTCAGCCATTGACACTTTGTCTCATTTCCCTCTTCCCCCTTTTGGTCGAGAAGGTTTTCTCAATCCCTTGATGCTGGGTCTCAGCTCATTCTAGAATTTTTCTCAATACCTTGATGCTGACTCTCAGCTTATTCTAGGGTTTCTGTCCCACATTGCCAGGAAAGTCCACACCCCTGGGAGTCATGTCCCACATAGACAGGGAGGGTGGTGAGTCTGCTTGTTGTGTTGGCTGGAGAGAGAGGCCACATCTGAGCAACAAAAGAGACTCTCTTGGGGCTAACTCTTAGGCCTAAATTTTAAATAAGCTTGACCTATCCTTTGTGGGGTTAAGTTTCATATGAACAAACCCCAAGACTGGGGGCTCAGCCTATAGCTTTGATTGTCCACACTGCTTGTGAGAATATCAAGAATTCAACTGGGGGGGGGGGGTTGAATTTTCCCCCGTTCTCACCATTCCCCGAAGGGGACTTTGCAAATACTTTTCCACTCACTGATCAAATCACTGTGGGATTCATCGGGGCATCACTCTGGACAAACCAACAAAATCTCATGTCATAATCAAGGTTCCATGTACTTATGTTGTTCAACCAACTATCTACATAAGTTATATTAGGACATGCACTAGTCGAAATATAAATTTTATACCAAATAAACATTTTCTGCTTTAGTCTCATATATAAGGCAACATTGTAAAATATTAATTACCATCTATTTTCAGCACCCTGCAGTAATGACATTCCTTTGTTCTTCCTCATGCAAAAACATTTTTAAAATTTGTACATTAGTCACTATTATTATACACTCTAGGCATTCCTAGATTATACCATCTCAATCTTTAAACATCTATCTTTCTTTCTGATTTCATTTATGCCCCCAGCCCTCCTCCCTCTATCATTCTCACATGCAGCTTCATTCAGTGTTTTAACATAATTGTATTACATTTAGGTAGTATTGTGCTGTCCATTTCTGAGTTTTTGTATTCAGTCCTGTTGCACAGTGTGTATCCCTGCAGCTCCAATTACCCAATATCTTACCCTATTTCTATCTCCTGATGGTCTCTGTTACCAACAAAATATTCCAAATTTATTCACTAATGTCAGTTCATATCAGTGAGACCATACAATATTTGTCCTTTTGTTTTTGGCTGGTCTCACTCAGCATAATGTTCTCAAGGTCCATCCATGTTGTTACGTACTTCATAACTTTATTCTGTCTTAAAGCTGCATAATATTCCATCGTATGTATATACCACAGTTTGTTTGGCCACTCGTCTGTTGATGGACATTTTGGCTGTTTCCATCTCCTTGCAATTGTAAATAATGCTGCTATAAACATTGGTGTGCAAATGTCCATTTGTGACTTTGCTCTTATGTCCTTTGAGTAGATACCTAGCAATGGTATTGCCGAGTCATATTGCAATTCTATATTCAGCTTTTTGAGGAACCGCCAAACTGCCTTCTACAGTGGTTGCACCATTTGACATTCCCACCAACAGTGAATAAGTGTGCCTCTTTCTTCACATCCTCTCCAGCACTTGTCATTTTCTGTTTTGTTGATAATGGCCATTCTGGTGGATGTGAGATGATATCTCATTGTGGTTTTGATTTGCATTTCTCTAATGGCCAGGGACATTGAGCATCTCTTCATGTGCCTTTTGGCCATTTGTATTTCCTCTTCTGAGAAGTGTCTGTTCAAGTCTTTTTCCCATTTTGTAATTGGATTGGCTGTCTTTCTGTTCCTGAGTTGAACAATCGCTTTATAAATTCTGGATACTAGATCTTTATCTGATATGTCGTTTCCAAATATTGTCTCCCATTTTGTAGGCTGTCTTTTTACTTTCTTGATGAAGCTCTTTGATGCGCAAAAGTGTTTAATTTTGAGGAGTTCCCATTTATTTATTTATTTCTTCAGTGCTCTTGCTTTGGGTGTAAGGTCTATAAAACCGCCTCCAAGTGTAAGATTTATAAGAAATTTCCCTACCTTTTCCTCTACCTGTTTTATGATCTTAGACCTAATGTTTAGATCTTTGATCCATTTTGAGTTAACTTTTGTTTAGGGTGTAAGATATGGGTCCTCTTTGATTCTTTTGCGTATGGATATCCAGTTCTCTAGGCACCATTTATTGAAGAGACTGTTCTGTCCCTGGTGACTTGACTTGACTGCCTTATCAAAGATCAAATGTCCATAGATGAGAGGGTCTATATCTGAACACTCTATTCGATTCTATTGATCAGTATATCTATCTTTATGCCAGTACCATGCTGTTTTGACCACTGTGGATTCATAATATGCCTTAAAGTCAGGCAGCGTGAGACCTCCAGCTTCGTTTTTTTTTTCCTCAGGATACTTTTAGCAATTTGGGGCACCCTGCCCTTCCAGATAAATTTGCTTGTTGGTTTTTCTATTTCTGAAAAGTAAATTGTTGGGATTTTGCTTGGTATTGCATTGAATCTGTAAATCAATTTAGGTAGAATTGACATCTTAACTATATTTTGTCTTCCAATCCATGAACACAGTATGCTCTTCCATCTATTTAGGTCTTCTTTGATTTCTTTTAACAATTTCTTGTAATTTTCTTTGTATAGGTCTTTTGTCTCTTTAGTTAAATTTATTCCTAAATATTTTATTCTTTTGGTTGCAATTGTAAATGGAATTCGTTTCTTGATTCCCCCCTCAGATTGTTCATTACTAGTGTATAGAAACACTACAGATTTTTGAATGTTGATCTTGTAACCTGCCACTTTGCTGTACTCGTTTATTAGCTATAGTAGTTTTGCTGTGGATTTTTCAGGGTTTTTGACATATAGTATCATATCATCTGCCAACAGTGAGAGTTTTACTTCTTCCTTTCCAATTTTGATGCCTTGTATTTCTTTTTCCTGTCTAATTACTCTGGCTAGAACTTCCAACATGATGTTGAATAACAGTGGTGATAGTGGACATCCTTGTCTTGTTCCTGATCTTAGTGGGAAAGTTTTCAGTTTTTCCCCATTGAGGATGATATTAGCTGTGGGTTTTTCATATATTCCCTTTATCATTTTAAGGAAGTTCCCTTCTATTCCTATCCTTTGAAGTGTTTTCAACAGGAAAGGATGTTGAATTTTGTCAAATGCCTTCTCTGCATCTATTGAAATGATCATGTGATTTTTCTGCTTTGATTTGTTGATATGGTGTATTACATTAATTGATTTTCTTATGTTGAACCATCCTTGCATACCTGGGATGAATCCTACTTGGTCATGATGTATAATTCTTTTAATGTGTTGCTGGATTCGGTTTGCTAGAATTTTGTTGAGGATTTTTGCATCTATATTCATTAGAGAGATTGGTCTGTAGTTTTCTTTTTTTTGTAATATCTTTGCCTGGTTTTGGTATGAGGGTGATGTTGGCTTCATAGAATGAATTAGGTAGCTTTCCCTCCTCTTCAATTTTTTTTGAAGATTTGAGCAGGATTGGTACTAAGTCTTTCTGGAATGTTTGGTAGAATTCATATGTGAAGCCATCTGGTCCTGGACTTTTCTTTTTGGAAAGCTTCTTAATGACTGATTCAATTTCTTTACTTGTGATTGGTTTGTTGAGGTCATCTATTTCTTCTCGAGTCAGAGTTGGTTGTTCATGCCTTTCTAGGAAGTTGTCCATTTCATCTACATTGTTGTATTTATTAGCATAAAGTTGTTCATAGTATCCTGTTATTACCTCCTTTATTTCTGTGAGGTCAGTGGTTATGTCTCCTCTTCCATTTCTGATCTTATTTATTTGCATGCTTTCTCTTCTTCTTTTTGTCAGTCTTGCTAAGGGCCCATTAATCTTATTGTTTTCTCATAGAACCAGCTTCTGGTTTTATTGATTTTCTCAATTGTTTTTATGTTCTCAATTTCATTCATTTCTGCTCTAATTTTTGTTATTTCTTTCCTTTTGCTTGCTTTGGGGTTAGTTTACTGTTCTTTCTCCAGTTCTTCCAAGTGGACAGTTAATTCCAGAATTTTTGCCCTTTCTTCTTTTTTAATATAGGCATTTAGGGCAATAAATTTCCCTGTTAGCACTGCCTTTGCTGTGTCCCATAGGTTTTGATATGTTGTGTTTTCATTTTCATTTGCCTCGAGATATTTACTGATTTCATTTGTAATTTCATCCTTGACCCACTGGTTTTTTAAGAGTGTGCTGTTGAGCCTCCACATATTTGTGAATTTTCTGGCACTCTGCCTATTATTGATTTCCAACTTCATTCCTTTATGATCTGAGAAAGTGTTTTGTATGATTTCAGTCTTTTTTAATTTATTGAGATTTGCTTTGTGACCCAGCATATGGTCCATCTTTGAGAATGATCCATGAGCACTTGAGAAAAAGGTGTATCCTGCTGTTGTGGGGTGTAATGTCCTATAATTGTCTGTTAAGTCTAGCTCATTTATTTATATTCAAATTCTCTGTTTCTTTATTGATCCTCTGTCTAGATGTTCTGTCCATTTATGAGAGTGGGAAATTGAAGTCTCCAACTATTATGGTAGATGTGTCTATTTCCCTTTTCAGTGTTTGCAGTGTTTGCCTCATGTATTGTGGAGCATTCTGGTTCAGTGCATAAATATTTATGATTGTTATGTCTTCATGCTGAATTGTTCCTTTTATTAGTACATAGTATCCTTCTTTGTCTCTGTTAACTGTTTTACATTTGAAGTCTAATTTGTTGGATATTAGTATAGCTACTCCTGCTCTTTTCTGGTTCCTATTTGCATGAAATGTCTTTTCCCAACCTTACACTTTCAACCTATGTTTATCTTTGGGTCTAAGATGTGTTTCCTGTAGACAGCATATAGATGGGTCCTGTTTTTTAATCCATTCTGCCAGTCTATGTCTTTTGATTGAGGAGTTCAATCAATTAGCATTTAGTGTTATTACTGTATGGGTAGTACTTTTTTCTATCATTTTGCCTTTTGTATTTTATATGTCGTATCTAATTTTCCTTCTTTCTACACTCTTCTCCACACCTATTTCTTTTGTGTTTTCATATCTGTCTCTAGTGCTCCCTTTAGTATTTCTTGCAGAGCTGGTCTCTTGGTCATAAATTCTGTCAGTGATTTTTTTGTCTGAAAATGTTTTAATTTCTCTGTCCGTTTTGAAGAACAATTTTGCTGGGTATAGAATTCTTGGTTGGTAGTTTTTCTCTTTTAGTAATTTATATATATCATCCCACTGGGTTCTAGCCTCCATGGTTTCTGCTGAGAAATCTATGCATAGTCTTATTGGGTTTCTGTTGTCTGTGATGGATTGCTTTTCTCTTGCTGCTTTCAAGATCTTCTCTTTCTGTTTGACCTCTGACATTCTGATTAGTAAGTGTCTTGGAGTACGTCTATTTGGATCTGTTCTCTTTTGGGTATGCTGCACTTCTTGGATCTGTAATTTTAGGTCTTTCATGAGAGTTGGGAAGTTTTCAGTGATGATTTCCTCCATTAGTTTTTCTCCTCCTTTTCCCTTCTCTTCTCCTTCTGGGACACCCACAACAAGTACATTCATACGCTTCTTGTTGTCATTCAGTTCCCTGAGTCCCTGCTCATATTTTTCCATTTTTTCCCTATATTTTCTTTTTCTTGTCAAATTTCAGATGTTCTGTCCCCAAATTCACTAATCCTTCCCTCTGCCTCTTGAAATCTACCATTGTAGGTTTCCATTGTTTTTTCCATCTCTTCTACGGTACCTTTCATTACCATAAGTTCTGCAATTTGTTTTTTCAGACTGTCCATTTCTTTTTGTTCATTCCTTACCTTCTTCATATCCTCCTCAATTCATTGATTTGGTTTTTCATGAGGTTTTCCATGTCTGTTCGTATATTCTGAATTAATTGTTTCAGCTCTTGTATCTCATTTGAACTGTTGGTTTGTTCCTTTGACTGGTCCATATCTTCAGTTTTCCTGGTGTGATTTGTTATTTTTTGCTGGCATCTAGACATCTAATTACCTTAATTAGTTAATTCTGGAGATTACTTTCACTTCTCTTACCTAGGGTTTTCTTGCTGGATGAATTTGTTGTCTATCTGTTCTTTGACATTCAATTTAGCTTTTTCTGGACCTCTAGCTTAGGTTTTGTTTAACAGAGGAGAATTTTTCAATTCTTGTTTTCTTGTTTCTTGCCCTGCTTGTATGGTGCCTTTTTCCTCCCACCCTTAGGAGGGTCTACATAGGTATTATAGCCCCTAGGTATTATAGACCCCAGCCGGGTTTTCCCAGACTAAACTGACCTCCTCTCAGGGGGAAGGAGTCACCTGCATCAGTTTTCCCTGAGGGTGAGACCCAGCAGGTTAAAAGACTTTCCTGTGAAGTCTCTGGGCTCTGTTTTTCTTATCCTGCCCAGTATGTGGCGCTTGTCTGCCTGCGGGTCCCACCAGCATAAAATGATGTGGCACCTTTAACTTTGACTGGGGGCGTGGTGGAGACAGAGGAGAGGTTGTAGGCTGGTTTTAATGGCTTCAAATTACCAAGCCCTGGTTTCTGAATTCCTTGACGGAGGGATTCCACCTGAGTTGGACTTCACCTCTCCCCTGGGGAAGGCACAGGCTAGAGACAAGCCCTAAAAGGAGCTTGTTTCTGCCTATGCCCGGGGCAGTTGCAGCCTGAGAAGTCATGCCACTGAATCCAGAGGCAGTCAAGCCTTTGTAGAAACACAGCCACAAAAAACTCTGTTTCTTTTCTTTTTTTTCTTTTTCCGTTAGCCCAATGAGCAACCTCCACTTTGACCAGGTTCATCTGAGCTGGGGGCCTATTTTTTAGTAGTAAGAATTTGTTAATTAATGCCACAATTGGTGTTTGGTTGGGCTCTGCCCCTGCTGCTGTTATAGTCTCTTTCCTTTCCCCACCTGGGAAACAGCCTGTGTTGAAGGGGCACCAGCCACTGTGGCTTGGGGAGCTCATGGTTCTGGGGGCGCTCGCAGTCATTCCAGCTGGTCCAGACTGGGGTATGCTATGTTTCCGGTCACTGGTGTGGCTCCAGGAGCTGTTCTATACTATTTCTGGTATTTAGTAGTTGTTCTAGAGAGCGAACTAAATCATGTACATTACTAAGCTGCCATCTTGGCCACTATCCATATTTTTTAATCCTCTGTCCTTATCATAGGTAAAAGGAGCATCAGACAGTCACACAGTCGTATTGTAAAAGCTTTATCATTATACAGTCATCTTCAAGAAACATGGCTACTAGAACACAGCTCTACAGTTTCAGATACTTCCCTCTAGTCACTCTAATATAACATAAGCTAAAAAGATTATATAATACATAAGAATAACCTCCAGGATATCCTCTCAACTCTTTGAAATCTCTCAACCACTAACTAACAGCAATGTGTTAGTTCTTTTTGGAATGTTTGATAAAATTCCCCTGTGAAGCCATCTGGCTCTGGGCTTTTCTTTGCAGAAAGATTTTTAATGACTGATTGAGTCTTTTTATTTGTAATTGGTCTTTTGATGGCTTCTATTTCTTTTCAAGTCAGTGTGTTTTTAGGAATTTATCCATTTCATCTAAGTTGTCTAGTTTGTTGTGATATAGTTGTTTTTATAGTATTCTCATTTTTTTTTATTTCTTCAGGGTCCATGATGATGACCCCCCTTGCATTTCTGATTTTATTGATTTGTATCATTTCTTTTTTTCTTTGTCAGCCTAGCTGAGCATCCATCAATTTCACTGATTTTCTCAAAGAACCAACTTTTCATTTTATTGATTCTTTTTATTGTTTTTTTTGGTTGTTGTTATCCAATTCATTTATTTCTGCTTTAATCTTTGTTATTTCTCTTCTGTTTGCTTTGAGGTTAGTTTACTGTTCTTTTTCTACTTTCTTCAGATGGTCAGTTAAGTCCTCGATTTTTGTCCTCTCTTCTTTTTTAATGTAGGCATTTAGGGTAGTAAATTTCCCTCTCAGCACTGCCTTTGCTTCATCCTATGAATTCTGATGTCTTTTATTCTCATTTTCATTTGTCTCCAGGTACTTACCAGTTTCTCTGGAAATTTCTTCTTTGACGCACTGAGTAAGAGTATGTTATTTAATATCCAAATATTTGTGAAAGTTCTGGTTCTTTGGTGGTTACTGATTTCCATCTACGTTCCATTTTGGTTATAGAAAGTGCTGTGAATAATTTCAATCTTTTAAAATTTATTAAGACCTGTTTTTTGCATATGATCTATCCTGGAGAACATTCCATGAGCACTAGAGAAGAATGTATGTCCTCATGTTTTGAGGCATAACAATATATATGGCTGTTAGGTCATATGTCACATTGTTTAGGTTCTCTCTTTCCTTATTGATCCTCTGTTTAGTTGCTCTGTCTATAGAAGAGAGTGGTGCATTGAAGTCTTCCACTGTTATTGTTGAAACATCTGTTGTCCCCTGCAGTTTTTCCCGTGTTTACCTCATCTGTTCTGGAGCTTCCTGATTGGTTGTATAGACATTAATGTTTTTTATTTCTTCTTGGTGATTTGTCCCTTTCATTAATATGTCATGCTCTTCCTTATCTCTTATGACATCTTTCCATTTAAAGTCTATTTTCTCTGATATTATTATAGTTACTTTTGCTTTCTTTTGTTTGCAGCTTATGTAGAATATCTTCTTTATCCTTTCACTTTTATCTATTTGTGTCCTTGGGTTTAAAATGAGTCTCTTGTGAGCAACATATAGATGGGTCATCTTTTTAAATCCATTCCATCAATCTGCATCTTTTAATTGGTGAGTTTAGACCATTAATGTTCAGAGTGATTACTGTAAAGGCAGTGCTTGAATCTAACATCTTATCCTCTGGTTTTTATTTGTCTGATCTATCTATCTATCTGTCTGTCTGTCTATATGTATATTTCCTTTTCTCTCTTTTCATCCTTTAAGCTACCTTTACTAATATTCTTCAGTTCTGTGCCCTCCTCAAGACTTCTCTCTCTCTCCTGTCTTTTTTTTTTTTTCAGCCAACAGAATTCCTCTTAGTATTTCTTGCAGGACCTATCTCTTGTTAAATTTCTCAGCATTTGTTTATCTGTGAAAATTTTAATTTCTCCCTCACTTTTGAAGGATAGCTTTGCTGGATAAAGAATTCTTGGCTGGAAATTTTTCTCTTTCATAATCTTAAATATATCGTACCACTGCCTTCTCACCTCTGTGGTGCCTGTTGAGTATTCCAAACTCAGCATTATATGGCTTCGTTTGTATGCAGTGGATTGCCTTTCTTTGGCTGCATTCAGGACTTTCTGCTTCTCTTCAGCATTTGACTATCCAATTAGTATATATCTCGCAGTGGGTCTATCTGGATTTATTCTATTGGGAGTTCACTGGGCTTCTTTGATTTGCATATTTCTGTCTTTTATAAGGGTTGGAAAGTTTTCCCCAATTATTTCCTCAAATAATCTTCCTAGCCCTTTACTTTTGTCTTCACCTTCTGAGATACCAGAGATTTTTATATTTTTGTGCTTCATGTTGTCCATCATTTCCCTGAGATCCAATTCAGATTTTTCCATCTTTTTCCCCATTTGTTCTTTTGCATGCTCAAATTCAGTTGTCTTATTCTCTAGTTAACTTACTCTTTCTTCTGCCTCTGTTTTTGTTTGTTTCTATTTATATTTTTAATTTATCTGTAGTATCTTTACAGATATATCTGTAAGATCTATTATTTTTCCATTTATTCTTTCAAATTCTTTATGCTCTTCTAGTGTCTTCTCAATATCCCTTATGTTGTTAGCCAACTCATTGAACTTATTTAGGAGATTTGAATGAACATTTTTAATTAGTTCTATATTCTGTGTCTGGTTTTTTAATTTGGTCATTTGGCTGAGACATATTTTCTTGCATCTTCAAGTGTTTATGATTTTCTCCTACCTTCAAGGCATTTCATTATCTTTGTTAGGTTATTTTGAAAATTGATTTACCTCACTCATAGTTGCTTAGGTTTACATTAAAGGTCTCCTTTTGTACTTGGTTTGTCAGTAATTCCCCACCAAACCAAGGTGAGGACGCATGCAAAGGGTGCAACTCTAATTGAAGATCTTTTAAAAGCTAGGCAGGAAGGCAGTTTGCCAGCCTGCACTTTCCACATCTTCCCAGTATACGGTGCTTTTGGGCTACCTGTTCCCCTTAGTCCTACCTCTCCGCAACTAAATCAGCCACCTTGATGGGATCCAAGAAGGTAAAAGTCCAGTGAAGGCCACAGTTCCCAGTGTTCACTGAAAGCTGCCAGCACTGGGGCTGGAAAATGGGTAATGTGCACCTTGACAGAAAAGCTGCTTGTGGGCATGATGGGTTTGGTGGTCCCCAGGCTCCTCTGTGGAAAGACCTTGGCCTATGGGACTGAGTATTTCAACTATCCCTGCCACAGCCAGCCTGGGAGTGCCTGGTGGTGCAGCACAGCGCACTCCTGTGTTCCCACCCTTTCACCTGTGCACATCATGAGCACTCCAGGTCTCTGTGCAGAGAGGATAGAAGCTTCAGGACCCAGGAGTCTCATTCACTGGCCTATTGCCAGATCAGGTCACTCTTGTCCCCCCTTCCTCCTAAGAGTAGTCCCCCAGTCTTAGCCGAAACCAGGTACCCACAGCAGCCTGCCTCAGTGGTGGGGGTCAGGCGCTGTGCTCTGCAGTGTCTCTGCACAGGTATACCAGGTCTGTTGGCTTCCAGGTTCCCCACGGGAGCTCCCTGCTGCAGGGCTGAGAGGAAGTTCTTTCAAGCCGATATGCAGGTGGTAGTGCTGGAGCACACCACTCCTTCAACTCCCACTCCAGCCTGCGCGCTGCAGCCTGCCCCTGGTGTACATAAACTCATCCCATCCTCTCAATCATAATTCCTCTGCTTTTTCAGCCAGATCGTCCCTATATCATTTAGGAGTCCCTCTCTGGTCACTTGTACCCTGGAACCGCTGTCTCAGTCATTTTTCTTTCACTTCTCTAGTTGTTCCATGGAACAGGGGTGAACTCAGCCTATCCTCTTCCGCCATCTTCCTGGAAGAACTCCACGTTTTATTTTAACAACTCTTAAGACACCGGACAGGTTAAGTGGTTTGCCCAAAGTTAGGTAGGTCATTGCAAAACTGGGATTGGAACCCGAGTTAGTAGACTCCCACTTCAATGATATTTCCACTCTGCTACTACTGGATACATTTGCTCTGAAGAGGACCTCAGAACATCTTGGTTGGTTTATCATGAACTCAGATTAAATACAGCAAAGATTGCTGTTTTGGTTGTTGTTGCTGTTATGTCGTTACTGGCTTCTTTAGCAAGGTCCCCTTCATATTTTACAGTGCCTTCTTCGTGGATAAAGAAACCCAAGTCACATAATCTTTTGATAATCCTTGTTGATCAGTCTGTCTAATCAGCTGCCCTCCATCTGTATTCCTCCCTCTTTTGTCTCTGTGATCGTTTTCATTTTCAAGTCTGTTAACTTCTTTGCTTGGCTATTACAAACTATTCTCCTGTGCACATGCAAGTAGAAATCAAATACTTATTTTGTTGTTTATACAAGTTAAAGATAATTGTAGAAAGACCGATTTTAATATTTTCCTTTTAAAGTAATATCTTCATATTTTTCACAAGTTAGAAAGATGTGCTGATTTTTGGAAGATATATATATATAATATACCTGCAGATATGTCATTTCAAGATAACTGAAGTAATCTAGTTTCAGAGATTAACACAGAAATGCCAAGTGTATTTTTTTTACAAATTGTTTTAATAGGATAGCTGCCATAATATTACATATGCTGACTTTTTCCTTAGTCACAAATTCATACATGGGGTATTTTAACAAGGCAAATGCCCAGGTTTTTTTAATACTAAAAAATTAAATTTTAAATGAAGTCAACATGAGGAACTTAAAATAGTAACTTTTAAAGCTAATGCGGTCTTCCTGTTCTTCTTGTATATATGTTAATAAAAATATAAAATAAACTTTTGTACTTTTCCCAAACTTATTCTTTCAGTTTAAAATTAATGCAAGAAATAAAGCGTTCTCTCTAAATCTGTAGAATAAGCTTTTAATGACAATAATATGTTTGATATAGTGTTTGAAATCTTATAAACCTTTTAGAAGTTAAGTTACCAACTCCCTGGTAATTACTTATTACTAATGTACTCATTTAAAAATATTTTGTATGAAATTTTTTAATCACAAAAAGCACTTTAAAAATCTGATATTTTATGGAATCCATTAAATGAAAGTGTTTTTATTTTTAAAATTTCATTGCTTTGAATCCATTTCTTTGCTTCTCTCTGGCCATAATGCTTAAGTTGTTGGCAAGTCATTTATGGCAGATGCTCATGAGGCAAGGGCTCTTCTTTGGTCCAGGGCTAACTACTGTCTAAGTTTCAGCCCCTAGCTTTACTGATTCAGAAATTTAATAATACCAGTTCATCTAGGGGTGTTCAAGCTCTAGAGCGCTGATATATATTAACAACAGTTATGAAAAAACTTGATTAAAAAGAAAACAGTATTAGTTTTATAATAGGAGGTATACCTTTTTAATAATATGAATGTCTGTATTCACTATTCAGAGCACTACCCTCCTAATAATTTAAATAATGTAACTTGATTTCCGTTCAGTCATCTCAAAGGAAATATCATAGGCTAGAACTTAGGATGCTCCATCTAGGACAATATAGAGTATACCTTTTAGTGATTAGCATCACCGTACTCATTGAATACTATCTATCTTTCCTATACTGAAAAAGAATAAACACTATCAGTCTTTACAACCTGACTCTTAAAAATAATATCATTATCAGTCTCTTCAAGATTCTCCCATCATTATACCTTGTATTTTGACTTCTAGGCTGAAATTGCTTTAGGGTAAGATTGTGAGGGATGGGTAGAGAATCGTAATTTCATCAGTAACATGCTTACAATTTCAGTGTTAAAGTAGGTCACTTCTAAGGTTTTTGCAAATGGATAAACCCATCTTAATAATGTGTCTTGGCTAAGTCCTGTATCTTGTTGCTGTGTTTTAGGATATATTTTACTTTTTGAGTAAAAAAAGGCTTCAGTCCTCTTGTTCTACCTTTGACGACTGTTGATGTACTTTATGTACATTCAGAACAAGGGTTAATCTTAATGCCACCTGGCTGATATGGATGTTATTTATTCTGCAGGCATTCTTTTTTTTTTTTTTTTTTTACCACTCCAGACTCAGTGTGTCTTACAAGCTTACAAGCATTCATCATTGCTTACAGGTATTCATTATTGCTAAGTCGTTATTTCCCTAGTCTAAATAAATCATGCCTCACCTTTGGCTTCCAGTCAGTTTCCTCTACTTCTGTACAGCACTTTCTATATTTCTGCCTTGTTTTATAATTGATTCTTTACTACACTGTAAACTCTTTTAGTATAGGTACTCCATTTTACTTCCTCTGTAGCCCATTTAATTCAGGGAGCACTGTGCTTTTCACAAAGCAAATGTTAGATAAATCTTTGAATTAACAAAGCATCATGTTAGTTGTGGGTAATATAAATATGGGTATTCTACTATGTATTTATAGTGTTATTTACACTATGTATTCCTTATCATAGGTTTCCCCAGCAAGATATTTAACAAATCCCTTGCTTTCTGAAATGATGATATTGAACCATAATGCAGCTCATTTCATTTATTTATCATAAATAGTTTATTATGTTTTTTATATATTGAGTTTGAGGTGATAGTGGGATAATCAAATGGGAATTTCCAGATAGCAGTTGGACACTCAGGTACTA
Organism: Tamandua tetradactyla; assembly: GCF_023851605.1. Classification (NCBI taxonomy): domain Eukaryota; kingdom Metazoa; phylum Chordata; class Mammalia; order Pilosa; family Myrmecophagidae; genus Tamandua; species Tamandua tetradactyla. Next base: position 7,978,872 of record NC_135329.1, read on the forward strand.
AAATATTGAGATGAGAAAAATTGTACTTATCCTTCATAGTGGAAGTTTTAGAATAAAAACTAAATTCTGTCATTCCTCTGCCTGTAACCCTTCAATAATTCTCCAACTCAGATCCTTAAAATGGCTTTTGTGGCCTCATTTGATACAGCCTCCTGTTACCACTCTGACCTCATCTCTTGCCCTAAGCACACTGACTTTTCTCACATTCCCTCAGAATCATTGTTGTGCTTCTGCTTTAAGGCCTTAGATTAGCGCTTCCTCTTTCCCTTACCAGGAGCGCCTTCCCCCAGGTGGCATCTCGTGGTCCACTCCCTCACTTTCTTCATGCCTTTGTTCATGTCACACTTCTCAGTGAAGCCTTCCTAACTACTATAATTAACGTTGCTACCCCTTCCCTTAGACTCTATTTTTTGTATTATTTTTCTCCATAGCACTTACCACCTTCGAATATACTATATAATTTATTTTTATGTTTTATTTACTGTGTCTCCTTCATAATAGAATAAAGTTCCACGAGGATAGTTATTTTTGTTAATTTTGTTCACAGTTTTGTCCCCAGGATCTAGAACAGTGGCATATATTGAGATCTCCATATGTATTTGTTGCTAACTTAAGTTGGGCTGCTGCCCCCATTCATTTGAATTTTAGGCTTAATATTAAGTTTTAGACTTGTTTACTTTTGCTGGGAACATGAGACATTACCAAGGATTTTATTTTTAAGATCTTCTTGAGATTGAAACTAAAATTAACATAATTAACCTACTGTGATTGAGCAGGTACTTAGTCACTCACCAAATTCTGTGATAGACTCTCAGGAGGTGAGTTGATGTAGACATTGTACAGTTTGTTAAGGAAGTCGGATGTCTTGTGGGCAATGAAGATTTAGTGAAGGGTTTGTTTTGTTTTTGAATGCTGTATAGTGTGTGTCACATTTCATTCTTTTTCCATGTGACTACCCTGTTATATTCGCACCATTTGTTGATTTTTTTGGAAGTATTTCGGCTGGGAGTCAAACCCAGGTCTCTCGCATGGCAGGCAAGAATTCTACCGCTGAACAAACTACCTTTGTACCCCTTAGTGAAGAGTTTTGAACAAGACATTGAGGTGATCATATATATTTTTGGTAGCTTACTCTGGTGGCTTTGTAGAGAAGATGGACTTTAAGGAGGGCAAGACTGGAAACAGGAAAAGTATTTGAGAAGCTGTTTTGGTAGTTCAGCAGGAGATGATGAGAGCCTAATCCAGGATCTTGGTAAAGGAGAGAGCATAAGGACAGGATGGGTTTTACAAATATTTAGGAAATAAAAGTTGTCAAATCTTGACATTTGCTTGCGTGTGGGATATAAGAGAAGAGGCAAGAATGACACCAATGTAACAAGCAGACAAAAGGTACATAGGAGGAAATCTGAAGTTAGTTTAGAAAGTTGAATTTAAAGTGCCTGTATGACATCCAGATGGACATATGGTGGGGAGCTGCATTATGCTCAGGAAATTGGGCCTAGAGGTGAAGCTTTAGGAGTAATCAGTATAGAAGCATAGAGATGGTTTTCAAAACCACAAGAGAAAGTGAGACCATCCCGGAAAATATAGAATAATGGAAAAAGATCTAGCCAATAGAACCATTCAGAATTGTAACCCTTAAGAACTGGTGTAAAGTACTAAAAATATGCTAAGACAAAAATCACAATGGCTCTATTACTTGATTAAGTCATGGCTTAAGTATTACTTCTTCAGAGAAGCCTCATTTGCTCTCCCAACTAAACTTAGGTCTCTGTTGTTTTTCTCTTTGAACCCTAATCATTTCCTTTATGACTTTTTCCACAATTTAAAATTTTATATGTATTTGTGTGTTAGCATATTTAACTCAAAATTTGCCATTTCAACCATTCCCAAGTGTACAATTCAGTGGCATTGATTATATTTACAATGTTATCCCACCATCAATACCTTCCATTACCAAAGCTCTTCCATGACCCTAAATAGAAATTCTTCATCTGTTAAGCAGTAACTCCCTATTCACCCTCCCCCTAGACCCTGATAACCTCTGACCTGTTTTCTGTCTCTGAATTTGTTTATTCTAGTTATTTCACTTAGCATGTTCTGAAGGTTCATCCATATTGTAGCACATATCACAACTTCATTCCTTTTTACAGCTTTATGCACATGGCTGCATAAAAAAACTACCACATTTTGTTTATTCATTCATCTGTGATGGACACTTAATTGTTTCCTCCTTTTGGCAGTTCTGAGTAATGCTGCTGTGAACATCAGTGTACAAGTGCATACTTATTTTTATGTTTTATTTGTTGAGGATTTATTCTGTTAATCCATGAGGGTAGAAACCTTTCCTTTGTTCTGCACTATTTATCCAGGGCCACGTGCAGTGCCTGATGCATGATAAATGCTTGATTTACTTTTTAAGTTAATGAAAGAAATGTGACGTCACAGAAGCCAGTTGATAACGGTGTTTCCAGAGGAAACCATTTAAAATGCTGCCCCACGCAGTCTAATAAAATAGTAATAACAATAGCTAGCATGTATTAAGCATTGCTATAAATGAAAAGGATTCATTATATTTATTGATGAGGAAATATCGGATGATTTATCTACTAGATGAGCACTAGCCTCGTGGAGTTCTCACTCTAAAGAGGAAATAATACTTAGCCAACATTCTCCAGAAACTTACTGTACACTGTGTCACTCAACCCTCACTGCAGCTCTAAAGGTAGGTAAATATACTTATTATTCCTGTATTACAGATGAAGAAATAGGTTTAAGTAGATTATGTATTTAGCTGAAGGACATATAAGTAGTGGTTAAGCCACCACTTGAACAAGGTCTTTCTGACCCTAAAACCCATACTTTTAAGTAACATGCTAAAGTCTACTCTTAAAAATCACATTTAAAGAGAAATGTCATTGCTGTTGCTTAGAGGATGGATTAAAATGAGAGTTACTAGAATTGAGAAACCAGATAAAAAGATACCTTGTGCTCATCTAGAATATGAGGTATTTGGCTCAAAACTAGGATCATAACTATATCTGGGTATGAAGAAGGAGAAGACAGAATCTAAGATCTGTGGTCAGGGAAGAATTGGCAGAATATGGATATCAATTAGAAGTAAGACATGAAGGAGGAAGAAGAAAAATAATCATTACAAGATTGCAGTCCTAGGAACTGAACATTTTCACATGGTGCTTCTCCTAAGGAGGAATTGGAAATGTGCCCATTTTGTTGCGTGCAATAATAAATTCATGATCAAAATTTTTAGGGATTGTTTGCACAGCAAAAAGATTTTATTTGAGGTAGTCTTGAGTCTTGAGAAAAGGGCTACGAAGAAAGAGTTTTAGGACTAGAGAAAAAATATTTACTCAGAAATATTAACCTAAAGCCATGTGGCAGATTCTCATGGATCTCAGCATTCTTTATAATAAAGTTTACCAGCATGGCTGCTAACACTGCAGCACTCTAGTAATTTGGTAATTTAGAACTTAAGGATATTTCAAGCTTTTTCTCATTTAAGAATTGTCCCTCCTTTTACAAGGGTAGACATAGTGAATGAGAATGGAGAGGTATGTTGTTTCGTTCATAAAATCCAAAACCGTGATGACTGTAAGACCAAGGATAGGATTCTGAACTTCATTAGAGATTCTACAGAGGGTAGTGGTTGATGAGGATAGATCAGAAAGGATGTTTGTGTGCAGTCAATAACTGGCACAAATGTGAGAGCAAACCCTGTCTGGAGTGCCAGGGAGAATGACTTTGTGTTCTCTGGCACTTATACCAATGTCCTGACATAAGACAAAACATTTGATCTTTGTCACCTGACTATAGAAACACACAATTATGAGCACAGGCATACCGCAGAAATAGTATGGGTTTGGTTCCAGACCACCACAATAAAGTGAATATTGCAATAAAGCCAAAACACAAAGTTTTTGGTTTCCCAGGGATTATAAATAGTTATGTTTACACTATACTGCAGTCTGTAAGTGTGCACTAGCATTAGGTCTAAAAGATCAATGTATATACGTTAATTTAAAAATACCTTATTGGTAAAAAATGCTAACTGTCACCTGAGCCTTGAGAGTCATAATCTTGGCAGCCGACCCACCCGCCCTCCTTCTCTCCTCTTTCTCCGCCGGCCCGCCCTCCTTCTCCCCTCTTTCTCCGCCAGCCCGCTGCGCGGCGCCCACGCCCCGCAGCAGCCGACCCACCCGCCCTCCTTCTCCCCTCTTTCTCCGCCGGCCCGCCACGCGGCGCCCACGCCCCGCAGCAGCCGACCCGCCCGCCCTCCTTCTCCCCTCTTTCTCCGCCGGCCCGCCGCACGGCGCACACGCCCCGCGGCAGCCGACTTCTTCCCCCTCCTGCTCCGGCGGCTCTCCAACCACCACGGTGCCCTCTTCCGCCTTCACCGGCTCCTCCGCCACCAGCCTCGACAGCCTTGCCACCCTCACCTTTCCTCCTCCAGAACAGCTACTGGGGGAGTGGAGACAATACAGAGCAGCTCCCGGAGGCACGACGGAGATCAAAGGGACAGCGTACCCCATCCTGGAATGGCTGACTGTCTGGGAGAACCAGCTCCGGTGAGAACACCGAGGGACGCGGGCTTTCCTGGGCGGGACGGCAAGCGGCCGGAGTCCCTCCCTTCCTCCTTCCCAGGCCAGCTGGCAGAATTGGGCAGGCAGTCCCCTCAGGCTGCTGCGGCTGGCGTCCCCACCACGGCCCCCGGACCAACTGAAAGAGTTAGGTCAGAAATCCCCAGACTGCGGAGAACGGTGACCAGGGGGTCCCTTCCAAACACATGATTCCCCGGTCCGCCTGGGAACAGTGCACTCTCCCGGACTGCGACAGCTGGCGCCCTTCCACCACACTTGGCGCCCCGGGCCGACTAGGAAATTTGGTCGGGCGCTCTCACGTGCTGTGGCGGCCGGCGACCCTCCCCGCGTTAGGACACCCGGGCCGGCTGGCACTCTTCCAAGACGCTTCGGCTGCCAAACCTCCCCTACGGCGAGAGTTTTCCAGAGTTAAAGGACCCACAGCAACTTTTACTGGTGGATCCCGTAGACAAACGTGTGCCACGAGCGCCACCTACTGGGCAGGATAAGAAAAACGGAACCCAGAGATTTCACAGAAAAATCTTACAACCTGTAGGGTCCAACACCCAGGGAAATCTGACTAAATGCCCAGACGCCAGCAGAAGATAACAGATCACGCTCAGAAAATTGAAAATATGACCCAGTCAAAGGAACAAACCAATAGTTCAAATGAGATACAGGAGCTGAAACAACTAATGCTGAATATACGAACAGAAATGGAAAACCTCTTCAAAAACGAAATCGATAAATTGAGGGAGAACATGAAGAAGACATGGGCTGAACATAAAGAAGAAATAGAAAAACTGAAAAAACAAATCACAGAGCTTATGGAAGTGAAGGATAAAGTAGAAAAGATGGAAAAAACAATGGATACCTACAATGATAGATTTAAAGAGACAGAAGATAGAATTAGTGATTTGGAGGATGCAACATCTGAATTCCAAAAAGAAACAGAAACTATCCGGAAAAGAATGGAAAAATTCGAACAGGGTATCAGGGAACTCAAGGACAATATGAACCGCACAAATATACGTGTTGTGGGTGTCCCAGAAGGAGAAGAGAAGGGAAAAGGAGGAGAAAAAATAATGGAAGAAATTATCACTGAAAATTCCCCAACTCTTATGAAAGACCTAAAATTACAGATGCAAGAAGTGCAGCGCACCCCAAAGAGATTAGACCCAAATAGGCGTTCCCCAAGACACTTATTAGTTAGAATGTCAGAGGTCAAAGAGAAAGAGAGGATCTTGAAAGCAACAAGAGAGAAGCAATCCATCACATACAAGGGAAACCCAATAAGACTATGTGTAGATTTCTCAGCAGAAACCATGGAAGCTAGAAGACAGTGGGATGATATATTTAAGTTACTAAAAGAGAAAAACTGCCAAGCAAGACTTCTATATCCAGCAAAATTGTCCTTCAAAAATGAGGGAGAAATTAAAACATTCTCAGACAAAAAGTCACTGAGAGAATTTGTGACCAAGAGACCAGCTCTGCAAGAAATACTAAAGGGAGCACTAGAGTCAGATACAAAAAGACAGAAGAGAGAGATATAGAGAAGAGTGTAGAAAGAAGGAAAGTCAGATATGATATATATAATACAAAAGGCAAAATGGTAGAGGAAAATATTATCCAAACAGTAATAACTCTAAATGTTAATGGACTGAATTCCCCAATCAAAAGACATAGACTGGCAGAATGGATTAAAAAACAGGATCCTTCTATATGCTGTCTACAGGAAACGCATCTTAGCCCCAAAGATAAACATAGGTTGAAAGTGAGAGGTTGGGAAAAGATATTTCATGCAAATAACAACCAGAAAAGAGCAGGAGTGGCTATACTAATATCCAACAAATTAGACTTCAAATGTAAAACAGTTAAAAGAGACAAAGAAGGACACTATATACTAATAAAAGGAACAATTAAACAAGAAGACATAACAATCATAAATATTTATGCACCAAACCAGAATGCCCCAAAATACGTGAGGAATACACTGCAAACACTGAAAAGGGAAATAGACACATATACCATAATAGTTGGAGACTTCAATTCACCACTCTCATCAATGGACAGAACATCTAGACAGAGGATCAATAAAGAAATAGAGAATCTGAATATTACTATAAATGAGCTAGACTTAACAGACATCTATAGGACATTACACCCCACAACAGCAGGATACACCTTTTTTTCAAGTGCTCATGGATCATTCTCAAAGATAGACCATATGCTGGGTCACAAAGCAAGTCTTAACAAATTTAAAAAGATTGAAATCATACACAACACTTTCTCGGATCATAAAGGAATGAAGTTGGAAATCAATAATAGGCTGAGTGCCAGAAAATTCACAAATACGTGGAGGCTCAACAACACACTCTTAAACAACAAGTGGGTCAAAGAAGAAATTGCAAGAGAAATTAGTAAATACCTAGAGGCGAATGAAAATGAAAACACAACATATCAAAACTTATGGGACGCAGCAAAGGCAGTGCTAAGAGGGAAATTTATTGCCCTAAATGCCTTTATCAGAAAAGAAGAAAAGGCAAAAATGCAGGAATTAACTGTCCACTTGGAAGAACTGGAGAACTAATCCCAAAGCAAGCAAAAGGAAAGAAATAAGAAAGATTAGAGCAGAAATAAATGAAATTGAAAACATGAAAACAATAGAGAAAATCAGTAAGACCAGAAGTTGGTTCTATGAGAAAATCAATAAGATTGATGGGCCCTTATCAAGATTGACCAAAAGAAGAAGAGAGAGGATGCAAATAAATAAGATCAGAAATGGAAGAGGAGACATAACTACTGACCTCACAGAAATAAAGGAGGTAATAACAGGATACTATGAACAACTTTACGCTAATAAATACAACAATTTAGATGAAATGGATGGGTTCCTGGAAAGACATGAACAACCAACTTTGACTCAAGAAGAAATAGATGACCTCAACAAACCAATCACAAGTAAAGAGATTGAATTAGTCATTCAAAAGCTCCCTAAAAAGAAAAGTCCAGGACCAGACGGCTTCACATGTAAATTCTATCAAACATTCCAGAAAGAATTAGTACCAACTCTCCTCAAACTCTTCAAAATAATCGAAGTGGAGGGAAAACTACCTAATTCATTCTATGAAGCCAACATCACCCTCATACCAAAACCAGGCAAAGATATTACAAAAAAAGAAAACTGCAGACCAATCTCTCTAATGAATATATGTACAAAAATCCTCAATAAAATTCTAGCAAATCGTATCCAACAACACATTAAAAGAATTATACATCATGACCAAGTAGGATTCATCCCAGGTATGCAAGGATGGTTCAACATAAGAAAATCAATTAATGTAATATACCATATCAACAAATCAAAGCAGAAAAATCACATGATCATCTCAATTGATGCAGAGAAGGCATTTGACAAGATTCAACATCCTTTCCTGTTGAAAACACTTCAAAGGATAGGAATACAAGGGAACTTCCTTAAAATGATAGAGGGAATATATGAAAAACCCATAGCTAATATCATCCTCAATGGGGAAAAATTGAAAACATTTCCCCTAAGATCAGGAACAAGACAAGGATGTCCACTATCACCACTATTATTCAACATTGTGTTGGAGGTTCTAGCCAAAGCAATTAGACAACAAAAAGAAATACAAGGCATCAAAATAGGAAAGGAAGAAGTAAAACTATCACTGTTTGCAGACGATATGATACTATACGTTGAAAACCCGGAAAAATCCACAACAAAACTACTAGAGCTAATAAATGAGTACAGCAAAGTAGCAGGTTACAAGATCAACATTCAAAAATCTGTAGCTTTTCTATACACTAGTAATGAACAAGCTGAGGGGGAAATCAAGAAACGAATCCCATTTACAATCGCAACTAAAAGAATAAAATACCTAGGATAAATTTAACCAAAGAGACAAAAAACCTATATAAAGAAAACTACAAAAAACTGCTAAAAGAAATCACAGAAGACCTAAATAGATGGAAGGGCATACCGTGTTCATGGATTGGAAGACTAAATATAATTAAGATGTCAATCCTACCTAAACTGATCTACAGATTCAATGCAATACCAATCAAAATCCCAACAACTTATTTTTCAGAATTAGAAAAACCAATAAGCAAATTTATCTGGAAGGGCAGGGTGCCCCGAATTGCTAAAAACATCTTGAGGAAAAAAAACAAAGCTGGAGGTCTCACGATGCCGGACTTTAAGGCATATTATGAAGCCACAGTGGTCAAAACAGCATGGTATTGGCATAAAGATAGATATATCGACCAATGGAATTGAATAGAGTGCTCAGATATAGACCCTCTCATCTATGGACATTTGATCTTTGATAAGGCAGTCAAGCCAACTCACCTGGGACAGAACAGTCTCTTCAATAAATGGTGCCTAGAGAACTGGATATCCATATGTAAAAGAATGAAAGAAGACCCGCATCTCACACCTTATACAAAAGTTAACTCAAAATGGATCAAAGATCTAAACATTAGGTCTAAGACCATAAAACAGAGGAAAATGTAGGGAGATATCTTATGAATCTTACAACTGGAGGACCTTAAACCTAAAGCAAGAGCACTGAAGAAAGAAAGAAAGAAATGGGAGCGCCTCAAAATTAAACACTTTTGTGCATCAAAGAACTTCATCAAGAAAGTAGAAAGACAGCCTACACAATGGGAGATAATATTTGGAAATGACATATCAGATAAAGGTTTAGTATCCAGAATATATAAAGAGATTGTTCAACTCAACAACAAAAAGACAGCCAACCCAGTTACAAAATGGGAAAAAGACTTGAACAGACACCTACCAGAAGAGGAAATATGGATGGCACATGAAGAGATGCTCAATGTCCCTGGCCATTAGAGAAATGCAAATCAAAACAACAATGAGATATCATCTCACACCCACCAGAATGGCCATTATCAACAAAACAGAAAATGACAAGTGCTGGAGAGGATGCGGAGAAAGAGGCACACTTATCCACTGTTGGTGGGAATGTCAAATGGTGCAACCACTGTGGAAGGCAGTTTGGCGGCTCCTCAAAAAGCTGAATATAGAATTGCCATACGACCCATCAATACCATTGCTAGGTATCTACTCAAAGGACTTAAGGGCAAAGACACAAACGGACATTTGCACACCAGTGTTTATAGCAGCGTTCTTTACAATTGCAAAGAGATGGAAACAGCCAAAATGTCCATCAACAGAAGAGTGGCTAAACAAACTGGTATATACATACGATGGAATATTATGCAGCTTTAAGACAAGATAAACTTATGAAGCATGTAATAACATGGATGGACCTAGAGAATATTATGCTGAGTGAGTCCAGCCAAAAACTAAATGACAAATACTGTATGGTCCCACTGATGTGAATGGACATTCGAGAATAAACTTGAAATATGTCATTGGTAACAGAGTCCAGCAGGAGTTAGAAACAGGGTAAGATAATGGGTAATTGGAGCGGAAGGGATACAGACTGTGCAACAGGACTAGATACAAAAACTCAAAAATGGACAGCACAATAATACCTAATTGTAAAGTAATCATGTTAAAACACTGAATGAAGCTGCATCTGAGCTATAGGGGTTTTTTGTTGTTGTTTTTTACTATTATTACTACTTTTATTTCTTTTCTCTATATTAACATTTTATATCTTTTTCTGTTGTGTTGCTAGTTCCTCTAAACCGATGCAAATGTACTTGGATCATGCATCTATGTGATGATGTTAAGAATTACTGAGTGCATATGTAGAACGGTATGATTTCTAAATGCTGTGTTAATTTCTTTTTTTTTTCTTTTTTTCTTTCTTTCCGTTAATAAAAAAAAAAGAAAAAAAAGAAAAAATGGAGAGTCATAATCTTTTGCTGGTGGAGGTCTTGCGTCAATGTTGATGGCTGTTGACTGGTCAGGGTGGTGGTTGCCGATGGTTGAGGAGGCTATGGCAATTTCTTAAAATAAGACAGCAGTGACATTAGAGACATCAGACAGTGCTTCCTTTGACGAAAGATTTTCTCTGTGGCCTGTAATGCCATTTGATAGCATTTGACCCACAGAAGAACTTCTTTCAAAATTAGAATCAGTCCTCTCAGACTCTGACCCTGCTGTATCAACTAACTGATGAAATATTCTAAGTCCTTTGTTGTCATTTCAACTATGTTTACAGCATCTTCACCAGGAATGTATTCCATCTCAAAAAAAAAAAAAAAAAAACACACTTTGTTTGCCCATCTGTAAGTAGCAACTCTTCTTTTATCACAAGATTGCAGCAATTCAGTCACATTTTTAGGCCCACTTCTAATTATAATTTTCTTGATATTTCCACCACATCTGCAGTTACTTCCTCCAGGAAGTCCTAGACCTCTCAAAGTCATCCTTGAGGGTTGGAATCACCTTTGTCCAAACTCATGTTAATACTTATGTTTTGACCTCCTCCTGTGAATTAAAAATGTCCTTAATGGCATCTAGAATGGTGAATCTTTTCCAGAACATTTTCAGTTTACTTACCCTGGATGCATCAGAGGAATCACTGACTATGCAGCTATAGCCTTATGAAATGTATTACTTCAATAATACGACTTGAAAGTTGAAATGACTCTTTGATCCATGGGCTACAGAATAGATGTTGTGTTAGCTGGCATGAAAACATTCATCTCGTTGTGCTTTTCCATCAGAGCTCTTGAGTGACCAGGTGCATTGTCAATGAACAGTTATACTTTGAAAGGAATTTTTATTTCTGAGGAGTAGGTTTGCACAGTGGGCATAAAATATTCAGTCAACCCTGTTGTAAACAGATGTGCTATGATCCAGGCTTTTTGTTCCATTTATAGAGCACAGGCAGATAGCTTAGGCATAATTCTTAAGGATCCTAGGAATTTCAGAATGGTAAATGAGCATTGGCTTCAACTGAAAGTCATGAGCCACATTAGGTCCTAACAAAAGAGTCAGCCTGTCCCTTGAAACTTTAAAGCCAGGCCATTGACTTCTCTTAGGTAGGAAGGTCCTAGATGGCATCTTCTTGCAATAGAAGGCTGTTGCGTCTTCATTGAAAATCTGTTGTTCAGTGTAGCCACCTTCCTCAGATATCTTAGCTGGATCTTCTGGAGAATTTACTGCAGCTTCTACATCAGTACTTGCTGCCTCACCTTGCACATTGATGTTATAGAATGGCTTCTTTCTTAAACCTCAGGAACCACCCTCTGCTAGTTGAAGACTTTTCTTCTGCAGCATCCTCACCTTTCTCTGCCTTCCTAGAATTGAAGCAAGTTAGGACGTTGCTCTGGATTAAGTTTTAGCTTAAGGAAATGTGCTAGTTGGATCTTTTATCCAAACCACTGAAACTTGCTCCATATCAGCAGTAAGGCTGTTTTGCTTTCTTATCATTCCTTTGTTCACTGTAGTAGCACTTTTACTTTCCTTCAAGAACTTTTCTTATGCATTCACAACTTGGTTAACTGGCACAAGAGGCCTAACTTTTGGCCAATCTTGGCTTTTTACATGCCTTCCTCACTAAGCTTGATCATTCCAGCTTTTGATTTCAAGCAAGAGACATATGACTCTTCCTTTCACTTGAATACTTAGAGGCCATTGTAGGTTTTTAACTGACCTAATTTCAATATTATTGTGTCTCAGGGAATGTGGAGACTGATAGAGAGGGAGAAAGCCAGAGGGGATGGGGAAACAGTCAGAGTACACATTTATCAGTAAAGTTCCCCATTTTATATGGGCATGATTCATGGCACCCCAAAGCAATTGCAGTAGTAACATCAAAGATCACATGTCACCATAAGAGATATAACAATAATGAAAAACTATGAAATATTGTGAAAATTACCAAAGTATGACAGAGACCTGAAGTGAGCACATGCTCTTGGAGAAGTGATGCCGATAGTCTTGTGCTACACAAACTTTCAATTTGTTAAGAATACAATATCTGCAAAGTGCAGTAAAGGAAAGCACAATCAATCAAGGTATGCCTTGTATGGAATTCAGAGTGGAAAGTACAATTCAAAGTCCAAACCTAATTTATCACTTGCATTTTAATCATATGTATACATATATTTTAAATTTTTTCTGTCAGTTTAAAATCCCAAACAGCAAGAGTAAAAACAGTTTTAAACGTCTTTGCAAAATATGATCTAAATAATATAAAATATAGTTTTTCTAACTTCCAGTAATAACATTCATTGTTTTACTTTCACACATGAAAGTGATTGTTTCCTGTTTGAAAAATCTCTTAGTATTTATTTGACTATTCTAGCAGTGTTTCATCTGACTTGATCTCAGTGATGTCATAATGGATTATTAATTTTGTTAATTTATAAATAGAAAAAATAAGGTTTAGAAACACTAAATAGCTGGTAATTCCTGTAGTTTCGTATAGATGTTGATGCTTTTATGATTAGCTACTCTTTGAGAGACCACAGTGCTTAGAAGTTTTCTAAGAAAGTGAGGTTCCCTCCCCCTTTATTTGGTTGGGAAGTTCATTAAAATAGATTTTCAAATTGTTATCCTTCCTTTTCAGGTGTGAACTTTTTCAACATGAGTGGCCTTGGGGACAGTTCATCCGACCCTGCTAACCCAGACTCACATAAGAGAAAAGGATCGCCATGTGACACACTGGCGTCAAGGTAGGAAGCTTCTCTTCTTGTTCTGTTTCAGGCAGAGCTGCTTTATCATTCTTACTGCTTCTTTAGAGTGTTTGTTTCACCTACTCCAAGTTTACTGGCCTTGTATGAATCCCTCGTGCTCGCCACACTCACTTCCTTCATTGAGGCCTTCGTTAAGGCCTTTGCCCCTCAGTGCACTTATCACTTCTCAAGGAAGCCTTTCCTGCCTTCCATAACTATTAGGTCAAATGTCCCCATTCATGTTTCTGTCTCACACATATTTTTATTGCTCTGATCCATACTTGTGGGTTTTCCCTACTTTGTGGGATTACTTGATGAATGCATGGCTTCTCCTCTAGACTCTAAGCTGTCTGTGGTAGTTAGATGCAGGTGTCAACTTGGCTAGGTGATGGTGCCTAGTTCTATTGCTGTGGACATGAGCTGATGGCATGTGAACCTCATCTGTTGCTCATTATATCTGCAGTTGGCTAGAAGGTGTGCCTGCTGCAATATATGATGTTTGATTTAATTGGCTGGTGCTTAAATGAGAGAGCTCAATGTGGCACAGCCCAAGCAGCTCAGCATACTTCATCTCAGCACTTGCAGCTCAGCCCAGGCCTTTGGAAATGCAGAAAGAAATCACCCTGGGGAAAGTTGTTGGAACCCAGAGGCCTGGAGAGAACACCAGCAGAGATCACCCTGTGCCTTCCCTCGTAAGAAAGAACCTCAGTTGAAAGTTAGCTGCCTTTCCTCTAAAGAACAAAATAAATCCCCTTCCCTTAAAAGCCAATCTGTCTCTGGTGTGTTGCGTTCCAGCAGCTAGCAAACTAGAACACTGTCATTCTCTGAGGGACCTGTATTTGTGTTCACCATTGAGTCCCTAGTTCTTAGCGTACATCTGGCCTCTGTACAGTTAGGACGTTGGGAATATTTGTAAAATGATTAAATATAAATCTATTGTATATCTATGTACATATTGTATAACCATAAAACGTTATGATTTTAGAAAAACTAAGAAATGTAGCCTTATAGTTTCAGGATTTTTTGAAATGATTATTCATGGAGCTATATATTTGGTTAAATTATAAGGAATATAACCTTAAACGAGCTAAGAGAGACTACTTGCTAAGAGAGCTAACAAATGCCAGATAAAGAAGGAATCTCAGTGTCAAAATTGTATTTTAATTGTTGGTCATTAAGAATTTTTAGGAACTTAATCTTTCCCACTTCTTACCGCTTATCTCTAGCCAAATGATTTTGATTGCTGTTGTAAAACTAAGCGCTACTTGTGACCAATCTTTTCCTATTTTGTTAATTCGAGAATAGGAAAACACATTTCATAAATTCTCCCTGTTTTTGTGCATGTTACATAAAGCATCGGGTAAAACTGGAAAACAAAAATGAAAAATATTCGTTAAGTATACTCAGAGTGCTTAAAAAAAAGTACTAGCTGTTTGCTTTATTATTCCTTGTTCTCCTTACTTTGCTCTAAGATGAATCAAATTAGATTTTTGTCTGTTACATTTATGAGAAATTATAAGTAGATGGCTCTTTTTTTTTTAGGACAAATTGTACCCAAGAGACATTGTTGTCTGTCCTGTGTCTCTAATTATTAATTTATTAATATTTTTATTTTATTTTTGAATGGATACTCTTTTCATACTTTCAAAAAATTTTATACTGAGCGCTTGGATTTATAATATGAAGTAAAAGGAAAATCAGTTTTCCTTAACAATATTTTACACAGCTGTAGTAAAATATTTTAGACTTTAGGGATTTGTAAGGGAATACATTTCTCAAAAGTTGGATACCAAGTGAACAAGTTTAACTTAATTCCTTGAGTTTTCCAGTTGACTCTTCCCTTACACACAATAGAAACCACCTCTAAATTAGTTACATAGATTTCTTCAAGGCCAAATTTTATTGTTGCTCATATCTTTAGATATGAAGCATTGATATTTCAGTCAGTATCCACTAATTCCACTTCAAAAATGTATTTTTGTTGTTGTTGATTGCATTTGGTGGATTTTTGGCTTCACACTGCCCTTTCTTCCCATAAACTCATTCTGGTTCAATCTTCAAACGACCTTTTCTCCTTTACTCATTCATAGTCAAGAGTGCTTCATTCCGTCTTCTGATAGCTTTGTGAACTTCAACCTTAAAGCTTAAAGGCTTGGCATTTTTCTTCTTTGAACTCATTTGAATATCTATCAAAAACAGCCCCATCCTATAGTGTTCCTGGGTTCCAGCAGTGACCAACATCTCCCTTTTTGGGAAAGTTGATTTTATCTCCCTTTCTAAAAACAAATTTTGTTATTTTGGTGGATCCTCATCCAGTCTCTTCAAACTTGGTTTCTTTGGGTTTGTCTTCATTTTTCATTTTTCACCTGCTCTCACACTTTACTATACTTTTGGTACCTTTGAAATGCTTACTTTCAAAAAGGTGTTTATAAGCTGTAACTGAAAGGTCCTTGTTAGCTATTTTGGCCACAGTTTTAATGTTTCCGTATGATTTACATTCTACAAGAAAAGAATTTGAAATGTAGGCCTGTGGAAACTTGGTCATGTACTCCTTGGGAAGGTGACTACTGGGCAGCCATCCCATGGTCCACACCTGCTGTGCAGTGGCTGCCGCCCTCTTCCCCCGCTTCCTCTGATTCTTTTTCTTTTGATGAGCCTAATAATTATAAGAATCACGTGTTTGTCAGATTTCTAATTATCATTTATTTGAACTCTAGTATATTCGATGTGTATACATTATTGGAGAAATACATCTGTTAATGCAGTCATTCTCTTTATGTATTCAGCTGCAGTTTTCTGTACTTTGGTATTTTATACTATCTATTTTTAGATGTGAACTTGCTCTTCAAATCTGGTTTAATGTTCTGGATAAAAATAAGCATCTTTTTAAATGTTTGAATATTAAATATTTGCTCAGAAAAGAAAACATGGTGATAAAAATGTACACTAACTGGATTTTCTTTGTATAACAGCACTGAAAAGAGGCGCCGGGAGCAAGAAAATAAATATTTAGAAGAGCTAGCTGAATTACTGTCTGCCAATATCAGTGACATTGACAGCTTGAGTGTAAAACCTGACAAATGCAAGATTTTGAAGAAGACAGTCGATCAAATACAGCTCATGAAGAGAATGGAACAAGGTAAACTGCCTGTGCACCTGGTTATTTAGACATGTGCAGTGCAGGATTGGGGAGGGATTGGATGTATGGGAGTACTCCACAGCCTGGCCCCATGGGATTCCCACAGACAAAGCTCCTCTGAGGGTGATTCCACAATAAGTTTTACATATCATACAAGGAAATAATCTTCAGTGTGTAAGAGCACAGGTAGCAAATGAAAACACTGGACCCCAAAGAACTACAGATTAATAGCATCAATATGAAAAGTCTGTAATTGAGTATGTTTAAGATGATTAACGTTATAATATTAAAATGAAACTATGAAAAAAAGAAGATGGATTTGGGAAAAGAAAAAATAATACTTAATAGAAGTAAAAATAAAGTCAATAAAAGTAAAAACTAGTGAATGAGTTAAATAGCAAATTAGAAATCTGAGGAAATGACCATAATGCAGTAGAGAAAGAAATTCCAAAATACGTCTTTTAGAAATGACTTTCAAAAAGATAGTGCAGGTCTAAGAGAGGCAATATTCAATTGATAAAATTCATGACTCATTAAGTATAAGAACATAGAATAAACTGACACTATTGGGGGAGTTGAAAACTTCCACAGTAACAATAAGGAACTGTCACTATACCCTGCAATGTAGAATGTAGAAAAATATAGAATACCCTAGAATAAAAAAAAAGATACTGTATCCTCAAAATAAGAAAAGAATGTTATAAAAATTAAAAACATTAAAAAGAAATCAGTGTGCTGCATGGTTTGATTGTGAATAGTGTTTACGTGGGTCACAGTAATACAAAGACCAAATACTTTTCTACCCCAAATATCACACCCAAAGTGTGTGATATTAACTATACTGAGAAGATGAAGGGGTGGAGGTGATGAGAAATATGTATATGAAAGGGTAGGTAAAGTGAAAAATCTGCATCTCCGTGGTGGAAAACCAATTGTTAATCCCTAAGATTGAAATACCAAGAAGTAGTAAGTAGCAAGATATATAGCAATATGGAGGTAAAGAAAGAAACAGCTAAATGACATTAAAATAACATTTGGGGCAGGGAGAGTAAGGGAGGGAGGAGAAATTGCTGTTGTTTAGAAATAAACCATGTCGGACTATTTGCCTCTTCAACTTTTATGAATGTATAATTTTGATTAAAAGAGATTCATTTAAGAAAAAGAGCTTAGCACAGTTCCAGGCTGGTATGAGTGAGTGTTCAATAATAGTAGCTACCGTTACTTTAAAACAAAATTAAAGAAAATACTACCAACAAGAGAAACAATTTTCAGCCCCAGATACTTTTACAAGTGTGTACTAACAAATCTCCAAGCAGATAATTCCATTTTTATACAAACTCTCATCAAAAATACAAAAAGGGGGATAGCACCAAATTCATTTTATGAGGCTATTAAACAAAGGTACCATTTGAGAAAAGACTGGAATGAGAATGGGAAAGTATAAGCTTGTCCCATTTAAAAACATAGAAACCAAAATTCTTACAAAATATTGACAAAAGCAATCCATCAGTGAAGTATTTAAAAAGATGCATCATGATTACATAGGTTTTGGCATTATAAAAACATGTCAATTGGGAGAATTTAGGTAATCCTAACAGATTAAACATATTAATATATCTCACTTTCCCCAGAAACACCATTAAACTGTCATTAAGGAAATAGAGTGCATGGGTGGTTCAGTGGTAGAATGCTCGCCTTCCATGGGGAAGGGGAAACCTGGGTTTGATTCCTGGACCCTGCTGCTCCCCACTTCCCACCTCCCAAATATATATATATGTGTGTGTGTGTGTGTGTATATATGTGTATGTGTGTGTGTGTGTTTGTGTGTGTATTTATACATAAAGGCATAAACCTACAAGAGCAGAAAGAATGGGTGAGGAATAGGCAGCAGGCAACAGAGGTCTACAAAGTTTTAGAAACTGGAAGATGTAGAGTCTAGTGACAACTAACTTAGCTGACCAGAGAAATTGGTTTTGTAAGCCTGTAAGGGGGAGAGTCAAGAGGCTATTCCCTCTTTCCTGCTCAGCCTCAAAACACTGACAATCTGGCTTATACTCCCTAAGCAGAATATGGGAGGGAACTTCTGGGAAAATTGAGCAGTCCAAGGGAAGAGACATACAGACACTGACATTTGGTAATGCCTAAATAAAACTATCAGCTCCTTTCCTCCCTCCAACCCTTCACACTGTTGCCAATCAGCTTTTTAGTACCTCTTTATATGAACTCTTTATTATGAACAAAAAACTAGATGTTTGCATAAAGCCCAAAATATAAAAGACAACACAACAAAACCAACAGAAAACATGGAACTCAGCAGTGACAATGCAGAAAACTTAAGACAAAAAAAATAGTCCCTCAGAAAAAAAAAGTAAGATAGCATTTGTTCTTCCATGAAACAAGAATAAAATGCTATAAAATGAAGCATTCAAAACAAGAAACAACTTTGGGAAATTAATAGCAGGTTAGCTGAAAAACAAAAACAACTTTGCCTCTCTAACCTCATTTTCTGCTACTTGCCTCATACCCTCTGCTCTAACCACTCCAGGCACACTCAGCCTCAGATGTTTGCATTTGCTATTCCCTCTGCCTGGATGCTCTTCCCTACGTAGCTACTTGGCTCACTCCTTCACTCCTTTCATGTTTTTACTCAAATATCTCTTTGCAGTGAAATGACCACCCTATTTAAAATTCAAATAAAAAATCTACACATCCTTCTTCTGTACCATGCTTGATTTATTCTCCCCACAGCACACTTTATTTTTGACGTATTATATATTTTGTTTGTTTATCTTCTGTCTCCCCTCACTAGAACTCCATGAGGGCAAAGATTTGTCTAGTCACCATTGTATCCCCCATGTTTAAAATAGTTCCTGGTGATATAGTAGACTTTCAGTGAATATCTGTTGAGTGAATGAGGGATTAAAAGATCATTTGAAGACATCTTTTAGAAAGTAGAATAAAAAGACAACCAAATGAGAAAAACAGTAAAAAATTTGTAAGATTACTTCAGGATGTGTAACATGATTTGTCCCAGAAAAAGAGAACAGATCAACTAGAAAGGAGGAAATTATAGGAGAAATAAATAAAAAACAATTCTCGGAACTGGAGGGATATGAGTTTCCAGATCGACAGCACTTATGTAGTCCCCAGCAAAGTGAATAAAAAAAGAAAGAAAAGAAAAAACTCCCACCAGTGCACGTTTTCATATTTCGAAATACCAGAGGGAAAAAACAAGAGGGGAAAAAAGTGGTCACACATACTAGATTGCTTTTGAAATGAGTTCAAACTTCTCATTAAGGGCTCTGAAAACTAGGATTCTAGCCCTTGAAGTCTGTATTCATCTAAAGAAGTATGAGCGCAAAATAAAATTTTTAGGCATTAAGTCTCGAAAATGTTTCCTCATGTATACCTTTTACAGATTTCTTTCAAAGCCAAGTGACTAAACAAATAAACAAACAAACAAACAAACAAAAAAAGGAAAGGCATAAGATCTTAATCCAGGGAATCCAGGGAATCCATGGAATTTTAGAAGAAAGATGAATGGAGACCCGGATTACAGATGTACAACAACCCAAAAATATAGCCAGTCTACATTGGAGCAGGTTGATAGAGGACTCTAGGAAGCATGTCTCCATGAAAAAAAAATGGATCCACCGGATGATCTGGTGACTGACCAAATTGAGAGGAATTTTTCAGCTCCAGAGGAAAGTTTCGGAACCTGAAAAATTAAAACTCAAAATATAAGAAATGTACACTATAATACACACTTCACTCCCTCATGAACTATATTCAAGCAATCAATATTTAATATCTATATTGGAAGTTTAGGAGAAAGAGAAATGTATATGTAGAAGGTTGGCATAAGAAAGTGAAATTCTTGTCCTTCATGGTAGCACATCAATAGATTATGTCTAACATTGGCAAAATGAATATATTGCAAATGAGCATAAAATTGAGAAAGATGGGGAGTATTAATTAGAATAATAACTAGACCCAAATATAGTAACTTTAAGAAGGTAATCTGGGTAGGTGTCCAGGACTCGGACTTCATCCATCTTTTTTGATCTTCCATTCCTAGAATATTGCCTTTCCCCATATGGTCAAATATGGCAGCTCTATCTGAGTTCCAGCTGACAAGAAGTGGGGAGAATAAAGACAGGAAGGTGTACTTTCCTTTTAAGGACAGGACCGAGAGGTTGCACATCATTTCTGTTCACATCTTGTAGACCAGAAGTAGTCACATAGTCACCTACCTGCAATATTTTTCCTAAAGTTGTAAATGCTTTCCTTTCCACATATGGTTCTTTAATTTACTTGAATTTTATGGCATCTAAGCCTTTTTTTAAAATAACCTTCTTTACTTCAACATTATAAACACATAATTGATGAAGGAAATGTGCCTTAAAACTAAATAAGAATACCTTAATAATGAAAAGACAAAAAGACCAATTGCAAAATGGGCAAAGGACCTGAATAGATATTTCTCCTAAGAAGATATACTAATGCTCAGTAAGCACATGAAAAGAGGCTCAGGATTATTAGCCATCAGGAAGATGCAAATCAAAACCGTAATGACCCCGCTTCACACCCTAGGATGGCTGGGATCAGAAGACAGGTGATAGCAAGTGTTGGTAAGAGTGAGAGAAATTGGAACACTTATACATTGTTGGTGGGAAGGTAAAAAAGCCACTTTGGAAAGCAGTCTGGCAGTTCCTCAAAAGATTATACTTAGAAATACCAGTAAGTCACATAGAAATATGACCGAGTAATTCCACTCTTAGTTATACACCCAAGAGAAATGAAAACGTAGGTCCACACAAAAACTTGAACATGACTTTTCTAATAGCACTATTCATAAATAGGTTAAATAGAAACAGCCGAAATGTCTATCAACTGATGAATGGATAAATAAATGATGTATATCTATATTGTAGAATATTATTCATTATTAAAAGGAATTAGGGGGTGCAAGGTAGTTCAGTGGTAGAATTCTTGCATGCCATGCGGGAGACCTGAGTTTGATTCCCAGTCCGTGCACTTCCCAAAAACTAAACGAAGGAGCAAAACAAACAAGCAAAAATTCAACAAATGGTGTTGTAATAGTGGTATATTCACATGGAAAAATAATGAAACGTGACCCTGCCATACAGCAAACAAACAAAAAGAATGAAGTATAGATACATGCTACAACATGGATGGACCTTGGAAACATTATGCCAGTCCAGAGGACCACATATTATATGATTCCATTTATAGAAAATGTCCAAAATAGGCAGATCCATAGAGACAGACAGTAGCTTGGTGGTTGCTTAGGGCTTTAGGAGTATTGGGAGTGACAGCTAAGGAGTATGGGGTTTCTTTTTGGGATGATGAAAACATTCTAAGATCAGTTGTGATAAAGGTTGTGCAACATGGTGCAAACCATTGAATTGTATGCTTTAAATAGGCAAATTTTATAGTACACGAATTATATCTCAATAGAGCTGTTATTTAAAAGAAAAGCTATTTGAGATAATATTTTATACCCATTATATTAGCAAAAATTAAAAACTGTGATGATATCAAATGTAAGTGAGGATGCAGAAAAACAAAAATCTTTTTACGTGACAACCTCTTTGGAGAGCAATTTGTCCATACTTAGTAATGTTGAAGATGCAAAGATCCTCTGATTCAGCAATTCATGCTGGCTTTTACCCTAAAGAAATTATAAAACATACAAAAAATTGTTTATTACAGCACTATTTGTGTTAGTCAAAAGATCTGTCAGTAGTGGCATAGATAAATCGACTGTGGGTTAGTCATATAATACTAGACTGAAGTTAAAAGGAATAAATAAATTATGAATCAATGTGTTTAAATCTCAAACATAATGAGTAGAAAAAGAAATTGAAATCTTTAAACACAAAGCAATGCTGTTCATGAAATCATATATGTAATAAAAGTATAAAAACATGTTTAGAGGACAATGTGGCTTAGTGGCAGAATTCTCGCCTTCCATGCCAGAGACCCAGGTTCAATTCCTGGAGCCTACCCATGTCAAAAAAAAAAAAAAAAAAAGCATGTTTAGAAATATGCGTCAACTTCAGAATAATGGTTACTTCTGAAAAGGGGCAGAGAAGGAAGAGTGGTAGGGATTTAACTGTACTTGCAACATTTTATGTATTTAAAAAGAAAGATTTGAAGTAAATAGTGGCATCTGTGAATGTTTGCTGTGTCATTTTCTGTATTTTGCTGAATATTTGAAATATTTCATATTTTTAAATGAAAAAATGAAATCTCTATTTTCAATATTACTCATTTGTCTTTTTATGTAACTTAGCTAGATTGACAGTTTGGAAACTTATTATTTAAGTATGATACTTTCTTAAAGTGATGGGATGGAATTTTCAACATCACATCAGAAAAAAACTCTAAATCATTTAGCAGTTACATTTATCAATCAGAGCATCATGACATGAATATGAAAAGTTAGCTAGTTTGTGCTAGCTCCCAAAGGGGAAAAAATAGTGTTATCGTTCTCTCTGCAGTAGCAGTTGATCAAATCAGAAAAAGAAAATGTAGGAAATAATAATTCTTTAGCAGTTTATCCATTTCTTAAAAACTTTTGTTATGTAATTTTTAAAAAGCTATAAATTTGTAGCATTTTCCTGGTTTTTAGAAAAATCCTGAACTTGGTAGCTCAGGATTCAGATTCTCATGCTGTCAATTATTAGCTACATGATTTGGGACACAAAACCTTTGTGACCCTCAATTTCATCATTCATAAAATGAGGTTAATTGAGATTAAATGTGAAAGCATCTTCATGCAAAATAAATGTTCTTTGAATCTGAAGTTATGTCAATCTATGTCTTCATACTTGCCGTAATGGAAATGAGCCCTTTTAGGATGTTTGAAAATGTAAGCTTCTGTGTTACAGAGAAATCAACAACTGATGATGATGTCCAAAAATCAGACATTTCATCGAGTAGCCAAGGAGTGATTGAAAAGGAATCTTTGGGACCTCTTCTTCTGGAGGTAGGTGTTCTCACTGACCCAGAAAGTGACACAAATCATCTTCTCTCCGATGTGGTTTTTTTCCTCTCTCTTCTTTCATGTTGTATATCCTATTTTATAAATTATAAAACAAAATAAGTATTTAAAGAACTTTTTGTAATTATTTTATTATGAAAACTATTTGAGAATTGTATGGTAGCCCATAACAAACTCTGGGATCTGTCCTTTAACCACTTGTTGAAGAATGTTTTGAAAACTATTGCATTTTTATTTCTTTGCTTTGTTTATGTTATACTATACAATAAAAAAAAGTTAATAGTTTTGTTTTGTTTTTTTGACAGTTGCCACCAGTTCAGAATTATCAATAATAAACCTGAAAATTTTTCATAAAAGCAGTCTAATAGATGGAAAACTGAAGCCTACTATAGTTTTGACTTTATCTCTGCTGTGGTTAGAGCTAGTTGCAGAGATTTGTTGTAGAATTATTTAGCTAGCTAAGCACTATCTCTATATTCACTATAGAATCTAGCTATTGTAAAATTTTATTTAGGTATGAATGATGCCCTTGCTTTATTGCAGTAGGTGTGTTCCTGAAAAATTTTCTGTCTGAAATATTTTTAATTGTTTATGTAAACATTATAAGAGACTCATTATTTTACATCCTTCAAACTTTGTAAAATGTAGAACTTTTAAACTTGGATGACCACTGTCATTTTTTCCCTTGCTTTTCCAATAATCTCTGCTCCCTCTATTCTCAAACAGGTGCTGTGTTCCCAACAGGCCCATTGCCTTACCTGCCTCTCTCTCATATGCATATATAATAGCACATACATGGATGTACACAGACAGTCCTTCTCCCCAGTGTGTGCTTTTCTATCTCTAGATCTAATAATTTTTATATATGATTTGAATCTGAAATGTGCATATATTTTTATAGACACTTATACTTTATTTACATTTTTTTCATCTATATAAATATTTTTTTATTTATCCTCCTTGTCTCACCTCAAGGCCTTCCTGCTGGTGAGGTCTTCCTAACAACTCAAACTTGGATAGCCCTCTCTATTTTCTAACCCTTTTATATGATTTGTCCTATTACCCTAACTTCTCCTCCATATTAACCATAGTTTCCTCCACTACCACTGTTTGGGTTTGCTAAAGCTACCAAACAAAACTGCATTTTTGTTATGCAGTATAACAAAAATGGACAGGCTTTTTCAATGGGGATTTAAGTTACAAATCTACAGTCCTAAGGCCATGAAAATGTGCCAATTAAGACATCCAGAGACAGACACTTTGACTTTGAAAAAAGGCCAATGGCTTCAGGGTTTCTCTGTCACCACATAAGAAGGCACGTGGTGACATCTGCTGTCCATCTCTCCCAGCTTCTGGTTTCAAAAAGTTCTCTCAGCTCTTGTTTCCAGTGGCTTTCTCTCTAAGTGTCTGCGGTTCCTCACTTAGCTTCTCCAGGGCATGCTCCAGGTTTCATCTTTTAATTTAGCATCCCAAACATCTGTGTGTTGGTTTCATCTCTCTGCTCTCTGTGTTGACTCTCTCAATCCGTGAGCTCCTTTAAGGACTCCAGTAAAGTAATTAAGACCCACCTTGAATGGGCAGAGCCACATCTCTGTGGAAATAGTCTAATCAGGAGGTCTCTCCCACGATGAGTCTGCGCCCACAAGATTGCATTAGAAGAACATGCTTTTCTGGGGTACATAGCAGTTTCAGAGCAACACAACCACTAATGTGAGCACTTCATCAAATTCAGTTTTTGCTTTTCCAGCTCCCAAAATAACATCTCTCCTCAGTGCTTCACCATTCATTTCTGTATAGAAAACACCCATATATGTGCTTCTTGTCTTTAACTGTTTCCTGTACTGCATTCCTTACTTTCAACAGGCTGCAAAATATTTGTGTCTCTTCTGTTAGAAACTCCCCCTCAAAATCTAAATTCTTTGTTTCCTCTCCATGTCATACATGTACTTTGTCACTTTAGAGTGTTGGTTTTAATGATTTTTATTAGGGAAACAAGCTCATAATTTTGTAGAATTGTAAAATACAAAAGATAGTCATTGAAACTATATGGAAAACAAGGCTCCAAGTGAATGCATACACAAATAGCTGGGGAGAAAAAATAATAAATGCGATACACTCTGATTTTCTTTATTACACTCTTTTGGCAACCCAGTAAATTAATTGCATTATACACGACTGGAGTTTGGAAGATGATATTGTAACAAGTATAGTAAAAATGTGAATGGTAGAATATAGATGGTGGATATATAGGTATTGCTACAAAATTCTTTCAACTTTGCTGGATGCTTGAAAATGTTTAAAATGAATTATTGGAGGAAAACAAAAATATAAAAATTAATGGATTCTTTAGGTTCCTCTCACACTTCTTCCTTCATTTCTGCCCCATCCTTGCACCTGCCACCTTCCCACTACTCAGTTACACGTGGACCTTTCCTGGAGGCCTGACCATTGCAGCACTTCTTTCTTATCTCCTCTGCTTTGAGGCTATTGGTTGACCAGTCTTTCCATACCTTCTAGTTTCTGTGGAGGTTCTTTCTGCCTGCTTTAGTGCCCTAAGTTTAAAACTGGTCCTGGAACTTTCTATCTCTTTCAATTCAGTTAAGTCATTATGGAATATATTTTCTGCATGTAGTGTTGTTTGGGATACTAAAGAGGTATAGGATATAGAGGTCCTTGAAATTTCTTGGATTCCTGTTGAAAAACAGTAATCACTTAAAACCTAGTCTCTCCACACATTCCTCAGAAACCACACAGAACAACAAGGAGAGCAAATAGATGACCCACAGAGTGAATACAGCACAACTGACATCAGAAAATATCTGCATTCCTTCTCCATGACTCTTTGCCTTCTCGCCCAGTCTTTCCAGAGCTCTGTATTACCTGCCTCTAACACTCTGTATTTCCCATTACTCACCAAGAAGTCTCTGCTGGAATGCCAGGAGGTCTCCCTTTGTTCCGCATTTATATTCCAGGCTCCTCACTTTACTTCACCCTATCCCCTACATTTTTGACATTGTTGACCACTCCCTCCCTCCTGCTTAAAACTCTTCCCACCACCTCTTTGGCAGCACTGTCTCCTCTCCCTCTCTGGCTTCTCCTCACCCTCCTTCTCAGATTTCTATTTTTCACCTGGTCCTTCACTGTTGTGTCCCCCACAGTTCTGGCCTTGGCTCTTTTCCTTCCTTATGCCATGTGCGTGACCTGGACAGTGTTATCCACATCTCTGTATAATACATTCACATGTGTGTGCGTGCACTTGTGTGCATGTGTGCACGTACCTACTTGTGGATCTATTACTACCATCTAGGCTTCTGTGATTTCAAGCAACAGACAGGGATTCTGAATAAATTAAGCAAACATGAATTTGTCAGAATGCTATTCAGATATCAGAGGACCATCCTTGGAAACAGACTGAAACCAAGCCATCTGAAGAAAACTAGAAAGCAAAAGCCCTGTGAGCAGTCTCTTAGGAAGAACTCTCTGGTCAGCACCCTGCTGCTGGAGTGAATGCTCTCCCACCACGCTCAGTCCTTTTGTAATTATCCTCGAGGTTCGCTTTTTAAGGAGGAATCCCACAAGACTTTATTTAATAAGGAAGAGTAATATTCCAGAGGAAATCATGGTATTCTTTGGAAGGGTAAAAGATGGTTGTAATTAAAAACAAAAATCAAAAACCCCAACGACCCCTATATGAGTGGTAAATCTTTATCTTTAGCCCACATCTCTTCAGAGCTTCCCTCTCAATATATCTTGCCACCATATGAACGTTTCCACTTGAATGTTCTGTAGCCGTCTCAAATATGACATTTCTGAAACTGAATGGATAATCCCCTTCTGTTTAAAAATAGTAAAAAAGAAATTTAAAAAAAAATAGAAAACTCTTTTCCCCCTTACATCCTCTTTCTCAGGGAAAGGCGTTTTTCTATCAGAACTCTGAAGACATTAACATAGGAGCCACTCTAAATGCCTTACTCCTGCATGTGCTAGAAGCTGCCAGGTGTTTATTCTGCCTCTTTCAGATTCTTTTCTATTTATTGCTTTTGCTGCCAGTGCTTTACTCAGGCTCTCATGTGAACTGGATTGTTATTGTAGCATTGCAAGCAAATCATGTCCCTCTTCTGCTTAAAAGCATTGCCTTTAAGATAGCTGCTGTTGCCTTCAGGATAAATTCCTTATTGATTTACTTTACCTTGAAGCTTTAAAAAAAATATTTTTTTACTGTTAAATGTAATACAAATTTGACTAGTGTATACATGAAGGTTTCTTTTTTTTCATCTCTAAGCTGTTCTCTCTGTCTTGAATGACTTCCACCTCTTATCCTTCAAGCCTCAGCTCAAGTATAACCTCCTCCGGGAAACTTGCATAGGTGATACTGAGTTTAGTGTGTATAGTCATTTAACACCAGGGCCTTATGAGAAGCTGTGGGACTCAGGGTAGTCCTTTTCCAAGGAAGACAGTCCTGGGCGGAGAGAAGAATCTCTCAGATTGATTATATTGTACTTTGTGGGCAGGCACTTGTTAGCTCCTGTGTACAGCATGACATAAGACCAGTTGTCAGGACTTGGAAAAACAAGAAAACTGCTTCCTACTAGCACACTTGGATATTAAATACATGTGCAACATATGAAGGGAAACTTGTAGAATAAGAACAAGTATTTATAGTTTATGTTAACCAGATATTTTTAGAAATTAGAGATGTTTATATCCATTGGAATAATCTTAAAGACATTTTCCTGAAATGTTACCAATATTATCTTTTGGGAATGGGATTTTAGTGGATCTTCTCATTTTCATGTTTTTAAATCTTTTATAAATATTTATTTCATCTATAATAAAAAATTAAGGAAATTAAATTGTATTTACACTGATTCAGTTAATAGCTGACAACATCTTACTGGATTTTTAGATCTACTTTTAAGAAATAAATCTGTATTTTAATTATCCCTACTTTCATATAAATTACAAGGCAAATATATATCAGTTACCTACTATGACATTTGTAGCTAATCTAATTTAAAAAACAAAACGAGTTCATTAATATGGAAGTACTTCCCTATACTCTCATTTGAACACAAAATAATTTAGCAAAGGATTTATCTGATGTCGAGGTTTTTAGATTATCAGTCACGTCCTTTTCCTGTTTTCATTTTGGATTAGGTGAAAATTAGTCACTGTAGTTAGGTGGGAATAAAAATAGAAACCTTATTTTTATTCTTTTGTTCTTGCTAAAGAAATTAATAGCAGTTTTAAATGAGAGAATGTGTTTGTGCTTCGTTATTTTTTTACATCTTGGTTGGATGCTTTATGATGCAGTGATTGGAAGATACAGTTCTAAGTTCAACTGATTTTAATACTTGGTTTAAATATTCATCTTAGCTGAAAAAGATACCTGACAAATGAGATAGATGCAAATGGGGAAGTGTCATTGGATGAGTTTAATAAGTCATGATACTCATTTTTAAATCCTGCCTAACAATTATGCAAACGTTTTTATTAAAATTCTCTTTTCCTTGACCTCAAGCAGTAAGTCTTTCAAACTATCAGAACATGTTGCATTTTTATGTTTTTAGCAAATGAGTTCAGAGCCCACTGAAATTCTCACTTGGAAGAGTGTTACACATATAAAAAGGTTCTGTTTCTACATGGAAGAGATGAGATGTTTTGCACATCATACGCATCATTTTCAGCAACAGAATCATAACTGTGATATAATTTACAAACATCCATTCTTGTGCTGTTTCTATAGAATTTTCTGAATTCCGCTTTTTGAAAAGCGGTTTATTTTTCAATTCATTATTAAAAGTCCATCTTTTATTGTCATAATTAAGAGCAATGGCTCTGGAGTCAGACTTATGTTCACATCCCATCCTTATTATGTCTTGCTGTGTGATGTGGGCAAGTAACTTGACAGTTGAGTTTCCCCAACTCATGCCTCATTGGGCCAACATTATGATTAATTTTTTTAAGTGTGAAGTGCTCAACCTATAATAAAATGCTCAATAAATATTAGACATGGTAAAAAAAAAAAAAAGTTCATCTTTACCCTGAGGGGACAAAATTATGTGTGTGTGTGTGTTTAAATCTGCAACATAGCGTATTAGCATCAACTAATAAAATAGGCTAGCCCATTTGGAACATTTGCCTTTTTTTTTTTTTTACTTTATCTTTTCTTTATGAAACATAACACATACAAAATCAAACATTCTTATCATGTGTTCATTCTGTTCTTGTTATATAATCAATAACTGACACTATCATCACATAGTTGTATATTCGTCATCATGATCGTTTCTTAGAACATGTACATCAATTCAGAAAAAGTAATAAAAAGAAAACAGAAAAAAAATACATACATACCATACCTCTTACCCTTCCCCTTCACCAATCACCAGCATTTCAATCTACTACATTTATTTTAACATTTGTTCCCCCTATTATTTATTTATTTTTAATTCATATTTTTACTTGTCCATCGATAAGGTAGACAAAAGGAGCATCAGACACAAGGCTCTCACAACCACACAGTCACACTGCGACAGCCACATCATCATATAATTATCTTCAAGGAACGTGGCCACCAGAGCACAGCTCCACATTTTCAGGCAGTTCCTTCCAGCCTCTCCATTACACCTTAACTAAAAAGGTGATATCTATTTAATGCCTAAGAATAACCTCCAGGATAACCTCTCCACTCTGTTTGGAATCTCTTGGCCATTGACACTTTATTTTGTCTCATTTTGCTCTTCTCCCTTTTGGTTGAGAAAGTTTTATCAGTCCCTTGATGCTCATTGAGTTCCAGCTCATTCTAGGATTTCTGTCCCACATTGCCAGGAAGGTCCACACCCCTGGGAGTCATGTCCCACGTAGAGAGGGGGAGGGCAGTGAGTTTGCTTGCTGTGTCGGCTGAGAGAGAGAGGCCACATCTGAGCAACAGAAGAGGTTCTCTTGGGGGTGACTCTTAGGCCTAATTTTAAGTAGGCTTAGCCTATCCTTTGCGGGATTTAGTTTCATATGAACAAACCCCAAGATTGGAGGCTCTGCCTATTGCTTTGGTTGTCCCCACTGCTTGTGAGAATATCAAGAATTCTCCACTTGGGAAAGTTGAATTTCCCCCCTTTCTTAGGATTCCCTCTACAGGACTCTGTAAATACTTCCCTATTCACTGTTCAAGTCACTCTGGGATTTATCTGGGCATCACTCTAGACACACCTACAAAATCTCATGCCCTACGCAAGGTTCCAAGTACTATGGTGGTCAATTAAGCTATTCTCATAAGTTAGGAAATACACTAGTCAAAATATAAATTTTTTGCCAAATAAACATTTTTTTGCTTGTCTCACACATACATTAAGGTTTTAAGATATTAATTACCATCTGTTTTCAACACGCTGCATTATTGACGTTCCTTTGTTCTTCCTCATGTGGAAACATTTTCAAATTTGCACATTTAGTCACTATCATTGTACACTCTAGGCATTCCTAGATTATACCATGTAAGTCTTTATTGTCTATCTTTCCTTCTGATTTCATTTGTGCCCCCAGCCCTCCTCCCTCTATCATTCTCACATTATTGTATTACAGTTAGGTAGTATTGTGCTGTCCATTTCTGAATTTTTATAATCAGTCCTATGCACAATCTGTATCCCTTCAGCTCCAGGTACCCAGTGAAAATATATTGCAATAAACTGAAAGATTCCAAATAAGTAAGAGCCACTGCCCACCTCTGCATTCTGGGTCTTCTGTTGGGCTTCGCGAGTTTGTGATACTTGGTCATCTGGACTGAGCGGGGCACCAGGGTGTAGATACATTTATTAAGCTTAATTTCTTCCTAATCTTTTGATCACAAAATAAAGAGAGGTGCTAATGTTTCTTTCTGCACCCCAGAGGATGTTATATGCCTCTTGGAAAGCATATATCACCTTTTGCAGACCCTTGGCTCCATCTCAGTGCATAGGAAGCCACCTGTGATTTGGCTCTTGTCCACCTCCCCACACTCATTTCCTGCCACAGAACTACCCACACCATCTACTCCAGCAACTCCAAACTGGTGAAAGTTTCTGTTATGTGCCATGCTCTCCCCTCTGCCTAGAATGTTCTTCCCTCATTCCTCTTTCCCTTGTCCGCCGTGCCTTTTATAATTCTTATAGAGGCCTGCAAGGAGTCTTTCTTTACCTCCCATTCCACCCTGAATTAGGTGTCCTGCTGTGCCCCTAGAATAGTCTGTGTGTGTCTCTCATGCAGCGTTCATCACTGGGGTTTTATTATATTTATGTCTCTCCCACTCACTGAAAGTTCCTTGTGGGCAGAGACCAGGTATTAATGTACATATATTCAACACGTTTATGGCTGAATGAATGTGACAATCGTTTACTTCACATCAGCTAACATAAAGTTTATTCCTAAGGAAGAGGTTTGATATATTCATTCATAGCCCGCTTGAAACATCAGTGTACAGTCTGTTGAAAAATCCTGCCCCCTCCACAGAGAATATGAAATAGTAAACCTTCTATACAGCCTTTCTTTTTAACTTGACATAATTCTGTTTTCTTTTTTTAATGAAGAAATGTATATGTCTATTACTGTTTGGTTTTCTGTTTTATCATTTCTAAATTCTTTTTTGGGTTCTACAGGCTTTGGATGGATTTTTCTTTGTTGTGAATTGTGAAGGGAGAATTGTATTTGTGTCAGAGAATGTGACTACCTACTTGGGTTACAACCAGGAGGAATTAATGAATACCAGTGTCTACAGCATACTACACGTGGGAGATCATGCGGAATTTGTGAAGAATCTCCTACCAAAGTCACTAGGTAAAAAGAATACTAAT
Source organism: Tamandua tetradactyla (assembly GCF_023851605.1). Lineage (NCBI taxonomy): Eukaryota > Metazoa > Chordata > Mammalia > Pilosa > Myrmecophagidae > Tamandua > Tamandua tetradactyla. The sequence goes on from NC_135329.1 coordinate 8,011,110, forward strand.
TCTCTGCAGCTCCTTCTTCCATATAACCATAAAAATATTAAATGATTATTATTATGTTTATAATAAATAGCATCATATACTATTATGGTTATAATATATGATAATCTATAATATATTAAAAATATTTTAATATAATTTTAGCTTATCCCAATGAATCTCTTAATTAAACCTACCATGTTAAAGTCAACCACATCCTGTATTAGTACTTTTTTAGATATTGAGTTCCTCTCTAGAGTAATTTGAGCATTAAAAGTTTATCAGAATTTTAAATCATTTTGCAAACCTTTTAAAAGTAGAGAAGAAAATAGAAGCCAAAAACAACAACAACAACAACTTTAAGGAGGCCAAATGGGAAGGGGAACAAGAAACCATATATACACAGCTGGTATGGTGATAGATTTTGTCCAAAGGCCAAGTTTGCATGGCTGTACTTGTATAAGCACAGATAGTTATAAATGAGATTATATTGTGAAAGATGAAGATTACAAAAGAGGAAATGTTAGTGAACATAAATTTGTTTGTGAAATTTCAATAGACTGGAACTTGGAGTTGGAAAAGAAGAATTTAGAAAAAATAAAAGACCATTCTATTTGTAAATTCATGGCATCTGTATTCCAAGTGGTAGGAATAGCATACTGGTTAAGAGTTCTGGTTCTGGTATCTAGTAGCTGTGTGACCCTGAACAAGACACTTAACCCTTTTAAGTCTTATTTGTCATAGGCAGGTTAAATGGTAAATGGTGTTTAGCACATTGCCTGGCTGATATTAAATCCTCCATGATTGCTATAATTATTATTATTATTATTATTATTTGGTCTTATCTAAATATTTTGAAGCTTTTAATTTAGTGAGTGATTTATCTACAATAATGTATTATAGGCAGTTACTAGATGTTTTGGACTATGCATTTAGCTTAGTAATTGATGCCAAGGAAGGACAGGATAGACCTTTTATAATATTAAAAGGTCTATTCCACAGAAATGGAATTCCTTAATTCTATTCCATAGAAATTACTGAGAGAAATTTTCTTATAAGTCACGTCCAAAAGGACAGTTCAGTTCTTCTTTTTTTTTAATTGTAGCTAAACTGTTACTTCCACCTGAAATAAGGCTTCTGTTACTTCTTTGGTCATATTTGGGTTTTATTTGTGTTACCAGTTTTTCCAACATTAGCAGTGGCATTCATCTTATATCGTTTTAAAGAGAGCTCCTAGTGAGTTAAACAAAGCAGTTGCATGAATATTGGGTAGGCTATTTTCCAGGTAGGTATTCTAAATTACCCCTCCCCCAAAATATTTAATGTTATCAGAAGCTTTTTTACCTATCGCCGAGATCTGTCTTCTTGAGTCCACTCTACAGAGAACAGTAGAGCCTTATTTGTGAGCCTGTTGCCTCTTTTAGGGGAAATGTATCTTAATTTGGACTATATAAAAAAATTTAGGTTCACAAAAGTTATAATCATTGTCATGGTAAGGTAAATTGGATAATTTTGAGTGGATCTAATTAAACACATGAAATTCAGGAAATATTGAAAGGCCACCTAAAATATTTGCCAGCATATGTTAGATGATTTGATTTGTTTGAAAGTAATCTTACTGGGGCTTTGTTGTTGTTTGCTTTAAGAGGATATGAGAGTTGGCATGAAAGTTGGCACCAAAATTACTTTTGTTTGCTTTAGTAATAGTAAAACAGTTCTCAGTGTTTTTTTTAAACTTCACAAAAAGTTTATCTTGTAATTTAAGTATAATGGTCCCTATGACAGGCCATTAAATTAAACTTCATGAGTAAAGTGCTTTTCTCCTTGTATAATTAGGGTTCTCTAGAGAAACAGAATCAACAGGGAACACTCACAAGTATAAAATTTATGAAAGTGTCTCACGTGATCATGGGAGCACAGAGTCCAAAATCCACAGGGCAGGCTGTGAAGCCAATGATTCCAATGGAGGGTCTCAGGAAGAGAGACTATCTCTTCTGAATCCTCCTTAAAAGGCTTCCGGTGATTAGATTAAGCATCACTCATTGCAGAAGACAATCCACTTGGCTGATTACAAATGGAATCAGCTGTGGATGCAGCTGGTGTGATCATGATTTAATTCTATGAAATGCTCTCATCGCAACAGACAGGCCAGCACTTGCCCAACCAGACAAACAGGTACCACCACTTGGCCAAGTTGACACATGAACCTGACCATGATAGTCCACCCCTTATCAACTTGGCAGCTATACATATCACCTTAAACCATACCTAATTTCTAAACAAAAACAATAAAACATTTTTTCTTTCACCTAACAATATTCAGCTGTCCTGCATATAACTGGAAACACATTAAATCTCTCCAGAATAGGGTACAAGTCCTTGGGTAGTATTCATTCTTAAACTTGCTATCTTACAACTTAAATAGCATAACAGGAACAAAACAGCATTAAAGTCCTTGTTTCTGTAACTGATTACTTGGTCGTAGTTCATATTTATCACTACCCTCTTCCGCTACCCATTCCATATTCCCTTTACCCTCAGCAAGCACTTCAGCTGGCCGTGGTTCTTTGCCTGGTGAGGTGACCCAAACCTTCATTCCTGAAGTTTCAGAGCCATTGGTAGTCCTACCTGGATTGGGTTGTTGCAGTTTTCCATTGATTTTAATCACAAGACAGGGTAGTACAAAAGACGTCCTAGGGGATCTCCTATATTCCCAGAAAACTCTTCTTTACCTCCATTGTGTAGTTGCAGTCGTATTTCCCCTTGATAGGACCAATCACTGCAGACAATAATATAATCTCCTTCTGGGCTTGTTGATCCAGGGACATGAGTAGCCCAAAGTGACCAGGTGGTAGTCTTCAAAGATTCCAGTTCAACGGAATCATTTTTGTTTCTCCTGGTGGAAGCACTCCCCCTTTTGGAACTAAAACCTGTAGACTAGCAGAGCTCAGGCTCACAGGGACAGGAAGCAGAAATTTTCCTAGTGGATCACTAGGGGTAATAGTGAGTGGTACCACTCCCATTTCCACCCCTTAGTTCCTGGACCCATGAATCCTGGCTATGGGAAAAACAGCACCATACAGCCCATGCTGATTCAGAGCGTATACAGCTTCCTGGAGAACATTACTCTCCAGGAAGCCCTTCAAGGTATTGCCACTTAGTTGGCACCATAATTGAGTTTTCAAAAGGCCATTCCACCATTCTATCAATCCAGCTGCTTCTGGATGATGGGGAACATGGTAAGACCAGAGAATTCCATAAGCATGTGCCCATTCCCACACTTCATTTGCTGTGAAGTGTGTTCCTTAATCAGAAGCAATGCTGTGTGGAATACCATGACAATGCATAAGGCGTTCTGTAAGCCCACAGATGGTAGTTTTGGCAGAAGCATTGCCTGCAGGGAAAGCAAACCTGTATCCAGAGTATGTGTCTATTCCAGTTAGAACAAATTGCTGCCCCTTCCATGAAGGGAGTGGTCCAGTATAATCAACCTGCCACCATGTAGCTGCTGGTCACCTCGGGGAATGGGGCCATATCGGGGGCTGAGTATGGGTCTCTGCTGCTGGCAGATTGGGGACTCAGCAGTGGCTGTAGCCAAGTCAGCCTTGGTGAGTGGAAGTCCATGTTGCTGAGCCCATGCATAACCTCCATCCCTACCACCATGACCACTTTGTTCATGAGCCCATTGGGCAATGACAGGAGTTGCTGGGGAAAGAGGCTGACTGGTATCCACAGAATGGGTCATCTTATCCACTTGATTATTAAAACCCTCCTCTGCTGAAGTCACCCTCTGGTGTGCATTCACATGGGATACAAATATATTCATGTTTGTAGCCCACTCAGAAAGGTCTATCTACCTACTTCTTCCCCAGACCTCTTTGTCACCAATTTTCCAATTATGGTCCTTCCAAGTCCCTGACCATCCAGCGAAACCATTAGCAACAGCCCATGAGTCAGTATACAAATGCACCTCTTGCCAGTTTTCCTTCCAAGCAAAATGAACAACCAGGTGCACTGCTCGAAGTTCTGCCCACTGGGAGAATTTCCCCTCACGACTGTCTTTCAAGGACACCTCAGAAAGGGGTTGTAGTGCTGCAGCTGTCCACTTTCGGGTGGTACCTGCATATTGAGCTTTCTCTTCCTCAGTCAATTCACTGTAAGGAACTCCCCAAGAGGCCATAGCTCTGGTCTGGGAAAGAGAAGGTAACATAGCAGGAGTGGAGACAATGGGCATTTGGGCCGCTTCTTCATATAACTTACTTGTGCCTTCAGGACCTGCTCTGGCTCTATCTCGTATACCCCATTTCCATTTTACAATAGAGTACTGCTGCGCACGCCCAACTTTATGGCTTGGTGGGTCAGACAACATCAGCTCATGATAGGCAACTCAGGTCTCATGGTAACTTGGTGGCCCATGATTAAGTGTTCAATCTCTACTAAGGCCCAGTATCAGGCCAAAAGTTGTTTCTCAAAAGGAGAGTAGTTATCTGCAGCAGATGGTAATCACAACATAGACCCTTACAAAATTCTAAGGGTTTGTGTTGTGATTCTCCTGTAGGGGCCTGCCAAAGGCTCCAAACTCCATCTCTGTTTGCCACTGACACTTCCAGCACCATTGGATCGGCTGGATCATACGGCCCAAGTGGCAGAACAGCTTGACAGCAGCCTGGACTGTCATAGAGCCTCCTCTTGATCAGGTCCCCACTAAAAATCAGCAGCTTTTCTGGTCACTTGATAAATGGGCCAGAGTAGCACACCCAAATAAGAAACAAGTTGTTGCCAAAATCCAAAGAGACCAACTAGGCATTGTGCCTCTTTTTTGGTCATAGGAGGGGCCAGATGCAGCAACTTATCCTTCACCTTAGAAGGGATATCTCAACATGCCCCACACCACTGGACACCTAGAAATTTCACTGAGGTGGAAGGCCCCTGTATTTTTGTTGGATTCTCTGACACACAAATGCCTTACCAGTAAGTCTAGAGTAGCTGCTATTTCTTGCTCACTAGGTCCAATCAGTATGATATCATCAATATAATGGACCAGTGTGATGTCTTGTGGGAGGCAGAAACAATCAGGGTCCCTGTGGACAAGATTATGACATAGGACTGGAGAGTTGATATACTCCTGAGGTAGGACAGTGAAAGTATACTGCTGACCTTGCCAGCTGAAAGCAGACTATTTCTGGTTGTCCTTACTAATAGCTATTGAGAAAAAAAGCATTTGCCAGATCAACAGCTGCATACTAGGTGCCAGGGGATGTATTGATTTGCTCAAACAATGATACCACATCTGGAACAGCAGCTGCAATTGGAGTTACCACCTGGTTGAGCTTATGATAATTCACTGTCATCCTCTAAGACCTGTCTGTTTTCCGCACAGGCCAAATAGGAGTGTTGAACGGGGATGTGGTGGGAATCACCACCCCTGTATCCTTTAAGTCCTTAAGAGTGGCAGTAATCTCTGCAATTCCTCCAGGAATCGGGTATTGCTTCTCATTTACTATTTTGCTAGGTAGGGGCAGTTCTAGTGGCTTCCACTTGGCCTTTCCTACTATAATAGCCCTCACTGCTCAAGTTAGAGAGCCAGTGTGGGGATTCTGCCAGTTGCTCAGTATGTCTATTCCAATTATACATTCTAGAACTAGGGAAGTAACTACAGAATGGGTCCGGAGGCCCACTGGACCCACTGTGAGACAGACCTGAGCTAAAATTCTATTGATCACCTGCCTCTGTAAGCCCCCACTCTGACTGGTGGACCAGAGTGATGTTTTGGGTCCCCTGGGATTAATGTCTCCTCTGAACCAGTGTCTAATAATCCCTGAAATACCTGATTATTTCCTTTTCTCCAGTGCACAGTTACTCTGGTAAAAGGCTGTCGATCTCCTTGAGGAAGGCTTGGAGGATGCATCACAGTATAAATTTGTGGCAGTGTAACAGGGTTCTCCCCCAAAGGGACCTGACCTCCCCTCCATTCAAGGGCTCTGGGTCTGTAAATTGTCTCAAGTCTGGAAATTGATTTTGGGGCCCTGACTCTGTGTTTTTGTAATTCAGGTTAGACTTCTGTTCACTTGACCTAGAACTCTTGTTTATACAGCTCAAATAAGAATTTAGTAGACTACCCTTCTATTGTATTTCTAGGTAACCCATGATTTACTAGCCAATGCCACAAATCTCTGCAAGTCATATAATTTTGACTCCTGCTTTGAGTTTGCTGTCTATTATAATAGCCACATCTACCCTGTCTTTGGTGATTAAGTGCTGCCACCTGTTTTCTGCCAACTTGGAATCCGATTATCTCCATTGTGTTTAAGGATTCCAGCTCAGTGACAGCAGTTCCTACAGTAATATCTGACCTACAGAGAAGTGCAACCACACAGCTCTTCAGGATGATGGCAGTGGTCTCGCAAATTTATTTCTAACTCTTCTGGTAAAAGTGCATCCTCTGGACATTCCTGGGGTATAAGAGCAGACTTTGCATGATAAATCCACTCTAACATTCCAATCTCTCTGGATCCCCTCATCTACATTATACCAGGGCACTTCTGGCATTTCAACCTCAGGTAATGTCAGCCACCTTTTGATCCATGTTTCAACCAACCATCCAAACAAACTGTTAATACTTTTTCTAACCCCTCGAGGTATAACATTGAATGCAGAATCTCTGCTTAATAGGCCCATGTTAATAAATTCAGCCTGATCCAGCCTTATATTCCTCCCACAATTATCCCACACCCTTAAAATCCATTGCCACACATATTCCCCTGATTTCTGTCTATATAAATTTGAAAACTCACACAGTTCTTTTGGGATATAATGTATCTCCTCGTGTGTGATACTTTGTACCTCACCTTTAGAGGCCTGTTGGGACTTTAGTCATAGGTCTGGAAAAAATGAGGGGTGGTGGGGGTGGGTCATAAAAAGAATCAGAAATATCTTCCAAGCCATTTGCTGCAGGGCATGCAGTTTCATCTGGTGAAACAGGGTTAATCACTCTAGGGCTAATCCCTTCAGGAGGAGGTTGGGTGGCCAACTCCTCAAGGCAGACTGCAGGTGGGGCGGCTATGTCCTCAGGGCAGACTATTACAAGGTTATCTAGTGAAGACTCAGCATGACCTAGGGCTTCAGCCTCACCCCCGACATCATTATCAATCCCTATGTTGCCATCCCAATTTTCAGGGCCCCACTCCTTTTTTTTTACATTAATTTTCTTATTTTCCTCACTTCCTTCTACTCTTTAGCCTACATGCTCTCCAAAAGGGGAAGGAGGGCCTTGGCTAGAAATCCCATATAACCATATAGGCATATAAGGTGTTTTCCTTAGCTTTTTGTTTTCTACATTCTTCCCTCAAGGCCATGGAAACCTTATTTCTCCTTTGAAAAGAAAGAATAGTACATATGCATAGTAACAGGGGACTGACCTGAAATGATTGTTCTATTAGAATCACTAGTTTGATAATTTGATAGCTCGAGTTCTAATGTGTTTTTTTTTTACAGAGTTTTGGTGTGCAAGTGAGTTTTGAGATAATATAGTTGATCTTCTTGTGGCAGCTGATAATCAGAAATTAACTTCTTTACCCAAACCCCAAGCGAGCTAATGGCAGAACCAATGATTCACTCCGTACTCCAGTATGGGTTTTTTCCATTATAATGTGCTAACACCTATGGAGAGATGAGATGTAAGAAAGGGAAGATTGTCACTGAAGAGTAGAGGGGAAGAAAACAGTTGGGCATGGTGTGAGAGCACCCTTAGAAGCCCTCTGATTGTCACCATGGGATACATATGACACTGTCTGGGACTCTTGGCCCACCTCACGGTGATTCTTACTTGAAATGTGCAGACATGCAGACATACTTTCTATAACTGAATTCAGTTTTCTTAGACTGAATTGGACATCATTTCTGTTTTGGCAGTCTTTTTATGTAATAACTTATTGATTACCTGCTATATTCAAGGTATTGTGGCATATAAACTGTGCCAGTTAAACTGCAAGAAAAGTGGTTATAAGAAACCAAGATTACTTACTACCTATTCTAAATAATTTTTTGAGTCACAGACTCTTCTGAAAAACACAAATCCTTTCCCTAGAAAGATGTACGCAGAGTTTTGCATGTGATCGTGGAGCCCACCTTTAAGAATCCATGACTGCCAGGTTAAAACTTCTGCTTGACAGGGTACCCATGGTTTTTGACCATCTTTTCATTGCCAGAATATAACTGAAAACAAATAAAAAGTTCATTCATTAATTGCTGTAAAATTCTGAACAAAATAGCTAGTAAGATGAATATTCTGTTTTAATTTTTGTCCTTAAAGGTTTATAAAGACAGTTAATGATTCAGGCTTTTTTGTGAGAGCTTTTCCACCTCCTAGGGGAAAGTCTATACATTTTCTTGAAATTTTTATAATTTTTTGATGGGTAAACATTTAGATTTACTAGGGAAGATAAATTTCCTCTTACCTTGACAATGTTCCATCTGAAAAACTGGTCCTCTCTCTTTTAACCTGAGCATCTAATTAAGCCAATGGCTTGAGGTATGTTTCTTGAATCTTCACAGTTTATGCTTTTCTACTTTATTCACAGGCATATAATCAATTTTTCTTCCACAGTAAATGGAGTTCCTTGGCCTCAGGAGGCAACACGACGAAATAGCCATACCTTTAACTGCAGGATGCTGATTCACCCTCCAGATGAGCCAGGCACTGAGAACCCAGAAGCTTGCCAGCGATATGAAGTAATGCAGTGTTTCACTGTATCACAGCCAAAATCAATCCAAGAAGATGGAGAAGGTAAAGCAAAGCATCATTTTGAAGTATTCGGTTGCTTTTTCCATGCCTTAAGAATAGGGAGGTAATCAAATATAAATTGCCTTCTTCAGATAGTATTTTTGGTTACCAGACTATATATACAGCAGCTTTTCAATTTGCTATGTATCTTTCTTAATGCTTAGGCCAAAATACATTTACAAACATAAAAAATCACTCCTTTATTGTGCTCCCAAATTCTCAGTTTCAAGCTGACATTCCCACTACACTGTCAAATGCAAACCAACTTGCTTCCTAGAAACAAGAGATGAAACTAACTGATGCCAGTTGGAAATAGAGCAGCTCTGGTTTTTAGAAAGTTTCAAGTTTAGAGTCTAGGGAACATGGGAGAGTAGAGTTGGTATTTTTGAGGCCTTTCAAGGTAATTTACAAGGAGAAAACTTATTAACAGATGAAAACATAGCTGAAGCATTGATATGAACATGAAATCAACATGGAATTAGTTAAATGTGTGACAGTAGATGGGTCGTCCTTGTGTGAAGTTTAGGAATACCCACCAAGTGGAACTGGAGGAAAGGTCAGGAAAGCTAGTGCAATAAAGGATGTGTATGTGGTGGATCTCACTGGGGAATGGGTATCAGCATAAAGTGGAGACCTTTTACAAAAAACACATACCCAGTCTTTTTCTTACCTAGTTAAGGTTCATGTTTAGTTGTGTGCTGTTGTGTGTAGTGTCTGCAAAACAAAATTCAGGAGTGGGACTTTGAAAAGTCCTCTGTCAGTGATGCCCCGATGAATCCCAGAGTGATTTGATCAGTGAGTGGAAAAGTATTTGCAAAGTCCCCTTCAGGGAATGGTGAGAACAGGGGAAAATTCAACTTCTCCAAGTTGAATTCTTGATATTCTCACAAGCAGTGTGGACAACCAAAGCTATAGGCTGAGCCCCCAGTCTTGGGATTTGTTCATTTGAAACTTAACCCCACAAAGGATAGGTCAAACCTACTTAAAATTTAGGCCTAAGTGTCACCCCCTGGAGAGCCTCTTTTATTGCTCAGATGTGGCCTCTCTCTCCAGCCAACACAACAAGGAAACTCACCACCCTCCCCCTGTCTACATGAAACATGACTCCCAGGGGTGTGGACCTTCCTGGCATTGTGGGACAGAGATCTTGGAATGAGCTGAGACTCAGCATCAAGAGATTGAGAAAACTTTCTCGACCAAAAGGGGGAAGAGTGAAATGAGACAAAGTGTCAATGGCTGAGCGATTCCAAACAGAGTCGAGAGGTTATCCTGGAGGTTATTCTTATGCATTAAGTAGATGTCACCTTGTTATTCAAGATGTAATGGAGAGGCTGGAAGGAACTGCCTGAAAATGTAGAGCTGTGTTCCAGTAGCCATGTTTCTTGATGATGATTGAATAATGATATAGCTTTCACAATGTGACTGTGTGATTGTGAAAATCTTGTGTCTGATGCTCCTTTTATCTACCTTGTCAACAAACAAGTAGAACATATGGAATAAAAATAAATAATAGGGGAAACGAATGTTAAAATAAATTTAGTTTGAAATGCTAGTGATTAATGAAAGGGAGAGATAAAGGGGTATGGTATGTATAATCTTCTTTTTTTCTATTTTCGTTTTATTTCTTTTTCTGTTGTTTTTATTTCTTTTTCTGAATTGATGCAAATGTTCTAAGAAATGATCATGATGGTGAATATGCAACTATGTGATGGTTTTGTGAATTACTGATTATGTATATAGAATGGAATAATCATATGTTAAGAATGTTTTTGTTCATTTGTTAAATTTTTTTTAATTAATAAAAAAAAGTCCTCTGTCAAGAGCAAGAGGGACAGTTAAATGTTGTTTTTCTCATAGGATTATTATCAGCATAATAATTTTAAGAAGAATCTTTGTAGCCATTAAGTTCTGATGACTACAGAAAATTGACTATAAAACTGTATCTAAAAAATGACCGTGTGCTTTAAATCAACACAAAACCTCTTTTTGTAGTTGTTATCTTCCAAATACATGAGATGCATGAGCCTCCTCTGGTTTATGTAAGAGCATTCAATGGGAAATAATAATTTATACTATCTGTATCTCTATCTGGAGCTGCCAGTTTTTGGTTGCCAGAAAAATATTTCTTTCTGATATACTGTGAGATCAATATGATTTCCATAACATGTCAGATCCTGTAATGTGTTGTTCCTGTAAAAAACATTTATGGCAAGTGATGGATGTAACCATTTTCTACCCTCTTTCCTTCAATTTGCCTGTCTTTTTTTTTTTGGGCAGATTTCCAGTCATGTTTGATTTGCATTGCGCGGCGATTGCCTCGTCCTCCAGCTGTTACAGGTGTAGAATCCTTTATGACCAAGCAAGATACTACAGGTACTGACTGTAAAGTTCAGAAGGTCCCATCACTGTTAGTAACATGACTATGCCCTTAAAACTAATTATGTCCAAACTTTTTGTTCTTTTAGTCTATGACATTCAACTTCTGCTCACTAATCTTAAACAAAAAATATTTTAAACAGTGGTCTTGATATTGCACATTTTAATGATTACCATGGGCAAGGGACTGGTGAGAACATATTTTATGATTCTTTACATATCTGCATTTGTTTGTATTATAAATTATTTTTCATAATCACGAAATAATAAATTTTAAGAAATTTTGGGAATGTAGGTATAAATAGACTTATTATAAATTGATAACCAGTTATGGTGGTTTTAAAATTACACTTACATGTATCTGGCAATTTCTTTTTCTCTTTCTATTCCTTTTCTTCAAATTTACTCAACACCAGTTGAGTGCCTCGAAGTGTCTGCCACAATCTGGATTGCTCAGAGTGTGCAGGGTTGAGCAGAAAGCAAAGATGTAATTACCACTTATGATATGTTTTTATGATGGGAAAATTGTGAGATAATGTAAGGGAACCTAAAAAGAGGAGCTGTTTGTAAAATTGTCTGTCAAAGAAGGCTGGTTGGAAGGGAGGCAGGGAGAAAAGGTCGCGATGCCAGAGTGAGTGCTCCTGACTGAGGAAGTGGAGCCGCAAACCCTGAGAGGAGGAAGGCTGAGAAGAACTGAAAGAAAAGCAGTAGAGCTGCCAAGTTAGTAGCAAAAAAGGGTGGCTGAATATAAGGCCTTTGTAAAGTCTACTTGAAATTTGATTTTCAGCAAAAATAGATTGTAACTTGTTTACAATTTATAAAATATTTACCATGTGTTATTTAATTATATCTTCACCCTGACATGTAAGGTTCTTATAATTTTGCATCAGAATTACATAAGTATCAATTACTTCTCTAATTTTAAAATACAGATACCAGAGATATATTTTTAGCAGACTGAGATTTATAAAGAAAATTTCTACTACATCCTTACTCCTTGTTGAAAGTTCAGTTATAGTGTACATTTTTACTTTGACCATTGCTTATAAGAGCCTGTTACATTATTTATTAATATTTTTAGTTCCAGAAATATCTTGGGATGCATGCTGCATTATTGTGTTTTTCAAGTTAATTTAAACTCCCAGTTACTCTAGCTAAGGAGTGGGTAGGGATAAATGAGCAAAAATAATAGAAGTAGTGATGAGAATGTTTAGGAGCTTGAGAGACAGCATTGTAATTGTCAGTTATCATGCCTTTCTTCATCCCCATTTTGCGTCTACCATGTTCATATTCCTTTCCGTTTTCCACCAATGAGCAGCACTGGAAAAATTTTAATTAACCCTTAATGAAAATAAAAAAAAAATTTTTATATAGAGGAAAAATAGGATCCTTTGAAAACTAAAACTGGTCTTTTGTGTCAGTAATTGATTAATAAAAAAAGAAACCAAGTTGGGGCTTTGTGAGAGAGCAAAACTAAAGCCTGCTGGAAGGGTTGATGATCCAGCCACTGAATAAACGTGAGAGATAAGCTCAAAAGTTATGAGGATGATTTAGGAAAAATATATTTCTTCTTTTCCTAATACTGCATTTCTATAGACTGAATCCTAAATTAGATTGTTCTAAAAGAGTCTGTATTTTCCCATGAACAATTTTATCATTGGCAGTTTCTGACCATAGACACTGAACTAAAATCTTAGATATATCTGGCAATATGTATGAAATACAGATAAGTAATCATAATCATTTAAAATTTAAAAATTAAGTTCCTGGTCACAGGTTAGTTATAGAACTAGAGGGAACCTCAGAGATGACAGAAACTAGCCTACCCATTTTACAAATGAGGGAATGGTGGCTTAACCAAAATTATACAGCTAATTAGTGAAAATTGAAATCTTTAGACAGTAATATAGAACTCTTTATTTATACTGGATTACCTTCCGCCAAAGTACTGTTAGAAAAGAGCAGCCTTGTACTTTGTACGCAGTTATTATATAAGACACAGGACTGTATCATAGAATTGACTCAGCTAAGAATAGTAGAGTAGCCATAATAAATATTAAGCATTTAATTTCTTGAACATTAGTAGTATTTTTAATCCTACATGGGGTGGTCCATGGCCCTAAAAAAACAAAAAAAAGAAAAAAGTCTTTTACCAGGAAATGTTGAACAGTGGTGTTATTGTCTCGTTGGTTGGTTAGTTGGCTGGTTGGTTAAACTTTCCTCTAGCAAGCTGAGGTATTCTAAATCATCCTATTCATGATCCTCTTCTAAGAGAATCATTGCATTACCTGACTATTTGATACATTGCTGATAATTTAATCACCTTTCTCCCCTCCAGTCCCAGATTCTCTCTTGCTGTCTTGTGGACTGTCACTGACATGAATACACACACATGCACAGATCCCCTTAGTCACTACCTATAAAGAGCATTACTGCATATCAATGATTAAGTAATATTGTAATCCCTGCTACAAACAACTCTTGATTTCTGACTTAATAAGAGACTAAAATAACTTAATAACTAAAATTCATAGAAAATCCAAAGGTATATAGTTTCAGTCACAGTGTTTGTCATGCTTTCTCTGAACTCTTCTTAAATAACAAAATTCCCTCACTGGGATTTCAGTTCAGATTCTTTCTACCGCTTGTATTTATACACAAACTTGGTCAACAGCCTGACCAAGCAGACTAGTGTACCTCAGATTCATGGCCCTAACTAAGCTGAAGAGGGCTGGTGAGCTCTTATTTCTAATCAAACCAAGTGAAATGTATAAAGAAGCAGTTAGTTAAAATGAGGAGATACAAACAAGTATGGCTAATTTGAGTAGATGGTGTGAGAAAACGGAAGATGGGGAAAAGACTCAATCAGGCATTTCACAGAAGAGGAAACATAAGTGAGCGCTGAATAAACATGAAGAACACACAGCCTGAAAACTGGGGAAACAAATTTAGACCACAATGAGATAACCATTTTTCACCTAGTAACTGGAAAAAAAAAATGTGAAGGCCTGACAGTACCAAGTAGTGGAGAGAATGTTGGCTTAGCAGCACCTTTTCTACCCTGCTGGTGGGAGCCTAGTGTGATCCAGGCCTCAGGAGAACTGTTCGTGTCGTTTTCTCCAGCTGAGCGTTTGCATCACCTAGGCGCTACGGTTTTACTCCCGGGTCTATGCTCTCACATGTGTGCTGGAGGGAACATGTAAAACGTGTTCCTACCTGCACTGATTGTAATGGCAAGAGACGGGAGCCATGGAGCTGTGCTCTGACAGGAGGATGTAAAGGCAGGGGATAGGCAGAGTAGGAGCACGAGGCGGTGTAAGGGAACTGCTGACTTTCAAGCTCTGAGGTTGGATGGTGGCTAAAATTTTTGCACGGGTAGGCATGGTTGGTGGCAAATTTTTAATTCCCGTATCTCTTATCTGTATTATTTTGTGTGAATATCAGAGTGCAACAAAACAAAACAGATCGAAATAATCACAAGTTGGATTAGTTAGCCCCTAATTAACTGAGAAATAACATGCCTTAATTCTTTCATTGCTATTTTGGAAATTCATTCAAACATGATTCAACAGTAACTCACTACCAAATTTCACAAAGCGTAAGGTCTACCAAATCTTAACTGTTCCCACTTATTATATTTTTCTGATTTTAACTTTTGTTGCCTTCAGTATTTATTTCTCTTAAATGGAAAATTGCCTACAGTCAAGAGGTAGAAAGAGAAATCCTTGCTTATTTATCTCATATTCTCTTCACTTAATTAACTGGAAATTAATTTAGCCCAAACAACGTATTTCATCTGTCTCTCCTTTACTAAGAGATCCAGTCAGCAGTATACAGAGAACAGGTTCCAAAGAACAAGCCAGGAGTTTGACTTGCATTAGTTTCAGAAGCTTCAGGTCTTTATGGTATGACTGTAATAGTCGGCTGGAATTGAATTTTAGAATATGACATACAAGTATATAACTTATTGCAAGATCAAAACAATTTTTTTATCATGTCACTGATACTACCCTTACCCTCTGTAATAAAAATTAATGGTGCTTTTTAATGCTTTTGTCCATCATGCAATTAGGAGGAGATATTACTCAGATGTAATTGTTAGTTTTGAGATATGGATGATTTGTATCAAAAGAATATCATAAATGTAAACTTCCATTCTTCATTTAGGTAAAATCATCTCTATTGATACTAGTTCTCTGCGAGCTGCTGGCAGGACTGGCTGGGAAGATTTAGTGAGGAAATGCATTTATGCCTTTTTCCAACCTCAGGGCAGAGAGCCATCTTATGCCAGACAACTGTTTCAAGAAGGTAAAGTTTTTCTCTCTCAGTTATTTTATTAACCTTGCTCTTTGCTAGTAATGAATAGTTTATACTGAATTTATGGCTTGATAAGTATTTTCTCCAAATGACAGTTTTTGCAATAATAAGTTTTAGGAAAGGAAGAAATGGGTAAGCAAAGTAATTCATGAGTGGATCCTGAAATTTGGGATGCACATTCTAAAGAACAGGGTGTCATGTGGTGGTCATTCTCTCATTCATTCGTTCATTCATTCAGCAGACACGTATCAAGTTCCTAACATAGGTAGAACAATAGTGACAGAGATGCAGATGACTAAGGCAGATTTCTACCCTCAAGGAGTTCATAATATAGGAGAAAATAGGAACAACTCCAAAGATCAATGTGATGTGACCTTAATAAAGGTGTACACAGAAGAAACAAACGAGTTCTGACGTGGAGAATCAGGAGCAATTTCAGAGAGAAAGTGTTATTTTTGTCTGGATCTCAAAGGTCATTCCCAGCAGAATGAGCATGTCTCATGGCTTCTGGGTGTTCAGAGATCTATATTAACCTGGTTTACTTTGTGACTGTTGTAACACCTGTGTCTCCTGACTCAGGTTGCAGTTTCAAGTAAAATGTCATATGTAATTATTAATTAATTATTGAATAACTGCTGCATCTTAGTAAGTACTGTGGGACTATAAAACAAATATATTCCCTGCTCTTTAGTCTGTTAGAGGAAGAGTAGGGGAAGTTATTTGAGAATTGAGGACAGAAAATTTATTGATTCAGATATCAGGGAATTGGGTATACTTTCAAAATATTGTCTTGAGATTATGGTAGCCTAATATTACCTCTCTCTCAGTGTAATTTATTTCAGCCTGATACTCCTTCTCTTCCAAAATAGTTTATTCTCCAGTGTCCATGAAGATAGTTTCTTTGGTAAGAGACTCTTTGTGGCTATTCGTGAAAAAAAAAAAATTGAAAAGTAGTTTTTCTTTATTCTATCACCCTTCTTAATTTTAAAATTTTTCATTAGGGTTAGATTTCCTAAGTTTTCAGATTATTTTTCATTAATTACATTTTTCAAGGAAGTAGCTTGATTTTTTTTTTCAGGGAGCCATCTATGTATTTCACTGTAAGCCAGTTACCTCTGGGACAGCTTCCTATGGACGAGTGGTTCCCCAGTGGCCCTCTTACAAACTGATGCCACCCCCAGAGGTGCATTTTCAATGGAAAGGGCAAGAATCTATTTTTTTTTTTTTTTCAAGTTCCACGGGTGATCCTGAAATGCAGGCAGGTTTGAAAACCATTTCAATAAATAGCTAATAACATCCACTGGGTGTGGATTTTGTGATACTTCCTCCATAAGTGGCACTTAACTTGTGCCCCTTAGATTTGGGACTCAGAGCTCTGTCTCCATTCACCACCTAAAGGACTGAAGTATATGGTATGCTTTGATTTTTGCCTTAACTTTATACATTAGGCCTTCCAAAGCTTTAGTTTAAAAACTTTTAATTTTATTTACCAGTAATTTATATACATTTTCATCAGAAACAAAGCAAGGCTAGATTATAGACTCATTGTCCAAATGACTAGACTCTCATAAGATGTGGTTGAGCAGCAGTTTAAAGAATGTGTTATTAAACAGAAATCTCTATAAAATATTTTGGTTTATTAAATTAAAAATGAGAAATCAATCTATCATTATAATTTATAAAGTGAAATAATTTGGAGTAAAATGTAAAGAAATGTAAGTATAATATAACACCTTTTCCTCATTAGTCATTTCTTAGTATCTTTTTTTTTTGAAAAAAATTCTCAATAGAAATAACTTGTATTTTTCTCAGAATCAAATTGTTCAGAGCATATATGACTAATTCTAGTGTTTTGGGAAATTTGGGAAACTTGCCAAACAGTTTTTATGGATCGAGCAGGTCTTTTTCTGATATTTTATATTCAGTAATAAGTAACCTGGTAAGAAAAACATAGGAAATAAACACTTAAATGAGAATCACCTGTTTAAGATTTGTACCAGATGAACTAAAATCTCAGAGGAGGGGCTCAGTTATCTGCCTTTTTAACAAACTCCAAAGGTACTGCTTAAGAACACTGTGAAGTTCTAATCTATCTGGTCTAATCTATCACATGGAGAGAGGTGCAATTTGTATTCGCAGTTTCCTTCCTGACTCTTTACTTAAAGACAGTCTCAAAAGGGTAATACAAATGATGCCACTGTATTCTTGATTTTGTGTAAATCTTTACATTGATTAATATCTAGGTAATAAGAAATTGGCACCTGTCTTCCTTTTTCCTGCCTCCTAACTTACCCTTTGAAGCCAGAAGCTAGTATAAAATTCAGTATGGATTAAAACTTAAGTTCTTAGCTTAGTTGTTTAGGTAACAGGGGCAACTCATGGACTGCTTTAAATGGGAATTTATCATTCTATTTCTAGAATCAAATTTGGAAACCTATTTCAACCAAAGATTATGTGGGAGCATTCATCATGGATTTGATTAAGACAGTGGTTCTCCTTTGACATTGGGGATAAAATGATATCAGAATCACCAGAGAGACTTTTTGCAGTTGTGCGAAGTCCATGAACATGTATATAGCTTGGAAAGGACTCCCAGGTTCTGTTCAGTTTAAAACCCTTACTTTACATAACGGTGTAGGTCACACTTCCCACAGGTCCCTCATAAAATTCATCAGGGCAGTGGTAAATCTGAATTCCTGGATCCCACCCCAGACTACTGAATCAGAATTTATAATCCAAGATATTTCTTATCAGGGAAGTTGGAAAAACATAAACCTTGGTGCCATACCAAATTAATAGCTATAATTAGGAAATGATATTTCATGTTGAATTAAATTTGGGAAATGCTTCAGTCTTCCACTTTTGGTGATTTATAAAACATTAGGTATTTAAGTTTCTGCAAAGTTCTGCAATAAGGAAACCTGTTTAATTTTATTGCCCAGACTTCTTTTTCCACAGAATACTTTTTCCTGTAGCACATCTGTCAGCATTTAGGGAGAGTAGTAATCATGGAAAAGGTTGTTTAGCCTAGGAAAGTTTTATGAAAGTTCTATTCAGAATAGTGACTAATATGATGTAATAGATCTTCATTTCTTATCTTTGAAAGATATCCATGATATATTGTTACGTTAAAAAGTTGGCTAAGAAAGCTCAGCATATATAGTATGATCTCCCTCTTGTCTATCTTTCTATTTTTCCAGTTCTAGAAGGTTAACAATTAATTAACAGTGTTTATCTCTGAGTGATGAATGACAAATGACTATCTTATTTTATTCTCCATTCATTTCTCTATTATCATAACTTTTGCAATGAGCATATATTATTTTTCTAATCAGAAAATAAAGCTATTTTCTTTTGTTTTAATAGAACAAGACAGAATTAGAAGTGGGTTATTCGATCAAAACATTTGTAAACATTGCTATAAAATAAAAGTAGCTGTATGTAATGATTAACCGGAATGTTCTTTGAGGCTTATGTAATATGGTTAATTCCATGGTCCACATACAAAGTTAACCAAAAATCTTTTTGTGTTGAACTTTGTTGAAAATATTTAAAATATGAGTTTAGGGCAGGCCACAGTGGCCCAGCAGGCAGAGTTCTCGCCTGCCATGATGGAGACCCAGGTTCATTTCCCAGTGCCTGTCCATGCAAAAATAAATAAATAAATAAATAAATAAATAAAATATATATTTACTTTCCTCTTTTAGAAATTTTTTTTTTTTTTTTTTTTTTTTTTTTTAAAGGAAAGACAGAGAGAAGGAAGGAAGGATAGAAGGAAGGAAGGAAGGAAGAAAGGGAAACATCTTTAAACATTTTCTTGTTTTATTGTATTTTGTTTTTCCGTTTTTTGTTACATGGGCTGGGGCCGGGAATCGAACCGAGGTCCTCCGGCATAGCAGGCAAGCACTTTGCCCGCTGAGCCACCGCGGCCCGCCCTCTTTTAGAAATTTTGATATACTAAGTAGTTATTGGTATTGAATGAAAATCTTAGAACATCTAGGGTCATGTTTTTTCTTTTACTTTAAGGTTCTTTTTATTTTGTCTTATTTTAATTAATTACGTTCTTGCTGCATATATCTAGAGAAATAACAAAAAGAAAAAGAAATTTCTGCCAGCATTGAGTGCCCCAACGTACATTTTTTACTAGCCTGTTTAGTTCACGTCAGGAAGGCATGCTTGATTGACGTTATCTCAGCACCAGATTGAGAAAGGCCAAAAGTGCAAGTAGCTCTACCTTTGTAGCTTCTGTAACCAGAGAAAACTTATGTCTCCTCGGCTTCATTGTTCTGTTGAGGCCTATCCTAGAAAAAAACAAAAACAAAACTGTTGTTATATTAAATGTTCTTTGTAGGGTTTCTGAGGTACCAATAATACCCTTTCAGTAACCTCCCTTCAAATAATCCACCCATTTTAGGAATGGACATAGGAGTCAGTAATCCAAATATTAGTTTTAAGGCTTGCAAAAGTAAATTGGAAAACAGGGCCAGGATTTATTATCAAAATGGGATTTCTGAATAGTTTTGCTCAGGCCTAAACCTTGAAGCCCACTTGTGGGAAAATTTGGTGTACAAAGCCAACACTTACCCAACTAGCTGGGTAAAGAGTTTGGCTGCCTTTGCCATGTTGTCAACTCAGAATATCAGTGATCGTTGTTAAGGTTGAAGCTGTAGGTGTAAGTTGTGCCTGGGGATTGGCTGAATGTGTGTATGACTCAGGACATATGTACTTTAGAAGCTGCTTCTTGTTACTTGTGTTTTCTTTGGTGTTTATTCAGAAAATGTTCTCTCGGTACCTGCTGTGTACTAGGCTCCATGCTAAGTATTATTTCATAGCATTAATAGCTCCATCTTAGAGGTGAATAAACTGAGTTGCATTCAGGAAGGTTAGTTTGCATTTAATAAGTCCCAAAACTTGTAAAGTAGTAGGTTCAAGTTCAAGCCTGAATGTGCCTCCTAGGCACTTATTCTTTTTGTAGATCCATGCTGCCCTCCATTTACTCTTATCTGACCCTTTGCATACTAGAAGAATTCAAGTTAACTGGAGAGTCTTACTGGGTTCTAATTAATTGAAGTTTTATTATATTTAGTATTGCCTTTTTCTTATGTCAGAGAATGGCTGTGTGAATTATGATGTGCTAAATCTTATTCTGCACATTACTCTCCAAAACAAATAATCTAACTTCAGAACTTAGAGTATGGTCATTTTCATTAAATTAATAGAGGTCCATCAGTTTTGGATTTTTTTTCTAGTTTAGACAGAGTCCTACAAGTTTAGGCAGCATAATTACCAAATGATTATTGATTTTTCTGTAATCCACACTAAATATCTTAATGTTCCCATGTTAGAGTGAGTTTCTAGTTATTTCTTACTTTATATGTCCTGTCAAAATAAATCAAGAAAATTTCTCCATTATTTTCTATTATAAAATTAAGTCTAGAGTCCTACAAGAGCAAAGCTATAAACTGAAATATAAGCATTTGGGAACATGGCTAAGATTTAAATCTATCCTTTAAAGAAAAGTTATAGCAATCAATCACATGTCAATATCAACCTATTTAGTGATTCAAGTTGAGGCTCAGTCAATAAATACTTTCGAGATGTTTCTATAGGCAAAGCTTTGTGCCAGATTCAATGGAGAGTGCAAAATTAGAATGGGATCCAATACCAGCCCTTAACTTTATTCTAGCTGAAGAGGAAAAATAAGTGGATAAAAAGTTATGTACCTCCTATCCCAACAGGCGTAAGAAATGTTTAAGAAGTAATAAGAGGGGCGGGCTGCAGTGGCGCAGCAGGTAGAGTTCTTGCCTGCCATCCCAGAGACCCAGGTTCAATTTCCAGTGCCTGCCCATGCGAAAAAAAAGAAGTCATGAAAGATAAGATTGGAAATGTGAGTTGAAGTCAGATTTTATAGAACTGTGCTCTCCAATATAGTAACCTAGTCACATGTGGCCATTGAGTACTTGAAATGTGGCTACTATGACGGAGAAGCTGAATTTTGAATTTTATTTAACTTTTAATTTAGATAGCCACACATGTCTGGTGATTACTGTATTAGACAGTGCTTTATGATAAAGAACTAGTGAGTGTTTTTCAGTAGACTAAGATGATCCTTAAGAGCAAACAACAGTGGTTGAGAAATGGCATAAGCAAAATAACATAAATATATTGTCTTTTCTGGCCTTTTATCTGTCTGTAGCTTTTTCATTACCCCAGCTTAATAATTTGTTTTTAATGCCAATTTTTTTTATTGTTTTAGTTGTATTTTCCAAAATATATAAAGATATTAACAGTTGGAATTTAAGTGTACCAATGACTTAGCCAAAATTGCCAGAATGGGTAAGAAATGTGCTTGGTTGAACTTTAGTCTTAATCCTTTCGACTAAGTTTATATCCTGGTTTTGATATGTAAACAAATATATATGCTATAGATTTACAACAGTCTATGCCCCCTTCAGTTTATACTTTATACCCAAGACAATAAAATAGAGCATGTCTTCTCTTTACTTCAGATAACATGGAGTTTCAAAAGTTATTTATTAATCAGTCACTTTGTCTCTTTCACAAGTTCCTTTAAAATGTAATTGACTCCTTTGTGAAATATCTTTGAAAAATAGGACATTTGTGGGAGTAGTTCTTGTTTCTCAGTGGATTTGTTTTAGTCTTGGTATGGCTGAATCTACCTATTAAATCTTTCTTAAAAGAAAATTCCATTGTCATTTTACTAGTAAGACATTAATACCATTTTTTTAATTAATATTTTAATACTTAGTAGTATGTTATACCCTTTACATATTTCATAAACACTTCTCTAAATGATTAGAATTTTGTCTACTGTTAACAAAACTTTAAGACAAAAGTAAATTATATTATTTTTTTAATGTTGGCTGCCTTATCCTAGTTTTTGGTCCTTATTTCAATAAAAGATTAATATTAGTAATCTTTGGCTTTATCTTAAGTTGCTTAGTAAGCTTTAAAAATTCAAGCATCAAAGGTAGTACATATATAAGGATAGATAAAATAATTTGTCAGACAGGGCCTTAATGATTCATATGCCTGAATGAAAAATTAAATTTGTATTTTAGCTAAGGAAATATGCAAACTAATCAAAATCTCTGAGAGTGTGAATTTATGGTATGTGGATTATATCTTTAAAAAGCTGTCATAAAAAACAAAGCAGACTTGTTTGAAAGTGAGAGGGGAAGAGAGTACTTCCTAGTATTTTCAGTGGATACTTAATAAGCTTGAAGAGCTGCCCCATTATGGGGACAGATTAATGTTGATAATTTCTCGGTTTGGGGTTTCTTCATTGTCATAACTTATATGAGGAGGCAACCATCCAGTTAGGACTAACTTAAAACCTTTCATCAAGTGGTATATTTTAACTGGAATAATTTCTTCCCTCTCATGTATCTACTTTGTCTGAGCTATTTAAGTTTGAGCAGGCAGCAGTTGGGAGGGCATTTAAAACGAGGTTCTAGATAGAAATAAGGCCTGGTAACTCTCCTTTGCCCAAAGTATAAGTGTCAGAATTTTAACTAGGTTTCTCTTTTGTTTGAAACAGTGATGACTCGTGGCACTGCCTCCAGCCCATCCTATAGATTCATATTGAATGATGGGACAATGCTTAGCGCCCACACCAAGTGTAAACTTTGCTATCCTCAAAGTCCAGACATGCAACCTTTCATCATGGGAATTCATATCATCGACAGGTACTACTTATTTGGAGAGCTTCATATTACATAAGTCAGTTCACATATCTCTTCTTAGAGATTTATTTTTAATACTCTTGATGGCTAGAAAACAGAAATTCTATAAGAGGCATAAAAACCTAGCTTGATGAGAATATAATCAGTATATCCATATTGGGTTCTAGAGTTTTGTCACCTTACAATAGCTTTGTAGTTCCCACAGAGAAGACAGGAAGGTGAGGCTAAAAATAAGTGTTTAAAGGGGAAAAAACCAAAAAGGTAGCTAGTAATTTATTTCCATATATGAACTTATGGTGTTATGCTAGATTTCAGGATTTGTTAAGATTGTTACAGTCCTGATTTTTTAAAGTGCTTTATTTTCATTAGGGCAAACGTGATGACTCCTGATTTCAACTTGACAGTTTCTCACAGAAGCTACAAATCATTAAACTGTCAACTTGACATTTTTGAATGTCATTGCCTCTACTTTGTTCCCTTCTCTAAAGATGTTTTATATTGGTATATGTGGTAAATCCATGGAACTATTTCTTTCTCCTCTGAAGTATTCAAAGTCCCATATTTAAAACTGTTTAAATTTTATCATAAAAACATTTTCCCTCACTTCATCTTTTCCTCATCTGATGTATTTGCTTATGGGAGCATGGTAATACCAGTCACAAATCTGTTGTCACAATTATAGATTTGAGTAAGGAACACAGTGGAAACCTGAATTCAAGTATTCTGGTTTTTTCCTAATTTAGTTTAATTTTATGCTTGTGAGTGGAATTAGCACAGTTCTTCTTTTTCATATTGTGATTTCTCTTTCAAAACATCTGCTATGTCTGCATATCACCCTTTTTAATTTTTACATCAGTGACACAGTATTTTCCTTACCCAGTCTTCCTCTTTGGAGTTGAAATACTTAAAAGCTGTAACAAATACTTGGTAAACAAAGGTGTGGGAAGTTTACTTTCAACCAGAAATATTATTGTAATGTTAATTGTTTGTACTAAATTTTTTAAAAGTTTAAAGTTCATATATTGAATCATTTTTCAAGGCCAAGAACGATTGTTTTCCCATGTAACTGAAACCATTATCAAATTTAAGGTACCATAGGCACTATTTCCTATTAAATGGGTGCTGTTATTTCACCATAGTACTAAACAAGCTACTACTATTTTTTCCATGATTTAAGGTAAATACAGGAGCTCTTTAATAGTTTACAATACTAGGGAGGTTAATGGTCTTGTTTTATACTATGCTTCATAATAAAGATTTTGATGGAAGTAATTGAAGATGTTTGAATAATGTCTTTTTCCCCCTAGGGAACACACTGGTCTTTCTCCTCAAGATGACACTAATTCTGGAATATCAATTCCCCGAGTAAACCCCTCGGTCAATCCTAGTATCTCTCCAGCTCATGGTGTGGCCCGTTCAACCGCATTGCCACCATCCAACAGCAACGTGGTATCTGCCAGAGCCAACCGCCCACAGAGCTCAGACCTTCAGAGCAGCAGTCAGATCAATGCTAGCAGCAGCCAAGGGAGTTTCGGATGCTCACCTGGAAATCAGATTGTAGCCAGTGTTGCCTTAAACCAGGGACAAGCCGGTTCCCAGAGCAGTAATCCCTCTTTAAACCTCAATAATTCTCCTATGGAAGGTACAGGAATAACCCTAGCACAGTTCATGTCTCCAAGAAGGCAGGTTAGTTCTGGATTGGCAACAAGGCCCAGGATGCCAAACAATTCATTTTCTCCTAATATTTCAACATTAAGCTCCCCTATTGGTATGGCAAGTAATGCCTGTAACAGTAGTAACCGACCTTATTCAAACATCCCAGTGACATCTTTGCAGGGTCTGAATGAAGGACCCAATAACTCTGTTGGTTTCTCTACCAGCTCTCCAGTCCTTAGGCAGATGAGCTCACAAAATTCACCTAGCAGATTAAATATACAACCAGCAAAAGCTGAGTCCAAAGATAGCAAGGAGATTACATCTATTTTAAATGAAATGATTCAGTCTGACAACAGTTCTAGTGATGGCAAACCTCTGGATTCTGGGCTTCTGCATAACAATGACAGACTCTCAGAAGGAGACAATAAGTACTCTCAAACCAGTCACAAACTAGTACAGCTTTTGACAACAACTGCGGAACAGCAGTTACGGCATGCTGATATAGACACAAGTTGCAAAGATGTACTGTCTTGCACGGGCACTGCCAACTCTGCCTCTGGTAACTCTGCAGGAGGTTCTTGCCCCTCCTCTCATAGCTCCCTGACAGAGCGGCACAAGATTCTGCACCGCCTCTTACAGGAGGGCAGCCCCTCAGATATCACCACTCTGTCTGTGGAGCCCGAGAAAAAGGACAATGCACCTACTGCTGTGTCGGTGACCGGACAGGTACAAGGAAACGCCAGTATAAAACTAGAACTGGATACTTCAAAGAAAAAAGAATCGAAAGACCATCAGCTCCTACGCTACCTTTTAGATAAAGATGAGAAAGATTTAAGATCAACTCCAAACCTGAGCTTGGATGACGTGAAGGTGAAGGTGGAAAAGAAAGAACAGATGGATCCTTGTAACACAAACCCAACCCCAATGACCAAACCTGCTTCTGAGGAAATTAAACTGGAGTCCCAGAGCCAGGTGGGTAATTCAGGGCTTCGCAGAGTTAATGCTTCTAGTTTTGTGGTTTTTGTTGCTGTTGTTGTTTCTCAACTATTTTACTCTTCCAACCATAAACCAGATTTGGATTCAGACTGTTTTTTTCCTGTTCATTGAGCATTTATTTTAAGAGGTGTGAATCAGTGTTTGAAAAATCTCAGGATGACCTCAAAAGCTCTTTTTGAATCTTCAGATAACTACAGTGGGCATACAGCATTCTAAGAAAGTAGATTTTTCTTACTATAAAATCAGAGTTCAAGTCTTTGGAGCTTTTAACAAAATACTCTTCCCCCACCCACCCCCATACCCATCCCCACCCATTGAATCCAAATCTCTGAGAATAGAATCTGAGAATCTGTATTTTAAAGAATTTTTTGGCTAGGTTTGGGAACCTCTAATGTAAATGAATATGAGAGAACTGTGAGTCTGACTTGCTTTTTATTTCTTTTGAAGCATTTTCTATAGCTGATTTCCTTCTTATCTCATTCTCTCTACCTCAAGCTGCGTTAGTGGGATAGGGACTTAAGTGTTCTAGGTAGGAAGGCATATAACATTCCTTGAAACAAACGTAAATAAAAATAAACTTCTTCATAAATTGTTATGGATTAGGAACCTTTGTATTTAGACTGAAGTGGAGGTGTGGTTAAAATTAACAGGCAGTTTTATTTGTTGAATAATTGCCTATAGATTCTGAAGGAATATACAAAAAACAGAGAATATGGTCCTTCCTTCCCAGAGCTTACAAATTGTTTGGAGACAATATATAGACATCCATGAAATAGCCAAAAATGTATTTATAAAGCAGTTTTGCAATAAGCTCTCTGCTGTGAAATGAGATTCTTACTTAGTATGCCTGGGTCCTTCACTTTCCTGAACCACCTTGATTTTCTGTTCTCATCTCACAAAACTCTCTTCTTCCCTCAGGCGTACTATATTCTAGGCACAGCAAGTCCTTGCCATTTCTGGAATAATCCATGTCTCTTCTAACAGCTTTTGCCTTGTTTGCTTTTCTGTGCCTGCTGATCTACTCATCTTTCATAAACCAGTTCAATCCTCATTTCTGTAAAGCTTTCCTCAATAGCCCTAATTAGGTGTTTCCTTCCTCTCTACTATTATACTGCTTTGTAGTCTCTCTCGTTACAATTTTATTTCTTTAGTTATCTGTGCTCTTTGAGGCTGCGGCTATGTCTCATGTTTCTTGGTACAGAAACTACATACAACAAAATGTATGAACCACAGAAACATAATGTTAATAAAAGCTGCAAACATTTTTAAAGTGCATACATATGATTTCCTATATGCAATCAACAAATTTTAGTTGAATTAAATAATGAAACCCAAACAGATATCTTCATTGAATGGCAAATTTTATGTTGATATATTATCTCATAAAGTAATAAACAATAAATAATGAAATAAAGGCCAGTTTTCTTCTAGACATAACCTCAGACAGATATAAGGACTCTCTATTACAGAAAACATGTTTCTTATACTATTAAATCCCTTTATGAGAAGTGGCCTTTCTGAGATCTTTCATATCTATATACTATTTATTAAAAAGTTGCCTAGTGGACAATGGTGGCTCAGTGGCAGAATTTTCGTCTGCCATACTGGAAACCTGGGTTCGATTCCCAGAGCTGGCCTATGCAAAAACAGAACGAAATAAAACAAAACAAAAAACTTTTGAAAGTATGAAAAAAGTGTTGTATCAATGTAAATTTATTTTTCATTCCATTATAAAATGGCATTTTATAAAAATTTGCCAGGAAAAAATATCACCTGTAATGCTATCATCTTAACACAGTACTCTTCACATTTCTTCCCAGTCTAGTTGTTTTCCTATGGATAAATTTACATCAAGATATATTAGAATAAATTCTGTGTGTGTATTATCTTATATCCTGCAATATTTTAATATTATATCCGAAGCATCTGAAGTATTTTTTTCTAGTAGAAAAGTTGGATCATTTAATTTCAAAGAGGCCCCAGTAATTCTAATTATTTCTTCTATCGTTCTCTCAGAGGCACATTCACATGATAGAATTTTAAGTTCTTTTCACATTGTCTCAGATGAAAGTGTGATGTATTTCCTCTAACATTGGTCTCCATTCTTAGTTTGCAGCTGACCTTGACCAGTTTGATCAGTTGCTGCCCACGCTGGAGAAGGCGGCCCAGCTTCCAGGCGTATGCGACGCAGACAGGACTGACGCTGCCGCCCCTGGTGTAACCGTCAAGGCGGAGGTTCTGCCGGCTCCGCTTCAGTCCACCACTGCCAGACCCACTGCCAGGCTCAATAGTACGTGTGTGGGCAGAGCTTTATTTTAAGTGTTTAATGGCGATATGGATTAGCACTTTGTCTCCTACCATTACAGCACACACATTTTGTTTGCTGACTTTGAAATATCTCTTCATTAATGCACTATAAATAATATACATTTACATTTAGACATGAACTTCATTAATTATGTATACATCAAATTATAGAGGTAACCTCTTCCCTTTTGTAATTGATGTTAAGATGCACAATCTTTTGTTCTTACCCAAAACATCTAATAACAGGGCTTTCGGTAATATAGTATGGGGTCAGATCATGTTTTCCAAAGTGTCTTACTTGAACATTAGCCCTGTGAGTTGCAAAAAGAAAGGATTCTGTGGTAAAATACACCAGGGAAATGCTGCATTGCCCATATATTCTCCTATTGAAGTTTCATAGTACATACTAAAAGTTATGAGATGGTCTGTGCTAAAGAACCCAGTTTAAATATCTTTAATTCAGCATTTTCCAGACCTGCTTGAGTGAGGAATTCCTTTTCTCAAGTAATATATGTTATCCTACAAAATGAGTTTTCCATGAACATTGTTTAGGAGACACTGTTTTAAAATAGGTACTGTTGCCCTAACCTAGGATAGCATTCTCCAAATTAAGAGATGCAGTTCATTTCAATTTAATGACTGTAGAACTTCACATTTTTTTCCCATCAAACTTTGAAGATGAAAAACGTGATGGTGGTTATTCCACTGTGTGACCTTAAAACTAAAGGATACTAACTAGCTTATATTCAAAATTTGCTTGGGTTCCTGACCCAAATCCTATCTCTTACTCTTCTGATGGGATCTGTGGCCGTTTGAGTTCAATAGTAAAAGACTGGTTAATGATAACAATGCACTGTAAGGCCTTCAAAAGGAAGGAAAGGAATGTTTTGTGGACCGTTTATTTTTGTGTGGCCATTTAAGTTATTAATTTTAAAATCAGTACTTTTTAAATGGAAACAACGATCAAAAATCTGTCACAGAATTTTGAGAACTATTAAAACAAAGTTTAATGAGAAATCTGTCTTCTTTTGAAAGGTCATCCTTGAATTACTTAGGCAAAAGACTTGTTGCTCATAACCTATTCTGGTGTTCCCTTCACTGAAATTTGATAAGAATTTGATAGCTAAGGATTAAGGTTTTTTTAGGCCACAAATTGAGGATTTTTTTTTCACCTCCAAGGGGAGGAATCATCACTTAAACTGTGTTAAGTACTTACTAAAAAACAGTGGTTTGTTGGTTGCACCTTGGTTAAGATGAAAAAGCATTTGTAATGTTTATAGGCTTCCTTAGAAGGCCAACTTCTGTAATAAAGGCCATGTGTTGCATATAGAATACTTTTGTGTTGCTATGTCTATATCAATATTGAGTAAATGAGTTTATGGTGTCTAGGTTCTAGGGAAAGTTGAGAAGAAAAAAAACAAAGAAAACCAACATGTTTTGTACAATGGAGTACCAATTCAATTAAGTACCAGTATCTCATCAGAAACCATAGAGGCAAGAAGGCAGTGGGTTGAAATTCTAAACATGTTGAGAGAAAAAATTAACAACAAAAAATTTTATATGCATCAAGACTTTCCTTCAAAAATGAGGGAGAGATTAAGATATTCCCAGGTAAACAAAAGCTGAGGGAGTTTGTCCCACTAGATCTTTTCTACAGGTGATGCTAAAGGGATTCAGGCCAAAAGGAAAGGCCGCTACAGAGTGATTCAAAGGGACATAAACAGAGACCTCTGGTAAAGCTAACTGTGTGGGTAATTATAAATGCCAGTACTGTTTGATTGTATTTTTGCTATGCAGCTCCACTTCCTACTTGCTACAGGCCCTAAAATGCAAGTGCATAAAAAATGATGGTAAATCTATGGTTTGGGACACACAATGTACAAAGATTAAACTGGAACAAGTACCAAAAACAGTGGGATTAGATGGGTAAAGGAACAATGAATTAGAATGCTAATGAATTCAAATTATGTTTTCAAATATGACCATTTTATATATTTAGGATGTCAAACTTTAATCCTGTGACAAACATTAAAAAGTATATGTAAAATATATCCAGAAATAAAAAAAAATCCAGAAATAAACATATGGTACATATGATGCAATACAAAAAAAAAAAATCAAACAAATATGAACATAGGCATTAACAAAAGAATTAAAGGGTAAAAATAGATAAGACTTAAAGAGACTAGAAATATGAAAATGGCAGAAAAAAGTCCTGTGTTATCAGTACTGACTTTAAATGTAAATAGATTAAACTCTTTAGTCAAAAAACAGAGATTGTTGATGCAGTCCTCTGAGGGATGGAAGAAGGAATATGGAACTATTAAACCTTACCGTTAGGGAATCCCCTGATACTGTGTCAAACTTTAGGGACACCCCAATCAATAGGCCATGCTCTTGATCCTGAGGCTTATACTCTTGTGATGCTTAGGTAGGTAGCTGAGAAGCTTAGCCTACCTATAGGCATACCTAAGAGTTACTTCTGGAGGACCTCTGTTGTTGGTCAGATGTGGTCTCAGTCTCTGTAAGCCCAACTCTGCAAATGAAATCATCGCCCTCCCCCCAGTGTGGGACATGACATCCAGGGGTGAAAGTCTCCCTGGCAACGTGGGAGATGACCCCCAGGGATGAATCCAGACCTGGCACTGTGGGATCAACAATTCTATCCTGACCGAAAGGGGGAAAAGAAGTGTAGTTAATAAAAAAATATTTAAGACTTCTAGCCTCCTATATTCTGGAGCAGCTAGAAGGAAAAATCTGAGAGGATCATATGGTAGCCCATGACAAACTCTGGGATCTGTCCTATAACTACTTGTTGAAGAGTGCTTTGAAAACAATTGCTTTTTTATTTCTTTGCTTGGTATGTATGTTATATTATACAATTAAAAAAGTTAAAAAAAAATCAATTGACCATAAAAAACAAAGCAGAGATTAGCAGACTGGGTAAAAAAAAGTATGTCCAATTCAAAGAATCACACGCTGTGATCAAGTGAGATTCCTCCCAGATATGCAAGGGTTTAATCCATTTATATTTATTTAGATTTTTGGATTTAAATTTTATCATCTTATTTTATATTTTCTATTTATTGTGTTTGTTACATCTTTTTTTTCTTTTTTTCCTGCCTTCTATTGATTGTGATGGTATTCATTTTCCCCCTTCTATTGGACTAGATACTTTTCATATATTATTCCTAAATATTATAGCCTTTCAAAGTAAGTTTTCTTTGTATTTTTGGTGCAAGGTGAAAGATGCTGACTTTATAGACTTTAGAATTCAGAAAAAATTTGTCTAAATACGTTTTTATAACTGTTCTTTTTAAAAAATAATATATATTTAATATATATATTATCTCCAAATATCACAGTCTTTCATGGTAGGGTTTTTTTAAACCTATACTTATTTCATGCCTTTTTTTTAATTTTTTCTTTTGCTTGAGAATATATTCAGATAATTGTATCAAAAAGAATTAAGAGGCGTTTGATTTTGATCCCTCACTATCTGGAAATATATTTATTTTACTCTCATACTTGAATGATGTAGTAGATCTAGGTCCACAGTCATTGGATTCATAACTGAAAGCCTTGCCCATGCAGTATTTGGGAGCAGGCTGGTGCCAGCCCATGTGGTTCTTGCTCCTCGGTAGACAGCCTGTGTTTGTTTTACTTGGTTAGTTGCTCCTTTGTTTTTTCTCTTGTTTTGAAATATGTTCTTAATCCTGGGAGTGCAACTATTTCAGTGATAGGGACCTTTTTCCTACCTTATAATGAGTGGGTTTCTGTGTTCTGAAGACTCAAATTTTTGGTCCTGTTAACTGTAATAATGATACCAATACCAAAGCTCTCAGATGTGAAATCCATTTTCCAGCAGTAAATTGAAGAGTATAGAATAAATTCCCTGTAAATTCTACCGGAAGCTCAATATTTGGAGCAAGAAAATCCTCAGCAACTTAGATACACACATGTAAAGAAAAGTTAGAAGAATTGTGTTCCAAGCAATACTGAATATGTTATGGTTGCCTATCAAATGGTAAGCATTAAGCTGCATGTAAAGTTTTGCCCATTTTTATGTTAATTCTAGAAATTTTGACTAGAAACATTAATCTTTGCTGTTCTATTTATTTTTTATTTTTTAGAGCCTTGGGAAGTTTCTTCACTGTCCCCCATTCTTTCCTTGAACTCCTGTTAGACAGGTGTTAGGACTTTTGGATCTGTCCTCCATGACACATCTTTTCCCTCATACTTTTATTTTCCTTGCCCTTTTGTACTATATTCTGAGGGATTCTCTTGGTTCAGTTTTTTCTTTTTTATTAAAGAAGTTGTAGGTTTATAGGAAAATCATTTTTGGCTCAGTTTTTCAGATCAAAACTGAATCTTCTTTCATGACTGCTGTGTTCTTCAGTCTATCTTTTGAGTTATTTTAATTGTAACTATCATGTTCTTAATTTCCAAAAATTCTTTTTCTCTTTAATAGGAGTCTATTGCCTTTTATGGATGTGATAGGCTTTTTTTTCTTTTTTAATATAAGGGCTTCTTTTCTTAATTTATTTCCTTTTATGTTCTTTTTTTGTTTTTTTGTGTGTGTGTGTTTTTGCGTGGGCTGGCACCAGGAATTGAACTCGGATCTCCGCAATGGCGGGCGAGAACTCTACCTGCTGAGCCACCGTGGCCCAGCTGTGATAGACTTTTTAATCTGTCTATATCAAACTTATCTGCTGTTCATCCATTTTCTGTATTAACCCTTTATCTAAGTTGTTTTCTCTCTTTGTTAAATTTGCTACCTTGTTCTCCTGCTGTTGACTTTTTTATTTAGATTTCGTCTTCTGTCCATATATATTAGAAAAATATTGATAGCTAGAGTGTATTTCTTTAGGTGAAAGGAGAACCCTGTTTTCCCTGGCAGTGAATATAGGTTGTACTTCTGAAAGCCCTAGGTCTCAGTGGTTGTTATTATGAGGCATGGGGGCTGGTGGTGGGGAAATCCCTTATGGCAGCCCTAGCACCCACTATGGGAGATTCCCTGGGCTAAATTCCCATTTGGGAGTCATGCACTCACCACTCTAATCCCATGGGCAGATACCAAAGTCAGCTGCACTCAGAGCATGGGCCTGGAAGCAGCTGTTCAGTCATCCTTTAATTATCCCAGCAATCACCCATGACCTGTTACTTTCCCCAGCTCAAATGACCACTGAGCTTGGAGTTGTTCTGGTATTCTCAAAAAACTCCCCTTTTGGGAAAGTATTCTTCTTCTCCTGTTGCAAATTTTTTTATTTAGTTGGAGTTTCACCATCAGTTTATTTCCATTTTGTTTTCTCTTTCAGAAATTGTACATTCTTCTAATCTACCAACTGGTACTTCTTTTGCCTTTCCTTCTGCTGTAGATTTATTTTTCACCTTTTATCCTGTTATTTCATTGATATTTTTGGAAGGAGGAGAAAGTATAAATGATAAGACTATCATATTGAACCAGAAAATCTTCTTAAGTCCATTTATTTACATATGAGAAAACCGAGGTCCAGAAAAAGAAAAGAGGAGAACAAACCCACAGAAACTTGTCCAAAGTTATGCAGTTAATACAAGCAGAACCAGGATTTAAATCTCAATCTACCTGGTTTCACAACATACCATTTATGTGCACACACACACACACACCCATGCAGGATGACCAAATGATTTAAATGATTTTGTTAGAAATGTACTACGGAGCATATTTAAATAGGTATTGTTCTTTCAGAGTAGACAACTCAGGAGGAAATTGTTGATCTATACGTGTACAGTGTACCTCTTTGGCAATACCTTCAAATCCTCTGCAAAGTCTTTTTTTGTAATGCAATTTTGATATATATTCACATACCGTATAATCATCCAAAATGTGCATTCAGTGGTTCACAGTGTAATCATATAGCTCTGCATTCATCACAATCGATTTTTGAATATTTTCATTACTCCAAAAAAAGTAAAAATAAGAATAAAAGTAAAAAAGAACACCCAAAGCATCCCATAACCCCCCTATTATTTACTTTTTTTTTTTGTCTTTATTTTCTTTCTCATCTGTCCATGCACTAGTTAAGGGGAGTGTCAGTCACAAGGTTTTCACAGTCACACAGTCAAACCTTAAAAGCTATATATTGATAAAATCATCTTTAAGAATCAAGGCAATTGGGTTACATATAGTTCCGCAGTGTCAAGTATTTCTCTCTAGCTACTCCAGTACAACAAAAACTGAAAGGGGATATCTACATACTTTATAAGAATAACCTCCAGAATGACCTCTTGGCTCTATTTAAAATCTCTCAGCCACTGAAACTTCATTTATCTTCCCCTTTTTGGTCAAGAAGACTTTCTCAATCCCATGATGCAGGGTCCTGGTTCTTCCCCGGGAGTCATGTTCCATGGAGATTTATATCTCTGGGAGTCATGTCAGTGGGGGAGGGCAGTGACTTCACCTGCACAACTGGCTTAGAGAGAGAGGCCACATCTGAGCAACAAAATAGATTCTCTGGGGTTGACTCTTAAGCATATAAGTAGGCTTAGCTTCTCCTTTGCAGGAATAAGTTTCGTAAGGGCAAGTCCCAAGATCAAGGGCCTGTCCCGTCATATTGGCAGTCCCCAGTGCTTATGAGAATATCAGGTCTTACCAGGTGGGATTTAATATTTCCACCTTTTTCTCTAGTCCCTCGAGTGGATTTTACAAATACTTTTTTATCTTCTGCCCACGTTACTCTGGGATGTATTAGGGCATCACACTAATCTATACAAACCAACAAGATCTCAACAAGTGAGATCTTGTTGGTTTGTATAACATGTAGTTATGGTGTTCAAATAAGCCGTCCATACAAGTTAAATTAGGTACTGTGCTACCGAAAATATAATTTTTGTAACAAACATCTCTTACTTTGATCTCAGACAGAAGTTGAAGTTTTAATATACTGTCAATATCATCTTTACCCTTTAGTCTGATTTGCATTAGTCTAACCAGATTAGTTTCATTCATATCTCTAATTGAGGTATGATCACTTGTTCAGTGTTTTTAACAGTTGCTGTGTAGGGTAATGCTGACTTTCATAGCTGCTGAATGCTGGCTCTGAGTCTCAGGTGTCACACAGATTCCTGAAGTTCCAGGGAATGGCCAGGTTATACACAAAGAGCCCAGCACCTCAGAATTTAGAAATAGCAGTTACCACTTGTGGTGTCTTTTTGAGTGTCTTCTTCAGATGTTCATCATTTGAGAATGGTTTGACTTTTGAAAATTTCCAAAATTATTTGGAACCAAATGTGTTGATCCAAAAAGAATAATACTGGTTTGTTTGTTTTTGTTTTTTTAATCAAAACCAAAGTTAGGTGTAACCATGAGTGTTTTTTTTTTTTTTAAGAACTTACAGACTGGTTAAAACAGTTTTGTGAAAATTCCAAAACTTATTGAAAACACCTTTAGAGTAAGTAAATGACCTCAAAGGAGCTGTTTTCTTCTTTTGTGAACATACTAATTTTGGTGTGCTTATTTTTTTTATAATTAAAAGATACTGGGCAATGTGACGGTGGCTCAGTGGTAGAATTCTTGCCTGCCATGCTAGAGACCTGGGTTCAATTCCCGGTGCCTGCCTATGCCAAAAAAAAAAAAGGTTATTAAATATTACTGGATTCGATTTCTCAAAGGTAGAAGGATTGAGAGTCATTGTGTGGAGTACAGGAGTGGGGCAGCTGTAGGTTATTGTCTCTGACAAGCTTCCTTCTTTAAATAATGATGGGGATTCCGTTGTTACTCCTCTGTAGTCATTTGTTGTTTTTGGTTGTTTTTATTTGCTTCATTCTTACGGAGCTTACAGAATTTGATTTGTGAATATTTGTTGTGATTGAGTACCAGCACCTGGTATAATCAAGGTTTAACCGAAATTTCTGGAATTTAGATTATTTCCAATATTTTTCTAGTATATTAGTACAGAAATAATCACAAAGGTTTAATTAATCCCTACAGAAAAACTTTCTAGAAAATGCATATATTCTTTTCTTCATTTAGAAACATAATTCAAACAATTTTCATCTTAGTCATCATTATAAACATCAATAATTAAACTGTTGTTTTACACTTACAATCTCAGATTAACAACTGTAGAGCTTTGTCCATTTGCTAAGTGGCCCCAGACTACTATGCTTTTGTAGTTTCTCTTCCTCCTTTTATAGCACTTGGTTTTGTTTTGCTTGCAGCTCTTGTTTCATAGCGATGACACTGTTCCTACACCAGCATTTTGAATGTGCTGCGTAGACTGAAAAAGCTCTTAACCAAAATTGATATAGTTATCTTGAAGTAAATAATTTCTGACAATGCCCTGAGTCTCCTATCACAACATCAAACTTTGTGTAAACTCAACATCAGATTTTCTTTGATTCACTTTCTCACTTTTTATATGGCCATATTCTAGATAGTCTAAGTTTCTGTGTAAGTGACCTTTGGTATCATTGAGATAATATTTTAGAAGGTAATCTCATTCTACTCTGCACTATAGTACTTCTGAAATTGTTGTCACCTTCTCCCTCATTGTGCAATGACTTCTTTTCTTCTTTAATCAGGATTACCTGAACTGGAATTGGAAGCAATTGATAACCAGTTTGGACAACCAGGACCGGGTGATCAGATTTCATGGGCAAATAATACAGTGACAGCTGGAAATCAGAGCAAAACAGAAGAGTAAGTAATGTTTTGTATTTTACAAGGTATCAGATACTAACTTTTAAAACAAAGAACTACTTTTCCTAGTCTAGATTCTAGGACATATTGGTATTTTATAAGATGTTAATAGATGTAAAGGTTTAGTGAAAAAAAAAGTCATAGTGGGTTGAAGTCAGAGTTAAACAGATTTATTTAATGCAGGACACAAGGCTAGTGTACATTATAATCACCAAGAGATATAGTATACAGCTATTATTTTATACCTCATATCTTACTTTGTTTTGATTGACTACCATAATATTTCTGGAACCTGTGAATGAAGTGGCCTCAGTATAATAATTATGTTGTTCCTAAGCTTTTATTTATATAATTATCTTGTCCAGTTTTTCTCTTTGTTTGTAACAAGAGGGTATAAGGAGGAAAGGTACTTTATCTGTCCAGTGTCCCATCTTGACTAAAATTGAATTTTTTAGTCTACACTGACTGCTCTACTCCCTTACACAGCGATAACTGGATAGCTTCAGTGTAACTTAGAACCCTAACTCTGAGCTGTGTTCCCAGTTACATTCCCAAAAGAAGAATTCTTATATTCATTTTCCTATATTAATAATTTTTTCTATATATTTCTGAGTTTTATGCATCGTTTCATGTTGGTTTTGATTAGACTACATATTTTCTACATGTAGTCAATGAATATTCTGTTGCATGTTTCATTTTTTAGTGTGATTTCTTTTATAAGTAGTAATCTTGTCATGTTGTCAGTATGATCCATTAGTCTGAAAGTTAGGTAATATGATTTGACTATTTTCATTATGGTTCAATTATCAACAGTTAATGACATCCATAGAATAAATGAAATAAGTAGAATAAATCTGAATATAGTCTACATGACTTTTTAAGGGGAGAGGGTTTGGCTAATTTTTAGTTTTTGCTTTTGTTAAAAATTCTTTTCCCTTTCATAACTATATTTGATTAATTTTTCAGGCTATTTTTGTAAGCTAGTATGAAGAATCTGGAAACAGTGTTCAGTGATTGACAAAATAATGAAAAATATATTCAGGCTTCATACCAAATGTTCATTTGATTCCTACACATTAAGTATAGAACATTTCATTGCATTAGAGTTGATTGCAGGGCATCTCGAATTTTCTCAAACCAAAATTTTTGGGGGGTACATGAGTGATAGAATTCTTGCCCTCCATACGTGACACCCAGATTCAGTTCTCAGCCCATGCACTCCAGAAAAAAAAATTCAACAAATGGTGCTGCAATAATGAAATTTCACATGGAAAAGAATGAAATGTGATCCCCGCCACACAGCATACAAAATATATATATATATATATATATATATTTCCTATTATCAATCTTGAACTTTCTTATCTTTTCTTCCTGCAGCCAGTGTATTAGTTCACAGTTAGATGAGCTTCTCTGTCCACCAACAACAGTAGAAGGAAGAAATGATGAGAAGGCTCTTCTTGAACAGCTGGTATCCTTCCTCAGTGGCAAAGATGAAACTGAGCTGGCTGAACTAGACAGAGCTCTCGGAATTGATAAACTTGTTCAGGTATTTACCAAAGTTGTCATTCTTTAAATCATGTAGCTCCAGAAAACTATAAAGTGATTATTAAGCAAGATTTTTCAATATTGTTCCCATTATATGTTGGCTATTTTATCATTTACCCCTATATTAGTCAGGGTTTTCCAGGGAAATAGAACCAAGAGGAAATTTATATGTGTGTCTGTTTGTAAATATGAGATTTACTGGAGGAATTGGCTCATGCAGCTTTGGGAATGACAGCCCAAATTATGTAGGGCAGACTACAAGCTGGGACCTCCAGTGGAAGTTTCAGAACCCTACGGAAACCCTGGGAAAAATCCTGGGAAAGTTTCTTCCCAGGAGAAGCTGGCTAGATGAAGTAGAGCAGGGATAGAAGTTCTTTCTGACTGCTGAAGTCATCAGTTCTCCCTTTAAGGCCTTCAGTTGATTGGATGCGACTTCTCTCATTGCTGAAGGCATTCTTTGTTGATTGTAGGTGTAATCAGCCATGTGCAGTCTGACTAATGGTTTAAGTCCAGGAAATAACCTCACAGTAGCAATCAGGCTACTCAAGTTGCTTGCTTGACCAGCAACTGGGTACTATAACTTAGCTAAGTTGACATATGAATTTAACCATCACATGCCATTTTGGAAATTATCAAAATATATAATACCTACATAATGGGGTTTTTAAACAAAAAGTATCATAATAATTCATGAAATTTAAAAATTGGAAAATCATTGCCTTTTACCATCCAGTAGAATCTTGCAAGCTCCAGCTAAAATAGAATCCAAATTTACATCTACACTTCTTATTTTAACAATTAATTTATACTTCACTCCTATTTGTCTTCAACCTGTAAATTTCATTATTTTCCAACTTCCAGGTTAGCATTTTTCAGACTGTGGGGTAATGAAATTAATTAAATGCACCATGGTCAGCATTTTCTTAATAGAATAAAATAGTGTAGAATAGAATGTTTCAGGAGGGCATAGTTTGTAAAACCTGGGAAGTTATGTTTTGTGAAACTCTCTTTCGCTTCACACACATACATGTTTATGCATGTAACAGGTCACAATTTAAGATATATTTCTTACAGTGAGTAATAGTCAAAAGTTTAAAGTTAAAACTCTGTGGCATTCCATGCATCAGCTATGAATTTTTTTTTCAAATAAGATAATTGATCCCTCTTTTAGGAACCTACTTCTCATGGTAAACTACTAAAATGTAGTTTGCTGATTTTTAGGTGCTGCATTAAAATTCTTTTCCAACTTTTTAGCTTCCTTTCCTTGGCTTATGGCCTTTTTTTTAATGCTTAAGTAAGTATCTTTCAACATAAAAGACAAAGCTTGTGGCAAAAATATTTTAACAAAACTTCTTTTTGTATATTCATCATGATCATTTCTTAGAACATTTGCATCAATTCAGAAAAAGAAATAAAAAGAAAACAGAAAAAATTCATTCATACCATAACCCTTACCCCTCCACTTCATTGATCACTAGCATTTCAATCTACTAAATTTGTTTAAACATTTGTTCCCCCTACTATTTATTTATTTTTAATCTATATGTTTTACCCATCTGTTGATAAGGTAGAAAAAGGAGCATCAGACACAAGGTTTTCACAGTCACACAGTCACATTGCAAAAGCTATATCATTAGACAATCATTTTCAAGAAACATGGCTACTGGAACACAGCTCTACATTTTCAGGCAGTTCCCTCCAGCCTCTCCATTACACCTTAGCTAAAAAGGTGGTATTATTTAGTGCTTAAGAATAACCTCCAGGATAACCTCAAGACTCTCTTTGGAATCTCTCAGCTGTTGACACTTTATTTTGTCTCATTTCTCTCTTCCCCCTTTTGGTCGAGAAGGTTTTCTCAATTGCTTGCTGTTGAGTCCCAGCTCATTCTAGGATTTCTATCCCACATTGCCAGGAAGGTCCACACCCCTGGGAGTCATGTCCCACGTAGAGAGGAAGAGGGCATTGAGTTTGCTTGTCATGTTGACTGAGAGAGAGAGGTATGACCTTTATTTTAACCATATTTTCATCTCTTTTGAGATTTTAAACATCTCAGTTAATCTGTTATCAATCTAAAGCAGCTTCCCTAAGCAGTTCCTTTAGGTAGGAAGCTCTTGGAAAGAATGAATTCAGATGAATGTGTTATGATGACAAGTTTTAGAAGTAATTTTGCTCTCAGATCCAAAATTATATGCAGAAACATGTCATTTCTTGGCAGAAATGTATTTGTAAAATGTTTTGGCTTTTTTCTAACAGGGGGGTGGATTAGATGTATTGTCAGAGAGATTTCCACCACAACAAGCAACGCCGCCTCTGATGATGGAGGAAAGACCCAACCTTTACTCCCAGCCTTACTCTTCCCCTTCTCCCACTGCCAGTCTCCCTAGCCCTTTCCAGGGTATGGTTAGGCAAAAACCATCACTAGGAAATATGCCTGTTCAAGTAACACCTCCCCGAGGTGCTTTTTCACCTGGCATGGGCATGCAGCCCAGGCAAGCACTAAACAGACCTCCAGCTGCACCTAATCAACTTCGACTTCAATTACAACAACGTTTACAGGGACAGCAGCAGGTGAGTACTTCTGTTTCGTGGGTAATGCTTTTTAAAGAAAGGCATGCACCACAGTGTCTCGGTAAAAAGAAGGCAGCCCAATTGCTGTAGTAACTATGTTGAGTCCATTCCCAGAACCTTTACAGAAGATTAAGAGAACCATCCTTGATTTGGTCCTAGGATACAGAAAAGGGACCCTAACAAAGTATTTTATGCCCCATAGTTTAAAAACAATCTAATTTTGTTTTTCAAGATTAAAAAAATTTAGAATGAACATCATCTGATTATAAAATTAATGAAGAGAAACAAAGCTTAATTTACAAAGTAGAGCATTAAGAAATAATGCTATGGGCGGGCTACGGTGGCTCAGCAGGCAGGAATGCTTGCCTGTGATGCCAGAGGACCCAGGTTCGATTCCCAGTGCCTGCCCATGTGAAAAAAAAAAAGAAAAGAAATAATACTATGATTGTTGGAAGAAAAATTGGGCTATTTTGATGTTGGGATAATTGAAGTCCAGCAATACTGCTATTTTAGGAGAACAGAGAAAAGGTGAGTTTGGGGGACCTGGGAGTTGTGGGTGAGTTAAATTTCTCTCGTGTAGGTATAATGGCATAAGTATTGAAGATTGTTTAAGCATCAGATATGGAGAGAGTCAAAAGGACTCAAACATTAAATGGTTAAAAGTGTTATCTCTGTGATGTGGGAAAGAAGCTGTAGGTTGTTACTTCTTGTTAATATTTGTAGCAACAAGGAAAGAAAAAATAGATCAACTCAAAGTAGTAAAACAATAGAGAAATATATTTTTTCTCAATCACAATGATCTAAAATAGAGAAAGTTATGGTAGCTCCAGAGACTCAGAGATATAGCAAGGAACTAGATTCTTTCTTATTTTTGCTCTTCTGTATCTCTTGGCATGTCAGTAAAATAGCTGCCATGGTGACACACATATTACATGCAAACAAAACTATATCTAGCAGGAGAAAAGGGACTATTTCTTTCCTATGCATCTCTTTTCAGAAACCAGAAAACTTTTTCCAGAAGGCTTTCTTCCTTTCTCTCTCCCTCCCCCCCACTAAAGAAACAAAGAAAGAATGAAAACCCCACATCTGGCTAGCCAGAATGAGAACTGTGCTACATGTACTTGCTTAAACAGGTGTCAGCAGTGTTTGGCTTCGAGTTCTCAGGGACCCTTTGAGTCTGGTGGTCCCGAATGGTCAGCTGGAAAAAATCCCATTCTGTCATCATGGAAGAAGGGGAGAGTAAATAGCTGTGGCTTAGCAATAATAATACCTGATAAAATCAGTAAATTGAGGTTTATATGTATTATTAAATTGGTGAACTGAGATGGTTCATCTCTCCTTTCTTCTGCTTTAAATTCCATTTAACGATGGGTTTTATATTTTGGATAAATAAATTTGTATCAGTGCAGAAAAAAAAGAGAATACCACCAGTGTACTAAAAAATTTAGTAATTTTGAAATATAGAAAGCAAACATGAGAAAAAAAACAAGTATATCATTTGTAGATAATCTGATTGCTTACATATAAAATCCAAGAGGATCTCCAGAAAACTTAGAACTAATAAAAAAACTCACGTTTTCTAGATAAATGAACAAAAACAAAGATTAATGAAAATCCTTTTTACTAGCCACAATTAATTAGAAAATACAATTTCAAAAGGTAAACACACTGTGTAAAACTTAGAAATGTATAGCTCATAATTGAAAGACATAAAGAAGAGCCAAATTAAAGATATTCATGAATTCAGAGACTCACTATGCTAAAGATGGCAGAAGTTCCAAAATTAATTTATAAATTTAGTGTTTCCAATCGAAGTCTCAACCTGTAATTTGCAGATAGATGCTAAATTTCATTTGGAAGCATGAATATAATCTTGGAGCAGAATGAGGGTGAAACCTGCCCTAGCAATTCTCAAGCTTTACAACAGCTCTTTAGAAATTAAAACCTCATGGAACTGCTATAGGGACAGAGAGCTCTCCCAGATGAAACAATACCGAGACAT
Organism: Tamandua tetradactyla; assembly: GCF_023851605.1. Taxonomy (NCBI): domain Eukaryota; kingdom Metazoa; phylum Chordata; class Mammalia; order Pilosa; family Myrmecophagidae; genus Tamandua; species Tamandua tetradactyla. The sequence goes on from NC_135329.1 coordinate 8,054,027, forward strand.
ATATAAAAACCTCCTAGGTGACTGAGGTGGCAATCAGTGAGGAAGGATGGCCTATGTAATAAATACTGGTACATCTGGCTATACATGAGAGGGAAAAAGTAAATTAGATCCTTATCTCATACCATGACCAAAAATAACTTCTAGGTGTTTTAATGACCTGCATGTGAATGAAAGCATCTCTTTGGCATCTTAAGAAAAGACAAATAAGAAAAGGTTGAAGTTTATGCTGAAATTTAAAACTTCTAAGGGAAGCAATACTATAAACAAGGTTAAAAGACAAGCCACACCAAATAAGTCCTGAAACCCAGAGGGGCCAGCCTCTCCAGAACATCACTAGTTCCATTATGAAAAAGTTAAAATCAGTATAGTTCAAATACCCCTAACGATTGAGAAAAAGATCAAAGGAAAAGGAAGAGTTAGAGAAAATAGGACTTAACAAATGAATGTGACAGCTGAATCGTTCTATCAAGAGTCTGTGACCAGCTAGAAAGAAAAACCCAAAATTGTGAAATTGTAACCACACCAAACTCTGAAATCTATTTTATAATTACTTGTTACATGAAATTTATAGCTTTTTTGTATATATGTTATATTTCACAATCAGAAAATGTTTTTTTTAAAAAAAGATAAGCCACTGACTCAGAGAAGATATTTGCAATACCACATAACTGACAAAGGATTCATATCCTGAATATATCGAGCTTGTAATATGGTGTTCATAATATAATTACCTCACTAGATTAATATTTTCTGTTAGTTATGGTCATATCTGCCGCTTGCCCCTTTCCTCTTCACAAACACAGGAGACTGTAAACCTCTCATAGGCAGGGATTTGTCACAGTGCCTGATGATTTGAGAAAAGAAAAAAAGGCATACTCCGATCTACATTTTTTTTTTTTTATGAATTATAAAATCAGTTTAAAAATAGATCTATCACTTCTTGGCCTTTTGGCTAAGATCAAGTATACAAGTAGATCTGATTTTTTGGCGCTAAGTAAATCTCATTGACTGGTATGTGGTACACAAAGAGTAAAAGATTCTAAAATTTTTAATTTGATTATACAGTTGTGAATAATCGCAGCTTGTGGTCAGGGGAAGGAAAGGCATCCTATAAAGCCAGTATAGCTGCACTGGTTGAGACTTTTTAAAAAGAGGAAGAGCTGATGATTCAGAACAAAAACAAATCCTGAAAAATTAACTTAATTTATTTAAACATGTACATGGTCTGTTGAGTTTAAATAATATATAGATTTTGATACTTGAGTCCCTTTGACTTTTAAGCCTATAGTATTGATATCTTTATTTTTGAAACGATTTAGGATGATTTATTCTATTCCGCAGTGCCCAAAAGTTGTCATTTTAATATTAACTTTTCTTTTTTTAGATTTTCTCTCAATTCAGTTTGTTTTCTGATCTAATGCAAGCCTGAGAAAGTGAATGAAACCAGAATTTTTGGCCTGTTTGGGCATGAGTCATTTAATCACTGTTCATAGTTTTTTGAAAAAACTTATAAAAGTTTTAAAGGCTTTTCAACTTACATATAGGGTAATTATGTAAAAATATACTGATTCAAATATATATGTATACTGATTCATTAATAGACTTCATGTAATACAAAAATGTATTAATACATTTCAGTGTATTTTGTGTATGATTTACAAGTAAGTACCATAGCAACATAAAATAGTATTAATACTATTGCTGTTATCTCTCTGAGCAGTTTATTCTTAGCAAATTAACAAGGAAGAAATTTTTTAAGCTGTATATTGTTTAAAGAAATCCCACTTCCAAGGTTACTTGTTTTACAACCAGATAAATTTAAGACAGGCCCATGACCTGATGCCCTAAGCCTGATCTAAACAGCATCTTCAAACTGATGTTCCAAAGAAAGATTGTTTTAGGAGATAAGATATTAATGGTTATACATCAGAAGAACGGGACTTTGATCAAATCAGTTGCAAAGTGCATCCTCTTTTTGAAGATCCACAATGTGCTCTGACCAATTAAAGACTCATAAAATTACTGCAGTAAAGAAGTAATTTCACCTTATGTAACCCATCATTTCCAACACACAATACAGCCCAGCATGCTATTTTCCTGGCACATCTATTAATATCCTGCAGAACAATATTCTTTAGAACACCAATTTGGGAAATGCTGATCTAAAGTAATTACTTCTTCTAGTTAAATAAATAGTCCATTTTCTCAGACCATTTGTTTCTTACATAATTCCCTCCAGCTAATGAAATCACACTGTACTTTTGCCAAATTCGTACCCATCAGACAGGCACCCTCCTGCCTGAAGGCACCCTTTTGAAAAGTACCTCAACTTTTCCAATCATCTTCCAAACGTTTGTAGTATGTGCCTTTGTTCTTAGCTTTTTTATTCACAGTATTTTAAGGCCTAGGGCGATGTATCATCTCTCTCCATTATTGCAATTACCTGAAATATCTAGGATTTTAACATCTTTTTAAAAAAAGAGTGTGTTCTGCTTTCAACTGCTCTGCCATAGTCTTCTACACAGTCAATATTTCATAAATATTGGGAATTGCCAGCCTTTTAGCAAATACATGTGGTAAACAATCTTACTGGACCTGTAATACTAAAACTTATTTAATAATCAATAGTTTGTGATTCTGTAAGGATTATGTTATGTTTGTATGTAGAAATGTGATATCTCATTGTTGCTATTTTTCCCTAGTTGATACACCAAAATCGGCAAGCTCTCTTGAACCAGTTTGCAGCATCTGCTCCTGTCGGCATCAATATGAGATCAGGCATACAGCAGCAGATTACACCTCAGGTAGTGCTGATAGTACTTCTCTAAGCCAAGCAGTATTCCTTAAAGTATTGATTTAATCAAAGTTCCTTAAAGTATTAATTGATCTTTTGAATGGTGTGTAGGTTGACATTTTTTTGTTTTATTTTGTTTTTTGTGGGTTGCTATTTTAATGATGTATATAGTATTGTTTTCTTCTAGAATGATTTCATAATCTACTTGTGATACCTTATTGATATTTGATTGAAAACAGATGGTTCTTTACTTTGTTTTGTCTTATTGTTATTGTTGTTATTGTTATTGGATACCAGATGTCCAAGGAAAGCTCTGACTGAATAGTACCAATAACAAGAAGTCTGAGATATAAAACTGTGTGGATGGTGTCTGAAACCTGATCCAAACCCAGTCACATTGCTGCATCCTACCTTGTTGTCTTTGCTTAGTCTTAGCATTTTGTACCTTTTATTTATTTTAAAGATCCTTGTATATGAACCCAGGGCCACTGGAATTTTACAAAGAAAAAGAATTAGTTAGCTTTCTAAGTAATACCTAGAACTCACTCCCTGTTTTACTTCCAACATACTTTAATAATTTTGCTTCAACCACTAATTTATGTTTCCTTAACTAAGGAAAAATCTGAGAGATGATGGATTTTGGAGAGGGTCCAAACAAAACTCTTCTCTATAAAATGGACCTACATGAATTTGGGGTAAATACAGGAAGCCAGCACTAACCAAAGGGATAAATATTGACAGAAGCTGCTAGTAAGCAGCCGATACTGGCTCACGGGTCCAGAGTTTGGTTGTCTCCATCTTATAAATTATAAACCTCGGTGGTTACCTCATGCAAACATAATTAGATTGTAAGAAAACAAAACTCCGCTTTTGGAATTTGCATAAAGGTAATTTCTACCAGAGATTCATATCACACGCTTTCTTCCAAATTGGACCATATCTAATTGGCAAGTTTAATTTTAATGGAGCTGTATGCTTTAATCAGATCCTCACTATGAATGAAAAATTGACATTTTCTGAAAAAGGGACATGCTGTGTCATTTTGCTTGTTAGACTGAAAAATGATGTCAGCCTAATTTTACCATTTCTTATCCAAATATATTATAGCTATTGAACTACTTACTCTAATGCCTAAAATAGTGTTTCACTGCAATATGGTATAGCTATTTGCATTTATTATTTTATTTCTAATTAATTTTTTTCTTGTTAAGTGATAATTGGTTTGGCATTGGAGCATTTCTGAATCTTCATTTTTTAATGTATTTGTAGGTTTTTCTGATCGCACAAGTGATGCATGTTCATTTCAGACAATTTAGAAAGTATAGAAAAGCATAGTGAAGAAAATTAAAATCACCTATCATTGTATTTTATTCATGTAAATTAAATAGAAAAATGATCTCAGTGAGAAAGGGAGAAACTTAAGTTTCTCCGTATTAGAAACCATAAAGTTTTAGAAATAGGGAAAAAAAACAAACTAATATCAGATAAAATAGAAGTCATTAAGCACATTTTCTTTCTCTTCCTCATGGTTTTCATGTTTCTCATAACAATTTTAAAGGACTAAATTATAACGCTAATGAAAACATAACTTTCTTCGACTTTTCTCAAAGAGTTCTGTGTGACTTTTAATTGGGAATTTGCATTTAACCTGCTCTAAAGGTCAGATATTGTTTAAGTGTTTCTCAACACTATAAGCTATAAAATGTACATAATCTTCTGTTTTGTGATTATTACTTAAGAAGTTTTCTTCCTTTTCTGTTTTAGTTTCCCTTGTACATTGATAATTGCTACATAATCTGTTGACCAAAGATACTAGGCTTTATCCCATAAGTTTTTCATGATAGGTTATGATTATAACTTTAATAAATGAGAGTTTTTCTCTCTTGCAGCCACCACTGAATGCCCAAATGCTGGCCCAGCGCCAGCGTGAGTTGTACAGTCAACAGCACCGACAGAGGCAGCTAATACAGCAGCAGAGAGCCATGCTCATGAGGCAACAAAGCTTTGGGAACAACCTTCCTCCCTCATCTGGACTGCCAGTTCAGATGGGAACCCCCCGTCTTCCTCAGGGTGCTCCACAGCAATTCCCCTACCCACCAAACTATGGTTCAAATCCCGGAACCCCCCCTGCTTCTACCAGCCCGTTTTCACAACTGGCAGCAAATCCAGAGGCATCGTTGGCCAACCGCAACAGCATGGTGAACAGAGGCATGGCAGCCAACATGGGAGGACAGTTTGGCACTGGAATCAGTCCTCAGATGCAGCAGAACGTCTTCCAGTATCCAGGAGCAGGTAGGAGGATCACAACTATGTTGACTGTATAAAGTAATACATGCAGCACAGGTCTCTCTCTATATATATTTAAGTTCCCTGACATTGAGGCCATGTGCCGCAGAGGAAAAGTACTGGCCTGGGAGTCAGGAGCTCCAGGCTCCAGAGTTGGCTGTTGCCATTAAATGGTCGAACAGGTTGAGGCTTATCTCTCCCAGACCTGAGAGGATTAAACTAAAGGACCCAGAAGGGCCCATCTAATTCTAAAATGTTACCATTCTGTACACAAAGCACAGCCTCTTATTTTCTACTTTCCTCTCATGGATCCCTATGAGACACTAATGAAAATCCTCCCCAGATGGTAGGCTTATATACATTCAAACAAAAATTTTCCTACAGTTTTTTCAGTGTCTTGGAGATTCTGTTTTTGATAGTCCACATTAGGATAATCAGTCTTCAAAAAGAATGGTATCTCAGACTTCTCTTTGGTTTCACTAATCTTAACTGCTAAGGTTGTAATTCCTCAGCAATATCAGTCAACTTTCTTGCTTCCAAAATTTTTTTTTTAATCTTTCACCTGCACTCTCTTCCGTTTTCTTTGTCTTAGGTGATACCTTTTTTTTTTTTTTAATTCCTTTGCTATCATTCTGTAGAGCTTCTAATAGATGGAGGTGAGAAAGCATATTGTGCATAATGAAACTTTTATGCTAAGTTAATGGCCCATTATTGAAAAAAAAAGAAACAAATCTCTGGATTGGATAAATGAAACAAAAACTAAATTTTCAGACTGCTTAAAGATGAATTTCAATGAGGAAGCTGCTTTTAGAACTGAAATAAAAATTTGAAGTTGTATAAAGATTTTTGACATGGCAATATGCTTATCAACTTTGACAGCCAAATCAATTTAGAGTTTTCATTCTGATGGCAACAAGTGCTAAAATCCTTTTACTATTAAAATAAGTACCTATGGAGACTTCTATCAAAAGAGCATCAGAATTCTCTAAGACATTTTCATCAAAATTATGCCACATCGGTTCTTTTGTCTTTGAGAGGATGCAGTCTTCTTTGGCTGGTTTCTATCACAGACATAATGGGTATGAGCAAGAAAATTATTATAAATCCGTATTTTAATTATAAGGTCTGTACAGGAATGGCTTTCAAAAGTGTTCTGTTTTTATGTGTCTTAAGATTTCTGTATGCAAAGAATTTAACAAGGCTTTTTTACTTAACTCTAGCCTGCAGAAGCACTTTCTACAACATTTAGAAGATTTATATAGTTAACTGTTTCCTAGACCCTCTCCTAAAATGACAGGTTGACCAGAATAGCATCATTCACGATATTGATTGCAGAGTCTTAAATCAAAAGATTTATATCATTTATTGAGAAAGAAAAGAACTAACTACAACTAAGCCAAACCAATAAAATCCTGATCAACTACTCTAAGGGTTGGTGGTTTTTTATCACTTAAAAAAAAAATAGTACTTCTATCACATTTCAGTCATGCACATTAAAATCTGTTCTCTGGAAAGCCAAAACAGGAAAACTTCATATCCTGCTCCCATTCCTTGACAAAGCCACTTGAAAAAGCAGTGCTTCAAAACCCTGATTCTAATGAAGTTGACAGGCTTTCTTTCCAAATTATGGGTCTAGTCTTTGATCTATTATATGCTACAAACAACACAGTAAATTGAGATAATGGATGGAGTTTCCTTCTTCACCAAGCAGAATGATCATATGTGTCTCCACCCATCATAAGTGCTCTATCTGGTACCTGGATTTTTCTTCCAGCCCAACTTTCAATTTTGTAAAATAATAACTTTTCTTTAATAAAGTCAGCATCCATATTTCCAACAAAACCCACAGGCTAGGTATAGTGGACAGAGCACTAGTTTCTTCAAGTTACATACTGAAAGGAAATGGCAAAGCTATTAGTTCTTCCATGAACTGCTTCAAAATAATAGAGGAAAAACTGTTAGTTTTTCTGGACAGTTTAAGAACATTTAAAAATGCAGTGCTTGGTGATAGGGGGCAAGATGGTGACTTAGTGAGGTGTGGAATTTAGTTTGTCCTCCAGAGCAGCTAGTAAATAGCCAGGAACAGTACAGAACAACTGCTAGGGGAACATTAGTGACTGGACACACAGCAAACACTAGTTTGGACCAGGTGGACCAGCTGAGATCCCACACAGAACTGTAAGTCCCCCAAGCCAGGAGGCCTGTGCCCCTCCCCCATGGGCTTGGCAGGTTGGTTCCCTAAGGGGAAAGGAAACAGACTTTACCAGCAGCAAGGGCTTAGTTCAACCAAACTCCAGTTACAGAATTAACGAAATCTGACTATTGAAAATAGTCCCCCAGCACAGATAAACCTGAAATAAGCACTAAAGGTGCTATGAGTTTTGCCCCCCACAGAGAAGGGTGGAACTGCCTAGAAGGGGGTGGGGACAAGCCTTTTGAGTCAGAAAACACAACATGCTGGAAAAAGGACTGGACTCCAGGAAAAGGAGGCACATAGAACCTGGAGATACATAGAGCCACTAGCTGACTTAAGCTCTTGATCAATAAACCCAAGGAGCAAAGACTTTTTTTTTGCTTGTTTCTGCTCCTTAACAGCTCCTTAGATAGAACTGGAAGCATTCTCAGGCTCCAGCACTGCCCCAGGCAAGGGGGGAATTAAACTTTTCTGACATAGAAAGTAACTACTCCGGTGAAAGGAGTTAATTCCCTAAAGAGTGTATCTTCCCCAAGAGAAAAGTGGGGCCCAACTCGAGTGGAATCCCTCCTTCAAGGAATTCAGGCTCCAGGGACTGGAAAACTGAAGCAATTATAGCCATCCTACCATCTCACCTCTGTCTCAGCCACAGCCATGGCAGGGAGAGTCTGCTGAAGTTAAAGGCACCACATCACTTTTCGCTAGTGGGAAGCCACAGGCAGATAAGTACTACATGCTAGGCATGATAGGAAAACCACAGAGTCTAGAAGTTTCATAGGAAAGGCTGTCAACCTGCTGGGTCTCACCCTCAGGGAAAACTAATTCTAGCTACACTTTCCTGCTGAGGCATAGGCCTGTCTGGTTGGGGATAATCTGAATGGGGACTGTATTATATGAGGAAACCCTCCTCAAAAAAAAAAAAGGCTCCTTATAGGGCAAGAAACAGAAAAACAAGAACTGAAAAATTCTCATCAGTTTAACAGAACATATACTAGGGGTCTAGAATAAGTTGAACTGAATGTCAAAGAACAGGTAGGGAACAAAGTCATTCAGCAAGAAATCTTGGGTAAAAGAATGAAAACAACCTCCAGAATAAAGTAATTAAGGAAATCAAATACCTAGACACCAGCAAAAAGTAATAACTCATACTAGGAAAATCAAAGATGTGACCCAGTTAAAGGAACAAACCAACACTTCAAATGAGACACAGGAGTTGAAACAACTAATTCAGGATGTTCAAACAGACATGGAAAAATCTCATAAAAATCAAATCATCAAGTTGAGGGAGGATATAAAGAAGACATTGAGCAAACAAAAAGAACTCGAAAATTTGAGAAAACAGAACTTATGGGACTGAAAGGCACAATAGAAGAGATGAAAAAACAATGGAAATATACAAGAATAGATTTGAAGAGGCAGAAGAAAGGATTAGTGAGCTAGAGGACTGGACATCTGAAATCCCACACACTAAAGAAAATTTAGGGAAAAGAATGGAAAAATACGAGCAGGGTGTGCCAGAATGTATGTGTTGTGGGTCTCAAAAAAGAAAAGTCCAGAACCAGATAGCATCACTTGTGAATTCTAACAAGCATTCAAGAAAGAATTAGTGCCAATCCTGCTCAAACTCTTCAAAAAAAATTGAAGAGGGAAAGCTACCTAACTAGTTCTATAAAGCCACTGTCACCCTAATACCAAAGCCAGACAAGGATACTACAAGGAAAGAAAATTACAAACGAATCTCTCTAATGAATATAGATGCAAAAATACTCAACAAAATGCTTGCAAATCAAATGCAGCAGCACATTTAAGGAATGATGCACCATAGCCAAGTGGGATTTATTCCAGGTATGCAAGGATGGTTCAACATAAGGAAGTCAATTAATGTATTGCACCCATGTGGAAGGGTTGAGTGTGTGCCCCAGAAATGGAAGAGAGCCCAGGGGTGGCCCTGATGCCTGGAGAGAGTGGAGCCCAGAGGTGGTCTCTTCGATGTTCCCCAAGGTTGATTTGGAAAGAGGCTGGCCACTGCATATAGGCCCTTGGAAGGGGTGTGTTCTAGTTTGCTAGCTGCCGGAATGCAACACACCAGAGACGGATTGGCTTTTAATAAAAGGGGATTTATTTTGTTGGTTCTTCAGAGGAAAGGCAGCTAACTTTCCACTGAGGTTCTTTCTTACGTGGAAGGCACAAAATGGTCTCTGCTGGTCTTCTCTCCAGGCCCCTGGGTTCCAACAACTTTCCCCGGGGTGATTTCTTTCTCCATCTCCAAGGGCCCGGGCTGAGCTGCAAGTGCTGAGATGAGGAATGCCAAGCTGCTGGACTGTGCTACATTGCGTTCTCTCATTTAAGCACAAGCCAATTAAGTTAAACGTCACTCATTGCAGCAGACACGCCTCCTAGCCGACTGCGGATGTAATTAGCAACAGATGAGATTCACCTACCGTTCGTTGGCTTATGTCCGCAGCAACAAGATTAGGTATGCTCACCTGGCCAAGTTGACAACTGAATCTAACTAACACAGGGTGGGACTGCCACTTTCTACAGCCGAAGGATAAATGACTTTCAGACTTTGAAATCCAATGGTGTTTGCCTGCAAGTTTTCCTTTCAGTTTCTCCCTATGGATCTGGTGTTTATCCTCCTTTGCATATTGGCATCAGATAACTTGTTTTGAGATTCACAGGCCCACAGCAAGAAGAGAAGTTTTTGCACCTGTTTAAAGTGATGCTTGAAGTTGCCAAGTTGACAAGGGATGGACATCTGTTAGTTAGATTCACTTGTCAACTTGGCCAGGTGAGCATACCTAGTCTTGTTGCTGCAGACATAAGCCAATGGTATGTGAACCTCATCTGTTGCTAATTACATCTGCATCTGCACTCGGCTAGGAGGTGTGTCTGCTGCAATGAGTGACGTTTGACTTAATTGGCTGGTGCTTAAATGAGAGAGGGCAATGTAGCACAGCTAAGCAGCTCGGCATTCCTCATCTCAGCACTTGCAGCTCAGCCCAGGCCTTTGGAGATGCAGAAAGAAGTCACCCCGGGGAAAGTTGTTGGAATCCAGGGGCCTGGAGAGAAGACCAGTAGAGACCATCCTGTGCCTTCCACAGCTGCTTACCTGTGCTAGTTGCAATCTCTCATTTAAGCGTCACTCATTGCAGCAGACATGCCTCCTAGCTGACTGCAGATGTAATTAGCAACAGATGAGGTTCACGTACCATTGGCTTATGTCTGCAGCAACAAGACTAGGTATGCTTACCTGGCCAAGTTGACAAGTGAATCTAACTAACAGATGTCCACCCCTTGTCAATTTGGCAACTTCAAGCATCACCTTAAACAGGTGCAAAAACTTCTCTTCTGCTAAATATCCAAGTTCATGGCTTTTAAAATCTGCCTTCCAGCCAAAGCCACTAGTCAATTTTGCCAGATTATCTGCCATTTTTAAACAAGGCTCGTCTTCCTTCCAGCCTACAATAATATGTACCTCATCTCTGTCTAAAGCCTGGTCAGAGGTATCTTTAGAGTCCACATTTCTACCAACAGTGTCTTCAAAACGTTCTAGGCCTTCTCTATCAAGCTTCTCACAACTCCTCCAGATTCTTCCCTTTATCCATTTTAAAAGCCGTTCCAACATGTTTGAAATCTAATGAACTTTGCCCTGCAGGTTTTCAAAACTGTATGGGTCTGGTGACCCCTGTGTTCCTTCCTCCCTATGGAAATGTGTATATATTTCCCTTGTATGTTGGCAGCAAATAACTTGTTATGAGTTTTCAAAGGTCCAGAGCAAATGGAGAGAATTTTGCCTTAGGACAGACCATGCCTGTAACTGACTTGATGAGATCTTACAGTCTCTAATTTTGTACTTCATTGTATTGCTACTGAAAGGTTTAAGGATTTCTGATATTGTTATGAAATTAATGTATTTTGTATATGGGAAAAACATGTATTTTTTAGGGGCCAGAGGGTGGAATGTGCTGGTTTGAAAGGAAGTATGCCCCCTAAGAAAAGCCATGTTTTAATATAAATCCCATTTCATAAAGGTAGAATAATCTCTATTCAATACTGTATGTTTGAAACTGTAATGAGATCATCTCCCTGGATGATGTGATTTAGTCATGGTTGTTAAACTGGATTAGGGGACGACATGTCTCCATCCATTTGGGTGGGTCTTGATTGGTTTATTGGAGTCCTAAAGAAGAGGAAATATTTTGGAGAATGAGAGATTCAGAGAGAGCAACACTATGAAGCAGAGTCCACCAGTCAGCGACCTTTGGAGATGAAGAAGGAAAATGCCTCCTAGGGAGCTTCATGAAACCGGAAGCCAGGAGAGAAAGCTAGCAGATGACACCGTATTCGCCATGTGCTCTTCCAGCTGAGAGAGAAGCCCTGACTGTGTTCGCCATGTCCCTTCTCACTTGAGAGAGAAACCCTGAACTTCATCGGCCTTCTTGAACCAAGGTATCTTTCCCTGGATGATGCCTTTGATTGGACATTTCTATAGACTTGTTGTAATTGGGACATTTTCTTGGCCTTAGAACTGTAAGCCAGCAACTCATTAAATTCCCCCTTGTTAAAAGCCATTCCGTTTCTGGTATATTGCATTCCGGCAGCTAGCAAACTAGAACATGCACCATATCAACAAATCAAGGCAGAAGAACCAGATGATCATCTCAGTTGACGCAGAAAAGTCATTTGACGAAATTCAGCATCCTTTCTTGTTGGACCCACTTCAAAAGATAGGAATAGAAGAGAACTTCCTCAACATGATAAAGGGAACATATGAAAAACCCACAGCTAAGATCATCCTCGATGGGAAAAGATTGAAAGCTCTCCCTCTAAGATCCGGCATCATGGGACTGAGAAAGTCTTGACCAAAAGGGAGAAGAGAGAAAAGAGACAAAGTAAAGTTTCAGTGGCTGAGAGATTTCAAACAGAGTGGTAATGAATACAGAACTATGTGATGACATTGTGAGCCATTGTTTGTACACCAGGTATGGAATGTATGTGTGTGAAGATTTCTCAATAAAAACATTTTTAAAATAAATTTTAAAAAAAGGAGAAATGAGACAAAGTTTCAGTAGCTGAGAGATTTCAAATAGTTGAGAGGTTATCCTGGAGGTTATTCTTATGCATTATATACTTACCCCTTTTTAGTTTATGGTGTATTGGAGTGGCTGGAGGGAAATACTTGAAACCATTGAGCTGTGTTCCAGTCACCTTGATTCTTGATGACAATTAGATGAAGATATAATTTACAATATGACTGTGGGATTGTGTCTGTTGCTCCTTTTATCCAGAGTATGGATGGATGAGTAAGAAAATATGGATAAAAAATGTAGGGGCAGGGTGGGCAACAGTGGCTCAGTGGGAGAGTTCTCAACTGACATACTGGAGACCTGGATTCACTTGCCAGTGCCTGCCCATGTAAAAAAAGAAGAAAAAAAAAATACTGGGGGGGACAAAGGGTAAAATAAATTGGGTAGATTGTAATACTAGTGGTCAATGAAAGGGAGTGATAAGGGGTATGGGATATATGAGATTTTTCTTTTTTCTTTTTATTTCTTTTTCTGGAATGATAACAGATGTTTAAAAAAAAATCACGGTGATGAATACACAACTATGTGATGATATTGTGAGCCATTGATTATACACCATATATGGAATTTATGTGTGTGAAGATTTATCAATAAAAATACTTTTTAAAAAAAAACTATTGAGAAAAAAAAAGAATGCAACATCAGATTTCCAAAAAAAAATGCAACGTTTAAATTTTTTCCACTGCTCTAAGCCAAAAACCTGTTTCAACATGATCAACGCAGAATGCAAGACTGTGTTTTGTGTTGCTGCAAATAAAAGCTCTGAAAAGGATCCAACACTTTCAAATTAAGCCTTCTCCAAAAAATAAAATAAATTGTTTATTGAATGTTAAAGAATCCAGATAGAAAGAACCCTTTAGCCTTTTTGATTTTATGCTTCCATTGCCAAGAAATTTGTCACTAAATAGTACTAAGGTATTTGTGTCCCAGCATGCTTCAAGGATTGGCAAACTGTGGTCCACCAGCTAATCTGGCCCATTGCCTGTTATTGTAAATAAAGATTTATTGGAATACCGCCATGCTCATTTGTTTACATATTGCTGTGTCCAGCTTCACACTACGAGGCGAAGAGACTTTATGCTACAGAGACCTTATGGCCTGCAAAATCTAAAATATTTACTATCTGGCACTCTACCTGTGTTAACCAAACACAGTAAAGCCAAAGTTGAATACATTAGCTTACTTTATATTTTTTGTTTTGGCATCTTTCTGCTTAATATAGACCCAGAATAAATGAAGGAAAATGTGTGTTTCTTTTATAACCAGACTGTGTTTTCTTTTATTTCTGAAACCAGAAAACTCTTTTGGACTATTATGTCATAATGATGAGTACACAAGAACAGAATTAGATATTTTTAAGCATTGTTTCATACAAAGGCAGTATTCAGAGTAAACCTTAAGGAAATCTTTTACAAAATGTTTACCCACTTTATTGATGCCTTGAAGCATACATCCAGAGACCACTTTTCTATATAATAACACCCTCTCACCCACTTCTCCTGCGTTATGTCATATATTCCTCTGGCTTCAGTAACCTCTACATGCTAGTGACTTCATTCTCCATCCATTCCTAAACCAGATCTCTGAGCTCATGTGTGTAGCTGCTGACTGGGCAGAGAAACTTAATGTTCCACCAGCACCCCAAATTCAGCCTAGACTCATCTGCTGCACTTCTCTCTCCATGTCTCAGTGTTCCAACTATAACAAGCTTCTTAAGCTCTGAGAAAGAGCATAGAGCTTGCTCTCTTTCACTTCTAGACCTTTGTGCCTCCTGTACCTTCCGCCTGAAATTCCTTCCCTAACCCATCTCATTCCTGTTTCTTCCTCATCTCAGAGCTGTCTCCTCTAGGAAGCCTTCCCTGACACTCCCATTCATAAACACTCACCACCTTATAACCACTTGTCAGGCTGTCTTTCTTTTTTAAATAGCAAGCTCTTTGAGCAAAATGTGGCCTTTTTAATCTTTGTTTCTTAAATGATTAATGCAAGGGTTTGGCAGAGAGTAGATTTTCAGTGAAGGTTTGGGAAAATAAACAAATGGTGGTATGAACCATAATTCCACCTGCTCAACCATTTGGCCGTGATACTAGTTATGGCCCAGCAGGAAGACTTAAAATAATGTAGGCAAAGATACAATTATAGAATTCTTTAACTGGAAGGCGTTAAATCATCTGGCTGAGAAATCCAAGGTCCAGTATGGTGGTGGAACTGGCACCAGAACTCTTCAGTTTACTACCCATGGGTTTGTTCTTTCTGCTAAAACCAGGTCATCTGATAAAAAAGACATTAGTGGTTAGAATGTGAAATGAGGCCAGAAAAAAATATCAAAACATCCTAGTGTACTTAAAATTTCTTATTGCTTATTATTTAACCCCATAGAGTATGTCCATAATAGCTTCATTAATATGCTTTTCCTGAAAGAAATTGTTTCATCATAAATGAAGTTAAAAAGTCATTAAGTGGGAGTGCAAGGGTAGTTTAGTGATAGAATTCTCGCCTAACATGCAGGAGACCTAGGTTCGATTCTTGGTCCATGCACTTCCCAAAAAACAAACAAAAATTCAACAAATGGTGCTAAAATAACAGGATACTCACATAGGAAAATAATGAAATGTGACCCCATCATACAGCATACAAAAAAAACCTCATTAAGTAACAGACAAGTATTTTTGAAGCATAATAACAAACCTAGTTAAAATTTAAAATGTGGAATTAGTGCAAAGACAATCTACATAGAAATGAAGATGTTGAGGGAAAAAACACCCTCTAGAATCATAAATAAAATGAAAAAAAAAACAAGAATATTTCTCCAAATATTCTGCCTAAATTATTTTCCAGAGGTTAAGTCAGATACAGAGGAAACAGCAAAGAGAAAGTACATAGCATTCTTTACATACTTTATTTATTTTTAAACATTTTTTGTTGTGAAATATAACATATATACAAAAAAAGCAATAAATTAAAAAGTATATTTTAACAAATAGTTATAGAACAGATTATGGGTTCTATCTGTTATAACCCATAAACATGGGTTCCACAATTTCAGGTTTTTCCTCCTAAGCGCTCCAAGACAATGAAGACTAAAAGACATATCAGTATAACAGTTCAGCAGTCATACTCATTTGTTAAATCCTGTTTTCTCTGTCATAGCTCTTCCTTCTCCTTTGATTCTTCTCCCAATCTTTAGGGATATTTCGCCTGTGCCCTTCTAACTTTTACATGTCAAAAAGGGGTGTCGACAATATGGGATGGGGGATAGAACTAGTTGATGTTCTTGGAGAGGTTGGCCCCTCTGCATTTCAGGACTTATCTTGCTTGGGATCTGTCTGGAGGTTATAGGTTTCTGGAAAATAAGATTAGTGCATGAAATCTTTATAACGTCTCAGATAGAACCTTATGTATTCTTTAGGGTTAACAGGAATGATGTTGGTTGGGGTTTGGCAAACCATGACAATTAGCAATGTTTATATACTTTATTTTTTTAAATGTAGTAAAAAAATTAGAAGCATAGAAAGTTTACAGTTGGCTCAAATTTCACAGAAAATTAAAAATGTTTAATTTTTAGTATTAAATATTAATATGGCCTGCAAAAAAAAAAATGAGTATATTAACTCCGTTTCTTGACAGATGAACCAAACAGAAAAGTCACACTAACACTAACAGAGCACAGTAAAAATATTATACAGGCAAATACAGTGTGTTTACAGAGAGATGTTAAAACAGAAACATGGTTGTGATATAATGATAAGGGAAAGAAGCAGGTCACACAGTTATACTACCTTTTACAAAGAAAGATCTGAAGAAATTTTACTAAATTATGGGCAAATTATGACATTCTTTTTTTGCACCTTTATACTTTTATCTGCCTCAAGAGTACTTAACAGTGATGTATTTTATCATGAAAAAAAGAAGAGTAGAAAGTACTGGTATAACCAAAAACAAATAGAAAGAAACCCATTTTTATAATATTAAATTCTCATGGACTTTCCACTTTTGGAAGTAATAAGGTCCAGATTTACCTTCCCATCTGAAACAAACAGAAAGAACAGACAAAGTACATTGTACGACAGTTTACAAAAGTTTCTAGACCATGTTGCTAGGAAGGGGAATCCAAGAGGAACCAAGTGGTTTCTGAATCGAGCAGATGGAACTGGGAGTGTGGGAAAACCGAGGCAGCTGGAGGTGGCAGGGCAGGTACAGGTGAGGAGAGGGCTACCTGGAGACTTCATGTGTGCAGAGTCCCACTCTAGTCTTCAGCTGAGTAGTGTGAGTGTAGTCGTGTCAACAAACCAAGGAGGCCAGGGAAAACAGCCTGAAAAGATTAGAGGAAACAGTGTTCCAACTTCACTCAGGGCCAGAAATAGTTTTTGTTCCCTCCAGTTAGATTAGAAAACCTCATAATTCATGCAGTGTCTAAAGAATACTCAGAAGGGTTTTGCCTCGATAGTGGGGAAAATAAGTCCTACACTAAAACCTGCTTTTTTTCCCTCAACAAAATTTCACACAAGACCCAGAAGAATCAAACTATTTCCAAGTAAACTAATCACAGTCAAGACAAAGGTCAAGAATATTTAGAATTATTGTATTATTATTGTTGTTGTAAAATCTAGCAATTAACAATGTAAAATTTGAAAGATTTGGCAGCTGATAAAAAAAGTTGCCAGGCATGAAAAGAAGCAGGAAAATACAATCCAAAACAAGGAAAAAATGTAATCAAAAACTGACTTAGAAATTACACAGGTGATAGAATTAGTAAAGAGGGACTTAAAAACAGTGACTTAAATTATAACTTCGTTCTGTATATTCAAGAAGCTAAAGGAGAGCCTGAACATGTTAAGTTGAGACATGGAAGATATAAATAAAACCCAAATTGAACTTCTAGAAGTGAAAACTACAGTGTATGAGTTGAAAATTAAACTGCATGGATTAAACAGCAGGTTAGACATTATAAAAGGAAGGATTAGTGCAGCTAAAGATATAACAGTGGGAACTTTCAAAATAAAATCAAAGAGAAAATAAACCAAAAAGATAGTGATTCACCCTGAATTGATATAAATTTAGTGCAATCCCTATCAAAATCTCAGCATGCTTTTTAGAGAAATTACAAATTATCCTGAAATGTCCATGGAAATGCAAGGAACCTAGAATAGAATAGCAAAAATAATTGTGAAAAAAGAACAGTTGGGTGACTAGCCACTTTCAGAACTTGCCATAACGTTACAAAAGTCAAAACATGGTGATATTGGTGCAAGTATAGACATATAGATCAATAGAACAGAATAAAAAGTCCAGAAATAAACTCTCACATTTATAGTCAGTAAAATTTGGCAAAGATACATCTGGCTGCTGAAAAGTAATTTCCTGCAATTAAAAGGAATGAACTACTGATAAATGCTACAAAATGGTTGAATCACAAAAGCATTATGCTTAGTGAAAGAAACCAGACAAAAAAGGTCACATGTGAATCCATTTATATGAAATTTCCAGAAAAGGCAAATCTGTAGAGATAGAAAGCAGGTAAGTGGTTGCCTGGTGCTAGAGATAGGAGCAGGGATTGACTGCAGACGGGCACAAGAAAATTTGGGGAATAATGAAATGTCTAAGTTGAATGGTGGGAATGGTTGCACAACTCTGTAAATTTACTAAAAATCACAAATGAGTGCATTTTATGCTATATAGTTAATCTCAATAAAGCTGTTTTATTTTAATTTTTAAAAAAAGGCAGTAAAAGCCCATAAAGACTGAAGAGGAGTAGCTAAGCAAACTTAATCATTATTCCTCATTTTCACACATTCATTATCTCTTACCTAATTTTTCCCATTTTCAAATTACTTTTATTGTATGTGTAATCCCTTCATGCATGTTCATTTTTTATTTAAAAATTCATGTAAGCAAAAAAGAACAGAAGAAAGTAACACATAATCCTGCTGCCCAACTCAGCATCTCAGTGAATGGAAAGCCTTCTGGACATTTTTAATACATCTATTTATCTGTCTGTCTATACTGAAATTTCCTGCCCTGTTTTTTAAGGAACTGCATTTCCCCCCACTCTGTCGAATAGGATATTTCTAAATATGTTATGATGGATCCCTGTGAGTTTTTTCTTTGATGGGATTAATAAATTTATAGTGTGTTCACATATTTTAATTTGTATTCATTTACAGGAATGGTTCCCCAAGGTGAGGCCAACTTTGCTACTTCTCTCAGCCCTGGGAGCTCCATGGTGCCAATGCCAATCCCTCCTCCTCAGAGCTCTTTGCTCCAGCAAAATCCACCCACTTCTGGATACCAGTCACCAGACATGAAGGCCTGGCAGCAAGGAGCGATGGGAAGCAACAAGTAAGGGGGCAGTTTTTATATTTGAGTGTCCCTTATACTCCACAGCATATAAGAACAGTGTGCTTTTGTGGGCTGATTGTATTTTTTGTAGTCCAAATAAAAAGATTATTGGCTACTGCCATTTGTATAATGCAAGGAACTGAATTTTATGAAACCAGCTAAGAAAAATGATGATTCTTAAATCCATTAAGTATCGAATTATTTGTAAGGTAAAATGGTGTGTTTGCATCCAGAAAAGTGAACTAGCAGTCCTCGACCTTTTTGGCCTGCCCAGAGCAAACCTGAAGAATATGATGAATTCCCATCAGTACCACAGGCTCCCCAGGGTAGATGTAGATGTGTACTTTTTAAAAAGTCATTCTTTAAAAGAACATTTACAAGTCTTAAAAATGTAAAGCAAGAATGGTTATATGTTAGACTCCAGCATAGCTAAGTAGTGAGCATACAAGTTTCACTCTTGAAGGATACCATAATAACAACCAGTGTTTGAAGACTCCTCAGGTTAATTCTGTCTTATCCCTCTTTGAATCTCTTAATTTTCAGTGGCCTCATCACATCCATTTTGTGTAGAATTATCTTACTGACATCATTTTTTTCCCCAAAATCTTGGCTGCTGAACTTTTCACACATCACTTGAGTTTTATAAGGGTTTTAATTTGGTTGTGTCTTGGTTCTAATGACAGGGAAGCTGTTTGATCTGACAACATAATAAGTAAGGCAGTTAAAGTTGAAAACTTAAGACAGTATTCTCTTAAAGTTCATTGAAAGGTGAGAGAGGGAATCTTCCTGTTAGAGTGCCGTGTAGCTCCCAGTGAGGGCCATGTGTCAATTAGGGAGAATTGACACCATCTCTGTAACATACAAAAGTGTGTGTTCTAATGCCGACTTCCCCTACCCACTTTAGAGTCCACGGTCTGTCATTAGGATTTCTCCTTTACAGGCACTCTCAACTCCTTTGTCCACCTTTCCCTGTTGTTCTTGTACCCAGCAAAACTCTTCCTAGTGAAATCCATCTGAATTCTTGCTCCTTAACTACAGCTAAGCATTTAAATATGACTTGAAAGAAGCACACAGTCATGCTGACAGGTCCCACCGACCTACTTCTCTGCTCCCCTTTATAAAAGTCTCTTCCCTATCCACTCTTTCTCTCCTCCTATTCCTTGTTGAACCTGTCAGACTTTTATCTGTACCTGTACAGCAAAATGTCCTTATCAAGGATGTTAACTTCCTCTACAATGACAAATAAAAGGATCATCGTTAGCATTTGACATATTGGAACCCTCATTCTTTCTTGAAGTTCTTCCTTCATTTGGTTCTGGACAGCTCTCCTGAGAAAGGTGACTCTCTTATTTCCTCCTACCTCTCAGTCTCCTTGGCTGGATCTTCCCCCTCTCCCTGACCTCCATTTGAGACCCAGGAATTCATTCTAGAGCCTCTTCTCTTTATCTACTTGCCTCCCTTGGTTGTATCATCCAATCTTGTGGCTTTAAATGCCTATCTCTATGCTTGTGACTCCCAAATTAAATCTCTGACCCAGACCTCTCCTCTGAACACCAGCTGCCAATTAAACATCTCCACAACAAAAACTATTTTGGTATTCTTCCCCAAACCTGCTAGTCCTTTACTCTCTGCCCACCCCCATCTCCATAAACAACTCCATTCTTCCAATTATTCAGATGAAAAGTCTTCTTTGTTTTTCTGACATCCCACGTCAAACCCATCAGCAAATCATGTCAGCTTCTTAGCAGCTCTCACTTACTACCTTTTCCACTTGTACAAGTCAGTGCAAACCACCATCATCTTTTTCCTGGACCACTGCAGTAGGCTTCTGTCTCCCTGCTTCCATCCTTGCTCCCCTACAGTTTAATCTACACATGAGAGCAACAGTGATGCTTTTCAAACATCAAGCAGTATGTCAACCCTTTAATCAAACCTGCAATAGCCCCCCAACTTGCTCAAAACAAAATACAAGGCTGATAAAGCCCCCTCTTTTCTTACCCATGGCTGCCTCTCTGACCTCACCTTCTATTCTCCTCACTCACTCTACTCCACTGACTTCTGACTTCTCTTAATTCTTCTCTTCCTCTAATGTACCAAGTGCATTACAACTGCAGGACCTTTGCATTGTCTAATCCCTCAGCAGCCACATAGTTTGCTCTCTCACACTTAAGGTAACATTTAAAAGTCTTTCCTTAAATATCAGTTTATTAGAGAGAACTTCTCTGAGTATCATTTCTAAAACAAAACCATTTTCCACCTGAGTCCCTCTTTTCCCTGCCTTATTTTTCCTTATAGTGCTTAACACCTGATATATTGTCTATTAGCCAATTTATGGTCTCTCCCCCGTTTTAGTTTGTAAGCTGCTGGAAAGCAATATTCCAGAAAAGGAAACTTTATTAAGCTGCAAGTTTGCAGTTCTAAGGCCATGAAAGTGTCCAAACTGAGGCATCTGTGGAAAGATACATTGATTCAAGAAAGGCCAGTGGGTCCGGAACACCTCTGTCAGCTGGAAAGGCACATGGCAACATCTGCTAGCTTTCTTTCCTGGCCTCTCCTTTCGTGAGGATTCCCCAGGGGTGTTCTCCTTCTGCACCTCCAGAGATCTCTGTCTATGTGGCTTCTCTTGGCTCTCTCAGCTCTGAGCTTTTTCCAAAACAGTTCCTCTTAAAAGGCTCCAGTAAGTAACCCCAGCTTGAATGGGTGGAGACTCATCTCCATGTAAACCATTTAATCAAAAGTTATCACCCACAGTTGGGTGGGTAACATCTTCATGGAAACAATCAAAAAGATCCCATCCAGCATTATAGAATAAGGATTAAATAACTTGGCTTTTCTGGGGTACACAACAGATTCAATCCAGCACATCCGCCAACTAAAATATAAATGTCAGAAGAGCACAAGCTGTGTTTTTGTTTACTTCTGTATCTCATCCTCTAGAATAGGTAGGCACTTAATATATGCCTGTTGAATGACTGAATGCAAACACTCTGTATTCCTAAATCACTATACTTGGATTTAGATTCAAATGTGGACTTGGGGTTTTGTTGGATTGAGTAGTTTCTGTGAACTTTGACTTTCCCAGACCATTCGGGAAAAGTAATTATCACCACCTCTTCAAACAGTTGTATTGGCTTTTTGGGTTCCTGTGTTGACACTTACTAGCTGACACAGGCAGCTTATATTTTGTGACCGCTCACAATCTCTTTTACATAGTGCACAATACCACAATGAACACAGAAAACAGCCCCTGCTGTCAAGATACCAGGAGTCTAGTTGGTGATGGTGGCAGATGACAGGGTTTTTGCTTGTGGGTAGGAGAGAATTAAAACATGAAACAATTAGAGAATCGTTAAATAGAATGATGTAATAGAGTTCAGAGACAGTGTAATGTGATTCGTTTTCATTATCATTATGGTAGCAAGAGAAATAAAGATTTAAAACCAAACCTGCTTTTATGAAATAGTATTTCTATGTAACACTCGTTACATAGTATAGGGAGAGTCCCAATGCTTATTAGTATTTTTTTATGGTGGTAACATATATTCAACACCAGAGTTCCCATTTTAATCACTTTCAAACTTTTGGTTCCATGGTATTAGTTACATTCACAGTGTTGTGCTTATTATTAGCATTTTAAAGTTGAGGAGTTCTGCTATTTAATCCTTTGTAAAAGACTTTTGACCAGGGAATCCTCCCCTCTTGTTAGTACATGAAATATCTATGGAAACCCACTTTGGACTGGAGTCTGCATCTTTCCTCTTTTCCCCCATGATTTAAGGGCTGTCAGAAACCTGGCGCTAGGCAGTGCAGGGAAGCAGAGGGGCCTCAAGCACTGGGGCTTGAGGTGCCAGCGAACCCAGCAGTCCGTTCCAGGGTCTGGAGCAGTGCTTGGGGCTGCAGAAGGGCTTGGTCTTCTGCCCTTGATGGGAGAAGCGAACATACAACTTGTAGCAGGAGCAGTTTGAAAGAATGTAGGCTAATTTACAGTCCCAAAAAATAATTTTGAAAGGGAAATAAATCTAAATTTTTTTTTTAGTAAGTATGACATCACTGCAGTCCTTGAAGCTTCTAGACTTCACCTTACACAAGCCCTGTTCCTCTGCCAGGGTGATTTATGTATCAGTTGACAAATGAGCACTGTCTGAGGCAGAAAGGTTCTCATTAGGAAATGGGCAGTGACTAATAGTTTTTTTTTTCACCTTTAGTTATGGGGACACTGTCTCACAAACATACACACTGTATAGACATCCATGGTGCACAGATGCATTATTGATCATTTCTTTCCTAAGCATATAATTTTCTTTGGGCATTTGTGTTTTATAATTACTTGGAGAAAATATATTTGGGGAAAATTTTTTCCTATTCCAAAGACATGATGAATAGTTGTATTAAGCCTGTTAATTTCAGTGTGATTCCCTTAATCTTCCAGAAGATATAAATGTCAGTATATCCTGCTTGCCATCTGAGAGTTGGCAAGGAGTAGCTAAAGCCATTGATGGGATAAATGATTTTAAAAATCAAATTCTCCAGATTGAACATTAAAACAGGTAGAATTTTACAAGTAGTTCATTGTTTAACAGTTGATAGGTAATCATAAAATATTTGATATTGTGTAGAACTTAGGAAAGATATCATTTATATCATTCCTTTAGATGTGTATATCTATATCACTGAGAATTTGGAGGGTTAAATATAAAGTTCAAAGTTGAATTTACTTGGCCATATTTTTCTGTTGACTAACTGGTTTCACATTTGAGATCTTTAGTATAACAACAGTCCAGAACTTGGCTTTGAAAAGGGAAGTCAGAAAAACAAGCCCTCTGAAAAAAACGATTGCCCTTGGCATTTTGCTTCCTGGAAGAGACATGAAGCTCCTTCAGGCCTGAGGAGCCCTTTGAAGTCATTAAAACCGTTAATTTTGCCAAATAAAAAGTCGGATTATATACATCTGGTTTCTTCTTAGTTTACAGCATATTTAAAGCAGCGAGAAGTGAAACCTTAAGAAGTACAGCAAGCTGTAGGACATTGAATAAAGGCTCTCAAATTTTAGTGTGCGTAAATAGCTAGAAATGCAGCTTTCTATACCCATTCCCAGAGAATATGATTTTGAGGGGCTGGGATAAGACCTGGGAGTCTTAATTTTCCACAGGTTCCCCTAAAGAGTCTATTGCAGACAGTGCCTGGACCACACTTCGGAACACATTGGTGCTAGATACAATAAAATCTATGAATAAAAAGCCATCTCACCCTGCTCAATTGATAACACTGAGTAACAATCCATGTCCATGATTCATTCATTCATCATGTATTTACTGAGTACCTGCTATATACCACTTACTGATGGAGGAAAAGAGTAAATGGAACAAATACTGTTCTTCCCCTTAGGTGTTAAAAGGATAAACCTGCAATCACAGTATAAGAATGTAATCTTTGAATCATTCATTCCTTGGTTAATTCATTCAACGAACGTTTGTCGAAGATGCATATTTATGTCTGCCAAGCACTTTGCCTAAATATTCTCTGTTTAAGAAGATAAAATAGTGTAATAAATTTTAGAATGATTTTGATGGTTTAATGGTTAAATTTCAGCTAGCTGGAAGATTTATGTATGTGGAACAATAGCATCTCTGATATTGAGCCAGATAATTGTAACTTAAAATGGACACTTTCTAGTTATTAAACCCTGTGGACAAGGTTTAAAATGTATTTGAATTATATTGTCAATTTACGTTATATAAGGTAGAATTTTATGTGTAACTTAAGAATGTAAAATGTCTTATTTGGAGTTCTATCTAATAATCATTACGCTACAGTCTCATCCCCATCTTCTTGATCAGTGGATGTAAACTGGATTTTTTTTGAGTTAACAGTGTGTTCAGTCAAGCTGTCCAGAACCAGCCCACACCTGCCCAGCCAGGAGTGTACAACAACATGAGCATCACCGTATCCATGGCAAGTGGAAACACAAATGTTCAGAACATGAACCCAATGATGGGCCAGATGCAGATGAGCTCTTTGCAGATGCCAGGAATGAACACCATGTGCCCTGAGCAGGTGAGTGGCCCAGATGGCACACCCTTGCTGCACACCCAGTGAAGCACACCACACCACACCGTACCATGAACATGTTCCATTTTTCCAAGGAAAATCAGGTGTGATGACAGTTACTCACTACATTTGTTTTCCAGGGCTGCTGTAAGACAGTAACACAAACCGAGTAATTTACAATGACAGAAACTTATTTTCTCACAGTTCTGGAGGGTAGGGAATCTGAAATCAAGATGTCAACTTCAAATAGAGCCATGCTCTATCTGAAGGCTCTGACAGAGAATCCTTCTTTGGCTTGTGACAGCATCACTCCAATCTCTGCTTTTGTCTTCATGTAGCCTTCTTCCCTCTGGTCTGTCTGTCTCTGTGTCTGAATTTCCCACTTATTATAAATCACTGGTTATACTGGATTTAGCATCTACTGTAATCTAGCATGACCTCATCTTAACCAATTGCATCTGCAGAGACCCCATTTCCACGTAAGGTCACATTCATGAGTACCAGGAATTAGGACTTGATTTTGTGGGGGAGCACAGTTCAACCCACAACACTCATCAGAGATGGCCATGCATCTTCCATCTTTCCCATCATCTCTTGATAATTACTGGCCCTTAAAAAAACAGTGGAAATTTCAACAGACTATAAAATTTTACTCTCCAGATTTTGGTGTTTTAGATTCATTATAGAATGTTACAATTAGCTTGTAGATTAACTGTTTTTATTCTTAACATGCTTTCATTTTTCCCTTTCAATTTAACAAATCTTTACTCAATACTTACTATGTACAAAAATAACTGTGGGGGATATGTGTTAAGAAATTGGGAGAGACAACATGACCAAAAAATCTGTTTAATAATGGGACAAAACAACTGTGGAAGACGTGGACCCCCATAGAACCATGTATATTTGTGTCAGATGAGGGGGTATGTACAATTGAGTACTAAAAGTTTAAAGTAAAAAGGACCTGTTCAGTGAAGTCTTTATTTTCCTAAATTTGAGGAAGAGAAGAGAAAAGAACATTCAAAACTGATTATGATAGCATGACTAGACAGGAACAGAAGTTGAAAAGCTTAACAGATGTTAAGGGATATTATATATTTATACTTAGAGCAGAATTTATGCGGTAAACTTTGTTTCTCAGCTAAGTATTTGGAGTTTTTCATGGAACCTCTGAAGATTATTAAATTCAAAGTAATATTTTAAAAGATCATTGCAGTAGACTATCTATAGTTACTGTTCTAACTCTTCAGATCAACAATCACAGAGTAGACTGTGGTGACTTGGTAATTACCATGTAGCCATAATTTATAGCAATATTTAAAAATATGTAAACATTGATTACTTTTCCTGTAGAATTCCTTTTTTGATGTGAATTTTTTTAAGATCATCTGTATTCCTCAGAAATTATATAGTAAGCCTAAGGAGGTGAGAAGAAAACAAACAACTTAGTAAACAAAATTTAAAAACTAAATAGCATTGTTTCTTGTCCTTGTTGTTATTCATCAATAGAATTATTCACTATCGCTATTAAATTTAAACAAGATAATTAAAAATATAATGAATTAGGTAAAAAAATATGCTATATTTAAAGTAGGCTTCTTATATAGTTGGACCTTGCCTTTTTTTTTTATTTTTTATTTTTTTTATTAATTAAAAAAATTAACTAACAAAACATTTAGAAATCATTCCATTCTACATATACAATCAGTAATTCTTAATATCATCACATAGTTGCATATTCATCATTTCTTAGTACATTTGCATCGATTTAAAAACAGAAATGAAAAGACAGCAGACAAAGAAATAAAATGATAATAGAGAGAAAAAAAACTATACCTCACATGCAGCTTCATTCAATGTTTTAACGTAATTACATTACAATTAGGTAGTATTGTGCTGTCCATTTCTGAGTTTTTGTATCCAGTCCTATTGCACACACTGTATCCCTTCAGCTCCAATTACCCATTATCTGACCCTATTTCTATCTCCTGATGGTCTCTGTTACCAATGACATATTCAAGTTTATTCACTAATGTCAGTTCATATCAGTGAGACCATACAGTATTTGTCCTTTAGTTTTTGGCTAGTCTCACTCAGCATAATGTTCTCTAGGTCCATCCATGTTATTACATGCTTCATAAGTTTATTCTGTCTTACAGCTGCATAATATTCCATCGTATGTATATACCACAGTTTGTTTAGTCACTCGTCTGTTGATGGACATTTTGGCTGTTTCCATCTCTTTGCAATTGTAAATAACGCTGCTATAAACATTGGTGTGCAAATGTCCGTTTGTGTCTTTGCCCTTAAGTCCTCTGAGTAGATACCTAGCAATGGTATTGCTGGGTCATATGGCAATTCTATATTCAGCTTTTTGAGGAACCGCCAAACTGCCTTCCACAGTGGTTGCACCCTTTGACATTCCCACCAATAGTGGATAAGTGTGCCTCTTTCTCCACATCATCTCCAGCACTTGTCATTTTCTGTTTTGTTGATAATGGCCATTCTGGTGGGTGTGAGATGATATCTCATTGTGGTTTTGATTTGCATTTCTCTAAAGGCCAGGGACATTGAGCATCTCTTCATGTGCCTTTTGGCCATTTGTATTTCCTCTTCTGAGAAGTGTCTGTTCAAGTCTTTTTCCCATTTTGTAATTGGATTGGCTGTCTTTTTCTTGTTGAGTTGAACAATCTCTTTATAAATTCTGGATACTAGATCTTTATCTGATATGTCGTTTCCAAATATTGTCTCCCATTGCGTAGACTGTCTTTTTACCTTCTTGATGAAGTTGTTTGATGCACAAAAGTGTTTAATTTTGAGGAGCTCCCATTTATTTATTTCTTTCTTCAGTGCTCTTGCTTTAGGTGTAAGGTCCATAAAACTGCCTCCAGTTATAAGATTCATAAGATATCTCCCTACATTTTCCTCTAACTGTTTTATGGTCTTAGACCTAATGTTTAGATCTTTGATCCATTTTGAGTTAACTTATGTATAGGGTATGAGATATGGGTCCTCTTTCATTCTTTTGCATATGGATATCCAGTTCTCTAGGCACCATTTTTTGAAGAGACTGTTCTGTCCCAGGTGAGTTGGCTTGACTACCTTATCAAAGATCAAATGTCCATAGATGAGAGGGTCTATATCTGAGCGCTCTATTCTATTCTATTGGTCGATATATCTATCTTTATGCCAGTACCATGCTGTTTTGACCACTGTGGCTTCATAATATGCCTTAAAGTCAGGCAGTGTGAGACCTCCAGCTTCGTTTTTTTTCCTCAAGATACTTTTAGCAATTCAGGGCACCCTGCCCTTCCAGATAAATTTGCTTCTTGGTTTTTCTATTTCTGAAAAGTAAGTTGTTGGGATTTTGATTGGTATTGCGTTGAATCTGTAAATCAATTTAGGGAGAATTGACATCTTAACTATATTTAGTCTTCCAATCCATGAACATGGTTTGCCCTTCCATCTATTTAGGTCTTCTGTGATTTCTTTTAACAGTTTCTTATAGTTTTCTTTGTATAGGTCTTTTGTTTCTTTAGTTAAATTTATTCCTAAGTATTTTATTCTTTTAATTGCAATTGTAAATGGGATTCGTTTCTTGATTTCCCCCTCAGCTTGTTCATTGCTAGTGTATAGAAACACTACAGATTTTTGAGTGTTGATCTTATAACCTGCTACTTTGCTGTACTCATTTATTAGCTCTAGGAGTTTTGCTGTGGATTTGTCAGGGTTTTCGATGTATAGTATCATATCATCTGCAAACAGTGAGATGGAAAAGGAAACTTCTTCCTTTCCAATTTTGATGCCTTGTATTTCTTTTTCCTGTCTAATTACTCTGGCTAGAACTTCCAACACGATGTTGAATAACAGTGGTGATAGTGGACATCCTTGTCTTGTTCCTGATCTTAGGGGGAAAGTTTTCAATTTTTCCCCATTAGCTGTGGGTTTTTCATATATTCCCTTTATCATTTTAAGGAAGTTCTCTTGTATTCCTATCCTTTGAAGTGTTTTCAACAGGAAAGGATGTTGAATCTTGTCAAATGCCTTCTCTGCATCAACTGAGATGATCATGTGATTTTTCTGCTTTGATTTGTTGATATGGTGTATTACATTAATTGATTTTCTTATGTTGAACCATCCTTGAATACTTGGGGTGAATCCTACTTGGTCATGATGTATAATGCTTTTAATGTGCTGCTGGATTCGGTTTGCTAGAATTTTGTTGAGGATTTTTGCATCTATATTCATTAGAGAGATTGGTCTGTAGTTTTCTTTTTTTTGTAATATCTTTGCCTGATTTTGGTATGAGGGTGAAGTTGGCTTCATAGAATGAATTAGGTAGCTTTCCCTCCACTTCAATTTTTTTGAAGAGTTTGAGCAGGGTTGGTACTAATTCTTTCTGGAATGTTTGGTAGAATTCACATGTGAAGCCGTCTGGTCCTGGACTTTTCTTTTTGCGAAGCTTTTGAATGACTGATTCAATTTCTTTACTTGTGATTGGTTTGTTGAGGTCATCTGTTTCTTCTTGAGTCAAAGTTGGTTGTTCATGCCTTTCCAGGAACCCGTCCATTTCATCTAAATTGTTGTATTTATTAGCATAAAGTTGTTCATAGTATCCTGTTATTACCTCCTTTATTTCTGTGAGGTCAGTGGTTATGTCTCCTCTTCCATTTCTGATCTTATTTATTTGCGCCCTCTCTCTTCTTCTTTTTGTCAATCTTGATAAGGGCCCATCAATCTTATTGATTTTCTCATAGAACCAACTTCTGGTCTTATTGATTTTCTCTATTGTTTTCATGTTCTCAGTTTCATTTATTTCTGCTCTAATCTTTGTTATTTCTTTCCTTCTGCTTGCTTTGGGGTTAGTTTGCTGTTCTTTCTCCAGTTCTTCCAAGTGGACAGTTAATTCCCGAATTTTTACCCTTTCTTCTTTTTTGATATAGGCATTTAGGGCAATAAATTTCCCTCTTACCACTGCCTTTGCTGCGTCCCATAAGTTTTGATATGTTGTGTTTTCATTTTCATTCGCCTCGAGATATTTACTAATTTCTCTTGTAATTTCTTCCTTGACCCACTCGTTGTTTAAGAGTGTGTTGTTGAGCCTCCACGTATTTGTGAATTTTCTGGCACTCTGCCTATTATTGATTTTCAACTTCATTCCTTTATGATCTGAGAAAGTGTTGTGTATGGTTTCAATCTTTTTAAATTTGTTGAGACTTGCTCTGTGACCCAGTTATGGTCTATCTTTGAGAATGATCCATGAGCACTTGAGAAAAAGGTGTATCCTGCTATTGTGGGGTGTAATGTCCTATAAATGTTTGTTAAGTGTAGCTCATTTATTGTAATATTCAAATTCTCTGTTTATTTATTGATCCTCTGTCTAGATGTTCTGTCCATTGATGAGAGTGGCAAATTGAAGTCTCCAACTATTATGGTAGATGTGTCTATTTCCCTTTTCAGTATTTGCAGTGTATTCCTCATGTATTTTGGGGGCATTCTGGTTCGGTGCATAAATATTTATGATTGTTATGTCTTCTTGTTTAATTGTTCCTTTTATTATCAGACAGTATCCTTCTTTGTCTCTTTTAACTGTTTTACATTTGAAGTCTACTTTGTTGGATATTAGTATAGCTACTCCTGCTCTTTTGTGGTTGTTATTTGCATGAAATATCTTTTCCCAACCTTTCACTTTCAACCTATGTTTATCTTTGGGTCTAAGATGTGTTTCCTGTAGACAGCATATCGAAGGATCCTGTTTTTTAATCCATTCTGCCAGTCTATGTCTTTTGATTGGGGAATTCAGTCCATTAACATTTAGTGTTATTACTTTTGGGTAATACTTTCCTCTACCATTTTGCCTTTTGTATTATATATATCATATCTAATTTTCCTTCTCTCTACACTCTTCTCCACACCTCTCTCTTCTGTCTTTTGGTATCTGTCTCTAGTGCTCCCTTTAGTATTTCTTGCAGAGCTGGTCTCTTGTTCACAAATTCTCTCAGTGACTTTTTGTCTGAAAATGTTTTAATTTCTCCCTCATTTTTGAAGGACAGTTTTACTGGATATAGAATTCTTGGTTGGCAGTTTTTCTCTTTTAGTAATTTGAATATATCATCCCACTGTCTTCTTGCCTCCATGGTTTCTGCTGAGAAATCTACACATAGTCTTATTGGGTCTCCCTTGTATGTGATGGTTTGCTTTTCTCTTGCTGCTTTCAAGATCCTCTCTTTCTCTTTGACCTCTGATATTCTAACTAGTAAGTGTCTTGGAAACGCCTATTTAGATTTATTCTCTTTGGGGTGTGCTGCACTTCTTGGATCTGTAATTTTAGGTCTTTCATAAGAGTTGGGAAATTTTCAGTGATAATTTCTTCCATTAGTTTTTCTCCTCCTTTTCCCTTCTCTTCTCCTTCTGGGACACCCACAATACGTATATTTGTGCGCTTCATATTATCATTCAATTCCCTGAGCCACTGCTCAAATTTTTCCATTCTTTTCCCTATAGTTTCTGTTTCTTTTTGGATTTCAGAAATTCCATCCTCCAGTTCACTATTTCTAACATCTGTCTCTTGAAATCTACCATTGTAGGTTTCCACTGTTTTTTTTTTATCTCTTCTACTGTATCTTTCATTCCCGTAAGTTCTGTGATTTGTTTTTTCAGACTTTCCATTTCTTCTTTTTGTTCATCCCTTGCCTTCTTCATGTCCTCCCTCAATTTATTGATTTGGTTTTTGAAGAGGTTATCCATTTCTGTTCGTATATTCAGAATTAGTTGTCTCTACTCCTGTATCTCATTTGAACTATTGGTTTCTTGCTTTGACTGGGCCATATCTTCAGTTTTCCTGGTGTGATTTGTTATTTTTTGCTGGCATCTGGACATTTAATTACCTTAATTAGTTTATTCTGGAGATTGCTTTCACTTATCTTACCTAGGGTTTTCTTGCTAGATGAGTTTGTTGTCTATCTGTTCATTGACCTTCAGCTCAGCTTTTTCTGGGCCTCTAGCTTAAGTTTTCTTTAACAGGGGGTAAGTTTTCAGTTCTTATTTTCTTGTTTCTTGTCCTGCTTGTAAGGTGCCTTTTCCCTCCCTACCCTTAGGAGTGTCTACATAGGTATTACAGACTCCAGCCAGGTTTTCCAGGACTAAACTGGCCTCCTTTCGGGGGGAAGGAGTCACCTGTGTCAGTTTTCCCTGAGTGTGAGACCCAGCAGGTTGAAAGACTTCTTGTGAAGTCTCTGGGCTCTGTTTTTCTTATCCTGCCCAGTATGTGGCACTTATCTGCCTGTGGGCCCCAACAGCAAAATATGTTGTGGCTCCTTTAAGTTTGGAAGGCTCTCCCTGCTAAGGGCGTGGTGGAGACAGAGGAAGGGTTGTAGGCTGGTTTTAATGTCTTCAAATTGCGAAGCCCTGGGATCTGAATTCCTTGAGAGAGGGATTCCACCTGAATTGCGTTTTACCCCTCCCGTGGGGAAGGTTCAGATGGGAGACAGCCCTGAAAGCAGCCTGTTTCTGTGTTTGGGGTAGTTGCAGCCTCTGTAATCCCAGCACTGAGTCCAGAGGCAACCAAACCTCTGTAGAAACAGCCACAGAAGGCTCCGTTTTGTCCCCTTTCCTCCCTTCCAGCCAGCCCAATAGGCAACTTCCGCCCCGATCAGTTTCGCTTGAGCTGGGGGCCTATTTTCAGTAGTCAGAATTTGTTCATTAATGCCACTATTGGTGTTCGGTCGGACTCAGTCCCTTCTACTGTTGGAGACTCCCTCCTTTCCCTCCGGGAAGCCGCCTGTGGGGGAGGGGCGCCGGCCGCCGGCCACCACAGCTTGGGGAACTCGCTGCTCCAAGACTCGCAGCCAGTCCAAAGACTCACAGCCGGTCCAGAGACTCACAGCCGATCCGGGAAGCCGCCTGTGGAGAAGGGGCGCCAGCCGCCGGCCACCACGGCTTGGGGAACTTGCTGTTCCAAAACTCACAGCCGGTCCAGAGACTCGCAGCCGGTCCAGAAAGCCACCTGTCGGGGAGGAGCGCCAGCCGCTGGCCACTGCGGCTTGGGGAACTCGCTGTTCCGGAGCCTTGCAGCCTGTCCTAGAAGCCGTCCGTGAGGGAGGGGCGCCGGCCACCACGGCTTGGGGAAGTGCGCGTGGCTCGGGGAACTCACCACTGTGGAGACTCGCAGCTGGTCCAGCTGGTCCAGACTGGAGCACGCTGCATGTCCGGTCTCTCGGACCTTGCCTTTTTTATTCAATCTGATAGCCTCTGCCTTTTAGAGTGTTTTTAGTCCATTTACGTTTTTTTCTTTTTTCTTTCTTTTTCTTTTTTTCTGTTTTGTTTTGTTTTTTTTCATTTTGGGGGACAAGTTGCATGGTCTGGGAATCGAATCCAGGTCTCCTGTATGGCAGGCGAGAATTCTACCACTAAAATACCCTCATATCGCCTAGTCTATTTATATTTAATGTGGTTATTGAAATGGCTGAATTTAAATCTTCTATATTTCTTTTTCTCTATTTTTCCCATCTTTTGCCTTTTTTCAATTAACTCACTATTTTTACTATAACATTTTTCCCCTTTGTTGGCTTATTAGTTATATGTAATCCTGTTTTGTTATTTTAGTGGTTGCTTTAGAATTTATGGTATACTAGTTTAATTGATCACAGTCTATCTTCAACTGATAGTGTATCACCTCAAGTATAGTATAACAACCTCAGTGTTGTTATACTAACAACAATCAGAATTCTAGTTTGTTAGCTGTTGAAATGCAATATACAAGAAATGGAACAGCTTTTGAAAGGGGGAATTTACTAAGTTGCAAGTTTACATTTCTAAGGCTGTGAAAATGTCCCAATTAAAACGAGGATATAGAAATCCAATCTAAGGCATCCAGAGAAAGATACTTTGGTTCAAGAAGACTGAATGATGTTCCGGGTTTCTCTCTCAACTACAAAGTCATATGGTGGACATGGCGATGTCTGCTAGCTTTCTCTCCAGGCTTCTCGTTTCATGAAGCTCCCCCGGGGGCATTTTCCTTCTTAATTGCCAAAGATCTTTGACTGTGTGGGCTCTTGTGGTTCTCCTCAATCTGTCATGGCTCTCTCATCATTCTAATACTTGCTCCAAAATGCTTCCTCTGTTAAAGGATTCAGTAAAGCAATCAAGACCCACCTGGAATGGGTCAGAGTCACATCTCCATCTAATCAAATAGTTAGTACCCACAATTGGGTGTGTCACATCTCTTTGGAGATAATCTAATCAAAAGATTCCAGCCTACATTGTTGAATAGGGGTTAAAAGAAAGGGTTGCTCCCATAAGGTTGGATCAGGATTAAAGCATGGCTTTTCCAGAATATGTAATCCTTTCCATTTCTCCCTCCTGGCCTTTGTGATTTTGTTGTCACATGTGTTATGTCTGCATGTGTTATAATACCTACAGTATGTTGTTATTTCCATTTTAAACAATTATATATGTTTCTAATTTTAAATAATAAAAAACAGTTTTTTATATTTACCCATTTCTGGTGTTGTTTATTCCTTTGAATAAATCCAAATTTCCATCTATCATTTTCCTTCTGCCCAAAGGTCTTCCTTTAATATCTGTTGTAATGCAGGTCTGCTGGTGGTAATTCTTTTAGCTTTTATATATCTAAAAAGTCTCTGTATCACCTTCATCTTTGAAAGTTCTTTCTCTGAATTCTAGCTTGACACTTTTAGCTTTTAGTACTTTAAAACTTTCTCAACTGTGGTATTTTTTATGAGATATCTGCTGCCATTTTATCTTAGTCTACTGTACAAAGACCCCCTTCTAGCTGATTTTAAGATTTTTCTCTTTGTTAGGAAAAAGTTATGATATACCTTGGTGTGGTTTTCTTCATATTTATTGTGCTTGGGGTTTGTTGAGCTTCTAGGTTCATGGGTCTATAATCTTTATCAAATTTGGAAAAAAGTTGACCTTTATTTCTTCAAATATTTTTTTCTGTCATCAGCCCCCTCCTCTCCTTCAGGGACTACAATATCATGCCACTTGGAGTTGTTCCACAGCTCACTGATAACTCTTGGTTTTGGGTGCTGTTGGATTTTTCAATCATTTTTTGTCTCTCTGTCTCATTTTAGACAGTTTCTATTGCACTAGTCTTTTCTTTTGCAATATCTAATCAACTGTTAATTTTTCCACTTTATTTTTCATCTCAGACTTTGCAGTTTTCATCTCTAGAAGTTCATTTGGGGCCTTTTTTATAACTTCATGTCTCTAACATGTTCAGTCTTTCCTCTGTCTTCTTGAATATATGGACTAATAACTTTTAATATCCTTGCTTGTCAGTTTGATCATCTATATCATCTTTGGGTAGCTTTTGATTGATTGCCTTTTATTTTTATTGTGGGTCATATTTGTGTACTTCTTTTGTGTGCCTGATAAATATTGGATACTAGACATGTGACTTTTAACTTGTTTAAATTTCTGTAAATATTCTTGCGCTTAGTTCTAGGAAATGGTTAAGTTACTTGAAAGTAGTTTGAGCCTTTCAGATCTTGCTTTTAAGCTTTAGCCAGACAACAGCAGCAATTAGACTAGAGCTAATTTTGCCTCATTGCCAAGGCAAAACCTTTCTAGTATACTACCTGATGCTACATGAATTATGAGGTTTTCCACTCTGCCTGATGGGGTCAGAATTTGTTCCCATCCCTGAGTGAGCTTCCAAAATTATTCTGTGTATTCTTTTCAGGGATTCTTTCCTCTCCTTCAGGTAGTTCCCTAGCATGCAAAAGCTGATCAGTACTGAGCTGAAGACTCGAGGGGGCTGTTTACAGATCTCCAAAGCTTTCACTCTGTGCATTTAATCATTTCTCTGATACTCAGCCCTATAAATTCCAGTTACCTTGGTCTCCCCAGACTTCAGCTGCATCTCCTCAGATCAAAGAGCCTGGCACACTCTGCCCAGGTTCCATATACCTTCACCGGAGCCTGGAAATTCTCTCCAGGCAATAGGCTGGGACAACAGTAGGCCTCACCTCATTTGTTTCCCATCTCTTAGGGATCATTCACTTTTGTTGTTCTTTTGTCCAGTGTCTTGAGTGCATTTGTTTCACATATTTTGTCCAGTTTTGTAGTTGATGCAGGTAGGATAGATCTGATCCCTTTTACTGAATCTTGACCAGAAGTGGAAGTCCATCACTAATTAATTTTTTTGTTAGTTAATTTTCTATTAGTTAAGTATTGTATATAAATATATATATGTACAATTCAAATACTCACAAATTTATCACCCAGATCAGGAAACAGAACCTTACCAGCACCCCAGACTTTCTCCTCATGCTCCCCTAGAGTCACTATCTACCCCACAAGGATAACTACTATCCTGACTTCTAACGAGTCAGTAGGGTGCTAAGCTTTTTATTTCTGCTGTCCTGCTAAACTTCCCTCTCAATTAAAGTGTTTTTCATTGAAGAATTTGGTCTTCAGTTTAAACAGGTAGCTCATAATTTGGTCTTGGGTTTCTCTTTAATAGATAAATGATCCAGCATTGAGACATACAGGCCTCTACTGCAACCAGCTCTCATCCAATGACCTTCTCAAAACAGAAACAGATGGAACCCAGGTCAGTAAGAAAACTCAGAGCTGTCAAATGCACTCTTAAAAAAAAGCCCAGAGCTATCAAATGCACAGTAGATACACTGAAGACTTTCTGTAGCCTCATGGTTAAGAGCCTGACCTTGGGAATCAGACCTGGGTATGAGTCCTGGCCCACTCCTTCTTAGCTGTGTCATCGTGGCCATGTTACCAGCTTTCCTGAGCTGCTCTGTAGCCATCAGAGCTAACAACACCTGCTTATAGGATTGACAAGAGGGTTGAATGAGATAAGCTTTTAGAAGATTTAAGCCAATGTTACACCCAATAAAAGAGATGATGAATGGGGGCACTGATTCTTATTTTGTAAATAAACCCAGTGCTAAAATTCATGCTTAATCACAGTATCTCAATAAATTTCTGTAAAATTCAGACCAAAAAAAAACACTTGCTATGTTCTCTGCCTCCTTTTAAAAGATTTGTTTCAGAACTAAGCATGGCCACTTTCCTACATTAACCTGAATTTAGGGGGTTTTAGTAAATTTTTCTTTTTGACTACAGTGCATTATGCTGAAGGTGAGAGGTACAGAGAAGCATAAGATATGTTCCTTGCCCTTAGGTGCACTGTGGAGAGAAGTGAGAGAAGGATGTATTAGTTGTGAAATGCTTATGGTTTGCCATGTGCTGGCTAGACACTACATGCTTTATCTCATTTAAGCCCCACTCTAACCCTATGAGGAAGGTAGCATTCCTTTTTTTCACAGATGAAGACACTGAACCTGAGGAGGTTTAACTATATGCATAATTCTCAAAGCTAGGAAACTGCAGAGCTGAAGTTCAAACCCAGGTCTTTCTAACACTAAAGTCAGTGCTGTTTCTGCCATGCCACATATAGCCTGTTGAAAAGAAAACATATCAACAAGTGCACACAAATTGTAACACAACCAAAGAAGGCAAACTCAAATTGATGTTACAAGTAACAAAGGCCATAAGCATTCAAAGGTAGAGAAATAGCCAAGTCGGCCAGAAGAGCATCATGGGAGATGAGACTGAACTGGGTCTTGAAGAGCAGTCATTGACAGGAAGTTGAAGGAGCGACGTATTGCAGGCGTAGAGGTCACTGCAGGATGGTGTTGAGGAGTAGAGGAACTGAAAGTAGAGAGCATAGAGGCATGGAAATACTCATGTCCCAGCACAGTCCTAGGAATTGAAATAAAGGGTTTGTCATGAGAATTCATAGAAATTAAAATTGGTTAGGTAGATTGGGGCAGATTTCCAGAGGCCTTGAATGCTAAACTAAGGAATTTGGATTCAGTCCTACCAATAAAGGGTCATCACTAAGGAAAACATTGATAAAGTTGTAGTTTAGGCTTCATCTTGGAGTAGAAGACGCTGGTTAGCCAGCCTTGCAAGAAAAAGATCCCTTAGGCTCTATCAGCAGTCTGCGTACTGAGAAATAGGGTGAGTCCTGACTAGGGGGTAAGAGAGATTTTGAGAGGGGAAGTGAAGACAGTTTTCTTTTCCAGAGAAAACTATTCTACATTATCACACCTACGGAGACGTAAACTGGGCAGCTTGACAACTTAATGTAAAACAACCAAGTTTTAAAATTCCTGAGTCCTGGGATAGTTTTTTAACTGAAGCAAAAACTATATTGGAAAATCTTAAAAGGTTGGGACTCAAGTCTCATATCATTCTCTTCACCTAGAAAGCCTCAGACTTCTTTCATATTGTCCTTTGCCTGTCTGTGGAGGTGTGGTAATATAGAAAGTCCCTCGAGATCTCCTCTAAGGCACAATGTATCCCCCTTTTGGAACCATTCCAAAGGTCTGAAATGTGTTTAGAGTTTTATTTGGTCTTTTCAATGTTTATTTCAAGATAGAAACCTAAAACATATATGCCATTTTTTTAAAAGAAGCGGAATTTTCTCTCCCATTTGTTTTATCATGTCTTTATCAGTAATGTTTTATTTTGGGGGTGGGGTGGTGCATGGGATGGGAATCAGACCCAGGTCTCCCACATGGCAGGTGAGCATTCTACCACTGGACCATCCATGCACCCTATCAAGAATGTTTTTAAGTATTTGAAGGCAAAAACGCTTTATGCTCTAACCCAAATTTTTATATATTGAAATATGTAAACATAAGAAATTAACATAAAAGCACTGTAGTTTGTACTCATGATAAGTTTCAGTGGCAGAATCTTCTTTATCTTGTAGCCTATCATGAAATCTCTGTTTGCTCCATTGCTTTTGCATTTGCCAAACTAAAGCTGGGGAGTGAGCTAGATAGAAATATAGAGAAAAGGAGAAGGAAAAGAACTGAGGAGGAGGAGTGGGGGCGTATTGAGATTTAGCTTATTATTTGAAGAGTTGGAAGGGGGAGGAAGCAAGATGGAACACAGGAAAGGCACACAGGGAAGAGAGAAAGAGGAGAAGCTACGTAAGGGGGTGCTGACAAGGCGGGAGAGGAAGGCCAGGCATGTAACTCTAGAAGGAGAGAGTAGGAATGAGAACACAGGCTTGGGAGGCATGGGGCCAACAGAATAATAGACTCACACAGAAGAGTTGGTGTTTTTTTTAGATACCCTGGAGAGAGCCCAAAAGAAGAGGAAAACAAATTGGGAGCATATGGGGGCAAGGAGCAAAATCTGAAAAAGAAGAGGATGAAGAGAGAAATAAAGCTAATCTAACTAGTGATTTAATTCATTAATCTCTAAAACAAACAAAAAAGCTCAGTTCAGGAGATATCTGCTTTATCTTACATAGTAGAGATATATGTAGATTAAGAGGAGTGCAAGTAGGCTGATGTGAAAATTTGAAAGTCGAGACAATTGGCATTTGGCCCATGAAAGTTGGTGGAAAGCAACTTCTATTTGGCTAGGATAGAAAATTTTTCAGAAAAGCCGAGTGACATTGGCATGAATTAGTGAGGAATAACCAAAACATGCATCCCTAATCTCAAGTACCTCATTGGTCTGATGAGCACGAGGCACAAGTCTGCGAAAAGTTTGACACTTAGGAACCTAAAGGAAGGCATTTCCGTTCCTGGTCTAGAACATTGACGTGTGTGGTACTGGCCTTAATCAGTCCTACAAATGACTTTTTAATAAGGCTGGTTGGTAAAAGACTAACCTCCGGCTTTGTTTTTCCAATAGAAAATGCTAGAACTGTGCACCTCTAGACATTTTTAAGGAATATGAGTGTTATTACTGAAAGTAGTTAAAGGGAAAATTCACACTGTTCTCACCTAGTAAATTTACTGTTATTTTAGCTCGTGTGTTTAAATGTGTTTAATTTTTTCCTATCAGGAAAAAAATGTCAAATATAAATTGTGCTACTGATATTTTGCTGTAATTCTAAAGCCAATATGTAAAGGTACAATGTAGTGATGTATTTAGCAAATAAGTAAATCTTCTGGGCATGAGTCATAGTAATGCCAGTGTCCTATTGAGTTGTGGTGGTTCTGTTGTGCTAATACTGGGTTAAGCCCTTAATTTTTCAGTGACAGCATAAAGATTTTTTATCCTACTAAAGTCATCCATAGAATGCTTTTAAACCAGCTTTCCACATGACATATATATTTTTTTAACGCACTACTGGATACCCAGACTCTGAAACTGGGCTTCTCCCGCTCTTGGCAGTGTTAGCAGTGATGCCCACTTTCAGTATTGATGGCACCAGTAGCAGGCTTGACCATTCCAATTTTGGTGTGATTTTTAAAGTGTGAACTTTCCAGAACCCTGAGCAAAATGAGTGCAGCAATTTTCTTTTTGTAGGACAAGAAGACAGAAGAGTTCTTCTCTGTGGTGACTACAGACTAGAGGAATGCTCTAGTGAGTTTCCACTTCAAGTAGTACCCACTCATAAGCCGGGGGGGCAGACCCTTCTGTCTAAACACATCTTTTATTTGTGTTCCAGCAGGTGCAACAGGTTCAGGTGTTTGCTGACGTCCAGTGTACAGTGAATCTGGTAGGCGGGGACCCTTACCTGAACCAGCCTGGTCCACTGGGAGCTCAAAAGCCCACGGCAGGACCACAGACCCCCCAGGCCCAGCAGAAGAGCCTCCTTCAGCAGCTACTGACTGAATAACCACTTTTCAAGGAATGTGAAATTTAAATAATAGACATACAGAGATATACAAATATATATTTTTCTGAGATTTTTGATATCTCAATCTGCAGCCATTCTTCAGGTCGTAGCATTTGGAGCAAAAAAAAATAAGGAATTTTGTTGTGGAGCTTGAGAGATGTTTTTGTTTCTTTCTTTGTAACAGCCTTGGATATTGAAAAAATAGCAAAGCAGAACGGTTGGACAATCTATTTCTTGAGCCAAATTTAATTATTCTTATTTTTATAATCAAGTCATCGGCTTCTTATCTGGATAAAGGCTTTTGGAGGAGAACCAAACGACAAGTTCCAAAGGGGAGATGAAGCTCCATCTCCCCCAGCTCCGTCGCGACCCTGCCAAGAAGAAGGGCCCGGTGGGGCTTTGCCTGCGCCCGTCCACCAAAGGCTGTCACGTGTCCCCAGTCAACAGCCCTCCCCTCTCCTGCCCCACGCAGCTTGTGTGTACAATCAGCTTCCTCTCGCAACTCTGTATCTGTTGGCTTCAAGAGAATATTTTGCCTCCATATACGTACCCCTTCTCCGTTTTTTAAAGATAGATTTAAACCAAGATGCCTCCAGGAAAGAGGAAGAAATGTGTATATTCACAGTGGAATCCAAAAAGTACAGTTTGGGGGAAAATGCAATAATTTTTTGATGAGATGGGTGAAAGACAAGAAGCGAGTTCTGTCAGTTATTGTAGATACAATTTTCTGATTAAATCTGGAAAAAAAAAAGGCAGCCTGTTCTTTCTGCTTTTATTGTATTAACAGCTGAGGTAGCTAAAGTTATTTAAAATAAAATGAAACTTATGACCCAAGTAGCTTATTTTTTCCCTTTAAATCACACTGTAAATATATTTGATTTCATGTAGAAATTGATTTCCTTCTGTTTACTTTTATGCTTTTATTATCATTTTTGATTTTTCTAAATTTGCGTGTGAAATATAACTTTGAATTGTGGTTACCTTTGGCTAATAATATTTCATTATTTTAATAACTGTGATACCATGTATGGATTTACTTTGGGGTTCAAATCAAAATGCCACTGCCAGAAAGAGCTGTCCCGGACGAGCTAGACCACACTGCTAGAGTGTCCCTGGGATCATCTAACCTGGGAGCAGTACGAGGAATTAACACCAGAAGTGTACAGGCTACTTGTACAGAGAAAAATTAGTACTCAGAGAAAACTTTCATTTGTTTTTAGATTGACTTTGGGAATTTGAATTTTCATCATTGCGAATACAAATTACTCTATCCTGCTCTGAAGCTAATTGATACCATATTTTCCCTTTGTGTCTTGTCACTCTGCCACGTCCTGCCTCATCCTGGCCTCTGAGTCAAGGACCCAGTGAACTGACTCTCTCTAGTTCCAGAAGTTCCTCTGGAAGGCCAGGAAAGCTTGAGAAAGGTATTGTGGAAGAAGCAAAGGTAGCCCCCCCATCACCTTTTCCTACACTCCTGGGCCCATGAACGATGATGACATCTGGCATTCTGCACCAGCTACCTCTGCTTCCATGGCAGAGAAGAGGCCACCAGAACGATCAGTGGAAGAGGAGTATGGACTCAGATTTCAAGGAAGAAGCCATTTCCCCTGGTCCTCCTTTCTGCGTCTCACTAACCCTAATTACAAGTAATTCCATTGAACACCGTCTCTTCCAAACTATACCGAATAAAAAGATTGATAGAAGGGCTCAAGTGGGTAGCAACTATGAAGCAGAAATAGGACACTCAGTTACAAACACTGTTTCTTTTAGTTTTTTCAGAAAGTGCATCCCTGATTTCATTCATTCCCAGCTTGACTGCCCAGCCATATTACTCTAGTCCCTGCCATACTGCTCTGGGAAGTCGTTTCCATTTTGTTTGTGATACTTGGATGTGCAAACTTCAGGAAGCTCACCTTTAACTTCAGCATTCCAGATGAAGTTTCCTGGCTCAGTGCTTTTGCATAAGGAACTAGAAAAAAGTGGTAAGGAAAATTGGAGATGTTAACATCCTCCCCTATCCCAGTTGCACCTTAAAGCATGCATGTCACCTTCAAGGTTTTATAATTGCACTGTTTGTTTTATGTATGTACAGATTAAAATTATTGCTACATTTGAGGAAAATAAAATTGCTTGCTTCTATGTAATTCCTGTCATTCTACAGGAAATTCACTTTTCCAGCTACTGAATAGAATTTGTTTAACAACCTCATGGGTTGCCTCTTCATTTATAGGGAAGGTGAAACCTACCTGCCTACCCGAACAATTAATAATTCATTTAAGGATAATAAAGGAAAGGATCCCTGAAGCCAAAGATCGTCCATGTCACCCTAATCTGAGTCAGCCCAGTGAAATTTGTGAAGGTCAAAGTGAAGTTATGCAAGTGAGCCTTGAGGAAATTCTAACTTTGGCCATTTGCCTGATGATTAAACTCACTGATTGGGCTGTTTCTTGACCCAAAGAGATCTGGGTCCTGGCAGCATTTCAGGGGTAACCTAAGTTCTTAGACAAATCTGGAGCCACAGGATACCATATCTCTCTCAATTTTTGGTTTTTCTGTAATAACATCTGTGAATACAGCTGCCAAATCTTACTTGAGGAGCCTCCTTCAATGTGACAATACTATTTACAAGAACTAGGTCCTATCCCTTGTTTGTGTGTTTTTAAGGCAGCCTAAGTAGGGCCAGCGTAAGGAGAGTAGGCAAATGTGACTAGAGAGCAGGGGAGGGTGCCTCTCCCACATCTTTCTTACCCATAAATAAACACAGATCTGGTGACTGTTGCCTGAAATCATATTTTGGGGGGAACAAAAAGTTTTCCCCACAATTGGGATAAGGTTAAAATAATATTGTACCTGGATAAGGCTGAACATTGATTTAAGTTTATCCTAAGGTAGGATAGAAAGAGTTAAGGAAAAAATGAGGTTGGAGTAGAGAAAGATCTTTAAACCATGTCCTAGGTCCAGACAGTCAAAGAAAAAGCAAAGACAGTTGTCTGCCTCCAAAGGAAGCTGTACGGCTGTGCCCGTGACTGAACTGCTCTTCTCAGAAGAGCGCTCCTCTTGAATGGAGTGAATGAATAGTCCAGCCAGCGCAGCCCTGACCACTCCTGTATCTCTGAAGATTTTGATGATTTAATTAAGCCCATCAGTTCTTCCTGTTGGATAAAACTGTCAAATGAAGCATTCCTCCATCCAGAACCTTTTCTGTCAGCATTAAATTTGTTTCCTTTATGTGTTTTCATTTTGTTGCCACCGGAGCTCTTAACCAGATTAGAAAAGAAAAAACAAAGCTCTGCCTCATTCACCATTCAACACATTTTGTTGTTATCCTTATACAAGACACTAGGGCTGCAGGAGGATCCAGGCAGGCGTGGACCCGGCCCCCCTGGAGCTTGTGATCACATGAGGGTTTATGCAGTTATAATCACAGTTGGATTAAATGATATTAGAGGAGAGTTGTAAACTGCTTTGTGAGTGAGATCCTGTCTGAAGAATCAAGGAAGGTTTCCTTGAGGAAGAAATGGCATTTGAAGTGAGTTTTGCAGGGCGGCGAAGGTCAGTGGACAGCAGAGGGAGGAGAATGGTAAAGGAAGCATATGGGAGAGTTCCAAGAAGAAAGGGACCCCCTCCCCCAGGGGGCTGGGTTCTTTTTCTTTCTTTCTTTTTTTTAACATTGTTAGTAGCATTTTGAGCTCTTAAAACATATCATAAGAATTATGTCAGCTGGCAGGCTAAAAGCCATTTAAATCAGCCTTTGGCTCCAAGGGGAACATAAACGAGGCTTTGGCATCTCCACTGGTGATTGATAGCTAAGGTCTCTTCCGTAACGATCCCTTTGCAGCCAGCAGTACAGACTTGCGTATCTTTTGTACAATAATCTCTCTAGCGACAATACTAAATATACTCAAGAAAAATAAATTTGTACTTTAACAATTTCTAAGTCACCGTTAGGTACATTATCTGATTGAATCCTCTCTGCCATCCTGTGACAGTCATTATAAAGAGAGAGAAGCTCTAGCAGGTTATGACACAAACACTATTTATCCACGGAGTTGGAACTTGAAACCGTGTCTTCTAGTTCCAAATTCTGTATTCGCTCTCCTAGACTATTTGATTTAGGACTGATTTGAAGTCTGCAGGCATTAATTGCATTGTGTGGCTTTAGGCAATGATTTCTTAGATGAAAATAACTTTAAAAGAAACAGGCTTTGAAAAGAGGGCAAGAACTGAAGCACTGAGGAGAGGACCCAGCCCATTCTGTTGCAGTTGGAACCTGCACCTTGAAGGCCTTAACTGAACGGGGATGCTCTATGGCATAAATAAGGACAGCAGAGTGTCCCACTACAGTTTTAGAAAGGCATCCTGTTTGCATTTTTTTTTTTATTTTCATCAGTATATATTTTTAATTTTTTATTAATTAAAAAAAATTACAAGAAACACAAGCATTCCCAACACATACACACAGCAATTCACAATATCATCACATAGTTGCATATTCATCATCATCATCATTTCCCAGAACATT
This sequence comes from Tamandua tetradactyla, assembly GCF_023851605.1. Taxonomy (NCBI): domain Eukaryota; kingdom Metazoa; phylum Chordata; class Mammalia; order Pilosa; family Myrmecophagidae; genus Tamandua; species Tamandua tetradactyla. The sequence continues at coordinate 8,098,940 of NC_135329.1, forward strand.
AGCATCAATTCAGAAAACCAAATAAAGAGACAACAGAAAAATATAACAAACAGAAAAAAGAAATTTTACATGCCATACCCCTTACTGATCCCTTTCATTGATCACCAGCATTTCAAACTAAATCTATTTTAACATTTGTTCCCCCTATTATTTATTTTTATTCCCTATGTTCCTCTCATCTGTTGACAAGGTAGATAAAAGGGGCATCAGACACAAGTCACATTGTGAAAGCTATATCATTATACAATCATCTTCAAGAAACATGGCTACTGGAGCACAGCTCTACATTTTCAGGCAATTCCCTCCAGCCTCTCCATTACATGTTGGTTAACAAGGTGATATCTACTTAATACATAAGAATAACCTCCAGGATAACCTCTTGACTCTGTTTGGAATCTCTCAGCCACTGACATTTTATTTTGTCTCATTTCACTCTTCCTCCTTTTGGTCAAGAAGGTTTTCTCAATACCTTGATGCTGGGTCTCAGCTCATTCTGGAATTTTTCTCAATCCCTTGATGCTGAATCTCAGCTCATTCTGGGATTTCTGTCCCACGCTGCCAGGAAGATACACACCCCTGGTAGTCATGTCCCACGTAGACGGGGAGGGTGGTGAGTCTGCTTGCTGTGTTGACTGGAGAGAGAGGCCAGATCTGAGCAACAAAAGAGGTTCTCTTGGGGGTGACTTTTAGGCTTAATTTTAAGTAGGCTTGACCTATCCCCTGTGGGGTTAAGTTTCATATGAACAAACCCCAAGACTGGGGGCTCAGCCTATAGCTTTGGTTGTCCATACTGCTTGTGAGAATATCAAGAATTCAACTTGGGGAAGTTGAGTTTTCCCCGTTCTCACCATTCCCCGAAGGGGACTTTGCAAATACTTTTCCACCCACTGATCAAATTACTCTGGGATTCATCATGGCATCACCTGGACAAACCAACAAAATCTCCTGTCCTATACAAAGTTCCATATACTTAAGGTGTTCAATCAACTATCTACATAAGTTATATTAGGAGATGTACTAGTCAAAGTATAGATTTGTACCAAATAAAATTTTTGCTTTAGTCTCACACATTAGTTGAAATTTTAAAATATTAATTACCATCTATTTTCAGCACACTGCAGTAATGACATTCTTTTGTTCTTCCTCATGCAAAACCATTTTTTAAATTTGTACATTTAGTCACTATCACTATACACTCCAGGCATTCCTAGATTACACCATCTCAATCTGTATCGTCTATCTTTCTTTGTGATTTCATTTATGCCCCAGCCCTCCTCCCTCTATCATTCTCATATGCAGCTTCATTCAGTGTTTTAATATAATCGTATTACAGTTAGGTAATATTGTGCTGTCCATTTCTGAGTTTTTATATTCAGTCCTGTTGCACTATCTGTATCCCTTCAGCTCCAATTACCCAATATCTTACCTTATTTCTATCTCCTGATGGTCTCTGTTACCAAGGAAATATTCCAAGTTTATTCACTAATGTTGGTTCATATCAGTGAGACCATACAGTATTTGTCCTTTTGTTTCTGGCTAATCACACTCAGCATAATGTCCTTAAGGTCCGTTCATGTTGTTACATACTTCATAACTTTATTCTGTCTTACAGCTGCATAATATTCCATCTTATGTAAATGTCGCAGTTTGTTTAGCCAACTGTCTGTTGATGGACATTTTGGCTGTTTCCATCTCTTGGTAATTGTTAATAATGCTGCTATAAACATTGGTGGGTAAATGTCCATTTGTGTCCTTGCCCTCGTGTCCTTTGAGTAGAGACAGCATATAGATGGGTCCTGTTTTTTAATCCATTCTGCCAGACTATGTCTTTTGATTGGAGAGTTTAATCCTTTAACATTCAGTGTTATTACTGCATGGGTAGTACTTTCTTCTACTATTTTGTCTTCTGGATTTTATATGTCATATCTAATTTTCCTTCTTTTTACCTTTACTCATAGTCTTCCTTTTTGCCCTCTTCTCCACACCTCTGTCTTCTGTCTTCGTATCTGTCTCTAGTGTTCCCTTTAGTATTTCTTGCAGAGCTGGTCTCTTGGTCACAAATTCTCTCAGTGATTTTTTGTCTGAAAATGTTTCAATTTCTCCCTCATTTTTGAAGGACAATTTTGCTGAATATAGAGTTCTTGGTTGGCAGTTTTTCTCTTTTAATAATTTAAATATATTATCCCATCGTCTCCTCGCCTCCATGGTTTCTGCTGAGGGATCTGCACATAGTCTTACTGGGCTTCCCTTGTATGTGATGGATTGCTTTTCTCTTGCTGCTTTCAAGATCCTCTCTTTCTCTTTGACCTCTGACATTCTGATTATTAAATGTCTTGGAGTATGTCTATTTGGATCTATTCTCTTTGGGGTACGCTGCACTTATTGGGTCTATAATTTTAACTCTTTCATAAGAGTTGGGAAATTTTCAGTGATAATTTCCTCCATAGTTTTTCTCCTCCTTTTCCCTTCTCTTCTCCTTCTGGGACACCCACAACACGTATATTTGTGTGCTTCATATTGTCTTTCAATTCCCTGAATCCCTGCTCAAATTTTTCCATTTTTTCCCCTATAGTTTCTGTTTCTTGTCGGATTTCAGATGCTCCATCCTCCAGTTTTGAAATCCTATGTTCTGTCTCTCGAAATCTACCATTGTAGGTTTCCATTTTTTTTTTCATCTCTTTTACTATATCTTTCAGTCCCATAAGTTCTGTGATTTGTTTTTTCAGACTTTCAGTTTCTTCTTTTTGTTCTTTCCTTGCCTTCTTTATATCCTTCCTCAATTCATTGATTTGGTTTTTGATGAAGTTTTCCATGTCTGTTCGTACATTCTGAATTAATTGTTTCAGCTCCTGTATGTCATTTGAATTGTTGGTTTGTTCCTTTGACTGGGCCATATCTTCATTTTTCTAGTGTGATTTATTATTTTTTGCTGGCGTCTAGGCATTTAATTACCTTATTAGTTTATTCTGGAGATTGCTTTCACTTCTTTTATCTAGGGTTTTCTTGCTGGATGAATTTGTTGTCTATCTGTTCTTTGACATTCCGTTCAGCTTTATGTGGACCTTTAGCTTAAGTTTTGTTTAACAGAGGAGAATTTTTCAGTTCTTGTTTTCTTGTTTCTTGCCCTGCTTGTGTGGTGCCTTTCCCACACACACACTTAGGAGGGTCTACTTAGATATTATAGACCCCAGCCAGATTTTCCCAGACCAAACTGGCCTCCTATCTGGAGAAAAGAGTCACCCGCATTGATTTTCCCTGAGGGTGAGACCCAGCAGGTTGAAAGACTTTCCTGTGAAGTCTCTGGGCTCTGTTTTTCTTATCCTGCCTAGTATGTGAAGCTTGTCTGACTGCAGGTCCCACCAGCATAAGATGATGCGGTACCTTTAACTTTGGCAGACTCTCCCTGCTGGGGGCGTGGTGGAGACAGAGGAGAGGTTGTAAGCTGGTTTTAATGGCTTCAAATTACCAAGCCCTGGTGTCTGAATTCCTTGATGGAGGGATTCCACCTGGGTGGGGCTTCACCCCTCCCCTGGGGAAGGCACAGGCTCCAGACAAGCCCCCAAAAGAGCTCACTTCTGCCTATGTCTGGGGCAGTTGCAGCCTGAAAAGTCCTGCTGCTGTATCCAGAGGCAGTCAAGCCTTTGTAGATACACAGCCACAAAAACCTCTGTTTCCTTCTTTTTTTTCCCCCCCTTTTTCTGTCAGTCCTGCCCCTTGGCACCGGGGCAAAAATGAGCAACCTCCACTTTGATCAGGTTTACCTAATTGGGGACCTATTTTTAGTAGTCAGAATTTGTTAATTAGTTCCACAATTGGCATTTGATTGTGCCCAGTCCCTGCTGCTGGTAAAGTCCTTTCCTTTCCCCTCTGGATAGCAGCCTGTGGGGGACGGGTGCTGGCCGCCGCAGCTTGGGGAACTCACATTTCCGGGGGGGCTCGCAGCCAGTCCAGCTGGTCCAGACTGGGATATGCTGTGTGTCTGGTCACTGACATGGCCCCAGGAGCTGTTCTGTACTGTTTCTGGTTATTTCCTGTTTGTATATTTAAGGAAGAAGTGGAGAAGGGGCTCCATAAACTGCAGTGTCATTCCCCTAGCTTGAAAGAATTTTGGAAAATGTGGGTCCCTTGTCATCGGGTAGCTATAAAAATGGCAAAAGGGATCCTTTTTGTGAGGGAGAGCAACTGGGGAACCCTACAGTTTCTCCAGGAATTTGTTTCTTTGATCACACTTTGTGATCACTCACTTTTCCCTGGTTTTTGACCCTTCTGCAAGCAAAGAAACTTCCTCCTATGCTGGGGTTTGACTCTGATCTAATCATTAGTACTTATCACAGAACTGTGGTAGTTGGTAGAACCAACAGAAGCAAGCAATGCCCATTTGCAGCAAACCTCAGTCCTAAACTATAGGTCAAAAGCCCCTACATCAGGGTTTTTTGGCATTCAATTCGGGTTAGTCATTCAATTTTTGATGAGCAGTTACATTACAGACACTGTGATAGAGGGGGGAGTACAAAGATATTTGCTTGTTTGCTTCCTAATAATGGAAATTCTACATAGCCCACTTAAGAAATAGTGTTCATTTCTACTCTGCCAGACAATGTGCTAGGCTAATACTTACCCTTGTGCTACTAATTTTTACATTGTTCAGCAGTGGAATATACAAAATGTCATTTGATCTTCAAAATCCTGTAACTAGAAAAGGTCATAGCCCCATTTTAAAGAGAGTGAAACAGAGGGTTAGCTTTATGGTAGGTGGCTAGGAAAGTAGACCCAAGAGTCAGTCCTTGGGCTTTGGGATGAAATCTGCTATTGTTTTCACTGCACAATACAATTTTTAAAGATAAAGGCCCCCTTAAATAATGATGGTGGGGATCCTGAGGAGTTTAAACTTGCAAAGTACCTTAGGAGCTTACAGGGGATTCCATTTTGAAAGTAATAGTTGGTTCCAATTTGAGTTTGTTAAATTGCTGATTTTTTCTTACTTTAATTTGAGTGAGAGCAATATTTCTCAAGCAAACACCAATATCTCCTAGAACAATCTTATTTTCCTTGAACTCAGTACCACTTGCACATATATGTATCTTAAGTCTACTCCTCCGCCCATCTCTCTCAAGATCCAGTTACGAATTTCCAACTGGTGAACATTTCCATGTGGATCCCCTACCAGCACCTCAAACTTACACCCCAAACTAAATAATTTACTTGAAATAATTTACCACAAATATATGGTAAATTATTGTGTCCCTTATCTGAATTAATTACATCTTCGTTTTGTTAGTGGTCAATTTCAGCTACCTCCTCCCATGCATTTCACCAAATCCCAAAAATTTATCCTTTATGGTACCTCGTAGCTACCTTCTTTCTAATACTATTAATTACTGACCACACCTAGGACTTCATTATCTTTCTTTGGATGATTGCAATAGCCACTTACATGCCTTTAACATTCATACTTTACACAGGAAATCTTTCTAAACATAACTTTTAGAATCTATTCATGACTACTAGTCTATAGTTTAGGTAGTATGATCTAAAATAAATTTGCCTTTTGAGCTTCATTAGCCTCTTTCACCCTCTCTAAACAAAATTATCTGCCATTCGAATCTGGTCTTGACTCTTGAGTTTGCTGTGTGTGTTCTTTCCTCAGTTGCCATGCTCATTCTCTTCCCTCAGCCTGCAGTGCTGCTCCGCCTTGTGCATCCTCCCCACTCAGCCTGCAGAGCTTCGCTTTAGATGCCTTTTCCAAGAAGCCCTTGCTGGTCCTCGTATTTAGATAAGTTTCTTCCACTGCTCTCCCTTGCTGCAGGGTTAGGCTTCGATTTGCCACCTGGGTATATGAACCATCTGTCTTGTGTCACCACCCAATTCTAAAGCTCTTAAACCAAAGGCCCATACCTTTATTTCCTCCCCACCCCCATCCTCAGAGCCCTCCACATTGTAGGCTCTTAAATGCTAAGTAAGGAAATCATTTCAGAGGCTGTGTTTTCAGTAAAGGCAAGCTGCTGATACATCAGGCCAGAGCTGTCTCACTGGAGTCTGGGGAGTTGAGCTTAAGCTTAATGGAAGGTTGCAAACGTAACCAAGGGTAAGTCAAGGTCACGATTCTATCTTGACAGTTATTCCTTTAATTATGAAATGTGTATAGTTAGAGGTCCTTTTCACTATACGTTTTTTTTTTAATCTCATAGTAGAGGACCCCAAATGTTAGAACAATTTGCAGAACATCAGCAGTAATCTTGTAATACTTCATCAGCTCCCAGACATTATATTTATAGATGATGCATGCTTATGTTACAACCCTTTACCCTTCTCAGAAATTACCTCCTCACTGAAAATCAGCTGATTGGGTTGACTCTGGTCTTAACTGAGAAAATAGAAAAGGCAGATTAGGTGAGGCCTCTTCCAGTTCTCCCTTCCAAACAGTATAACGTCCCAATATCCCTTTCACCTATGAAGTACCGCCGAGAAGTGATTCATATTGAAGTTAAACAAGAATAAGATGGCTTTCCGTGAAAACCGTTGCCTCTGGAAGCTGAGTGGCTTCATCAGTTTAGGAAGTGGATAGATGGGACAGGTCAGTGAGCAGGAGGGCCATCCCTAAAGAGAACAAATGAGAAAATGTTCTTTTCTCATAATCAAGGCACCAGTCCTACTCAATTCTGCTTTGTTTGCTTTCAAATTTAAAATAATTTATCATACACATGTCTGTACTAAATTTTAGGCTGCATATTTCCTGTTCATTTTTCTTTTTAACTTGCAAATTTGTATAAGCATTAATTTTTAAGTTAGCTTTCCATTTTAACTTTCCTCTGACGTTAGCAATTATATTCAAAATGATAATTACTGAGTAAGCTAGACTTTTAAAATTCAACCAAAATCAGTTGGGAAAAAGATTCCACATAGAACATACAATATTTAAGGACACATGCACATCTAAGCTTAGGTTTTAAATTTTCATCCTACCTTTTTCTGAAAGGTTTTTTTAAAAGATTTTTATTATGGAAATTTTCAAAAATACATAAAGGTAGAATAATGTAATGAACTAGTTCTAGATTTTTTTTTTTAGCCTTTCAAACTAAATTTATTTTAACGTTTGTTCCCCCTATTATTTATTTTTATTCCATATGTTCTAGTCATCTGTTGACAAGGTAGATAAAAGGAGCATCAGACACAAGGTTTTCACAATCACACAGTCACATTGTGAAAGCTATATCATTGTTCAATCATCATCTAGAAACATGGCTACTGGAACACAGCTCTGCATTTTTAGGCAGTTCCTTCCAGCCTCTCCATTACATCTTGGATAACAGGGTGATATCTACTTAATGCATAAGAATCACCTCCAGGATCACCTCTCGACTCTGTTTGGAATCGCTCAGCCATTGACACTTTGTCTCATTTCACTCTTCCCCCTTCAAGGGAAGGTTTTCTCAATCCCTTGATGCTGAGTCTCAGCTCATTCTAGGATTTCTGCCCCATGTTGCCAGGAAGGTCCACACCCCTGGGAGTCATGTCCCACATAGACGGGTAGGGTGGTGAGTTTGCTTGTTGTGTTGGCTGGAGAGAGAGGCCACATCTGAGCAACAAAAGAGGTTCTTTTGGGGGTGACTCTTGGGCAGTTCTAGATTTTTTAAATCAGTCTTTGATATGTGATTTTTATAACTTTATCAATTTCCAGCTCAAAAGTAAGTTATGGTTAGTCTCCTTGGGAATCTTTAGGTTTAAGGGTCTTTTAAACACATTGTATAATAGCTATATTAAAGAGTGACTATTTTAAAATTAATAGTAATAAAATTAACGGTAATAACCAAATATATATTTTACATCAACAGATATTGAGTATCTACTGTGTATGAGGTACTGTTCCAGGCAAGGGCTGTATCAATGAAGAAAACAAAAGTTCCTGCCCTTATGGTGCTTACATGCTAATGAAGATTGACAAATACACTAAATATGTGGCATGTCATATGGTGTTAAGTGCTATGCAGAAAAATAAGGTAGGGAAGAGGAGTAGTGTGTACTGGATGGAAGGGGTTGCAGTTTAAAACAGGAAGGTCAGACAGGTCTTCGGAGAAGGTGACATTTGAGTTGCAACCTAAGAAAGGTAAGAGAATGAGCATGGCAATATGGAGAAAGGGCTTTCTAAGCAGAGATGCAAAAGTCCTAAGGCTGGAGCAAAGTGAACAAGAGGGAGGAATGTAGGAGATGAAGTCAAGGGGTATTAGGCAAAGGATAGTGTAGCGCTTTAGAGACCAATTTCTATTGGCTTATTCTCTGAGATAGTGAGCCACTGGAGAATTTTAAGCAGGGAAGTGACATGGCCTGACTCGGGTTTTGAAAGATTCACTCTGGCTTTTGTGTTGAAAATAGTTGTAGAGGACACAAATGCAGAAACAAGGAGACCTGTTAGAAGTCTTTTGCAATAGTCCAGGCAGGAGATGGTGTCTTGAACATAGAGGGTAGCAGTGGAAATCATGAGAGGTGGTCAGAGTCTGGGTTTATTTTGAAGGTATTTTCACATACATATACATATCGGATATAGGATGTGAAAGAAGAACCGAGAATGACTCCAAGTTTTTTGAACTGAGCAGCCAGCAGGATAGAATTGCCATGAACACAGATGAAGAATATAGAGAAATAGGTTTAGTCCATTTTTGTCATGATGAGTTTGATTTATAATAGACATCCAAGTGGAGCTGTCTAGTGGGCTGTTGGGTATATATGTGGGTCTGAAGTTTAGGAGAGTGGTTTTAGATGAAGATATAAATTTAGAAATCATCAGGATATAGACTGTTCTTAAAGCCATGACATGGGTTGGGTATTTTGGTTTGCTAAAACTGCCAGATTGTAATACACAAGAAATGGATTGATTTTTACAATGGAGATTTATTAACTTACAATTTACAGTTCTTAGACCATGAAAATGTCCCAATTAAGGCATCGATAGGATAATACCTGGACTCTGAAGAAAGGTGGCTGACATCTGGGACACTTTTGTCACATAGAAAGGCCCATGGCCAGCATCTGCTGGTCCTTCACTCCTGGGTTCCATTGCTTTCAGTTTCTGATTCCAGTGGCTTTCTCTCTGAGCATTTGTGGGTCCTCTCTTAGCATCTCCAAGGGCTTTTCTCCCTTTGTGAGTTCTCCCTCAGGGTGTTTTTCTAATCACTCTCTTTTTCTGCCTTTTATCTTCTCATAAAGGACTCCAGTAAAGGATTAAATCCCACCTTGAACTGGGTGGGACGCATCTCAATTGAAACAACACAATCAAAAAGTCCCACCCAGGGCAGGCCACAGTGGCTTAGCAGGCAGAGTTCTCGCCTGCCATGCTGGAGACCTGGATTCACTTTCTGGTGCCTGCCTATGGGGAAAAAAAAAAGTCCCACCTGTAACAGGTCTGCACCCACAAGAATGAATTAAAAGAACATGGTCTTTTCCGGGGTACATAATAGCTTCAAACCAGTACAGTGCAATTGCTAAGGAAAATAGAGAAGAGAAGAGGCCCAATGACTTAACTGAGGCACTCCACGGGAAGATGAGGAAGAAATAGCGAAGGCTATGAAGAAGCATCCAGTGAGGTAGAAGAAAACCAAGAGTGCGGTGCCCTGGAAAGCAAGTGACAAAAGCTTTCAAAGGAGGAATGATCAACTGTGCCAAACGCTCTTAATAGGTTGAGATAATATGAGGACTGAGAATTGACCTCTCAGTTTTGCCCAGTGGAGGTTCTGATGACAAGAGCAGTTTTTGTGGAAAAAAAGTGTGGGGAAAAAACCCAGTTGGAGTGGGTTCAAGAGAATATGAGCAGAGAGGCATTGGAGACAGTAAGCAGAAACACGAAGTCTTGCTATTAAGTAGTACGAAGAAACGAGGACATAGCATGGACATAGTTTCCAGACTAATCAACGAAAGTAGGGCCAGTAATAGAAGCCAGAAAAGGAGGGGGAAAAGGAGCAAAAACACAGCAAAATAACTAGGAAAAGAAGTATGGAAGAAATAAGCCTAAATAGGTCAGTAATCACAAAAATATAAAATGGGTTATATTTATGAACTAAGACAAAGTCTCCCAGATAGGTTAAAATTTTAAATATATATAATTATATGCTATTTATAAGACTCACCTAAAACAATGTGATGCCAAATGATCATTAATTACAAGATAAAAAAACATTCTAGGAGAATATTAACATTGCCACTTTTTTTTTAAGTATTTCTCTTATAAAGAGAATATTATTCAAGGGGACAAAGAGGAATATTTCATAATAACTTTGAAATATAGAAAGCAAAAACTGGCTGAGTTATAGGAAGAAATGAACAAATCCACAAGCAATGCTGTTGAGGGTAAATCAATCAAATGAGAAGATAACTGAGACTTTGAGGATTTGGTAACCTAGAGGTCTGTTGGTGACTTCAATAAGAGTGGCTTCCATAGAGCTGTGGGCACAAACCCGACTGGCGTGGGTTCTTGACGAATGGAAGGTGAGAATGAGACAGATATAAAGAGGGACTGACTTGTATGGTAGCTTGAGGGCATGTGGACTCAGGGAGGGATAGTAAAATGGAAGATGTGCCATGTTTGTTAGCTTATGCAATGAGACAGTAGAAAGGGAAAAATTGATGATACAGAAGAAAAGGGGGATAATTGCAGGAGCCAAGTTCTTGAGAAGATGCTTACGTGGAGGGGATGATCTTAAGAGGTTAACAGATACTTTGTAAAATGTAAGAGAAGTCAGATTTCCGGCGCTGCGCTAACATTTTTACATGTATTATTTTATTCAATTCTCACACAGTCATTTGAGCTTGGCACAATTCCTTTTCCCATTATACAGAAAGATTAACTTTTCAAGAACATACAGTTAGGGAGGGGTAGATTTAACTCAGTGGTCCAATTCCTATTCTCACCCGCTGTATTATATTGTCTCAGGTTGGAAAAAAAAAAAAGAGTAAAGATAATATTCAAATAACACAATGAGCATAACCTAATATAACCTTGCACCCAATACACAGAGAAGGTGAAATCTTTTCAAGATGCCTGAACCACTTATAAAAAGACGAGGAGGAAACAAAAATCATTGTATTAGGTCACTAATAAAGTCTCAACAAATGCCAAAGTATTAACGTATTGAAATGTACTCTTATCACAATGCAATAAAATTAGAATTCAATGACAAAAGCCTTAGCTTTTAAATCTTATATTTTTGGAGAATGCTCTTATGCCAAAATAATCCTTGGGTTGGAGGGAATTATCGTGGAAACTATAAAATATTTAGAACTGAATGACAAAGGAAATACCACACATTAAAACTTGTGAGATACAGCACAGGTACTACATAGAATGAAATTTACATCTCTAACTAAGAAATAATACAGGCAGAAAATAAGCTTAATGAGGAGGAAGGAAAGGCAGTGTAAAGAAGGTTCAGAGAAGAAAATAAATATAAAAGCAGTGGGAAGCAGATTAGAAAATGAAGGATAATTCTTTTTAAAAATTACATATAGAAAAATCTCTGGTAAGACTGATCAAAGAGAATGCAATATAACCAACCAAAAAGAAGCCAAAGAGATGTTGCAGAAGAGATGTTAAAACTCATGTAAGAGTCAGCATCAAGGGACTGAGAAAAACCCTAGAATGAGCTGAGACCCAGCATCAAGGGATTGAGAAAACCTCAACCAAAAGGGGAAAGAGTGAAATGAGACAAAGTGTCAATGGTTGAGAGATTCCAGAGTGGAGAGGTTGTCCTGGAGGTTACTCTTCACATTAAGTAGATACCACCTTGTTATTCAAGATGTAATGGAGAGGCTGGAGGGAACTGCCTGAAAATGTAGAGATATGTTGCAGTAGCCATGTTTCTTGAGGATGATTGAACAATGATATAGCTTTCACAGTGTGATGTGTGATTGTGAAAAACTTGTGTCTGATGTTTCTTTTATCTACCCTGTCAACAGACAAGTAGAACATATGGAATAAAAATAAATAATAGGGGAAACAAATGTTAAAATAAATTTAGTTTGAAATGCTAGTGATCAACGAAAGTGAGCGGTAAGGGGTATGGTATGTATAATCTTTTTTTTTCTGTTTTCTTTTTATTTCTTTTTCTGAATTGATGCAAATGTTCTTAGAAATGATGAATATGCAACTAAGTAATGATATTGTGAATTACTGATTATATATGTAGAATGGAGTGAGCATATATTAAGAATGTTTGTGTTTCTTGTAATTTTTTTAATTAATAAAAAATTTTAAAAATGTATAAGAGAATACATGAAAACCACATGCCAATAAAATGGAACATCAAAATGAAATGAAAAAAACTAGAAAAATATGAATTATATTTTTATATAATTTATTTGCATTATATAAATTATATAATCTTCTAAGAAGAACTAGGAAATCTGAATAAACCAGTAATCAATAAAGAAATTTAAGAAGTAAACAAAAATATCTGCCCCCCAAATGCAGTAAGCCCAGATAGTTTTCAGGACCAGTTTATCCAAATGTCAAAGTTTAGCAAATGTCTGTCTTCAAACTTACAGAGAACAAAAGAAGAGGAAAGCTATTCAGCTCATTTTATGAGGCTTGCATAACTGATACCAGACTGGACAAGAACAGCACAAGAAAAGAAAATGATGCATCTATGTGACACGCAGAGTCTTAGAAAGCACATAAATAAAAGAAATCCAACAGCATATGAGGACTCTCTTCAAGAATTACAGTTAAGAACCACTGTTCGGTGCAAAACATTCATTTTAGAGATGAAAAATGTAAGACCCGGAAAGGTGAAGGTTTTTTAACAGCTGAAAGATGATGAGAACCCAGTTCTTCTTAACTGGGCCATCTCTCCCACATTAAATAATACATCATGCTAAAGTAGGGTTTATTCCAAGAACAAAGGTAGTTCAATATTTGAAGCCTGGCAAGTGCATTTAATCACAGCAATAAAAGAGAAAAACCATATGATCATCTCAGTAGAAGCAGAAAAAGGCATTTGATAAAACAATACCCACTTGTGAATTTAAGAAAAAAAAATCTTTAGCAAACCAGGACAAAAGGGAACTTCCTTAATCCGATACAGAGCATTTGACGAAACTTACAGTCAATACCATACCTAATAGCAGAGGTCTAACAGTGTATCTGTTAGAGTCAACAGTAAATCAAGGACACCTGCTAGCAGTGCTGTTGTTGTACAGGGGTCCTAGACCATGTGATGGCAGGAGAAAAAGAAGTGAGAGGTGTGAGGATTGCATTGGAAGAAACTAACTTGTCTAAACAGAAAATCCAAGAGAATGGACAAACCATTAAAATTGGTACGAGAGGGCAGCAGTGTTGCTGAATACAACGTCCACGTACAAAAATCATTAGAAATGATGATCATGCATCTATGCATCCATGTGATGATGTTAAGAATTACTGATTGCATATGTAGAATGGAATGATTTCTAAACGTTGTGTTAATTTCTTTTTTCTTTAATTAATAAAAAAACTGAAAAAAAATCATTAGAATTTCTTTAGCAGTAATAACATGTGAAAAGCTGTACTTTCCCTTTCATGAACTTTAAACTGAAACTTTATACCTAAGGAATTGAGAAAAGCAGATAAGAACAATAAATTTCAAGGAGCAAAATCAAATTCTGTAATAACCACCCTGAGTTAGAGCTGGCCTATCAAAAAAATATCACAAGGAATGTTGAAAACTATAAGCTATATGGGCACTGCCCTCTGAGTCAACAAATTTGCTCTCCTAGTCGTTTTGCACCTGAGCCAAGCCTCAATTAAAATCCCAACTCAGAATTGCTTGGCGAATCACCTTCTCAAGAGCTCCCTACCCTGGTAGCCCTGAAAAATATGCTTGCATTTACCTCTAACAAGTATTGATTTCTGCTTGGACAAACTGAATAGGAAATTTAATTTAAAAGAGAGAAATACCTGCCACAGTAGCAGCAGATGCACCAAAGCCTTGCTGCTCTAATTGTGCTCTATTGCCCAGCAGCATCAACCTCAAATGGAAGCTTGTTGTGTGCAGAATTTAAGCCCTGCCCCAGACTTCCTGAATCAGAACGTAAATTTTCATCCTCAAATGATTTCCACCTCCAAAAGCAGATTGTACTTTCCATAGCAAGGCTTCAGATGACCTAGTATTAAATCTCTCAATTACAGAATCCAAATTCTAGAGCCTCTCATCTGGCGCCTTCTTCTCTGCCTTTAAACAACGTATGACCACCCCCCTGCCCGGGCCCACAATCAGTCTTTAAATACAAAAACAACACCTTCCTTCTCTGCGCTTTTCCTTCCAGCTTGCATCTCATTTCTCTCCTATCTTTTATTTCCAGGACTTCCAGACAAGTGAAGACTTCCTGCAGCCATTTCCTTACCACCAGTTCCTTCTCTGGATCACAACCTGTCCATACAACCAAAACTTCCCTCCCAAATATCACCAGTGACCTCCTGAGAAGGCAGGCAGGCCACCCAGAACCTCTTCTCATACTTTGTCTGCCTTGCTCTTTGCAGCATTTGATAGATAGTCTTCTATGATATGTTCATAATTCTCCTGTCTTTCCTACCAATCTTCCTCGCACTGATTGGTTCTTCTAACTTCACAAGAGATCCAAGACCCTTAGCTTCAACCATCATCTCTACAACAGTCATTCCTGCATCTGTACCTTCAGCCTTGACCTCTGATCTCTTTTTTCTAACTATCTATAGAACACATTTCCACTAGGCAGTCAAACCTTCACCTCAAACTCAACAAGAATAAACGAAATTATCTTCATCCTGAAAGACTAGCTCTCCTTCCCGGTGTTTCTGTATTGTCAATGAGACCACTGTTCTCTCAGCCTTACAAATCTAAAACTTTGACTCCTCCCTCTCTACAGAAATCAAGTTCTTTTGATTTTTCCTATAGTCTATGGTGATGATAGTCATACAGTGCTTTTATAAAGTGTTATTTATGTTGATCTTTATATTCACCTTATTAGGAATTATCCACAGTTGAGAACTCAAGGCAAGATTGCATAACCATTAAGTAGTAAAGTTGAGCCTTAATCTTAAACCTTCTGGGATTGTCACCTCTCTTTATCTTTCCATTTGCACCCTAAGGAAGTAACACATTTCTTATGGTTCAGTTTGCTTTCCTGCAGCCACTTCATTACGATCTTGAGCCTTGATTATTTCAACCAGCCTTCTTACCGATGTCCCAGCTTTTATCCCTATTCCCAGCAAATACATCTTGCACCTGTTGCCAGATCGATCTTCCTCTTGTATCATGAGTACTTCTTTAGAATTCCTTACATCCGATATTGGGAAAGAGGTGCAATCTGCCTTTGCAGAATGAGTTTATTAAAATAACGTTCCTTGCTTGTGTCCCAGCCCTTACTCTTCTTTGTGGAGACTGAATGAATACCTTAGGAGGAGGCGATTGCCTTTGGTTTCTCTTTTGGGTGTAAGTAATCTATCAAAGTTTGATAGGTTGAATGTGAAGGATTTATTCTTTGTCCTTACCTCTCCACAAGACCGGTAGGGGGCGGCTAACTTCGGCTTGAGGATCTGCTCTGTACACTCACATTTTCCCTTCCTGTGATAACCCATTTAGGCTATTACATGAAGCTATATATTTTAACCCATTGATGATAAAAGTGATATTTTGTTTCTCTGTCTGCTGTCTTATTTCTCAAAAACTGGGTTGAAAACTTGGGTGTCACTTCTTTGGCCCTTGCAAAATCCCCCACGCTTAAAATCCAGCCACTGGCCAGCATGAAATATCTGCCATATCTGCACCTTAACACAGAGCAGGAGAAACCAGAGCTGTGCTAAGCCTGACCCTGGAGGACAGCTGACACCTGGGAGGCGATCAGAGCTTGCAGCCATTATTGTACACTAACACCTTCTCAGGGTAGTAGTGGCTCACTGCTGCCAAGACTCTCGCCCAGGAGGCAGGAAGGCTGGCAAGGCCCTGGGGCAGCAGGTCAGCATCTGTGGGGAAGACGTGTCTGTCAAACTACGGGACCACAGACGACTTTCACATGCCCCGGGCAGCCCTCTGCATCCTGCCGGTCCCAAGAGAACCAGTGACCTAAGCTCTGATTCTCAGCTTTACAAACATAGAAGCTCAATTTTGTCAGCTCATCCAGTGATAATTGCACTTAAGGGGATTGAGTTAGACAACTCACAGTCACAGGAGGCTGATTTATAATCCAGAATGTCAATTAACCAATTTTCCAGTGCTTGAACTGCTTATGACCCTTTTCAAACCAACCCCTAATTGGTAAATAGATGGCTGGAATACCACATTAGAAACCAGTTATAAGAGACAAAGAGAAAATTGGATTGATGAAAAAAAAATTTTTTTTAATACCAGTCCTGCCATTGACTTTCACTTTGGCAAGTCAAAGCTCTTCTGGATCTATAAACTTGAGAGAAAAACCATCTGCATCGCCAGTTTTGTCAGGACTTGCTCAAGCCTCTTCCACCTAAGAAAACTCCCTCTGTGGGACCCAGTATTCATCTCTCCAGCCCCCATTCGATCATCATCCTCTCTCCTCCCAGCTAAGTTTCTTGAATGAAGTCTCCACCCCTCCTCTCTTCTCCCATGCTTGCCCCAGTAGATTACAACTGATTTCCTCACTCATCAAGCTATGTAAACTGCTTTCACCAGGTTCCCCAAAACATTCCCAATCACAAAATGTTTTCAGTTCCTTTTTACTGAAATTCTATGCTGCTCATGATTGTCTCTCTCTCTTGAAACTCTATTCACTTGGCTTCCCCGGGTTGGCTCTGCCCTTAGCACACTACCAATTCTCCCTGGGATACCCAATCAACTCTTCTGATTTCAAATATCCATCTCTTATAAAGGAAAATCTTCATATCTAGTCTGAGTATCTAGGGGATAAGGCATACCCTTATTACTTTGTACATTTCTCTTTGCATTAAGTATCCATTTATATGTCTTCCCACTAGATTCTTAGTTACCTGAAGGCTAAAACTGTTTGTGATGCATCTTTATATCCTTTTTTTTAAATACTTTTATTGACAACTCTTCATACACATACAGTCCATACATGTTATACAATCAGTGGCTCACAATATTATCATATAATTGTGTATTCATCGCTGTGATCATTTTTTAGAACATTTGCATCACTCCAGAAAAAGAAATAAAGAGAAAAAAGAAAAAAAACACAAACATTCCATACACCTTACCCCTCCCTGTCATTGACCACTAGTATTGTAATCTACCCAATTTTTTTCACACCTTATCCCTGCTATTTTTTATTTATTTTTATCCATATATTTTTAAGGAACATCAGACACAAGGTTTTCACAATTACGCAGTCACATTGTAAAAACTATATCATTATACAATCATCTTCAAAAATCAAGGCTACAGGAACACAGCTCAACAGCTTCAGGTACTTTTCTCTAGCCACTCCAACACACCATAAACTAAAAAGGGATATCTATATAATGCGTAAGAATAACCTCCAGGATAACCTCTCAACTCTGTTTGAAACCTCTCAGCCACTGAAACTTTATTTTGTCTCATTTCTGTCTTCCCCCTTTTGGTTAAGAAGGCTTTCTCAATCCCTTGTTATATACTTAATCCTGAATGCAGCCTGCCATGGTGGACATACAACAGATATTTGTTGAGTAAATTACCTCACAGATATCCAAGCAATTTCTGTATATCTGTTCAAATATTTATAGAAATACTTTTGACATTGTGCAGAAAGTTATAGACATTTAGAGAAGAGAATGTCATTTGGGGTTGGGTAAAACTTTGTGAAGGTGATAGCATCTGAGCTGGAAATAGTTTAAGTAAAGTCCAGAGGCAGGAAAGGGAGGGGAAAAGCACTAAATTTGAGTCCTGGGGTCAGAGACTGGAATGCAGCAAGTAGAGCATCTTGTTGAAACATCAAGTTTGGATTAGGGAATAGAAGATTGACTTTGTAAAGGCAGGATACATGATAGTGGAGGGTCTGAATATGAAGCTTGTGCATTCTCATTTTATCCAGTGAAAAAATAAGGGCCTGTACTGATCAAGGTGCTCAACAGTCCTATATAAACTTGGCAGCAGTTTGAAAACCCTGAATTGGAAGCATGATACACTGGAGACAAGCAGACAGTGGAACAGTGTGATGATCAAAACGAGAGCCTGACACAGGGTGAGAGCACCAGTGTCACAAGAAAATAGATGTAGCACTTGGTAAGATTCATAAACTCTAATAAATGTGCATACATATTTTAAAGTCTTTGAAATTGAAGTGAATCTTGCAAGCAACTGCATATCTGGATATAATTGGTGGTATTTCCTCTTTCTTAAGAGTACATAAAATAATGCATCTTAAAACTGCTGTTGTCTTAGATTCAATGAATTACCATAACTGAATGTGAAAAATAAGAAATAAGGAATTCAAAGGCATGGTTTTAAGCGTGGGTGATTGGAAGAACTTTATTACAGGCATACCTCATTTTAATGCCCTTTGCTTTATTGCACTTTGCAGATATTGCATAACAAATTAAAGGTTTGTGGCAACCCTGCATCGAGCAAGTCTATTGGCCCCATTTTCCCAACAGCATGAGTTTACTTCAGGTCCTTGTACCACATTTTGTTAATTCTTGCAATATTTCAAACTTTTTCATTAGTATTATATCTGTTACCGTGATCTGTGATCAGTGACCTTTGATATTACTATTGTAAGTGTTTTGAGGTGCCACAAACCACACCCATGTAAGACAGCAAATTTAATTGATAAATGTTGTGTTCTGACAGCTCCACCACCCAGCTATTTCCTGTCTCTCTCCCTCTGCTCAGACCTCCCTATTCCCTGAGTTACAACAATATTGAAATTATGCCAATTAATAACCCTACAATGGCCTCTAAATGTTCAAGTGAAAGGAAGAATCATATGTCTCTTGCTTAAAATCAGAAGCTAGAAATGATTAAGCTTAGTGAGGATGCACAACAAGCACCGAAGTAGGCCAAAGGCTATGCCTCTTGCACCAAGTTATGAATGCAAAGGAAAAGCTCCTGACCGAAGTTAAAAATGCTATTCTAGTGCACACACAAATGATAAAAGTGAAACAGCCTTTTTGCTGATATGAAGGTTTCAGTGGTCTGGATAGAATATCAAACCAGCCACAACATTCCCTTAAGCCAAAATTTAATCCAGAGCAAGGCCCTAACTCTTCAATTCTAGGAAGGCAGAGAGAGGTGAAGACACTACAAAAGAAAAGTTGGAAGCCAACAGAAGTTGGTTCATGAACTTTAAGAAGCTATCTTCATACATCAAAGTGCAAAGGAAAGCAGCAAGTACTGATATAGAAGCTGCAGCAAGTTGTCTAGAAAATCTAGCTAAGATAATTGATGAAGGTGGTTACATTAAACAACAGATTTTCAATGTAGAGGAAATAAGAACATGAAGATGCCATCTATGACTTTCCTTAACTAGAAAGAAGTCAATGCCTGGCTTCAAAGCATCAAAGGACAGGATGACTCTCTTGTTAGGAGCTAATGCAACTCATGACTTTAAGCCAATGTGCGTTTACTATTTTGAAAATTCTAGGGTCCTTAAGAATTATGCTAAATCTATTCTGCCTTGCTCTATAAAAGGAACAACAAAGCCTGGATGATGGCACATCTGTTTACAACATGGTTGACTGAGTATTTTAAGCCCACTGTTGAAAATTACTGTTTAGAAGTTAAAAAAAAAAAAAAAGATTGCTTTCAAAATTTGGGATTGCTCATTGACAATGCATCTGATCACACAAGAGCTCTGATGGTAATGCACTTTTTTTCCATGCCAGCTAACCCATTCTGCAGCCCATAGATCAAGGAATAATTTTGACTTTCAAGTCTTATTATTAAAGAAATACATTTCATAAGAATACAGCTGCCATAGATAGTGATTCCTCTGATGGATCTGGGAAAAGTAAATTGAAAACCTTCTGGAAAGGATTCATCATTCTGGATGCCATCAAATACATTCATGATTCATGGGAGGAGGTCAAAATAGCAACATTAACAGGAGTTTGGAAGAAGTTGATTCAAACTCCATGGATGACTTTGAGGGATTCAAGACTTCAGTGGAGGAAGTAAAAACAGATGTGGTGTAAACAGCAAGAGAACAAGAATTAGTAAGTGGAGCCTGAAGATGTGACTGAATTGCTGCAATCTCATGATAAAACTTTAATGGATGAGCGAAGAAATTGGTCTCTTGAGACGGAATCCACTCCTGGTGAAAATGCAGTGAACATTATTGAAATAACAAAGGATTGAGAATATTACATAAACTTAGTTGATAAGCCAGTGGTAGGGTTTGAGAGGATTGACTTCAATTTTGAAAGAAGTCCTACTGTGGATAAATGCTATTAAACAACATCTCATGCTACAGAGACATCTTTAGTGAAAGGAAGAGTTGATTGATGTGGCAAACTACATTGTTATCTTAAGAAATGATACTACCTGGCCCTCAGCAACTACGGCTTGATGAGTTAGCAGTCATTCACATCAAGGCAAGATCCTCTACCAGTAAAAAGATTACAACTTGCTGAATGCTCAGATGATAGTTGGCATTTTTTAGCAATAAAGTATTTAAAAATTAAAGTTATGTTTATTTTTTAAAGACATAATGCTGCTGCACTTAATAGACTACAGTATAGTATAACCAGAACTTTTATATGCTCTGGGAAAGATTCATGACTCACTTTATGGCAATACTGCAATATTTGCTTTATTGCAGTGGTCTGGAACCGAAGCTGCACTATGTCTTGAGGTGTGCCTGTATGCCTAACAAAAAAAAAAAAAAAGTTTTTTTGACCCCTGTGTAAGTCTGACTGAATCTCCTATTTAAGCAATGACCCATAGACATTGCTGCTCACTCACTTTTCCCACCTGGACAGAGGAAGTGCTTATTAATGACAACTTTAATCTGAACTTTGTTGTATGCTGTGCACTGATTGACAGCTCACAGACTGAGCTTCAGATTCCAGTTCCACTGCTTAGGAACTATGTGACTAGGTCAAGGTATCTAATCTTTTTGTGGTGCAGATTCTCCATTTGCAAAACGCTCATAGTAAAAGCGTTCCCTCATAGGTCAGAGTAAAGGAGGAAATGTATGTAAGGAACTCAGCACAGTCCTTGGCATGTAGCATATACTCAATAGTTTACGTAGCTACTGGCTCAGGAAGGGCTTGGTTTTGAGTGACTACAGAAGGTGATGAGTTTGGAGTTAGGGTGCACTAGCAGGAACTTCAAGTTAAAAGGACATTTGTAGGCCTGAAACTTAGGAGGAAGGCATGAGAAAGGTAGTTTTTGGAGATTCCCACATAATGGCATTGAGTGAAATCCTAAGCCTTGAAAAATCAAGTCATATAATGATGGTACATTAAACTTTAAGAAATACTTCATAAATATATATGAACTTATTGATGACTAAAACTAAAAGTATTCGCATTACTTAGAGAGAAGACAGCCTTGCGCACTTCTTTTATGTTCATTATTCCTGCATCAGGAGGTCACAGTTGGGCTGTAGATGGTCCTATCAAGCTTTAAAGGAGCTGACTCAGTGCATAGCCATGCAGATAGGAGGATGCTCCCTTGACCCCTGCATCAGAGTCTGACCAAATATTCCTGCAAAGCAATAACCCAGAGACAACACCGCTGTTCACCCACTTTCCCCCACCTGAACAGAAACAGGAGGTGCTGATCATGCCAACTTTAATGTGATCATGTGTTTGACCTTCAAGAAACTCATAATTTAAAGGAAAGAGCAAGTAGACACTAAAAGGAGTACACGATGCCTAGGGATAGCCAGCATGCTATTTCTGGATCCCAGATGATCAAAACAATTGGTAAGAGCAGTCATTTGAATAATCGGAACTTCTTCAAATACTGGTTCACTTCTCCCTTGGGGTAGGGCCGGAGTGCGATGCAAGTGGCAATATTCTCTGGCTGCTCCAGCCACAGCATGTGGTCAACGTTCTGCTGTTGCAGGGTCTCGGCCAGCTCCTTTAGGGTGCTCTCATCCGGGGCCTGCAGGGAGCAGAGCACAGAATGCAGACTCAATAGGCTGTTTAGGAATTTTCAAAATGTGAAAACAAAAGGGGGTAGGGATGGACGGGTTCCTCTCAATTGAAAGCGAAGGGACAGCTTTACTAAAGAAAGGGCTGCAGAATTTTTTCAGGAACAACATTTCATTTTTTGGTTCACTCTTCACTCATTGTAGGGCCTCAGGTAACTGCCTTGAGGCAAAGGAGGGGAGAAGTTTCATATTCCTGTTTATAAAATGGAGAAGATTTCTCTCTTCCTTCTTGAGATGTTATCTGAATGTTAGTAATTATGCTTTACTTATTTCCTACTTCTCTTTATTGGTGATGCCATAATAGCTCTCCTTAATCCTTCACCCAGCTCTGAGCTGAGTACTGGAAGGATTCTGAAAATCATATCCACTCCAGCCTTCCCCCTCCTCCCCCATTCCACCCTGTTTCCCTTTTGCTGGGGTACTCCTACTTGTTTACTCGAGGGAGGGCAAACTATTCTCTAACATTCTTTTGAAATTGTTTCCCAAACATCTCATCACCCATGCTGAATCCCAGTAAAGAAAGTACTAAAGCTATCACTTAGAAAATAAGGATAATCAGTGTATAATTTTGCATAAGGTATATTTCTTGCCTAATGGCAGAAGCCATAAAGATAACTGGAGGCTTGTTTTAACAAATTAGAGAATGCTGTGACTGTCACTCTCAATCTACTGAGTCCAGCAGTTACCTGTGGGCAGAGACATGCTGGAGGATAGGTCAATCTCCCCTCCCTTCTTCAGCATCTGCCAGTGTTCTAGTTTGCTAGCTGCCGGAATGCAACATACCAGAAATGGAACAGCTTTTAGAAGGGGGAATTTAATGAGTTGCTAGTTTATACTTCTAAGGCCAAGAAAATGTTCAGTTAAAACAAGTCTATAGAAATGTCCAACCTAAGGCATCCAGGGAAAGATACCTTGGTTCAAGAAGGCTGATGAAGTTCAGAGTTTCTGTCTCAAGTGAGAAGGTACATGGTGAACACAGTCAGGGCTTCTCTCTCAGCTGGAAGGACACATGGCATCATCTGCTAGCTTTCTCTACTGGCTTCTGGTTTCATGAAGCTCCCCAGATGTTTTCCTTCTTCTGGGTCACTGGCTCATGGACTCTGCTTCGTGGTGCTGCAGCATTCTCTGCTCTCTCTGAATCTCTTTTCTCCAAAATGTTTCCTCTTTTATAGGACTCCAATAAACCAATCAAGATCCACCCAAATGGATGGACACATGTCATCACCTAATCCAACTTAACAACCAGAGCAGAATGACATAGCCACGAGAAGCAGGAGAGAAAGCTAGCAGATGATGCCATGTTCACCATGTGCCCTTCCTGCTGAGAGAGAAGCCCTGACTGTGTTAGCCATGTACCTTCTCACTTGACAGAGAAACTCCGAACTTCATCGGCCTTCTTGAACCAAGGTATCTCTCCCTGGATGCCTTAGATCAGACATTTCTATAGAATTGTTTTAATTAGGACATTTTCTTGGCCTTACAACTGTAAACTAGCAACTCATTAAATTCCCCCTTTTAAAAGCTGTTCAATTTCTGGTATACTGCATTCCAGCAGCTAGCAAACTAGAACAGATTTTGGTACCAGGAGTGGGGTAGGAAAGTGAGCTAGCAGATGACGCCACGTTTGCTATGTGCCCTTCCAGCTGAGAGAGAAGCCCTGACTGTGTTTGCCATGTGCCTTCTCACTTGAGAGAGAAACTCTGAACTTCATCAGCCTTCTTGAACCAAGGTATCTTTTCCTGGATGCCTTAGGTTGGACATTTCTATAGACTTGCTTTAATTGGGACATTTTCTCGGCCTTAGAACTGTAAACTAGCAACTTATTAAATTCCCTTTTAAAAGTCATTCCATTCCTGGTATATTGCATTCTAGCAGCTAGCAAACAGAACAGCCAGCAACACAGTACAATGAATTAGGGTGAGGTCTCTGGAATTAGACTGAGTTCAAACCTTGCTCTACTGCCTACTAATTATCTGAAGGTTCACAAGTTATATGACTTAGCTGGGCCTGTTTTAAATTTTGTAAAACGGGGACGACAATGTTTCTTAGTAGTAATGAGGATTCAATAAAATTAGGTGCAGACCTATGCCTGGCACATAGTAAGCACCCAATAAATGTAGTCAATCTTGGTCTTGTCATATATTTTATTGATCTTTCTGGCTGCTGCCACCCCTTGATTTAATATGACTCTGAAGTCCCTTTCTTGAATCATGGCTATAGAAGCTAGGAATGGTCAGATGTCTTTTAAAGTCAGGGAAGTCACTTAATCTCTGTGTTTCAGATATTCACCTGAGGGAAGGAGTAATGTATTATGTCTGAAAGTGAGGCGGGGGGAAGGAGCATGGGGTCAGAATCAGATGGTTTCTTGAGGCCCTCTTCCTATACAAAGAATCTAAATGAAAACCTATCTGCTTCTTTTCTGCCTACTCATAGCCTCTTAAAACATTCTCCTAAAGGTTATTCCTTGATTTTCCACTACCCAACATCAATTTTTCTTTTGTAAGAAAATCTGTCTTTGCCAGCTAGCCATGAAGGGATTACTGCACCTCTCCACCGCAGACTTCTGGTAAGTTTATTTTAAAGCAATTTTTGTTCTCATTATACAATATGTACTTAATGTAGAAAAATCTAAAATATAGAAAAGCATTAGGGAAACCCAAATCTCACCACTCCTCACTTAATATTTAGATGTATTTCTTCAGTTTTCCTTTCAAAAAATCAGGGTCATGCTGTGAATAGAATGTAGTACAATTAGCATCTTATCCTGAGCACTGTTCCATGTCACTAAATATGCTCCAAAATCTTGCTTTGCAATAGCTGTGTAATAATGTGTAATAACGGCAAGGATTAATTTAACCAATCCCTAGCTGGATATTTTTAAATTTCCATATTTTTTTACCATTTAAAGTGCTCGTATGAATAGCCCTGTGCAAAGCTCTTTGGGTGCATATGATTAATTTTTTAGGTTAAATTTATAGCAGCAGAACTGGCAGTCAAAGGGTAAGCGCAACAGCAGTTTGACCACCTGCAAAAAAGAACGCAACCCCTACTTTAAAAGCTGTACCGATTTACAACCCTGGTGTCTGGCGTTTTGATGGTTGGGTCATTTATACTAGAGTTTTAAATATTTATTTTTAAATAATTTGGAGTCACATCCAGGTAAATGTTTCCGTTTGGCTTCAGTTTATGAGGATGAGAAACCCTCATCCCTTCACGGCCGGTTTTGGAGACGGGAAATACTCTCTGGCACGGTTTTTAAAGCCGGTCCCGTGCATAGGTTGATTTCAAAGGCCGGGTCTGGCCCCACCTGCCTCCGACGGCACAGGCAACTACCAAGAGGACACTGGAGCCACCAGTTTCCGGGAAGACTGAAGGTGTACAGGAAAACACTATTAATAACGGACCCCACGCCTCTACCCAGACAAGGTAAGGCTCCCCGGGCAGTACCTCGAGTCCAGAAACCTTTCAAACCTAGACGTAAACGACTCCACCTTCACAGCGCTACTCCCACTCACGCTATTCCGCCCTCGAACTTAAAGCCACACCCACTTCCGGTCCCACGTCCTCGGCGTCCCACCCCCTCCGCTGGCGTGTCTTACCTCCAGGACCACCTTGCGCATGCGTCCCAGATCCCGGAGGTAAGCAACCGTGTCCGGGTGGTCGCGGTGAGTATGCAAGGCCGCGGTGGCTGCGTGACAAGCTTGCGCTACCAAGGCGCCTACTGGCCAGGAGAACGGAGCCTGTGATAGATCCTTTCGTAGTACCAAATATTGCACCAGGACCTGCGGCTCTGCGGTAGAAGCCGCCATCTTCCTTACTAGCAGAAAGGCTGGGCCCGCTCCCCGGTGCATTTTGGGATGTGGGAGGGTCCCTGAGCGCTGCCATTTTTTTGTACGGCAGGAGCGCAAAGCACACTGGGACCGACTGGATTGGTTTTTCTAGGCGGGAATTCTCGTCCCTGGCCGGCTGAGCAAGAGGAAGTTAGAAAGAGACCATAGGAAAGTCAGACCCAATGTCGGACGGGACCGTGACCAGGGTGGAGGCCAGGGAGGCCTTTTAGAGCTCCTTCCGTATGCAAGGGCAGCTGGTTGAAGCACCGCGCGGCGCCCTCGGGCGCGCGCGGAGGTGAGGAGGCCGAAGTGGCACCAGGTGAGGGGGCGCGGGCCGGGCGGGCGGGGAGGAGGGTGCTGGCGAGGCCCCGGTGCGCGCGAGCGAGGGGCGGGGGTCCAGCCGTCGGGGCCTGTTGGACGTCACGCCATTTGGACGTGACTTTGTGGCCGTTTTTCTTTTGCCAGGAAGGAAGTCCAGGTCCCCATTCTTGGAAATCTGAGGAGATGGAGCCCACGAATAGCTTACGTCAAGACGGCGAGTCCGAAGGAGGTATTGAAAGGGCCCCCTTTCCCCCTTTATTAACTGCTGCCCGAAGAATGCCCCGGGCCGAGGGAGCCTTCCCTCAGGTACCTGCTGTGTGACCTGCCCTGTCGGCTCAGGGTGGGAAAGGGAACTAACGGTGAAGACCGCGGGGCGGGCAGCCTCCATCACTGGACAAGGAAAAATTACTCCAGATTTTTCTGGGCTCCTGCTTCTCTCTGACCTGGTAGGTTGAGTTCGTATTTGCTCAGTGTGTATATTCCCAGCCAGGGCTCTGGCCGGTGTGGTCCTTACCCAGGTTCCCAGGATTTTGTGGGGGCTGTTTAGGCACTACCCCTGAGGGCCGGGCAGTGCGGGGAAGTGGCTTGGGTTAGGGTTAGGGTTGGAGTCCTGGCTCTGCCGTTATAAATAATTGTGTCCTTGGACAAGTAACTTGACCTTTTTCTGCCTCAGTTTCTTCATCTGGCGAATGGAAGTGATCCATAGGGTTGTTAATAGTGGTTGTGGAAATTAAATAAGTATTTAGTTCTTTCCATGCCTTGCAAGTAGAGCATTTAGCACATGGTTAATATCATATAGGAGATATTCAGTAAATACTTTTTTTAAGTTACTTACATGCATCGCAAGTAAAACCTCTTGTACAAGTGTCTGAAATGTAGGAAATGTTCAGTAAATGCTTTATGATTAGTTGATTAGCAATTGTGACCTTTGCTGTATTGATCCTTAATTAGTCTTTTGAGGACTGAGATTTGCCTTTGAACTTCTGTCAGGAGGTGGTGTTGTTTCCTCTACACTTGTGGACACCTTTAGTGTGTCTTTATAGTCTTATACTGCAAATACTTTCCAGAGTATCAAGTTACTTGCACCAAAAAATAATGTAGTAACATCTTGGAAAACCTACATAAAACTTAATTTTAAAAATAGTTCTGTGGTTCAGTGGTAGAATGTGCGCCTTTCATGCTGGAGACCTGGGTTTGATTCCTAGACCATGCACCCCCCCAAAAAAATTAAAAATAAAAATAAATAAATAAATAAAATATAATTCTACAGTTTTTGAAATTATTTCCAAGACAGTTGGGAAATATGATAACCCTGTTCTTCTGGTTCATTATTATCCTGGGTAACTGAAACTAAGACATGAGATAATAAAATGTCTGGGTTGAGATTTATTGTTACTACAAGAATATGAATAAATTTGGTGACTTTATGTGTCTCAGGAACAATCCAAAATCAGTAGTGACCCCTCCTTTAGTCTAGACCTAATTTTCTTTTAAATTAAATGATGAGGTGGAAGTTTTGGAATATCAAAAGAGTTAGACCAGTTGACCAGTTGAAGCATTATTCTGCAACTCTTTTGTTCTGTACCCAAAATGTTATTTAAAGATTTAGCTGTTACCCATTCTGGTTTTAACCTTCTGCTTGTGTGGTTTCAGCTTTCTGCTTATGACTTGAATTCTTTCAAAAGTGAGCAGTCTCACCTCCCCACTAATTTGCAGGGGGAGGACACAGAGTTTTGGTTGCAACAAGAGGGCTTATTCAGAAGGGGAGGGGTTTTGACCTCTGTTCTAGTTTGCTTTCTGCACCTCCAAAGGCCTGGGCTGAGCTGTGAGTGCTGAGATGAGGTATGCTCAGCTGCTTGGGCTGTGCTATGTTGTGCTCTCTCATTTAAGCACCAGCCAATTAAGTCAAACATCATTCATTGCAGCAGGCACGCCTCCTAGCCAGCTCCAGGTGTAATCAACAACAGATGAGGTTCACATGCAGTTGGCTTATGTCCACAGCAACAGAACTAGGTGCCTTCACCTGGCCAAGTTGGCAACTGAATCTAACTACCACAACCTCTTTTGTAACCTTTTTGGGGGGGAACAGAACTGACTGGTTGAAATGAGATGCAGTCATAACTTCCAAGCCGAGGCAGGCTCACTGAGTAGATATTTCCTCTCTTTTCCTTAGGCACAAGTTGGCCTTTTTTTTTTTTTCCACATTTTTTATTGTGAAATATATATATATATATGTAATACATTTCAAAGTACGTTGTAACAACTAGTTATAGAATAGATTTCAGAATTTGGTATGGGTTACAGTTCTACGATTTTAGATTTTTCCTTCTGGCTGCTCCAAGACACTGGAGACTAAAAGAAATATCGATGTAATGATTCAGCACTCATACTCATTTGTTAAATCCTGTCTTCTCTGTTATAACTTCTCCTCCTATGATCCTTCCCCCAGTCTTTAGGAGTATTTGGGCTATGCCCATTATAACTTTTTCATGTTGAAAAGAGGTTATTGATAATATGGGATGGGGGATGGAACTAGTTTGATGTTCTGGAGAGGCTGGTCACTCTGGGTTTCAGGACTTATGTGGCCTACAAACCGTCTGAAAGTTGTAGGTTTCTGGGAAGTAATCTTAGTGTGTGAAACTTTTGTAGAATCTCAGATAGAGCCCTAGGTGTTCTTTAGGGTGAACAGGAGAGGTTTTGATTG
The DNA here is from genome assembly GCF_023851605.1 of Tamandua tetradactyla. Lineage (NCBI taxonomy): Eukaryota > Metazoa > Chordata > Mammalia > Pilosa > Myrmecophagidae > Tamandua > Tamandua tetradactyla. Next base: position 8,127,866 of record NC_135329.1, read on the forward strand.
GGATTTGGCTAACCATGGTAATTAGCAGTGTCTAGCTGAAGCTTGCATAAGAGTAGCCTCTTGACTCCATTTGAACTCTCTCAGCCACTGATACCTTATTTGTTACAATTCTTTTCCCCTTTTTGGTCAGGATGGCATTATTAATCCCATAGTGTCAGTCAGGGCCAGGCTCATCCCTGGGAGTCATCCCACATTGCCAGGAGGCATTAACCCCTAGATGTCATGTCCCACACCGGGGGAGGTGGGGGGGGTGTAATGATTTTATTTGCAGAATTGGGTTTAGAGAGAGAGAGAGAGACAGAGGCCACATCTGAGCAACAGAAGAGATTTACTGGAAGCAGTTCTTAGGTATGACTATGGTAGACTTAGTTTCTTCACTATAGAAATAAGCTTCGCAAGAGCAAACCTCACGAACAAGGGGTTGACTTATTAATGTGGGAGTCCCTAATGTTTGAGACTGTATCGGGTTTCCCTGGTGGTAAAGTTACATAGTTCCATATTTTTACTGGTATGGTTTTGTGATCTTGGAAAGTTTGAGAATGTTAGTATCTATTTGGTGTAGTAATACAAGGTGTACCTTTTTTAAAAAAAATATTTTTAGTATAAACAACAAACAAACATATAAGCATCCTTGACATTCAGACATTCTTGGCATGGTTACAATTAGTGGCTCACAATATTATCACATAGTTATGTATTCATCACCATGATCATTTTCTTTAACATTTGCATCTTTCCAGCAAAAGAAAGAAAAAAGAAAAAAACTCATACGTGCCATACCCCTTACCACTCCCTTTCATTGACCCACTAGTATTTCCGTCTACTCAATTTATTTTAACCTTTGTTTCCCCTATTATTTGTTTATTTTTATCCGTATTTTTTCAAAATGTACCTTTTTTGAAGTGACTCTTGAAGACAATAGTTAACAGTTTCAATTTGTTATATTCGTCTTTTTCCTTAGAAAGGGGAAAAAGTTATGTATTGTGAGTGTTTTAGTTCCTTGGCTGCTGAAACAAAGACCATGCACTGGGCTGGCTTAAAAACAGGAATTTATAGGCTCATGGTTTCAGAGGCTAGAAGGCTTGCTGCCTCCCGAAAGAGTTATCTTCAGGCTAGCCAGCAATCTTTGGGATTCTTTGGCTTTTCTGTCATATGGCAATGTACATGGCATTTTGTTATCCTTTCTTCTCTGGGTTCTGTTGATTTCCAGCTTCTGGCTTCTCCCCATGGCTTCTCTCTGACTTTCATTCTGTCTGTAAAGGACTCCAGTAATCTGGATTAAAGCCCAATGTGATTCATTGGAGCCAGACCTTAACTGAAGTCACATCTTGAAAAGATCTTATTTGTAATGCGTCCACACCCTCTAGAAGGAGGACCAAGACCAAATCCAAACTGGTTACATAATTTAATCCACCACAGTGAGTGCCAAGGAATTTTTAGCTCCAGAAAAAGTAAAATTTGACCAAGCATCTCCTGAAACACTTTAATTTAGTCCATGAATGTGCACATTTCAGATCAACTCCCAAATGGTTATGAAGTGATTTTTGTAAACTGTACAGGGACAGGGACTTTGTTTTGCACACCGAAGTGTGAATAACTTCCAGCACAGTCCTGGCCCCTACTAGAGTCATACGTAGTTTTTCGATAAATGGAGTTTTTGTTAAAGCAATTAATCACATGCTAATTGTTAGGACTAGTTAATTAAATTGCTTTTTTTTTTTAAAGAAAATGGGTGAATGTGCTTATTGCTATAATAATGACTTTTCTGTGGCTATATACCAAGTGAAGTTAATCTCCAAGAGCATTGTGTCTGGCTGTCCATTATTTCAACGAAATCATCTATCATATACTAGGTATCAGGGTTATGTGGCTGAACAAAAGCATACATGATGCCTGAATTGGGAACTTTAAGGTCCAGTATGGTGGGGAAATAATCACATTAATTAATATACAATTAAAAATTAATGCTTTTTCTGAGGGAAAGTAACATAATTCATTGAGATCTTATGAGAAGGCACTTGACCTTTTTTGGAGGCCCCCCAAAAAAGTTTCTCTGAGGAAATGCCTCTTGCATCCAGTGCTAAGAATGAGCTAGAGTAAGTTAAGGTGGAGGTGCTCAGTACCCTGGGGAAGAGCATTCCAGGTAGAGGGAATCGCATGTGCAAAGGAACCATGCAGGTTTGAGAGCCTGAAGGGCTTGTGTAGGAGTTCAGAGAGAAGGAGCAGTGTGATGGTTGATGAGGCTGAGAGAGGTGGGCAGAGGCCAGCAGGCTTTATAGGCAGTGGAATGCCATTGAAGGGCTTTAGCCAGCTGAATGATATGATCAGATGGTCTCCAGAATAGAGACAGATTAGGAAGCACTTAAGGCAGGCCACAGGTGGTGGTGGCAGTAGTACAAATATAGAGAAATGGATGTATTTTAGAAAATAAATTCAGTAGAATTTGGTAATGGTTTTGGGGGAGCAGAGGGGAGAAAGAAATGTGTCAAGGATGATACTAAGTATCTGGCCTGCACTATCACTGAGGGATTTGGAAGGAAAAGGTGATGAATTCATTCTTGGACATTTTGAGTGTCAGATTTCTCTAAGGCTTCTAAGCAGAGGTGCTAAAAAGATATTCTGATCTAAAATTCAGGGGAGAGGTTCCGGCTAGAGATACATATTTTGAGATATCCACAAGGTGGCCATTGCAAGTGTGAGTATTGATGAAATGTCTTTAGGAAAGAAGAGGTCTGAGCCTTGGAGAATTCAGCATTTGATGGCCAAGTTAGGATCCGCCTGCAAAGAAAAAAGAAGAATGAGAGAAGTAACATAAGCTTCACAAAAGCTTTGTCTCTCATTTATCACGATGTCTCCAGTGCCTAGAATAGTGACTGGCACAAAATACCTGCTTAATAAGGCTTTCTTGAACCAGGAAAACTAGGAGGCTTTGTGATTGAATTTAAAGGAAGAGAGTGTTTCAAGAAGATAGTGATCGGTATCATATGGTGCTGGGAGATTAGGTAAACTAGACCTTGAAAAATGCCCATTATATTGAGAAACGGGGAAATCTTTCCTGATTTTTATAAGAAATCTTTTTTCTTTGAAAGAAATCTTTCTTATAATAATTTTGTGGAATGATGGCAGCAGAAGTCAGTTTAGAGTTTATTGAGGAGCTAGTGAGAGACAAGAACATGGAAGAAGTGATCATAGGCGACTTCTTTGAAGAAATTTCCTTGGAAAGAAGCAGAAAAAAAAGTAGGTAATAGCTGGAGGATGATGTGGTGAACAAGAATGGGTCTGTTCCAAAGAGGTAGATGTTTATTTGATGCACAATTTATATTTTGGGTAGTGCATTTCCTAATTTAACTCATATGATCAATTTAGTTGAACACCATAAGTACGTGGAATCTTAAATAGGGCATGAGACTTTGTTGCTTTGTCCAGGTTTTAGTATACCCCGATACAACCCAGGGTAGTTTGGGCAAAAGGTAAAAAATGTATTTGTGAGGTCCCCTTGGGGCATTGGGGAGAAAGGAGAAAATAAATCAACTACCTCATTTGGAGAATTTCTGATATTCTTGCAAGTAGTGGAAACAACAAAATCAATAGGCTGAGCCCTCGATCTTGGGGTTTGCTCCTATGAAACATATCTGCAAAGGATAGACTAAGCCTACTTAAAATTAGGCCTAAGAGTCACCCCCAGAGAAGCTCTTTTGTTGCTCAGATGTGGCCTCTCTCTAAACCAACATGGCAAGTGAACTCATTGTCCTTCCCCACTACATGGGACATGACTCCCAGGAGTGTAAATCTCCCTGGCAACATGAGACAGAACTCCCTGGATGAGCCGGGGCCTGGAATCAAAGGATTGAGAAAACCTTGACCAAAAGGGGGAAGAGAGAAATTAGACAAAATAAAGTTTAAGTGGCTGAGAAATTTCAAACAGTCAAAAGTTTATCCTGGAGGTTATTCTTACACATTATATAGATATTCCTTTTTAGTTTATGGGTATATTGGCGGGCTGGAGGGAAGTACCTGAGACTGTTGAGCTGTGTTCCAATGGCCTTGATTCTTTTTTATTTTTTTTTTAAAATACCGAAAAACGCCAAACACAAACATTGGTAACTTTTTTTATTTATTAATTTAAAAAAATTAACAAACAAAAGCATTAACATATCATTCCGTTATACATATATAATCAGTAATTCTTAATATCATCACATAGTTGCATATTCATCATTTCTTAGAACATTTCAATCAATTTAGAAAAAAAAAAGACAACAGAAAAAGAAATCAAACGATAACAGAAAAAAAAAGATTATACATAACATACCCCTTACCCCTTGCTTTCATTTATCACTACCATTTCAAACTAAATTTATTTTAACATTTGTTCCCCCTATTATTTATTTTTATTCCATATGTTCTACTCATCTGTTGACATGGTAGATAAAAGGAGCATCAGACACAAGGTTTTCACAATCACAGAGTCACATTGTGAAAGCTATATCATTGTTCAATCATCCTCAAGAAACATGGCTGCTGGAACACAGCTCTACATTTTCAGGCAGTTCCCTCCAGCCTCTCCACTACATCTTGAACATCAAGGTGATATCTACTTAATGCGTAAGAATAACCTCCAGGATAACCTCTTGACTCTGTTTGCAGTCTTTCAGCCATTGCCACTTTGTCTCATTTCACTCTTCCCCCTTTTGGTTGAGAAGGTTTTCTCAATCCCTTGATGCTAAGTCTCAGCTCATTCAAGGGTTTTTCTCAATCCCTTGATGCTGGGTCTCAACTCATTCCAGAATCTCTGTCCCACATTGCCAGAAAGGTCCACACCCCTGGGAGTCATGTCCCACGCAGAGAGGGAGAGGGTGGTGAGATTGCTCGTCATGTTGGCTGGAGAGAGAGGCTACATCTGAGCAACAAAAGAGGCTCTCTTGGGGGTGACTCTTAGACCTAGATTTTAAGTAGACTTGACCTATCCTTTGTGGGGTTAAGTTTCATATGAACAAACCCCAAGACTGAGGGCTCAGCCTATAACTTTGGATGTCCACACTGCTTTTGAGAATATCAAAAATTCAACTTGGGGAAGTTGAATTTCTCCCTGTTCTCACCATTCCCCAAAGGGGGCTTTGCAAATACTTTTCCACTCACTGATCAGATCACTCTGGGATTCATTGGGGCATCACTCTGGACAAACCAACAAAATCTCATGTTGTACTCAAGGTTCCATGTACTTATGTTCAACCAACTATCTACGTAAGTTACATTAGGACATACACTAGTCTAAATATAAATTTTGTACCAAATAAACATTTTTTGCTTTAGTCTCACACATAAGGTGAAATTTAAAAATATTAATTACCATCTGTTTTCAACACCCTGCACTAATGACATTCCTTTGTTCTTCCTCATGCAAAAACGTTTAAAAAATTTGTACATTGTACATTTCACTATTATTATACACTCTAGGCATTCCTAGACTATACCATCTCAATCTTTAACTTCTATCTTTCTTTCTGATTTCATTTATGCCCCCAGCCCTCCTCCCTTTATCATGCTCACATGCAACTTCATTCAGTGGTTTAACTTAATTATATTATAGTTAGGTAGTATTGTGCTGTCCATTTCTGAGTTTTTGTATCCAGTCCTGTTGCACAGTCTGTATCCCTTCAGCTCCAATTACCCAGTATCTTACCCTATTTCTATCTCCTGATGGTCTCTGTTACCAACGAAATATTCCAAGTTTATTCACTAATGTCAGTTCATATCAGTGAGACCATACAGTATTTGTCCTTTAGTTTTTGACTAGTCTCACTCAGCATAATGTTCTCAAGGTCCATCCATGTTATTACATGCTTCATCACTTTATTCTGTCTTAAAGCTGCATAATATTCCATCGTATGTATATACCACAGGTTGTATAGCCACTTGTCAGTTGATGGACATTTTGGCTGTTTCCATCTCTTTGGAATTGTAAATAACGCTGCTATAAACATTGGTGTGCAAATGTCCGTTTGTGTCTTTGCCCTTAAGTCCTTTGAGTAGATACTCAGCAATGGTATTGCTGGGTCGTATGGCAATTCTATATTCAGCTTTTTGAGGAACCGCCAAACTGCCTTCCACAGCGGTTGCACCATTTGACATTCCCACCAACAGTGGATAAGTGTGCCTCTTTCTCCACATCCTCTCCAGCACTTGTCATTTTCTGTTTTGTTGATAATGGCCATTCTGGTGGGTGTGAGATGATATCTCATTGTGGTTTTGATTTGCATTTCTCTAATGGCCAGGGACGTTGAGCATCTCTTCATGTGCCTTTTGGCCATTTGTATTTCCTCTTCTGAGAAGTGTCTGTTCAAGTCTTTTTCTCATTTTGTAATTGGATTAGCTGTCTTTTTGTTGTTGAGTTGAACAATCTCTTTATAAATTCTGGATACTAGACTTTTATCTGATATGTCGTTTCCAAATATTGTCTCCCGTTGTGTAGGCTGTCTTTTTACTTTCTTGATGAAGTTGTTTCATGCACAAAAGTGTTTAATTTTGAGGAGTTCCCATTTCTTTCTTTCTTCAGTGCTCTTGCTTTGGGTGTAAGATCTATAAAACCACCTCCAAGTATAAGATTTATAAGCTATTTCCCTACATTTTCCTCTAACTGTTTTATGGTCTAGACCTAATGTTTAGATCTTTGATCCATTTTGAGTTAACTTTTGTATAGGGTGTGAGATACGGGTCCTCTTTCATTCTTTTGCATATGGATATCCAGTTCTCTAGGCACCATTTATTAAAGAGACTGTTCTCTCCCAGGTGAGTTGGGTTGACTGCATTATCAAAGATTAAATGTCCGTAGATGTGAGGGTCTATGTCTGAACACTCTGTTCGATTCCATTGGTCAGTATATCTATCTTTATGCCAGTACCATGCTGTTTTGACCACTGTGGCTTCATAATACGCCTTAAAGTCCGGCAGCGTGAGACCTCCAGCTTTGTTTTTTTTTCCTCAAGATACTTTTAGCAATACGGGTCACCAGGCCCTTCTAGATAAATTTGCTTATTGGTTTTTCTATTTCTGAAAAATAAGTTGTTGGGATTTTGATTGGTGTTGCGTTGAATCTAAATTTAGGTAGAATTGACAACTTAACTATATTTAGTCTTCCAGTCCATGAACACGGCATGCCCTTCCATCTGTTTAAATCTTCTGTGATTTCTTTTAACAGTTTCTTGTAGTTTTCTTTGTATAGGTCTTTTCTTTCTTTAGTTAAATTTATTCCTAAGTATTTTATTCTTTTAGTAGCAATTGTAAGTGGAATTCATTTCTTGCTTTCCCCCACAGATTGTTCATTACTAGTGTATAGAAACACTACAGATTTTTGAGTGTTGATCTTATAACCTGCCACTTTGCTGTACTCGTTTATTAGCTCTGGTAGTTTTGCTGTGGATTTTTCAGGGTTTTTGACATATAGTATCGTATCCTCTGCAAACAATGAGAGTTTTACTTCTTCCTTTCCAATTTTGATGCCTTGTATTTCTTTTTCCTGTCTAATTACTCTGGCTAGAACTTCCAACACAATGTTGAATAACAGTGGTGATATGGACATCCTTGTCTTGCTCCTCATCTTAGGGTGAAATTTTTCAGTTTTTCCCCATTGAGGATGATATTAGCTGTGGGTTTTTCATATATTCCCTTTATCATTTTAAGGAAGTTCCCTTCTATTCCTATCCTATGAAGTGTTTTCAGCAAGAAAGGATGTTGAATTTTGTCAAATGCCTTCTCTGCATCAATTGAGATGATCATGTGATTTTTCTGCTTTGATTTGTTGATATGGTGTATTACATTAATTGATTTTCTTATGTTAAACCATCCTTGCATGCCTGGGATGAATCCTACTTGGGTCGTGATGTATAATTCTTTTAATGTGTTGCTGGATTCGAGTTACTAGAATTTTGTTGAGGATTTTTGTATCTATATTCATTAGAGAGATTGGTCTGTAGTTTTCTTTTTTTGTAATATCTTTGCCTGGTTTTGGTATGAGGGTGATGTTGGCTTCATAGAATGAATTAGGTAACTTTCCCTCTGCTTCAGTTTTTTTGAAGAGTTTGAGCAGGATTGGTACTAATACTTTCTGGAATGTTTGGTAGAATTCACATGTGAAGCCGTCTGGTCCTGGACTTTTCTTTTTGGGAAGCTTTTTAATGACTGATTCTGTTTCTTTTTTTTTTTTTATTAATTAACGGAAAAAAAGAAATTAACCCAACATTTAGAAATCACACCACTCTACACATGCAGTCAGCAATTCTCAACATCATCACATAGATGCATGATCATCGTTTCTTAGTACATTTGCATCAGTTTAGAAGAACTAGCAACACAACAGAAAAAGATATAGAATGTTAATATAGAGAAAAGAAATAAAAGTAATAATAATAGTAAAGAAAGAAAGAAACAAACAAAAAAACCTATAGCTCAGATGCAGCTTCATTCAGTGTTTTAACATTATTACTTTACAATTAGGAATTATTGTGCTGTCCATTTTTGAGTTTTTGTATCTAGTCCTGTTGCACAGTCTGTATCCCTTCAGCTCCAATTACCCATTATCTTACCCTGTTTCTAACTCCTGCTGGACTCTGTTACCAATGACATATTCCAAGTTTATTCTCGAATGTCCGTTCACATCAGTGGAACCATACAGTGTTTGTTCTTTAGTTTTTGGCTGGACTCACTCAGCATAATGTTCTCTAGGTCCATCCATGTTATTACATGCTTCATAAGTTTATCCTGTCTTAAAGCTGCATAACATTCCATCGTATGTATATACCACAGTTTGTTTAGCCACTCGTCTGTTGGTGGCTGTTTCCATCTATTTGCAATTGTAAATAACGCTGCTATAAACATTGGTGTACAAATGTCCGTTTGTGTCTTTGCCCTTAAGTCCTCTGAGTAGATACCCAGCAATGGTATTGCTGGGTCGTATGGCAATTCTATATTCAGCTTTTTGAGGAACCACCAAACTGCCTTCCACAGTGGTTGCACCCTTTGACATTCCCACCAACAGTGGATAAGTGTGCCTCTTTCTCCGCATCCTCTCCAGCACTTGTCATTTTCTGTTTTGTTGATAATGGCCATTCTGGTGGGTGTGAGATGATATCTCATTGTGGTTTTGATTTGCATTTCTCTAATGGCCAGGGACATTGAGCATCTCCCCATGTGCCTTTGGCCATTTGTATTTCCTCTTCTGGTAGGTGTCTGTTCAAGTCTTTTTCCCATTTTGTAATTGGGTTGGCTGTCTTTTTGTTGTTGTTGAGTTGAACAATCTCTTTATAAATTCTGGATACTAGACCTTTATCTGATATGTCATTTCCAAATATTGTCTCCCATTGTGTAGGCTGTCTTTCTACTTTCTTGATGAAGTTGTTTGATGCACAAAAGTGTTTAATTTTGAGGAGCTCCCATTCATTTATTTCCTTCTTCAGTGCTCTTGCTTTAGGTTTAAGGTCCATAAAACCGCCTCCAATTGTAAGTTTCATAAGATATCTCCCTACATTTTCCTCTAACTGTTTTATGGTCTTAGACCTAATGTTTAGATCTTTGATCCATTTTGAGTTAACTTTTGTATAAGGTGTGAGATATGGGTCTTCTTTCATTCTTTTGCATATGGATATCCAGTTCTCTAGGCACCATTTATTAAAGAGACTGTTCTGTCCCAGATGAGTTGGCTTGACTGCCTTGTCAAAGATCAAGTGTCCATAGATGAGAGGGTCTATATCTGAGCACTCTATTCAATTACATTGGTCGATAAATCTATCTTTATGCCAATACCATGCTGTTTTGACCACTGTGGCTTCATAATATGCCTTAAAGTCCGGCAGCGCGAGACCTCCAGCTTCGTTTTTTTTCCTCAAGATGTTTTTAGCAATTCGGGGCACCCTGCCCTTCCAGATAAATTTGCTTATTGGTTTTTCTATTTCTGAAAAATAAGTTGTTGGGATTTTGATTGGTATAGCATTGAATCTGTAGATCAATTTAGGTAGGATTGACATCTTAACTATATTTAGTCTTCCAATCCATGAACACGGTATGCCCTTCCATCTATTTAGGTCTTCTGTGATTTCTTTTAGCAGTTTTTTGTTGTTTTCTTTATATAGTTTTTTTGTCTCTTTAGTTAAATTTTTTCCTAGGTATTTTATTATTTTAGTTGTGATTGTAAATGGGATTAGTTTCTTGATTTCCCCCTCAGCTTGTTCATTACTAGTGTATAGAAATGCTACAGATTTTTGGATGTTGATCTTGTAACCTGCTACTTTGCTGTACTCATTTATTAGCTCTAGTAGTTTTGTTGTGGATTTTTGCGGGTTTTCGACGTATAGTATCATATCGTCTGCAAACAGTGATAGTTTTACTTCTTCCTTTCCAATTTTGATGCCTTGTATTTCTTTTTCTTGTCTAATTGCTCTGGCTAGAACCTCCAACACAATGTTGAATAATAGTGGTGATAGTGAGTAATTCTTAATAACAATAATAGAAAGAAAAAAACCAAAAACCAAAAACCTATACCTCACATGCAGCTTCATTCAGTGTTTTAACATAATTGCATTACAATTGGGTAGTATTGTGCTGTCCATTTCTGAGTTTTTATATCCAGTCCCGTTGTACAGTCTGTATCCCTTCAGCTCCCATTATCCCTTCTCTCTTTTTTTTTTTTTTGTAGATTTTTTTTTTATTAATTAAGAAAAGAATTAAGAAAACAATTAGAAATCATTCCAATCTACATGTACAATCAGTAATTCTTAATAACATCACGTAGTTGCATATTCATCATTTCTTAGTACATTTGCATCGATTTAGAAAAAGAAATAAAAAGACAACAGAATAAGAATTAAAACAATAATAGAAAGAAAAAAAAACAAAAAAACAAAAACAAAAAACCTATACCTCACATGCAGCTTCATTCAGTGTTTTAACATAATTGCATTACAATTGGGTAGTATTCTGCTGTCCATTTCTGAGTTTTTATATCCAGTCCCGTTGTACAGTCTGTATCCCTTCATCTCCAATTATCCCTTCTCTTTTTTTTTTTTTTTTAATTAACGGAAAAAAAGAAATTAACCCAACATTTAGAGATCATACCATTCTACATATGCAATCATTAATTCTTAACATCATCACATAGATGCATGATCATCATTTCTTAGTACATTTGCATTGGTTTAGAAGAACTAGCAACATAACCGAAAAAGATATAGAATGTTAATATAGAGAAAAAAATAAAAGTAATAATAGTAAAATCAAAACAAAACAAAACAAAACAAAAACCTATAGCTCAGATGCAGCTTCATTCAGTGTTTTAACATGATTACTTTACAATTAGGTATTATTGTGCTGTCCATTTTTGAGTTTTTGTATCTAGTCCTGTTGCACAGTCTGTATCCCTTCAGCTTCAATTACCCGTTGTCTTACCCTGTTTCTAACTCCTGCTGAACTCTGTTACCAATGACATATTTCAAGTTTATTCTCGAATGTCCGTTCACATCAGTGGGACCATATAGTATTTGTCCTTTAGTTTTTGGCTGGATTCACTCAGCATAATATTCTCTAGGTCCATCCATGTTATTACATGGTTCATAAGTTTATCTTGTCTTAAAGCTGCATAATATTCCATCGTATGTATATACCACAGTTTGTTTAGCCACTCTTCTGTGGGTGGAGATTTTGGCTGTTTCCATCTCTTTGCAATTGTAAATAATGCTGCTATAAACATTGGTGTGCAAATGTCCGTTTGTGTCTTTGCCCTTAAGTCCTTTGAGTAGATACCTAACAATGGTATTGCTGGGTCGTATGGCAATTCTATATTCAGCTTTTTGAGGAACCGCCAAACTGCCTTCCACAGTGGTTGCACCCTTTGACATTCCCACCAACAGTGGATAAGTGTGCCTCTTTCTCCGCATCCTCTCCAGCACTTGTCATTTTCTGTTTTGTTGATAATGGCCATTCTGGTGGGTGTGAGATGATATCTCATTGTGGTTTTGATTTGCATTTCTCTAATGGCCAGGGACATTGAGCATCTCTTCATGTGCCTCTTGGCCATCCGTATTTCCTCTTCTGAGAGGTGTCTGTTCAAGTCTTTTTCCCATTTTGTAATTGGATTGGCTGTCTTTTTGTTGTTGAGATGAACAATCTCTTTATAAATTCTGGATACTAGACCTTTATCTGATATATCATTTCCAAATATTGTCTCCCATTGTGAAGGCTGTCTTTCTACTTTCTTGATGAAGTTCTTTGATGCACAAAAGTGTTTAATTTTGAGGAGTTCCCATTTATTTATTTCCTTCTTCAGTGCTCTTGCTTTAGGTTTAAGGTCCATAAAACCGCCTCCAGTTCTAAGATCCATGATATCTCCCAACATTTTCCTCTAACTGTTTTATGGTCTTAGACCTAATGTTTAGATCTTTGATCCATTTTGAGTTAACTTTTGTATAGGGTGTGAGAGATGGGTCTTCTTTCATTCTTTTGCATATGGATATCCAGTTCTCTAGGCACCATTTATTGAAGAGACTGCTCTGTCCCAGGTGAGTTGGCTTGACTGCCTTATCAAAGATCAAATGTCCATAGATGAGAGGGTCTATATCTGAGTACTCTATTCGATTCCATTGGTCGATATATCTATCTTTATGCCAATACCATGCTGTTTTGACCACTGTGGCTTCATAATATGCCTTAAAGTCAGGCAGCGCAAGACCTCCAGCTTCGTTTTTTTTCCTCAAGATGTTTTTAGCAATTCGGGGCACCCTGCCCTTCCAGATAAATATGCTTATTGGTTTTTCTATTTCTGAAAAATAAGTTGTTGGGATTTTGATTGGTATTGCATTGAATCTGTAAATCAATTTAGGTAAGATTGACATCTTAACTATATTTAGTCTTCCAATCCATGAACACGGTATGCCCTTCCATCTATTTAGGTCTTCTGTGATTTCTTTTAGCAGTTTTTTGTAGTTTTCTTTATATAGGTTTTTTGTCTCTTTAGTTAAATTTATTCCTAGGTATTTTATTCTTTTACTTGCGATTGTAAATGGGATTCGTTTCTTGATTTCCCCCTCAGCTGGTTCATTACTAGTGTATAGAAATGCTACAGATTTTTGGATGTTGATCTTCTAACCTGCTACTTTGCTGTACTCATTTATTAGCTCTAGTAGTTTTGTTGTGGATTTTTCCGGGTTTTCGACGTATAGTATCATATCGTCTGCAAACAGTGATAGTTTTACTTCTTCCTTTCCAATTTTGATGCCTTGTATTTCTTTTTCTTGTCTAATTGCTCTGGCTAGAACCTCCAACACAATGTTGAATAATAGTGGTGATAGTGGACATCCTTGTCTTGTTCCTGATCTTAGGGGGAAAGTTTTCAATTTTTCCCCATTGAGGATGATATTAGCTGTGGGTTTTTCATATATTCCCTCTATCATTTTAAGGAAGTTCCCTTGTATTCCTATCTTTTGAAGTGTTTTCAACAGGAAAGGATGTTGAATCTTGTCAGATGCCTACTCTGCGTCAATTGAGATGATCATGTGATTTTTCTGCTTTGATTTGTTGATATGGTGTATTACATTAATTGATTTTCTTATGTTGAACCATCCTTGCATACCTGGGATGAATCCTACTTGGTCATGATGTATAATTCTTTTAATGTGTTGTTGGATACGATTTGCTAGAATTTTATTGAAGATTTTTGCATCTGTATTCATTAGAGAGATTGGTCTGTAGTTTTCTTTTTTTGTAATATCTTTGCCTGGTTTTAGTATGAGGGTGATGTTGGCTTCATAGAATGAATTAGGTAGTTTTCCCTACACTTCGATTTTTTTGAAGAGTTTGAAGAGAGTTGGTACTAATTCTTTCTGGAATGTTTGATAGAATTCACATGTGAAGCCGTCTGGTCCTGGACTTTTCTTTTTAGGAAGCTTTTGAATGACTAATTCAGTTTCTTTACTTGTGATTGGTTTGTTGAGGTCATCTATTTCTTCTTGAGTCAAAGTTGGTTGTTCATGTCTTTCCAGGAGCCCGTCCATTTCCTCTAAATTGTTGTATTTATTAGCGTAAAGTTGTTCACAGTATCCTGTTATTACCTCCTTTATTTCTGTGAGGTCAGTAGTTATGTCTCCTCTTCCATTTCTGATCTTATTTATTTGCATCCTCTCTCTTCTTCTTTTTGTCAATCTTGCTAAGGGCCCATCAATCTTATGATTTTCTCATAGAACCAACTTCTGGTCTTATTGATTTTCTCTGTTGTTTTCATGTTTTCAATTTCATTTATTTCTGCTCTAATCTTTGTTATTTCTTTCCTTTTGCTTGCTTTGGAATTAGTTTGCTGTTCTTTCTCCAGTTCTTCCAAGTGGACAGTTAATTCCTGCATTTTTGCCTTTTCTTCTTTTCTGATATAGGCGTCTAGGGCAATAAATTTCCCTCTTAGCACTGCCTTTGCTGCGTCCCATAGGTCTTGATATGTTGTATTTTCATTTTCCTTCGCCTCGAGGTATTTACTAATTTCTCTTGCAATTTCTTCTATGACCCAGTTTTTGTTTAAGAGTGTGTTGTTGAGCCTCCACATATTTGTGAATTTTCTGGCACTCCGCCTATTATTGATTTCCAACTTCATTCCTTTATGATCCGAGAAAGTGTTGTGTATGATTTCAATCTTTTTAAATTTGTTAAGACTTGCTTTGTGACCCAGCATATGGTCTATCTTTGAGAATGATCCATGAGCACTTGAGAAAAAGGTGTATCCTGCTGTTGTGGGATGTAATGTCCTATAAATGTCTGTTAAGTCTAACTCATTTATAGTAATATTCAGATTCTCTATTTCTTTATTGATCCTCTGTCTAAATGTTCTGTCCATTGATCAGAGTGGTGAATTGAAGTCTTCAACTATTATGGTATATGTGTCTATTTCCCTTTTCAGTGTTTGCAGTGTATTCCTCACGTATTTTGGGGCATTCTGGTTCGGTGTGTAAATATTTATGATTGTTATGTCTTCTTGTTTAATTGTTCCTTTTTTTAGTATATAGTGTCCTTCTTTGTCTCTTTTAACTGTTTTACATTTGAAGTCTAATTTGTTGGATATTAGTATAGCCACTCCTGCTCTTTTCTGGTTGTTATTTGCATGAAATATCTTTTCCCAACCTTTCACTTTCAACCTATATTTATCTTTGGGTCTAAGATGTGTTTCCTGTAGACAGCATATAGAAGGATCCTGTTTTTTAATCCGTTCTGTCAGTCTATGTCTTTTGATTGGGGAATTCAGTCCATCAACATTTAGAGTTATTACTGTTTGGATAATATTTTCCTCTACCATTTTGACTTTTGTATTATGTAGATCATATCTGACTTTCCTTCTTTCTACACTCTTCTCCATACTTCTCTATTCTGTCTTTTCGTATCTGACTCTAGTGCTCCCTTTAGTATTTCTTGCAGAGCTGGTCTCTTGGTCACAAATTCTCTCAGTGACTTTTTGCCTGAGCATGTTTTAATTTCTCCCTCATTTTTGAAGGACAATTTTGCTGGATATAGGAGTCTTGGTTGGCAGTTTTTCTCTTTTAGTAATTTAAATATATCATCCCACTGTCTTCTAGCTTCCATGGTTTCTGCTGAGAAATCTACTCATAGTCTTATTGGATTTCCCTTGTATGTGATGGATTGTTTTTCTCTTGCTGCTTTCAAGATCCTCTCTTTCTCTTTGACCTCTGACATTCTAACTAGTAAGTGTGTTGGAGAACACCTATTTGGGTCTAATCTCTTTGGGGTGCGCTGCACTTCTTGAATCTGTAATTTTAGGTCTTTCATAAGAGTTGGGAAATTTTCAGTAATAATTTCTTCCATTAGTTTTTCTCCTCGTTTTCCCCTTCTCTTCTCCTTCTGGGACACCCACAACACGTATATTTGTGCGGTTCGTATTGTCCTTGCGTTCCCTGATACCCTTTTCAAATATTTCCATTCTTTTCCGGATAGTTTCTGTTTGTTTTTGAAATTGAGATGTTCCATCCTCCAAATCAAATCACTAATTCTATCTTCTGTCTCTTTAAATCTATCATTGTAGGTATCAACTGTTTTTTCCATCTTTTCTACTTTATCCTTCACTTCCATAAGCTCTGTGATTAGTTTTTTCAGTTTTTCTATTTCTTCTTTTTGTTCATCCCATGTCTTCTTCATGTCCTCCCTCAATTTATCGATTTCGTTTTTGAAGAGGTTTTCCATTTCTGTTCGTATATTCAGCAGTAGTTGTTTCGGCTCCTGTATCTCATTTGAACTATTGGTTTGTTCCTTTGACTGGGCCATATTCAATTTTCTGAGCGTGATCCGTTATCTTCTGCTGGCGTCTGGGCATTTACTCAGATTTTCCTGGATGTTGGACCCCACAGGTTGAAAGATTTTTCTGTGAAATCTCTGGGTTCTGTTTTTCTTATCCTGCCCAGTAGGTGGCGCTCGTGGCACACGTTTGTCTACGGGTTCCACTAGTAAAAGTTGCTGTGGGTCCTTTAACTTTGGAAAACTCTCGCCGTGGCGGAGGTTCGCCAGCAGAAGCAGCTTGGAAGAGTGCCAGCCGGCCCGAAGGTCCGAACGCGGGGATGGTCGCTGGCCGCCGCAACCCGGGAGAGCGCCCGACCGAATTTCCTAGTCGGCCCGGGGCGCCAAGCGTGGCGGGAGGGCGCCAGCCGCCGCAGGCCAGGAGAATGCACCGTTCCCTGCCGAACCGGGGAGTCACGTGTTTGGAAGGGACCCCCCGGTCACCGTTCTCCGCGGGCTGGGGATTTCCGACCCACCTCTCTCAGTAGGTCCGGGGGGCCTCGCGTAGTGGGGGCGCCAGCTACCTCGGCCCGAGGGGTCCGCCTTCCCAATTCTGCCAGCTGGCCTGGGAAGGAGGAAGGGAGGGACTCCGGCTGCTTGCCGTCCCGCCCA
This sequence comes from Tamandua tetradactyla, assembly GCF_023851605.1. Lineage (NCBI taxonomy): Eukaryota > Metazoa > Chordata > Mammalia > Pilosa > Myrmecophagidae > Tamandua > Tamandua tetradactyla. Next base: position 8,144,786 of record NC_135329.1, read on the forward strand.
GGAAAGCCCACGCCCCTCGGTGATCTCACCGGAGCTGGTTCTCCCAGACAGTCAGCCATTCTAGGATGGGGTACGCCGTCCCTTTGATCTCCGTCGTGGCTCCGGGAGCTGCTCTGTATCGTCTCCACTCCCCCAGTAGCTGTTCTGGAGGAGGAAAGGTGAGGGTGGCAAGGCTGTCGAGGCCAGTGGCGGAGGAACCGGTGACGGTGGAAGAGGGCACGGTGGTGGTTGGAGAGCCCCCGGAGCAGGAGGAGAAAGGGAAGGATAAGATGGCAGATAGAGCGCCGCTGGAGCAGAAGGGGAAAGAGGAGGGCTGGCTGGCGGCGGGAGCGCTGCCGATGGAGAAGGGGGAATAGGAGGGCTGGCTGGCGGTGGGAGCCTGATTCTGTTTCTTTACCTGTGATTGGTTTGTTGAGGTCATCTATTTCTTCTTGAGTCAAAGTTGGTTGTTCATGCCTTTCTAGAAAGTTGTCCATTTCATCTACATTGTTGTAATTGTTTCAGCTCCTGTATCTCATTTGAACTATTGGTTTGTTCCTTTGACTGGGCCATATCTCCAGTTTTCCTGGTGTGATTTGTTGTTTTTTGCTGGTGTCTAGACCTTTAATTACCTTAATTAGTTTGTTCTGGAGATTGCTTTCACTTCTCATACCTAGGGTTTTCTTGCTGGATAAATTTGTTATCTGTCTGTTCTTTGACATTCAGTTCAACTTTTTCTGGACCTCTAGCTTAGGTTTTGTTTAACAGAGGATAATTTTTCAGTTCTTGTTTTCTTGTTTCTTGCCCTGCTTGTATGATGCCTTTTCCCTCCCCACCCTTAGGAGGGTCTATGTAGGTATTATAGACTCCAACCAAGGTTTCCCATACTAAACTGGCCTCCTATCGGGGAAGGAGTCACCTGCATCAGTTTTTTTGAGGGTGAGACCCAGTAGGTTAAAAGACTTTACTGTGAAGTCTCTGGGCTCTGTTTTTCTTATCCTGCCCAGTATGTGGCACTTGTCTGCGTGCAGGTCCCACCAGCAAGAGATGTTGTGGCACCTTTAAGTTTGGCAGACTCTCCCTGGGTTCTGAGGAGGCTTGTAGCCGGTCCAGCTGGTCCAGACTGGGGTACGCTGTGTGTCCGGTCACTGACGTGGCTCCAGGAGCTGTTCTGTACTGTTTCTGGTTATTTAGTAGTTGTTCTGGAGGACGAACTAAAACGTGCACATTGCTAAGCCACCATATTGGCCACACCCTAAGACCTAGCAGAAACATTTGTAACTTTTGATCATTCCTTTCTACATATATAATCACTAATTCACAATATCATCACATAGTTCCATATTCATCATTATGATCATTTCTTGAAACATTTGCATCTATTCAGAAAAAGAAAACAAAACAATTCATGCATACCATACCCCTTACCCCTCCCTTTCATTGATCACTAGCATTTTAATCTACTAAATTTATTTTAACATTTGTTCCCCCTTTTATTTATTTATTTTTAATCCACAGGTTTTACTCATCTGTCCATACAGTAGATAAAAGGAACAACAGACGCAAGGTTTTCACAATCACACAGTCACATTGTGAAAGCTATATCATTATACAGTCATCTTCAAGAAACATAGCTACTGGACACAGCTCCACATTTTCAGGCAGTTCCCTCCAGCCTCTCCGCTTCCTCTTGACTAACAAGGTGATATCTATTTAATGTGTCAGGATAACCTCTCAACTCTGTTTGGAATCTCTCAGCCATTGACACTTTATTTTGTATCATTTCACTCTTCCCCCTTTTGGTCGAGAAGGTTTTCTCAATCTCTTGATGCTGAGTCTTAGCTCATTCTGGGATTTCTTTCCCACGTTTCCAGGAAGGTGCACACCCCTGGGAGTCATGTCCCACGTAAACAGGGGGAGGGTGGTGAGTTTGCTTATTGTGTTGGCTGGAGAGAGAGGAGTGGCCTTGATTCTTGAAGATGATTGTATAACAATATAACAGAAGATATAGGATGAAGATACAGGACAGCAAAGGGATAAGTGATAGTAAAAGGGGAAGGGGATAAGAGTCCCTAAGTGAGGATATGAAAAATAAGTAAAATAAAGCAATTCTGCGTATAGTGTGTGTCTCTTTTTACTTGGTGTCACATCAGTTTTTTTTCAAAATAGAAGCCAGCCAGAAGAGAGTCCAGTTTTCTAGTCTTAACTGAAAAAGTAATTGAGGTAAGTTTTAGACTCTGACCCAAGCCAGGAAAGTAAATTTGAACTTTTATGTATATAGACCCTTCTGAACCCTAAAAACATAGATGCTAGATCGAAAGAAACCTAGTTAAAGTCTGATAGTTAAAAGAATAGAATTTTTTTTAAGGGATATTTCATCCAGTTCATGATAGTCATTGGATCCTACACTAGAGATGTACTTTTGTGATCTACCACAGGCCTATGTAAAATGCTGCTGCCTTACTGGTACAGAACAGACGATTCAGTTTCTCTCTTATGCTCTTTGGATGGTGTCCTTATCGGGAACTATTTGTATATCATCATTCAGCCTAAAAGGTTGTTGGTTGTTGATCTCTGTTGTCAGCTCCTGTGGCTTTTTATAGAATTTGTAGTGAATGTATAATAATCCAGCCACCTACAAAGTTCTGAAAGGAGAGTCACCCTCTCTCCTGAAAATTTTTCCTTGTTACTAGAATTTGAAATTCTTGGCTTTTTGTGAAATTCCTTTTTTACTTTCCTTAGGTGTTTTAGCTCATTTGGAAAGACTGGAGACTCAAATGAACAGATCCCATAAAAGGTTAGAAGAGCCACAGGCAGTGGAAAGCAGGCTTCGTAAACTGAGACTTCAGCGAGATAAGCTGAGAGCTGAAGTGGAGCATCGGCAAGCCAGAGTGAGTAGAAGGGTGACACTGGCATCTTTCCTAGGCTGTAAAGAACAAATATCATATGCAGATTAGCAATTGTGTCTGACCTATTTTACTTTTTACTTGTGATCTGGCTGAATCTATTTCAGTTCTTCATTTTCCCACATAATCAGACCTGTGGTATTGAAGCTAATATCAATATCAACAAACAGTTGTCAAGCCTTACCAATGCGCTGGGTGACTTCTTCCTAACAGCCTCATCACCCCCCCCTCATAGGCAGTGAAACCTCTGCTCAGTCACAGCCTGAATTGAGTCATTGGAACCTTTGTCATTAGGTCATGAGTGCTCTGTCAACTAGCCTTGAAACTTCACAGTCCACTTCGGTCCTTCCCTTTTTTTCAGTCTGCTCTCCAGCACAGGTCTAGTCAGCACCACCTCTTGGTTTTTCTCTTAGATTGTCTTTTTGCTTTTCCCTCCATACATATTGTAAGTCAAGCATTATCAACACATGCAGTAAATACTGGGGACTGGACACCAGGATTATTGTAGTAGTCTGCTAGATAGTCCCTCTTCTAGTATTTTTTCTTCAGTAAACTCCTGCAAAGCCAGGAAAAGGGTTTATAAAATACCACATTTATTGTATCATTTACCTGCTCAGAAATTCATTGCCCATGGGATAAAGTTAACTTTTCTCCTTTTTCTTTCCTCCCCTCCCTCCCTTTTATTCCTTTCCTTTCTTCCCTCTCATCCTCCCTCCCTTCTTTCCTTTCATTTGTTAATTAAAGTAAACTACATTACAAATGAATACACCCAGGTGATTACCACTTAGATGAAGATAGATCCTTTATTTGCATCCTCCTAATCATTTCCCTCAAGGCAACCACACTTCTGAACTTCTGCCACCATAGATTGGTTTTACTTGTTTTTTTTTTCAGTTTATGTAAATACAGTCAATCAGTATGCACACTTTTATGCCTCTTTCTTTCACTAAACACTGTGTCGTAGATTATATTGTGGCATATAATGGTTCATTCTCTTTTATTGCTTTATAATACTTCCATTTTATGCATACACCAAAATTAAGTTTATCCATTCTACTTTTGATGACATTTGGGTTACTTTAGTAAGGTATTACTTAGAATAATGCTGGTATGAATATTCTTGTATCTGTCTTTTGGTATAAAAACGTATACTTTTCTGCTAGGTGTATTTCTAGTAGAATTGTTGGGTATAGGGTATGAAAATTAGCTTTAGTGAATACTGACAAACAATTTCCAAAAGTGATTGCTCCAGTTTTACATTCCCAGCAATAGAGTATATGAATTTCATTGTTTTACATCTTAACCAATACTTGGTACTGTCAGTTTTAAAAAATTGTCATTCTGGTAGGTGTGTAATAGTATAACATTGTCGTTTGCATTTGCATTTGCCTGATAACAAAAAAGTGCCTGTATTGGACACTTGAAAATCTTCTGTGAATGAAATGTGCTTTTCAAGGCTTTTATGGTTTTTTTTTATTGGGTCATCTGTCTCTTAATAATTTGCTGGAGGACTAGATGGTGGCTTAGTGAGGAGTAGGATTTAGTTCATCCTCCAGAGCAGCTAGTACATAGCCAAGAACAGTACAGAACAACTGCTGAGGCCATGTCAGTGACCAGACACACAGTGTACCCCAGTGTGGACAAGCTGGACCGGCTCCAAAGCCATCCATAATTGTGAGATCTCCAAGCTGCCATGGCCGGCACCCCTCCTCCACAGGCTACTTCCCAGAGAGGAAAAGAAAGAGACTTCACTAACAGCTGGGGCTGAGCATAACCAAGCTCCACTTGTGGAATTAATGAACAAATTCTGATTCCTAAAAATAGGCCCCTAGCTCAGCTGAACCTTGAGTAAATACTGAGGTTGCTAGTTTTTGCCCCTGGGGCAGGGTTGACTGAAAAGAAGAAGAAGAAAAAAAAACACACAGAGGTTTTTTGGATTGGACAGCACAAAATACTTGAAAGGGTCTGGGCCCTGAAGGAGAGGAGGGGGCACATAGGACCTGGAGATACACAGAGCAATGTACCAACTTAAGCCAAGAAACCAGGGTCCTGCTCTGAAAAGGATTTTTCTTTTCTTTTGTTTTTTGTGGCTGTGTTTCTATGGTTTGACTGCTCTTTGGATACAGCTACCCAGGCATGGGCAGAATTAGTCTTGTTTGAGAGTTTGTTTGGAGGCTGTGCCTTCCCCAGGAAAGGGGTGGGGTCTGACTCAGGTGGAATCCCTCCCTCAAGGAATTCAGACCCCAGGGTCTGGAAACCTGAAGCGATTAAGGTCAGCCTGCAACCTCTTCTCTGTGTCAACCACACCACCAGCACAAAGAGTCTCCTGATGTTAAAGGTACCACATGACCATTTGCTGGTAGGACCCGCAGGCAGACAAACACTACATACTGGGCAAGACAGGAAAAACAGAGTCCAGAGGCTTCATAGGAAAGTCTTTCAACCTGTTGGGTCCCACCCTCAGGGAAAACTGGCGCAGGGACTCTTTCCTCCTGAGAGGAGGCCAGTTTGGTCTGCGAAAATCTGACGGGGGTCTATAATACCTAAGTAGACCCTCCTAAGTAGGAAAAAAATAAACAAGGTACCATACAGGCAGGGCAAGAAACGAGAAAACAAGAACTGAAAAATTCTGATCTGTTAAACAAAACCTAAGCTAGAGGTCTAGAATAAGCTAAACTGAATGTCAAAGAACAGATAGAAAACAAAGTCATCCACCAAGAAAATCCTAGGTAAAAAAAAGTGAAAACGATCTCCAGAATAAACTAATTAAGGAAATTAAATGACTAGACATTTAATTTAACAAAAAATAAATTTAAACAAAAAATAACGAATCATGCTAGGAAAATTGAAGATATGGCCCAGTCATAGGAACAGACCAACAACTCCGAGATACAGAAGTTGAAAAAATTAATTCAGAATGTACAAACAGGCATGGAAAACCTCATGAAAAATAAAATCAGTGAATTGAGGGAGAATATAAAGAAGGCAAGAAATGAGCAAAAAGAAGAAATTGAAAGTCTTAAAAAGCAAATCACAGAACTTATGGGAATGAAAGGCACAATAGAAGAGATGAAAAAAACAACGGAAACCTGCAATGTTAGATTTCAAGGGACGGAAGATAGAAATAGTGAACTGAAGGACGGGACATCTGAAATCCAACAAGCAAAAGAAAATATTGGGAAAAGAATGGAAAAATATGAGCAGGGATCAGGGAATTGAATGACAACATGAAGTGCATGAATAAATGTATTGTGGGTGTCCCAGAAGAAGAGAAGGGAAAAGGAGGAGAAAAACTAAGGAAGGAAATTGTCATTGAAAATTTTCCAAGTCTTATGGAAGACTGAAAATTATAGATCCAAGAAGTGCAGTGTACCCCAAACAGAATAGATCCAAGTAGACATCCTCCAAGACACTAATCAGAATGTCAGATGTCAAAGAGAAAAAGAATTTTGAAAGCAACAAGAGAAAAGCAATCCATCACATACAAGGGAAGCCCAATAAGACTATGTAGAATTCTCAGCAGAAACCATGGAGGTGAGAAGACAGTGGGATGTTATATTTAAGATACTAAAAGAAAAAACTGCCAACCAAAAATTCTATTTCCAGCAAAATTGTCTGTCAAAAATGAGGGGGAAATTAAAACATTTTCAGTCAAAAAAATTACTGAGAAAATTTGTGACCAAGGTACCAGCTCTGTAAGAAATACTGAAAGGAACACTGGAGACAGATAAGAAAAGACAGGAGAGAGAGAGATGTGGAGAAGAGTGTAGAAATGAAGACATCAGTAAAGGTAAAAAGAAAAATTAGATATGACATATAAAATCCAAAAGGCAAAATAGTTGAAGAAAGTACTGCCCTTACAGTAATAACACTAAATGTTAATGGATTAAACTCCCCAATCAAAAGACATAGAGTGGCAGAATGGATTAAAAACAGGACCCATCTATATGCTGTCTATAGGAGATGCATCTTAGACCCAAGGACAAACATAGGTTGAAAGTGAAAGGTTGGGAAAAGCTATTTAATGCAAACAACAGTCAGAAAAGAGCAGATGTAGCTATACTAATATTCCAACAAATTAGACTTAAATGTAAAACAATTAAAAGAGACAAAGAAGGATACTATGTACTAATAAAAGGAACAATTCAACATGAAGACATAACAATCATAAATATTTATGTACCGAACCAGAATGCCCCAAAATACATGAGGCAAACACTGAAAAGGGAAATAGACACATCTACCATAATAGTTGGAGACTTCAATTCCCCACTCTCATAAATGGACAGAACATCTAGACACAGGATCAATAAAGAAACAGAGAATTTGAATATTACAATAAATGAGCGCGACTTAACACACATTTATAGGACATTACACCCCACAACAGCAGGATACACCTTTTTCTCAAGTGCTCATGGATCATTCTCAAAGATAGACCATATTCTGGGTCACAAAGCAAGTCTCAACAAATTTAAAAAGATTGAAATCATACAAAACACTTTCTCAGATCATAAGGGAATGAAGTTGGAAATCAATAATAGGCAAAGCGCCAGAAAATTCACAAATACGTGGAGGCTCAACAACACACTCTTAAACAACCAGTGGGTCAAGGAAAAAATTACAAGAGAAATCAGTAAACATCTTGAGGCAGATGAAAATGAAACACGACATATCAAAATTGATGGGATGCAGGAAAGGCAGTGCTAAGAGGGTAATTTATTGCCCTAAATGCCTATATCAAAAAAGAAGAAAGAGCAAAAATCGAGGAATTAACTGTCCACTTGGAAGAACTAGAGAAAGAACAGCAAACTAACCCCAAAGCAGGCAAAAGGAAAGGAATAACAAAGATTAGAGCAGAAATAAATTAAATTGAGAACATGAAAACAATCAAGAAAATCAGCAACACCAGAAGTTGGTTCTATGAGAAAATCAATGATTGATGGACCCTTAGCAAGTTTGACAAAAAGAAGAGGAGAGAGGATGCAAATAAATAAAATCAGAAATGGGAGAAAAGACATAACCACTGACCCTACAGAAATAAAAGAGAGGATACTATGAATAATTTTATGCTAATAAACTCGACAATGTAGATAAAATGGACAACTTCCTAGAAAATCATGAACAACCAAAATTGACTCAAGAAGAAATAGATGACTTCAGCAAACCAATCACCTGTAAACAAATTTAGTTAGTCATTAAGAAGCTCCCAAAAAAGAACAGTCCAGGACCAGATGGCTTCATGTGTGAATTCTACTAGACATTCAAGAAAGAATTGCTACTAATCCTCCTCAAACAAATTGAAGAGGAGGGAAGACGAACTAACTCATTCTATGAAGCCAACATCACCCTCATACCAAAGTAATACAAAGATATTACGAGAAAAGAAAATTACAGACCAATCTCTCTAGTGAATATAGATGCAAAAATCTTAAACAAAATTCTTGCAAATCGAATCCAGCAGCACATTAAAAGAATTATACACCATGATCAATTAGGATTCATCCCAGGTATGCAAGGGTGGTTCAACATAAGAAAATCAATTAATGTAATACACTGTATCAACAAATCAAAGCGGAAAAACCACTTGATCATCTCAATTGATGCAGAGAAGGCATTTGACAAAATTCAACATCCTTTCTTGTTGAAAACACTTCATAGGATAGGAATAGAAGGGAACTTCCTCAACATGATAAAGGGAATATATGAAAAACCACAGCTAACATCATCCTAAATGGGTAAAAACTGAAAACATTCCCCCTAAGATCAGGAACAAGACAAGGATGTCTGCTAACACCATTGATATTCAACATTATGTTAGAAGTTCTAGCTAGAGCAGTTAGACAAGAAAAAGAAATGTAAGCTATTGGAAAGGAAGAAGTAAAATTCTCACTGTTTGCAAATGATATGATATTGCATGTCGAAAACCCCCAAAAATCCACAGCAAAACTACTAGAGCTAATAAATGACTACAGCAGAGTGGCAGGTTACAAGATCAACACTCAAAAACTTGTGGTGTTTCTACACACTAATAATGAACAATCTGAGGGGAAAATCAAGAAAACAATTCCTTTTACAATTGCAACCAAATGAATAAAATATTTGGGAATAAATTTAAGGATGCAAAAGACCTGTACGAAGAAAACTATAAGAAATTGCTCTAAGAAATCGTAGAGACCTAAATAAATGGAATGGCATGCCGTGTTCATGGATTAGAAGACTAAATATAGCTAAGATGTCAATATACCTAAATTGATCTATAGATGCAATGCAATACCAATTAAAACCCCAAGAATTTACTTTTCAGAAATAGAAAAACCAATAACCAAATTTATCTGGAAGGGCAGGGTCTCCCGAATAGCCAAAAATATCCTGAGAAAGAAAAATTAAGTCGAAGTTCTCACACTACCTGAGTTTACGGTGTATTACGAAGCTACAATAGTCAAAACAGCATGGTACTGGCATAGAGATAGATATACTGACCAATGGAATCAAATTGATTGTTCAGATGTAGACTCTCTCATCTATGAAAAATTGATCTTTGATAAGGCAGTCAAGCCAACTCACCTGTGACAGAACAGTCTCTTCAATAAATGGTGCCTAGAGGACTGGATATCCACATGCAAAAGAATGAAAGAGGATCCATATCTCACACCCTATACAAAAGTTAACTCAAAAATGGAACAAAGATCTAAATATTAGATCTAAGACCATAAAACTTTCAAAAGAAAATGTAGGGAAATATCCTATAAATCTTACAATGGGAGGCGTTTTCCTAGATTTTACACCCAAAGTACAAGCATTGAAGAAATAAATATATAGGAACTCCTCAAAATTGAACACTTTTGTGTATCAAAGAACTTTGTCAAGAAAGTAAAAAGACAGCCTACACAATGGAAGACAATATTTGGAAACGATATATCAGTTAAAGGTCGAGTATCCAGAATAAAGAGATTGTTCAACTCAACAACAAAAAGACAGACAACCTAGTTACAAAATGGGCAAAACACATGAACAGACACTTCTCAGAACAGGAAATACAAATGGCCAAAAGGCACATAAAAAGATGCTCAGCTTCTCTGGCTATTAGGGAATTACACATCAAAACCTCAATGAGATATCATCTCACACCCACCAGAATGGCCATTATCAATAAAACGAAAACGACAAGCGCTGTAGAGGATGTGGAGACTTATTCACTGTTGGTTGGAATGTCAAATGGTACAACCACTGGGGAAGGCAGTTTGGCAGTTTCTCAGGAAACTAAATATAGAATTGCCATATGACCTGGCAATACCATTGCTATGTCTCTACTCAGAGGACATGAGGGCAAAGACACAAACGGACACTTGCACACCAATGTTTATAGCAGCATTATTTACAATTGCCAAGAGACGGAAACAGCCCAAATGTCCATCAATAGACAAGTGGCTAAGCAAATTGTGGTATATATATATATATACACGATGGAATATTATGCAGCTGTAAGACAGAATAAATTCTGAAGTATGTAACAATATGGATGGACCTTGAGGATATTATGCTGAGTGAGATTAGCTGGAAACAAAAGGACAAATACTATATGGTCTCACTGATATAAACTAACATTAGTGAATGAACTTGGCATTCATTCTTGGGAGAATTTCAATTAAAAACAGAGACCATCAGGAGCTAGAAATAGGGTAGCTATTGAGTATTTGGAGTTGAAGGGATACAGATTTTGCAACAGGACTGATTGTAAAAATTCAGAAATGGATACCACAATACTACCTAATAACTAATACAATAATGTTAGTAGACCGAATGAAGCTGAGTGTGAGAATGAAGGTAGATGATAAAGACTGAGATGACATAATCCAGGAATGCCTAGAGTGTACAATGATAGTGATTAAATATACAAATTCAAAAATGTTTTTGCATGAAGAAAAACAAAGGAATGTGATTATTGCAGAGCGTTGAAAATAGATGGTAATTCATATTTTAAAACATTAACTTATGTGTAAGACTAAAGCAAAAAATGTTTATTTGGTTCAAAATTTATTATTTGACTAGTGCATTTCCTAATATAACTTATGTGGACAATTTAATTGAGCACCATAAGTACATGGAACCTTGAGTAGGGCATGAGATTTTGTAGGTTTGTTCAGGATGATGCCCTGATAAATCCCAGAGTGATTTGAGCAGTGAATAAAAAAGTATTTGCAAAGTCCCCTTGGGGAAATGTCAAGAAAGGGGGCAAATTCAACTTCCCCTGTGGAGAATTCCTGATATTCTCACAAGCAGTGGGGACGAGCCCTCAATAAGCAATAGGTCGAGCCCTCAATCTTGCGGTTTGTTCATATGAAACTTATCCCTGCAAAGGATAGGCTAAGCTTACTTAAAATGAGGCCTAAGAGTCACCCCCAGAGAACCTCTTTTGTTGCTCGGATGTGGCCTCTCTCTCAGTCAACACGACAAGTAAACTCACTGCCCTCCCCGTGTCTATGTGGGACATGACTCCCAGGGGTGTGGACCTTCCTGGCAACGTGGGACAGAAATCCTAGAATGAGCTGAGACTCAGCATCAAGGGATTGAGGAAATCTTCTCGACCAAAAGGGGGAAGAGAGAAATGGAACAAAATAAAGTGTCAATGGCTAAGAGATTTCAAACAGAGTTGAGAGGTTATCCTGCAGGTTCAGTGTTCCAGTAGCCATGTTTCTTGAAGATGATTGTACAGTGATATAGCTTTTGCAGTGTGACTCTGTGATTGTGAAAAGGTTGTGTCTGATGCACGTTTTATCTACAGTTTGGACAGATGAGTAAAACATAGGAATTAAAAATAAGTAAATAATAGGGGGAACATGTTAAAATAAATTTAGTTGATTGAAATGCTGGTGATCAATGAAAGGGAGTAGTAAGGGGTATAGAAAAAAAATAGGGGAAACAAAGGCTAAAATATTAGGTAGATGGAAATACTAGCAGTCAGTGAGGGGGGAAGGGGGAGGAGTTAGGGGTATGGTATATATGAGTTTTTTTCTTTTTTCTTTTTATTTCTTTTTCTGAATTGAGGCAGGTGTTCTAAGAAATGATCATAGTGATGAATATGCAACTATGTGATGATATTGTGAGTTATTGATTATATACCAAGAATGGAATGATCATATGGTAAGAATGTTCGTGTTTGTATGTTGTTATGTTTAAAAAATAAATAAATAAAGTAACAAGACTGGTTCCAGGAGAGAAGAAAAGAAGAAACAGCTGCTGAAGCTTATTGGTTCTTCTTTCACTTACGTGGAAAAGGGTACAGGATGTGAGACAAGTGAATTGGAGATATGGTGCATTCCCATATACCTTACAACACAGAAAGTGCTAATCTTCTCTGCAATCCTAGTATAATCAGTTAAAATTTGATATGCAAATAAATTAACTTTTCTACATATTTATATAGTTACAAAAGTTTATTATAGTATGCATAGTATTTTATACATTGCTGTTAAAATGTAACAACAAAATGTAAATCTCATTGAAAAAAAAATAGGGCCACTGTATCTCAGCAGGCAGAGTTCTTGCCCGGAGTGCTGGTGACCTGGATTTGATTCCCGGGGTCTCCCCATGCAAAAACAGAAGAAGAAAAAAAAGAAGAATTTGCCAGATTCCTTACATGTTTTAGATGTGAATTCTTTTCATCCAGGACCACTTATTGAAAAAAATACACTCTTTTCCCAATGTATTGTAGTAGGTCTTTTTTTTTTTTTTTTTAAATTTTTATTGATAGAACAATGCATAAGCACATACATTCTTTTTTTAAGGAGGTTTAGAATTATATAATCTTATGGCACAACCTTGAGATGCCCTTTGTTCCTTTGTTTTATGCTTTTTTTAAAAACTTTTTTAATTGTATAGTATAACATGTAAACAAAGCAAAGAAATAAACAATAGTTTTCAAAGCACTCTTCAACAAATAGTTACAGGACAGATCCCAGAGTTTGTCTTAGGCTACCATATGATCCTGTCATATTTTTCCTTCTAGCTGCTCCAGAACATAGGAGGCTAGAGGGCTTAAAAACTTTTTATCATCACAAACGACCTTTTTTCCTTCTTTTGTGAAAAATAACATATACAAAAAAGCTATAAATTTCATAACACAGCACCACAATTAGTTGTAGAACGTATTTTAGAGCTTGACATGGGTTACAATTGCACAATTTTAAGTTTTTACTTCTAGGTGCTCTAAAATACTGGAGACTAAAAGAAATATTAATTTAATGATTCAGCAGTCATATTCATCTGTTAAATCCTGTCTTCTCTGTGTAACTCCGCCATCACCTTTGATCTTTCTATCCCTCTCTTTAGGGATGTTTGGGCTATGGCAGTTCTAAATTTTTCATACTAGAAGGGTCTGTCACTAGTATGAGGTAGGAAGGTAGAACTATAATCTGATGTTCTGTAGAGGCTAGGCTAGGTTTCAGGATTTATCTGGACCCATCTGGAGGTTGTGGGTTTCTGGAAAGTTACTCTAGAAGCACATACATTCTTAACATACAAACATTCCATACATGTGTGTAATCAGTGGCTCACAGTATCATCACATAGTTGTATATTCATCGCCATGAACATTTTTAGAACATTTCTTGCAGTAGATCTTTACTTAAGCTAGATAACTATGGAACTATTTTTAGATTGTATTCTGTTCCATGGGTCTATTTGTTTCCATTGTGCCAATACCAGATGTAAGTCTTGAAACTTAAAGTGTATGTCCTCTTCAGGATTGTCTTGGTTTTTCTTGGCTCCTTGAATTTCATATAAATTTGGGAAGCTGCTGTCATTTTCCAAAAATAAACCTATAATTTTGATTGGGATTGCATTAATAGATTGATCAATTTGGAGAGAATTGACAATTTTATAATATTGAGTCTTCTATCCAATGTACTTAATATATTTTTGCATGAATTTGTTCTTTAATTTGTTTCAGTGGTATGTGTAGTTTTATGGGTACAGGTCTTAAACATCATTCATTCTATTTATTCCTGTGTATATTTGAGTTTTCCTTGTCAGATTTTGGTATCTGGTTTATGTTGGTCTCAGAATGCAGGTTGAGAAATGATCTGTGGAAGAGTTTATTTAAAATTGGTGGTGTTTTTTTTCCTAACAGTTTTTTTTTAATTCCCTGTTGAAGCCCTCTCTGCCTGAAATTTTCTCTGTTGGAAGATGTTTTAGTTTCCTTGGTTACTCAAATATGTAATGGTTCAGCTTAAACAATGGAAATTTATCAGTTCATGGTTTTGAGGCTAAGAGAAAGTGTCATCAACGTGATGCTTTCTTCCCGAAGACTGGCATCTGGGACTGGCTGCTGGTAATCCTTGGTCCTAAGCTTGCCGCATGGTAGGGCACATGGCTGCATCTCCTGGTCTTTCACTGCTCTTTCCACATTCCATTGACGTTCAGCTTCTGTGGTTTTCTCTTTATTTGAGTTTCATTCTGCTTATAAAGGACTCCAGTAATGGGATCAACACTCATCCTGGAGTCTGAAGTAGCCTCATCAAATGATATTCCTTAAAATAGGTTCAAATCCACAGGAACTGGTTAAGTTTAAGAAAAATTTTTTCTGGGGTATCTGCAGCTCCAAACCACCACAGAAGTTTTTAAAATTCTGATTCAATTTCCTTTATCAATATGAAGCTGTTCTGATTTCTTATTTCTTCTTGGGACACTTTTGATAAGTTGCATTTTTTAAGGAATTTTCCCACTTCTTCTAAGTCTAACGTTTATTGACATAAAGTTTTCAAAATACCCTCTTACTAGCTTATAAATATGTTTAGTATTCGGTAGTATATAGTACCCATCATGCAGTCCATTGGTATATGTTCTATACAGACTTACAAAAAGGTGGATTCTGCATTTCATGTACAATAGTCTATATATATCAAGTAGACCAAGTTTGCTCATCATTTTCAAAAATTTTATATTCTCACTGATTTACTTGTTGCTGACATAGATGTGTTAAATCCCCCATTGTGATTGTGGGTTTGTTTATTCTTTACCCTTATATTCTGTCAGTTTTTGCAAACAAATTCAGGATTGTTATGTCTTCCTGGTTGAGCAAACCTTTCAAAATTATGAAAATTTCCTTTTTGTTTCTAATAATACTTTTTGCCTTAGAATCTGCTTTGTTGAATATTAGGATAGCTACATGAATTTTTTGGTTAGGGTGTGTGTGATAAATTTTTTTTGTTTTACTTTGTCTTTTAGTGCCCTTATATATAATCAAGGTATTCCTCATGTAAGTAGCTTATAGTGGGGTATTTTTTTAATACATTCTGATAATCTTTGTCTTTTAATTGAAGTATTTAGTACATTGACTTTTTTATCCCCCCTATTCCCACCCATCCCCTGGTAACTTATGTGATATATTCTGATCTTGTGAGTTTGTTTATTCTGATTATTTCATATCAGTGAGATAATTCAGTATCTGTTCTTTTGTGTCTTGCTTATTTCCCTCAACATGATGTCGTCAAGTTTTATCCAGTTGCATGTATCAGAACATCATTCCTTTTTATGAGTCAATAATATTCCATATTGTGTACCATATTTTCTTTATCCAGTCATTAGTTGATGGACACCTGGGTTGCTTCCATCTTTTTGCAATTGTGGATTGTGCCGCTGTGAACATTGGTGTGCAAATATCTTTTCAAGTCTCTACTTTCAATTCTTTGGGATACATACCTATTAGTAGGATTGCTGGGTCCTATAGTAATTTTATACTTAATTTTCTGAGGAGCTGCCTAATTGTCTTCCACGGGAGCTGCACCATTTTACATTCCCACCAACAATGAATGAGTGTTCCTATTTTTCCACATCTTCTCCAACACCTGTGTAATTTTCTGTTTTTTTAGTGAGTCATTCTTATGATATGAAACAATATCTCTTTGTGGTTTTGATTTGCATTGAGAGCTAAAGATGTCTAACATCTTTTCATGTGCCTTCTGGCCATTTGTCTATCTTCTTTGGAGAAATGTCTATTCAGGTCTTTTGCCTATTTTAAAATTGAGTTGTCTTTTTGCTGTTAAGTTTAAGGAATTCTTTTTATATTCTGTATGGTAAACTTGTACAGTGTATGTGGATTCCAAATATGTTCTCTCATTGCATAGGTTCTCATTTTTCTTTCACAATGATGTCCTTTGAAACTCAGAAGTTTTAAATTTTGATGATGTCCCATTTATCTATTTTTCTTTTGTTGCTTGTGCTTTAGATGTTAAGTCTAGGATATAAGAAATAATTGCTTAACACAAGGTCCTAAAGATGCTTCCCTACATTTTCATCTAGAAGTTTGACAGTTTTGGCTCTTATATTTACATCTTTAATCCATTTTGATTTGATTTTTGTGTAAGTTATGAGGAAGGGGTCATCCTTCATCCTTTTACAAATGAAGACCCAATTTTCCAAGCACCATTTGTTCAATAGACTATTCTTTCTCAGTTGAATGGTCTTTACCTTCTTGTCAAAAATCATTTGGCCGTAAAGGTGAGCAAGTTGATTAGTGAGCTTTCAGTTCGATTCCATTAATCTATATATCTATCCTTATGCCAGCACTGTGCTGTTTTGATTATTGTTACTTCTTTTTATGTTTATATATTTTTAAAATTTATTTTGTTTATTTAATTTAAAAAATATATATGACAGACACAAACGTTCTTAACATATGATCATTCCGTTCTACATATATAATCAGTAATTCACAATATCATCACATAGTTGCATGTTCATCATCATGATGATTTCTTAGAACATTTGCATAAATTCAGAAAAAGAAATAAAAAGACAAGAGAAAAAAATTCATACATATCATACCCCTTACCCCTCCTTTTCATTGATCACTAGCATTTCATATTATTGCTTTTTAACAAGTTTTCATATCAGGAAGTGTGAGCCCTCAAACTTCGTTCTTCTTTTCCACATGGTTTTGGCTATTTGAGGCCCCTTCAACTTCCAAATAAATTTGATGATTGGCTTTTCCATTTCTGCAAAGAAGGTTTTTTTTTTTTTTTTTTAACGAAAAATAACATGTATATAGAAAAGCAATAAATTTCAAAGCACAGCACAATAATTAGTTGTGGGACAGATTTTAGTTTAGTATGGGTTACAATTCCACAATTTCAGGTTTTTACTTCTAGCTGCTCTAAGATACTGGAGACTAAAAGAAGTATCAATTTAATGATTCAGCAATCATTTTCATTTGTTAAAATCTACCTTCTCTGTATAACTCCACCATCACCTTTGGTCTTTCTGTCCCTTTCTTTAGGGGTATTTGGGCAATCACCATTGTAACTTTTTCATCTTGGAAGGGTCAATAACATGGGATAGAGAAATGGAACTAGCTGATGTCTGGAGAGGCTGGGCCCTCTAGGTTTTAGGACTTATCTGGTCCAGGTACCCATCTGAAGGTTGTAGATTTCCGGAAGGTTACCCTAGTGCATGGAAACTTTGTAGAATCTTACATATTGCCCTAGTGGTTCGTTACGATTGGTTGGAATGGTTTTGGTTGGGGTTTCGCAGGTTATGATAGGTGGCAATGTCTATCTGAAGCTTGAATGAGAGTGACCTCCAGAGGAGCCTCTTGACTCTATTTGAACTCTCTTAGCCACTGATATTTTATTCATTATGCTTCTTTTCCCCACTTTGGCTAGAATAAAGAAGGCTTTTTGAATTGTAAATTTTGTTGTGTTGATTGTGCAAATCACTTTAGGCAGAATTGACATCTTAACACTAGGTAGTCTTCCAGCCCATGAACACAGAATGACCTTCTATTTATTTAAGTCTTTTTTTGGTTTCTTGTATCGAATATATTGTGTTTTTTTTTTTTGTGAATAGCTTTTTTACATCCTTGATTAAATGTATTCCTAGATATTTAATTCT
Organism: Tamandua tetradactyla; assembly: GCF_023851605.1. Lineage (NCBI taxonomy): Eukaryota > Metazoa > Chordata > Mammalia > Pilosa > Myrmecophagidae > Tamandua > Tamandua tetradactyla. The sequence continues at coordinate 8,162,563 of NC_135329.1, forward strand.
TTTAGTTGCTATCTGAAATGAATTTTTCCCCCTTGATTTCTCCTCCCAATTGTTAATTGCTTATGTATAGAAACATTCCTGATATGGTGGTGTTGATCTGGCATCTCACTACTTTGTTGAATTCATTTATAGATCTAGGAGCTCTATTGTGAAATTTTCAGAATTTTCTGTATGTAGGATCATGCCATCTGCAAATAGGGAAAGGTTTACTTTTTTTCCAATTTGGATGCCTTTTGTTTCTTTTTCTTGCATAATTGCTGTGACAAGAACTTCTGGTACAGTGTTGCGTAACAGTGTGACAGGGCATTCTCTCTTGTTCCTGATCTTAAAGGGAAAGTTTTTAGTCTTTTACCATTATGTAGGATTGTAGCAGTGGTTTTTCATATATGTTCTTTATGGCGTTGAAAATTTCGTTCTATTCCTTGTGTTCTAAGTCTTTTATCAAGAAGGGGTGCTGCAATACTACCTAACTATAATACAATAATGTTGGAACACTGAATGAAACTGAATGTGAGAATGATAGAGGGAAGAGGCCTGAGGGCACAAATCAAATCAGAAGGAAAGATAGACGATAAAGGCTCAGAAGGTATATTCGAGGAATGCCTAGAGTGTATAATGATAGTGACTAAATGTACAAATTTAAAAATGTTTTTGCATGAGGAAGAACAAAGGAATATCAATACTGTAGGGTGTTGAAAATAGACAGTAATTTATATTTTAAAACTTTAACTTATGTGTGAGACTAAAGTAAAAAAATGTTTATTTGGTATGGAATTTATATTTTGAGTAGTGCATTTCCTAATATAACTTATGTGGACAACTTAATTGAGCACCATGAGTACATGGAACCTTGAGTAGGGCATGAGATTTTGTAGATTTGTCCAGAATGATGTGATAAATCCCAGAGTGATTTGAGCAGTGAATAAAAAAGTATTTGCAAAGTCCCCTTGGGAAAATGTCAGGAAAGGGGGCAAATTCAACTTTCCCAAGTGGAGAATTCTTGATATTCTCACAAGCAGTGGGGACAACCAAAGCAATAGGCTGAGCCCCCAATCTTGGGGGTTGTTCATATGAAAGTATAGGCTAAGCCTACTTAAAATGAGGCCTAGGAGTCATCCCCAAGAACACCTCTTTTGTTGCTCAGATGTAGCCTCTCTCTCCAGGCAACACAACAAGCAAACTCACCACCCTCCCCCTGTTAGTGTGGAACATGACTCCCAGGGACATCGACCTTCCTGGCAACGTGGGACAGAAATCCTAGAATGAACTGAAACTCAGCATCAAGGGACTGGAAAACCTTCTCAACCAGAAGGAGGAAGAGTGAAATGAGACAAAATAAAAGTGTCAATGGCTGAGAGATTCCAGAGTCGAGAGATTATTCTTACGTATTAAATAGATATCACCTTTTTCGTTAAGATATTTTGGAGAGGCTGGAGGAAAGTGCCTGAAAATGTAGAGCTGTGTTCCAGTAGCCATGTTTCTTGAAGATGATTATATAATGATATAGCTTTCACAGTGTGACTGTGTGATTGTGAAAACCTTGTGTTTGATGTTCCTTTTATCCACTGTTTGGACAGATGAGTAAAACCTATGGATTAAAAATAAATAAATAAAAGGGGGAACAAATGTTAAAATAAATTTAGTAGATTAAAATACTAGTGATTGTGAAAGGGAGGGGGAAGGGGTATGGTATGTATGAATTTATTTCTGTTTTCTTTTTATTTTTCTGAATTGATGCAAATTTTCTAAGAAATGATTATGATGATGAATATACAACTATGTGATGATACTCTGAATTACTCATTATATATGTAGAATGGATGATCATGTGGTAAGAATGTTTATGTTTGTATGTTGCTATGTGTGCTAGTTTGAAAGGATGTATGTCCCCTAGAAAAGCCGTGTTTTAATCTAAATCCCATTTCATAAAGGCAGAATAATCCCTATTCAATAGTGTATGTTTGAAACTGTAATCAGATCATTTCCCTGGAGATGTGATTTAATTGAGTGGTTGTTAAGCTGAATTAGCTGACGATATGTCTCCACCCATTTGCGTGGGTCTTGATGAGTTTCTGGAGTCTATAAAAGAGGAAGCATTTTGGAGAATGAGAGAGATTCAGAGAGAGCCAGAGAAGAACGACATAGCCATGAGAAGTGGAGAGCCCACTAGAGCGACCTTTGGAGAAAAAGAAGAAAAACACCTCCCGGGAAGCTTCATGAAGTAGGAAGCCAGGAGAGAAGGCTGGCAGATGAAGCCTTGCTTGCCATGTGCCCTTCCAGCCAGGAGAGAAACTGTGACTGTGTTTGCCATGTGCCTTCTCACTTGCGGGAGAAACCCTGAACTTCATCGGCCTTCTTGAACCAGCGTGTCTTTCCCTGGATGCCTTTCATTGGACCTTACTATGGACTTGTAATTGGGACATTTTCTTGGCCTTGAAACTGTGGACTAGCAACTTGTTGAATTTCCCTTTTTAAAAGCCATTCCGTTTCTGGTGTGTTGCATTCCGGCAGCTAGCAAACTAGAACAGTATGCTTAATATATAAAATAAATTTTAAAAAATATGCTTGAGGAATACAGCAGCAGAAAAAAATAATAATAAGGGGTGCTGGATTTGGTCAAATGTCTTTTTGGCGTCAGTTTGAGGTGACCACATGGTTTTTTCCCTTCGTTCTATTAATGTGATGTGGTTACATTAATTGATTTTCTTCTGTTAAACCACCTTTACATTGAAGAGATAAGTCCCAATTGATCATGCTGTATACTTTTTGATGTACTTTTGGATTTGGTTTACTTATATTTTGTTAAAGATTTTTGCATTTATATTTATAATAGGTATTGGTCTGTAATTTTCTTGAGATATCTTTATCTGGCTTTGATATGAGAGTGATATTGGACTCATAGAATGAATTAGGGAATTTTTCCTCCTCTTCAATTTTTTTTTTTGGGAGAATTTGAGCATGATTGCTGTTAAGTCATCTTGGATGTTTGGTAGAATTCTTCTTTGAAGCCATCTGATCCTGGGCTTTTATTTCTTGAGGCTTTTAATCACTGATCCTAGTTTATTGATTTGTTGAAATCTTTCATTTCTTCGTGAGTCAGTGTGGGTAGTTTGCATATTTCATCTGTGTTATCTAATTTATTGATGTATGGTTATTTATAGTATCCTCTTATAGTCAGTCCTCAGTTTCAGTGGAGTCCTTTCAATTTCTGATTTTAGTTATTTGTGTCCTCTCTCTTTTTTTTCCTTTGTTAGTCTAGTTAAAGGTTTGTCAGTTTTATTGACCTTTTCGAAGACCTGACTTTTGATTCTATTACTTTTTTGTTCTTTATTTTATTTATCCCCACACTCATCTTTGTTATTTCCTTCCTTCTGGTTGCTTTGGGTTTACTTTGCTCTTCTAATCCTTCCAGGTTTGGGGTTAGGTCTCTGATTTGAAATCTTTCTTCTTTTTTAATGTAAACATTTAGAACTCTCAATTTCTCTCTCAGCGCTGCCTTCACTGCATCTCATGAGTTTTGGAATGTTATATTTTCATTTTCATTCACCACAAGAAATTTCCCAAATTCCCTTGCTCTATTTTTTTTTAACTTTTTTTATTGTATAGTATAACATATATATAAAATAAAGAAATAAAACAGCAGTAGTTTTCCAAGCACTCTTCAGCAAATGGTTACAGACAGATCCGAGTTTGTCATGGGCTACGATATGATCCTCTCAGATTTTTCCTTCTAGGTGCTCCAGAATGTAGATGACTAGAGGGCTTAAATACATTTTTTTAAATTATTTTATTTTATTTTTTTATTAATTAACGGAAAAAAAAAGAAATTAACCCAACATTTAGAAATCATACCATTCTACATATGCAATCAGTAATTCTTAACATCATCACATAGATGCATGATCATCGTTTCTTAGTACATATGCATCGGTTTAGAAGAACTAGCGACACACCAGACGAAGATATAGAATGTTAATATAGAGAAAAGAAATAAAAGTAATAATAATAGTAAAAAAAACCAAAAAAAAACAAAAACAAACAAACAAACAAAACCTATAGCTCAGATGCAGCTTCATTCAGTGTTTTAACATGATTACTTTACAATTAGGTATTATTGTGCTGTCCATTTTTGAGTTTTTGTATCTAGTCCTGTTGCACAGTCTGTATCTCTTCAGCTCCAATTACCCATTATCTTACCCTGTTTCTACCTCCTGCTGGACTCTGTTACCAATGACATATTCCAAGTTTATTCTCGAATGTCCGTTCACATCAGTGGGACCATACAGTATTTGTCCTTTAGTTTTTGGCTAGACTCACTCAGCATAATGTTCTCTAGGTCCATCCATGTTATTACATGCTTCATAAGTTTATCCTGTCTTAAAGCTGCATAATATTCCATCGTATGTATATACCACAGTTTGTTTAGCCATTCTTCTGTTGATGGACATTTTGGCTGTTCCCATCTCTTTGCAATTGTAAATAACGCTGCTATTAACATTGGTGTGCAAATGTCTGTTTCTGTCTTTGCCCTTAAGTCCTTTGAGTAGATACCCAGCAATGGTATTGCTGGGTCGTATGGTAATTCTATATTCAGCTTTTTGAGGAACCGCCAAACTGCCTTCCACAGTGGTTGCACCATTTGACATTCCCACCAACAGTGGATAAGTGTGCCTCTTTCTCCGCATCCTCTCCAGCACTTGTCATTTTCTGTTTTGTTGATAATGGCCATTCTGGTGGGTGTGAGATGATATCTCATTGTGGTTTTGATTTGCATTTCTCTAATGGCCAGGGACATTGAGCATCTCTTCATGTGCCTTTTGGCCATTTGTATTTCCTCTTCTGGTAGGTGTCTGTTCAAGTCTTTTTCCCATTTTGTAATTGGGTTGGCTGTCTTTTTGTTGTTGTTGAGTTGAATAATCTCTTTATAAATTCTGGATACTAGACCTTTATCTGATATGTCATTTCCAAATATTATCTCCCATTGTGTAGGCTGTCTTTCTACTTTCTTGATGAAGTTCTTTGATGCACAAAAGTGTTTAATTTTGAGGAGCTCCCATTTATTTATTTCCTTCTTCAGTGCTCTTGCTTTAGGTTTAAGGTCCATAAAACCGCCTCCAATTGTAAGTTTCGTAAGATATCTCCCTACATTTTCCTCTAACTGTTTTATGGTCTTAGACTTAATGTTTAGGTCTTTGATCCATTTTGAGTTAACTTTTGTATAGGGTGTGAGAGATGGGTCTTCTTTCATTCTTTTGCATATGGATATCCAGTTCTCTAGGCACCATTTATTGAACAGACTGTTCTGTCCCAGGTGAGTTGGCTTGACTGCCTTATCAAAGATCAAATGTCGAGAGACGCCGCTCACTGGCGAGCGGGGGAGAGCCTCGGGAACTCTGGCCCATGTGACGCGCCAAGGGCGGGGGCGGGGGGCGCGCGCCGGCCACCCGCGGTGCCCCTGCCTGGCGAGGCGTCCGCGCGCAGGCTCGCCTGCGGGAGGCAATGACTGGCAGCCGCTTGAGGCGGCCGCTGCTGCCGCTTCCCCGAGCACCCAGGACCCGTCGGCCCGCGTGAGAAATGTTGCTGCAGTGCTGCTGAGAGGGCCAGAGATGCAAGGATTTGGGACACATTTTGAACCTTAATGCTGTCTGACATTGACCTCCTTTCATTATTAATAAAGAAGAAGCAGGAGCTTAGAATGTATTAACACCAACTCATTAATGTACTAACTGGACAATGTTCTGGAAACAATTCTACATTATACAGAACTGGATTGGGCCAGAATAAAATAATTTCATATTTTACTCAGCTTATAATATGATTCGATGGAGGAAAATTTGATAAGCATGAGGGAAGACCATTCTTTTCATGTTCGTTACAGAATGGAAGCTTCTTGCCTTGAACTGGCCTTGGAAGGGAAACGTCTGTGTAAATCTGGAGACTGTCGTGCTGGTGTGTCATTCTTTGAAGCTGCTGTTCAGGTTGGAACTGAAGACCTAAAAACGCTTAGCGCTATATACAGCCAACTGGGCAATGCTTACTTCTATTTGCATGATTATGCAAAAGCCTTAGAATACCATCATCATGATTTAACTCTCGCAAGGACTATTGGAGACCAGTTGGGAGAAGCCAAAGCTAGTGGTAACCTGGGAAACACCTTAAAAGTTCTTGGGAATTTTGAAGAAGCTATAGTTTGTTGTCAACGACACCTAGATATTTCCAGAGAGCTTAATGACAAGGTAGGAGAAGCAAGAGCACTTTACAATCTTGGAAATGTGTATCATGCCAAAGGGAAAAGTTTTAGCTGCCCTGGTCCTCAAGATGCAGGAGAATTTCCTGAAGAAGTGAGAAATGATCTTCAGGCTGCTGTGGATTATTATGAGGAAAACCTATCATTAGTGACTGCTTTGGGTGACCGAGCAGCTCAAGGACGTGCCTTTGGAAATCTTGGAAACACACATTACCTCCTTGGCAACTTCAGGGATGCAGTTATAGCTCATGAACAGCGTCTCCTTATTGCAAAAGAATTTGGAGATAAAGCGGCTGAAAGAAGAGCATATAGCAACCTTGGAAATGCATACGTATTTCTTGGTGAATTTGAAACTGCCTCTGATTACTACAAGAAGACACTACTTTTGGCTCGACAGCTTAAGGACAGAGCTGTAGAAGCACAATCTTGTTACAGTCTGGGAAACACATATACTTTACTTCAAGACTATGAAAAGGCTATTGATTATCATCTGAAGCACCTAGCAATTGCTCAAGAGCTAAATGATCGAATTGGTGAAGGAAGAGCATGTTGGAGTTTAGGAAATGCGTATACAGCACTAGGAAATCATGATCAAGCAATGCATTTTGCTGAAAAGCACTTGGAAATTTCAAGAGAGGTTGGAGATAGAAGTGGTGAACTAACAGCAAGACTGAATCTCTCAGATCTTCAAATGGTTCTTGGTCTGAGTTACAGCACAAATCATTCCATAATGTCTGAAACTAGTGAAATTGATAACAGTTTGCATGGTGCTCGCCCCAAATTAGGACGCCGACATAGTATGGAAAACATGGAACTTATGAAGTTAACACCAGAAAAGGTTCAGAACTGGAACAGTGAAATTCTTGCTAAACAAAAACCTCTTATTGCCAAACCTTCTGCAAAGCTACTCTTTGTCAACAGATTGAAGGGGAAAAAATACAAGACTAACTCCTCCACTGAAGTTCTGCAAGATGCCAGCAATTCCATTGACCACCGAATTCCAAATTCTCAGAGGAAAATGAGTGCTGATACTGTTGGAGATGAAGGATTCTTTGACTTATTAAGCCGATTTCAAAGTAATAGGATGGATGATCAGAGGTGTTGCTTACAAGAAAAGAAGTGCCGAATAATTTCAACAGCAGCTTCTTCCACTCCCCCCAAAAGGATGCTACAAACACCATCTGTTTCTGTGGTATCCCCCAATACGGATGAGTTTTTGGATCTTCTTGCCAGCTCACAGAGCCGCCGTCTGGATGATCAGAGAGCCAGTTTCAGTAATTTGCCAGGGCTTCGTCTGACACAAAACAATAATCAGTCAGTGCTTGGCCACCTGATGACTAATGACAACACAGAGCTTGACGAAGACTTCTTTGACATCCTTGTAAAATGTCAAGGGTCCAGATTAGATGACCAAAGGTGTACACCACCACCGGCTGCCACAAAGGGACCAACAGTACCAGATGAGGACTTTTTCAGCCTTATTTTACGATCTCAGGCAAAAAGAATGGATGAACAGCGAGTTCTTTTACAAAGAGATCAAAATAGAGACACTGAATTTGGGCTAAAAGAACTTTTGCAAAGCAATGCTTTGTTGGAATTTAAAAATTCAGAACAAAAATCAAACCACTAGTTACTATGGATTCCTTTTTTAAGTGACCATATCTCCTTTCAAACACTGCAGAGAAATTCAACTTACTACTTTTTTCCTTAAAAGGAGAATTTATAGCACTATAATATAAAATGTTTTTTAGGATGATGTAAATATTTTAATCTTGAATAGTTTAGTATTAATGAATCAACATTCCTCTGGACACTAACTTGTTTCAGGGTGGAGGTATCTCTTTGTAAGGTGCTTCATCAATTTTTGTAATTACTGCTTAGAATTGTGGTTTTGGGCAACTAGTACATTCCTTTACTGAATGTTTATAAAGCAGGAAGAGACCATAATTTAAACTATCCTGCTGAGATAATTTTTAAGGATCTTAGTAAAATACTTAACTATGTATAAGAGAATCATGCTGTTTAGTAAAAATAAAATTTATAAAACAATTAAAAATCAGGATTTTCTTAGAGGAAAAGAAAAATATAATTTTCAATGTATTTTTAAGCCAAAGCCAGTATAAAACAAATCTCTTATAAAATTAAACCACTTCTTTTGGTAAGTAATGGGCTACCTTACCTATTTTTTTTATATATATATATGGCTTAAAATTCTTAAAAGTCCCTCCTTCTGTTGTATAATTTACTGCTGCAAAAACAAACTTTTATATGGCCTAATAATGTTTTAAAAAAGAAAAACGGTTATTTCAAGAGCCCAGGCCTCTAAAGTAGAAAACATGGAAACTCAAAAACTTAAATAAATAAGAAAAAAAGGCCTCATGAAGATGGTTTACAGGAGTACGTAACAGGACATGACAAAGACAAGAGGGTAGGACACAGCAGGGGCTGGACAACAGGTGAACTGCTTAATGCAAATGCCCACAGCTGGAACAAGCTGGCAACGCATCAAACCCTGGTTGTTTCTGATTCTGCAGACGTGGGATGGGATCTGGGCCTCTCTGGTCTTTCTAATAGTCCTTCAGGTGATTCTGATGGTCAAACAGGATTGAGAACCACTTCTCTAAATGGCCCCAAAAAAGGAGAAAAACGTTTCAGTTGCATAATCTGTAATGACACTTACGGACTCAGTAAAAAAGAAAACAACAAACAATACACATTATTCTAGGTTTTTAGATCAGACAAATTTTGCCAACGTATTAACAAGTTAACAAGTGTAGTATATGTGTTTTACATTTAAAGTGTGATGTCCTGGACAGCATCCTTTAAAAACTGCAGACAATTTTCTGGGCTTTTTCTTACAAGGATAATCAAAAAGGAGACACAGCCTGTCAAACTACAGTAATGTAAAAATAAATGTTTATTTTGTGTAAAAAAAAAAAAAAAAAAAAAGATCAAATGTCCATAGATGAGAGGGTCTATATCTGAGCACTCTATTCAATTCCATTGGTCGATATATCTATCTTTATGCCAATACCATGCTGTTTTGACCACTGTGGCTTCATAATATGCCTTAAAGTCCGGCAGCGCGAGACCTCCAGCTCCATTTTTTTCCTCAAAATGTTTTTTGCAATTCAGGGCACTCTGCCCTTCCAGATAAATTTGGTTATTGGTTTTTCTGTTTCTGAAAAATAAGTTGTTGGGATTTTGATTGGTATTGCATTGAATCTGTAGATCAATTTAGGTAGGATTGACATCTTAACTATATTTAGTCTTCCAATACATGAACACGGTATGCCCTTCCATCTATTTAGGTCTTCTGTGATTTCTTTTAGCAGTTTTTTGTAGTTTTCTTTATATAGGTTTTTTGTATCTTTAGTTAAATTTATTCCTAGGTATTTTATTCTTTGAGTTGCAATTGTAAATGGGATTCGTTTCTTGATTTCCCCCTCAGCTTGTTCATTACTAGTGTATAGAAATGCTACAGATTTTTGAATGTTGATCTTGTACCCTGCTACTTTGTAGTATTTCTTTTTCTTGTCTAATTGCTCTGGCTAGAACCTCCAACACAATGTTGAATAATAGTGGTGATAGTGGACATCCTTGTCTTTTTCCTGATCTTAGGGGGAAAGTTTTCAATTTTTTCCCATTGAGGAGGATATTAGCTGTGGGTTTTTCATATATTCCCTCTATCATTTTAAGGAAGTTCCCTTGTATTCCTATCTTTTGAAGTGTTTTCAACAGGAAAGGATGTTGAATCTTCTCAGATGCCTACTCTGCGTCAATTGAGATGATCATGTGATTTTTCTGCTTTGATTTGTTGATATGGTGTATTACATTAATTGATTTTCTTATGTTGAACCATCCTTGCATACCTGGGATGAATCCTACTTGGTCATGATGTATAATTCTTTTAATGTGTTGTTGGATACGATTTGCTAGAATTTTATTGAAGATTTTTGCATCTGTATTCATTAGAGAGATTGGTCTGTAGTTTTCTTTTTTTGTAATATCTTTGCCTGGTTTTAGTATGAGGGTGATGTTGGCTTCATAGAATGAATTAGGTAGTTTTCCCTACACTTCGATTTTTTTGAAGAGTTTGAAGAGAGTTGGTACTAATCTTTCTGGAATGTTTGATAGAATTCACATGTGAAGCCGTCTGGTCCTGGACTTTTCTTTTTAGGAAGCTTTTGAATGACTAATTCAGTTTCTTTACTTGTGATTGGTTTGTTGAGGTCATCTATTTCTTCTTGAGTCAAAGTTGGTTGTTCATGTCTTTCCAGGAGCCCGTCCATTTCCTCTAAATTGTTGTATTTATTAGCGTAAAGTTGTTCACAGTATCCTGTTATTACCTCCTTTATTTCTGTGAGGTCAGTAGTTATGTCTCCTCTTCCATTTCTGATCTTATTTATTTGCATCCTCTCTCTTCTTCTTTTTGTCAATCTTGCTAAGGGCCCATCAATCTTATGATTTTCTCATAGAACCAACTTCTGGTCTTATTGATTTTCTCTGTTGTTTTCATGTTTTCAATTTCATTTATTTCTGCTCTAATCTTTGTTATTTCTTTCCTTTTGCTTGCTTTGGAATTAGTTTGCTGTTCTTTCTCCAGTTCTTCCAAGTGGACAGTTAATTCCTGCATTTTTGCCTTTTCTTCTTTTCTGATATAGGCGTCTAGGGCAATAAATTTCCCTCTTAGCACTGCCTTTGCTGCGTCCCATAGGTCTTGATATGTTGTATTTTCATTTTCCTTCGCCTCGAGGTATTTACTAATTTCTCTTGCAATTTCTTCTATGACCCAGTTTTTGTTTAAGAGTGTGTTGTTGAGCCTCCACATATTTGTGAATTTTCTGGCACTCCGCCTATTATTGATTTCCAACTTCATTCCTTTATGATCCGAGAAAGTGTTGTGTATGATTTCAATCTTTTTAAATTTGTTAAGACTTGCTTTGTGACCCAGCATATGGTCTATCTTTGAGAATGATCCATGAGCACTTGAGAAAAAGGTGTATCCTGCTGTTGTGGGATGTAATGTCCTATAAATGTCTGTTAAGTCTAACTCATTTATAGTAATATTCAGATTCTCTATTTCTTTATTGATCCTCTGTCTAAATGTTCTGTCCATTGATCAGAGTGGTGAATTGAAGTCTTCAACTATTATGGTATATGTGTCTATTTCCCTTTTCAGTGTTTGCAGTGTATTCCTCACGTATTTTGGGGCATTCTGGTTCGGTGTGTAAATATTTATGATTGTTATGTCTTCTTGTTTAATTGTTCCTTTTTTTAGTATATAGTGTCCTTCTTTGTCTCTTTTAACTGTTTTACATTTGAAGTCTAATTTGTTGGATATTAGTATAGCCACTCCTGCTCTTTTCTGGTTGTTATTTGCATGAAATATCTTTTCCCAACCTTTCACTTTCAACCTATATTTATCTTTGGGTCTAAGATGTGTTTCCTGTAGACAGCATATAGAAGGATCCTGTTTTTTAATCCGTTCTGCCAGTCTATGTCTTTTGATTGGGGAATTCAGTCCATTAACATTTAGAGTTATTACTGTGTGGATAATATTTTCCTCTAACATTTTGCCTTTTGTATTATATATATCATATCTGACTTTCCTTCTTTCTACACTCTTCTCTATACCTCTCTCTTCTGTCTTTTCGTATCTGACTCTAGTGCTCCCTTTAGTATTTCTTGCAGAGCTGGTCTCTTGGTCACAAATTTTCTCAGTGACTTTTTGTCTGAGAATGTTTTAATTTCTCCCTCATTTTTGACGGACAATTTTGCTGGATATAGGAGTCTTGGTTGGCAGTTTTTCTCTTTTTGTAACTTAAATATATCATCCCACTGTCTTCTAGCTTCCATGGTTTCTGCTGAGAAATCTACGCATAGTCTTATTGGGTTTCCCTTGTATGTGATGGATTGCTTCTCTCTCGCTGCTTTCAAGATCCTCTCTTTCTCTTTGACCTCTGACATTCTAACTAGTAAGTGTCTTGGAGAACACCTATTTTGGTCTAATCTCTTTGGGGTGCGCTGCACCTCTTGGATCTGTAATTTTAGGTCTTTCATAAGAGTTGGGAAATTTTCAGTGATAATTTCTTCCATTAGTTTTTCTCCTCGTTTTCCCTTCTCTTCGCCTTCTGGGACACCCACAACATGTGCGGTTCATATTGTCCTTGAGTTCCCTGATACCCTGTTCAAATTTTTCCATTCTTTTCCGGATGGTTTCTGTTTTTTTTTGGAATTCAGATGTTCCATCCTCTAAATCACTAATTCTATCTTCTGTCTCTTTAAATCTATCATTGTAGGTATCCATTGTTTTTTCCATCTTTTCTGCTTTATCCTTCACTTCCATAAGCTCTGTGATTTGTTTTTTCAGTTTTTCTATTTCTTCTTTTTGTTCATCCCATGTCTTCTTCATGTCCTCCCTCAATTTATCAATTTCGTTTTTGAAGAGGTTTTCCATTTCTGTTCGTATATTCAGCATTAGTTGTCTCAGCTCCTGTATCTCATTTGAACTATTGGTTTGTTCCTTTGACTGGGCCATATTTTCAATTTTCTGAGTATGATCCGTTATCTTCTGCTGGCGTCTGGGCATTTACTCAGATTTCCCTGGGTGTTGGACCCCACAGGTTGAAAGATTTTTCTGTGAAATCTCTGGGTTCTGTTTTTCTTATCCTGCCCAGTAGGTGGCGCTCGTGGCACACGTTTGTCTACGGGTTCCACCAGTAAAAGTTGCTGTGGGTCCTTTAACTTTGGAAAACTCTCACCGTGGGGGAGGTTCGGCAGCTGAAGCAGCTTGAAGAGTGCCAGCCGGCCCGGAGGTCCGAATGCAAGGAGGGTCGCCGGCCGCTGCAGCCCGGGAGAGCGCCCGACTGAATTTTCTAGTCGGCCCAGGGTACCAAGCGTGGCGGGAGGGCGCCAGCTGCCGCAGTCCGGAAGAGTGCACTGTTCCCAGCCAGACCGGGGAGTCACGTGTTTGTAAGGGACCCCCCGGTCACCGTTCTCCGCGGTCTGGGGATTTCTGACCCAACGCTCTCATTTGGTCTGGGGGGCCTCGCGTGGTGGGGGCGCCAACCGCCGCAGCCCGAGGGGACTGCCTGCCCAATTCTGCCAGCTGGCCTGGGAAGGAGGAAGGGAGGGACTCCGGCCGATTGCCGTCTCGCCCGGGAAAGCCCGCGCCCCTTGGCGATCTCACCAAAGCTGGTTCTCCCAGACACTCAGCCGTTCCAGGACGGGGTATGCCGTCCCTTTGATCTCCGTTGTGGCTCCGGGAGCTGCTCTGTATCGTCTCCACTCCCCCAGTTGCTGTTCTGGAGGAGGAAAGGTGAGGGTGGCAAGGCTGTCGAGGCCGGTGGCGGAGCAGCCGGTGAAGGCGGAAGAGGGCACGGTGGTGGTTGGAGAGCCGCCGGAGCAGGAGGAGAAAGGGAAGGATAAGATGGCAGATGGAGTGCCGCCAGACCAGAAGGGGAAAGAGGGAGAGGAGGGCGGGCTGACTGGCGGGGCATGGGCGCCGCGCCGGGCCGGCGGACAAAGAGGGAGAGGAGGGTGGACTGGCTGGCGGGGCGTGGGTGCCGCGTCGGGCCGGTGGACAAAGAGCTCCCTACATTTTCTTGTAGAAGCTTCATGATGCTGTTTCTTATATTTAGGTGTTTGATCCACTTTGAGTTAATTTTTGTGTAGGTGTAAGATAAGGGTCCTCTTTCATTCTTTTACCTATTATGATATCCAGTTCTTCCTTGCCCAGTCATTGAAAAGACTATTTTGTCCCATTCAGAGGATTTGGGGGCCTTGTGAAAAATGAATTGAACCTAGATTTGGTGGTCTATTTCTGCACTCTCGATTCAATTCCATTGGTCAGTGCTTCTGTCTTTGTGCCAGTACCATGCTGTTTGACCACTGTAGCTTTTTTTTTTTAACTTTTTTTATTAATTAAGAAAATTAACAAACAAAACATTAAGATATCATTCCATTCTACATATACAATCAGTAATTCTTAATATCATCACATAGTTGCATATTCATCATTTCTTAGAACATTTGCATCGATTTAGAAAAAGAAATAAAAAGACAACAGAAAAAGAAACAAAACGATAACAGAGAAAAAAAAGATGGTGCATACCATACCCCTTACCCCTCGCTTTCATTTACCACTAGCATTTCAAACTAAATTTATTTTAACATTTGTTCCCCCTATTATTTATTTTTTTTCCATATGTTCTACTCTTCTGTTGATATAGTAGCTAAAAGGAGCATCAGACACAAGGTTTTCACATTCACAGAGTCTCATTGTGAAAGCTATATCATTGTTCAATCATCATCAAGAAACATGGCTACTGGAACACAGCTCTACATTTTCAGGCAGTTCCCTCCAGCCTCTCCGCTACATCTTGAACAACAAGGTGATATCTACTTAATGCATAAGAATAACCTCCAGGATAACCTGTAACTCTGTTTGGAATCTCTCAGCCATTGACACTTAGTCTCATTTCAGTCTTCCCCTTTTGGTCGAGAAGGTTCTCTCAATCCCTTTATGTTAATTCTCAGCTCATTCTAGGGTTTTTCTCAGTCCCTTGATGCTGAGTCTCAGCTCATTCCAGGATCTGTGTCCCACATTGCCAGAAAGGTCCACACCCCTGGGATTCATGTCCCACGCAGAGAGGGGGAGGGTGATGAGACTGCTCGTCATGTTGGCTGGAGAGAGAGGCCACATCTGAGCAACGAAAGAGGTTCTCTTGGGGGTGACTATTAGGCCTAAATTTTAAGTAGACTGGACCTATCCTTTGTGGGGTTAAGTTTCATATGAACAAACCCCAAGACTGGGGGCTCAGCCTATAGCTTTGGTTGTCCACACTGGTTGTGAGAATATCAAGAATTCAACTTGGAGAAGTTGAATTTCTCCCCACTCTCACCATTCCCCGAAAGGGGCTTGCAAATACTTTTCCAGTGACTGATCAAATCACTCTGGGATTCATCGGGGCATCACTCTGGACAAACCAGCAAAATCTCATGTCCTAACTGAGAGTCCAATTACTTATGACATTCAATCAAACTATCTACATGAGTTATATTAGGAAATGCCCTAGTCAAAATATAAATTTTGTACCAAATAAACATTTTTTGCTTTAGTCTCACACATAAGGTGACATTTTAAAGTATTAATTATCATATATTTTCAGCACCCTGCAATAATGACATTCCTTTGTTCTTTGTTCTCATGCAAAAAACATTTTTAAAATTTGTACATTTTACATTTCACTATTATTAAACACTCTAGGCATTTCTCAATTATACCATCTTGATCTTTACCATCTATCTTTCTTTCTGATTTCATTTATGTCCCCAGCCCTCCTTCCTCTATCATTCTCACATGCAGCTTCATTCAGTGTTTTAACATAATTGTGTTACAGTTAGATAGTATTGGGCTGTCCATTTCTGAGTTTTTATATTCAGTCCTGTTGCACTCTCTGTATCCCTTCAGCTCCAGTTACCCAATATCTCACTCTATTTCTATCTCCTGATGGTCTCTGTTACCAAGGAAATATTCCAAGTTTATTCACTAATGTCAGTTCGTATCAGTGAGACCACATAGTATTTGTCCTTTTGTTTCTGGCTAATCACACTCAGCATAATGTCCTTAAGGTCCATTCATGTTGTTACATACTTCATAACTTTATTCTGTTTTATAGCTTAATAATATTCTATCTTATGTAGATGTCGCAGTTTGTTTAGCCAACCGTCTGTTGATGGACATTTTGGCTGTTTCCATCTCTTGGTAATTGTTAGTAATGCTGGTATAAACATTGGTATGTAAATGTCCATTTGTGTCCTTGGCCTCGTGTCCTTTGAGTAGAGACAGCATATAGATGGGTCCTGTTTTTCAATGCATTCTACCAGACTATGTCTTTTGATTGGAGAGTTTAATCCTTTAACATTCAGTGTTATTACTGCATGGGTAATATTTTCTTCTACTATTTTGCCTTCTGGATTTTATATGTCATATCTAATTTTCCTTCTTTTTACCTTTACTCATAGTCTTCCTTTCTACACTGTTCTCCACACCTCTCTCTTCTGTCTTTTTGTATCTGTCTCTAGTGCTCCCTTTAGTATTTCTTGCAGAGCTGGTCTCTTGGTCACAAATTCTCTCAGGGATTTTTTGTCTGAAAATGTTTTAATTTCTCCCTCATTTTTGAAGGACAATTTTGCTGGATATAAAGTTCTTGGTTGGCAGTTTTTCTCTTTTAATAATTTAAATATATTATCCCACTGTCTTCTCGCCTCCATGGTTTCTGCTGAGAGATCTGTGCATAGTCTTATTGGGCTTCCCTTGTTATGTGATGGATTGCTTTTCTCTTGCTGCTTTCAAGATCCTCTCTTTTTCTTTGACCTCTGACATTCTGATTATTAAATTTCTTGGAGTATGTCTATTTGGATCTGTTCTCTTTGGGGTACGCTGCACTTATTGGGTCTGTAATTTTAAGTCTTTCATAGGAGTTGGGAAATTTTCAGTGATAATTTCCTCCATTAGTTTTTCTCCTCCTTTTCCCTTCTCTTCTCCTTGTGGGACACCCACAACACGTATATTCGTGCGCTTCGTATTGTCTTTCAATTCCCTGAGTCCCTGCTCATATTTTTCCCTATAGTTTCTGTCTCTTGTCGGATTTCAGATGTTCCGTCCTCCGGTTTTGAAATCCTATATTCTGTCTCTCGAAATCTACCATTGTAGGTTTCCATTGTTTTTTTCATCTCTTCTACTGTGTCTTTCATTCCCATAAGTTCTGTGATTTGTTTGTTCACACTTTCAGTTTCTTCTTTTTGTTCTTTCCTTGCCTTCTTTATATCCTCCCTCAATTCATTGATTTGGTTTTTGATGAGGTTTTCCATGTCTGTTTGTACATTCTGAATTAGTTGTTTCAGCTCCTGTATGTCATTTGAATTGTTGGTTTGTTCCTTTGACTGGGCCGTATCTTCAATTTTCCTGGTGTGATTTGTTATTTTTTTCTGGCATCTAGGCATTTAATTACCTTAATTAATTTATTCTGGAGATTGCTTTCACTTCTTTTATCTAGGGTTTTCTTGCTGGATGAATTGGTTGTCTTTCTGTTCTTTGACATTCCGTTCAGCTTTATCTGGACCTTTAGCTTAGTTTTGTTTAAGCTAAATTTTTCAGTTCTTGTTTTCTTGTTTCTTGCCCTGCTTGTGTGGTGCCTTCCCCCCGACACGCACTTAGGAGGATCTACTTAGATATTATAGACCCCAGCCAGCTTTTCCCAGACCAAACTGGCCTCCTATCTGGAGGAAAGAGTCACCTGCGTCGGTTTTCCCTGAGGGTGAGACCCAGCAGGCTGAAAGAGTTTCCTGTGAAGTCTCTGGACTCTGTTTTTCTTATCCTGCCCAGTATGTGGCGCTTGTCTGACTGCAGGTCCCACCAGCATAAGATGATGCGGTACCTTTAACTTTGGCAGACTCTCCCTGCTGGGGGCATGGTGGAGACAGAGGAGAGGTTGTAGGCTGGTTTTAATGGCTTCAAATTACCAAGCCCTGGTGTCTGAATTCCTTGGTGGAGGGATTCCACCTGGGTGGGGCTTCACCCCTCCCCTGGGGAAGGCACAGGCTCCAGACAAGCCCCCAAAAGAGCTCACTTCTGCCTATGTCTGGGGCAGTTGCAGCCTGAAAAGTCCTGCCGCTGTATCCAGAGGCAGTCAAGCCTTTGTAGATACACAGCCACAAAAACTTCTGTTTCCTTCTTTTTTTTCCCCCTTTTTTCTGTCAGTCCTGCCCCCTTGGCCCCGTGGCAAAAATGAGCAACCTCCGCTTTGATCAGGTTCCCCTAAGCTGGGGACCTATTTTTAGTAGTCAGAATTTGTTAATTAGTTCCACAATTGGCATTTGATTGTGCCCAGTCCCTGCTGCTGGTAAAGTCCTTTCCTTTCCCCTCTGGGAAGCGGCCTGTAGGGGAGGGGTGCTGTTCGCTGCAGCTTTGGGAACTCACGGTTTTGGGGGGTGCTTGCAGCTTGTCCAGCTGGTCCAGACTGGGGTACACTCTGTGTCTGGTCACTGTCGTGGCCCCAGGAGCTGTTCTGTACTGTTTCTCGTTATTTAGTAGTTGTTCTGGAGGAGGAACTAAAACACACACGTTGCTAAGCCGCCATCTTGACCTGGAAGTCCGGTTACCACTGTAGCTTTTTAATAGGTAGCTTAGGTATTGAGGTTAGTGCCCGCAAACTTTATTCACTGGCACCAGCCTGCAGGGAACAGGGAGATGGAGGTAGTGCTGGGGGGTTGTGCAGGAGGGATGGGTTGGGCTACACTTGGGGTGGAGGTGTGGGGCAGGTACATGCACTGGCGCCTAGAGTGCAGGGAATGAGAACAGGTGATGAGGTTCAGGTGCGTGGGTTTTGGGGTGAGTCACTGGTCATAGGGTTATGCTGGTGAGGGTAGCATGCCCAAGGAGTGTGGTCTGGCTTACTTCCTAGTCCTGTGCTCCTGTCCGTGCACTCCCGCGGGCTACGTGCTTCTGTGTCAGACTCCAGCTTTCTGCTTCTCAGTTCCTGTCCTGTCTCTAACTTTTCCATGGAGTAGGGCTAATCTCGAGCTACTCTATTCAGCTATCTTCTCAGAAGTCCCCTCCTAACTATTTTTAACTTAAAGTTTGTTTTATCTGATTTTAGTATAACTACCCCAGTCTCTTTTGATTACTATTTGCCTAGTCTATTTTTTCCCATCTTTTCTTTTCAGCCTACTTGTGATTTTGAATATAAGATGAGTCACCTGTAGACAGCATATAGGTGGGTCATGCTTTTTGTATTAATTTGATTTTTTTGTTTTATGCCATATTGAGTGGCTTCTCATTTTTATCTGGCTTAAATTTTCATTTATTTTCCTTGTGGGTTAACCATGGGTTAAAATGTAATACACTAAACAAATGTTAGAATGAATTTAGTAGTGATCAATGAAAGGGAGGGATAAGGGCTATGGTATGTATGAATTTTTTTTTTTTTATTTCTTTTTCTGAATTGATGTAAATGTTCTAAGAAATGATCATATGATGACTATGCAATTATGTAATGATATTATATTGTGAGTTTTTTATTATATATCAAGAATGGAGTAATCATATGGTAAGAATGTTTGTTATGTTGTTATGTTCAATTAAAAAAACAAAAACAAAAATTTAATTCCCTAACTATATAGCAATTATATTTAGTTTAATACCAACTTGACTTCAGTAGCATACGCATGTGCTTTTCCTTTACTCCTCTGTCCCATCACCTTTTTAAATATTTGTTACCACTTATATCTTTGTACATTGTATGTCCAAAACCAAAGATTTATAATTAATTTTTATCCATTTGCATTTTAGCAGCTCTAGGAGGTAAGAGAAGTGGAATACCAGACCATAGCATTGGCATTTATAATTATCCAAATTTTTACCTTTTCTGCAGGTCTTTATTTCTTTATGCCGCTTTGAACCTCTGTCCAGTGTCCTTTCACTTCAGTCTTTCAGTCTTTAGCATTGCTTATAGGGCAGTCTAGTGGTGATGAACTCCCTCAGCTTTTAAAATATTTTACTGTTTCCTCAGTTTTGAAGTGTTGAAAGTCTTGCTGGATATAAAATTGTTAGTTGGCAGTTGTGTTATTTCAGCACTTTAAGTATTTCCATCCACTGTCTTCTTGCTTCCATGGTTTCTGATGAGAAATTGGCATTCTAATTGGGACTCCTTTGTACATCACATGTTTTCTCTTGCAGCTTTTAGAACTCTCTCCTTGTCGTTTGAATTCAACTGTGTGATCAGTATATGACGGGGTGTATTTTTTTTTCATGCTTGTACTGTTTGGTGTTCTCTGGGCTTCTTGTATGTGCATATTCACGTCTTTTGTTAAGTTTGGGAAGTTCTGTGTCATTTACTTGAATATTCCTTCTGCCTCTTCCTGCTACTTCTGAGACTCCCATAATGCATATGTTGGTATACTTGATGGTGTCATGGAGGTCTCAGGCTATTTTCATTTTTGATAATTTTTTTTTTTCTGCTCCTCAAAGCTGACTCATTTCAATTGTCTTGTCTTTGAGTTTGCTGCTTCTTTCTTCTGCCAGCTCCAATTGACTATTGAAAGCCTCCTGGGAGTTTTTCATTTCAGTTATTGTGATCTTCAGCTCCAGTAGTTTTGTTTGGTTCCTTTAAAATTGCTTTCTCCTTTTTAAGCTTCTCATGTTGCTCATCCATTGCTCTCCTGATATCCTTTATTTACTTCTTTGTATTTGCCTTCATCTCCTTGAACATGTTTAAGATGAATTTTGTTCATAATGTCCACAATCTGTTCTTTGTTGGTGTTTTGGATTTTCATCCTCTTCCTTTGAATGGGCTATAATTTCTTGTTTCTTTGTTTGACTTATACTCTTTTGTTGCACACTGTACATTTTAATATTTTAAAATGTTAACTCTGGGATTTATCACCTAAGATGTCTGTTTCTTGATTTTGTAACCAGCTGGTGATAAGACATATTTTCTTGAGTATCACCCCTCTTATTGGGAAAGTCTTCCCAAGGCAAATGTAAAGTCCTGGGTCCTGTCTTTTCTAAGTCTGTGTCTTTTCCTGGTCTTGTGCTTGTTAGTTGTTCTGGAGTTCCCTGTATAGAGGAGTTTGAATGCCCCCTGTACTTCCCAGGAGGCAGACCTCCCTCTTCTAGGTGCTAAAAGCAGACAATCCTTACCTAGGCTTTCTTTTCATAAATAAGACTTTTGTCACTTTTTAAAGTCTGAATTTTAAACAGATTCTTGAGCTGGTGGCTTATATACATAAGTTTGTTCCACTTTAACATCTGTCTCATCTCCAGTTGCTTTCCCAGAACTACTCCCTTCACCATGAAGCTCCATGAGTTTTCCCAATTCAAACTTGGGCTTCTTCAGCATTTTTACTTTTCTGACAGCATATCATGGAGAGGATAGATAGATTGGCAAGTCTTTTCTGTGTCCTATACACTAGCTTCAATTGCTGGTGTCTGGAATCATTTTATTGACTACTCTTTCAAGTCATTTGTCTGCACCTCTCGGGTCATGATTTCCATCATTTTCTTCCAAACCTTCTTGTCACTTTCTTGCCACCCACCAGTGTTGCTGTGCCTAGAGCCAAGTAGTTTTTTTTTTTTTTTTTCATACATGGGCAGGCACTGGGAATCGAACCCAGGTCTCCGGCATGGCAGGCAAGAATTCTGCCTGCCAAGCCATCATGGCCCACCCAGTAGTTTCTTTTGTATGTATATATTTTTTATTTAAGTAAACAAACAATGCATGTAGAACCACCAAAAACGGTTAACTTAACCGTAGGCATATTTAAATAAAGTATCCATATAATCATTGTAAAGCCTATGTTTGCACAGTAAGTTTTGTAAACCAATTTAAAATCAAGGCAACCAGGGAAAAAATTACATATTCGAATAATGAAGTTCTTAAATTCTAAATATTAAAAACTCACTTAGATACCATTTGACCAGCTGTCACAACTCACAGTATCAAGTAGAAAGTTTTTATAAATATCTGCATTGCTATGGTAATGACCTATGTTACTGAATATTTTCCTTATTTCAGGAAAATATGAAGACACATAACATGTGGAAATCTTAACCACCTAAAATGGGTATCTTATTTAGCTTATTCTTAAGCATACTAAAAAAAAAATCTAAGTAATCACTGTAAAACCTGTTGTACAATATGTTTCATAAACCAATTAAAGCAAGGAAGGAAAAAATCTATAAATATAGATATCAGTTACTTGAATTTGAAATATTAATAGCATCTTAAATACCATTTGATTAACTATCAAAACTGTGTGCATTCTCAAAATATCAAGTAAAAATTTATTACAAATATCAGCTTTGCTATAGTAGTGAGCTATGTTACTAAATATTTTCAAATTTTTGATGTCAGCTTATTTTACCTAATATTACTGTAACTAGTTTTTTTTAACCATTTTAGTTATAAAATACAACATATATATATAAAGAAAAAAAGCAATAATTTACAAAGCACACTTCAAGTAGCCACAGTTCACAGAGTTTGTCATAGGCTACCATGCCTTCAACTTAGATTTTTCCTTCTAGCTGCTCCAGAACACTGGCAGCTTTTTCACTCATAATAATGGAATCACACAGTATCTGTCCTTTTGTATCTGACTTATTTCACTCAGCATTATGTTCTCAAGGTTAATCCATGTTGTCATATGTTTTGGGGACATCATTTTGTCTAAATGCTGCATAATATTCCAACGTCTGTATATACTACATTTTGTTTATCCACTCGTCCCTAGATGGGCACCTGGGTTATTTCCATCTCTTGGCAATTGTAAATAGGGCCTCTATGAGCATCGGTGTGTAAATGTCTGTTTGTGTCACTGCCCTCAACTCTTCTGGGTATTGCTGGGTTATAGGGCAACTCAGTATTTAGTTTTCTAAGGAATTGTCAAACTGGTTTCCACAGCAGCTGAACCATTTTACATTCCTACCAACAGTGAATAAGTGTTCAGTTTTCCCACATCCTCTCCAACATTTATAGTTTCCTGTTTGTTTAATAGCAGCTCTTCTTATGGGTGTGAGGTGATATCTCATTGTCATCTTAATTTGCATTTCTCTTATAGCCAGTGAAGATGAGCAGCTCTTCATATGCTTTCTAGCTATCTGTATTTGCTCTTCAGAAAAGTGCCTATTCATTTCCTCTGCCCGTTTTATAATTGGGTTGTGTATTCTTTTGTTGGTAAGGTATATAATTTCTTTATGTCCACAGATATCAAGCCTTTATCCAATATGTGGTTTCCAAATATTTTCTCCCATTGAATTGGCTCCCTCTTCACTTTGAGGCACAGAAGCTCTTGATCTTAAGAAGTTCCCATGTCTTTTTTTTTCTTTCACAGCTTGTGTTTTAGGTGTAAAGCTTAAGAAGCTACCTCCTGTTACTAGATCTTGCAGCTGTTTTCCTACTTTTTCAAGAAGCTTTATGGTGCTGGCTCTTATATTTAAGTGTTTGATGCATTTTGAATTAATTTTTGTATAGGGTATGAGGTAGGGATCTTCTTTCATTCTTTTGACTATTGAAATCCAGTTCTCCCATGCCCATTAATTGAAAAGACTACTTATTCTGTCCCAGTTCAGTGGATTTGGGGGCTGTGCTGGTTTGAAAGGATGTTTGGACCCTAGAAAAGCCATATTTTAATCAAAATCCCATTTTGTAAAGGCAGAATAATCCCTATTCAATACTGTATGTTTGAAACTGTAATCAGATCTTCTCCCTGGAGATGTGATTTAATCAAGAGTGGTTGTTAAGCTGGATTAGGTGATGACATGTCTCCACCCATTTGGGTGGGTCTTGAGAAGTTTCTGGAGTCCTATAAAAGACGAAACATTCTGGAAAATGAAACCGATTCAGAGAGAACAGAGCAGAATGACATAGCCACGAGAAGCAGAGTCCACCAGGCAGCGACCTTTGGAGACGAAGAAGGAAAGTGCCTCCCAGGGAGTTTCATGAAATGGGAAGCCAGGAGAGAAAACTAGTGGATGATTGCCATGTTCACCATGTGCTCTTGAAGCTGAGAGAGAATCCCTGACTGTGTTCGCCATGTGCCTTTTCACTTGAGAGAGAAACCCTGAACTTCATCGGCCTTCTTGAACCAAGATTTTTTTCTCTGGATGCCTTTGATTGGACATTTCTACAGACTTGCTTTAATTGGGACTTATCTAGGCCTTAGACTGTAAACTGGCAACTTATTAAATTCCCCTTTTTAAAAGCCATTCTGTTTCTTGTATATTGCATTCCGGCAGCTAGCAAACTAGAACAGGGGCCTTATCAAAGATCAAATGTCCATAAATTTGGTGGGCAATCTCTGCACTCTCACTTCTGTTCCACTGGTCAGTCCTTCTGTCTTTGTGCCAGTGTCATGCTGTTTTGACCAGTGTGACTTTATAGTAAGCTTTAAAGTCAGGAAGTGATAGACCTCCCAGTTCGCTCTTCTTTTGTAGAATATCTTTAGCTATTCGAGGTCTCTTTCCCTTATATATAAATATGATAACCAATTTTTCCCAAGTCTTCAAAGTAGGTTGTTGGGATGTTTATTGGTATTGCATTGAATCTGAAGATCAGTTTGGGTAGAATTGACAATTTGACGATATTCAACCTTCCTATCCATGAACATGAAATATCTTTCTATCTATTTAGGTCATTTTTTGTTTCTTTTAGCAGTTTTTTATAATTTTCTGCATTTAAGTGCTTGACATCCCTGATTAGGCTTATTCCTAGATACTTAATTCTTCTGGTTGCTATTCTGAATGGAATTTTTCCTTAGTTGTCACTTCAGATAGGTCATTGCTTGTATATAGGAACATTACTGATTTTTGTACATTAATCTTGTATCCTGCCACTTTACTGAATTTGTTTATTAGCTACAAGTAGTTTTACTGTACATTTCTCAAGGGTTTTCTAAGTTTAAGATCCTGTCATCTGCAAATAATGAAAGTTTTACTTCTTCCCTTCCTATTTGGATGCCTTTTATTCCTTTGTCCTGTTTAATTGCTTCCGCTGGTACTTCTAACACAATGTCGAGTAATAATGGTGACAGTGGGGATCCTTGTCTCATCCCCAGTCTCAAGGGAAATGCTTTCAATTTCTCACCACTAAGTATGATGCTGGCTATAGGTTTTTCAAATATGCCCTTTATGATATTGAGAAAGTTTCCTTTGATGCCTAACTTTTGAAGTGTTTTTTTATCAGAAAAGAATGCTGGATTTTGTTGAATGCTTTTTCAGAATCAGTTGATTATGATCATGTGATTTTTCCCTTTCGATTTGTTAATGTGCTGTATTATGTTGATTGATTTTATGTTAAGCCACCCTTCCATTCCTAGTATGAATCCCACTTGATCATGATGTATAATTCTTTTAGAGTGGTGTTGTATACGATTTGAGGAGCAGGATGCAGGGCAAGGCACAACAGTGTGGTGATGTGTTGCAGCACAGGTATAGGTGCAGGTTGGGGATGCTACGCTGGTGCCTTTGAGTATGGGGTGTAGTTTGCAGGGTTGTGTAGGTGTGGTGTGGGGACCGTGGGAACGGGGTGCAGCACGGGCAGACCTTGGAGTGCAGGAGCAGGGTGCAGTGTGGGGGACATAGAACTAGACCATTCCTGGTCCCGGTCTCCCCATCCGTGTACCCCTGAGGGCTCTAGGCTTCTGTTTGGAAAGGGGTGCATTAGGCTGTTTGCACTAGCTGAACAGTCTCCAGTTCTCTGTATTTCAGTTCTTCAGCTTTTGTAACCAGGACCTCCCTATATGGTGTAAAAACCCACCCAGGTCACCTACATCCTAAAATCGCTATCTCAGTCGACTTCCCATCTCTTCTCTAGCTGCTCCTTGGAATAGGGGTGAAATTGACCCATCCTGTTCTGCCATCGTCCTGGAACCCTGGATCCAGCCCTTTTGCATATTTTGTGCTGACTCAAAAGGTGTTGGGGTTTTTTTGTTTTTGTCTTTGTTTTTTTCTGTCAGCCCTGCCCCCTCTCTTCCAGGGCAAAAAAAGTCCTGGTGCCTTTAATGTTTATTGTAGGTTTCTTTGTGCTGGGAGCCTATTTTCAGTAGTAAGAATCTGTTAATTCTGCAAGTGGAGCTTGGTTGAGCTAAGCCCTTGCTGCTAGTAAAGTCTGTTTCCTTTCCTCTCAGGGAGCCAGCCTGCATGCCTGTGGGGGAGGGGCACCAGTCTCCACGCTTGGGGTACTTACAGTTCTGCGTGGGGTCTCAGTTGCCCCAGCTTGTCCAGACTGGTGTATGCTGTGTGTCCGGTCACCTATGTAAGCCCAGCAGTTGTTCTATACTGTTCCTGGCTATTTACTAGCTGCTCTGGAGGACAAACTAAATTCCACATCTGACTAAGCTGCCATCTTGCCTCCTCCCCAGCTGATTCTTTTTTTATAGATTCTAAATCTTTGGATTGAGTTCGCCATCATTCAATCTATTTTAAAGGCCATGCCTGATAACTCCACTAGTGAATTCCCTTTGACCTGTTTCTGTTGTTTTCTTTTTTCCTTTTTCCTTGTAAATTCTCGTAATTTTTTTATTCAGTGATGGGTATTGTGTATGAATAAGTATAAGGGCTTTCAATTATGTTATCTTCCTCTAGAGTGAATTAACGTTTTTTTCAACAAACAGACAGCATATAGACATAGCACCTTAATCCAGTTGAGATGGTTTATTTCCTGGTTTTCCTTACTCCTAGGGTAGAGCCGTTCTTAGGACTCTCAATTCAAAGTCTGGAGGTGGGGGACATTTTTTTCAAGACTCCTCTTCATTGGCAGTCCCTAGACATCTACTTTTGTCTCCCAGTACTGTGAAACTACCAAAATTCCTGCTTAGCTTTTCACCTTTAGCAGCTTCTTTCTGTCACACATACGCAGTTTAAGAATTGGCACGTGGCTAGAGGGCATGTTGCGTGCAGAATGTTGGGTTCCCTTTTCTGTGAGATCTTGGCCCATTGAAAGATTGCTTTGGTAAACTTGACCTCCAGTTTTTGTTTCCTGGACATAGGAAGACTGATGCAAAGTCTAGCCTGAAGCTTTCTCTTTGGTCCATCTGCCTTGTGATACAAATCACCAAATGCCCTGAGAGTAAAAGCTGCAGGGAAGGTTCAACTAACTTTAGAACATTTATCAGGACTCTTCAATTCTGTGCATTCTGGGTATTTTCTGATGCCTTCAAACCATTTTCTGTTTGCCTTCTTCTTTATATTTGATATTTTATCCAGCTTGTATAAAAACGTTCACAGAAGAGGATTAGTCTGATACCATCTACCATGAGGTAGCTAGAAGCCTGAAACTCCACATTTCTCATCCAGACTCTTGAATCCCTTCTGGCACAGTCCCCAACTGACCTTCCCAGCCTTCCTCTTCGCAGCCATCTGTTTCACTCATACTAGATGTTTGTACTCACACCTTTTCTTTTCCTCCTCTCACAATACTCCCCATTCCCACCAAAATCCTACTCGTTCTTTAGGGCAGTCCAGTTTTTACTTCTGAGTTGTAGCACTGTGACCCACAAAATTCTTCTCTACTGTGCATTCATAGCACTAACTGGATGGCTATTAATAGCATTTCTTTTGCATTTAGCTTTTACCCCATTATGTGAGGGCAGGGACTTTGTGTTATACTCCTTTGTGCCCAGTTTGATTTGCTGCGTATCTTGTAGGTCAAAGCATCTACTGCCAGTGTAGACCCTGACCAAGCCTTGGAGATCAGTGAGCAAGAAGTTTTGGAAACAAAACGGAAAAATGTGAAAGCCATTCTGCAGGCATATCGTTTTACAGGTGTTATTTTTTTTTCTGACCTGAATCACTCTGTCTCTGTTGGTTTTATTGTTAGTCCCAGTCTCATTTCATGAGCATTTATTTTGCCCCCTTCTAAACCCCCAGTACACACACACAAAGCTGGCACACTGTTTATAGGCATAGCTTTATATTCAAGATTGGCCTGTTTGTACAGCAGAAGATTGGTTGATATCTGCTTGGACCACTGGACCAGAACTTCCTCTACTGCTGGCTTGTTTTATGCCATTAGTCAAATAGTTTAAAACACTCAAGTCTGTTTCACCATTAAAATGGAAATTTATTCTCCAGTCTCTGTCACAAGAGGATTGTGGGAACAACTGGGAACTATCATAAATTATTTGACATTCAGAAACAAAGAGAACTACTAAGTTGAAATTCTCAAAATCTTTTCCTCAATAATTTGGTGATTAGGAGTCATTCTATGTGCTTTTTTCCTACTATTCACACTCATTAAGTGAGCTAGAGTCAAGGCAAGAAAGAACCTATCATGTTCATTCTTTCAGCAACCATTTGAGCACATACTGTAGATCCTGGCCCTAAGGAAGCTGCTAGGGATGTGTGGGTCAGTAAGCTATGGCCCTGGTGTCATCTCCTGAGAGGTATTGGCTTATTGTTTGTCACAGGACTCAGTGGGAAACTAACCAGCCGAGGAGTCTGTGTCTGCATCAGCACTGCTTTTGAGGGGAACCTCCTGGATTCTTACTTTGTGGACCTCATCATAGAGAAACCACTTCGGATACATCACCATTCAATTCCAGTCTTCATTCCCCTCGAAGAGATAGCTGCAAAATACTTACAGACTGATATTCAGCACTTCCTGTTCAGTCTCTCTGAATACCTAAATGCTTACTCTGGGAGAAAGTACCAGGCAGATCAACTTCAGGTATTGGTCTGGGCTCATTTTATGGGTCCAGGTTATGCTTAAAAGGAAAAAAAATGGGACAGATTTTCTTTTGTTATTTTACATGTTCTGTAACTAAGCCCAAAGGTTTTGTGGCTGGGTTGTTTTGTTTTGTTGTTTTTTCTTGGTGCATGGGCCAGGAATCAAACCCAGGTCTCCTGCATGGCAGGTGAACATTTAGCACTGAACCACTGAGCCAGAAGTTTGACCATTATCCTTCTAAAACGTCTTTCTTTTATGTTTAAGCTGTTTTTCAACCTGTTTTCTTAGGCTTTTGAAACTCTGGAATTGAAGTTAAAAGCCTGGGTACTGGTTAAGGGATTATTCATTTGGGATAGTAGTCCTCAAGCTTTTATCCTTGAACTTTTCTGCCTCTCACAAAGTAACAGAACAGTTTCTCTAATTGAGCAAGGATTTATAGAAGAGCTACTCTGTGCCAAGTGCTTTGGTGAACCTTGGAGATAGATGTAAAGCAGAAAGAGAATAACGGTTGTTGAAATGTCATAGAGGAATACCATTAATCTTTCCCTATAATCTGGCCTATCTTCTTTGGGTTACAAAATTAGAGCTAGGGTTGGGGTGAATAACGTAGATAGGAAATTAACACAAATAGAGAATAAGAGACCCTTATAAGCTTAGCATTTTCACACCCTATCATTTAGAATGATTGGGCAGTTCCCAGGTGTCAGTGAGATAAACCTAAATTGTTATGAGAATGCAGGCATAAAGCATCTAAGCACAAAAGCAGTGTTCATGAAATTCTCAGCAGAAGTATCGTCCTCCCCAGGCCCCTCAGCCATTTATTAATTGCTTCCTGAAGGCCTTTCTAGGCTGCCACTGATCCTTATTTATCTTATAAATCACTTTCATTAGTCCTTTTCTGTACCTCATTTCTTTCCCTGATGTTTTATTTATTAATGGGCCCTGTTTTTGCTAGACGTGTGTCCAGCACCTTTGAAGCGAGAGTCCTCACCTTCTTTGTGTTTGTTTGAACCCCATCCCCATTAGAGTGGTTTTGCAGCCTTTCTTGCTGGGCCCTTGCAGAGAAATTCACTGTGCAACTTGCTGTCATTTATCTACAAAGTGGAGCCAAAGAGTCAGTCCTTTCCATTCTGTGCTAGATTGATGTACAAGGACCTCACAATAACTCTTCCAACTGATGTCACCATTACATATCAAGGTAAGAGGAAGGATGCTTCAGTGAGGAAATTATACTCTAATTTATTCAAGTTAAAAATAGAGGATAAAACAGGTAGGATACATCAAATAGACTTCTTTATTTATGTACTATAAATATACTCAGAATAAAGAGTTGCAATTTCTACCAATTCTCCCTCTTTTTGTAAACAGTAAACATAATTGTTCTAGTTCCTCCCCCTCCTTGCCACCACAACCATCACCACCAGTGTCCTTAACCTTATAATTTGCTTTTCATTGGCGATCCTCTTGAAGATACCTGACTTGACTTAAAGTTATCGGGTCATTTATAGTGAATGGAGCTAAGGTGAAGCCAAATAGACGTGGTAAGTCAGTATGCACTTAGCTTTCTAAAGTGTTCTCAAATGGAAAATTTTCAGAGCTGGCTGAGAGAAATATTTGCTGTGAACTTGTTTTGGCTAAATGTAGCATAGTAATGTAACAAAGGCAGCAATGAAAAATTGGATAAAATTTTTTTAGGAGGCAGAAAGTTTGAAGCTGCCGCATTCACACCATAGGTTTTAGAAGACCCTGGGCAGTGTCTGTTTTAAGTCCCCTGCCTTAAAATTCCATGTGTCCAGTGTCAGTGGTCTAGTTCTTAGTCCTCCAGTTGCATTGAAGGAGATTGATAGAATCTTTCTTTTTTTAGGGATGGAACCATCATCTTCATGGGAAGAACAACAAACATCCCATGAAAATCTGTTTCGTACTAAGTCCCTACATAAAGTGTTTACTTCGTTTGCAAGAGGAGAAAAGTTGGATCTCAGCATATCCTCCTAAAATATTTTCATTGGGAACACGTCAAAAGTGAGTAAGATAGTATTGTGCACGGTCTCAGGCAAGGTCCTGAGAGCTGATACTGATGAAAGACTCAGAGCCTTGCCTGGGGACTGGCTTTGCTATAGGATCAGACATCTGATTGCCTCCTCAGGATAATGGAAGAGTCTATAGACTTTGGCTTTTGGGGCCATTCTCTGATTTTTCAGTTGTTACAGTGCTCCTGCTCATCTGTTTTTTGAAGGATTAGTTGATTTGATTGTACATTTTAACTGAAAACCAAAATGGTCTGTGGGACAATAGAGGGCATTTTGTGAATGACAGAAGGCATACCGTTCAACTAAAGTGTATTTCTACCTTTTATGGACATTTTAGGTAATTCTGGTTCATTTTCTGTTTGAGACTTTTGTAAAGGAAGTTCGTAGAACACTCCAGGTTCATGGTGGGAGGTGAGTTGTATTGATAAGGGGGGGGTGTTTAGTCTTTGGTTTGGAGCAGTGTATTCTAGACCACGGCTTTATAAAGAATACCGTATGAGGAAGTACTATGGATAAAACAATCAGGCTCTATGTATTTAATAATTTGTTTCCTAAAACATTTCAGTAAAGTGATATATTGTTAGCTATGAAAAAGCATGCTTGGAAATCTCTCCATAAATGCAATTGTCACTGCAAAGGGAAGCTGCCACTTTTCTCTCCCTACTTCCTCCCTTCCCACCTTTATCGCTCCTCCCAATTCAAGTTCAAGGCCGTGGCTGTATCTACCATTTTCTTTTCCATCTCCTAGTCTTTTAGTGTACCTTGGTTCTCCCTATAACCATGCATCTGCTGGCATTTTTTTTGTTACCTGGCTCATGGAGTAAGTGTGTATCAGCTGGTTCACAGATCTGGAAACCTGGGTCTGGTTGGCTCAATCCTGCCATTTCAAATCCCGTCTCTCCCCTCCCTTGCTCCATTACTACCCATAGCCTAGACCCATGTCCAGGCCTCACTCTAAAATGGCCACTTCTGTGACCCAATGGTCACACAGTAACCTGGGAAGCTCATAGGGTTCGGTCAAGCCAGCTTGGATCACTATTGAGAAGAGTGTCCTAGTTCAAGCGCTTGCCTTCAAGGCATGTGGGAGGGACAGACAGCACAAGCTAGCAAAGCACTTAGAACCTTCCAGACAAGAGGTAGTAACAGAATTTTCCCAATGATCACATTCAAGTTGAACAAAGCTTTTAATAAAACAGTCTTGTTCTTTTTCAATACCTGTAAATTGTCTTTTAAAGCAGTAGCAAAGGCGACTGTAGCAAGAGCTCAGAAGGCAAGGCAATATTGGAAGGTGTTTTTTAACAGAAGGTTAAAAATATAAATGTAGAAGATCTGTTTATATATTTTTCTTTCAGAAATAAATTCTCCCACCCCCCACCCAACCAGGTAAAAGGAAATATTGCACTTTCTGCTCTCATGACTAAGGTGACAGGGGTTCCAGAAGAACCTTTCAAGATTATCAGGACTAGGCCAGTTAACCTAACTCAGACCCTGTGGAGACATCAGATAACCAGATGGAGCTCTTTTCTAAATGAAAAGCACTGTTTGCAAGGTCCAGCAGGGAGCAGAGCCTCTACCAGCATAGCCACCCTTCCCTCCTCTCCTCATAAGTAGGGCTTCCTCACCTCTGTTTCCAGCCCAAAGGCAAAGAAAGGCAGCTTTGCTCCACCTCATGCATTCCTGCTCACAGTGGCCATGGCCTCTTGAGGTGAGAAAGTGCTGGGTTGGAATGAGGGCTCTGGAAGGACTGTTTGAGGACTAAGGACTCCTACTCTCTGGGAGAAGCTGCAGGCACACTGATGATCAGTAGGGCCACCCTTGGAGCTCACGTAATATCCACGGACAAATGAAGGCTTGAGGAGATTTTTAAACCTGAAGTCTGTGTGTGCACTTCAACAGTATGGGAATGCTGGGACTTGTCTGTTCTTTCCCAAATCTTTTTTCTGATTCCCCTTCCTATTTGGACTCTTGTGGGGCTAGAGGCCCTTCAGGAGTTGTCCACCACCTGGTGGGGCAGTGTGACAGAGGAGCCATTAGGGAAGACTGCGGGCCTGTCCCGCCCCTTCAAGAAAAAAGTCAGCAGCTCCCCTTTCCCTTTCACAAAGATAGGACCCCGCCTCACAAAGCGGAAGCCATACTCGCGAAGAATGACTTGCGTTTCTTCCACCACCTATAGAGGGAAAACAGAGTAGAAAGTTTGGGGTTACAGAGTGAGCCTAGACTGAGGATGAGAGGAGGGGCTTAGGGGATGGGCCTGTGAGTGGCCCTGATCCATGGGTCAAGCCCCTTCCACCCCACCCACCGAAGGGCATGGGACAGAGCAGCTGGTCACGGGGCAGTGTGCCCAGAGCCCTCCCTCATGCTCTTAGTTCTTTCTCTCCTAGGATAGCCAGAGGTTGCCTCCGTGGCTGCATTCTCATCTGGGAACTCTTTCTCCCTGCTCTTCTATCCCCTTGCCCATCCAAATCCTAGAGCTTTTCTGCCAAATCCAGCTGAAACAGATGCAAGATTGGTGGAGGTAGGGTGCCACTGGAGGCACAAAGTGTTCAGACCAAGAAGCAGGATACTCCCATCCAGAATTTGTAGTTGGGTTGTAGGTTATTTTCTCCCTTCTACTGAGGCTAGCTATAGAGGCCTCTCTTCTACCCATCCCCTGTCATAGCATGGCTAATAGTATTCTAGAGCAATAGAATAAGGAGGGCAGCTTCTGTGGCAAACCACATGCTGTCCCAATTTTATTCCCATTTTCTGAATGTGAGTAAGCTCAGCTGCCTTGCTGGATGTACCTGAATGTTGCCCATGACCCCTGTAGACTCCATCCTGCTGGCTACGTTGACCGTATTGCCCCAGATGTCATAGTGGGGTTTTCGGGCTCCAATGACCCCGGCCAGAACCCCTCCTTTGTTCATGCCTGAGGAAAGAGGTAGAAAGTTCAGCACAGCTACACGCCAAACCTTGTCCTTTCCATTCTGCTAACTCCCCTTTTACGAGATTCACTATCTGACCCGACCATCAACTTCTTATAGAGTACACCATATTCCTCCTCAACTCTTCTCTCCAAACTGAACTCTAAGCTCCCAGAGCGCAGAAATCATGGTTCCTCTTTATCCGATCCTCACCATGTGTTTGACAAATATCAGACACCCCCAGTTAGTTTCTCTAATACATGCCTCATTCTCTTAGTCCTCTGCACCCTTGCCCAGTGGAGTGAGGTCCCTTGTTATCCCTGCCCTTGAGGTTTGCAGTAGGAGGTGACATGAACTTCTGACTGGCTTTCGAAGGGCAGACTGGACTGAGTCAAGCAAAGCCGTCAGCATGCAAAGAACCCCCTTAGGAAGGGAGGCAAGAAACTGTGACTCCCCAGCCAGGCTGAGGAGGAAAGCAGGGCTAGCATCATAAACAGTAAGGGCAGAGCGGGCCATCACTTCAGCAATTGGAATTTCTGTTTGATCATCTAGAAAAGAGACTGTGCTTGAGGTCCTTCATGTCCCTTCCAGCTCTAAGAGCCTGTGAGTCCTTCCAGCCTGATTGCCCCAGCTCCTTCCAAGTCTTAAGCTCTTCCTGCTTGTCTGCCCGAAATCCAAGGGGCCAGCCAGCCTGGAGCCCTTACCTATTCGCAGCATGAAGTTGTTGAAGGACTGATTGTTGATGTTTGTAAGCGTGTCCTTCATGGCTAGTGCAAAGTCAGCCAGGTCGGCCAGGTGCTGCCAGCGCTCCTTATCTGACTTCTCTTCCTGGGCCAGAGAGCAGACGGCAGGCATTAGCAGAGGCCCAGGCCCACCTCCTTCCTGCCCTTAACATCAGCCTGAAGGTAAAGGTGGTTTCCCAGATTACTGTCCTCTGCGTCTTCCCACAAAGCAGCCGGCAACCTCTCAGTTCACCTGGGTGCTGCCTGTAGGTCTAGTACAAGGCTGGGCAGTGGGCATAGGGTTTATCCAGCTCGGTGGCTCACTGTCTGCCATATATATGACCATGGGCCAGGTCCCCTCACCACTTCATCCATACATCTGTGTACTGGTCCCTGTTTTGATTCCTGAACTAGATTATAAGCAAGATGTGGAGTGGCTTCTTCAACCTCATCCATCAGATAGGATGACAGCAGCGCAGCCTCAGACAGTTGTAAAAATTAAAACAGGAAGATTAGTGGGGAAGGAGGGTGATCTGTTCTCTGCTTACTTTTCTCTTTATACTTGTATCTCTTGGTGGTATGTGTCAGTGACCCCTCCACACAGCAGTACTTAACCTGTTCTGTAACTTCTCCACATGCTAGGAGGGGGCTGCCTCTGTGTGCCTTGTGGGACAGGGCCCAAGCTCCTCTCTTGAGCCACTGAGGGCAGTTACCTTGTTGGAGCCAGTAAAGCCATTGGTGTTGACATCTGGGGTGACTCCTGAGGCTGCCATATAGGTGCTGCCAATGGTTTTGATCTTGGTGATGACACGGAATTTAGGATTGTCCAGCAGCTGAGAACAAGGTAACGGAAGAGAGAATTGTCAGAACAGTTACAGGAGATGAGTGAGGCAACTAAACGATAAATTTGCCAAAGACCCCACAAAACACCCAAGAGATGCTTTTTTGTAAAAACTTTATTCTGTCACTTCTCTGCCATTTGATCCTGGGCAAATTTCTTAATTGTCTGAGCCTTAGTTAACATAATCTTAACATTAGAATAAAATCACCAATCTCCTCGAGTGGTCGAGCATGTACATAAAAGCATATTACCTGGTATATGGTTTGTCCGATGAATAGTTACTGAATCTGAACTTCACAGGAATCAGAGGGTCCAGTCCTTACCCTTTCAACTTGTGGGTGATTTCCCAGGCCTCACCCCCTCAGACCTCAGGATTTCCGGGTGGTGGCAAAAGTCCCTACATTACCGGGAGGGGCTTGTCTGCAAAAATGTAGCCTGTTTATTCTCTCACTGCTCTGACTTCTGTGACCCATCCTGGGATGTAATCAGTGACAGGGGAGTTTTACAGCAGGAGGTGGGGGCAGGATGGGAACTCACAGAATCAAAATCGGAGATGATCTCGTTGAGGAAGCGCAGACACTCAATGCCACCATTGTTAATGCTCTCCTCTGTGTAGAAGTCAGCAAAGTTGGGCAGGGAGGCAAACATGACTCCGATTTCATCATAGGACTGGCTGTATAGCTCCTGGAAAGGGCAGGGTAACAGTGCCGAAAGAACATTTGACAGGCCAGTGTGCGAGAGAACTGAGCCCATCTTCCACACACATGGTGCACACGCTCGGCATCTTGAACACACCTCTCCCAGATCATCCCAGCTCTGAATACTTAGAAAATAGCCTCTCTCGTTCCTCCACAGCCCCAGTTGTGAGGAAGAGGAGGGTACGGTGGCTGGGAAGGGATGCATTAGACCATTCTGTTTAAGAAGATCACCTGACAGCTGGGCTTTGGCCAAGGTGCAGGTATTCTGAAATAGCCTCACAGAGAAGTGTGGCCACCGGACATAAAATGTCTCTGACAGTGCCCTTGAGAAACAGGTCCCTGAAATTCTCTTCTGTTCCTATTGCAGTTGCTGGTTGGATTCAGCCCTACACCAGACCCTAATGCCATGTTGTGAGAAGGCCTGGGCCAGAGGCCTACCGCCCTGGCAGAAAGAGCAGTGAGGCCAGGCAGCCTCCCAGCTCCACGCTGCAGCAGGAGGCCACAACTCTCACCTCGTCTCTCTTCTTGGAACCCAGGAAATGGCGTGCCACGTGCTCAGGCAACATGTTGGTGACCAAGGCCTCGTTCCAGCGTCGCATTTCGTAGACACGTTCCTTCTGGTCATGAACCTCAATCTTCCACATGAACAAGGTCCGTGCCAGCTTTTCCACCTGTGGACACAGACTCAGGCAAGGTGTGTGCTCTAAGCTAGCCATTTGATAGAAAGAAGAAAAACAGGACTTTGAATGGCAGGCTCCTACTTAAAAAACACTGGGAGTTTTGCTAAATGGCAAGGGAAGATAGATCCATAAAAGGATTCACTAAATTTTAAAGGCAGACATCCTAAGCTCTGTGGTTACAGTAGAGATCCAGGAGACCTGCTGTAGATGTTGGGCCTCCTGGGACCTAATTTTAGCTAAAGCTCTGACCTGTGGATGGTGGTGTAGTAGTGGAGGTTCCCCAGCCCAGAGTGAAATCCCCATTTCCAGGCACTATTTTATTCAAGAGATGACTTGGAAAGGCTGTGCTTCCCCTGGCGTACCACTGGGTGGCGTTTGAGCTAACATGGAGCAGTAAGTCCTCTCTACAGCTCCTCTCATTCTCCTTCCCCTTCTCTGGCTACACGGTCACTGCCAGTGGCCTGCAGAGCAAGCGTGAATGTAGGGTTCTGAGGCTTTGTGCCAGCACTTCACCCACTCTCCTCCCCCTTCAGCGTCCTGGAGAAAGAAGGAAGAGCTCAGGGTTTTCCTTGCATTGATGAGAAGGAAACCAGAATGCTGAGAGGGCAGTGGCTTGACCAGGGTCACATGCCACATTGGGTAAAGGTAGCAAGCATTCCTTAGGAGCTTGGGTTTTAAACCCTGGGACTGTTTTTCCAGGAGGCCCTGCTAGGTTGTGAGCAAAAAATGAAAGGGGGAGTGTGCAGGCACTCACGTGGCGGGAGAAGTAGTAAAAGCTCAGCATCATGATGAACATCATCGCTGTCATCGAGTACTTGGAAGGCACCAGGGGCAACCTACAAGGCAGAGTAATCCAGCTAGAAGCACCCATGTTTCCCCCTTGGAGGGGACTTTTCCCTCTAATTGTATAGTGTTCCACTGTGAATAAATCACATTATATATCCATTTACAGTTGATGAGACGTCATGTGGTTTTTTTTTTCCCCAATTAGTTTTAGGTGTTTGGGTGTCTGAACAGTATGCCATGAACATTTTTTATACATACATCCTGAGGCATATGTATAAACATGAAATTTCTGGTTCATAGGTTGTACTAATTTATATTCCCACCATGAGTTGGGGACAAGTTAGGAAGCTAACAGTTTTGCCAAACTGGTAGGTGTGTGGTGGCATTTAACTGTGGTTTTAATTTGCATTTCCTTGATATATAATAAGCTTCAATGCATTTTAATGTGTTATTGGCCATTTAGAGATCTCGTGTGAAGAGCCTATTCAGGGCAATTATCCACCTTCTATTAGGCGATCTTTTTAATTTTTTAACTTAACTTGAAGGTCTCATCAAATTTTTGAGGTAAAATGTTGGAGAACTTCTAGCCCTATATCTCCCTTAAAAGATGAAGCTGAGATTCAGGAAAACTGACCTGCCTGTGGTCCCAATAGAGAACTAGATTGGGGCAGGGTAAGAATCCTGGTCTTCTAATTCTGCAGGTAGTAGTCTTTCTTCTACATTGTTCTGCCACCTGTCTGTCCTGCCAGCCAGTTAGATGTCGCTGTCATCCATTTAACCATTCCTTCTCTCATTGCCTCAGTCCAGCCTCTTTATCCCATCCACCCAATCAGACTGAGTAGGCCAGGATGTCCAGATCCAAACTAAAATCATCTTACAGAAACACACAATGCAGATAAGATGGGAAAGGAGTAACTCACCTGTTGGTGCCGTTGAGCCCAGGGGTGGAAAACACCTGCATCTTCTCTAAGGCTCCCCCAAGAAAGCTGCTGGACAGATCATCACCCACTCAGGCCCCTTCTGAGAGGCTGATGCCCAGCCTCTCAGACCCAGGGACATCCTATATCTTCCACTGCTCCAGAATGAAAGATCACAGCCAACCCACGGCCTGTCTGTGAGAAGCCAAGAACCCTGATTCCCATGCAAGGTCTTGCTTAGCCCTGGAGGCATAAAGCCACCTCAGTGCAGTCCCATGACGTGGACATGGAGATTTGGGGGAAGGAGACAGTATGGATCCACAGTCAGGCCTTTGGCTTACTCATGTTCCAGAAAGCGCTTGTGGTCATAGTTGTCAAAGATGGGGCTCCAGGCATAGAGGTTGACGACGGCCACAGCCCCTGTGACGAGCAGCATGAGCGTGAGCTTCACCATGTGGCTGACCTGCACCAGCATGATGGTGGCAATGAGGGACAGCACAGCAACGTAGTTGTAATACTTGGGGTTCTCCACACAGCCGTCCACAGTCTCCTGCGTCTCTGTAGTCCTGTTGTTGGGGCCCTTGTAGTACTGGAGACAGCTGAGCTGGGGGCCGGGATTGTTGGGAGGTGAACATGGGCACAAGAGAAGGGAAGACACTGGTCAGAGGAGGCAACACAGTGGCGTGTGTCCTGTTGGCTGATTTTCCTTCAGAGAGAAGGGAAAATTCCCTAGGGAATACTCAGCCAAAAATTAGTAATTCCTACTAAGAGCTTTTACCGTCATCTCATTTGGTTTTCACACAAATTCTCTGAATAGTCTTGCCCGGATGTACAAAAACTCAGAAGGCTGAACTGGCCCCAAGTAGCACCACTGGCAGGTGATAAAGCCAGAACCTGGAGTCAAGTCTTTAGGCCTCAAATCCAGTATGGTCTGCCTCACATCAGAGTGGAGGGGCCGTGGGAGCCAGAAAACCTCCACTCTTGGCTTCCCTGCGATAGCCACTGGGCTCTGCTCAAACACTTCTGTTTTGGGGAAGCTCACTATCTCCTCTGTTCGC
The DNA here is from genome assembly GCF_023851605.1 of Tamandua tetradactyla. Lineage (NCBI taxonomy): Eukaryota > Metazoa > Chordata > Mammalia > Pilosa > Myrmecophagidae > Tamandua > Tamandua tetradactyla. The sequence continues at coordinate 8,201,677 of NC_135329.1, forward strand.
CAATTCCACTGCTGAGGAGACACAATCAATACAAAGCACATCCTACTTGTTTGATTCCATTTACCCACTGGACCTACTCTTGGGGCTTAGTAAATGGTGACTTTGAACTGATAGATCTGGGCTTCCCATCCCTGTCCCTTGTCCCTAAGAAAGCATCTGGTGCCTTCTCCTAAGCCTCCTAGCTTCTCCATGAATCGAGGAGAGAAAACAGGAAAGCAGAACAGAAAGTGTTTTTGTCTATCCCCAGCTATCTGGGCTCTGAAGCTCCTGTCCCCACTGACCCACCTCTGCGAAGACCTGGGCTTGTTCAAATGGGTGAGAACTAAACAGAGGCAGGATCTTTTAGTGGGACAGGAACACTTTCATGGTCCTGAAAGATACCTGGCTTAGTCACACTGTAAGGGATATTTAATATACTCAGCATGCTCACAACAGTTGTCTCCCTTGAGCAAGGAGGTATGGGGAAAGAAGACTCAGGATAGGGAATCAGAACCACTTCAGGTGGCTCTGTCACTTATTGGCTATATGACCTAGAGGAAGTGAATTTTCTGAGCCTTGGTTTCTTCATAGGAAATCATGGATAATAATACTGACCTCTTAGGAGTGTCATACAGACTAAATGAGTTAATATATATAAAGTAATTAGCAAAGGTTATATGGGGCTCCTGGATTCTGGGAGGGGAAGGAACCATAGGGAAACAAATCAGTCTCAGAAGTTTCCTGGACAAAAGAAAAGATCCCCTCCATTTGGCCAGAATGATCTATCTGTTCAGGAACCTCATTGTCACTCCAAACCTGTTTCTAATGGTGGAGGAAGAGGGTGACAAACCACTCAACAAACTGCTTGTGCTGGTCAAGATGGAAGCCCTTCTCCATGGAGAGAATGTTGTGGGGTGGGCAGGTGTTCCTTCAACGAGGACAGCAGGATCTCGGACAGCAGGAGCTCACCATGTCCACGACGTTTGCCATCACCAGAATGAAGATGGCTAACATGGCCCAGGTGTTCCTGGCCCAGCGGGTCCGATCGATCCAAGTGGAGAAAGCCACAAGCTTCTTAGGAAAGGCCTAAAAAGGAACAGAACGTCAAGAGCCATGAGACTTTGACAGCCCTTTCTCCTGTGGATGTGGCTGTTAGCAATTCTGGTCATTCCCATACTCTAGTCCCCGGAACCTAAAAAGCAGTGCCCTGCTTGTAACAGGAAACTGATGAACTTGGACAGAGCTGGGATGAGAGCATGGGAGGCCCTGGTGCTCTGTCTCAGCCCTTCTTAAGATGGCTGTGAAATACAGCGCCACCTTGCCAGAGAAAAACAGTGACCACCCCAAGAGGCTGGGCAGCACCTTCTAGCAGTGGCCCGCCCAGGTTCCAGGAAGTGAGGCCAGGTTAGGAAATAATTTTCAGGGCCAGCCATACCATGGTTGCTGTCTCTGCTAGCTACCCCTGCCCTTCTTGGGCCATTATACCAAAATCCTCTGAGTTACCTGCAAGCTACCCACCAGATAAATTTTAGGTTCCTAAAACACCACTTTTTCCGTATCATTCTGATCACAATCTCTGCATGGCACACTGGTGCCGGTAAAAGAAAATCTTAAACGCTTTAGTCTGGCTTGCAAGGTCCTTCACCGCCTGGGCCAACTGACCTTCTAGCTGGGCTTCCACTTATCTAGACTGTGGCTTACCATGCATGTGCAAATGCCAAAGCCCAGCTCCGCATGGGCACTCGTTTAATAATGAGTGAATATGGAATGAGTGAAAGAAAGCATAAGTGCTGGAAGCATCCTAACAGAAGCACACTTCCATCAACACCCAATTTCAGATATACCACTCACCCCAGCAGGCTTTCAGCCAAAAAGAAAAGCACTCTTACCCGAGGAAAGATGGCAGCCAGTGAGCAGATTGTCAAGATCAGGAGCAGAATCTCCCCCACCACAAAGGTCATATAGTTTGTCATTAGCCTGTAACAGAGAGGAGACAATTGGGGAGGGGATTAGAGGGAGTGGTGAGATGGATGAGGGGCTAGGAGAGGAAAGGAAAGGGGACAGAAGGGAAAGCCCTCCACACAAGACATCAATCTGTACCCAGAAAGTTCCATGTGATGATGGAATTGTTCCTTCTTGCTGTGCAGAATGAGATAAGAGATTGCAACTGAACCACAGCTGGGACTGTGTCCCCCTCTCCAGCCATGCCTGTGACTGGGACATCTCCCAGACAGGAGAATATTCCTAGATGCCCTGGACAGAGCCCAATAAAAATGTGGCAAGTAACTCTTAGGAAGCTGCATTCTGCCATGTAGCTAGGATGAAAGAAGAGAGAATAGAAAAGGGCATCTCCCTTACTGCTGAGGCCATTCAGTTACCCGCTGATGACTGCACAGAGCTGGTAGCTGGCAAGGTCCTACCATGTCCATTTTGTTTCATAAACTCTGAGAAACTTGCTGTCTGTCTCCAAATTCTCCCCAAGCTCAATCCCAATTCCATTTGATTTTCACTTCAACCCCTCCCACTAAAAGAGCTCTTGCCAAGAGCACCAAAAACCTCAGTGTGGCTAAACCCAGTGTATGATTCTCGGTCACTTGGGCCCTCCCTGAAACATTCAGTCTCCTGCTGGTTCTTTCCTTTCTCCCCTTCTGGGGCTGAGTCCTCAAACCACTTCTCTTTTCAGTCTTCACTCTCCCTTGATGACCTCAAATCCATTGGCTTTCAATACAACCTTGCGTGCTGATGCCTGCCAAGTTTATATCTCCTACCCCATCCAGAACTCCAGATTAATTTCCAACTGCCCCCTTGACAACTCCACATGGTGTCTGTCCTGCAGGCACCTCAAACTCAAAATGTCACAAATCAAGCTCTCCTCATCTTTGCCTCCCCAAATCTTGTTCTCCTTCCTTTTCACCTTGATTAATGGCAACCCCCTCCTTCCACTTGCTCAGGTCACAAACCTGGAAGACGTCCCTGACTCCATTCCTTCATACCCCACAACCAATCTGTCATATATTCAATTCCCTAAGTCAGTCGGGAAAGCAAATCAGTAAAATTCAGGAGCAAACCCCTTATCACCATCTTCTCGGCCTTCAGCCTGACCCAAGGCACCATCATTGCCTGTCTTGGTCACTGCAATGGCCTCTTGACTGGTTCATGACTTCCCACTCTTGTGCACTAAAATCTAATGTCAGCACAATAAGTGACCCTTCTGAGATACATGTCCTAACAGGTAGGATTACTGAAGCTCTTGTAGTGGTTTCCCTTTTTTATTCTTTTGAATATTTTTATTATCTTTAGTCACCATACAGTCCATCCAAAGTATACAATCTATAGCTCACAATACATAGTCATGTATTCATCACCATGATCACTTTTAGAACATTTCCATCATCCAGAAAAAGAAATAAAAAAGGAAAAACTCATACATCCTATACCCCTTACCCCTCCTTTACATTGGGAATCCACCCAATATTTTTTTTATCCCTTATCCCTCCACTATTATTTACTTATTTTTTTGTCCCAAATTTTACTCATCTTCATCTGTCCATACCCTGGATAAAAGGAACATCAGACACAACATTTTCCCAATTACACAGTCACACTGTAAAAACTGTATCATTATACAGTCGTCTTCAAGAATCAAGGCTAGGGTGGGCAACGGTGGCTCAAGTGGCAGAGTTCTCACCTGCCATGCCAGAGACCCCCAGGTTCGATTTCCAGAGCCTGCCCATGTCAAAAAATAAATAAATAAAAGAATCAAGGCTACTGGAACACAGCTCAACAGTTTCAGGTACTTCCCTCTAGCCATTCCAATACACCATAAACTAAAAAGGGATATCTACATAATGCATCAGGAAAACCTCTCGACTCTTGAAATCTTTCAGCTACTAAAATTGTGTCATTTCTTTCCTCCCCTTTTTGGTCAAGAAGCCTTTGTCAGTCTCATGATACTGGGTCCCAGCTCATCCCTGGGAGTCATGTCCCATGTTACCAGGGAGATTTACACTCCTAGGAATCATGTCCCAAGGAAGTAGGGAGGGCAGTGAGCTCACCTGCCAAGTTGGCTTAAAGAGAGAGGCTACATCTGAGCAACAAAAGAGGTTCTCTGGAGATGACTTGGGCATAATTATCAGTTGGCTTAGCTTCTCCATTACAGGAGTCAGTTTCATAAGGGTGAGCCCTAACATTGAGGGCTCAGCTTATTGAACTGGTTGTCCCCAATGCTTGTGAGAACATCAGGAATTCCCCAGATGCAGTTTAATATTTCCTCCAGTGGCCTTTTAAGAGGGAAAGCCAGTGTTCTTACAATGGTCTCTAAAGTTAACTCACTATCCTCAACTTCTGCTCTCCCTGGATGCCCTCTGTTTCCACTACACTGACCTCCTCACCACTGCCCCACAGGCCAAGTCTACTCCCACCTTGACACCTCTGTCTGAAACATGCTTTCCCAGATATTTATCTGGCTCACAACTCACTACCTTCAGACCTGGACTGACATTCACCCTCTCCCTGAGGCCTGCTCTTACATAGAAACACAAACAAAACTGACGGCCAGCATTCCCCATCCCCCACCTTGCTTTAATTTTATCTGCAGTACTTATCACCACAGGCATATATGTAATTTCATTGTTCATGCCTCTATTTCCCCTAAAGAATGTAATTTCCATGAGAGCAGAGATTTGCTGTATGTTGTGTTCACTGCTCTTTTCCCAAACCTTTAGTTGTCAGGCACAAAGCAGGTCATCAGTAAATACCTGTGGAATAAATGCATGAATTTGAGAGTTAGCTAAGGCAGGTATTATCCTTCTTTCACAGATGAGTAAACCGAGGCTCCAGGAACTTTTAGTGCCTTGTCCAAGGTCTGAGCACATGTGACAGGAGACCAAGGCTCTTGACAGTTTTCCAGATTAGAACCCAACAGGACTTTGCATGCCTTCTGGGCCACAGGGAGGGAGGGATGGTGTCATCCTGCCGCTGAGGCATCACAGCAGCTAGGGCAAGGAGTGTCTTACATTCTACTAGCCCTGAGGATCTGCTGACAGGGAAGACAGGAGACCAGTCTGGCTCAAAATCCATCTTTCCCAAAAGGATCGGTCTTGGTGATAGAGATTGGGGCAGTGGCTCAGTCCCCCTCCTCTGTTTCCTTGTCCTGAGAACCCCTCTGGAAACCATCCATCCTTCCAGACCCCTGCCCATCAGCTTTCTCCACCAGGGTGACCCCCATTTGAAGCTAGTGCTCCAGAACCCAAGGGTGGAGAGAAACGGGTCCAGGCTTGGCCCTAGCGTTGCCCCAACCAGAGGCAGCTGGGGCTCTGGGGATGGAAACAGGCCATCAAGGCTACTCCAGGGAGGGACAGGAAAAGACAAGGCCAGCACCCCCATGTCCAGTGCCCACGGCCCTCACATCTCTGTGGCCAAGAAAGCTCATTGCCTTTCACTGAACTGGAGATAGGACCTCATTCTGTCAGCTCCTGCCCCTGCCCCTCCTCACCAGGGGTCGATGAGAGTCTCGACCAGGACAGTACATAACAGGACGACGCAGGAGCAGCTGAAGGCGACCCCGCTCTGCTTCTCCTTCTCCACCGAGTAGCGGGTCTCCATCTCAGGGTCCATGAACCGCATGGACAGGAGGAAGGTGTTCCTCTTCTTCACTCTACAGCCAAACAAGCCCCATGAGACGCCAACAGCTCACGCCACCACAACCCACAGGGGCTACCCAGGGCCGCATCAAGGATGACCGGGATCATCTGAGCCCCCCGTAAGGCCCTGATAGAGCACATGCCGGGGTGCAGTGGACCAGGGCACCACCGGGAACACTTACATCTGGGCAGACTCTCGCTCGAGTAGGGCCTCGTTGAGGAGCTGGTTGAGCTCATGCTCGTCCTCAGAGGCATCCACCACACGGTCAGCCAGATCCTGGAGGCGCAGCCTCCGCCGAGGATTGGGGAACGAGGGGTTGCCTGCCTGTAAGTTGGTGGGGTGGAGGGGACAGAGGTGGGGAGGAGTTGTGGAAAGATGGATGGGGAAGGGGAGAGAGATCATAACCTTGGGGACTCGCCCCTATAAGCTCTAAAACTGTCAGGGAAGAGTCTTCCCTGTGCTCCCACATGGCCCCATCCCATTTGGGTTGAGACCCAAAGCTCCAGTCCATTCTGACTTCTCTGGACATGTGGGTCCCTCCCAGCAGCTCTGCATAGTTAGGCACTAATGTCCACGGCATGGGGAGCAGGCCTGGGGGCTTAAGCCAGCAACTGGGTCCGTCAGTCCTGGCCCATCCCAATGCAGAGAGGAGCAAGCTTGCACATAGCCATTGGCACTGGTGTCCCCGGGGTGTGCACGACCCCAGCCTGGGGCTAACGGGCCCTTAAAGGGCTCACATCTGGTTCAGGTGGCGGGGAAGTTCCACAGGGGAAAGCAGTGGGAGAAGAAGGAATGACTGTGCCACCTGTGGGCTGATAAGGGGAGGGGGGCTTGTTCCCAGTGAAAAAGGAAAAGCTTCCACTCGAGGAGTGTGTACCCAGGCTGCGGTTACACAGCCAACAATCCACATAATTGAGTCAGACACATTCAAGCCACCTATATGGACCAAGGATGCATCTGTCCTTGAGCTCAGGTTTGACTCCATATAACTCATGGCCCCCAACCCCATTTTCTTCTCCAAAATGATGTGGCCGGCCTGTTCCTGGAGTTGGGTGATAATGGCTAATTGCTATGAAATGAAAAATCACAGGCATCTGAAACCATTTTTCTGCCCTCCTTGTTGGAAAGTTACAAGTCTTCATTTCTACTTTCAGTCAAGAAAATCACATTAAGAGAAAGTTAGCAAATGTCTTGGTACTCAAGAAAACCCCAGTTTATTTTAAGCCATGTCAATCTCCTTCTCCAGCACCTGCTCTAGACACTGCCCCTCCCGCAAGCCTGGCAGTGCCACCGGCCCGTGGGGGACGCCCAGGCCAGGCACAAGCACTGCTCCAGGGGCTTCCCAGCCAAACTGCAGCAGTTGCCTGCGTCAGGGAGTACAGTCAAGGAACTAGTTAGTAAAGGTCATTCTGGACGCTCTCCGCAGATGAACCTTGTTCATTCCTTACTCTCTGTGGCTTTGGGAATTCCCTGGCTGTGCACGGGGCTTGTGGGGTTTGGACCTACCCAGAGCAGTGAACTCAGCCCTGGCGTCTCACTCCAAAACCGTCTCAGATCTTACAGAATTTTCCAGGGATATCCTCACTGCCCTCAAATCTACAGGACTCTGGACAGCAGAGCTAGGCAGGGTCTCCGACAGCACTCCTCCTGAGATCACCCCTCCACCCCACCCCATGCAACTCATGAGGAGACAGGTGGGCAGGGGGTGGGTGACGACCCAGGTTAACGGCTAAAAAGGTGACCCAGCCCAGCCCAGGCCTCTGCCGGCAGCACCTCGTGGCACCCCTGCCTCCTGCCCCCACCCTGCACACACCTGAGCATCCTGGTCCTCGGGGTCCTCTGATGAGGAGCCGGTGGGGTGGGCGCCCCCGTTGGGCTCCTTGGTCTCGATGAGGGCAGGAGAGCTGGGCTTCGAGGAAGCTGGTGCTCCGTTCGGCAGGGCCTACAGCGGGAAGGAGAGGCCTTCAGGGTGCCTGCTGCCTGCTGGCCCCTGCCTGGCTGCTCCACGTCTGCCTGCGGTTTTCCCACCAGAGTTTAGAGGCCTCGGCGATCTAGACATTTCACTATTTACCTCCTCCTCTTAATTTTATAGCAATTTTAAACTACTGTAATTTTCCAGTATCAGTTTCTATTATTAATGATTTTCTAAGCAGAGAAAGACCCAGGTGCTCCTACTACTACAACAGTAACTGGATGGCACAGGGATTCCCAGGGGTCTTGTGTGTGTGTATGTGGAGCCTGTCAAATGCTTTCCAAAAGTCTGAATAAATTCCACAAACTGGGGCGGGCCGCGGTGGCTCAGCGGGCAAAGTGCTTGCCTGCTATGCCGGAGGACCTCGGTTCGATTCCCGGCCCCAGCCCATGTAACAAAAAACGGAGAAACAGAATACAATAAAAACAAGAAAATGTTTAAAAATGTTTCCCTTTCTTCCTTCCTTCCTTCCTTCTCTCTCTGTCTTTCCTTTAAAAAAAAAAAAAAAAAAAAAAAAAAATTCCACAAACTGATTTCCCCAAAGACTCCTGTTCCCTGATGGAATAAGGCACGCACTGGGATGGAGGGAACCCCTTCACTTCAGTGTTACTGAGTGCAGACACACTCACGCTGACCTCGTGGCGCGCACAGCCTGACGAGAAAGGGCAGGCAGCAACACAGGGAAGAAGTAAAATACACAGCACTTAAGATAATAAGGACTATGCGAAGGATAAAGTCAGAAAGGGGCCGGGATGGTTGGCCAGGGCAGTTTTAAGCAGATGGTTGGAGAAGAGAATACAGAAAAGACATCTCAATGAAGACCTGAAGGAGCAAGTCAGGCAGCTGTGGGGAGGATCCAGGGAGAAGGAAGAGCCCGTGCACAGGGCCTGGGGCAGGCGTGTGCCCCATGTGCGGGACCCACGGCAGGGAGGCCCAATGGTGCCTGAGCAGCGAAATGAGGGGGACTGGGGCGCTGAGGACAGGGCCACAGGGGCCTGACTGCATAGGGTCTGCCGGACTGGAGACCGATAGAGGGGGTTGGCGGATGGGGTGGGGGTTTGGCTTGGGGGGGGGTTGGCGGGGGGGGGGGGGGCTTGGCCAATGGGGAAGTCGCAGTGATAACCCAGGCCCGCAATGATGGCCGCGCAGCCTGCGATGGCAGCCGTGTGGGCGAGACAAATGGGCTTAGAGCCCTCGCGGGTAGAGCCAACAGAACTTGCACACGAATTGCAAAGGGACGAGGCAAGGGTGACGGGGTGGAGGGGCCAGGGACCGAGATGACTGCGGGAACAGCAGGCCGAGTGGAGAGGAGGGCCGGGCTGGCGTGGACCCGCGCACTGGCGATGCTGCCGCCCAGCTGGACGGAGAGACCACGCATGCGCGCTGTGGGAGCGGGGGGTGGGGGGCTCGCCCCGGGAGAGCTGGTCCGTCCCAAGTGGCATTTACAACAACGGGCTGAGGAGAGCAGACGAGATCCGCGCCAAACTTGGTTCAGCTAGAAGGAGGACGGGTGTCCCAGGGCCCTCACGGGGAAACGTCTCAGAAGCTCCTGAACACTCTGGGAAGGATCCACTGTGAAAACGCTCACATTCCTCCTTATTGCTTTATCAGCCAATCCACGGGGAGAGATTTCTGCCAGTGATATCCTGTCCCTTCCGGAGACCAATTCATCCTTTCCCTTCCTCCTTCCCCAAGGCATTCACGTGTCAACACTTCTGACTCAATGACCGGAGCAGGTCAGGGCCTTGTGGCATGGGCATCCCAGCAGCTTAAACAATTTCCGGTTCAGTGTGTAGTACTGAGCTGGTTGCCTATCGACACGCACAGAGGGGACCTAACGTTGTCGCACAGCCATGTAGTTATGACAACTGTGTAATCGACAGCAGATAAGCTATACATGCTGAGAGAGGAGACCTACCAAAGCAGCAGGGAGCCCGTGCGGGGGATGCCTGACACACATGTGATGGGGCACATGTGACAGGGTTAACACAGCTGACAAGCCAAAAGCATCACGAAGCCGAGGGAAAAGCATGGGTCAGAGGTTAGGCATGAGGACGCAGTTCACAGAAGAAATTCACGTGGCTGGCCGTGTGGAAAGTGCAAGCCTTACTGATTGTGCCGGGTTGAATCTGTGGTGGACCCCAGAAAAGCCATGTCCTTTACTTTAATCCTCATTCAGTATTGCTGACTTGAGAACTTTCTGATTGTTCTAATGGAGATGTGACCCACCCAATGGTGGGTGGTAACTTTTGATTAGTTGGCTTCCATGGAGTTGTGACTCCACCAATTTCAAGTAAGTCTTGATTACTTTACTGGAATCCTTTAAAAGAAGAAGCATTTTGGAAAGAGTCCCTTTTTAGAGCCACAAAAATGACAAGTCAGAGCCCACACTGCCAGAGACCTTTGGAGATGAAGAAGGAAAATGCCCCTGGGGGACCTTCATGAAACAAGAAGCCTGGCGAGAAAGCTTGCAGACACCTCCATGTTCGCCATGTGCCTTTCCAGTTGAGAAAAACCCTGAACGTCATCGGCCTTCTTGGACCAAGGTATCTTCCCCTGGATGCCTTAGATTGGACATTTCTATAGCCTTGCTTTAATGTGGACATTTTCACAGCCTTAGAACATGTAAACTTGCAACTTAATAAATTCCCCCTTTTAAAAGCCATTCTGTTTCTGGTATATTGCATTCCAGCAGCTAGCTAACTAAAACACTGAAAATTAAAGAAATGAGATAAAGCAGTGACACACCACGGTTTCACCTTTCAAACTGACAAAGGTAACTGGTACTGGCAGTGCATGGGGGGGGGCAGGAGGAGGGTGAGTTGATAGCGTGTGCTTAAGTCTAAATGGACATAGCCTTGAGGCATTTCTACTTCTAGAAATGTATGTTTTTCAGGTAGGGGCCCTAAGAGGTTGTTTAAAGTCAATTGTGCAGAAATATTAAAAACCTGGTGTTCTAGTTTGCTAGCTGCTGGAATGCAACACACCAGAGACGGATTGGCTTTTAATAAAAGGGAATTTATTTTGTTGGTTCTTCAGAGGAAAGGCAGCTAACTTTCCACTGAGGTTCTTTCTTAACGTGGAAGGTACAGGATGGTCTCTGCTGGTCTTCTCTCCAGGCCCCTGGGTTCCAACAACTTTCCCCGGGGTGACTTCTTTCTGCATCTCCAAAGGCCTGGGCCGAGCTGCAAGTGCTGAGATGAGGAATGCCGAGCTGCTTAGCTGTGCTACATTGCCCTCTCTCATTTAAGCACCAGCCAATTGAGTCAAACGTCACTCATTGCAGCAGACACACCTCCTAGCCGACTGCAGATGTAATTGGCAACAGATGAGGTTCACATACTGTTGGCTTATGTCCACAGCAACAAGATTAGGTATGCTCACCTGGCCAAGTTGACAACTGAATCTAACTAACACACCTGGATTGCCTCAAAATGGAAGTGAAAGGAGTCTGAAAAAATAACGCCCGGGGTTTCCATTAGAAATTATGCCGGCTTCTTGGTCCGGTGAAGCATTTAACAAGAAAAAAAAGCAGTGTGGTTTGAACATAGCTGTTCGACAGCTGCCGGCTGTGCTCCTGACCAGGTCAGATGGCACCCTGGTGGACAGCCATGGCGGAGAACAAGACATCCGTGCCCTCCCAGAGCTTAGCTGCTTGGGTTTTCAGTGATTTGACAGTAAACTCAAGCAGAATTTTTAATTTGAAAATTTAATAATGGATCTAGCACAGCAATTTCACCATTATCTTGTCCCTGCCTCAGTTCCCCCACTGGAAATCCTCACGGGGGTTGTGCTGAGAACAATTCTGGACTTGGTGAAGCCCCGTGCACAGGGCTATTCAATAGAATAAGTTAACAACACAAAACCCAAGACTGGAACAGAGTGAGCGATGGAGGGATGAAAACCCATTCACTGTGTGGTGACGCCAAGGTGGTCCCTAAGAAAACCAAATCTGTGGTCATTTTTAATAACATTTTTCAATTTACTAAATATTTTACATACCAGGAATTATAAATTTCCTCTTACTCACAAAGGAGCTGACGTCTTCTATTACCATCAACTTCTACAGAATGGCATAAAAATTAATTTTTAATTTGTTCTGGCGCTATATCAAAGGTCAGCATCTAGCATTATTAAAAATACAAATGACTCATGTCACTTGTGACATTCAAATCTTGCTTCATGGGGCTCTACTTTCCATCTGGAAACCTCCTCCTCCTCTGAGAGACAGCGTCCTGCTTCCTGGTTTCCTGAAGAGCGCTGACTGTTGCTGAGTTAAGTCCTTAGCAGTTCACACTAGCAGGACTTTCAGTTACTCGAGGGCTGAGATCACATCATATATAACGTCACTTCCCTTCCGGCCTTAAGTCAGTGGCCTCTTGCCCACAGAAAGGACCCTGCCAAGGCCAGGGAGGCTGCCGGGCTAGGGCCATAGGCTCTGCTTCAGGTTCTGGCGCTGCTAGGTTCCGAGCCTCAGTTTACTCCTCTGTAGAGCAGGTATAGCAGCCCCCGTCCCACGGGGCTGTCGGGAGGATGAAGTGCACTAATGGAGGCAGAGAAGTACGGACTGAACGGCGCCTGGCATCAGAGCATTAGACGTGTTGAAAGGATGACTCTCCGTGGGTGTGTTGAATCTACCACCCCACAGGCCATCGATTTCCTTTGCGCCGCGTCACCCCGGGTCCTCGGCCCCACCTCACTGGGCTCTGCTTTAGCCACAGCTGGCGGGACTGTCCCAAACGACAAGCCGCCGTGAGAGCCACCAGCACCTTCGTGTCTAAGCTCATGAGATGGACTCATGACCGAAGAATGAAGGTTTGGAAGGGATAGATTAGAGGGAAGAAAAACAATTTCCAGATTCAGCGGAGGACAGTAAAGGGGTCAACTTCTGCCAGAGCCTGGCAGGCCGGGCGTGTCGAGGAGCCCTGAGGAAGCGGCCACCAGCACCCGGGTGGCAGAGGAGCCTGGAGCCCTGCACGCGGCCCCCTCCCGCTCGATCCTTTCTGTCCTGGTCCTCCTTCCTTTCCCACTCGCCAAGCCTTCTCCGGCCTCGGTTCTCCCACTATGAAGGTGGAAAATTCCACTCCCTTCAGGCACGTCCCCCTCTCCTCTCCCTGGATGTCCACATCCATGGCCGGCCCAGCCACCCTCCTGGGAGCCACCTGGACAACCGGACATTGCCTCGGGATCCCCGACAGTCCCCAAGATTTCAACCCAACGTGACTTCCCGCCCCACTTGCTCTCACAGAGAATGTCCAGCCCCGGGCAGGGTGTCATGCTTACTGCCCGCAGCTCCCACTCGTCTGCACGCACTCCTTCCCTTAACCCTTTCCTCTCCGCCCCCCAAGCCGAAGGCGCTGGGGACTCACCGAGCCATGGACACCGTTCTGGGTGGCGGTTTTCTTCACCTCGGGCCCGGACGCGATGACGAGGTAGGTCTCAATGCCCTTCTCATCCAGGTAATCGCAACGGCTGCCCCCGTCGCCAGGCTCCACGTCAAACTCTCCTTTCAGGCAGTCCAGGGTGCTCTGCGAGATGTGCACACGCCTGGGGGGCGGAGAGCGCTCAGTGGGGCGCCGGGCGGGGCCGAGCGACGCTGCTGCCACCACGAGCCTTAGCTCCCCGCACGCCGAGCAGGGCAGCGGCCAGACGGGCAGGCAGCGGGGCTCTGCGCTCGGGAGCCAAAGTGCCGCGGCCACACCCGCTGAAAGGGGGGAATAAAACCCTGTCCCGGGGGCCCTGCTGGAGACAGAACCGCAGCTGCCTCCGGGAGGCGCCCTGGCCCCGGCGGAAAGGCTCTCCCTGGGGCCACCAGCGCAGGTGGGGCTCGGGGCGGGGGCCCTGCAGAGACCCCCCCAGCCCGGGCGCCCCGGGCAGGGCCGCTCCCCTGCGGGCGCAGCCGAGGAGGGGGCTCACCCGGGGATGCCGCCGGCCTCCATCTTGTTGGCCACGGTGACGTCGGTGGACCAGACGTCGTACTGCCAGCGCTTCTGGCCCAGGACGCCTCCCAGCACGGTGCCCGTGTGCACGCCCACGCGCATGTCCACGCCCGTCCTGGTCTTCTCGCGCACGTACCTGCGGGCACGCGCACGGAGCTCAGGGCAGTTCTGGCCGGGGGTGGCCGCCAGCTGACCCCGGGCCCAGTGGCCGAGGGGCCTCCCCAGGCACCCTCACTTCTGTTCTCCCGCAACCACTCGCACGTGCAGCTCCACCTCACTGGGCCCCTCGCGTGGGCCAGGCCATCCTTGGTGCCGCGGACACAGGTGAACAAAGTGACACAGGAGGAGCCCACGTGAAACTGCCTGCTGGCGGGCAGTGGCATGGGGGCAAATCTGAACCCCAGCTGCTACTCTCCGGGGCAAAGGCAGTCTTTGCTTTTTTCCATGTAGAGACACGAGAGACAGGGGGCGCCGAAAGATGATAAATGCACAAAACCCTGCCTACCCTCTCCCAGGGTCCACTGCCAAGAGGACCCTCCCCTCCTAGGGACCCCAGGCCCACGCGCAGAGCTGTGGGGAGGCACAGGAGGGCAGAGCCTGCTCATAGTCCATGGGGTGGGGGAGGTGGGTAGAGGCTGGAGCCTGGACTGGGGGCAAAGCCCGGGCCCCTGTCCCACCTCCACCACCCTGACTTCACATGGTCTCAGGATCCCCCACTGTCCTTTGACCTTCTCCCCCAAGCAATGGGAACAGCATCCCTGAGCAAATTTACCTCAGGGGTCAGAGTGAGAAGAAGGCAAGAGATAGTACAAGACCTGACGGAAAAAATACCCACACTCCAGCAATGGGAGGTGAGCAGGAGGCGAGTGGGGAGGTGAGCAGGCCCCTGCAGGAAGGAGTCCCCTGGACCGAGGCTGCAGAGCCGCTCCCGGGTAGCAGGAGCCCCGTAGTGCCCAGCGCGGTGGTGAAGGGAGGCTGCGTCCCCTCCTCGGGGCCTGGCCTGAGCACCCTCCCGCCCAGGGGCCAGCCCACGAGTTCCGGACGTCAGGGCCCACGGCAACAGGCCGGCCTCCTGGGAGCCCCCACGGACACTGCTGCTTCCCCGGGCCCAGCATCCCCCAGGGCCCCACTTACGAGATGGCCTCAACCATGGCGAGCCCCATGAGGATGGAGCAGACGGCGTGGTCCTCGCGGTAGTCGGGCAGGCCGCAGATGCAGTAGTAGCAGTCGCCCAGGATCTTGATGCGCAGCTGGTGGTACTTCTGCAAGAGGGGGGCGCGGCCTGTGGTCTCGGGAGGAGCGGGGACAGCAGCAGGGCGGGGTAGGGGGGCCGGGGTGGGGGGGACCCAGGGGGGTACTCACTGCTGCCAGCTTGTCGAAACGGGCAAAGAGCTCGTTGAGGAGCTTCACGAGCTCCTGGGCACTGCAGGCAGAAGACAGCTGGGTGAAGCCCACGATGTCCGCAAAGAGGATGCTGCAGGAGAGACAGCCAGGGCCGGTGAGGCCCGCGGCCAGGGTCCCCATGGAGCCCCAAGCAGGGAGGCCCAGATGGGGTGACAGCACAGTCCCTCCCGGGGCCCCCCTCGGGGCCACCCTGCCCCCGAGCTAACCACCCCCTTCCTGGAAGGAGCACGGGTTTTAGGCCTAGCGGTCATGACTGCAGACGCGGCGCTGACCCCGAATGCCAGGCAACCACACAGATGCCCCTCCCTGCCCAGGATTTCCTCCAGGAACAAAGAGGGGTCGTAGGCGAGGGCCCTGGGCAGACCTGGGTGGCGAGGGCTGGGGAAGGCACCGAGGGTGGCAGTGCGGGCTTGGTCGCATCTCTGTCCCCGAGGAGAATGCAGGTCCCCACGGCACCCAGCAGGTCCCCCCAGTGCCCAGCAAGTCCCCGCAGTGTCCGGCAGGTCCCCCCGGTGCCCCCGGGCCCGGCCCACCTGACATTCTCGTGCCGGTACATGTACATGGTGTTGAACTGCTGCTGGTCCTTCTGGCTCTCGTCTTTCTTCATGTCCTTCAGCATCTCGTCGGCCACGTGTTTGGGCAGGATGGACAGCATGAGGTTCTCCTGTGGGGAGGCAGCGGGCGTGGGCCAGGAGCCCTGCACCCCCAAGGCCCACACCCCACCCGGACGGCCGGCGGCCCGTGACACCCCACCCGGATGGACGGCGGCCCGTGACACCCCACCCGGACGGCCGGCGGCCCGGGACACCCCACCCGGACGGCCGGCGGCCTGGGACACCCCAGGGCTGTGCCAGCACCTCCAGGCCTGCCAGGAGGGCGAGGGCCGCAGGAGAGGCCGGCCACGGGGCCAGGTCCTCAGCACCTCCCTGCCCACGAGCTCCTGGGGGTCCAGTGGCCGTCGTCCCCGCCCCGCCTGCCCAGGGAAACACTCAGGAAGGTGAGCCTGCACGGAGAGCCACCACCCACAGGCGCCAACCAGGTGCCAGAGACACAAAAGGGCGAGTGTCCTGCGGAGCGCAGGGCCTGCAGCCGGCGGGGACTAAGAGGCGAGGGAGGCGGGCGCCCAGGGGAGGGCGGCTGCAGCGGGCGTTCCCGCCACAGGGGCCACAGTGACAAAGGTGCAGGGCCAGGGCTGCACACACATGAGGAGGCCGGCGAGAGAGCCCAGAAGGGGCAGGGTGGAGGCCAGCAGATGCCCGCTGGGAGGATGGCCACGGCCGTGTCCACGTCAGCTTTCCCTGCACGGAGGCCGCAGCGCCGGCAGCCTGCCGTGTTGCCTGGGCCCCTTGGGGAAGGCTGCAGACTGCCGGGGGACGGACCTGAAGGAGAATCTCAGTGGGGGTTCTGCAGGACTGAGATTCTCCAAGGTCCAGGGGCAGAGCTGAGGTTACTGGCCAGAAAGCGACCAGGCAGCAGAGGTGGGGGGCAAGAGGGAGTGAGCGGCCCACGTGAGCTGGAAGGGCAGTGGCTGGACGAGGGCCCGGAGGGGGACAGTTCTGGTGACCAGGAGATGGCTCGGGCTGGAGGAGCTGTGTCCAGCATGCAGGCCACAGGGTTCCTTGGGGGTCAGAAAGCCATGCGGCATCTCGGTTCCCAGCACCTGGGCCTGCCCCAGGTCCCTGGGCCACTGAGAAGCTGAGGCCCAGTGAGAAGCAGCTGGCAAGACCCAGGCCGTGGCAGGGACGCCTCCTGGTGCAGCAGGACTGGACCCCCACTCGCCGCTGTGCTCGGTGGCCCTGGAGGGGGAGAGCCCGGCTCACCCTGCCTTCCAGGCACCTGCCCAGGCAGAGGCTCACAGCCCTCTGTGGAGGCCGAGACTCACTAGGCCAGGGGGACGGGGGGGCCTCACCATTAGGGGCAGCCCTTCTGCTCGGGGTTCCCCACTGGCTGTCCACTGGTGCTGCAGGGAGAGCTCCCCTCCCCTCTCTGTCCCTTTCTTGCTGCAAAGGGACTCACACCCAAGAACAAGCGGTCCCCCTCGGGCCCTCACGGCTCAGCCTGCAGTGTGTCCGGCTGCTGCTGTGATTCTTCCATTTGCAGGGCAACACCTCTTCCACCGCTGAAGGCCTCGTGAACCCCAGGATCCAGAGGCCCCAGTGTCCCTGACCTGGCCACACCCGGGTCTCTTGGGGCCTGTGGCCCACAAAGCAAGTGCAGGGAACCCCAGGTGCAGGGGGAGGCCTGAGACAAGGGCTAGGTGGAGAGGCTCTGGTGGCAGCACCTCTTCTGGAACCAGTCCCCCGGAGAAGCCCCAGCCAGAACAAGGGGCCCTGCGACCCAGGGGCAGCCAGGGAGAGTCCCAGGCAGGGAGCACAGGCCCCCGCGGGGGTCTTGGGGCAGTGCTGAGGAGGCAGCTGGGAGCTGTGCCCAGCGCGGGGCCTTCTCGGGTGCAACAGCCACGCACGCCCACTCCACACCTGGCGAGCATACGTGCCGCACCAGGTATCCTCCGTGGCTTCCAGCACCCCTCCCTCGGGATGCCCCCCACCCCCTCCAGCGCCCCCTCCCAGAGAGCCCTCCCGGGCCCCGCCCTTCACCCTCATGGGACCGTGCTGGTGCCTCTCCATCAGGCTGACCTTATTTGTATTTCTAAGTCTGACATTTTAGAAATTCCAAAGCCTTTCCTGGATTCTGCCCCCCTAGAGAATAAGCTTTAGCTATGGGTCTTCTAGAAAAATGCTCTCACTCCCCCAGAGGCTCCCTGAAATCCATTCTCAGGGCCCACGTGGGAGGCCGCAGTACCCCACTGTGCTGGCTTGAGGCTGTTATGCACCCCAGAAAAGCCGTGCCCCTCTAATCCAACCATGTGGGGGCAGTCCTACTAGGGGCAGGGCCTTCTGATTAGGCTGTTTCCCCAGAGCTGTGACCCTACCCATTCAAGGTGGGTCTTAATCCTCTCCTGGAGCCCTTTATGAGAGAGAGCAGAGAGAAGTTAAGAAAGAAAATGCCCCAGGGAGAAGCAAGAAGGACCCACAGGAGCCAAGGGCAGTTTTGGAAACAGATGTCGCCACGTGCCTTCGCAGATGACAGGAGCCCCGGATGCCAGCTGCCTTCCCTCCAAGGTCACCTTCCTCTTGATGCCTTCACAGGCATCTTCACGGCCTTAGAACTATAAATCTGTAACCTAATAAACCACCTTTGTGAAAGCCTGTCCATTTCTGGTGTACTGCATGCCGGCAGCTTTAGCAAGCCGGAACACCTGCCCCTCGGGCTCAGCCTGGACCCAGGCACACCTGTCTGGGCACCACCCCCAGGGGGTGGGGTGGGGTGCGAGAGGGGTCCCCGGAGTGGCCGGGCTGGGCTCCAGGGCCCGGAGCTGACAGATGTGCTGGGTCAGACTCCCCAGCAGAGGCAGCGCCTGCTCTCCCACAGACAGCAGCAGCTTTATGTTTTAGGAGTCATCAGAATGTTCCAAGCCTCTGACCCACTCATGGCCCCTCCGGGCATTTGTCCAAAGGAAAGAATCCAAAAGAAGTAAAGAGCTCCCTATGCACGAAGATCTTTGCTGGCGCACAGCCTGCACCTGTGGAAACATTGGACACCTGTGGAAACATTAGCCCAGCAGTGGCTAATTAAGCTGACCATCCTCTGGATGGAAGAGTACGGCCTTAGACACAGTCATGATAGTACGGCCTTAGACACAGTCATGATGAAAACTTGCCACTAGAAAACGGGAAGGGAGAAGGACAGACGTGGAACTGCATTCGGTGGGAGGATGCTGGGACAGCCGGGTGCACACAATAAAGGCAGGAGAGAAAGAGTATTGGGGGGTGGGGTCAAGAGAAAAATGCAAAGCCTTTTCAAATTTGTTCTATGGTTCTCATATTGCTTCTCTTTTTAAATATATACATATATATATATATTTTTTTTTTCCTAAAACAGGAAACAAACATAAGACTCCCAGTTGTCTCCAGCTGTGATGCTAACCCTGACCCCAGCTTGCCTATCACCAGTTTTTCTAAAAAGGGAAGAACCCCACAAGGCGCCTGGGCTGGCTTCAGACTTCCAAGTCTGCTTGGACATAAACCAAGAAAGCAAACCTTCAGCCAGGTGCCAAGTAGGAAGGAGAGCCACAGCCCATAGCCCAGGTGGGTGGCTGGCAGCAGCCCCTCTTAGGGAGTCGGGGTACAAAACCACTACCTGCTGGCCTCCTACTGCAGTTCTCACAAATCGAGCAACTCACCAGGCAGATGACCACCACTGACCAGGAGTCAAAATCATCCCAACCTTGCCCAAGCCTTCATATATCCCCTGCATTTTCACAGCTGAGTAACAGTGCCTTGGCGAGAGAAAAGACTGAGGCCTGGAGAGGTCGGGCGGCTTGTCCTAGGTTCTGCAGTTAGTGGCAGACCCGGGACTGGAAGCCAGGCTCCCCGACCCCTGGGCAGAGCCTGAGCTGCTCTTTACAGTTGTTGACAAACGGCTTTGGGCATCGTCCACCTGCTCTGGACGTTGTTCTGCTATGGCTGTGCAGGTCCAAGGGGCATCCAAACTGCACCTACGGACCGGAGATGCTGCACCAGAAGCCCAAACCTCGGGGGAGGGCCTCCGGGAGGTTCCGTGGCTCCAGACCATGCCATATCTGGCCAGCCAGCCCCGCGGGGATACCCAGTGGAGAGCTCTTTGGGGACCACACCCCAGTGGCCCCCATAGCACACTAACTCTGATGTTCTAGTCTCTTAGGCTGCTTAAAGCAATACCATGAAATGGTTCAGCTTCCACAATGGGAATTTACTCATTCATGGTTAGAGTCTGGGAAAATGTCCAAATCAAGACATCATCAAGGCAATGCGCTTTCTTCCTGAAGACCAGCTGCCGGCAAACTTGGCTCTGATGCCAGATGATAAGGTACCTGGTGATGTCTGCTGGTCTCTCCTTTTTCTTCCAGGTTTTATTGATTTCAGCTTCTTGCTTCCATGGTATACACGTGTGCTCTCACTCGCACTCTCTCACTCTGTATTCATTCCATTTATAAACGTCTCTAGTAACAGGATTAAGTTACATCCTGTTTAAGGTGGGTCAACCCTTAACTGAAGTAGCCTGATCAAAAGATCCTACCTACAATGGGCTCAAACCCACAGGAATGGGTTAGATTTAAGAACATGTTTTCTGGGGTACATAACACACTCCACACTCTTGATGCCCCAAAGACATGTTCTTTCTACCTGCAAAATACACTCATTCCATCACAATATCCCAAAAGCCTTAAGTCATTTCAGATACAATGCTTAATCCAAAGTCTCATCAAAATCAGTTAATGGTTTGGTCTGTCCTGGAGCACAATTCCCCTCTATCTGTGGACCTGGACACCTAGAGAACATATTATCTGCTTCCAATATACAAAGGAGGGACAGGCATAGGAGAAACATCCCCATTCCCATAGGGAGAATTTAGAAGGAAAACAGGTTTTTCCAAAACCCTGCAGGGTAAGCTCCATTAGATTTCAAGGTCTGAAAGTCATCTATGGAACAATTATTTGTCCTCTAGGCCTGATGGAGCAGCAGCCCCAACCCTTCCAAGTGCTTATGCAGCAGCTCTCCTGTACACTGGAAGGTTCCACCGTTTTCAAGCATAGAAGTTGCAGCCAGACTCTCTGCAATCCCGTAAATATACTCCACCCTTTCTAAAGACTAGGGTGGCAGAACTCCTCTTGTACAACAATGCAGAAGGCTCACCCCTCCAAGGGCCAGGACAGACTCACCCTTTCAACACATGGGTGGGTCTGCTGTCTTGGTCCAAGAAGACATCTCTGGTCCAGACCTCAGGTTCCACAGTCCTGCCTTTGAAGTGGTTTTTCCTTCAATCTATCCCTTTTAGTCCAGGCTGCAAGTGGTCCATTCATACAGATCCCACAAAAAGCATGTCGGTTTTCCATGTAGTACACAGAGGTCCAAACTATCAGATGGTAGGACTTCCCACAAATCCTTTCTGGATAACTGCATCTCCAATTCCAACATGCACTGAAATAGCTGACTAGTTTCACGTCAAATTAAACCCTCACACAGAGCACTATTGTCTGGGGTCTTGCTTTCCAAAAGCTCTGGCTATTCCAAACTATCAATTTTTGGTTTCATTGTGCCAAGGAGTTCAGTTCTCAGCTTATTCCTTTACTCTCACATTTTACCATAAGCTGCAAGGAGAAAATCTGGCTGCACTCTCCACACTTAGCTTGAAAATCTCCTCAGCTAAATTTATAAACTCAACACTCTCAAATTCTGCCGTCCATCCAATATCAGAACTAATTTTTTCCAAGTTCTCTACCACTTTAAAACAAGTACCATTTTTCTTCCAGTTTCTAATGACACAGTCATCATTTCTGTCTAAAGCCTCATCGGAAGTACCTTTAACAACCATATTTCTATGAATAGCCTCTTCAAAGCACTCAAGACTTTTCTAACAAGTGTCTCACAATTCTTCCAGCCTCTATCTATTATCCAGTTCCAAAGCCATTTCAACATTTTTGATATCTACAATAGCAACACTCCACTTTCCCAGCTACCTAAAGCAATACCTTGAAAGGTTCATCTTACACAATGGGAATTTATTAGCTTATGGTCAGAGTCCAGGAAAATGTCCAAATCAAGGCAACATCAAGGCAATACTTTCTTCCCAAAGACTGGCTGCCAATGGTCCTTGGCTCCTCTGGCACATGGTAAGGCACATGGCGGTATCTTATGGTCTCTCCCTTCTCTTCTGGGTTTCAATGATTTTAGCTTCTTGCTTCCATTGCTCGCTCTCTCTCTCTCTCTCTCTCTCTCTCTCCCTCCCTCCCTCCCTCCCTCCCTCCCCTTCTCCCTCCCTCCTTCCCTCCCTCCCTCCTTCCCTCCCTCCCTCTCTCTCTCTCTCTCTCTCTCTGTCTCTCTGTATTCATTCTGTTTGTAAAGGACTCTAGTAATAGGATTAATCACATCCTGAATGAGGTGGGTCACAACTTAACTGAAGCAGCCTCCTCAAAAGATCCTACTTACAATAGGTAGGTTTACAACCACAGGAATGGTTTAGATTTAAAAACATGTTTTTCTGGGGTATATACAGCTCCACACCAGACATCAGCTCATTTGGGAATACTAGGACCCCTGGGTCATATCTGAGCAGAGCAGAAGATGAGGGTGCTGCTGGGGTGGACTCAGGGTGGACTTGCAGCAGGGACCTGACTTCCCACCTGCCTCTGTGCCTAACTGAGCCCAGGCAGGGTGCTTGTACTGCCTGAGCCTCACTCCCCCTCCTCACAGGCTGAGGGAAGGAGGAAGGGGCCGGTGTGGCCAAGACGTACCTCAGAGTAGACACTGAGGACTGACTGTGGACCCTGTTTGTAACCAATGGAGCCAAATGTCAGGGGCCTGAGATGCCAGGATGCCCCAAGTGCCTACAGTGCCCCCTCACAGTGCTCAAGTAATGAAGATGAGACGATCAAGGCCCCAGAGGACCCAAGCATGAGAGGAGCAGGGGAACCTACCCCATACGCTCCTACAATGACTGGGCCTGCAGTGCATGCTCTGTGGCGTGGCATTGGGCTTACAGTTATGGCTCAAATGGGGGAATTTAACTTCAGAATAATTCAACACTGCTTATGGGAGGGAGAGAAACCTCTGGTAAGCCACAGAGGTTTGGTTTCAGGGAGGTTCTATGTCACCTGAGTCCATCCAGTAGGACTCTGGGCCTCCCTGAGTGGGGCCACAGCCCTGCCGCAGCTGCAGCATCGCCTGGCACTCCCTGGACTCTCAGCCCCAGCCCAGCCGCTGACCAGAATCTGCACTTCAATACAACCTCAAGACAACTAGCAAACACATTAAAGGTTGAGGAGCATCATCTGAGGAGAGCGTAAGGAGACAGGGTTTGAAGGAAAGTCAGGGGAAAGGAGCTAGCCATGGCATCACAAGTATGGGGAAGAGACTGATCTGTAAAGCGTACCAAGTATACTGCTGTGCGGAGATGCCTCAGAAAGAAACCACCAACCCCATGTCCAGCCAGGAGTCAAAACCTTCATCCCATGACTTGTGGGATAAGAAAGAAGGAGAATGCTTTAAACTCAGAGTCAATGGACAGGACAGTACTGAGATTCACTTCAAGGTGAAAATGACATCATATCTGAAGAAACTCAAAGACTCAAACTGTCGAAGAGGTAGAGTTCCAAGGAATTCACTCAGATGTCACCAGAGGTCCGAAGGCTGCTGATAACTGCACTTCAGAAGAACGAGAACTGGGGCTTCTAGTTGACCAAGATGGTGGAACAGACACTCCAGGGAATCTTTGAACAACTAGCAAAACCAGGAAAAGCATTTTCTGCAAAATTCCAGAAAACAGTTAAAGGGTTGCAGTAACTTGGCAAGGTCCAAATCAAGAAAATGGTAGGAGAAGCTCATGGCACCCTTGCTGGCCCCTCTTCTATTCCTCTGTGCAGTGTGGACCAGCCTTGCTCCCACTGTGGATGCTGAACCCTGCTCCTAAGGGAGCAGATTCACCCCTATGCCAATACTGGGTGACTGTATGTTGGTGTCAGCCTGTCAGGTGCAGCCTGAAAGACTGAACCAGGAAACTCATCTCTGGTTCACTCTCCCAGGACGTGCCCTCCAGGCAAAAGCAGCTTAAGGACAGCTAAAGCAGTATAGGAAATAATTTAGTCAAAGTGGCCTGGGACAAAGGATCATTTGCTTTAAGAAACAGAATAGAACACCAGGGAGGGGTAAACATCTCTTTCACAGAGAACAGAGGGGGTACTAGGATTCCTATAAACAGGAAAATTTCTAAGACCATAAGTGAGTACAAACCCAGGAGAAAAGATGGGCTCAGGAAAGACAGAGAGGACCTTGCACTTCACTTTCATTCTCGATAGGAGAGCACAGGCCAACACAGAGCCATTTTCAAAGACTGAGAAAGCTGTTTTTTGGTGTTGGATTGTTTGTTTTTCTTAGCTCTTGGTACTCAAAAAAATCTCTGTCATATGGCTAAGTTGGATACAAACTTGAGGAACTGACAGCTTAGGAACCAAATCTCAGAGGTAACACTTAAAAATATTAAAATGTATAGGGTGCAACAAAAGATTACAAGAAAAACAAAGAAATAGGAAATGATGGCCCACCCAAAGGAACAAGATATCCAGAAATCATGAATGAAGAACCAACTTTGAACATACAAAGACTTTTTAAAAAATGATCTACAATATGTCAAAGGGATAAAAGAAAACACAAAGGAAAAACTAAATGATATCAGGAAAATATGAATGACAATATGAGAATCTCAATTAAAAAAAAGAGGAGTTTTTAAAAAACCTTCAACTGATATTGAAGAACACAATAAATGAACTGAGAAATTCCCTATAGAGTTTCAACAGAAGATGAAAGCTGGTAGAAGAAAGAATCAGTGAATATAAAGACAAGAAAACTGAAATGATTCAGGCTAAGGAACAGAAAGAAAAAAGATTTTTTAAATGAACATACTCTAGAGTTCCGGGTCAAGATGGTGGCTTAGCAATGTGCGTGTTTTAGTTCGTCCTCCAGAACAACTAGTAAATAACCAGAAACAGTACAAAACATCTCCTGGGGCCATGTCAGTGACCAGACACACAGCGTACCCCAGTCTGGACCAGCTGCGAGCCCCCCCAGAACCGTAAGTTCCCCAAGCTGCGGCGGCCGGTGCCCCTCCCCCATGGCTGCTTCCCAGAGGGGAAAGGAAAGAGACTTTACCAGCAACAGGCAGTGAGCCCAACAAAATGTCAATTGTGGAATTAATTAACAAATCCTGACTACTAAAAATAGGCCCACAGCTCAGGTGAACCTGGTCAAAGCGGAGGTCGCTCATTTTTGCCCCAGCACCAAGGGGGCAGGGCTAACTGAAAAAGAAAAAAAAGGAAACAGAGGTTTCTGTGGCTGTGTTTCTACAAAGGCTTGACTGCCTTTGGATACAGCGGCAGGGCTCCTCAGGCTGCAAGTGCCCCAGGAATAGGCACAAACAAACTCATTTTGAGGGCATGTCTGGAGCCTTTGCCTTCCCCAGGGGAGGGGTGAAGCCCAACTCAATGGAATCCATCCCTCAAGGAATTCAGACACCAGGGCTTGGTAATTTGAAGCCATTAAAACCAGCCTACAACCTCTCCTCTGTCTCCACCACACCCCCAGCCAAAGTTAAAGGTACCGCATCATCCTATGCTAGTGGAACCCGCAGGCAGACAAGCACCACATACTGGGCAGGATAAGAAAGACTGAGTCCAGAGACTTCACAGGAGAGTCTGTCAACCTGCTGGGTCTCACCCTCAGGGAAAACCGACGCAGGTGAATCTTTCCTCCTCATAGGAGGCCAGTTTGGTCTGGGAAAATCCAGCTGGGGTTTGTAATACCTATGTAGACCCTCCTCAGGGTGGGGGGAGAAAGGCACCATACAAGCAGGGCAAGAAACAAGAAAACAAGAACTGAAAAATTCTCCTATGTTAAACATAACCTAAGCTAGAGGTCCAGAAAAAGCTGAACTGAATGTCAAAGAACAGATAGACAACAAATTCATGCAGCAAGAAAACCCTAGGTAAAAGAAGTGCAAGCAATCTCCAGAATAAACTAATTAAGGTAATTAAATGCCTAGACACCAGCAAAAAATAACAAATCACACTAGGAAAATTGAAGATATGGCCCAGTCAAAAGAACAAACAAACAATTCAAATGACATACAGGAGCTGAAACATTTAATTCAGAATATACGAACAGACATGGAAAACATCATCAAAAACCAAATCAATGAATTGAGGGAGGATATAAAGAAGGCAAGGAATGAACAAAAAGAAGAAATCGAAAGTCTGAAAAAACAAATCACAGAACTTATGGGCAGGAAAGGCAAGGTAGAAGAGATGAAAAAAAACAATGGAAACCTACAATGGTAAACTTTGAGAGACAGAACACAGGATTTCTGAACTGGAGGATGGAATATCTGAAATCTGGCAAGAAAAAGAAAATATAGAGAAAAAAAGGAAAAATATGAGCAGGGACTCAGGGAATTGAAGGACAATATGAAGCACACAAATATACGTGTTGTGGGTGTCCCAGAAGGAGAAGAGAAGGGAAAAGGAGGAGAAAAACTAATGGAGGAAATTATCACCGAAAATTTCCCAACTCTTATGAAGGACTTAAAATTTCAGATCCAAGAAGTGCAGCGTACCCCAAAGAGAATAGATCCAAATAGATGTACTCCAAGACATTTACTACTCAGAATGTCAGAGGTCAAAGAGAAAGAGAGAATCTTGAAAGCAGCAAGAGAAAAGCAATCCAAATGCAATTACATACAAGGGAGGCCCAATTAAGACTATGTGTAGATTTCTCAACAGAAACCATGGAGGCAAGAAGACAGTGGGATGATATATTTAAATTATTAAAAGAGAAAATCTGCCAACCAAGAATTCTATATCCAGCAAAATTGTCCTTCAAAAATGAGGGAGAAATTAAAACATTTTCAGACAAAAAATCACTGAGAGAATTTGTGACCAAGAGACCAGCTCTCCAAGAAGTACTAAAGGGAGCACTATAGACAGAATCAAAGGCAAAAGAGAGAGGTGTGTAAAAGAGTGTAGAAAGAAAGACCATGAGTAAAGGTAAAAAGAAGGAAAATTATAAGGACATATAAAAGCCAAAGGCAAAAAGCCCGGGCTGTAAGAACACTGATGTTGATGGATTAAACTTCCCAACTGGGGGACATGGACTGGCAGAATGGATTAGGGAATGGGACCCATCTATATGCTGTCTCTACTCAAAGGACATGAGGACAAGGACACAAATGGACATCTGCACACCAATGTTTATAGCAGCATTATTTACAATTACCAAAAGATGGAAACAGCCAAAATGTCCATCAACAGACGGGTGGCTAAACAAACTGTGGTATATACATATGATGGAATATTATGCAGCTGTAAGACAGAATACAGTTATGGAGTATGTAACAACATGGATGGACCTTAAGGACATTATGCTGAGTGAGATTAGCCAGAAACAAAAGGACAAATACTGTATGGTCTCACTGATATGAACTGACGTTAGTGAATAAACTTGGAATATTTCCTTGGTAACAGAGACCATCAGGAGATAGAAATAGGGTAAGATATTGGGTAATTGGAGCTGAAGGGATACAGATTGTGCAACAGGACTGAATGTAAAAACTCAGAAATGGACAGCACAATACTACCTAACTGTAATACAATTATGTTAAAACACTGAATGAAGCTGAATGTGAGAATGATAGAGGGAGGAGGGCTGGGGGCAGAAATGAAATCACAAAGAAAGACGATCAAGATTGAGATGGCATAATCTAGAAATGCCCAGAGTGTATAGTGATAATGACTAAATGTACAAATTTAAAAATGTTTTTGCATGAGGAAGAACAAAGGAATGTCATTATTGCAGGGTGCTGAAAATAGATGTTAATTAATATTTTAAAATTTCAATTTATGTGTGAGACTAAATCAAAAAATGTTTATTTGGTACAAAATTTATATTATGACTAGTGCATTTCCTAATATAACTTATGTAGATAGTTGGTTGGACAACATAAGTACATGGAATCTTGGGTAAGACATGAGATTTTCTTGGTTTGTCCAGAGTAATGCCCCAATGAATCCCAGAGCGATTTGATCAGTGAGTGGAAAAGTATTTGCAAAGCCCCCTTTGGGGAATGGTGAGAACAGGGGGAAAATTCAACCTCCCCAAGTTGAATTCTTGATATTCTCACAAGCAGTGTGGACAACCCAAAGCTATAGGCTGAGCCCCCAGTCTTGGGGTTTGTTCATATGAAACTTAACCCAACAAAGGACAGGTCAAGCCTACTTAAAATTAGGCCTAAGAGTCACCCCCAAGAGAACCTCTTTTGTTGCTCAGATGTGGCCTCTCTCTCCAGCCAACACAACAAGCAAACTCACCACCCTCCCCCTGTCTATGTGGGACATGACTCCCAGGGGTGTGGACCTTCCTGGCAACATGGGACAGAAATCCAAGAATGAACCTGGACTCAGCATCAAGGGATTGAGAAAAACCCTAGAATGAGCTGAGACCCAGCATCAAGGGATTAAGAAAACCTTCTCGACCAAAAAGGGGAAGAGTGAAAAGAGACAAAGTGTCAATGGCTGAGAGATTCCAAACAGAGTCTAGAGGTTATCCTGGAGGTTATTCTTATGCATTAAGTAGATATCACCTTGTTATCTAAGAGGAAATGGAGAGGCTGGAGGGAACTGCCTGAAAATGTAGAGCTGTGTCCCAGTAGCCATGTTTCTTGAAGATGACTGTATAATGATATAGCTTTCACAATGTGACTGTGTGATTATGAAAACCTTGTGTCTGATGCTCCTTCTATCTACTTGTCAACAGACAAGTAGAACATATGGAATAAAAATAAATAATAGGGGGAACAAATGTTAAAATAAATTTAGTTTGAAATGCTAGTGATCAATGAAAGGGAGGAGTAAGGGGTATGGTGTGTATGTTTTTTTTCTGTTTTCGTTTTATTTTTCTGTTGTCTTTTTGTTTCTTTTTCTGAATTGATGCAAATGTTCTAAGAAATGATCATGATGATGAATCTGCAGCTATGTGATGATATTGTGAATTACTGATTACATATGTACAATGGAATGATCACATATTGGGAATGTTTGTGTTTCTATCCTGTAATTTTTTTTAATTAATAAAAAAAATGAACATACTCTAAGAGACTTATGATTCACCATTAAGTTTACCAATATATGTATTATGGGAGTCCCAGAAGTAGAAAAAAGAAAGAAAAGGACTGAAGGAATAGTCAAAGAAATAACGACAGAAAACTTTCCAAAGACGTGAATATAAGATGCCGAACAAACCCTAAACAGGATAAACTTCATTGAAGAGACCCATGCCCAGACACATAGTACTCAAACTATCAAATGCCAACAAGGAGAGTTCTGAAAGTTCAGGGAAAAGGCAACATTTGTGTACACGCGAGCCCTATATGATTAAGTGCCTATTTCTCATCAGAAACACGGAGACAAGATGGCAATGGCACTTCCGGATGCCTGACACGGTGGTGTAAGACACCCTAAGATGGCAGAGAATCTTTGAACAACTGGAAAAAACTGGCAAAGTCATCTTCCTCAAAACCCTGGAAAACAGTTAAAGGGTTACAGGAACTGGACAAGTGCCAAATCTAGGGAAAGCAGGCTGAAAAACGGCACACAAAGCTTGGGGTACCCCTGCTAGCCTCTAAGCTAACCCCCCCCCCCCCCAGCACAGTATAGAGCCAGACTGTGGACCCCTTATGGCTGCCTCGCCTGCCCCACAGGAGCAGAGTAACCCCTATGTGCATGTGTGGTGCCTGCATGTCAGCACCACTCCACCCAGTGGGAGCCCGAAGGGCTGAACTGAGAAACCTGTCTCAGATGCCCCCTCCCAGATTATGTCCTGAAGGCCCAGAAGCAGCTTGCAGACAACTAAAGCAGCGTATGAAACGATTAAGTTCAAGAAGCCTAAGGCAAGGAATGACCTGCATTAAGTCATACAACAGAGAAAAGAGGAAAGGGGAAGAGTCTATTTCAAAGGGAGGGGAGAGGGCATTCAAACTCCTGCAAACTAGAAATATGCATTATGATTCTCCTATAGGGGCCTGCCAAAGGCTCCAGACAGCATCTCTATTTGCCACTGACACTTCCAGCACCATTGGATCTGCTGGATCATATGGCCCAAGTGGCAGAGCAGCTTGTACAGCAGCCTGGACCTGTCGCACAGCCTTCTCTTGTTCAGGTCCCCACTCAAAATCAGCAACTTTTCTGGTCACTCGATAAATGGGCTGGAGTAGCACACCCAAATGAGGAATATGTTGTCACCAAAATCTTTTCTGGTCATAGGAGGGGCCAGATGCAGCAACTTATTCTTTGCATTAGGAGGGATATCTGGACATGCTCCACACCACTGGACACCTAGAAAATTTTACTGAGGTGGAAGGCCCCTGTATTTCTGTTGGATTTATCTCCCATCCTCTGACACACAAATGCCTTACCAATAAGTCTAGAGTAGTTGCTACTTCTTGCTCACTAGGTCCAATCAACATGATACCATCAATATAATGGACCAGTGTGGTGTCTTGTGGGAGGGAGAAACGATCAAGGTCCCTGCAGACAAAGCTATGACATAGGGCTGGAGAGTTGATATACCCTGGAGGTAGGACAGTGAAAGTATATTGCTGACCTTGCAAGCTGAAAGCAAACTGTTTCTGGTGGTCCTTACTAACAGTTACTGAGAAAAAAACATTTGCTAGATCACTAGCTGCACACCAGGTGCCAGGGGATGTGTTGATTTGCTCAAGCACTGATACCACATTCAGAACAGTAGCTGCAATTAGAGTTACCACCTGGTCAAGTTTACAATAATCTACTGTCATCCTCCGAGACCCATCTGTTTCCTGCACAGGCCAAACAGGAGAGTTGAATGGGGATGTGGTGGGAATCACCACCCCTACATCCTTCAAGTCCTTAAGAGTGGCAGTAATCCAAAAACTCAAAAATGGACAGCACAATACTACCTAACTGTAATACAATTATGTTAAGACACTGAATGAAGCTTCATGTGAGAATGATAGAGGGAGGAGGGATGGGGACATAAATGAAATCAGAAAGAAAGATAGATGTTAAAGACTGAGATGGTATAATCTAGGAATGCCTAGAGTGTATAATAATAGTGAAATGTACAATGTACAAATTTTAAAAATGTTTTCACATGAGGAAGAACAAAGGAATGTCATTATTGCAGGGTGCTGAAAATAGATGGTAATTAATATTTTAAAATGTCACCTTATGTGTGAGACTAAAGCAAAAAATGTTTATGTGGTACAAAATTTATATTTTGACATGTGCATTTCCTATTATAACTTATGTAGATAGTTTGATTGAACACCATAAGTACTTGGAATCTCAGGTAGGACATGAGATTTTGTTGGTTTGTCCAGAGTGATGCCCCGATGAATCCCACAGTGATTAGATCAGTGAGTGGAAAAGTATTTGCAAAGCCCCCCTCAGGGAATGGTGAGACGGGGAGAAATTCAACTTCCCCAAGTTTAATTCTTGATATTCTCACAAGCAGTGTGGACAACCAAAGCTATAGGCTGAGCCCCCAGTCTTGGGGTTTGTTCATATGAAACTTAACCCCACAAAGGATAGGTCCAGTCTACTTAAAATTTAGGCCTAAGAGTCACCCCCAAGAGAATCTCTTTCGTTGTTCAGATGTGGCCTCTCTCTCCAGCCAACACAACAAGCAATCTCACCACCCTCCCCTTGTCTACATGGGACATGACTCCCAGGGGTGTAGACCTTCCTGGCAACGTGGGACAGAGATCCTAGAATGAGCTGAGACTAGCATCAAGGGATTGAGAAAACCTTCTCGACCAAAAGGGGGAAGAGGGAAATG
Source organism: Tamandua tetradactyla (assembly GCF_023851605.1). NCBI lineage: Eukaryota > Metazoa > Chordata > Mammalia > Pilosa > Myrmecophagidae > Tamandua > Tamandua tetradactyla. Next base: position 8,233,071 of record NC_135329.1, read on the forward strand.
AGACTAAGTGTCAATAGCTGAGAGATTCCAAACAGAGTCTAGAGGTTATCCTGGAGGTTATTCTTACGCATTAAGTAGATATCACCTTGTTATCCAAGATGTAATGGAGAGACTGGAGGGAATTGCCTGAAAATGTAGAGCTGTGTTCCAGTAAGCATGTTTCTTGAGGGTGATTGAATAATGATATAGCTTTCACAATGTGACTGTGTGATTGTGAAAACCTTGTGTCTGATGCTCCTTTTATCTACCTTCTCAACAAATGAGTAGAACATATGGAATAAAAATAAATAATAGGGGAAACAAATGCTAAAATAAATTTAGTTTGACATGCTAGTGATCAATGAAAGCAAGGGGTAAGGGTAGGTACAATCTTTTTTTTCTTTTCTGTTTTCGTTTTATTTTTTTCTGAATTAATGCAAATGTTCTAAGAAATGATGAATATGCAACTAAGTGATGATATTGTGAATTACTGATTATACATGTTAATGTATTCTTTGGTTTGTTAATTTTTTAAATTAATAAATAAATTAAAAAAAAAAAAAAGAGTGGCAGTAATCCCTGCAATCCCTCCAGTAATCTGGTATTGCTTCTGATTTACTATTTTGCTAGGTAGGGGCAGTTTTTGTGGCTTCCACTTGGCCTTTCCTAACATAATAGCCCTCACTCCAGAAGTTAGAGAGCCAATGTGGGGGTTCTGCCAGTTGCTCAGTATGTCTATTCCAATTATACATTCTGGAACCGGGGAAATAACTATGGAATGGGCCCCGGGGCCCACTGGACCCACTGTGAGAGCTAAACTCCATTAATCACCAGACTGCCATAAACCCCCACTCTGACTGTGGACCAAAGGGGCATTTTGGGTCCCCTGGAATTAACGTCGCGTCCAAACCAGTGTCTAATAATCCCCGACATATCTGATCTTTTTTTTTTCCCCAGTGCGCAGTTACCCTGGTAAAAGGCCGTCAGTCTCCTTGGGGAAGGCTTGGAGGAAGATTAACAGTATAAATTTGTGGCAGTGTAACAGGGTTCTCCCCCAAAGGGACCTGGCCTCCCCCTCATTCAAGTGGCTCTAAGTCTGTCAACTGTCTCAAGTCTGGAAATTGATTACAAGTCTGTGATTCTATTTTTGTAATGCAAGTTTGAATTCTGTCCACTTGACCTAGAACTCTTTATTTATTCAGCTCAAACAAGAATTTAGTAGCCTGCCCATCTATTGTACTTCTAGGTACCCCATGATTTACTAGTCAATGCCACAAGTCTCTGCAAATCAGATTATTTTGACTCCTGGTTTGAGTCTGCTGTCTATTATGATAGCCACATCCATGTGTCTTTGGCAATTAAGTGCTGCCACCTGGCTTCTGTCAACTCGGGATCCTGTCATCCCCATTGTGTTTAAGGATTCCAGCTCAGTGACAGCAGTTCCTACAGTAATATCTGACCTACAGCAAAGAGCAACTACAGAGCTCTTCAGGGATGATGGTGCTAGTCTCACACATTTATTTCTCATAGTTCTGGTAAAAGGTGCATCCTCCAGACATTCCTGGGGTGTAAGAGCAGGCTTTGCATGATAAATCCACTCTAACATTCCAATCTCTCTAAGCCTCTGGATCCTCTCATCTATATTATACCAGGGCAGTTTCGGCATTTCAACCTCAGGTAATGTCAGCCACCTTTTGATCCATGTTTCAACCAACCATCCAAACAAAGTGTTAATACCTTTTCTAACCCCTTGAGCTATAATACTGAATGTAGAATCTCTGCTTAATGGGCTCATATCAATAAATTCAGCCTGATCCAGCCTTATATTCCTCCCACCATTATCCCACACTTTTACAATCCATTGCCACACATATTCCCCTGATTTCTGTCTATATAAATTGGAAAACTCACACAGTTCTTTTGGACTTTAATGTACCTCCTCATGTGTGACACTTTGTACCTCACTTTTAGGGGCCTATTAGGACTTTAGTCTAGTTATAAGTCTGGAAGAAATGAGGGGTGGTGGGGGTGGGTCATGAAAAGAATTAGAAATATCTTCCAAGCCATTTGCTTCAGGGCTTTCATTTGCAGTTTCATCTGGTGAAACAGGATTAATCACTCTAGGGCTAATCCCTTCAAGGGGAGGTTGGGTGGCCAATTCCTCCAGGCAGGCTGGAGGTGGGGCAGCTATGTCCTCAAGGCAAACTATTACAGGGTTATCTAGAGAAGACTCAGCATGACCTAGGGTTTCAACCTCACCCCCGATATCATTATCAATCCCTATGGTGCCATCCCAGTTTTCAGGGCCCCACTCCTTTCCAACTGATGCCCTCACTTTAACAGCAGACACCATGCAAGATTGAAATTTCATTTTATGCTGTAAAGTTGCTACTCTAATCTAAGTCTGACTTTTGGAGATCTCAAGTCTACGGCTACAGGAAATAAGATTTTCCTTCAGGACACTCACAGAAACGTTTACATCTGTCAGACAGCACGTAAGCTTTTCATTGAAGGCTTAAGCCCATCCCTTTCACTCATTAATGTATACAGTGTATCTAACAACAACCAGCCAACATCTCTATACCTCCTATTTCCACAAAACTCCACAAAGGTGTCAAAAACATTATCCCTCAGAGCCTGGCTTCGTACAAGCAAAGCATTAGGAAAAGCGAATGGTGATATTCTATCTCTTTTCCCAACTCACCCCATGGATTGGTAGTATCATTCTGATTATGGGAATCAGAGTCTTTATTGCCTCTGAGTCCAGTCAGAGTAGAGAGCCAACCGTAAAAAAACATTTTTAAGATTCTGTTTCTTAAGAACCACTCCTGGTACCAAGTTGTATTAGTTAGGGTTCTCTAGAGAAATAGAATTAACAGGAAATATTTGTAAATATAAAATTTATCAAAGTGTCTCACATAACTGTGGGAACGTATAGTCCAAAATCCATAGGGCAGGCTGTGAAGCTGATGACTCTGATGGAGGGTCTGGGTGAACTCCGCAGAAGAGGCTCGCCAGCTGAAGCAGGAAGAGAGCCTGTCTCTTCTGAATCTTCCTTAAAAGGGTTCCAGTGATTAGATTAAGCATCACTCATTGCAGAAGATACTCCCCTTGGCTGATTACAAATGGAATTAGCTGTGGATGCAGCCGACATGATTATGATTTAAGTCCATGAAATGTCCTCATAGCAACAGACAGGCCAGCATTTATCCAACCAAACAAACAGTTATCACCACCTGGCCAAGGTGACACATGAGGCTAACTGTGATACTCCTCAACCTGAAAAAGGCCATATATGAAAAACCTACCATTAAAATCAAACTCAATGGCAAAAGATCAAATACTTTCTGTATAAGATCTGGAGCAAGACAAGGAAAGCCACTGTCAACACTGTACTGGAAGTTCTAGCCAGAGCAATTAGGCAAGAAAAGAAATAAAAGTCACCCAAATTAGAAAGGAAGAAGTAAAATTTCCCTTATTTGCAGATGACATGATCCTATACACAGAAAATCATGAAAAATCTACAGCAAAGCTACTAGAACTAATAAATGAATTCACCAATGTGGCACAATACACAAAGATCAGCAATTTTTATTTACTAGTAATAATCTGAAGAAGTTAAGGGAAAAAAACTCATTTATAATAACAACTAAAATAATCAAATATCTAGGAATAAATCTAACCAAGGATGTAAAGGAATTGTCCCCAGAAAGCTACAAAACACTGGTAAAAGAGTGCAAAGAACTCTGTCCTAAATAAATAGAAGGACATTTCATGTTCATGGAGTGGAAGACCAAATATTGTTCAAGACGTTAATTTTACCCAAATCAATTTACAGAGCCAATGCATTCCCAGTAAAAACTCCAACAGCCTTCTTTCCAGACATAGAAAAGCCAATAAAATTTACATGGAAGGGTAAGGGGAAACAAATAGCCAAAGCCATCTGGAATTAGAATAATGAAGTTAGAGGACTCATACTTTCCCATCTTAAAACTTATAACAAAGCCACAATAATAAAAACAGACTTCATACCAGCACAAGGACAGACTATATCCATAATGGAATCGGATCAACAGTTCAGAAATAAAACCTCATGTCTATAGTCAACTGATTTTGGACAAGGCTGTCAAGTCACTTAACTGGGAAAGAATCATCTCTTGAATGAATGGTGATGGGAAAATTGAACTTCCATTTGGGAAAACTGGATCTCCCTTTGCCAAAGAATGAAGTTAGACCCCTACCTCACACCATACACAAAAATAAACTCAAAATGGATCAAAGACCTAAACGTAAGTACTTAAACTGGAAAAGTTTTAGAAGAAAACATAGAGAAGCATCTTCAGGACTGTGTATTAGACTTAATATCAAAAGCACAAACAAAAGAAAAAAATAAATGGCATCTTATCAAAGTAAAAAATTTTTTGTACATCAAAAGACCTCATCATGACAGTAAAAAGACAGCTTTAAGTAATGGAGAAAATACTTGGAAAGCATAATTCAATAAAGGTTTAACATCTGGAATATATAAAGAAATTCTACAACTGAATAACAAAAAGACAACTCAATTAAAAAATGGGCAAAAGGTCTGAATAGACATTTCTCTCAGGAAGATTTACTAGTGGCCAACAAACACATGAAAAGATGCTCAACATCATTAGCTACTAGGGAAATGCAAATTTAAACCACAGAGATACCATTTCACACCCATTAGAATGGCTACTATTTAAAAAATGGAAAATTGCAGGTGTTGGAAAAGATGTAGAGAAACAGGAACACTCACTGCTGGTGGGAATGTAAAATGGTGCAGCTGCTGTGGGGGAAAGTTTGGCAGTTCCTCAGACAGCTAAGTATAGAACTGCCATATGAGCCGGCAGTCTCACTACTAGGTATATACTCAAGAGAACCAAAAGGCGACTTTTAAATTCCCCTGTGACAGAGAGGCCACCTTTTCCAGGACAGTGCCTTCCGCGCTTGTGGTGATAAGAAGGCTTGCCGTGTACTCTTTTGACTCCTGGGCATGCGACTGGCTCAGGTTTGGAGCACGACTTCCAGTGGCAAGTGAAAGTTTTCCAAAAAATGACATTTTCTTAACTTGAAGTTACTTTTAAAATCTGATCGTCTGGGCCAAAGGGACTACCTTTTGGAGGTACAGGGGGCAGATATGGTGAGGGTAATGCCTCACAGAGGCTTCACTGGAGAGAAAGAGCATTCTGACGTTTTAAAATATCCCAGCAGAGGGAAGGGGGGCCTCGGCTGAGGCTTTGGGGGTGAACAGAGGTTGCTCACCTAGAGGGAGGCCATGAAGGGCCCCCATGACCCAGGGCAAGGATAGCACCCCTCTGGACTCGGCCCCTCCCCTCTAAGATGGGGGGTCCCTTCAGGTCCTTTGTTCAAGTGGGAATTCTTCTGGAAGGACAACTCTTCCAACGATGCTGAGGATGTCTTCACATGATGTGTGGATGGTATGTCACCAGGACAACCGGTTAACACAAGTGACCTGGGAAATGGAGAGGATGAAAAAGGAGTGTCTCAGTTTGTCTGAGCTGCTTCGCGTGTACCACAGGCAGGTTCTGGCTTCACGGCAGGCTTTCGATAGCTCACAGTTTGGAAGATCAGGGCATGAGCAAGGCAATGCTCCCTCCGCAAAACCCACAGCCTCTGGCACTGGCCTGCCCGCAGCCCCTGGGGTTCCCGGCTCCCATCGCTGCCTGCCATCACTTGGGATCTCTCCTGTGCCAGCTCTTCCCCTTGCTGCTAACTTCCGGCTTCTTCCCGCGTGGCCTGCTTCGACCTCCGGCATCTGGTTTCTGCTCTTTACGAGGCTTCCAGCCGTGGAGCGACCTGACCTTCATTCAGGTGAGCTACGCCTTCACTAAAAGTAACACCTGCAAGAGGTCCGGTCCTCACTGGGTTCACACCCACGGGAACACGGATTAGAACATCTGGGGTACCCAATCCTACCTACCACCGGGGGAAGTGCAAGGATCTCTACTCAAATCCCCCAGGACAGCAGCAGGAGAACAGCTGGGCGAGGCGCATTTTAGCCACGCTGGGAAGGGGCGGGTCGAGGCGTGGGGGGCTGGGCGGCCGGCACCGGAGAAGCGCACGGGGTCCCCCTCACGGGCCAGGACACATGAAAGCTGCGAGCCCCAGGCCAGCGCAGGCCTGCAGGAGACAGGGGATGGCCTCGGTCACGCACAGCAGTCACCAGACACCCACGCAAGTCCCTGTGGAAGGTCAGGTGCCCGCCGCAGAGGTGCCAGCGGGGAGACGGGCCCGGGCACAGCACCGTCCAGCGCAGCTCTGCAACCCCAGGAATGCCCGAGCCCATCGCAGGAACTCGTTTTTAAATTGTATTTAATATTAATATAACAGCCCCAGGCGGCGACCCTACCGGACACAGCCGCTGTAGGGCCCGTAGCAACTAAGTACAACGCAGGGAGGCCAGGCGGCCGCGGCCCCGACGCAGGATTGAGAAGACGCCCGGGCCGCACCTGGGGGCCGGGAAGGCCGCGGCCTGGGCTGTGCCGGCCCCTCGCTCCCCATCCACAGCCGCCGCCGCAGCCCAGCCCCAAACCAGGCGTCCCGGGACAAGCAAAGAACCCCCCAGGCGAGGACTCGGCCACCCCCGACATCCCCACCTCGGCCTCTTCTCTGCTCCACCCTCTCCCTTCTGCCTCCACCGGGCCCACATCTGCCACCTTCAAGTCCAAGGCCAAGCACATTCCTGAGATCCTCCTAGGGCTGCCGGTGGACCTTCCCTGCTGACAGGTCTGAGTTCTGAGGCAGCTCAAACCCAGCACATCTTCCCCACCTCGGTAAATGCAACTCTGTCCTTCCAGGTTTGTTGCCTCCAGGCTGAAATCCTTAGGGCCACCCTGAACCCACACTCTCCTATCTCACCTTCCACCCAGCAGTCGGCTCTGCCTTCAAAATATATTGAACCCTCCACCTCCATCCTGGTCTGAGCCACTGTCCTCTCCCTAAAATTACTGCAGAGCTTCTAACTGGTCCCTCACCTCCTCTGCGGTCGCTTCTCCACCAGCAGCCAGAGGGACACATTCAGACCCTGAAACCCTCCAAGGCTCCCTTCTCCTTCGGGGTACAAGCCAAGGTCTTCACAGGATACAGCAGCATCTGCCCTGTCACCTCCCTGTCCCACTTGGGCCTCCCCAGCGCTCCATGAACACACCACAGGGCCTTTGCACTCACTGCTCCCCCACTGCCTGCCGCGCCGCAGGGCATATGCCTCCACTTCCTCTACTTCTTTCTGGTCTCTCCACTTGAGCCTCCTCTTATTGCAGAGTCCCCCCTTTGCCTCAGCACTCCTGAGTTCCCTCCCCACCTGGCTTTTCTCCATAGCACTCTCTCCTTCCTGACGTGGTACATCACCTGCCTAACTGTCCTCCCACGGTTCTGCCCACAGCCGTATCCCCAGGGCCTGAAGGATCTCGGCTCAGATGCTCTTGAACCCCCACCATGATCCTATTCGGTTTCCATTTTCACAGATGAAGATACTGGGACTCAGAGGGTGGGAGTAAGTGGCTCCAGATCCTGTGGTGGTGACGTGGCCCAGCTGGGAGGCAAAGCAGGTCTGCCAGATCTTTCCGTTTTCCAAGGTGGTCAGAAAGCCAGGTTTTAGAATAGCATGTCCGGATTGTTAAGTACTAGAAGTTTCTCAAACTCTGCGAGGGGGCGTGGTCAGAGGCCAGCTGTGGCCGCAGGGAAGCGACTGAACCCTGAGCTGCGAGCTGCGGGCTCTCCCAGCAGAGGCCTGAGCAGAGGGCCCGGTCCCTGCCCGGGGCTGGCATGAGGGTTCAGGGGAACAGCCCAGGAGAACTCAGGGAACGACATGAAGGAAGTGCTCAGTAAATTACCCCCTCACTGCACAGCCTGTCCTCTGAGGTCTCACCACTGGCCCTCTCCAAAGCCTGGGCTGTTGGCACAGCTAGAAAGTGGGGATAAAGAACGTTCTGGAAAATCCTGGCACAGTGGATTCTCCCCCGGGCTCAGGACCCCCGCCCCTGCCGTCCGCCTCAGAGCATACCTGCATCTTAACTTCACAGAACCACCCACGGGCCTGTCCAGTGCTTTTTTAGTTCTGACTTGAGCCTTGACTGCCCAGGCAAGGGAGGAGGCCCTTGCGTGGAGAGAAGGGGCAGGTGTGCTCCCTCCGCCGCTCACCCAGCTCCCCTCCAGACATGCCCGCACAGGGCAGGTCTCCTGCCCAACGTGACGGTCACTGGGCCGGGCACACTGAGGCCGGTACTGGCAGCCCCAGCCCAGGTGGGGAGCAGCTGGCCTCTCTCTTGCCCTGATTTCCTCTCCTCCTCCAGCCTCCTCGGAGGATGGGGCACAAGACAGATTATTCCACGCCCTGTCCTCGTGACAAAAGGTCTCGAGGAGGGCAGTAAAGCAGACTTGGGCAAAGGTCCGAGAGGAGGGACACTCAGCAAGATGTGAATGAGATGCTGAGCCCGTGAGGTGGCAGCGTCCGGATCCCCGGGGCTCCCGGGGCAGGTCAGCCTCTCACAGCAACCGTGGGCAGCTCTGCCCTCTGAGGCCTGGTCACGGGCAGACGGTCACTCAGCTAGGAAAAGACCGCGGTGCGAGGAAGAAACAAGGGACCCGATGTCAGGTTCGAGGAGAAGAGAGGCAGAATGAGACAGCTGCCGCACCTGCGTGCCTCCCCCAGGAGCTGACAACCTGGTGTCCACACGTGCTGGTTCGAAAGGATGCATGTACCCTAGAAAAGCCATGTTTCAATCAAAATCCCATTTCATAAAGGCAGAATAATCCCTATTCAATAATGTATGTTTGAAACTGTAATCAGATCATCTCCCTGGAGATGTGATTTAATCAAGAGTGGTTGCTAAACTGGATTAGGTGACGACATGTCTCCACCCATTTGGGTGGGTCTTGAGAAGTTTCTGGAGCTCTATAAAAGAAGAAACATTTTGGAGAGTGAGAGATTTTTGGAGAAAGCAGAGAATGCTGCAGCACCACAAAGCAAAGAGTCCACCAGCCAGTGACCTTTAGAAATGAAGAAGGAAAAACGCCTCCAGGGAGCTTCATGAAACTAGAAGCCAGGAGAGGAAGCTAGCAGGTGACACCGTGTTTGCCATGTGCCCTTCCAGCCAAAAGAGAAACCCTGACCATGTTCACCATGTGCCTTTCCAGATGAGAGAGAAACTCTGTGTTCACCATGTGCCTTCTCACTTGAGAGAGAAACCCTGAAATTCACTGGCCTTCTTGAACCAAGATATCTTTCCCTGGATGCATTAGATTGGACATTTCTATACACTTGTTTTAATTGGGACATTTTCTCGGCCTTAGAACTGTAAACTAGCAACTTTTTAAATTCCCCTTTTTAAAAACCATTCTGTTCCTGGTATTTTGCATTCCGGCAGCTAGTAAACTAGAACACCATGCAAACCACTTTCCCTGGGTGACAGCAAATGATGCTCTGACCAAGAAGCCTGCACAGTCAGCCTGGTTCTCTGTCCAGAGCCCCCGGCCACCTGCCCACTGACCCTCTGAAGGTGTGGATGGAGGCCAGACCTCTGTCTCTTGAGCAGGCCCCGGGCAGAGAACTGGTCAACCTAACTGAGCTTGGTCGGGGGGGCCGTGCAAGTCGGCCTGGGCTACCTCCCCCTACCATCTTTCCATCCTCCCCTCACCTCCTGAACCACATCCCAGGCCCTGGGAGGTCATTCTGCGTATGTGACTGAGATAACCCTGTTGTCTGCACGTGGCCACAGGGATGTCCTGGACGGACAGACTGCTTGGACGCTGTTGCCGCCAGGGGCAGCTGGGATGGCGAGCAACCCTCGAGGCTCCAGCTAAGGCCAGGAGTGCGGCCACAAGGGATAAAGGAAACCAGCAGCAGCCCTCTGCCCTGGACCTCCGCCCCACCCTGGCACGCCCTGGCACACCCGTGGAACTGGGGAGGCAGCCGAGAGGACGTGGCGCCTACTCAGAGGCCCAGCAGCCTCCCTGACCGGGCTGAGGGGCTTTCCATCGATGGGGGCCTCACCTCTCGCCCCCCAAGAATGGAGTCCGAGACCACACGCCGCGTCCTGTCGTCACCGGCACTGTCTCCCGCCGCACCGCGCGGGCCTCCCTGTGGAGGTGCAGAGGGGACACCCGCGGCCCAGGTGGTCAGACACCTGCCCTCCGCGGCCAGCAACAGAGGCCTGAGCACCGAGAGCCCCGCGCCGCAGGACACAGGTCCACAGAGCAGAAACGGGACACGGGCTCTTCCGAAAGGAGGCCCGTTCTACAAAGCGACAGTGAGATTTTTTTTCTTTTAATTGAGAATTAAAGCAAAAAGGCATTTCGATGCCACGCATACCTACGTGTCTCGGTGTGGCCCCAAAGGCACCAACTCGAAGTGGCCCCCAAAACGGGGCCCCTCACCAAGCCTGCTTCAGTTTCCTCTCCTACCAGGACTTCCCACAGCCCTTTTCCAAAGAGTTGTCACATCTCCCATCTCATTTCTATCCCCACAGGGGGTAGAAGGGAGGAAACTGAACTGGGCTTGCGCAACCTCCGTGACTAGCAAGCACTCAGCTCGGAACACTTGGGCACTGACACTCCTGGGATGGAAAACCAGTCCCAGCACCAGGCCCCTGGGACGGTCAGTCCTGAAGCCTGGGGAGGAAACAGCCTCTGCCCTGAGCAGTGGAGAGCCGGCCCCAGCCAGCTCCCACCCTACCTCACAGCCGGTGTGTCCCAGTGTGAGGGCAGCTGACACCACTAAAGGGCTTCACGGTTTCAGACTCGGACCTCAGGGTCATTACTCCACCTGATTCCCAGGCAACCCCAAGATGATGGTGTTGTTTTTAATCCCAATTTTTCAGAAGATGAAACTGAGGGTCAGAGAGGCAAAGTGCCAGTGCCAAACAGCAAGGAAGTGGGGAAGTCAGGGTTTGCTGTTCCCCCAAAAACTGCTGGCGGGGTATTGGATGCAAATCCCAGATCTGAGTTCACCAATGGGGGACTGTGCCACGGTGCAGGTCAGTCACAGGGAGAGGAGGATGTACGGAAAACACGAGCAAGTGCCATGATCTGCGTCTTTTGTCCTCAGGAGCAAGGACAGGCAGCAGCCATTCTGGGCTGCCCCAGGGCTCACCAGGTGTTTTCTGTTTCATTTTTAAAATCAAGCAAAAACCTTTCTAGCCAGGAACCCATTTTATCACACACTATTAAAAGAGGACTTATTTTTAAAAGAAACCCCCAGCTGATGGGAGGTTTTGGTGGTCTCGTCTATACTTTCCTCTGTTCTCAAACTTTTAGCCAACAAGAAGAGAAATAAAGTGGCAGACAATCGGATCGGCCATCTACTGCGCTAAACACTCCACATTTCCTTCCTGGTAACCAGGTGAGATGGGTGGAAGGCCTTGAGACCTCGTTTTAATGCTAAGCTTACTGCTGTAATATATGAGAATAAAACATTACTTTTATAGTGAGGTTAAAATATGGTCAAGTCATTCTTTCAAATCTAAAAGGGAAAAAAAAACCCTCTGTTAGTATTTTTTCCTTTATATTTATCTAATTATACCAAAAGTCATATAATACATTCTGCAAAGGAAAAGAACCTTGTCAGCTGTGACTTGAGCCAAACCAGCTCAAGGCGGGGTGCTCGGGATTGAGTCCTGCCTCGGAGCCTGCTCCCCAGGGCAGCAGTTTTCAAATAGGAACCCATGGGGGAGCTGCAGGGGCGCCAAGGCAAAGAAGTGTTTTCTAGATCAACAAGGCAAATGTCCATGCCTGAGTGTGTGTGCTGTCATTCACTGCTGGCAGGGGACTGAACTGGCTGAATCTCTATAGGAGACAATTTGGCAATAATTGTCAACATTAAAAATGCACATAGCCTGTAATCCAGCAAAAATGCCCTGTAATCCAGCAAAAATGCACATACCCTTTAATCCAGCAATTGCACTTCAGGCTTTTCCTGTTCAGAAATGTGTGCATGTACAACCTGGTGTCCTTATGAAGACATTCATTATGACAACATGTGCAGAAGCAAAAAGACTGGAGATAACCTAACTGCCCAGCTCTAGGAGGTTAAATAAATCACGTTACTCCTGTGGGATGGAATTCGTTGCGCCCATCCACAGGGCTCGCTGGGGAGGGAGCAGCGCAGCTGGGCCTGGAGGCTCTGAGACAGCGGCAGAGGGGGCAGCGCAGGAGTCTGCACACACTTTTGGGGGTAAGGAGATCTCTCAAAGGGATGCAAGGCGGGTAACAGTGGCTGTGGACTGGGGTGAGGTGGCCAGGGGAACTCGCTGTTCATGGTAAACCTTTCTTCCTGCTTTACAGAGTTAGACCATGTGCACGGTGAGCTCCTCAAAAACAAAGTTTAAAAAAGTTTGCATAGCAGTCAGCCTTTGCTTCTTCCCATTACAGAGCAGCTGAAATCAGAACAAGCCTTCCGCCAAAAGCAAACTGCAGGAAATAAAACATAGAAAAAATAAAATCGCTGTTGGAAGGTGTTAGGAGACAGTCAAGGCAGCCGGGGCCCGGGATGTCGGGAAAAGCTCCGTGAGCCTGACACAGTCTGCCCGTGTATGCCAAGGTCAGGGCCGAGAGGGGAGGCAGGGGCGTCGGCGAGAGGCTTCGGGGGCTGGAGAAACGGGGTTGGCGAGCCAAGGGTGCAGGGCAGGCAGGAGGAGAGGGGCTGCGATCCTGGGGAGACAACCACAGAAAAGCGGGCCTGACTTTCTGACCCGCTCCTCCCTGAAGGTGCGGCATGGGTGAGAGGCCCAGAGGCCAAGCAGAAAGCAGCAGCTAAGAGGCTAAACCAAGGCAGGGCGCAGCCGTCTCGTGGTCCTGGGGAGTTCAGGGTCCCCAAGAGCAGGACCAGCTGTTCAGTTAAGACACACCCCCCTGCCCAAACACACACCCACACACACAGGGCTATTTCCTAGGAGTAGGCACAAAACAGAGGCAGACCAGCTCTCATGGGGATGGAACCCGACACCATTCCTACGGCAGGCCCCTGTCTGCCCCTGCCCGTCAGCTGGAAGGAAAGGGAGTCCTCTCGGGGCGGAGACCAGAGGTTCCACCATTTTCACACACGAGATCCAGCCCGGGTGGTTTGGCACCACAGACACCACAAGGACGTGCTGTTTCCCTCGATCCGCCCCCGGGGCCGTGACCCGCTGGAAGCAGGGCCTGGTAGGAGGGGACTTCAGTTGAGGAGTGGCCGGCCTCGGTCAGGATGGGTCTAAATCCTATGACTGGAGACCTTTATAAGAAAACGAAATGCAGACACAGAGGAAGCCAGGGAATCCAGAAGAGAGGGACGAGGCCAGGAGGCCACCAAGGGCACTGCCAGATGACAGCAGAGCCCAGGACCAAGGACCACAGGCAGTTCTCAGGAAGAAAGATAGCCCTGACGCCACTTTGATTTCAACTTTTTCCCGGCCTCAAAACCATGAGCTAATAAATTCCCACTGTTTAAGCCAAGCGGTTGCATGGTATGTGCTTGAGCAGCCAGGAACCTAAAACTCTAGAAAACACTAAGAAAGGGCAGACATGCCAGGAGACGGGACCAAAACTCAGCAGAAACAAAGCAGACCCATCGGTATCCTAGATATAATGGTTGTCAGTCAGGGACTTTTAATTAAATGTTTAACATATTTTTAAAAATAAACAATAATATGGAGAATTTAGCCAGAGAACTGAAATCCATATTTTTAAATCAAATGGAAATTCTAGAACTGGAAAGAAATATAATAACTGAAATTAAAGTTTCAACAGATGAACTCAACGTAGATAGAGTCTGACAGCTGGCTTTTCAACAGAAATGACAGAAGGCAGAGGACAATGGAACAGCACCTTCAGAGTGCTGAAAGGAAAAGCCTGGCAACGGAGAACTCTAAATCCAGGAAAATGTCTCTCAAAAACTGAAAACAAAATAAGTACCTTTTCAGGCAATGAGAAATGGAGTGAACTTACTGCCACTAGAACTGCATCAAAAGAAATTGTAGGGTGGGCCACGGTGGCTCAGCAGGCAAGAATGCTCACCTGCCATGCCAGAGGACCCGGGTTCGATTCCTGGGGCCTGCTCATGTAAAAAAAACAAAAAACGGAAAAAGAAATTGTAAAGAAAATTCTTCAAGAAGATGGAAGCATAGAAATGAACGAATGGAGAACTATGAAGAAGATAAAAATGAGGGTAAATGTAAATGCATATTAACTATATGAGGTATAATAATAATGTCCTATGAGGCCTGAAATATAAATTGAATCAAATATATTACAACAACAGCCAAAAGAGTAGCAGAGACGGGTGCCGAGTGGTTTAGTGGTAGAATTCTTACCTGCCATGCAGGAGACCTGGGTTCGAGTCCGAGCCCACCCACCACCTCCAGCCATCCACGCCCCCCCCCCACAAAAAAAGTGGTGGGAAGACAGGAGAAGGGGTGTTCAATGAAATTAAAGTGTGGTGAGGCCCTTGCATTGTGACTGAAAAGATAAAACTGCTAACTCGGGAGATCTGCAAACGTGCTTTAATTGAAATTTACATTACTTGATTTTTGAAAGATATTTTGATATATTTTGCAAATTACACATCATTCTCAAACACATCAGAATTTTGACCACATGCTAGGTCAAAAGTCAAGTTCCAAAAACTTTCCCAAAGGACTGAAATCATATAGAACATGTCCTTCGACCACAGAATTATCACAGAAATCAATAATAAAAAGGTAACTAAAAAAACTATCTCCACATACTTAGAAATTAATCACTGCATTTCTAAATAACCTGTGGATCAAAGATACCTCAATGGAAATGAGAAAATATTTTGAACTAAATGACAAAGAAAAAATGACCTATCAAAACTTAAGGGATAGGGCGGTGCAGCGGTGGCTCAGTGGCCGAGTTCTTGCCTGCCATGCCGGAGACCCGGGTTCGATTCCCGAAGCCCACACATGTCAAAAAAAAAAAAAAAAAACCCACAAATAAATAAATAAATAAATAAACTTAAGGTTTAAAACTAGAGCTTTGTAATGATGGAAATTGAAAGCATTAAATACATGTTTAGAAAAGAAGGGTTGAACATTTAATTATCTAGGTTCCATCTCAAGTAAGTAAAAAATGAACAGCAAATTAAACCCAAAGAAAATAGAAGAAAATGCTAAAAGTAAAAAAGCATAAATCAACGAATTATATAAAAAAATAAAAGTGCAAAAGAAAAGCAACAAAGATAAATTGTGGTTCACTGAAAAGGCTAAAACCTTGAAAACAAACCAAAAAAACCTTAGCAAGACCAAGTAAGAATAAACACAAAAGGCACAAATTACAAATAACAGTAATGAAAAAAGGAAGAGAACCACAAATCCCACAGAAATAACAATAAAAGGAATTTATTAGAAATGACATTATAGCAAAAACTTGAAAACATAGATGAAATGGGCAAAAAACAAAACAAAAAACCAGAACTTTCCAAAACTGACACAAAAAGAAATGTGAAGTCTGAACAGCCTTATGGTTTATCCCATGAAGACAAGTCCCGCCCCAGAGGGTTTCGCGAGTGAATTCATTTAAGGAATAAACCAAATCTTCCTCCAGCTCTTCCAGGGGTTAGAAAGAGGAAACATTTCCCATTATTTCCTGAGGCCAGCACAGCCTCAAACCCAAACCTGTGAAGGACGTGGAAAGAAAGGGAAGGGACAACCGGTCCTGCTCATGGACACAGCCACAGGAACCCTAAGGAACAACGAGCAAATCGGAACTGAAGGGTGGGGGGGGCAGCACTCCAGACCCCCCATGGCAACAGCGCTTCAGCACGCCCCTGGGAGCTCACCCTTGAAACAGTCTCTCAAAGATTTTATCATCATCTTCACTTTAAATAGAGGGAAACTGAGGCTCACAGAGGTAAGCCCGGTCAGAGCTGGGCTGGAAACCCACATTTCACCCCATCGACGTTTACTGACGCAGCCAGCCCCGTCCCCGCCTCCTGCCCCCTAGCGGGGGCCGCCCTCCTGCCAGCCGGGGTTGGGGGATCCCTGGGCCGCGGGCACCCCAGGGGTGGCGGACCTGCCCAGAGGGAGCGCGGGCCCGGGCGCTGGAAGAGGGCCTCAGGGACGCGCCCTCCGACCTGCCACCGCCTTTCCGAGCTCGACAGGCTGCGAAGCACGGCCGTTGGTCCCCACCCGACTCTCCGGGCCCCTGCGAGACCCCTCTGCGGGCGAAGCAAGCAAGCTCCAAGGGGCAGAGGTCTACACAGAGCGCGCCGGCCCCGGGCTGGGGACAGGCCTTACTCACCACCCAGGCCCTACCACGCACCCCCGGTGCGACGTCAGCCGCCCTGGACTACACAGCGAGGCGCACACCGCCAACGGACGGGCTGAGGAGCCGGCAAATGCTCCACAAAAACGCCACCCAGCCTAGCTAATTAAAGTGCACTGCCTTAAAAAATAAATACATAATGAAGTGCATGGCCTTAAAATGCAGAGAATCCAAGAGCGATGCCTGTGCAAGATGACAGATCAGATGCAAACAAGAAACAAGATGATTTAAAAAGAAAAAACGGGGACGGAAGGCATCGACGTGGCCAGTGAAGCAGGGGTCTGTAAATACATTCCCAGCAGCAGCGCCCTGATGTCACGGGCTCACAGGGACCAAAGGGGGGTGGAGAGATGACTTCCTCAGGGAGAAGGTCAGGGAACCCCATCTAGGACCTGCCTTCTCAAAGAGACCAGCCCAAGATCCAGCCCAGAAGCTTCCAGCTCCCACCGGAACCACAGAGAGCTAGAAGTGCCCAGGGCAGAGGCCAGGTGGCGCAGTGGGTACCTTCAACTAGCACTGCCTGGAGAAGGTGAGTCCTGCCCTCAGGACCCCCTTCAGGCCCAGGGCTTTGGGGAGGGGCCCCGAAACTCCAGCCTGTCCCCCCGAGTGGCAGGGTCTGTGACGGCAGCACCTTCGGGGAACCCGGGGTAGGCAGAACCCCCTCCCAACCACACAGCGGTCAGTTCCCAGCGGGGAGGAGCCCTGGGGTTTGTTTTTGAAGGGGAAATAAACCCATGGAGTACAGGAAATTGGTGGGTGTCATTTCTGGAGACCTTCAAAAAGCATCTGAGATGAAACCAGACCAAAAACTACTTAACAGCCTGAGTCATGAGAACTGGGAGGGCCATTCAGCGGTGGATTAGTCTGGACAGCAGCCAGTAAGCGGAGAGCAGACAGCCAGGCACTGCTCCGGATGGAGAAATGTCAACGGGGGCCCCCCAAGGACCGGCTGGTTTTCCTTCTTGACAAAAGACTTAGGATGGGTAGCAAGCGGGACACTGCCCTGTGGGGCGCTCCTGTGGAGGGGGGAGGCGAGGGAGGTAGTAGGGGGAGGTGAGGGAGGTAGTAGGGGGAGGTGAGGGACGTGAGGGTCTTGCGAGGCTGTGGGAGCAGCCGAGACCCTGCCTGCCCCGCAGAGCCCCCCACGGAGCACAGTCCCCCCGGGAGGGGCTGAGGTTGACCAGGAGGCAGAGGGAGTCAGAGGAGTCATCACTTGAGGTGATGCTGGGGAGAGAAATAATGAAAAACAAACAAACAGAAACTTTCCACCTGAGAAAGGAAATGCAGCAGGTCACTGCGAGGGAGTCCGGCGGCTCTGGAAGCTCCCGAGGCCCAGGTGAGGCTCGCATGGGCCGGGAGCCCGGGGGGCGGGCGGGGTCACCTGGCCAGGGGGGTGGGCCACACCTGCTGCCCAGCGTGCATCTCCCTCCGCAGGCCCCAGCCCCGCACTGAGCTCGGGGTCCCAGCCGCCCCAGGCCCAGGGCCGCCCCCAAGGAGCCCGAGGGCCCCGAGGCTCACCTGCTGCTGGCTCTGCTCCTCCAGGTTCATCTTCACCTCCAGGGACTGGCGGGCCTCCAGGAAAGCTTTGCGGTGCTTGCGGTCCGTCATGTAATAGGACATGACACCGACGATGATGGCGCACAGGTAGAGGAAGACGTTGGCCAGGATCTGGACCCCGGGGGAGACAGAGGACAGTGGTGAAGGCACAGCGTCCGGAAAGGGGACAGAGGGCGGGGGCCCCAAAACCAAAGCCCTGTGTGCAGGCGGTCCAGGGAGGCCCGGGCGGGTGGGACAGGTGGGTCCCTGGGCCAGACCCTGCCACGCTCGCCAAGGATGGGTGGAGGGCGTGAGGGGTCTGCCAGGCTCCCACGAGAGCCTGGGGGCTGGGGCAGCAGCTGCGGCCCACGTGTGTCCCCCCCACCCCCCTACCCTCCCCTACCCCCGCCCAGCTGCCTGCAGTCACCCGTTTCATCCATTTGTGCACCCAGTGTCCATACAGAACCCATGCTTAGGAGGCGCTCTGGGGTGCCGTGCTGCATGTGGGCTGATGGGCGGTCATGCTTCCTGCATGCAGCTGGGTCCGATCCCTGGGGCTTGCGCGCCACCCCTACCCCCACCCCCACATGTCCCCTGGCGAGGGGCTGGCCGGTCTCCCAAAGGGAAGTGGGTGTGGGGCCTGAGCCGTAACCCTGCACTGGCACAGAGGGCTTCCTGGGCATCAGGCACCTCTGCCCTGCCTCCATCCCAGGCCCCCTACAGCCCCCCAGCTGCCCAGGGTCCACTCCCTAACCCCTGCCTCCTGCTGGGGCCTGACCATCAGACCTCATCGGATTCTGGCTCCAGCAGCTGCCGGCTTGGACCCTGGATCCTGGACCCTGGCAGGACCCCATTTGGAGCTCGGACCAGCTACTAATCCCCCCCAGGTCTCTAAGACCACTGCCCATGAGCCTTCTCACCGCAGGCAGCTGTACCCCCTTCCACCTGGCCCTGGCTCCCCAGGTCCTGCTGGGGGCAGGACGGGCACCTCCCCTGCGGGGGCTGGTTTCCCAGGGCAAGTGTACAGTTGAGAAGGGGGAAGGAAGCAGAAGAATTTCTTACTTTCCGGCTTTAGGGAGAGAAAAGTTGGTCCAGGGACACCGTATAGATTGAGGGTGAGTGAAGGGCGCAGGGAGGTCAGTTTAGATTGTTAAACAGGATGGTTCAGCGGGCGGGTGGGGGGGTTGGTGCTGACACTCGTCTTCCCAGAACTCTTGGTTGCACCTCATCCCCTCCAGGCTGATCAATTCTAACCACTAAGGACCCCTCTTTCCCCTGCAACACACCCCCCCACCCCGACCCCAGTACAATGGTCCCAGCACTGAGCCCAGAGGGCACCCGATAACGACCCCTGACTCCATGAACGAATGGGTGCATGCACGTGGCACCCGGCGGGACGTAAAGTCACCGGGCAGGGGCACGAGCTCCTCAGTGGCCGCAGCGTCCACAACGCGCTAAGAGCCTAGGCGGCCCCCATCTGCACCGCCCGTGGATCAGCTCCCACACCTCCCGCAGGGGGCCTTCCCCCCTCTGGTCATCAGCAGCGCTGGCCTCGGGCCACTGACTCATGGGATCAGCCGACAGGACAACTGGCTAATTAATCTAGATAACTGGAAACACCTAAGAGCTGCCAGCTTCTGCTCGGTTCAGACAAAGCAAATCAAACAAGCCACACGCTGGGGCTCCCAGCCAGGGCCCCGCCCAGGGCCAGGAACTGCAGTCCAGGTGCCACCCTCCAGCAGGGACGGGTGGCCTTGGAAGTCCCTGCCCACCACACCAATTTCGAGTGGCGAGGCTGGGCCCGCTGAGCCCAGGCAGGGTCCAGACACAGGAGCCCGGGTGGGAGGAGGGTCCAGGCTCACAGGATTGAGTGCTGGGGCCACGAGGGCAGCAGCACTTAGAGCAGAAGCCAGGCATCTGGGCCCCCCACATGCCCAGCCGCACTTTTGCACAAAGGCCACCCAGGGGCCAGGGGCCTGCCTCTGGCCACAAACAGTCTCAGCTGTCACAAGCTGAGGAGAGAGCTCTGCACCCTGGAATATTCCTGTCTCTCCCTCCTTTCCACCCACCCCTTAACCCGCCTCAGGCCCTGCCAGCCAGGCCCCCTCAGGGGACAGAAGGGATGGGCTCTGTAAGCGCCCAGCTGGTACAGGAATTACTGTTAGCAGTCCTCAGGGTGTCTGTCTACGAAAAAACAGACCTGATGCGCAGTCATTCAGAAAGCAAACATGGCACGAAAGCTTCAAACCGATCACAACCAAAGATTACAAAGAGGGATTGAGGTTTGGCTTATGTCTGGTGGCTCTCTATGCAGGACAGCATTTCTGTCGTTGGACTATGTGTATTTAAAAGTAAAATCCACATCTGCACTTCACCTGTGGTATGGTACAGAAAATAAACTCAGGAGGGGCCTGGATTTTGGCTCTGCCACTTGCTACCTGGGACCTTCCAAGCCAGGGAACCTGTCTGACCTTCAGTGTCATCGTTTACGGACTGAGGGGTGGATGGACTCACAGCTAAGGCCTCACAGGTCCCAGCACTGTCTGCTCCTTTTCACTTCTGAGGGCCAAGGATGGGATTTGAGGAGACCTGCAAAGCTGTCTCGGGCACAGCCAGACTAAAGGGACAGTCCTGGGCTGGCCAGCGAGCCCCACACCTGTGGGCTCCTGAGCAGTGCAGTCGAGGCACCCCACCCTCTTCCCGCTTTCTTGGTCCACGTCGGCTCCGAGGAGGCCGGGGATGTAGGACCTGAAGGGCCTGCCCAGGCAGGGGGCTCCAGGCGCCTCCCACTGAGCTCACTGTTTCCAGACACTGTTCGGGGGCCCCAGGCCTTGGGTTTCTTAGCTCACCAGTCATCTAGATCGGCTGTGGCTGAGCAGGACGGCGCCTCTGCCCTACCCCAAAGGAACTCCAGGCTCACTCTGCAGAAGGAAGGTTCTGGGGTGACCAGACACTGCTGCATGGGTGATGGAAGGGGCTGTGGGCACACGCGCCCAGGGGTCCCTGGGGGGACAGCAGCACAGTGGGCTCCACCCTGGGGGGGGGGGCACAGCAAATCTCTCGAAGAGCCCCTGGTGATGCTCAGCGCAGCCAGCACCGGGACCCTCTCTCTTGGCCTCAGTTTCCCTGCATGTACCATCACCTCAGGGGCGCAGCATGACACCCTCAGCTACGGGCCCCCACCTGTCAGCACCCCCTCATTTCAGCTTCACGACCACCTGTGAATGCAGTGACGGAATTCCAATTCGGGTTTCCAGACTTATGCAAGGTCTCAAAACTGGAGGACAAGGCCCCTCCCGGCACCCAGATCCTGCTATGCTGTGGCTCAGATCCCCACCCTAGAAGCACGCCTTGGGTTACTAATTTACATACATGTAACCCCACTTTTTTCCAGAAAGGATATCAGGCATTTTTTAAAAACTAAAACTCAGAAACTGTCATGAAGACAGCAGCCACAGAGCCCTTCCACATGGACTGTACACGTTTTTAATTGGAAGTGGAGACATCTATGGTTTTCCGCAGCTTCCGTACATAATGGGGTCATTATCTTTAAGCTCTTGAAACTCATAAATTTCTGGCTTCATATTTGTAAGAGTGCATCTCCCTGGCAGAGGGCACCCCCCCATGCTTGCAGGAACAGCCATGGCTGGGGGGGTGGAGGGTGACGGGGGGTGACAGGACTGGCAGGGCTGTGGGGTCCCCACCGTCCTCTCATTTTCCCAAAACAAACCAGTAATTGTTGCTTCTCTAGTATGGGTGCTGCAGATGAGGGGGGTGCGCACATGAGCGGGAACGCGCTCAGTTCACTATGACAACGGCCTTCTCCAAGCCGGCGCCCCTGCCTGGAGGGATTTTGCGGGGCTCCCACCCCCAGCGCAGGAGGGGGCGGCCTTGGGGAACTGTCCCTGCCCGTCAGGGCTGCCTCCCTGCGCCTGGGCCGCGGGGTGGGTGCACAGTGCGGCAGGGCCGCCCCTCCCGCCTCCGGCCCTGCAGCTCGGGGGACCCCCTTCCCCCAGCCCCCCCCACACGCTGGGCTTCGCCCCTCCCCGGCTCTCTGGAAGCGACTGACCCCCAGCCCGGAGTCCCCAGAGCCCATCTCGGGCCTTGCTGTCACCAGGTGCCCGGGAGCCCACGGCCGTGGGCAGGACCGATGCGCGTGGACCCGGCCCCCAGGGCGCCCCCCGCCCAGACTCCCCAGCCTCTGACCCGCCGCCAGGAGGCCCAGCCTTCCAGCCCCCCTCCTTCCAACGCGGCCCTCGCCGCCTCCGCTTCTGTTAGTGCCCCCCCAACCCCCCCACCCCCATGAACAATGAGGAACGATAAACATGGGGATGAGGCTTGGACACGCCTGGGCGGACCCCCAGCTAGGGCAGGGCAGAGGGGGACAGAGTGGACAGGGGGTGCAGAGAGAGTTCCCAATGACGGCCCGGCCAATGGGGATGGGGGTGGGGCCCGCTGCACCAAAGACCTGGGGCCTCCAGGGGGCGGGGTGCCACCCCCCCACCCCCCCTTCTGCCCCCTCCCCTGCAATTATCAAGGCTCCCCTCCAGGTGCGGTTCCTGCAGCTGATGCCCACAGGCAGCCTCCCAGCGGGAGAAGGGGCCTCCCCAACAGACCGACAGACCGCAAGGGGTCGGGGGAAGCCGCTGCCCCAGCCGGCGCCTGCAGCCGGAGACTCTCTCTGCTGACAGAGGGGCCCAGCCAGGCGGTCTCTTTATTTGTAGATTTTTAAAATGTTTTCCTAAATCTAAACTTATCTTCTGTAAATAACTCATTTTGAAAAGACTGTTTTTTTAACATGACAATTTTAAAATGTTGAATAAAATGAATCTCCCAAGTGGCTAAACATTCAGACTAAGGCTGCGTCTAACCCAAGCGGGCCCAAGAGTGTTTACGATACTCCAGGCCAGAACTGCAGCTGTGAGAAAATTCCCCGACAGGCACATTTTCCATCGGCCCACGGCGGGCAGGGGCTGCTCCAAGCAGGGCCCTGAGAGGGAAGCCACCCCACAGGAAGCAGGAGGGTCACCTCTTCCCACAGGCTCAGGCTAGCCTGAGGATTCCAGAACATTCCAGAACTGGGCAGGTGAAACAGAGGGAGAGACAACTGCTCCTGGGTGTCAGGGTTGGCTGGAGGCCATGCTCAGGGGCCTCAGGTGCCCGCTACCTGGGGCAAGTCTGCACTGGAGCCCCTCGTCATTAAAACTTACTTAAATGTTTTGGAAAACCTCCCCAGGGAGCTGTCGGGCTGGAAGGAGCAGGGGAGAAGTTAGCTCCAAAGGCAGCTCCTACCCCAGAGCCTGCCGTGACCACCAGACAGTGGGGGGAGGCTCCCCACCTCCAGAACCCAGCTCTCTGCAGACCCTCGGAGGGGTCACCTGCAGTGGCTCCATCCCAGCTGGGATGTCCCCTCCGTCCCGGACCCACCCACCCACCCGCTACACTTTCCTGTTTGAAGATCCTGCAGCGAATTACCTGCATTTAACATTCTCTGCTCTCTTTTTCGCTTATTGATGGGTCGGTGTCCCTGGCTAGAAAGCAAGCTCCGTGGGGATGGGGGCTTCGATTGCACTCCTCGCTGACGGCCCTGGGCGCGGGGGGGGGTCTTCATGGGGTGGGCGGGTGCAGGAGCCGAGTAGGCCCAGCCGAGACGAGCCCCTGCCCAGCACGGTGGCCCCGGGACGCCTCTCCCCTGCTTCCTCACCCTCCTGGCAACCCTGGAGGCAGGAGTGGTCACCTGGGACCCCACCTAGCACAGGTCTCGGCAGAAAAGAAGTTCTTAATGACTCTTCTTCTTCCAGGAGAAGGCAAATGGGTGCCTATTAATACAGCAGCATAAGACTTTAATGGAATTTTACAGAAGGCTTCAAATTCATCATCTTATTTGCATGTCACCAGGGTTAGGCGGGGCAAGGTTTTGTGATTCTCACTTTGTAGATGATGAGCTCCCCGGGGGGGCACAGCACCCAGTTAGCACCTGGAACACCTAGGCAGTGGACGGGAGAGGCATAAGGCCTTAGACAGTGGGCAACACCATGTGGGGCCCTGAGCAAATCTGGGGATCGCTCTGCCTTTCAAGAGATGTTGTGTGTCCTCCTATAAACACACCTCACTGAGGGCTCGAGCTCAGGGGTGCTGCTCACATGCCCCTCCCAGCTGGGCCTTTGTCAGGTGCCCACCACATGCCTCAGAAGAAATGGACCTTGTGGTAGTTAGAATCAGGTGTCAACTTGGCCAGGTGAAGGTGCCTAGTTCTATTGCTGTGGACGTGAGCTGATGGCATATGAACCTCATCTGTTGCTGATTACATGTGCAGCCGGCTAGGAGGCGTGCCTTCTGCAATGAATGATGTCTGATTTAAAAGGCTGGTGCTTGAATGAGAGAGCTCAACGTAGCACAGCCCAAGCAGCTCAGCCTATCTCATATTCATCTCAGCACTCAGCAGCTCAGCCCAGGCTTTTGAAGATGCAGAAAGGAATCATCCTGGGGAAAGTTTTTGGAACCCAGAGGCCTGGAGAGAAGGCCAGTAGAGATTGTCCTGTGCCTTCCCATGTAAGAAAGAACCTCTGTTGAAAGTTAGCTGTCTTCACTCTGAAGAACTATAACTTAACTAAATAAATCCCCTTTTATTGAAAGCCAATCTGTCTCCGGTGTTTTGCATTCCCGCAGCTAGCAAACTAGGACAGACCTCGAGAAGCTTCCTACTTATTTTATCTCTTGTGCATGTCTCTGCTAAAAGGCATCCAATGTTCATTACATTGTAGGACATGTAGGACAGGCATCGGACCTCCTTGACCTGTTGTCCAAGGTCCTTCACGAGCCTGAACAGCTTCTCAGGTTGTGCAGTGCACAACCCCGGGGGCACAACTCACACAGACCCTGGCGTGGTGGCTGCCCCTGAGATGAGGACCATGGTACCGTGACCACCAGCCTTCAGTGTCCCTCTGTTACCTGAGCTCTGGCCATTGGCCACCAGGCGCCCTCACCCCAGCACAGTGAGCCTGTAAGGAGATGTGCTCTTTGGGGCTCTGAGCTCCACCGGGAACATCCTGCCCTCCCCACCTGAGGGAGCCCCCAGGCTGTGTCTTCACCCCAGCAAACACTTAGCACCACACCTGGCTCCTGAACGGCCCCCAGGGAATGGCAGTTGTTATTACTACTCCAAGATCCAGCTCCAACGCCCCTGCATGATCCCCCTAACGGAAAAATTTATTCATTCATTTACCCAAGAATTTACTTTGTGAATGCCCACCCTGTCCCAGAAAGGCGCTGTGCACTTAGCAGTGGAGAAGGCAGAAAACTCCTTGTTCTCAGCATGATTCTAGTAACAGTAGCCAAAGAATAAACAATAATAAATAATTCAATAATATCAGTGCTCAGCAGAGAGTAAATAGATAGAAATTGACCAGGTGGGTGCTTTAGATAGGGTGGCAAAGGAAATGATCAGCTACAATTCTTCACTCGCCTGTAGAATATCACACAGCCACACCCTGGCCATAGTATCACAGTAAGTGAAGTGTTTTTCCCTCCTGCTGACTCTGACCATGTAACTTGCTTTGGCCAAAGGGATGTTGGCACATATGATACGAACAGATTTTTGAAATGCACTTGCAAGATTGGCTTCTCCTCTTGTGCTTTTACCATCGCCACAAGAAAAATATGCATCAAGTAGCTCACGGGTACAGCAGAATGACAGAACTGAACCCAACTTACAGCTAGGAGCCAAACCCAGCAGAGCCCAGCCTAGATCAGCCAAACCCCAGTCAACCCACAGATGCATGAGCGAGAAATGGGCGTGATTATAAGCCGTTGAGTCTCAGGTTGTTTGTTACACAGCATTAGGTAGAAATAGCTGACTGACACAGGTGATTAGGAAGATTTCCCTTATGCAGTACCATTTAAACTGACCCAAGAAAAAATCAGAAGGAAGAGGATCCCGGATGGAAAAGAAACTAGTGCAAAAGCAAGAGAACACAATGCTCTTTTTCCATGAGACCCTCACAGCACCAAGGCAGGTCCTTCCCTCCATATACCAAAGCCCCTGTACATGTCTCCCCGACAAAGATGCAATAAGCACCAGAGGTTAGCGTATGTCTCTTACAGTTGTAGCCCCAGGGCCTGGCATGCAGCAAGAGTTAGCTGCATGCAAGGCCATGGAAGGAGAAAGAAGCCCAAAGAACACCTCATGCCCCCACCAAGGCAGTCCCCTGTCTACCTGTTCCACTTGAACCCAGGGATTATCCACTTGCAGTCCATGGACTGGGTTTTGGGGGGCATTGGTGGACCTCTAAAACCAGGGGCAAAAACATTATGTTTTGCCCTTTTCCAAGGAGGTAAGTCTATTGCCTTCAGTGGTTTCTCAAAAGTGTCTTTATTCCCAGGTGACCAAGAACCACAAACTAATCACGAGCTCCCCTCTCCTCTAGTCGTTTCACTGCAGAAGCAGAAAAGAGCTGGTCATAGCATTTTGTATCTTCTCTTTCTCCAGGCCAAATAGTTCCAATTCTCCTTAAAGGATCCCATTTAAACCCTTTAATGTTCGTCTTCAGATGCTTTTCTAAACCGTGGTCAATCCCACCCTCTGCAGTTCTCAGGGCTGGCAGACACGGTCTGGGTCCTGCCGATCTATGGAGGTGAAGAAGCTTCTGGTGAACAGAGGAGGAAAGGCTGGTTCCGAGGGGGAGGAGGCAGGTCTGCAAAGGCCCCTGAGAGGGAGAGTAAAACGAGCTGGGCACACAGTTCTGGGTTTTCACACCATCTGAAATCATGGAGCTTTTATACGTCAGAAAACAGATTCTGGATAACAAAGAAAATTTAAAACCATTTTCCAAAGAATGCCTAATGTGAAAAATGAAGGAGAAGCAAAAACAATAAACTACGCACCTATGAGAATAGTCAGTATGACAGCACAATCCACGCATCCGGCTCATGTTTCCTTACTCTGAGTGATGGTAGTAATATTTATGCCATAAATTTCCTAACTTTCTGGGATGACCTTGACTGAACTTGAAAACAAATGTACCAGCCCAGGGGAAGCGGAATATATAATCTGGAGATGGAGGAAGATTTTAAGAATTCCAGAAATATCATCATCACACAAACTTGACGTGGAATTCTGAAGAGAAGGTCACTGATTACACAAAAGCCCCAGAACCTTATCCCCTCACATACGTACCCACAGGACAGAGCAAACCCTGTGGGATTCGAGGACTCCCCATCTTTCACTTGAGAAAATGACTCAGATCTTGAGATAAAATTTTTTGCACATTCTCTGCATCCTTCTACGTCCTGAGTCATAGCTCCCTTCTCGGGGACTCAACCGCCCTTTCTGCTCTCCCTTGCTGCATCCTGTGGGAGCTCAGCAGTCCTCGCACGGCATTCCCAGGGGCACCAGAGATCTTTTTTTTCAGCCACTAGTTCTAACTCAGTCTCTCAATGATGATTCCTTAGTTGCTGAAAAGCCATGTTTTAATCTAAATCCCATTTCATAAAGGCAGAATAATCCCTATTCAATACTGTATGTTTGAAACTGTAATCAGATCATCCCCCTGGAAATGTGATTTAATCAAGAGTGGTTGTTAAACTGGATTAGGTAGAGGCATGTCTCCACCCATTTGGGTGGGTCTTGATTAGTTTCTAAAGTCCTATAAGAGGAAACATTTTGGAGAATGAGAGATTCAGAGAGAGCAGAGCAGAATGACATAGCCATCAGAAGCAGAGTCCACCAGCCAGCGACCTTTGGAGATGAAGAAGGAAAATGCTTCCTGGGGAAATTCATGAAACAGGAAGCCTGGAGAGAAAGCTAGCAGATGACGCCGTGCTCACCATGCGCCCTTCCAGCTGAGAGAGAAGCACTGACTGTGTTCGCCATGTGCCTTCTCACTTGAGAGAGAAACCCTGAACTTCATCGGCCTTCTTGAACCAAGCTAGCAAACTGGAACAGTTGCCATTTTCTAGGTCAGTGTCTCTCAACCAGGCCCATCAGCATCCTGGGGAATTTGTTAAAAGTGGAGGTTCCTCCCATTCAAGGTGGCGGAGTGAGATGACTCAGGGTCCATCACTACAGAAGGTTTGAACAACCAACAAGAACTGGCAGAATGCCTTTCTCAAAGCCCCAGGAAGCAGTTCAAGGACCGCAGTAATACGGTATGCCAGTTTGAATCTGTTGTGTACCCCAGGAAAGCCATGTCCTTTAATTCTCATTCAGTATTATGGGGTGGAATCTTTTTTATTGTTTCCATGGAGATGTGACCTATAGGATGTAAAATTCAAGCTCCCCAGTAACTACAAAGAAAATACGGGAGTATACAGAAGCTCACAGAGAAAGAAATTAGAGTACAGGTTTTCAGGGGGTGGGGGCTGGTGGATGCATAGGGGTGTGGGGTTTCTATTTGGGGAGATGGTAGTGAGGGATCACAATATTGTGTGATTAATCCCAGTGGATGGTGTGCGAGGGAGTAGGTGAGATGGGAAAGTTTATGTTGTATACATGCTCCTGCAATTTTTTTAAAAAGAGCAACTAAAAAGTCAATGACAATTAAATGCAATTTACATCATCCTGGATGGTCTGAAGGGCCCATCTCTGATACTAAGGAATAGGACCACACCTCACCAACTGTTCCCCAGAGAACTAGAACACAGCCTAAAAGTCAGGGGACATTTGCTGAGCACCTGAATCAACAGCAACGAGACTGCCTGTCTCTCTACTACTTTTTAAATTCTATATATCATTTACCTCTGCTCTAATCGTTGTTATTTCCTTCCTTCTGCTCACTTTGGGGTTAGTTTGCTCTTCTTTTTCCAATCCTTACAGTTTTGAGGTGAGGACTCTGATTTGAAGTCTTTCTTCTTTTTTTAACATAAACATTTAGAGCTATAAATTTCCCTCACAGCACTGCCTTTGCTGCATCCCATAAGTTGTGGTAGGTTGTATTTTAATATTCATTCGCCTCTAAATATTTCATAATTTCCTTTGTGATTTCCTCATTCAGGTTTTTTTTAGCCCATTCATTTTTTTTGTTTGTTTGTTTTTTTATTAATTAACAGAAAAAAAGAAATTAACCCAACATTTAGAAATCATACCATTCTACATATACAATCAGTAATTCTTAACATCATCACATAGATGCATGATCATCGTTTCTTAGTACATTTGCATCGGTTTAGAAGAACTAGCAACACAACAGAAAAAGATATAGAATGTTAATATAGAGAAAAAAATAGAAGTAATAATAATAAAAAAAAAAGACAAACAACCAAACAGACAAAAAAAAAAAGAACCTATAGCTCAGATGCACCTTCATTCAGCGTTTTAACATAATTATTTTACAATTAGGTATTATTGTGCTGTCCATTTTTAAGTTTTTGTATCTAGTCCTGTTGCACAGTCTGTATCCCTTCAGCTCCAATTACCCATTATCTTACCCTGTTTCTAACTCCTGCTGGGCTCTGTTACCAATGACATATTCCAAGTTTATTTTCGAATGTCCGTTCACATCAGTGGGACCATACAGTATTTGTCCTTTAGTTTTTGGCTGGACTCACTCAGCATAATGTTCTCTAGGTCCATCCATGTTATTACATGCTTCATAAGTTTATCCTGTCTTAAAGCTGCATACTGTTCCATCGTATGTATATACCACAGTTTGTTTAGCCACTCGTCTGTTGATGGAGATTTTGGCTGTTTCCATCTCTTTGCAATTGTAAATAACGCTGCTATAAACATTGGTGTGCAAATATCCGTTTCTGTCTTTGCCCTTAAGTCCTTTGAGTAGATACCCAGCAATGGTATTGCTGGGTCGTATGGCAATTCTATATTCAGCTTTTTGAGGAACTGCCAAACTGCCTTCCACAGTGGTTGCACCATTTGACATTCCCACCAACAGTGGATAAGTGTGCCTCTTTCTCCGCATCCTCTCCAGCACTTGTCATTTTCTGTTTTGTTGATAATGGCCATTCTGGTGGGTGTGAGATGATATCTCATTGTGGTTTTGATTTGCATTTCTCTAATGGCCAGGGAAGTTGAGCATCTCTTCATGTGCCTTTTAGCCATTTGTATTTCCTCTTCTGAGAGGTGTCTGTTCAAGTCTTTTTCCCATTTTGTAATTGGGTTGGCTGTCTTTTTGTTGTTGAGTTGAACAATCTCTTTATAAATTCTGGATACTAGACCTTTATCTGATATGTCATTTCCAAATATTGTCTCCCATTGTGTAGGCTGTCTTTCTACTTTCTTGATGAAGTTCTTTGATGCACAAAAGTGTTTAATTTTGAGGAGCTCCCATTTATTTATTTCCTTCTTCAGTGCTCTTGCTTTAGGTTTAAGGTCCATAAAACCGCCTCCAGTTGTAAGATCCATAAGATATCTCCCAACATTTTCCTCTAACTGTTTTATGGTCTTAGACCCAATGTTTAGATCTTTGATCCATTTTGAGTTAACTTTTGTATACGGTGCGAGATATGGGTCTTCTTTCATTCTTTTGCATATGGATATCCAGTTCTCTAGGCACTATTTATTGAAGAGACTGTTCTGTCCCAGGTGACTTGGCTTGACTGCCTTATCAAAGATCAAATGTCCATAGATGAGAGGGTCTATATCTGAGCACTCTATTCGATTCCATTGGTCGATATATCTATCTTTATGCCAATACCATGCTGTTTTGACCACTGTGGCTTCATAATATGCCTTAAAGTCAGGCAGCACGAGATCTCCAGCTTCGTTTTTTTCCCTCAAGATGTTTTTAGCAATTTGGGGCACCCTGTCCTTCCAGATAAATTTGCTTATTGGTTTTTCTATTTCTGCAAAATATGTTGTTGGGATTTTGATTGGTACTGCATTGAATCTGTAAATCAATTTAGGTAGGATTGACATCTTAACCATATTTAGTCTTCCAATCCATGAACACGGTATGCCCTTCCATCTATTTAGGTCTTCTGTGATTTCTTTTAGCAGTTTTTTGTAGTTTTCCTTATATAGGTTTTTTGTCTCTTTAGTTAAATTTATTCCTAGGTATTTTATTCTTTTAGTTGCAATTGTAAATGGGATTCGTTTCTTGATTTCCCCCTCAGCTTATTCGTTACTAGTGTATAGAAATGCTACAGATTTTTGAATGTTGATCTTGTAACCTGCTACTTTGCTGTACTCATTTATTAGCTCTAGTAGTTTTGTTGTGGATTTTTCCGGGTTTTCGACGTATAGTATCATATCGTCTGCAAACAGTGATAGTTTTACTTCTTCCTTTCCAATTTTGATGCCTTGTATTTCTTTTTCTTGTCTAATTGCTCTGGCTAGAACATCCAACACAATGTTGAATAATAGTGGTGATAGTGGACATCCTTGTCTTGTTCCTGATCTTAGGGGGAAAGTTTTCAATTTTTCCCCATTGAGGATGATATTAGCTGTGGGTTTTTCATATATTCCCTCTATCATTTTAAGGAAGTTCCCTTGTATTCCTATCTTTTGAAGTGTTTTCAACAGGAAAGGATGTTGAATCTCGTCAAATGCCTTCTCTGCATCAACTGAAATGAACATGTGATTTTTCTGCTTTGATTTGTTGATATGGTGTATTACATTAATTGATTTTCTTATGTTGAACCATCCTTGCATACCTGGGATGAATCCTACTTGGTCATGATGTATAATTCTTTTAATGTGTTGTTGGATACGATTTGCTAGAATTTTATTGAGGATTTTTGCATCTATATTCATTAGAGAGATTGGTCTGTAGTTTTCTTTTTTTGTAATATCTTTGCCTGGTTTTGGTATGAGGGTGATGTTGGCTTCGTAGAATGAATTAGGTAGTTTTCCATCCGCTTCGATTTTTTTGAAGAGTTTGAGGAGAATTGGTACTAATTCTTTCTGGAACGTTTGGTAGAATTCACATGTGAAGCCATCTGGTCCTGGACTTTTCTTTTTAGGAAGCTTTTGAATGACTAATTCAATTTCTTTACTTGTGATTGGTTTGTTGAGGTCATCTGTGTCTTCTTGAGTCAAAGTTGGTTGTTCATGTCTTTCCAGGAACCCGTCCATTTCATCTAAATTGTTGTATTTATTAGCGTAAAGTTGTTCATAGTATCCTGTTATTACCTCCTTTATTTCTGTGAGGTCAGTAGTTATGTCTCCTCTTCCATTTCTGATTTTATTTGTTTGCATCCTCTCTCTTCTTCTTTTTGTCAATCTTGATAAGCGCCCATCAATCTTATTGATTTTCTCATAGAACCAACTTCTGGTCTTATTGATTTTCTCTATTGTTTTCAATTTCATTTATTTCTGCTCTAATCTTTGTTATTTCTTTCCTTTTGCTTGCTTTGGGATTAGTTTGCTGTTCTTTCTCCAGTTCTTCCAAGTGGACAGTTAATTCCTGCATTTTTACCTTTTCTTCTTTTCTGATATAGGCATTTAGGGCAATAAATTTCCCTCTTAGCACTGCCTTTGCTGCGTCCCATAAGTTTTGATATGTTGTGTTTTCATTTTCATTCACCTCGAGGTATTTACTAATTTCTCTTGCAATTTCTTCTTTGACCAACTCGTTGTTTAAGAGTGTGTTGTTGAGCCTCCATGTATTTGTGAATTTTCTGGCACTCTGCCTATTATTGATTTCCAACTTCATTCCTTTATGATCCGAGAAAGTGTTGTGTATGATTTCAATCTTTTTAAATTTGTTGAGACTTGCTTTGTGACCCAGCATATGGTCTACCTTGAGAATGATCCATGAGCACTTGAGAAAAAGGTGTATCCTGCTGTTGTGGGATGTAATGTCCTATAAATGTCTGTTAAGTCTAGCTCATTTATAGTAATATTCAGATTCTCTATTTCTTTATTGATCCTCTGTCTAGATGTTCTGTCCATTGATGAGAGTGGGGAATTGAAGTCTCCAACTATTATGGTACATGTGTCTATTTCCCTTTTCAGTGTTTGCAGTGTATTCCTCATGTATTTTGGGGCATTCTGGTTCGGTGTGTAAATATTTATGATTGTTATGTCTTCTTCTTTAATTCTTCCTTTTATTAGTATATAGTGTCCTTCTTTTTCTCTGTTAACTGTTTTACATTTGAAGTCTAATTTGTTGGATATTAGTATAGCAACTCCTGCTCTTTTCTGGTTGTTATTTGCATGAAATATCTTTTCCCAACCTTTCACTTTCAACCTGTGTTTATCTTTGGGTTTAAGATGTGTTTCCTGTAGACAGCATATGGAAGGATCCTGTTTTTTAATCCATTCTGCCAGTCTATGTCTTTTGATTGGGGAATTCAGTCCATTAACATTTAGTGTTATTACTGTTTGGATAATATTTTCCTCTACCATTTTGTCTTTTGTATTATATATATCTGACTTTCCTTCTTTCTACACTCTTCTCCATACCTCTCTCTTCTGTCTTTTCGTATCTGACTCTAGTGCTCCCTTTAGTATTTCTTGCAGAGCTGGTCTCTTGGTCACAAATTCTCTCAGTGACTTTTTGTCTGAGAATGTTTTAATTTCTCCCTCATTTTTGAAGGACAATTTTGCTGGATATAGGAGTCTTGGTTGGCAGTTTTTCTCTTTTAGTAATTTAAATATATCATCCCACTGTCTTCTAGCTTCCATGGTTTCTGCTGAGAAATCTACACATAGTCTTATTGGGTTTCCCTTGTATGTGATGGATTGTTTTTCTCTTGCTGCTTTCAAGATCCTCTCTTTCTCTTTGACCTCTGACATTCTAACTAGTAAGTGTCTTGGAGAACGCCTATTTGGGTCTAATCTCTTTGGGGTGCGCTGCACTTCTTGGATCTGTAATTTTAGGTCTTTCATAAGAGTTGGGAAATTTTCAGTGAAAATTTCTTCCATTAGTTTTTCTCCTCCTTTTCCCTTCTCTTCTCCTTCTGGGACACCCACAACACGTATATTTGTGCGCTTCATATTGTCCTTGAGTTCCCTGATACCCTGTTCAAATTTTTCCATTCTTTTCCCGATAGTTTCTGTTTCTTTTTGGAATTCAGATGTTCCATCCTCCAGATCATTAATTCTATCTTCTGTCTCTTTAAATCTATCATTGTAGGTATCCATTGTTTTTTCCATCTTTCCTACTTTACCCTTCACTTCCGTAAGCTCTGTGATTTGTTTTTTCAGTTTTTCTATTTCTTCTTTTTGTTCAGCCCATGTCTTCTCCATGTCCTCCCTCAATTTATCGATTTCGTTTTTGAAGAGGTTTTCCATTTCTGTTCGTATATTCAGCATTAGTTGTCTCAGCTCCTGTATCTCATTTGAACTATTGGTTTGTTTCTTTGACTGGGCCATATTTTCAATTTTTTGTGCGTGATCGTTATCTTCTGCTCGCGTCTGGGCATTTAGTCAGATTTCCCTGGGTGTTGGACCCAACAGGTCGAAAGATTTTTCTGTGAAATCTCTGGGTTCTGTTTTTCTTATCCTGCCCAGTAGGTGGCGCTCGTGGCACACGTTTGTCTGCGGGTCCCACCAGTAAAAGGTGCTGTGGGTCCTTTAACTTTGGAAAACTCTCGCCGTGGGGGAGGTCCGCCAGCCGAAGCAGCTTGGAAGAGTGCCAGCCGGCCTGGGGGTCCGAACGCAGGGAGGGTCGCCGGCCGCCGCAGCCCGGGAGAGCGCACGTCCGAATTTCCTAGTCAGCCCGGGGCGCCAAGTGTGGCGGGAGGGCGCCAGCCACCGCGGCCCGGGAGAGTGCACCATTCCCAGCCGGACCGGGGAGTCACGTGTTTGGAAGGGAACCCCCCCGGTCACCGTTCTCCGCGGCCTGGGGATTTCCGATCCAACTCTCTCAGTTGGTCTGGGGGGCCGCGCGCAGTGGGTGCGCCAGCTTCCGTGGCTTGAGGGGACCGCCTGCCCATTTCTGCCAGCTGGCCCGGGAAGGAGGAAGGGAGGGATCCAGCCGCCTGCCGCCCCGCCCGGGGAAGCCCGCGCCCCTCCTCAATCTCACCGGAGCGGGTTCTCTCAGCCAGTCAGACATTCCAGGATTGGGTACGCTGTCATTTTGATCTCTGTCGTGGCTCCGGGAGCTGTTCTGTATCATTTCTACTCGCCTAGTAGCTGTTCTGGAGGAGGAACTAAGATCCGTGCATCTTACTAAGCCGCCATCTTCTCCCACCCATTCGTTTTTAAGAGTGCATTGTTTAATTTCCAGATATTAGTGAATTTTCTATCTCTCCCTCTGTTACTGATTTCTAGTTTCATTTCATTATAGTGGGAGAAAAAACATTGTATGACTTCAATGTTTTTTAATTTATTGAGATTTCTCTTGTGACTTTAATATAAGGTCTATCCTGGAGAATGAGCCATGTGAACTAGAGAAGACTATGTATTCTGTTGCTGGGTGAAGTGTTCTGCACATGTGTTAGGTCTAGTTGGTTTAGAGTATCGTTCAGGTTTTATATCTTCTGTCTAGATGTTCTATCCATTATTGAGAGTGGTTTATTGAAGTCTCCAGTATTAATATAGTATTATCTACTTCTCCTTCCTATCTGTCAGCATTTGCTTCATATATTTTGGGGCTCTGCTGTTAGATGCATAAATATTTATAACTGTCAAATCTCTTTACTTAATTTTCCCCTTTATCAGTATATAATTGCCTTCTTTGTTCCTAGTAACAGTTTTTAATTTAAAGTCTATTTTATCTGATATTAGTATAGCTACCCTAACTTTCTTTTGCTTACTACTTACATGGTATATATTTTTGCATCCTTTCACTTTGAACATACTTATTTCTTTGAATTTAAGGTAAATATCTTGTAAACAGCATATGTTTAGTTCATGATTTTTCATCCATTCTGCCAAATCTCTGCCTGTTGACAGAAGAGTTTACTCCATTTATATTTAAAGTAACTACTGGGAATACAGGACAGACATTTTGCAATTTTGCCTTTGTAGGTCTTCTACCCTTTTTGACCCTCAGTTCTTCTGTTAATGCCTACTTTCATATTTATTTGTGGGGTTTTTTTTGATAGTGTACCATTTTGAGTCTCTTCTCATTTCTTTCTGAATAATTTTTCATGTATGTCTTGGTACTTACTTTGGAGTTGAAATTTAACATCCTTAATCTATAACAATATTTTAGTTGATATTAACTTATCTTCAATAGTAGAGACGTACACTGTTTCTACACCCCTCCTTCATCTCACCTTTTAAAATACTTGTTACAATAATAACTTCGTACACATGCATGTCCAAAACCATAGATTTATAATTACTTTCTATACATTTGCATTTTAGCACCTGTTACAAGTGAAAGTAGAGTTACATACTCAAAAATACAGTGCAGTAATACTGAAACTTATAATTACCCATATGGTTAGCTTTACTGGAGGTTTTTATTTCCTTATGCTTCTTTGATCCACTGTCTAGTGTCCTTTCCTTTCAATCTGAAGAACTCCCCTTTGCACTGCTATAGGGCAGGTCTAGTAATGACAAACTGCCTCAGCTCCTGTTTACCTGGGAATGCCTTAATCTCTCCTTCATTTTGAAAAACAACCACTACATATAAAATTATTTTTTGGCAATCATTCTTTCAGCAATTTAAATATTTCATCCCTCTGCCTTCTTGCCTCCACAGTTTCACAGATGAGAAATTGGCACTTAATTGTATTATACAATGCTTTTCTCTTGCAATTTTCAAGTTTCTCATTGTCCTTGGCATCTGGACATGGTTCTCTTGAAGTTCATCCTCTATGGGGTTTGCTGTGATTCTTCATGTCTTTCATTAAATCTGTGACACATTCTGCCATTATATCTTTGAATATTCCTTCTGCCTATTTCTCTCTTCCTAAGCCTCCCACACTGTGTACACTTGACTGTGTCCCAGAAGTCTCTTAGGCTCAGTTCATTCTTTTTCGTTCTCTTTTCTTTCTGTACATCAGCCTGACTCATTTCAATTGTTTTATCATCAAGTTCACCGATTCCTTCTTCTGTCACTCCATCTGCTGCTGAAACCCTCTAGGGAATTTTTCATTTCCGTTACTGTGTTCTTCAACTCCAGTATTTCTGTTTGGTTCCTATGGAGAACCTCAAAGAGATTCCCATATTGTTCATTCATTGTTTTCTTCATATACCAGTGATAAGAGAAAGATTCTCTTGAATGCCAGGAGCTAATCAAAAACAAATAAACCAAAGCAAAAAGTACCTTTCATCGTCTTTGCAAATTGGCTCTGCCTTGGCCAGCATGTCCTTCAGTGGTTAGCCCATCGATCAAGAAGACCAGCTCAAGGCAAATACAAGTGCAGGGTGGTCTGCTCTGCCTTGTCTGAGCCTGCTGGGAACTGCAGACACTGCTCCTTTCCCTGGCTTGTGCTTACTAGAGGCCTCAGGGGTTATCCTATCTACAGTTTACAGGCATGTCAGTGAACACCCCCCCTCTTCTCCCTTGAATTAGACTCTCACTCCATCCTGGGTGCTGGACATCCTTTGCCCCACGACATTTCAACTGAATTTTTTTTGTCTGTCTCAGCTGCCTGCAAGTCACTTCCTTATCCTCAGGACAAACTTTGGGAGGGTGAGCTCCAGATAGAGCCCCATTCCCTAGCTCAGTCTCTCAGACGTCCACCAGATAGACTGGCACTGACCTACACGCACCCGAGTGTGCACAGAGGGACTTCCCTGCTCCCTCTGGGACAGCACCAGGGACCTTCAACGGGAGTGCAAGCTGGCTCCACCCTGAACTGTGGAGGAGATAAGGAGAGGACAGCAAGGGGGTCAGGAGCTTTCTCTATGGCTTTCACAGCTGTGTTTTCTTGATTCTGCATTTGCCCCGGTAATGCAGTCCTTTAATGGTTTTCTGTAGTTTTGAGGAAGGCCACTGTCTTTAAGATTTCTCTCTGCCTTTGCTCAAGGGAAATTGGAGCAATTGCCATCCTCAGAGCCAGCCACAGTGATCTGGAGCAGCTGATCAAAGGCAGAGATCTGCATCAGACCACACCCCAGAGTTTGGGGGGGTCTAGGCCTTTATCCCAACTGGCACCAGCAAGCGGCACGAGGAGCCTGCACTCCAGTCCCCAAGCTGCCTGCCACAGGAGGAAGGCTAGCAGCCACGGCGGGGGGCAGGGGAGACTTGCAGGTATTTACTGCAACTTACCAGCCTCTTCCTCCCACTCCTCCCTGGATTCCACAGTGTTCCACCAGACTCCAGAGCTTCAAAAGAGTTGATTCAAACAGTTTCTGCCAGTTCAATCGTTGTTTTGGTGGAGGAAATGATTACTGGAGTTTCCTACTCCACCATCTTTCTACAACCCTTCATCAAGCCCATTTTAAATGCAAATAGAAGGGCATGTAACTTATATGCAGAGTCCCCCCAATATGACACAATCTGTATTCCACAGATCATATAAGTATAGGGGTTTCAATCTTACCAGAACAGCAGAAATGCTGTACTAATCCAACTCAACTAATTTTATTTCACTTCTTGATATGCACACATCCTGCTAATTCTTGCACCTTCAGCTTACTGATGAATGAGGAAGGACTCAATAAAAAAGGTTTGCCCCTTCTTTCCCCTTTCTTCTGTGTCATCATTTTTAAAGAGTACAGGATTGGCTAATACAGACAAGCAACGTGAGTAAGAAAGAACATGGCCGAGTTCCTTGGATGTTCTTCTTTCTTAGAACATTACTTCCTTTCTGCTTTTGAAGCAAGTTCTAGTTTAAATAGAAAGCGTGGCCCTCAGGGGCTGTCAGCACCTCTGCTCACTCAGCTGGAGATGCAGCATGCTTTCTTTGTACTCTGTGCCTCCTGCTGAACTCTGACACATTGTGAGTCCACAAGAATTCTGTGCTTTGGAACACTGTAAACATTATATGCGAATGGAGAAGCCAGGAATGTCAGAAGTGCATACTGTGGGTTTTCTCTGCTCACACATATCTCTGTGTCCCAGTGGACTTCAAATAAAAAACAGAAGTTCAAACATAAAATTGTCAAGAATTTCAAGAGTGCACAGGTCAGCACCCTACTTAGGAGAACAGCATTCAAGCTTTCACTATTAAATACGTTGCAGGTTTTTTGTAGATACTCCTTATCAGGATGCAAAATTTAGAG
Organism: Tamandua tetradactyla; assembly: GCF_023851605.1. Lineage (NCBI taxonomy): Eukaryota > Metazoa > Chordata > Mammalia > Pilosa > Myrmecophagidae > Tamandua > Tamandua tetradactyla. The sequence continues at coordinate 8,271,910 of NC_135329.1, forward strand.
GTTCTATTTTTGTCAATTTTCTTTTTTGCATTTACTGAGATGATCATATGGATTTTCCTTCTCATTCTCTTAATGTGGTGAATTACCCTGATTGATTTCCAAATGTTAAAACAACCTTGCTCTAGGGGTGGGGTTGCCATATGATTCTGCAACCCCTGCTGCTCGGTATATACCTGGAGGAGCTGAGTGTGGGGACATGAATGGACAGTTGCACCCTAGTGTTTATGGCTTGTTCATGATGGATGGAGGTGGCCCAAGGGTACAAGGACTAAGGAATGGAAGAGGGAACTGTGGTGTATACATACAACAGATTACTGAGCGGCCTTGAGAAGGAATGAAGCTGTGAGGCGTGCAACTAGGTAAATGAACCTTAAGGACTGTATGTTGAATAAAATATCAGAAACAAAAAGACAGATGTTACCATGCCTCACGCATATGGACTAACTATAATATAAAAACCCTGTGAACTGAAGTCGAGAGCATGGGTTATCAGGTTGGGGCCTATTGTAAAGGATCTTAGAATGTAAGCTCTTACAGCAGTCACATATATTCAAAGAGCTGTAACTGTTATTTCTAAATTCTGCTTGTATATAGCCTGGTCATTCCCAGAAAGTTTGGATACTTATGTGACACCCAAAACTCCGAGTAAAGCTCTGAACCTAAGAAAGTCAGCAGTATCCCCTACATGAACTGTTGAAAAAGTTGAAAAAGTGATCAGACTTCATCTCGATATATGAATGCAGCTAATCTGGATAGGAACGGGGTAAATCAGAATACAGGGTAAAGGATGATATCGTCGTCCTTCAACTTCTATGTAAGACCAAAGGGAGAGATGTTTATTTGGTGCAAATTTTATATTTTGGGTAGTGCATTACCTAATTTAACTTGTATGGTTAGTTTAGTTGAACACCATAGGTGCATGGAATCTTGGAAGAGGATATGAGATCTTGTTGCTTTGTCCAGGTTAGCCCTGACAAATCCCAGAGTAATTTGAGGAGTGAATAAAGAAGTATTTGCAAAGTCCCCTTGGAGCACTGGGGAGAAAGAAGGAAATATTCAACTTCCCGATTTGGAGAATTTTTATATTCTCGCAAGCAGTGGAGACAACCAAATCAATAGGCTGCCCCTATGAAACTTATTCTTGCAAAGGATAGGCTAAGCCTACTTAAAATTATGCCTAAGAGTCACTCCCAGAGAACCTCTTTTGTTGCTCAGATGTGGTCTCTCTCTCTAGGTCAACTTGGCAGGTGAACTCACTGCTCTCCCCACTATGTGGGACATGATTTCCAGGGGTGTAAATCTCCCTGGCAACATGGGACAGAAATCCCAGAATTCACTGGGACCTGGCATCAAGGGATTGAGAAAGCCTTCTCGACCAAAAGGGGGAAGAGAGAACTGAGACAAAATAAAGTTTCAGTGGTTGAGAGATTTCAAACAGAGTTGAGAGGTTATTCAGGAGGTTATTCTTATGTATTATACAGATATACCTTTTTAGTTTATGGTATATTGGAGTGGCTAGAGGGAAGTACCTGAAACTGTTGAGCTGTGTTCCAGTAGCCTTGATTCTCGATGACGATTGTATAAAGATATAAATTTTACAATGTGTGACCGTGAAAACCTTGGTTCTGATGCTCCTTTTATCTAGGGTATCAACAGATGAGTTAAAAATATGGATAAATAAATAACAGGGAGGATAAGGGGTAAAATAAATTGGGTAGATTGAAATACTAGTGGTCAATGAGAGGGAGGGGTACGGGGTATGGGATGTATGAGTTTTTTCTTTTTATTTCTTTTTCTGGCGTGAACAAAAGTTCTAAAAAAGTTCTAAAAATGATCATGGTGGTGAATACACAACTAAGTGATGATACTGTGAACCACTGATTGTATACCATGTATGGAATGCATGTGTGTGAAGATTTGTAAATATATATATATATTTTTAAAGATAAACCTTGTATTCCTTAGGGGGTGGGAACACTTGGTCATTATGTCTTTTCAATTTTTATGCTGGTGGATTTTATTTGGTAACATTTTGTTAAGCATCTTTGCATACATGCTCACATTGGATGTCAGCCCATGGCTTTCTTTTCTTATAATTTTTTTCTGGTTTTGATATCAAGGCAATGCTGGCCTCATAAATTCAGTAGAAAGTGTTCCCTTCACTTCTGTTTTCTGACAGAGTTTGTGTAAAATTGGGGTTATTTCATTCTTAAGTGTTGGGTGGAATTCAGCATGATGCCATTTGGGCCTGGAGTATTTTAAGGTGGAAGTTTTTAATTAAAAATTCAATTTCTTTAATGGATATTGGACTATTCAATTTTGGTAGTTTATGCCCTCTCAAGCAATTTTCCCAGGTTGTCTAAGTTGTCAAATTTGTCAGAATATAGTTGTTTATAACACTGATTTATAATCCTGTTAATGTCCATAAGATCGATAGGGACATCCCCTCTTTTCTTCTTGATAATTTGTAATTATCATTCTTCTGTTCAGTCTAGCTACAGGCTTATAGTTCATCGATCTTTTCAAAGGACCAGACTTGGATTCATTGATTTTTCTCTATTGTTTGTCCAGCAATTTTGTTCTTACTGTTATTGCTTCCTATTTCTTAATATGGTTTTAATTTAATTGGGATTTAATTTTTTCTTCTTTTCCTACTCAGTCATTGATTTTAGACCTTTCTTTTTTTCTAATGTAAGCGTTTAATGTTAAAAATTTCCCTCTAAGAGCTGCTTTACTCCCAGAGTTGACATATCATGAGTTTTCATCAAATTTGGTAATTTTCCCACCATTATCTCTTCAAGTATTTTTTTTTTGTCCTCATTCCCTCCATTCTTCTGGAACCCTAATTACATGTTAGACTGTTAATTTAGACTAATATTAATATTACTATCCCACCCGTGCTGTATTCATTAGTCTTTTTCAGTCTTCTACCTGTTTGATGTTGATAGCTTTATTGTTATGGCATCAATTCACTGATCTTTTCTTCTCTATCAGCTACTGTTAATTCCATTTAGCATATATTTTATTTCTGTTTTTGAGATTGACAGTCTGAGTCTTCATTCCTAAGAAGTTCCATTTGGGTCTTTTTATATTTTCCATTTCTTTCTTCGACATATTCATGTTTCCTTTACATCCTTGAGCATATGAAACATATTTATAGTATCTTTCCTTTTTTCTTTTTTTTTTTACTAATCCTACCATCTTTGTTTATTTCTAGGCATCTTTCTATTGATGATTTTTTTCTGGATAATGGGTCAAATATTCATTCTTTGTATGTCTAGAAAGTTTTTATTGGGTGCCTGACATTGTGAGTTTATATTTTCCAATGCTGAATTTTATTGTAGTCTTTTTTTCTGATAGGTAGCTAAATTATTTGTGGATTAATTTTATTATTTCAAGGTTTATTTTTAAGCTACTTTAAAACAATTCTAACCTACCTTTTTTTTTGTTTTCGGTCTAGTATCTCCCAACTGCTAACACACAACCCCTCTGGAGTGCCTACAGAATGCTCATTCAGCCAACGGAGTCTCCCCTCTGACGGGGACTCAGATGAACACCTGCCCCATGATGGCTCTGGGTTCCCTCAGAAGTTACTCTTATCTAGTCTTATAGGGTTTCACCCTATGCATGAGCAGATTGATGATATTCAGCTAAAGACTCAAGGTGCCCCTTATGCAGATTTCTGAAATTCTCTATGTAACTTCCTCATTTGGGAAATTCTGTCCCATAAATTCTAGAAAACTTGACCACCCTAAACTCTGACCTCTGTCCCCTCAATTCAGTGTATCACCGGTATTTGTTTGGGTTCTCACTCCCTGTGGTGGAATCATCTCCAGGCAGAATGCCTAGGTGGGTATACGGCTCACTTTGTTTTCTCTTTCTCAGGAGTCACAGACTTCCACTACCCGTCATCCAATGCAGGTTTTCTCTATATTTTGTACAACTTCTAATCATTTAAGGTGAGAGAGTTATTCCAGACTGTCTGACTACCTCTTGACTAGAGGTGGATGTCCCTCTCTTTCTCTTTTTCCTTTCTATAAGACATCAAGGTAGTTCAGAGAAGGGAGACTACCAACACTCCCTCTTTCAACTTTATCCCTCTTGCCTACCATACTTGCCTCCCCAACTTTCCTTACCTATCAGTCCTGGACCCTCATCCAGCCACATCGTCATCTTCTCTCTACCTGGGACTCCCTATGGGATGGGCTCCTGTCTAACCCCTGCATTGCCGACCACTCACTTTAGGCCTGGTTCAAAGCCTACTAACCTTGGCATAAAGACCTAAGGCTCTAGAACGTGACAGGACCGGAGATGACACCAGCCCCTCCTTCCCTGGGAAAGCACCCTAGTCCATCCCTGTAATCCCCAAAGGGCTGAGGCGAGGCCTGGAAGACCTGGCGCAGCGCCTGTTAAGAAGTAGGGGCTCAGTCAATGTCACTCACACTCCCATCTCAGCACCACCACTCTGCTGCATGTGGTTTTCTCCTGTTCTCTTCTTTCCCCTTCTAATAGGTGGTTTTGACATATTCTCCCCCCAGCTTATGGCAGTGTCCAGAAATCTTCACAATCAGATGGAAAGTTTAGCAAGGGCAGCAACCAAGACTCTTCCCTATTTTGTACCTTCTAATACACTGTCTACGAAAGCAGGCTGAAGGACTCCCTCTCTCCTACACTTTCCTCGAGTCTTCAGGTAAGTGACCCATATCACATACTCTACTACTCACATCCCTCACACTTGGCCACCAGAATAATCTTCCAGAAGGACAGCTCAGAGCAGGTCTCTTGCCTGCTCCACAACCTTCAACAGCTCCCAAATGACTACAGATAGCAAAGCTATCTCATGTAGTTCTAGGCCCTCAATTCACATCCCAAATTAACTTTCAGCCTTCGCTCTTACCATCTCATACACCCTATTTTCCAGCCACAGGGTCTCAGTTACCCCATATTTGTTCACCCCTAGGAACTTTGCTCACAAGCAATTACCTGGGTCCCCTCCCCCACTGATCTATGGGGCAGCTAGCAGGAAAACTCTAAAATCGTGGAACAGAGACCCATACCAAACTCGAAATCTGTTCTATAACCACTTATCACAATGTAATTTGAAATGTATTGCTTCTTTGTATATGTGTTATATTCAACAGTGAAAACTGTTTTTTAAAAAAACAAAGCTTGGCTTTGGATTAAAACTTGATTGTAATCAAGAATCAATAAAAATGACCTTGTTAAAAAAAAGAATAACTTATGCAATCTAGCAGAAGCTTTGGTTGCCAAACTGCACTTCTGTCTGTAGAAAAACAAAAATACTGAACTTAAAAAAAGAATTTTAAATGCAATCTGCCCCTCCTGGCCCAGCTCAGTTCTGTCTTGCCCACGATGCCTTTGCTTTCCAAGGCAGGATGGAGCATCTTTCTGGGCACTCCCAGGCCCTGTGGTCAGAGGCCACCTCCTCAGCAGCCGAGGACCTCTCCAGGCACTTTGGGAGGAGCGGCCTCAGGCCCAGATGATCCGGAGGAGGCAGAGCTACTGTCCCAGGTGGGAGGATTAAGGTCCTGCCCACAGGTGCCCTGCAGGTCTTCATCGGAGGGAGAAAGTGAGCCCCCTGCTCATTGCAAAGGAGCAGGCAGCCAGGCACCACCTCTCCTTGTTCCAAAAGCAAAAATGAGCCACACAGCAGATGAAGTCAATTACACCAAAACAGAGGAAATGCCCTGCAAGGACCTGCACTCTCAGAGCAGGCTCTCCACACAGTCCTCGAGAGTTGGGGGAAACATCCAAGCCCCGACTCCTTTTCTAAGGCAAAAACGTCCCAGGAAACCACTCAGCTCTGCACTGAGGGTCGGTGGCGCAGGGAGGCCTGAGGGTCCCCAAGATTGGGAGAACAAAAGCAAAGTTAACTAGACAAGCAAAGGCAGCCTGAGGCGCCCCTTCCACCAGCAGAGACTGCCAGCACCTTCCCCACCAAATGTGCCCCAACAGGTCCCTTGCTCCCTCATCCACTCTCATTCCCTCACAGCCTCCGCCTGCCCCCCTCCCACCCTTGTCACCCCATGTCCTAGTGGCACCCTCCCCCCGCCTACCGCTCTGTGGGTCCCCAGTCTCGCACGCGGCGTCCCCTGGCTCTCGCTTTCCCCCCAGAGGGCAGGAGTGGTGTGGGCGGTGGGGGGGGGGGGAGCAGCAGAGGGGCGCTAAATCCCTAAAGCGCAGCCCCCAAACTCATCCCCATCTGTAAGCTCTGCCACAGCAAAATGCAGTTTGGCATCTCCCAACACAGGTCCATTTTTTTCAGTTTTACAAATACAGTTCTAGATGAACACATAATCGCTGTAACGCTCGCGTGGGAGCGCGGCGGGGCGGCTCACGGCGCACCACGCGCCCGGGTTTCGTTCCCACCGCGACCCCGGGGAGCTGCCGTCGCCCTCCCCGCGGGGTGCCGGCGAGCGGGCACCACCCCCGCGCTGCAGCCCCGCGCCCAGATGGCCGGAGGAAGGCGGGGGCGGGCTTGGCTGACCGACGTCTCCCCGCCCCGCGCCCCGAGCTGCCAGTCTGGGCTCTGGGTCGCCCCGACTCCCCTTGCCCCCCACGCGGACGGGGGACCCAGGGCCCGGAGTGGCCAAATGACTCGCCCAAGACCCCGGAGCCCCCCACAGAGGGGCCGAGTCCCAACTCGACTCGTGTTCACTGCCAACATGACGACGAAACCGGCAAAACAGGGACTCAAGGGACGGGCGGCCATGGAGACCCAGTCCGGCCCGGCCCCGCTTCCTGCTCCCCGCCCTGTGAGCCGACGGCCGCGGGGGTCTGGGGGCTGGGTGCGGCCGCATGACGAAACCATCCCCGTGGCCGGCCAGCGCGGCCACTCTCCCGGGTTTCCGGCCTTCTCGCGGGCCGGGGTGGCTCACAGGGCAGCCCGCCTCCTCCTCTGCGCCGGGAGGGGTGCAGGCCCCCAGGGGGGCCACAGGGCCGCAGGGATGCGGGTGGGGGACGGCTGCCGGCTGCAGCGCGGGAGGGCGGCGGCAGGGGAAGCGCAGGGCTGGGGGCGCGAGCACCGGGCGTGCGGCTCCCCCATGCGCACCAGCTCAGGTCGGTGATGGGTCCGCCCAGACGCGCGCATTCGGACGGGCAAACACGCCACAGAAAGATCTCTGGAAACAGAAATACCAAACTCTTGAAATTGGACCAGGAGCACACATGGCCGGCAGGCTGAGCTGCCCGTTATTATTTTACAACAAGTACTTGCATAATACAGGGGAAAAAATCAATATTCATATCTATCTACCCATAAAAGGCCCAGCGATAACAGTAGTTAACCCGGAGATAACATGAGGAGGAATATTTTTCCGTACTGCTTAGTATTCCCCAGACTTTGAATGCTGAACACGGTTGTTACTTTTATATTACAGCGAACCTATGAAGCTGTCATGTTTTGCAGGTTGGAAATGGCTAGAAACTAGCAATTTCATGTGGTTAAACCTAGTAATGATCTATCCATCAATATTCAACAAATATTTACGAAGGGGCTACGCTCTTCCAAGCCCATAAATAAAAAATAATAAACTTGTCTTAAAAGGCAGCAGCTAAGCTGGGCCGGGCCTTGCTTGCAGGCAGGGACCCAGGGCTGTCCCCGGCGACCGGGCAGCAGCTCAGGCCAACGCGTAGCCCGAGCCACACGTCAGGCTGAGTGGAAAAATAAATAAGGGACAGACAGAAAACAAATGTCCATCAAAACGCATATGACGAAACCATCCTTCCCAAGGAGAGAACGAACACTGCATCTCCTCTTCGCCTTCTCTCCGGGACAGGGGAGGGTGGACAGAGAAGGGGACGCAGGGTCCAGAATGACCTGGTGACTCTGCTAATGGTGGCCCTGTGGCAGGGAGATGTGGGCAGCAAAGCTGGGGAAGGGATGAGCCCGGGGCTGTGCTCACCACCAGCCGCGGAGCCCAGCGCCCGACTTGGGCGCTGTGACAGCCTCCTGTGCCGCAAGTCCCGCGGCAGGGACCGCCCCACCAGCATCACAGGCGACCCGCACCTCGTCAGCGGGAGTCTCTGTATTAACTTCAATTTTATGGAGATGCTAAGACTTCCTTTAAGACCTGGCATCTAAACTTTCCCGGCGTGGAAGAGCCCCTCCACATCCTACATTCCTAGCTGTCAGGTCCCTGCCAGACAAGGTGTCTGTACCCTGCAGCGGGGCGGAGGGGCAGAGGGCCTACGGCAGACAGGGCCATGCACACAGGAGGAGGGACTCCTGGGCAACACGGGTTTTTCCCTTTGCAGCCAGAGAAAGCGCCCAGGATGATGTGGGCCTGGAGACCGTGTCCCCTGGACAGCCCCTGAGAGAGTGAGCTGGGTTAGCAGGAGAGGAGGCGAAGGAAGAACAGGAGGGCTGAACTCAAAGACTGGAAAACGTGTGTGACTCCGCGGTGGTGGAGCTGTGTGGAGCCCAGAAAAGCCCGCTCTTCCATCTGATCCGTTCCTGTGGCGGGGGCCGCTGTGAGGAGACCCTCGCCATAAGGGGACATCAATAAGGCGTCGCCACCTCAACCAGGACAAGGCTTAGTCCTCTTACCGAGTCCTTTATAAAAGAAATGAAAGTCAGGGTGGGCCACGGTGGCTCAGCAGGCAGAGTTCTCGCCTGCCATGCCAGAGACCCAAGTTCGATTCCTGGTGCCTGCCCATGCCAGAAAAAGAAAGAAAAAGAGATGAAATTCAGACAGAGAAAGAAAAGAAATGAAATTCAGACAGAGACAGAGAAAGCCACAGGAAGTGAAAAGCTGAAATCAATGGAACCCAGAAGAGAACACAGAGGCCAGGACGGGTCGCCACGTGCCCTGCCATTGCCAGCAGCAGCCCCCGCACGCCCGTCGCTGGGGAGAAGGCATCACCTCGCCGCCTTGATCTGGACTTTCTTTTAGCCTCAAACCCATAAGCTAGTAGATTCCTTGTTTAACCCGACCTATTTCACGGCACATGAGCAGCCCAGGAAACTAAAACAGGTACATACTTTTTTTTTTTAAATGATTCCTGACTTTTCCTGATTGCTAAAAAAACCTACTTTACTGAGTTATAGTTTACATTCAAACATACCCATTTTAAGGGCATGTCTTGATGATTTCTGACAAATGTCTGCAGCTGTGTGACCACCTTGTCAATCAAGAAAGGGAACATTTCCACCACCCTCACATCTTCCCTCTCCCCGCCCGCCCCCGCGATGTTGGCCAATAAATCAGGGCTCTTACCCATGACATTAGGGTTACCCATTTAGCGCTTGTCTTGACCACTGTCTTGGAGCTTTTTTTAATTGACTTTTTTTCACAGACAAGTAAATTCACTTTTTGGTGTACAGGTCCCTGGGTTTTGACATTTACAGTGTATAACCTCTGCCGCAGTAATTTAACCGTCTACACTGCTTGACCCCGCGACCTGCTCCTGTCTCATCAGATAGGAGGCTTTTGCTTTTTTTCCCCTATCGGACAAAAGGGTGACAAAGCCAGTAGGATGAAGCTGGTGAGATTTTTTACGAAATTGAGTCATAAAACTCTAACAGCTGAATTGAAGAATGGAACACAGGTCCACGGCGCCACCAGAGGTGTGGAGTCAGCACGAAAACATATCCTAAGCTGCGAAAATGACCCTGAAAAACACAAGAGCCTGGACAGCTGGAAACACTGCGGATTTGAGGAAATAATATTCGATATTTTATTCTGCCCGCTTGCCTCTGGATACACTATGGATGTTTAACCTAAGGTGAAATCCAAGAGAAGGGAAGCTGTTGTAGGACCAGGAAGAGGCCGAGGTAGAGGAAGAGGCGGTCCTCAAGATTCATGTTTCAAAGTGCTGAGTGATTGGATTATTTGTTTGTACAGCTTTTGTTTATGTCCGTTTTTAATAAACCTAAATATGGGACCACATTATCAATTGATTATCAAATTAAAGTTTTAATAGATTCATATATACCATGTATATATATATATACATGATACTAACACAGTAAGAGTTAGGCATAACTTATTTGGCAGTTCCAGAAAATTCCATTCTTGGGTGATTATACTTTAATTTTTTTAATGAAACTTTGTATTTGGTGATGAATCTATACAGAATATACACCTTTCACTTGATATGCATTGAAAATACATTTTATTAATTTCCGTTCTGTGAAACCAGCCTACACATGAAATAAGATCTTTTTGGTACTTCAGAAACTGAAATCCTGTGAAACAGGGTCTATAGTTGCTTCTCTTTCCCTGAGTTTTACTCCAGGAAGCCTTAGGTATTCTAAGTTCCCCTGGGTTGAAGCTGCAGATACCTAATTGTTTATCAGTTATGACCAGTGTTAAAACTTCATGTTGATTTGGAATGTACCTGGCAGTGGCTTTGTCAAATACTTTTACAGAGTCCTTTAAGAACAAAATGAAAAAGACCTACTTTATTATACAGCAAACCAGATTATTTTCAATCACTAATAATAAGCTTTTAAATATTTTTTAAGTTTGACAAAAAACATACACAAGCTTAGTACCGTTTTTGTCAAGCTTACTTCCATTTCTGTACTAAGAAAGCAAGCTAATTTTGAGGATGTGGGTGAACTAAGTCCATATTTTTGTTTAATTAGGCATTGATGGCTTTTTTCGTTTGTTTTTAGTAAGAAGAAAAATTTCTGCAAGGGGCCTATAAGAGAGTTACTTCATTTGAGAGATGGCAAGGGCACTCTGTGTGTGTGTCCATGCACATGTGTATTTTAAATAAACTGTAAACTTGGAATATATATATATTTTAAAGTATCTTGCTCATCTCTTAAAAGATAATTCCACAGTTGACATGCTTTTTCTGTTGTTCCTAAGTCACTGAAGCTGTCCATATAGTGCTTAGCTATTTTATCACAAATTAACCAGCAACGGTTAGACAATTTCATCACAGTACTATGACCCAAAAAGAGATGGTGGGGATTGTAGATGAAATCCATGATGATTAAAGGCAACTTCATATGAATATTTTTTAGTAGTAAATATATTAAACTTCAACCCATGTGACATGCTACCATCAAAATGCAATTTTCCTCCATACCTTTTGTAAATTAAGACCTTGAGGGAATAAAGTAATTATTTTCCACCCTCTAATCTGTTGGTGTCCCTATTGGTTGAAGCCAATCATAAACCAGAAGGCAAGGTGGAGAGCAGATCTGAAGGGGACAGACAGAAAAGAACCTCCCACAGCAACTGAATAAATATAATTGTTCGTAGATGTGAAGCAAACATAAATACATAACTGCACATTGTGGTGGCTACTCTGCAGGTAAAAGAGTACTCCGTATTTCCTGTCCATTTAAAAAGCAGCATGCAGTGGGAGCTCATTCAGATGTTCAAATAGTATATAACACTTAAAATTTTAACTATGTTTTATTTTGAGGATTTTAATGTCTAAGATGATAGCATGTGAAACCAGTCTAATAAATCACTTAATCATAAAAATAAGAAAAGAAGAGGCTTTTTACTGCATTTGGTCAGGAAGATCCGGGTTTGAGAGTAGGCTGACTGCGTCTGCACCGAGTGCCCTGGGCGTGATGCGGACCTGCAATGCCCTCCTCCACAACCCCCCACCTCCCAGGGCAGGCACGAGGATGGAAGGACATCTGCATATAAAAATATTAAGGACAATTCACAGTTACCTTTAGCAGAGCCTTCAGGCCACTTCTAGGGACATGGAAGCAGAGCCCAGGTGGTGATGCGCTGGGGAGGGGATTCCACTGCCTGCAAGCTGGAGAGTGAGCCGCAGGACACTTCCCAACCCTAAGCCCAGGGACAAGGCTCAGGGGTTGCAACGCTGGAGAAGAGGGCGGACTCTAAAGGACAGAGGAGCCAAGGGAGGCCAACCGGCCAGCGGGGTTGCCCTCCGGCCCTCGGTCCCTGTACTCCCTATGGGTCTGTGGCCAGCCCACCTTCCTCTGAATAAAGACACCAGCTCCACACAGCCCAGCAATCTGGCCTAGGGGTCCCCTGCCCAGATCACCCCAGAGCCCTTTTTCGCTGTGCTTTCAAACCCATTCCTACTCTTAATTCACCCCCTACCCCACAAATAGGGTATACACAGAAAAGATACTGAGTGAAAAGGCTGTTGCCATATCCAAAAAAAAAAAAGAAAAGAAAAAATGTGCAACAATAGCACACTATTCTTTGTCCTTCTGGGGAATTTCATCGGAGAAATTCATTCTCTCAGACAGCAACAACGAAAACAGTGGCCCAGCTGCTGCATTTCCTCTTTTGCTTCCTATATCCCCTTCCTCTGCTGTCACTGCTGGTTAGGTTTGATTTTGTCTTCGAACATTGGAGCTAGTTACCAGAAACCCTGAGCCCAGCAAGCCAAGCCCCGGTGGCTACAGATGAGACACCGAGTTAAAAAGTACGTTTTTGTTTAATTGCTGGGGAAAGAATGTCTGACAACGGTGGAGATGCAAGAACATTCTCTCAACAGCTTCTGTAGGAAAACTGAACGTGAATGTTTATCTGAGGAGGGAAGGGGTCTGAAGCACAGGCAGGGCTGGAGGACGAGAGGGCGGGCAGGAAGGGGCAGGAGGAGGCCAGGGGTGCTCCGACCAGAGAGACCCAGGCAGCTCCTGATGCGACCACGGTGCCCTCCAGACACCCCAGAGCGCAGGGCTGTCCCTCCCTCCCCGGGAGCTACCCAAAGGTCCTTGTCGGGGGCCAGGGGGGCTGGAGTGAGACCATGCCACAGCCTGTTGCATCCAGGCCTTTTCCGTGTGTTTCACCCATGTAGGTGTTATCCCCATTTTATAGAGAACTGAGGCTTAGAGAGGCGGAATGACTGACCCAAGCTTCAGAGGCCTCTGTGTTTCACCCATGTAGGTGTTATCCCCATTTTATAGAGAACTGAAGCTTAGAGAGGTGGAATGACTGACCCAAGCTGCAGAGCCAGGAGACCATCCCAAGTCAGTCGACCATGGAGTCGGAGCTTTGACCCAAGTTCCAACATGGAAAGCCCCAGTGGGTCGGGCTCCCCCAGAAGCTCCCTTGGTCCCCGCACCAGCTAACATTTCTTCCAGGTCAGCGAGGTGGGGACACTCCTGGGGCATCTCCTGCCCTGGGCCCTTCACTGAAACCACACGGTCCTGTCCCAGATTTGTTCCCAGAGATGGGCAACACAAATATTAATGTCCAACACCCCCAAAACGGGGGGGAGACTGGGATGAATGCATTTTCCAGAATGCTTACTATTAAGCATTAATATTCTATAGCATTTTATAATTTACAAGCCTTAAAATAACCCTTTCATGATGATGACTGACATGGTCAGGTTCCTGTGTCAACTTGGCCAGGTGGTGGTGCCCGTTTGTCTGGCTGGGCAAGTGCTGCCTGTCTGTTGCTATGAGGACATTTCATAGAATTAAATCATGATCATGTCGGCTGTCTCCACAGCTGATTCCATTTGTAATCAGCCAAGGGGAGTGTCTTCTGCAATGAGTGATGTTTAATCTAATCACGGAAGGCTCTTAAGGAGGATTCAGAAGAGACAGGCTCTCTTCTTGCTTTACCTGGCGAGATGCTCCTGTGGACTTCTCCCAGACCCTCCATCGGAGTCATCAGCTTCACAGCCTGCCCTACGGATTTTGGACTCTACATTTCCACAGTTATGTGAGACACTTTTATAAATCTTGTATCTATCTGCTGTTGATTCTGTTTCTCTAGATAACCCTAGCTAATACAAAGACCAAAGAGCCATTTGGCCACCAAAAAGAGATGTTAAAAAAAACAAACAAGCTCAGTCCAATCCATCTACAGATCAACAATTAGAGAGGTTTGCCAAGCTTAAGTGCAAGAAACAAATCAGGAAGATGGCGGCTTAGTAAGACGCGCGGATCTTAGTTTCTTCTCCAGGACAGCTACTAGGGGAGTAGAAATGATACAGAACAGCGCCCAAAGCCACAACAAAGATAAAAAAGACAGTGTACCCCATCCTGGAACAGCTGGCTGGCTGAGAGAAGCCGCTTGGGTGAGATCACCGAGGCGCGCGGGTGGCGCTCCCTTCCCCCTTCCCGGGCCGGCTGGAAGAATTGGAGAGGCGGTCCCCTGAAACCGCGGCGGCTGGTGGCCACACCACGCGCGGCCCCCCGGACCAACTGAGAGAATTGGATCGGAAATCCCCAGGCCAGGGAGAACGGTGACGGGCGGGGGAGGCCCCTTCCAAACCCGTGACTCCCCGGGAACGTGCACTCTCCCGGGCGGGCCGCTGCCGCTGGCGCCCTCCCGCCACGCTTGTCGCCCAGGCCAACTAGGAAATTCGGACGGGCGCTTTCCCGGGCTGCAGCGGCCAGCAACCCTCCCTGCGTTCGGTCCCCGGGCCGGCTAGAACTCTTCCAAGCCGCTTCAGCTAGCGAACCTCCCGGACAGCGAGAGTTTTCCAAAGTTAAAGGTCCCACAGCACCTTTTACTGGTGGGACCCGCAGACAAACATGTGCCAGGAGCGCCAAATACTGGGCAGGATAAGAAAAACAGAACCCAGAGATTTCACAGAAAAATCTTCCTAACTTTTGGATCCAATACCCAGGGAAATCTGTCTAAATGCGCAGACGCCAACAGAAGATAACGGATCACGCTCAAATAATTGAAAATATGACCCAGTCAAAGGAACAAACCAATAGTTCAAATGAGATACAGGAGCTGAGACAACTAATGCTGAATATACGAACAGAAATGGAAAACCTCTTCAAAAACGAAATCGATAAATTGAGGGAGGACATGAAGAAGACATGGGCTGAACATAAAGAAGAAATAGAAAAACTGAAAAAACAAATCACAGAACTTATGGAAGTGAAGGACAAAGTAGAAAAGATAGAAAAAACAATGGATACCTACAATGATAGATTCAAAGAGACAGAAGATAGAATTAGTGATTTGGAGGATGGAACATCTGAATTCCAAAAACAAACAGAAACTATCGGGAAAAGAATGGAAAAATTTGAACAGGGTATCAGGGAACTCAAGGACAATATGAACCGCACAAATATACGTGTTGTGGGTGTCCCAGAAGGAGAAGAGAAGAAAAGGAGGAGAAAAACTAATGGAAGAAATTTTCACTGAAAATTTCCCAACTCTTATGAAAGACCTAAAATTACAGATCCAAGAAGTGCAGCGCACCCCAAAGAGATTAGACCCAAATAGGCGTTCTCCAAGACACTTACTAGTTAGAATGTCAGAGGTCAAAGAGAAAGAGAGGATCTTGAAAGCAGCAAGAGAAAAACAATCCATCACATACAAGGGAAACCCAATAAGACTATGTGTAGATTTCTCAGCAGAAACCATGGAGGCTAGAAGACAGTGGGATGATATATTTAAATTACTAAAAGAGAAAAACTGCCAACCAAGACTCCTATATCCAGCAAAATTGTCCTTCAAAAATGAGGGAGAAATTAAAACATTCTCAGACAAAAAGTCACTGAGAGAATTTGTGACGAAGAGACCAGCTCTGCAAGAAAACTAAAGGGAGCACTAGAGTCAGAACCGAAAAGACAGAAGAGAGAGGTATGGAGAAGAGTGTAGAAAGAAGGAAAGTCAGATATGATATATATAATACAAAAGGCAAAATGGTAGAGGAAAATATTATCCAAACAGTAATAACACTAAATGTTAATGGACTGAATTCCCCAATCAAAAGACATAGAATGGCAGAATGGATTAAAAAACAGGATCCTTCTATATGCTATCTACAGGAAACACATCTTAGACCCAAAGATAAACATAGGTTGAAAGTGAAAGGTTGGGAAAAGATATTTCATGCAAATAACAACCAGAAAAGAGCAGGAGTGGCTATACTAATATCCAACAAGTTAGACTTCAAATGTAAAACAGTTAAAAGAGACAAAGAAGGACACTATATACTAATAAAAGGAACAATTAAACAAGAAGACATAACAATCATAAATATTTACGCACCGAACCAGAATGCCCCAAAATACGTGAGGAATACACTGCAAACACTGAAAAAGGAAATAGACACAAATACCATAATAGTTGGAGACTTCAATTCCCCACTCTCATCAATGGACAGAACATCTAGACAGAGGATCAATAAAGAAATAGAGAATCTGAATATTACTATAAATGAGCTAGACTTAACAGACATTTATAGGACATTACATCCCACAACAGCAGGATACACCTTTTTCTCAAGTGCTCATGGATCATTCTCAAAGATAGACCATATGCTGGGTCACAAAGCAAGTCTTACCAAATTTAAAAAGATTGAAATAATACACAACACTTTCTCGGATCATAAAGGAATGAAGTTGGAAATCAATAATAGGCGGAATGCCAGAAAATTCACAAATACGTGGAGGCTCAACAACACACTCTTAAACAACGAGTGGGTCAAAGAAGAAATTGCAAGAGAAATTAGTAAATACCTCGAGGCAAATAAAAATGAAAACACAACATATCAAAACTTATGGGATGCAGCAAAGGCAGTGCTAAGAGGGAAATTTATTGCCTTAAATGCCTATATCAGAAAAGAAGAAAAGGCAAAAATGCAGGAATTAACTGTTCAATTGGAAGAACTGGAGAAAGAACAGCAAATTAATCCCAAAGCAAGCAAAAGGAAAGAAATAACAAAGATCAGAGCAGAAATAAATGAAATTGAAAACATGAAAACAATAGAGAAAATCAATAAGACCAGAAGTTGGTTCTATGAGAAAATCAATAAGATTGATGGGCCCTTATCAAGACTGACAAAAAGAAGAAGAGAGAGGATGCAAATAAATAAGATCAGAAATGGAAGAGGAGACATAACTACTGACCTCACAGAAATAAAGGAGGTAATAACAGGATACTATGAACAACTTTACGCTAATAAATACAACAATTTAGATGAAATGGACGGGTTCCTGGAAAGACATGAACAACCAACTTTGACTCAAGAAGACACAGATGACCTCAACAAACCAATCACAAGTAAAGAAATTGAATTAGTCATTCAAAAGCTTCCTAAAAAGAAAAGTCCAGGACCAGATGGCTTCACATGTGAATTCTACCAAACGTTCCAGAAAGAATTAGTACCAATTCTCCTCAAACTCTTCAAAAAAATCGAAGCGGATGGAAAACTACCTAATTCATTCTACGAAGCCAACATCACCCTCATACCAAAACCAGGCAAAGATATTACAAAAAAAGAAAACTACAGACCAATCTCTCTAATGAATATAGATGCAAAAATCCTCAATAAAATTCTAGCAAATCGTATCCAACAACACATTAAAAGAATTATACATCATGACCAAGTAGGATTCATCCCAGCTATGCAAGGATGGTTCAACATAAGAAAATCAATTAATGTAGTACACCATATCAACAAATCAAAGCAGAAAAATCACATGATCATCTCAATTGATGCAGAGAAGGCATTTGACAAGATTCAACATCCTTTCCTGTTGAAAACACTCCAAAAGATAGGAATACAAGGGAACTTCCTTAAAATGATAGAGGGAATATATGAAAAACCCACAGCTAATATCATCCTCAATGGGGAAAAATTGAAAACTTTCCCCCTAAGATCAGGAACAAGACAAGGATGTCCACTATCACCACTATTATTCAACATTGTGTTGGAGGTTCTAGCCAGAGCAATTAGACAAGAAAAAGAAATACAAGGCATCAAAATTGGAAAGGAAGAAGTAAAACTATCACTGTTTGCAGACGATATGATACTGTACGTCGAAAACCCGGAAAAATCCACAACAAAACTACTAGAGCTAATAAATGAGTACAGCAAAGTAGCAGGTTACAAGATCAACATTCAAAAATCTGTAGCATTTCTATACACTAGTAATGAACAAGCTGAGGGGGAAATCAAGAAACGAATCCCATTTACAATTGCAACTAAAAGAATAAAATACCTAGGAATAAATTTAACTAAAGAGACAAAAAACCTATATAAAGAAAACTACAAAAAACTGTTAAAAGAAATCACAGAAGACCTAAATAGATGGAAGGGCATACCACGTTCATGGATTGGAAGACTAAATATAGTTAAGATGTCAATCCTACCTAAATTGATTTACAGATTCAATGCAATACCAATCAAAATCCCAACAACTTATTTTTCAGAAATAGAAAAACCAATAAGCAAATTTATCTGGAAGCGCAGGGGCCCCGAATTGCTAAACACATCTTGAGGAAAAAAAACGAAGTTGGAGGTCTAACGCTGCCAGACTTTAAGGCATATTATGAAGCCACAGTGGTCAAAACAGCATGGTATTGGCATAAAGATAGATATATCGACCAATGGAATCGAATAGAGTGCTCAGACATAGACCCTCTCATCTATGGACATTTGATCTTTGATAAGGCAGTCAAGCCAACTCACCTGGGACAGAACAGTCTCTTCAATAAATGGTGCCTAGAGAACTGGATATCCATATGCAAAAGAATGAAAGAAGACCCATATCTCACACCCTATACAAAAGTTAACTCAAAATGGATCAAAGATCTAAACATTAGGTCTAAGACCATAAAACAGTTAGAGGAAAATGTTGGGAGATATCTTATGGATCTTACAACTGGAGGTGGTTTTATGGACCTTAAACCTAAAGCAAGAGCACTGAAGAAAGAAAGAAATAAATGGGAGCTTCTCAAAATTAAACACTTTTGTGCATCAAAGAACTTCATCAAGAAAGTAGAAAGACAGCCTACACAATGGGAGACAATATTTGGAAACGACATATCAGATAAAGGTCTAGTATCCAGAATTTATAAAGAGATTGTTCATCTCAACAACAAAAAGACAGCCAACCCAATTACAAAATGGGAAAAAGACTTGAACAGACACCTATCAGAAGAGGAAATACAAATGGCCAAAAGGCACATGAAGAGATGCTCAATGTCCCTGGCCATTAGAGAAATGCAAATCAAAACCACAATGAGATATCATCTCACACCCACCAGAATGGCCATTATCAACAAAACAGAAAATGACAAGTGCTGGAGAGGATGCGGAGAAAGAGGCACACTTATCCACTGTTGGTGTGAATGTCAAAAGGTGCAACCACTGTGGAAGGCAGTTTGGCGGTTCCTCAAAAAGCTGAATATAGAATTGCCATACGACCCAGCAATACCATTGCTGGGAATATACTCAAAGGACTTAAGGGCAAAGACACAAACGGACATTTGCACACCAATGTTTATAGCAGCGTTATTTACAATTGCAAAGAGATGGAAACAGCCGAAATCTCCATCAACAGACGAGTGGCTAAACAAACTGTGGTATATACATACGATGGAACAGTATGCAGCTTTAAGACAGGATAAACTTATGAAGCATGTAATAACATGGATGTACCTAGAGAACATTATGCTGAGTGAGTCTAGCCAAAAACTAAAGGACAAATACTGTATGGTCCCACTGATGTGAACAGACATTCGAGAATAAATTTGGAATATGTCATTGGTAACAGAGTCCAGCAGGAGGTAGAAACAGGGTAAGATAATGGGCAATTGGAGTTGAAGGGATACAGACTGTGCAACAGGACTAGATACAAAAACTCAAAAATGGACAGCACAATAATACCTAACTGTAAAGTAATCTTGTTAAAACACTGAATGAAGCTGCATCTGAGCTATTGGTTTTTGTTTTGTTTTGTTTTGTTTTGTTTTGACTTTACTATTATTACTTTTATTTTTGTCGCTATATTAACATTCTATATCTTTTTCGGTTATGTTGCTAGTTCTTCTAAACCGATGCAAATGTACTAAGAATTGATGATCATGCATCTATGTGATGATGTTAAGAATTACTGATTGCATATGTAGAATGGTATGTTTTCTAAATGTTGGGTTAATTTCTTTTTTTCCATTAATTAAAAAAAAAAGAGAAGGGGTAATTGGAGCTGAAGGGATACAGACTGTACAACGGGACTGGATATAAAAACTCAGAAATGGACAGCACAATACTACCCAATTGTAATGCAATTATGTTAAAACACTGAATGAAGCTGCATGTGAGGTATAGGGTTTTTTTTTTCTTTCTATTAATGTTTTAATTCTTATTCTGTTGTCTTTTTATTTCTTTTTCTAAATCGATGCAAATGTACTAAGAAATGATGAATATGCAACTATGTGATGTTATTAAGAATTACTGATTGTACATGTAGAATGGAATGATTTCTAATTGTTTTGTTAATTCTTTTTTTTAATTAATTAAAAAAACTATAAAAAATTTAAAAAAATAAAAAAAAAGAGTAGACCCCTGGGTAGTAAAAAAAAAAAAAAAAAAAAGAAAGAAACAAATCACTAGCATTTGTATAGTGCCTGACAGTGGTGTCTCTAGACACGTTACCTCCACCCACCCCCACCCCCACCCCCACCACGTCACTACGTAAGGCTCCCCGTGCTATCCACTGGGTGGACCACCATGTCACTAAGACCCTCTGCTACTCTCTACCAGGTGCAGCAGAGGAAATCAGCCCTTCCCTACCAGGGCCCAGCTCTCCTAAGGTTCATCTGAGCTAAAGAACCAGTGGTGCAAACTCATGCCCCAAAGGGTCCATCGACCCATCACAGGCCACCTGGGACAAAGCAGGTGCCCGGACAGGAAGCAGAGGCATGTTGGGGGGACATGTCCCAACCCCAGGCTACTCCCTATGTAAAGTCCTAAACCCTCTACTCTTCTGATTCTACACTCTCCCGGCAAAACTTCATGCTCCCTAGGGCCTTGAGTGCTGCTTAAATCCTAACGATTCCCAGTTCTGGACTCTAGCCCTCTCTTACAAGCTCCAGCTCTTAAGCAAAGGCATGGTAGGTATTAGGTCTCAGAAAAAGAATTCTAAGAGCAAAAGGAACTCTTGACGCAGAGCCCCCTCAGCCCCTTCCACAGTGTCCTTGGTAGTCCAAGGATCCAGACAGAAGCCAACCAAAATCCAGACAGAAGCCAACTCTACTGGCTGACATTGTATCCTCCAGATGAATGAAGACATCCCAGATAACTAGAAATACAGTCATAATCTGTCTCTGCTGATAACACCCTCCCCTACTAGTGTCTCGCCCTGCCTGATATATGCAGCTGCACATCAAAGAAAAACAGTGCCTGAAGACCTCAGCAATCCATCATACCCTAAGTCAACAAGCCCCCATCCACTCAAGGGATAACACAGCACCTAGTAGGTACCCTCCCAGCGTCATTCTCCCTTTAAAACACACTCCCAGAACAAAAAGCGGGAGCCATTTTTCTTTCCTTTCGCTAGCTCCTGCCTGCCTGCTTTCTCCTTGCTTTCTCTCTCTCTTCAATGAACCTGTTAAGCTTTCACTCGCTGTCTCTGTGGATTCCTTAATGACTCCATGCCTAACAGTAGGCAGAAAGTATCTGATAATTATCCACTGAATAACATGATAGTTCTCTTGGACGTCCCCCGAGTACCTCAAACTGAAATCATCTTCTCCATCTAACTTTTATCTTGATGGATGGCCCTCAGGTTCCATGGCTAGACAATTTCAGTAAACTGCTAGATAGCCCTGGCCTCACTCAAGTCCACCAGAATGATTCTTCTAAATGCAAACCAGACACTAGCTATCCCCTACTTAAATTCCTTTCATGGAATCCCATCATCTTAAGAATAAAGCCCCTTAGTCCTTCACTAGCTGACTTCTCTACCCCTTGTCTCTCTGTCTCCTACCACCTGCCCATGCCCCTATCACATGTAATTCTCCTCGGGAAAGTGAGAAACTTCTGTGACTGACCAGAAGGCCCCATTCCCACCACTCCACCTGGCAAACTCCTACTCATCCTTCAATACCCAACTCAAGGACCAGCGCTTTGGAAGCCTCCTTCAGCTCCCTTGTGCAGGTACCCTCACACTAACAGGACTTGCACTGTGAGTTCCTTGAGGGCCAGAGCTGTTTTATTCATCCTTTGTATCTTTCCTAGAACAATACCTAAAGCCCTGCAGGGGAAGTGTTTGATAAATGATGGAAACAATGAAGTTTCTCTTTAGACTGAGGAACAACTGGAGGAGGTAGGACCATGAGAGATGCAATTGGGCTCAGCCACTCTCTGGTCATCTTATACAAGTCACTTTTGCCCAAGGAAAAAAATGAGAACTAGGCCCCAGGCCATCAATGAGTCATTCATCTGGCTTCCCAAATCCCTCCTCTATTCCTCCTTTTTCCTTAGACCAGAAAGAATCTTTATTAACAAGTGGCAAAGGAGGATTGATCAGCACCCTGGGAGCCATATGAATCTTGCTTTAAAAAAAAAAAATCATCCTGAAATCACTTGGAGTAACACCAGAACACTTCCTCAGGTCTAGATCTTGCCAAAAATTGATTGATCTCACTGAGAGTTTATGAGGAAGGAAATAAAGGTAAAGTAAAGCAGGAATTCATGGACTCAACAAACATTTATAGAGAGTCTGCCACGTACAAGGCTCTTCGAGGGGCTGTAAAGTAATTCTACTGTTGGTCTCCATCTCTACTTGAGGCAAATGACAAGCTGCCAAGAAAGACAAACTCGACATGTTTCTGAAAGACTGCAGAGCAAATTCCTGCCCCTGGGGAAGGAATGCAGACAGCAGGGACCGGCAGCCCAGCCCACCATGGTGGAGAGAAAGGACAGGACTGGCACTGGTTGGAGGCCGGGCTGTGAGCTCCTCGGGCCAGGGACAGCCCCATACCCTGGTACCATGCCCTACACACGGTGGGTGGTGCAGGTGTGAAGTGCAAGGGAAGGCAAAGCCTGCAAAGATGACCTGTGAGCCATCACATGCCGTGCAGTTTGTGAAACTTTGTGAAAGTCTCAGAAATGATGCACTGGATCCCATTGAGAATCAATACCTTAAAGAAGTTAAATACGTCTTGCTAACTTGTGAAACATCCTGTGGTCATAGAGCATTTCGTGCCCCTGAGATCCTGGTTTTATTGATTCTTTTCTTCCCAACGGGCCCCAGACCCAGCTGCAGGCCTTCAGGTTTGGGAGAGGACCTCCAAAGACGGCGGCCACCAGTTCCTTCCCGCCCTCTGCGCACACGCCACGCTCACATCAAGCCGTAGAATCAGTGGCCCCCTGTCCTGAGTTTGGGTCAGCCTTGAGACTTGGTTTTACAGGCCCGGCCTTTAAAATAACTGGCAGTTTCCACATCCCGCCCTGAAGCCATTATGCTGTGGGGAAGCCAAAGCCAAGCAGAGAGGCATATAGAGGCCCCACGGCTCTCAGCTGTGCGTTCAGCCTTCTAGAACTTGCCAACCCCACACCAGTGGAAGGCAACCAGATGAGTGACCCCAGCCACGGCCACGTGAACCAGAAAGCCACCCCACTAACTGCAACTGACCCACAGAATCATGAGCAATAGTAAATCGTTGCTTTAAGTCACTAAGCTTTGGGGTAGGTGGTTATATAGCAATAGGTAACTAAAACACCTGGTAAGCAAATGCGTACATGTACAGGGAAGCCGCTGAGAGATGAGCCAGCTAACATGAGTGAACTTCCTAGAGAACCAAAATAGAACCCTTAAGTTCTCAACCTTGTGTTTATCCATTTCTGATAAAAAATATTTTTAAAAATACAAGACTAAACTCAACAACAAAAACATAAGTGATCCACTCAAACAATGGACAAAGACTTGAATATACATTTCTCCAAATAAGCTATACAAATGGTCAGTAAGCACATGAAAAGAGGCTCAACATCATTAACCATTAGGGAAATGCAAACCAAAGCCACGAGGAGATGCCACCTCACACCCACTGAGAGGGTTATTATTTTATTATTTTAATAGAATGGAAAACAAGTGCAGGTGAGGATGCAGATAAACAGGAACCCTCGTGCATTACTGGTGGGATTGCAAAATGGTGCCACTGTGGAGAAATTTGGTGGTTCCTCAAAAAATTACACACAGACAACCACTACTAGTTATATTCTCAAAATAACTGAAAGCAGGGACCAAACAGGCATTTGCACGCAGATGCTCATATCAGCAGTATGCACAACTGCCAAGGGATGGAAGCAACCCAGTGTCCCAGCAGATGAATGGGTAAATAAAATGTGGTCTAAACATGTGATGGAATATTATTCTACCATAAAATGCATAAAGTCCTGATACATGCTACTACATGAATGAATTTTGGAGATATCACGTTAAATGAAATAAGCCAGACACGAGGGATAGATATTGTACAGTTTCACTTATGTGAAATAAATTCACAAAGACAAAAAGTAAAATACAGGCTACCAGGGGAGGGGGGTGGCGGAATAGGGGTAATTTAATGCATAAATGGGTGCAGGTTCTGCTTAGGGTGATGGAAAAGTTTGGGTAAAGGTGGTGAGGGTGGCACAGCATTGTGGATTTATCAATCCCACTGAATGGCATGCTCAGGAGAGGTGAAATGGGAAATCTTTTTTTTGTATATTTATTGCCACCATTTTAAAAAGGAGAGAGACTACAGAGACAATGACAATGAAATGCAGTACCTGACCCTGTACTGGATCTAATAATGGAGGAGAAAAACGCCCAAAAGGACACCATTGGGACAACCGAAAAAACTGGAATACAGACTGTATGGTTCGCATCAATGTTAAATTTCCTGAACTTGATAACTATACTTAATGTGGTTACGTAAGTGAATGTCGCTGTTCTTAGGAAATGTACAGGAAGCATTAAGTGTTCAAGGAGCATGATGAATGCCACCTACTCCCAAAGGTTTAGAAAAGAGAGAGAGAGAATAGCATAAAATGATAAAACAAAGTGGCAAAATATTAAGTATTAAGTAAATCCAGGTGTCTGGGTTTTGGCATTCTCTGTATTGGTTTTACATTTACAAGTGTCTTCTAAATTTGAAATTATTTCAAAATAAAAACTTTCTAAGAACACATTCCACCTCATACTAAATATCACTCGATATTTTCGTGCTGAGTGGTTGGGCAGGACGGACACCAGCCGGTGCCCTGTCCTGAGCTACAGTGACCCTTTGGCAGCCACAGAGGCAGCAGGGCTGTGGGTCCAGCACCCTCAGTGCAGGCAGCTGGGCTCCTCGATGAGCCATGCCACACCTGGCCTTAGAAACACGCCCCCTGGTCTGCTCCTCCCCAGGAGTTGAGGGTTGAGAAACCAAAGAGCTGTACAGCGGCCAGCTCTGAGGACGCGCTGCGGCTCTTTCGCCACTGCAGAGCACACTGGGGCAGACTCTCGCCTTTTCCAGCTGCTCGCGGGCACCTGTTTCCTATTTCTTGGTTCTGGAGGGCATCTCAAATCCAGGCATCGGAAAAATGACCTCCCTGCGTGTGTGCCCGTACCCCAAGCAGAATCTGAGGATGGTGCACGCTTGTCAGCACCCCAGCATTCTTACCTAGTCATGTTTCCTACCCAGCAGAGGCACATCAAAACCCCCCGAGGAGCCAGTTACAGGGCAGACCCCATCCCAGGCTGGCGCTGCACCTGCGCCTTCGGGAACGGTCTCCTGGCAACCCTGGCTAAGAACCAGACGACGTCAGCGAGGATGTCCAGGACCCACTGGTACCCTGTGGTGTCACGGAGGACGCGTGCTAAACAGGTCCCCACAGACCAGAAGGGGCCCTCCTGCCAGTGTCCTCGCATAGCAGCGGGACAGGGAGGGGGCGGTCAGCCTGGCCTGGGCTGCCCGAGTCCCGTCAGATTCAGGTCCCCGGGAGGTGGCCCGCACTGAAGGTCCCAGGTGTGACGGCACTGCAAGGCGCAGCCCCGCACTGGGAGGAGGCCGCCGGCCCGGCCCGCAGCTGCAGCTTTAGTTCCAGGGCAAGGGCTGGGCCCTGGAGATGAGCGCGCACAGAGCGCAGGGGAAGGAGCTCCGGGCGCCACAGACCTGGGTTCAAACCCTGCTCCAGCCCCACTGGCTGGGAGGCCCCAGACGAGTCAACTCCCTTGTCACACACATCAGCTCCCCCACCTGTAACATGTGAATGGAAACATCTGCCGCATGCCGAAGCCACCCAGGGGCTGAGACACAGGAAAAGCCCAGCAAGTGCAGCGACGGGGCCATCTCCCCTGGTGGCCGGGCCTGCGCGTATACACGGTGTTCTCTCCGAGCATCGCTGTCCCTGTGCTGGCCGGGACGTGTATCCTGGAGTCTACCACTGAGACTGTGTGTGGTGACAAGGGGATACCTGGGGGGCCGTCCCAGTGGGGTGTGGCAGCCACAAAAGAGCAGGGCAGGGTGTACGGGTGGTTCAGTGGTAGAGTGCTCTCCTTCCATGCAGGAAACCCGGGTTCGATTCCTGGACCATGCATCCCCCCCACCCGCCCCAAAAAAGTGCAGGACAAGAGTGATCCAGGAGGCCTGGAGATTCCAGGGGGGGCTCTGTGCATGTCTACCAAGCCTCGGGATGCCTGTGTGTGCGTGTGTACACACGCATGTGTACTAAGTGTGCCTGGAGCCTCGGGGGCTGGTGGCGGGGCGGGGGAAGACTACAACCCTGGAGGCCGGTGGGTGTGCTTGGCCCTGGTGCTTCCAACCCCCTTTCCACTGACCCAGGCCTGGGCTTCGGGTCCTCGCCAGAAAAAAGCAGCTGAGTATAAAGTGCTGATTAAAAATAATAAACACGAGGACTCTGGTAGTCACGGCAAATGTCAGCGGGGTAATGTGGGTGAAAGGTGGGCCATAAATCGCACATGTGTGATAATGACAAACGGGGGATGCTCTGTTTACACATAGATATAGATCAGAAAAGGCCACAGAGAGACCCCACTGGAGGACAGGACAGAGGGGCTATTTTCTGCAAAGCTGTTTACGTGTCCGGGAACTGAGGACATTCTTCAAGCATAGTTGGCTCCGTGGCCTCGGCACACCCTCCACGCAAGCCCGTGTCATTCCGCTCTCTGGAAGGATGGCCGCTTCGTTCCCGCCAGGTGAGCGGGGCCCTTCCCACCCGGGACCCAAGGGCCAAGGACTAGGTTGCATCTGTCTCCTCCCGCCTGCTTTCTGCACCTGCCCTCATCCAGACTGCCCCAGCTGGCCGAAGCACCCAGCCACCGCCTTCCTCCCACCCCACTCTGGTTCCTCCAACCCATCTCACCTCAAGGCTCCTCCACTCCTGGCCAAGGTCCCAAGGAATGTTCCAGAACGGGCTTCTCCTCCTCGCACCCAATTCCCAGGGGGAGAGAGGGGAGGTGCTCCCTCTTATATCTTAGGGTACCCCCCCCCCCCAAGCACTAGTCTCCAGCGTGGCTTAGCGAAGGCATCTGAGGCCGAGGTACCAGGGAAACGGGGCTCTCGGGAGGCCCACCCCACCCCGCCTTCTCACTCACCAGTTCTCTAGCCTCACCCCCTCCTCTCAACCCCACAGAGCCTCAGCTTCCTCATCTGTGAAATGGAGCCAGTGTGACCCAAATTGGTGTACACGGGACACTTAACACCAGCCGGGTACATGCGGCGTCCGGAAGCCCTGGCCCCCTCCCCAGCCTCCCGCAGCAGACCCCCCAGACCTCTCAGCCACACATCACCCACTGCATGGTTTATTTGCTCTGTAATTTACAGGTGTGAAAGGAATTACACATTGGCAGCTCCACCACGTTATAATTTGTGAATAAAGATCTTATTGCCAGGCCATTAATTCCATGAGAACACAGCTCTCTAACAGCCTTTCCTCTGTGAAATAAGGCTCTACGACACTTGGCACAGACGTCTGCCTCTGATGACAGGTGTGTGCACACATGAGGGTCCCGCCTGCCCTGCCTGCTTCCTCATCTCACCCCAGGGCAGTTTGGGGCACAAAAGGCAAGTTGTGTCCTACAGGCCTGGTGGCACTAGGACCCAGGCAAGGGAAGGATGTGGGAAAGACCTGCCAGCTGCACCTCATGTCCCATGTCCCAGCCTGTGCCCCTCCTCGCCACCCCTCACTCCTTGGCCCATGCCCTCTCCCTGTCACCCCTCACGCCCCCTGCCCATGCCTCCACCCCATCACCCCTCATGCCCCAGCCCATGCCCTCTCCCTGCCACCCTTCATGCCCTCAGCCTATGCCCCCTCCCAGTCACCCCTGTCCCACTATACCCTGCCCATGTTTCCAGACCCTAAGGCTGCGAGCCCCACACTTGTAGCACAGTGATACTCACTAACGAAATAAAGGAAGGCCGAGGCTCAGCCTCATCCCACACCCCCTCTCCATAGCAACACCCCACCCCCCTGGCCTCTGGAGGGCGGCATCCAGGACTGGCCATCTGCTCTACCTCTGACATTTCAAGCAGCCATTAGCAATTGTGTTGAGTTTTCTGACCAGTTTGGGGGGACGAGCGGTACACAGGAAGACTTCTGACATTGGAAGTGCTTCTTCAGTGCTGTCAGCGACTGTGACAACAAACCACCTTGCAAACCCCCAGAAATCCAAGATTTTGCGTTTAACTATAAAACTTCCTTCATCCCCATCCACTAGGAAAGAATCCCTCACTGGACAGGTGATGGGAGAAGAGAAAGAAGAGTGGAAGCGTGGGGCAGGTGAGAGGCATGCCCCAAGTCTGGAGGAAGTTCCTGGGTGCTGACCCGACGGGAGCCCAAACCATTTCCCCATGCCTGTCTTCCAGCCCCTGCCCCCCACCTCTCCCCATGCCAGGGTGATGGAGCCCCCATCCCGAGAGTAACAGCAGGACAGGGAGCGACTCCGTTCCTTGGCTCTGGGGAGAGCTGTACTCCTGAGTGCCGCTCCCCAGGCAACACAGGACCACACTGGGCTCGGTTTCCACTGAGTTACCGAGGGCAGAGAGTCTGTGAGTTAAGCAAGACTCGTGTGGGTGGGCCTGGGAACCCAGGCACCTTTTAAAAAGTCACAAGAATCCCAAACAAGTGACTCAGAAACTTCTGGAACCCGGCCCACGCTATGCTGGGGCCTCCTGCCCTCTGGCTCTGGCTCCCAACCGGACTCCCTTCCCCCAGTCCCAAAGCCGCTTCCCTGGCGCTGCGTCCATGTGAACGCCATGCTCCCTGGGGTATAGGGGCTTTATTCTCGGTTTACTTATTTGCCCATCTCTTTTTCTGTTTCCTGTCTGTTTTTTGGTTTGTATTTTTGGTTTTCTGCTGATGTTGTTTCTCAGCAGCACCCAAAGAGACCGGTGCATGGGCACCGGGCGCTGGCCCAGCCCGAGGACCATACCTCATCCAGGCCACAGCATCTCGGCCACGTGCCCCAGCAGCTCCAGGAGTCTCCAGATGAGGCCCTGCAGGGGATGTGGCAGGGCCACCGGGGTCCTGGAGCTGCCTGAAGTGTCTTCCCCACAACCCCCAGAACTGAAGTTGAAAGAGAGCCTGGGGTCCCCCTCTAGTTGATAAACCGGGACCCAGAGTTCCCCTTTAACTGGGATTCAGGGTGGGGACCCCAAGGCACCAGCCCCAGCCTCCAATCCCAGTCGGGTGGGGTGGGGAGGCCGAGCTCCCACTCTCCCGCAGCTTTCGGTCTAACAGGACAAGCACCCCCCAAACACGAGAGATGCCCCCTGGGCTGGCAGGCAGCACACCCGAGCTCCGTGCTAAGGGATCAGCTGTGTGACAACAAGCAAAGTAACGTCCACCTCTGAGCGTTCCCCCTATAAAATGCAGGGGGGGGGGTGTAGACTGAATGCTCTCCCAGGCTCCAGCCTATGCTATATTCTCTGACCACTTCAAGGACAAACAAGGCCGAGGCACAAGTGAAGTGAGCAAACAAGGGAAATAGTATGTGCTTTAGCCCTGGGACTGCACCCCGGGGCCAGTGCTGCCGGAGGCTTTGGGTCAATAAGAATCTGCCTACGCCTTGCCCTCCTGCACCCACTAGGTCACTTCTTCAAAGGTCAGCCCACCCCAGCCCAAGCTCCACAGCACAGAGTTGGGGCTGGTGGCAGTCCCTCTCCGCCCACCTGAGACCGAGAGACAGGAGGTGGGGAAGGCTCGGTTCACCGACAACCAGCAAGGGGCCAGCGGGCTCGGCACCGAACCCAGACCACGTCACCTCTGCCTTGCTCTGGGGACACCCACTGCTACTGACACATTCTCCGCTCCCCATCCAAACCCAGAACCTCTGACAACCGCACAGAGCCCCTGTTCGCCCTCTCAGAGCTCGGCCCAGACCTGGAAGTACCTGAGGAGGTGACTGCTCAACTGTACCATGAGACCCTCTATGTCCACCGACAAGGCACTCTACCAACAAGCAGGCTCAAAGTGGGTGCAGGGACCTGTGGGCCCAGCAGGGAGAGCTCATGTGCCGCCCTAGTGAGCAGGTCCACAGGCAAACTCATGGGTCCATCAGGTCCCACTGTGCTTCCCCAGACAGCTTCTGCGGGGCCCCTGTCCAGCAGAGGCACAGCCTGCAGCCCACCAACCCTGAGGTTACAACAGCAACGGCAGGGGGTCACCTTATGTGCAGAGGGCACTGGGAGAAAACACAAGTTCCCGCTGGCTGTGCCCACATGAAGCCACACACCAGCCCAGGGCTGGCTACCGCAGAAGCCAGAGGGGCCACCGCAGGAGTCACAACAGGAGGCACCATGGTCCAAGAACCAGGAAAAAGTGAGAAGATGTTGTGTGCCCTGTCCTACCGGGAGGCTGTGGAACGGCCCCGCAGGGCCCCTTACATCAACCGGCAATGGCACCACGGAGCCCCTGGAGGTGAGGCCCGTCCCAGGGAGACGTCGGGGTGGTGCTAGCTGAGGTGCAGGCTGTGTGACGCAGTGGAAAGAGCACTGGAACCAGAGTCCAGAAACGGACACTCTAGCCCTGATTCATCACGAGCTGTATGGCCTAGGGTGGGTCGCCTCCCATCTCGGGGCTCACTTCTTTATCTATAAAATAAGGAGGCTGGACAGACACCGAGGAATTCACAGTGTTTAAGCTCTGTGGAGCTCTCTGGGTGGGTTACCAGATAAAATGATTGCAAGGCAGGAACCATATCTCCTGGCCCCGCAGCCCCTCAGGGCCTGGGCACGGTCCCCAGCTGGGATCCCCAGGCTTGGCTGTCAGTGAAGCAAGCCCAGTGCTCCAGCCCGGGACCGCTGACCCTCTTCCATGGTGGCTGGGTCCGTCTGCTCCCTATGCCCTGGCTCTGGGGGAGGCTGCCAGGCCCACATGGGCATCTGTGGGCACCTGAGCTCCCAGTGCACACACAGGACAGGGGATAACCACACCTCCCCTCTCTGCAGCCCTTCCCAGTTCCTGGCACGCTGACCCACGTTTCCTCTGATCTCAGCAACCACGTTAGGATGACAGGCAAAGGGGACCCCCATCTGTGCGAGGAGCACAGTGTCCACTCAGGTTCAGTCACCTGCACAGGATCGCCAATGACACAGAGACCAGAGGCCCAGCCTTGGGGCTCCCCAGGAACCCGCTTTCCTACCAGCAGTCCCCGCAGCCGGCACCACAGACAGGAATGGCCAGGGCTCTGTGGCCTTGAGACCAGGCCCGGAGTAGCCTTTGTGTGGTGCCCACTCGAGCTGGGCACCAGGGCCAGAGTGGCCCTGACACCCAATGTCCTGACCCAACACCCAGTGTCCTGCCCTGACACCCAGTGTCCTGACTCGGCCTGCCAAGTAAAGGCCAACCCTATGCAAGGCACGGAGGAGCAAGGCTGGGGTGGGGGAGAAGTGGCCCGTGCCTATACAGGCCTCTGAGAGCCCCAGTGACGGCCTCCCCACTCCAGAGCATCCCCCCGCAATCCCCCAGGCCACATTTTGACTCGGGGGCAAAGAAGTGATGCCTTCCCCTTTCAAAAGCCCTGCCCCTGGCCCCAGGGAGCACCAGCGGGTGGGGCGGCCGAGGCCGGGACTCACCTCCCGCAGCAGCTGGATGCCCTTGAGCTCGTCCTGCTGCTGCTGGGCCACGGTGACCCCCAGGACGAGCGTGTGCACCCCACAGGAGACCAGCGAGATGGTCACGATGGGGCTGAGGCTGAGGGGCAGCGTGATGAAGAAGGAGAAGACGAAGAAGGCCTGCCAGCCCACCGTGTCGCTGGCCGCGTGGGCCCGGGCATAGCTGAGGCCCATGTGGGAGAAGGTCTGGGCGCTGATCAGCAGCCACAGCAAGTAGGGCACAGCCTTCCGGGTGGCCCGGGCGGGCAGCAGCCCCCTCCTGCAGAGCACGAAGAGCACGATGTCCAGCAGCAGCCCGACGCCGGCCACAAGCAGGGGGGCCAGCCTGTCTCCCGAGAAGACCACGGCGCACAGGACCACCACGTAGCAGTCGAAGAGGGCGGCAAAGACCACCAGCACCAGCAGGGTCTCGTGGCGCTGCCGTTTGAAGTAGGTCTGGTAGAGGTTCTCCAGGGACTCGGGCACAAAGGTCAGCCGCATGAAGCGGGGCAGGCAGAGGCAGGACCCCGAGCTCCGGACAGAGATTTCATGGGTGCGGCCCCCTCCACGTTCAGGGTCCGAGGGCAGGCTGACCGAGTACTCAGCCGAGTACTCAGCCGAGTACTCAGGCTCGGAGAAGCCCGGGTTCCTGGGCATCCTGGCTGCTGTTCCTACTGGGCTGGGGTCAGATGGGGGGCTCCGGGAACGGCCCCTTTACCAGGGCCCTCGGAGACCCACCCACGTCTAGGGACGTCTTCTGGGCAGGGGCTGGGGGGCTCACGCCGCAAGCGGGAAGGCAGGGCGGGCTTCCGGGGCACAGGCAGCAGCGATCATCTGGAAGGTAAAGGGATATGGCTAAGAAGAAGCATCTCTTCCTACCGGGTCGCCCACCCACCACCCACCCTCAGGGAGGAAGCCCGGCAGCGGCTCTCCGCCCGGGCTGCAGGCCACCACCCGGCCAAACGCGGATTTAGTCCTGTCCACGCCAAACGCTCAGACTCCCGTGTCTGCTGGCCAGGGCCCGGCCGCCTCTCCATCCCCTGCGCCCCTGGCCCCTCTCCGGGTCACCTCTCAGCACCTGCCTCCCTCACCTCAATGCATGCACACACGCACACACACGCGCGCACACACAGACACACACACACACAGCCAGGCCCAGTCCCAGGAAGCCGAAAAGCAAGCGTGTCAGGAAGAAAGCAGAGGCATCCTGGGCATTCCTGAAGCTTCCTTCTCGCACCCCGCCCGTGGGGACCCGGCCCCCGCGCGCCCCCGCGCAGCCCGGCTCGGCGCCCGCCTTTACCTACCTGTGCGGGGCCTCCGGGCCGCGCGGTCCAGGCCGGTCCCCGCGAGGCCGCGGCGCCCCGGCCCGAGCGCGAGGTCCCCGCGGTCAGCACGCAGAGGCCCCGGGGCTGGGAGAGTCGGGGCGGGGGGCGGCGCGCGGCGGCCGGAGCCCCCTCCCTCCCGCACCCGCGGCGGCGGCTAGGCGCGCGCTGGGGGCCCTCCCCGGCGGGAGCTCGGGCCGAGGCCGGGGCCGCCCGGCAGCATCCTGTCCGTGGCCGCCCGCCGAGCAGAGGCCGCCGAGTCGGGGCGCGGCGCGCGGCGCTGTGAGCCTCCGGGGCGCGGGGCTGGCGGCTCGGGGGCCACGCGCGGGGCGGGCGGGCGGCGGCCCCGCCCCTCGGGGAGGGGGAACCGGGCGCCGGGCTGCAGCCCCGGGCCCCGCCGCCGGGGAGGAGGAGCGCGCGGCCCGAGCGGGAGTGGTCTCGGCGCCCCGGCGCGGGCAGGAAGGATGCGGTGAATCAACGCCTGGCTCCGGGCGGGGCCCGCCTCGGAATCTGCAGGCAGAGCCGCGCCCTAGCGCAGGTGAGGCGGGGCCCCGGGCGCCCCCACCGCCCCCTCCCTCGGCCGCGGCTTCCTTCCGGGCCCCGAGATGCTGGCGCTGAGGTTTCGGGGCCGCTCCCTGCGGGGTGCGCCCAGCCTCGGTATCCCCCCTCACCTTGGGTGCCCAAACTGCCCCCCGCGAGGCCCTCGCTGCGAAAACCGCCGGCAGCTGAGCCTTGTTCTCATCCAGGAAAGAGGTGGGAGTGGCCGGCCCGGGAGGCATCCTGCACCTGGAGCTGCAAGACACCTTTCTTCAAAAAGATCACCTGTGCACCCTACCCGTCTGAGATGTGTTTGAATTCACAAACTCTTCGTTTAAAAATTCAAAGGATCCTTCGAGCAGTTTAAGTCTATCAGTCCCTTACACTGTAATGTAAATTACTCTCCTTGAATTTCAACAGAACTCCTTCCCAGGCTCAACCACTGGGCTTTAGGAGTTAAGATCAAGGGAAAGGAAGGAGATCAGTGGATTTGGAACAAAGTCATGGCGGGGCTGGGGGGTGGGAGGGTGCTGAGGACAGGCCACAGCGTTTTGGGGAGAGGGGGCAAAAGGGAGAGAAACTCATCCACCCAGACTCTGGATGGAGAGGTCGCTGCTGTTTCTCAGAGTCACCATGCGTGCCCTTCCCAGAACCTTAGACCTCACCTCACATCCTCAGAGAAAGAGTCCTGTTACCCTGTTTCTCTCAGTCCCTCCTAGTAAGTCTGAAAAGCCATCAACCTCAGCCCAAGCGTCTCAGGATTTTTTTATTTCAAAGATCAGATTTAGAGGGGTGGTAAATTGAATAAAGCAGCGCTCTCCCCTTGCTTTAATTCATCTGGAATCCAAAGTCTATTTGAAATTGCCACGTGATGTTAAAGGAGGGCATGTTTTTTATGTTTAACAAAGGGACATGTCAATAAAAGTTTTAAAACCTTATGGGACCATGTTCAGACATGCTCTGGCACGAGGGACTCTCCCATGGCACCTCTATGACCCCTCCCTGTCTTGGCACACAGAGTTCTGGGGTGCGGCTCTAGCTTGCCAAGGCTGTGCCCAACTCCTGGGTCCTAGCGGTTCCCAGCTGAGGCTTCTGTCACCACTCACGCCCCAGCTTCTCCTCCCGTCCCATCTGTTAAGGGAGAGGATCCACCCAGAACCAACCCAGGGAAAGGCCCCAGTCTCCTGCCCCTCCCACCCTTGCCCACTTGGCCTCACTGCCCCACTCTCTGCCCAGCCACAACCTTCCTCTGTTTGCTGCACCATCTGTCCCAGAGCATTTACTGAGATCACATGGCATATGCCCAGCCAGGCTGGGCAGCAGAGAACCAGAGGAGCCAGCCAGCCCCAGCTCTCAGGTGCCTGCCAGCTCTGCCAGGCCCCCACATCCACAGACAAGGCACAAGCTGCAGTCAGAGGTGACTTCTGGCTGAGGCAACCTGAGATAGGGCCTTTCTGGGCAGGAGGGACTCTAAGGGGTGGCCTCCCAAGTGGCTGCAGCCTCCTGAGCAAAGGCCCAGCAGCCAGGAAGGGCCACAGCACATTTCCATACTCGCTCTGTGTTTTTTGTCTCAGCCCTTCGTGTAGCTGTGGGAAGCGCAGTGGGTCAGCCGCAGTCCCTCTCTGGGCCTCCTCCAGAGGCCACAGCAGCCTGGGGAATGTTCCACAGGCAGGAGATCTGCCCATGCAGGAGATTGGGGGAAATGCAGTGCAACCAGCAAAGGACAGGCAGTGTGGCAGCCTCATCTGTCTCATTCACAGCTGCTTCTCTGTACCTGGCACCCACTAGGTACTTGTTTTAGTCTCCTTGGCTGCCTTAAGCAAATATCGTGAAATAGGTAGGGATAAACAATGGGAATTTATTTGCTCATGGTTTTGAGTCTGGGAAGATGTCCAAATCAAGGCATCATCAAGGTGCTGCTTCTCCCCAAAGACTGTGGCGTTCTGGGCTGGCTGCTGGTGATCCTTGGCTCCTCTGTCCACAGCAAGGGGCATGGCAGCATCTCCTGATCTCTTCTGGGTTTCAGCTTCTTGCTTCCTGTGACTTTCTCTCTCCCATGTCTGAATTCATTCCATCTATAAAGGACTCCAATAACAGGATTAAGACCCATTCTTATTGAGCTGGGCCACACATACCTTAACTGAAATAATCTCATCAAAAGGTCCTACTTACAATGGGTTCACACACACAGGAATGGATTAGGTTCGAGAACAAGTTTTTCTGGCGTGCATACAGTTCCAAACCACTACAGTACTGAAAAAGATTATGAATGTAGTTAACGCAACTTAATTGTCATTTCTGAGTAGTTCAAGTGGGAAATGTTATGTTGTATATATATGTTACCAAAATAAAAATTTTTTAATCTTCATAGAAGTTTTATTCTTAATAGCCAAAAATGGGAAACAACTCAAATGTGTTCATCAACAGGTGATGGATAAACAAACTGTGCTACATTCATAAAATGGAACACTATTCAGTGATAAAAAGAAGCAAACTACCATAAACCTAACAATGTGCATGAATCTCAAAAAAAGCATTATGCTAAATGAAAGAAGCCAGATGCAAAAGAGTATATACCCTAAGTTTCCATTTATTTGAAATTCTAGAAAATACAAATGAATCTGCAGTGATAAAAAGCAGACTGAGGATTGCTTGGGGCAGGGAATAGAGTGTATGTGGGGAGGGTGTGTGGACTGATGGCAAGTGGGCATGAGCAAACATTTAGGGGCAGAGAAAATGTTCTAAATCTAGATTATGGTGGTGATTATACCATAATACATTTATCAAAAATTGTCAAATTATACATTATAAGTAGGTGTACTTCATAAGATGGAAATGATACCTCAAGAAGGTTGATTTTAAAAGTGGGGAAAAGTAATGGAAATAAAACAGTGTCAACATTTTATCATTAAAAAAACATAGTTATTGAATGAATGGATAAAATGGCACATTATAAGGGCAACAGCTGCAACAGCTGTCCCTGAAGGAACCGACAGGCCTCATTCACTTATGTTGATATGTCCTGCCTCAGTGGCAAGTAAAAATAAGCACACAAATGCAAAGCTAACTGATGATAAAAGACTTAAAACCTTCCCCTAAGATCAGCTACAAGACAAGAATGCTGCTTTCACCACTGCAACCCAGTTTGGCACTAGAAATTCTAGCCATTGCAATTAGACAAGAAGAAAAAATAAAAATCCATGTTAGAAGGAAGAAGTAAAACTACTTGCAGATGACATGATCTAATATATGGAAAATCCAAAGGAATCCACAAGAAGACTACTAGAGCTAATAATTTCAGCAAAGTGTCAGGGTACAAAATCAACACACAAAAATCAATTGTGTTTCTGTACACTAGCAATGAACAAACCCAAGAGGAAATTAAGAAAACAACTCTACTTACAATAGCATCTAAAAGAATAAAATATCTAGGAATAAATTTAATAAAGAATGTAAAAGACTTGCATATGGAAAACTACAAAACACCCCGAACGAAATTAAAGAAGACCTAAAAAAGTGGCAAAAGAACCCATATTCATGGATTGGCAAATTTAATATTATTATGATGTCCATATTACCCAAAGAGATCTATGAATTCAATGCAATCCCACCAGCAGCCTTTTTGCAGAAATGGAAAAGCTGGTCCTCAAATTCATGTAGAACTGCAAGGGGTCCCAAATAGCCAAAACAATTTTGATAAAGAAGAAACAAATCTTCCTGATTTCAAAATTTACCGTAAAGTGACAGTAAGTCAAAACAATGTGGTATTGACATAAAGATAGACATACAGAACAATGGAACAGAATTGAAAGTCAAGAAATAGAGGCACACATCTGTGATCAATCAATTCTTTTTAAAAAAATATTTTTATTGAGAAATCTCCACACTCGTACAGTCCAAACATATTATACAATCAATGGCTCACAGTAGCATCACATAGTTGTATAGTCTTCACTATAATCATTTTTAGAATATTTGCATCACTCCAGAAAAAGAACTAAAAAGAAAAATATAAATCCCCAAACATCCTATACCCCTTACCTTTCCCTCTTACTGACCACTAGTACTGCACTCTATTCAATTTTAAGACTTACAGTAGAGGTAGGTTAACCAAGACAGTGTAGTATTGCCAGAGATAGATATGTTGTCAGTGGAACAGAACACAACATAAAAGTAGATCAAACACAAGCAACTGACTTCTTTTTTTTTTTTTTTTTTTTTTGCATATATAGTTATACAATCCTTGTCAAAGATCAGGGTTACTGGATTACAGTTCTACACTTCAGGTATTTCCTTCTGGCTGTTCTAAATCACTAGACACTAACAAGAAATATCTATATTGAATCAGCAGTTATGTTCATTTGTTAAATCCTAATTTCTGAGTTACTCCTCCTGTGCCAGTTTGAATCTATTGTGTACCCCAGAAAACCCACGTCCTTTAGTCCTCATTCAATATGCTGGGTGGTAACTTTTGATTAGATGGTTTCCATGGAGATGTGTCTCCACCTATCCAAGGTGGGGTTGCTTACTGGAGCCCTTTAAAAGGGAACTATTTTGGAAATGTTTTAGAGCCACCAAAACTGACAGAGCCTACAGAACAGACAGAGCCCTGGGAAAGCCGTTGAAGATTCCTGGCAAGAAAGCTAGCAGATGTTGCCATGTGCCTTCCAGCTGAAAGAGAACCCCTGAACATCATCAGCCTTCTTGAACCAGGGTACCTGTGGTAGTTGGATTCAGTTGTTAACTTGTCCAGGTGAAGGCACCTAATTCTGTTACTGTGGACATGAGCCAATGGCGTGTGAATCTCATCTATTGCTCATTACATGTGTAGTTGGCTAGGAGGCATGCCTGCTGCAATGAATGATGTTTGATTTAATTGGCTAGTGCTTAAATGAGAGAGCTCAACGTAGCATAGCCCAAGCAGCTCAGCATACCTCATCTTAGCACTCACAGCTCAGCCCAGGCCTTTGGAGATGCAGAAAGGAATCACCCTGGGGAAGCTGTTGGAACCCAGAGGCCTGGAGAGAAGGCCAGCAGAGATCATCCTGTGCCTTCCCACGTAAGAAAGAACCCCAGATGAAAGTTAGCTGCCTTTCCTCTGAAGAACTAATGAAATAAATCCCCTTTTATTAAAAGCTAATCCATCTCTGGTGTGTTGCATTCCAGTAGTTAGCAAACTAGAACAATACCTTTCCCTGGATGTTTTAGATTGGACATTTTTATAGCTTTGCCTTAATTTGGACATTTTCACAGCCTTAGAACTGTAAACGTGCAACTTAATAGACTCCCCTTTTTAAAAGCTGTTCCGTGTCTGGTATATCACATTCCAGCAGCTATCAAACAAGAACACCTCCTCCCTCTCATCTGATCTTTCTCACAATCTTCAGGGATATCTGGGCAATGCCCATTTTAACTTCTACCCTTCTGGGGTAGAGGAATGAAACTGATTGATGCTCTTGGAGAGATAGGCTCATCTGGCCTAGGATCAATCCAGAGGCCTGAAGTTTCTGCAAAAATAAACTTACTAAGAAACACTTTTATAGAGACTTAGAGCCCAGAGCCCTCCCTAGGGTTTTCAGGAATACTGCTGGTTGGGCTCCAACCACAGGCTCTTTTTTTCCCCACAGGCTCTTTTTGCTCGTCAATGTTTATAATAATCCCACAGACTGTTTTTATAAGAAATGTTTTTATCAAGAAATCTCCACATACATACAATGCAACCATTTTAAACAATTAATGGCTCACAGTATCATCACATGGTGTATTTCTTCACCGTGGTCATTTTTACAACATTTGAATCACTCTAGAAAAATAAATAAAAAGAAAAAAAAAGAATTCATACATTCCATACCCCTTAGCTTTCCCTGTCATTGACCCACCATATTGCAATCTACCCAATTTTTACCCATTATCTCCCTCTATTACTTATTTATTTATTTACTTTTTTCTCATCTGTCCATATCCTGGATAAAAGGAGCATCAGACACAAGATTTTCACAATCACACAGTCACATTGTAAAAACTATATTGCTATTAGACAATCGTCTTCCAGAATCAAGGCTACTGGAACACAGCTCAGCAGTTTCAGATACTTCCCTCTAGTCACTCCAATACACCATAAGCTAGAAAGGGATATCTATATAATGCATAAGAATAACCTCCAGGATAACCTCTCAACTATGAACTCTCTCAGCCACTGAAATTTTATTTTGTCCCATTTCTCTCTTCCCTATTTTGGTCAAGAAGACTTTCTCAATCCCATGATGCCAGCTCCTGGCTTATCCTGGGAGTCTTGTCCCATGTTGCCAGGGAGATTTACACCCCTGGGAGTCATGTCCCACATAGCGGGGAAGGCAGCAAGTTCACCTGCCAAACTAGCTTAGAGAGAGAGGCCACATCTGAGTAACCAAAGAGATTCTCTGGGGGTGACTCTTAGGCATAATTATCTGTCAGCTTAGCCTGTTCTTTGCAGGAGGAAACTTCATAGGGGTGAGCTCCAAGATTGTGAGCTTAGCCTATTGAATTGGTTGTCCCCACTGCTTGTGAGTATATCAGGAATTCCCCAGATGGGGAAGTTGAATATTTTCTCCTTTCTCCTCAGTCCCCCAAGGGGACTTTACAAATACTTTTTATTCTTTGCCCAAGTTACTCTGGAATATATTAAAGCATCACACTAACCTGGACAAACCAACAAGATCTCATGCCCTATTCAAGATTCCCTATGATTATGGTGTTCAAGTAAACTGAACATATAAGTTAAATTAGATAACGCGCTACTCAAAATAAAAATTTTGCACCAAGTAAAAATCTCTCTCTTTGGTCTTGCGCAGAGGTTGAAGTTTGAAAATATGGGTCATATCTTCCTTTACCCAGTATAGTGATTTACCTTACTCTTATCCAGATCAGCTTCATTCCTATCTCTAGGTGAAGTCAATCACTTTTTCAGCTTTTTAAATAGTTCCTGTGTGGGGTACTGCTGACTTCCATAGCTTCAGAGTTCTAACTCTGACTCTCAGGTGTCACATAAATACCCAGTTTCAGGGAACGACCAGGTTATATACAAACAGCTCAGTATCTCAGAATTTAGAACTAATAGTTACACCTCCTAAATATATGTAACTGCCGTAAGAGTTTACAATCTAGGACCCTTTACAATAGGCCCCAACCTGATAACCCATGCTCTCAACTTCAATTCTCTGAGTTTGTATATTATAGTTAATCCATATGAGTGAGGCATAATAATATTTGTCTTTTTGTTTCTGGCATTCCATTCAACATACAGTCCTTAGCACAGTTGCCCCTTCCATTTCCTCAGCCTTTGTACTCTTTAGGCCACCTCCATCCGTGGCAAATTACTAACACTGCCACCATAAACACCAATGTGCAAATGTCCATTCATGTCTCCACTCTCAGTTTCTCCAGGCATATATCTAGCAATGGGGTTTCAGGATCATATGGCAACCCCACCTTTAGCCTCCTGTGGAATCACCACACTGCCCTCCAAGGGGCTGCACCTCTGAGCTTCCCTATCAACAGTGAATAGGTACATCTATTTCTCCACATTTTCTCTAGCACTTGTTTCTCTGTTTATTTTTAAACAATTTTTTTTGCACATCATACAATCCAACCTAAATAAATAGACATGCCTTCGCCGCCATAAACTATATGAAGACATTTCTTTTTCTTCCCCCAAAGAATTTATACTGCTCCCCCATGTCCCCTACCTGTTGACATTTAGTTTTGGCATAATGCCTTTGTTACAGTCGGTGGAAGCATATTACACCATTACTATTGACTATAGACCAGTACTTTCTCCTCTACACCATCCAATTTTAACACCTTGCAATGTTGACATTCATTTGTTCTCTCTCATGCAAAAACGTTTTTATATTAGTACATTTAGTCACCATCATTGTCCACTCTAGGCATTCCCAAGTTTTACCATCTCAGTCTCTATCCTCTATCTTTCCTTCT
Source organism: Tamandua tetradactyla (assembly GCF_023851605.1). Lineage (NCBI taxonomy): Eukaryota > Metazoa > Chordata > Mammalia > Pilosa > Myrmecophagidae > Tamandua > Tamandua tetradactyla. Next base: position 8,313,509 of record NC_135329.1, read on the forward strand.
AGTTTCATACGTGCCCTGAGCCCCTCTTCCTCTCTCATACTCACATTCAGCTTCATTCAATACTTTCATTATTGTACTTCCATCAGGTAGTTTTGTGCTATCCATTTCTGAATTTTTGCAATCCGTCCTATGGCACAACCTGTCTTCCTTTAGCACCAAATGCTCAATCTCCACCCTATATTTATCTCCTGATAACCTGCATTCTTAACTTTAACTCTCAAAGTCCACTCATTGACATTTGTTCATATCAGTGAGACCATACAGTATTTGTCCTTTTGTTTTTGGCTAATCTCACTCAGCGAAATGTCCTCAAAACCCATCCACATTGTTACATGCTTCATGACTTTACTCTGTCTTACAGCTGCATAGTATTCCATCATATGTATATACCACAGCTTGTTTAACTACTTGTCCATTAATGGACATTTGGGCTGATTCTTGATGAGGGCTCTAAATTAATACAATGGAGAGAAAATAGTCTCTTCAATAAATGGTGTTGGGAAATGAGGATGTCCACCTGCAAAAGAATGAAGTCAGAACCCTACCTTATACCATATACAGAAATTAACTCAAAATGGATCAAGGACCTCAATATAATAACTAAAGCTATAAAACTCTTAGAAGATATCATGGGGGAAATCTTCATGACCTTGGATTTGGTAGTGATTTTTAGATATGACACACAATTATGAGCAGCAAAAGAAAAAACAGATAAGTGGGACTTCATTAAAAAAAACTTTTGTAGCAAAGGAATTCATCATGAAAGGAAAAAAAACAATAACCTACAAAATGGGAGAAAATGTTTGGAAACCACATATCCATTAAGGTTTTACTTTCCAGAATATATAAAGAAATCCTACAATTCAACAATAAAAAGACAAACATCACAATTAAAAAATGGTCAAAAGGCTTGATAAACATTACTCCCAAGAAGATATACAAATGATCAATAAGCACATGAAAAGATGCTCAACATCATTAGCCATTAGGGAAATGCAAACTAAAACCATACTGAGATACCATTCTGACACCCGCAGGAATGGCTACTTAAAAATAATAACAAGAATTGGAGTGGACCTGGAGAAATTGGAACACTTGTTAATGTTGGTGAGAATGTAAAATGTACAGCCTCTGTGGAAAAGTTTGGTAGTTCCTTGGGGAGATAAGTATAGAATTGCCATGTGACCCAGTGACCCCTCTTCTAGTTATATACTCAAAAGAATTGAAAGCAGGGGCTCGAACGAGTATTTGCATATCAATGTTCATAGCAGCATTATTCACAACTGCCAAAAGATGGAAGTGACCCATGTTCATCAACAGAGGAATGAATAAACAACATATGGCATATACATGCAATGGAATATTATTCGGCCACAAAAAAAAGAATGAAGTTCTGATACATGCAACATCCTAAATGAACCAGGAAGGCATCATGTTGAATGAAGTAAGCCAGACACAAAAGGACAAATATTGTATGATCTTGCTGATATGAAACAATTAGAACAAGCATATTCATAGAGTCAGAAACTAGGATATAGATTACCAGGGATTGGGTTGACAGCGGTGAATGGGGAGTTAATGCTTAATTGGTACAGAGTTCAGTTTGGGGTGATGGACAAGTGTTGGTAATGGGTGGTGGTGATGGTCACATAACATCATGAATATAATTAGCTCCATTGAACTACATAAAAAAGCATAGGACTATACACCAAAGTGCACTCTACATAAGCTATTGACTATAGTTAATAGTACAATTAAAATAATATTGTTCTATTATTAATTGTAATAATTATTGTTTATAATTAAATGTAACAAAGTTACCACACTAATGCAAAGAATTTTCAATAGGGAAAACTGGGAGAGGAGGAATTATGGGATTTCTATATTTTCTGCATGGTTTTTCTGTAAACCTACAACTGCTCTAGAAAGAAAATTACACAATTTTTTTTAAGTGAAAAGACAACTCACAGGATGGGTAAAAATATTTGCAAACCATGTAACAGATAAGAGCTTAATATCTAGAATACATAAAGAACTTCTACAATGTAACAGCAAAAAGAGAAATAGGCAAAGAACTTGAACAGACATTTCTCCAAAAAAAAAAGAGATATACAAATAGCCATTAAGCATATGAAAAGATGTTCAATATCATTAGTCAATTTGAAAATGCAAATCAAAGCCACAATGAGATGCCACTTCAGGACCACAAGTTGGCTTAAAAATAAAAACCTGTAAAATGTTTGAGAGGATGCAAAGAAATGGGAACTACGGTGCACTGTTGTAGGAAAGCAGAACGGTGCAGCCGCTGTGATACACGCTGCAACAAAGCAGAACCTTGAAAACACTATGCTCGGTGAAAAAATCAAAGCACATAAGAACAACCATTATAGGCTGTCACGTATAAGAGACGTCTAGAAATGGCTAATTCACAGGACAGAAAGTAGATTAGAGGTAGCCAGGAGATAGTGATGGGGGAAAAGAGGAAGTGTATGTTTGGTGAATAGTGAGTGTTTATAAATAAAACTAATGTATACAAAACACGCACACACTCAGGTGAAAAGGGTGGAATTGGGATTGTTTCCGAATTATGCATTTTGCATTGTAATTTGTTCAATTGTACAGACTGCTTTGTATCAAAAGATATGATGAACACACCTTTAAAACAGATGTGCATACACACAGGCTTGCATGCAGTGGAGCCCAGGAGGCTTCCCTCTGCCCAAAAAGGAAGACCAAACCTTGGGCTCAGGCAGAGGAGAGGAAGCCCTGGGACCCCACCACCATCCGGATCCACCTAGTGGGGTGCCTCTTTGCAGATGGCATCGTTTTTGTTTATACGGTTTGAGACTGGAGCTGATTGCCAAGAATTAATTGTTATTGGGTAAACAAGAGTGGTTTGGCCCCCTTGGGAAATGTGTGGCTCCTGAATCCAGCAAACAATACACCAGAGCAGAGCCCTGGTGTCCTGGGGGACAGAGAGGTGGGAGGAGAGAGAGGATCATTAGTTCCCCAGGTGCTGGGCCCCAGGGGAGCCGGCCCGGGCTGACGGCAGCGCTGGAGATAAGGGCCTGTGGGCAGGTCATTTAATTGGGGGAAGTGATCCCCAGGCAAAGGAGTGGGGGGCTGGGAAGGGAAATGGTAGAAGGCAGGAAAGCCCCTAATCAGGGCCTGTGCGGAGCTGGGCTCCAGGTGGGGCCCTCGGAGGAGCCGCGGGGAGTGTTGTGCGGGAGGGCTGGAAGAGGGGTGTATGAGTCCACTGGCTTCCCGCTGCATTGGTGAGGGGTGCCGGGTGGGGTGCACGCCTGGCCATTCCAGGTTTGCGCAAGCATCAGAGGGGCTGAGCGTGGGGTCCGGGGCAGAACAGGAGGGACGCGGAGTGCAGAGAGCAGGTGCCTTCCGGGCGAACCTGCAGCAATGGCCAGAGGAGAAAAGCGGGCCAGGGTACGTGACCCGGGGCGTGTGCGTGTCCCGCGCAGAGTCCAAGGCCCTGGGGAACTCGGCCGGCCATAAGCTCGGGCCCAGGCTCCCGGAAGAGAGATGCAGGAAGTTAGGTGGCAAGAGCCGGGGCTCAGTGATAGGGCCCCGGCGCGTGCCCGGGCCTGGATCCGAGTTGGGGACCTGGGGCTCCCCGATCCTCAGCCCCGTGGTGCCAGGGCCCAGCGCCAGCCTGGGCGGGATCGCCACGCTGCAGAGGGGCGCCCACGGGAAGCAAATGGCTGGCGCGGATCGCACGTGAGTGAGCTCGCATCTGGGGACCAGGTCGCTGAGCAGCTCCCAGGCTTTGGTCCCAGCGCGGCCGGGGCCCTTCTGTGGCTCCATACGCGACCCTCTCCTGCGGCGCTGTCCTGACGCGCCTGCCTGTCAGTCTGTCTGTGCGCTCCTGCCCCTGCCAGCCTCTCTCTGCATCTCTGTCTCTTGATGCTTCTGCCTCTGCGTTAGGGCCTCCCTGACGCTGCTCTCAGCCACTTGGTGTGCGTGTGGTGAGAGTGTGCGGGTGTGAGTGTACACGAGTGTGCATGCGTGATGTGAGTATGGGGGAGTGAGCACATGTGGGTGAGTGGTGTGTGCACGACCGTTGACAGTCTGTACCTGTGGAAAGTAAGTGGGTATGTGCGTGAGGGGTTTGTGAATGTGTGTATGCAAGCCTGTGCAAGAGGGTGCAATTGAGTGTATAAGTTAAATGGGTGTGTGTGTGTGTGTGTGTGAAAGCGTTAGGGATCGGCATGTGACTGTGAGTGTAAGTATGGGAGTGGGCTGCGAATAGGTGTGCGAGAAAAAGTGTACAAGAAGTGGGTGTGCAAGTGTGTAAACGTGTGTGAGTGGGGGACCGGGACGCATGTGTGTGCCCGGGTCTCTGACAGTGAGCGGGTGTGTGGCCTGCCCACTACCCTGCGCCTCCCATCCCCGGGCTGGCCCCCGTGCAAGTGCCCCGTGGGCCCAGCCATGTTCCCACGGGGGACGCTGGCCGCCACCGCACTGACCTGAGGCCTCCTGAGTGGGCACGCAGCAGGGACACCCCCGGGAACTGGCCCTCCTGGAGGGTTCCCTTTCCGGGTGTGACCCCTCCCGGGTAAGCAAAACCCATGCCCTGCCAGCCCTCCAGCCCGGGGATTGACACCACACCAGTTACACCCGAGCCACGGTGTCCACTGACCACACACCCGCGCCCGCCCCCCGGGCTGCCCGCGCTCCCCCCACCTCCCGCTCCCTGCGCTCCTCCCTACCCACCCTGCCCCCCGCCCCGTGCTGCCCGCGCTCCTCCCCCCCACCCCCCACCCCACCCACCCCCACCCCACCCACCCACCCACCCCCGCTCACTCCCCGGCCTGCCCCCACTCCTCCCGGCCCTCCCCGCCCCTCCCTGCTCCGCGCAGTATATCAACGTTTCTGGAAACTTGGGGCTTAGGACAGAGGCACCTTGGCCACAGCCCGGCAGCTGGGAAGGGGCAGAGGAGGGGTCTGACCCTGAGACCCGCGGCCCGCCCAGGAAGGAATCCCCCAGAAACTTCTTTCATCAATTGCCGCTTCTCTGACCCCCAGGGCGCCTGTTAGCGGAAGGCCGTGGCTGGCCTGCAGCGCCGGAAGGCAAGCCTGAAGCACCTTGGCTGTCTGGGCGGCGGGCGCTGAAAGAGACCCTGGACATCACTGTGCCCGGCCTGGAGGGGGACTCAAGAGGGTCCACTCCGAGAGGGGAAGACGCCTGCCCCAGGAGCGGGCAGCGGCCTGTGACTGCTGAGTAAAGCGGAGCCTCTGCGGGAACAACTGGTTTCCAAAAGCATCCGCGCTGGGGGCCCTCTGGGAAGCAGCACCATAGAAATGTGTGTTAACAAGCGTGGCCTGCAGGGGATAAGGAGGGGCAGAAAAAAGGTTTTAGAACAACAAAAGATGATTACAAAAGGCCCAGGCAAGGAGATGCAGATGTCCACCTCCACGGGCTCTCCCAGGTGGTGTCACCAGGCCCCAGAAGAGGGGGCTGAGAGAGCCCCCGGTGGAAGCAGGCAAACCCCCCCCAGTGCGGCCCCCCACCCTGGGGAACCAGGACTGGAACCAGGTTCCTTGGTTCCAGGTCAGGACAGGAACCAGGACTGTCCTTGTCTCTTTTCTCGCTGCCGCCCAGCCCATTTCTCCACACTCCAACACCGTAGTTCATCCCAGACCCAAAGCTGCTCCTGTCTCCCTCTTCCTTAGAGATCTGTTGGACCAGTTGTCCCTATCCCAAGATCTGCCTCCCCAGGGGCTAGGGGATCAAGTGAGAGAATACTTGTGAAGCACCCATCGCCTTCCTTTCAAAGCTGTCCTCAGGTGAAGTTAGTCATGTTGACTTAGAAAGCTAAGAGCAGACCTTCTAACCCTGGATCCTAGCATCTGCTGGGGTGATCGTAATTTTACATGACCATCACCCCACTGTACTTCAAGCCAGGGGCGGACTTTATTCACCTTTTTATCAGCACATGATAGATTCTCAAGAAGCCTTTGTTGAATTAAAAAAAAATCTGTTGGATCCTCTTCTCCGACTGCTGAGCTACTTCAGTTAGAGGTGTGACGTCCTTGGCAAAACCCACAGGGTCACATGATAGTTATTCCCAGACATCAATTTTAGTTGAAGTGATTTATTTATTTAATTAATTAATTTATAGAGAAATTGAGTAATTTAACTGGTAGGTAATTTTATTGTGAAATCATCAGCGACTTGTTGTGGAGTGGAGCACGTGAATTCAACACAAGACTGCCAGAAAGTGGAGAGCCAGCAGGGAGCTCTGCTGCCCAAACCCAAAATCACCCAGAAGGATTGTCTTCTCCGCTTCTGCAGAAAAACTAGAGATGCCCAAGGTCCCAGTTACTACATGGGCATTCAAAGCATCCCCTGCCCTGCCCCTACCACCTTCTCAACCCTGTCCTGCTGCATCCTGCTGCTCCAGGGCTCCAGCCTTAGTGAATTCCAGTATGCTGTACACCTCACCCTCTTGCACCTTTGAGGTTTTGTGTATGCTGTTCCCTATGCCTGATTTCCCTCCCACCCTCCATCCACCTGACACACCTCCACCCTTCTTAAAGAGTCCTTCCAGGATCACCTTCTCGGTGAGGTCTTCTCTGATCCCCAAGCAGAGGCAGGACCCCTGCCCCTGGTCCCACAGCCCCTTGGGTGTGTCAGCTGTGAGGACAGGCTGCTCTTTTTCTCTCACTCTTTCTGAGTCCCCCAAAGACAGAGAATGACTTCTAGCCCCTCCCCTCACCCTGGTGTATATATTTTTTTCATTCCTTCTGCCAGAAATGAGAGTATCTAGTTATTGTTTATAAGTCCTGTTTCTCCCCTGCAGGCATCTTGCTTTTTTGTTGTTGTGTTTTTTTTATTTTGGAGTGCCACTGGAGCAGGACCTTGTTTTCATTGTTGTGGTGGTGGTGGTTTTTTTACTCCTGATTTCTCTGGGCACAGGGCTGAGTTGGCACATTGCAAGTGTAACTGTTTTCAATGCCTGCTGTGAGAAGTTACCACAAGCTTAGTGTCTAAACAATACACGTTATCTTACAGTTCTAGAGATCAGAAGTCCAAAATGGGACTCACTAGGCTGAAACAAAAGCATGGGTGGGGCCGTGGTCTTTTCCAGAGACTCTGGGGCAGTCTATGGTCAGTCCTTCGCCAGTGTGTACAGGCACCTGCACTCCTCGGCTCAGGGCCTCCCCCTGCGTCTTCTGAGCCAGCAGTGTAGCGACTCAGGACTCCTTCCCCCAGGCTGGAAAGGTTCTCCAGTGTTAAGGACCCGGTGAATAGATTGGGCACACCTGGATAATAGGGCCTTCCCTTACCACCCTGCAGAGCCCCTGATGCCATGGAAGGTGCCCACTCAAGGAGGAGGACATCCTCGGGGGGACGTTTTTCTGCAACCACAGTGGACCCTAATGTGGAATCTGGGCAGCACCGGTGAGGACAAGGACCCACATTAGTTCTTCCCAAGCAAATCTCCCAGCTCAATATTGAGATAAATGGGCTCCAGCATGTTAAATCTGGGGAGCATAAAGCATCTTTAGAACTCTGTGGAAGGTGTTTTATGTTTGTTTTGTTTTGTTTTTGAGATGGAGGAGGTCCCAGGAATCTTTAATGCAAGAGAAAGCTCTAGAAAAACCCCCTTTCTCCCCCAGCTATGGTCTCCCCCAGTCCTTATTATCCTAATCTGCATGAACGGGACAGATCTTTGTTCCATGAAGGCTGATTGGGAACCAGAGGTGCCCATGGAGCCAGCAGAAGAATGGATGCTAAGATTCATGGGGTCCTTTCAAGACTCTTCTCCAACACCCCTCCCCTTCTTTGTTGCCCCATGGATTGTCTCCCAGAAGCACAGTTCAGACTGTTTCACATCCTCAAGTGTTCCCACCTAAGACTAGAACTTTAGTTGTTAGCCTGGGGGATACTACTTGGTTGGGCCCCAAACTGCTCATCTCATGTCATCTTCATGAGAGCCCTTCAGGAGAGGTAGTTGCGATTATTATGTCCATTGCACAGATGGAAAAACTGAGACCAGTCCCTAACTTGCCCCAGCTTCCACAGCAGGTGAAGGGCACTGCCCAACTTTACACCCATGAGTCTGACTGCAGACCCAGCCCGGAAGCTGGGAGCGATCTGACCTGGCCAGCGCGGGAGGTCTTTGCTGCAGGAATGAGGGTCCGCATCAGCCTGTTCCTTGGCTTGCGTAGGGGCCGCAGTTTGCTCTGGACCAGAGGACGTGGATCAGGGGAAAGGTGAAGCTGGAGGAGTTAACAGGAAAGGAGGGGCGCCCAGCCCTTACCTTCTCACTCTCTCTGCTCAGACCAAATCATCCTCGGAGGGTGGAGACGGGTGGCCCAGCCCCCGGCCGTGTCCTCCACCCTGCCCAGGAGAGCCCTGAGGCCTGGTCCACAAGGGCCAAGCTTGGCTTCCTTTGCTCTTGGTGACCCATTTCATGCATTAAAATAAGAGATACTTAATGCAAGCTCTGGCCACTCTGTTTATCAGACAGCTTCGAGCAAGGCTCAGGTTTGTGGAAGCTGAGGTTTATCTGCCCCCTTGGACTCTTAGGGTGCCTTCTTCCTGCCCCTCTCGGAGGGTCCAGGACTGTCCCATTCTTGCCTTCTCCCTCCTCTCCCTCCTCCACACATGCCGTCAATACCAGTCCCCACACTGCCATCACCACAAGGATGAGAGTTTAATTTGAATTTACCGCTGAGGTCTTGAGGCCATTGTAAATCCCCCCCTTTGCCGGCTCCCACTTCTGAACCCCTTAGGAAGTGGGCCAGGAATCAGCAGATGGAGACAGCAGATGAGCTTCATTCTGGAGGAAAGTTGAGTGGAGCCTGGGGCTCGGATGTGTCGGGTGATGTGAACCGGGCTGCTATCTCGGGGAGCCTGGAGGGGAGAGGACAAAATGCAGCCCCGCTTCCGCTGAGCAGGCAAGTGTGAAACCAGAGGGCTGAGCCCAAGGGGCTCTGCTCATGCTCCTTACTCAGCAGCAAAGAAGCTGGCGAGGACAGGCGGTTCTCCAGCAGAGGTCTCTGAGGAGGCAGGGAGGGGAGGGGACAGGAGGGGCCCAGCACTAAACACGACACTCTCTCTCTCTCTCTCTCTCTCTCTCTCTCTCTCTCACACACACACACACACACACACACACACACACACACACACACACACACACACACTCCTAGGTCAAAGCTGTAGGGCTAGGGAATAAGTCAGAATGGTGGCATCTCAGGTCTCAGAAAAAGTAAGGGAAGAAGGTATTTTGCAGGCCAGGAGCCCTTCTGAGCTCCGCTCTGTATCCCCTGTCATACCAAAGCAGGTACGATCCAAGAGCCACAGAGGAGAGTGTGGTAAATGGGTCCCTGCCACCTGCCCAGGCTGGTCCCCCCCTCTGGTCCCTCCCCTTCTCTGCTGCTGTTCTCCCTTCAGTATGTACCGTTTCCCCCGTCCTAGACATACGACAGTCCAGCCACAACCCTTCTAGGCTTTCATCCCCTCAGCTGCCACCTCATTTTCCTCCTTCCTTCTCAATCAGGCTCCTTGCAGACATTTGCGAAATAACATTTATAACCTTTACTTACAGGAGCATGTGAGAAGGAAGAAGAGAGAGAGAGAATCTGATCAGAGACGAGGAAAGGACATCCAGGGAGGAATCAGTGTGGGCAGAAGCAGGGAGGAAGGAGAGTGGAGAGAGTACATGGGGCCTGGTGAGGGAAGGATGCTGTCCGGAAAGAGGGAAGGATGGAAGAGAGGTGAAGAATGGCAGCACGCGGCCAGGTCACAGGAGGCGCCGAACGCTGAGCTAAAACGTGGAAGGCTGGGCTTCCCCAGGGGGTGCTAAGGGTTCTTCTGAGCAGATGGTGTGTCATGACCAGCTACGTTCTTGCAGAGGATGAATTTGGGGTACAAGATGGTCTGGAATAGAAACAGACTGTCAAGTGAAAATGGGTGAGAAAAGGCACAAAATGAGAACTACCAGAAGTCAGTGTTTCCAAATTCAAGTAACACTGCCTGGGATTCATTCTATGAAGTTCTCAGGCTGCTCACAGGACATGTTGTGCTGACTTACTCTCAAATTAGACGTGTGCAGGTTTTCAGTTAAGCATATTCATGTGTTTTGGGAGATAATTAAAAAATAATAATTTTATCGAGAAATCTTCACACACATTCTGTCCATACATGGTGTACAATCAATGGCTCACAGTATCACTTAGTTATATATTTATCACCATGATCACTTTTAGAACATTTGCATCACTCCAGAAAAAGAAATAAAAAGAAAAAAGAAAAAACTCATATATCCCATTACCTCTCCCTCTCATTGACCACTAGTGTTTCTACAATGTATCCAATTTTTTACCCTTTATCCCTCCCTGTTATTTGTTTAATTTTTCATCCTTATTCTTTTACTCATCTGTCCCTACCCTGGATAAAAGGAGCATCAGACACAAGGTCTTCACAATCACACGGTCACATTGTAAAAGCTGTATTGTTATACAATCATCTTCAAGAATCAAGGCTTCTGGATGATGCTGTGAGCCACTGATTGTACACCATGTTTGCACTGTATGTGTATGAAGATTTGTTGACAAAAATATTTTTTAAATAAATGAAAAAGAATCAAGGCTGCCAGAATACAGCTCAACAGTTTCAGGTACTTCCCTCTAGCCACTCCAGTACACCATAAACTAAAAAGGCTTAGGGAGATCATTTTTATGACTCTTAAATAATTCTCACTGGCATTGCTTTTCCTTTTGTGTTCTTGAAAAAGATGCAGTTTCCTGCACGGGTGCTGGTGGAAATAAATTAGCTCACTGCTTTGCCCGCCCTTTTTGAGTTGCAGTGTGCCATGTGGGGGATTCCTGGCACGGCCAGGCATCTTTCTGAAAGCGTTCTACTCAGTGCGAGTCTTGCTAAGCTTTTCCAAGACCAGACCAAAGTCCTTAGTAGTTAAAAAAAAAAATTATGATTTTTATTTTAATTTTAAAAATTTCTCTTACACTCCCTAAAGACTTACGTTGGTAAAATGGGTTCAGAATGGGTTTTAACAATTGTGTTTCTCACTAGATGCTGTGGGCTCTGCAGACAAGTAAGCCTGGCCACTTGAGACGCCAGGGTTGGCCTTACTGATGGGGGGCGGTGAGCTGGCCCCCAGCGCGGGGCTTTCTGGGAGAGGGGGCTCTTCTCCTCCACTCGTCAGCAGCCCCCACAGAGCCAGCACTACTTGCCAGTTTTAAATCTGTTTGGACAGGAAAGTTTATAATCCAGCTCTGCTATTTTTAGGACCTGCTAGAGTTGAGTCAGTTTTTCTGCTAGCTTCCAGCCCTCGGCTCTTCCTCTCCTGTGCTGCCAGTCTTTTCAGCATGAGAGACTTGCTTCCATCTTTAAGGCAACACGTCTCCCTTCTCCCTCCCAGCTTGCCCCTTGTTTGCTTTCCCTTCTTTAGCACTTTCATGGGACATGAGCATTTTCTTAGGGATGCATTATTTTCCTGCTTCTCTTGAAAAAGGTTTCCCCACAATACTGGAGTATTTTCATCTAGTTCATACTTTTGCATTAATGTAGCTTACTGTAAGTGGGAATCTTTTTTAAAAAAATCAAAGTTCCAATATGTCTTTAAAATAAAATACTTATATTTTAATAACTTTAGTGAGAATATTATAGAGCATTGAAATGTTAGTTATGCAATGCTACTCACTCTTCATCGCTTTTCATTCCCAGAGGATGGCTGAGTGGCCTAGAAAAGCACTTAAATGCTTGCTGAGGAAGGAATCCTTAGGAATGAATGAATGATGAAGGTGCTCTAAGATGTAAATAGCTTGGCAATTTCTCCCTCTCGAGTAAAACTTTGTACTTGAACACACAGACCTTTCCTTTCATGAAATGCAAATGATGGAGTTTCCAGGCATCTGCCCTGGCCTGGGCTGGGGGGTTTTCGGCCAATGAATCATATCACAGTTGTTAGGATGCTTTCTGCTTGAAGTAACCCCAAGCTCAACTCAATGTGGCTTAATGAGAAGAGAAGATGTTACCTCTTCTAACAAGCAGTCTTTGGAGGGGACAGCCCTAAGATTTGTTATTTCAGTGATTCAACAATGTCTGTAATGTCCATGCATTTCCAACAACTGTGCTGCCACCTCCAGGGCATCAGCGTTGTCGTCACAGGCTAATGCTCCTCACGGTGGCAAGACTGCTGCCACAGCTCCGACATCATATGCACACATGGCAGCGTTCAGCAGAAGAAGGGGAGCAGTTTCTTTCCTTACTTCTCTTTGCAGAAGCCAAACAACCTTTCCCAGAAGCCCTCCAGGTGAAAGCCCATTATGTCTTCTGGGCCCAAAGCAGGGTGATATGCCCATGTCCAAACCAGACCATGGCAACAGTGCAGATACCACTATGGCTGGATTAGATCACTCTTAATTCACCACTGAGCCTTGCAGTGGAGGGAGAGACTCCCGGGAAACATTAGGACTCTGCCAATGGGGGGAAGGGAGGAATGACTATTATAGCAGTGGCTCTGGCAGCTTTCACAGGCCAGGCCAGATTCCTGGCACTCTCATCATTTTTCCTAGGAGCTTCTAAAAATAGACAGATTTCATTGAGAAAATCGCACCAAGAGCTTTGATCGGTTTTGGGTGCTAAGGGCACCCCCACTTTTCTTATTTCCTTACTCTCTGTCCCATTTTATTTGCCAACATTCAACTGTATTCTGTGACTTTTCTTAATCCGTTGGGAATTGTTTGATCAAGAGATCTATGTTCTTATCTCATAGCTCAGCAGCAGAGACCCTTCATCGTTCACTTATCAAATATTCATTAAACTTTCCTCCTTTTTATATTCTTTTTTATTTATTTATTTTAAATTTTATTAGAGAAGTTGTAGGTTTACAGAAAAATCATGCAGCAAGAACAGAGTTCCCACATATTTTCCTCTCAGAACTTTCCCTACTATTAACATGTTGCATTAGTGTGGTACCTTCCTTAACGATTACTATAAACTATTAACGAGAGCCCAGAGTTTACATTCGTGTTTACTCTTTGTATTTTACAGCGCTATGGGTTTTCTTTTTCCTGATATCTTATGTCCGATCTAAAATTTCCCGTCTTATCTCCTGTCGAATACACAACCCAGTGGTGGTAACAACTTTCATGAAGCTGTTCCTCCACCACCACCATCCACCGTCAAAGCTTTCCCATCACCCACGCAGGGACTCTACCCCAGTTAAGCATTTACTCCCCATTCTCCACCCTCCCACTGGGCCCCAGGGAACCTGCATTCTAGTTTCTGACTTTATGGATTTGCTTATTCTGCTTATTTCATATAAATGGGATAATACCATATTTGTCCTTTTGTGTCTGGCTTACATCGGTCCTCCTGGAGAGCCAGTTTCCCAGCACAGCGGTGACTCCTAGGACTTGGCACCTGGAGGCCATGGTGGGGCTGATGACATCAGCAGCAGAGGACACACAGGTGGGGCCAGGTGGAGGGCAGTGAGGACAGCTGGGGCAGGCGGTGGCAAGCAGATGAAGCAACGCTTCTCCTCTCGGCCAGGATGAGGGGTAGAGCCCCCCACCCCGCCCCTACAGCCCCCTTGGGGCAAAGGAGGAGAGTGGAGGCGTGAGGAAGGACTCTTCCATTTACTGAGATTTAGTTTTGGGTTCATCATGCCTCAAAAGGGAAGTAAACTGACTTACTTTACAAGGCAAATTTCAGGTTTTTCCATACTTTGTAAATGTGAGCTTGGGAACCAAGATAACTTCCATTTTAGAGGACCAAAGAATGTCACTGAGGGTCTGAGTCTTGTGGCTTTTTTACCTAAACTTCAAACCTGTGACATCATTTTCCTCTGTAAAATGAGATGCCATGAACACAACTTCATGTCATAGAACTGTTTTTTTAAAAATATTTTTATTGATAAATCTTAAGATGCAAACATTCCATACGTGGTGTACAATCAACAGCTCACAATATCATCACATAGTTGTGTATTCATCACCATGATCACTTTTTAGAATACTTGCATCACTCCAAAAAAATAAATGAAAAGAAAAATAAAAACTCATACACCAGAGAGGGGCCAAGATGGCGGCTTAGCAATGTGCGCATTTTAGTTCGTCCTCCAGAACAACCACTAAATAACCAGAAACAGCACAGAACAGCTCCCGGAGCCACGTAAGTGATTAGACACACAGCATTCCCCCGTCTGTACCAGCTGGACCGGCTGCAAGCCTTCCCAAAACCGTAAGTTCTCCAAGTTGCAGTGGACGGCACCCAGCGCCCCTCCCCCACAGGCGGCTTCCCAGAGGGAAAGGAAAGAGACTCTAAACCTGGTCAAGTCAGAGGTCGCTCATTGGGCTCATGGAAAAAGAGGAAAGGGGAGGAAATGGAGGCTTTAGTGGCTGTGTCTCTATGGAGACTTGGCAGCCTCTGGATTCAGCGGCAGGACTTCTCGGGCTGCAACTGCCCCAGGCATAGGCAGAAACTGGCTGCTTTCAGGGCTGTCTCCCACATGTGCCTTACCCAAGAGAGGGGTGAAGCCCAACTCAGGTGGAATCCCTCCCTCAAGGAATTCAGACCCCAGGGCTTGGCAATTTGAAGCCATTAAAACCAGCCTACAACCTCTCCTCCATCTCTACCACGCCCCCAGCAGGGAGAGTCTTCCAAAGTTAAAAGTGCCGCAACTTCTTTTGCTGGTGCGACCCACAGGCAGACATGCCACATACTGGACAGGATAAGAAAAACAGAGCCCAGAGAATTCACAGGAAAGTCTTTTAACCTGCTGGGTCTCACCCTCAGGGAAAAATGATGCAGGTGACTCCCTGTCCCTGGTAGGAAGCCAGTTTAGTCTGGTAAAACCCAGTTCGAGTCTATAATTCCTATGTAGAACCTCCTAAGGGTGGGGAGGGAAAAGGCACCAAACAAGAAGGGCAAGAAACAAGAAAGCAAGAACTGAAAAATTATCCTCCGTTAAACAAAACCTAAGCTAGAGGTTCAGAAAAAGCTGAACTGAAGGTCAAAGAACAAATAGACAACAAATTCATCTAGCAAGATAAACCCTAGGTAAGAGAAGTGAAAGCAATCACCAGAATAAACTAATAAAGGTAATTAAATGTCTAGACACCAGCAAAAAATCACAAATCACACCAGGAAAATTGAAGATATGGCCCAGCCAAAGGAACAAACCAATAGTTCAAATGAGATAGAAGAGCTGAAACAACTAATTCAAAATATACAAACAGATATGGAAAACCTCATCAAAAACCAAATCAATGAATTGAGGGAGGATATGAAGAAGGCAAGGAATGAACAAAAAGAAGAAATGGAAAGTCTGAAAAAACAAATCATGGAACTTATGGGGATGAAAGATACAGTAGAAGAAATGAAAAAAACAATGGAAACCTACAATGGTAGATTTCAAGAGACAGAGGTTAGGATTAGTGAACTGGAGGACAGACATCTGAAATCCGACAAGATACAGAGACTATAGGGGAAAAATATGAGCAGTGACACAGGGAACTGAATGATAATATGAAGTGCACAAATATACATGTTGTGGGTGTCCAGGAAGGAGAAAAGAAGGGAAAAGGAGGAGAAAAACTAATGGAAGAAATTATCACTGAAAATTTCCCAACTCTTATGAAAGACCTAAAATTACAGATCCAAGAAGTGCAGTGCACTCCAAAGAGAATAGATCGAAATAGATGTTCTCCAAGATACTTACTAGTCAGAATGTCAGAGGTCAAAGAGAAAGAGAGGATCTTGAAAGCAGCAAGAGAAAAGCAATCCATCACATACAAGGGAAACCCAATAAGACTATGTGTAGATTTCTCAGCAGAAACCATGGAGGCAAGAAGACAGTGGGATGATATTCAAATTATTAAAAGAGAAAAACTGACAACCAAGAATTCTATACCCAGCAAAATCGTCCTTCAAAAATGAGGGAGAAATTAAAACATTTTCAGATAAAAAAATCACTGAGAGAATTTGTGACCAAGAGACCAGCTCTGCAAGAAATACTAAAGGTAGCACTAGAGACAGATAGGAAAAGACAGAAGAGAGAGGTGTGGAGAACAGTGAAAGAAGGAAAATTAGATATGACATACAAAATACAAAAGGCAAAATGGTAGAGGAAAGTACTACCCAAACAGTAATAACACTAAATGTTAATGGATTGAACTCCCCAATCAAAAGACATAGACTGGCAGAATGGATTAAAAAACAGGATCTTTCTATATGCTGTCTACAGGAAACACATCTTAGATGCAAAGATAAACATAGGTTGAAAGTGAAAGGATGGGAAAAGATATTTCATGCAAATAACAACCAGAAAAGAGCAGGAGTAGCTATACTAATATCCAACAAATTAGACTTCAAATGTAAAACAGTTAAAAGAGACAAAGAAGGACACTATCTACTAATAAAAGGAACAATTCAACATGAAGACATAACAATCATAAATATTTATGCACCGTACCAGAATGCCCCAAAATACATGAGGCAAACACTACAAACACTGAAAAGGGAAATAGACACATCTACCATAATAGTTGGAGACTTCAATTCCCTGTTCTCATCAACGGACAGAATATCTAGATAGAGGATCAATAAAGAAACAGAGAATCTGAATATTACAATAAATGAGCTAGACTTAACAGACATTTATAGGACATTACATCCCACAACAGCAGGATACATATTTTTCTCAAGTGCTCATGGATCATTCTCAAAGATACACCATATGCTGGGTCACAAAGCAAGTCTCAACAAATTTAAAAAGACTGAAATCATACAAAACACTTTCTCTGATCATAAAGGAATGAAGTTGGAAATCAATAATAGGCAAAGCACCAGAAAACTCACAAATATGTGGAGGCTCAACAACACACTCTTAAACAACCAGTGGGTCAAGGAAGAAATTACAACAGAAATCAGGAAATACCTTGAGGCAAATGAAAATGAAAACACAACATATCAAAACTTATGGGATGCAGCAAAGGCAGTGCTAAGAGGGAAATTTATTGCCCTAAATGCCTATATCAAAAAAGAAGAAAGGGCAAAAATTCGGGAATTAACTGTCCACTTGGAAGAACTGGAGAAAGAACAGCAAACTAACCCCAAAGCAAGCAAAAGGAAAGAAATAACAAAGATTAGAGCAGAAATAAATGAAATTGAGAACATGAAAACAATAGAGAAAATCAATAAAACCAGAAGCTGGTTCTATGAGAAAATCAATAAGATTAATGGGCCCTTAGCAAGATTGACAAAAAGAAGAAGAGAGAAGATGCAAATAAATAAGATCAGAGATGGAAGAGGAGACATAACCACTGACCTCACAGAAATAAAGGAGGTAATAACAGGATACTCTGAACAACTTTATGCTAATACATACACAATGTAGATGAAATGGACGGGTTCCTGGAAAGGCATGAACAACCAACTTTGACTCAAGAAGAAATAGATGACCTCAACAAACCAATCACAAGTAAAGATATTGAATCAGTCATTCAAAAGCTTCCCAAAAAGAAAAGTCCAGGACCAGATGGCTTCACATGTGAATTCTACCAAACATTCCAGAAAGAATTAGTACCAATCCTGCTCAAACTCTTCAAAAAAATTGAAGTGGACGGAAAGCTACCTAATTCATTCTATGAAGCCAACATCACCCTCATACCAAAACCAGGCAAAGATAATACAAAAAAAGAAAACTACAGACCAATCTCTCTAATGAATATAGATGCAAAAATCCTCAACAAAATTCTAGCAAACCGAATCCAGGAACACATTAAAAGAATTATACATCATGACCAAGTAGGATTCATCCCAGGTATGCAAGGATGGTTCAACATAAGAAAATCAATTAATGTAATATACCATATCAACAAATCAAAGCAGAAAAATCACAAGATCATCTCAATTGATGCAGAGAAGGCATTTGACAAAATTCAACATCCTTTCTTGTTGAAAACACTTCAAAGGATAGGAATACAAGGTAATTTCCTTAAAATGATAAAGGGAATATATGAAAAACCCACAGCTAATATCGTCCTCAGTGGGGAAAAACTGAAAACTTTCACCCTAAGATCAGGAACAAGACAAGGATGTCAACTATCACCACTATTATTCAACATTGTGTTGGAGGTTCTAGTCAGAGCAATTAGACAAGAAAAAGAAATACAAGACATCAAAATTGGAAAGGAAGAAGTAAAACTATCACTGTTTGCAGACGATATGATACTATACGTCGAAAACCCGGAAAAATGCACAGCAAAACTACTAGAGCTAATAAACGAGTACAGCAAAGTGGCAGGTTACAAGATCAACATTCAAAAATCTATAGTGTTTCTATATACTAGTAATGAGCAATCTGAGGGGGAAATCAAGAAACGAATTCCATTTACAATTGCAACCAAAAGAACAAAATACTTAGGAATAAATTTAACTACAGAGACAAAAGATCTATACAAAGAAAACTACAAGAAATTGTTAAAAGAAATCACAGAAGACCTAAATAGATGGAAGGGCATACCATGTTCATGGACTGGAAGACTAAATATAGTTAAGATGTCAATTCTACCTAAATTGATTTACAGATTTAACGCAATACCAATCAAAATCCCAACAACTTACTTTTCAGAAATAGAAAAACCAATAAGCAAATTTATCTGGAAGGGCAGGGTGCCCCGAATTGCTAAAAGTATCTTGAGGAAAAAAAAATGCAGTCGGAGGTCTCACGCTGCCTGACTTTAAGGCATATTATGAAGCCACAGTGGTCAAAACAGCATGGTACTGGCATAAAGATAGATATATTGACCAATGGAATTGAATAGAATGTTCAGATATAGACCTTCTCATCTATGGACATTTGATCTTTGATAAGGCAGTCAAGCCAACTCACCTGGGACAGAACAGTCTCTTCAATAAATGGTGCCTAGAGAACTGGATATCCATATGCAAAAGAATGAAAGAGGACTCGTATCTCACACCCTATACAAAAGTTAACTCAAAATGGATCAAAGATCTAAACATCAGGTCTAAGACCATAAAACAGTTAGAGGAAAATGTAGGGAGATATCTTATGAAGCTTATAACTGGAGGCGGTTTTATGGACCTTACACGTAAAGCAAGAGCACTGAAGAAATAAATAAATAAATGGGAGCTCCTCAAAATTAAACACTTTTGTGCATCAAACAACTTCATCAAGAAAGTAAAAAGACAGCCTACACAATGGGAGACAATATTTGGAAACGACATATCAGATAAAGGTCTAGTATCCATAATTTATAAAGAGATTGTTCAACTCAACAACAAAAAGACAGCCAATCCAATTACAAAATGGGAAAAAGACTTGAACAGACACTTCTCAGAAGAGGAAATACAAACGGCCAAAAGGCACATGAAGAGATGTCAACGTCCCTGGCCATTAGAGAAATGCAAATCAAAACCACAATGAGATATCATCTCACACCCACCAGAATGGCCATTATCAACAAAACAGGAAATGAGAAGTGCTGGAGAGGATGTGGAGAAAGAGGCACACTTATCCACTGTTGGTGGGAATGTCAAAGGGTGCAACCACTGTGGAAGGCAGTTTGGCAGTTCCTCAAAAAACTGAATATAGAATTGCCACATGACCAAGCAATACCATTGCTAGGTATCTACTCAGAGGACATAAGGGCAAAGACACAAACGGACATTTGCACACCAATGTTTATAGCAGCATTATTTACAATTGCAAGGAGATGGAAACAGCCAAAATGTCCATCAACAGACGAGTGGCTAAACAATCTGTGGTATATACATACAATGGAATATTATGCAGCTTTAAGACAGAATAAAGTTATGAAGTATGTAACAACATGGATGGACCTAGAGAACATTATGCTGAGTGAGACTAGCCATAAACTAAAGGACAAATACTGTACTGTCTCACTGATATGAACTGACATTAGTGAATAAACTTGGAATATTTTGTTTGTAACAGAGACCATCAGGAGATAGAAATAGGGTAAGATATTGGGTAATTGGAGCTGAAGGGATACAGACTGTGCAACAGGACTGGATAAAAAAACTCAGAAATGGACAGCACAATACTACCTAACTGTAATATAATTATGTTAAAATACTGAATGAAGCTGCATGTGAGAATGATAGAGGGAGGAGTGCTGGGGATATATTGAAATCAGAAAGAAAGATAGATGTTAATGATTGAGATGGTATAATCTAGGAATGCCTAGAGTGTATAATAATAGTGAAATGTACAAGGTACAATTTTAAAAATGTTTTTGCATGAGGAAGAACAAAGGAATGCCATTATTGCAGGGTACTGAAAATAGATGGTAATATTTTAAAATGTCACCTTCTGTGTGAGAATAAAGCAAAAAATGTGTATTTGTTACAAAATTTATATTCTGACTAGTGTATTTCCTATTATAACTTATGTAGATAGTTTGATTGAACACCATAAGTACTTGGAATCTCAGGTAGGACATGAGATTTTGTTGGTTTGTCCAGAGTGATGCCCCAATGAATCCCAGAGTGATTCGATCAGTGAGTGGAAAAGTATCTGCAAATCCCCCTTCGGGGAGTGATGAGAACAGGGAGAAATTCAACTTCCCCAAGTTGAATTCTTGATATTCTCACAGTGTGGACAACCAAAGCTATAGGCAGAGCCCCCAGTCTTGGGGTTTGTTCATATGAAACTTAACCCTGCAAAGGATAGGTCAAGTCTACTTAAAATTTAGGCCTAAGAGTTAACCCGAAGAGAGCCTCTTTTGTTGCTCAGATGTGGCCCCTCTCTCCAGCCAACACAACGAGCAGTCTCCCCACCCTCCCCCTCTCTGCATGGGACATGACTCCCAGGGGTGTGGACCTTCCTGGCAACGTAGGACAGAGATCTTGGAATGAGTGGAGACTCAGCATCAAGGGATTGAGAAAAACCTAGAATGAGCTGAGACTTAGCATCAAGGGATTGAGAAAACCTTCTCGACCAAAACGGGGAACAGGGAAATGAGACAAAGTGTCAATGGCTGAGAGATTCCAAACAGAGTTGAGAGGTTATCCTGGAGGTTATTCTTACGCATTAAGTAGATATCACCTTGTTATTCAGGATGTAATGGAGAGGCTGGAGGGTACTGCCTGAAAATGTAGAGCTGTGTTCCAGTAGCCATGTTTCTTGAGGTTGATTGAATAATGATACAGCTGTAACAATGTGACTGTGTGATTATGAAAACCTTGTGTCTGATGCTCCTTTTATCTACCTTGTCAACAGACGAGTAGAATATATGGAATAAAAATAAATAATAGGGGGAACAAATGTTAAAATAAATTTAGTTTGAAATGCTAGTGATCAATGAAGGCAAGGGGTAAGGGGTATGATTGGTATAATCTTTTTTTTTTCTTTTCTGTGTTTGTTTTGTTTCTTTTTCTATTGTGTTTTTGTTTCTTTTTCTGAATTAATGCAAATGTTCTAAGAAATGATGAATATGCAACTAGGTGATATTGTGAATTACTGATTATGTATGTTGTTTTATTTTGTTTCTTAATTTTTAATTAATAAATAAATTTAAAAAAATAATATCACCTTCCACATAGGGTTAAAAAAAAAAACTCATACACCCCTTATCCCTTACCCCTCCCTCTCATTGACCACCAGTATTTTCTTCTACCCAATTTATTTTAACCTTTATCCCCCCTATTATTTATTTATTTATTTATCCATATTTTTTACTCATCTGTCCATACCCTAGATAAAAGGGGCATCAGACACAAGGTTCTCACAATCACATGGTCACACTGTAAAAGCTGTATAGTTATACAATCGTCTTCAAGAATCAAGGCTACTGGAATACAGTTCAGCAGTTTCAGGTACTTCCCTCCAGCCACTCCAATATACCATAAACTAAAAAGAGATATCTATATAATGCTTAAGAATCACCTCCATGATAACCTCTCAACTCTTTTTGAAATCTCTCAACCATTGAGACTTTATTTTATTCAATTTCCTCTCTTCTCCCTTTTGGTCAAGAAGGTTTTCTCAATCCCTTGATGCCATGTCCTGCCTCATCTGGGATTTCTGTCCCCCCATTGCCAGTGAGATTTACACTCCTGGGAGTCATGTCCCACGTAGGTGGGGAGGGCAGAGGATTCACCTCCCAAGTTGACTTAGAGAGAGAGGCCACATCTGAGCAAAAAAAAAAAGGTTCTCTGGGGGTGAATCTTAGGCCTAATTTTAAGTAGGCTTAGCCTATCCTTTGCAGGGTTAAGTTTCATAGGGGCAAACCCCAATTTTGAAGGCCTGGCCTATTGATTTGGTTGTCTCCACTGCTTGTGAGAACATCAGAAATTCTCCAAATGGGGAAGTTGAATATTTCCTCCTTTCTCCCCAGTGCTCCAAGGGAACCTTGCAAATACTTCTTTATTCAGTGCCCACACTACTCTGGGGTGTTTGGGGACATCATACTAACCTGGACAAACCAACAAAGTCTCATGCCCTA
This sequence comes from Tamandua tetradactyla, assembly GCF_023851605.1. NCBI lineage: Eukaryota > Metazoa > Chordata > Mammalia > Pilosa > Myrmecophagidae > Tamandua > Tamandua tetradactyla. The sequence continues at coordinate 8,335,991 of NC_135329.1, forward strand.
TTCAAGATTCCATATACTTATGGTGTTCAACTGAACTAACCATGCAAGTTAAATTAAGTAATGCACAACCCAGAATATAAATTTTGCACCAAATAAACATCTCTCCCATTAATCTCACACAAAACTTGAAGTTTTAAAATACGGATGATATCATCCTTTACCCTGTATTCTGATTTACCTTAGTCCGATCTAGATCAGCTTCATTTATATCTCTAGAGGACATCTGATCCCTTTTTCAGCTTTTTAAACAGTTCTTGGATGGGGTACTGCTTTCATAGCTTCCGAGCTCTAACTCTGAGTCTCAGGTGTCACATAAATACCTGAAGTTTCGGGGAATGACCAGGTTTTATCCAAACAGTTTAGTATTTCAGAATTTAGAAACAACAGTTACACCTCCTGAATATATGTGACTGCTGTAAGAGCTTACAGTCTAGGACCCTTCACAATAGGCCCAACCTGATAACCCACGCCATTGACTTCAGTTCACTGAGTTTTCATACTATGCTTAGCCCATATGAGTGAGGCACAATAGGATTTGTCTTTCTGTTTCTGACATTTCATTCAACATAATCCTTACGGTTCATTCACCTAGTTGCATGCTTCACAACTTCATTCCTTTGTGCAGCTGCTCAGTAGTTTGTTGTATGTATACACCACAGCTCCCCCTTCCATTCCTCACTCTTTGTACCCTTAGGCTGCCTCCATCCATTGTGGATTGTGAACACTACTGCCGTAGACACCAGTGTGCAAATATCCATTCATGTCCCCACACTCAGTTCCTCCAGGTATGTACTGAGCGATGAGGTAGCAGGATCATATGGCACCCCCACCCCTAGCCTCCTGTGGAACCACCACGCGGCCCTCCAAGCGGCTGCACCTCTCAGCTTCCCTACCCACAGTAAATAGGTACATCTCTTTCTCTGCATTTTCTCTAGCACTTGTTTCTCTCTGTTCATTTTTAAACTTTTTTTTCACCCATCATACAATCCAACCTAAGTGTACAGACATGCCTTTGTCACCATAAAGTATATGAAGACATTTCCTTTTCTTCCACAAGAATCCATACCCCTCCCCCATTACCCCACCCCACCCCCACCCCGCCTGTTAACACTTCGTTTTGCATAATTTCTTTGTTACACTCAGTGGAAGTACATTACAATGTAAGTGTTGACTATAGACCCTAGCTTGCACTGACTGTACTTTTTCTTGTATAGTGTCCATTTTCAATACCCTGCAATATTGACTTTCATTTGTTCTTCCTCATGCAAAAATGTTTTTTTATTTGTATAGTTAATCACCATCATTGTGTACTCTAGGCATTCCTGAACTATATCATCTCAGTCTTTATCATCTATCTTTCCTTCTGGTTTCATACGTGCCCCCAGCCCTTCCCTCTCTATCATATTCACATTCAGTGTATTTATATTATTGTGCTACAATCAGGTAATATTGTACTATCCATTTCTGAATTTTTACAATCAGTCCTGTTGTACAATCTGTAATCCTTCAACACCAAATGCCCAATCTCCACTCTACTTCTATCTCCTGATAACCTGTGTTCTTAATTCTCCAAGTTTGCTCATTAATGTTTATTCATATTAGTGAGACCATACTATATTTATCTTTTTGTTTCTGGCTAATTTCACTCAGCGTAATGTCCTCAAGGTCCATCTATGTTGTTATATGCTTCATGACTTTTTTCTGTTTTACAGCTGTGTAATTTTCCATCATATGTATACACCACAGCTTATTTAGCCCCTCATCCTTTGATGGACATTTGAGCTATTTCTATCTCTTGGCAATTGTAAATAATGCTACTATAAACATTAGTGTGCAAATGTCCATTTGTGTCCTTGCCCTCAGGTCCTCTGAAAATATACCTAGTAATGGGATTGCTGGGTCATACGGCAATTCTATACTTAGCTTCCTGATGAACTGCCAAATTGCCTTCCAGAGTGGTTGTACCATTTTACATTCCCACCAACAGTGGATAAGTGTGCCTCTTTCTCCACATCCTCTCCAGCACTTGTAGTTTTCTGTTTTTTTTTCTATAATGGCCATTCTACAAGGTATCAGATGATATCTCATTGTGGCTTTTATTTGCATTTCCCTAGTAGCCAGTGAAGTTGAACATCTTTTCATATGCCTTTTAGCAATTTATAGTTCCTCTTCCAAGAAGTGTCCATTCAGGTCTTTTGCCCATTTTTTCATTGGGCTGTTGGTCTTTTTGTGGTTGAGTTGAAGAATATCTTTATATATTCTGGATACTAAACCTTTATCTGATACGTAGTTTCCAAATATTGACTCCCATTGAGTAGGTTGCCTTTTTTTTTTTTAACTTTTTTTTATTAATTAAAAAAAATTAACAAACAAAACATTAAGCTATCATTCCATTCTACATATACAATCAGTAATTCTAAATATCATCACATAGTTGCATATTCATCATTTCTTAGAACATTTGCATCGATTCAGAAAGAGAAATAAAAAGACAACAGAAAAAGAAATAAAACGATCATAGAGAAAAAAAAAAGATTATACATACCATACCCCTTACCCCTCGCTTTCATTTACCACTAGCATTTCAAACTAAATTTATTTTAACATGTGTTCCCCCCTATTATTTATTTTTATTCCATATGTTCTTGAGTAGGCTGCCTTTTAACTTTCTTAACAAAGTTCTTTGATGCACAAAAGAACTTTTGACGAGTTCCCATTTATTTCTTTTTTCAATGCTTGTGCTTTGGGTTTAAAGTCTGGAAAACCACCTCCTACTACAAGTTTTATATTTCCCTACATTTTCTTCAAAAAAGTTTTATGATCTTAGCTCTAATGTTTAGGTCTTTGATCCATTTTGAGTTAATTTTTGCATAGGGTATTAGATATGGATCCTCATTCATTTTTCTTTGCATATGGATATCTAGTTCTCCAAGTACCCTTCCCTTTCAAATAATTTGGTTATTGGTTTTTCTGTTTCTCCAAAGTAAGTTTTTGGGATTTTAATTGGTATTGCATTGAATCTATAAATCAATTTGGGTAGAGCTGATATCTTAATTATATTTAGTCTTCCAATCCATGAACATGGTATGCCTTCCCACTTATTTAGGTCTTCTATGATTTATTTTAGCAATTTCTTATAGTTTTCTGTGTACAGGTATTTGTATCCTTGGTTAAATTTATTACTAAATATTTGATTCTGTTGCTTGCTATTGTAAATGGAATTTTTTCTTAATTACCTCCTCAGATTGCTTATTACTAGTGTATAGAAACACCACTGAGTTTTGGGTGTTGATCTTGTTCGCTGTAGATTTTTCAGGATTTTTCAACATATAGTATCATGTCATCTACAAACAGTGAAAGTTTTACTTCTTCCTTTCCAATTGGAATGAGTTTTTATTATTTTTTTTCTTGTCTAATTGCTCTGGCTAGAACTTCCAGTACAAGGTTGAATAATAATGGTGACAGTGGGCATTTTTGTCTTGTTCCTGGTCTTAGAGGAAAAGCTTTTAGTCTTTCCCCATTGAGGATGATGTGAGCTGTGGATTTTTCATATATTCCCTTTATCATGTTGAAGAAGTTTCCTTCTGTTCCTATCCTTCGAAATGTTTTCATCAAGAAAGGATGCTGAATTTTGTAATGCCTTTCCTGCATCAATCAAAATGATCATGTGGTTTTTCTGCTTTGATTTCTTGATATGGTGTACTATATTAATTGATTTGCTTATGTTGAGCCATCCTTAGATACCTGGAATAAATCCCACTTGGTCATGGTGTATAATTCTTTTAACGTGTTGCTGGATTCGATTTGTCAGTATTTTGTTCAGGATTTTTGTATCTATATTCATTAGAGAGATTCGTCTGTAATTTTCTCTTCTTGTAGAATCTCTGTCTGGTTTTGGTAATAGAGTGATGTTGGGCTTCACAGAATGAGTTAGGTAGCTTTCCCACCTCTTCAAATTTTTGAGGAGTTATTAAGGAGGATTGGTACTAATTCTTTCTTGAATGTTTGGTAGAATTCACATGTGAAGCCACTTGGTCCTGGACTTTTCTTTTTGGGAGCTTCTTGATGACTGATTCAATCTCTTTACTTGTGATTGGTTTGTTGAGGTCATCTATTTTTTATCGAGTCAATGTTGGTTGTTCATGCCTTTGTAGGAAGTTGTTCATTTCATCTACGTTGTCTAGTTTATAAGCATGAAGTTGTTCATGGTATTCTCTCATTACCTCCTTTATTTCTGTAGGGTCAGTGGTTTTTTATTTTTATTTTTTTGCATTTTTTATTTTATTTATTTGCATCTTCTCTCTCTCTCTCTAGTCAGTCTAGTTAAGGGCCCACTGATTTTATTGATTTTCTTAAAGATCCATTTTCTGGTTTTCTTGATTTTCTTGATTATTTCCATGTTCTCAATTTCATTTATTTCTGCTCTAATCTTCATTATTTCTCTCCTTTTGTTTCCTTTTGGGTTAGTTTGCTATTCTTTCTCTAGTTTTTCCAAGTGAACAGTTAATTCCTTGATTTTTGCTCTTTTTTCTTTTTAAATATAGACATTTAGGGCAATAAATTTCCCTCTTAGCACTGCCTTTGCTGCATCCCATAAATTTTGATATGCTGTGTCTTCATTTTCATTTGCCTCAAGATATTTACTGATTTCTCTTGTAATTTCTTCCTTGACCCACTGGTTGTTTAAGAGTGTGTTGTTTAGCCTCCATATATTTGTGAATTTCTGGCCCTCTGCCTGTATTGATTTCCAACTTCATCCCACTAAGACCTGAAAAAGTGTTTTGTATGATTTCAATCTTTTTAAATTTATTGAGCCTTCCTTGTGACCCAGCATATGTCCATCCTTGAGAATAATCCAGGAGCACTTGAGAAAAATGTGTATTCTGCTGATGGTGTGTAACGTTCTGTAAATGTCTGTTAAATCTAGTTCATTTATTGTATTGTTCAAATTCTCTGATTCTTCAACTGATCCTCTGTCTAGATTTTCTATCCATTAATGAGAGCAGTGAATTGAACTCTCCAACTATTATGGCACAGGTATCTATTTCTCCCTTCAGTTTGCCAGTATTTGCCTCATGTACTTTGGAACACTCTGGTTCCATACATAAATATTTATGATTTTTATGTTTTCTTGTTGAATTCTTCCTTTTATTAATACATAGTGTCCTTCTTTGTCTCTTTCAATTGTGTTCTAGTTTGCTAGCTGCTGGAATGCAACACCCAGAGATGGATTGGCTTTTAATAAAAGGGGATTTATTTTGTTGGTTCTTCAGAGGAAAGGCAGCTAACTTTCCACTGAGGTTCTTTCTTACGTGGAAGGCACAAGATGGTCTCTGCTGGTCTTTTCTCCAAGCCCCTGGGTTCCAACAACTTTCCCCGGGGTGACTTCTTTCTGTATCTCCAAAGGACTGGGCTGAGCTGCAAGTGCTGAGATGAGGAATGCCAAGCTGCTTAGCAGTGCTACGTTGCAATCTCTCATTTAAGCACCAGCCAATTAAGTCAAACATCACTCACTGCAGCAGACACGCCTCCTAGATGACTGCAGATGTAATTGGCAACAGATGAGGTTCACGTACCGCTGGCTTATGTCCGCAGCAACAAGACTAGGTATGCTCACCTGGCCAAGTTGACAACTGAATCTAACTAACACAAATTGTCTTACATATGAAGTCTAATTTGTTGGATATTAGTATAGCTACATCTGCTCTTTTCTGATTGTTGTTTGCATGAAATATCTTTTCCCAACCTTTCACTTTCAACCTATTCTTGTCCTTGGGTCTAAAATGAGTCTCCTGTAGACAGGATATAGATAGGTCCTGTTTTTTAATCCATTCTGCCAGTTTATGTCTTTTGATTAGGGAGTTTAATCCATTAACATTTAGTGTTATTACTGTAAAGGCAGTACTTTCTTCTACAATTTTATCTTTCGGATTTTATATGTCATATCTATTTTTTTTTCTCTTTTTACCTTTGCTGACAGTCTTCATTTCCACACTCTTTTCCAGACCTCCCTGTCCTGCCTTTTCCTATCTGCCTGCCCTTTAGTGTTTCTTGCAGGGCTGGCGTCTTGGTCACAGATTCTCTCAGTGATTGTTTGCCTGAAAATATTTTACTGTACCCCTCATTTTTGAAGGACAGTTTTGCTGGATTTAGAATTCTTGATTGGCAGTTTTTCTCTTTTAGAATCTTAAGTATATTATTCCACTGCCTTCTTGCCTCCATGGTTTCTACTGAGAAATCCACACATAGTATTAGGCTTACCTTGTATATGATGGATTGCCTTTCTCTTGCTTTTTTCAAAATTCTCTCTTGCTCTTTGATATCTGACAATATCATTAGTAAGTGTCTTGGAGTATGTCTGTTTGGTTCTATTCTGTTTGGGGTATGCTGCACTCTTGGATCTGTAATTTTATTTCTTCCATAAGAGATGGGAAATTTTCAGTGATAATTTCCTCCATTAGTCTTTCTCCTCCTTTTCCCTCCTTTTCTCCTTCTGAGACACCCATAACACATATATTCATGAGCTTTATGTTGTCATTCAATTCCCAGAGAACTTGATCATATTTTTCTTCTTTTCCCTATATTTTCTTTTTTGTGTTAGATTTCAGATTTCCAGTCCTCCAATTTACTAGTACTTTCTTCTGTCTCTTCAGATCTATCACTGCAGTTTTCTACTATTTTTTTAATCTCTTCTACTGTGCCTTTCATGCCCATAAATTTTGTGATTTGTTTTTCTAAACTTTCAATTTCTTCTTTTTGTTCACCCATTGCCTTCTTTCTTTTTTTTATTAATTAATGGAAAAAAAGAAATTAACCCATTTAGAAATCATACCATTCTACATATGCAATCAGTAATTCTTAACATCATCACATAGATGCATGATCATCGTTTCTTAGTACATTTGCATCGGTTTAGAAGAACTAGCAACACAACAGAAAAAGACATAGAATGTTAATATAGAGAAAAAAATTAAAGTAATAATAGTAAAAACAAAACAAAACAAAAACCTATAGCTCGGATGCAGCTTCATTCAGTGTTTTAACATGATTACTTTACAATTAGGTATTATTGTGCTGTCCATTTTTGAGTTTTTGTATCTAGTCCTGTCGCACAGTCTGTATCCCTTCAGCTCCAATTACCCATTATCTTACCCTGTTTCTAACTCCTGCTGGACTCTGTTACCAATGACATATTCCAAGTTTATTCTTGAATGTCCGTTCACATCAGTGGAACCATACAGTATTTGTCCTTTAGTTTTTGGCTGGACTCACTCAGCATAGTGTTGTCTAGGTCCATCCATGTTATTACATGCTTCATAAGTTTATCCTGTCTTAAAGCTGCATAATATTCCATCGTATGCATATACCAAAGTTTGTTTAGCCATTCTTCTGTTGATGGACATTTTGGCTGTTTCCATCTCTTTGCAATTGTAAACAATGCTGCTATAAACATTGATGTGCAAATGTCCATTTGTGTCTTTGCCCTTATGTCCTTTGAGTAGATACCCAGCAATGTTATTGCTGGGTCGTATGGCAATTCTATATTCAGCTTTTTGAGGAACCGCCAAACTGCCTTCCACAGTGGTTGCATCATTTGACATTCCCACCAACAGTGGATAAGTGTGCCTCTTTCTCCGCATCCTCTCCAGTACTTGTCATTTTCTGTTTTGTTGATAATGGCCATTCTGGTGGGTGTGAGATGATATCTCATTGTGGTTTTGATTTGCATTTCTCTAATGGCCAGGGACATTGAGCATCTCTTCATGTGCCTTTTGGCCATTTGTATTTCCTCCTCTGAGAGGTGTCTATTCAAGTCTTTTTCCCATTTTGTAATTGGGTTGGCTGTCTTTTTGTTGTTGAGTTGAACAATCTCTTTATAAATTCTGGATGCTAGACCTTTATCTGATATGTCATTTCCAAATATTGTTTCCCATTGTGTAGGCTGTCTTTCTCCTTTCTTGATGAAGTTCTTTGATGCACAAAAGTGTTTAATTTTGAGGAGTTCCCATTTATTTATTTCCTTCTTCAGTGCTCTTGCTTTAGGTTTAAGGTCCATAAAACTGCCTCCAATTGTAAGATTCATAAGATATCTCCCTACATTTTCCTCTAACTGTTTTATGGTCTTAGACCTAATGTTTAGATCTTTGATCCATTTTGAGTTAACTTTTGTGTAGGGTGTGAGATATGGGTCTTCTTTCATTCTTTTGCATATGGATATCCAGTTCTCTAGGCACCATTTATTGAAGAGACTGTTCTGTCCCAGGTGACTTGGCTTGACTGCCTTATCAAAAATCAAATGTCCATAGATGAGAGGGTCTATATCTGAGCACTCTATTCGATTCCATTGGTCGATATATCTATCTTTATGCCAATACCATGCTGTTCTGACCACTGTGGCTTCATAATATGCCTTAAAGTCAGGGAGTGCAAGACCTCCAGCTTCGTTTTTTTTCAAGATGTTTTTAGCAATTCGGGGCACCCTGCCCTTCCAGATAAATTTGCTTATTGGTTTTTCTATTTCTGAAAAATAAGTTGTTGGGATTTTGATTGGTATTGCATTGAATCTGTAGATCAGTTTAGGTAGGATTGACATCTTAATTATATTTAGTCTTCCAATCCATGAACACGGTATGCCCTTCCATCTATTTAGGTCTTCTGTGATTTCTTTTAGCAGTTTTTTGTAGTTTTCTTTATATAGGTTTTTTGTCTCTTTGGTTAAATTTATTCCTAGGTATTTTATTCTTTTAGTTGTGATTGTATATGGGATTCGTTCTTGATTTCCCCCTCAGCTTGTTTATTACTAGTGTATAGAAAAGCTACAGATTTTGAATGTTGATCTTGTAGCCTGCTACTTTGCTGTACTCATTTATTAGCTCTAGTAATTTTGTTGTGGATTTTTCTGGGTTTTCTACGTATAGTATCATATCGTCTGCAAACAGTGATAGTTTTACTTCTTCCTTTCCAATTTTGATGCCTTGTATTTCTTTTTCTTGTCAAATTGCTCTGGCTAGAACCTCCAACACAATGTTGAATAATAGTGGTGATAGTGGACATCCTTGTCTTGTTCCTGATTTGATTTTTAATGAGATTTTCCATGTCTGCTGGAACATCCTGAATTAGTTGTTTCAAGTTCTGTATCTCATTTGAATTGTTGGTTTGTTCCTTTGGGCCGTATCTTCAATTTTCCTGGTATGACCTTTTTTTGTTTGCTGGCATCTAGTCATTTGAGTTCCTTAATTAGTTTATTCTGGAGAGAGTTTTCACACTTTTACCTAGGATTTTCTTGCTGGATGGCTTTGTTCTCTATCTGGTCTTTGACATTCAGTTCAGCTTATTCTAGACCTCTAGCACAGGTTCTGTTTAATTGATCAGAATATTTCAGTTTTTGTATTTCTTTATCTTGCCCTGCTTCTATGGAGCCTTTTTTTTTTTTTTTTGATGAGGGTCTCCTCATGTAACAGAAATCTAAATTTTTTCTTTATTAAAGAAAAAGTAAAAGGGCTCAGTAATGCCCACTATTCCTAATTTTAGGAAGGGTCAAATTTCTTAACTTTTTTTCTAAATTTTTTGTTTGTCTTTTTATGTTCTTTCTTTCTGGGGGTGGGGTTTGCAATAGAATTATATGCAAAAGGTTTAGTGCACTAGTTTTTATTGGCTTGGTAAAAATTTATAAAACAGTGATCTTTAACTAGCAAAGTCCTCAGGTATCATCTGACTAGAGTCAAACATCTTAAATGCAGGAGTCCGAGTCTCGGAATGTGACCAACGTGCCAAAGCTACTCTGTTAACAGGAGAGGTAAGACTCAATTCTAGGTCTTCTAATTTCAATTCTGCTGCTTCTGTTATGAGTGAGTTTAGGGATATGTAACTACCTTAAGTGAATTTGAAATTCCAGTCTGAGAGCCCTGATGGCTCTGTTAGTCTTTCAGAATCCTTCTAAGTGACTGAAAGCTTCCGCCCCTTTAGTCTGAAACTTCTACTAATATAAAGAAGCGAGATTTAATTACACTCCAGAGACACCAAGCCCTTGCGACTGATTAGTGCTATTTTACTGTTTGGTTTCATATTGCTTTAGAGATTATCAAAGTAAATGGGATTCATTGCAGAACTCAAACAGTATAGATAATGTAGGACAAAAAGAGAAATCATCCCCTCCCCATCCCCTAAATCCCCCTCTCTAGAGACCATCAATTTTTACTTTGGTAAATATGAACCACCTTTCTCCTTGTTTAGTACTAGTGATTCTAATGGAAAAATGCAACAGAGGCTTTGGGACAAAGTAGGGGAGGGAAAGAGCCCTTCTATGGGTTCTTGGATTCTAGTTGTGACACACAAAAAGTTAGGGATCTGAAAATCACCCAGCAGTGAAACCCTTGGACTGCCATGCTGTACAGGGGCTGCACCCCCTCCCCAGTTAGTTCTTAGGCTCTCTGGCTCTGTGTAATCTGCCCTCAGCGGCTGGCCTGAGTAAATGTCCTTTAAGACATGAATTTCAAGTTTTTCTTGGAGACTTCAGAGGTTCTGCAAGATTTGCTCAAAATTTCACTTTATTTTTTAAAAATCCCTTAACTGCATCACTATACATGCCCGTGTGTTACAAGGTACCAAGGCTGCATGGTGATCGTGCTTTGTTGACACTCCCCCTTGGCTGGGCCCACTCAGAAACATCTCATCCCTAAGCACAGAGGAAGGATTTGAACTTGGCACTGATGAAGAAAACCGTAACTCTGGTGTTTTTTAAAAAAATACAGGCCTAAGTTTGGCAGTTCCTCAGAAAGCTCAGTATAGAATTGCCATACGACCCAGTAATACCATTGCTAGGAATCTACTCAGAGGACATGAGGGCAAGGACACAAATGGACATTTGCACACCAATGTTTATAGCAGCATTATTTACAATTGCCAAGAGATGGAAGCAGCCAAAATGTCCATCAACAGATGAGTGGCTAAACAAGCTGTGGTATATACATACAATGGATTATTATGCAGCTGTAAAACAGAATAAAGTCATAAAGCATGTAACAACATGGATGGACCTTAAGGACATTATGCTGAGTGGGATTAGCCAGAAACAAAAGGACTCACTGATATGAACTGACATTAGTGAATAAACTTGGAGAATTTCAGTTGGTAACAGGAGACCATCAAGAGATAGAAATAGGATAGATATTGGTTAATTGGAGTTGAAGGGATACAGATTGTGCAACAAGACTGATTGCAAAAAATTCAGAAACAGATAGCACAATACTACCTAACTGTGATATAATGTTATAACACTGAATGAAGCTGAATGTGAGAATGATAGAGGGAGGAGGGCTGGGGGCACAAATTAAATCAGAAAGAAAGAGGATAAAGACTGAGATGGTATAATCTAGGAATGCCTAGAGTGTATAATGATAGTGACTAAATGTACAAATTAAAGAATGTTTTTGCATGAGTAAGAACAAAGGAATGTTAATACTGTAGGGTGTTGAAAATAGATGATAATTAATATTTTAAAACTTTAACTTATGTGTGAGACTAAAGCAAAAAATGTTTATTTGGTACAAAATTTATATTTTGACTAGTGCATTTCCGAATATAACTTATGTGGACAGCTTAATTGAACACCATAACACTTGGAACCTTGAGTAGGGAATAAGAGTTTGTAAGTTTGCCCAGAGTGATGCCCCGATAAATCCCAGAGTGATTTGAACAGTGAATAAAAAAGAATTTGCAATGTCCCCTTGAGGGAATGGTGAGAAAGGGGGAAAATTCAACTTCCCCAAGTAGAGAATTCCTGATATTCTTTCAAGCCATGGGGACAACCAAAGCAATAGGTGGAGCCCCAATCTTGGGGTTTGTTCATAAGAAACTTAATCCCGCAAAGGATAGGCTACACCTACTTAAAATTAGGCCTAAGAGTCACCCCCAAGAGAACCTCTTCTGTTGCTCAGATGTGGCCTCTCTCTCTGTCAACATGACGAGCAAACTCACTGCCCTCCCCCTGTCTACATGGGACATGACTCCCAGGGGTGTGGACCTTCCTGGCAACGTGGGACAGAAATCCTAGAACAAGGTGGGACTCGGCATCAAGGGCTTGGGAAGACCTTCATGACCAAAAGTGGGAAGAGTAAAATGAGACAAAATAAAGTGTCCATGGCTGAGAGATTCCAGAGTCGAGGGGTTATCCTGAAGGTTATTCTTATACATTAAATAGATATCACCTGTTGAGCTAAGGCATAACAGAGAGGCTGGAAGGAAGTGCCTGAAAATGTGGAGCTGTGACCCAGTAGCCATGTTTCTTGAAGATGATTGTATAATGATACAGCTTTCGCAATGTTACTATGTAGTTGTGAAAACCTTGTCTGATGCTCCTTTTATCAACCTTATGGACAGATGAGTAAAACATAAGGATTAAAAATAAATAATAGGGGGAACAAATGTTAAAATTAATTTAGTAAAGTGGAGGGGGCCAAGATGGCGGCTTGGTAAGGTGCGCGCGTTTTAGTTCATCCTCCAGAGCAACTACTAAGTGACCAGAAACAGTACAGAACAGCTCCCGGAGCCACGGCAAAGACCAGACACACAGCGTACCCCAGTCTGGACCAGCTGGACCGGCTGCGAGTTTCCGCAGCGCTGAGTTTCCCGAGCAGTGTGCGCTTCCCCAAGCCACGGAGGCCGGCGCCCCTCCCTCACAGGCGGCTTCCCGGACCAGCTGTGAGTCTCGGAAAAGTGAGTTCACCAAGCTGCGACGGCCGGAAACCGGAGCCCCTCCCCCACAGGCAGCTACCCAGACCGGCTGTGAGTCTCCGGACCGGCTGGGAGTCTCGGAGCGGCGAGTTCCCCAAGCCGCGGCAGCTGGCGGCCGGTGCCTCTCCCCAACGGGCGGTTTCCCGGACCGGCTGCGGGTCTCCGGACCAGCCGCGAGTCTTGGAGCGGCGAGTTCCCCAAGCTGCGGCGGCCGGCGACCGGCGCCCCTCCCTCACAGGCAGCTTCCCAGAGGGAAAGGAAAGAGTCTCCAACAGTAGCAGGGACTGAGTCCAACCAAACACCGGTGGTGGCATTGATGGACAAATTCTGACTACTAGGGGTGGGCCCCCAGCTCAGGTGAAACTGATCGGGGCGGAGGTCGCCTGTTGGGCTGACTGAAAGAGAGGAAAGGGGACGAAACGGAGCCTTATGCAGCTGTTTCTATGGAGGCTTGGTTGCCTCTGGACTCAGTGCCGGGATTGCACAGGCTGCAACTGCCCCAAACACAGAAGCAGGCTACTTTCGGGGTTGTCTGCCACCTGGGCCTTCCCACGGGAGGGGTGAGGCACAACTCAGGTGGAGTCCCTCTCTCAAGGAATTCAGATCCCAGGACTTCGCAATTTGAAGCCATTAAAACCAGCCTACAACCTTTCCTCTGTCTCCACCATGCCCCCAGCTGGGAGAGCCTTCCAAAATTAAAGGAGCCGCAACATATTTTGCTGGTGGAACCTGCAGACAGACAAGCGCCACATACTGGGCAGGATAAGAAAAACAGAGCCCAGAGACTTCACAGGAAAGTCTTTCAATCAGCTGGGTCTCACACTCAGGGAAAACTGATGCAGGTGATTCCTTCCCGACGAAAGGGGGCCAGCTTAGCCGGGAAAACCCGGCTGGAGTCTGTAATACCTATGTAGACCCTCCTAAGGGTAGGGAGGGAAAAGGCACCTTACAAGCAGGACAAGAAACAAGAAAATAAGAACGGAAAATTTACCCTCTGTTAAACAAAACTTAAGCCAGAGGCCCAGAAAAAGTTGAACTGAAGGTCAATGAACAGGTAGACAACAAACTCATTTAGCAAGGAAACCCTAGGTAAGATAAGTGAAAGCAATCTCCAGAATAAACTGATTAAGGTAATTAAATGTCCAGACGCCAGCAAAAAATAACAAATCACACCAGGAAAATTGAAGATATGGCCCAGCCAAAGGAACAAACCAATAGTTCAAATGAGATACAGGAGCTGAGACAACTAGTTCTGAATATATGAACAGAAATGGAAAACCTCTTCAAAAACCAAATCAATAAACTGAGGGAGGATATGAAGAAGGCAAGGAATGAACAAAAAGAAGAAATGGAAAGTCTGAAAAAACAAATCACAGAACTTATGGGAATGAAAGATATAGTAGAAGAGATGAAAAAAACAATGGAAACCTACAATGGTAGATTTCAAGAGACAGAGGTTAGAATTAGTGAACTGGAGGAAGGAACACCTGAAATCCAAAAAGAAACAGAAACTATAGGGAAAAGAATGGAAAAATTTGAACACGGACTCAGGAAACTGAATGATAATATAAAGCGCACAAATATATGTGTTGTGGGTATCCCAGAAGGAGAAGAGAAGGGAAAAGGAGGAGAAAAACTAATGGAAGAAATTATCACTGAAAATTTCCCAACTCTTATAAAAGACCTAAAATTACAGATCCAAGAAATGCAGCACACCCCAAAGAGAAGAGATCCAAATAGGCGTTCTCCAAGACACTTCCTAGTTAGAATGTCAGAGGTCAAAGAGAAAGAGAGGATCTTGAAAGCAGCAAGAGGAAAACAATCCATCACATACAAGGGAAACCCAATAAGACTATGTGTAGATTTCTCAGCAGAAACCATGGAAGCTAGAAGACAGTGGGATGATATATTTAAATTACTAAAAGAGAAAAACTGCCAACCAAGACTCCTATATCCAGCAAAATTGTCCTTCAAAAATGAGGGAGAAATTAAAACATTTTTAGACAAAAAGTCACTGAGAGAATTTGTGACCAAGAGACCAGCTCTGCAAGAAATACTAAAGGGAGCACTAGAGACAGATACGAAAAGACAGAAGAGAGAGGTGTGGAGAACAGTGTAGAAAGAAGGAAAGTTAGATACGATATATATAATACAAAAGGCAAAATGGTAGAGGAAAGTATTACCCAAACAGTAGTAACACTAAATCTTAATGGACTGAATTCCCCAATCAAAAGATATAGACTGGTGCTCCATCCGCCATCTTATCCTTCCCTTTCTCCTCCTGCTCCGGCAGCTCTCCAACCACCACCGTGCCCTCTTCTGCCTTCACTAGCTCCTCCGCCACTGTCCTCAACAGCCTTGCCACCCTCACCTTTCCTCATCCAGAACAGCTACTGGGGGAGTGGAGACAATACAGAGCAGCTCCCGGAGCCACGACGGAGATCAAAGGGATGGCGTACCGCGTCCTGGAATGGCTGACTCTCTGGGAGAACCAACTCCGGTGAGATCGCCGAGGGGTGAGGGCTTTCCCGGGCAGGACGGCAAGCGGCCTGAGTCCCTCCCTTCCTCCTTTCCAGGCCAGGTGGCAGAATTGGGCAGGCGGTTCCCTCGGGCCGCGGCGGCTGGCGCCCCCGCCACACGACGCCCCCCGCCAACTGAAAGAGTTGGGTCGGAAATCCCCAGACCGCGGAGAACGGTGACAGGGGAGGTCCCTTCCAAACACGTGACTCCCCGGTCCGGCTGGGATCAGTGCACTCTCCCGGGCTGTGGCGGCCGGCGACCCTACCTGCGTTCGGACCCCCGGGCCAGCTGGCACTCTTCCAAGCTGCTTCAGCTGGCAAACCTCCCCCACGGCGAGAGTTTTCCAAAATTAAAGGACCCACAGCACCTTTTACTGGTGGAACCCGCAGACAAACGTGTGCCACCAGCGCCACCTACTGGGCAGGATAAGAAAAACAGAACCTAGAGATTTCACAGAAAAATCTTTCAACCTGTTGGATCCAACACCCAGGGAAATCTGACGAAATGCCCAGACGCCAGCAGAAGATAACAAATCACGCTCAGAAAATTGAAAATATGGCCCAGTCAAAGGAACAAACCAATAGTTCAAATGAGATACAGGAGCTGAGACAACTAATGCTGAATATACGAACAGAAATGGAAAACCTCTTCAAAAAGGAAATCGATAAATTGAGGGAGGACATGAAGAAGACATGGGCTGAACAAAAAGAAGAAATAGAAAGACTGAAAAAACAAATCACAGAACTTATGGAAGTGAAGGATAAAGTAGAAAAGATGGAAAAAACAATGGATACCTACAATGATAGATTTAAAGAGACAGAAGATAGAATTAGTGATTTGGAGGATGGAACATCTGAAATCCAAGAAGGAACAGAAACTATCGGGAAAAGAATGGAAAAATTTGAACAGGGTATCAGGGAACTCAAGGACAATATGAAGCGCACAAATATACGTGTTGTGGGTGTCCCAGAAGGAGAAAAGTAGAGAAAAGGAGGAGAAAAACTAATGGAAGAAATTATCACTGAAAATTTCCCAACTCTTATGAAAGACCTAAAATTACAGATCCAAGAAGTGCAGCACACCCCAAAGAGATTAGACCCAAATAGGCGTTCTCCAACACACTTACTAGTTAGAATGTCAGAGGTCAAAGAGAAAGAGAGGATCTTGAAAGAAGCAAGAGAAAAACAATCCGTCACATACAAGGGAAACCCAATAAGACTATGTGTAGATTTCTCAGCAGAAACCATGGAAGCTAGAAGACAGTGGGATGATATATTTAAGTTACTAAAAGAGAAAAACTGTCAACCAAGACTCCTATATCCAGCAAAATTGTCCATCAAAAATGAGGGAGAAATTAAAACATTCTCAGACAAAAGTCACTGAGAGAATTTGTGACCAAGAGACCAGCTCTGCAAGACATACTAAAGGGAGCACTAGAGAAAGATACAAAAAGACAGAAGAGAGAGGTGTGGAGAACAGTGTAGAAAGAAGGAAAGTCAGATATGATATATATAATACAAAAGGCAAAATGGTAGAGGAAAATATTATCCAAACAGTAATAACACTAAATGTTAATGGACTGAATTCCCCAATCAAAAGACATAGACTGGCAGAATGGATTAAAAAACATGATCCTTCTATATGCTGTCTACAGGAAACACATCTTAGACCCAAAGATAAACATAGGTTGAAAGTGAAAGGTTGGGAAAAGATATTTCATGCAAATAACAACCAGAAAAGAGCAGGAGTGCCTATACTAATATCCAACAAATTAGACTTCAAATGTAAAACAGTTAAAAGAGACAAAGAAGGATACTATCTGATAATAAAAGGGACAATTAAACAAGAAGACATAACAATCATAAATATTTATGCACTGAACCAGAATACCCCAAAATACGTGAGGAATACACTGCAAACACTGAAAAGGGAAATAGACACATATACCATAATAGTTGGAGACTTCAATTCACCACTTCATCAATGGACAGAACATCTAGACAGAGGATCAATAAAGAAATAGAGAATCTGAATATTACTATAAATGAGCTAGACTTAACAGACATTTATAAGACATTACATCCCACAACGGCAGGATACACCTTTTTCTCAAGTGCTCATGGATTATTCTCAAAGATAGACCATATGCTGGGTCACAAAGCAAGTCTTAACAAATTTAAAAAGATTGAAATCATACACAACACTTTCTCAGATCATAAATGAATGAAGTTGGAAATAAATAATAGGTGGAGTGCCAGAAAATTCACAAATACGTGGAGGCTCAACAACACACTCTTAAACAACGAGTGGGTCAAAGAAGAAATTGCAAGAAAAATTAGTAAATACCTCGAGGCAAATGAAAATGAAAACACAACATATAAAAACTTATGAGACGCAGCAAAGGCAGTGCTAAGAGGGAAATTTATTGACCTAAATGCCGATATCAGAAAAGAAGAAAAGGCAAAAATGCAGGAATTAACTGTCCACTTGGAAGAACTGGAGAAAGAACAGCAAACTAATCCCAAAGCAAGCAAAAGGAAAGAAATAACAAAGATTAGAGCAGAAATAAATGAAATTGAAAACATGAAAACAATAGAGAAAATCAATAAGACCAGAAGTTGGTTCTATGAGAAAATCAATAAGATTGATGGGCTCTTAGCAAGATTGACAAAAAGAAGAAGAGAGAGGATGCAAATAAATAAGATCAGAAATGGAAGAGGAGACATAACTACTGACCTCACAGAAATAAAGGAGGTAATAACAGGATACTATGAACAACTTTATGCTAATACATACAACAATTTAGATGAAATGGACGGGTTCCTGGAAAGACATGAACAACCAACTTTGACTCAAGAAGAAACAGATGACCTCAACAAACCAATCACAAGTAAAGAAATTGAATTAGTCATTCAAAAGCTCCCTGAAAAGAAAAGTATAGGACCAGACGGCTTCATATGTGAATTCTATCAAACATTCCAGAAAGAATTAGTACCAATTCTCCTCAAACTCTTCAAAAAAAATCGAAGCGGAGGGAAAACTACCTAATTCATTCTATGAAGCCAACATCACCCTCATACCAAAACCAGGCAAAGATATTACAAAAAAAGAAAACTACAGGTCAATCTCTCTAATGAATATAGATGCAAAAATCCTCAATAAAATTCTAGCAAATCGTATCCAACAACACATTAAAAGAATTATACATCATAACCAAGTAGGACTCATCCCAGCTATGCAAGGATGGTTCAACATAAGAAAATCAATTAATGTAATACACCATATCAACAAATCAAAGCAGAAAAATCACATGATCATCTCAATTGATGCAGAGAAGGCATTTGACAAGATTCAACATCCTTTCCTGTTGAAAACACTTCAAAAGATAGGAATACAAGGGAACTTCCTTAAAATGATAGAGGGAATATATGAAAAACCCACAGCTAATATCATCCTCAATGGGGAAAAATTGAAAACTTTCCCCCTAAGATCAAGAACAAGACAAGGATGTCCACTATCACCACTATTATTCAACATTGTGTTGGAGGTTCTAGCCAAAGCAATTAGACAACAAAAAGAAATACAAGGCATCAAAATTGGAAAGGAAGAAGTAAAACTATCACTGTTTGCAGACGATATGATACTATACGTCGAAAACCCGTGAAAATCCACAACAAAACTACTAGAGCTAATAAATGAGTACAGCAAAGTAGCAGGTTACAAGATCAACATTCAAAAATCTGTAGCATTTCTCTACACTAGTAATGAACAAGCTGAGGGGGAAATCAAGAACGAATCCCATTTACAATCGCAACTAAAAGAATAAAATACCTAGGAATAAATTTAACTAAAGAGACAAAAAACCTATATAAAGAAAACTACAAAAAACTGCTAAAAGAAACCACAGAAGACCTAAATAGATGGAAGGGCATACCGTGTTCATGGATTGGAAGACTAAATATAATTAAGATGTCAATCCTACCTAAATTGATCTACAGATTCAATCCAATACTAATCAAAATCCCAACAACTTATTTTTTCAGAAATAGAAAAACCAATAAGCAAACTTATCTGGAAGGGCAGGTTGCCCCGAATTGCTAAAAACATCTTGAGGAAAAAAAACGAAGCTGGAGGTCTCACGCTGCCGGACTTTAAGGCATATTATGAAGCCACAGTGGTCAAAACAGCATGGTATTGGCATAAAAATAGATATATTGACCAATGGAATCGAATAGAGATGATATGATACTATACATCGAAAACCCTGAAAAATCCACGGCAAAACTACTAGAGCTAATAAACAAGTACAGCAAAGTAGCAGGTTACAAGATCAACATTCAAAAATCTGTAGTGTTTCTATACACTAGTAATGAACAATCTGAGGGGGAAATCAAGAAACGAATTCCATTTATAATTGCAACTAAAAGAATAAAATACTTAGGAACAAATTTAACTACAGAGACAAAAGACCTATACAAAGAAAACTACAAGAAACTGTTAAAAGAAATCACAGAAGACCTAAATAGATGGAAGGGCATACCGTGTTCATGGACTGGAAGACTAAACATAGTTAAGATGTCAATTCTACCTAAATTGATTTACAGATTCAACGCAATACCAATCAAAATCCCAACAACTTACTTTTCAGAAATAGAAAAACCAATAAGCAAATTTATCTGGAAGGGCAGGTTGCCCCGAATTGCTAAAAGTATCATGAGGAAAA
Source organism: Tamandua tetradactyla (assembly GCF_023851605.1). NCBI lineage: Eukaryota > Metazoa > Chordata > Mammalia > Pilosa > Myrmecophagidae > Tamandua > Tamandua tetradactyla. The sequence continues at coordinate 8,355,966 of NC_135329.1, forward strand.
CAAACGAAGCTGGAGGTCTCATGCTGCCGGACTTTAAGGCATATTATGAAGCCACAGTGGTCAAAACAGCATGGTACTGGCATAAAGATAGATATATTGACCAATGGAATCGAATAGAGTGTTCGGACATAGACCCTCACATCTACGGACATTTGATCTTTGATAAGGCAGTCAAGCCAACTCACCTGGGACAGAACAGTCTCTTCAATAAATGGTGCCTAGAGAACTGGATATCCATATGCAAAAGAATGAAAGAGGACCCGTATCTCACACCCTACACAAAAGTTAACTCAAAATGGATCAAAGATCTAAACATCAGGTCTAAGACCATAAAAAAGTTAGAGGAAAATGTAGGGAGATATCTTATGAAGCTTATAACTGCAGGCGGTTTTATGGACCTTACACGTAAAGCAAGAGCACTGAAGAAATAAATAAATAAATGGGAGCTCCTCAAAATTAAACACTTTTGTGCATCAAACAACTTCATCAAGAAAGTAAAAAGACAGCCTACACAATGGGAGACAATATTTGGAAATGACATATCAGATAAAGGTCTGGTATCCATAATTTATAAAGAGATTGTTCAACTCAACAACAAAAAGACAGCCAATTCAATTACAAAATGGGAAAAAGACTTGAACAGACACTTCTCAGAAGAGGAAATACGGATGGCCAAGAGGCACATGAAGAGATGCTCAATGTCCCTGGCCATTAGAGAAATGCAAATCAAAACCACAATGAGATATCATCTCACACCCACCAGAATGGCCATTATCAACAAAACAGAAAATGACAAGTGCTGGAGAGGATGCGGAGAAAGAGGCACACTTATCCACTGTTGGTGGGAATGTCAAATGGTGCAACCACTGTGGAAGGCAGTTTGGCGGTTCCTCAAAAAGCTGAATATAGAATTGTCATATGACCCAGCAATACCATTGCTAGGTATCTACTCAGAGGACTTAAGGGCAAAGACACAAATGGACATTTGCACACCAATGTTTATAGCAGCATTATTTACAATTGCAAAGAGATGGAAACAGCCAAAATGTCCATCAACAGACGAGTGGCTAAACAATCTGTGGTATATACATACGATGGAATATTATGCAGCTTTAAGACAGAATAAACTTATGAAGCATGTAATAACATGGATGGACCTAGAGAACATTATGCTGAGTGAGTCCAGCCAAAAACTAAAGGACAAATACTGTATGGTCCCACTGATATGAACCGACATTAGTGAATAAACTTGGAATATGTCATTGGTAACAGAGACCATCAGGAGATAGAAATAGGGTAAGATAATGGGTAATTGGAGCTAAAGGGATACAGACTGTGCAACAAGACTGGATACAAAAATCAGAAATGGACAGCACAATACTACCTAATTGTAATGTAATTATGTTAAAACATTGAATGAAGCTGCATGTGAGGTATAGTGTTTTTTTTTTCTGTCTATTATCGTTTTATTTCTTTTTCTGTTCTTTTTATTACTTTTTATAAATCGATGCAAATGTACTAAGAAATGATGAATATCCAACTACGTGATGATGTTAAGAATTACTGATTGTATATGTAGAATGGAATGATTTCTAAATGTTTTGTTAGTTAATCTTTTTTAATTAATAAAAAAATTAATTTAGTAGATTGAAATGCTAGTGATCAATGAAAGGGAGGGGTAAGGAGTATGGTATGTATGAATTTTTTTCTGTTTCCTTTTTATTTTTCTGAATTGATTGATGCACATGTTCTAAGAAATGATCATGATGATGAATATACAACTATGTCATGATATTGGGAGTTACTGATTACATAACAAGAATGGAATTATATGGTAAGAACGTTTGTGTTTGTATGTGGTTATGTTTCATAAATTAAAAAAAAAATACAGGTCTATTTATGTCCATTTAAACAAACATTTATAAGGAGCTGCAATAGGGCCTAGCATGAAGCAGAATTTTCTTTTCTCTTTCTAACGTGGAGCCCCCGCGGCCGAGGCGTGGGCGGGAGGCGTGGGCGGGAAGCCCGGGCGGCCGGCCGTTAGGCTGGCTGAGCCCCCTTTCCTCACCTGTAAGCAGGGACAGCATCTTCAGGATTAACTCAGACACCCACGCTCTGAAAAGCCCAGTGGCTGTCTCATCACTGGGAACGTCCCTTTGGCTCTTTCCTTCTCCGGACGCAGTTTTACCCGGTTCCAGCACATCTTCCTTCCCGTTTTCAGGCAGCCCCCGGCCCCTAGAAGTCCCGTTTTCTGAGTCCCGGGGTCAGCCCAGCCTCAGAACGCAACAGCACCGGCACTTCCCGGCCCGGCCCGGCCCGCAGCGGGCGCCCCGCAAGGGAAGCCCCGCCTCCTGTGCCCTCGTTCCGGGGTTCGGGGGTCGCCCGGCGAGCGTCAGCGCCTTCTCCTGGAAACTCTACCCTCCCCTCTGAGAGGCAGAGTACCGAGTAGGTTGCTTTTTTTTTTTTAAATAGTAATACCTTTCCTTCTTTAAAAGGGTTGATGTTATAAATATGAACTTATAAATCTATCCTAATAAAATGTTGGTTTTAACTGTTTTACATGTAGGGGTCCCATGTTAAGAGTTCACTCAAAATGTAGGGTTTTGCTGCAAAAACACATTTGATGACCTCTTTTCGGAGGCGGGGGGAGGGGGGGCTTTTCCATTTGCTCCCTGCTAGCTGGAGCAAAGAGGCTTTCTTTTCCCACTTGTTTTCCCTTCAAGCTCTCAAAATGCTTCAGTCTTTACCCTGAATTAACCTTCTCATCCTCCCTCACGTTCTGGAACTGCAGAATGTTCACATTCTGACATCTGAGGCAAGTGGGCCCCTCTCATGATTTCCCTCAATCAGGAAACTCGTTCTTTGAAGAAAACTCTCTTCCCAGTACAAATGCATCCATGGCTGCATCTGCCTATAATTATCATTTAACATCTAATTGTTTTGGATTCAGGGAGAAATAATTTTCTTGAAGTCAAAGCATCCTTTAGAACAGTCAACTGATCAGAACTTTAACTGTGTGATATCATAGACTTTATCCAATTAAAACAATAAACTAAGATTCTAGATTTTTTCCCCTCAAAAGGACTACAACCATATCAATTGTCCTGGAAGAATACACTAATATTTTAAGTATAAATATGAAAAATATTACAAAAAGAACCCCCTAAAGCTAGAACTACTTCTTCCAGGTCAACATGAAAAACTGAGGTTTGCATATGATTGAGGTCTCAAATATCATCAGTACAGCACTTTACCTACTTACATGTTCTTCAGCATGTAGCAGCTGTATTAATAGCAAAATTAGACATGTTGAAATATTCTCTAAAAATGCAAACTTATTTTTGATGACTGCAGCTTTTCAGATATAAACCTATATGGGGAAAAACCCAACTTCCTTCTAAACTTCACAGATAAGAAAAGATGATAACAAACGTAAACACTGTAGGGCAGGGATTTTTGTCTGTCCTGTGCTCTGCTGATTAGAAATTTAAGAAACTAGAGGTGTCCTGGTAAGTGATGGATCACATGGAAACTAAAAAGCTAGATAAAATTATTGACCTGGAAACAAACTGAGTCTGATTTTTCATTTTTAGTTCACAACTGGTTATAATGGTTTAAAATACAGACTTAGATATTCAAAGACTCCAGTTTTGATAAACACCAAGTAACTGGATATATTTTAATATATAAAAATGTTCTAATATACTTATCAAAATCGTCTACCAGTCTACAGGCCACAGCTATTCTTTTAGTTCCAAGTAAAAGAAACCAAATTCCAACTAACTTAAGCAGATGACAAGGGGGTGAGGATTTATCGGAAGGATTCCAGCTCATGGGCTTGAAGAACAATCAGTACAAAGAACCTCAGGGACGAGAAGAAACATCTTCAAGCCACTGGCACTCTGTCCTCTGCTGTCTGCTTCATTCTCACAGTTTTTCGATAAAGTGCTAGCCAAGCTTGCCAGCATCGGCAGGACTCATCTCCCAGCTTCCCCTTCTGAGAGGAAATATGTTTTCCTAGCTCCAATTAGAAAGACCTTACGGAGGGATGTTGAGTGGTTCAGCCTGGGTCACATCCCCATCCCGCAGACCAATCTTTGTGGCCAGGGAGGGAACGCTGTACAAGAATTTGGCAGTTCCAATTTAGAATATGTTAGCAGGATGGAGAGGAGGGAGCAGGTCCCCAAAAGAAGGGTGGGAGTGGGGGTGAGTGTGGGGTGCTTTTATCTGGAGAGAGGGAGACTGGGCAGACTTATTTGTCAGGGTTCTCCAAGGAAACAGAACCAACAGGATGTGTATGTGTCTGAATATTATGAAAGTTATTAAAGGAATTAGCCCACACAACCATGGGGATTGGCAAGTCCAAAATCCATAGGGCAGGTCGCAGGTCAGAAACTCCAATGAAGGTTTAGATGAATTCCCTGGGAGAAATTGGCTGGCTGAAGTAGAGTAGAGATACAAATTCTTTCTGACTACTGAAATCATCAGTTCTCCCTTTAAGGCCTTACGGGTTGACAAGACTCCTCTCAATGTTGAAGCAATCTCCTCTGTGGATTGTAACTGGAATCAGCCACATACAATCAATTGCCTAATGACTTAAATCCATACAATACCCTCAGGATAACCATCAGGCCAATGCTTACTGACCAAACTGGCGACCTTCACCAGGCCAAGCTGACACATGAACTTCACCATCATGGCAGATAATCAAAGTCTGCCACACCAACAAATGTTGTTCACAATGAAAATGGAATCTTTTCCCCCTTTGCGTGCAGCCTTCAAAGACAGACTGCCTTTTGAGATATGGTTCTACAAGGCTTCCACTTTTCTAGTGGGTTCACTAGAGTCCTGCTACTTAAGAATTCTTAAAGTCCAGGAATGAGTTAACTGAACTCTTAGCCCAAATTTGCACTATTAAAATGAGTTAACAGTTTCATCTGAATAAGAAAGGTAAAAATAATGTCAATATTTTTCTTAAGACAAGGTCAAAATACTTTCATCATTACTTAATATGGTTAGAATAGCCTAAAGAACAAAAATAATAAATACTAACAAAATACACTGATGAATAAAATTTCCTCCATTTTACAAACTGGAAGTTAAAGGAAACATTTTATATAAGGTTAAGTTGGAGAGGAACTGGGATGGGTTCTATTACAGTTTGTTTTACATTAAAGACCAGTGTCTCAACAGATAAATACAGCCCGCAGACCAGTGTTTGAGATTTGGCTTTACTTTACAAAAATACAGAACTTAAATACATGACACTCTCTATACAAGACATAAACAATTGGCAGATTTAACATTTTCAGTTGTGTCAACAGAAAGCAAACATGTAGATGACCTTTTAAGAGCAAAGGGTTTCTTTATACACTTTGTATTCACAGAGGGGAAGAATGCCTGGACAGCAATCAATGCAAGAAACGTACCCAAACAGTCCAATGTTTCAATAAAGTCATTTCACCAATAGGGCCTTTATTGCAGGGCTTAATATTGCACTCACTGCTTCTTAGACACAATCTAACTTAGCCACATCACAAGTGCAAGCTTTTTCTTCTCTAGAAATGTGTATGTGTAGTGGAAAAAGCCAATGTACCAGTAGTATTAACTAAGTTTTACAATTGTGCTAGATACCAGCTATGAGATGCAGGAACCCCACATTGCGACCCCTGCAGCGGAAGGTGCTCTTAGCTCTACCTTGCAGCTAAATTCAGGTTCAAAAGTTTTACAAAAATGCTGGCAGGCTAGGTCCGCGCAGACGCAGAGCTACCTCGCGGCGGAAGTGGGGCTGGCGGCCGGTCTGTGTGTAAAAAGTGGCAGCGCCGCACGGTGCGCAAGCGCGGCAGCTCTCCTGGGGGCAGGGTTAAGAGGCAGACTGTGGTGGCCAGCAGGGCTCAGAGCTGAGCTGGTCAGGATGGACGAGGACGTGCTGACCACACTTAAGATCCTCATCATCAGCGAAAGTGGGGTGGGCAAGTCGAGCCTGCTCTTGAGGTTCACAGATGATACTTTTGATCCAGAACTTGCAGCAACAATAGGTGAACAGCCCCCCCTCGCAGCCCCCTCAGCCTGACATTCCACCCAAGCCTGTGCAATGTATGCATCACGTGTCCACTCAACCCAGAACGGGGCAAGATGTCCAAGCTGCTAAACCCAGAGGAGATGACCTCGAGAGATTATTACTTTGACTCCTATGCCCACTTTGGGATCCACGAGCAGTTCTGCCTTGCATATGAAGGATGTAAAGAAAAATGAAAATGAAAACTGGACCTCCAAAGCATCTGTCATTATAGCAGTGTTTGAGAAGATGGATTCGCTGACTGGCATTCTACTACAAGTGAATGATGACAGCAGTTTAAGTGAAATAGATCAGGATCAAGAAAGACCTACAAAGAAAACATGTGATGAAAAGAACAAGGTCAAAAAGGAAATTAATTCTATGGGTGAACTTGATGACTTAACTCAGTCATCTGAAACAGCTTCAGAGGATTGTGAATTGCCTAGCTCTAATTATAAAAATTCTATGTTGCTAATTGAACAACTTGGAATGGTTTGTAAAGATTCTGTTAGCCTACTGAAAATCCAGGATGCAGTTCTTTCGTATGAAAAATTATTAGAACTTAAAAAAAATCGCTGTGAGCTACTTACAGGAAAAATTTAAAAAATGGAAAATAAGATTTAACTTAAAACAAGAAGAAGAAAAAAGAAGAAGTGCTGATATGTTGTATGACAAAATTAGGGAACAATTAAGAAGAAAAGAAGAGCAGTATAGTAAAGAAGTTGAAATGAAACTACAACTTGAATTCACTCTTCGAACACTAGATATGGAATTGAGGACTGTAAGAAATAATTTGAATCAGGTTGTAGAAGAGCGAAATGACACCCAGAGGCAATTTTCTCGAGAACCGAATGCCAGAAGAATATTACAGGATGAAATTCTGACTAATCACCTTTGTAAACAGAAGGAGATAGAAACAGCTCAAAAGAAAGTTTCTGATAATCATGAAAAAGGAAAAGATCTTTTGCATAAAAACCACATGATACAGGATGAAATTGCCATGCTAAGATTGGAAATAGACACAATAAAAAATCACAACCAGGAAAAAGAAAAGAAATATTCTGAGGACATTGAAATTGTAAAAGAAAAAAATGATGACCTTCAAAAGACATTAAAACTGAATGAGGAAACATTAGCAAAAACAATATTTCAGTATAGCAGGCAGCTGAATGTTCTGACATCGGAGAATGCAATACTAAACTTTAAATGAGAGAATGAAAAACAGAACAAGAAAAGGTTGGAAACAGAAGTTGGATAATACCATTCTAGACTAGCTGCTGCTATAAACGACCATGATCAAAGTCAGACATCAAAGAGAGATCTGGAACTTGCTTTCCAGACAGCAAGAGATGAGTGGTTTTGTTTGCAGGACAAAATGAATTTTGCTGTGTCTAACCTAAAAGATAACAATAGGATTCTTTCACAACAACTTTCTAAAGCTGAAAGTAAATTCAATAGCCTAGAAATTAAGCTCCTTCACCCAAGAGATGCTCTGAGAGAAAAAGCTCTGACTTTAAAATGTGTACAAAGAGACCTAAGCCAAACACAGAGGCAAATGAAGGAGATTGAACACATGTATCAAAGTGAACAAGGTAAAGTAAATAAGTATATTGGAAAACAGGAATCCTTAGAGGAAAGGTTATCCCAACTGCAAAGTGAAAATATGTTACTTCGACAACAACTGGATGACGCCCACAACAAAGCTGACAGTAAAGACAAGACAGTAATTAACATCCAAGATCAATTTCAGGATATCATAAAAAAGCTTAAAGCTGAAAATGAAAAACAGAACCTTCTGCTGGAAGACAGAAATAAAGAATTAACCAGTGAATGTAATCATTTAAAAGAACGAATGTATCAGTATGAAAATGAGAAAGCAGAAAGAAAATCTGAGGAAGAAAAGGAACAGTTAAGGAAACTTACTCAATTAAAACAATCTCTGGTATATCATTTGGATCAAGAAATGAAGAAAAATGGCGAATTAGAAAAAGAGATTATTGGATTTAAGAAACTTTTAGAAATGACAAAAAGGAAGTTAAATCAATATGAAAATGGAGAACTTAGTTTCCATGGAGATTTAAAAACCAATCAAATTGAAATGGATATTCAGATTAATATGCTAAAACATAAGATTGATGATGTTACAGCAAAACTTGAAACTGGATCTTCAAAATGCCTGCATCTGGACGCAAGAAATCAAGTTCTTCAACAGGAGCTATTATCTATGAGAGCAATATAAAAGAAATGTGGAAAACTGGAGAAGAATAAAAAGAAGTTGGAACAAGAACTAGTTAACCTCAGAAGTCATGTAGAAATGAATATGCTAGAATGTGGTCAAGTAGAACAGTATAAAAGGGAGATTGAAGAAAGAGTCATACAGGATATATCAGAAAACTTAAAAGAAGTCAATCTGTTTTTACAGATGCGGCAGGAATTGGAAAAAATATATAACTAGAGAATTAGAGGAAGAAGCTGCTACTGAATTTGAATCTGGATCCTATAGAACTTCTCTTCTAGGATCTACTGATGAGTCAAATCTAAATCAAGACCTAGTTTTAAAAGCATCACAAGAATATGCACAAATTTTAAATAAAAATGATATGATCTGAAAGATAAATAATAATTTTTTTACTAGGCTGTTTATATAATGTTTTAATGGTTTCCTCTTGTATGATGTGAAAATATTAACATATTTTTGTATACCTGTTTGATAAAAATTTATGTATTACTTTAAAAAAAAAAATGCTGGCAGATTCAATGAACTAGATGGGGTGCAGTGGAGAAGGAAATGACATTCCAGTGCCTACTGCTCAACCTTTTCCAACTTGAGACTGAAATATTTCCCTCTCCATCTTGCTTTTGTCATTATTCTATGAGGAACAGCTACTTCAAAACCGATTCACAGCTTACAGGACTGCTTACCATTCTGGCTTTCTTTTAGGAATGTAGCTGTCTGATCTATGACTTGATTATTTACCTAACAGTGAGTTAGTTTACCAGTTTACAGGTATAAAGAAACATTTACTACTAGTTGAGAATTCAAAATGTATATACTACAGTAAATTTCCTGAGGTCAATGTAAGCCTGAAAGATTAGTGTGAAATGTCTAGAATTATAGCAATTTATCTTGGATAGCAGCACAATGACGCCCCACATCAGGACTTTCCAATTAATAGGGTAACAAAACCAAGAACACGTTTATGTGAAGAAATGAAATGATGCTGCTGAAGTAAAAGAAGTAATGACAGTTACGTTGCAATGGGAATATCAATTCAAAAGGAGGCATGAAAGGGAGAACAGAGGAACAAAAGAAGGGTGCATTTTAAAGTGCTTAGGTAGGTTGGATGATTAATTTGAAATGTCTCTAGGGATTTCTAACAAGTTTAAAAAGTGTTACTTCTTGGTGACTCAGATGTGAAAGAAATGACTGTTAATAATGGCTGTTCAAACAATTTTTTTAAAAAACAATATTCTCTAACACATTTTTTTGGCTATTGAGATTATTCTGCTAAAGTTGTTACTCTCACTGATGTACTTTGAAATCCCAACTGGATGAAAAATTTTAATAAGTCTCAACTACAGGGTGCATATCTGCATCAAGAATTTAAATTAATGCATAGAGTTCTGTATAATTTTGTATGAAGTTGGTGCCAAGAAATCTTTTTCATGGCAAATTATGCTTTACTATCTCTTAATATTCTGCTCAAGGATCATAATAAAAATTCTGGGGCTCTGAAGCCTAAGTTCCTTATTTTCTTTCCTCTGCATAAGTGAAGCAGCATGTGGTCATACTTGACTTTAAGAAAGTGCTAGAAACTGATTCCCAAGACTAAGAATCAAAATCAGGGTAAATTACAAGTCACAGCTCCTTATACAGGGATGTGACTGGAAGCACTAAAGACCTCTTTCTGCTCTCACTGCTTATCTGCATATGTAGCTTAAGATAAGGGGACCGATCTAGTGTTTAGTGACAGTGATGGGAACTGACACTGGCTTTGTGTACCAGGCCACGTGCTGTGTGAGCCGTCATGCCCATCTGGGCTGTCACCACCATGCATGACCCCCTAATTCATAGGACTCTTAAATTCTGTGGTAAGAGTCAGATCTATGTGTGATAACTTTGGGAATGATGAGAGCTTGAAACAAAATTTGGGTCCAGAAGAACTGGAGTTTTACAGTCGCAGAAGTTAGTTAAAAGGCTAGAAGAAAATACCACAATAAATTATCTATCAGATTTCAATTTATAGAAAATGGCTTTTCTTCTTAAGTGTAAGGTAGATGCTATTTGGCACTTAGTATGGGATAACTGTTAAAAATTCATGGGGCAATAATGTTTCACACATTTTAAAGCCCCAATTAATGCAATAATAAGTGATGATGTAATGAGTCAAACAGTGAGACTGACTCTGTAAGATGAGACTATAGCAAGAAAATGCATTTCTCTATGTGAAATTAGTTTTCATAATGTCTAGTTTAAAATTATTATCCAGAAATTTGGAGCTCAAGCAAAAAATACAGAGATTCCTTCCCACACATGCCTTAAGATCTCTCCCTCCATCATCCACAAACGATCCATACTTGTCTCTGGTTAGCCAGGCCCAGTTCAAGGCTTGCAAAGGCACATGCTGGAAGTCAGGGATTCAAGAACAGAGAAAATGACAGCAGACATGGGGTACTGAAAAAACAAAAGGGGCAGGGAAGAAGAGGGAAAAAATAGAGACCAATACAGGCAAGGAAGCAAGAAAAGAGGCCCGGTTTGATGAGGGGCACTCCTCCTTTTCCTCTGCCTGTGACAACTGACAGAGAAGCAAGAAAAAGGAAAAGCCTCATGGGAGGACTCTGCTAGTACATCAAACCTACCCCAAGCTGAGCTGGGTCAGTCTTTTCCCTGGGGACAGGACCTGCCAGTTCTTCTGTCTAAGATCTGACTTCTGCTCCTAGTGCCCAGTGCACTCTCCTGCTACCAGCAGCCATCTCATGGCTAGGGAAAGGCCTCAGGTCCAGGGACAAGGCTAGCAGCAGCGCGTACCCAGGATATGTGGCTGCCGCTCTCTTAAGACTGGCTCATCTCTCCCCCTGCTGGTTGGAGAAGGAGGACAGAGTGAATGTCATCAAAGGGCTGCTTAATTCAGAAGTGGATCACCTCATTTCACATTGAATGGAAAGCTCATTCATTATAGAAGGATGGTTAAACGACTACCTAAGGAGCTCACTGTAAAAGAAGCAAGTTGTTTGTGAGATCACATCAAACTTTCAAAGGCTGTGCTATCATCTGTTTCTGCTTTTGTGGTCTCCCTTTCTGATGCTAAACCCCACACCCAATAGCACCCCAGCCCCAGAAGGGTGAGAGAGTCTTCCTTCCTCTTTCCAGAAACTTCATGGACTTTCCTGAGCAAAGTACCTATGGGATGCCACAATTAAAGAGCTTACAAATGAATGAGAAAAAATTATCTAGAAATACAGATTATCTAGAAATATGAAACAAATATGGTCAAGTGATGACTGGCTCTCCTCCCTTTATACAAATGCAGGCCATTTCTCTGCAAAATGTCTATGAACTGCTAACAGGCACCTGAATTACTAGTTTGCAAAAGACAACGAACACAGGAGTAGAAAAAGCAGTAAGCTATTATGGAGGTGAAACCTATGTTGGTTATCTCCCCTCTAGAGGATGTATCTGAACTCGAGTCCCTCACTGTCTTTTTTCTCTACTTTCTACTTGATGCTTTTCAGGAGCGCTGTCCGGGCATTCACAACTGCTTTGAAGGCATCTTCACTCCCAGGCGCCATGCATTTGTCGGGATGAAGAAGCACAGCGAGTTTCCTATATGCTTTATTGACTTCATCCCTGTGAAAAGGAGAAAAGGGCAATCAGTAACAGGGTCAGCCCCAATCTACTACATGTTTGGCTACACACAGTATCTCTTTCATTAAGCAGATTCCAAGTAATGATTACCCTTTCTCAAAGAAAGGACTAAAAGATTAGGAAATAAATAATATGTAACATACAAATAACAAAACACCATCACCTAATAAAATGTAAAATGAGGACATGAACACTAAAAAAATGCTTTAGTAAAAGAATGATCTGGTGAAAAGTGACCATGCTTGGAACCAAGCAGGTATGCAGAAAATCTCTGCTGACTGAAGGATGAGTGCACGGCATCTGGGGAAGGCTCCTGGAAAAGAGTTCTGAAAGAAGGTGGGCCAGTGGATTAACACAGACTCTCTGGGGAGACAGAGCTGACAGAGGCTAGCAAAGGAACGTGGGCATGGCATGTCATTCCACAAGGCAATGGTGCTTGGAAGTAACAAGAAACAAAGTTGGCTAGAGAATAGAGATCGGTAAGTGAAATGTTTCTTGAACACGAAACAAACAAAAAATTTGAACTTGATAAACAACAACAAAAAAACCCAGTAAGTGTTTCATGACAAAATTGTGTTGGAAAGCTGTTTTGTGAAGTTAGGGGGTTATTACAATCACCCAGGAAAGTGGTACAAGACTTTAGGTTAAAGTGTTTATGAAAACATTAAGAGTCAACATAGAGAAAGAACTGGCAGAAGCAGATGATGAGGTGGAGGAGAGATAAGAGAAAGGGGCTGAAATGGGTTCCAGGATCTCAGGGTACAAAGCCTGTGCAGGAGATAGTGACACCACCAACTTGGAAAGGGGCACCAGGAACGGGAACCTGAGAGTTACAGTGAGCTTGCTGAGACCACAGAAGAAAGAGAATCCTATCATCCAGAGAGGAAAGGAGCAGTGACAATGTTTCTCAAAAGATCCACAGGCACTTAGAGTAACCCAGCAGAGCTCCAGGTGAGATCTTTAGGCATTTGAGCTTCTCACTGAGCAAAAATGAGGTTGGTAGGGGCTGGAGACTGGACCCATCCCTCCCACTGCTCTTCCATGATCCCAGGTATTAGGCCTCCTACATAGGGTTCCCAGTAGTGTCCCTGGTGTCTTTATTTCCCACCTTCCTCTTGTAATAAGTATGGATATGGTAATTCCTCAAATGCCCAAACCTTTGCTTTTTTATTTTTTCATCAGAACAATTTCTAATTTGGTCTCCCCAATTAGAGAGAGAGAGTCTTGGGGAGATGGTCTTTACTATCTTGGATGTGATGAACAGTCTTAGGTGTCATACTGGAGACTAAGGTCACAGGGGCACGTTGACACAATTTTGAATCCTGCCCAAGGACATCCAGACACTGTGAGGAGCTTTGCTTTGTCCTCTGCACTAAGAGTGACTTTGAAGAATTTTAGACTTCATAAGAAACTCCCAATGGAGATTTCTGGAGAAATAAGACTGATTCAGGGGTTTAACAAATATGCCAATTCTGTCGAAGATGAAGATTTTCTGAAAGTTCAACAGTAAACACAGGTAGCACTGAAAAAAACATTAAAACTTCCTATAACAATGCAAAAAATGTTTTTAGATTTTTCCCAAATGTACTCAATGCTATAAAAACTAGCTTGCTAAATCCAGTGGAACAAAGGTAAGAGAAGTACTAGTTTACAATATGGAATTTATGAAGATCCTGTAAATTTGGTAAATCCTAGTTAACCACAGGGAATAAATAAGGAGACAAAAGTTCATTTTTCCTTCATGAACATTGTTCTAAATTAATTAGTAAGTTGATAAGGTGTAATTCCTTAATTTTAAAGCAATATCTCTTGGAGGTGAAATGGAAGAATTTAAAATGGAGATCTGAAAAGACATTTAAAGACCCCAATAAACTCTGTCCTATATATGTGAAGTCATTTGAATTCCTCTTGTGTTTTAAGAATTGTCAATAATGCCTGGCAAGTGGAGGGGACCAAAAGCTGTCTTCCTCTTCCCTTCCTCTCTTTCCTTTTGTACTGTATAATACTCAGATGGGAAAGAGACAGCTAATATTTTTGGTGTTAGAGTGCAATTTTAAGAGGTACTTTTTTCTTGCATAGACATCAAGGGGAACAGTAAGGCAGGAAGGCTAAGGTACAAAATAAAAAGACTGAAAACCCTTATAAATTATATTATGCATGGTAATGGTGGTATTATATCTTTAAAAGTTATATAACCATTCTGAATAATTATTTATTTTGCACAAGCAACAAAAATAGTGATACTACTTCTTTTCGTAAATAATTCTTTTGGGAGAAAAGGAGCTGGCTAAAATAAAATGTTTTAACACAAATGCACACACAAACAAAGGAGCTAGCAGGATTTTTGTTTCAAAGAGTGAGATAGAGGAACAGACAAGTGTCGTAGGGTCAAGAATCAATTACAGTACTAACTCTTTGGGATCCCTGAACATGTATTTAATTTCACTGAGTCCCAGTTTTTCCACCTATAAAATTAAAAGTTTGGACAAATTGATTGTTAATTGTTCTTCTCTTCTCTGAAATGATTTAATAAAATTCTGCTTTTGTAAGGTTACATTAGTTTCATAGCTCTTGTTCAACACAGACAAAAGCAGACCATACCACTCGTGTGAACGCCCCTTTCGCATTTGTATGAATGCGAACCCACTGCAGAGTTCCCTTATCAGGTAACTGAGCTAAGGCCTCCCTTGTGTTTCTCTGGTAATCAGTCAATCCAGTGAAACAATCTTGATATGTCTGCATTTATCGTCATATTTCTAGCCAATTAGAAGATGATACAGGACACCAGTAATTTTCACTATTGGATCTCCCTCGATAAGAGAACTCAGCATTAAGTATCCTAGAGCATCGCTTACCTTGAGGCCCCAGGTTTGACTCCCAACATGTCCCAACTATCTTTACTATTTCGAATTCTGCGAATGGTGTCTGCTTGTTCTTTGGTGAAACTAGCACTGCTATTCGTGACAGGACGTTTCCCGCCATTTTCACATAAATCAACTATGGATACATAAAAGGTCTGCAAAAAGAAAACACATCCCATAATAGAACCGATTCTATGAAAACAGGAATTCCTTTTAAACATCATTTAAAAGACTTCTAATAGATTCCAGTAACTTCTAAAAATTATTAATAAAGGAAATAAGTAGTTTAGAATTTTTTTGTTCTAGAGTTTATATGGATATATGTTTATATATTTTAAAACAGAAAATATATACAGAATAAAATTAAAACGGCTCATAATGCTACTGTCTGTCAGCTAACTTCACTTGAGGGTAAACTTTTGTAGATGCCACCTATTACTCCAAGATGGTAGTGGCAACAGTGCAGCTGAACTGGGCAGAACTATTTCCTCCCATGTCCCACACCCCCCACCCAAAATTTCCTTAGCTGGCAACCTAGGAGCTGCTTCTGAACCATCAGCTTTATTATGCTAAAAATTTTTCTGGTAAATAGGCAAGAGGGCTGTATTCCAGAGACACCAAGACTCAGCCACCATAACATACCTCTTAAATAAGAAATATCTCCTAGCTTCATAGAGGAACAATTGGATTCTACTTCTAAAAACAGATCTGCTGTCTCTAAAGACTTCAATATTTGACCTTATAACAATAACCAAATTCATCAAGGGTTGTATTTGATGACTTCTCAAAATACTAAAATGCTTTGAACAGACCTGTCCCTGCTCCGATCAAAAGGGCAGAATGAGACACTTTAGGGTTCTGTCCCTTAACAGCCAGCAAGAACTGGCAGAAGCATCTTAAAGCTCCAGAAAAGTCAGAGGACTGCAATGACAAGGTGGGCACCAAATCACAAAATAGGCTCCTTAAAAGTGGTAGGATCTCCTGGTGTCTAGCTGTTCCCCTCCTGTGCTGGTTTGAAATGATGTATGTACCCTAGAAAAGCCATGTTTTAATCCTAATCCCATTTTGTAAAGGCAGTCATTTTTTCTAATCCTTATTCAGTATTGTATGTTTGAAACTGCAATTAGATCATCTCCCTGGAGATGTGACTCAATCAATGGTTGTTAAATTGGATTAGGTGATAATATATCTCCACCCATTTGGGTGGGTCTTGATTAGTTTCTGAAGACCTATAAAAGAGGAAATATTTTGGAGTAGGAGAGAGATTCTCAGAACAACGCAGCCTCGAGAAGCAAGAGTCTACCAGCCAACCACCTTTGAGATGAAGAAGGAAAATGCCTTCTGGGGAGCTTCATGAAACAGGAATCCAGGAGAAGAAGCTAGTGTTCACCATGTGCCCTTCCAGATGAGAGAGAAACCCTGACTGTGTTCACCATGTGCCCTTCCACTTGAAAGAGAAAGCTTGAACTTCATCGGCCTTCCTGAATCAAGGTATCTTTCCCTGGATGCCTTTGATCAGACATTTCTATAGACTCGTTTTAACTGGGACATTTTCGGCCTTATGATTGTAAACTAGCAACTTATCAAATTCCCCTTTCTAAAAGACATTCCGTTCCTGGTATATTGCATTCTAGCAGCTGGCAAACTAGAACACCTCCCCTTCTGCCAGCCTGACAGAGAGCCAGACTGTGCTCCTAATGGGGACCCCTGGTCTTCTTTCTGGAGGGATCAGGGTAACCCTTGTGCACATACTGGGTGCATGTCTGTCTAATCCAATCAGTTTGGTGGTAGCCTGAGAGACCTGCCATTCTAGAACTTGCCCTGTGAGTAGGAGGCGGCTCACTGAGTTCTCTACAGAACACTGTGGGAAAGCAGTCAAGTGGTGATGCCTGGAGAAAGGGTTTGCTGGCTGTAGGGCCTGTAGGACCATGAGGAAACTGTTCCCAAGGGGAGAAGGGACATTTGGAACACTAAGCAAGGGAATTCTAGGGCCATGAGCATGCCCAAGAAAAGATACATGTACAAAAAGACCATGGCCCTACACTTTGGCCTGGAGCTATTCTCTAAACTCATTGTATGAATAAACCCTGAAGAAGAGCACCTACACAGGCCAATCTGCAAAGACTGGGAAAGGTGTTTTCTTTTATTTCTTCTACTTTTTTTCTTTTTTTAATTAGTTCTTGGCATCAAGAAAAGCTCTGTCATAACATTAGCTAGATACAAGCCTAAGGAACAAATGTGAAATTCCAATGATGACAGATAAAAATATCAAAATGTCCAGGTTTCAACAAAAGCTTACAAAACATACAAAGAAAAAGAAATGATGGCCAAGACAAAGGTAAAAATGAAAGCATTAGAAACAATGAGGAGGATCAAACTTGGGACATACCAGAAAAACACTTTCAAAAACTAACCCTAAATATGCTCAAAGAGCTAAAGGAAAACACAGACAAAGAACTAAAGGAAATCAGGAAAACAAGAGATGTTCACACAAAAAATATCAACACAGAGATGGAAATTATGAAAATGAACCAAACACAGCTGAAGATTACAGCAACAGAAATTAAAAGTTCCCTGTGGTCAGACTGGAGCTGGCAGAAGAAAGAATTAGAGAACTTGAAGAGTACCAATATACTCATTGTGGGAGTCCCAGAAAGAGAAGAAGGAGAGAAAAGGGCAGAAAAATATTCAAATAAAAAATGGTTGAAAATGCCCTAAACTTAACAAAGGACATATAAACATCCAAGATGTTCCATGAACTCCAAGCAGGAAAAAACCCAGTAGATCATGTTATAATCAAACTGTTGAATGCCAAAGATAAAGACAGAACTCTGTAAGCGGCAAGTGAAAAGCAACATGTCACATACACAGGAGACTCAATAACATTAAGTGCCGATTTCTCATCAGAGACCTTGGAGGCAAGAACGCAGTGGGGTGACATATTTAAAGTACTGAAAGCTAAAAAACTGCCAACCAATTGTTATATATCCAGCAAAACTGTCTTTTGATGATGAAGGTAAGATTAAGACATTCCTAGATAAAAGCTGAGGGAGTTTATCACCACCAGACTGGTCTGATGAGAGATACTAAAGAGAGTTCTACAGGTTGAAAGAGAAGGACAATAAACAATAGAACAAAGCTGCATGAAGAAATAAAGATCTCCTGTGAGTGTAACAACCTGGGTACATATGAATGCCAATTCTACAGCATTTTTGACTGTGGATCCACTTTTTACTTCTTAGAGGAATTAAAAGACAAATGCATAAAATGTAATGATAAATCAGTGGTTTTGACTCATAATGAATGAACATGTCATTTGTAATAAGAACTACATAATAGTTTGTATATACTGTTGAAGTTTAATTGGTATCAAAACAAAATTACTATAGATTTAGGAAACTAAATTTAAGCTTTATGATAACATAAAGAAAATGCTACAGAATAATAGGGGAAACAAATGCTAAAATAGAGTAGATTGAAATACTTGTGATCACTGAAAGGGAGTAGTGGTAAGGGGTATAGAAAAAAATGGGGGGAACAAACGTTAAAACATATTGGGTAGATGGAAATACCAGTGGTCAATGAGAGGAAAGGAAAGGGGTATGGTATGTATGAGTTTTTTTCTTTTTTCTTTTCATTTCTTTTTCCAGAGTGATGCAAATGTTCTAAGAAACAATCATGGTGATGAATATATAGCTATGTGATGAAACTATGAGCCACTGACTGTACACCAAGTATGGAATGTTCATATGTTAAGAATGTTCATATTTGTATGTTGTTTTGTTTTGTCAATAAAAATATTTTAAAAACAACAAAACAAACAACAACAACAAAATATTACAGAACATGCAAGCTCATAGAAACAGAAAGTAGAGTACAGGTTGCCAGGGGTGGGGAGTATGGAGAATGGGGGGGGGGGCGTTAATGCACAGTGGGTGTAGAGTTTCCATTTTGGGAGATGGGAAGGTTTTAGTAATGGAAGGTGGTGAGGGCACTGTGATATTGTGAATGTGATTAATACAACTGAATGGTGTTCTTGGGAATAGTGGAGATGGGAAAGTTCATGTTGTATTGTTTGTCTTCCATTTAAAAAAAATGAAAAAGCATCTAAAGAAACAATGACAATTAAATGCAATACATGATCCTACATGGGATCTAACAAAAGAGGCGAAAAGGCTCAAAGGAACATTACTGAGATGTATGAAAAACTGGAATATAAATTCTAAACTTTGTATGAGTGTTAAATTTCTTGAACTTGATAATCATATATGGTGGCTATGTAAGTGAATATCCTTATTTTTAGGAAATGTACATGGCAGTATTAAGTGTTCAAGGAGCATGATATATACAACCTACACTCAAGTGTTTAAATAATGAATTGATAGACCAACAGACAGATACATATATAGACAGACAGACAATGATACAGCAATGTTCTAGTTTGCTAGCTGCCAGAATGCAATATACCAGAAACAAAATGGCTTTTAATAAGGGGAATTTAATAAGTTACTAGTTTACAGTTCTAAGGCTGAGAAAATGTCCCAATTAAAATAAAGCTATAGAAATGGCCAATTTAAGGCATCTAGGGAAAGATACCTTGGTTCAAGAAGGCCGATTATGTTCATTGTTTCTCTCTCAGCTAGAAGGACACATGGCAAACATGGCGGCACCTGCTGGCTTTCTCGTGGCTCTACCAATAAGGGACTCTCTCCAAAATATTTCCTCTTTTAAAGGATTCCAGTAAGCAACTCCACCTTCAGTGGGTGGAGACACACCTCCATGGAAATCATCTAATCAAAAGTTACCACCCACAATTGGGTGGGTCACTTCTTCAGGGAAACAATCAAAATGCTCCCACCCAGCAATACTGAATGAGGATTAAGGGCATGGCTTTCTGGGGTCCACCACAGATTCAAACCGGCAAAGGCAAATATGGGGAAATGTTAAGATTAGTGCATCTGAGTATCTGGGGTGGGGTAGAGGTATATCGGAGTTCACTCTATGGGGTTTGTAATATTTTGTAACTGTTTGGTAAATTTGAAAGTATTTCAAAATAATAGTAGTAGATGCACACTGCTAGCAAAATACAAATAGTAAAGAAAATTGTAAAATGAAATCTATGTTTCCCTGCTTCCCAAGTTCCTCTCTGGGAGGTAATTATTGTTCATATATTTTTGAGTATCCTTACAGAACAATTTTTTATAGTATACCACTATAATATTTACATAAAAGCAATCAGATAAAACATACTGCTTAGCTCTTTGGGGTTTGTCTTTTTTTTTTTTGGAAACAAGTTCTGAGTTTATTCATTTATCCTCTCTAGCAAATAGCAAATACACATTGAATGTCAATGATACTAAAAGCACTTTAAATGATTAAAAGAAATCAATTAAACTCAGTACCATCACCACTTAGAGAACTGACTGTTTGTAGGGAATTTGAGCATGGATTAATATACCTACAATACAGAATATTATAGGATATTGCAGTTGACATGTCTGATACAAACTAAGGAGAAATAATACTTGAGTTGAGCCTTAAAAAATAGGATAAAAATAAAAAACAATAAATCATAGGACTGTACAACACAAATAGAAATCTAATGTAAACCACTGACTATATAGCAATAGTTACAATTACAATGTTATTATTTCATCAATTGTAACAAATATAACACACCAATGCAAGGTTCAACAATGGGGGAGATATACGAGAATTTGGATTTTCTGCATGATTTTTCTATAAACCTACAACTTCTCTAATTAAAAAAAAAGAGAAGTTTCAATCGGCTAAGAGAAGTACAAGGGCATTCCAAGAAAGAGATCTGTGTGCACCAAGATTACGCATATGGAAAACAAGGCTTTGTTCTGGGATTTGTGAATAGATTGGATTGCATATAAAGGGTATGAAGCATAGTCCTACTGCGTGTGGACTTTATTCTGCAGGTAACATGTAGGCCTTGAAGGATTCACTTAACAAGAGGGATATATAATAATAAGGACTTGAAAGATAACGATAATATTTTACTTTCGTATTGACCTTTAAAGTGTACTTTTGATAGGTCTCCATCACTTTTTTTTATCACCTTTTTTTGGTGTGTGTGATGTGTGTGACTGTAGCAGTCTAATACTTGAAACTCAAAAAGGAAACAATTGTGCCCCAAAACAGCTAAATATGCAGGTCCAAAAAATAAAGTTTCTTTTTTTAATTGCCACATTCCCTCAGGCCATTCATCTCCTTCAGCATCCCAAAGATTAAGCACATGTTCTGCTTAGCTATATAATAAAGTGGCAAACATGCTGCACCACTGATAACACAGGATAGTTGCCTATAAAACTAGACTTCTGATGCTGGGCTCCAGCTTCGTTTTCTCACAGGTCATCATCCTCATCCAGCAGTGCAGTTGTCTGAGTAATCTCTAAGTCATGTTCATACTGTGCTGCCAAATCTTGGTCCATGACAACCTCTTATAGGGGTAAGAGCAGGTATGGCAACAGATTCCAAGTTAGGGTCACCAATCAGTTTTCTAGAACGCCAAAGGAAGGGCTTTTCAAAGTTGTAGCTACTTTTGGCAGAAATGTCATAGTATGAAGATTCTACTTTCGATGGAAGACAATGGATTTTGCCTTAACTTTACTGTCCTTGATATCACTTTGTTTCCACACAACACAAAGGGGATGTTTTCACACACCTGTACCAGATCTTTATGCCAGTTAGGCACATTCTTCTAAGTAACTCTTGATGTTACAGCAAACATTATAAAGGCATGCTGGACTTGGATGTAATAGCCATCTCTCAGTTCACTGAATTTCTCCTGACCAGTGGTATCTCATACGTTGCATTTAATAGGTGCACTGTTGGTATGGAACACAAGGGATGGACCTCAACGCCGAAGGTGGCTACATACTTCTCAAATTCACCAGTCAAATGACATTTTATGAATGTAGTTTTTCTAGTACTGCTATTGCCAACCACTATAAGTTTAAAGTGAACTAGAGGTTCTCCTTGAGCAGCTACTGTGATGGTTCTTCCAGAAGCGTTCCTGTCTGACTGACCACCTAACTTTTTATTTTAACAAAATCAAATTTTAAACAAAAATTGGGTTTTATCACGGAATTCATCTTTTAAATTTTGTTTTCTGATGGGAAAGCAATCTTTTTGTTGTTTCTACAGACATTTCAATCAAGCAGCAAGGCTATATATTATTTTATGGATTTTTTTTTTAATTGTGAAAAATAATACATATACAAAAAAGGCAATAAATTTCAAAGCACAGCAGAATTAGTTATAAAATAGATTTCAGGGTTTGGTATGGGTTTAAATTATAATGAATTACACTATATAATGTAATTTATACCTTATAGAATGTATAAATGTGTTCTTTATACATTCTAGATATTAAAGCCCTATTGGATATGGGGCTTCCAAATAGTTTCTCCCATTGAACAGGCTGTTTTTTCATTTTCTTGACAAAAGTACTTTGAAGCACAAACATTTTAATTTTGAGGAGGACCCATTTATCTATTTTTTTTCACCTGCTTTTGTTTTGGGTGTCAAGTCCAAGAAACCACTACCTACCACAAGATCTTGAAGATGCTGCCCTACGTTTTCTTCTGGGAGAAAACTTATGGTCCTGGAGCTTATACTTAGGACTTTGATCCATTCTGAGTTTTTTTTTGTACAAGGTGTGAATAGGGGTCCTTTTTTGTTCTTTTAGGTATGGATATCCAGTTGTCCCAGCATCATTTGTCGAACAGACTATTCTGTCCCAGTTGTGCAGACTTGGAAGTCTTGTAAAAGTCAACTGACCATAGATGTGAGGGTATATTTCTGAACTCATAATTTGATTTCCCTGTCAATTTATCAATCTTTATGCCAGTACCATGCATGTTTCTTTTTCTATTTCAAGATGTTTTTAACTATTTGGGACCCATTACCCTTCCAAATAAATATAATTGACTTTACCATTTCTGCGAAGTGAGCTGTTGGAATTTTGATTGGGATTGCACTGAATCTGTAAATCATTTTCGGTAAAACATATCTTAACGATATTCAGTCTTCCAATCTATGAACACGAATGTCCTTCCATTTATTCAGGTCTTCTTTGATTTCTTTTAGCAATGTTTTACAGTTTTCTGCTTACAAGTCTTTTAGATCCTAGATATTTGATTCTTTTAGTTGCTATTGTAAGTGTTTTTTTTCCCCTTGATTACTGTTCTAGTTTGCTAGCTGCCAGAATGCAACACACCAGAGAGAGACTGGCTTTTAATAAAAGGGGATTTATTTTGTTAGTTCTTCAGAGGAAAGGCAGCTAACTTTCAACTGAGGTTCTTTCTTATGTGGGAAAGCACAGGGTGATCTCTGCTGGCCTTCTCTCCAGGCCTCTGGGTTCCAGCAACTTTCCCCAGGGTGATTTCTTTCTGCATCACCAAAGGCCTGGGCTGAGCTGTGCGTGCTGAGATGAGGTATGCTGAGCTGCTTGGGCTGTGCTACATTGAGCTCGCTCATTTAAGCACCAGTCAATTGAGTCAAACATCATTCATTGCAGCAGGCACGCCTCCTGACCACAGATGTAATCAGCACAGATGAGGTTCATGTACCATTGGCTCATGTCCACAGCAACAGAACTAGGTGCCTTCGTCTGGCCAAGTTGACAACTGAATCTAACTACTACAATTTCCTCCCCAGATTGCTCATTACAAGTGTACAGAAACGCAACTGATGTTTGCATGTTGATCTTGAATCCCACCACATTGCTGAACTTGTTTATTAGCTCTAGTAGCTTCGTGGTAGATTTTCCAGGGCTTTCTATATATAGGATCAAGTCACCTGCAAATAGTGAAAGTTTAACTTCTTCCTTTCCTATCTGGATACTTTTAATTTCTTTTTCTTGCCTAACTGCTCTGGCTAGAATTTGAGCATAATGTGGAATAACACTGGTGCCAGTGGATGTCCTTGTCTTGTTCCAGATCTCAGAGGGAAAGTATGCACCATTGAGTATGATGTTAGTTGTGAGTTTTTCATCTATGCTCTTTATCATTTTGAGGAGGTTTCCTTCTATTCCTATCTTTCAAAGTGTGTTTATCAAGAAAGGGTGCTAGATTTTGTTGAAAGCCTTTTCTAAATAAATCTAGAGGATCAAGTGTTTTTTCCCCTTCCATTTGTTAATGTGGTGTATTTCATTGATTGATCTTCCTGTGTTGAGTCACCCTTGCATACCTAAAAAAAACACCTTATCGTGGTATATAATTATTTTAATATGCTGTCAGATTCAATATGCAAGTATTTTGTTGAGGATTTTTGCATCTATTGGTCTGTAATTTTCTTTTCTTATAGAATTCTTATCTGGCTTTGGTACCAGAGTGATGCTGGCTTCATAGATGAGTTAGGTAGTATTCTCTTCTCTTCAATTTTTTGGAAGAGCTTGAGCAGGGTTGGTGCTAATTCTTTTTGGAATGAGTAGTACAATTCACCTGTAAAGCCATCTGGTCTTAGGCTTTTCTTTTTTGGGAGGATTGTGATTCAATCTCTTTACTTGTATTTGGTGTGCTGAGGTCTTCTATGTTTTGTAGAGTCACTTCAAGTTGTTTATGTGTTCCTAGGAAATTGTCTACATCATCTAAGTTGTTTAATTTGATGGCACAAATTTATTCATAGTATCCTCTTGTGATTGTTTTTATTTCAGTGGTGTCAGTATTAATGTCACCCTTTTCATTTCTGATTTTATTTATTTGCATCTCCTCTCTTTTTTTCTTTGTCATCTAACTAAGGATTTGTCAATTTTATCAATATTCTCAAAGGACGAAATTTTGGTTTTGTTGATTCTCTCTACTGTTTTTTTTTAAATTCTCAATTCATTTACATCTTTTTCTATTGATATATATTACATATTAACATACCATGTAATCATTCAAACTGTATAATCAGTGGTTAACAGTATCATAATATAGCTGTATATTCATCATCACAATAAATTTTTGAACATTTTCACTACTCGCCCCCCAAAAAAGTAAAAAAGAACACCTAAAACATCCCATACTCTATTGTTTATTTATTTTTGTCTTTTCTTTTTCTTACTCATCTATCCATATATTGGATAAAGGGAATATCAGTCAAAAGGTTTTCACAATCACATGGACACACATTAAAAGCTCTATAGTTATTCAATCATCTTTCAATAGAATCAAGGCTATTGTATCACATTTCAACAGTTTCAGGTATTTCCCTCTAAATACTCCAATACACCAAAAACTGAAAAGGGATATCTATATATTGTATAAGAATAACCTCCAGAATGATCTCTCAACTCTACTTGAAATCTCTCAGCCACTGAGATTTTGTTTCATTTCTCTTCCCCCTTTTGGTCCAGAAGGCTTTCTCATTCTTATGTTTCCAAGGAGATTAACTTCCCTGGGAGTCATGCTCCACACAGGGGGTAGGGCGGTGAGTTCACCTATGGAATTGGTTTAGAGAGGCCACATCTGAGCATCAAAAGAGGTTCTCTAGGGATTACTCAGGCATAATCATAAGTAGGCTTAGCTTCTCCTCTCCAGGAATAAGTTTCTTAAGGGCAAGCCCCAGGATCAAGGGCCTGGCCCATCATATTGACAGTCCCCAATGATTGTGAGACTACTGGGAATTCCCCAGGTAGGGAACTTTAATATTCCCATCTTTTCCCTCATTCCCTCAAGGGGACTTTGCAAATACTTTATCTTCTGCCCTGATTACTCTGGGATGTATAGGGGCAATACACCAACCTCTACAAACCAACAAGATCTCACTCCCTATTCAAGGTTCCATGTAATTATGTTGTTCTTACAAGTTAAATTAGATAGTGTGCTACTGAAAATATAAATTTTGTAACAAATAAACATCTCTTCCTTTGGTCTTACACAGAAGTTGAAGGTTTCAAATACAGACAATATCATCCTTTACCCTTTGGTATGATTTAGCCCTACCCAGATCAGTTGCATTTGTATCTATAACTGAAGTCTGATCACTTTTTCAGTGTTTTTAACAATAACTGTATGGGGTAATTCTGATTTTTATAGATGCAGAACCCTAGCTGCAAGTCTCAGGTATCACACAAATACCTGAAGTTCCAGGGAATGGCCAGGCTATACATAAAGAGTTACGCATCTCAGAATTTAGAAATAACTATTACAACTCCAGAACAGATGTGACTGTTGTAAAAGCTTACAATCTAGGAACCTTTGCAATAGGCCTTCACCTGATAACCTATGCTCTCAAATTCAATGTTCAGAATTTCACATTACAGTTAGTCCATATTAGTAAGGCATTATAATATTTGTCTTTATGTTTCTGGCTTATTTAGCTCAACATACTGTCTTCAAGGTTCATTCAGCTCGCTGCATGTCTTACAGTTTCATTCCTTCTTGCAGCTACTCAATAGCCCAATTTATGTATATACCACAATTCCCCCTTTCATTCCTCAATCCATGTACTTTTAGGCCACCTTCATCCATTGCAAATTCTAACACTGCCACCATAAACACCAGTGTGTAAATGTCCATTTCTGTCCCTGCTCTCACTTCTTCCAAGTATACACCTAACTACAGGATTGCAGGATCATATGGCAACCCCAACCCTAGCCTCCTGTGGAGCCAGCACAATGCCCTCCAGAGGGGCTGCACCATTCTACTTCTCTACCAACAGTGATTAGGTCCATCTCTCTCCACATTTATTCCAGCACTTGTATCTCTCTGTTCATTTTTAAATGGTTTTATTCTCACATCACACAATCCAAGTAAGTAAAAAATCTAAGTAAAAAATCAATGGTTCCCAGTACAATCACATAGCCATGCCTTCACCACCACAATCTGTATAAGGATATTTCAATTTCTAATGCAAAGACTCCCATATCCCTCTCCCGTATCCCCTGTTTATTGACATTTAGTTTAGCGTACTTCCTTTGTTACAGTCAATGGAAGCATACATATTACAATGTTACTGTTAACTATAGACCCTAGTTTACACTGATTGGATATTTTCCCTGTTGTCAACACCTTGCAATGTAATTTGTTCTCCCACATGGAAAAACATTCTTATATTTGTACATTTTTACTCTAGGTATCACTAAATTATATCATCCCTGTCTTTATCCTCTATATTTCCTTCTGGTGTCATACATGTCCGTAGCCCTCCTCCCTCAACCACATTCACACTTAGCTTTATTCAGTATACTTACAAAATTGTGCTACCATCAGAGAGTGTTGTGCTATCCATTTCTGGATCTTTACAATCAGTCTTGTTGTATAGTCTGTACTCCTTCAGCATCAAATGCCCAATTTCTACCTTCTTTTTTATCTCTTGATAACCTGTGTTCTTAACTTCAATTCTCCAAGTTCACTCATTAATGTTAGTTCATATTAATGAGACCATATAGTATTTGTCCTTTTCTTTCTAGCTAATTTTACTCAGCATAATGTCCTCAAGGTTCCCCCACACTGTGATATGCTTCATGACTATTCTGTCTTACAGCTGTGTAATATTCCATCATATGTATATACCACAGCTTGTTTAGCCACTCGTCTGTTGATGGACATTTGGGCTGTTTCCATCTCTTAGCAATCACGAATAATGCCACTATAAGCATTGGTGGGCAAATGTTTGTTTGCATCCTTGCCTTCAGTTCCTCTGAATATATACCTAGTAATTGGATTGCTGGTTTATATGGCAATTCTATATTTAGTTTCTTGAAGAACTGCCGAACTGCCCTCCAGAGCAGTTGTGCCATTTTACATTCCAATCAACGGGAATAAATGTGCCTCTTCCTCCACATCCTTGCCAGCACTTGTAGTTTTCTGTTTTTTTTTTTTTAATAATGGCCATTCAAGTGTGAGATATCTTACTGTGGTTTTGATTTGCATTTCCCTGAGAGCCAGTGAGGTTGAACATCTTTTCATGTTTCTGAGTCATTTGTTTTTCCTCTTCTGAAAAGTGTCTGTACATGTCTTTTGCCCATTTTTAATGCATTTTCTCTTATTTAAGTAGTAGTATTTTGATTCCTTTCTAAATTTTGAGGAAAATATTAAATGGTATTTTAAAAGAGGAGCATTTATGTATCAGAAGACCATACTTCTAAAGTATATTTATTTGTTCATGTTTTTGTTCATCCTTGCCATGAACATATATAATACTAAGATAATAATTAAGAAGCATAATTTTGTGTTCTAGATGTTTATGTTAACATTCAAAGTTATTTTCTGAATGATTCAAATCTTTGTGTTTAGAACTGCATAAAAAGAAAATTACAATGTGGTCAACATATTAGACTTTCAGCAACAATATTTGCTGCTTAAATACATGCAAGCACTGATCTATTGAATAAATCTTGCTTCATATTACTTCTTATAAAATTTGTCATTCCATAAACCCATGTCACTTCAGACTTCTACACTGATATTCTACATAATTTCAGTAGTAAGCCTTATTCAAAATCTTGACCTGTGGCTGAAATTTGTGCTAAAGGGTCCATATAAAGTATTTCATTTTCCATTATGAATTTTCTGTGCAATCAAGCTGAAAAAGTTTCTAAATTGATTTAGGATTGTTATTTCTCAGTATAAGAATATTAATGCTAAAGGAATTGGTGACCATTGAAGACATGCCTTCATTCATGACACCAATAAGAGCTTTATACAGCGTCAATTTACACTTGCCCTAGAAGTGTTGCTGTATGAATAAAGGATTTTGGATGATTGCTCATGAATAACATCGCCAGTATGAATTATCTAGCAGTTCTTTGAGGAGATTCATCCTCTGGTAAAGACCTGTCTCTCTATCACTTGGAACAGTGCATGAAGACTATTCCACTTTCATTAAATGAATGTCAAGAGTTCTCTCATGTTGTAAATCATCAGATCTTCTCACTAAAGACTTTGGTACAAAGGCGACTTTGATATTGACTCTCTCCAGTATGAATTGGCTTACACTGATGAAAGTAGTCAGGATGACTATAAACTCTACAGACTGATTACAAATGGTGTTTCTTCAATGTGTGAGTTCTCTTCTACGTTTAAAGGATAACTCAAGGGCTGAAATCTCTTCCCTATTCAAAACATTCATTGTATATGAATTCTCTTATGTAATCTAATGTCGGAACATTGACTGAAGGTTTCACATATATGGCATTCATAGGGTTTCACTCCAGTTTGAGTTATCGCACAGTGTCTAAGTTTATAAAAATACACTGCTTTCCCCACACAGATGATATTCTTATGGCATCTCTCCCCTGTTACTTGTCTCACGTTAGGTAAAACCAGACAATGGGTGAAGGCTTCCTCACATAGAGGATGTTCATTAGGTTGCTCTCCAGCGAGAGTTCTCTCATGTTGTCTAATGCTAGAATAATGGTGAAGGTTTTCCCACATAGATGATATTCATAAGGTTTCTCTCTATTGTGAAATCTCTCATGTTCTCTGAGGTCAGAACATCTAGTGAAGGCTTCCACACACAGATGACATTCATAAGGTTTCTCTTTGGTGTGAGTTCTATCATGTTGTACCAGGTGATCACATTGAGTGAAGGCTTTCCCACATACAAGACATTCTTAGGGTTTCTCTCCAGTGTGAGTTTTCTCATGTTTCTAAGATTAAAATAATGGGCAAAACAATGGGGGAAGGGATAAGAGTTAGGGGAGGTTTGGATTTTCTATTTGGTGAGGGTGTGTTTATTGGCTATCTTTCTCTTAGGAACAATGAAATTATCTAAAATTGAGAGTGGTGACTTTGGACATTATACATGAGTCCCAGTAGATGGAGGTGGCTAAAAGATGCACTGAATAAGAAGTAGATTGGTGAGTGATGGTGTATACATATGATTGAACCCTGTGTGTGCTGGTTTGAAGGGATGTATGTACCCTAGAAAGCCATGTTTTAATCTTAATTCTATTTTGTAAAAGTAGCCGCTTCTTCTAATCCCTATTCAGTACTGTATATTTGAAACTGTAATCAGATCATCTCCCTGGAGATGTGACTCAATCTAAGAGTGGTTGTTAAGCTGGATTAGGTGGTGACGTGTCTCCACCCATTCGGGTGGGTCTTGATTAGTTTACTAGAACCCTATAAAAGAGAACAAGAGAGAAAGCCAGGAGATTCAGAGAGGGTAGAGAATGCTGCAGCACTACGAAGCAGAGAGTCTACCAGCCAGTGCTTTGGAGATGAAGAAGGAAAACACTTCCCAGGGAGCTTCATGAAACAGGGAGCCAGGAGAGAAAGCTAGCAGATGATGCTGAGCTCGCCATGTGCCCTTCCAGCCAAGAGAGAAACTGTGACTGTGTTCACCATGTGCCTTCTCACTTGAGAGAGAAACCCTGAACTTCACTGGCCTTCTTGAACTAAGGTATCTTTCCCTGGATGTCTTTGATTGGACATTTCTATAGACTTGTTTTAACTGGGACATTTTCTCGGCCTTAGAACTGTAAACTAGCAACTTATTAAATTCCTCTCTTTAAAAACCATTCTGTTTCTGGTAAATTGCATTCCAGCAGGTAGCAAACTAGAACACTGTGCCACTACAAAAAGGAATGACGCTGTGGGACATTTGGTGAGGCAAACTAAGTCAGAAACAAAAAAGCAAATATTGTATGATCTCATTTAGAAGATACTTATAAGAAAAGTGGGGCCTAGATTGTGAGCAGTCATATTTAGTCTGGGCAGTAATTATTATTTCTGGATTCTGAGGGCCTATTTTATATATATAGAACCTGGTATTTAGAGATACGAATGAAGCCAACCAGGTTGGGATTAAGGTACTTCAGAATACAGGGGTAAGGAAGACATTATTTGTATTTTAGAACTTAACCTACTTTTTAAGACCAAAAGAAGAAAGGTTTATTTTGTCCAGAACCTAAATTTTCTGTAGCACATAATCTAGCTCAACTTGTCAGGACACATCATTTAAACAATCCAAGCACAGGGAGCCCAGAATAAGAATGAGAGCCTTTAATCCTGTAGAGCTTAATGTAATACCTAGACACATCCCGGTGTATATCAAGCAAATAATCAAAAGCATTGGCAAAGTCCCTTGAGGGATGGGAGAAAAAATCATGGAACTATTAAACTTTATCACCAGGAAAATCCCCGATACTGTGTCAAACATTAGGAACACCCAAATCAATAGGCCAAGCCTTTGATCTTGAGGCTTACTCTTGCGAAGCTTGCTTATGCATGTAGCAAAGAAGCTTAGCCTACCTATAGCATTTCTTACAGTCACCTCCTAAGGACCTCTTTTTTTGCTCAGATGTGGCCTTTCTCTCTCTCTCTAAGCCCAACTCTGTAAGTGAAACCATCATCGTCCCCCCTACATGGGCATGATACCTAGGGATGAAAGTCTCCCTGGTGGCATGGGACATGACACCCAGGAATGAGCCTGGTCCTGGCACCATGGGATTGACAATGTCTTCTCAACTAAAAGGGGGGAAAGACGTGTAACAAATAAGGTTATTAGTGGCTGAGAGAGTTCAAATAGAGTCAAGAGGCTACTTTGGAGGTCACTCTTACACAAGTTTCAGTTAAATACTGCTACCTATCATAACTTGCCAAACCCAACTAAAACTATTCCTGTGAATGCTAAAGAATACCTAGGGCATTATATGAGAGTCTATAAAGGTTCCATGCACTAAGATAACTTTCTAGAAACCTACAACCTTCAGATGACCCCCTGGACCAGGTAAGTCCTGATATGCAGAGGGGCCAGTCTCTCCAGAACTTCAACTAGTCCATCCCCTTATCTGATATTATCAATAGCCCCTTCCAACATGAAAAAGTTAGAATGGCCATAGGCCAAATATCCCTAAAGAGTGGGAAAATGATGAAAGGTGATGGTAGAGTTATACAGAGAACATAGGGTTTAACAAATGACTAAGTGCTGAATGATCATATTGATATTTCTTTTAGTCTCCAATACCTTAAAGCAGCTGGAAGTAAAAACCTAAAATTGTGGAACTGTAACCCATGCCAAACTCTGAAATCTGTTATACATTTAATTGTTGCAATATACTCTGAAATTTACTGCTTTTTTTGTATTTGTCATTTTTCACAAAAAAGAAAAGAGAAGCATAACAGAGAAGATAGGATTTAACAAATGAGTATGACTGCTAAATCATTATATTGATATTTCTTTTGGTCTCCAGTGTCTTGGAGCAGCTAGAAGAAAAAATGAAAAATTGTGGAACTATAACCCACACCAAACTTTAAAATCTGTTCTATAACTATTTGTTAAAGTGTACATGGAAATTTATAGCTTTTTTGTATACACGCTATATATCACAACTAAAAAGAAAAGCTTAAAAAACACACTCAAAATTTCCAAGGAAAGGGCGGGCTATGGTGGCTCAGTGGCAGAGTTCTCACTTGCCATGCCAGAAACCCAGGTTTGATTCCCAGTGCCTGCCCATGCAAAAAAAAAAAAAAAAAAAAATCAAAATTTCCAAGGAAAGTATGAAAAAGGAACAAAAATTATATCACAGTTAAATATGACTGTTTAAAACACAGCATGTTGTACAGAGAGTGCTTAAGTCTAGGGTATAGAGCGAAAACTGCTATATCATGCTATGGACCATATTTAAAAGGAAAACGTCAGCACTACCACAGCAACAGCAGAGGTAAATAATGGGGGGAGTTAAGGGGAAGTTTAAATTTCCTATTTGGTGAGGGGGTTTATTGGTTTTCTTTCTCTTGGGAACAATGAAATTATCTACCATTGAGAGTGCTGATGGACTATGGACTTTGGGGACTATACATGATCCCTAATGAACGCAGGTGGCTGAAGGATGCACTGAGAAGTAGATTGGCAAACAACGGTGTATACTTATGAATGAATATTGTGCTGCTACAAAAAAGGATGAAGTCATGAAGCAAGCGATGTGAATGAAAGTGCAGGACATTTGCTGAGGCAAAATAAGCTAGAAACAAAAGAACAACAATGGTATGGTCTCCTTTAGAAAATGCTTACAAGAAAACAAGGGCCTAGACTGTAAGGTTTTATAGCAGACGCATTTAGTCAGGTGTGGTAATTATTATTTCTGGATTTCAAGAGGCTGTTTTATATATATATATGTTTATATATATTTAATATATATATACTATATATATTTTTCACAAAAAAGAAAGAAAAAAGTTGATTGTGGTGATAAAAAAATATTTAATCCTTCTAGCCTCCTATATTCAAGAACAGTTAGAAGGAAAAATCTGAGAGGATTGTATGGTAGCCCATGACAAACTCTGGGACCTGTCCTGTAACTTCTTGTTGAAGAGTAGTTTGAAAACTATTGCTTTTTTATTTCTTTGCTTTGTATATATGCTATATTAAACAATAAAAAAAGTTAAAAAAAATAAAACAGCATGTAAAATTAATCTATGACATTTAGAGTTTAAAAGGTGACATTTCTTTACTGAACTTCTGTGATTTGATGTTTACACTATTTGTGATATATACATAATTTATTATAATGCCAGAAGAGCACCTACGTTTTAAATTAGACTATCTAATCACACAGAAAAAGGGTAAAGATTTTCCCACATGGATGACACTGGTAAGCTTTCTCTCCAGTGTGAGTGAGTCCTCTCATGTCTTCTAAGTTTAGAATAATGAGTGAAGGCTTTCCCACATAGATGACACTGACTGGGTTTCTCTTCACTGTGAGTTCCACTGTAATGTGCCAGGCCAGAGCTTTCAATAAAAGATTTGCCAATTAAATGATATTCATATGATTTACTTCTAGTGTGAAAATGTTTTGTTGATTAAAAGATGACTGGTCACTGAGGGCTTTTCCAAATAAACTGCTGAAGTAGTGTTTCTTTCCTTTGTGAGTTAACTCACATTAAGTCACTCTGGAACTGTGAGTACAATCTTCTCGCAATTCACGACATACAATGCCATTCTTTAGGAGTATGAGAATTCTGCTTCAATGACATGATGGTAGATGTCTCTTTCCTGCAGATATGTTACATGGGCAGCATTTTTTTTTGCATGGGCAGGCACTGGGACTCGAACTCGGGTCTCTAGCATGGCAGGCAAGAACTCGGCCTGCTGGGCCATTGTGGCCCACCCGGGCAGCATTTGCTTTTTTTTTTTTTTTAATTTTTTTTTATTAATCAAAAAAAAGAAAAGAAATTAACACAACATTTAGAAATCATTCCATTCTACACATGCACTCAGTAATTCTTAGTATCATCACATAGATGTATGATCATCATTTCTTAGTACATTTGCATCGATTTAGGAAAAGAACTAGCAAAACAGCAGAAAAAGATATAGAATGTTAATATAGAGAAGAGAATTAAAATAATAATACTAATAAAAAAATATATATATATAAAGGAAAAAGAAAAAAAACAAAAACAAAAGATACAAACAAACAAACAAACAAACAAAAAACCATATTTCAGGTGCAGCTTCATTCAGTGTTCCAACACAGTTACATTACACTTAGGTATTATTGTGCTGTCCATTTTTGAGTTTTTGTATCTAGTCCTGTTGCACAGTCTGTATCCCTTCAGCTCCAATTACCCATTATCTTACCCTGTTTCTAACTCCTGCTGGTCTCTGTTACCGATGATATATTCCAAGCTGATTCTCGAATGTCGGTTCACATCAGTGGGACCATACAGTATTTGTCCTTTAGTTTTTGGCTAGACTCATTCAGCATAATGTTCTCTAGGTCCATCCATGTTATTACATGCTTCATAAGTTTAGTCTGTCTTAAAGCTGCATAATATTCCATCGTAGGTATACGCCACAGTTTGTTTAGCCACTCGTCTGTTGATGAGCATTTTGGCTGTTTCCATCTCTTTGCAATTGTAGATAATGCTGCTATAAACACTGGTGTGCAAATGTCCGTCTGTGTCTTTGCCCTTAAGTCCTTTGAGTAGATACCTAGCAGTGGTATTGCTGGGTCGTAATCCATTCTGCCATTCTATGTCTTTTGATTGGGAAATTCAGTCCATTAACTTTTAGTGTTATTACTGTTTGGATAATATTTTCCTCTACCATTTGGGCTTTTGTATTATATATATATCATATCTGATTTTCCTTCTTTCTACACTTTACTCCATACCTCTCTCTTCTGTCTTTTTGTATCTGACTCTAGTGCTCCCTTTAGTATTTCTTGCAGAGCTGGTCTCTTGGTCACAAATTCTCTCAGTGACTTTTTGTCTATAAATGTTTTAATTTCTCCTTCATTTTTGAAGGACAATTTTGCTGGATATAGAAGTCTTGGTTGGCAGTTTTTCCTCTTTTAGTAATTTAAATATATCATCCCACTGTCTTCTAGCTTCCATGGTTTCTGCTGAGAAATCTACACATAGTCTTATTGGGTTTCCCCTTGTATGTGACAGATTGTTTTTCTCTTGCTGCTTTCAAGATCCTCTCTTTCTCTTTGACCTCTGACATTCTAACTAGTAAGTGTCTTGGAGAACGCCTATTTGGGTCTATTCTCTTTGGGGTGCGCTGCACTTCTTGGATCTGCAAATTTAGGTCTTTCATAAGAGTTGGGAAATTTTCAGTGATAATTTCTTCCACTAGTTTTTCTCCTCCTTTTCCCTTCTCTTCTCCTTCTGGGACACCCACAACACGTATATTTGTGTGCTTCATATTGTCATTCAGTTCCCTGATCCCCTGCTCAAGTTTTTCCATTCTTTTCCCTATAGTTTCTGTTTCTTTTTGGAATTCAGATGTTCCATCCTCCAGTTCACTAATTGTAGCTTCTGTCTCTTTAGATCTACCATTGTAGGTATCCATTGTTTTTTCCATTTTTTCTTCTTTGTCCTTCACTCCCATAAGTTCTGTGATTTGTTTTTTCAGATTTTCTATTTCTTCTTTTTGTTCAGCCCATGTCTTCTTCATGTCCTCCCTCAATTTATTGATTTGGTTTTTGAAGAGTTTTTCCATTTCTGTTCGTATATTCAGCATTAGTTGTCTCAGCTCCTGTATCTCATTTGAACTATTGGTTTGTTCCTTTGACTGGGCCATATCTTCAATTTTCCGAGCATCATCCATTATTTTCTGCTGGTGTCTGGGCATTTGATCAGATTTCCCTGGGTGTGGGACCCAGCTGGTTGAAAGGTTTTTCTGTGAAATCTCTGGGCTGTTTTTCTTTTCCTGCCCAGTAGGTGGCGCTCGTCTGTCTGCGGGTCCCACCAGTAAAAGATGCTGTGGCTCCTTTAACTTGCCAATCCGAATCTCGCAGTCGGCCCGGGAAACCGCGCGTGGAGGGGGTGTCGCCGGCCACCGCGGCTTGGGGGAGTGCCGGTCCAAATTGCCCAGCTGGCCCGAGACGCCAAGCGTGGCGGGAGGGCCCTGCTATCCAACGTTCCCAGTCAGACCGGGGAGCCACGTGCGTGGAGGGGACCCCAGTCCCCAGCCGCCCCGGCCGGGAAAACGTGCGGCCCTCGGGTATCTCACCGCAGCGGATTCTCCCTGCCCATTCAGCCGTTCCAGAATGGGGTACGCTGTCTTTTTGGTCTCTGTCGTGGCTCTGGGAGCTGTTTCGTATTGTTTCTGTTTCTTTAGTTGCTTTTCTGGAGGAGGAACTAAGACCCGCACGTCTTACTAAGCCGCCATCTTCTCCGGAAGTCCTAGCTTAACTTATTTAAGTCTCAGTTTCTTCACCTGCAAAATGGGGTCATAATAGCACTTAAACCTTAGGGTTGATGTGGGGATGAAATGGATAAAACACATCAAGCACTTAGCTGGGTTCTCATAATTCCACTTTCTCTAATGACATATCCTTTGCGGGCCTTGTCTCCCGGGATGTTCTGGGCCTGCAGCCGCTGGTCCAGGATGTAAAGCATCTCCCCGCCCAAGTTCAAGAAGAGCAACGGTAGCGTCTACACTGACATGATGCTGGGAGTAAGACCGGTGTAAGGCCCCGGGGCCTGTAGCCAGTGGCCTGCAGGCCCCGCTGTCGCATCCTCCAGCATTTGCTTTTTAAGACCACTTTCCACGCCTGAATTCTGGCTTTGGAAAAATCCATTTCCTTCTTTCCACAGTTCCTCCCCTCCATCCAATTTGGAAGACACATCTGATTTGCAGGTGTGATGTCCTTAACTGAAGTAATCTCATCAAAAGATCATGTGTATAATGGGTTCACAAGTGCAGGAATGGATTAGACTTAAGAACATGTTTTTATTCTGTGGAATATATACCTTCAAACCGCTATAGTGACCAAAGAATACGGTATACACTGAAGGTCAGTCAAGGGAAAAGTGATGACTGATCTTCAGCATCACATCTCTGAACAGCTTTTTCTGGGATATGTCCAGCAGAGCCCACTATTCCTGGGTGAATTCTATAACTACATCTTTCAATTTCACTAACTCCAGGGGCTGCATTGTCAAAAGCTCAGTAGACAATGGTTTTTCCCTGGGTTTTCAATCACAACCAGATAAACACGTTTCCCAATTTCCATCATCATACAGAATGGGGTAGAGAGCGGTCATTCATTCTTTTCTTCCAATTTGAGGCCTCACTTGAATAATCTTGCAGGGGATCTGGAACAATGTAGATACAGCTGGAGCAGTCCCAGAACTATGGGTGCCTACCTGTGGGGCCCACAGGAATCTTTTGCCCATTTTAAAATTGGGTTGCCTTTTTGTTGTTGTAGAATCTCTTTATATATACTGGACATTAAACCCTTATCTGATATGTAGTTTCCAAATATTGTATTCTATTGTGTAGGTGGCATTTTTACTTTCCTGACAAAGTCCTTTGATGTACAAAAGTGT
Source organism: Tamandua tetradactyla (assembly GCF_023851605.1). Classification (NCBI taxonomy): domain Eukaryota; kingdom Metazoa; phylum Chordata; class Mammalia; order Pilosa; family Myrmecophagidae; genus Tamandua; species Tamandua tetradactyla. The sequence continues at coordinate 8,393,499 of NC_135329.1, forward strand.
TTAATCTTAAGGATATCCCATTTATCTATTTCTTTTTCATTGCTCATGCTTTGGGTGTAAGATCTAGGAAATCACCTCCTATCACAAGATCTATAACATAGTTTCCTTCATTTTCTTCTAAAAGTTTTATGGTCTTAGATCTAATGTTTACGTCTTTGATCCATTTTGAGTTAATTTTTGCATAAGGTGTAAGATTTTTTTTTTTCACTCTTTTGGTTATGGAGATCCAGTTCTCAAAACACCATTTATTGAAGAGGCTGCTGTGTCCCAGCTGAAATGGCTTGACTGCCTTATCCAACATCAATTATCCAAGATGAGAGGGTCTATTTCTGAATGCTCAATATGATCCCATTGGTCAGTATATCTATCGTTATGCAAGTAACATGATGCTTTGACCACTGTAGCTTTGTAATATGTTTTAACAGGTAATGTGAAACCTTCCACTTCATTCCTCTTTCTCGAGATATTTTTAGCTATTCAGGGTACCCAGTCCTTCCAAATAAATTTGGTTATTAGTTTTTCTATTAATGCAAAGTAATTTGTGGGGATTTTAATTGGTATTGCATTCAATCTATAAATCAATTTGGGTAGAATTAACATCTTAATTATATTTAGTCTTCCAATCCATGAACTTGGTATGTCTTTTCATTTACTTAGGTCTTCTTTGATTTCTTTTAGCAATTTCTTATAGTTTTTTCTTATAGTTTTTTTTTTATAGTTTTTATATTTATTCCTAAATATTTGATTCTTCTGGTTGTTATTGCAAATGGAATCCTTTTCATGATTTCCTCCTCAGAATGCTCATTACTAGCGTATAGAAATCAGTTATGTAGTTATGTCCCCTCTCCCATTTATTATCTTATTTGCATCCTCTCTCTCTCTGTCAGACTAACTAAGGGCCTGTCAATTTTATTGATTTTCTCAAAGAATCAACTTCCAGTTTTACTGATTCTATTATTTTGTGTTCTAAATTTCATTTATTTCTGCTCTAATCTTCATTATTTCTTTTCTTCTGCTTGCTTTAGGGTTAGTTTGCTATTCTTTCTCTAATTTCTCCATGTGTACAGTTAATTTCTTGGTTTTTACTCTTATTTTTTTTTTTTTACATGGGCAGGAACTGGGAATTGAACTGAGCCACCATTGCCTGCCCTCTTTTTTCTTTTTTTAAATACAGGCATTTAGGGCAATAAATTTCCCCCTCAGCACTGCCTTTGCTGCACCCCAGAAGTTCTGATACATTGTGGTTTCATTTTCTTTTGCCTTAAGATGTTTACTGATTTCTCTTGTAATTTCTTCCTTGATTCACTGGTTGTTTAAGTATGTGTTATTTAGCCTCCATATATTTATAAATTTTCCAGCTTTCTATCTGTTATTGATGTCCAACTTCATTCCTTTATGATCTGAAAGTGTTTTGTATAAATTCAACCTTTTATAATTTACTGAGACTTGCTTTGTGACTCAACATATGGTCTACCCTGGAGAATGATCCATGAGCACTCAAGAAAAATGTGTATCCTGCTGTTGTGAGATGTAATGTTCTGTAAATGTCTGTTAAATCTAGTTCATTTATCATATTATTCAATCTCTATTCCCTTATTGAGTTTTATCTAGACATTCTATCCATTGATGAGAGCACTGTATTGAAGTCTCCAACTATTATTGTAGAGATGTCTACTTCTCCCTTCAGTGTTGTCAGTGTGTGCCTCATGTATTTTTGGTCACTCTGGCTCAGTGCATATTTATGATTGTTATATCATCTTGATGAATTGTTTCTTTTATTGGTATAGTGTCCTTCTTTGTCTCTTTTAATTTTTTACATTTGAAGTCTAATTTTTTGGGTATTAGTATAGCTACCCCTCCTCTTTTCTGGTTGTTGATTGTGTGAAATATCTTTTTCCCACCTTTTACTTTCAATCCATTTTTGTCCTTGGGTCTAAGGTGAGTCTCTTGCAAAGAGAATACACATGGGTCCTGTTTTTTAATAAATTCTGACAGCCTATGTCTTTTGATTAGGAGTTTAATCCATTAACATTTAATTCTATTATTTTAAAGGCTTTCTTGTACCATTTTGTCTTTTGGATTTTATATGTCATATCTTATTTTTTCTCTTTTCATCCTTACTGACATTATTCATTTCTACACCAGCAGGTTGTCTAACTTTCCTGTGGAACCTCTAGACTCTGTGCTTTTCCTGTGCTGCCGAGCAGGTGGCACTTGTCAGCCTGCAGGTCACCACCCACATAAAGTGGTGCAGTTTAATTCTCAGCCTGCCAAGCATAGGTGAGACAGAGGCTGAGGTGGAAGGCAAGTTTAAGCTGTTTTAAGATTCCTAGCTCTTGGAGTATGTCCCAGGTATAAAGGGACACAGCCCTTTTTCAGTATTCTGAGCTCAGCCAATGAGACACCACTTCTGTTTTTTTTGTATTTTCTTCATCAGCCCCTTCTCCACTCTGCTGGGACAGAGAGACTTTAGGGTTACTTTCCTGCTTTCTCTGGCTTTATTTGTGCTCAGAGTTTGTATTCAACAATCCAGATTTGTTCATTAAAACTGAAACTGAAGTTTGGTTGAGCTATACCTTCCCTTGGTCCTAGTAGAGACTGCTTCTTTTTCCCACCAGGAAGTGACTCCAACAGCCTGCTGTGCCAGTGAGAGAGGGGTGCCAGTCTCCAAATTCAGGCTCTGAGTTCAGGGACTTTACTTACAGTTCTTGGCCCTTCCACCTGTCCCAGATTGGTGTACAGTGTGTGTCTGGTCGCAGATTTTTCCCAAACAGTTGTACCAGATAGTTTCTGGCTATTTACTAGCTGCTCTAGAAAACTAACTGAATTCCACATCTTTCAACACTACCATCTTGCCCCACATCCTCAATTCATTTACTTCTGCTCTAATCTTTGTTATTTCTTTCCTTCTGCTTGCTTTGGGATTAGTTTTCTGTTCTTTATCTAGTTCCTTCAGGTTTGAACTTAGGTCTTTATTCTTTCTTTAAATGCAGGTGTTTAGCACAATGAATTTTCTTTTCAGCATTGTCTTTGCTATATCCCATACATTTTTATATGTTGTGTTCTCATTTCATCTCAAGATATTTACTGATTTCTCTTGCATTCTTTTCCTTGACCCACTGATGGTTTAAGAGTGTGTGGTTAATCTCCATACATTTTTAAATTTTCCACTTCTCTGCCTGTTATTAATTTCCAGCTTTTTACATAATGGTCAGAGACAGGCCTTTGTGTAATTTCAATGTTTTCAAATTAACTGAGATTTGTATTATGACCCAACATGTGGTCTATCCTAGAGAATCACCCATGAAAATTTGAGAAGAATGCATACCGTCTGTTCTGGAGTTGCCTAACAGATTATTAATTTAAGTTCATTATCACAAAAGTCAAACAATAACCTATACAATGGGAGAAAATATTTGGAAACCACATATCTGGTAAACATTTTATATCCGTAATATATAAAGAACTCCTTCAAAAGGAAAAGACAAACACTCAATTAAAAAATGGGTGAAAGACATGAACAGACATCTCTCCAAAAAAGATATAAAAACAGCCAGAAAGCACATGAAAACATGCTCATTATCATGTGCCATCAGGGAAATGCATATCAAAACCAAAATGAGATGCCATTTCATACCCATTAGAAGGGGTGCTACTAAGAAAATGGAAAATTACAAGTGTTGGAGAGGATATGGAGAAATAGAACACTCATTCATTGCTGATGGGAATTTGAAATGGTACAGCTGCTATGGAAGACAGTCTGATGGTTCCTCAGAAAGTTAACAGAATTATCATATGTCCCAGCAATCCCACTAGTGGGGACATACCCAAAAGAACTGAATGCAACAACCTGGACATATATTTACACACCAATTTTCTTAGTAGCATTATTCACAATAGCCAAAAGCTGGAAACAACCCAGATGTCTATGAATTGATGAATGGAAAAATAAAATATGTTCAATACATTCAATGGAATATTATACAGCTGTAATAGGAATGAAGTTCTGATACATATGACAACATGGACGAACCTTGAAGACATGTTGAGTGAAATCAGCCAGACACAAAAAGACAAATACTGTATTTATTTCATTGATATGAAATAATTAGAAAAAGTAAATTCCTAAAGTCAAAATCTAGATACAGGTTATCAGGGTATAGAGTAAGGACAGGGAATGGTAAAAGACAAAGCTTAAAATATACAGGGTTCCTATATGAAATGATGGAAATGTTTTGGTAATGAATGGCAGTGATGGTAGCATAACATTGTGTATGTAATTAGCAGCCCTGAACATAGTTGAAGGGAGAAATGCTAGGTTGTATATGCAGTAACTGAATAAAATTTTAAAAATTCATGGCACTGCACCAAACAAACAGTGAACCCTAAGATAGACCATGGACAACAGTTAATAGTAGAATCATAAAATTGTGCTTCCATCGACTATAACAAATGTTCTGTACCAATGCAAAGTGTTACTAATAAGATGACATACGGAAGTCCTATGTTTTATGTATAATTGTTCTGTAAATCCCTAACTTCTCTAATAAAAAAGAATATGAAACATGACAAACCACTGTCAACCTTATTTTATCTTGAAACAGAAGCCTCCAATGCCCAATTCAGACTGTCAGCCAAGGATGAAACCTGCCTTCAAGAAGGAGGGCTAACATTTTGTGAGAAGAAAATTCAGCATAAAAGAGTGAATACGATCCCACTCAATAATTAGGATAATGTAGTCCTCTTTATAATTATAGAGCTACATTATTTAAAGCGCTAAAAATTCCCAAAATATCAGATGTATTCATAAGAAAAAAATGCATTATTCATGCTATTACCTCCTTCTAAAAGTATTTATAATTAAGAATTGTCTTTATTACTTATTGTTTTAAATAGCCTTCTTTCCTTGAAATTATTCAAGATTAAGTGACCATCCATTTAGGTTGCAAAATGAGTATATCCTTCTATTGCCTACTTGGTTGATGACACCTTATTTTTATGTGTGACTGAATTCTATAATGACATTAATTGCTATTAATCTCTATTTGCACCCCTGTGGGCTACAATATAGGATTATGTTATCTTTGGCAAGGTAATTTTGTCAAAGCATTGCTTCTGTTTGATTATGCATAAAATGTAACACTATCAGCCAAAGATAATTTTGAAGAAAATCTTTGTTCTACTTAAGTAGTACATAATAACTGTTTTTAAAACTAAGGATCACTATAACCACCTAGAGAGCTTTTTCAGAATATAGATTCCTGAGCTTCATCACACTATTAAGCTTCCAGTAAGTTGAGAGCCCAGAAACCTGTACGAGGAAAATTTCACCGGGTAATTCTGATGATCAGCCAGGTTTGGTATATGCTGGTCCATAACAGATAGAAGACAGTGCTCTCATTCTTGCTCTCTCTCCAGCTTCTGAAAAGAGCTTATTCTAATAGGAAATACCTATACTGTTTTTGCTTCACAAAACAAGCTAAAGTTTCACATGGTCAGCCCTGACACAAACCCTAAAATAACAAAAGGCTGGGTTACCTGGAACATCTCATTGATTCCCTCTCCAGTTTGTGCTGAAGTTTCAAAGTACAGGAACCCTTTACTTTCAGCCCAAAGGCGTCCTTCACTTTCATCTACACAGCGGTGCTTGGTACAGTCTATCTGAAATAGAAAAGTGGGGTGCAGAGAGAAGATTCCAACCTTTTCCCACTAGAAAAGGCACAGTGATGTCACTGTCAATACTTTACTGAGCCAAAAACAACTTCTAATAAACTCCAGCATTAGTGAGTAAAATTACTGGGACCAAAAGGAACAAAAATCCTAATACTGAAAGAAAATTGACAGTTAAGACCAAAAGGCCAGTGCCTGCCACTGCACTTCCTTCTCTCTATCCCCTGGGAAAACAGCTGCTACCACCTCTGTGAAGGCTGGCTTCATAATATCTACCATACCCAGGGGTCGTGGTCTGCTTTTCATATTTCCACAGTCCCCATTTCATCTACCTAAGGCCTCTCCTCCAGATCACAGTGATTATTAGGACTCACCTCTCCTGCTCAGTCACCAATATCTGGCCCCAGTATGGCAGGAGAAAAAAAATGGATAAAGATGTTGATATACTAGGTTTTGTTTTTTGCTGTTACTACTATAAGGACATATGTTTTGAAAGGTGGCTGATTCTATATTATAGAATAAGGAATTTTCCTTTTCTTTTTATTTGTTCCCCAAAACTCAAAAGCTACACTTTTCCCATAACGAAATCTAGAAAGTTGGTCATACCATTTCCAAAGCAGTTACCTTGTTGGCACACACTACAAATATAATATTTTCCATGTTTCCATGCGGTCCAAGCTCTTGCTTCATTTCTGCCAACCACGCATCAAGGGCATCAAAGGAGTCTTTCTGTCCAACATCATAAACCAGTATCACACCCTGTGTGTCCTTGTAAAATTCATTACGAACCTTCACATAAAAGAACAAATGTACAAAATACATACATTTTGAAATTTTATAAAACCACATCGCATAGTCGTTAACTTAGCCAAGTGCGTTCTTACGTGTATTTGTAGTATTGATTATTGCATCTCAATATGTACTGGTCTTCAGAGGACTTTATTTTTTATTGTTTTTAACTAAAGTAACAGATAAACATGATATAAAAAGTCTATTAGAACAGGACTTCTAATGGAAAACAACAGTCTATTGCCCCACTCCCCCCACATCTAGTGCCACATCCCAGAGACAATCAACCTTTAATTGTTTTTAGTAGACCTTAAAAGAACACAATTTATACAGTGTAAAGTTCTTCTTACGAAGAATTAGGAATATGTATGAATAATTTAAAAGAATTAAGGCAAAAATGACATAAGTATCAGCAAGGGCTATAGCCATTTATATATCACATCCCAAAGTTGGCTTCCCCCAGAATGCTGATAAGCAGAGCTTCCCTGTGACTCCAGGCTCTGTACACCAACTTTGGAACTCTGACCTCAGAGACTCAGTGTCATGTAATGGAAAAGAGCACAGGCTCTGGAGTCAGACAGATCTGGGTTCACACTTACTTACTAGTTGTGTGATCTTGGGCAAGTCACTTAACCTCTCTGCGTCTCAGTTTCCTCATCTGTAAAATGGGGATAATACTACTTACTTCACAGGGTTTTCATGAGGATTAAATGAGATAATGAAGGCAAAACACCTAGTATGGTACCTGGTAAGCAATATGTATTAGCACCTTCTCCCTTCCTTCCCTCCTTGTTTTCGTTCTCTGGTTGGCCTTCTTTGACGTTTTCATTAGAGATGCCAACTTGCCTTAAGGCATATCTACAATTCCCGGAAGAGGCAGCATAAAGCATAGGGCACACTAAAGTGGCAGAGGCAATGAGAGACTGGGTGGGTGAGGAGCAGTACTGACAAACTGGGAGTATGGGGCTAAAAAGAAATCTGCCAGCGGCCATTACGGCACATTCTTTTCACAAAATTCCAGTATGAATGCAGACTTATACTGGATGTGTGGTAAGAAATAAGAACTTATACACATTCAGCATGAAGTATCTTATGGGTTTCTGAGCATAGACAGACACCTGGACCAAGACTAAGTAGCTATTAATTTGCAAAAAACTAAGAAATGATCCCCTAAAGTTAAAACCAACAAAAGTAGAAAAAATTTAAAACAATAAAGAAAGACCAATAGTCTTCTCCTCTCAGTACGCATGGTCCTTAGTCCTTCTGCAGTAGTGAACAATGGGGACTTTCCCTTCTTTTCTGAAACTCTTGCTGCCTGGCCCCCCTATACCACATTCTCCTGGTTCTTCAATTACCTTCTTTCACCAGCTCTTCTCTCTACTGCTCCCACCCCCTTCCCACCACTAAGCTCCCCAAATCCTGTCCTAGGTTCCTCTTCCTTTCTTTTTAAATTCTTTCCAACTCAGCAACATCAACCACTTGCACAGTTTCAATGGTGAGAACTTCTGAGATGAACCCTTTCATCTGAACTTTCAGAGCTGCATTTCTAATTAGCACTAGATGCTTCCAGCTGAAAGCCCTGTTCAAACTCAGTATGTACAATAAGAAATCCATCACCTCATTCCTTCCCAAACTGTTCTTTCTCCTGAAATGTGACTGATGAAAGGTTAGTATTAACCTCTGCTACTTTCCTCTCCCTTTGCTCAGCAGATTCAAACAGTCCTGGCCAGTCCTAATGCTTCTTGTACCTGTCACTTCCTTTCCATTTTTGTCACCAACATTATCTCGACTACATTAGTGCAAGAGTATTCTAATCATCTCCCTAGAAACAATTTACAGTATGCACATCAATCTTTTTAAACCCATCTTGTCATTTATTTTCCCTGGCTCAAAAATTCTTCAGTTGTTTCCCAATACCAATCCTTCAAAGTTCAAGCTTTTTTAGATGACATTAAAATTTTCTGATTGGTCCTCCACTACCCTTCAAACTAGGTAACTTCTTGTTCCTCAAACCCATCCTATGCCTTCCTAACTACAACTGGAAATGGATATATTTCTATCTTCAATTTTTCAAGATCTAGTTATAATTATTACTATTATCTGTCATGAAGCTTTTCCTGCCCCTAACCCCTACCCTTTGCCAAACAGAATGTGCTCATATCACTTCCGGCCTGGTTTTATAGTTAGTACATCCAGTTGTCTTCCCTTCAAGAATGTAAGTAATGTGGAAGCATGCATTATTATGCATCCATCTTTGTGTCGCCCACAGATCTAGCAAATATAAGTATTTGAGACATATATGTTGAATTGAATGGCTGAATGTGCTGCAGTAGAGAACAAAATGGTGATGGACTGGCCAAAGGGGAAAAGAACTTTTAAATGTACATCAGGGAGATCTGCATGTAAAAACAGACTTAAGCAAGCACGACTGACATCTCTTTCAAGTGACTTGAGTCCACATTTGGAATCAGCAACTAGCTAGCTATATAATCTTGAGTAAATTATTTTATTACTCTAAGGCTTAGTTTCCTCATCCATAAAATGAGAAGTTTAAAGTAGATGATTGCAACAATTCCCTACAACAATCTTATTATTCTAGTCTCCCCAAAAACTTTTAATGTTGGTCCTGGTAGGCTTGCTATATCCAAAGTTTAATTAAATAGGGTGCTAAGGGGGTTAGGATTCTTTAATTCTTAAAGAAGTAGTTGCTGCCCAGCAGTAATGAAGTCGCCATCACTTCAGTGTCAGTGGACACCACATGGAGAGTTAGAACTCCTGCCCCCCCACCCAGAAATAAGGAGAAGTGCCCCCACTGCTCCCCTCATGTGTCAATGGAGGCTGTGGGAAAACCTGGACTTTCACCTCCACCTGGCTAGGTGGGAAACCATCTACTTTGTGGGTTAGAATAAGCTGTTAATTTAATATTACTCCAGCCTTAGAAAGTTTCTAAAATCAAGCTTCTGTAAGACAATTCTAACTCATACAAATACTCAAGAATTCAGTTGCATGCATCAGTGGCCACAGACAGCATTGGTGGTGAGATACAGACCCCAGCACTCCCCTCAGCAGTCCTCCCTTTGACACTTTCCTCTAAGACTGTAATCCGACATACTACACAGACCGGCAGCTCTCGGCAGGCACTCTGGGCAAATCTGCCAAGAAGACTGGTGACAGTGGAAGCGTTGATGGAGGACAGGTACTGAGGAACTGAGGAAGCCAGGGGCCATGAGGATGGCTGTGGGTGTTACACTAGGTATGTGTTGAGCAAGGGTATCTTCTGGCCAGTTTGGGGCTCAGAAAAAAGATTACTTGGTATGGTCAAAAGGGACTAAGGGTAAGGGTGTGAGCTGCAGACAGCAAATACATGACAAAAAAAAGAAAAGAAAAGAAAAAATCAAGGCTATTTCATTAAAAAAGTACTTCAGAAGTGGTGATTTCAAGGAGTTTCTATTAATTATATTTCTGTTCATATAAGCTGCTGAAAAACTCTATAACAATCTCAGGTTGCATTAATAGAAGTGTAGTGTTAAAAACAGAAACACTTAGTGCTTTTCACTAGTTTGGCCATATTTGCAATATTAGGTTCAGATTTTGTCTCCATGCCTGCTAACTATAGAACATACACAAAGGAGGCTGATTAGAAATGCTGATAGATCTTGTTGTGACAGGAATAAAAATGTTTTACCTGGAGAGGAGTAGACTAACATATATTAGAAAGGCTCTCTCGCAGAAGCCCAGACTCAGTCTATCTTGCTTCAAAAACAAGGCTAGAATCAGTGGTGAACATCAAAGGAACACATTACATAAAGAAGAAGATGCTAAACTAGAATGTTTTAACCTGTAAAGGATTATCTCATGAAGCAGTGAGACCCTATCATTAGATACTCATTTTCCAAACTTCTACATTCTGTACCACTCATAAATGTCCTATGTATAATTATTGTCCTGGGATTCCAACAACTTACATAACCCTTACTTATTTACCAGCTCTCAATTTAAATGTTGCTTCCTGCAAAGGACTTCCTGACCTCTCAGATAGGCTAAGCCTTGGTACTCAGGGCTCCCAAGCCCTCTGTCATCTATTTAATGACATATTTAAGTCCATACGGGAAAGGGATGCTATCCTTCCAATGTCCAGAGTGAACGCGGAATGTAGATATCTGGTAAATAAATGATGACCATCTATCAGGAATGCTGCAGACAGAACTCCTACACTGGGCAGGGGTCTAGACCAAATTAATTCTCAGGCATCTTCTAACTTCATTTATCTGGTGTAATTTATGTTAGCATTTCTGGTGGATAGTATCTTTGTCAAACTTCTGGTCAAAAAGACTTTTCACGCCTTTTTCACTAACAATAATTTATGCTTCTGAAATAGATTTAACCCCTTATAAGATTTCACATATAAAAAGAATCCATTTTACTTAAATAATGAGGTATACTCATAAAATAGAAGATTATTCAGTCATTAAAAGTTATGTTTCCCTAGGGAAGATGGAAAATGTACTTTTCCCTATTCCTCCTGTTGAATACAACTAAAATCCCTTATATATAAAAATCATAAATAAGATACTGAAAAAAGAGTAGAGAAGATGGCAGCCCAGCTAGGGACCTCGAGATCTTCAGAATGACATGGTGGTGAGTCCTCTGGATTTTCTTTTTGCCTCATTTATACCAGATATGTAACTAAAGAAATTAGCAACTCAGAAATGCTAATGGGTTCAGCAACAACAACAATAACAAAAAAAGCACAACAAAAACGTGTTCTCTCTGGTCAAAGGACCAGATGAGAAACCTTTAGACAATAACTACTCTACTCCAGTAAAATATCACAAAAAAAGAATTGTCTCTTTATTCTTGCCCATTCCAGGAAAGGAAGAGTGGGGAATCTAAACTCCACTTTTTCCAGACTGTAACAAGGTGCCCCAACACCCCTACTGAGTAGTGTCAGAGAAAGTCAAAAAGTGAGCTAGTACTTTATCCCCCTTGGCCAGTAATGAGGCCCCTGACCACTGTCTCAGTGGAGATCACCTGGGGAGCCAGTTCTTTCACCTAAAGAGGCCCTCGCCACTATGACATGGAGAGCATAGATAGAGGGACCTGGAACTCCCAATCACAAAGAGGAGGAGTTTCCCTTCCCTTGGGGAATCTGGACTTGTACCTTCACCTGGCAGTAATGAGATGATGCCCCCCTTCCCCGCCATAGTGGTATTAAAGAAAACCAGTTAAAACAGGTTTAAATAAGCTCCTGAGTCTCATGAAATAATACAAAAATGTACAGGTTTCAATACAAAATCATTCAAACAATGTATCATTTGTCATATCTTAAATGAATGAAAAAAGACAATCAACACAGATGTCAATAGAGAGATATTAAAATTATCTGACAAAGATGTTAAAGCAATTACCACAAAAATGAGTGAATGAGGAACTACATACTTCAAACAAAAAACAGAGAGAGGCTCAAGTAAAGAAATAGAATGTCTCAGCAAAGACACAGGCGATATAAAGAAGAACCTAATGGAAATTTTAGAACTAAAAAATACAGTAACCAAAATTAAAAGCTTAGCAGTTGGTTCAGTAGCAGAATAGAGGGATTCAGAAGAATTGCTGAATTGGAAGACAATACAAATGAACCAATCTGAACAAGAGAGAAAACAGTCTTTAAAAAAAAAATGAACAGACCTTGAGGGACCTGTGGGGCAACAACAAAAGATCTAATTTTCATGTCATCAGGCTGAGAAGAGGAGAGAGAGCAGGGCTGAAAATGTACTCAAAGAAATATGGCCGAAAACATTTTAAATTTGATAAGATCCAAGAAGCTGATAAAAATTCAAATAGGATAAACCCAAAGAAATACTCACCAAGATACATCATAATAAAACTTCAGAGAACAAAAGGAAAAGGCAAAATCTTGAAAGCAGCCAGAAAGAAATGACATCTTGCCTACGTGGAAAAAAAAAATTTTAATGACAGCACATTTCTCACCAGAAACCATGGAGGTCAGAGGAAGGTGGCACAAATTTTCCAGGGCGAAAGAAAATAAATAAATAACAATCCAGGATATTACACTCATCAAAAACATCCTTCAGGAATGAAGGGAAAATCACAACATTTTCAGATGAAAACTAAGAGAATTTGTCACCAGCAGATCTACTTTAAAAGAATGGCTAAACACAATATTACCTAACTGTAATATAATTATGTTAAAACACTGAATGAAGCTGCATGCAAGAATGATAGAGGGAGGAGGGCTGGGGACATAAATGAAATCAGAAAGGAAGATAGAGGTTAAAGATTGAGATGGTATAATCTAGGAATGCCTAGAGTGTATAATAATAGTGAAATGTACAACGTACAAATTTTAAAAATGTTTTTGCATGAGGAAGAACAAAGGAATGTCGTTATTGCAGGGTGCTGAAAATAGATGGTAATTAATATTTTAAAATGTCACCTTCTGTGTGAGACTAAAGCAAAAAATGTTTATTTGGTACAAAATTTATATTTTGACTAGTGCATTTCCTAATACAACTTATGTAGATAGTTTGATTGAATGTCATAAGTACTTTGAATCTCAGGTAGGACATGAGATTTTGTTGGTTTGTCCAGAGTGATGCCCCGATGAATCCCAGAGTGATTCGATCAGTGAGTGGAAAAGTATTTGCAAAGCCCCCTTCGGGGAATGGTGAGAACAGGGAGAAATTCAACTTCCCCAAGTTGAATTCTTGATATTCTCACAAGCAGTGTGGACAACCAAAGCTACAGGCTGAGCCCCCAGTCTTGGGGTTTGTTCATATGAAACTTAACCCCACCAACAATAGGTCAAGTCTACTTAAAATTTAGGCCTAAAAGTCACCCCCAAGAGAGCCTCTTTTGTTGCTCAGATGTGGCCTCTCTCTCCAGCCAACACAACGAGTAGTCTCACCACCCTACCCCTCTCTACATAGGACATGACTCCCAGGGGTGTGGACCTTCCTGGCAACGTGGGACTGAGATCTTGGAATGAACGGAGACTCAGCATCAAGGGACTGAGAAAAACCCTAGAATGAGCTGAGACTTAGCATCAAGGGATTGGGAAAACCTTCTCCACCAAAAGGGGGAAGAGGGAAATGAGACAGAGTGTCAATGGCTGAGAGATTCCAAACAGAGTCGAGAGGTTATCCTGGAGGTTATTCTTATGCATCAAGTAGATATCATCTTGTTATTCAAGATGTAATGGAGAGGCTGGAGGGAACTGCCTGAAAATGTAGAGCTGTGTTCCACTAGCCATGTTTCTTGAGGATGATTGAATAATGATATAGCTTTCGCAATGTGACTGTGTGATTGTGAAAACCTTGTGTCTGATACTCCTTTTATCTACCTTGTCAACAAAGGAGCAGAACATATGGCACAAAAATAAATAATAGGGGGAACAAATGCTAAAATAAATTTAGTTTGAAATGCCAGTGATCAATGAAAGCGAGGGGTAAGGGGTATGGTAGGTATAATCTTTTTTTTTTCTTCTTTCCTGTGTTGATGTTATTTCTTTTTCTATTGTCTTTTTATTTCTTTTTCTGAATTAATGCAAATGTTCTAAGAAATGATGAATATGCAACTAAGTGATGATACTGTGCATTATTGATTATGTATGCTGATGTTTTATTTTGTTTATTTTTTAATTAATAAATAAATTTAAAAAAAAGAATGGCCAAAGGAAGTTCTCTTAGTAGACAGGAAATCATAAAAGAAGGAAATTTGGACCAACAGCAAAAAATAATACAGTAAGCAAAAATGTGGGTGAATACAATGGGTTTTCCTTTTCCTCTTGTATTTTCTAAATTATATTTGATGTTGGAAGCAAAAGTTATAACACTTTCTGATGTGGTTCTAAATGTATGTAAAAGAAATATTTAAGATAATATAATACACAGATCAACCACTGAAAAAAGTTATACAGAAACAACTAAAGGCAGGCAGTAACTAGAGAGAGGTGATACCTGGAAAAAGAAAATGGCATTGGTGCCCTTCATATACCATGGCCCTCATGGTTGTTGACTCCTGCATTGCAGAACTTCCCACAGAACTCCATCAGCTGATCAAGCAAACCCTGAGAACATTCTCAGAGTGAACACAACCGGGTGAACATCCAAAAGACCCAGGAGAGGATGCAAACAAGATCTCTCCCTATTATAGGACAAAACTGTGTGGCCTCTATACATCCACCAAGGCTGATGTGATGCAGAAACTGAATGCAACACTGTCCGGAAAGCCCCAGATAAGACTGCTGAAATCAACTCTCTGTTGGAAGAGAGGCAGATTGCGGCCAAGACTGCAGGCCTGTATAATGACTCAGAGGACCCCTGGAACACCATGCACAGAGGGGTGCTGATGACCTACTGCAGCAGTCAGCCAATGACCCTGCCCCTGTAGATCAGGAAGCCTGGTGACAAGCCCCCACCCCTCTGTGAGGCCATTTCAGCCCTAGGGAACTATGTGGTCAAAACTGGAGACAACGTAGCTGCCTGGGTGAAGGCTGTGGATGGCGACAAGCAGTGGATCCTTGCCAAGTTGGTCAGTTACAGCCATACTATCAACAAGTATGAAGTGGGGACATTGATGAAGAAGGTAAAGAGAGACACACCCTGAGCTGGTGATGCATTATCCCCCTGCCTCAGTAGAAGGCCAAACCTGAGACGGACCCCAAAGCCCATTTCAGAAGGAGCAGCTCGTGTTGGCCCTGTATCCCCAGACCACCTGCTTCTACCATGCCCTGATCCATATGCCCCCACAATGGCCCTAGGATGACTATTCAATCCTGTTTGAAGACACCTCCTATGTAGAGAGTCCTCCCCTCCCCTCAATATGGCTCAGCAGTATGTGGTTGCCAGTAAGGAGCCCAAGAAAAAGTGAAACAGGCTAGGAGACTCATGGTCTTCTGCTGCCCTTTGGGGGTAAAGCAACAAAAGATTTTCTGAGATCAAATAAATATTCTTTCCTTCCTTGAGAAAAACAAAACAAAACTATAAACTAAAGACACAAAAGATAAACTAAAATGGAACTTTAAAAAATGCTCAACTAACATTAATGAGTGAACTTGGAGAATTTCAGTTAAGAACACAGGTTATCAGGAGATAGAAATAGGGTAGAGATTGGGTAATTGGTACTGAAGGGATAGAGACTGTGCAAAACAACTGACTGTAAAAATTCAGAAATAGATTGCACAATACTACCTGATTGTAGCACAATAATTTAAGTACACTGAATGAAGCTGAAAGTGAGAATGATAGAGGGAGAAGGGCTGGGGTCATGTATGAAACCAGAAGGAAAGAGAGATGATAAAGACTGAGATGGTATAATTTAGTAATGCCTAGAGTGTACAAGGATGGTGATTAAATAGATAAATTAAAAAATGATTTTGCATGAGGAAGAACAAACGAATGTCAGTATTGCAGAGTGTTGAAAATAGATGATCATCCGTATTTTAAAACTTCAACTTGTGTGTGAGACTAAAGGGAGAAATGTTTATTTGGTACAAAATTTTTATTTTGACTAGTGTATTTCCTAATTTAATTTGTATGGTCAGTTTAATGGAACACCATAAGTACATGGAATCTTGAATTGGGCATGAGATTTTTTTGGTTTGTCCAGGTTAGTGATGCCCTGATAAATCCCAGAGTGATTTGGACAGTAAATAAAGAAGTATTTACAAAGAAGTATTTCCTTGGGGAAATGGGGAGAAAGGGGGAAATATTCAACTTCCCCATTTGGCAAATTCCTGATATTCTCGCAAGCAGTGGGGACAACCAAATCAATAGGCTGAGCCCTCGATCTTGGGGTTTGCCCCTATGAAACTTATCCCTGCAAAGGATAGGCTAAGCCTACTTAAAATTAGGCCTAAGACTCACCCCCAGAGAACCTCTTTTGTTGCTCAGATGTGGCCTCTCTCTCTCTAAGTTGTGGCAAGCAAACTCACTGCCCTTCCCCTCTACATGGGACATGACTCCCAGGGGTGTAAACCTCCCTGCCAACATGGGACAGAAATCCTGGGATGAGTTGGGACTCTGCATCAAGGCATTGAGAAAACCTTCTTGACCAAAAGGGAGAAGAGAGAAATGAGACAAAACAAAGTGTCAGTGGCTGAGAGATTTCAAACAGAGTCAAGAGGCTATCCTGGAGGTTATTCTTTAGCCTCTAAAAAAATACCCCCTTTTTAGTTTATGGTGTATTGGAGTAGTTAGAGGGAACTGCCTGAAACTGTAGAGCTGTGTTCCTGTAGCCATATTTCTTGAAGATGATTGTATAATGATACAGCTTTTACAATGTGACCATGACTGAAAACCTTGTGTCTGATGCTCCTTTTATCCAGGGTATGGACTGATGAGTAAAAATTATGGATAAAAAAAATAAACAGTAGTGGGAACAAAGGTTAAAATAAATTGAGTATTTTTGCCTGCCATGCCGGAGACCCAGGTTTGATTCCCAGTGCCTGCTCATGCAAAAAAAATAATAATAAAAAAATAAATAGAGTAGACTGAAATACTAGTGGTCAATGAGAGGTATGTATGAGTTTTTTCTTTTTCCTTTTTAAATTCTTTTGCCGGAGAGATGCAAATGTTCAAAAAAATGATCATGGTGATGAAACACATTTATGTGATGATATTATGAATCACTAACTGCACACCATGAAAAAAAATGTTTGTACGTCAAGAATGTTTGTATACTTGTTTATTACAGTTTGAAAAATATTTTTTTAAAATGTTCAAGAAACCCACAAAAGGCAGGAATAAGAAAAATGGAACAAACAGAAATAAAAAACTAAAATGGCAGATTTATGTCCTAACACATCCATAAGTACACTAACTATAAATGTCCTCAATATACAAATTAAAAGACAAAAATTGGCAGAGTGTGTTTAAAATATGCTGTCTATTTTTGCATGAGGAAGAACAAAGGAAGGTCATTACTGCAGGGAGCTGAAAATAGATGGTAATTAACATTTTAAAATTTCAACTTATGCGTGAGACTAAAGCAAAAAATGTTTATTTGGTACAAAATCTATATTTTGACTAGTGGATTTCCTAATATAACCTATGTAGACAGCTTATTTGAACACCATAAGTACATGGAACCTTGAGTAAGGTATAAGATTTTGTATCTTTGTCCAGAGTGATGCCCCGATGAATCCCAGAGTGATTTGATCAGTGAGTGGAAAAGTATTTGAAAAATCCCCTTCGGGGAATGGTGAGAACAGGGAGAAATTCAACTTCCCCAAGTTGAATTCTTGATATTCTCACAAGCAGTGTGGACAACCAAAGCTATAGGCTGAGCCCCCAGTCTTGGGGTTTGTTCATATGAAACTTAACCCCACAAAGGATAGGCCAAGCCTACTTGAAATTAGGCCTAAGAGTCATCCCCAAGAGAGCCTCTTTTGTTGCTCAGATGCGGCCTCTCTCTCCAGCCAACACAAAAAGCAAACTCACCACCCTCCCCCTGTCTACGTAGGACATGACTCCCAGGGGTGTGGATCTTTCTGGCAATGTGGAACAGAACTCCTAGAATGAGTTGAAACTCAGCATCAAGGGATTGAGAAAAACCCTAGAATGAGCTGAGACCCAGCATCAAGGGATTGAGAAAACCTTCTCGACCAAAAGGGAGAAGAGGGAAATGAGACAAAGTGTCAATGGCTGAGAGATTCCAAACAGAGTGGAGAGGTTATCCTGGAGGTTATTCTTACACATTAAGTAGATATTACCTTGTTATTCAGGATGTAATGGAGAGGCTGGAGGGAACTGCCTGAAAATGTAGAGTTGTGTTCCAGTAGCCATGTTTCTTGATGATGATTGTATAATGATATAGCTTTCATAATGTGACTGTGTGATTGTGAAAACCTTGTCTGATGCTCCTTTTATCTACCTTGTCAACGGAGGAGTAGAACATATGGAATAAAAATAAATAATAGGGGGAACAAATGTTAAATTTAATTTGAAATGCTAGTGATGAATGAAAGGGAGGGGTAGGGGTATGGTATATATAAATTTTTTTTCTGTTTTCGTTTTATTTCTTTTTATGAATAGACGCAATGTTCCAAGAAATGATCATGACAATGAATATGCAACTATGTGATGATATTGTGAATTACTGATTATATATGTAGAACGGAATGATCAAAATAGGAATGTTTGCATTTGTTTGGTGTTTTTGGTATTTAAAAAAATTAGATTAAATTAAATTTAAAAATATGCTGTCTACAAAAAATCCACTTCAAAAATAATGATATTGGGAAGATGAAAGTAAAAGGATGGAAAAAGATATATCATGCAAACATCAATAAAAGGAAAGCAGAAATAGTTATATTAGAAATCAAATAAGGTATACATCAGAGCAAAGGAAATTACCAGAGGCAGTGAGGGAAATTATATAATGATAAAATATATAATGAAGACATAGCAATCCTAAATGTGAATATCCCAAACAACAAAACTGCAAAATACACGAAATAAAAACTGTTGGAAATGAAAGGAGAAATAGACAAATCCAGTTACAATTGGAAAAGTCAAGATTCCTCACTCATCAATAGATAGAATTAAACAGAAAATCAGCAAAAATACAGAATCAACAAAACACCATCAACCAATGAATCTAATTGAGATTTATAGAACACTCTATCCAACAATAGCAGAATTCACATTCTTTTCATATGCCCATGGACTACATCCTAAGATACACCATAAATGGGTGATTCAGCAAATATCAACAAATTTTTTTAAAATTGAAATCATACAGAATATGTTCTCTGACCACAATGGAATCAAATTAGAAATCAATAACGCACAGATAACAAAATCTCCAAACATCTGGAAACTAAACAACACACTTGTAAATAATCAATGGGTCAAACAGGAAGTCTCAAGGGAAGTTAAAAAAAAATTATTGAATGAAAATGAAAATATAACGTATCAAAATTACTAAAGCTGTGTTGAGAAGGAAATTTATAACACAAAATGCATATATTAGATAAGAGGAAAAATCTCAAATCAATAGTCTCAGTGCCCACTGTAAGAACCTAGAACAAGAAAATCAAAATGAATTAAGAAGCAAAAGGAAAGAAATATTAAAGATAAAGGCATAAATCAATGAAATTGAAACAGAAAAACAACAGAGAAAACCAGTATAACAAGGTAGTGGTTCTATGAAAGGATCACTAAAACTGGCAAAACTGACAAGGAAAAAAGAGAGATGACACAAATTATCACTACCAGGAATGAAACAAGCATATTGCTACAGATGATTCAGATCAAATGGTAAAAAATAGGGATAATATAGGAATACTATATTATCTTCACATACTAATTTGACAACTAAGAAAATAAGGACCAATTATTTGAAAAATGCAAATGACCAAAACTCACCCAATATGATATAGATGATTTGAATAAGCCTATAACTATTAAATAAATTGAATTCATAATAATTTTTTAAAACTCCCAGAAAAGAAATCTCCAGGTCCAGTTAGTTTCATTGAAAAATTCTACCAAATAGTTAAAGAATAATTAACATCAGTTCTACACAATCTCTTCCAGAAAATAGAAGAGTATACTTGCCAATTCATTTTATGAAGCTAGTATTACTGATACTAAAACCAAAAAAAAAGATCAGACAATTACAGACCATTACCTCTCATGAATAAAGTCACAAAACACTTAACAAAATATTGGTAAATATTTCAGCAATATATAAAAAGAATTACATACCCTGACCAAGTAGGGTTTACTCCAAGGATCCAAGACTGGTTCAATATTTGAAAATCATTACACTGATACATTACAATGTATCATTACAATCAATACATTGAAAATCACCACATTAATAAGATAAAAAAAATCACATGGCATAAATTGATGCAGAAAAGCAATTTACCTATTCAAGGTAAAAAACCGTCAGAAAAATAGAAATAGAAGGCAACTTTCTCAACTTGATAAAGGGTATCTATAAAAAACCCTATAGCTAACCATATACTTCACTCTTAACTTCAAGTTTAATAAAACATTTCCAAGACATATACTGACAACTACTCAACACTGATGAACGAAATTAAAGGAAAAAAACATGAGACAAAACCTTTGGGACCTAGTGCTAGGGAAAGAGTTCTTATACCTGACACCAAAAGCACAATCCATAAAAGGAAAAACTGATAAATTTGACTTCATCAAAATTAAATTATTTTGCTTGGCAAGACACCTCATTAAGAGGATGGAAAAAACAAAAAGGTACAGAGCAGGAGAAATCATTTGCAAATGACATATCCAACAATGGACTAGTATCTAGATTATATAAAGAACTCTTAAAACTCAGCAGTTTAAAAAAACCAACAATCCAATTAGAAAATAAACACATGAAAAAGATGCTCAACATCATTAGTAATTAAGGAAACGTAAATTAAAACCACAAGAAGTTATCACTACACCCCTATCAGAATGTCTAAAATATAAAATAGTGACCATATCAAATACTGGTGAGGCTGCAGAGAGACTGGATGGATCCTCATTGCTGGTAGGAATGTAAAATGGTGCACTCTCTGGAAAACAGTTTAGAAGTTTCCTTAAAAAAACTAAAAGTGCAACTAACATACAACTTAGCAATTGCACTTGTGGACACTTATCCCAGAGAAATGAAGACTTATAAGTGTACATAATAAAAAGTGTACACATAAAAATATGTACATAAATGTCAATAGTGGCTTTATTCTTAATTGCTCAAAATTGTAAACAACCCAAAAGTCCTTCAATGGGTGACTGATTAAACAAACTGCAGTGCCTCCATACCACGGACTCAACAATAAGAAGGAACAAACTATTGATACACACAAATTGGATATATTTCCAGAGAATGATGCTAAGTGAAAAAAAAAGCCAATCCCAAAAGGCTACATAATGACTCCATTTATATAACATTCTTGAAATGACAAAACTATAGAAATGGAGAACAGATTAGTAGTTGTCACAGGTTAAGGAGGGGGTGGAGTAAGGGAAGCAGCGTGGCTATAGGTTAACATGAGGCTTCCTTGTTATAAAGGTCATGTTTTGTGACTTGACTGAATCAGGGCGACTCTCCTGGCTTTTATACTACCATTGGCAGAAACTGGGTAAAGGGTAAAAGGGATCTTTCTGTATTATTTCTTCCAAATGTATGTGAATCTATGGTTATATTAAAATAAAATATAATTAATTTTAAAAAGGTTATGTTTCTGAAAAGGTTTAATGATAATTAAGTACATGAAATACACTGACTAAAAATAAACCAGAATATGCAGCTATATATGAAGCATGCTCTTGGTTAGTAAAGAAAATATATTTATACTGTGCCATTGTGGTGAAAAGACTAATGGGAATATACATAAATGTTACTATGTTTATGGGATAATGGGTGATTTTTATTTTTTCTCTGCCTTTTTTTTCTATGTTCTTCAGGTTTTCTGCACTAAGCATGCATTACCCTCATAATCAGAAGAAAAACAAAACAAAAACCTAAAGATGTTTCTCCATTGAAAAAGAGAAATGCATCCATCACAGCCAAAGTTGTATAGTTAAGTAGTGAAATGGCCAAACTAGAAAAGTGAAGTGTTTCCCTAGGGGTAAGAAAAAAAATAAATAAGTCGAAGAAGGAACAGAAGAGAATGGCCATGAGATTCAATTTGGGACTACTTAGAACTGATGAAGTGATTAAACAAACACCAAGTGGGGGTGCTTTAGCTTTTTCTGGAGAAAGCCCTCACACAAATGACTAAGGAGGGAACAGGACAGGTCACTCTAGTAGCCTGTTATGAAAGAAGTCACATTACTGAGATCTGAAGTCCAAGTATGAACACATTTATCTACATATATCTTGGGCTAAGGTATGTAAATAAACAGCAATAGTTCTCTGAAAGTTAAAATGTTTTATCTAAGTGTCTGAAATATTAGCAGCAAAATTTCCTAGCCCTACTTAAAAGGATAGCATAAGAAACTGACAGGTATCCTCCATTAAGTTAAAGCTTAGAAGGCAAGGTGTTAACACCAGCTAAATTTACCTGATTCCACCCATGATCTGAACATCAGTTGTTTCAGGTAATAATGGATCTTTCCCCAAATCCAGTGATAATACTGGATTCAAGTTTTTTCAAAAAGGTTTTCTTACCTCATAGAAGAAGGGATGTCCAGCCATATCAAAGATGTTAACTTTGATTTCTCTGTCTCTGACTTGTACCCTAAAATGTTCAAATGGAAACAATCCCAAAGAAGATCATGGTTTCTACATTCACATTAATATCATTTACGTCATTTACGAATTACAAAAGGGTATGCATGTGAAATTTAAAAGAGGCTTTCTTGGTGTTTCTTTTTTATTTGGGGTCATCTTTACAAGGAGCCAGCAACCTGGCAGATGATCCTGCCTCCTTATTTTAAGAATACTGAAGTCACTGGGAATAAGCATCCTTATTTACCTTTGCCTTAAGATATGTCAGTCCACACTCTTTAACCAGTAAAGGGCATTATTTTATGGTATTAAAAAGACTAATTTGGGACAATTAGGAGACAGATGAAGAAAAACAAAATGCTTTATTTCACCGAGTAAAATACATTTTAATTACAATTGATTATGTTTGGTCACCATGCAGTAGAATAACAAAAATGTATTATTATTATTGAAATCTGTGCAATTTTCTAGGGATCTTCATTTGTGCAAGAGCAATCAAGTCAATTTTTTTAGGAATTTGAAAATAAGGAAAAGACTAAAAGGGAAAGCATGATCATTCATAATAGAATTAACTGCTACTAATATCAAAGCATATTGCTTCTAGACTTTATTTTTAAAGAAAAATCACCATTGAAAGTGAATGGACACCATAAATAATGCAAACAATAAAGAAAAATACAAAGGTGAAAGTTTACTAGTTACTCCAAACTCTATTACCCAGAAATAACCTTCATTAATATGAGATGCACATCACTGCAGACTTCCACCTATACACAGATAACACTGAGAAGCAAAACTATTTCAATAAAAATAGATCATGTGATCATTTCTATTAGTTTCCCTCTAGTGGCTTTATTTTTTAGTTTTTTATTTGTATACATTTTAATAATCACATTTTATCTCATTATAGTAAGTAATTCAGTTCTCATTCTTTTCTGGTAGTTCAGAAGGTATTTCCTTGCCTGTAATGATGGTGCCTTGAGCCTCAGTTTGTTTCCTTCCTTTGTTTCCTGCAATCTCTTCATTCCATTTTGTTATTTCATAATCTTATCTTTGTTTTGGGCTTTTATTTTTACCAAATTTACATCCTTAAGCTATTTTGTAGCTTAAAGCAACTGGGAGAAATTTCTTCCTGTTCATTAAAGCAGGTATTCTCTTAGGCCGGGAACTAGCATAGCACATTCCTTTTTTTCTTTTTCACAGACATGTTTGATTGCCATGCTCTTTCTTTTCATCTTGCTCATGCTTTTGTTATATGATATTCTATTTGCTCAAATTAATATAATATGGGTAATTTCTAGAATTTCTCCCCACTTTATTTGAGACCAGTTTCACTTTCTCTTTAAGCCAGTTTGACAGCTGGGTATTCAATATTTTATTTTTCTGGAGCCATTGAAAATCGGGGATGGGTTGGGTTAAAAGGTACTTATGTGAGTGTTTGTATGCATGTGTGTAAAATAAGAGCTCAGCTGAGGCAATATGTAGGCTTTTAAAAAATATCTTAGTTCACGAGTTAGGGGTTTACCTCCTTACTTTTTTGGGAGTGGGGTGGGGTGGGGTGCATGGTCTAGGAATTGAACCCAGGTCTCCCACATAGAAGGTGAGCATTCTACCACTGAACCACCTGTGCACCTCCTCCTTATTTACTTTTTAGTTTTATGATTAATAAATTGTCTTTTTTATTTAAACTTGTAAAAAATATTTTGGTTCAGCTCCCTGTTCTAACATATATTATCTATACCAAGGCTTCCTCCACTTACTCAGGGAGATATATTTTATTCCCATGGGATGATATCCTCGGCCTTCAGATCATTTCTCAATTCAATATATAGACTTAGAGCGTTTATTTCTACTACTGCAAGAGCTCTGTGGTTGCATTATCTATTTACATACATGTTCTCCTCGTAGTCTTTTCTACTATTTCTCAGTCAGAAGGAGGAAAAGATAAAGATAACCACTTAGTGTGCATCCTCCAGGTTTGAGATTACTGGGGAGATTTCTCAGGGTTTTGCCCAAATGACTTCCTGCCTGTGGATGAGGAGTGGGGTATGAGGGCCAAGGTAGAGCCTGATGGTGCTGCTGTGCCTGGCTGCTTCATTCCAGAATCAGGTTGAAAACCATCAGATTTTCAAGTTTATGGCATTAGGTTATATTCCTTCTCTGTTTTCCTGCTGTAGGTAAATTTTTAAAATATTTTCTCTTTCTCTTCAGCCTTTTCTCATTTTGTATTATTGGTCAGTGATAACATCACTCTTCCTATATTCAAGGTCAAAAATCTTTCTGGTATCTCTGACTGCTTTTCATTTCCTGAATTCAATGCGCTACAAAGATGTATTCTTGAATTCTGCTTCAGGAAATATGGCAGACCAGATTTTCTTTAAAAAAAAAATCATGTTACAAATGACATAGAAATGCTAGGTTAAATACAATAAGCACCTTTCAGATGGAAACAATCCAAGTGCCAATCAACAAACAAGAGGATAAACAAAATGTGGTATGCACAAAACATCGAATATTATGCAGCATGAAATGAGGTCCTGAAGCATATAACAATGTGGATGAATCCTGAGGATATAATACTGAGTGAAATAAATCAGACACAAAAGGACAGATACTGTATAATTTCACTATTATGACTCTGATAAAGGTAATCTCATAGGCCGCACTGTAGAAAATAGCAAATTTAGAGGTATACAAAAGCTAGAGATGGTGGAAAGGCTATCCAATGAGTGTGAATTAAATGCAAGGGAAGAGATAGAAGTGATGGTAACTAATTAGTGTGGTTATAAGAAACATTACCTCTCCAGTATTCTAGAGCAGCTAGAAGTAAAAACCTAAAATTGTGAAACTGCAACCCACGTCAAAGTCTGAAATATGTTCTACAACTAACGGTGGTGCTGTGCTTGGAAATGTATAGCTTTTTTGTATATATGTTATTGTTCACAAAAAATGAAGGGGAAAGAAGTCAACTGGGATGATAAAAAAGTATATAAGCCTTCTAGCCCCCTATATTCTGGAGCAGCTAGAAGGAAAAATATGAGAGGATCGCATGTTAGCCCATGACAAACTCTGGGATCTATCCCGTAACCACTTTTTGAAGAGTGCTTTGAAAACTATTGCTTTTTTATTTCTTTGCTTTGTATATATGTTATACTATACAATAAAAATAAGTTTAAAAAAAGCATATAGATGAAAAAAAGAAACATTACCATATTGAAGGTGAATATGATTGAAAGGGGATCTATAGTGCCATATATCCCACTAATTAAATCTGCAATTATAAATAAGTTCTCACACGAACTATTTCAAAGGTTCAACAGCGGACAAAGAGTCAATAGTAGATGAATATAGAGGGAAACTAAAAATGCATGCTGCAGCCAATAGTTAACAAGAAGACACCAACAGTACCACAGCACTACCGGGGGCAACTGGGGCGGGGGGGAGGGACAAATGATAAGGGGTAGTATTGATTTGATAGATAGTGACACCCTGTTTGTCAGTCCTTTGTCATTACGGACCAATGAAAACTGTCTAAAATTGAGAGTCTGCTGATTGTACAACCAAGTGAGGATACTATAAGACATGGTTTATTTTGGACATTATCCCTGATGCCCAACAGATGGAGGGGGCCGAAGGAACAATGACTGAGAAGCAAAACAGTGAAATGTGAAACATTTATATTATGGAATACAATGCAGCTACAAAAAGGATATTGAAACAACAACAAAGTGAATAAACCTTGGAGACAATGTGTTGTGCAAAAGAGGCCAGAAACTAGAGAACAAATATGCTAAAGTCTCTTTCAGAAAAACATAAGAAAATTGGAGCCTAGATTGCAAGCCCTTATTGCAGCTGCGCTTAGTCTGAAGTGGTAAATGTAGCTCTAGATTCTGAGACACTGAGCTATATGTGTATCAGCTGGTATTTCCCTGAAACCTTGAGTAACTCTGTGACACCTAAGACCCAGAAATGGAGTGCTGCAGCCCTGAATGTTATTATAGCTATATAATATATAGAGAGAGAAACTGAAAAAGAGATCAGGCCTCATTAGAGTTAAAAACTAAGCCAAGCTGGCTGGGTCAAAGGTAAATCAGAATACAGGGTAGAAGAGGATAGTGTATGTACTCTAGATCCTCATCTACCATATGAGACCAAAGGCAGAGAGGTTTATTATGTTGTGCTGGTTTGAAAGGAAGGATGCCCCCTAAGAAAAGTCATGTTTTAATATAAATCCCATTTCATAAAGGTAGAATAATCTCTATTCAATACTGTATATTTGAAACTGTAATGAGATCATCTCCCTGGTTGATGTGATTTAGTTAAGAGTGGTTGTTAAACTGGATTAGGGGATGACATGTCTCCACCCATTTGAGTGGGTCTTGATTAGTTTCTGAAGTCCTATAAAAGAGGAAACATTTTGGAGAATGAGAGATTCAGAGAGATTCAGAGAGAGCAACACTACAAAGCACAGAGTCCACCAGCCAGCGACCTTTGGAGATGAAGAAGGAAGACACCTCCCGGGGAGCTTCATGAAATAGGAAGCCAGGAGAGAAAGCTAGCAGATGATGCCATGTTCACCATGTGCCCTTCCAGCTGAGAGAGAAACCCTGACTGTGTTCACCATGTGCCTTCTCACTTGAGAGAGAAACCCTGAACTATATCAGCCTTCTTGAACCAAGGTATCTTTCCCTGGATGGATGTCTTAGATTGGACATTTCTTTAGACTTGTTGTAATTGGGACATTTTCTCGGCCTTAGAACTGTAAACTTGCAACTTATTAAATTCCCCTTGTTAAAAGCCGTTCCATTTCCGGTATATTGCATTCCGGCAGCTAGCAAACTAGAACATATGTCTAGAATGCAAATTTTCTGTAACATATAATCTAAATCAATCTGTCTGGTAACTCATTTAAACAACCCAAACTCCTGGAGTCCAGAATGGAAATGAGACCTTGTAATTCTAGACAGCTTAATATAATATCAGGATATGTCTCATACTATGATAAACTGTTCATTAAAAAGAAGTGGTATCCCCCCTATGTGGGACATGACATTCAGGGGTGAAAGACTACCTGGCAGCATGGGAGATGACTTCCAGGGATGAATCTGGCCCTGGCACCACGGGATCAACAATTCTATCTTGACCAAAAGGGAGAAAAGAAGTGTAACTAATAAAGTATCAGTGGCTGAGAGAGTTCAAAAAGAACGAGAGGCTATTCTGGAGGTCGCTTTTATGCAAGCTTCAGTTAGACATTGCTACCTATCATAACTTGCCAAACCCCAACCGAAACCATTCCAGCCAATCCTAAAGAACACTAAGGGAAATACATAAGATTCTACAAAGTTTCCATGTACTAGAGTAACTTTCCAAAAAGCTATAACCTCCAAATGGTCCCTGGACCAGGTAAGTCCTGAAACCTAGAGGGCCCAACTCTCCAGAACATCAGCTAGTTCCATCTCCCTACGCCGTATTATTGACAGACCCTTCCAACATGAAAAAGCTAGAATGGCCACAGCCCAAATAACCCTAAAGAGTGGGACAGCAAGATCAAAGGTGATGGTGGAATCATACAGAGAAGGTAGGGTTTAAACAAATGAATATGATTACTGAATTACTGACATTTCTTCTGATCCCCAGGATCTTGGAGGAGCCAGAAGTAAAAGCCTGAAATTGTGGAATTGTAAGCCATACCAAACTCTGAAACCTGTTCTATAACTAATTGTGCTGAGCTTTGAAATTTATTGTTTTGTATATACATTATTTTTCACAAACAAGAAAAAAATTGTGATGATAAAAAAATATTTATTCTTTCTAGACTCCTATATTCTGGAGCAGCTACAAGGAAAAGTCTGAAATGATGTATGGTAGCCGATGACAAACTCTGGGATCTGTCCTGTACTTGCTGAAGAGTGCTTCGAAAAGTATTGTTTTTTCTTTTTTTGCTTTGTACATGTTATATTATACAATAAAAAGAAGTAAAAAAAAAAAAGTAGCAGTAGAGTCCCTTGAGGGTCTAAAGGAAAAAATATATATATACATATATACATATATGTATATGCATATGGAACTATTAAACTTTCCCACGTGGGAAACCCTAGGTACCCTTCTTAACCATTGGGGACTTGCAGAAAAACAGGCCAAGCCCTTGATTTGGGGCTTGCCCTTATGAAACTTGTTTCTGGAGGGGAGAAGCTAAGACTACTCATAATGAGGCCTAAGAATTGCTTCCAGGAAATCTCTTTTGTTACTTAGATGTGGTCTCTCTCTCTCAACCCAATTCTGCAAAGGAAAATCATTACCCTCCCTCCCCTCTATGTAGGACACGACATTCAAGGGTGAAAATCTCCCTGACACCGTGGGGCCTGACTCCCAGGGATGAGTCTGGCCCTGGCACCATGGGATTGACAAAGTATTCTAGACCAAAAGCAGGATAATTGTAATAAAACAAGGCATCAGTGGCCAAGAGAGATCAAATGGAGTCAAGAGGCTATTCTGGAGGCTACCCTTATGCAACTTTCAGTTAGACAGTGCTAATTGCCATGCTTTGCTAAACACCAACCAACATCACTCCTGTCGACTCTTAAAAACACCTAGGGCTTGGGGCGGTACAATGGTGGCTCAGTGGCAGAATTCTCGTCTGCCATGCTGGAGATCCAGGTTCAAACTCTGGTGCCTGTCCATGTTATATAAGAAAAAAAGAAAAACATCTAGGGCTTAAACTGTGACTCTATAAAAGTTTCATGTACTAAATTTGTTTTCTTGAAACCTATAATTCCTGGAGGGTTTCTAGGTCAGATTAATCCTGAAATCCAGAGGGATCAGCCACTCTAAGATTATTAATTAATTACATCCCCCTATCTTTTAGTGTTGACACTCCTTCTCAACATGAAAAAGTCAGAAGGAACATTGTCCAAAGATCCCTATAGATTGGGAGAAGGAGCAAAGGAGGAGGAGGTATAACAAAGAACACAGGATTTAACAAATAAGTCTAACTGCTGAAGCACTATACTAATATTTATTCTAGCCTCCAGTGTTGTGAAGCAGCTAGAAGGAAAAATCTGAGATGGATGAATAGTAGCCCATGACAAACTCTGTGATCTGTTCTGTAACTACTTATTGAAGTATACTTTGAAAATTATTGTTTTCTTTCCTTGCTTTGTATATATCCTATATTTTACAATTAAAAATGTTAATAAAACACAACAAGCAACTTTCAAATACATAGTCAGTTTTGCAAGAAAGTAAGAAAATTCCTTAGGGATTATAATCAAAGAGGGTACAGAAAACCAAAGTGATAAGCAAGAACTGATGTTCGGGCTTCTCTGAGGGTATGTGCCAATAGGAGACAATGGAGTGTTTTTATAGATATATACATACATATATATATATTTTACTGTGAAATATATATGCAAAAAAGCAATAAATTTCAAAGTACATTTTAACAAGCAGTTATAGAACAAATTTCAAAGTACAGTAACGGTTACTGTTCCACAATTTTTCTAAAAAGAAATATCAATATAATGATTCAGTAGTCATACTCATGTGTTAAATCCTATCATCTCTGTTACAACTCATTTGTTCTTTCTCCCATTCTTTATGGATATTTGGATGACGATCATTCTAACTTCTTCACTGAAAAGGGGTGTTGACATTATGGTGTAGGGGAATGCAACTTGATTGATGTTCTTGGGGAGAAAGGTATCTCTGGGTTTCAGGGCTTATCTAGCCTAGAAACAACCTGGAAGTTGAAATTTTCTGAAAAACAAACTTAGTGAACTTTATAGAGTCTCAGACAGAGCCCTGGGTATTCTTTAGGGTTTTCAGGAATACTGTTTGTTGGGGGTTAGCGTACTGTGGCAATTAGCAATATCTAGCTGAAGCCTGCATAAGAGTAACCTCCAGAATAGCCTCTTAACTCTATTTAAAATCTAAGTCTTAGTTATTGAAACCTAATTTTGTGACATTTCTTTTCCTCCTTTTGGTCAAGAAGGCATTGTGAATCCCATGATGCCAGAGTCAGACTCATCCCTGGGAGTCATGTTCCACATTGCTAGGAAGATTTATACCCCTGGAAGGCATGTCCCACATAGAGGGGAGGATAATGAGTTTATCAGCACAACTGGGCTTAGAGAGAGAGAAGCCACATCTGAGCAACAAAAGAGGTTCTGTGGAAGTGACTTGGGCATAATTACAGGTAGGCTTAGATTCCCCATTATGTAAGTTTCATAAGAGCAAGCCTCAAAATTGAGGACTTGGCCTATTAACATTGGAATTTGGGGTGGCCGGGAGGTGGTGGGGTGGGGTTAAAAGCCGCAAAGGTTCAGATGACAAGGCCAAGGGTCCATACAAGATGAGAATTTGTAAAGAAGCCCCCCTGTATTACTGCTGTAATTCTCAAGGATGATAAACTAAAGCTAAATGAAATGAAAGACAATGAAAAACTCCAACTACTTACCCAGAAAGATCTCTTGTCTCTCTTGGCTCCATTCTAGGTGGGTTTTGGGTCCTCCCCTGATCACAGCGCTGCCCCAACACAACAACATGGGTGTGGGATTTGAAGGTATAGTATCTTTATGGACTGGAAGATATTCCTAGCTGAGAAACTACTTCAAAGTGGTTCTGGATTAGTAATACCTTGGGGCTCTGGCAGAAGTAAACATATCAGGGATGGCACTAGAAATAAAGCAGAACACTATATTCCAACTATTTCAAATCTCGTTGCTTGGAATTTGGAAAACCATGTGAAGTTATGACTGCTATTTCTTAAAAAGAGGGTATGAAAAAAGGAAAATAAAACAAAATAATAGTTTGAGAATATGTAAAGAAGATCTGGTATAACAATTTATATTAGAAATTTTTACCTTAAAAAGATAGCAGTTGAGAAGGGATGGAATTGTGGTCTATAAAGTCAAGAACGAACATAAATACGTTCATACACAGAAAGGCAAAAGAGGTCAATTTAATTCAGAAGTCAGAAAGAGGATAACACCTTAGGAAAAATGGTTATTCAGTACCTCAAGGCAGTTTTTTTCTATGTTTGATCTTAAGACTATCTATCATAAATTTTAGAAGGGTTTGTTAAAAAATGCAGATTTCGGCAGTTCCGGGTCAAGATGGCGGCTTAACAATGGCAACATTTCAGTTCATCCTCCAGAACAACTACTAAATAACCAGAAACAGTACAGAACAGTGTACTGGGGCCACGTCAGTGACCGGACACACAGCATACCCCAGTCTGGACCAGCTGGACTGGATGCGAGCACCCCCCAGAACCATGAGTTCCCTTAGCTGCGGCAGCTGGCGCCACTTCCCCACAGGCCGCTTCCCAAGGGGAAAGGAATGGACTTTACCAGCAGCAGGGACTGGGCAAAATCAAACGCCAATTGTGGAACTAATTAACAAATTCTGACTACTAAAAATAGACCCCCAGCTTAGGTGAACCTGATCAAAGCGGAGGTTGCTCATTTTTGCCCCGGCTCCAAGGGGGCAGGACTGACAGAAAAAGGGGGGGAAAAAAAGAAGGAAACAGAGGTTTTTGTGGCTGTATATCTACAAAGGCTTGACTGCCTCTGGATACAGCAGCAGGACTTTTCAGGCTGCAACTGCCCCAGGCATAGGCAGAAGTGAACTCTTTTGGTGGCTTATCTGGAGCCTGTGCCTTTCCCAGGGCAGGGGTGAAGCCCCACCCAGGTGGAATCCCTCCATCAAGGAATTCAAACACCAGGGCTTGGTAATTTGAAGCCATTAAAACCAGCCTACAACCTCTCCTCTGTCTCCACCATGCCCCCAGCAGGGGGAGTCTGCCAAAGTTAAAGGTACCGCATCATCTTAAGCTGGTGGGACCTGCAGTCAGACAAGCACCACATACTGGGCAGGATAAGAAAAACAGAGTCCAGAGACTTCACAGGAAAGTCTTTCAACCTGCTGGGTCTCACCCTCGGGGAAAACCAACGCAGGTTACTCTTTCCTCCTGATAGGAGGCCAGTTTGGTCTGGGAAAATCTGGCTGGGGTCTATAATATTTAAGTAGACCCTCCTAAGTGTGTGTGTGTGTGGGGGGGAAGGCACCACACAAGCAGGGCAAGAAACAAGAAAACAAGAACTGAAAAATTCTCCTCTGTTAAACAAAACTTAAGCTAAAGGTCCAGATAAAGCTGAACGGAATATCAAAGAACAGAAAGACAACAAATTCATCCAGCAAGAAAACCCTAGATAAAAGAAGTGAAAGCAATCTCCAGAATAAACTAATTAAGGTAATTAAATGCCTAGACGCCAGCAAAAAATAACAAATCACACTAAGAAAATTGAAGATATGGCCCAATCAAAAGAATAAACTAACAATTCAAATGACATACAGGAGCTGAAACAATTAATTCAGAATATATGAACAGACATGGAAAACCTCATCAAAAACTAAATCAATGAATTGAGGGAGGATATAAAGAAGGCAAGGAAAGAACAAAAAGAAGAAACTGAAAGTCTGAAAAAACAAATCACAGAACTTATGGGAATGAAAGACACAGTAGAAGAGATTAAAAAAACAATGGAAACCTACAATGGTAAGATTTCGAGAGACAGAACATAGGATTTCTAAACTGGAGGACGGAACATCTGAAATCCAACAAGAAACAGAAACTATAGGGAAAAAAATGGAAAAATATGAGCAGGGACTCAGGGAATTGAAAGACAATATGAAGCGCATGAATATACGTGTTGTGGGTGTCCCAGAAGGAGAAGAGAAGGAAAAAGGAGGAGAAAAACTAATGGAGGAAATTATCACTGAAAATTTCCCAACTCTTATGAAAGACTCAAAATTACAGACCCAAGAAGTGCAGCGTACCCCAAAGAGAATAGGTCCAAATAGACATACTCCAAGACATTTACTAATCAGAATGTCAGAGGTCAAAGAGAAAGAGAGAATCTTGAAAGCAACAAGAGAAAAGCAATCCATTACATACAAGGGAAGCCCAATAAGACTATGCGCAGATCTCTCAGCAGAAACCATGGAGGCGAGAAGACAGTGGGATAATATATTTAAATTATTAAAAGAGAAAAACTGCCAATCAAGAATTCTATATCCAGTAAAATTGTCCTTCAAAAATGAGGGAGAAATTAAAACATTTTCAGACAAAAAGTCACTGAGAGAATTTGTGACCAAGAGACCACCTCTGCAAGAAATACTAAAGGGAACACTAGAGACAGATACAAAGACAGAAGAGAGAGCTGTGGAGAAGAGTGTAGAAAGGAAGACTATGAGTAAAGGTAAAAAGAAGGAAAATTAGATATTACATATAAAATCCAGAAGGCAAATAGTAGAAGAAAGTACTACCCATGCAGTAATAACACTGAATGTTAATGGATTAAACTCTCCAATCAAAAGACATAGTCTGGCAGAACGGATTAAAAAACAGGACCCATCTATATGCTGTCTCTACTCAAAGGACATGAGGGCAAGGACACAAATGGACATTTACACACCAATGTTTATAGCAGCATTATTAACAATTACCAAGAGATGGAAACAGCCAAAATGTCCATCAACAGACAGTTGGCTAAACAAACTGTGACATTTACATAAGATGGAATATTATGCAGCTGTAAGACAGAATAAAGTTATGAAGTATGTAACAACATGAATGGACCTTAACGACATTATGCTGAGTGAGATTAGCCAGAAACAAAAGGACAAATACTATATGGTCTCACTGATATGAACCGACATTAGTGAATAAACTTGGAATATTTCCTTGGTAACAGAGACCATCAGGAGACAGAAATAGGGTAAGATATTGGGTAATTGGAGCTGAAGGGATACAGATTGTGCAACAGGACTGAATATAAAAACTCAGAAATGAACAGCACAATATAACCTAACTGTAATACGATTATGTTAAAACACTGAATGAAGCTGCATATGAGAATGATAGAGGGAGGAGGGCTGGGGCATAAATGAAATCACAAAGAAAGATAGATGATAAAGATTGAGATGGTATAATCTAGAAATGCCTAGAGTGTATAGTGATAATGACTAAATGTACAAATTTAAGAAATGTTTTTGCATGAGGAAGAACAAAAGAATGTCATTACTGCAGTGTGTGGAAAATAGATGGTACTTAATAGTTTAAAATTTCAACTAATGTGTGAGACTAAAGCAAAAAATGTTTATTTGGTACAAATCTAAATTTTGACTAGTGCATCTCCTAATATAACTTATGTAGATAGTTGATTGAACACCTTAAGGACATGGAACTTTGTATAGTACATGAGATTTTGTTGGTTTGTCCAGGTGATGCCCTGATGAATCCCAGAGTGATTTGATCAGTGAGTGGAAAAGTATTTGCAAAGTCCCCTTTGGGGAATGGTGAGAACGGGGGAAAACTCAACTTCCCCAAGTTGAATTCTTGATATTCTCACAAGCAGTGTGGACAACTAAAGCTATACGCTGAGCCCCCAGTCTTGGGGTTTGTTCATATGAAACTTAACCCCAAAGGGGTAGGTCAAGCCTACTTAAAATTAAGCCTAAGGGTCACCCCCAAGAGAACCTCTTTTGTTGCTCAGATGTGGCCTCTCTCTCCAGCCAACACAGTAAGCAGACTTACCACCCTTCCCATCTACGTGGGACATGACTCCCAGGGGTATGGATCTTCCTGGCAGCGTGAGACAGAAATCCCAGAATGAGCTGAGATTCAGTAGCAAAGGATTGAGAAAAACTCTAGAATGAGCTGAGACCCAGCATCAAGGGATTGAGAAAATCTTCTCGACCAAAAGGGGGAAGAGGGAAATGAGACAAAGTGTTAATGGCTGAGAGATTCCAAACAGAGTTAAGAGGTTATCCTGTAGGTTATTCTTACGCATCAAGTAGGTATCATCTTGTTATTCAAGATGTAATGGAGAGGCTGAAGGGAACTGCCTGAAAATGTAGAGCTGTGTTCCAGTAACCATGTTTCTTGATGATGATTGTATAATGATATAGCTTTCACAATGTGATTGTGAAAACCTTGTTCTGATGCTCCTTTTATCTACCTTGTCAACAGA
This sequence comes from Tamandua tetradactyla, assembly GCF_023851605.1. Lineage (NCBI taxonomy): Eukaryota > Metazoa > Chordata > Mammalia > Pilosa > Myrmecophagidae > Tamandua > Tamandua tetradactyla. Next base: position 8,429,204 of record NC_135329.1, read on the forward strand.
TGAGAGGAACATATGGAATAAAAATAAATAATAGGGGGAACAAATGTTAAAACAGATTTAGTTTAGAGAGAAAAAATAAAACTATACCACACATGCAGCTTCATTCAATGTTTTAACATAATTACATTACAATTAGGTAATATTGTTATGTAATTATGTTAAAACATTGAATGACACTGCATGTGAGGTAGTTTTTTTTTCTATTATCGTTTTATTTCTTTCTGTTGTCTTTTTATTTCTTTTTATAAATCGATGCAAATGTACTAAGAAATGATGAATATGCAACTATGTGATGATATTAAGAATTACTGATTGTATATGTAGAATGGAATGAGTTCTAAACGTTTTGTTAATTTTTTTTAATTAATAAAAAAAGTAAAAAAAAAAAGATTTAGTTTGAAATGCTAGTGATCAATGAAAGGGATCAGTAAGGGGTATGGCATGTAAAACTTTTTTTCTTTGTTAGTTATATTTTTCTGTTATCTTTTTCTGAATTGATGCTAATGTTCTGGGAAATGATCATGATGATGAATATGCAACTATGTGATGATATTGTGAATTGCTGAGTGTATGTGTTGGGAATGTTTGTGTTTCTTGTAATTTTTTTTTAATTAATAAAAAAATTTTTTTAAATGCAGATTTCTCTGCCTCATCCCAAACCCAGTGAACCAAAAGTTCGGGGGGAAGGGTGGTGGCTAGGAATTTGCATGTTTACAAACTCTGCAAGTAATTTATATGGAGCTTCATCATATTGAAATCAGAGAAGAGAGAATGGACATCATTCCTCTTTCTTCTCCCAGTTGTGATTCAAATGGGTCCTGCCATCTTTTTATTGATCTCATTGTGATCAGCTGGGGAATGACATCTGTCCTCTTCTGGGCCAACCAAAGCCATCCCTGAGATTCTTAAACTTGGGACCAGAGTTTTAGTCCCTGTCTAGAAGTAAAGTTACAAATATGAACCTGAATGTTGCTGACAGCTGTGTAGAGAAAGCCTACTTAAAGAGACTGAAGCCAGTAGCTAGAGAAAGACATGGAGTGAAAATGACTTGGCTATATTATTCTGTTCCTGGTTCCCACCATCTCTGAGGTCCAGCTGCATCCTTGATGTTGGATTGTGTGAACTGATTGCTATCTTTTTTTTTTTAACTTGGTCTGAGTTGGGTTTCTATGAGTTTAATCTTTCTGATTTACCATGGGATAACCATCTTTTCCCAAAAAGTTGCAGCCAGAACAAGAGCAGTCTGTTGAATAAGCCACTAGTCTATGGCATGATACGGTATTTTTGTTCTTTAGGCTGCTCAAAGCAGATACAATGAAATGGGTTGGTTTAAACAACCCAGTTAATGGGACTTGATTAGCTTACAGTTTTTAGGCCAAGAAAATGTCCAAATCAAGATATCATCAAAGTGATGCTTTCTTCCTGAAGATTGGCTGCCAGCAACCCCTGGCTCCTGCCATTTGGCAAGACAACAGGAGGGCACTGCTGGTCTCTCCCTTTTCTTCCAGGTTTCCTGGCTTTCAGCATCTTGCTTCTGTGGCTTTTTTTCTCTGACTGAATTTCACTGTCTTAAAAGAACCCCACAGGAGGATTAAGCCCTATTCAGATTGAGGTGGGTCACATCTTAACTGATAGATCCTGAGGTACATACAGTTTCAAATCACCACGTACTGTAATTTCAATTTCATGGATAAGTCAACTAGCCAATTATATGGATTCAAAACAAAACTACCTTAAATAGGATGCCCTACCATAAACTGATAAAATCCTGTGTCCTGAGGTAGAAAAGGTTAAGAGAAAACAAGAAAGAAGAAAATACAAATTTTAGATGAAGAACTTCATATATTTCTAAGCAAGAGCTAGTTTTCCTTCTTAAAGAAAAGTTGCAGAAATACTCCCTGCTGCTATCAAATGAAAAGTCATGATACAGCAGCACTGCAGAGAACTTTTACTTGAGTTTTATGTATACTCAAGTAAGCTGAGTCTTTTTAAGTACAGTCATGAACGGTACATCTGATCTTGACTCTGTCCTTCACATATCTGACACTGTCTATTCATACACCCCACCTTTTTAATCTACCTTCTTAAATCTTACCCTCGTACACTGTAAGGATCCAGGGCATGGGCCCCACCCCCCTCCTCCATTTTGAGAGTGTCACACTGCTGCCTACATGACCAGGATAGATGTGAAAGTCAAAGAATATAAACCCCCCCCTCACTCCCCAATAACCAAATCTACAAGAGTCTGTTGAAACCCCGTTATAACAAAATCTTGCAAGACCGTTAAACTTTATAAGCTATTCCTTGAGCATGCCTCTCTCTTTTCTACTCTTGGCTTTGGGCAGAGTGCAGACTTTCATCTCCCAACTGACCGCCATTGGGAAAATCTTCCTCCTATCTATCTGTAAGCCTATAATTAAACTCATGGGTAACCTGTTTAGCATATTTGGGGTTGTGCTGGGCTGGAACATAACCTAATCTTGCAAACCTCCCCCATAGATACCTATGTTATCTAACAATAATTGAGTATCTACACGTGCAAGTACTGTGCTAGACAGTTGAAGATTTATGCTTAAAGCTCCTTCTTTGAGAAGCTTATAATTTAGTAGTAGATGCTAAGCATACACAATTTTGCAACACGATTTATAACATAGAGAGAAATATGGTCATTTGTAACCATGGTCATTTGTAACCAAAAAGAGTCCTGACTGATAAAGGGGGTGTTCAGAGGGCCATATGGGAAAAGTATTTACATCTTGAAGAACTGACAGGTGGAGATATAAGGAGAAAGGACATTCCAGGCAGACAGAATGAATAATGGCACCAAGAGACAGCATGAAGGGAGAAGTTCAGTGTGGATGGAGAGTAAAGGGTGTAAAGATACATATAACAAAGAAGAGGGAAGGGCAGGTTGTGGCCACAGCAGAGAGGGCCTGAAATTCCACTTACGATGTATGTGAACTACCTCAATTTCATTCTTTGGCAGTGGTATTTCTTGCTAGCTTAACCTTACCTCCCCAAGCTCAACATACTCTTCTGTGTGTGGTCATGTATCTATGCCAATACATTACATATAATGCAAAATTTGCCGTTTTAATCAAATTCAGTGGCATTAATTTCATTTACAATGTTGTGCTACCATCACCACTATCTATTATCAAAACGTTATCACCCCAAACAGAAACTCTGTAACCATTAAGCAATAACTCCCCATTTCCTCTGCCCCCAGACCCTGGTAAATCTCCAAACTAATCTAATTTACTTATTCTAGATATTTTTTGTGTGGAATCACATAATATTTGTCCTCTGTGTTTGGCTTATTTCATTTAGCATAATGTTTTCAAGGTTCACCCATGTTGTTCCTTGTATCAGAACTTTACTCCTTTTTATGGTGTAATAATATTCCATTGTGTGTGTGTGTGTGTGTGTGTGTGTGAGTGTGTGTGTATGTGTGTGTATACACCACCTGTTGTTTCTCCTTTCACCTGGTGATGGACACTGGATTGTTTCCACCTTTTGGCAATCGTGAATAATGCAGCTATAAACATCAAGTATCTGCTCGAATCTCTGCTTTCAGTTCTCTTGGGTATATACCTAGGAGTGGAATTGCGGGTCATATGGTAATTCTATGTTTAACTTTTTGAGGAATGCCAAATTGTTTTCCAAAGTGGCAGCACCATTTTACTTTTCCACCTGCAATACACAACCGTTCTAATTTTTCTACATACTTACCAGCACTTGATATTTTCCATTTTAAAAATAGTAGCCATTCTAGTGGGGTGTGAAGGGGTATCTCAATATGCTTTTGATTTGCATTTCCCTAATGACTAAAGATGTCAAGCGAACTTCTATGTATTTATTGGCCACTTGTTACCTTATTTAGAGAAATATCTATTCAAATCTTCTGCCTATTTTTAAATTGGGTTGTTTGCCCCTCTGTTGTTAAGCTGCAGAGTTCTTTATATATTCTGGATATTAAAATCTTTTAAGATATATGATCTCTAAATATCTTCTTTCATTCTGTAGGTTGCTGCAATGGTCAGGTTCACATGTCAACTTGACCAAGTGGTGGGGCCCAGTTGTCTGGTTGGGCAAGTGCTAGCCTGTGTGTTGCTGTGGGGACATTTCATGGACTTAAATCACGACCATGTTGGCTGCATCCACAGCTGACTACATTTACAATCAGCTAACAGGAGTGTCTTCTGCAATGAGTGATGCTTATCTAACCACCAAAAGACTTTTAAGGAGGATTCAGAAGAGACAACCACTCTTCCTGCTTCAGTCAGCCAGCCTCTCCGGAGAGTTCTTTGAGGACCTTCACTGGAGCAGCCAGCTCGTGGCCTGCCCTAGACCTTGGACTCTTACATCCCCATGGCTACATGACACACTTTTATAAATTTTATATTTATAAATATCTCCTACTGATTCTGTCTCTCTACAGACCCTTAGCTAATATAGTTGTCTTTTCAATTTCTTAATAACACCCTTTGATGCATGAAAGTTTTTAACTTTGATAAAGCTCAAATTATTTATTTTTTTCTTTTGTTGCTGATGTTTTTGGTGTCATATGTAAAAATTGATTGCCAAATCCAAGGTCATGAAGATTTGCCACTGGGTTTTCTTCTAAGTGTTTTACAGTTTAGGCTCTTATATTGAGGTCATTAATCCATTTTGAGTTAATTTTTTTTTTAGTTAATTTTTATATAGTGTGAGGTAGAGGTCCAGTTTTATTCTTCTGCATGTGGATATCAGGTTTTCTCAACTCCATTTGTTGAGAAGACTATTTTTTTCCCATTGTCTGACCTTGGCATTCTTTTCAAAAATTAACTGGCCATAGATGTGAGGATTTATCTCTGGACTCTCAGTTCGATTCCATTAGTCTATATGTCTATCCTTATATCAGTACCACACTGATGTGACTACTGTAACTTCGTAGTAAATTCTGAAATCAGGAAGTGTGAGTTCTTCAACTTTGTTCTTCTTTTTCAAAACTACTTTGCCTATTTGGGGCCCTTTGCAATTCCATATGAATTTGATGATTGGCTTTTCCATTTCTGCAAAAAAAAAAAGCTACTGGAACTTTGATCTGGATTATCCTACTCACGATTTGCCTCCAAATTTACCTTTCCCAAACCATTTTTGCTGGATTCTAAAAGGCTACAAAAATCATAAATCATAAGAGAAGTCTTCTGGTAGAAAATTTTCCACAGACTAAGCTTTTTTAGGAGAATATTTCAAAATGCTCTAAAAACACACCTGCGAATAACTCCACAGATACAGAAACATATTTATTTAAAAGTTAGGCTTTGTATTGCCATGCTGATCGTTTGTACCTTCAGAATTAACACAGGGTCTGAAAAATGGAATGCGCTCAATAACTTTACTAGATGAATGAATGAGATGATCACAACATATCTGTAAATGGCTCTTACTTCTCTTTTCCAATTTATTTTCAAGGCCTCTTATTTCAAGATTCCCTTCATAAGTGTATAGATGCAAATTTTAGAAACGGCTCTGAATTTCTGTGTAATTTATAAACCCAGAGAAACAATATACTCACTTTGTGACTCCATAGTCAATTCCAATTGTCGCAAGATACTTAGATACAAATCTTTTCTCACAGTACCGCTTTATAATACAGCTCTAAAAAAATAAAAACACAGGCATTTAGTAAATATACACTATAACATATACTAAAGAAGAACGTTTTTTCATTTATCACTGTGAAGAAGAAAGCATTTTCAAAAGTCAAAACTCTAAAATAACTGGAACAAAAGGGAAACAAATTCTAAAAGAGAAGAATTGAAAGAAAAATTATTAAATCTTTCCCTTATTGCCAATTATGGATATATCTTCAGTCTAATTATCAATTCTTGTGCTCTTCTCTTTTGAAGACCTCCCCTGTTCTCCCTTCAACAATACCACCAAATATTTATGCCTGGCCTTGAACTCTTTCCCAAGACTGCATCATCCTTGTTTCCAAATATCTATTACATTTGTTTCTACTTAGATGTCCCACCATCACCTCCAATTCAATATGTCCAGAAAATAACTAATCTTACACATGAAAACTGCTCATCCTTAACTAATCTTACACATAAAAACTGCTCATCCTGCTGATAGCTGGCATCGTAGTTCAGTGATAAGACTTTCATTTTGCCAATCACAGAGGAACAAAATATTGAACTCATGTTTGACTCCAGGTCTTTCTAAATCTTTTGAGAACTTCCTCTGTCTTCCCCTTAATTCTAATTTCCACTGGTACTACTTTGGTTTGATTGGAAATGTTTTATTGGTCTTTCTGTCTCCTTCTCCCAACTTTAACCAAGACTGAACATCACTAATGTTATTTCACTTTCCTAAATCAAAAACCTTCAGTGGCTTCCTAATATGAAGGGTCTGAAATCTAAACTCTTGTCCTCTAATCTAGGACCTCCATAATCTGGCCCTAATCTATCTTCTTTGTCTAAACTCTTCTATATAAACATGCCATTTCTGCAAAACTCACAGGCTGGGACTTCCTGACTTTTGTCATTACTTTCCCCTCTACTTGCAGTGAGCTTTCTTTCTTCTTTCGAAATCTTAGTTATGCCTGAAGGCCCAGCTCAAATTTTGAGCACCCAGTGATCCTGTCTGCATCTGAACTCCTCCAGCACAATATATAAATATACCACTTACATACACTGTTAGTACAGTATTATACAGTATATTATTGCACATTATATATTAGTAGAGTATACTACATATACTATTTATTTGCCATCAGTCATACACTGTCTTGTGCTCTTAGTTATTTCATCACATGTACATATTCACCTTATTTCTTTAGCTAGACAAAATCTACTTGCAGGCAGGCACCAATGTTTTACTTTCTTATATCTTTGGCAGCAACTAGCTCAATGCCATTCACAGACTTGGGCTTTAATAATCACTAAATGAACATAAATAAGCAGTATTAGATTAGGAGAAACATAGGCTGTTTATTATTATGAATTATTATATTATAAATATAGTTTACTTTTTATAAATAACATTATTTTTCTTTATTAGAGAAGCTGTGGGTTTACAGAACACTCAAGCATAAGATATAGGATGCCCAGGTACTACCCTATTATTAACAGTTTGCATTGGTATAGAACATGTTATAAAAATCAATATATAAAATGACTTGTATATGAATAACAATCCTTAGTACTCATGAAATTTGCAATGTAAGTGCTGGTAATGGAGTTTATTCTGCTCAAATCCTCTCCTCATGAGCCTCAATTTAAATTAAATAGACAGGACAGTTAATTTAAAAGGTACTTAACTCATTAAGACTTGAAGGAAGAATTTCTTTGGAGTGGCAAGGGCTAAGAGACTCTACTTTTAAAAACACTTTATAGGTTAAAAGCACTTGACAAATGTTTTCTCTCACAATATTCTTGAAAAACAAATATAGCCCTGTTCAAATTATTCATGAGATTAAGGGACTTGGAAATTCTTTAACTCTAGCATGCTAACTAAATTAAGTGTTTATAGAGATACACATTCAAATGTGTATACACATTTTAAAATACACATTTAAACTTAAAAGGTCTTAATAACCTTTTCCTGTATTAATCTGTTGACAGAACAAATTATGTTGATAGACTTTCTGATATTGAACCATACTTGCATACCTGGAAAAATCATACTTATTAATACTGAATTGTTTTTGATATATTATTGAAATTCATTGACTGAAATTTTATTTAGAAATTTTGCATCTCTGTGCATATGTGAAACTAGCATATAATTTTCTTTTTTGTTACTATATCACATTTTTCTATTTAGGTTCCTAAGAGTTCACATAATGAATTAAGGTGTTACTCATCTTTTTCTGTGACTTGGAAAAGTACTTGAAATTATGTTATTTAAAGCTTAAATAAAGCTCATTCATGAAACCATCTGGTTCTAACCTGTTTTGGATGGTAAATCATTGTTTTTTTCTAATTTCTTCTGATGTGACTAGTCTATTGGGTTTTCTATTTTTTGAGTCCTTATATTTTTATTAAAAAGCCTTCAATTTCATCTACATAACATGCTCCCATAGAAATGAATGTACTATTCTCAGATCATTCTTTTTTATCTCCTGCAGGATGTGATTACGTCTCCTTTTCATGTCAATCTTGTAATTTTTTACCTTCTCTATTTTATTTAAAAGATGTTTCAAGTGCTTATCTTTTTCTATGATCTTTCCAAAGAATTATCTTTTCCTCTTGGTTTGTTTCCTTTTTTTAATTTTTTAAATATTTAGTGTCTTTAATTTTTAAATTTAGATATAATTCACATACCATAAAACATCCTTTAAAGTGTGCAATTCAATGGATTTTAGTATCGTCACAAAGTTGTACAACCATTAAGTTCCCTTTGTTTTTAACTCATGTCCTTTTAAGTTTAAGTTTTGTCTTGAAGGTTTTATCATGGAGTCTTTCCTTTTCCTTACATTCTAGTTACCTTGTCATTTGTTTAGATTTTCACTTTGTACAAGGGCTATTTTTTTAGGGCATTTCTTAAAATCTAACTTTGAAGTTGTTTACTCATATATCATTTTATATTTTTAAAATTCTTTAAAATGGGTATGTACTACTTTTATCACAAGAGTAAAATAACATTTCTAAAGTAACATTTAAACCTTTTATCATCTAGAATTTATTTTTGAGAAAGGAATGCAATAGGAATCCACATTTCCAATTCTCCCAATAGTAGGTAGTTGTTAAACAACAATATTTATTAAATGGTCCCTACTCTCCCATGATTTCACTATATTCACTAAACATTGAATTTCCTTATGTGTTTGGAGTTTCTTTCTGGATTCAATTCCATTCCACTGATGTCTATATATGTATTTCCTTTGCTTTGCCAAAGGGAAAAGTTTAGTAGGTTTAGAATATATTTTAAAGTCTTGTAGAGTTTCTCCTCTCCTTTCTCTTCTTCTTTTTACAATTTATTCGGTTCTTCTCATGTTTATTTTTCCATAAGGACTTTACCAACTTTTTATCATGTTCTGAAAAAAAAATCCCATTGTATTTCACATGGAATTGATATGATTTATAGATTGTCTTAAAAGAACTGACATCTCTACAATATTGAATGATTCTATCTAAGAGGAAATGTATATCTTTACACTTGTTTCAGTAATTTTATGTTGCTTTGCACAGTTTGAAATTTTTCTTCACTTAGGTCCTAAGTTTAAACCTAGGTAATTTATTTTTGGTTATATACATTAAAATCGTTTTTCAATTATAAATGTCAACTGATTATATTTCTTTCCCCAACCAGATATATAGAACATAACAAAATTCTGTATATAAAGTTGACCTGAACCTGCTGTTTCAAAACATGATCCTTTCATACAAACATTTTGACGGGTTAGTTCACAGAATGTCAAAAAGTCTTACTTTAAATTAGAAAAAATACCCAATGCACATGAAATGAATGGTCACCTACTGGAGCTCTAATAGTTCTTAGAGACTGAGTCTTAAGACAGGCTGGGAATTGATACAAGACATCAAGAAGCCATTTCATGTACTGCCACTACAATGTGGCAACTACAATGTGGCAGTGGATCATAATGTTCCCATCATCTGATTCATAACACAGAAATACCAGTGGCATGAAAGGTTAGTTTAGCTGTTTTCTGGGCGAGAATACATTTCCACCCCAGCAAGCTCATCTAATGAGTCCCAAGGCAGCCGAGCTTAAACACAGGTGAATCTCTGCCAAGGACCACAAAAGTTAACTTTTGTGTATTAATTTTGTAACCTAACGCCTCATTGTTTTTTCTCATTGTTTTCAATAGTTTTCTGGGCAATTTTCTTTAGGTTTCTGGTAAACAATTACATAATCAACAAACAATGATATTTTGCCTTTGCAGTTCCAATATTTTATATATTATTTTTTTCTCTTGTCTAACTGCTTTGGCTAATACATCTAGAATAATGTTAAATAAATATGGTGATACTGTACACTTTGGGCTGCTTCTAATGTTGCATCATTAAGGATATTAAAATTATAAAAGTGATACATGTTCACTTAGCCAGTTTAGTACATAACTTTCAAAAGGTGTTTCTTTCCTCTTCTTTTTAATGCCTGGAGCTTAGGTAACATTCGATATACGTTGATTTTCAGTGAATGCTATGTTAATACATACATAAACATATATACAAAAACAGTATAGGATGATGATAAATGGAAAGACTAACACTTTGAAGCATTTCCTATGTGCAGGGCACTGGCCTCAACATTCTCATTAATAGCTCTTTGGGCACTGAGACCTTATCAGCTTTGATTCTGGTAGTGTACAATGGAGGAAAATGTACCACAATAAGAGTCTGAAGACCCAGGTTCTAATCCTGTCTCTTGTCACCGACTTGATGACCTTGGGAGTTTCTTAACCAACCGCTTCCATTATCCAGGAGAGACAACCTGGGAGAAGTGGAGGCTGTCTTAGAACTCACCTGGGAGAAGGCCCCCAACCACCCCACCCAGACTAGAGAGAGTGTATAGTCAATACCCGAGCAGAGGGAGCCAAGGGAACAGCAAGGTGATTAATTCTTCTTCGAAAGGATGGATGTAGTGACACTACAAGAAATAAAATAAAGAACAAGCTCCTCGACATTCACTGCGCTTCCCTGTGAGACACGTCAGCATCACTTATATACTTCTCTACCATGGACATGCAACATGTTGCAAATCACAAATCCTCACATGCACCATAGTAAGCTCCCTTCGGTCCCCAGGCACTGCTGGGTGTAACTAAACTTTCATTTTCCACCTCTAAGTCCCGGACGGGTCATCTGGAATGCAGATACTGCATCTACGCCGACGACCTGGCATGAGGACCTAGGCGCCTCACTCTCTTTGGAACATTCTGGGCTTGAGGTCACATCACCAGACAACTTCTTCCGGAGAGTGACGTCGGTGGAGGAGGGGGGCAACGCAAAGGTCAAAAAGGTCAGGTGGGTTTTCCTCCCAGAGCCGCGCCCTCCAGGAGCAGACCCAGGCCCGCTCAGGGGCGGAGAGGAGGCTGGGCCCCACGCTGTTGAGTGACCGCCCTTCCAGCCAATCGGCACGTCGCCCCGCCGCGCCGCGGTCCCGCCCCTGCCGCGCGGTGTACTCACTTTTCCCACTTCGGCGTTACCCATGGAGATGACTTTGATGCGGAGGGACTTGCTGCTCTCCTTCCGCTTCGGCATGGTAGCCTCCATCGCCCTCGCTATCTCGGGGCCACCGGCCTCCGTCGCTCCTTGTTCACTGAGCGGGCCTGTCCCTTATGCCTCCTCGTCCAATCGCGGACCCGCCGCTCTCGTCACTGCCTCAGCTAAGCGACTCGCCATCCCGCCGCTGCTTGGCAGCGGACGCCGGCGGTTGGGAACGCCGGGAGCCGGGGGAGGGAGAGGAGAGTCTCGCGATGCTACGAGAGGGCGGCGTGACGTCATCGCCAGCCCCCCGGGAGAGGGTTCTAGTTACCTGTTACCCGGGGTCGCGCTAGGGCTCGGGCCGCGTCCCTAGACAGGACGGCGGCTTCGGGGAGTGGCAGGGTTTGTTTCTGTGCCACGGCCGTAGGCATTTGCTGCGTTCAACGCTTAGTGGTGGAAGGTGATTGACTGTTCGGGGCCGAGCCTCGGGGTGGAAGTTTCCAGAATTGTGGGTTTGTTCGAGGCCCTTCCACGCCAAGGTTTCGTAGCAAATATGGTCCGTTTGGGGGGTGTTTTCTCTGAATTCTTATTCGAGCTGCTGCGCCGCCCCCTCTCCTTCCGACGCTAGGTTTCCCCTACTTGAGCTCCCGGAGGCGGGGTCAGAAACCGAGGAAGTCCGGGCCTGAGTTCTCGGAGAGCGGCCTCGGGCAGGACAGGAAACCGCTCAGCTCCGTTACTATTATTACTGTTATTTTTTTAAAGTGCTGTGCATTGGAAGTCCGAATGAGGGTTTTAGGCGCTTTCCTACTCCTCCTTAGCTCTGACGGCTTTGGGATTAGTGGACTCCTCTGTAGGAAAAAGCTCAGGCCGATGTTTCTGACGTTCCCGTCCGGTTCTGTCAGGCGCGGTAGCCGAGAGGGCGGTCATCCTGCCGCGCCCCCTCCGGGCCGCGCGTGCCCTTCGCGCCTCTCGGTTAACCGCCGAATGACGGCTGGGTGAGGACCGCTTCTAAGGTCGTCGCATTATTATTCCCATTCCAGGAGATGACAGAAGCAGCTGCTTAAATAAAAGTCAGTCTGACAGGAACAGTAATTTTTTAAATCAATAGCTTCAGAATTTTGAGTATTTAGTGACCTGAAAAAGAATGTCCGCCAGTTTCTCAGTAAATTGCAAAGGCAGAGATAGCGTCGTTTCTGTTCTCACATGGCTTTAAACATCTTACATATGTTGCAGGAAAACGATGGAGACTCAGAATTTCATAATTATGAATCAGATTCTCAAGAATTTGTAATTTTTAATTCTGAAACATGAAATGCCTTTCAAGAGACTAGCTTGATCTGGATGGTTTTCTTAATCACAAATAATATAACTCAATTCAATGAAGTTTTTCTAATTCATGATGAGTATGAAATATAAGTCCTGGTTAAAGTCTTAAAAGAATTGGATTTACATTTTGTTTTTTTAAAGAGATCTTTGGTTCTCTCATCATTCTATCGTGGTTCCTCAGCGCTCTACTCATTCTCAAAAGGGACTCCTTTTATAGGATTCCAGTAAACTAATCAAGGCCCATGTAGAATGGGTGGAGACACCATCTAAAGTTTTAATACCCACAATTGATTGAGTCACATCTCGGTGGAGATAACCTAATCAAGTTTCCGACCTATAGTGCTGAATAGGGATTAGAAGAAACTGTTGTTCCCACAAGATTGATTAGAATTAAAACATGGCTTTTCTAGGGTACATAAATCTCTTCAAACTAGCACCGCCCCTAATAAATAGTAGATTTCATTTATTCGTGTTAAGCATATTTTAATTTTTTGTGTGGGGGTGGTGCATGGTGCATGGTTTGAGAATTGAACCCGGGTCTCCAGCACGGAAGGCGAATATTCTGTCACTGATCCACATGTGCACCCCAAATTCTGTGTATTTTAAATGTGTATTTTTAAACTTATGAAATATATTGGATGTACTTGAGAGATATAAAGAATAATATAATGAGTACCTGTGTACCCACCACCCAGCTTAAGACATAAAAATTACCCATCCTGTGTGCTCTTCCCTGACACCTCTCTCTCTACAAGATGTTGTAACTTACTAAATTGGTGCTTTTAATTTCTAGAATTTTAAAAATTGTTTTCATATATATATATATATATATATATATATATATATATGTACCTACAATACTGTATTGTATAGTATCTTTTTAAATTCTTTATTTAAAATAACTTCACCCAAGAAAGTTTCAAGAATAGTTCCAAAAAACCCTCGTATGCCCTTTATGTAAATTCATCAGTGGTTAACATTTTGCCCCATTTGCTGTATCAATTGTGCTTATCTTCATACATACATGCATACATAACATATACAGCACACACACAGATACATATAGTTTTCTGAAACGCTTGAGAGTAATTTTCAGATATGTTTCTTTATCCATAAATCAATGTGTATTTCCTAAAAACAAGGACTTTCTCATACATAGCAACAATATATTCATCAAAATTGGGGAGTATGACATTGATATACTACTATTATGGATTCCTATGGTTCTTAAACTGCACTGAGGCATTCCAAATTCACAGGAGCTCTGCAGATATTTAAAATTTTAAAATTTCAGTTCGTTCAAAGCTGTTCACAATTTCAACTTTAGATGGCGCCACATTCCTTTGGATGTGCTGAAACTATGTGAAGCTGGGTTTTTCTGGTGTTCAAAAGCAAGCACAGTGCAAAAGTCATGTGGAAGAAGAAATGAGGGTGGCAGTACCCAATCTGATCCCAAGGTTTGAGAAGTTTTGTATTGCCCAACAGGTGCACACATGCCATTGTTAAGTAATTGTGGTTACTTAGCAATGAAATAAAAATATGTTTCTTTCAATTTACATGTATTATTATTATTTTTTAAATGACTCCTAAATTGCTAGGGCGTAAATATGTAATAAATTATTTGGACCTAGGTATTTCTTTTCGCCAGGGGGTGTCATGAAAAAAAAAAAGCACTGACATAGTAAGGGTGCAATGAACTGAGAAAGTTTGGGAAACTGGTCTAACCCATAGTTCATACTCAAATTTCACCATTTGTCCCAATAGTAAGTATCCTTTATAACTATGCTTTTTGTTTTGTTTTGCTTTCCTGGTTAGGAAACTAATCTAGGATCATTTAATTGTCACTTATTTTTAATCTCCTTTGATCTGCAAGGATTCCTCTGCCTTTCTTTGTTTTGAAAATGACATTTATATAATATTCCTCAAATTGGGTTTGTATATTCTTCTGGTTAGATTCTGTTACATTTGGCTGTAATACCAAACAAATGACATTCTGTCTTCTTCGGGGCATCATATCAGGAGGTTCATGATATTAATTTATTCCATTATTGATGAGATTTACTTTGAGTGGTTAATTAAGGTGGTAATCCTAGGTTAGTCTACAGTAAAGAGACTTTTTCTCCTTTATAATATATAATTTGTTGGGGGATACTTTGAGACTCTGTAAACATCCTGTTCCTCACCAAACTTTTACCTACCAATTTAAGGAATCCATTGATGGTTCTCAGTTAAATTGATTATTACTATGATGGATGCAAAATGGTCATTTTCTAACTCCATCCTTCCTCCTAATTTTATCAGTTGATGCTATGCCATAAGGAAGAGCTTTCCTTTCCTGTGTATATTCAGTTGTTATTTATTTTGGTCTATACTCAATTATGCTTCTTTTATTCCATGAGTATTCTGTTACTACTATTATTATTTTGGTGCTCAAGTTGTCCCTGATTTAGCCATTGCAAACCACTTCTAGCTGGCTTCTTTTTCCTTTTGCTATGTCTCCATCATTTTTTTGAGCTCTTCCTTGCTTTCTTACACAGCAATGAGACTTGGTTCCTTGGGCCTTTAATGGAGCATGGTATTTAGAAACCAAGCTCTACGTGTCAGGTGTGCTCATTGATGCTGGAGTGCCTTGACACTTTAAACGGAATGAACCAAAAAATACATATAGATACACGTATCTAAACCCATTTATTAAAACGTTAGTTCATACTGATCTTCCCAGTCCATTTTAATACAACACGGTTTGTTCTAGTTTCCTCCTTTCCATATTTGTAATTCCCTTTTTCAACAATGAGAAACTTCGCTCCTATTATCCTTAATAAATCTAATCATTTGTTCAGTCCAGCAAAACAGAAAGTATTTTCAGAATTCCTTGTCTATACTATTTAAGAGAAAATACCCTTGCAATTAGAGTTCAGTGTTTGTTTATAGCTCTTTTTGTCCTAAATGCAGGATATATAGTGCTAAAAAATTACTTGAGTTCTTTTTTCTTCCATCTTTGGTGCATTTATGATTTTCATTTGAAATAAATTTAAGTTATTTTGTTTCAGTTTGTACTTTATTTAAGGTCCCTGTCATTACTGTTAACTTTATGATATTGAGTTTTGAGGTATGTAAAACATTAACATGATTCCAAGAGTCAAAATGATAAAAATTGTTAAGAAAAGTTTCAGTTCTTGACCTGTCACCCCTTCCCATCTACCTTCTTTGGGTAGCCAGTCACGTGTTTTTTTCCTTCCTGGTTTCTTTTTATAAAAAAATAAGCAGTTACACATAAGTTTTCTTTTATTTAATCCTTCTTCATGCAAAAGATAACATAATACATATGTTCTTTTGGACTTTGCTTTTTTCACCCCTAGAAAGCACCTAAATTTTAGGTCACAGAGATCTCTCCCTCTTTTTTTTACAGCTACATAGTACTCCAATGCATGGCTATCCCATGTTTTTTTCAACTAGCGTTATATTTATTAGCATTTATGTATGTTCGTATTGTTGTGGGTGTATGTCCAGGGTAAATTTCTAGAGAATTGGAATTACTGGTTCAAAGGGTAAATGTATATTTAGTTTTGTTATACGTTGCCAAATTCTTTAATATTTTATTGAGGATTTTTGCATCAGTATTCTTAAGTAATATTGAACTGCAATTTTTTGTGCTATTTTTACCTGGATTAAATATCAATGTTATACCTGCTACATAAAAAGCATTTGGAAATTTTGCTTTGTTTCCTATGATCTGGAATAATTTACATGACATAGGAACTGTCTGGTCTAAAACCATCTAGATCTAGTGCCTATTGTGGGGTTGTCCTTTAATAACTTTCTCAGTTTCTCCTTTAGAAATTTGTTTGTCTAAGCTTTCCAGTTTTTGTTTTGTTTTGTTTTGTTTTTACATGGGCAGGCCGCAAGAATCGAATCTGGGTCTCCAGCATGGCAGGCGAGAATTCTGCTGCTGAGCAACTATCTCACCACCCCAGCTTTCCAGTTTTAATAAGATCAATTTTAGTTAACAGTATTTTCCTACAAAATGATCTGTATCACTTAGATTTTTAAATTTATTTACATAGAAGTCTGAAAAGTAATCTTTTTTATAAAAAAAATTCCTGTCTCAAAGGTAGTTTTCCCTTATCTTAATTTGAATATTTGTGCTTTATCCCCTTTTTTCTTGATGATGTTAGGTAAAAGTGGTTTGTTTAGGTAGTGGTTTTGTTACTTTTTCCAAGGCCAGGATTTTAATTTATGAATTAGATCTGTTATTTTTCTGTTATCTACTTAATTGACTTCTTTATTTAAAGTTAAGCATATAGAGGTCAGGTTCATGTGTCAACTTGGCCAGGTGGTGGTGCCCATTTTTCTGGTTGGGCAAGTACTGGCCTGTCTGTTGCTATGAGGACATTTCATAGAATTAAATCATGATCACATTGGTTGCATCCATAGCTGATTGCATTTGTAATCAGCCAAGGGGAGTGTCTTCTGCAATAAGTGACACTTAATCTTTATATACAGTAATATTCACCCTTTATAAATATTCAGTTCAATGAGCTTTGATAAACATATATACTCAGGTAACCACCACCTCATTCAAGATATAAAACATATCCATCATACTCAAAGTTCCAGTAATGGATTGAATTATGTCCCCCAAAAGACACGTTGAAGTCCTAATCCCAGTCCTGTTAATGTGACCCTATTTAGAATTAGGAAAGGATCTTGGAAGATGTTATTAATTAGAATGAGGCCAAACTGGATTAGGGTAGGTTCTGAGCGATATGAATGGTGTCCTTATAAGACATGGACATCAGACATTGAAAGACAGGGAGGAGAATGCCATGGGTTGCTGGCAAGCTGCCACCAAAAGCAAGGAGAGAGTCATGGAACAGGTTGTCTCCTACAAGATTAAGGGGAAGCATGGTCCTCCCAACGCCTTGATTTTGGACTTCAAACTTCCAGAACTGTGAGACAATAAATTACTGTGCCTGAAGCCAACTGGTTTCTGGTTCTTTGTTATGGCAGCCCTAGGAAATGAAGACGGTTTCCTTGAGCCCCTTTGTACTTGATCCCTTCAGCCCATTCCTAGTGTCTGTCAACCCCTGATATATTTTTTTCCTGATAACTTTGTTTTTTCTAAATGTTCATATGAATGGAATCATATGGTGTACAGTCTCTGTTGTCTAACTTCTTTTACTTAGCATAATGCTTCAGAGACTTATCCTTGTTGTTACATGTATCAAGACTTTATTCCTTTTTATTGCTGAGTAGTATAAGATTTTATAGACTCACAATTTTTTCTATCCATTTACCATTTATGGACATTTGAATTGCTTTCAGTTTAGAGCTAGCAGGTATAAAGCTGTTAGGAAGTTTTATGTAGAGATCTTTGAGCACATATTCATTTCCCTTGGGTAACTAAGAATTAAATAGTTAGGTGGTAGAGTATGTATTTGACTTTTTAACAAACTTCCAAACTGTTTCTCAAAATGGCTGTACATTTTTCATTCCTACCAAGAATGTACTAGGATTCCAATTTCTCCACTTCCTTCCCTATGCTTGGTATTATCAATCTTTTTAATTTTAGCCAAATTAATGGGTATTGGTGGTAGCTTCATTGTAGCTTTTATTTTCATTTCTCTGCAAATGATATTGAGCATCTTTTCATGTGTTTATTGCCCTCTTCATATAACTTCTTTGGAGAAGTGTCAAAGAACAAAGGAAAGTGTTTCCTTTGTTGTGTTTTTTTTTCTACTTTGTTGAGAGTTTAATACATTCATTTTCGTTCTTTACTTATATGTTATTTTTAGCATTTTAATTAATTTTTTGTTAGGGAAGTTGTAGGTTTACAGAAATACCATGCATAAAACATATAAATAACAGAGTTACCATATACCACCCTATTAACACCTTACATTAGTGAGGTACTTTGTTGTAACTCATGGAAGAACATTTTATAATTGTACTATTAATTAATATTCCGTCATTTACAATAGGGATCATTGTTGATATATGTTTTTGTTGTTTTTTTTTATATAGGCAGGCAGTGGGAATTGAACCCAGATCTCTGGCATGGCAGGTGAGAATTTTGCCACTGAGCCACTGTTGCACTGCCCTGTTGATATGTTTTATTTTTTAATTTTTTTTGTTGATATGTTTTTAAATCTATGGTTTCCCTCATGATGAAAGCTATGATTTCCCCTCTGATGACATATATAAAGTTTCCAATAACATTATTTTTTAGAAATTCTGTAGCCTTCATATAGTAGTTATTAAAGAAGGTTTTAAAATATTTAAGTGTATGGCAATACTTGGGTTTGTTTTTGATTTTGTTATTAATTTCTAGTTTTATTGCATTGTGATTAGAGATTGTTGTTGGTATATTTGTAATATTCCTACTTTTTGATACTTAAAGTTGTATTATTCACATACCTCTGTATCTCATCTTTTCTTCAAGGCCCATGTTTAATTTCTTCCCAGGTCTCACTCTGTAGTGGTCATCTCCTTCAAAGGCCTGATAATAATCCTAATTTGTACCAAAGCTGTGAAATTTTAAATTTCAGTATGTGTGTATGCATATGTATATGCACACACATTAGATTGAATCACACAAAAATCACTGAATATTTAACCATTTTTTAACCCACAAAAATGGCAATTCCATATGGTCTAACCATATGACTTGAAAATTTTGCCCAGGGATATCCAGATATAAATCCATATGCAAATATTTCCCAGATAAGCAGCCCCACAAGTGCTCTATCATACATCCTACAGAGTCACATAAGTATAAATTCCTCATTTCCATATTTCACATCCACTGTCCCATAACGCTTATAAACACATGAAATGACAAACCCATTCACAAATGTCCTTGCCTACATATACCAGATATGTGCACAGAAAACTGACAGATGCACAAGATGCAAATTTACACATACCCTCTCACACACTTTCAGAATAACTAACACAGTGGAATACACAGAGACTCCCACACATCCACTTGCACACACACATTCATACCCAGATGTTTCCAGAATAATTCTCAAGTTTAGCAGAGCCAGACATGTGCACCCTCATGGGAAAAATTCACCCACTCACTTCTAATCTTTCTTTTTGTGGTTCTGGAAAATCAGAAAACAAAGTGATAGCGATGTGTTTAAAATAAGAATTAATGAGCTCTGGGCAAGTATCTGAAGACCTCTTCCATGAGTAAAGTGCTGATTCCTTAATGCATGAACCTATAACATTTACTATCACTACTCAAAAGCCTTTTTAGGTTTAGCCCCTCAGTGAGGTTCCCTTTTCAGAGCTGAGGTTACACAATGAGTGACCTGCAGCTAGTGGGATGTTAGTGTACCTGATCCAAAGAAGGCCCGTTGTATTTCAAGTCACTGCCAGGCCAACTTTCCTGCTGGGTTAGGTGAAATGGAAACCAGTGATGTGATAGGTGAGCTGTACCAATTATGGGGTATATTCCCAGGTATAAGAGCAATAGCAGGAAACTGGCTGTAACTTGAATGGGATCTGTGGTTGAATGTGTTACTTCCTCGGGCTGCTTTCCAATCCTTTCTTCCTTGTTTCCCCACCAAACATTCTCTGGTTTCCATGGACACCAAGATTTACCACAGGCACATCACTGGAAACTCTGAGACAAAAACATTAGGATAAATCTGCTTTTTTTAGTCTTAGGGTCTTGTGAAAATTAGATAGGAATTGTTCTTGTAAATTTTTTTGCATTGAAATGTAACATATTACAGAAAAGTGCAGAAATCATAAGTGTACAGTTCAATGAAATTTTCTAAAATTAACCACTAGATCAAGATATAGACTATATCCAGCACCCAGAAACCCTCCTTGTACCCCTTTATTATCCCAAAGATAATCAATATCTGGACTCAACACCATTGATTTGCCTTATCTCCAAGTTCCTGTCTTCCTGTGACTTAAATTCTAGTGAGGAAGAGAAAAGCAAATAGATATATAACATAACACCAGTTAATGAGTAATAAGTGCTATCCAAATAAAGCAGAGTAGAAGCATAGAAACAACAATGGTGCTTTTAAATGGGGTGGGAGGTGGAACACAGGAGGCCTCTCAGGAGGTGATAACATGATTTCAGGGCCTGATTGCCTGAGGAAGAGAAATGAGAATAGCAAAAGAGAAAACTTATGGACAGTATTTACAACATAAATCCCTGTACACTAGAGGATGCATGATACCAACATTTGGTCAGGAGATGCAGAGAGAAGAAAAGGGGATGTCTGATAAACCTGACAGTGCCGAGCAGATGCTCTCAAAGGTGGTGAGAGCCAGTTCAAAGCAGCAGCTGAAACTGAGGGGTTCACCCATGGCAATAGCCACTGAATGAATGCAAGGGATCCATTGTAAGATCTAAGGAGACTGGAATAGTCTGAGCTCTAGGAACTCTGAAAGCCAGTGAGCTAAACTTCTTTTCAGGAGGAGACTGCACTGAAGAGAAGGTGCTGGGCGTGGAGTCAGCATTGAGCAGGAAAAGGATTGTAGAGACTAAAGGTCCAGATAAAAGCAGGAGTGCAGAACAGACGCTGAAAATCTGAGAAATAAGCCGCCATACTTTTTTTTAAATTTATTTTTTATTATCAAACCAATACACAAACGTGAACCTTCTTAGCATACAAATGTTCCATGCATGGTGAACAAATCATTGGCTCACAATATCATCACATAGTTGTATATTCATAACCATGATAATTTTTTAGGACATTTGCATCACTCACTCCAGAAAAAGAAATAAAAAGAAAAAAGAAAAAACTCATTCATACCACAACCCTTACCCCTCCCTCTCATTGACCACTAGTATTTCCATCTACTCAATATATATTTCAACTTTGTCCCCCCTATTTTTTCTATACCCCTTACCACTTCCTTTCATTGTTCACTAGAATTTCAGTCTACTCAATTTATTTTAACATTTTCTCCCCCTGTTATTTATTTATTTTTAATCCATATTTTTTTTACTCATCCGTCAATATCATAGGTAAAAAGAGCATGAAATAAAAGGTTTTCACACTCACATAGTCACATTGCATAAGCTGAATCATTATACAATCATCTTCAAGAATCATGGTTACTGGAACACAGCAGCTCTACAGTTTCAGACACTTCCCTCTAACTTCTCTAATACACCTTAAACTAAAAAGGGGATATTTATATAATCTGTGAGAATAACCTCCAGGATAACCTCTCAACTCTGAAGTCTCTCAGCCACTGACACTTTATTTTGTCTCTTTTCTCTCTTCCCCCTTTCGGTCAAGAAGGTTTTCTCAGTCCTTTGATGCTGAGTCCAACTCATTCTAGGATTTCTGTCCCATGGTGTCAGGGAGGTTTACACCCCTGAGAGTCATATTCCATGTAGAGAGGGGGAGGGCAGTGAGTTTGCTTGCCATGTTGGCTGAGAGAGACATAGGCCACATCTGAGCAACAAAAGAGGTTCTCTGGGGGTGACTCCTAGGCCTAATTTTAAGTAGGCTTAGTCCTTTATGGGGATATGTTTCATATGGATGAACCCCATGATTGAGGGCTCAGCCTATTGATTTGGTTGACCCACTGCTTGCAAGAATACCAGAAATTCTCCAGATGGGGAAGTTGAATTTTCCCTGTTTCTCACCATTCTCCCACGGGGACTTTGCAAACACTTTTTTATTCACTGTTCAAATCAATCGTCTATATTTCCTTCTTGTTTCATTTGTGCCCCCAGCCCTCTTCCCTCTATCATTCTTACATTCAGCTTCATTGAGTGTACTAACATTACTGTGCTACAATTAGGTAGTATTGTGCTACCCATTTCTGAATTTTTACACTCAGTCCTGTTGCACAGTCTGTATCCCTTCAGCTCAAATTATGCAAAATCTACCCTATTTCTATCTCCTGATGGCCTCTGTTCTTAACTGAAATTCTCCAAGTTCATTCATTAATGTTAGTTCATATCAGTGAGACCATACAGTATTTATCCTTTTGTTTCTGGCTAATCTCATTCAGCATAATGTCCTCAAGGTCCATCCATGTTGTTACAAGCTTCATTGCTTTATTCTGTCTTACAGCTGCATAATATTCTATTGTATGTATATACCTGTCATGGTCAGGTTCATTTGTGAACTTGGCCAGGTGGTGGTGCCCATTTGTCTGGTTGGGCAAGTGCTGGCCTGTCTGTTGCTATGAGGACATTTCATAGAATTAAATCATGATCACATTGGTTGCATCCACAGCTGATTGCATTTGTAATCAGCCAAGGGGAGTGTCTTCTGCAATGAGTGACACTAAATCTAATCACTGGGAGGCTTTTAAGGAGGATTCAGAAGAGACAGTCTCTCTTCCTGCTTTGGCCAGCGAGCCTCTCCTGTGGAGTTCATCCAGAACATACATCGGAGTCCTTAGCTTCACAGCCTGCTCTACAGATTTTGGACTCTATCTTCCCATGATTACGTGAGACACTTTTATAAATTTTATATTTACAGATATTTCCTGCTCATTCTGTTTCTCTAGAGAACCCTAGCTAATACAGTACCACAGCTTGTTTAGCCATTCGTCTGTTGTTCTAGTTTGCTAGCTGCTGGAATGCGATGTACCAGAAACGTAATGGCTTTTAAAAAGGGGAATTTAATGAGTTGCTAGTTTACAGTTCTAAGTCCGAGAAAATGTCCCAATTAAAACAAGTCTATAGAAATGTCCAATCAAAGGCATCCAGGGAAAGACACCCTGGTTCAAGAAGGTCGATGAAGTTCAGGGTTTCTCTCTCAAGTGAGATGGCACATGGCAAACACAGTCTGGGCTTCTCTCTCAGCTGGAAGGGCACATGGCAAATACGGCGTCATCTGCTAGCTTTCTCTCCTGGCTTCCTATTTCATGAAGCTCCCCGGGAGGCATCTTCCTTCTTCATCTCCAAAGGTCACTGGCTGGTGGACTCTCTGCTTCGTGGTGCGGCAGCATTCTCTGCCCTCTCTGAGTCTCTCACTCTCCAAAATGTTACCTCTTTTATAGGACTTCAGCAACTAATCAAGACCCACTCAAATGGGTGGAGACATGTCATCCCCTAATCCAGTTTAACAACCATTCTTAACTAAATCTCATCAATCAGGGAGATGATCTCATTACAGTTTCAAACATACAGTATTGAATAGAGATTATTCTACCTTTATGAAATGGGATTTTTATTAAAACATGGCTTTTCTTAGGGGGCATGCTTCCTTTCAAACCAGCACATCTGTTGATAGACATTTGGGGTGTTTCCATCTCTTTGCAATTGTAAATAATGCTGCTATAAACATTGGTGTGCAAATGTCCTTTGTGTCCTTGCCCTCATGTCCTCTGAATAGATACCTAGTGATGGTAATGCTGGATCATATGGCAATTCTATACTTAGCGTCCTGAGGAATCGCCAAACTGCCTTCCACAGCAGTTGTACCATTTGACATTCTCACCAACAGTGGATAAGTGGACCTTTTTCTCCACATCCTCTCCAGCATTTGTCATTTTCTGTTTTATTGATAATGGCCATTCTGGTGGGTGTGAGATGATATCTCATTGTGGTTTTGCTTTGCATTTCCATAATACCCAGTGAAGTTGAGCATCTTTTCATGTGCCTTTTAGCCATTCCCCTCTTCTGAACAGTATCTGTTCATGTCTTTTACCCATTTTGTGATTGGGTTGTTTGTCTTTTTGTTGTTGTGTTGAACAATCTCTTTATATATTCTGGATACTAGACCCTTATCTGATATATCATGTCCAAATATTGTCTCCCATTGTGTAGGCTATCTTTTTACTTTCTTGATGAAATTCTTTGATGCACAAAAGTGTTTAATTTTGAGGAGTTCCCATTGATCTGTTTCTTTAGTGCTCGTGCTTTGGGGGGTGCTGGTTTGAAAGGATATATGTAGCCTAGAAAAGCCATGTTTTAATCCTAATCCCATTTTATAAATCCAGCCATTTCTTCTAATCCCTATTCAGTACTATATGTTTGAATCTGTAATTAGATCATCTCCCTTGAGATGTAATTTAATGAAGAGTGGTTGTTAAGATGGATTAGGTGGAGGCATGTCTCCACCCATTTGGGTAGATCTTGATTAGTTTACTGAAGTCCTATAAAAGAGGAAACATTTTGGAGAATGCAAGAGATTCTGAGAGAGCAGAGTGACACAACACATGAGAAGCAAAAAGTCCACCACCCAGCGACCTTTGGAGATGAAGATGGAACACGCCTCCTGGGGAGCTTCATGAAAGAAAGTCAGGAGAGAAAGCTAGCAGATGATGTCATGTTCGCCACCTGCCTTTCAGATGAGAAAGAAACCCTGATCCTGTTTGCCAGGTGCCTTCTCACTTGAGAGAGAGACCCTGAAATTCAATGGCCTTCTTGAACCAAGGTATCTTTCCGTGAATGCCTTTGATTCGGCATTATCTTGGCGTTAGAACTGTAAACTAGCAACTTATTAAATTCCCCTTTTTAAAAGCCATTCCATTTCTGGTATATTGCATTCCGGCAGCTAGCAAACTAGAACGCGGTGTAAGATCTAGGAAATTGCCTCCTTTTATAAGATTTATAAGATAATTCCCTACATTTTCTTCTAAAAGCTTTATAGTGTTAGATCTAACGTTTAGGACTTTGATCCATTTTGAGTTAATTTTTTATAAGGTATGAGATATGGATCCTTCTTTTATTCTTTTGCTTGTGGATATCCAGTTCTAATAGGCACCATTAATTGAAGAGACTGTTCTGTCCCAGGTAAGTAGGCTTGACTGCCTTATCAAAGATCAATTGTCCATAGATGAGAGGGTCTATATCTGAACATTCTATTCAATTCCATTGGTCAGTATATCTATCTTTATGTCAGTACCATGCTGTTTTGATCACTGTAGCTTCATAATACGACGTAAAGTCAGGTATTATGAGACCTCTGACTTCATTTTTCTTTCTCAGGGTATTTTTAAATATTTGGGGGTCCCTTGCCCTTCCAGATAAATTGGTTATTGGTTTTCCTATTTCTGAAAAGTTAGTTTTTGGGATTTTAATTGGTATTGCATTGAATCTATAAATCAATTTAGGTAGAATTGACATCTTAACTATATTTAGTCTTCCAATCCATGAACACGGTATGCCCTTCCATCTATTTAGGTCTTCTGTGATTTCTTTTAGCAGTTTTTTGTAGTTTTCTTTGTATAGGTCTTTTGTATCCTTAATTAAATTTATTCCCAAATATTTTATTCTTTTGCTTACAATTGTAAATGGATTTTTTTTTCTTGATTTCCCCCTCAGATTGCTCATTACTAGTGTATAGAAACACTACAGATTTTTGAGTGCTGGCCCTGTAATCTACCACTTTGCTGTACTCATTTATTAGCTCTAGTAGTTTTGCTGCGGATTTTTGGGGGTTTTCAATGTGTATTATCATATCATTTGCAAACAGTGAGAGTTTTATTTCTTCTTTTCCAATTTTGATGCCTTGCATTTCTTTTTCTTGTCTAATTGCTCTGGCTAGAACTTCCAATGCAATGTTAAATAACAATGGTGACAGTGGACATCCTTGTCTTCTTCCTGGTCTTAGGGGAAAAGTTTTCAGTTGTTCCCCAGTGAGGATGATGTTATCTATGGGTTTTTCATATATTCCCTTTATTGTGTTGAGGGAGTTTCCTTCTATTCCTATCGTTTGAAGTGTTTTCAACAAGAAAAGATGTTAAATTTTGTGAAATGCCTTTTCTGCATCAATCAAGATGATCATGTGGTTTTCTGCTTTGATTTGTTGATATGGTGTATCATATTAATTGATTTTCTTATGCTGAACCATCCTTGCATACCTGGGATGAGTCCTAATTGGTCATGGTGTATAATTCTTTTAATGTGCTGCTGGATTCGATTTTCAAGAATTTTGTTGAGGATTTTTGCATCTATATTCATTAGATTGGTCTGTAGTTTTCTTTTCTTGTAATATCTTTGTCTGGTTTTGGTATGAGGATGATGTTGGCTTCATAGAATGAGTTAGGTCGCCTTCCCTCCTCTTCAATTTTTTTGAAGAATTTGAGCAGGATTGGTACTAATTCTTTCTTGAGTATTTGGTAGAATTCACACGTGAAGTTATCTGGTCCTGGACTTTTCTTTTTGGGGAGCTTCTTAATGACTAATTCAGTTTTTTTGCTTGTGATTGTTCTGTTGAGGTCATCTATATCTTCTCAAGTCAGTGTTTGTTGTTCATGCCTCTCTAGGAAGTCGTCTATTTCATCTACATTGTCTGGTTTATTAGAATAAAGTTGTTCATAGTATCCTGTCATTACCTCCTTTATTTCTGTGGAGTCAGTGGTTATGTCTCCTCTTCCATTTCTGATTTTATTTATTTGCATCCTCTCTCTTCTTCTTTTTGTCATCCTTGCTAAGGGCCCATCATCTTATTGATTTTCTCATAGAACCAGTGTCAGGTTTTGTTGATTTTCTCAATTATTTTCATGTTCTCTATTTAATTTATTTCTGCTCTAATCTTCATTATTTCTTTCCTTTTGCTTGCTTTGGGGTTAGTTTGCTGTTCTTTCTCTAGTTCTTCCAAGTGGACAGTTAATTCCTGAATTTTTGCCCTTTCTTCTTTTTTGATATAGGCATCTAGGGCAATGAATTTCCCTCTTAGCACTGCCTTTGCTGCATCCCATAAATTTTGATGTGTTGTGTTTTCATTTTCATTTGCCTCGAGTTATTTACTAATTTCTCTTGTAATTTCTTCCTTGACCCACTGGTTGTTTAAGAGTGTGTTGTTTAGCCTCCATATATTTGTGAATTTTCTGGCCCACTGTCCATTTTTGATTTCCAACTTCATTCCTTTATGATCTGAGAAGGTGTTTTGTATGATTTCAATCTTTTTAAATTTATTGAGACTTGCTTTGTGACCCAGCATATGGTCTGTCCTTGAGAATGATCCATGAGCACTTGAGAAAAAGGTGTATTCTGCTGTTGTGAGGTATAATGTTCTATAAATGTCTGTTAAGTCTAGTTCATTTATTGTATAATTCAAATTCTCTGTTTCTCTATTGATACTCCATCTAGATGTTCTGTCCAATGATGAGAGCAGAGAACCGAAGTCTCCAACTATTATGGTAGATGTATCTATTTCTCTTTTTGATGTTTTCAGTGTTTGCCTCATGTATTTTGGAGCACTGTGACTCGATGCATAAATATTTATCATGTTTTCTTGTTGAAATATTCCTTTTATTAATACATAGTGATCTTCTTTGTTTCATTTAACTGTTTTACATTTGAAGTCTGATTTGTTGGATATTAATATAGCTATTCCTGCTCTTTTCTGATTGTTATTTGCATGAAATATCTTTTCCTAACCTTTTATTTTCAACCTATGTTTATCTTTAGGTATAAAATGCATCTCCTGTAGGCAGCATATAAATGGGTCCAGTTTTTAAATCCATTCTACCAGTCTATATCTTTTGATTGGGGAGTTTAATCCATTAACGTTTAGTATTATTACTGTAAGGGCAGTACTTTCTTCTGCCATTTTGCCTTTTGGATTTTATATGTCATATCTAATTTTTCTTCTTTTTACCTTTACTGATAGTTTTCATTTCTACACTCTTCTCCACACCTCTCTCTCCTGTCTTTTCCTATGTGTCTCTAGTGGTCCCATTAGTGTTTCTTGCAGAGCCAGTCTCTTGGTCACAAATTCTCAGTGATTTTTCTCTGAAAATGTTTTAATTTCCCCCTCATTTTTGAAGGACAGTTTTGCTGGATATAGAATTTTTGATTGGCAGTTTTTCTCTTTGGGTATCTTAAATATATCATACCACTGTCTTCTCACCTCCATGGTTTTTGCTGAGAAATCTACACATAGGCTCTTTGGGCTTCCTTGTATGTGATGGATTGCTTTTCTCTTGCTGCTTTCAAAATTCTGTCTTTCTCTTTGACATCTGACATTCTGATTAGTAAATGTCTTAGAGTATGTCTGTTCTGTTTGGGGCATGCTGTACTTCTTGGATCTGTAATTTTAAGTCTTTTGTAAGAGTTGGGAAATTTTCAGTGATAATTTCCTCTCTTACTTTTTCTCCTCCTTTTCCCTTCTCTTCTCCTTCTGGGACACCCACAACATGTATATTCATGCACTACATGTTGTCATTCAGTTCCCTGAGTCCCTGCTCATATTTTTCCATTCTGTTCCCTATATTTTCTTTTTTCTTGTCAGATTTCAGATGTCCCATCCTCTGGTTCACTAATCCTGTCTTTTGCCTCTTGAAATCTAACATTGTAGGTTTCCTTTTTTTTTTTTTTCATCTCTTCTACTGTGCTTTTCATTCCCATAAGTTCTGTGATTTGTTTCTTCAGACTTTCAATTTCTTCTTTTAGTTCATTCCTTGCTTTCTTTATATCCTCCCTCAATTCATTGATTTGATTTTTGATGAGGTTTTCTTTGTCTATTCAAACATTCTGAATTAACTGTTTCAACTCCTGTATCTCACTCAATTGTTCCTTTGACTGGGCCATATCTTCAATTTTCCTAGTATGATTTGTTATTTTTTGATGGTGTCTAGACATTTAATTTCCTTAATTAAGTTAATCTGGAGATTGTTTTCACTTTTTTTTTTACTTAGGATTTTCTTGCTGGCTGATTTTGTTGTCTATCTGTTCTTTGACCTTCAGTTCAGCTTCTCCTAGACCTCTAGCTTGTTTTGTTTAACAGATAAAAATTTTTCAGTTCTTGTTTTCTTGTTTCTTGCCCTGCCTGTATGGTGACCTTTTTTTTCCCTTAGGAGGGTCTACTTTGGTATTATAGACCCCAGTCAGATTTTCCCAGACCCAACTGGCCTCCTCTCAGGAGGAAAGAGTCATCTGCATTAGTTTTCCCTGAGGGTGTGACCGAGCAGTTTGAAAGACTTTTCTATGAAGCCTCTAGACTCTGTTTTTCCTATCCTGCCCAGTATGTGGAGTTTGTCTGCTTGTGGACCCCACCAGCATAATGTGATTAAGAGCCTTTAACTTCAGTTGATTCTCCTTGCTGGGGGCATGGTTGAGTCAGAGCAGAGGTTGTAGGCTGGCTTTAATCACTTCAGTTTTCCAGTCCCTGGGGTCTGAATTCCTTAAGGGAGGAATTCCACCTGAGCTGGGCCCCACCTCTCTCCTGGGGAAGGCACAATGTCCAGGGAATTAACTTCTTTCACCTAACCTGGCCCTTTGTCTCTCAGACAAGCTTAATTCCACCCTTGCCTGGGGCAGTTGGAGCCTGAGAGGCCTTGCTGTTGTATCCAAAGAGCAGTCAAGCTGTAGAAACAGCCACAAAAAAGAAAAGAAAAAAGTCCTTTTCAGAGCAGGGCCCCTGTTCCTCAGGTTTCCCAATCAAGAGCTTAAGTTTGTATGTTGCTTCGTGTATCTCCAGGTCCTATGTGCCCCCTCCTTTCCTTCAGGCCCCAGACCTTTTCAAGAATTTTGTGCTGTCCAATCTAAAAAACCCTGTTGTTGTTTTTTTTCTTTTTCCAAAAGCCCTGCCCTCTCTGCACTGGGGCAAAAACCAGCAACCTCAGCTTTTACTTGAGGTTTAGCTGAGCTGGGGGCCTATTTTTAGTAGTCAGAATTTGTGAGTTAATTCCACAGTTGGAGCTTGGTTGATCTCAGCCCCTTGCTGTTAGTAATGTCTCTTTCCTTTCCCCTCTGGGAAGCAGCCTGTGGGGGAGGTGTGTTGGCCTTCACAGCATGGGGGAACTCAAGGCTCTGGGTGGGCTTGCAGTTGGTCCAGCTTGTCCAGACTGGTGTATGCTTTGTGTCCAGTCACTGATGTGGCCCCAGCAGTTGTTCTGTACTGTTCTTGGCTATTTACTAGCTGCTCTGGAGGATGAATTAAATCCCACACCTCATTAAGCTGCCATCTTGGATCTCAGCTGCTATACTTTCCACATTTCAGAAAACCATCACATGAGACAGCACTAGAATTTTAAAATTAGGAAAACTCTTCTAAGCTATGTCTCCCTGTTAAATGATCAGGTAAAAAAAATCATGTTAGAAAAAAGAAAGAGCAACATAGAAGGATCCAGGTCAAATGCCATACAAAGTTATATAAAGAAAAAGAGAATGTGGAACAGGATAGTAATGAAAGCATGCCAGGAAAACACACCAATAATCCAGAGGGAAACTATATTTCAAAATCAGCTAAAAACAGTGTGTGATATGCTATGAAAATGCAACAAAAACAAGAGCTGGGAAAATCTAGAAATGAGGTGATACAATTTGGGAATGAATTAGGAATAAAAGAGGAGTCATTTTAAAAACGAAGAGTACACTATAGGAAAGACATAAATGCACATAATGCCTCAAAAAATACGTACGGGATTGCAGGAAGATGGTAGAGTAGGAAGCTCTGGGAACCAGTCCCTCCACCAAGACAGCTATTGAACTGGCAGGAAATGTCTGAATCAACTATGTTGAAACTCCAGAGTCAAGTGGAATACTGTGCAGCATCCAGGGAGGAGAAGGAGGATGAGGCTAATAAATTGTGAAAAATACCACTCTGAGAACTCAGGAAAATGTCTATCATATCAGTAGCTGCATTCGTTATGCATTAACTCCTCATTCTCCCACCTACCCTCACCCCTGGTAACCTACAGCCTATGTTCTGTCTCAATGATTTTCCTTATTCTAGTTATTTCATATATGTGAATTACACAACATCTATTCTCTGGTGTCTGGCTTATTTCACTCCACATGATGTCTTCAAGGTTCATCCATGTCGTGGGATATATCAGAACTTAGTCCTGATTATATCTGAGAATTCTCCAGTGTAAATATAAACCACATTTTATCTGTTATTATGTTGACAGATACCTGGGTTGCTTCCACCTTTTGGCTTTTGTGATAATGCTGCTATGGACATTGGTGTAAAAATATCAGAGTTCCTGTTTTCAGTTCTTCTGAATATGTACATAGAGGTGGGATTGTTAGGTCAAATTGTAGTTTATGTTTAACTTTTAGAGAAACTGACAAACAATTTTATACTGTGGCAACACCGTTTTACATTCCCAGTAATAGAAGGATTTAGTTTTCAGTGCATCTTTACCAGCATTTGTTATTTTCCATTTAAAAACTAATAATCATTTTAAGAACATAATGGTCCCAAATTTTACAACTCTCATTTTATCTAGTATGGATAAATATACATGTCCATGAAACAGAACATATGCAAACCAAAATAAACCCTAATAAATCCGTGCCAAAACACATACGAATCAGAATGTCATCTGCCAAAGATAAAAAAAGGATTCTGAAAGAAGCAAGAGAAAAGTGATTCATTATTTACAAGGGATCTTCAATAAAATTAAGTTCTGATTTCTCATCAGAAATTATGGACATGAGAAGGCAGTAGTAGTATGATATATTTAAGGTACTGAAGGAGAAAAACTGCAAACCAAGAATTCTTTATCCAGCAAAACTGTCCTTCAAAATTGAGTAGGAATTTAAAATATTCACAAATAACAGAAGCTAAGAGAGTTCGTTAACAAGCGCTGCACTATGAAAATTCTAAAAGAGTTCTGTAGGCAGAAAATAAAAGACAGGAGAGAGAGGCCTGGAGGAGAGAGTATAAATGAAGACTATAATTCAGGGTAACTGAAAGGATAAAAAAAGAGACAAAAATGAGAGATTTCATATAAAACCCAAAGGATAAAATAGTTTCAGTAGGTACTTTCTTCACAATAATAGCATTTAATGGTAGTGGGCTAAACTCTCCAGTCAAGGGACACAGATTGGTAGAATGGAATTTAAAATATGATCCATCT
Source organism: Tamandua tetradactyla (assembly GCF_023851605.1). Taxonomy (NCBI): domain Eukaryota; kingdom Metazoa; phylum Chordata; class Mammalia; order Pilosa; family Myrmecophagidae; genus Tamandua; species Tamandua tetradactyla. Next base: position 8,461,456 of record NC_135329.1, read on the forward strand.
ATATACTGTTTATAAGAGACTCAGACTCAAAGGATACAAATAAGTTGAAATAGAAAGAATGGAAAAAAGATAGTCCATGCAACACTAACCTGGGGTAGGTGTACTAATCCTGGACAAAATGCACCTTAAATACAAAAAATGCTGTTAGATAGGGAAGGACAATATATATTAATAAAAGAGGTAAGCCACTAAGAAGAAATAACATTCATGGATATGTGTACCTAATCAGTGTGCCCCAAAGTACATGAGGCAAACACTGTCAAGGCTGAAGGGAAAAATAAAAGCTTCTACAGTGGTAGTTGGGGATTTCAATACATCACTCTCATCAAGAGATAGGATATCTACACATGGGTGCATAAGAAAACGACTTGAATGAAATGATAAATGAACTAGACCTAACAGATATTTATAGAACATTGAACCCCTGGAGAGCAGGATATACATTCTTCTTAGGTGCCCATGGATCATTCTACCGATGGACCACGTTGGGTCACAAAACACATCTCAACAAATTTGAAAGGACTGAAATTACACAAAACACTTTCCCTGATCATAATGGAGTGAAGCTGGAAATCAATAACAAACAGAAAGGGAAAAGTCACAAATATATGAAAGTTAAGCAGCACACTCACATAATCAGTGGGCCAAAGAAGAAATTAGAAGAGAAATCAGTAAATATTTTGAGAGAAATGAGGATAAGAACATAACATATCAAAACTTATGAAATGTGGCAAGGGCAGTGCTCAGAGGGAAATTTATAGGCCTGAATTCCTGCATTAAAAGAGAAGAAAGAGCTGAAATCAAAGAATTAACTCACAGCAGGAGGACCTAAGAAATATAGATGCAAAACTTCTCAACAGGGTACTTGCAAGTTGAATCCAAAAGAACATTGAAAGAATCATATACCATGATCAAGTGGGATTTATGCCAGGTATGTAAGGGTGGTTCAATACAAGAAAGTCAATGTAATATGCAGCATTAAAAAATTGAAGGGAAAATCCACATGATCATATCAGTTGATATAGTAAAAGCATTTGACAAAATCCAGCATCCCTTCTTGATAAAAACTCTTTGAAAGATAGGAATAGAAGAAAACTTTTTCAACCTGGTAAAGGGCATGTATGAAACACAGATAACATCATATTCAATGGTGGAGGGCTGACAGCTTTCCCTTTAGGATCAGGAACAAGACAAGGATGCCCACTGTCACCACTCTTAGTCAACATTGTGCTAGAAGTTCTAGTTACAGCAATTAGGCAAGAAAGAGACAAAGCCATTCAAATAGGAAAAGAAGAAGTAAAACTCTCACTATTAGCAAATGACATGATTCTATATTTAGAAAATCCAAAAGAATCCACAACAGAGCTTCTAGAACAAATACACGAGTCCAGCAAAGTGGTGGGATACAAGATCAACACACAAAAATCAGTAGAGTTTCAGTACACTAAGTAATGAGCAATCTGAGGAAGAAAAAAAGAAAGAAAATCCATTAACCATAGCAACTAAAAGCATCAACCAACTAGGAATAAATTCAGCCAAAATATAAGGAAAGAAGACTTAAATAATGGAAGGACCTTCCATATTTATGGATTGGAAGATTAAATATAGTTGAGATGTCAGTTCTAACTGAACTGATTTACTAGATTCAATGCAATCCTACTGAAAATTCTAATGGCCTACTTTGAAGAAATGGAAAAGCCAATCATTGAATTTATTTGGAAGAGCACAGGGCCCTGATTAACTAAAAAAAAAATATGAAAAAGAGTGAAGTTTGAAATGTCACACTGCTTGACTTTAAAGAATATTACAAAGGTAACATGGTCAAAATAGCCTGGTACTGGCATAAAGACAGACATGATGATCAATGGAACTGAACTGTGAGTTCTGAAATAGACCTAATTAAGCATTTGTGGTCAATTGATTTTCAACACGGCAGCCAAGTCTACTCAACTGAGACAGAAAAATCTCTTCAACAAAGTCGTGCTGGAGAACTGATTTCCACATCTAAATGACCCCTGTTTCACACCTTATGTAAGGATTAAGTAAGGATGGATGAAAGACCTAACTGTAAGACACAGGACCATAAAACTCCTACAAGAAAATGTAGGGACACATCTTCAAGATCTTGTGGCTTCCTTAGACTTGACACCCAAATCACAAGCAATGAAAGAAAACAATAGATAAATGGGATCTACTCAAAATCAAATATTTTGTGCATCAAAGGGATTTCTCAAAAGGGTGAAAAGGCCCCCTGATCAATGGGAGAAAATATTTGGTAACCCCATATCCAATGGGAGTTTAATATCCAGGTTATAAAAGAATCTTACTACTCAACAAAAAAGAAAACAACTCAATTTGGGAGTGGACAAAAACTTGCATAGACATTTTCCAAAGAGAAAATTCAAATGAAAAGCACATGAGAAGATGCTCAATATCACAACCTGTTAGGGAAAGGCAAATCAAAACCACAATGTGATATCATTTCACACCTACTAGAATAGCCATTATAAAAAAAAAACAGAAAAATAAAAGTGATGGAGAGGATGTGAAGAAATAAGAACACTTATTCACTGCTTTTGGGAATGTAGAATGGTGCAGCCATTTTGGAAGGCAGTTTAGCTGTTTCTCTGGAAGCTAAATATAGAAATGCCATATGATCCTGCAATCTTGTTACTAAGTACATACTCAGAAGACTTGAAAGCAGGTACACAAACGCAGCATTTGCACACTGATGTTGGTAGTGGTATTGGTCACAATTGCCAAAGGACGGAGACAACTTGGAGAAGACAGAATGAGGGTAGAGAATGGAAAGTGGTTGCTTAATGTGTATGGAATTTTTAACTAGGTTAAATTTAAATGTTTCAAAATGGATAGAGGTGAGTGTAGCACAATCTGGTGAGTTTAATTAATGGCACTGAATTATGAGTGTGATTTTGGTTGAAAGGGGATATTTAGTGTTGAGGATGTCACTGAAAGGAAAGCTAGAGGACAAAACATGGGGTTGTATAATACAGTGAACCCTGTATGAATGATGTTCATGATTAATAGTACAAATATTAAAAATGTCCTCTTATAAACTAGAACAGATGTACACTATCACAAGGAGTCAGTATGGTATATGGAGAAAATGTACCTACTGCAAACTACAGACTTAGTTCATAGTGATATTTTAATATTCTTTCTTCAGCAATAACAAATGTATCACACCAATGTTAAGGTTCAGTAATAGGGAGAGATAAGAGATATGAGATGTGTTTTGTTGTTTTTGATTAACGAAAATTTCATAAAATTGTGACTAGTGCACAACTAAGTTATAATAATGTGAACAATTGAGTATACACTTTGGATGGATTGTATGGTATGTGAATATATCTCAATAAAAATGCTTTTTAAAAGAAAGAATAATATTCATTTTAGAGTGTGTGAGGTGGTTTCTCATTGATCTGCATTTCTCTAAAGACTAATGATATTAAGCATGTTTCATGTACTTATTGGCCATTTGTATATTCTCTTTGTAAAAATGTTTGGGTCCTTTGCGTGTTTTTAATTGGCTTATTTGTCTTTTTGTTGATGAGTTATAAGATTTTTAAAAATATATTCTGGATATTAAACTCTTATTGGTTATATGGTTTCCAGATATTTTTTCCCATTGTGTAGGTTTTCATTTCACTTTCTTGATAATGTCCACTGATGTTACAAAGTTGTAAATTTTGTTGAAGTCCAATTCATCTATTTTTGCTGTTGTTGCTCATGATTTTTTTTAAGAGGGGATTTAATTTTTTTATTTTTAAATTTATTTATTAATTAATTTAAAAATTAGGAACAAACAAAAAATTAACATATCATTCTGTTCTACATATATAATCAGTAATTCTCAATATCATCACATAGTTGCATATTCATCATTTCTTAGAACATTTGCATCAGTTCAGAAAAAGAAATAAAAAGACAACAGAAAAAGAAATAAAATGATAACAGAGAAAAAAAAATTATACATACCATACCCCTTACCCCTCGCTTTCATTTATCACTAACATTTCAAACTAACTTTATTTTAACATTTGTTCCCCCTATTATTTCTTTTTATTCCATATGTTCTTCTCGTCTGTTGATAAGGTAGATAAAAGAAGCATTAGACACAAGGTTTTCACAATCACACAGTCACATTGTGAAAGCTATATCATTATTCAATCATCATCAAGAAACATGGCTACTGGAACACAGCTCTACATTTTCAGGCAGTTCCCTCCAGCCTCTCCATTACATCTTGGTTAACAAGGTGATATGTACTTAATGTGTAAGAATAACCTCCAGGATAACCTCTCGATTCTGTTTGGAATCTCTCAGCCATTGACACTTTGTCTCATTTCACTCTTCTCCCTTTTGGTCAAGAGGTGTCCGGAGCTTCTTCTCTTGGTCTCTGGTCCCCGGCCGGCGGGGGAAGACGCTGAAGAAAAAGACTCGGACACACTCCTCCAGGTTTGTCGTAAGTGCCAAGTTTTACTGGAGCTAAGCTTACACACCTTGTTACATTTCTCACGCAGGGGGGAGACTCCCTGCGGGGGACAACCTCTATGCGGCCGTCAAGCACGGCTCTCTGCGGGCTGTCTCCCCGACTTCCCGCCCGGGGTCCTAGATATAGTGTGGTGATTACCAATGGCTGAGCTACACGTACAAGGCTGGGATAGGTGGATAGGAGAGGCGGGCGTGTACATCATGGGCGGAAGTGACGATCGGGTGCCATCTTGGCCCGAACGTCGGGTATACGTATAAGGCGGAAACAGGATGCGGGCGCCATCTTGGCTCACTCGATGGGCGGGGGGAACTCTAGGGCAGGCTGCGGCGTGTCCACTAGGCCCGACCCGGGAGGCGGCTCTCCACATCTCCCCCTTTTTTATTCATTTTGACCCAGTGTCTCCATTGATGAGTGTGCTCCCATGAGCCTGAGAGGCCCACTACATGATTTGGTGCTTTGGGGAGTCTGGACTAGGCTCCAGCCATCTTGCGGCTGAACCTCTGGCACCGACCAGAATGCTCACCTCATATAGAGACCGGAGGGCCCGTGAACCGGAAACCACGTGACCCTCCCTGCAGTGCTTCGCCTCGCAACCGGGTTATGAGGGGGGCAGGAGAGCGGCAACCAGAGTCGAGAGTGTCGTAGGTGTCTCTGTGCAATGGCTTAAGTCTAGTCTGGCCAGGACCGCGACTTTGCCTAGAGACCCTCTTTCGACCAAAATTATGACTTCTGGTGCCGCCACTTATACCCGGGATACAGTCATGGGCTTTGCGGCAGACCTTACTTTCGAGCGTCCCGCCTTGAGTGGCCGTGACGGGCCACGCAGTGGGGGGGAGGACAGGGCTACGGTGCGGGTGTCGCCAGGGGCATCAGGGGCAAGTGACATAGCCAACATAGTGGTGACGCGTAGCGCGATTGGCAAACGAGAGGATCAACGTGTCGTCGGTAAGGGGGAAAGACTCATTAAAGGACATACATGAAATGTTGTTAGTTAAAGGCAGATAATGGAGGCTTAAGGAGGGAGCACGAGTGAAGAGTTGAGGAGAGGCGGGAGACCCAGCGGAAAATGGACTGAGAAGGCAAAGGTAAGTTAGAAGGAAGCTCGTAGTGGGAAAAGTGGGGTTAAAGCTAATTTCTCTTCTACTCGGTCGGAGGGTCACTTGCACTGTTGTTGTCATCTTTTCGGTCGTCGCCATCATCAGTAGGGCTGGAGACCGGGCCTGATGGTTCAGGTCGAAAACTTGCTGACTTGTCGGGCAGCAGTTTCTCGGCGCCCCCGGGCGGTGTCACGGTTCTCACCAGTCTCTCCGGAATCCACACCGGCTGGCGTCCTGGTTCCTCTCCGCGATGATCAGGCGCGGAAAGACAACCACAGACTCCGGAGGCACGTCCTCATCAGCTCGCGGATGCAAAGGGAGGTTCCCCGTACGGGCCACCACTTGTCCGGAGCTTCTTCTCTTGGTCTCTGGTCCCCGGCCGGCGGGGGAAGACGCTGAAGAAAAAGACTCGGACACACTCCTCCAGGTTTGTCGTAAGTGCCAAGTTTTACTGGAGCTAAGCTTACACACCTTGTTACATTTCTCACGCAGGGGGGAGACTCCCTGCGGGGGACAACCTCTATGCGGCCGTCAAGCACGGCTCTCTGCGGGCTGTCTCCCCGACTTCCCGCCCGGGGTCCTAGATATAGTGTGGTGATTACCAATGGCTGAGCTACACGTACAAGGCTGGGATAGGTGGATAGGAGAGGCGGGCGTGTACATCATGGGCGGAAGTGACGATCGGGTGCCATCTTGGCCCGAACGTCGGGTATACGTATAAGGCGGAAACAGGATGCGGGCGCCATCTTGGCTCACTCGATGGGCGGGGGGAACTCTAGGGCAGGCTGCGGCGTGTCCACTAGGCCCGACCCGGGAGGCGGCTCTCCACAAAGAGGATTTTCTCAATCCCTTGATGCTAGGTCTCAACTCATTCTAGAGTTTTTCTCAATCCCTTGATGCTGAATCTCAGATCATTCTGGGATTTTTGTCCCATGTTGCCAGGAAGATCCACACCCCTGGGAGTCAGGTCCCACGTAGACAGGGGAAGGGTGGTGAGTTTGCTTGCAGTGTTGGCTGGAGAGAGAGGCCACATCTGAGAAACAAAAGAGGTTCTCCTGGGGGGTGACTCTTAGGCCTAATTTTAAGTAGGCTTGACCTAACCTTTGTGGGGTTAAATTTCATATGAACAAACCCCAAGACTGGGGGCTCAGCCTATAGCTTTGTTTGTCCACACTGCTTGTGAGAATATCAGGAATTCAACTTGGGGAAGTTGAGTTTTCCCCCATTCTCACCATTCCCCAAAGGGGACTTTACAAATACTTTTCCACTCACTGATCGAATCACTCTGGGATTCATCAGGGCATCACCTGGACAAACCAACAAAATCTCATGTCCTATACAAAGTTCCATGTACTTTAGGTGTTTGACCAAGCTATCTACATAAGTTATATTAGGACATGCAGTAGTCAAAGTATAAATTTGTACCAAATAAACATTTTTTGCTTTAGTCTCACACATAAGTTGAAATTTTTAAATATTAATTACCATCTATTTTCAGCACACTGAGGTAATGACATTCTTTTGTTCTTCCTCATGCAAAAACATGTTTTAAATTTGTACATTTAGTCACTGTCATTATATACTCTAGGCATTCCTAGATTATACCATCTCAGTCTTTATCGTCTATCTTTCTTTGTGATTTCATTTATGCCCCAGCCCTCCTCTCTCTGTCATTCTCACATGCAGCTTCATTCAGTGTTTTAATATAATTGTATTACAGTTAGGTAGTATTGTGCTGTCCATTTCTGAGTTTTTATATTCAGTCCTGTTGCACAATCTGTATCCCTTCAGCTCCAATTACCTAATATCTTACCCTATTTCTATCTCCTGATAGTCTCTGTTACCAACAAAATATTCCAAGTTTATTCACTAGTGTCAGTTCATATCAGTGAGACCATACAGTATTTGTCCTTTTTTTTCTGGCTAATCACACTCAGCATAATGTCGTTAAGGTCCATTCGTGTTGTTACATACTTCATAACTTTATTCTGTCTTACAGCTGCATAATATTCCATTGTGTGTATATACCAAGTTTGTTTAGCCACTCATCTGTTGATGGGCATTTTGGCTGCTTCCATCTCTTGGTAATTGTAAATAATGCTGCTTATAAACATTGGTGTGTAAATGTCCATTTGTGTCCTTGCCCTCACATCCTTTGAATAGAGACAGCATATAGATGGGTCCTGCTTTTTAATCCATTCTGCCAGACTATGTCTTTTGATTGGAGAGTTTAATCCATTAATCTTCAGTGTTATTACTGCATGGGTAGTACTCTCTTCTACTATTTGCCTTCTGGATTTTATATGTCATATCTAATTTTCCTTCTTTTTACCTTTACTCATAGTCTTCCTTTCTACACTCTTCTCCACACCTCTCTCTTCTGTCTTCGTATCTGTCTCTAGTGCTCCCTTTAGTATTTCTTGCAGAGCTAGTCTCTTGGTCACAAATTCTCTCAGTGATTTTTTGTCTGAAAATGTTTTAATTTCTCCCTCATTTTTGAAGGACAATTTTGCTGGATATAGAATTCTTGGTTGGCAGTTTTTCTCTTTTAATAATTTAAATATATCATCCCACTGTCTTCTCGCCTCCATGGTTTCTCCTGAGAGATCTGCGCATAGTCTTATTGGGCTTCCCTTGTATGTGATGGATTGCTTTTCTCTTGCTGCTTTCAAGATTCTCTCTTTCTCTTTGACCTCTGACATTCTGATTAGTAAATGTCTTGGAGTATGTCTATTTGGATCTATTCTCTTTGGGGTATGCTGCGCTTCTTGGATCTGTAATTTTAAGTCTTTCATACGAGTTGGGAAATTTTCAGTGATAATTTCCTCTATTAGTTTTTCTCCTCCTTTTCCCTTCTCTTCTCCTTCTGGGACACCTACAACACATTTATTTGTGTGCTTCATATTGTCCTTCAATTCCCTAAGTCCCTGCTCATATTTTCCCATTTTTTCCCTATACTTTCTTTTTCTTGCCAGATTTCAGATATTCCGTCCTCCAGTTCACTACTCCTTTCTTCTGTCTCTCGAAATCTACCATTGTAGGTTTCCATTGTTTTTTTCATCTCTTCTACCGTGCCTTTCATTCCCATAAGTTCTGTGATTTGTTTTTTCAAACTTTCAGTTTCTTCTTTTTGTTCTTTCCTTGCCTTCTTTATATCCTCCCTCAATTCATTGATTTGGTTTTTGATGAGGTTTTCCATGTCTGTCCGTATATTCTGAATTAATTGTTTCAGCTCCTGTATGTCTTTTGAATTGTTGGTTTGTTCCTTTGACTGGGCCATATCTTCAGTTTTCCTAGTGTGATTTGTTATTTTTTGCTGGTATCTAGGCATTTAATTACCTTAATTAGTTTATTCTGGAGATTTCTTTCACTTCTTTTACCTACGGTTTTCTTGCTGGATGAATTTGTTGTCTATCTGTTCTTTGACATTCAGTTCAGCTTTATCTGGACCTCTAGCTTAAGTTTTGTTTAACAGAGGAGAATTTTTCAGTTCTTGTTTTCTTGTTTCTTGCCTTGCTTGTATGGTGCCTTTTGCCCCCCACCCTTAGGAGGGTCTACTTAGATAATATAGACCCCAGCTGGATTTTCCCAGACCAAAATGGCCTCCTATCTGGAGGAAAGAGTCACCTGCGTCCGTTTTCCCTGACAGTGAGACCCAGCAGGTTGAAAGACTTTCCTGTGAAGTCTCTGGGCTCTGTTTTTCTTATCCTGCCCAGTATGTGGTGTTTGCCTGCCTGCAGATCCCACCAGCGTAAGATGATGCAGTACCTTTAACTTTGGCACACTCTCCCTGGGTTCTGTGGGGCTTGCAGCTGGTCTAGCTGGTCCAGACTGGGGTACGCTGTGTGTCTGGTCACTGACATGGACCCATGAGCTGTTGTGTACTGTTTCTGGTTATTTAGTAGTTGTTCTGGGGGACGAACTAAAAGGCGCACATTGTTAAGCTGCCATCTTGACCCAGAATCTCTGCTCATGATTTTGATGTAAAATCTATCAACCCATCACTTAATATAAGGTCTTGAAGAGGCTTCCCTGTGTTTTCTTCTCAGAATTTTACAATTTAAGCTTTTATATTAGGTTGTTGATCCATTTTTGTGTATGGTGGGAATAGGGATTCACTTTCATTCTTTTGTGAAATATCCAGTTTTCCTAGAGCCATCTATTGAAGAGATTATTTTCCTCCATTGAGTTAATGTGGTACCCTTGTGAAAAATCATCAGCCATACATACATGGATTTATCTTTGTCCTTAATTCTATACCATTGGTCAGTATATCTAACCAGTATCAAATTGTTTTGATTACCATAACTTTGTAAATTGGGATGTTTTGAAATTGGGAAGTTTGAGTTCTCCAACTTTGTTCTTCTTTTTCAAGGTAGTTTTGGCTATTCGGTACCCCTTGCCATTCTATATGAATTTGATGATTAGCTTTTCCATTCATGCAAAGAAAGCTGTTGGAATTCTCCCACTTCTCTGGAATTGCCATTTTCTTTCTTGTTTATGGCTAGAGCTATCAGTTTGTGACTTTTCTGAACAATTTTTGCTCCCAAACAGGTAAGAAAAAGAAATTTTAAAAAAAAATTTAAGGTAATTTTCTTTAAGACTCTTCTGCCATTCTACCTGTAGAGGTTACAACAGTAGATACCCTCTGTGCCTGCTCTTCAATCAAAATCAGTGATCAGCAATCTGACCACCCCCCCCCCACAAGGTTTAAAAGACTAGGTCCTTATTGCCCACCCAAGTACCAGCAGGCCACACCAGAAATGGGGCTCTCCCAACAGCTGCCTGCCATGCAGTTAAAGGAAATGGAGGGTGGTAGCCATTATCCAGAAGGTAAGATTCACTGATATTTACCAAATGCATCATCTTTTTCCTGGATGCTGCAAATATTCCACTAAATTCTAGGAATCCAAAATAGTTGAATCAGGCACTTCCAACTGGCTCAATAGTTCTTTCAGTAGAGGGACTGATTCCTGGAGCTTCCTACTCTGCCATATTTCCATAATCCTCTCTGTTTCTCATATTTGAAAGACAGTTTGCCACATATAGAATTCTTGGTTGGCATTTGATTTGCTTTGTTAATGCTGCCAGAATGCAATATACCAGAAATGGAATGGATTTTAAAAGGGAATTTATTAAGTTACAAGTTTACCATTCTAAGGCCCTAAAATGTCCAAACTAAGGCATCCAGAGAAAGATGCCTTGACTCAAGAAAGACCAATGTCTGTCACATGGGAAGACAGGTGGCTGGTATCTGCTGGTCCTTATTCCTGGTTCCATTGCTTCCAGCTTCTGATGCCAGTAGTTTCCTCTCTAAGCATCTCTGGGCCTTCACTTAGCTCCTCTGGGACACAACTCTGGGTTATGGCTTGCTTAACATCTCACGGGAAGGCACATGATGACATGTGCTAGGTTCTGCATCTCCAAATGTCCGTGTCTAGGCATCTTCTCTCTCTGTCAAAACTCCAAGAATTTCCAAATGTCTGTATCTCTGTCAGCTCTGAAGCAGCTGTTTTTTCCAAGCTGTTCCCTCTTTTAAAGGATTCCAGTAAACCAATCAAGACCCACCTTGAATGGGTGGAGCCACATCTCCATCTAATCAAAAGATCACTCCCACAATTGGGTGTGTCATACCTCCATGAAAACAATTCATTCAAAAGGTCCTACCCAGAACTGGGTATGTCACATTTCTATGGGAACAATCCAATAAAAAAGATCCACCCTACAATTTTAAATCAGAATTAAAGAACATGGCTTTCCTATGGTTCATAACAGTTTCAAACCAGTACAGCGTTATTTTCTTTCAGCACTTTAAATATGTCATCCCATTGTCTTCTTGCCACCATGTTTTTTTTTTTCCATTCATAAAATTTTATTCCACTTACATCAACTTAATACACGTGTTCTTAACAATTATGCTTGGATTGTTCATGAAAATTTCATAAGACATTAAACAAAATAAGCCATCATCAGGTTATTTCCCTTTTAGCTATTTTTACAGCACATTCATGTGAGGCAAGTATCAAAAAAAAAAAAATCACAAAAGCAAAAAACCTAAAAAAAGTTAAATACTTTTTTTTGTTTTACTGCTGTGCTTAAACATGAAGTAATGAATTTAAGCAGCTCATTTTTTTTGTTGGTTAAATAGCTTTAATGTGTAACAGTAGGCCAACTGTGGAGGACTAGGTCCTCAAGGTCCCAGCCTTTCTCCCATGGTGTCCTGGGATCTGTGTGCCTGGACCAGTCCCATGCCTGCCCCAACCCCAAGGCCCCTAAGTCCTGGAAAAAGGCGGGAAAGGAAGGTGGATGGTGGGAGGCTGAGCCTGAGGCCTCAGGGAGACAAAAACAGGGGCTAGTTGAACTTGGCCTTGGAAAAATCCATCTCTGGATGTTGATCCATGAACTTCTTCAGAATCTCTGCATCGTTACTTGTACATCTGTTCTTGGTTTGGCTAGAACATTTAAATACAAATAAAATGAGTGTAGCAAAAATAATGAAAGCAAAAAGCAGGTAACTTTACAAACAATGGAATGTGAACTGTTTCTGCCCTTCTCCAGAGTAAATTGGGTCACAACTTTGTCTAAAGGAACACTTCTGCACCTGTAGTCAAAGGTGTGCACATTGAGATTGTGTATTCCACAGATACACATGGTTAAACATGTATTATCCATGGGATATCTATTTCTACCACAGCCTTGCAAGTGCTCTAACCTCAAACTACCCACAATAACTACACTTGTGACTGGAACCAAGTATCCCTTTTATCCCCACCAGGAAAAACCAATATTTAGTAGGCAGTTTTCTTTACTTAGACATGGAAGCAGTTTTAACATTGGCCCTTGTGAAGCCGCAATGTACCAAAAGTACTATGCCAAACGTTTATAACTTGTATAAAAATTATACATGCCCACATTGGCCACCTCAGGATGAAAGCAGATAACTCTCTAAATGTTAACTGGCTCTACTCCCCTAATATTAAACATAAAAACCACATGGGAAATACAGAAACTCAAATAGAAGTAATGTAAACCTGTCATAAATCATAAACAACAACAAAAAAAACCAAACTATTTGTGGGACAGCATGGATAACAAATGGTCTACTGTGTAAATTTTAGAATGAGGCAAACAAAAGTTGGAAGACCAGTTAGTTTTCCCTTCCTTCTCCTGCTTCAGCTTCATCTCTTTGGGTATCCAATGTCCACAATGTCAACAATAATGCAGTAACTACATTATTAGCGTGCTGTCTTTGTACGACTCTTCACTTAATGTATCAAGTTCAGCAATGGCTTCATCAAAACCTGTCTTTGCAAGACAGCAGGCTTTCTCCAGGGAGTTCAGAATCTCATAATAGAACACAGAAAAGTTAAGGGCTAGACCCAATCTGATAGGATGCATCGGTTGCATTTCCTTTTTGCTGATTTCAAATGCCTCTTGGTATGCTTGCTGTGACTAATCCACAATCCTTTTCTTCTCATCACCAGTAGCGATCTCAGCCAAGTAATGATAGTAGTCTCCTTTCTTTTTTAAACAGAAGACTTTGCTCTCTGCTCTGAGGCATTGGGGATCAAGAATTTTTCCAAAAAAGACAGTACATCATAGCGGATATCTCTTAACTTGGTCTCAGTTTTCTCTCTGTATTTGCGAGCCATCTGCTGTTTTTTCTCAGCACCTTCTGTCTTTTGCTCAATACTTGAGACGACCCTCCAAGATGACCTACGAGCTCTTACAACATTTTTATAAGCAACTGAGAGAAGATTCCTCTCCTCATTGGATAATTCAGCTCGTTGCTCAGTTACAGACTTCATGCAGGCTGCCATGTCATTGTATTGCTCAGTCTGCTCGGCTAGTTTGGCCGTCTGCATCAGCTCATTTTTATCTGTGACTGGATGTTCTGTGTCTGGAGTAGGTGGCAGTAGACTGCCACCATAGTTTCTGATGGGAAATTGGCACTTTACCTTATTACACCTCCCTGTACATGATACATTGCTTCGCTCCTGCTGCTCTCAGGATTCTTTCTCTGACTTTGGCATTCAAATGTCAAATGTGATCTCTTTGAATTTATCCTGTTTGTAGTTCATTGAGCTTCCTGGACATGTATATTTATGTCTTCTAATACATTTGAGAAGTTTTCAGCCATTATTTCTTTGGATATTCTTTCTGCCCCATTCTTTCATTCTTCTCCTTCTGGACTCCCATTTTGCATATAGTGGTATGCTAGATGGTGTCCCATGGGTTCCTCAGGCTCTGTTCACTTTTCCTCATTCTTTTTTCTCCTCAGATTACATAATTTCCATAGTCTCTTTTTCAAGTTCACTGATTCTTTCTTCTACCAGCACCAATCTGCTGGTTAATACCTCTAGGGATTATTTATCGGATTATTTATTTATTTATTTCAGTTACCATGATCTTCAGCTCCATTATTTCTGTTTGGTTCCATTTTAGAATTTCTCTTTTTAAATTCTCCTTTTGTCATCTATTGTTTTCCTGATTTTCTTCAATTCGTTGTTTGTACTTTCCATTAGGTCTTTGAGTATATTTAATACATTAAAAAATATATTTATCTGGCATATCCAATGTCTGGTCTTTCTCTTTAAGGGTTTCCAATGTTTTATCTTGCTCTTTTCATGGGCCATCATTTTCTTTTCTTTGTGTGCCTTATAAACTTTTGTTATACACCAGACATTGTCATATTTTCTTACAAGGAGAACACCAAACATACTTTATTAGCACAGAAAAGCAGCCATGACAAGGCACAGCAAGCAGAAACATTCATTAGCAGTCAAGAGCTAGTGTTGTATAGGAACAGAGCTTTTCTTCTTTGTAGCATTGGTAAGAGCCATAGGAGATACAAAATAACATTTTGCAACAGCAGGTAAGGAAACCAAGGGGCACTCTCCAGTGATACCAGACACATTAACAAAAATGGAGTTGACTACTTTAGTGCAAAATGCTTGGGTAGAACTGTAAATTCAGTTCAATAGTAAGAATAAAACACTAGAACTTGATATTTCTTCCAAAAAGAGCTCAGTCAAGTAGTATTGTATACTATTCTAAATGACAAAAATGTGCTAAGTAAAGTTATTTACAGATACAATGGTTGTACATTTCCTTTAAATCTGTAATTTCTATTCAGATTTTTCATTAAAATTAACTGCACTGAAATTCTACAAATTATGCTTCAGTAATTCAGCTACTAGAGTTTACAACAGTGATAAATACTGTATCCAAATTATTAATTACTCTTTAACATTCTGGACATCAGTAACCACTGTAGTTATTATTATCTGACTTGTCTGGATATCATCTATCCTCATTTTCTTCATGGTTCACAAACTTTTCATGGGAATAGGAAAAGATACAACTTTAATCAATCAAAAATTAGACTGCACGTGTTAAGTTAAAAAAAAAATCACATGTAGGATTATATTGCAGGATCTATTCCAATGCCTGTTTTAAATTAAAGCACTCATTAGAAAATTGATACTTAGGGCCTTTAATAAATTTCTACTACTAACTTTAAAATTTTTAATTGCTACTATTTAGAAAACCTGGTTTACTTAACAGTACCTTTTGCAAAAGAGAAAAGGACATTGAGTATAAACTATATCAACATTTAAGTGAACTGTACCATGCCTTTGTGGCCAGAAAAGTGCATTTCTTTCCTCTTTTTTCTTTTTTTTTTTTTTATGGGCAGGCACCGGGAATCAAACCCAGGTCTCTAGCATGGCAGGTGAGAACTCTGCCTCCTGAGCCACCATGGCCCGCCCTGCATTTCTTTTAAAAGGAAGACTGTCTTTATTGTTTGAACTTCCAAAGCTTGAGTTGTAATAACTACAAATATCACTATTTTTGGAAGGTTATTGAAAAAATCCTTAGAAAAAATAATAATTTCAAACATAAGCCACTCATCCAATATTAATAATTTGTTCTTCAGTAAAAAATAGAATTTTTCATAGCAAATACCCTAGAATTGCTTCACTCAGTTACCATAGCCATTAAAAGCCAAATCTTTAGCTAAATTGGCAAAATGCTTTTGTAGGCCTTACTGAACACCTGCAACTCTATCCTGTGATGTTTCACTAGGAACAAGGTTTATCTAAGTAACAGCAGCTCACACCTGACAGACACACTAAGTTTACATATTGTACTGAAAAAACCCAACACTGATAAGCGTGCTTGCTATAGGTGTACTCTCTGATGCACATAAAAGGAGATCTAGTTAATGCCCTTTGGGGACAGGAGAGTTTACTTTGCCTTGACTGGTTCTCTTTCTAACCAGTGAACCCTAACTTTTTGTTTATAGTGATACTCATTTTAAAAATCCTGTAACATTGATGTTAAAGGGAGCCTATCAATTCCATCACATGTAGTGCATCTGTACATTATTGCACAGCAGATATATTGCAGACTGAAAGGAAAAGTCCTGTTTAGTGAAATAATAAGCAATGGTTCAAAAAATATGCAAGGGGGTGCATGGGTGGTTCAGTGATAGAATGCTCACCTTCCACGCAGGAGACCTGGGTTCAATTCCTGGACCATGCACTCTTCCCCCCCACCATCAACCCATCAAAAACAAACAAACAAACAAACAAAAACACATGCAAGGACTGGGATCTTCGTAATGTTCCAAAAGTCCTGTTACAGTGGAGGAGTGAAATGCACATGGGGTGTGGGCATCGAAACTAAAGTTGTAATTCCATTGTTCAATTCAGCATGCAGGGAACTGTCGTAGTGATGGAAGCTCACAGAGAAAAGGTAGTCCTTTGCATAGAGTCCCTGAGCAAAAACGTGCCTTCAGGTTTCCTTCAAGAAAGTCTTCTGCTTCATAACGGTACATCAGTCCCCAGTAACAAGGATTACCTATAATCTGAAGCAAACAGGACACAAGGCAGTGGATGTCACCCATCTGTGTACGGACTTTCCAAGCTCCCTGTCTGCTAATATGGACATGGCTGTCTCCAGATCCCTGGCATTGCTTATGCCTATGTGACTGCAAACATGGGGTGGTTGTGTCCTCTCCTGAGTCACAATTAGCTTGTGGAATTGTGGAATTGTCTCCACTTCTTTCAGTCATTCTGGGAGTTAACTTGGTCCAAGTTTTTATAATGCATTAACCTGTGTGGTAGCTTCAAATGTATGAATTTGTGCATGGGAATGGGAGCAACCCCTTCTTCAATTCTAAGCTGTCTTCTGTAGAAATCAAAGATGGATCAAATGTATCAAAAAATGTTGACTGTGGACTCACAGGAGCTGTTTAATTAAATGCCATTTGGGGGCTAAATCTGAGCCAGCAGGAAAAGAGCATATCTCAATCATTAATTCAGAAAGATGTATTTTTCTTTTATTAGAAAAGAGAGGGTCTAGACTGCTTGTTGTAAATTCCCATGGGAAAATACAACCCAACAGTATCCTGCAACCCCTGTCTCCGAGAGCAACTCCCTACAGTTCTACTGAAAATGCTATCCATGTCGGGTCCAGAGCTCACGCCATATCGCCTTTTTCTCCTTTGGAGTCCACTTCGAGTTCTACCAAACTTATCAGTATCCAGTGAAATTTGTCTCTGTAGAACAGGAATGGGTCTTCTTCCCACTCCATGGAGCATGTCAAGAGTAGGAGTCTCTTCGTGCAAGTCTTGTTCCTGGAGTGACACACGGATCCTCATCCTTTTCAATGCTTATTTCAACAATCTGAGGGATTTCAGTGGCATAGTTGTGGTTTCCCCTTGGAGAATCCTTTGAAGGGCTTAATCCTAGTTGTAAGGCAACATTTCTCTTCAGTACTGCTTTGCTGCTGAGGAGTTGGGTCTCCTATACAGATGTTCTTCTCCTTGAGAGTCAAACATCTGTTCAAGTTCATGAGCACTACAGCTTCCTCCGTCGTGACTGAAGAGATTCTGACAGCTCTATTTGAAGTTATTCCACATTTTCCCCACTTTATCCATTGATTATAATATCGGTTGCAGTGTGCAGGGCAGCCTCCTCCAGGGGTACCTGCCACCAAGCAGTCACCGAGAGGGCAAATCTGCCACCTGCCCACCACCTGGTTCTGGCCCCTCCAATGGCCTGAGTGAGCGCAGTCCCATTTTCTCCTGACAGAGCCCCAGGAGGCTCTGCTGGATGCCCCTACCAGGCCCCCACCCCCTCTCCCAGCCACCTCCCCCTCTTCACCCTTTTTCTCTCCCCTGGTCCCCCAACCCCCACCAGAATGGAAAATATATCTTTTTATGTGTGTGTGGGGGAGTGGTGCATGGTCCCAAAATTGAACCCGGTCTCCCACAAGGAAGGCGAGCATTCTACCACCAAACCACCTCATTTTAATATTTTATTGTGTCATCTCTGGAATTCAGTCACTAAGGTGTCTGTTTCTTAAGCTTATATCCAGTTACAACTGAGACTTCCTTGAATGCCAGGAGCTAACAAAAAGAAAAGAAAAGAAAGATCTTTGCAGATTGGCCTGTTGAGTGATCTCCTTCAGAGTTTAGCCACCTAACAACTAGTCTAAAGAATAGCCCAAGGCAAAAGCATAGGTTACTACTACAAGTCTTTTCTGAGCATGTGTCTTGTCCTGTACATGTGTATGTGACCTTTGGAATTCCCTCCATTTGCGTAGATCTAAATGTAACTATTTTGGTCTAAAAGCCATCTTTGTCTGCTGTGATTTGATTGCTCTCTTATAGCATCTAGCTGCCCTTTGGGCTGATACTACATGATAGACAAGTTCTGGGATGGCTGGTTTGTGATGAGTTCCTGGTTCAGGACTTCAGCCTCCACCAGACAGATTGGTGCAGATATATGTGCACTATGAAGGGAGGTTACTCAACTCCCTTCACTACCAGGGCTATGACCCACAGTGGGCATGTAGCTCGCTCCATTCTGAGCCAGGGCAGGGGTGGGGAAAGGGCTGGCAATGACTCTATGAGGTTTTCTTCTCATTTGTATGTTGCCATTTTATTGATTCAGTGTTTGCCCAGTTACTGCTAGCCTTTAACTGTTTTCTGGAACTCTGATGAAGATGGTTCTGCCTGTTTTTGCTCTCTGTGGGAGAATGGAGCCCTAGGGTATCTCATTCTCCCATCTTAGCAATGTCACTTTTTCCATGAGCCTTTGTTTAGACATACAATAGAGAATGTGCTTCAGACAACGAAAATGACTGGAGAACCATAGACGTAAAGGCTGGTGGTGGAAATGAAATATGTATTTACTTCTAAAACTAAAACTAAATGAAAGTTATAGGGGAGGGAATGTATTATGAATATATGCTCTGAAAGTTCCATTACAACCGAAACAGCAGGGAGAGACTCAGGGAAGCAAATGCAAAATCTTTTTATCTGTTTTTCTGTAATCATATTGGTGATTGTGATGGTATCACTTTTCTGAGAACGTATTGTGTATAATAATATATATAAAGAAGTGAGTAATTACATAATACATACAGGGCATCTTGAAGACAGCACCCAACCTCACAGAATATTGTCTCCAGTTGGTGTCATAACCAAGTCTTCAACAGGCCCTTCTCTATAGGTGGCTGCTTCTGGGTGTTTAGAATATAATAAGACCGTGATTAGTACTGCTTCTCCACACTTCCTTTGCTATATAACGTGTTCTCTGGTCAACAATGATATTGTCTGGTATACTATGATGTGGGATAAGCCATTCTGTAAGCCATTAATGGTGATGCTGGCAGAAGCACCAAAGGCAGGAAAAAGGCTAATCCTATACAAACTAGGTGTCTATACTTATAAGGAAAAAGTGTGACTGCTTAATTTAAAAAGATTTGGAGCTTTTCTAGGTGTCATGGTTAGGGACACGTGTCAACTTGGCCAAGTTGTGGTACCTGTTTATCTGATTGGGCAAGCGCTGGCCTGTCTGTTGCAATGAGGACATTTCGTAGGATTAGGTCATGATCACGTCAGCTACATCCACAGCTGATTCCATTTGTAATCAGCCAAAGGGGAGTGTCTTCTGCAATTAGTGATGCTAAATCTAATCATGGGAAGCCTTTTAAGGAGGACTCAGAGGAGACAGGTTCCATTCCTGCTTTGGCTGGTGAGCCTCTCCTGTGGAGTTCATCCAGGCCATCCATCGGAGTCATCAGCTTCGCAGCCTGCCTTGTGGATTTTGGACTCTGCATTCCTGCGGTCACATGAGACACTTTTATAAATTTTATGTTTGCAAGTGTTCCCTGTTGATTCTGTTTCTCTAGAGAACCCTAACTAATACACTAGATATGTTTTAAATATCAGTTTTGAATTTAATTCTGTTGTCTGAGATAATTTTCTTTCAGATTTGCTCTTTGAAATTTATTAAGATTTATTTTATAGTCCAATATGGTTGATAGTGTAGAGTTGTTTAGAATTTCTTTACTCTTGTAACTGAGAAGTTAGGGTTTAGGGGATGATTATGATTACTGCATCATTATGTAGATATTCTGTTTTACTTTCTGGTATATTAGAAAGGGGAATACCTGAAATCTCTGAACTGTAGTCCAGCTGCCTTGATCTCTAATAATGATTATATAGCTTTCATCTTGTTACCTTGTGATTGTCCAAAGCTGGTGACTGACCTCACTTGTACTCCCTTTATCCGATTTTTAACTTTAGAAACTCATAATCACAAGGGCAACCCCCTAATGCTAATGGAACTTCAATCAGCTTAGAACTAACCATTAACTTGGTTCTAGCACAGTTACACTCCTTTACATTTGTAAATTGTTTCTGCCTATACTTGCTATCGAAATAATAATAGCTGATCTCTTCTCCTTCCTGCCTATATTTGCTATTGAAATGGTAATGACTCCATGTCCCCTTGTTTGAGTCCATAAAAACCTTGAATTCCTGGTTGGACCACAGTGGCTCAGTAGGCAATGTTCTCGCTTGCCATGCTGGGGACCCAGGTTCAATTTCCGGTGCCTGCCCATTGGGGCAAAAACAAAACAAAAACCCTTGAACTCCTTAGACAGAGAGATTTTTTGACTGACAAGGCCATCTGCTCTCCTATTTCATGCCTACCAATAACCTTTCTCTCTTTGAAACCCTGGTGCCTCAGGAATTGGTCATTGGAGTGCATCAGACAGAGAACTCACTGCTTTTGATCAATAAACACTTTCTGATTTTTTTCTATTCTGTCAATCAGTGGAAGAAGAGTGTTGATATTTCCAGTTATAATTTCACTCATTCTGTCTTCTGCTTTTTCCAATCTGCTGCCAAATCTGTTGATTGAGTTTTTAATTTCTGTTAGTATATTTTCAATTTGTAGGTTTGATGTGTTTCTTTTTCAAATATTCTCTGTCAAATTTTATAGTTTCCAGCCATGCATATATTTCGAGCTATTATTTTACTTATTTAAACATCATCAACATCATTATTTTTCAATATGTGTCTGAAGTCTGGACTGATCTGCTTCTACTGCCTGCTGTTTCTGCTGAACCACATGCTCGGTTATCTTTGAATTGGGGTTGTGAACCCTTAAGGGAATCCTTAAGTAAATTCATTTTAATTAAAATTTATTTTAATTCTCTTTACTTTTAAAGAGATTTTAATTCTCTGGAGACTTTCTCCAGAGACCATTTATTTTTGTTTATGCCAGTTTAGATTTACTACTGGTTTGGTTGGACTTTAATTCCATAATTTGAGGCTTCTTGGTCTCCCCTAGAGATGTTAATTGGGTCCTCAAATCTACATAAGACTGGCTAATGGTTTCAACCTATCAAATATGGTTTTCCTTTTTTTATGCACCCCCACCCCCACTCTACCAAGCTCCAAGGCAACTCTTCCCATAATACCCTGGATATGAAAGGGTGGAGGCAATTTGCAGCTTCTAAACATTTTTCCTAATAATGTATTCCTTTGGGGTTATGGCTTTATCCCCTTTTCCCCATTGTTACCGGACAAAGCCATGGATTCTTCTGCCCCGCGCACTCAATAAGCAATTCCTGAGATACCAGGATTTCAAAGAGAAAGTAGTAGAGCAGACAGCCTAAAGGCCCAAAATCCCTCTCCTCAAACTGCAGTAATTTGGGTAGTTTTATTAGAGAAAAGGTGGGCAGGGTTTAGGATAATGAGCACCATGATCCCAGATGATGTAATTACAGGTGATCTAATTACTGAGCATGTGCAGATTGATTAGTCACCGAGGGTATGAAAGAAGATGGCGGAATGGGGTGTCGGTGACTTCTAGGTTAAAGTCTAAGCTACTGCGCCTGTCAGGTGGGCCCATTTAGGTTAAATCCAGTCTCGCTCATCAAGATGATTTGGGACTTGGGGTGGGTTAGTTCTGGGGACCCAAGACCCTTCATTAAACATTAGGGTCTGTCTTTAGTGATTACAAGACTCTAAAGCTGAAAAACTGGATAACTAGGTACAGGTGAAGGTTAGTTACAAGGTTTGTACAATCACAGGGGCAGAAGATAAGGGCTATACAACCATTATCAGAGATCAAGGCAGCTGGAATACAATTCAGAGATTTCAGGTATTTCCCTGCTTACTCAGATATGCCAGAAAGCAAAAAGGAATATTTGTATAAAGATTCAGTAATCAAAATCATCCCTTTAATCCTGATTTCTCGGTGGGCACTGGGCTTTGATTTCTGGTCTCTTCTACTTCGCAAGTCTGTCAGTGCAGTTTCCATATATATATAGACAGATATCCTCAGGAAGAAAAGTCACTGCAAGCACTATGTTTGCTTCTTTGAATTCCGGCTTTCTCTTTTTCTCTTAGGTTTTTGGCTTGATGATTCCTTTCTAGCTTGCCAACTCTTTGATACTTTTGGGAAGATGTTCAAAGTGTCTTATTCAGCATTTTTATTGTTTTCAGCAGGAGTATTAGTCAAATAATCTAGCCTGTGATGACCAGAAACCAGAAATCTTAATGCGTCTTAATTTATGTCTTAAAATAAATTTATGTTAGTCTTTGACTGTGAAATGAGTCATGTGGGGAGAGAGGCAGGCTGCAGGAGTTCCATCTTCCTTGTGTGATTCTGGAACAGCTGCATTCATGAGGATTTCCTGAGTCAGTGTCTGCCTCCTTGTGGCAGAAGCAAGGTACTTCAGGGCCAGCAGTTGCAGTGGAAGTTTTCTCAATCTAGCTTCCTTCATCATGGCAGAGCCAGCATCCTCTTTGGCAGCCCAGGGAGTTTGTGGTTTTAGGTATCGTTTCTCAGAATATTCCTTGTTCTTTAATCCCATCATTGAGTCTGTGAGCTATTACCCTTAGTAGTCCCTTCCAGTAAAAAGTAATTATAGCAAATTCTGTTGTCTGCAATTTAAAAACCTTGGCCAAAGCAATAATATACTAAAAATATACAGCAAGTGTGCTGGTTCGGAGCTGTTATGTACCCCAGAAAATCTTCTTTTAATCCATCCCTGTAGGGTCAGACCTATTGTGGGTGGGACCTTTTGGTTCAATTGAGATGTGCCCCAGCCCGTTCAAGATGGGTCTTAAATCCTGTACGGGAATCCTTTATGAAAGAACAGAGAGAGAAATGCCCAGAGACATTTTGGAGCGTGCCATTGAAACCAGAGCCCAGGAGAGCAGGACCAGCAGACGTCACCATGTGACAGAGGAACCCTGCGTGCCAGCGGCCTTTCCTCAGGGAAGCTTTAACAAATATCATTGTTAGTGGCAAAACATTAGAAGCATTTCTTCTTAAAAAAGACAATGGTTGAAGACAGGTATTCAAGCAAAATACTTGTACACTAATGTTCATAGTAGCTCTACTCACAATTGTCAAAAGGTGGAAACAACACAAATGCCCATCAATGGATGAATGGATAAACAAATTGTCTTATATACATAAAATTGAATATTATTCAACCATAAAAAGGAGTGAAGTTCTGATCATGCTACAACCTCAAAAACATTATGCTAAATGAAAGAAGCCAGAAACCAAAGGTCACATCTTGTCTGATTCCATGTATAGAATTTACAAAATGCCATCCCTCTCTTTACCTTGGTTTTCCATTTCCTTGCCTTTGATTCACTGACCCCTCCTTTCCACAACTCCCTGTTGCTTCCTTGCTCCCATATTACCTCCCAAATCTTTTTTTGTTCTTCTCCATCTCACATCAATCTTTTCCCTCCGAACTATGCCACTTATTTTTTCTTCCATTTATTTTGGCATTTTTATCATTTAGGGCATAGAAAGGGAGAGGAGAAGAGGGGGATGGAACGTAGTGATGGGAATTCAGAATTGGCCATATGCAGGCCAGATACAGCTCATCAGTTTTCCTTCAGGAAGTATCCAAGAGCTGGCAGAAAGCCAGCCAAGAGTCATTGACACTCGCCAGCCGACTTGTGAGGAAGAAGCCATGTAGTCCAATGACGCCTTACTGACCTTGAAAACAAAATGATTAAAAGATCAGAAGCAACCTAAATATCCTTCAGAAGGATACAACCGCAGGAAAAAAGCTAGTAAAAAGAATGAAGTAGCTCCGTATCACTGATAGAAACTAAGAGATAGTTAAGGAAAAAGCAAGGTGCAGAGTAAATGTCACTGTGTGTGAGTATGTGTGTGTATTTAAAATTCAGACAGATTTGTAATTGTGGGTGCCTGAGGGTGGGAGATTGACTTTTCACTAAATACCCTTTAGTAACTTTGTACTTTGTACTATGTGTAGGTATTGACTCTTCAGAAATAGATGCTTATGAGAAAATAATAGTAAGTAAAGATATTGGAAACAGACTGAAAATGAGATGGTGCCAAAGAACAGAATTTCAGTTTCTGTACCACATGTTACAAGGACAAAAGGGATGCTGTGAGGGACAGCATGCTCCCCATGAAGGCTAAGAAGAATGTGTTATTTGAAGGCAGACCTGCCAACCAGACCCAAAAGACTTTGGCTTAAATTGTGAAGCAGAGGAAGCACAGAGCCAAGCTACAGCTGCAAAATTAAACACCACTGTGAAGATACCAGCATCTGAGTTATAATTGGGAAAGGATGGGTTGCTTAGCACTGGCTATGCCCACAAGAGAACCAAAATTAATATAGCCCCGTGTGAACACTCTAAATTGAGGAAGCATAAAAATCCCCTGTGTAGTTGCAAACTGGATACCAGTTTTCAACCTGCCTTCTGCTAGAAAAGGAGAGGAAGTCTGTGGTGGTTCAAGGTTTCTGCCCAGCTCCATCCACACAAACCAGATACCCTGGGGATCCCCAGCTGCTTTGGCACTTACTGTCAACCAGGCTTTGGAACCACTGCTTCAGGCAGTTACCAGAAACCCGAGAAATTCACAGAAAGGTCAAGGGCAATGCATTAGTTGGGGTCCTCAGGGAAACAGAACCAACAGGCGATAACTGTAAATATGACATTTAGAAAGTGTCTCACGCTACCATGGGGATAGAATAGTCCAAAATCTGTAGGGCAGGCCATGAGCTGGCAGCTCCACTGAAGGTCCTCAACAATCTCCCCAGGAGAGGCTGGCTGGCTGAAGATTCTCTCTTCTGAATTCTCCTTAAAAGCCCTCAGGTGATTAGAGTTAGCGTCACTCATTGCAGAAGCTGTTCCCCTTAGATGATCGCAGATGTTATCAGCCAACAGACTCATGATTTAAGTCCACGAGATGTCCTCATAGCCACAGAAAGTCCAGCACTTGCTTGACAAGACATCCGGGCACCATTGCCTGGCCAAGTGACACATGAACTGACCATCACAGGCAAGGATCTGAGGTACAGTTGACACCTGCCAGTGCAATGGTGTGGGAGCAAAACGCTTAGAGGCTGAGAAATGCCACCCCCTAGTCATAATTTCCAGGGTCCTCCCTAAGAACCAAACTGTTGGCTTGGTGCCAAGATTCTTTTACCATATTAAAGAAAAGATAGCGGGATGGATGCATAATTCCTGGGATTCAAATGACAAATTTATAACCATGTATCACTGAGAAGAGGGAAAGCAGATCCATTGATGTGTTCACACAAGAGTGGGCTATGCCCTGGGGTCGGTGGAGCAAGGTTGGGGGCTCAGGGACACCCAAATTGAGACAATATAAGAACAATTTTATACCAAAAGATTTAATAAAGACAGTATGATGACCTCAAGGATCCCCCAGGAATTCTCAGTATTGGTGAGGGCTCTGAAGAGCAGAAGAAACTTGACAGAGAACCAAAGGAGAAAGTAAGGCCTGGGGCAGCAAGGGAAGGGGTACAGATGGGTCTCTGCCGCTCAAGTCAGAACTCTGCCCAGGGAGTTTCAGTGCATGGGGGTAAGCTGTACTCCAACCCCAAGAAGGTGCTCGGGGGAGCTAACCCAGCTCAGACCAGACTTCCCAGCCTGGTTTGCTTCCAGCATGGTAGAGTGTGTCACATGCAGCATCCCCGTGAATGCCTGGCTGCCCGGCCCTTGACATATCTCAGACTTCAATTCATAGACCACATTTGGAACTCCGGAAGCTGGATGTGTTAGTTTGCTAGCTGCCAAAATGCAACATTCCAGCACTGAAATTGCTTTTATAAAGGGGAATTTAATAAATTACAAGTTTACAGTTCTAAGGAAGTGAAAGTGTCCAAATTAAGACACCAACAAGAGGCTACCTTTACTCAAGGAAGATCCATGGGTTAGGAACACCTTTGTCAGTTGGGTCGTCATGTGGCTGGCATCTGCCTCTCTAGGTTCTGGCTTGCTTAACATCTCGTGGCAACATCTGCTGGGCTCCAAACATTTCCAAACATCCGTGTCTCTGTTCTCCACATGTCCACATCTGTGTCAGCTCTACTGCAACGTTTTTGTTGGAATCTGAGCCTTCGGTTATTTCTCTAGGCTCTGTCATTTTTGAAGTTTCTTCAAAATGTTTCCTCTTTTAAAGGATTTCAGTAAACTAATCAAGACCCACCTGGAATGAGAGAAGTCACATCTCCATCTAATCAAGAGTCAGTATCCACAATTGGTATAATACCCACAACTCTCCATGGAGTTAATCTAATCTAAAGATTCTAACCTACATTATTGAATCAGAATTAAAGAAAGGGCTGCTTCTGCAAGACTGAATCTGGATTAAGACACGGCTTTTCCAGGGCACATAATAATACTTTCAAACCGGCACACTGGAGTAGCACCATAATAGCTTCAACTGTGGCAAAGAGGAACATCCAGGGGAGCCTGCCAGGACAGAGGGCTTTGCCCAGGGAACATATCCTTTCTTTCATGTGACAATTCAACTTTTCCTAGAGAAGATCCCCAATCCTCAACCTTGAAAATTTTCAACAGAAACTATGAATAACTGAGGATCTGGCAGCAGCTCTAGAAGCACCTAAAAAGAATTACACTCCCCCAACAGGGGGTTGGACAGTGAATATAAAAAAAACAGTGGGTGTTCTGAATAGATATTGTGTCACTCTGTGTGCAGAGTGACAACATCCCGACCAGGAAGAAAGGAAGAGTTGGGAGTTGGGGGAGAGATACATGGAGATCAAGAGGAGTGGGGGGAAAGGAGCTTTTTATGAAGCATTACTGTTTTGAATCAGTCTTTATTAATAGTCTTTGAAGGATGCAAGTAGAAATTGGAAAAAAAATACTTTTTTTTTGCTGGACTCTGTTTATTCAACTGTGACACCAGGCTGAGACTGGTGCCACAAGCTCAGGGTCCCCTTTGTGTTATACTAGGCTCCAGCCTTCTTAGGGACAGTGGGAACTGTAAGACAGTATTTCATGCTTCATATATGTATTTATTCTTGAATGGGTAAATTAATCACTGAAAATTGCAGATATTAAAGAGAAGAGATGAAAACTCACAGGCCGTGAGTTGAAGGAGAGGTAAGGCTCTACAGCAGTAGAGCAATAACGATGAAACAGAGTCATTTTCTTGGAGGACGAGAGTCTAGAAGAGGATTTAAATTTTAAAAATAGGAGTGGTTGTGTGGTTTAGAAAAGCAAACTCCAGGAATATGGGATTGAACACAGCCTTAGGCATGGTGCAGAGAGAAGGTAACCACCAAGACACTCTCTAAAGACATAGTTCCATGTTCCAACAGAGCCTTATTTCATTCACTTATTTTTCATTCATTCAGCAAACATTTATTGAACAGCTACCTATTTGACAGTGCTGGAGAGTAATGATCAATAACGCAAGGGCCCTGACTGTGGAAATCTTATGGTCCAGGGTAGAACTCAACGAACTATGGCCTGTGAGCCAAATCCAGCTGTTTTGGTAAAGTTTATTGGAATACAGCCACACCCATTCATCTACAGATTGCCAGTGACAAAACAGATTTATTGAGATCTAATCCACATATGATACAATTCTTTCTTCAAAAGTGTACAACTCACTGTTTTTTAGTATATTCACAGAGTTGTGCAACCATCACCACTGTCTTATTTTAGAACATCTTCATCACCCCAGAAAGAAACTCCAGACCCATTAGCAACCATCACTCCCCTTTCTTCTCTTCCTCCAGCCCTACGTAACCACTGATCTACTTTCTCTCTCTACAGAGTGCCTATACTGGACATTTCGTAGACGTGGAATCATGTGGCCTTTTGAGTCTGGCTTCCTCCTCTTAACATCACCTTTTCATGGTTCATCCATGCTGCCATTTGTGCCAGTCTTTCTTTTCCTGGTTCTATGCTGCAGCCCCAGGGTTGATACCCTAGAAGGCTGGTGTATTAAATCATCAGTCAGTTGATTGCATCTGTGGCTGATTATATCTGTGAACAACTAAAGGCACATCTCCTACAAATGAGATAATTCAATCAGTCGAAGTCTTTTAAGGGAAAAGAGAGACTCTTTTACTGCTTCTTCAGCCAGCGAGCCTCTCCTGTGGAGTTCATTCAGACCCTTCATTGGAGCCATCAGCTTCACAGCCTGCCCTATGGATTTTGGATGCTTCCATTCTCACGGTTGCATGAGACACCTTTATAAAGCTCCTATTACAGGATCTCTCCTGTTGGTTCTGTTTCTCTAGCGAACCCTGACTAATAATTTATCAGAAAATATTAAGAAAGAACCAATCCCTAATGTGAAAGTAAGGAGGAAGAGAGAGCTGGGGCATCATCAGATAGGTACCCTAGATTTTAGAAAACCAGATCTGCAAAAACAGAGAAAAGATAATTTGATCCAATAGTTAAAAATCCAAAAAGGGCATTATTAACTTAAAAGTAAATTAAAAATTATTGGTACATATATATTTTTATTTATTTCTCCCTCAGTAATTGTTTAACAACATTTCAATTTGTCTGGAACTCTGTCACCCCAAAACAGCTGGGTGGAGTGTCAACAGAACTGGTGGGGTATATTTAGGATGGTCTGTCTTAAAAAGAAAGGCCACGTGGCGCTAAAGAACTTCACTTTGGGGACTTCTGGGGCACCCAAAGAGAGACACATCCTCCTGAGCAGCCAAACTCACCGAGGGGAAGCAGACAAGGGGTGTTGCCCTGCCCAGGACAGCGGGAAGAGTCAGGAGTTTCGGTACAGGCCACAGTCAAAGGCCGGGGGCAGACATGCTGGGAGGAAGGTGCCAATTTGCTGGGAGCTTCCTCTCCTTTGAGCAACTCTGGCACCCTCGGAAGAAGCCACTGAGGCTACTGTATCCAGCAATGCTTAATGATTTCCTGAACTGAGCAGGGAAGGAAGGAAAGGGAGAGATGTTTGTGTTAGTTTCCTATTGTTTGTTATAGTAAATCACCCTAAATTTAGTGGCCTAAAGCCACACAGATTTATTATCTTACAGTTCTGGAGGTCAGACATCAAAAATCAGTCTCTCTGGGCCAAAATCAAGGTGTTGAGAACCTTCTGGAGGCTCCAGGGAAGACAGTTTCCTTGCCTTTCCCAGATTCTAGATGTCGTCTGCATCACTGCCACCTCTGCTTCCACTGACACATCCCTGCTCTGACTCTGACCCTCCTGCCTCCTTATTTTTAATTTATTTTATTTCTTTTTAGAGCAGTTGACGATTTACAGAAAACTCATGCGGAAAGTACAGAGTTCCCATACACTGCCTCTGCACACACGGGTTGCCCTATTATTAACAGTAGCTGGGTCCCTCTGTTACAGTTGATGAACCACTGTTATTATAATCATATTATTAGCTAAAGCCCACAGCTTACATTAGGGTTCACTTTTTGTGTTGTGCAGAGGTGTGGTTGTTTACTTTTAAAAATTTTGTTGTGGTGACATATAACATAAAATTCCCACTAAGCACTTTCACACATGCAATGCTGTGGTGTTAATTATGTCCACACTGTTGTGCTTCCAGCACCACCATCCATTACCAAACTTTCCCACCACACCAAACAGAAAGACTTTAAAAAATTATTTCTATATGTATACGTATATACGTATATATATATTTTTAATTCTCCTTTTTTTTCTTTTTAACATGGGCAGGCACCAACCCGGGTCTCCGGTGTGGCAGGCGAAAACTCTGCCAGGGAGCCACCGTGGCCCGCCCTATCTTTGTCTTTATTAGAGAAGCTGTAGGTTTACAGAACCTCATGCAGAGCGTAGAGTTCTCATGGCCTTGTGAGAACCAGGCCCATTGGACAGTCACCTACCCCCACGATCTTTCCTTAAACACATCTGCAAAGTCCCCTTTGTCACCTAAGATAATCCATCCGTTCCGGGATTTAGGATGTGGACATCTTAGGGAGCTACAATTTCTCTTTCCACAATGTCTAAAGAAAACAGTGTGAATACAAGAGAAGCCCTCAATTTAAATGTAAATATTTATATAGAGATATAGAGATATAATGTGTGTGTGTTTATGGTGTGTGTGTATGTTGTGTGTGTGTGTGTATGTGGTGTGTGTGGTATGTGTATATGTGTATGTATGTATGTCGTGTGTGGTGTGTACCTGCGTATATGTTGTGTGTGTGGTGTGTGTGTGTGTACGTGGTGTGTGTGTGGTGTGTGTACGTGTGTGTGTGGTGTGTGTATGTGTGTGTATCTTGAAGAGAGGCCTAGAAGCACGCGGGGAACAACAAGAGGCCCTGAGAGCTGACCGGGTGAGGGCGCTGGGCTGGGCAGGGCCGTGGGAGTGGGCAGGGCGCCCCTTGGGCTCAGACCCCCAGCCTCTCCCCAGCCTCCCCTCGGCCTGACTTCAGGCTTCAGCTTCTGCGCCTGGCAGCCGGCCCTCTGCCACAGGTCGGTTGAGGAGGGTCCCATGGGTCGCCTCAGCACCAGGCCGCCCCCCCCATCCCCACCTTAACCCCCGCCCTCCCACCCCACCCAGTGGCCACAAAACTGCAGGAGCGCTTGGGGCCAGGGGGCAGTGGCCAGAGCGGCTGGACGTCCTGCCGTCCAGGGACAGGTCCGCACCCACACCACTTCCCAGAGCCCGCCGGGAGCTCCTGTGGGAGAAACCCTTTTCTATTTCATCTGCACCTACATCTGAACTCCATTTTACATTTATCTAGTGTTACTATATACTGAGTTTTCCACAAATGCAACTGCCAGTTAGATTGAGAGAAGTTTGTTTTCTGTTTGTTTGTTTGGTTGGTGGGTTGACATGTCTCTTGAGTTTCTCTTTCCTCCAAAAATTTTTATTGTGGAAACATACATGCACTACTGCATTTTCCAGTTTAACCACTTTCAAGTCTACAGTCCAGTGGTGGTAATTACATACACAATATTGTGCTGCCATCACCAAAACTTTATTTTGTTTCTTCAGGAACTTTACCAGGAGTTTCTCAATGTGTCAGAAAATCATGCCACACATGGCAGCATCTTTCATGTTATTTGAGTCAACACATCTGTGTCCGTCTATTTTTGTGGGCATCCAGTTCATGGTGGTTTTGCAGATTATATAAAAATATACTTATTTTATTTTTATTTCCAAATGGTGAATATAAAGAAAAAAGGTCAAAAGATGAGTACCTTAAAGCTAAACATCTTCATTACAAGTGGGCACAAACATCTGTCTGCTTCTTTGTGTTTTCTAGTTTAGCTGGGTCTGAGTATTTACATATTAAAATAAAAATTATTTTATTATAAATTATTTTCCTTTATGTCACAGAGCAAGATAGCAATTTTATGAAAGGCTACATTGCTTATGAATTTCATTTTAGTAAAGGAGGTAATGAAATATCTTTAGTAAAAATGTGGTATTAGAGGGGTGAAAGTTTCCCTGGCAATGTGAGATGTGACTCCCAGGGATGAGCCTGGCCTTGGCACAGTGGGATCAACAATGCCATCCTGACCAAAAGAAAAGAATTGATACAAATAAGGTGTCAATGGCTGAGAGAGTTCAAATAGAGTCGAGAGGCTACTCTGGAGGTCACTCTTACACAAGCTTTGGTTAGACATTGCTACGTATCATGGCTTGCCAAACACCAACTAAAACCATTCCTGCCAACCCCGAAGAACACCTAGGACTCTATTTGAGATTCTACAAAGGTTCCATGCACTATGATTACTTTCCAGAAACTTACAACCTCCACATGATTTCATAGACCAGATAAGTCCTGAAATTTCGAGGGGCCAGCCCTCTCCAGAACATCAACTAATTCCATCCCCCTACCCCATATTACTGACAGCCCCTTTCAACATGAAAAAGTTAGCATGGGCAGAGCCCAAACACCCCAAAAATTGGGAGTAAGATTAAAGGAGAAGATGTAACAAAGATAGGATTTAACAAATGAGTATGACTTTTATTTCTTTTAGTCTCCAGTGTCTTGGAGTAGCTAGAAGTAAAAACCTAAAATTGTGGAACAGTAATCCATACCAAACTCTGAAATCTGTTCTATAACTAATTGTTGTATGTTTTGAAATGTATTGCTTTTTGGTATATATGTTATTTTTCACATAAAGAAAAGAAATATTCCACAGCTGTTAAAAAAAAAAATAAAGGTGGTATTAGGTCTTTTAGGATTGGACAACTGTCCTAGAATATTTAAGGAGCTTTTAAATATAGGTGTAGACCTAAAGTCCATAAACTCACTGTCTCACCCTCTCTCTCTCACACACACACACACACACACACACACACACACTTGTTCTTGTACACTGTGCAAAGCAAACCTCCCCTTATAACATAGCTTATTTATCACAAGCAATCATATATAACACATGCCAAATGATATATTCCAGAACATAACAACATCCTATGGAAAGACTGAACCGAACTAGTCTTTACATATCCTTGACCTGGACTCATATTCTTGGAGTGAGACCAAATGAAAACAGCTTTTTTTTTTCTTTCTTTTTTTTTTTTTTAAACTTTTCTAGCTAAAAGGAACCATGGTCTTAAGACTGCACAGTCTACGTTAATAGTGAATTTGTATATGCATTTATTACACTATATTGCAAGGCATACTAATTGCAAATATAACATCCTTTCATAACTTTACTCCCCTCCTTCCTTAAAGTGACATGAAACAGGGCTGTTGGGCTGTTGTGTGAGGATGTTTCATTGATCTCATCACTTCATGCTTTCGTGTCTACGGAGCCCAGAGTGGAGAGCGTCTGCCTAGATACAAGGCAACTTCAGAGGCCTGAATCCCTCGCAACTCCTCTCCTTTCCTCCTCCTGCCTTTCTCCCCGCAGCAGCTCTCCTCCGCTCCACTCTTCTCCCTCCCACTCTTTCTTCCACTCGTGATGCCTCCCCCCCCCCCCCCCCCCCCCCCCCCGCAGCACGCTGAGTCACCGGCTCCCGAAGCCTGATGGCCCAGCAGGGATGCGGGCCCGGCCTCCCGCGGGGAGACCTCCGCAGCTCCTGCAGCCTGTGCGGCACCAAACCTGTCGCTGAAACTAAGGGCATTGGGGCGGAGGCGAGGAGAGCCTGTGACAGCAGTGACCAGGCCGTGCTGGGGGACAGGCGGGGAGACAGTGGCCCACGTGGGGGCAGGTCGGGGCTCCACGCACCTGCTTGGTCTCTGAGCGGGAAGCCTTGGCCCAGTGTGACAGCAGAGAGTAAGCGGGTGGTCTCCCCGCGGTGTCACCCGGCACCAGGTGGGCACGACTTTAGCCCACCCCCTGCTGTGCCTGGGACCAGTGGGCAAATTTCTCTTTCCTTTCTGTTCCCTTCGCTCCCTAGTCCCACTTTCCCTGGGGAGGCAGGGCTCATGGGGCCTTTTCATACTTGCTATGAGGGAATGCTCAGGAATCCGCAGGTGTTCGAGTTGTATAAATCAGGGACTTGGGGAAGTCAGTGTGCGCCTGCAGGAATCCAGTCCTGAGGGCAAGAGGGAAGGAAGATGCTTTTCTCTCCTCCCTTCCCTAAGCTTTCCAAGCTTGATATATTTTTTAAAGTGCTGCCGTTCTTTTTGAAACTTAATGTCTCACCCTTAGTCTTCTTTAACCTGGGATCCCTGCTCTGTTGAAAGGGGAAAGACACAAGCTAGAAGTGTCCATAAATTCGTGGCTTCCCTGAATGTGAGAATGATAGAGGGAGGAGGGCTGGGGTCACAAATAAAATCAGAAGGAAAGATAGACAATAAAGACTGAGATGGTATAATCTAGGAACGCCTGGAGTATATAATGATAGTGACTGTGCAAATTTTAAAATGTTTCTGCATGAGGAAGAACAAAGGAATGTCCATAATGCAGGGTGTTGAAAAGAGATGGTAATTAATATTTTAAAACTTTAACGTATGTGTGAGATAAGCAAAAGATGTTTATATGGTACAAAATTTATATTTTGACTAGTGCATGTCCTAACATAACTTATGTGGACAGCTTAGTCGAACACCATAGTACTTGGAATTTTGCATAGGGCATGAGATTTTGTAGGTTTGTCCAGAGTGATGCCTAGATAAATCCCAGCGTGATTTGAACAGTGAATAGGGAAGTATTTGCAGTGTCCCCTAGGGGGAATGGTGAGAAAGGGGGATGTCATGGGCAGGTTCATGTGTCAACTTGGCCAAGTTGTGGTACCTGTTTGTCTGGTTGGGCAAGTGCTGGCCTGTCTGTTGCAATGAGGACATTTCATAGAATTAGCTCATGAGCACATCAGCTGCATCCACAGCTGATTCCATTTGTAATCAGCCAGATTGTATCTTCTGCAATGAGTGATGCTTAATCTAATCATGGGAAGCCTTTTAAGGAGGATTCAGAAGAGAAAGGCTCTTCCTGTTTCAGCTGGTGAGACTCTCCTGTGGAGTTCGTCCAGACCCTCCATCGGAATCATCAGCTTCACAGCCTGCCCTGTGGATTTTGGACTCTGTGTTCCTGCGGTCACGTAAGACACTTTTATAAATTTTGTATTTGCGAGTGTTCCCTGTTGATTCTGTTTCTCAGAGAACCCTAACTAATACAGGGGAAAATTCAACTTCCCCAAGTGGAGAATTCTTGATATCCTCACAGGCAGTGGAGACAGCTAAAGCAATAGGCCAAGCCTCCAATCTTGGGGTTTGCTTAAATGAAACTTAACCCCGCAAAGGATAGGCTAAGCCTATGTAAAATTAGGCCTAAGAGTCACCCCCAAGAGAACCTCTTCTGCTGCTCAGATGTGGCCTCTCTCTCTCAGCCAACACAACAAGCAAACTCACCACCCTCCCCCTATCTACGTGGGATATTGACTCCCAGGCGTGTGGACCTTCCTGGCAACGTGGGACAGAAATCCTAGAATGAGCTGGGACTTAGCATCAAGGGATTGAAAAAACCTTCTTGACCAAAAGGGGGAAGAGCGAAATGAGACAAAATAAAGTGTCAATGGCTGAGAGATTCCAAACAGAGTCAAGAGGTTATCCTGGAGGTTATTCTTATGCATTAAATAGATATCACCTGTTTAGTTAAGGTGTAATGGAGAGGCTGGAGGGAACTGCCTGAAAATGTGGAGCTGTGCTCCGGTGGCCATGTTTCTTGAAGATAATTGTATGATGATATGGCTGTCGCAGTGTGACTGTGTGGTTGTGAGAGCCTTGTGTCTGATGCTCCTTTTGTCTACCTTATCAACAGACAAGTAAAATATGGATTTAAAATAAGTAAAGAATAAGGGGAACAAATGTTGAAATAAATTTAGTAGATTGAAATGCTGGTGATCGGTGAAGGGGAGGGGTAAGGGATATGGAATATATGAATTTTTTTCTGTTTTCTTTTTTTAAAAATTTATTTATTAATAAGAAAATTTAACAAACGAACTAAAACATTAACATATATAACCAGTAATTCACAATATCATCACTTAGTTGCATATTTATCATTTCTTAGAACATTTGCATCAATTCAGAAAAAGCAATAAAAAGACAACAGAAAAAGAAATAAAACGAAAACAGAAAAAAAAAGATTATACATACCATACCCCTTACCCCTCGGTTTCATTAGCATTTCAAACTAAGTTTATTTTAACATTTGTTCCCCCTATTATTTATTTTTATTTCATATGTTCTATTCGTCTGTTGACAAGCTAGATAAAAGGAGCATCAGACACAAGGTTTTCACAACCACACAGTCACATTGTGAAAGCTATATCATTATACAATCATCATCAAGAAACGTGGCTACTGGAACACAGCTCTACATTTTCAAGCAGTTCCCTCCAGCCTCTCCGTTTACATCTTGAATAACAAGGTGATATCTACTTAATGTGTAAGAATAACCTCCAGGATAACCTTTCAACTCTGTTTGGAATCTCTCAGCTATTGCCACTTTGTCTCATTTTACCCTTCCCCTTTTTGGTCGAGAAGGTTTTCTCAATCCCTTGATGCTGAGTCTCGGCTCATTCTAGGATTTCTGTCCCACGTTGCCAGGAAGGTCCATACCCCTGGGAGTCATGTCCCACGTAGACAGGGGGAGGGTGGTGAGATTGTTTGTTGTGTTGGCTGGAGAGAGAGGCCACATCTGAGCAACAAAAGAGGCTCTCTTGAGGGTGACTCTTAGGCCTAAATTTTTAAGTAGACTTGACCTATCCTTTGTGGGGTTAAGTTTCATATGAATGAACCCAAGACTGGGGGCTCAGCCTATAGCTTTGGTTGTCCACACTGCTTGTGAGAATATCAAGAATTCAACTTGGAGAAGTTGAATTTCCCCCATTCTCACCATTCCCTGAAGGGAACTTTGCAAATACTTTTCCACTCACTGATCAAATCACTCTAGGATTCATCAGGGCATCACTCTGGACAAACCAATAAAATCTCATGTCCTACCTGAGATTCCAAGTACTTAGGGTGTTCAATCCAACTATCTACATAAGTTATATTAGGAAATGCACTAGTCTAAACATAAA
The DNA here is from genome assembly GCF_023851605.1 of Tamandua tetradactyla. Classification (NCBI taxonomy): domain Eukaryota; kingdom Metazoa; phylum Chordata; class Mammalia; order Pilosa; family Myrmecophagidae; genus Tamandua; species Tamandua tetradactyla. The sequence goes on from NC_135329.1 coordinate 8,498,158, forward strand.
TTTTGTACCAAATAAACATTTTCTGCTTTAGTGTCACACATAAGGTGAGATTTTAAAATATTAATTACCATCTATTTCAGTACCCTGCAGTAATGACATTCCTTTGTTCTTCCTCATGCAAAAACATTTTTAAAATTTGTATATTCATTTTTCGGTTGTGTTGCTAGTTCTTCTAAACCGATGGAAATGTACTAAGAAACGATGATCATGCATCTATGTGATGATGTTAAGAATTACTGATTGCATATGTAGAATGGTATGATTTCTAAATGTTGGGTTAATTTCTTTTTTTCCGTTAATTAATAAAAAAAAATAAAAAGTCAACTTAAAAATGATGGGAAGAGTGCACGGGTGGTTCAGTGGTAGAATGTTCGCCTTCCATGCAGGAGAGCCGGGTTCAATTCCCAGACCATGCATTCCCCCCCCCCCCAAAAAAAATGGTGGGAAAACTTGTGGCATTTTTCTTGCCCTTGCCTCACCCTCTTCGCAAGGTGGTAGCAGTCTTGAAGACGGCAGCACACGTTCTCAATTGTAGGACCCTCGTTCCTGGCTCCAAAGAGAGTAAGCAAACCGTATTCTCAAATAATTGCATTTGTTATCTGTCTAACCTATCTGTGTTATCTGAAGGACTGACACAAGACACCTGCTTTGTCTCACCTAACTCAGAACTCACTCGGGGCAGAAAAATGGTTATGTAGAGGGCTTCCTTGGAAACATTGCCATACCAAACTTTGAATTGTGCTCTACAACTACTTGTTAAAATGTACTTTGAAAAAAATGTTTTGCATACATATCATATTTCACAATAAAAAAAACATTTAAAATAAAAAAAAAATTTGTATATTCAGTCACTATTATTATACACTCTAGGCATTCCTAGATTATACCATCTCAATCTTTAACATCTATCTTTCTTTCTGATTTCATTTATGCCCCCAGCCCTCCTCCCTCTATCATTCTCACATACAGCTTCATTCAGTGTTTTAACATAATGGTATTACAGTTAGGTAGTATTGTGCTGTCCATTTCTGAGTTTTTATATTCAGTCTTGTTGTACAGTCTGTATCCCTGTAGCTCCAATTACCCAATATCTTCCCCTATTTCTATCTCCTGATGGTCTCTGTTACCAACAAAATATTCCAAGTTTATTCACTAATGTCAATTCATATCAGTGAGACCATACAGTATTTGTCCTTTTTTTTTTTTTTGGCTAATCTCACTCAGCATAATATCCTTAAGGTCCATCCATGTTGTTACATACTTCATAACTTTATTCTGTCTTAAAGCTGCATAATATTCCATTGTATGTATATACCACAGTTTGTTTAGCTACTCATTTGTGGATGGACATTTTGGCTGTTTCCATCTCTTTGCAATTGTAAATAATGCTGCTATAAACATTGGTGTGCAAATGTCTGTTTGTGTCTTTGCCCTTATGTCTTTTGAGTAGATACCTAGCAATGGTATTGCCGGATCATATGCCAATTCTATATTCAGCTTTTTGAGGAACCGCCAAACTGGTTGTACCATTTGACATTCCCACCAACAGTGAATAAGTGTGCCTCTTTCCCCACATCCTCTCCAGCACTTGTCAAGTTTCTGTTTTGTTGATAATGGCCATTCTGGCAGGTGTGAGATGATAGCTCATTGTGGTTTTGATTTGCCTTTCTCTAATGGCCAGGGAAGTTGAGCATCTCTTCATGTGCCTTTTAGCCATTTGTATTTCCTCTTCTGAGAAGTGTCTGTTCAAGTCTTTTTCCCATTTTGTAATTGAATTGGCTGTCTTTTTGTTGTTGAGTTGAACAATCTCTTTATAAATTCTGGATACTAGACCTTTATCTGATATGTCGTTTCCAAATATTGTCTCCCATTGTGTAGGCTGTCTTTTTTACTTTCTTGATGAAGTTCTTTGATGCGCAAAAGTGTTTAATTTTGAGGAGTTCCCATTTCTTTCTTTCTTCTTTTAGTGCTCTTGCTTTGGGTGTAAGGTCTATAAAACCACCTCCAAGTATAAGATTTATAAGATATTTCCCTACATTTTCTTCTAACTGTTTTATGATCTTAGACCTAATGTTTAGGTCTTGGATCCATTTTGAGTTAACTTTTGTATAGGGTGTGAGATATGGGTCCTCTTTCATTCTTTTGCATATGGATATCCAGTTCTCTAGGCACCATTTATTGAAGAGACTGTTCTGTCCCAGGTGAGTTGGCTTGACTGCCTTATCAAAGATCAATTGTCCATAGATGAGAGGGTCTATATCTGAACACTCTATTCGATTCCATTGGTCAATATATCTATCTTTATGCCAGTACCATGCTGTTTTGACCACTGTAGCTTCATAATATGCCTTCAAGTCAGGCAGCGTGAGACCTCCAGCTTCGTTTTTTTCCTCAGCATACTTTTAGCTATTTGGGGCACCCTGCCCTTCCAGATAAATTTGTTTATTGGTTTTTCTATTTCTGAAAAGTGAGTTGTTGGGATTTTGATTGGTATTGCGTTGAATCTGTAAATCAATTTAGATAGAATTGACATCTTAACTATATTTAGTCTTCTAATCCATGAACCCGGTATGCCCTTCCATCTATTTAGGCCTTCTGTGATTTATTTTTACAATTTCTTGTAGTTTTCTTTGTATAGGTCTTTTGTCTCTTTAGTTAAATTTATTCCTAAATATTTTATTCTTTTGGTTGCAATTGTAAATGGGATTCGTTTCTTGATTTCCCCCTCAGCTTGTTCATTACTAGTGTATAGAAACACTACAGATTTTTGAATGTTGATCTTGTAACCTGCCACTTTGCTGTACTTGTTTATTAGCTCTAGTAGTTTTGCTGTGGATTTTTCAGGGTTTTTGACATATAGTATCATATCATCTGCAAACAATGAGAGTTTTACTTCTTCCTTTCCAGTTTTGATGCCTTGTATTTCTTTTTCTTGTCTAATTGCTCTGGCTAGAACTTCCAACACAATGTTGAGTAACAGTGGTGATAGTGGACATCCTTCCTTGTTCCTGATCTTAGGGTGAAAGTTTTCAGTTTTTCCCCATTGAGGATGATATTAGCTGTGGGTTTTTCATATATTCCCTTTATCATTTTAAGGAAGTTCCCTTCTATTCCTATCGTTTGAAGTGTTTTTAACAGGAAAGGATGTTGAATTTTGTCAAAAGCCTTTTCTGCATCAATCGGGATGATCATGTGGTTTTTCTGCTTTGATTTGTTGATATGGTGTATTACATTAATTGATTTTCTTATGCTGAACCATCCTTGCATACCTGGGATGAATCCTACTTGGTCATGATGTATAATTCTTTTAATGTGTTGCTGGATTAGATTTGCTAGAATTTTATTGAGGATTTTTGCATCTATATTCATTAGAGAGATTGGTCTGTAGTTTTCTGCTTTTGTAATATCTTTGCCTGGTTTTGGTATGAGGATGATGTTGACTTCATAGAATGAATTAGGTAGCTTTCCCTCCACTTCAATTTTTTTGAAGAGTTTGAGCAGGATTGGTACTAATTCTTTCTGGAATGTTTGGTAGAATTCACATGTGAAGTTATCTGGTCCTGGACTTTTCTTTTTGTGAAGCTTTTTAATGACTGATTTGATTTCTTTACTTGTGATTGATTTGTTGAGGTCGTTTATTTCTTCTCGAGTCAAAGTTGGTTGTTCATGTCTTTCTAGGAAGTTGTCCATTTCATCTACATTGTTGTATTTATTAGCATAAAGTTGTTCATAGTATCCTGTCATTACCTTCTTTATTTCTGTGGGGTCAGTGGTTATGTCTCCTCTTCCATTTCTGATCTTATTTATTTGCATCCCCTCTCTTCCTCCTTTTGTCAGTTTTGCTAAGGGGCCATCAATCTTACTGATTTTCTCATAGAACCAGCTTCTGGTTTTGTTGATTTTCTCAATTGTTTTCATGTTCTCAGTTTCATTTATTTCTGCTCTAATCTTTGTTATTTCTTTCCTTTTGCTTGCTTTGGGGTTAGTTTGCTGTTCTTTCTCTAGTTCTTGCAAGTGGACAGTTAATTCCTGAATTTTTGCCCTTTATTCTTTTTTGGTATAGGCATTTAGGGCAATGAATTTCCCTCTTAGCACTGCCTTTGCTGCGTCCCATAAGTTTTGATATGTTGTGTTTTCCTTTTCATTTGCCTCGAGATATTTACTGATTTCTCTTGTAATTTCTTCCTTGACTCGCTCACTGGTTGTTTAAGTGTGTGTTGTTGAGCTTCCACATATTTATGAATTTTCTGGCCCTCTGCCTATTATTGATTTTCAACTTCATTCCTTTATGATCTGAGAAAGTGTTTTGTATGATTTCAATCTTTTTAAATTTATTGAGACTTGCTTTGTGACCCAGCCTATGGTCTATCCTCGAGAATGATCCATGAGCACTTGAGAAAAAGGTGTACCCTGCTGTTGTGGGGTGTAATGTTCTATGCATGTCTGTTAAGTCTAGCTCATTTATTGTAATATTCAAATTCTCTGTTTCTTTATTGATCCTCTGTCTAGATGTTCTGTCCATTGATGAGAGTGGGGAATTGAAGTCTCCAACTATTATGGTAGATGTGTCTATTTCTCTTTTCAGTGTTTGCCACATGTATTTTGGGGCATTCTGGTTCAGTGCATAAATATTTATGATTGTTATGTCTTCGTGCTGAATTGTTCCTTTTATTAATACATAGTGTCCTTCTTTTTCTCTTTTAACGTTTTTACATTTGGAGTCGAATTTGTTGGATATTAGTATAGCTAACTCCTGCTCTTTTCTGATTGTTATTTCCATAAAATATCTTTTCCCAACCTTTCACTTTCAACCTATGTTTATCCTTGGGTCTAAGATGTGTTTCCTCTAGACAGCATATAGATGGGTCCTGTTTTCTAATCCATTCTGCCAGTCTATGTCTTTGATTGGGAAGTTTAATCCATTAACATTTAGTGTTGTTACTGTACGGGTAGTACTTTCTTCTACCATTTTGCTTTTTGGGTTTTATATGTCTTCTGTTTTCTTTTTATAGCTTTTTCTGAATTGATGCAGATGTCCTAAGAAATGATCATGATGATGAATATACAACTATGTGATGATAGTGTGAGGTACTGATTATATAACAAGAATGGAATGATGATATGATAAGAATGTTTGCGTTTGTATGTGGTTATGTATCATAAATAAAAAATTAATTAATTAAAAAAATTTTCATGACTTCCTCTAGCTGCAGGATGAGAGCTGCTGGTGCCTGTAGCTCCTGGGAGCATGGGCTGGTTTAAAGAGACAAACTCTCCTCTCCATTGTCTTGAGCAGGTTTCTGCCTCCCCCTGATCCCTTTGGGCATGAAACTTGGTAGTAAAAGTCAAAAGAATTAAAGCTAAAGGTTGGAATAGGTTCCTAGGGTGGAGGTGGCTGTTTCTCTTTCTATCAAACTCTGAGACAGGAAACAAGGGGCCTCTTACCATTCACATCCATGCAGCTCTGGGAAGGGGCTTCCTAGAAATGGGGTACACCAGCAGCTCCAGCCTTGGGTGGAATTGGGAAGTAACTATATCTGATCTTATGTCTCCTACCTTCTTTTCTTTGCCTCTCCCCCATCCCTTGGCAGTGTTCTCTCTTCCTTCTGATTTCCTTCCTTCCCGGGGATCACATCCCAGGTGCTGCTCTACCCAGAAATACCCATGTCAGACCCTTGGGGGAAGAAGTTCATACGCTAAAACCCTGTCTCCTTTCTCCTCTTCATTTCATCACAACTCTGGTTGTATTGGGGAGGTTTATCTTAGCTAGTAGTTAGGAGAAAAGCATCTAATTAAGCTAATTTAAATTAAAGCCATGAAAATACTCTTCTCAAACAGCTTGGCTATTTCCCCTTTCTACTAAAAATAATTACACAGGATTCCTAATTGAGCTGACGTAAGGGAATCTTCTTTAACCAGAGGCTCCCCTCTTTTCCTTTCTCAGAGCCTACAACCTTCATAGGCCCCTTAAGAGAAGGCTTCCTTGCCATCTCCCATCGTCACTCAGAAATTTCCCAGAAATGTAAGGGGAAACCTGGTGGATTCCAATGCCCAGGGATCATCCCCTGAGATGCATTTGGCATGTTCAGCTTGAAGTGGTCCTTAGACTAATCACATCCTCACTCCTCCCTACTTCCTCACCTACCCAGGAGCTGAGAGCTGCCAGAAGCAGAGTAGATTCCTGTTGGCATCAGAGGAAAATAGATGCAATGGACCATTTGTGATGAGGAAGGATTCAACAATCTTCTGGAACAAAAATAACAGAGGTGTCGGCTCCGCCGTTTATGCCGGGTCCTCCCAGGCTGCTCTGGCCTTGGAGGAGACTCAGGGGACCACAAGAACCCAGCCTGAAATACATGGGTCACTTCTGGGGTGGGTGAGAGGCAGCTCTGATGAGAGCACTCTTCCTGGACCTCAGGGCCAGAGAAATGCTAGAGGGTGTCTCCACGCAATTTCTGAAAAGGCAACTGTGCTGGTTTGAAAGGATGTATGTCCCCTAGAAAAGCCATGTTTTAATCTAAATTCCATTTCATAAAGGCAGAATAATCCCTATTCAATACTGTAGGTTTGAACTGTAATCAGATCATCTCCCTGGAGATGTGATTTAATCAAGAGTGGTTGTTAAACTGGATTAGGTGACGGCTTGTCTCCACCCATTTGGGTGGGTCTTGATAAGTTTCTGGAGTCCTATAAAAGAGGAAACATTTTGGAGAATGGAAAAGATTCACAGAGAGCAGAGAATGCTGCAGCAGCACAAAGCAGAGTCCACAAGCCAGCGACCTTTGAAGATGAAGAAGGAAAATGCCTCCCGGGGAGCTTCATGAAACTGGAAGCCAGGAGAGAAAGCTAGCAGATGATGCCATGTTCACCATGTGCCCTTCCAGCTGAGAGAGAAACTCTGACTGTGTTCGCCATGTGCCTTCTCACTTGAGAGAGAAACCCTGAACTTCATCAGCCTTCTTGAAGCAAGGTATCTTTCCCTGGATGGATATTTCTATAGACTTGTTTTAATTGGGACATTTTCTCAGCTTTAGAACGGTAAACTAGCAACTCATTAAATTCCCCTTTTTAAAGCTAATCTGTTTCTGGTATATTGCATTCCAGCAGCTAGCAAACTAGAACAGTAACAGAGGACTAAGTAGAGGTGAAGTTCTCACTTCCCATTTCAGTTTACCTGTGCAGCCAAACGCAGGGTGCAGTGGCAGGCAGCCCCGGGACAAAGTTAGGGTCTCTTGGTTGTCAAGGGCGACAAGGAAGGGTTTTGTTGACTTCAGGTGTGGCTGGCTTTAGGGGTTTAAAAAATGTCGGTGGTTCTGTCTCTGTCCCTCAGTGGGCCCATTTGCCATTGGGTTGGCTTCATCTCAGGTGAAGGGCCTCTGGCAGTGATGATAGCACATTGCTTTGCTTGCATGGCTTTCTTACAAGTTCCATCAAAGGCCTGGGGAGAATTCTCATGGCCCTGGCTTGTGTTTGGTGCCCTTTCCTGCCCCACTCACTGTAGCCAGGAGGGCAAAGTGTTCTAATAGGCCAGATCCCTTAGCAGCCCACCACATGTGGGCAAGGCCAGGTGGCTGGTCACCCTACTGGGTAGGGGAAGAGCAATTCCCAGAAGAAAAATATTCTGGGCAGATAAAAAGTAGTAGTTCCATATGCTTTTAAAAATATGTATCTTGGGCAGTGCAATGGTGGCTCAGGGGCAGAGTTCTCACCTGCCATGCCCTGGAGACCTGGGTTTGATTCCTGGAGGCTGCCCATGTAAAAAACAAAATAAAAAATAAATAAATATGTATCTTTAATCATGTTAGCATATATATATAAAAGAAATCATTTTAACCGTTTGTTAAGTGAAAAATTCTATGACATTAAGTACATTGGCAATATTATAATAATTTAAAAATATTTTCAGAATATTTTCATCATTCCAAAGCCAGTAAGCAATAATTCCCAATTCCTCTCTCCCAACCCTTGATAATCACTATTTTGCTTTCTGTTTCTATGAATTTGCTTATCCTAAGTATCTCATATAATAGAAATCATACAGTAATTGTTCTTTCATGTCTTATTTCAGTTCATTTGATGCCTTCAAGATTCATCTGTGTTGTACCACATATCAGCTCTTTGTTCCATATACTTTTTTTTGCATGGGCAGGCTCTAGGAATCGAACCCAAGTCTCTGTCATGGCAGGTGAGAACTGCCACTGAGCCACCATTGCACCGCCCTCATATACTTTTATATGTATCAACCTACTCACTCAAGTGATAATACAGATAAGTAATAGAGTAAGAGATATGAATAATTTATAATACATGGTTCTTGTCCTTAAAGATATTATAATCCAGCAGTTCTGGAAGCCAGTCAGATTCCTTATAATAATTTGAGTGAGCCTGGATTAATTCATTGGAAAATATTTGCAGAGTGCTAACTTAATGCCAGACATTGTGGTGGGTTCCTGTTAAATAGAGATAAAAATACAACCCTCTTCTCCCACAGAGCTTACAGTCAGGTGGGAGGGACAAGTAAACTAGCAAATATTTACTATGCAGGGCTACAGTGTGATGTTAGAGTTTGCACAAGTGTCGGGGGAGCCACCCCAAAGGCTCCTATTCAACCGGGCTCAGAGGAAATGATGTAAAACCAATGCTCGGAAAACAAGAGGGAGGGAGATGAGGTTGGAGGGTGGGGAAGGGTCTCATGGGGAGAGGAACCAGTTTGTGCAGGACTGCAAGGGAGGGCAATAAATATAGTGGAGAACCACCAGTCTTTGAATGGAGTACTTGAGGGGTGCAGAGAGATAAATTTTAAAAAGTAGGCAAGAGCCGGGTCACAAAGAGCCTGTGCCAGGTTTGCAGGGTTCATCTTGTCCCCGATGGATTTTAAACAGGGCATGAATGTCCAGATCAGCCGTTGAGCATGCTCGCTCCGGCAGCAGATGAAGTGGAGTGAGCCAGTCTGCAGGCAGGAGGACACAGTGGTCAGAGCACACAATATGGCAAAAGCTTCTTCTTTGCAGAGAATGCCAGTTAGTAAAATAGGAGAATTAGAAATATGACCATTTTGTAGCCCCAATGCATATTTTTTCCAGACCCATATATAGATGGTATCTCTGATTTTAATTGTCTTGTCTTCCATAAGCCATTTAATAGATCTGCAGAGCAGTGGGCCCTTGCTTCCATTCCCCCCTCATTGTCAAGGGTGAATATCTAATAAAACCCTTACCATTAGCTGGACCCCAAATCCATCAATCAAAGGTCATTTTCCACTTGCGAACCTCTTTTCTTACTTTAGGACCAATAATTATGCACATGAATTTGAAGCTAAAACTACATTAGGGATGCATTTCTTTGTTGTCATTGGCCTTATTGTAAAATAAACTCTAAATATAGGATTCCTGCAGCTTTTCCATGAAAAGTACTGAGCAGAAAAAATCACAATAACAACAACACTTAACTAACCACACTGAGAGGCAGAGAGTTGTGGAGTCAAGAGAACCAAAGTAGGAATCAGGACGCAGGAGTTCTAATTCTGGATGTCCCACTAAGCGGCTCTGAGTGAGTGAGTTCAGCTCTTCTGGGGCTTTTCATATAAAAATGAGATTAGACCAGATGTTCTCTGAGGTCCTATTTAACCTTCTACAAGTATAGAGTTGCTAGTGTTATCCGTAGTTACTCTTCCTTGTCAATATTAAGAGAGTATCCTGAGCTAAGTGCTAATGAGACTTTTGTCATGTCGCCTTTTCATTCTCTTGGTTTTGATTGATTTCTCTAACTCTTCTTGACCATTCTCCCTTGAGAACCTGACTTGCTCTGTACAGTGGAGCTGTAAGAGTTGCCAGCTCTGATCCTGGCTGCCCTCTCAGCTTAAAGACAGGGCTGGCTGCTACCAGACCCTGGGACATTGCTTTCTATTAATAACTCTTTGTTATAAAGTTTACACACACTTCCAGATAGAAAATCTGGAAAATTTGGGAAAGTGTGTAGAAGAAAATTAAAATTACCATTTCATTGGTAGCCACTATTAAAATTTTCTGAATGTATGTGTGTATGGATGTATGTATTCCATAAAATGCAGACATGGGTATACATATTGCATAGTTGATCTTGTCATATACACAGCTTTGAATTCTGCTTTTTTTTTGTACTGAATACTATATCCTGAGCACTCATTTGTTGGGGGAATGGGACACTATTCTGTAATTTCTTTTTGAGGATTATACAAATTTGGAATATCATTATAGGGCCTAATTTTTAACAGCTCTCAATATAATGAAACATTATATATACTCAAGAAATGTCATGTTAAAATGAAATATTAAAAATATATTTCTTTTATCACCATCTCTATTTCCTGTATATAATAAAAGGATTCATGTTTTCATGTAAGATAGTTTTCAAATGAATGTGCACGTCTTTGCCCACCTCTTCTTGTTGTGAGGTTTATTACTACTGGGAAATACCAGGATACAGGAAGAATAAGGGAAGGCATTGAATTAGAATTTCTTAGTTTGTGACACTATGTAGTTAGCGGTGGATCCACAGAACCACTTCTGGGTGGTGCTGGTGAAAGTTGTAGGGGTGTGGGTGAGCAATAAGTGGGTGATAGAGGAGAGCTAAGTGGGGACAGTCAGGAAATGCATTAAGTGTGATAGATTCTGAGGCACATAACTAACTGGAGACTCCCTCTCTTACTACTACAATATTCAAGTCTAACTTTAATGTAGTGTGTGCATGAGAGAGGAGGGCGGAGGGAATGAGAGAGAGAGGGAGACAAGGTAGGGAGAATGCATTCTAGAATACCCTCAAAGAAAAAAAAACCAGCATGAATCATGAATTATTTCTAATGCCATTGAATTAATTAAAATATCATAACACTTGACAGATGGATATTCTCAAATGTCTCCAAGGAAGAAACTAAACCATTCACTCATTCCAGCAACCAATATTTGGATCCAAGAAGTTCAAACCACTTAATTCATCCTCATGGTTCCCTTGGGAAGTGAGGAGAAAGAAGAAATTACTCCCCACCCCGTTTTATCTGATATATGTCTACATACAGTTGAATTTTTATTATGCACCTTATAGAAAATGCAATCCCATAAACTAAGTACATCCATCTGAAATCACTTCTAATACTCATTAGCACATGCACATTCACTTGAAATTGTTGCATTCCTTGGTTTTCTGCTCTTTTCTATTCCAAATATACACATTTCAGTGAGCATCACACTTATTATTTTTCAATCGTCTGTGTATTTATCTTGGTTAACTTAAGTGCCACATATAGTTGAGATATATTCACACATCACACAAACCATCCAAAGTATACAATCACTGGCTCCCAGTATCATCACATAGTTGTGCATACATCCCCATGATCAGTTTTAGAACATACTCATTATTTCAGAAAAGAAATGAGAATAAAAAATAAAACCCCAGTTCTCCTATAACCCTTATTCTGACCCCCCCCCCACGTTGTTCGCCCATAGTATTGGGGTGGTACTTTTGTCACTGTTGATAAAAGAATATCATTGTTAACCCTAGTCCATAGTTTACAGTAGGTACATTTTTCCCTATCTACCCTTCTATTAATAATTCTTTGAAATAGTGTCATACATTTGTTCTAGTTCATGAAATAACTTAAAAAATTTTAAATATTTGTACATTTAATCACAAAGTCCACCACAAGATTCACTGCGTCACACATTCCCATGTTTTAACTTCCCCCTTCCCTTCAGGTGACATACATGACCCTAAACTTCCCCTTTCCACTGCCTTCACACACCGTTCAGTACTCACAATAATGTGGACTCAGTATGGCCATTTACCCCCAGCCATCAGCTGCCCAACACTCTCATCACCTTGGTCCATTCCACACATTTAACTTCAACCTAGTTAAGCCTTCTGCACCTACTAAGCAACCGCTCCCCATTCTATAGCCTCCTCTGTATCCTGGTAACCTATATTCTATGTTTTATGTCTATGAGTTTACATAGTATAATTAGTTTCCTATCAGTGAGAGCATACAATATTTGTCCTTTTGGTTCTGACTTATTTCACTTAACATAATGTCCTCAAGGTTTATCCATGTTGTCATGTGCTTCAGGGCGTCATTCCTTCTTACTGCAGCGTAATATTCCATCATACATATATACCACATTTTGTTTATTCATTCGTCTGTTGATGGACACTTGGTTTATTCCCATCTTTTGCCAATAGTGAATAATGCTGCTATGAACATCAGTGTGCAAGTGTCTGTTCACATCCCTGTTCAAAACCTCTGGGTACATCCCGAGTCGTGGGATGGTTGGGCCATAAGGCAACTCTATACTCAGCGTCATGAGGAACTGCCAGGCTGTCTTCTACAGCAGCTTTACCATTTTACATTCCCACCAGCAGTGACTAAGAGTCTGTATTTCACCACATCTTTTCCAACATTTATGCTTAATCTTTTCAATGGCTATGTAACATTCCATTTTATTGATATGACAATTTAATTATTCATGTCCTTATTTTGAAGGCTTTGGGGGTTATTTCTAAGTTCTTTGAAGTATTGCAAATAATGCTGCTGAATGTGTAATTATCTTTTTTCTTTTGGACTCTTGACTTGAGTCCCATTAATGCCTGCTCTTATTATTTCACTTTTGCTAGATTTGTAGTGCATGATGGAACCTCTAAGCTGTTTTGATTTGTATTTATCTTATTTCTAGCAATGGTTCCTTCCATGATTTCTATCTATTCTCACATGCATAGATTTACTATTTTTATCTTTTTATACTTGGACCATTTGCCAAGTAGAAGCTGAGGATTAGTCTTGTAGATTTTTTTTTACTTCTAGATATTAATTTTAATTACTTTGAAACATCATTAAATACCAACAATATAATTTAATAACAAATATAAGAGGTGCCCACTGTAGTTGTGAAATTAGCATTATTTGTATCTCACAAGCTATACAAAACTCATCAATTTTTCTTTTGGAAACATGCAGTAGTGTGGCAAGCAAGCTCGTGGCAGCAAGCAGGCCCCTGCTGGGGTAACCGCTCATCCACTCCTGTAAACTCAGCTTTAGTAACCCTTCCTGGTTCTGGCCACCAGCCAGCAGCCAATCACCTCCCTCCAGTGTAGCCAGTCACCATATTAGGAAAACAATACCAGCTATTCTGTCTATAAATATCTTGTATCAGCCCCTGATCAGGACTCAGACTTTCAGATGCTGCTCCGCTGAGCCCTAAGGCCGTAGACTAATAAAACCTACTTCCTGAAACTTTGGAGCCTCTATCCCAGGCCGTTCTGTTTCCACAGAATGTTCCTGGAGACTCTTGCAGAGCCTCGGTTCTGGTTTCGTGCTACAATTTCATATAATGTATTTTTAGATGCTGTGGTAGTTAGATTCAGTAGTCAACTTGGCCAGGTGAACTGTTGCTGCGGACATGAGCCTATGGTACATGAACCTCATCTGTTGCTCATTACATCTGCAGTCAGCTAGGAGGCATGCCTGCTGCAAGGAATGAAGTTTGAGTTGATTGGCTGGTGCTTAAATGAGAGAGCTCAAGGTAGTACAGCCCAAGCAGCTCAGCATACCTCATCTCAGCACTCCAGCTCAGCCCAGGCCTTTGGAGATGCAAAAAGAAGTCAGGGGGTGGGTGGGTGGGGTAAAGTTGTTGGAAGCCTGAGACCTGGAGAGAAGGCCAGCAGAGACCATCCTGTACCTTCCCCCGTAAAAGAGAACCTCAGTGGAAAGTTAGCTGCCTTTCCTCTGAAGAACTAACAAAATAAATCTCCTTTTATTAAAAGCCAATCCATCTCTGGTGTGTTGCATTCTGGCAGCTAGCAAACTAGAACAGATGCTAAGAGTTGTGACAGGCTTCACTCCTGGACTCCTTTTCAATGACCCTGGACCCTCCCCATCACCGTGCAAACTCCATACCTGAATCCTCAGGTGTCAGGAGAGGAAAGGGGCATTGCCTGGTGGCCGAAGTGGAGCCTGGAACATTCGAGAAAATGGCCTGAGACCTAGGGCAGGCGGGGCCCAGGCCAGAGGCAGTCCTGCCTACAGCAGCCTGTGTCCCCTTCATTGCTCTTCCAAAATAACCCGGATGCCACCTCGGAATTAAATCTCTGGCTGACCCTTAAACCGCAGGTTGAGGGACTGGAGTCCGTTGCACCCAGCCCCACCGGTGGGTCACCGGGAGAGGGAAAGGACTGTGTTAGCGGAAGTCCCTGGGCCAGGGCCCCCCGGGACCTCCCGGCGGTCGCCCTTGCACTAGTCTGGGCTGACCTGAGCATTGCCGTCTGCCCGGCTTGACGCAGGGGTGTGACCCCAGGAGGGGCCTGACCTCAGGAGGGGCCATCTGTGAGTGTGGTTCACTGCATGTGTACGTGTGTGTGTATGTGTGTGTGTGTGTGTGTGTGTATTGCTTATCTCTGTTTTCTCTGTTGGGTGTTGCATTGCGGGGCAGCCCCCCTGTTGGATCCTAGTGGTGTAGGGGTTTGGATGTGGGGTTTGGATGAGGCTTTGTACTAGCCCCAGGGAGAAGGGGGCTGCTGAGCTGCACCCACAGGCTGGTGGTTCTCCCCCGCGTGGCAAGGTGGGAGCGCAGCAGGGCTGTGGCTGAGGGAACCGCGCACCCCGTGCTCCCTTGACTGAGTGTAAACAGTGTGACCTGGAATGAGCCCACGCGACCCAGAGCTGGAGATGAGACGGGGGTCTGCGGGGTGGGGTTGGGGGAGGGGCAGGGGAGCGTGGGAATAGTTAGGCGCAGGGTCTGCTGCTGCACTTGGAGGAAGGCACACTCTAAAACTTTAAGATAAAAGGGTATATGTATATATATATATATATATATATTTTTTTTTTAAAGGAAATACTGGAACTCATTGAATAGCCTGAATTACAGGACCGCAAAAGCAGGTGTTGAGGAGATGGTGAGAGAAAGCTGTTTACACAGAGGCCGAGTGAGAAATGTCAATAACAAGACAAAGGAGAACAAGATGCTGGGCAAACACTTTGCAAAGAAAGCGTCAAGGTGGGGGGTAAAAGGGGGGAGAGAGGGGGGCATGGTCTCAGTGGTACTGGCAGGGCTGGTCCTTGGCAACGTTGTGTAATTGGCACTTTTCAGCTCTCTAAATATAATCACTCCAGTGTCATTATTATTCATTTAATATTGTACATTAATTTCCTTTTTAAAACCCAAGTTTCTACTTTAGTTTCAGCTTAAACAATACTCCCTGGGAAATCACAGGTTTGATATGCTGGTTATACATTAGTTATACTAATATATAGTATAGTAAACACACAGTTAGTAAAGATGAATATAGATGTGTGTGTCTGTGTGTTTATTCATCTGTGAAGCACCTAAAATCATCTTGGGGACGGACCAGTGGTATGCACATCAAACTTTGGAAAATCCATCCTTTCTTATCCCCAGAGTCAGCCATCATCATCTCTTCTGGATTATTCCAAAAGCCTTCTCACGAATTTCCCTGCCTTCAGTAACAGCCACACCTCAACCCAGACCACAGACCAAAGCCAGAGTTATTGTTCTAAAGTGGAAATTGGATTATGAATAAAGACAGCTTTTAGGGCACATGTATTTCTCACAGCTCCTTCCTAACACCACTACAACCACAATAATTTTCTTGAGGCATGAACCCTCAGGAATAAAGAGAATACAGGAGGTGACAGCAACACATTTTGGAAGCTAGAAAGTGAATGGACAAGTGTTAATTTACTTAGTCCCGAGAAAGCTGAACCCTAAGACAGCAAAGAAGTAATGTCATTTATGTCGCAGAACCTGAAAAATTGGAATGCAGTCACCAAATACCTCTATACATTGAGGTGAAGCTAAGGATAAAAATGGAAGGATTGATGAAAAGACTGTTGAAGGAGTGAATAGGCCCCTAGGTCCCCTCCCTCACTTTGCCTTTGGAAAATTGCCACCCTCAGCCCTCGCAAAGATTGGAGGTTATAGCCTGAAGGTGATAAATTGTAGAGTGCTTGGACCAAAAACCCAAGGACTAAACAATGTGCAAGGAATAATATGAAGTCAAGGATTTACTTCTAAATAATCTGGGTGAAATTGTGGTGTGTGTAAAACAAGGTTGGTCACATGTCAATAAATTGCTGAAGCTGGTGAGGGCTTATTATCTCTCTATAAAAGTTTGAAAGTTTTCAAAATAATAAGGTCAAAGTATAATAGTTACACGTTGAATGTTGATAATCTTAATTTTTATTCCTCATTTGTCTCCGAGAATGCTGGCAGCAAGTCATATTACCAGCCTCAGAGAAAAGACCAAGATTCCGACCATAAGATGCTCCCCTAGGAAACAGCCCAGCCAGATCACCTGAGAGTGAAATCCACAATCAACAAGTTCACTCATGCACATAGAGTTCCGATTAGTGTTTCAGCACTCCAATTTTAAGTATCCATAGGCAGCCAAGAATTGCCAGACAGTTGAGAAAAGTATCTAATATGAAAGAAAAGAACAAATACAACAAAAATCCTCAACAAAATACTTGCAAATAAAATGCAAGAGCACCAAGTTAATTATACAGCATGATCAGGTGGGTTTTATTCAGGGTATGCAAGGGTGGTTCAACACAAGAAAATCTATCAATGTAATATGCCACATTATCAAATCAAAGGAGAAAAGTCACATCTTGATCAATGCAGAAAAGGCATTTGACAAAATCCAGCATCCTTTCTTGATAAAAACACTTCAAAAGACAGGAATAAAGGAAAATTTCCTCAACACTATAAAACATTGTACTCAATGGTGAAAGATTGAAAGCTTTCCCTCTAAGATCTGGAACAAGACAAGGATATCCACTGTCACCACTGTTATTCAATGTTGTGCTAGAAGTTCTAGCCTAGAAGTTCTTGTCTAGTCTAGAACAACTAGACAAGAAAAAGAAATAAAAACCATCCAAATTGGAAAGGAAGAAGTAAAACTTGCACTATATACAGATGACATGATCCTATATACAAGAAGCCCTCAAAAAAATCTACGACAAAGCTACTAGAGCTAATGAACAAATTCAGCAAAGTGGCAGGATACAAGATCAACACATAAAAATTGGTAGTGTTTCTATACACTACTGATGAGCAATCTCAGGAGGAAATCAAGAAAAAATCTCATTTGCAATGGCTACTAAAAGAATCAAATATCTAGGAATAAATTTAACCAAGGATATAAAGGGCTTGTATACAAATAACTATGAAACATTGCTAAAAGAAATCAAAGAAGACCTGAATAAATGGAAAGAGAATCCATATTCATAAATTATAAAACTAAATATTGTTATGATGTCAATTCTATCCAAATTGATTGACAGGCTTAATGCCATCCCAATCAAAATTCCAACAGTCTACTTTGTAGAAAAGCCAATTATCAAATTTATTTTGGAAGGGTAAGTCCTGAATAGTCAAAAATATCTTGAAAAAGAAGATAAAGTTAGAGGACTCACACTTCCTGACTTTAAAGCATATTACAAAGCTACAGTGGTCAGAACAGCATGGTACTAGCATAAGGATAGATACATTGACCAATGGAATCAAACTGAGAGTTTAGAAATAGACCCTTCCATCTATGGCTGATCAATTTTTGACAAGCCTTTCAAATCCATTCAACTGAGAAAGAATAATTTCTTCAACAAATGATGCTGGGAGAACTGGGTATCCATATGCAAAAGAATGAAAGAGGACTCCTATCTCATACCATATATAAAAAATAACTCTAAATTGATCAAAGATTTAAATGTTAGAGCTAAAACTATAAAACACCTGGAAGAAAATATAGGGAAATGTCTTTAAATCTTGTCATAGACTTTACACCCAAAGCACAAGCATCAAAAGAAAAAAGTAGATAAAAACTTGTGTGCATCAAAGATTTTGTCAAGAAAGTGAAAAAGCAATCTACTCAATGAAAGAAAATATTTGGAAACCACATATCAAGTCAGGGTTTGATATCCAGAACATATAAAGAAATCCTACCACTCAACAATAAAAGGACAAACAATCCAATTTAAAAATGGGCAAAAGACTTTATGAAACTTACTTCTGCAATGGCAAAGCTGGGTTTGCATGTAATTATGCCTAAGACTTTCCCTCAGAGAGCCTCTTTCACTGCCCAGATGTGGCCTCTCTCTTTATGCCAGCTTTTATGTGCAAATAAACTCACTACCACAGCCCCGCCCTACATGGAATATGACTCCCAGGTACGTAAGTCTCCCTGATAATATGGGACTCCCAGGGATGAGCCTGGCCCTGGCATCATAGGATTGAGAATAACCAAGAGGAGAAAAGGAAATGGAACAAAATAAACTTTCAATGGCTAAGAGATTTCAAATAGAGTCAAGAGGTCATCCTGGAGGTTACCCTTTTGCAAGCTTTAGCTAGATATTTCACACTACCGCAGTATGCCATGCCCCAACCAACAGTAATGCCCAAAAATCCTAGGTAGTGTCCTGGGGTCTATCCAAGTCTTTATAAAACTTTTTCTTAGTAAGTTTACTTTTTCAGGAACTTAAGACCTCCAGAATGTTCCGAGGCCAGAATAAGTCCTGAAACCCAGAGGTACCAGTCTCTCCATGAACAACACCAGCTTCATTCCTCTACCCCATAATGTCGACACCCCTTTCTAGCACAAAGAAGTTAAAATGGTCATTGCCCGGATATCCCTGAAGATTGAGGGAAAGATCAAATGAGAGAGAAGAGGTATAACTGAGAAGTTAGGATTTAACAAATGACTGTGATTGCTGACTCATTATGTAAATATTTCTTTTTAGGGTCTGTTATTTTGGAGTGGCCAGAAGGAGATACTGAGGTTATTGAACTGTAATCCAGTAGCCCTGATCTTTGATAATGTTTGCATAACTATATTGGGAAAAAAAAGTTCAGTTGCTCATGTTTCTGTGGATCTATGAGTGGATGTTTTGTTTTGTTCCATATATATGTCAATACCGCACCGTCTTAGTTAACCTACTCTACTGTAAGTCTTAAAATTGGGTAGACTCTAACATTGTTAATAGCCTACATTATAACACCTTTATCTGCACACCTCCTAGGTAGCTGACTCATTTTGTAAAGTGGTTAGGCAGTGTCATACACTGATAAAATGATTTCAAGATCTTTCATACTGTTTCATATCTTGATTTGTATTTGAGTAAACTATTTATTATAAACAAAAAAAATGGGTAGATTGCAATACAATTGGTCAATAAGAGGGAAGAGTAAGGGGTATGGGATATAATTTTTTTTTCTGGAGTAATGCAAATGTTCTAAAATGATCATGTGATGAATATACAACTATGCGATGATACTTTGAACCACTGATTATTTACTTTGGATGGATTGGTTGGTGTGCAAAGAAATCTCAATAAAAATACATTTAAGGTGAATATGATTGGTGAATCATTAAATTGATATCTCTTTTAGTTTCCAGTATCTTAGAGCAGCTAGAAGTAAAAACCTAAAATTGTGAAATTGTAAGTCATAACAAATTCTGAAATCTATTCTACAACTAATGGTTGTGATGTGCTCTGAAATTTTTAAATTTTTTTGAATATATGTTCATTTTCACAAAAAAGAAAAAAAGTCAACTGTGATGCTAAATATACTGCTATGTGATGATATTGTGAACCATTGATTGTATACTTGGGATGATTACATGGTATGTGAATATATAATATATATTAATTGAAAGTAAATGATTAAAATATATATTTGTAGGTGTATGGGTAGTTCAGAGGTAGAATGCTCATCTGCCATGTGGGAGACTGCTATTAAATTCCCAGCCCATGCACCCCCCCCAAAAAAATGCTTAAAAATATGCTTAAAATATGAATTAAAAAGTTCAAGAAGATTTGAATAAACACTTCTCCAAAGATGGAAAACAAATGGCTAAAAAGCACATTAAAAGATGCTCAACACTGCTAGCTGTTAGGGAAACGCAAATCAAAACTTCATCTGTTAGAATGGCCACTATTTATAAAACAGAAACTACAAGTGTTGAAGAGGATGTAGAGGAATAGGAACACTCATTCCTTGCTGTTGGGAGTATAAAATGGTACAGCTGCTGTGGAGACAGTTTAGCAGTTTCTCAGAAAGCTAAGTATAGAATTACCATGTTATCCAAAAATCTTATTACTAGTTATAGACGCAGAAAAATTGAAAGCAGGGACTCAGACAGATTATTTGCACACCAATATTCATGGAGGCATTATTTACAACTGACAAAAAGATGGAGGCAACCCAAGCAAGTATCCATCAACAGATGAATGGATAAATAAAATGTGGTCTTTACATACAATAGAATATTATTGTAAGAAGGAATGAAGTCCTGAGGCATGTGACAACATGGAAGGATTTTGAGGACATTACATTAAGTGAAATAAGCCAGACACGAAAGGACAACTATGTATGCTCTCACTTATATAAACTAATTATAATAAGCAAACCCGGAGTTAAAATCTAGAAATAGGTCACCAGGAGAAAGACGGGGGTTAGGGAATGGGGAACTGATACTTGTACAGAATTTTTATTTAGGCTTATGGTAAAGGTTTGGAAATGGATGGTGGTGATGGCAGCACGTTATGGTGAGTATAGTCAACAGCACAGAACTATATAGGTGAATGTGGTTAAAGGAGGAAACTTTATTACTAGAATAAGAATTAAAAGATAAAACAGCTCTTTTGGGGAGATTTCACCAACTCTTCTATTGACTTTTTCATTTCTGCCATTGTGTTTTACTTCCAGTAGTTCTTTTTAGTTCTCTGAATGTTCTCTTTTATAGCATTTTATTCTATTTTTAATGGCTGCAGCATTTTTGTTCTTTCTCTGAGGATACTAATAACATTTTTTATTAGAGAAGTTTTGGGTTTACAAAAACCAATCATACATAAAACACAGGATTCTCATGCACCATGCCACTACCATCACCTTGCATTGGTGTTGAATATTTGTTACAACAGATGACAGTACTTTTAATAATTAGATAATTGTACTATTTTTAAATAATAGTTACCATTGTTACAATTGATGAAAAATTATTAAAACAGTTTTAGACATAGTCCATTAATGAGGTCCTCTTGGACCTCATTCCAAGAGGTCCAAGAGCTGAATTAGAGGAGTCTTAGACACAGACTATAAAGACAATGGACGGGATACCTTGCCTGACTCCAAGCATATAGATTTTCAGTTTGAAAGGATCCAATAAACAGTGGGAAATGGAAATACCAGAACACTAAGGACAAAGAGAAGATCCTACAAGCTTCTAGAGAGAAAATAGAGCAGGTAGTCAGAATGGCATTTGTCTTCTCAACAACCCCCCTGAAAGCTAGAAGAAGAAGGAGCAGCACCTTTAAAATCCTGAGGGAAAGTGATTTCCAACCTAGGATTTTATTTCTAGGTAAACTGTGAATTGAACATGAGAATGGAACAAGGATACACTCATGTAAGGTCTCAAAAATTCACCTCCAGAAAGTCCTTGGAGAGTGCATAAACCCAGAAAAAAGGAAGATGGGAGATTCAGAAGACATCAGAGATGATTCAACAGAGCCTAACACAGGAAAAAACCTGATGGGAAAGAGGGATCCCACAGTGACAGCCCTGCAGCAGCCCACTGAGCATCCAGTCCAGAATGGAGCAGGCCACCAGGGCCAGGAGAGATTGCCCCAAGATAGGAGATTGGTAAGACAGGGAGGACAGAGGGGCAGGAAGTAAGAAGTGGCGGATGGAGGAGTTTGAAAAGGATCAAGTTCTCATCCTCCCTAGTGGGAAAATCATGAGGACTGAATTGAAAAATCAAGTTTGAAATATGGAGGTAAATCCAAAAATAAAGAACTGAAATATTCAGAAGTGGTTGGCTCTGGGGAGGAGGGAATCTTATAGGACTCTGACCCTTGAAACTACAAAAGCACGTGATTTTAAAACATCAGTTCATTTACCTCCCTGCCTTCAAATCGTATCGTGGCCTTTCACTTTGCTCTTGGATGAAGGCAAACCTCTGTAAAACAGCTCGGGAGGCCCTGCTTCGGCTAGGTCCACTCACTGCCAGGTCTCAGCTTTGTCTGGTCCACATTGCGTATACTGAGCTCCTTCCAGGCCCTAGAACAGGCCATGTCCTGGCTCACATCCAGAGTTTCCCACATATTCCTTCCCCTTCCTGGAAAAATCTCCCCGTCTTCTCCATCCCCTTCCCTGGGCAAACTCTGACTCACTTTTCAGGTCTTAGCTTGGCATCCACTTCTAAGGAAGTGCGTGCACGCGCGCACACAGCGCCAGACTGGGGAAAGCTTCACTACCATATGCTTCCAGAGCGCCCCCTTTTTCCTTATCACTCATTGCAGTTGCTTATTTAATTATTTTCAACTCCCCATTGCAGTTCAACTCAGCCAGGGCAGAGACCATGTTAATCCTTTTCTTCCACACACTATCAGGGCCTACCGCAGTGCCAAGTCCATTGCAGCGCCCAATAAATGGCTGTTGATTGAATGAATTTCACCCTCTAGTGCCCTTCGGCAAGTCTCCCTCTTATCAAAATCTCTCCTCAGTTGACCGTCCATTTGTAAAATTTCAGGTGTCTAGATTAGATATAAATGAGCTATAAAAGCCGAATGCATCCTTGGCCTGCTGGTATGGTCCAGCTAGCCAGTGAGATTCTTCCCCACTCAGAGTCATTGAAATCACACTTTTGTGGTGGGGCCACCAATTTTTCTTGGGGCCAGGTAGAGAAGCAAGGCTAGGTGGTGGTTGAAATCAGTCTCTAGGGCTGGACTACTATGTGACAAACCCCAGCTTTCTCATTTACAAACTTGAACAAAATTTAAAAACTTGAACAATTTTTTTAGCTTTTCCTGGCTCAATTTCTCCATATGTAAAATAGGTATAAAATAATGCCTACTTCATACTTTTTTTAACTTTTTAAATTGTATAATATGACATATATACAAAGCAAAGAAAGAAATAAGCAATAGTTTTCAAAGCACTCTTCAACAAGTAGTTACAGGATAGATCCCAAAGCTTGTCATGGGCTACCATATGATCCTCTCATATTTTTCCTTCTAGCTACTCCTATATAGGAGGCTAAAACGAATAAAAAAAATTTTATCATCACAATTGACATTTCTTTTCTTTTGCAAAAAATTAACATGTATACAAAAAGCAACAAATTTCAAAACACAGCACAACCCTACTTCATAAGTTCTTAAAAAATATTTCTAGTGTGGCACTGGGCACACACAGTGCGCATTTGGTTAATTTTCATGGTAGCTTCCAGATGCATTTCTCTGTAAGTATTGTTTTGTTAATGTCTCTTTTATAATGTAACAAGTCAAATTTAAACCCCATAGTCTCTTTAGTCTGACCAGGGCAAAACATAGAGACTTCTAAATCTTTTCTAGAAAAGATCTGGATATTTTCCTTTTATTAATACATTCTAAGAATACGCTGCCTTTTTTGTTTCTGCGGCCATATCAGACTGTTGTCATACTGATCTTGCATTTAATAAAACCCTTAGAACTTTTCATATGAATTTCAGTCCAAACAGCCCTTCCCTCCCCGTAATAGCACCTGACCCAAAGCAGAATACATTTGTTCCTGCTACTTTTCATTTGGTTGATTTGGACCCAGTACCTCAGCTTCTGAAGATCATTCTGAAGTTTGATGTCTGGCTACCATATTTGTTAACATTCTGAGGTCTATGTCACCCTGAGGTAAACTTAACAACTATTTTTTTAATGTTATATCTAAGTCATTCATAAAGTTGTTCCACAGAAAGATGTCAAGGGCAGACAAAACATGACATTAGCATAGTCTTTGCAAGTCAGCCACCCTCCAAGGTCAAGAGACTCTCTCCGTGATCAGGCAGCCCGCAGTTCTCCATCATGCCTATAAAGATATCCTAATAAATGTCAAATTTACATTTCTTAATTAAAGATGTCTGCACAAATTGGGCTCCAAGGTATTTGTTGAAGCAGAAACAACAGCAAAAACAAAAACAAAACAAAAAAGCAGCCTTAATGTCCAACCAGAGGGGATTTGTTGAATACAATTTTGTATAGGCTTTCAGTGAAATGCTCGTTTGCCATTGCAAAAGAATAAAACTCTGCAGCTTCATGGTTTCCAAACTGATTTTTAGCCATAGCTGTTGTGGACATTTGGTGTATTTTGCTCCCCGGCTTTCATTCCTTCCTCTAGTAATATCACTGCTAACTTCCTCTCTTGGGGATGGGGGGTAAATGTCTCTTTCCCATGTAGTTCTTCTGCTTTTAGTGACGCTGTCTATGTAAGTCACTTTTGCTTCTCCTGGCCTGGGCTCCTGACGCAGACCAGGACGATTTGCCGTTCCTTTTCAGGACTCTAAGGACCAAGGGAAAGTTGGACTGATTTTTAGTTCCTCTTTCCAGAAGCCCAGAACTGCCCTGGCTCCTGCCCTTTCTGATTCTGATTGTCCAACCATTCCTTTTATTTGGTTTGATTCACCCATTACTTTGATTCCTTCTAATGAATTGCATTCTTGCTTAAATTATGTACTGTTAGTTTCTGTTGCTTGCAATAAAGAAAAACTCTGATTCAATTTTTGCAATAAAAAAACTCTGATTCAATAGAGCCCTTTATAAATTTTTAAACCATTTTAAAAATCCAATATATGAAACAATGTAAAAACAGAGAATGAAGTACTTTTCGATATGGAAAGTCCCTCCAATAGGTCACCCATTGCCTTCTGCCATCAAATACGGGAGATCTACAAATGTAGTTTGAAAAACACTTGTCATAAAATAGAAATCAGTTTCATGGATGTAATATCTTCTGTCTCTCTGATAATATTAAGTTTAAAGTTCTTATCTGCTTCCTACATTGTGCTTTCCTGTTTAATTGTTTTGTTTTTTCTGTTTTTCATGTTTGATGCTTTTCTCAAATGTCTGATGATCTTTGGCTGACAGTTCATATTTAAAAGCAGCTCACTGAAAGCCTTCTTGACCAAAAGGGAAAGAGAAATGAAACAATATAAAGTTTCAGGAGCCAAGAGATATCAAATAGATTCAAGGGGTCCTTCTGGAGGTTATTGTCATGTATTATATAGATAACCCTTTTTAGTTTTTAGTTTGTTAGAATTGCTAAAAGGAAATACCTGAAACTGTTGAACTGTGTTCCAGTAGCCTTGATTCTTGGAGATAATTGTATAACTATAGAGCTTTTACAGTATGACCATGTGATTGTGAAAACCTTGTGACCAACACTCCCTTTAACCAGTGTATGGACAGATGAGTAAAAAAAATAAGGACAGAAATAAATAAATAACAAGGTGAGGCTAAGAGGTATGGAATGTTTTGGGTGTTCTTTTTCATTTTTTTAAATAATTTTTTATTAATAAAAAAATTACGAGAAAGAAACACAAACATCCTTAATATATGCTCATTCCATTCTACATATATAACCAGCAATTTACAATATCATCATATAGTTGCATATTCATCCTCATGATCATTTCTTAGAACATTTGCATCAATTCAGAAAAAGAAATAAAAAGACAACAGAAAAATAAAACAAAAACAGAAAAAGAAAAAAAAATTTTACATACCATATCCCTTACCCCTCCCTTTCATTGATCACTAGCATTTGAAACTAAATTTATTTTAACATTTGTTACCCCTATTATTTACTTTTATTCCATATGTTCTACTCATCTGTTGACAAGGTGGATAAAAGGAGCATCAGACACAAGGTTTTCATAATCACACAGTCACATTGTGAAAGCAATATCATTATACAATCATCATCAAGAAACATGGCTACTGGAACACAGCTCTGCATTTTCAGGCAGTTCCCTCCAGCCTCTCCATTACATCTGGGATAACAAGGTGATATCTACTTAATGCGTAAGAATAACCTCCGAGATAACCTCTCAACTCTGGGATCTCCAGCCATTGACACTTTGTCTCATTTCACTCTTCCTCCTTTTGGTCGAGAAGGTTTTCTCAATCCCTTGATACTGGGTCTCAGCTCATTCGAGAGTTTTTCTCAATCCCTTGATGCTGAGTCTCAGCTCATTCTACGATTTCTGTCCCATGTTGCCAGGAAGGTCCACACCCCTGGAAGTCATGTCCCACATAGACGGGGGAGAGTGGTGAATTTGCTTATTGTGTTGGCTGGAGACAGAGGCCACATCTGAGCAACAAAAGAGGTTCTCTTGGAGGTGACTCTTAGGCCTAATTTTAAGTAGGCTTGACCTATCCTTTGTGGGGTTAAGTTTCATGTGAACAAACCACAAGACTGGGGGCTCAGCCTATAGCTTTGGTTGTCCACACTGCTTGTGAGAATATCAATAGTTCAACTTGGGGAGGTTGAATTTTCCCCCGACTCACCATTCCCTGAAGGGGACTTTGCAAATACTTTTCCACTCACTGATCAAATCACACTGGGATTCATAGGGGCATCACTCTGGACAAGCTAATAAAATCTAATGTCCTACCCAAGGTTCCATGTACTTAAGTTGTTCAGCCAACTATCTACATAAGTTATATAAGGAGATGCACTAGTCAAAATATAAATTTTGTACCAAATAAACATTTTTTTATTTAGTCTCACACATAAGTTGAAATTTTAAAATATTAATTACCATCTATTTTCAGCACATTGCAGTAATGACATTCTTTTGTTCTTCCTCATGCAAAAACATTTTTATATTTGTACATTTAGTCATTATCATTATACACTCTAGGCATTCCTAGATTATACCATCTCAATCTTTATCATCTATCTTTCTTTGTGATTTCATTTGTGTCCCCAGTCCTCCTCCCTCTATCATTCTCACATTCAGTGTTTTAACATAATTGTATTACAGTTAGGTAGTGTTGTGTTGTCCATTTCTGAGTTTTTATATTCCGTCCTGTTG
This sequence comes from Tamandua tetradactyla, assembly GCF_023851605.1. Taxonomy (NCBI): domain Eukaryota; kingdom Metazoa; phylum Chordata; class Mammalia; order Pilosa; family Myrmecophagidae; genus Tamandua; species Tamandua tetradactyla. The sequence continues at coordinate 8,525,047 of NC_135329.1, forward strand.
CACAATCTGTATCCCTTCAGCTCCAGTTACCCAATATCTTACCCTATTTCTATCTCCTGATGGTCTCTGTTACCAATGAAACATTACAAGTTTATTCACTAATGTCAGTTCATATCAGTGAGACCATACAGTATTTGTCCTTTTTTTTTTTTTTTGGCTAATCTCACTCAGCATAATGTCGTTAAGGTCCATCCATGTTGTTACATACTTCATAACTTTATTCTGTCTTAAAGCTGCATAATATTCCATCGTATGTATATGCCACAGTTTGTTTAGCCACCTGTCCGTTGATGGACATTTTGGCTGTTTCCATCTCTTGGTAATTGTAAATAATGCTGCTATAAACATTGGTGTGCAAATGTCCGTTTGTGTCCTTGCTCTCATGTCCTTTGAGTAGAGACAGTATATAGATGGATCTTGTTTTTTAATCCATCTGCCAGTCTATGTCTTTTGATTGGGAAGTTTAATCCATTAACGTTTAGTGTTATTACTGCATGGGTAGTACTTTCTTCTACTATTTTGCCTTCTGGATTTTATATGTCATATCTAATTTTCCTTCTTTTTACCTTTACTCATAGTCTTCCTTTCTACACTCTTCTCCACACCTCTCTCTTCTGTCTTTTTGTATCTGTCTCTAGTGCTCCCTTTAGTATTTCTTGCAGAGCTGGTCTCTTGGTCACAAATTCTCTCAGTGATTTTTTGTCTGAAAATGTTTTAATTTTTCCCTCATTTTTGAAGGACAATTTTGCTGGATATAGAATTCTTGGTTGGCAGTTTTTCTCTTTTAATAATTTAAATATATCATCCCACTGTCTTCTCGCCTCCATGATTTCTGCTAAGAGATCTGCGCATAGTCTTATTGGGCTTCCCTTGTACATGATGGTTTGCTTTTCTCTTGCTGCTTTCAAGATTCTCTCTTTCTCTTTGACCTCTGACATTCTGATTAGTAAATGTCTTGGAGTATGTCTATTTGGATCTATTCTCTTTGGGGTACACTGCACTTCTTGGATCTGTAATTTTAAGTCTTTCATAAGAGTTGGGAAATTTTCAGTGATAATTTCCTCCATTAGTTTTTTCTCCTCCCTTTCCCTTCTCTTCTCCTTCTGGGACACCCACAACACATATATTTGTGTGCTTCATATTGTATTTCAGTTCCCAGAGTCCCTGCTCATATTTTTCCATTTTTTTCTCTATATTTTATTTTTCTTGCCAGATTTCAGATGTTCCGTCCTCCAGTTCACTACTCCTATCTTCTGTCTCTCGAAATCTACCATTGTAGGTTTCCATTGTTTTTTTCATCTCTTCTACCATGCCTTTCATTCCCATAAGTTCTCTGATTTGTTTTTTTCAGACTTTCGATTTCTTCTTTTTGTTCATTCCTTGCCTTCTTTATATCCTCCCTCAATTCATTGATTTGGTTTTTGATGAGGTTTTCCATGTCTGTTCATATATTCTGAATTAAATGTTTCAGCTCCTGTATCTCATTTGAATTGTTGGTTTGTTCCTTTGACTAGGCCATATCTTCAATTTTCCTAGTGTGATTTATTATTTTTTGCTGGCGTCTAGGCATTTAATTACCTTAATTAGTTTATTCTGGAGATTGCTCTCACTTCTTTTGCCTAGGGTTTTCTTGCTCGATGAATTTGTTGTCTAGCTATTCTTTGACATTCAATTCTGCTTTATCTGGACCTCTAGCTTAAGTTTTGCTTAACAGAGGAGAATTTTTCAGTTCTTGTTTTCTTGCTTCTTGCCCTGCTTGTATGGTGACTTTACCCCCACACACACTTAGGAGAGTCTACTTAGGTATTATAGACCGCAGCCGGATTTTCCCAGACCAAAATGGCCTCCTATCAGGAGGAAAGAGTCACTTGCATCAGTTTTCCCCAAAGGTGAGACCCAGCAGGTTGAAAGACTTTCCTGTGAAGTTTCTGGACTCTGTTTTCCTTATCCTGCCCAGTATGTGGTGTTTGTCTGCCTGCAGGTCCCACCAGCATAAGATGATGCGTTACCTTTAACTTTGGCTGGGGGCGTGGTGGAGACAAAGGAGAGGTTGTAGACTGGGTTTTTTTGTTTTGAATTTTTTTTAAATTAATTTACTTATTAATTAAAAAAATTAAGAACAAACAAATATTAATATATCATTCCGTTCTACATATATAATCAGTAATTCTCAATATCATCACATAGTTGCATATTCATCATTTCTTAGAACATTTGCATCAATTCAGGAAAATAAATAAAATGATAATAGAAAAAAAGATTATACATACCATACACCTTACCCCTTGCTTTCATTTATCACTAGCATTTCAAACTAAATTTATTTTAACATTTATTCCCCCTATTATTTATTTTTATTCCATATGTTCTACTCGTCTGTTGACATGGTAGATAAAAGGAGCATCAGACACAAGGTTTTCAGAATCACACAGTCACATTGTGAAAGTTATATCATTATTCAGTCATCATCAAGAAACATGGCTACTGGAACACAGCTCCACATCTTCAGGCAGTTCCTTCCAGCCTCTCCACTACATCTTGAATAACAAGGTGATATCTACTTAATGCGTAAGAATAACCTCCAGGATCACCTCTCGACTCTGTTTAGAATCTCTCAGCCATTGACACTTTGTCTCATTTCACTTTTCCCCCTTTTGGTTGAGAAAGTTTTCTCAATCCGTTGATACTGAGACTCAGCTCATTCCAGGATTTCTGTCCCATGTTGCCAGGAAGGTCCACACCCCTGGGAGTCATGCCTCACGTGGACAGGAGAAGGGTGGTGAGATTGCTTGTTGTGTTGACTGGAAGCAGAGGCCACATCTGAGCAACAAAAGAGGCTCTCTTGGGGGTGACTCTTAGGCCTAAATTTTAAGTAGACTTGACCTATCCTTTGTGGGGTTAAATTTCATATGAACAAACCCCAAGACTGGGGGCTCAGCCTATAGCTTTGGTTGTCCACACTGATTGTGAGAATATCAGGAATTCAACTTGGGGAAGTTGAATTTCTCCCCGTTCTCAACATTCCCCGAAGGGGGCTTTGCAAATACTTTTCCACTCACTGATCAAATCACTCTGGGATTCATTGGGGCATCACTCTGGACAAACCAACAAAATCTCATGGACTACCTGAGATTCCAAGTACTTATGGTGTCAATCAAACTATCTACATAAGTTATATTAGGAAATGCACTAGTCAAAATATAAATTTTGTACCACATAAACATTTTTTGCTTTAGTCTCACACATAAGGTAACATTGTAAAATATTAATTACTATCTATTTTCAGCACCCTGCAATAATGACATTCCTTTGTTCTTCCTCATGCAAAAGCATTTTTTAAATTTGTACATTTAGTCACTATTATTACACGTAAGGCATTCCTAGATTATACCATCTCAATCTTTAACATCTATCTTTCTTTCTGATTTCATTTATGCCCCCAGCCCTCCTCCCTCTACCATTCTCACATGCAGCTTCATTCAGTGTTTTAACATAATTTTATTACAGTTAGGTAATATTGTGCTGTCCATTTCTGAGTTTTTGTATTCAGTCCTGTTGCACAGTCTGTATCCCCTCAGCTCCAATTACCCAATATCTTACCCTATTTCTATCTCCTGATAGTCTCTGTTACCAACAAAATATTCCAAATTTATTCACTAATGTCAGTTCATATCAGTGAGACCATACAATATTTGTCCTTTTGTTTTTGGCTAGTCTCACTCAGCATAATGTTCTCAAGGTCCATCCATGTTGTTACATACTTCATAACTTTATTCTGTCTTAAAGCTGCATAATATTCCATCGTATGTATATACCACAGTTTGTATAGCCACTTGTCTGTTGATGGACATTTTGGCTGTTTCCATCTCTTTGCAATTGTTAATAATGCTGCTATAAACATTGGTGTGCAAATGTCAGTTTGTGTCTTTACCCTTATGTCCTTTGAGTTGATACCTAGCAATGATATTGCCAGGTCATATGACAGTTCTATATTCAGCTTTTTGAGGAACGGCCAAACTGCCTTCCACAGCGGTTGTACCATTTGGCATTCCCACCAATAGTGAGTAAGTGTGCCTCTTTCTCCACATCCTCTCCAGCATTTGTCATTTTCTGTTTTGTTGATAATGGCCATTCTGGTGGGTGTGAGATGATATCTCATTGTGGTTTTGATTTGCATTTCTCTAATGGCCAGGGAAGTTGAGCATCTCTTCATGTACCTTTTGGCCATTTGTATTTCTGTAGGCTGGTTTTAATGGCTTCAAATTACCAAGCTCTGGTGTCTGAATTCCTTGAGGGAGGGATTCCACCTGAGTTGGGTTTTACCCCTCCCCTGGGGAAGGCACAGGCTCCTGACAAGCCCTCAAGCGAGTTTGTTTCTACTTATGCCTGGGGCAGTTGCAGCCTGAGGAGCCCTGCCGCTGTATCCAAAGGCAGTCAAGCCTTTGTAGAAACACAGCCAGAAAAACCTCTGTTTCCTTTTTTTTTTTCTTTTTCGTCAGCTCTGCCCCCTTGGTGCAGGGGCAGAAATGAGCAACCTCCCCTTTGACCAGGTTCACCTGAGCCGGGGGCCTATTTTTAGTAGTCAGAATTTGTTAATTAATGCCACAATTGGCGTTTGGTTGGGCTCAGTCCCTGCTGCAGGTAAAGTCTCTTTCCTTTCCCCTCTGGGAAGCAGCCTGTGGGGGAGGGGCACTGGCCATGGCGGCTTGGGGAACTCACAGTTCTGGGGGGTTCGCAGTTAGTCCAGCTGGTCCAGACTGGGGTACGCTGTGTGTCCGGTCACTGATGTTGCCCCAGGAGCTGTTATGTAGTGTGTCTGGTTATTTAGTAGTTGTTCTGGAGGACAAACTAAAATGTGCACATTGTTAAGCCGCCATCTTGGCCTGGAAATCCTCTTTTTAATTTTTATATGTATTTTTGGAGTAATGAAAATGTTCAGAAATTGATAGTGTTGAATGCACAACTATATGATGATACTGTGAACCATTGATTATACACTTTGGATCTTTTAAGGTGAACATATCTCAATAAAATTGCATTAAAAAATTCCTTAAATCAGCTCACTACAGCCATTATCATAAATGTGAGTGAAAGGTTTTAAGATATGAGGTATTTGAGAGAAAGGAAAGAAGACAAATGATTTTAGATGAGTGTGCTTTATTGGCTGCCCTCCTTGGCAGAGTTCACCGAACCCAAGATGGAGGTAGGTGAGTCCGCGCATGGGCTTTGGCGAGTGCAGTTTTTAAGGGCAGGGGTTAGGTGATGACATGAAAGGGGCGGGCGGCACATTAAACAAAGGATTATTATGCTAGTGGGTTGAGCAGCAGGTGGTTAGATGTCCATAGAACAATGAGTGAATAGATGTTTGCTGTGCAAAGACCTTGATATTAACGGTTCACCTCCTGTTCCAGAGTGACTTCATGATTCCAGCCATAGAGCCCTCCCTTATTCCCCCGACCTAACAGGGAGTGGGCAGGTTTGTTTCCACATTTCCAATCCACCTCTTACTTCTGAGATTCCTGTGATTCCTGCGATTCCTGAGACTTCCTGGGATCTGTTCCCTCAGATCATCTTGCTTGTACAGGCATTTCTGCAGGCATTTACTGTCTGCTTTCTGTGCTCTGCCAGAATGGTTATAATTCATCCCCTCATTTCCCATCTTTCAATATTTTTCTGTCATCTCTGGTTCTATTGTCCCCTCTCCTAATCTCTTGTGGATTTTACTTTTTCCTTTACTGTAATTTCAGTGTTTCTAAGTGAGAAGGAAGCAGAGGTAATAGCGTGGGTTCATTTCATTAGAATCCCCCATCTACCTTTCCTATAGTTTCCATGTTTTGTTTTTACAATAAAATAAAGGGACAGCCTGTTCTTATTATTCACGATAGTTATGCTCTATAAAGCTAAACACTGAATTAGTGAATGCAAACCACTGTCCCTTCGGGCTCTATCATAGCATTTTTGTCAATGTTGGATCAATAGATAACCTCGTTTTAAGTATGCCTGTGTCTAGAGATACCCTTCCTCATAGATACAGTCATTTCATTAACACAGGACATGGCCAACAGCTGCGGGGACTCACGCCCGAAGGAAGCTTCTCTAACACATGCATTTTCTCTATGTGACACATCACAGCCTTCTTGGGCTTAGGAACACTAGTCTGTATGTCAGCATTATGCTTCAGGCCATTTCACACAGCGAAATCACCCACAAAAAATGTGAAAAATATACTGTGAAAAGGACAAGTGTTCACCATATGAGAGCTGAGACGAGAAGACAGCATTGCCTTGTTTGACCTCCGCTGGGGACACATGCGCCTCAGGTGACACGCTTTCACTGCTCTGTGCGTGTCCACAAATGGCCACAAAAGTCCCATGGGTATTGATTTTGGGATTACAAATAACTTCTAGTGAAGGGCACATTCATAGATAGGAAACGCAGAAATCATGAGGATCAGCTGCATTTTCAACTTTGTGAAGATGCAGCATCTACAACCCTCTCATGTTGTCTCCCAGAGCCTACCAATCTATTCTGTTTTTAATCAAAAAAGGAAATGCAGATGGCTGCTATGATTTGTCCTTAATAAATTCATACTGGCTCCCAGTATGCACTTAGTTATTTTCTAGGTCTTCACAACAAGCAACCCTGTTTAATATTCAGCACCAAACTGGCAATTAGCACAACCCACCATTTTACTTGACACAAAGTCAACTCAGTTTTCTATTCCTCTCTAGTGTCTCATGAATATTAAAAGTTGGCTTCTATTTACTTTGTAATCTCTTGCCCAAGTCCTCTTGGCATTTTAGGAAGTAATTTGTCTAGACATGGAGGCTTTTACTTAGCAAAATAACTAATTTTAACAAGTTACTTCACCTACCATAGGCTTTAATTTTATATTTGCAATGTTTATTCTAAATCTTTTTAATTTAAAGATGGACTTTTTCTGCAGGGAAGAGGATGGGACTACTTAGCATCCAGACACCTTTCTCATCTGGGGAAATCCAAAACCACGTGGCAAACAGGGCTCCCCTCCCACCAGGGACACCAAGGGGCGTCCTCTCTCTCCTTTCTCTTGAGCAAGGGTGTGAGCCTGTGATTTTTAATATTGCACAGGATTTTGAGATGTTGAATGGGTAATACAAAGATAAAGAAAGTGGGGGTATTTTTGTCACAGTGGTGCAGGAGGTGAGAGTCCGGTCCTGGAGGAGGGAGAATCCTCTGACAGGAGCCGCACAAGTGGCAGAGCAGGCAGCCACTGCTGGGGGTGCCCCCGTGCTGGCTCACGTGGAGTAGTCTCATGGCAATATCTTGAGGATATTTGGCTGCTCAGACTCTTGGTTTCTACCTGGGGTTTGATTTCTTTTTTTTACCTCCTTGATTCTGTGAACATCCAACACCCTTCCAGTGTATTTCTTTTCTGCTTAAATTAGCCAGAGTTCGTTTCTATTGCCTGGTTCAAGAACCTTGACTGGTACAGAGACATTGGTTGGTACTGGGAAATGGTTGCAGGCAGCTGAACTTGGGGAAATGGATGGGAGAGGCAACCTGAGATTGGCTACCTTGTTACTAGGATCGAAAGCAGGAAAAAATCTGTTAAGATATAGGGCTGGGATGTCCATGACACACAGTGGTAGAAAAAAATAAGAAGATAAATATGACTCCTAACCACTGCTCATTAAAAGCAACTAATGAGGAGTTGCTGTTAATGGGCACAGAGTTTCTGTTTGGGATTATGAAAAAGTTTTGGTAATGAGTGGTGGCAATGATAGCACAGCTTGTAAATGTAATTAATGTTGCTAACTTGTACACTTAAAATGTTTAAAATGGCAAAAATTTTTTTCCTTTTTAAAAATTTTTTTATTAATTAAGAAAATTTTTTTAATGTGACAACAAAGAAACACAAACATTAACATACAATCATTCCATTCTACATATGTAATCAGTAATTCACAATATCATCACATAGTTGCATATTCATCATCATGATCATTTCTTAGAACATTTGCATCAATTCAGAAAAAGAAATTAAAAAACAGCAGAAAAAAATTCATACATACCATTCCCCTTACCCCTCCCTTTCTTTTTTAAATTTACTTATTTTTTATTTATGATACATAACCACATACACACACAAACATTCTTATCATATCATCATTCCGTTCTTGTTATATAATCAATAGCACACACTATCATCGCATAGTTGTATATTCATCATCGTGATCATTTCTTAGAACATCTGTATCAATTCAGAAAAAGCAATAAAAAGAAAACAGAAAAAATTCATACATACCATACTCCTAACCCTTCCCCTTCACCAATCACCAGCATTTCAATCTTCTAAATTTATTTTAACATTTGTTCCCCCTATTATTTATTTATTTTAATCCGTATGTTTTACTTGTCCATCGATAAGGTAGACAAAAGGAGCATCAGACACAAGGCTCTCACAACCACATAGTCACACTGCGACAGCCATATCATCATACAATTATCTTCAAGAAACATGGCCACTGGAGCACAGCTTCACATAAAATGGCAAATTTTATATTATATATGTTATCACGATATTTTTTTAAAAGGTAAATATTTGTTTTTGCCATAGAATTATGGGAAGGTCGAAAGGAATTTAAAAATCTGTTGGGTGGTACAACTCTAGTCCACTTAAACAAAAATAAATGACAAGCTCAAATATTTAAATTCTTGATTCAAAATGCAAATTGAAGCAGAGAGACTTTATATGATTCTACTAAAAAGAATCTCATTTCTTACAGGCAGAGGACATAGAGCTGAGAGCCAGACTCCATGAGTTGCCAAATTACAAAGTCAATTGAACTGAAAATCTCAATAGATCCCGCATGTGAAAGTTAGGGCATTGATCAGGAAAGTGTTATACCTGAAGAATTGAAATGGAAATATTTGAATAACTCAAGGTACCCTGAACCCCCACTGAGGCAGCCAAATGAGAGCCTGTTTCTGTGTCTATTGAGGCTGGTATTGTTTTACGTAGAGCTGCACCTAAGGGATTTACCTTGCAAGAAGAAGCCAATTATCCTCATTCCCTATTCCCCTTATGATTCATTATCTCCAAACATCCATTAGAATTGGGTAACAGCATGCCCAGGAGGTCCAATTATAAACTAAAATCTGGGAATTCACATGCTACACACACGTACAAGGATTTGCTACTTTATATTAATATGGGGAGTACACATTAGAATGGATTTCCAAGGAGGAAAAACGAAATTTTAGATTCAGGCTGAATTTATTGTCATGAATGCACTTTCTAGAAATTTGGATTGAATATATTTAGTATATTTAACATATTGGCCTAAATAACTGGAAGTGGTTCTAAATATTTTCTTGATTGGTGGCCTGAAACCTAGACATGGTGGAGAACAGTGTGAAGTGGAGCTGAGACACAGTGGGACACAATGGGCTATAATGTGGAGGAAGGAAGGTGCCACATCACTTTGTCAGTGGTGATGATCAGATCCTGGGGCAGTGAGGCCAGCTGGGTGGCACATAACTGCCAGAGGTATGGGGACATGACTTCCATCTTAGGCATCAGAGTCTGCATGGTAATCAGAAGTTTTAGGCCTTCAAAGTTTTCTGATCATGGGGTCCTCAGAACCAAAATAAATAACTAGGTATTAGGATCCCATTTGATTAAAATATATATGCAAAATAAACAATTTAACAAATTAAGAAAAACAAAACCCTGGTCTGAAGAAAACAATTTATCTCTAGTTATGACTCAGCCCCACGCCCACTAGACCCAACATTCCATGAATAAAAGGGAGGCCCAGGTAGTCTTGAGGGAGAGCTCTGAAGTACCAACACAAGTATAGAGTGCATATTTCCTCTATGCTTGCCCAAAGGGTATGTGGCCATCTACCAAGGCAAATGGAGGAAGAGAAAAAACAGGATCTTCTAGGGACCATTGGACATCAACTTTGAGCTAATGCTAATTCTTCAGAACTCTTAATGCTGTTATAGCCTACTGGTCAAAATGTGGGTCAATGAGAGCCAAATCAAAAGTGGGATTTTAGGGCGGGCCACGGTGGCTCAGCAGGTAGGAATGCTTGCCTGCGATGCCAGAGGACCCAGGTTCGATTCCCGGTGCCTGCCCATGTTAAAGAAAAAAAAAAAAGTGGGTTTTGGCCAAAATCTACTTCACAGTTGTCCCTAGGACTCCTGAGTTCATTGCATGATTATTTCCTCAGATCTTGAAGACAGGGTTGGACTAGGTATTCTCAGAGATTGGCTTCCTGACCAACTGAAATACGGCCTATTTCATAGACAGGGACAAGTGAAAGTGCCTGTGACTCTCTCTACCTATCACAAAAGCAGTCTAAAGCAATAACACCTCTCCAGGGAAATCTTAATACAGTTGCTACCATCAGAATCTTGTTAGATGCAAGGTACAGAGTTCCATCCTACCTCCATTAGTTATTTATTTAACTAGTGCAGAAGATGGCTGGCTCTTGGAAAACAATAGTGCATTATTGAAAACTTATTCAAGTGATGCCTCCAATTCCTTCTGCTATTCCAGATGTGACCTCATTACTGGAGCAAATCAATATAGCTGCTGCTATTTGACTGCAATTGATCACTAATGTTTTCTCCTCTATCTCTGTTAATTAGAAAACACCTGAAAAAAGATTGCTTTCACCTGATAGAGACAGCAGTACACCATTTTCCTCAGCATTATGTCATGTCTCTGTCTCTCTACTACAATTTAAATGCATAAGACACTGATTCTTTATCCCACTGGACAGTAGGCTAGTCTACAGAAATCAATAACACAATAATAGGATCTGGAGAACTATACTAAGTACCTTGATATAATATGCAAGAGAGAGCAAAAGAAATTCTAAGAAAATACAGGGTCTAAAACCTCAGCAAAGTTTCTGAAGGCTCATGGTCTGAGTAATTTCATAATATCCCATACAAAATGAAAAATACATCATAGCCCTTTGTACTCCCAACACTAAGAAAGAGGCTCAATGATTGTGGAAGCTATTTGGACTTTTCAAGTAACACATACCACATTTTGTAATCCATTTTCCAAATGACTTCAAAGGCTTCCCAGTTTTGAGTGGGGCCCAGAAAAAGAAAAAATTCTCCAGGCTGCAGTGTATATGATCCAGCCATTTGGCCTTAAGGCACAGTGGGTCCAAAAGGTGCTTGACTTAGCAAGGGCAGGCTAGTCACTGAATGAAGCTTGTGGCAAATGTGATGAGGAGAGCCACTGTGGATACCTTTATGGTTTTGCATTAGTCCATCACCTCTTCAGTGAACAACTGTTCTCTGTGTAAGGGACAATTCTTCACTTGCTACTGAGCACTGAAAGAGACTGAATGACCGTGAAGCACCAGGTGACAATGCCACCTCATGAACTTGGTACTGTCTGAGACACAATGCCATAAATTTGAGTGAGGTTAGCAACACACTAGAAAGTCCAAGCAGGTGCTGAAGGCACAATAAATTACTTGAGAAGTTTTCTCACATGCGCAGTACGCCAACTGCTGTTGCATTACTCCCTTTCCTCAACCCCATCTATGGCCGCATATGGAGTTCCTTATAGGTCAGAACTGGTAACAACCCCACTCAGTCAGTCCTAAAGGACAGCAGGGAAGGGAAATCCTCCGGTAGGCGGGACTTCACACAGCATATCACACTGTCCACTTTGCCTTGAAGAGGGGATAACTTAAGGGAAGAATTTACAATGACTCATGGGCAGCGTCTAGTGTTTGGGATATTTGGTTAGGGACTTGGTACAAGACTGCAGGATAATTTTGGGTCAGAGGTATTTGCAATGACTTCTTGGTCAAAAGTGATTTTGTCACTTTTGGGGAAGAAGTATATGTAATGACCTATTGGAATGGGTGAACATGTACAGATTTCCATTCTACACATGTCATTCAGCTTCCTTTTCAAGCTACCCCAAATAAGACTCAGTGGGATTGTGGCCGAAGTAGCCCTGGTAGCAGGGATGGAGGTTGCAAATTAACTTAACTGCATGAAACTTTCCCCTACCAAGTCCAATTTAATGTGTTTCCTCACTCAGTACACTAAACATTTTTATTTATATACTGTTCTAATTTGCTAGCTGCTGGAATGCAATATACCAGGAACAGAATGGCTTTTTAAAAGGAGAATTTAATAAGTTGCTAGTTTACAGTTCTAAGAACTAGAAAATGTTCAATTAAAACAAGTCTATAGAAATGTCCAATCAAAGGTATCCAGGGAAAGATACCTTGCTTCAAGAAGGCTGATGAAATTCAGGTTTTCTCTCTCAAGTGAGAAGGCACATGGCAAACATTGTCAGGGCTTCTCTCTCATCTGGAAGGGCACACAGTGAACACAGCGTCATCTTCTAGCTTTCTCTCCTGGCTTCCTGTTTCATGAAGCTCCCCGGGAGGCGTTTTCCTTCTTCATCTCCAAAGGTTGCTCGCTTGTGGACTCTCTGCTTCATGGTGCTGCAGCATTCTCTGCTCTCTCTGAATCTCTTATTTTCCAAAATGTTTCCTCTTTTACAGGACTTCAGAAACTAATCAAGACCCACCTGAATGAGTGGAGACATGTCATCACCTAATCCAGCTTAACAACCGCTCTTGATTAAATCACATCTCCAGGAAGATGATCTAACTACAGATTCAAACATACAGTATTGCATAGGGATTATTCTGCCTTTATGAAATGGGATTTAGATTAAAACATGGCTTTTCTAGGGGACATACATCCTTTCAAACCAGCACATATACTTTAAGAAAATTTCCCTTTTTTTCCCTTTCTTACTGTTATCTATTATTGTATATAGTGTATGTTGGTGTTGGTTAACGTTATAATTTGATTTATAGGATGCCAATTTTGAGACAAGCTCATGATGAAATAAAGGAACAATGGGTATCATGCTGAGATTCTAGAAATAAAATCAAACTCAGTAACTGATGGGCTTGGGCTTTTCCTCTTGGGGAGGGTTTGACTGAGTTTTAATTGTAGTAGAAATTGTTGCATTCTATTAAGTGGAAGAATTTTTATGTTGAGTAGACTGTAATAGTTACATATTTTTGTTATTCAAAATCCAAGCATCCTTCCAATTTTGGATGAATCTCTTCTCCCACTATGGAAACCAAATAGAGGAAATGTTTCTTTCCTTGCTCTGCCAGCAGAGTGTAGTGTCTGACACAGTTCAGCCAATCAAATGGCAATGCCCAAGACTTTGAATCTTGAGCAAGTGACGCATAGATTCAGATCAATGAAAACTCAATTATTGCAGCATCTGAGTCACAAGACTGCAAGTGCGGTGGCAGAGCCAGTGTCAGCAGGGATGGGAGTCCATTGACAGTTGGGCCACTGGTTGCAAAGCCCTGGATGTAACCTAAGCAGACGCCTTTGAGGGCATTACCTATGTGCTGTTCTTGACTGTCCAGCCTCCTTTGGATACTGTCTCATTTTTTTAATCCTTTCTGTTGATTCTATGTGTAACTTAGTATCTTTACAGTAAATTCCTTTTTCTGAAATACTTAGCCAGAGTTGGTTTCTGTTGTAAGTTTGGAATCCCAGCTTGTTCAAAACCATTTTCCTCGATGCATAAGCGGGATGTTCTTTTGCAGCCTCTCACAGCCTCCCAGTGGTCACGTGGTCACGGCTGAGCACCTCCAAGCCCTCTTGTACCCTGGTGTCCTTGAGAATCTCTGACAATGTAATCATAGCATTTTTAGATTTTTTGATACTTGGCTTCTTGGAAGTTTTGGATTTTCATCTATCTTGCCAATCTACCCTTCCTTGGCTATAACGAATCCTAAGCTGATATTATCTCTCTAAATATTCTTAGAATTCCCAGAATTATACAGTAAACTCTTTGTGGGTCAGAAATGTTTCCAAAAATTGTGTTCCTTTTTTCCCTACCTTTTAAAGAAATGGAACTGTCCATAAGACAAGTACAGAATTCCTCATCTGATATGGTTCTCGTTGAATTATACTCAGGTAGAAAATTATTGTTACATTAGAGAGACATGAACAGGGGGTGATGTAAATGGCATTGAGTGTTTAAAAGTCACGACATCATCATGGGGCAGACCTCAGAGGAGTTAGCAATGGACAGAGGATCAGACTCTTGGGAAGAGACATGGATGCTTCCAGAATGCCCACATACAATTACAAATTTAAGTGCGTAGGGGGCAGCTGATTAGCAACATAGAGATACCAAAATACAACCAGAAAATAGTGGGTAACCTGAGATAACAATAAGGTGAATCAGAAAGTTTACCTAAATGTATCAAACTATGATAGACTAATGCACCTATGTTCTTTATGAGAACAATTCCATCAAGAATTTCAATCCCATTGGCAGGTATGTTCTCATAAGATTTGCAATTAAACAGGAGAGTTCCTAGTCTCAGGTCCACTGCAAAAGTATGGCTCCCTGGCTACTCCTTTCCCAGGCTCTCATATGACCATTCCCATTACGTGTTCCTGCTTTAAGAGTTGGTACTATACAATAGATAGGGTGGAGCTTTAGATGTATTAATATAGACCTTTGAGAGTATAAGAACACCCACACACCCCTGTCCCTGGTGTCCCCAATGCCTGGGACAACCATGAAAAGTAGTTCCCTCCTTGATGGCTTCTCTCAGCTATTCTATGTCAATTGAAGTTGGGAATTACTTTGCTTTTACCCACCTCACATGCTTTTATATTATGCTGTGGTGCTAATTATCATCTCTTTATTACAAAAGCATCTATTGTCTCCTTGGCTAAGCTCCTGTGGTGTAACCTTTTTTCTTTCTGTTTCCTCTTGGCCTGCCTCACCTACATGACCATTAATAAAAGCTCTCCAGGACTACCTTGTGGCAACCTTCTCTTTGCTCCATGGTCTTTGCCTTTTCTTCTGCATGCACGCATCCTTTCCCAGCCATGTTCACTAGTGCTTTCTATTTGTAGAACTCACACTTCCCCTTCCTTAGGTCAGGAGGGGGTGGGGCTCAGGAATCTGCTTTTTAGCAAACTCCCTAAGGAGTACAGATTCAAGTTGAAAGGGAAAGCCCTTTGTGGAACACCTTCTTCAGTTGCCTTATAAGCTCCTTGAATAGCGGTATTGGCCATTCTCATCTGCTACTTTTGTTACTACTTCATAAATAAGCAGCTTAATCATTTGCAATCTAGTGAGAAATAGAAGAAAGAGAACAGAGCTTGGAGGAAGACCTAGACTGGAGCCCTGCTTCTAGGATTTATTAGTTGTGTGACTTTGGGGATGTCTTTTTTTTTTTTTCACCACGTAGTTGCATATTCATCATCATGATCATTTCTTAGAACATTTGCATCAATTTAGAAAAAGAAATAAAAAGAAAACAGAAAAAAAATTCATACATACCATACCCCTTACACCTCCTATTCATTGATACCTAGCATTTCAATCTACTAAATTTATTTTGACATTTGTTCCCCCATTCTTTATTTATTTTTAATCCATATGTTTTACTCATCTGTTCATAAGGTAGATAAAAGAAGCATCAGACACAAGGTTTTTACTATCACACAGTCACATTGCGAAAGCTCTATCATTATACAATCATGTTCAAGAAACATTTCTATAGACTTGTTTTAATTAGGGCATTTTCTCAGCCTTAGAATGTACACTTACAACTTATTAAATTCCCCTTTTGAAAAGT
Organism: Tamandua tetradactyla; assembly: GCF_023851605.1. Lineage (NCBI taxonomy): Eukaryota > Metazoa > Chordata > Mammalia > Pilosa > Myrmecophagidae > Tamandua > Tamandua tetradactyla. The sequence goes on from NC_135329.1 coordinate 8,540,721, forward strand.
CATTCTGTTTCTGGTATATTGCATTTGGCAGCTAGCAAACTAGAACACTGTTCTATGAGGCCGGCATCATTCTAACACTAAAACCAGATAAAGATGTCACAAGAGAAGAAAATTACAGACCAATATTTCTTATGAATATAGATGCAAAAATCCACATAAAAATTCTAGCAAATTGAATCCAATAGCACATTAAAAGAATTATACACTATAATCAAATGGAATTCATTCCAGGAATACAGAGATAACTCAGCATAAGAAATTCAATTAATTTAATACACCACATTAATATAATGAAGAAAATAAATGACATGCCCATCTCTATTGATGCAAAATAAGCATTTGGAAAAAAAAGTCCAGAACCTTTTCTTGACAAAAACAGTCAGGAAAGAGGAATAGAAGGGAAATTCATCAACATGATAAAGGACATAAATGAAAAAGCCCACAGCTAACATTGGACTCAATGGTGAAAAGATTGAGAGCTTTCCCGTAAGGTCAAGAACAAGACAATGATTCCTACTTTCACCACGCCTATCTATATGTGTACTTACTGGAGATTCTAGCCAGAGCAATCAGGCAAAAAATAAAATAAAATAAAATAAAAGGCCACCCAAATTGAAAAGGAAGAAGTAAAATTATCTCTATTTGCAGATATCATTTCCTATACAGAGAAAATGTTGAAGAATCTATAAGAAAGCCACTAGAGTTAATAAAGGAATTCAGCAGAGTGTCAGGGTATAGGATAAACATGGCAAAAATCAGTGATGTTTCTATATACCAGCAACAAACAATCCAAAAAGGAAATCAGGAAAACAATTCCATTTACAACAGCATTTAAACGAACCAAATGTCTAGGAATAAATTCAACCAAGCATATAAAGAATTGTTCACTGAAAATTACACATATTGCTGAAAGAAATTAAAACAGACCTAAATGAATGGAAAGACATCTGTTTTGGTTTGCTAATGCTCCTGGAAATGAAATATGCAAAAACAGGTTGGCTTGTATAATGGAAATTTATTAAGTCACAGTTTACAGTTCTAAACCTATAAAAATATTGGCTTAGTCCAAACTAAGGCATTAGAGAAAGATACCTTGATTTAAGAAAGGCTGATCTGTTTAGTTGAACACCATAAGTAGATGGAATCTTAAATAGGGTGTGAGATCTTGTTGGTTTGTCCAGGTTAGTGCGATGCCCCAATATATCCCAGAGTGATTTGGGCAGTGAATAAAAAGTATTCGCAAAGTCCCCTTGGGGGACTTGGGGGAAAAGAGGAATTTTCCCCATTTGGAAAATTCCTGATATTTTCACAAGCAATGGGGACAACCAAATCAATAGGCTGAGCCCTCGAGCTTGGGGTTTGCCCCTATGTAACTTATTCCAGCATTGGATAAGCTAAGCTTACTTAAAATTAGGTCTAAGAGTCACCCCCCGAGAACTTGTTTTGTTGCTCATATGTGGTCCTTCTAGCCCAACTTGGCAGGTGAACTCACCGTCCTCCCTGCTACATGGGACATGACTCCCAGGGGTGTATTCCACTTATATGAAATAACTAGAGTAGGCAAATTCATGCAGTCAGAAAGTAGAACATAGGTAAGCAGCAGCAGAGGGAGGAAGAGTGTGGGGTATCTTTTGGGGTGATGGAAAAGCTTCGGGAACGGATGGTCACTATGGCACAACATCGTGACTGTGATTAATCCTATTGACGTGTTTGGGAGTGGTTGAGATGGGAAGTTCATGTTGTAGATATATTATAACAATTTTAAAAAGAGTAAAAGACTAAAGGACAATGACAGTTAAATGCAGTACACAATCCTGGAATGGATCTAATAATGGAGGGGGAAATCCCCACAATGACATTACTGGGTCAATTGAAAAAATTGGATTATAGACCACACGCTTTATATCAATATGAAAATTCTTGGACTTGGTAATTGTACTCAATGTGTTTACATAAGTAAATATTCCTGTTCTTAGGAAATTAATGCGTGCAAGTTTTAAATGGTGAAGCATGATATATGCAACCTACTCTCAAAGGTTTAGAAAATAGCTAGATAGGTAGATACATAGATGATAAATGATGATGACAAGAGAGAGACAGCAGGAAGAAAAAGAAAGCTGGATGATAGCTAGACAGACAGACAGGAAGGAAGGAAGAATGGAATAAAAAAAAAGAAAGAGAGAGGGCTCCTTTCCCCCTTGCCCATGAAGCTGAGAGCAGAGTCAGCCTTAAGAAGCCAACTCACTGCTTCCTGTCGCCTGGGCAAGACTGAGCCCTTTAAAGTCAAAAGAGTCTCCCATGCAGAAGGCGTGTATGGCTGGTTTCTTGCCACCCCAAGGACCACTTCATAAGGGGAGGAGAAAGAGAATGCACAGAGATGCAGGTGCATTTTATACTCGCTTCCCTTTCTTTTCTGGGAAAGATGAGGGGTGGGATTGGGGGTTTGGGAAGACTTTGCTCTGTACAGCCCTGGTGTGCATCTTCAACGCTCTCATGGCAGAAGCTTCTGAAAGACTGGGTTGTGAGTCAGGGAGGACGTGTGTCTGGGCAATGGTCAGTGATGACCTTCTAATTCCATACCCAGTGGCCATCCTGTCTCCTCCTCCTCCACCTACTTGCAGCATTTCACACCGGTCATAATCTCCATCCAATTTATAGCTGCTAAAATAGTCTTCCCCACTGAATAAAGACAAAAAAATCTTGTCTGGTGCTTCAACGCCTCCCTAATTGGCCCAAATCCACCTTTCTTACTATATCTCTTACCATGTCCCTTTATTTACCATATGTTCCCAGAAAATGAACCATTTGCTTTTCTTCATAAATATCCATGACTTGCTTGCTACCTCCTGCCTTTGCTCATGTCATGTTCTTCTCTAGAAGGTCCTTTCCCTACCTCTTCACATTTAATCCCTTCCCTGAACCCTCTCAAACCACCCAGCTCTTCCTAGAACTTTACTTTTATCTCTCTTCCAACATGTCATTTTTCTGCCTTGTCTTACCTTTTTTGCCAGACTTTCAATTTGCTGGAAGGCAGGGACGATCTCATGGCTCTCTCTCTATTGTAACTGACAGTCTCTTGCATGGAGTAGACTGTTGGTAAATGATTTTCCATAAATTAGAGCATGAGCGAGTCCTAACCCATCAGACATCAGATACTAATGGGTTTCAAATTTCAAATGGACCTTCTTTTTACATAAATGCTGGTATATAGATGTCTGAACTTCTCTATTATTTTCACCTAAGAGTTACTGAGCATCCTTTCCCTTGGGCCATGTCAGTAGACTGAAGGGAGCTAGCAGTCCTGTGTCAGAAACACAAAAGCTAGGCTAGAGGTTTAGAAGCTGAGAATTGGGGCTGAGTATCAAAAAAGAATCCTGTGGCCAAGCAAAGTTCAGTGAGAGGAAAGTGCCCATGGCCAGGAATTCGTAACTACAGAACAGCCAAAGGCTCTGCCCGTGAGTATAAAAGTCAGCATCCATTGGTGGTGGCAGTAGCAGTGGCAGTGGTGGTTCAGGTGGGTGTTCAAGGGTCAAAGCCAACTGGAGGAAGTGACTATCCATGCCTGGGAATGGGAGTTAGCTCAGCAGGGCCAGGGTAACTTCCTTGGAGACCTATATCTGGCCCCATTGAAATCCTGGGGCTTCTCCTCCAGCAGCATCAATTTTCCAGTCCTAAGGTCTCGAGTCTTAGTCCAGCATCTCACATGTCCTTCTTTCTGTATTCCTCCCTAGTAACCAGGTTTACAATTTTCTGGAGGCATTTTACTCCCTCTCCTTCAATTTACTTTAAGCCACCCTTTGATCAGGCCAACCAGCCTCTGGGCAAGCCCATTCCAGCCATGGTGAGATGCAGGTCTATGTTTTCCATGGCCCAGAAAGCCAGATCTGATGTTCTGAGTTCATCCACCCCCCAAGTTGTTCACTTCCCATTTTTTCATTTCTCTTCTAAGTCACACCTAACAGCAGGAAGAGGAGATGAACAAAATGACACCATGGGCCTTCAAGTCCTTCTGAAGGTGGGTGGCCTTGGGTCTCTGAATGAGGAGTGGGGGTGGTATTACACAGGCTAGAGAGGGATGGAGAACAAGTATCTCCAGATAGCTGAAAGCAAGGAGATGGTGACTAAAGTCTGTGCAAAGGCCATCACAGAAGCAAGTGGACTTGAATATGAGGTTCACAAGGGAAAGGAGCTCCATCCACAGGGACCACGAGGAGTAGCAGCAGCTAAAGAAGACAGCCTGCTGCTGCACTGGAGGGTGAGCACAGCGTAAGCCCAAGGCAGTGCAGGTGGTGGCTGAGAGATTTGTCTGATAGTTTTAAACCTCAACATGAGCGTGATCAATATCTCAAACCTCCCTTCACTAGGATAAAATCTGCCCGACAGCAGCCTCCTCCTCGCTGTCCATTCCAGATGCCCAGGGCCTGGTCTCAGGGCAACAAGGACTCTGTCCTGCTGCAGCCCTCCTGCAGCCCAGGGCAGCTCAGGCGCACCTTGCTGGGGGTAGGTCCTCCCTACCTGGCTGTGTTGTGGAGATACATTCTCAGCACTTGGAGACCCACTACTCCTATACCTTGGCATTACTTTTATAGGCTGTTCTTTCCCTGTGCCTTCTGAGAAGTAGGTCAAGGTAATTAACCTACTCTGAAGGAGAAGTGCCAGGGGTTCAAGTCACCCTCGGGTTCTCCCTGGGTACTTCTCTAGAGTTTATGATATTTTTTTTCTTAAAGCTATATCCCTGGGGTTCTCATCTTCTTTCTTCTTCCCTCCCTCAGGAGGGCCCTTTCAAGCTGCTGGCTGCTCAGGGTGGTGCCGAGAACAAGAGCTGCTGCTGCTGTGGTGGCTGAAGCTGATCAGGAGATCAGAGGGTTCTGTGCAGACCCAGGCAGGCTAAGGAAGCTGTGTAAGGCTGGGGCATGAGGACGCCAGACCCCTGTAACCAAAGGCAGACCCTGATTCTGTGAATAAAGCCCAGGATGTAAGAGAGGGTTCCTGGGCTTGAGGTGATGGCTGGGGGTTGCCTCCTGCTTCTAAGCCTCAGGGAAATTCAGCCCCTGGTTTATGAGCCATGAGGAAACCCAGATCCTCTTTCTGGGGCTTCTCATGGCAGAGAGGATTGTTTGAGCCGCCACAGCAAAGGACATATTCAGAGTGACCATGCTAACCCAGGGAAACTTGGCCAGGGAATAGTAACCTTTAAGACATGGTTCCTCTGGCCTGACCAAATCATCCCAGGAAGCCCCAGACTTTGGATGGCCACATTTACAAGGATCCACCACTGATGAGATATAAGGACACAGCAGTTGAGGAGCCCTCTGGGATGGGAGTGGCACTTAGAGGACCTCGTTTGGTATGAATACCCTGAGATCCTCTCCAATCCATACCCTCTAAATCCAGGTGATAGATGAAGTAACATGCAGGTGAGGAAGAGGAACAAAAGCTGGGAAGGAAGGCGACATGGAGGTTGGGACTGCCAGGAAGAACTACTTGATTTAAACTGCATGTTGTCACACATATATGTACAGACATACATCTGTATGTCACTGAAGGCACCATGGCATGATGGAAAGAAGGGTCTTGGGGCAATGTCCTGCTTGAATCCCTGATCTACAGTTTGCTAGAGAGTTACCTACTTAGTTTCCCAGGTATAAAATGGGCCTCAGTTTCCCAGCTATAAGATGGAAATAATGCTACTGACCTTGCAAGGTTGCTGTGAGCATTAAATAGATGACCTGCATAAAGCACCTGGCACACAATCTGTCCCCTACAGGTCACTCGGTAAATATTATTTCCTTCCCATTTTCCTTCCTACCATGCCCATCACCGTCTTTGGATTTTTGCAGATAAAGCGAGAACCTATCCCAATCCTGACTTTCCTTCCTTTCCATAATTCACCCAAACAGCTGATTCCCACTGGGTTTCTTTTCAGGGGCACATCTGGAGATCGGGACCCTCAGGTTCTGCTCTTCTATTTCAAACTGTCAGTTAGAAGGCTGCGCTGCCCCTTTGTCTTGGTTTTCTCATAGGTGAATAGCACCACTGCCTGAGACTTCTATAGCGCCAAGTTCTGCACAGATTTTGTCTATACATCTTGACCACACCCCAGAGAACCTGAATATGAGCCGGGATTTCTCCACCACTGAGCATGTGGAGCCCAGAGGGTGATGTTGTCTGCCGAGCCCGTGGAAGAGCCGAGAGAACGAGCTTCTCCTCGCAGCTCTCACCGGCAGCTCGGTGGATTTGGAGAAGCAGCTTCCTGGAAGGGTGCCCTCTGGCTTACACAGGTCCCCAGCCCCCTGGCCCAAGCACTCATGCCAAAGGATGTAGGCTGGCCCGCGTACCTCCCACCCATGTGCCCTTAGGAGACACCTGCCAGTAGGAGCTACTTGGGAGCACAGATTACTGGGTGTTGGGGTGGGGAACCAATGACACCTTCTAAGGAACGAAGGAAAGGTTGACAAAAAATATATACAGGATACCCAGTTCAATTTGAATTTCAGATAAACACTGAATGATTTTTTAGTGTAAGTACATCCTAAATATTGTATGGAGTTATTCTGGAAATTAGGACCCTTGAGTTCTGCTCTTCCATTTTAAACTGTGAACCAGAAGATTGTGTTCTCTGCTAAACAAGGAGTAATTTATAGTATAAGTATATCCCAAATTTTGCATGAGAAATACTTACACTGGAGGTCCTGTATTTCAATTTGCTCCATCTGGTAACCTCAGCGCTAACATGGAGAACTTTGGGCACTCGAGGTCTTCCCAACAAGGCCCCAGACTTCTCAGACTCCCTTTCCTCCTCTGCTCCCCTGCCCACCCTCTGCCCCAGCCAGATTCTGTCCTCACCTCAATACTTTCTAAATTCTGCCATCTCTGACCTTTGCAAATTTTAATCCCTCTGCCCAGAATTATTTACATTATCGCTGCATTTAGAAATCCTACCCATTCCTCAAAGTCCATCTTGAAGGTTTATTTTTTTTCATTAAGAAGCTCTACCCTGCTCCTTGTACTGCCTCTGCGGTGGTAGTTATACTTTATGGCAATGTTTGCTCATCTCCTCTCTCCTAAGTGCCTTCCACAGTGTCTCACACAAGCTAGGGGGTGATCACTAGATGTTTGATGACAAAAGAATGAATTAATTCCCAATTGAAGTTTGTGCCTCTGTGCAGAATTTACCCTATTCTTCCTTGTCATGTAGTTTTTTTTGCCAGTGTTTGTCTTGTGATCCCTGCTAGGCATTTCACTCCTGGAGGATAGACCCAAGATCCCCATAGAGCCCAGTGCACTATACTGCAGATTCCAGGGCCTTCATGAGTATCTTTGTGTTGAATAGAATTGTGGGATGGGAGTATCTCTGGGTGTCCAGACCAAGCCAGAGCCCAAATTCTCCTCTTGCCCTGGTTCGGGGAAGACTTTCTGCAGATCCCAAAGGCACCTGGCCTGGTCCAGGAAGTGGAGAATAGAGACCAAGCTTCTTTGTGAGTTGCCTGAGGATCTAAAGGGGTATAAGCTCCAGGGACCTTCCCAGAGTTTCCTATGGGGCTTCCTGGGCTCACATGTACTGCTCAGAGAGGTAAAGAAACAGGAACGAAACCTGGAAATAGCAAAAGGGTGGGGGTGTGGGGGTGTGGGGCTTTGGGCTTATGGGATTGACGCGAGAGAGAAATAGGAAAAATGGGTTTGACATGCAGTGGGGAGAGCGCTGTTCCAAGAGTTAGGCAACCTGGATTCTCTCCCTGGCTCTCTCCCTGCCTTGGGTGCCCATGGTATGCTTTCCTGTAGATTTTATTTAAATTTTCCAACAGTCCTGCAGGAAGCTAATGTTCAGAGAGGGCAGATGGCTGGCCTAAAGACACACAGCCCAGTGCATCTTTGGAAGCAGAATACAAATTAACCCCACAAGGTCTCAGTTTCCTTTTCTGTGAGATGAGAGCATCACACCTGCTCTAACTGTAGTCGAATATTTTCATATTATAAAACAAAACAAATACTCAACCATTGGGCAAGAGGAACACATAGCCACTGAAAGAGCAAGGGAGTGTGCAAAATGTGGTCAAATAAAGAGGAGACTGGTTAAGGCTTTGGGAAGCCGTGGTCGCTCGAGGAGGTACCGTCAACTTGTAGGGTCTTGCCTTGAGCCTTTTGCCCTCTCTGTTTCAGGGTCACCAAGGGTGGAGAGAAGGAATTTAAACCAGCCTCCAGGCACAGGTGGAGAAGACAAAGCTCGTGAATTGCGCGTATAAATCTGGGAGGGGAAGAGCAAGCTGACTTTCTGCAGCAGTTGGGGGATGCGGGGGCTTTTCCCGCGTACCTGGCCCGGCAGGACGCTCCTCGGTGCCCAGCACCTGGACAGGGAGTGGCCCGTGGGTCACAGCTGAGGCTTAATTAGAGGCTCGGGTTTAGCTAAAGGGGCCTGGAGGGGCGCGGGTCATCTCCCAGTTCCTCCCCTTGCGCCCCAGGCGCCTATGCATCCGGACAAATCTAGGGGAGGGGGCCACGAGTGAACGCGGCTTCCAGCGTCCCCGCAGGTCCTGTCGGGCCCGTGGGCTAGGGGACACCTCGTCTGTGGGCCTGAGGACTCCGACAGCAGCAGGGAGCTCGCGTGGGTGATCCTCCAGGCCCCGGGGGCGACGGCCTCGGAAAAGGCGCACCCGGGGGTGTGGGGTGCTCGTGGGTGCCTGGGGAGTGGGGGCGGGGAGCAACAGGGGGCGGGGCCCTGCCTGGGGCGGGGCGGGGGGCCGGAGCCGCCCCGGCAGTGGCCGAGCCGAGTGGGGGGCGGGCCTCATTAGCCTAGCCCCGCCCCACCGGGCCCAGACCCCGGAGCGCGGAGGCCGGGCCGCCTGTCCCAGCCCTGCCCCGGCCCCGGTCCCGGCCGCCGAGTGGGCTCGCGCTGCTCCCCGCGCTCCTCCCGCGTCCGGCCCGGCCCGCTCCCCTGCCGCGGCGGTGAAGGAAAGGCGGGCGCGGCTGGAGGCCGGGGGAAGCGACGCGGCGCCGCGGGCCTCCCGGGCGGCGCGGGCGCGGCTGAGATGTACGGTAAGGAGCGCGCAGCTCCGGGCTCGGGCCGCGGCGGGCGGACTCCTCCAACTTCCAGGGCGCGGACCATTGTCCCCCTGCGTGGCCCCGGAGCACGGCGGGGCGCGGGCTCGGGGAGCGCGCCGCTGCGCTGGGGAGACAAAGGTGCATCGGGGAGGGGGACCCTTGGGTCCCCCGGCGCCCCCCGGCGCCCCCCGGGCCCGGCGTTTGCTGCCGTGGGCGGTGGGCGGTGGGCGGTGGTCCGGCGGGGGCCGCGGGGCTCGGGGAGTCGCGGCTTTCCCGGAGCGGCGGGGTTCTGGGGACAGCGGGTCCCTGTCCGAACCTAGCGGAGAGGAAGTGTTGGTGGAGATGGCGGTGCGCAGAATTTGCAGAATAACAAAAGCGGTTTGTGTCCTGGGAGTTATTTGCGTGGAAGCCGGTCCAGGGCTTGGGGAGACGCCTTTTGCACGCCTCAGCCTGGCTGCGGGAATGCGGGAAGCGGCGCCCGCGGTGCCCAGGGCAGGGGATCGAGTCGGTTCTGGAAGCCCCATCTCGCGCCCCTGGATGGACTTGGCCTCTGCGCCCCGTGGGACCCAGGTTCCCTGAACTTCTAGATTTGCCTTCTCCAGTGGCGACGGGAGGAGAGGGTGCACCGCCCACTTGAGGCCCCTCTACCTGCCACTGATATGCAGCCGTTAGCCAGTCCCCCACAATTCACTGCCCTCCATTATAACTCGTCTGGAATTCCTCAGACTTTGGAGGCTGTGTGGCTGAAGAAAAGGGGCACTTTGGGTCCCACAGTGCAGTTCTGATGAGTGGGGCACTGGAGAGCTAGGCCAGTGTAGAAATCCTCTTGGTCACAGAGCCCCCAGGTGCTCAGGGCTGCTTGGAGAGGTTGATGTGACCGCAGTGGCCACAGGTCCATCAGCACCCAGGGCTCAGGGCAGCGTCCTAGGGCCGGTCGAACAACTGGGGCTGGGCTCACCTCTCACCCCCACTGGAAGGTAGAGGCTCAGGTGGCACCTGAAGGTGAAGTGTTTGGGAGAATGGCGTGTTCCCAATTTAACCCGTCGCAGGGACTGCTCAGTGGCTTCGCTGAGCGAGCAGATTGTGAGTCACAAAGTTTGTTGGAAGCAGAGGAAGCTGAGCTCATGGTGGAAAGACTCAGCAATGGACCGAGGCTCCTCTATGAAAGGGGGAGGGACTCAGCCTTTTAATCAGACTCCTTCCCTGCCCAGTTGGCTATAACTGCCTTTCTGCCATCCAGGTTGGGATGCCAGCAGGTCCCCTGGCATGAATTATTGCCCTTGGAGGACCAAGTCGGGGGCGGTTGACCGCAGAGGCTTGTGCTGCTGGCCAGTAGGGACCCTGGGGACAGTATCAAGATGGTTACATTTTGTAAGCAGAGAGGCTGTGAGGGTCCCAGAAGAGGACTTTATTTTCTTACTCTCTCTGTTTCTCCCCTGGTTCTTTCCTGCAGAGTGAGCAGCCCGACACTGCAGATCATTTGGCAAAGCATGTGACTGCAGGGGCACCCGCAGTGGGGAAGGAGTGAGGCTCATCAGAATGGGCAGCACTGGGAACCCGAGTCCTGAGGGGTCTTCCCGTTGCATTGATTCTGAGGCAGTTTGATGACTGACCCTGGAATGTGGGACAGTCCGATGATACTTACCCCTGAATGATTCATAGAAAGATTATAATGAAAGAATCCTCCCCACTGGGAGGGCTGTCTGGATTTTAGTTCGCTTTTTTTTTTTGACTGTTGTTACAAAATTTAGGGATCTGTGTGATACTTGCTATCATTTGCTCCCCAGAAGTCAATAGAGTGATGAAGAAAAGATGTGGGCAGGGAAGGGAGATTGGGAAGGCATAGAATTATAGGTGTGTTATTTTTGGCTCTTATTTGCTGCCTAGATTTTCCGAGGGGGTTGTCCAAAGTGACGGTTAGATGGAACAGGGCAGAATGAAAGCTGGGGTTTCTTTGCTCAGTGCTATGCCACACACCACCACCACCCCCATTACTCCTTGATGCCTCTGGTGAAAATGCTCATTAGGAAAATGCTACCTAAGGAGCACAGGGGCGTGAGACCCCTATGTGGAGCCAAAAGTGGCCCAAGAGCTTTAGTTCAGGCAGCCCCTTGACTGCCGGCCTTGCTGACTTGATCCATTATAAACTCATATATATCATCTGAGTCCAGTCACCACCGTGAGCCCCCGGCTGCCCTGCCTCCCCATCTTACCAGCTCGGGGCAGATTTTCTCCGTATTTCCTGTTCCCCCACCTCCCCTTACCTCTGCCGTGGACAATTCTACCTTCTTGTGTCCTCAGTCTCCTGCATCTCTTCCTCCTGGCTTTGGAAGAGTAAGGGCTCCTTGCTTTGCCAGAGGCTGCTGTGCTATTGAGGGCAGCCAGGAGCCCTAGACCCGGGCTAGCCTATCCGAATGCAAGCGCCAGGTCACAGCTATGTGGCCCTGGGCAAGTCCAATGTTTCCAGGGATCGTATCTCGGCATAATGATCTGCTCAGACTGGTGAGCTGCCTGTCACCTCCCAGGTCTGTTGTGAGCCTCGAGTGGGGTGATGTCTGTGACAGCGTGTTGTATAAGGCTCTGCGCTTGCAAGACAGGTTACTCAAGAGCTTGTGCCCTTTGGATCTTCTTAGCCTTTACCTGTCTCTGTTCCTCTCTGCCAGTTCCTGCAAGCCTGCTCACTGGCCCTCCACTCCCCCCAGGCTAAAGAAACCCTCAGATCACCTCACCTTTGCTAGCTGCTCAAGCCCCTTGGAATACTTCTCTCTTTTCTTTTCTTTTTTTTTTTTTTTTTGCATGGACAGGCACCAGAAATCAAACCTGGGTCTCCTGCATGGCAGGCAAGAACTTGAGAACTCTGCCTGCTAAGTCACCATGGTCCGCCCTTTTTATAGCTTTTCTTTACTTCTCTCTTTTCTTTTACCACATTCACCCCTGCTGCCTCCCCACCACTCAGTCCTAAACCCCAGCTGTTTTCTGGAAATTGCTGTCCGAAAGTGACCATGATGTCCCACGGTCTTGTTTATACCTACGAGCACATGCTGATCAGGGACATGGAAAAATAAAGGCACTTGGAGGGGAGGAAGGGTCGTGGTGGATGTGTGCACATTCTCTGCAAAAGTAGATTTCCACTGGCTTTTCTCTCTGTTGGCAGTATGTAACTAAGTTTCCTTATTCCTCTTGCCTGGGCGAAGCTGCGAGAGGCCTGCCTGGGAGCACCCGACTCACCCCGAGGGGCGGCCGCGTTCCCTGAGAAGTGCTCCCCTCCAGAGTGAGGGCAACTGGCCAGGGGCAGGGTCGGAAAGCCTTTCCCCAGGCCCACCCTGGGTACCCCGAACCCGCAAAGACACACGCTGCTTTAATTCCTCCTCACCTCGAAGTGCTGCCCCGTATTCGCCATATGCCTTCCTCCCTGCCTTGGGAGCTGGGATGCTGGCTGCAGGGCAAACAGTAGTGTTGCACGACTTTTTGCAAATGTGCTTGACGGAGCAGCCTGCCGGGCACGTGCAACTGCAGGAAGGGGGTGTGGGAACTGCAGGATGGGGAGACTCCCCCTTTGCAGCTCCCTGCAGGCTCACCCCGCGGGACCCTCCATAGGTACTGCCGCGCTTTATCCCAGGCAGCTTCCGCAAGGGCGCACCTGCCACGCTCGCGTGCACACGTACTTCAACCTCCTACCCCAAATCTTGAGGCCTCTGTGGCCCCGTGGCTCTGTGGATGGCTCGTGCATGTGGGACTTGTGTGGTCTGCCGCCGTCTCTCCCCCCACCTGCTTCATTCCCCTTAGCGCGCACAGAGTAGCAGGGCCTGCTTTCTCTCTCTTTTGCTGCCCATGGCTCAGTGAATTCAAACGACTGCGGTTTTCTTCTTGCACATGAAAACAAGTCATCAACTTACATCTGGAAAAGGGAGGAGGAGAAAAATCACCCGTGGTCCTTCCAACCAAGACCAGTATTTTATGTTGCCACCACTATACTTTTGCACTCGCCTGCTGTTGCCCTCCTCCCACCCCCCTCTTTTTGCCAGTCGTGGCTGTGTTATCCCAGGAGCACCCACCTGAAAGCCCCACATCCCCTCAAGCCCAGGTAACCCGGACCCCAGCCTTTCTGAGCCTGTGTCCTGGCTCTAAAAGGGTAACAGTGCCCATCCTAGGGCAGAGATTAATTAACATAAGTGACTAATGTCAACTGTCCCCTTCCTTTTATACTATCTCGTTCCTCTCTGTTTCGGAGTCAAAAATAACCAACACAAACTTGGGTCCCGTGTATCTAAGAACAGGGCTTGGGATACTTTTCTTTCTATCAAACAAACAAACAACAAAGCAAAACATTTTTTTCTTGTAGTCATCCAATCCTTCTAGAAAACTTGGAAAATATAGCAAAGTCTAAACAACTATAATTGCTTTTGATGTGTGGATATCTTTCATTCTGTGCATTTGCTTATGTGGTTGAAATTATTCATTTTGCATACTTTTGCATTCTATTTTCTTCCACTTAGCATTGAAATATACACATTCCCCCCAAGTTGATCAAAACTCTTTGGATGCCATTTGTGATGACCTGTAACAGTCCACTGCCTGACTGTGGCTTTTCCTTGTTGTACATTTAGGGTGATTCAGTGTCCTACCCGTTGGATGAATAGCCTGGTGCCCAAAGCTTCCCCTGGACTTGGGCATATTTTCCTAGGAGGTGGCTCTCCGAAGGTGTGAGTCAAGATGTATAAACATCTTTAAGGCGTGGTACGTGCTGACAGATGGCTTTCAATTGTATCAGTTACACACCTACCTGCAGTTAGGAGAGCACCTATCCCTATACTCTCAAAAGCATTAAATCTTGAAGGTTTTTTTTACCCTAATCTTTGCTAATTTAAGAGAAAAATTATGTCATTTTAACCTATATTCTTTATTAATAGTAAACACTTCATATAGTGAATTGTCACATGAGCATGAGTGCTTTGTCTATTGAGGATATTGACCATTTGCCTCTCATCTACTTTATGTTCTGTGTTCCAAAGGGAAATAGACAGCAGCTATCAAGTATTTGTGGCATGCCCGCAATGTATAAAACTATGAAGTTTTATAAACCTTATAAACAGGTACAAAAACAAATGCAAGTCCTTTCCATCAAGAAGGTTACAATTTGAGTGGGCAAACAAGTCATGAAACATTCAAAAAATTAAATGCTGCAAAGGTAAGTTCAGTTAAATCTCACAAAGTTTTGCAAGGTGAAAGAGATCACTTATCAGATGGTCATTAAGTACTATCTCAAAGTGGGAGAGGCCACTGCAGGGGTCAGCCAGTTGAGAGGGCTTCGGAGGGGAGCAGAGGCTTGTGCTGGGCTCTGAGGGGGGAGGGGGGAAGGGGGCATGCCAGGTAGAGACTGCAGAGCGAGGCAGCCTCTGGACATGGGGAGAGAAGATCTATCCAGGGGCTCAGGGGCCGCTTGGATTTGGACAGTGTTTAGCGAGAATTATATGATGGTAAGGAAATGAGGTTGCACTAAGGAGTTTTCGCTTCTCCCTGTGAACTGCGGAGCCACTGAAGGTTTTGAACTGTCAAAGGACTGATTTGGGCAATGGGTGATTAGGGAAATGAAGGTGGAGGCACTGTGCAGGATGAATGAAGAAAAGTGAAGGCAAGGAAACAGAATAGTAGCCTCAGAAGTGAGAAAGCCCTGGGCACAAGTTACAGCTGACCATCCACAAGAACCAGGGCTGCCCCTAGAAAAACAAAAACAAAAGGCAGGGGGGTAGGAAGGGGTAAGGTGAGTTGAAAACTTTAAACATTCTCTTGGTACATAAAATGTGGCTTATATAAGCAGATATTAAACCAGTTGGTTTTGAAGTTGATAACAAATTACTTAGACCGGTAAATTTATAATAATGTAACTTGTTCTACAAAGGATTTAAGGAATGTATTTTATATACATATGGACATGCAGTACCATAAATAGAGATCAAAGCAAAGAAAATCTAAGAATAAAACAAACAAAAAAAGAAGCCTGGAAAAAGCTATTTCAGAAAAAAAATGAACATTAGCAGGCTCTATGGCAAATTCGGTTTAGAGCTTCCTGTAGGCCAGAATTAAGAGGCGGAAAAAATCATTTGCAAGATTTGTAGCATCATGGGACCGCAAAATGGTTCAGCTGCTTTGGAAGCCAGTCTGGCAGTTTCATGCAAAGTTAAACGTAGGCTCACCATAGCATCCAGCAGTCATGCTCCCACATATTTACCCCAATGAGTTGAAAATTGAAACCTGCAACATGAATTCTTATAACAGCTTTCTAACTGCCAAAGCTTGGAAGCAACCGAGATATCCTTCAATAGGTGAAGTACATCCATACAGTGGACTATTATTCACTGATAAAAAAGGAATGAGCTATCAAGTCACACACACAGGAAAAGACATGAAGGAACCTTAAATGCATATTGCTAAGTGAAAAGCCAGTCTGGAAGGGCTACTTACTGATTCCACCTGTAGACATTCCGGAAAAGACAAAACCATAGAGACAGTAGAAAGATCAGTGGTTGCCAGGGGGGAGGGGAGTGGGGAAGGATGCATGGGTGGAGCCCCCCCTCCCCCGCCGGCATTCAGGGGGGTGAGTCTGTATGACGCTCTGTTGGTAGAAACGTAACGTTATACTTCTCAATTCCCACAGAACTGTGCAACCCAAAAGGTGAAGCCTAATGTAAACTATGGACTTTAGTTAAGAATAATGCATCAATATCAGTTCATCAATTCTTAACAAATGTACCACAATAATGCAAGATGTTAATAATAGAGGAAACTCTGTGATGGGGGAGGAGGGGAAAGTTAATATGAGAATTCTCTGTACTTTCTCTGCTATTCTTCTATAAACCTAAAACTACACTAAAAGCATAAAGTCTATTTTTCAAGAAAATTTATAGCAGCCATCTAATAATGATTTAAAATGCAAATGTCTAGGACAAATATAGCTTTGGGGGAAGCTAAGATCTGAGGAAAAGTCCTCCCTGAGTTCTCCCGAAAGGGAAGGTATTTCATAAATACGGGTCTAAATTAGATTTTTCTTTTGAAATCATGATTACCTAAATTTGTTCTTTACCAATTTTTAGCATATAAGCTGGGTCCAAATATCCTTGCCCTGCTGGGTAAATGAACCCTGAGCTCGATTTCTCCTTTTATTTACCTCTCTGTAACTTGTGGCCCTCTGCGTATTTCAGCTCTAAATGTGTTCTGAAGAGCAGTAAGATTATTCCTCCTAGAGCTTCCACTCATGGGCGGTGAGGGGAGTGGCTCCTAAGCACGTTTTGTGTATTATCTGTTGGAATTCTCCCCCATCCCTACAGTCAGGGATTGTCATTATTCCCACTTTGTAGATGGGAAGACTGAGGCGGGGAAGGTCTAGTCGCCTGCTCATGGCTGCACAGCTGTGTGATGGGGCTAGGATTCGCCCCTGGACGGACCAGCTCCAGAACGTGCACTTAAGCCCCTACCATGCTGTCCCTAAAATAATCTGAATGTTCCAGAAAACACAGTCTTCCCCTTAGCACAGCTCACTGTACTTCACAGAGTCACACACATGAATTTGGGTTGAGCAGGAGGGTGCAGAGGACATGGCTGAACTGCTGAAGGGTCCCAGAGCTGTCAGCAGTGAGGCCTGTGTGGGCTCCCTTGGAGCCTCTGCTTCTGGCACCTTTCCCACCTCCCTTTTCTTTGTTTTGCTTTTCAAAGGGAGAAAGGTCCCCAGGAAGAGGCTTGGGGACACCTAAATGAGGAGAGATGAAGGAAGAGAACAGCCAGGGAAGTAAGTAGGTGAGGCTGGAAGATGCGATGCAAGCCCTGTGATGGCGTAGAAAACAGGGGAGCAGTGGGCATGCATTTCAGACAGACAGACAGACAAAGCAGAGTGGGCTCATCATGATCAAGATTGGGTCACACCCTCGCCTGGATTGGCAGTGTCCTTAGAACGTACCCCACAGTCTGGGCTTGGCCTGGAGGAGAAGAGGGGGGTGGGGAGCTCCTCGAGTAGGAGGAGCTTCTGTTTCTCTGATAGTTTAGCAGAGAGTGAAACTTGAAAAGTCCCCCCCTGTATCTTTAGGTCCAGGAAGGCTGGCGCTGCGATGCCTGCCTGCAGGAGGTGGGGTCAAGAACTAGGCCCCGCGTGGTGCAGGTCCCCACTATGAGCAGATGTTTCATGTTTACGCAGCAAGGCCAAGTGGTGCGTGGGGCAGCCTGGAATCTAGGGAGGGACAGTGGTTCACATGCCAGATGGCCACTTCCTAGCCTTAGGACCCTGGACAAGTTCATCCTTCTCTGAGCCCATTCCCTCCCCCATAAAATGGAGATTTTGACTCTGTCTTGCTCAGGGGAATGTAGTGAGGAATTCGAATGAGACGTCCATCTGCTTGCAGGGCACTGCCTATGAAAGGTGATGGACAGCTGACTACCATCTGAGCAACAGCCTGGATGCTTCTGGGGCATAGCCATGCCTTCCCCAGGGACAGTGACGACCCCTTGTGCAAGGATGGGTGGGTCGTAGTTACCTTTTTTTTTTTTTTTAGTCATTAGACAGAAGGATCTCTTCTGAGGTTAGAAGAAAGTTATGTTCAGTCCTGTGCACTGGGCACGGCCTCACTGACGCCCACCCACAGGGTGGGCCCCTGATAGAGGATAACTGTACATTGGCTTCTCTGCAGCACTTCCTCGGTAGGGCAGCAGTCCCTGGCGGTGGGCCCCCTCGCCCCCGCACCTGAAAGACGTGACAGTCTTCAGGCTGCAAAGAGGACTGAGGGTGACATCTTCTTCCGAACCCTTATTCTAACCCTCATCCTTACTCATGGCTAAATTTAGCGCTTTTTATGCCATGCTGTTCTGTTCGTGATCTCACTTAATTCAGAACAGCCCTTCGAAGGTGGGTGTCATTATTTCTCTGGGATTGCCGAGGAAACTGAGGTTCAGAAGTTAAATCACTTGCCCAAGGGCCTGCAGCTGGTGAGTGTCTGGTCTCTGCGCTGCCTTTGAAGCAAGCACATGATCACACAGCTTCATGGGAGATAAAAGCGCTGCTTTCCTGCCTCATGGTACACAGCAAATGCTACTACAAGCGAAGAACTCTGAACTGAATGTTTTAGTAGATTTTTAAATAGTTTAGTTATGACTTTACTTCTGGGAAGTGGGTCAGCTGCAACCCTCCTTGGGCACCCATATGTGTCATGCCCTAACGTATGTCCTTTGCCTTCGGGGGAAAGGACTATAAATCTGAGAATTGGGATTCTGGGGTTCATATGCTAACTTTCTCCTTACCTCTTAGAAGGCCCTAGATGAATTTAAGCACCCAGGGACTAGGATTCTTAACTTGGCACAGCTCCAGCCCTCATCGTAACCATTCGTGAAGACTTTTCTCTGTGCCCCAGCTTTCCTTTTAGGTGGCTTATACTTGAAATTACGTTTATAAATCTCATAAAGAATAATCCTGAAATTATAATAACGTTCATCGAGACCTTGCCAGAAGCTCTCTTAGAAGGAAACTGCTTGCAACAAAGTGATTTATTCCCAGCGTTTTGTAACTTCACACTCCTTGTGCAAGAGGGATGCTTCTAGAAGAGGCATGTAGCGTGGATGCTGAGAAAAATTCAGAGCTGTGTAACCTTCCAGCAAGTCTTCTCCGTGCCCCCACTGTATCTTATTGATTAGTTTGTTAATGCTGCCGGAATGCAATATACCAGAAATGGAATGCCTTTTATAAAGGGAATTTACTAAGTTAAAGTTTATAGTTCTAAGGCCATAAAAATATCTAAACTAAGGCATCCAGAAAGAGATACCTTGCCTCAAGAAAAGCTGCTGTCTGTCACATGGGAAAGCACGAGGCGGGTGTCTGCTGGTCTTTGTTCCTGGTGCCATTACTTCCACTTCTGATGCCAGTGGCTTCCTCTCTAAGTGTCTGTAGGCCTTCACTCACCTCCTCCAGATACAGCTCTGGGTTCCGGCTTGCTTAGCGTCTCATGCGAAGGCACGTGGCAACGTCTGCTGGGCTCTGCATCTCCAAACATCCGTGTCTAGGCGTCTGCTCTCTCTGTCAGGGGTCTGAACTCTCTCCAAAATGTTTCCCCATTTAAAAGACTCCAATAAACTAAACATGACACACCTTAAATGGGTGGAGTCTCAGCTCCAACCAACCGAAGGGCACACCCACAATTGAGAGGAATGTGTCTCCCTGAAAACAATCTAATCAAAGTGTTCCAGCCTACAATATTGAATCAGGATTAGAAGAACAAGGCTTTTCTGGGGCATATAACAATTTCAAACCAGCACACTTATCCTTTGTGTTATTTGTGAACTTGTCCCACCGAATGTCATTTATTTTTTCTCTATCTCAATCATCTTTGTTTCTTCTAACATCTAGCAGAGATATTTGACGTATAGTAAGAGCTCAATTGTTTGCATTCAGCTACAAAATAATTATATGCATCATACATATGTGCATAGCAGCCCCTGTTTCCTGGGTACAGTGACACGGGGCTCGCTGGGGATTTCTTTAAGGTCAAAGAGAATCTGCAGGGACTGCAACAGTGTTTTATCATCTTAATATGCCTTCCCACATTGGCCATCATTCCATAGAGAATAGAGAATATACCAGAGTCTCCCCATTTCCTTTCCCTCCAGGCTTTGATGATGTCAGCCTGAGAAACAGCTGCCCGGCTGGGTTGGTTGAGGCCGCCAGGGAGACGTTCTCAGGCGTTTCCTCCTTGGATTACGGAGCGCAGAATAGATGTTTCAGTCTTTTTCTTCAAAAAGGAAAAATGCCTGTGTTTATTGAAAGATGCTTACTTAAAAAGCCAAATTTCATTTGGTTGTAACATAGGGAGGAAATACTGGTCTTCCTTTCAAAATAAAGCAACTTTTAAAAGCACCATTATATTTAATTCATTAAAAAAATAATCTATGCAGCGCTTCAAGAAACAACTCTATAGTGTTGTATATTATAAACTGGTGACATCCTACTGTTGAATTATGTACCACATTTTTGTCTTTTATGCTTCTTGAGGTGTTAATGAGAAAAAAAGCTTTTTTTAAAAAAGTGTGCCTTGCTGTATTTCTTATGCCATTTATTAAAAAGCTGCTTTCGTGGTAAAATTATGTTGGTTTGAAAGGAGGAAATGGCAAGGTTAAGATGTGTGAATAATTTCTGTATATACGTATAACCAAGTACAAACATTGATGTATAATGACAGTATAAAGTGCTTTCAGGTTTGTGATGTCTAGTGATATGGAAAATATAAGCCTTAAATCCATTCGATTGCATGGTAATTAAAATTGGCATAATAAACATAGTTTATTGGGGGAAAGTAATAACAATAACTGATTTCTTTTACTTGTGTTCTTTACCAAATTGTTGCATCTGGTTCTGGGAGAATATAATATGTAGCATCTTCCAAAACATCTATATAGCATGAGAGCCTTAAAATTACTTAAACTAGAGACAAACATGAAGCCTTCACATTTTTCAGTCTTTTTGGTCACTGTAGAGATCTTGAAACAGCAAATGATTAAATCCCAGTGCCCTTAAACCAATTAAAAAAAAAAAAAAAGGAAAATCACTGAGTGGTATAATTGTGACAGATCTTTATTTTGCTCGTTCGTGCATTCTGTTCTTTCACAAAACAAGGAAGAGGGAAAAGGCCCTTCGTGCAAAGGCAGTGAAATGTCTTTTCTGTTGCTTGCGAGGGACCAAGGTGGCCCTGGGTCGGGGATTACACAGCCTCGGGGTGCTTCGGCTGTGGGAGGTGGGCAGGCCCCGTGTGGAGACAGGTGCGCTGCGCTTCACGCAGGTCAGGGCCGGACGAGGTAGCCAAGAGGACACCGCCAGGGCCCCCCACTGTTTTCACCCAGCTCCTGGATGCGGCGGGTCCTATTAGCAGGTGTGGGTCGAGAGGCTGGTGCCAGTCACGCTGAAGTCTGGAAAACGTCAGCCCCTGCCCAGAGCTATTCCTCGCGACTGCTAGAGATGTCCTCTTCTCCTGCAGCCCGCCCTCCCCGAGAAGGAAAGGGCTGCGCGTTCCGGAGGGGAGTGGGTGGTGCCGGGCGGTGCGCGGCGCTTTCCTTCTGCTCTGGCGAGGACCTCCTGGCCGGGCGGCGCTGCCTGCCAGCCCCGGCTGTCTCTCTTGCATTTTGAATTTGGGCACGAATTTCAAGTGCTCTGAGCTTTAGTTTTGCCATCTGTGAAGTGGGTGCGCTGGACCGGATGTCTCCAAAGGGTTTCCTGGCCCTCCATTCCAGCCAAGGGTGGGGAGCAGCAAGGCAGGGACCCCCGATGAGCCCACAGCAGGGGTTCCGGGCAGACCCGGGCGCTAATCCAGGCATGGCGATCTCAGAGTCTTTAACTTGGCTGTGCCTCAGATTCCTCATCCTTTATTCCTGTAAAACAGGGATAAAGATACCTTTGTTCATTTAACAGTGTCCATCTCCGGGCTTGTCTCTCGGGAGAGTAGGAGTGTCGAATGGATGGGTGCATGTGATGACTGTGCTGGGTGGGGTGGGGGGAGTCGGGTGCCTTTTGAGTGCTGGGCGCTGTGAGAATCCTGCATGGTAAGAATTCCCTTCCCTGTTTCCACTCTCCATTTTCAGATCAGGAAAATAAGTTACAAAGACTTTAAAAGCCAAGGTCCCCCAGCCCGTTATGCGCAGAGCTAAGAACGGGTCCGTTGTATGACAGCCCTGGCCTGTGGATGCTGGAACATGGGTGCATGTTTGGCAGTGACGTGCTAGTCTGTGGCTTGGGATAAGACCAGAGACGGTCATCATCATACTCTTTGGAACTGGAAAGCTCCGACTCAGTTGAAAAATGTCATGAGAGTGCCACTGTTTAAAAGAAAGAGCATGTATATAAGGGAAGGGAAGGGTCTGTGTGCTCCCGCATTCTGGGAAAGAGGCTGGCGGGATTGATCAGATTTGCAGGCTCTGTGAGGAGTAGTCTGAGTGATGCCTGGGTGGGGGGACTGCAGGGAGAGAGCCATTGTCCTGAGCTGTGACAGGTGCCGTGAGTGGGCTGCGTGGCTGCCCATCAGGAAGGCCTGCCAGACGCCTGCTGTGGGGAAGAGTGAACAGTGGGTGCAGCTGCAGGCCCCAGCTCCGTCACAGGGGCAGCTTTCGGATTGCAGGTTGATTTACCTTTTTTTTGAAACCTGTGTTAAAACTTTTTATTAAGGAAGATTTCAAACATTCAGAGTCCATTGCATGCGCTGTCTTCCTCACTGCTCAGCTTCATCAGTCATTCATATTTTTCTAGTATTGTTCCATTCCACCGCTGCCACCCTTACTTTTTGGGTGAGGACACTGAGAATACATTAAGGCAAATCCCAGAGAACTCACCATTTCCTTGTAAATACTTCCATCTATATGGCTAACCGATAAGGATATATTTTATTCTATGTAACCACTGTGCCGTGGTCAAATCTAAAATTAACAGTAATTCTTTAATATCATCTTATACATAGCCCATGTTAAATTTTCTGTTTGCCTCTATCATGTCTTTTTACAGTTAGTTTATTCAAATCATCTCCAAATAAAGCCCACAAATTGCTTCTGGCTGTTATGTATTTTGTTTCTTTTATTTATTTATTTATTTTTGTACCCTTGATTGGTTGGAGAATTTGGCTCCTCTGCTGTCTGGGCTTTAAATCTGACTCATGAAACCCCTTTGGTGCCTTTTCTTCGGTTCCTCTGTCCCCTAGGTTTCCCAGAACCGGGTAGATAGACCTACAGGTTTGACTGGGTCTTTGCTTTTTAAATTGCTTTCTAGGTGTTGTTGTATAGTTTCTACTACACTCCTTCAAGAGACTCAGATGGGCCTAGCTGGCTGGTCCCTTTCAGAGATGCTGGGATTCATCAGTGGCTTCAGGAGGGGTTGGCCTCATTGCTCCAGAATGAGGTTTTCCAGCTGCAGTTTTCCTGATGATTTAAACACACCTTTATGACCATTGCCTGGATCATCATTTCTTTGGGGTTAGCCAAGTGGTGATTTAAAAAGCTTCTATCATTGCTTCTGCATTTACTAACGGTCTATAAAGAAGAACTTCCCCTCTTCCACTGCTTGCCGACTACGAAACCTACCTTTTTAAGCAAATGAGATTTCCGTATGCAAACAATACTTAATATCAATAGTTCAGTTTAGATGTTGTCCAGTCTCACCCCAGAGTTATATGGGAATCCTTTTTTGTAAGGTTGAACAGTGAGTAGATGATGTCACCAGGAGTGGGTCGGCTTTTGATTGAACTGCCTTTCACACGGGCAACTCTAAATGGCCTAGCTACTCCAAGGTGAGGAGCAACAAGCTTTATCCAAAAAAGGAAAAGGTAATGCCACAGCAGGGAGCCAGACTAAAATCAGTGCATGTGGACTGGGCGAGAGAAGATTCAGAGAAGCCTCTAGAACGCTAGCAGTGGTTACTTCTGGGTGATGGGATCAAAGATGACTTTAATTTTCTTAAAAACTTTGTATTTTCTATATTTTATAAAGTGAGCATGTATTTTATAAAGTGGCACAACACAAATAGAATTAAAACATAATTAACATAATAGAACAAAGCTGAAACAATTTAAAAGATAAAAACATAATTAACAAAGTAATAACGATTAACATACACAATAAAAACATATCGAAATATAACAAACATAAAACAAATGTAATTAGAGCAAATCCATGATGATAGCATTCAGATAGTAGCTGGGGGGTGTGGGGACTTTCTGAAGGGGTTGGAAATGTCCTTGTTTGGGTCGGGGTTTCCCCAAGTGGATAAACAGTTGTCAAAATTCAAGGAACCAAACACTCAGGATATATGCATCTTACCGAAGGTTAATTATATCACAATAAAGCTGTGTGAAACCCAGGCAAAGAAGGAAAAAAAGGCATGCAAACAATCCCGGAGCTGTTTTGCAGTGCTGGC
Organism: Tamandua tetradactyla; assembly: GCF_023851605.1. Taxonomy (NCBI): domain Eukaryota; kingdom Metazoa; phylum Chordata; class Mammalia; order Pilosa; family Myrmecophagidae; genus Tamandua; species Tamandua tetradactyla. The sequence goes on from NC_135329.1 coordinate 8,564,680, forward strand.
GGGCAGTGAGCTAGAAGCCAGCCAAAGCCGGGTGCCAGCCGGCACCAGGGATCTTGCCAGCAGCCAGTGGCCAGCACCCAGTGAAGGCGTGCATTGTGGCCAGCACCCGGGAAAGCCTGCATTGTGGCCAGCACCCTGTGAAGGCGTGCGTTTTGGCCAGCACCCGGGAAGGCCTGCGCTATGGCCAGCACCCATTGAAAGCGTGCATTCAAGCTCAGGGCACAGCAGCCGAGGAACTGGACTGGGAAGTGCGGCTAGTGGCTGGCGGCTGGGAGGCCAGTAGTGCCTGCAGGGCCGTCTGGGTGGGTGGCTGAGTCAGGGACCTGCCCTCTGAGCACTGCCCTCGGCCTCCCTGCTCTGCCAGGCCTCCGGCGCCAGCTCAGCACCGACCCACATGCGGCCAGGCAGGGCTGGGCATGTGTAACCAAGTGGATTTTCCCATCTCCTTTGCCGGCTTTTGTGAGCTCGCAGCCCTCTGATGGCCTTGTTTTTCATCTGTTTCTTGCTAATATACTGGTTTTGTGACCTCTCTGCATAAAGTCCTGTACGTCCCAGGCTAAAAATGGATTTGTTTTCTGAGCACTGAACTGAATAAATCTTGGGTTCTGCTTTGCAGGCTGGGGGTTAAGTGTGAAGACCCTGGAGCCCAACAGAGCAAGTTTGAATCCCAGCTGTATCCTTCTTAGCAGCTGTGCAGCCGTGGAAAACTTAGTGAATTGCCCTGAGCCCTCTTTTCTTCATCCATTGCTGAGGGGTCTTAAATAAAATAATGTATTGCAACTCTTAATAGCTCCTGGCACATTAATAAATGTTAGCTGATGTTGGAATTATTAGGAGAGGTTGTAATACATTTTGTAGCATCAGCTGATCCCTTTTAATGACAGTATAGCTGTAACAGGGCCACCCTCTCCGGAGGTCTGCAAATCTGCCTTGGCGAGCTCATTCTTCTCTCCTCTTTTAGAGCTTTCCAAGACACTGTCCCTTTCCAGTTGGTTTCAGTGTTCAGATACGCTTTCAGCTGCTTTCTCCTTCCATCTTGTTTTTGCTCCTTGCAATGGATAGAACCTCTTGAGGGACTTGCTTCCTCATGCATCCTTGCTCAGAAAGCCCATCCACACTGGAACTGCTTAATTAAAAATGGGTCTTGGCTGTGCTGGGCCTGCTGCTTACTTTGCATTTTTTAGTAGGGCTCAACCGGGTGCTTGTTTTGCGATTTAGCAGAATTCTGGTGCTTGCTCCTGAGACTGTTTTGCATTTCAAAAGTGTTGATTCTGAAATTTCCCTTTGGCACTGCGACCTCCCCGGTCCAAGTTTGTGTGTCACAGCTCTGGGCATGGCGCCTGATTTGTGTTCTGGCAGCACCCCTCCTGCTGCGACAGACTCTCTGATTGTATACTTGGGCTTTTGAGTGATTGATCTTGGATTCTTAGCCTGTAAGAGCCTGCATCTTAAATCTGTTCATTCGTTTGTGTATTTAAAGCACTCTTGCTCTCCATCAATTTGGCTCTGTAACAATGAAGCTTCCTCTGGTTTCTATATTTGATTCTGTGTGTGCATTTGGAAAGCTGGAGGTGCGTAACCCTGCTTTTTATAGGCTGCCCGGTGACCACAACCGGAAACCGGTCATATTTTGGGAAAGGGAAAAGCATAAATGTATTGTAAATCCTGAGTCCTGATCTCCAGTTCTCAGCTCCAAATTTAAACCACATCACCGGGGAAATTTCTAACACTGGATTGTCTTCATGGGATGGAGTCCACCCTGGGCTGCAGGCCCTTTAAGAGTCATCGACAGGAGTGCTCCTTATCCCCATAGCTCACGTGGAAAAAGAGGGGCTGTCTCAACCTGCCGAGTAGTGAGCACAAAGAGGAAAACAAATGTCAGAACACCTTTCAGCGAGCTGTGCACAGATGCACGAACTGCTTTCATTTGTTGAATAAATAATTCCTGTAATACTTTACCATGCTTCCTGCAGCAGCAGTATGGGAAGCTGAGATTAAGCCCTTCCCAGCTCCTCACCCCCCTCCGAGGTGCCAGCGTCACCTCTCGACTGAGCGCCGTCCAGGTCACCACAGAGCTGTCTCTGCCGCCTCCTCACTTCTCACTGTGGTTTCCTCTCCTGACCATCTTTCCTTCTGGAACTTCCCCCTCCCCAGCTGCCCAGGCAGGACGGTTCCTCTGGGTTCTGGCCTCCCCCCCAGCCCCCCTCTCGCCCCTCGCTGTGCAAACGCTGTGGGGCTCTGCCCGCAGCCTCTTCTTGATCTGGTCTCTAAGTGTCCCCCCTGGAAGACCCCTCTGCCTTCAGCTGTCCACTGTTCACCGACCCTCTCGTGTAGGGTCTTCAGCCTGCATCTCGCCGTCCTCTGGTCTGATCCCAGATGTCCCCGCTTGGCTTTGGGGCAGGGGGACCCCAATTGGAAGCCTTCATGTTCCTCTAACTTCCTTTTTGACCCCCTTAGCACTCTGCCTCGGGCCAGAGCCTGCAATGCCACTCCCCCATGTCATACACTAACTCGTGTGATCCCCGAAGTTTGTCATGCCTCCATCCAGACTCTTGTCTTGCCAGGCCTTGTCTGGCTCCTCTTCCAGGGTGCTCGCATTCTCAGTGGCCTCCTGAGAGGGTCCATCCAAGGAGTCTACTCCATGGGGAGTAGACTCCTTGCACATAGTAGGAGCACAGTGACGGGTAATGGTGGCTGTTCTTTAGTAGAAATGGCAACTCTCCCCTCTTGCCCTGGCCATTGAGGGTCTCTGGCCCCCTCCATGACACTTCCAGTTTCAACTAATGAAATGACCCTAGACAAAGCAGCCAACTGAGTTGGCTCCTCTGAGCTTTTGCTGATGCTGTTCCCTCTGCCCAGAAGGCTCTCCCTTCTCCTCTTTGCCCACACCTTTGCCACAGCCCTCTCTATGGGGAGCATCCAAACCAAAATGGCACCACCTCCATCCTCTGAGTCCCAGCGCCCTGGCTGTCTGACTCGAGGGATGCTTGCACTTCCTTTTGCTTACACACCACCTTTCATTGCAAAAGGGTTAGAGAATCACGGGGCAGGAATAGTGCCTCCATCTCTTTCCATCGTCCACCATGTCTGATGCACTCTGTGCGTTTGTATTGCATGTATGATGACAGAAATAAGTGAAGTAGCTTCTGGGTCTCTACTCAGCTGCTTTGCATCAAAATCCCAGGAAGAACAGAGCTAAGGAAGGAGAGAAAGAAGTTTCTGTGTGTGCTTTTAAAACAAGGAATCCAGATCTTCGAAAAGATCACTATTTTCATCACATCTTGCAAGGAGATTTTCTTAAAGGGAAACAGAAGGAATAGTAAAAAATATTTAAAATATAAAATAAAGTATAAAAATTATAGTTATTTTAAATGAGTAATACATAAAACCTTTTTGTTTAGCTGAAAGAATTCAAATAAAAATGAAAACTCCAAGTCAGGCCACCCTGGAGAACTTTCTGCAATGATAGAAATATCTGCACCGAGCATTGTTGCAGCTGTCAGCCACGTGTGGCTTTTGAGCACATAAAGCGTAGTTAGTGCACTGCAAGAACTGAAATTTCAATAATTTAATTTATGTTAATTTAATTTTAATTTTAAATAACCACAAGTGCCTGGTGGCCACCACGTGAACCCTCTTGTCTCTTCCCCCAGCCCCCATGTCCCCCAGTCCCCTCGCTGGAGGCGACTGCTGCTAATGAAGTGCTGTGTGTCCTTGCAGGGTTTTCTCTGTGCATTTTCAGTTTATTTTACACGCTTATTTACATATGCCCCAAGTTGGCCTGTGTGTATTTCACACAAACTCCATCATGCTACACGTGTTCCACAGCCTCCTTTTTAATGTACAGTCTGTTATGGAGACCTCTCTGGGGCAGTGCACCGCGGTTCTGCTTCGTTCATTTTCAGCGGCTGCAGAGTCCACTGCACAGGCCCCCGGGCTCATTTAACCAGTCCCCATGGAGGAGCATCGGACTTGTTTCCAAACAAAGTTGCCCAACCGATCTCTTACCGTTTCCCCTGTGCACATGAGCAGATACAGCTGCTGAGAAGTGAATTTCTGGGCCGGGAGGAGAAAGGATGTTCATATCCCACCCGCAGGTTTCCTAGCCCTGGTTCTCCTGGCCCCCACCCCCGGCAGGGTCAGGCTGGCATGTAGCACCAGCGCCCATGGCTGAGACGCTGCCCTCGAGCCATTATTATTTCTTTTGCAGGAAGCCAGCAGCTGCTTCCTCCTCTGATCTCTGTTTTCAATCCCTGTGCTGAGAGGCTGAGACCTCGATTTTATCAAGCAGGCTGTGATGGGCTCTGAAAATTCTGCGACATTAATAACAATTGGAAGAGAAAGATGCAGACAGCAGGCATCTGTGAGCTGAGTGAGGTAAATGCGAACTGGAGAAAACTCAGAATAGTCGGTGCCTTGATTTTAATTAGATTTCTCAGACCACGCTCATTGCATCCATTTTGGGGTGCAAGTGTAGGGGCAAAGGTCATGATAACTGGGTATAAGGGCCCCGTAGTTGCCAGCATGTGAATATCGGCCCTGAGCAGTCAAATCATTAGACTTACCCGGGGACCCAGGCCTCGGCCGCAGCAGGGGGCCGGTGCACCCAGAACGAAGGGAGGAGACGCTGAGCCAGGAAACCGCTGCCAGCTTCTGCGGCCTCTGGGCCTCCTGCACGTCCCCCACACACACCTTTTTTATTTTATTTTAATTTTAAAGCCTGCGGAACTAAATGTTAAAGATCCCAAACCAAGTCCCCAGTGGTTGCAGGAGGCTCATGGTGATGTGAAAATCTACCCCTGAAGGAGTTATGATGGCCGAGCTGGGAGAGGTGGTGGAGAGAGGCTCTGAGCAGCAGGTAGCACCTTTAAATTCAGTGTGTCCACCCAGCAGCCACAATGGGGGACAATTGGCAGCAGCTGGCCATTGTCTCACAAAGGAAGGGAGTCAAGAATGAATGTGGGACTGGATCAGCGTCACAGAGGCCTGGAGGGGACAGGCCCCGTGAATCAGTCTTCATACAGGTCATTAGACCACACTCAGAATTGAGGGAAAAAATTTGCAAAAATCCATACAAGGTGAATGGAAATGAAAATAAAGGGGAAAATTCACCTTCAGGGATTTGCAACTCTACTAAATCTGTTTTCTTTTCTCCACTTTCCCTGTTCACATTTAATCATAATGTCATCGTTTTGGCCATACTATGGACACACTTTAGTGTGTATCTGTCTCGTTAAACACGCCATCCTAGGAATTTTTTCATGTCGTCACTTCGTCTTCTAAATAATGCCAATAAGATTTGCACTTAAATTATTTATTCAAGCACATTTCAGGCAGCTGGGTAAGTCTCACCGAGTTCCTTTGTTTACAAACAGCCTGGTGAAAATGTATCCTGTGTCTCTGATTCATAGAAATCTAATAAATAGAGCACTGATACCAAAGCCTCCTAGCCATTGTTCTCCCTTTAAGAGTTTTTCTCCCCGTCACTTGTCAGATTTATTTCTAGTTACTTTTAGCATTTTTGCATGATGCTATGTATTTTTCTTCCATTTACTCTCTATATATTTTGTTTTTATTGTGGTAACGTATGTACAGTACAAAATTTCCCATATTCACGTGGCATTAATTACACTCACACTGTTGGGCACATCGACCCCCAAAACTTTTCCACCCCCCCCAAACGGAAGCACTCTACCCATTAAACAGTAACTCCCCGTCCCGCCCCCCCTCCCCTCGGGATTTTCAACCAACTTTCCAGTGCTCTGGTTTTATTGAGCAGTCTTCAGACTTGAACCCCGATTTCCTTCATTGCAAGCCTCGTGCCTGGTCTAGGGGTGCAGTACTGTTGATACATATGGCCGTTCTGCCGGGTGGGACAGTTTCTAGTCCACTTTCCAGGTCAGCTGTGGCGGCTGAAGCACCCTTGGTGGGGGGTGGGTCCCAGCTTGGTCTCTGGTTCTCAGCTCCTACCTCTGTGCCGTCTTCATGGGCTGGCGGGGGCTCTTTCTCAGGGTTTGGCCCGTCCGGTCCTTCCTTTCTGTTCTTTTGCCACTGCCCTGGGGCTGGGCCCTTATTTCTTCTGCTGCCGGCATGGTCCCTGCTCATTCGCTTGATGGCCTCCCTTCATCTCATCTCCCTCCAGTTCTTTCCCTTTCTAAACTCACCCCTAGAGGATGCTTAATTCATCCTAATTATTCTTCCTCCTACTTTGTCTCACCCTCTCTCACCTCCTTTTCAACCACCCTCAAGTAGCTGCACCCAACCCCATAGGTGAGGGCCCAGCTCCTTGCCTGGCTGCCACGACGTCTTACAGCCTCTGGCCCAGGAGACACCTACTCAGCACCTCCTCTGCAGCTGCCCTCAGCCCTCTCCTGACCCTGAACAAACAGGTCCCATTCTTGAGTTTTGAAATAGCCATACCTTTTGAGCTTATTTCTGGAAATTCAGATTATTCAAGGAAATAATCCAGCAAATGAAAAAAGCTATAGTACACACACATTCATTCCAATATTACCGTTAACAGCATGAAAATGTAAATAAGATGAATGTCCGATGGCATGGAAAAGGTTCAGTAAATTATTGTGGATCTTCTTGCTGGAATTTTAAGTACACACTGAGAATGATAATTACAGGAAAGATGCTTAGGGAATAGGATACAGGGGACCAGGGAGCTTACATTTATGGATAAATTATGGAGCACCTACTGTGTGCAGTTTGCGCTCGATGCTGTACTCATCTCCATAGATGAGAAAACCAGCAGTGGGCGTGGACGAGTTTTCTGTGATCACGTGGCTCATAATCCCAGTTTTGTTTAATTCCAAAGCCCTCTGTGATGTTGGGTTCTGGTATCATCTTGGCCAAGTGATGATGCCCAGTTATCTGGTCAGACAAGCACTGGCCATACTGTGCCATACCATTGCTGTAAGGATGTTTTATGGCTGGTTCATAAACTGGAAGACTGGTGCGTTAAGTCATCAGTCAGTCGTTTGCATCTATGGCTGACCACACCTGCTGATCAAGTAAGGTGTGTCTCCCAAATGAGATAATTCAGTCAGTTGAAGGTTTTTTAGGAAGAGAGACTCTTTCACTGCTTCTTCAGCCAGCAAGACTCTCCTGTGAAATTTGTCCAAACCCTTCATCAGAGCTGCCAGCTTCGCAGCCTGCCCTATGGTTTTGGACTCTTCCATTCCCACGGTTGCATGAGACACCATTATAAATCTCGTATTTACAGGTATCTCCTGTTGTCTCAATTTCTCTAGAGAACCCTGACTAACACAGCATGGTACCAGGACTGGGGTTCTGAATCTATTTTAGTTTGCTAAAGCTGCCAGAATGCAATACACCAGAGATGGCTCGGCTTTTAATAAGGGAATTTATTTAGTTAAAAATTTATAGTTCTTCAGGGCAAAGGCAGCTAGCTTTCATCTGAGGTTCTCTGTTGCATGAGAAGGCACACAGCAATGTCTGCTGACCTTCTTTCCTGGCTTCTTGGTTCCAGCGGCCTTCCCCGGGGTGATTTCTTTCTGCTTCTCCAAACGTCTGGGCTGCGCTGTGAGTGCTGAGATGAGGTGTGCTGACTGCTGAGCTTGCTTCTGACCTCTCTCTTTTAAGCCTCCAGCTAATTGAATTAGACCTCACACCTTGTGGAAGGTGCTCCCCTGAGCCAACCACAAATGTCATCAGCCCCAGACGCATTTCCCGTACTTTTGATTGAAGTCCACAGGAACAGAGCAACGGGGCTCCATCACCTGGCCAAGTGGATGCCTGAACCCAGCTGCCACACCCATGTTCTTTCCATGCTGTAAAATATAAAACTGTGTGCACACTATGATTACAGTTCTTGCTGGAATGACGGTATTGAGGACTGTTCATTTAAAAATTGTCTTCCATGCACGTTAGTTAAATTACTCCGCTCTGCACCGAGAGTTAGGTGGTAGTGCCTCCAAGGAACTCCCCAGGAAGGTTGAGTTCCAGAACATTTCTACCTGTACTCGTCTGGCCTGGACTGCCTGCCGCCCCTCCCCTTGGCCGTTCAGACCTACATCCTTCAAGGCTCTGCCTCTTTCTGCCTCCCGTGAAGTCTGTCTTGACCAGCCCAGCCAAGGAGCCTGTGCTCCTCTGAGCTGCTCTAGCACATGTAAACCTCCATGCGGCCCTCAGGACACCCAGGCTGGTTCGCATTGCATTTAGTGCCTGTGCCTTTTCTCACTGAGGAGCCCTGTGGGGGCCCTGAAGGCCAGACTCTGTCCTATTGATGTGTCCTCTCCCCCTGCGGCCCTGGGCACGAGGAGGGCCCACTCACGTGTTGGTAAGCCTTAGTTCTCCCTCTGGGGTGGTCATTCCTGCCTGGGTCACTCCGAGGGGAGCGGGCAAGGTCCTGGCCCCGTGTAAGCGTGTCTGCAGGCAGAGCAGACACAGTGCCCAAGTCTGCACCAGTTGCCAGGCCGCCTTGGTACCCCCTCCACGCCCGCGTCTCCCGTAGCTAAAGGGGCGCCAGCAGTGAGAATCCGATGCTGACACGATCCACAGATCCGGCTGCGTTTCCCAGCTGTGCATGACTTTAAGATGCTCCGCCCGGGAGGTAGTCTTCCTCTACAAGACACTCGCCTCACTGTCCCCCGCCTGGGTATTTACTCTCCCTTCCAGCCTCCTGTCCCCCCGAGGGGCTGCAGGCCTCCCTTGCTCCTTTCCTGGCCCCGTCGCTGCCTCCCGGGGTGATCCGGACAAGACATCTGACCTCTCTGAGCTTTGGTTTTCTCATATGAAGAGCGAGACTATTAGCCACAGGGTTGTTACATTTTGTTTCATTTTTTTAAATAAAATGCTTGGTTAGGTACATAACAGGCAGTCAGGAAACCGTGTTTTCTGCCCACCCTCTCCCTAGATGGAAAGCCTCTCTCACAAGACAATGAAATAGTTCTCTTCTGTTCTAAATCAGTCTTGGCTGACACTTTCCATCCTACTCTGGTTACCTCAGCGACCCTGCTGTGTGCGGAACGTTTCCTCGGTATGATCCTGAGAATACCTCCCACGTTCCTGCGGAATGGATTTTCTTCTCTCTTTTTACCTGTCAAAAATCCCAGGTGTTCAGAGGCAGAGGCCTCAGCTGTTCAATGCATGCAGGCCCGCCTAGTGCTCGGAGCCTGGGCTCGGCGTCCATTGTAAAGCAGTGATGCTTGTAACAGCCTCGTCGGCTTTTTGCAGAGATTAGGTGAAGCCATGCAGGTGAAACACTTAGCAACTGCCAGGCATGAAGCAGCCAGAAAAAAGTTAGCTGCCGCCGCCGATCACAGTAACCCCCAAGGAGCTTTGTCCTCGGGGCTCCGAGACCCGGCGCGGCACCCACCTGGAAGTGGACTTAGATTTCTTCCTCACCGTTTGAGCTTCACACTCCAGCTGGGCAGTAAAGCTGAAAGCCTTGAAGGGCCTTCCTCGCTCTGGCACTCCATTTTGTCCGGTTGGTTCTCTTCCCATTGGCTCCACCCTGCCTTCTTTTTCCTAAGCCGGGAAAGAGATTTTCATAATGATTGTCCTGGGGACGGCGTTGGCTCAAGCCATCGAGGCCGCAAGACCCGCAGGCTGCGCTGTGCCCCCTGGCCTGGCCTCACCACCCCTGAGGCCGAGGCCCCGTTCTTCCCATTTTGCAGATGAGGAGACTGAGGCACAGACACGCTTATGAGAACTGGACCCGGGATTTGAAACCAGGCAGTTGGGCACCTGAAAATGGCTTGGATAAATTGTTCCCACTTTCAATAATCCAAGAGTCAGGGAGATGGGAAAATATTCTGTTTATTTGAATCTGTTATTGATTTGAAGAATGACGCCAGAGCTCAAGGAAGCCCAGAGTAGGTAAACAATTGAAGCTCTGACATTAGAGCAATCGAAAAAGTTTCTCTCGTTTTAAATCCCTGTCCTCGATGAAGGTGGCAATCAGATTAGCCAAGACTGGACAGAAAGCAGGGATGTGCTGGAAGCAAAAGGAGCTTTGAAAGGTCAGCTCCTGACAGCTATTGGTTTGTCTGTGAATTCAGACAAGGTGTGTCCCAAACTATTCCCCCAGGGAGACTTCAGCTGCTGTTTAATTGCACTTCAAATTTACAGCTGTCTGGAAACTCAGACCCTGCCTCCTTTCCCAAACTCACTTTCTCCAGCACCCAAATCTTCCCTGAACCTGCCAAGACAGACCCCAAGTCTCCGCCCCGGCAGACTCATGCACGCAAGCCCCCCAGCCCCACCCCAGCCACGCAGCACCGTTCGATTTCCTTATGACCAATAAAACAAAATCAGACTCCCCCTGTGTAACTCCCAGCTTGAAATACCCAGGGTAAATCACTGCATCACTCAGAATAATGAAAAATTGAATTCTACAAAGGGGAAATAAATCAGAGTTTGGTCAGATAGTAAATAATCATTAAAATAAGGTTTTGAAAAATATTGAGGGATCAGTTCACAATATATGCCCACAAAGAAGAAAGCAGGTTTTAACACTGTATTGTGTGATTCCGATTTTATGTATATTTTTTAAAAAGCATGCACAAGCACTGAAGCAAAGGCTAGAACAAATACACTAAAAGTTTAATAGCTACCTTCAAACTGTGTGATTAGAAGTGCTTAAATTCATTTTTATTTTTTCCATTTTATAGATTTGTACACATGAGCATGTATTCCCTTTAAAACCAGAAGCAAGAAAAACAGGGAATGTAAGAGAGAAGAGAACATTTTGAGTTTACTTAAATCTTCCCCTTTGAAGGGCTGTGGAGTTTTCTTTTCAGGGACTCATCAGTCCTAACCAGCTCTCTCCAACCCTAGTGACCAGCTCAGTTGTGGCTTCTTCCAGGAAGCCCTCCTTGACTCTAGCAACTCAGTAATTTCTTCCCTTTTGTAGACTCCTTGGTCTCAGCATGCTGCAGTATCACCTTTAAGTGTCCAGGGCGCTCAACTAAAGAATAAATTCCTTGAGCACTGACCCTATATGTTTGACACCTCCTCCCCTCCCCACAGCAAGCACCGTGCACGCCCCTAGGATTCACTTCACCTCAGTGGAGCTCAGGGCCTGCTCCCCCAGCCCTGCTGAGTCTCTCGGAACTTTCTTCAGTTTCCACCAATTCATCGGCCAGGGGTGTCTGTGCCATTAGCCCTGGATTCAATTTTATTGTAAATTGTTTAAAAATAATTCAGTATGTTTTGGTGACAGGAGCAATCAAGTCCAGCCCTCGCCTTTGCAAGGGAGATTGTAAAGCTAAAAAATAAATATGGACTATTTTGAGCAAAAAGACCCTTTTCATGGTGAGCGGGGATAATGGCGTTGATGTTTACAAGAAGGAAACCAAGCGCCAGGAGAGGAGGTGATTTCCCTGGGTCCCACGGAGATCAAAGGCAGGCCCAGCCGCGCCCTGCCAGCCTCCCTCGAGTTCCGCTGGGCACAGGTAGTGTACCCCGGTCAGAAGAAAATGAGGAATTTACAGTTTATTTGGGGAAAGAAAACACGAGTCACGGAAATAACTTAGCAGGCAGGGTAGAAGACAGTGTAAGAAATGCCGTACACGATGATACTGTGAACCATTGACTGCACACTTTGGATGATTACCAGTATGTGAATGTATAATATATAGCAATAAAATTGCATTAAAATTAGAAGAAAAAAATGATAATACTGTGCAAAGAATACAGAGAAGTTGCAGTGGCAGAGGCTAAAAGATGGTGGGGTCAGAGCAAGCGGTCAGGCAGAGGCTTGCGGGGGCGCAGCCAGTCAGGGTCCACCAGGGCCCTGGGCCCGCGACCGTGGCGCTCCTGCCCTCATGCCATCTCCAGCCCCCGCACGGCCCCCGGCCCCCAGCCCCCGCACAGTCCCCCACCCCCGCCTCGCAGGACCTGGGGCACCCGCAGCCGAACTGTGCCCCTGCCTGCTCCTCCGTAGAGCCCCCCCTTCCCCCCCCCGGTCTCCTGGACGGGCCCTGGTGGACGTGACAAAGGCCATTCCAGGTGCAAAGCAAGGACAGAGGCCCACCTCTGATGGTGGATGGACACGCAGACAGAGCAACCACTCCTGCTTTGGGGGGCATCCCTTATTGAGTACTAAGCTGAAGAGTTTAATTTTGTGTATGGGGAGCCCCTTCTAACTGCTTGACTGGGCAGAAAACAAAATAAAGCAAAGATGTGCTGCAAAACGACATACAGAATGGATTGAAGCAAAGAGAATGGCCGGGGGGAGTTTCCAAGGACGGGGTGTCAGGCATCAAGGATGGTCCCAGGATGGTGGTGGCTGTGGCGAAGGACAGCACAGGAGGGACTTGCAGAATTGTTGAGGATATATTTGGTGGAAAGTGATGGAGAATTAGGGGAGCCACATGGCAGAGATGTGCGTGACACTGGGCAGGATAGTAACCTTTCTGGTCCTGTTTCTTTAGCTGTAAAACGAGAGTGATGCTCCGTGCCTTGTGGGGCTGTTATGAGCCTTATGTGAAGCATTTCTGGGCACCTGGCCTGGTGCGCGGAGCAGGTGGTGTCATTAGAGATTGAAGACCTGCCCACGGGAGGCTGGGGCGACCAGGAGGAGAGAAAGGACGTCCGTGTATCTCAAGGGGCCTGGCAGATGGTGTGGGTTGGTACTGGGGAATTGGGGGAAGGAACCTGACTATTGAAAAGCAGGTGCATTTAGCTTTTGAGATGATTTCACGGTGAGTACTCAGATCCAGAGGACAGATCCATCGAGGAGACCCAATCAGGCCTGCAGAAAAGAGGGCTGTGCTGCCTCGGGTCGTGGGGACACAGCCCACGTGGGCTGCCGGCTGCTGGGACCCTGCTGGGGTGCGCTGGGCAGGCAGAGAGCTGGGCCCGCGCCTCTCCCGCTGGCTGGGCGCCAGGATCACAGCGCAGGGACTGAAGCATCCCCACCCCCACCCACCCAGAGCCGCAAGGGTGACCGTGAGGAACTGTCAGGATTGTGACCACAGGCCAGGCCAGGCCCAGCAGGAGCAGGGGCAACCGGGGGAAGCGGGCAGGAGGCTGCTGGGTTGCACTGGCTGGGCAGAAGGAACCTTGACCCCAGGCTGTCCACCCCCCAGCATGTCCACCTCAGCCCCCACCCAGGAGAGAATGACTCCCGTGACTCCGGTGGTGGCAGCCCCAGGAAATAGCCAACGGTTGTCCAATAGGGACATTTCTCTGAGATCGCCTAAGAGGGCCATAGCCTCCAGAGAGCTTTTGCTAACTGCCTTATCATACCCTCACTGACTGAAGCTCGTGGATTTCTCTTCTTTGCGATCACACATTCATTCCTTCATCCAAACAAAAGGTAATGGCACCCCCGTGGCTGCAGCCCGGCCCGGCCCTGGGATGCAGCAGAGGCAAGCAGACAAAGCTGTCAAGGAGCTTGTGTTCCTGGGGGAGGAGAAGGCAGGAGACCAATGGAAAATGTGTCCGCTGGCAGGCAGTGCTGAGGAAAGGAAGAAATTGGGACAGATAATTAAAGGCGGTGCTATTTTAGGAATGGTGGGAAGTTCTCCCCAGTTCGGTGACATTTGGTCAGAGACCTTAGAAAAATGAGAGTGGAAGTCTGGAGGATACAGGGCAGAACATTCCAGAACATCCCAGCACATTCCAGACATAGGAAATATTACAGGCAAAGGCCCTGAGGCAGGATGTGCAAAGCAGCCCCTTTACAGTTGGGGTAAACTGAGCCAGCCAGAGAATGCGAAGGGGCAGGGAGCAGGGACGGCCTCAGGTTGGTAGTTTTCAGCCGTGGGGACCCTGAAATCTTGTAATGCTGCTCTCTGTGATCCCTCCTGAGTAGACTTTCCAGTAACCCGAGCAGCTACACAATAGTGAACCTGGCCATGTCATTTTCCCCTCAAAATAGGTATTAAAATGTGAAGCGAGGCAGATCTCGTGGTAGAAGAGGATCCTTGATGAACTGTCCTTTGGGGTGCTGTGGCTGGACCCCCCAGAGAGTGGGAGAGGACCCGCTGAGCAGTGCTTCTCTCTCAGAAATAAAAAGGCCTTTCCTTGGTCATATAGCTGTGAACTGAGCTCCACCTACTTGTGAGTGCTAACATTAAGAATAAATGCCATCGGAAGCAAGATCTAAAGGAACATAAAACACTCATCAGTTAATCTGTCATTAAAATGAACTCTTGGGCGGGCCGCGGTGGCTCAGCGGGCAAGAGTGCTTGCCTGCCGTGCCGGAGGACCCCGGTTCGATTCCCGGCCCCAGCCCATGTAAAAAAAAACAAACAAACAAAATATAATAAAACAAGAAAATGTTTAAAAATGTTAAAAAAAAAAAAAAAATGAACTCTTTTCGGCTCTATCCTGAACAAGAAGGTGGCGTGAGAAGCTTCAGGGCTCCATCCCCCCACAGAAGCTTTGAGTAACCAGTGAGACTGGTGGAAACACGTTCCCCAAAGCTCCAGAGCAGTTAGCGTGTACACAACAGGGCCAGCACCAAATCAATAAAGAGACTGCTTCAAAGCAGAAGGATGGCTTCATCAGTTGTAACCAAGGTACCACATTAAGGCCAAGTGTTAATAACAGGGAGAATTGTGTGTGTGAGGGGGGTACCTGGGGACTCTGTATTTTCTGCATAATATTCTGGAAACCTACAGCTTCTCTAATTAAGAAAAAAAAGCAGGAGGGTCTCCTGGCACCCCTGCCAGCCCCTTCCCCACTCCTTGTGACCGGCTGGCATTTCCAGTGTGGGTCCTTGGTCCCCATTTCACAGCGAGCAGAGTAACCCTCACATGTCCTGGGAGCTGGTGGCCCGAAGACTGCTGGTGGCCCCAGAACGTGCCCTGCCTGTAGGGGAGCTGTGCAAACAGGGGAGTTCCTAGGATCACATGTGCCTGCCTAGGACAGGACAGAGGTACAGAAAGGACCAGCTGGCCGCTGTACCCTGGCCTGAGGCTTGTCTCTGGGCCTAAGGGAGAGCACTTGCATGGGCCGATCCCCAAAGGCTGGGAAAAGTGTGATCTTTTTTCCTTTTGTTTTGTTGTTGTTAGTCCTTGGCATTCACAGAAAGCTCTGTCATAGCACTAGCTGATACAAGCTTAAGAAACAGCTAAATTCCAGTAGTAACACAATAAAATATCAAAATACCCAGGTTTCAACAAAAATTCCAAAACATACAAAGAACCAGGCAGTGATGACCAAGCAAAGGAAATGATTAAAGCATTAGAAACCATCAAGAGGACAATCAAACCTGGACATTCCAGACAAAGATTTTTTTTTTAATGGTCCTACATATGCTCAAAGAGCTAAAGGAAAACGTAGTCAAAGAACTAAAGGAAATCAGGAAAAGGATGAATGAACACAAAGAGCGTCTCAACAGAGAGATGGATCCTGTAAGGACAGGACGGATGCTGGACAGTCAGGCTGTTGGCTGGAGACTGTTGCAGAAGGTGCTGCTCCGGTCCCTCTTCTGTTAATAGGAAAGCCCAGAGGAACTGGCATTTATCTGGACTGTCAGTTGGATGAGATTTCGTTCTACAGTTTGAACCAGAGGTCTCATGTCCATACATTCATTGATAAATTTTCTGAAATACTCAAGCCTTGCTTCTGTATTGGATGTGATTCTAAACCTCTTACCATCTGTACAGTAACAGATGAAGAATGATAAAATACCTGTATGGCTGTCTCATTGCTGCATTGGCTTCCTGTAATTTATGGAGAGGAGGTAGAATATTACACACTATCCATGAATCTAGCACTAACAATTTTTGAAAACTGTTTCCGTGACTGAAATGAAGTTGTTTCAGCTCATTATTTCACTGGGTGTCATTGGAACTAACAGATGTTGTGAAGATTAACTGGGTTTCTGGAATTATAAGACTAAAGTGCACAAAACTGTAACTTTGTACCTCCAATAAATATATTTTAGACACGTATGCATTTGCTCTGTACTTACACATTTATGTGTTTTATAAGTGCTTTAAAAATTCCAGGTGGAAAAGAAGTGAGAGCTGTGGTCAGACAATTCCATGTGGATCTGTTGGGTTATGTACATCTTGTGAACAGAGGTGCTTACTGATCTGAACTGCCTTTTCAAGGATGATTGTATATGGGTCAGCCTTGGATGGGACAGACTGTTTCCATCTGGAGCAAAGGGCAAGCTTGTTTACTGCAGTGTAAAATAAAAATTGTCTTCTCCCTCTGAAAAAAAAATAGAGAGATGGAAATTAGGAATGAAAACAAGCAGAGCTGAAGACCACCATAATGGAAATTAAAAATTCCCTAGATGGATTCAACAGCATATTGGAGCTGGCAGAAGAAAGAATTGGTAAGCTTGGAAATAAGACAGTTGAAATCATCCAGTCTGAGGAGCAAAAAGAGGAAAGAATGAAGAAGAGTGAAGAGAGCCTGAGCAACCTGTGGGATCCATCAAGTGTACCAATGCAGGCATTGTGGGGGTCTCAGAAGAAGAAGAAAGAGAGAAAGGGGCAAAAAGAATATTCAAAGGAATAATGGTTGAAAACTTCCCAAAGTTAATGAAAGACATGAATATGCACAACCAAAATGCTCAATGAACTCCAAAGAGAACTATGCTACAGCATATTATAATCAAACTGACAAATGCAAAAGATGAATTTTGAAAGCCTCCAGAGAGAAGCAGCATATCATATACAAGGAAATCCCAATAAGATTAAGTGCTAATTATTCACTGGGAACCATGCAGGCAAGAAGGTTGAATATCTAAAGTGCTGAAAGTGAAAAATTGCCAACTAAGAATTCTATAACCAGCAAAACTGTCTTTCAAATATGAGGGCAGAATTAAGACATTCCCAAATAATCAAAAGCTGAGGAACTTTGTTACCATTAGAACTGCCCTACAAGAGATTCTAAATAGAGTTCTGCAGGTTGGATGGAAAGGACAATAGACAATAGGTCAAAGCAGTGTGAAGAAATAAAGATCTCTGGTGAGGTTAATGTAGAGTAAATATAAATGCCAGTGCTATTGTCGTTTTGGTTTGTAACTCCACTTTTTACTTTCTACAGGATCTAAAAGGCAAGTGCATAAAATGTAATGATAAATTGATTACTCTGGACTCATAATGTATAAATATGTAAACTGTTGCAAGAACTACAGTAAAGGTGGGGGGACGGAGAGGTATAGGAGCCTAGTTTATGTATGCCACCGAGGTTAAGTTGGTATCAAAACAAGTGAGATTGTTGTTGATGTACAATGTTAAATTTCGGCATCCACAAAGGAAATATCAGAATATGCAAACTCATAGAGACAGAAAGAGTACAGGTGACGGGGGTGGCGGGGGAGGCGGGCGGGTACAATGGGGAGTTGATGCACGGTGAATATAGGGTTTTTGTTTGGGGTAAAGGGAAAGTTCTCGTAATGGATGGTGGGGAAGGCACTGCCACACTGTAAATGTGATTAATTCCACTATACAATATCCTTGGAAGGGGTTTGGATGGAAAGATTTCTGTTGTATATATGTTTCTACAGTTAAAAAAAGAAACAGAGAAAAGGAGATAATGACAATTAAATTCAATACGTGATAGCTGGAAGCTAAGAATGGAGGAGAAAATGCTCAAAAAGACATTATTTGGGTATACAAAAAATTGTAGTATAGACTGTCAGCTTTATACCAATGTAAAATTCCTTTGAACTTGGCAACTACACTTAAGGTGATTACATAAGTGAATATCCTGGTTTGTAGGAAATGTGCACAGAAGTATTATGTGTTCAAGGAGCTTGATGTGCAACCTGCTCTCAGATGTTCAGAAAATAGATGATTAGATAGCTAGATAGATGATTTATAGGAAGGAACGAAGGAAGAAGGAGAGGGAGGGAGGGCAAAGACGAGGTACATGTGGACAATGGCAGCGGTGGGGGGAGGCTAGTGCACGTTGGAATTCTCTGTGTGGGGTTTGTATTCTTTTTGCAGTTGTCTTGTAAAGTTGAAAGGACCCAGAGCCTGGAGCTGCGGACCAAAACCTTCCCCAGCTCTTTGCCTTATCAGAGAAGAGACTTCCTGCTTTCCACTCTAATTACCTACCCAGGAAGTGTGGCGTGCTACACACGGCTTTCTGCCCTCTGGCTGAAATTTTTAAAAAATCCCTTTAGCTATATGATCCTTCACGTTCTAAAGTGGAGCAGATAAGGTGGTAAAGTGATAGCTTTAGGTTTGTGTGCCCAGTGATTTCTTGCGTTTCACTCCTCCAAGCAGCACACTGTCAGCTGTATGGCTTTATAGTTATCCACCCCATCCTCTTTGGAAATTCACCATGTGGTTGCTTTAAAAAAATAAAAAAGAAAAGACAATTCTTACTTTCTTTATTTTTCTCCCAAAATAAGCTGTTAATTTTGTTTCTTTATTTTTTCCTCAAAACTGGGTTTGTAAAGGGTTTTAAATAAAATTTAAAAAATAAAAACTCCAGAGTCCAACTTAGTGGGATAGTTTTCAGACACTTGTATGCTGGCCTCCTTATATGAACACCCTGCTTCCATACCTCCCAAGATTCTACTGTTAGAGATTATTTTCTTCGGCTGTTAGGATATCAAAAAATGCATGAAGCCCCTGGAAGACTGTGTATCAGCTACTAGCATCTTGTAAGTTAGTGAATAGATCACTGAGATAGAGGATTTGGGGGATACTAATACGGCACGTTTTTGGAGCCAGAGTGAGTGCCAAAAGACCCCAAATGCCTCACCTATGTAAATGTTCCCAGAATTGATTACTACCCAATCTCACACCCAGCCACCTCTGCCTTCTCTGCTTCTGTCAAGCAAGCTCTTGGTCTCTAGTTATCATACCTGGGAACCTGGAGTCACCTTCTGTACCTTCCTCCACTTCTTCCCCGGGGAGCCATGCCAGTCTTTCTTGATCCTGGCCCTTCCTCTTCTGTCTTCACAATATCTCTCTAGTTCGCGCAGCTACCCCCGCCCTCAGAGTGGGCAATTGGCTAACGTCACTCTGCCTAAACGTCCCATCCTGCGTGCCACCTCTGGATTGATTGTTACCTTTCTAGCCCGTTGTTCAATGTTGTTCTCCGTCACATCTCAGCTCTGTCTTCCACGCCTCTCCTTCCAGGAGCTGGGCAGGAAAGAAGAGGCACTCGGCAATGCGACGGGACGTGCTATCTCATTTAATCCTTAATTCCCAGTCCTCTGGGAAGGAAGCATTACCACCTTCATTTGTCATATGAAGAAACTTGGATTGATGTTTAGTAACTTATTCAAGGTCATACAGGAAGAAACTCGAAGAGCTGGCATTTCAGCCTAGGCCTGCCTGACCCCAGAGCCCAGTGCTCCGGTGCCTGGAGATTCAAAGTGTGGTCCCGGCCCAGGCCCCACCTGGCAGCCTGGTGGAAATGCTGTCTCGGGCTCCACCCCTGAGCAGCTGGACGGGAATTTGCATTTTAACAAGATACCTCGTTTGCAAGTTACACTCAAAGCTGGTTTGCCTTTAGTTTTCACCTGCGCCTTTAGTTTCCTAGTTCCATGACAATGCAAAGCCCATCCTTTCCCTGGTATACTAATTAAGAACATGACCTCTGGGGCTAGATTTTTTGGGTTCATTTCCTGGTTTTGCTATTTTACTAGCTGTGTGACTCTAGACAGGTAATTTAGTCTCTTGTTGCCTCAGTTTCCTCATCCATAAATGGGATGGGGGGAGGAGTTGTGTCTACCCCATGGGGTTCTTGGAAGGATTAAATAAGCGGATCTTAGAAAGGGTTTAGAGCCATGCCCAGCACATAAGGAATGAAGCACCGTCTTTTTCACCCCTGTGAATCCTACCCCAAGTCTTCCTGCCCCTCCTCTCCTGGGAAATCTTCCCCTGCCCATCAAAGTTCAAGTTGTTTCTCCCTCTGGATTCTAGAGGAGGCTAGGTGGGGGCTCTGGTCTGTGTCTTAGAGAACGGCTCTCCTCCTGCCATGCTGGGGAGGGCACTGAGTCTCAGTGTGAAATGACAGGAGCAGGGCTTGAGTCCGGCGCTTTTTGTTCTAAACACAGCACTGCTTCCAACATGCTGCATTCACCTGTCATAGTAAGAATAATTGTGCCTTGAAAAACAAGTCATAAAATACTTATCATATGGTAGCACAACATCATACACATAATTGACACCACTGAATTACATATCTGGATGTGGTTATGGGGAAATTTTTAGGTTGTATGTTACTAAAATAAAAATTAAAAAAAAAAATCTTCCAACCAAGGGGTAAGAGGGGACATTATTGGGATAATTGAGAAAAAAAAAATTGCAATATGGGGTGTAGGCTTTATAGCAATGTTAAATTTCTTGAACTTGATAGCTGTCTGTAAGATGGTTATATTGTGATTGTCCCACTTTTCAGGCAATGTACCTGGAAGGGTTGAGTGTAAGAGGAGGGGGATGTATGCAACTGTATTAGTTAGGGTTCTCTAGAGAAACAGAACCAACAGGGAACACTCGCAAATATAAAATTTATAAAAGCGTCTCACATAACCATGGGAATGCAGAATCCGAAATCCACAGGGCAGGCTGTGAAGCTGACGATTCCAGTGGAGGGTCTGGACGAACTCCACAGGAGAGGCTCGCCAGCCGAAGCAAGAATAGAGGCTGTCTCTTCTGAATCCTCCTTAAAAGGCTTCCAGTGATTAGATTAAGCATCACTCATTGCAGAAGACACTCCCCTTGGCTGATTACAAATGGAATCAGCTGTGGATGCAGCTGACATGATCATGATTTAATTCCATGAAATGTCCTCATTGCAACAGACAGGCCAGCACTTGCCCAACCAGACAAACAGGCACCACCACTTGGCCAAGTTGACACATGAACCTGACCATGACAGCAACCTACTCTCAAATGTTTAGATAATAGATAGATGATAGGTCAAAGATGATTTTGCACAATACTAAAAGTTGGTAAATCTAGATATCTGAGTGAGGGGACATATTAAAGTTCTATGTATTGTTTCTGTATTATTTTTGCAACTTTTCTGTAAATTTTCAGGTTTTTTTTAAAAAGGTGAAAAAAAGGTGTTCATCCGTGATATTTATATTATATAATGGAAAACAGAGATACTGGTTTCAACTGATTTGAGTTTAAGTTGCTTACTTTTCAGAGATTTGAATATGCTAATTTGCACTGAGTCTGAAATAGGGTGATTAGAAGCACGTGGCTTCATGTATTTACTTGTCCTTGAGATCCTTCTTCCGGAGAATAGCTGTTGTCCGGCAGCTAGTGTCTCATGGAACCATCTGGAAACCATAGCTTGGCCCTCTTGAGTCTCCCCTCTGGGTCCAGCGTACCTTCCAGCCCTGGGCAGCCACTTCTTCCCTGCCCCCCCCACCCCTGGGCCCCCACCCCCGGGCTCCTGAACCCCCTCAGGCGCTCCTCTACCCACTCTGGTCTGCTGTGTGCGCTCATGTTGCATCACGCTTGACGTGAGGTTTGTAGAGTTGATGCCGAGGAGGGCAGGTGTGGGGACTCTGGCTTGGGGCAGGTGGCCAGGTCACCTTGGGGGTCAAGGTCACATTACATGGTTACTTGGGGCACGTGTAGAGCTGCGCTGACAGCGCGGCCGCCTAGCAGACCCATGGGCCAGCGATGCTTAAGCTTCAGAACGAAGATTCCCTGATTCTAGGCCCCTGGGCCTCCGTCCACCTTGGTCACTGTTGCTGAGTGAGTGGTCAGAGGGGACAGAGCCACTTAGATGCGCCCAGCCCGCATCAGCCTCCTGGCAGGTACCAAAGGGCCCGGCTGCACTGGGAATGGAAAGAAGGACTGAGGCCACCAGCTACCCCTTACCCGAAGCCCCCAGGCCTGGGCCTGCTCTAGGTGCTTTCCAGGTGTTCACATAACTATCCTGTGTGACACACTCCACCCCACCTGAGCAAGAAGGACACTCACGCTCAAGGCCACCCAACCAGGAAGCAGCAGATGACCACTGTGCCCTCAGAGGGCCTGGGCAGGCGGGAAAGAAAGAGCAGATGAGAGGGAGCCCCCAGGACCTCGTTAGGAAGCCCTCCTGCCTCCCGAGAGGTGCCTGGGAGAGGCCAAAGCACCGGCACCCTGCTGGGGAGGGGACACCTGCCGGGGAGGGGACACCTGCGGGGGAGGAGACACCTGCCGGGGAGGAGACACCTGCAGGGGAGGAGACACCTGCCGGGGAAAGGACACCTGCCAGGGAGGAGACACCTACCAGAGAGGAGACACCCACTGGGGAGGAGACACCTGCCGGGGAGGAGACACCTGCCGGGGAGGGGACACCCGCCGGGGAGGGGACACCTGCCGGGGAGGGGACACCTGCCGGGGAGGGGACACCCACCGGGGAGGGGACACCCGCCGGGGAGGGGACACCTGCCGGGGAGGGGACACCTGCTGTCCTCACTTTTCCTTCCGGCTCTCTTACTCGTCCCAGCCGGTGGGGAAGTGCACCGGGGCCTGGACTGTGACAGTTTCCCACCGAGGGCCCTGCTTGGTGACTCCAGGGGCATCCGTGCTGGGGAGGGTCTTCCAGGGGGTGGCGTGGACTACACTGGAGCAAAAGAGGGGTCTTGAGGAGTCCGCCTTAGAATAGCAGGGAGCAGGGGGCACAAGCTCTCTGGCTTACACCTGGGGAGAATTGGGTCAGCGTCTCCAGACCAGGATGCAACCAGCCTGCTGCCCCGAGGCGCCCCCGCCCTCCCCCAGCCGGCTTCTGGGGCAGCCTTCTCCTGGCACCTGGGCCTCGAGCACCTTGAGCTCAGCCTGTCCAGTGCGGCCCCAGCTCACAGGCCTCCGCAGAAAGGGTTGAGGAAGGAACGGACTAGGATTTCTTTATTCCTAACTCCACCATGTTTCTATCTCCTCACTCCCTTGCAATGCAAAGGGCCAGTGCCCAGGTGTTAGGGACGGAGCCTTGGGCGGCCGCCCAGGACAAAAGCAGCCCCGGGGAAGGAGGGCAGGTGTAACTCCTGGGCGTGGAGGCCCAAGAACGTGCCCCAAAGGACGCCGACCCACCATAATAAATAGTCCTGGGCACCAACAGCGCGGAGCCCTCACCCCTTCTCCCAGGCACAGCAGGGATGAGATGCGGGACGCCAGACCCAGGAGCCGGGCAGCCACCACGTGGGAGCCCTGAGAGCTGGTCCCGCAGTGCGGCAGGCCGGGCAGGGCGGCCGAGGGCGCGCAGCCGCTGGGGGGAAGCCGGGATTGCAAGCCCGTTATCTGATACCTGCTCCCGCCAGGTCCCCACTGCCTCCCGGGCACACCCTGACTTCCCCAAGTCTCCCCGGGGCCCCAATCGCTGCTCTGGTCCTCCCAGCTGGGCCCACCCCCCAAGCCCTCCCAATCAAAACTCCCAGAGAGCAGCTTTTCTCCTCTGTGTAAAGCTCCTTGTATGATTAAAGTGATTCCCACTTAAGCAATTCATTCTTTTCTGAATGACCCGTAGGCCTAATTTTTCCAGGATGCACTTGCATTTTGAGCAAAGCGCTTGTACAAAACAATTAATTTTTAATTGGCGGAATAAGGGGGCAATTATTTGGGGAGATGGGAAGGTGGATTTTCCCAGGCTTTCGCCTGTTCTCGGCCCACCCCCCTTGCCTCCTGCATGAGAGCCCTGCGCCCCCTTCTCCAGAGAGGCCACGAGGCGTGGACTGGGGTGTCGAGGGGCACTGCTTGCCTTTGGAGAAAGATTGAAGGTTTTTGATTCTCTTTATTAATTAAAAATTTGTATGGTGGGACCTAGAGCTGTCAACTCTTTATTTTGCCAGAGTCCCTTTTATTATCACCTATGTACTAATGCCCTCGTTTCACAGCAACAAACGACTAAGAAAGATGCAATCTCAGACAGCCTTCTAAATGGACTGCCTTGAGCTTTCTAAAGATGCCCAGCATTGTTATTTCCTTCATTCTGCCCTCAACTGTTGAGAACCTCCTCAGGGGCTGGCATCTAAGAACCACCCTCTGGGGGCCCTAAGGCCCTGCCCAGCTCTAAAAATGCCACAGTTTTCAAATACCACAGTCACGCTGCATTAAAGAGGCATTTTTCAAATGTTAATAATTAATGGTAACACTAATTTATCATAGTTTCATATAACATTCCGTAATGGAAATGACCCCAGGAGAGAGAATGGGGGTGGGAGAAGCGGAGCAGAGGATAGGGGGCCAAGAGCAAATGTGGAGGTGGGAGGGGCAGGGGAGGGCACCTGCACCCACCTTCCCAGGACACCCAGCGAGATCCGTGGGCTGCAGGAGGCGGTTCTAGAGGCAGGTCCCCAAAGAGATAGCTCTTCCCTATGGCATGAAGTGGGGCCGGCTTGCTGGCTGCACCCTCACGTGTGCCCCTGTCTGATCTCCATGCCAGAGGCATGACATGGGAACAGCAAATGTCTTGGAATTTGGGGTTGGGAATCAGCGGGATGCACCAACCCCAGGAAGGACGGAGCGCTGACTCTCTAAGGGAGGGACCAACCTGGATTTGTCTCCTTTCAAGCCGTGCCCCACCGCCCCAGCCCGGTTTCTCCTCCCTGACCGGGAGGCCCCCCTCACAGGCTGTCTCCCGCCCCAGGTGTGTGTGGCTGCTGCGGTGCCCTACGCCCCAGGTACAAGAGGCTGGTGGACAACATCTTCCCCGAGGACCCCGAGGTAAGTACCGGGGACTTCTGCCAACTCCGGCATCAGGATCTGGGCTTCCTCCAGCAAACTGAGCCCTGAGCATGAGGACACCCGGATGTCTCTGAAGAATCTGCAGAAGTTTGTCTTGGCAAGCTGGGAGCTGTTGCCACACAGCCGAGACTTGATTCTCCCGTGTGTGACGGTTTCCTTGGTCTGTCAGCTCTCCTGACGGTCACATTTCTCTGCTGCTTAGTGTGACCACTCCCCTGGCATGGGCTTGGGCCCGGAGCCCATGTCCTTGTCCCCAGCACTCTCTGGTGACTGCAGGTGTCTGGGTGTGTGCACTGCCAGGACAGTTCCCAGACGCCACTCTGGCCTCAGGCTGCTTTACTGGGCTGTGATTTGGGAAGTGTCAGGATCTGACATTTTTGACTTGCTCACTGGGAATCCATGTCCCCTTCTTGGGGCAGTTGGATGGATCAGTTGGAGGATCACATTTCTAGCATCTTCTGGAGATTTCCAGAGCTCCTTCCTTCCTATTCCTGTCTTAGTGCAGGATATCTGTGTTTAATCCTGAGTCACTATTAATGAAGCCTTGTCATTCATTCACACACACTCATGTGTACACACACACACCTATACACACATATGCACATGCATCTGTGTATATATGTGCGTACACATGTGGGTGTTACAAGCACATGCACACGCTCGTGTGCATTTACATCACTTGTCGTTCTCACCCGGGTGGGGAGATCCTGGGAGGCAGGGGCTGTGCTGGCATCACCTTGGCAGCCCAGATTCCCATGCGCCACCTGCAGCACAGATGCCAGGCCCTCCGTGGGGGCCAGTTAAATTGAACTGCTTCTTGCCTTTGGACGGGCGTGCTTCCAGCCAGGGCCGGCCGTGGCCATGTGAGCTGTCTTGTTTACAGGATGGCCTGGTGAAGGCCAACATGGAGAAGCTGACCTTCTACGCCCTCTCAGCCCCGGAAAAGCTGGACCGCATTGGCGCCTACCTCTCGGAGAGGCTCATCCGCGACGTGGGTCGCCATCGATACGGGTGAGGGGGACAGGAAGGTGGAGAGAACGTCACTGCAGGGTGTGTGCCTGGGGCCCCGCACGGCGTTAGTCGACTGCATAACTGACCACCCTGAGAACACGGGACAGGGTGGGCGGAGGGGTTTCCACTCGCTCTCCCAGAGCAGTTGCCGTATGACCCCAGGGTCACCGAGATTTGGGGAGGGCGATGTCCACTGCCCTGGAGCCGCTCCTTCATCATCCAGTCTCGGGCCAGGAGCCCCGGCACACACAGTCAGGGGCCTGGAAAATTGAGTCTAGCCCAGAATGTTCCCTTGCTCAATTCACTGTCTCAAATAGTAAGAGGAGCCATCTACATCCCAGTGGGAAGGCAGTGTTGGGTGTGATTTGTCCATTAAAAATACATGTAAATAAAATCTTTATAGTCTTCTGTGAGGGATGGAATTCCTATGTTTAAAAGAGAGAAGAACTCTTAAAAGAAATGACCACTCAATGCATTTAATTCTTTAAAAATATTTTAATGTCAAAAATAATAAAAATGTAAAGGACAGAAACTGAAAAAACTGTTTTAAAAAAATAAGGGAAAGGATTCAAACTCATAAGTTAGTAGGTCATAACAAGTAGTGGGAGTGAAGTAGGAAATTCATAAGCTGAAAGGTTTGAGGCAAGGACTACAAGCAAGCAATTTGCAAAAAGGGAGACAGATTCTGTGACAAACATGGGGTAATACTCAACAAAATTGTAATCAGATATGTGAATTGGAATAATAAGATATAATTTTCACTTATCAAATTAAGAAAAAAATAAGTATAATTTTCACTACTAACCAAGGGATGGTAAAATGAGAGGTCTTTTTAGCTTTTCTAAAAGGAGTGTGAATTCGTTAAACCTTTCTAGATAATAATTTTGGAATATGCATCAACAACCTAAAAAATATCTATGCTCTTTGACCCAATAATTCCATTTCTATCAATCTACTCCAAGGAATCGATCTTAAATACAAATCTAGCTTAACCATAGAGATGTTCATTATGGTTTTTTATGACAGTGAAAATAACTTAAATACCCACCAAGAGAATAGTTCAGTAAATCATAGTGTTTACACTTTGATGAAACGTTACCTAGTCAATAGAAATGGTGATTATAAGAATGCTTTCCAAATAATTTGGAAAATGCCTTAAGTAAATAAAAAAATAGAATTCATCATATGCATACAGTGTTTACAATTAAGTTAAAAATAAACAAAAAGGACAACAAATTTCAAAGCCTAGAAAATATAGTATAAACAAATATGCCAAAATGTATATTTTATATATACCAAAATGGATATTTGTGGGCAGCGTGGTTGCGGGGTTTTGTGTTTTGTTTTCCATCTACTTTTGCAATGAGTTTTCTAAATACCCCTTTTTGAGCGGTGTCACTTCCACAGTGAAAAAAGTGACCTGCAGGGCAGCTGCATGTGCTGTCCCCACCATCACCCAGGATCCGAAGAGCGGCCGGATGGAAGGCTGAGTTCTGGTGCCCCTGGTGACATCGCTCGCGGACAAAGGGCTGGGAAGCCTTAGGGCAGTTGGTCCTATGTCCTGTTGATTCTGTTCTCCACAAGGCCTTCCGCATCCCTCCTCTTCCTTCCTCTGCTCCCTCCTTTCTCCCGGTGGGTTTAGCCCAGAATTGGCTGAAGCCTTGGCTGTTGCCTCCTTGCGTCCCATCTTACCTTTTCCAGTCCTTCCATGTGAACACTGCTGAGTATGAGCCTCCAGGACATGAACTCAGAGCTGCACGTTGCTGACTCTTTCAAACTGACATCCAAGCTCAGCAGCTTTTCTTCCAGGGTCTTCCCTGACCTGCTCGCCACGGCCCCCGCACCTGCTCTAGACTGGTGGCCCCAGAACCCCCAGGCCTCTGGGCCTCTCTCTACCCATTAGACCTGCCGGCCCCCGACCCGCCTCCTGGGGTGGAGGGATGTCGAGCCCATCCCGAACTGTTTGCACAGTGCTGGCAGCGTGCGCAGCATCAGAACGCGCCATCAGCAAATCTTAAATCAAACCACCCCTGTTGTCAGAGGACCTACAACATTACAGTTCCATGACCATTTAAGTAGCAATATTACATTACATGCCCAATAAAAGGAGCATGAATATACTGTACAAGCTGATTATATAAAGGGCCTTGACATAGTATCGAGTAGACTGACGCACGGGGAAATGACTTTCTCCTAGACTGAACCTAAAACTAATAAGCTAGCTAGAATATTAAGCATTTAATACTAATTTTGCCTGCCCTCTCTGCACTGATGGTTCTCGCCATAGAAATGCTCTGTAACCAGCAGAGGCACTTAGATTTATTCCTCTGACCTTAGAACTGCACACTGAAGTTGTCACCATCCTACTGAAAATAGCCTTTCAGCATCTAAGTATTTAAAGCCGTGACGGTTCAGTGAGGGCTTTAATCATAAACATTTGGAGAAGAAAAAATCTCTTAGATCCGATCTCTTGTTTTCCCTCCTTGCCCTCCCTAACCTCCCCTTTCCAAGCCCACACACATCACCATCATCTCCCACGCCAGCGAGGGCAGCTTGGAAGAGCAGAGACTATTTGCACACAGATGTCTGAGGCCCGTGTCTCCCGGATGTGACGCAGGTGTCTTTAGTTATGGTTTGACCACACGGACCCAGACTCAGATGTCAGGTCCAGGGACAGAGCCGCCCTCTTCTGCCTCCTCGCCGGTTGTGTGTGAACTCCGTGTTCATACGTGTTGGCATCGGAGGGGATAATGAAATGTGGGCAGAGAGGGGATAAGACGTGTATCCCAGGGTATTGCTAGCATGGAACAAGACGGGCAGTGAAATGCAGAGCAGCAAATTAAATGAGAATTCCTTATGTTTCTCCTTCGTTGTGCCATCCCTTCCCAGCACAGTCCACCTTCTCTGCAGTACCCCTCACACTGGGGAGCCAGGGCGCTACCGGCAGTGCAGGGTAAGACTCAGTCAACAGGGAGGATGGGTTGGTGGCGTGCAGTCAGGATCCCCATGGCCTGGAGCTCTCACCCAGTCTGGCTGAGCCCTGGAGGATGGAGACCCCCATGCGCAAGAGAGAGCTGGGCTGCTCCCTGGGGGAGCCCAGGAGCTGAGCCGGTCTGGCTCCTAGAGACACAGATTCCTTTGAAGGACTGAGAACCTGGTTTCTGCCAGATGAAAGGGTCCATCCTTTCCTCACTTGGCTGAGGACAACCTCCTACTCCTACCTTGGGGTTCTAAAACCTAGGGGGTCCTGCCCAAGAGTGAGGGTAGCCAAACACATTCAAACTACCCAAAAATAAGAGGTTCTTTGCCAAAGCCATTGATCTTGGAGTGATTCTTGAACAATGGCCCTACTAAAGCTGTCCCCCCTCTTCCTGCCTGCTGGCCCTAACCCCTGACCCTGAATCTGCCTTCCTCTCCAAACTAAGTCTGGTTCCCACATTTTGCATTATTGTTCCTCTCTTCCTGGAGACGCATTGCCTTCCCTGGTTCCTAGGGTCACTGCCAACCAAGCACAGAGCATTCAAGCAGAGCCAGCTGCAGATTCTGGGACTTAATACAGATACTTCTTACTCCATCCCCAAGCACCAAGCCCCCTGAGTGTTTTTCTCTGTTGTTATACTTGCTTTCTGCCTTGGTTCCTGATGCTGAGTTCCCATGGCTATAACCTGCCAACTCCCCTCCCCGGCCATAAACCCTAGTCCATCCTCAGTCCTCCTCACCTACTGGGAGGCTCCTCTTAGACATCTGGGACCCTTGTTTGTCCACTTGGGCTGTGGTCTCTAACGTGCTTTTGCCTTCACCCATGGGCCCTGCAGTGGCCCTGTCCTCCTCGTTAGCTCCCTCTGCCCATCCTGCTCTGAGTGCCCAGCCGGCCTGGGTCAGATTCCAAGATGATCGACCACCTTGGGCCCCTTCCAGGACACCAAGCCTAGATCAGATCTCTGCTGAGACTGGCTGGTCTGACCCTGATCTTGCGGAGTGGGCATCACCCTAAGTGCCCCATGCTCTGTTCCTCTTGACAACAGAGGCCTGGAGGGAAGGACGTACCCGGGAAGGTGACAGGAAGATGGGACAGACGCACACAGCACTGGGTGGGGCTCCGCGGTCCATAGAGTTCCCATCTGCTGAGGAACTCTGAGAAGTTGAAGTTTATAATTACAATCCTTCCATCCTTAGTTTGGAGTCTTTACATTGTGGGGTCAGAGATGGAAACAAAGGATATTCCAAGAATTAGACCTTGAACTTTTCTACTTTTCAATGTCACCCTTTTACCAAAATTTTCACTTTTGGTCAATAGCCAATTTTTTTTTTTCTAACAAAGGATGGTTTTTCCTTATCCAAGCATTTTCTGGGATTTTTCTTTTTCCCTGAAAAGGGAAAGCAACAGTCAAACCTCTGGGATTTGGTAGGCCTTCTCCGTTCTTCTCTTGGCTTATTCCAACCCACCCTTTGTTTTCCCTCATAATTGAAACTCCATAAAATAATGGTGAAATGCCTGCTGCCTTCTTCATATTGAAAGGTGCTAGAATGGTTTACAAGCAAGGCAGAAATCCACCCTGCCTGCCTTCTTTCCTGCCTGCAGTGTCAGGTTGCCTGAATGTGCCCGCATTTCTCCGCAGGGAGAGCCTGTCCCCCTTGGAAGGGCTCCAGCCCAGGTGGCCCCACCAGCCCTGCAGGTTCAGAGTCTGCTTCACCGGGGCTGGGGCTGCAGGGGACGGCAGGGCTGTGCGTGCAATCCTGTCTCAAGGACAAGGCATAGGGAGCCCAGGCGAGGCTGATCCCCCGGAGTAGGGAGGATAGACTGGGCCTCAGGCTCTCGAAGGGGCTCAGAGCCCCGTCTGCCTTTGTATGTGAAACACTCTAGATGAGTGCAAGCATGTTCCATTTGTGAATATGCACAGAAATGATTATTTCAGAAACTTGGCTCATCGAGAAGAGGAGAGAACGATTTTATAAAAGTGGAAAGGAAATGTTCACAATACAGAGGCTGGTTTTCTCATGGTTACTTGGTGTAGGGGTGAGATGAAGGGTATCTGAGACATGGCATCTGATGTCTTAAGAAAAAAAATAACAATTTAGAAGATGTCATGACACTGCTATTTATATAATACACTGTATTGCTTTATATGTTTGGTATAAAGCAGACATGTGTTCAAGGTAGTTTGGACACACAAGTGAAATCGGGCACTGCCACAAGAAATACCCTGCAGCCTTGCTTTGTGGACCTGTCCGATAGTCATACTTCCTGTGCTTTTTAAAAACTTAACTAAACTTTGTTTTAAAAAAATCAAGAATTTTTAGCATGTGTCAAGCATTCAAAGATGGATATGGTTTGGATCAAGACATAAAGAATAAATCTTTTAATTTATCCTTATTATATACATTGGCATATGAGCCTCAGGCAATTTAACATTTTCAAAAGCCCGAGGGACAGCTTTACTGCCATCTTTTAAGAGAGTGTTTTGCTACTTGCTTTTGACTTAGCATTAACTTGATTTGTTAGCACTGCTTTTAGCTTTTGGAGCTCTCTGCTCCCTTTACACTCCCTGCGTTTTCCTTTAATCAGGAAGTACTTTTCCATTCCACCTAGATTGGCTTAGCAAGCAGAAGGAGCGCCACTCTTTCGTGGCACCTAGGCAGAGAATCTTGTGAACTCTGAGTTCATGAAGTCTTGTGATGACCTCACCTCTATCGGGATAGAATTTCCAGTCTTTAATTCTTCTCTTTCTGATGACGTCAGTCACTCACTTAATTTGCTTTGGGCTGCCTTTAATTTCACCATCAGGTTTCTTAAAGCACTCCTAATTCCCATTAGGCCCCTGGGTTATTCACCAAAAGTTGGGTGGCTCTGGCCATACAGGGTGTTTATTTTCTCTCTTTTTCATGTAGCAGACCCCTGGTGCATGGCTTTCATCTCTGAGTCTCCAGTTGTTGCCCCTTCCCAGCCAGCAGAGAGTACAGGGCGCACTTTGGTCCTTTAAGCTGGTGATACTGAAGTTGCTCATGTCACTTCCCCCCATTTTAATGGCAACATTTTTGTCACGTGGCCTCGCTTAGCCGCAAGAGAGGCTGGGAAAGGTCTCTAGAGAGCAGCCGCATGCACAGCTAAGAGTCTACATGTCTATGAGAAAGGGAGAAAATGCCTTTTAGGGGACATCTAACACTCTGCCCCCAGAAACCTAGTTCCTTAAAGGAAATTGTTAAGATTTTAACCAGAATGGTTTCTGAGAGATTTGCAGCGACTTTCTCATTGGAAGTAAAACAATAACCTTTTACTCTGCATGTCTTCCTTGTTTTGTTTAGGATGTGAATGCTTTGTCCAAAGGGTACATCTTTCCATGGCCGGGCCCACCTACCCAAGCTGGGTCACCGCCCGGGAGCAAAGGCTGAATTTGAGCTTAGAGATGTATTCTTCAGTCTGAGTAGGAATTTGATTCCTGGAATTTTTCTTGGGATTTAGGAAAGGCATTTAGGAAGACAATGACTGAGATAATTGGGGGTTGTCCTGCAAAGGCCAGTCTGGGAGGGTTTGGATGTTTTTAGCATGGAGAAGAGAAGAGCAGAAAGACGAGAATGCTGTTTTCAAGCGGCTGAAGGGCCGGCAGCTAAGACAAGAGCCCTCCTCCTTTTTTTGCTCTTCTTGAGAAAAAAATGTGAATAAAGGATGGAAATTATTAGGGCTTAGCTTGAAATGGTAAAGAAGCTTTTATTTGGTTGTGCAAGCTAGAGTGGCCGACTTTAGTAAACTGTTCACCATTGGTGTCGGGTATTCCTAGTCTTTGGAGGTGCCCACTCAGGTTTTAGATGTTAGAGGGATTGTTTAAGATGCTTGAGACGTTAGCCAACATGGAGCACCCACTTCATAAGGAGGAAAAGAAATGTTCATCTGTGTCTGTATCATCTTGGCCTACAGATGCTCCTTCGGTAGGATAGGTGGCATTAGAACATGGCATATGCTGCCAGCCATATTGTTGGCATAGAACTTCTGAAGTTTTCAAATACAAAACTCACGAATTTTGTCTTCTTTAAGTCTTACAGTTGGCTGGTCCTCAGGTCTATCTCAGATTCTTCATAAAGTTATTCCTGGCTTCCTCCCTCCTTGAGCCATATCTCCCCTTCTTCTGAATTCTTATGGGACATCACGCATGATTTTCTTGTGGTGTTTGTTATTTTCTCTTTAAAGGAGGTATCTATGTATCTATCTCATGCAAGAGACTCCAGGCTCCCTAAGTTGAAAGACTATCTTCCTTGTCCTCATGTCACCTGCACTCACTGGGACAGAGCTTTGGCCTCAGTGCATGCTCCATAGACACTTCTTGACTTGAATAATCGTCTGTCAGTGGCCTTAGGTTCAGAATTTGCTGGGCATCAAGCCCTTTCACTTGTGCAGTTGATCCTCATTGCCTGTGGCTTCCATAACTGCAAATTCACCTACTTACTAAAATTTATTTGCAGCCCCCAAATCAATACTCACAGTACTTTCACAGTCATTCACAGACATGCATATAGGACAAACAATTTGAGTTGCCCAACCCATGCCTTTCCAACTGAGGTCTAATTTAATACTTGCTTAGAGCTTTGAAGGCTCTTGGTCTTGGCTAACCTAAGCCTCTAGCAAAACAAGGTGAAACCATCTTTCTGTTTCATTTCTCACGCAGTAAACAAGTGTCCTTTTTGTGCTGTTTGCATTTTTGCTGGTGAGTTCATTGTTTAAAATGTCATCCAAGTGTAGTGCTGAAGTGCTGTCTGGTGTTCCTAAGCACAAAAAGGCTGTGATGCACCTTATGGAAAAACTGTGCATGTTATGTATAAACTTTGTATTACAAGGCATGAGTTTTAATGCTATTGGCCATTGAGTTCCATGTTAATGAATCAATCAGAAATATTAAATAAGGTGCTTTTAAACAGAAACACACAAAACAAGGCTGTGGGCTGATGAGTTGATGAAAACACTGTGACCAGAGTGTCCCAGGAACCTGGCCCTGAATCCCTGCTGGAAGCCAAGGTTCATTCATCTCTGGCACAGTATTTGTGGTGACTTTATCAAGCTGACTACAGCAAATAAAGAGAATAAATCATATTTACTCATAAAATGGTTTTCCAAATCTCACCTCATGTTCTTAACCCAAAAAAGAAGGAGGGGGGGAGGGCTATGTGACTGGGTCTCTAGGTGCCCTTCCAGCTCTAATTCATTGTGATTCTCGGCCACAATGGGCTGCAGAGGGAGACTGGTGGGATCAGCTGCCCAGGCCCTGGTAGCGTGTAAAGGAGCCTCCTGGCCCTGGGATCTGCCCGGGAGGCTTCCACACTGAAATGCAGATGGCCCTGCTCGTGCCGCAGGGCCGGGGCGGGCGTGAGGGCACATGACGGCCGTGTGCTGCTCTCACAGGTACGTGTGCATCGCCATGGAGGCGCTCGACCAGCTGCTCATGGCCTGCCACTGCCAGAGCATCAACCTCTTCGTGGAGAGTTTCCTCAAGATGGTGGCCAAGCTGCTGGAGTCGGAGAAACCCAACCTGCAGATCCTCGGCACCAATTCGGTAAGGGGGGCCCCGTGAGGGCGAGGGAAGGCGGGGGCCCAGCCTGCATCTGGGGGGCTGAGGCTGGGGCCAGGTGGGTCAGGGTTATTGGGTTTGGTTCCAGTCTGGATTCTGACCCTAAGATCAAGACATGGCTTGTCTTAGTGTCCCCCTTCGTGTGAACACAGGGGCATGAGTCTTACTTTCTTAGATGAGTTACAGTTCATACACCATAAAATTCACCAATTTCAAGTTAACACTCAGTGATGGTTAGTACATTCACAAGGTTGTGCAGCCATCACTATATCTAATGCATTTATCTTCTGGCTAAGGTTTTCAAACTTTTGTTGTAGTTTTAGATAGTTCCCTTAAAGGGCGAGTGGGGCTCAGCTTTGGGTCTCGGTAAGTCCTCAGGCTCTGCAGTCCAGTCTCAGTAGAAGTGACAGCTTCTAATCATGAGGGTTTATGGTTCTGTGGGAGAAGGGCTATCACATATCACGTATGTAATGAACTCCCAGTTGCATGCATGTTTCTGTAGCACACGCTAGAATGTCCTGGTTACTTTCTTTCATGCCTTGTCTTCTCTCCTCCTCACTCCCCTTTCCCCTTCAGGGCACACTTGCAGCTCCAGCTCAGCATTAAAGCCCTGTCTGCACCTACTTTTACAGGGTTAGGTGAAGCTGTGAGCTGCCTGCAGGTATTGCAAAAGAAACCAGGGTTCGCCCCCTAAGCATTCCCGACATGAGTTTTCCAGATTTTTACAGCATAGGTTAGAATTGCTTTCCTGTTAGGATGATTCAACTGGGAGATAATCTTCCAACTTTACTTTCAAGGACCAAGTCTACCCACCTCTTCCCTGCTTTTCTCTCTGTGAGCCAGCTGCCTTTGACAAATTACATATACAGGGTAAAGTCTTTTGTCAGGTTGCCCTGGCAACAGCTTCAGATACCGTTTCGGTTGTCCTGTTTAAGATAACTACAGTCTAGAAGAGAACATCTGAATAGGAGATAAACCAGTCATCAGGCACCCAGACAGCATCTCCCGGAGACGGACAGAGAAGGTGGCCTCCGGCTCTAGCCTTCCCCACATTGCAGCCTGGCCTGGGGTAGGCCCTTTGTAGCTACAGTTAAAAATTCTGGGCCCTGCAGATTTCTGGGTTCCATTTCACAGTGAACCACTGCATTAGCAGAAGAGCAAGTAAAGTCATAATTACTGCACTGCAGACAATGGCACTCATTCAAGGGCAGGCCATTATAGGTAAATTAAGTCAAATGAAGTCGGAGGCAGTCTTCCTCATTCTGTCCCTCATCAGATGCTCTGTGCAGATCTTGGAGCCTCTTGCTTTGCAGTCTGGGATGGCTGCTGTCTTCCTGAGAAGAGGGCTGTTCTTGCCTCATTAGAGAACCCCCAAATAATGCTGGTGCTTGGCTGGACCTTAGAGGCAGGAGCTTGGGAGCTCCAGGCTGCCTTCCACAGGGGCGCAGGGCTTCGCGGGAGCTCCAGGTTGGCTGGGGGTGGAGGAAGAAAAGAGCTCCTGGCTTCATTTTAGCTGTTTGCATGGAAGCTCACAAAATTTACTGGATAAAGAGTTTTGCTGCCAAGACATTGAAAGAAAAGGAAGGAAGGAGGGAAAGAGGCAAAGAAAGAGGGAGAGAAAAAGAGAAGAAGACGAAAACCTTTGGATTCTTGAACAGCCTCTTTTTGCTGGGTGTCTCTGCCTGGACATGAAGGTGGAAAGAAGTCAATGACTTGCCCATGTCCTGCAACCAGAGCACTAGCTTTAGACAGAGGTTTATTCAGCCCCAGAGCCTGTGCCTAGAATCTTCCTGGAATCTGGCAGATGGCAAGGTCAGAGACACCTCGTCGGGCCCCACCCAATGTGGGGTCCTCTCCCTAGAACCCTAGCCATGGACCCAGCCTCTGTGCAAATGCACCCCTGCAGCCAGCCTTACCATGCCACCAGATGTCCACAGCCTAGTGGGTGAGAAGTCGAGAAAAATCCCCCTCGTCCTGAGCCAGCTCTGCCTCCCTAATACTCTCCCCTCACACCTGGCTTTGCTCTGCCTGACTCAGCTCAGAATGAATCTCCTCCTTCTACAGAGCCCCTCTGCACACACCCCACCCCCGTTCCAGGTTCCCGAGCCTGGCCATTGTCAGAGTCTTCTGGAGACCTTTGGAAACCTACAGATTCCCAGGTTGCAACCCAGACCTACTGCAGCATCTCCAAGGTGGGACCTGGGAATCGATATTTTTTAAACTTTCCCAGGTGATGCTCTCAGCCACATTTGGGAACCACTAATACAGTCCAGTCTTAAACCTAGGTAGGATTTCTTTCTTTTCTTTTAATTCTAACATCCCTGATGGTGATTCATCCATTTTGTACTTGATAACCCTAATGACCAAGGGGTCTTGAGACTTTTGCTACAAAATCCAAACTTGCTAATTCCACTCCTACCTATCAATGCAATAAAGTACAGTTTTTAAAATTTATGCTTTCAAGCCCTCGATGACAATACCTGTGCTTTAAGTATTCTCCTTGGGGACCAGGAAAGTCAGGAGAAGTTGGGGAGTGAGGTCCCAGCTACGCTCCTTATATGCTCAGGGATTCACTTCTGCACACCTGCCTTGCTGCACAACGGGTCCGCGTGTGTGTGTCGGGGAAAATGTAAAGGACCATGTGCCCTGGCCTCTTGGGGTCACTCATGATAACAGACTGAAAATATTAAATCTGAGTATACAGAGATCCTACAACATGAGCAAGTAATATATCCCACCTAGTGCCAACAAATATTAAAATATTATGTAGACTCATGGATTTAAAATGTGCACTTTCGACTCTGAATGACCCCAAAGTCAATGGCATGTTGGTATTGTGCTTTCTTTACTGCACAACCTTAAGTGGAACACACACTGAGGCTGGTGCAAGAGCTGACCCGGGCGAGGGCTGCCTCCCTACAGTGTGTTCCAGCAAGTTCTCTGAGTTCCAGCCTCAGTCTCCTTCCTGGTGAAACAGAAGGGCTGTGGCTGCTCAGTGTCCATCCTTCCCCCACCTGCTCCCTTGCCCTCCCCATCCCCATCGCGACCTCTCACCGCCACACCACCCTGGGTCCCTGCTTTTCTCTCCTAGGTTCAGCTCCCACTGAGGCCCCTTCGCTTCCTACCCCAGCGCCCGGACCCAGTAGGAACCACACTCGGTCCCCCTGCCTCGCCTTCCCCAGCCCTGCCATGCCCTGCCATGCCCGCTCTGCCCTCTCTGCCCAGAGGCTCCCGCCTCAAAGCCCAGCCTCAGAAAACCACCCGCCGTGGGAGCCGGGGCCCTAGAAATGCGGCTTTGTAAGTTCTTCCCGGCTTCCAGGTGGCCCCTTTGCTGATTCTTCGACCACTCCCTCTCGCATCCCTCTCAATGATCATTTCAAGCCTTCTAGTTTCTCCTCAAGTCCCTTCCCAAACCTGCTTCTTCAGTCTTACAGATGGCCTTGCCTATTTCTGCCCACCGAGAAAATAGGGGCTCTCAGGGGGTTCACTATAGCCCATGGTTTGCATTGGGCTCTATAACAGTGTTGTATAGTCCCATCTTTAAACATTTTTCTTCTAATACTATATATACAACCTAAAATTTCCCCTTTTAGCCACAAGTGTATAATTCAGTGCTGCTGATTACATTCACAACGTTGAGCTGCCCTCACCACCATCAGCTACCAGATCTCTTCCATCACCCCAGATAGAAATAAAGTGTCTACTAAGCATATCTCCCCATTCCCCACCCTCACCCTGGCCCCTGCTCCTGTATTCTCCTTTGTGTCTCTATAAACTTGCTTATTCTAATTATTTCATGGGTGAGAGCATACAATATGTGCCCTTTTCATCTGGTTTATTTCACACATGATATCTTTGAGGGTCATCAATGTTGTCACATGTATGAGAACTCCATTCCTAGTTACGGTGATATTGGCCTCAGAGAATGAGTTTGGGAGTATTCCTTCCTCTTTAAAGGACCTAAAGTCTATTTTGCTATACTTTAAGTCAAAAACCATTATGAGGGACAAAGAAGGTCACTGTATATGGATAAAGAGTTCACTTCAACAAGCAGCTATAATAATTATAAATAACTATGCAGAGCCCCAAAATACATGCAGCAAACATTGACAAATATGAACAGGGAAATAGATAGTTCTACATTAACAGTAGGAGACCATTTTCAATCATGGATAGAACCCCTAGACAGAAGATTAAAAAGGAAATAGAAGACCTGAATGATACTCCAAACCAACCAGGCCTAGCAGACCTACGTAGAACACTTCCCCCCAACAACAGCATGCGCAGTCTCCTCTAGTGCACGTGGGTCATTCTCCAGGATAGTCCATATGTTAGGTCAAAAAACAAGTCTCAATAATTCCAAAAATATTTAAATA
Source organism: Tamandua tetradactyla (assembly GCF_023851605.1). Lineage (NCBI taxonomy): Eukaryota > Metazoa > Chordata > Mammalia > Pilosa > Myrmecophagidae > Tamandua > Tamandua tetradactyla. Next base: position 8,603,212 of record NC_135329.1, read on the forward strand.
TACCGTTCTAGCTATCCTAGCTCTCTTTGGTTACTGTTTGCATGGTATATATTTTTCCTTCCTTCCATTTTGAACTTACTTGTGTCTTTGAATTTAAGGTAAGTCTCTTGTAAACAGGATTTCGTTGGGTCATGCTTCTTTTTATCCATTCTGCCAATTTCTGCCTTTTGACTGGAGAGTTTAATCCATTTACATTTTTTAACTTTTTTTATTGTATAGTATAACATATATACAAAGCAAAGATATAAAAAAGCAATAGTTTTCAAAGTACTCTTCAACGAATGGTTACAGGGCAGATCCCAGAGTTTGTCATGGGCTACCATATGATCATCTCATATTTTTCCTTCTAGCTGCCCCAGAATATAGGAAACTAGAAGGCTTAAATACTTTTTTATAATCACAGTCGACTTTTTTTCCTTCTATTTTGGAAACAATAAAATATATACAAAAAAAGCTATAAATTTCAAAGCACAGCACCACAATTAGTTGTAGAACATATTTCAGAGTTTGACATGGGTTACAATTTCACAATTTTAGGTTTTTACTTCTAGCTACTCTAAAATAATGGAGAATAAAAGAGATATCAATTTAATGATTCAGCATTCATATTCATTTGTTAAATCCTATCTTCTATGTATAATTTACCATCACCTTTGATCTTTCCATACCTCTCTTTAGGGGTGTTTGGTAAAGGCAATTCTAAATTTTTGATATTGGAAGGGTCTGTCGCTAATATGGGGTAGGGAGATGGAGCTAGCTGATGTTCTGGAGAGGCTGGGCTAGGTTCCAGGACTCATCTGGATAGGGACCCATCTGGAGGTTGTAGGTTTCTGGAAAGTTACTCTAATGCCTGGAACCCTTGTGGAATCTTATATATTGCCCTAGGTGTTTATGATTGGCTGGAATGGTCCTGGTTGGGGGTTGGCAGGTTGTGATAGGTAGCAAGGTCTACCTGAAGCGTGCATAAGAGCAACCTCCAGAGTAGCCTCTTGACTCTATTTGAACTCTCTCGGCTGCTGCTATCTTATTAATTACACTTCTTTTCCCCCTTTTGGTCAGGATATAATTGTTGATCCCACAGTGCCAGATCTAGATTCATCCCGGGGAGTCATCTCCCACATCGTCAGGGAGACCTTCACCCCTGGATGTCATGTCCCACATAGAGGGGAAGGCAATGATTTCACTTGCAGAGTTGGGCTTAGAGAGACTGAGGCCACATCTGAGCAACAACAGAGGTCCTCCAGAAGTAACTCTTAGGCATGCCTATAGGTAGTCTAAGCTCTTCCACTACCTACATAAGCTTCACAAGAGTGAAGATTGAGGGCATGGCCTATTGATTTGGGTATCCCTAAAATTTGACACAGTATCAGGGGATTCCCTGATGCTAAGGTTTCATAGTTCCACAGTCTTTCTCCCCTCCCTCAGGGGACTTTGCCAATACTTTGATTATCTTCTTAATATACTCTAGGATGTTTCCAGGCATTCTATTTACATGTAAAGTCACTACTGAAAGTGCAGATTTTTCTTCTGCTGTTTTGTTATTTTGTCTTTATAAGTTGTTCTAGTTTGCTAGCTGCCAGAGTGCAATATACCAGAAACAGAATAGCTTTTTTTTTTTTTTAATTACATGGGCAGGCACCCGGAATCGAACCCGGGTCCTCGGGTATGATAGGCAAGCATTCTTACCTGCTGAGCCACCATGGCCCGCCCTGAATAGCTTTTAAAAGGGGAATTTAATGAGTTGCTAGTTTAACAGTTCTAAGGCCAAGAAAATGTCCCAATTAAAACAAGTCTATAGAAATATCCAATCAAAGGCATCCAGGGAAAGATACTTTTGTTCAAGAAGGCCGATGAAGTTCATGGTCTCTCTCTCAAGTGAGAAGAGAGATGGCGAACAGGGTCAGGGTTTCTCTCTCATCTGGAAAGGCATGTGGTGAACCCGGCATCATCTGCTAGCTTTCTCTCCTGGCTTCCCTTCACGAAGCTCCCCGGGAGGCATTTTCCTTCTTCATTTCCAAAGGTCGCTGCCTGATAGACTCTGCTTCTCGTGGCTATGTCATTCTGCTCTCTCAGAATCTCTCTTTCTCCAAGATGTTTCCTCTTTTATAGGATTCCAGTAAACTAATCAAGACCCACCCAAATGGGTAGAGACACGCCTTCACCTAATCCAGCTTAACAACCACTCTTAATTAAATCACATCTCCAGAGGGATGATCTAATTACAGTTTCAAACATACAATACTGAATAGGGATTAGAAGAAATGGCTGCCTTTACAAAATGGGATTAGGATTAAAACATGGCTCTTCTAGGGTACATACATCATTTCAAACCAGCATACAAGTCTTACACCTTTTTTGATGCTCAATTCTTAAATTAATGCCTACTTTTAGAGTTACTTGATTTTTTTTCATATTGTACCATTATGAATCGCTTCTATTCTTTTCTGTATATATTTTCAGATATTTTCTTTGTGGTTACCATGGGGTTTACATTTAACATTCTAAATCTGTAACAATCATGCTTGATCTGATACCAACTTAACTTCAATAGCATACACATACATTATTCCTATAACCTACCTTTCTGTTGTACTTCTTATAAATTATGGCAGTATATATTATACGCCCCAAACCATAATTTATCATAATTTTTTGTGCATTTGCATTTTAGAAACGTAAACATTAAAAAATTGAGTTATGTATCCAAAAATACAATACAATAGTACTTGAATTTATATTTACCCAAATTGTTACCTTTACTAGAGGTTATTTCTTTATGCTGCTTTGATCCACTGTCAGTGGCCTTTGCTTTCGGTATGAAGAACTCTCTGTAGCACTGGGAAAGTCTAGTGGTGACAAACTCCCTCAACTTTTGTTTATATGGGAATGTCTTAATCTCTCCCTCATTTTTTAAAGAAAGTCTAGCCAGATATAAAACTCTTGTTTGGCAATTATTTTCTTTTAGCGCTTTTAATATTTCATCCCACTGCTTTCTTTCTGCAGTGGTTTCTGATGAAAAATCAGAAATTTATTTCACTGGGACTTCCTTGTACATAAGTCATTGCTTTTCTCTTGCAGCTTTCAGTACTCTCTCTTTATCCTTTATAGTTTCATTATTATGTGTGTGGGTATGGTTCTCTTTGCGTTTATCCTGTATAGGATTCACTGGACTTCTTGAATGTGCATATTTGCATCTTTCTTTAAATTTGGAAAGTGTTCTGCCATTATTTCTTTTACTAGTCCTTCTGCCCCCTTCCCTCTTCTCCTTCTGGGACTCCCATGGTGCATATATTAGTATGCTTGATGATATTCACCGGTCTCTTATGATCTACTCTTACTCTTTTTTCTTTCTGCTCCTTATCCTGAATCATTCCAATTGTCTTATTTCAAAATCACTAATTCCTTCTTCTGCCAGCTCTAATCTGCTGATGAAACACTTGGAAATTTTTCATTTCAGTTATTGTAGCCTTCAACTCCAGTAATTCTGTTGGATTCCTTTTTAAAATTTCTCTTTATTGAGACTCTCATATTGTTCATTCATTGTTTTCCTCATATCCTTTAATTCTTTCTCTGTGGTTTCCTTTATCTCCTTGAGTATATTGAGTATCTTTTTTTTTTTAAGTCATTTTCTGGTCCTTTGCATTGATGGTTTCTGACTTTTTAGCTCATTCCTTTGGATGGGCTATCATTTCCTGTTTCCTTGTCTTTGTCTTGTTTTGCACTGTATATTTCAATATTTTAAAGTGTGAACTCTGAGATTTAGTCTCTGAGCTGTCTGTTCCTTAAGCTTTTATCCAACCAGTGATAGGACAGAGATTTCCTTGAGTGCCAGGAGCTAGCAAATAAAACCCAAAATAAAAAGCACCTTTCACAGTATTTGCAAATTAGCTCTGCTTTGACTGATGTCTCCTTCAGTGCTTAGCCTCTCCCCCCGTGCCCCATCAAGAAGATAAGCATGAGGCAAATGCAAAGTGCAAAATCATCTCTCTTTTATCTGAGCCCAAGTAGAATCTCCTTTTCCTGGGCTCATGTTTGCTTGTGGCCTTAGGAATTCCCATTTACAAGAATTGGTATGCCCTCTCTATTCCCTACGAAATAGGCTTTCATCCTTTCCTGGATGCTATGTTGTGTAATTTAATGCAGGCAATCCTTTACCCCAAGCCACTTCAACTTAATTATTTCTTTACACCACTTTAGCTGCCTACAAGTTGTTTCTGCCTGCAGGGCAAGTTCTTAGAGGGTGAACCCACGACAGGTTTCCTGATTCAGTCTTTCAGCTTGCAACCCAATAGTTGGCACCAAAATACAGCCACCCCCATGTGCACATAGGAGTTATTCTGCCCCCTCTGGAACAGGGCCAAGGGCCCACAGTGGAGCACAGGCCTCACCGCACACCGCTCCAGGGAAGGCTTGGGCGAATGGCCAGCAAGAGTGCCATGAGCTTTGCTACCCTTTTCAGCTGTGTTTTCTTGTTTCAGCACTTGCCCTGTTATTGAAGCCTTTAACTATTTTCCAGAGTTTTGAGGAACATGGCTCTGCCTTTTTTAACTTTTTGATTACAATGTATAACATATACAAAGCAAAGAAAGAAAAAAGCAATAATTTTCAGAACATACTTCAACAAGTAGTTACGGGACAGATCCCAGAGTTTGTCATGGGCTACTATTCCACCATCTCATATTTTTTCTTCTAGCTGCTCCAAAATATTAGAGGCTAGAAAGAATATTATATAGTGATTCAGCAGTCATTCTTTTTTGTTAAATCACATTTTCTCTGTTATGCCTCCTCTTTCTCCTTTGATCCTTCTCCCAATCTATATAGATCTTTGGGCAATGTCCCTTCTGACTTTTTCATGCTGAGAAGGGTGTCAGCACTAAAGAATAGGGGGATGTAATTAATTGATAATCTTGGAGAGGCCAGTCCCTCTGAGTTTTGGTATTTATCTGACCTAGGATCCCTACGGGAATTATAGTTCCAGGAAGGCAAACCTAGTGCATGAAACCTTTATAGACTCTCAGTTCAAGCCCTCAGTGTTCCTAAGAGTCAAAGAGAGTGGCATTGTTTGGGATTTAGCAAACCATGGCAATTAACACTAACTGAAACTTATATAAGAGTAACCTCCAGAATAGCCTCTTGATTCTATTTGATCTCTCTTGGCCACTGATGCCTTATTTTATTACACTTCTTTTACCCCTTTCGGTCTGGAAGGTGTTGTTGATCCCATGGTGCCAGGCCAGACTCATTCCCAGGAACCATACCCTACATTGTCAGAAAGATTTTCACCCCTGGATGTCATGTGCCACATAGGGGAGATGTTAATGATTCTCCTTGTGGAGTTGGGCTTAGGTAGAGAGATGCCACATCTGAGCAACAAAAGACCCGTCTTGGAAACAACTCTTAGGCCTCCTTATAGGTAGTCTTAGCTTTTCCCCTACAGAAATAAGTTTCATATAGGCAAGCCTCAAAAATCAAGGGCTTGGCCTATTTTCTTGGGAGTCCCCAATAGCTAAGAGGGTAACTGGGATTTCCTAGATGGAAAAGCTTGATAGTTCCATGTATATATTTTTTCCCCTCTTTGGACCTTCAAGGGACTCCACCAATACTTTTTAATTATCAACCCACCATAGTCTTGAGATGTATCCTGCTATTATATTAAGCTATACAAAAACACAAGGCCTCTAAAAAATAATAATAAATTTTAAAAAAAGAAAAAGATAAAAAACACAAGGCCTTATTCCTGTTCTGCCAGTTTTTGCTAGTTGTTCAAAGATTCCATTTGGGGACAGTCCCCTGGAGCATCTCACACCACCACCTTGGTTGACTGGACATCTGTAAAGAATGTTGACAGTGGGAAGGTGTGAGGTGAGTGGACAGGAGAGTATGTTCTAGGTCTAAGGAATTACTTATGCCTTGGTTGGTAGCCAGGAGATTTGCAGGACATGATCAAGTCACAGGAGGACTGTCACTCTGTTTGTAGTGAAAGCTGTTCCAGGTAAAGAAGGTTGCAATAAACAAGGGCAGTTGGGAGAAAGGGACAGTGGATTGAAGTCAAAACCACTTGCTTCTCAAGGGCTGCCCATCCAGCTAGGATTTGTCTTAGTGAAACAAAGAATGAGTTCCCATTTCTTCATGTGTAGGTAAGCAGAGGGAAAACGTCCTGCAGTCTAGAGCCGTGAGGCAGTTGTAGTTCGGTGGGGGTGGGGGTGGAGGATATTATGGTTAAACTTAGTATTTTTAGTTATAGCTCCATTGTTGATGGCAGGAAGTTGTTTGGCTCAGAATGCATGTCTGTTGAAGAGGAAAAAGCTACTTCTGCTTGGAGACACTCAGCTGGTGCTAACGTGAGGCCAAGCAGCTCAGCTTCCATTTTCCAGAACAGGGGAGGGCATTTTTGCAATGTCAATATTTAGCAATTGCTTTCTTTTATTCGCCTTTAGTGACCCTCAGTTTTCACGCAATTGTGGCTCCTTCTTGCCGTTTGTGAAGGTTGGCGATCTCCTCCTGCAAGCTTGGCTCCCTTTGTTGCATATAAAGAGCTGAAACTTTGATCCTGAGCTGAAACTTTGATTTTGAAAGGGTGGCCATAGCAGCGCCCGTGGCCTTTGATGTGCTCTGTGGTCAGAACCTTCAGTTCGTTGCTATGGAGATCTTCCTCACCATATCTTAAAAAAAAAGAAAATCTTTAGTCTTTCACACTCTTGAGCATTAGCAAAAGGGTTTTAATAAAAGCCGTCTGTTAGTGGGAATTAGCTATGGAGGGATGAAGCAGACCAAACACAGAAAGGAATTTTAAAAACATAGTCACTGGTCACCCAGGTAAGAAGGCCCAGTGAACTCCTGGAGTGTTGACAGCAACCAGATGCACCCGTCGGGGAATAAGGAGCTGGCAGAGTGCTGGCTGTTTCAAGCCTATAGGGCAGGTGCTCTTGCTGCCCCCATTTTACAGATGGGACACCTGAGGCACAGGGAGCTTAAGTCACTTGCCCCAGGTCATCTGACCAATAAGTGGAAGAGCTGGGATTCAAACATGTAATGTGGCTCCAGAACCTTCTCATAACCGTGCACAGCCTCTTCCAGCGGGGCTGAAGGTCTCGCTCCCTGCCTCCCCAGAGCCTTCGAGTCCCCACCCCATCCCGGCCAGGCCTTGACACATTTTCCAGAGGCACCTCCACGGTGGGGTGGCCCCTTGACTAAGACCCCGTGAGGCACCCCTAATTGGCCCCCTTGGTTTGTAAACCAAGGTTTCCGGGTTTGTCATCCTCGTGTTGGCTCCTGGAGACTCCAGAGCCCTCGGGGGGTCCTCTGGGAGCTGCCCACCCCCAGGACCGAGCCCCCCAGCCAGCGCTCCCTGACAGGAGCAGAGGGTCTCTGCTTCCCCACCGGCACACTCGGGGGAAGTCTGTCCACCCACGGGCCCCTGAAGCTCCTGGGGAGACCTGGTACTGAAAGGGCCCATTTCCTCAGATTGTCCCGTCGTACCCCTCGTGTCCACAGGGCGTTGGGGACAGGCACGGGACAGTCTCAAGATGGAATGATGGAGAATGGACTTGAGGTCTAATCTCTTTACAAGAGTTTGGGGCACTAAATTTATAACACTAAGCAAAGTAACCTCTAAGAGTCATATTTGACTTTTAGTAATTTAACTCCATTTAGGCCATGACTCGCTTCTCCACCGGAGCTGGCGGAAGGCGCCCACCGGGGGCTGCACGTGAGCTGCAGGGGGCGGCAGCCGAAGCAACCAGCGCCTGAAAATGCTGAACCCGCCCCGAAATATCAAGCCTTAAAAATTTATTCAAAATTTTTCCAATAAAAGCAGCAATCACGTTTTTAAAAACCCAACTTCGGTTGTGTCCTTGTTTCCCAGATGTCATCCCGGGGGTGGTTGGACTCTGAGTTTCGATCTGAACCTCAGTCTCTCAGCCCCGTGGGTGGGCTCAGCTATCGGCTCCGGGGACCCCCTTGGTCCTTGCTCCGCTTTTGCCCTCTGCTCACCCCCGCAGGGAAGGGCCGAGAAGGGTCACTGCTGTGCAGACAGGACAGGAAGCGGGGACGGGGTGCTCAGCCCCGGGAGGCTGGGCTGTGGGTGCCCGGGGCGCCATGGGGCAGGTGGGGAGCTGGCTCCCTGAAGGAGAGGAGGGCAGCGGGTGCCCTCTCACGTGCTTTCCCTTCCTCCTCCCTGGCAGTTTGTGAAGTTTGCCAACATCGAAGAGGACACCCCATCCTATCATCGGAGCTACGATTTCTTTGTGTCCCGATTCAGCGAAATGTGCCACTCTAGCCACGATGACCTGGAGGTCAAGACTAAGTGAGTCCGGGACGGGAGGAGGGAGGACGCCAAAAGCCTCCTGGGCCTGATGGTTCCCAGTCCAGGGCTGCCCGATTTCACTGGTGTTTACTTCTGTGCTGATGTCACTGGGGAGACAGCCCCGTGAGGCCGTGGGAGCAGAGCAGGAAGAACACCTGGTGGGGCACAGGTGGGCAGAGAGCACCTGGCGGGGCGCAGGTGGGCAGAGGGCACCTGGAGGGGCGCAGGTGGGCAGAGGGGACCTGGAGAGGCGCAGGTGGGCAGAGGGGACCTGGAGGGGTGCAGGTGGGCAGAGGGGACCTGGCGGGGAGCAGGTGGGCAGAGGGCACCTGGCGGGGAGCAGGTGGGCAGAGGGGACCTGGCGGGGAGCAGGTGGGCAGAGGGGACCTGGCGGGGCGCAGGTGGGCAGAGGGGACCTGGAGGGGCGCAGGTGGGCAGAGGGGACCTGGAGGGGCGCAGGTGGGCAGAGGGGACCTGGAGGGGCGCAGGTGGGCAGAGGGGACCTGGCGGGGAGCAGGTGGGCAGAGGGCACCTGGAGGGGTGCAGGTGGGCAGAGGGCACCTGGAGAGGCGCAGGTGGGCAGAGGGGACCTGGAGGGGTGCAGGTGGGCAGAGGGGACCTGGCGGGGAGCAGGTGGGCAGAGGGCACCTGGCGGGGAGCAGGTGGGCAGAGGGGACCTGGCGGGGAGCAGGTGGGCAGAGGGGACCTGGCGGGGCGCAGGTGGGCAGAGGGGACCTGGCGGGGAGCAGGTGGGCAGAGGGCACCTGGCGGGGCGCAAGGTGGGCAGAGGGCACCTGGAGGGGCGCAGGTGGACAAGCAGCCAGCTCTAGGCCCCCTGTGTGTAGATTCTAAAGGAAACACCTCTTGAGCCAGAAAACAGGGCTAAACTTCAGATGCTGGTCCTTTAGTACAATTTGAGAGCTAGTAACAGAACACGCACACAACACACTGATCATTCTTTTGTTCAGAAGTACATGCATTTACAGACCCCAGAAACCACCTACTCACCATTATCCATAGAAAATATACACCCAGACCAATCAAAAGGCAAAGTCCTTACCCCACTAATGAACCCTGCTGACCTCTGGCCGCCTCACCACCTCTTCTCTCCCCCAGCTCCCTCCCCTCCAGCCACTGTTCTCACTGTCCTCAAACACAGCAGGGACATTCCCGCCACCTTTACACAGCCTGTTCCTGTGCCTGGAAAGTCTCCTCCCAGGGACGCGCAGAGCTCACTCCCTCACTGCGTCCAGCCTCTGCCCCTTGGCCCTGCCCGTGAGGCCTTCCTCTCGGCCCCACCCCCACCCGGCACACTCCCCTGCCCTCAGCTGCCCGGCTTTCCCTGTAGTGTGCATCCTCTCCAGACATGTTCTGTAGGTTACCTGGTAGGTCATTCACTGCATCTCTCCCCCACTGGAATGTAAGCTCTGTGAGGGCAGGAATTGTTGCTGTCTTTATGGATGCATCCCAAGGGCTAACACCATGCCTGGAGAACAGGAGGCGCTCAGTAAAAAAGCGTTGAGTGAATGAAGGAAGGAAGGAAGAAGGAAGGAATGCTTTCAGATAAACATCTTAAATTACAGAACACACACTTTTAAATTTTTTAATTTAAAGTTTTAAATTTCACATGCACACTTTCAAGCTGATAAAAAATAGTTCTCATAGAAATACACTCTCCATAGAAATAAAATCACAAAGAAGTTTGCACAAATATACACTTGCACAGATACAGGAAGCAAGGCACACTGTCAGTTGGAGAAATTAGTAAATGGGTGTTTGGTGCCAGGCATTGTTCTTGGAACTGTAAGATGCTAAAGAATTAGAAGGTAGGTCCCTGACTATGACAAGTGTGATCAATTTGGTGAGGCTCTAGGAAACTAGAGAATATGTTTAAAGGAGGAGGGTGGGGAGGCTGGGGAGAAGGAGGAAGGGGAGGAGGGAAGAGGGAGGAGGGAGAGGGTGAGGGATCAGCTCCCGCAGCAATCTAAGCTCCAGGAGGAGCTCCCAGGAGGAAGTGGTCATGGCCGCAGGTGTCCTCTGCTCAGAACGCTGACAGCTGGGCTGCTTTTGACCCTGAACTCGGCTGCTGGCTCCTGCTCCTCTAGCATCTCAGAGGGTCTCTAGAGTGCTGAGTTTTGTGCGACAGCAGGCCAGGGACTCTACAACAAGCTGCTTCACCACAGCTGGTGATCTGGGTTGGATGGAAGGGAAGGGGAAAGTGTCCAGACATCTCTCTCCCCTGCCTGCTAGCTCCCAGGGCTTCCAGGGCTGCAGAAGGACCCGGGCAATCCCGGGGCCCCTTCCCTCCAGGCTCCCACCTCCCTGGCTTCCCCTCCTCAACCAATTAAGGACTTTCTGGGTCTGGGGCTCCCAAGTGCCTATGATGAGACCAGTGAGGGCTAAAGGGGGAGGGAGCCCCTTGCCCTTTCCCGAGTTTTGCCTCTCTGAGCAGCCACCTCACTCCAGAATTGGTACAAAGAGGCAGAAGGGGGCAGGAGCAGCTGGGGCATGGCATGTGTCGTGGGAGGTGTAGACTTGTAATCAGGGGTGACTGTCACCGGTGCTGGTCACTCAGGCAGTGCCATGCTTTTAGCAAGGAGAATGGAGGGCATGCTCCTTGCGCGGCCACATGCACACGCACACACGCGCACACAGGCTGCTCAGCAGGAGGAGGAGAAGGCGCAGAGGCAGGCCTGCTCAGCACGGCATCCTGACAGCAGCAGGAATCTTCTGAGCAGCAGCCAGGTTGCTGAGGTTGCCCAGGGGAGGGTTTTTCTAGCATCTTCTTTTTGCCTCTCTCCTTCATAAACTCCCAGTACCCGCTACTTCCTGAGGTTTCCACCTGCCGCCCAGGGGCCAAGTCCCCAGCAGTGGTGGGCGTGCTGGGTTATGGGGACCCAGAGGGTGCTTCCGGTTGCCTGTGGTTCCCCTATACAAAGTCTCACAAAGAGGGGCGTGTTGCAATTTATCAGAGCCGGGGTGTCAGCAATCTCTGAACTCCCCTTAGGGTTAGAGGCTTCTCAGGCCCCTTGTGCAAGGGTAGGTCCCACAGAACCCGTTGAAAGGATCCCCCAAACCTGAGCTTTCCAAACTTATCCTGAAAGGGTCAGCCAGCTGCAGACCTCATGCAAAGTAATGTGGTCATGTGGAAAAGGGAGTCTGGGGAACCCAAAGGAGTGCAAGGGGAAGAAAAATCAGTCACTTTCACACATAAGGGAGCCCTGGGTAGAAATGTTTCCAACAGGCCAGGCTTCTGGCCAGCCAGGCTCTCTTGGGTGCAACACATGAGTCCAGCATGTTTGGGATGCAATGCTCTTGTGCATTTGGGAGTTCATTTAGCCCGGAGCCAAGAATCCTAAGTGGAGAGGTATACTAGTCCCGGCACTCTCACGTCTGGACAGAACGCAGGTCAGGATCAGATTGGCCGAGAGTTTCCCTGGGGAGTCGGTGTCCACTACTGGCAGCCCTAACTCATCCTGGGTCCCGGTGGTGACAGGCTCCCCCCACCCCCAGGCCCGGTCACCCAGGTATGTTCCAGGGAGAGGCCCTAGTTTCATTTAAAACTGCAGATGAAAATATAAATGGCAACTAAGCATTCAGAAAAATCTGCTCAACTCCAATACTAATCAAAAGGATGAAAACTGGTTTTGGGGTGTTGACCTTGTACCCTGCCACTTTGCTGTACTCATTTATTAGCTCTAGTAGCTTTGCTATAGATTTTTTGGGATTTTCGACATATAGTTGAACTGCAAACAGTGAGAGTTTTACTTCTTCCTTTCCAATGTGGATGCCTTTTATTTCTTTTTCTTGTCTAATTGCTCTGGCTAGAACATTTATCACAATGTTGAATAACAGTGGTGATAGTGGACATCCTTGTCTCGTTCCTGATCTTAGGGGTAAAGCTTCCAGTCTTTCCTCATTGAGGATGATGTTGGCTGTGGTTTTTCATATATTCCTTTTATCATGTTGAGGAAGTTTCCTTCTATTCTTATCCTTTGAAGAGTCTTCATCAAGAAAGGATGTTGAATTTTGTCAAATGCCTTTACTGCATCAATCGAGATGATCATGTGTTTTTCTGCTTTGACTTATTGATATGTTATATTGCATTAATTGAAACAGCCTTGCATACTTGGAATAAATCCCACTTGGTCATGGTGTAAAATTATTTTAATGTGCTACTGAATTAGATTTACAAGTATTTTGTTGAGGATTTTTGCATCTATATTCATTAGAAAGACTGGTCTGTAATTTTCTTTTCTTGTAGTATCTTTGTATGGTTTTGGTATGAGGGTGATGTTAGCTTCATAGAGTGAGTTAGGTAGACTTCCTCATTTCCAATTCAAAAAATTGGAAAGGATTGATACTAATTCTTTCTTGAATGCTTGGTAGAATTCACACGTGAAACCATCTGATCCTGGACTTTTCTTTTTTGGGAGCTTCTTGACAACTGATTCAGTCTCTTTATTTGTGATTGGTTTGTTGAGGTCATCTATTTCTTCTCCAGTCAGTGTGGGTTGTTCATGCCTTTCTAGGAAGTTGTCCATTTCATCTACATTGTCTAGTTTATTAGCATATAGCTGCTCATAGTATCCTCTCATTACCTCCTTTAATTCTGCAGCGTGAGTGGTTATGTCCCCTCTTCCATTTCTGATTTTATTTATTTGCGTAGTCTCTTTCTCTTTCTGTTTGGGTCTTTTTTTTTTTTTTTTTTTTTTTTGTCAGCTCAGCTAAGGTCCATCATTTTACTGATTTTCTTGAAGAACCAATTTCTGGTTTTGTTGCTTTTCTCTTTGTTTTCATAGTCTCAATTTCATTTATTTCTGCTGTAATCTTTGTTATTTCTTTCTTTTTGTTTGCTTTGGGGCTCATTTGCTGTTTTTTTTTTTCCTCTGGTTCTTCCAGGTGAATAGCTAATTCCTTGATTTTTGCTCTTTTTTTCTTTTTTATTATTGGTATTTAGAGCAATACATTTCCCTCTTAGCACTGCCTTTGCTGCATCCCAAAAGTTTTGATATGTTGTGTTTTCCTTTTCATTTGCCTAGAGATATTCACTGATTTTTCTTGTAATTTCTTCCTTGACCCACTGGTTGTTTACGAGTGTGTTGTTTAACCTCCATATATTTGTGAATTTTCTGGCCTTCTCTTATTGATATCCAACTTCATTCCATTATGATCTGAGAAATTGTTTTGTATGATTTCAGTCTTTTTACATTTATTGAGACTTGCTTTGTGACCCAGCATATGGTCTATTCTTGAGAATGGTCCATGAGCACTTGAGAAAAATGTGTATTCTGCTGTTGTGGAGTGTAATGTCCTGTAAATGTCTGCTAAGTCTGGTTCATTTATCACATTATTCAAAATCTGTTTCTTTATTGATCCTCTGTCTAGATGTACTATCCATTGATGAGAGTGGGGAATAGAAGTTTCCAACTATTAATGTAGAGGTGTCTACTTCTCCTTTCAGTATTGTCTGTGTTTGCCTCATGTACGTTGGAGCACTCTGGCTTGGTGCATAAATATTTACAATTATTATGTCTTCTTGTTGAATTGTTCCTTTTATTAATACAGAGTGTCCTTCTTTGTCTTATTTAATTGTTTGACATTTGAAATCTAATTTGTCAAATATTAGTATAGCTATTCCTGCTCTTTTCTGGTTGTTGTTTGCATGAAATATCTTTTCCCAACCTTTCACTTTCAATCTGTTTTTGTCCTTGGGTCTAAAGTGAGTCTTCTGTAGACAGCATATAGATGGGTCCTATTTTTTAATCCATACTGCCAGCCTGAGGGTGAGACACAGCAGGTTGACAGACATTCCCATGTCTTTTGATTGGGGAATTTAATCCATTAACATTTCATGCTATTACTGTAAAGGCAATACTTTCTTCTACTATTTTGTCTTTTGGATTTTATATATCTATCTTATTTTTTTCTCTTTTTACCTTTACTGATAGCCTTCATTTCTACACTCTTCTCCACACCTCTCTCCTGTCTTTTCCTAGCTACCTGTAGTGCTCCCTTTAATATTTCTTGTAGATCCAGTCTCTTAGTCACAATCCCCATCCCTAGTGACTGTCTGAAAATATTTTAAACATCCTCTCTCTCTTTTTTTTTTTTTGCATGGGCAGGCACCGGTAATCGAACCCAGGTCTCTGGCATGGCAGGTGAGAAGAACTCTGCCTGCTGAGCCACTGTGGCTATCCCTCTCATTTTTGAAAGACAGTTTTGCTGAGTATAGAATTCTTGATTGGCAGTTTTTCTCTTTCAGAATCTTAAATATATCATACCACTACCTTCTCACCTCCATGGTTTCTGCTGAGAAGTCTGCTCATAGTCTTATCAAAGTTCCCTTGTATGTGATGGATTGCTTTTCTCTTGCTACTTTCAAAATTCTCTCTCTGTCTTTGACATTTGACAATCTGATTAGTAACTGTCTTGGAGCAGGTCTACTTGGATCTCTTCTGTTTGGGGTATGCTGCACTTTCTGGATCTATAACTTTATGTCTTTCATAAGAGATAGGAAATTTTCAGCGTTTATTTCCTCCATTGGTCTTTCTGCCCTTTTCCTTCTCTTCTCCTTCTGGGACACCCATAACATGTATGTTTGTGCACTTCATGCTGTCATTTGATTCCCTGAGACCCTGCTGATATTTTTCCATTCTTCTCCCTATCTTTTCTTTTGTGTGTAGGATTTCAGATGTTCTATCCTTTAGTTCACTAATCCTTACTTCTGCCTCTTCTACTTCTGTTGTAGGTCTCCATTGTTTTTTTTTCCATCTCTTCTATTGTGCCTTTCATTCCCATAAGTTGTGCTATTTGTTTTTTCAAACTTTTGAGTTCTTCTTTATGTTTGCCCAATGTCTTCTTTATAACCTTCATCTGTTTTGACATTATCGTCCCTGAGCTCATTGATTTGATTTTTGATGTGATTTTGCATATCTGTTCAAACATCCTGAATTAGATGTTTTAACTCCAATATCTCATTTGAAATGTTGGTTTGTTCCTTTAACTGGGCCATATCTTCCCTTTTCCCCATTATGACTCATTATTTTTTCTGGTGCCTGGGCATTTGATTTCCTTAGTTTATTCTGGAGGCCATTTTCACTCTTTTACTCAGGGTTTTCTTGTTTGTTGGCTTTGTTCTCTATCTGTTCTTTGGCATTCAGTTCAACTTATTCTAGACTCTAGCATAGGTTCTGTTTAACTGATCAGAATTTTTCAGCTCTTGTTTTTCTGCTTCTTGCCCTGCCTATATGGAAACTTTTTGGGGGAGAGTCTTCTCAGAATGATCAACCCCAGTCAGATTTTCCCAGACAGGAAGGCCCACGTCTCAATGAAGAGAGTAGCCACTATCAAGTTTCCCTGAGGGCGAGACACAGTAGGTTGACAGACATTCCCATGAAGCCTCTAGATCCAGCCCAGCATGTGATACTTGTGTGCCTGCAGCTTCCCCCCAGTGTAAAATGATGTGGTGCCTTTAATTTCAGCAGCCTTTCCCTGACATTGGGGTGATTGAGACAGAGGCTGAGGTAGATCATGGGCTTGGGTTGCTTCTGTTTTCCAGCCCCTGGGGGCTGAACTCCCTGAAGGAGGGTCTCCACTAGAGCTGGGCCCCATCCCCCTTTTCTTGGGGAAGATACACCCTTTAGGGAATTGTCCCCATTCACCTATTTACTTTGTCTCTCAAACATGCCTTAATCCTGCCCTTGCCTGGAGCAGTACTGAAGCCTGAGGGTGCTTGCATTTCTATCTCATGAGCTGTAAAAAAGTAAAAAAAAAATTAAAGAGAGGGAGAAAAAGTCTTTTCAGAGCAGGACCCTAGCTCCCCAGATTTGCCAATTAAGATTTGGAGTTGGTATGTGGCTCTATGTGTTCCCAGGCTCTGTGTGCCCCCTATTCTGGGAGTCCAGTCCTTTTCCATTATTTTGTGCTGTCCAACTCAAAAAGTCTCTGATTTGTTTGTTTCCCCCCTGTCAGCCCCTCTCCCTCTCTGCCAAGGGGAAAATTCCTGGTTCCTTTAGTGGTTACTCCAGGTTTACCTGTGCTCTGGATCTAGTTTAGCTGTCCAAATTTGTTAATGCTGCAATTGGAGCTTGGTTGAGCTAACTTCCTTGCTACTAGAGGATAGAACTAGAGGCTAGAACATCTGAAATCCTACACACAAAAGAAAAGATAGGGGAAAAAATGGAAAAATATCAGCAGGGTCTCAGGGAATCGAATAACAGCATTTCCTTTCCCCTCGGGGAACCAGCCTGCCCTGCCCATGGGAGAGGGTCTTACAGTCTATGTGGGGTTTCAGCCATTCCACCCATTCCAGACTGGGGTAGGCTGTGTGTCCGGTCACTAATGTCCCCCCAGCAGTTGTTCTGTATGATTCCTGGCTATTTACTAGCTGCTCTGGAGGAGGAACTAAATTCCACACCTCACTATGCCACCGTCTTGCCCCACCTCAAAAGGATGCAAACTGAAATCGCTGCAAGAGTGAGCATTTTTCTGGGCCAGGAAATTAGAAGGTATATTTAAAATGAGATCCCCATTGCTGCTGCAGGCACGGTGAGAAAGGCGTTCTCCTGGAGCTGTGCGCTGGGGATGGGGAGAGTGTTCTGGGAATATTGGGAGCCTCTGATTTCTTCCCTTTTGATTCAGTCATCCCACACATGGTAGTGAATTGAAATGTAGTAAAACATTTATATGCAAGCCTGCCAAACATTGCATTATTTATAGTAGAAAAAAAAACAGAAGTAATTTCAATAACTGATTTAGTAAGTAGTTTAGTAAGTTCTTATGACAGTATAACATGCAACTGTTCAACATATTTATGAAGAGTTAATGATAAAGGAAATAATATTACATATATATATTTAATATAATATTATGTGAAAAAATCCAACACAAATTATATTTGTAATAGGTTCTTAATTCTGTTAAATTTTATGCACAGAAAAAAAGAAAGACACCAAAATGCTAATACTGGTTGTCTCTGAAAGGTGGCAGTAAGGGTAAATTTTCTCTTCTCTATTATTGTATAATCATAAAATTTTGATGTTTGATTTAAAAAAAAAAAAAAGAAGAAGGAAAGACGGAAAGAATCTTTATTCTACAATAAGTGGGAACTGGAGGCCTGTCTCCCTGCTGAAAACCCTTGGTGCCTGAAGAGTCTGGCGACTCTGTCTCTCCCTCCAGGTCTAACCCCCACCCCCACCCTCAGAGCCCTATATTCTACCTTGTAGGCTCTTAGCCGTGCTTCGATACTTTTATCTTGGGCCCAAGCTGGAACAAACCTGATGAGAGCTAGAGAGGGGGAACCTGGGGCAACCAGCACCCCAGGACTGAAGCCAGGACAGTACCAGGCCAAGGACAATCTGGGAGTGTCCTCAAGGAGCCAGAAGACTTAGCTTCTTGGACTCGTGTTCCCCAGCATGAGAAGTAGGTCAAGACGTGGAAAGTGGGAGGTGCTCTCCACTTGGCGTCCACTCTCCAGTCTAATGGGCAAATGCATGCATCTCTAATCCCCGAAACAAGCTTCTCTCCTTGCCACAGACGCTGACTTCCCAGGCTTGAGGATTTTGTGTTCCCGTTTTGCCCTTTTTCTTACAGAATTCGAATGTCAGGCATCAAAGGTCTGCAAGGGGTGGTGAGGAAGACGGTGAATGACGAGTTGCAGGCCAACATCTGGGACCCACAGCACATGGACAAGATCGTCCCGTCACTGCTTTTCAACCTGCAGCACGTAGAGGAGGCGGAGAGGTGAGCGGGCGGGGGTCTGGCGTCAGCTGCAAGGCCAGGGATCTTGACTTCTATGGCTTGTGCTGCAAGTGAGTCCAAAGCTGGCTCCCTAGGAGCCGTGGGCCTGGCCTTCTGCCTGCCTGCTGTACCTCTCAGCATCCGCATTAATGAAGAGAGGACAATAACAGTGCTGGACTCCCGGGGGGCAGGCGTGGCTGGTGAGAACACAAAGAACCAAGTGTCTCTTGGGAAGCAGCAAGCCAAGGCGGTTTCAAATGCCTTTCATGGCAGTGACTGAGGTCTTTCCCTCCCTGACCTTCCTTCCTCCCTCACTTCCTAATGGTATTTCAGGCCCTTAAAAGTTGATTGCTTCACCAGCTAGCAGCGGTACCCACTCAAAAAGATTTGGAGTCTGTGCTGCTGTTAGAGGGGGACGTCTAAGTTTGCCCTCTGGTGGCCAAACCTGGGATAGCACCTCCCTGAGGCGCTCGCTGTGGTTTCTGTGGTCTCGGGGGCGGGGGACCTGGCCCAGGTCTGGGGGCACCGCTGTAAATCAGGTACCCCTGAGCTGGACCTGAGCCAGCCACCGTGCGGTTCCTTCCTTCCTCCGTCCCCCTCTCCCTTCTATGTCCTCTTTGCAGCTTTCTTTTGGTTCCTCCCGCTTTTCCGTCTGCCTCCCTCTCTTTGCATCCCATTGCTTTTCCCTTCCTGAGCCTTAGGCGCTCGGAGACACTTTGGTCCGAGCCTGGCCACACCCACGGGACCAGGAAACCCTTCCTGCGGGGCGCGCAGGCCCCTCCTCACCATGTGCGGCCAAGGACCTTTGTCGCCCCCGCGCGATCTCCCCCCACCCCAGGCCGCCTTCCCTGTTGTGCCTTCTGCGGTGCTCCCCTGTCCCCCTTCATGGCCCTGTCCCCGGGGGCCACCCGGGGCGCACAGCCCAGCCCCCAGCTTCCACCCCGCCCTTCCGCAGCCGGTCTCCCTCGCCCCTCCAAGCCCCCGAGAAGGAGAAGGAGAACCCGGCGGAGCTGGCTGAGCGGTGCCTCCGGGAGCTGCTGGGCCGCGCTGCCTACGGCAACATCAAAAACGCCATCAAGCCTGTCCTCATGTGAGTGGCCCCCGCAGCCGCAGCCCGCCCTCTGCCGAGGCAGGGAGAAGGCAACAGAGCACCGCGGTGTGGGGACATGGAGAGGGCCCAGGCCTGGCTTATCCGCTCAGCTGCCTGAGTCGGTCCCCTCTGGGCTGGCCCCTCCAGGCTTCCCTGAATTAGGAAGCAAAAGCCATCTGGGGGGGAAATGGGGGGGCAAGCACAGGTGGGGGAGAGGAGTCGGTAGGAGAGCCTCCGGGGCTGAGGGAGAGGTCTGGCTTCACTCCTTCATTCCCTGTGCCCACAGCCAAAGAGCCCTGTCCTTGGTGTTCCCCCGACTCCGGGGTTGGACCCCGAGGTTGGACCCCGAGGTCCTTCTGTTCCCTTCTCCCACCGATCCCCAGCAGCATGTCCTCACCTACCTGGGAGCCCGCGAGGGGCTGCGCTCTGCTGAGCCTCCTGGGAGGTGTCATCTCCTACCAAGCTAGTCCCTAGTCTCTCCTCCCGGACACCCCTTTGAGTTTCACAGTGTCCCCTTTTCTCTCTCAAGCCACCTGGATAACCACTCTCTTTGGGAACCCAAGGTGTTTGCCATCCGCTGCTTTAAAATCATCATGTACTCTATTCAGGTAGGCTGGCTCCCTGCTGTGGTTTGCCTCCATCCGAGGGCACCTCTGGATGACACGTGCTCCACCCCGCTTCGTGCCCTAAGCCCCTTGTGGTCTAACCCAGTGAGAAGGACCAGTTTTGCTTTATTCCTGATACAATCTGCAGATCAGTACTTCTATGAAACACAATGCAAAAGAACGCACAAAAGAATGAAATGAAAAGCTCTTACAAATTACAGGCCCACCGTCCAGCAGCGTGGCTGCAGGGCAGTGTCACATTGCCTAGAAACACTTAGGTCTTAACTGGCAGGGGCCATGGGCCACATGTTGACCCTGGGCTAAATCCTACAGCCCTGACCAATAAGACCAGGTCTAGAGGGCTGGAAAAGGATGACAGCATTTTGAAACGGACTTTGGATCCCTTGGAAGTGAAAGGGCAGGAGTGAAGGGTGGAAACGCTGGGGACCCTGTTGCACCAAGGTGGGAGGGGCTCCAAGGAAGGGGCCCCGGGCCCCGGGCCCCAGCGGGCCGCCTCTGGCACCATGGCTTTTGTTCACCCCCAGAGGGGGCTCCTGGCCCGGAGGCACGCGGGTGGCTGTCTGGGGCCCAGCGCCGTCTCCCTCCCGCAGCCGCAGCACTCCCACCTGGTTATCCAGCAGCTCCTGAGCCACCTGGACGCGCACGGCCGCAGCGCGGCCACCGTGCGCGCGGGCCTCGTGGAGGTCCTGGCCGAAGCCGCGGGCATCGCTGCCACCGGCTCCGTGGGTAAGGGCGCCCGGGGGGGGAGGGCAGGAACCGCCCCGGGTGGGAAGGGGGCGGGGCGGGGGGTGAGGCAGGAGGGAGGCCCCAGGAGGGGAGGGCTGGGCAGGGGGGCGTCTGGTTGGCGGGGGCGGGCGCCCAGCCTCGGGTCGGGGTGTCCCTCCCGCTGCGCCCAGGGCCCACGGTGCTGGAGATGTTCAACACGCTGCTCAGGCAGCTGCGGCTCAGCATCGACTATGCCCTCACCGGGAGCTACGACGGCGCGCTCAGCCTGGGCGCCAAGATCATCAAGGAGCACGAGGAGCGCAGGTTCCAGGAGGCCGTCATCAAGACCATCGGTGGGCCCGCGGCGCGTCCGGGAGGGCTGGCACCCCGGGGGGCGGGGGAGCAGGCTGGGGCCGCCGCGCGCGGGGCAGGGGCTCCCCGCCTTCAGGGCCAACCCACCGCAGGCCTGTGGGGGTGCCGGGAGGTGCGCTCGGCACGGGGGCTCCTGGGTTGCGAGTGAAGGGCCCTCCGGAGGCACCCATCGCGGAACCGCCGCGGCATCACCGTGGGCGGGGTCGGCTCTTCGAGGGAAGAGGCCCCCACGCGCCCCTGCTGCTCGCTCGGCGCCCGGGCCCGGCCGACCCGCCCCAACCCCTGCCCGCAGGCTCCTTCGCCAGCACGCTGCCCACCTACCAGCGCTCCGAGGTGATCCTCTTCATCATGAGCAAGGTCCCGCTGCCGTCCCTGCATCACCCCGTGGAGGCCGGGAAGACCGGGTGAGGGGCCGCCCCCGCCCGCACCCCTCCACCCCCCGCTGCCTCGCCAGCCTAGACTGCGGGGGTTTGGGTTCTCTTGCCCACCCCCAGTCCCGCTCACTCTCCTGACCCTGCCCTGACTGTCCTATTCCCAAATCCCTCGGCAGTGTCGAGCGAGCGGGGCTTCCGGGTTCCAGAAGAGCTCCTCAGGTTGCCCCATTAATAACCACTCTTCCATCCTGGGGAGCCATTGCCTCCACCAGCCTCCCCGTCCTTCTGAGGGTTTGTGTCTCTAACCCTCAGGGAGAACAGGAATCGGCTGACCCAGATTATGCTGCTGAAATCCCTTCTCCAGGTGAGCCTCCCTGTCCCCATCCCTGTGCCACCTCTGCAGGAGGCAGCCCCTTTCCAGGGACCAGCAGAGGACAGCCACATGCGGCCTTGCAGGTTGCACACTGCACAAGTGGGCCAGCAAACTGGCAAATGGGGGACTCCACTCACCACCAGGCTGGGCTGGCCAGAGTGGGGATGCGGGCGGGGCACTTATGTCTACTTTTTACAAAGATTCCTTCAAGGCTATGTGTGGCCTTTGTCACTCAAACACTACCTCTGTCTTGAGATGAAAGACATGGTCTCCTGAGGTTCCTACCCTTTTCCCCTGCAGGTAGCCCCCCAGGGCCCTCCCCTATTGGTTTCCCCTGAGCACTGTGCCCACCTCGGCTTCCCAGCCACTGTCTTTTCCTTCATCAGTGTTTATACACCTTTTCTTTACCATCACTGCCGCTCTCTCTGGAGTCTAGATCTGCTGTTCTCCAATGCCAATCCCAAAATCAGCTTGCTCTGAACACAATCTGTGCTTGTTAAGAGCTCCCTGGGTAATCTGATTCACAGCTTGGCCTAAAAAACTCTGGACATCGCACAACTAGATTATTCTCCATCTCACCTCACCCACTCTAAACCCAACAAGAAATGCTGTTTCCCCTCTATTGCCCTTTGTTTCAGAGGGGGCCTCAGTTCCCGACAGTTATACATCTGATTCAAACCTCTCAGCCTGCAGTTGGAAGGTCTCCTGTCCCCTCTCCCTTCCTAGACCCCCGGCTCACCTCGGCCCCTGCCCCTCTGCTCCAGCTCTGCGCAGACCCCCCCCTCCACCAGCCCACATGCTCCACGTCACTCTGGGTTCATGAAGCCCTTTCACGCTGGCACTGCCCACATCGTGCTCCCCAAGCAGTCTGCATTGCCCTGCCATTCTTTTGCTGCGTTTACCCTCCTGAATTTGTCCCCAGCTTTTTACGAAAGTGAGTCTGGGGCACCCGCAGATGCGTACCCCTTCAGTGAACACCAATGTCATGATTGCTGCCCCCAGGCTGTGCTGGAGCCTGGGAGGGGGGATGGTGTCTGAATCAACAAAGGCACTGGTTTTATGGGGGAGGGTTGTTCTTGTGTCTTTAAAGCACTGTTTTGCAGCACAGACTTAACTTGATGGACATTTTGCTGCGTACAAAGGCTTTGACAGCCCCACGGGTGGTGTGTGTGTTTGTGCCAACAGGCTTTAATGCGAAGACCCCCTTTACTGCGGTGGTGCTAGGGATGTAGCCCAAGGCCTGTCTTTGGGTGGCCTCTGGTTCTTGCCATGCGTGTGTGGTTCTAAATCTTCAGCCCAGCTCTGAGTGCTTCCGCCATCTCTCTATTTCTCCATTACTACCCAGAGACCGTTAGCAAAGCGTTGTGCATGGTGTATGTCAGTTGTGCCTGGACTGGCTCGAACGTTAGATTCCTGGCTCCTGCTCCTCTCTAATGCTCATTCCTTCCTTGTGTTTGATATACTCGCCCTGCACTCTATTCCTGTCCACCGAGTGTCTACCGAGCTGAGCTGAGAGGTCATCTGGTGGGTTTTAGAGGCCTCCAGAGCCCGGGGTGGGAGGCAGGAGGAGCTGGACTGGGAGATGCCTAAAGCGCCAACTTTGGCTGGCTGGTCCTCCATCTCCTCCCTGCCCCAAGAGGGATGGCACCCCTGAACACGCCTGTCCTGGGCTCCTTGCAGGTATCCACAGGTTTCCAGTGCAGCAACATGATGTCAGCCCTGCCCAGCAACTTTCTTGACCGCCTTCTCTCCACCGCCCTCATGGAGGATGCAGAAATCCGTCTCTTTGTTCTAGAGATTCTCATCAGTTTCATTGATCGTCATGGCAACCGCCACAAGTTCTCTACCATCAGGTGAACTTGGGGCCCCCCTGCAGTGCTGTGATGGGGGAAAAGGCTCCCCGTAGGACCTGCGTCCTTGGCCAGTAACCTTGAACCCAGGTGGCTGGTTGATTCTGAAATTACATGAGACCCACCAGGGAGTTGATGACCAAGGCTGACTCCGGGGTTCCAGGTGGGCAAGGGAAGGAAGGGCCCAAAGGGGACTCTGACCTGGGGGAGGGGAGAGGCGGATTGGAGATTTGGGGGATGAAGAGCAGGGATAGAAGGGAGTTTCCAGGTGGGGACAAAGAAGGGGATGTGGGGCTCAGAGGGAACTGGGGAGAATAAGATAAGAAAGAATAATCAGGAACAAGATTTAAGAGATGGGGACGGGAACTTGAGAACTTGGGAGCAAATGGAGATTAGGCTAAGAAACAGGGCTGGAAGAGCAGGGCAGGAGGCTTCGGTACAAACCAACATTCAACCAGTAAAAGGCGCAGTGACAGCAGGTGAGACTCAGGCAGCCCTCGTGTCCCGCCCCCAGCACCCTCAGTGACATCTCTGTCCTGAAGCTGAAAGTGGACAAGTGCTCCCGACAGGACACAGTCTTCATGAAGAAGGTAAGGACCTGACCGTCCAGCCTCCAAGTCACTGCTGACCCCACCCCCAGAGCCAGCCTGCCCCCTCCGGGGATAAGCTCAGTTCCAGTGACCAGCCGCCCCCTCTCAGGGGCCAAGGCCAGAGTGAGGAGCCCCCGGTGGGCACCCTGGGCCATAGGCTTTCTTCTCACGCTGGCTTTGAGCCCAGCTTTTATCGCGGGTTCCCTCCGGGGCCTTCCGTGACCCCAGGCCAGCCTGTGTCATTCCACCCGAGGCGCCCACTCCCCGGGGCCAGAGAGGGGCATGCGCCGCCGTCCCCACTCAGACTGGTTGTCCCTGCCACCATGGCCTCTCTGTGTGTCCCCTCCCACCCCAGCACTCCCAGCAGCTCTACAGACACATCTACCTGAGCTTCAAGGAGGAAACGAACGTGCAGAAGCACTACGAGGCACTCTACGGGCTGCTGGCGCTGCTCAGCATCGAGCTGGCCAACGAGGAGGTGGTGGTAGACCTCATCCGCCTCGTGCTGGCCGTCCAGGTGGGGCTGCTGGCCAGAGCAGGGGGCGGGGACAGGGCAGGGGGTGGGCCCAGGGGCGGGGCAGGACCGGGAGGGGGCGGGGCGTGCCGCGGGACAGAGCCAGAGGCAGAGCCAGTCTGGGCTAAGCACTTTTCAGAGAGTATTGAGTAGGACTGCTTCAGGACTGCTTGGGAGGCCAGAAATAGGTGCACTTGAAGCCCCCGCACCATGGCCCTGTTTGGGAAGCCAGGAGGGATGCCCTGGGCCACCTGCAAACAAGAGGAGACACTGGGGAATGCAGCCATTCATCACGCAACAAACTTGTTTGTCTAAAGGGCCTCTGGTTTCCAAACCTAACTATGCTTCCGCGTTGCTTCGAGCGTTGGCTGAGCGTGCCTATTTCCACACTGGGGCTACTGAATGTTGTCTGAGCCTGGGTGCCTGGCACTGCTGCTGGGAGTTGGAGTGGGTCCTTCGCGCTCAGGCTCCTGAGGCTCAGCGGGCACCTTATTCCCCGGTGTGGAATCCAGGGCTGGAGGGTCTCGGCAACCCCACTTGACAGTGTCAGGTCCTGCAAGACGAACCCGGCCACTGCAGCCCCTTGGGGCTGGTCACCCTCAGCAGCTAGAATTGGGTGGTTCCCACGGCTTTCTCAACGTGTGGGCCCGGCTCAGCAAGCGAAGCCAAGCCCTCGAGGATCACCTGCAGGCTCTAGGGAAACAGACAGCATCCTAGGAGGCTGAACGAAAGGACTTTGGACAGCGAAGCCCACCGAGTCGGGAGCTGCAAAGGGGGAAGCCGAAGCCATCGTCTCGTGGGTGGTTGTAGGGACCCTTCAGTTCAGCCTTCGTGAGAATGAGACCTCTGTCTCCCAGGAAGTTGTGGGGCAAATGCTGAGAAAGGCTTAGTCTAGAGAAGTGCGCCGTCTCCATGGGAGGTTGGTGAGAGGTTGGGAGGCGGGCAGGGCACCTGCAGAGTCTGTGTTGAAGACTCGGGAAGTCCCTCTGTGTTGCCCCAGGATGTGGCCCAGGTCAATGAAGAGAACTTGCCCGTGTACAACCGCTGTGCGCTCTACGCTCTGGGCGCGGCGTACCTCAACCTCATCAGCCAGCTCACCACGGTGCCCGCCTTCTGCCAGCACATCCTCGAGGTTGGTGCGGGTGGCTCAGCGTCCCTTGTTGCCCTGGGGCCTTCGGAGGCTCCTGCCTTGGGGCTCCCCAGATCAGCTTTGCCCGATTTGCAGGAGCCCTGTGCACAGTCTTGGGCGTCGATGAGAATTTTAAATGAAGACCTAATAACAGTGAGAAGTTCTCCTTGAGGCAGCATTTCCTGATTGTTTTCTGGCTGGGACCCTCTTGTAGATGAAGCAGAGTGTGACATGAAATGACGAGGGTGGCGTGGGGAGAGCCTGGTCCCCTTCCTAGCCTGTTTCCTGCCCTTCCACCCCCTGCCTCTCCACCCTCCCCCTACTCACGGCGGCATACGTGCAGACGCCCACCGTCATGTGGGACTCAAGGTACTTAAAGAAAGTCTTGGCTGTGAAAATGTTCAAATATCACCAAAGCAGGGGGGTAAAACCATTGTCACTGGACAATCGTGGTGGATTTTCTGCCTGATGTGCTCAACGACCAATTCCTGAGACACGGCTTTCAAAGAGAGAGAAATTTATTGCTGGGCGCAAAGCAGGAAAGCAAATGACCTAGCGGCCTAAAATCCGTCTCCCTAAATGGCATTAATTCTGACAGTTTAATAGTATCAAATGCTGGGCAGGTTTTAGGATAACGAGTACAGTGGCCCCAAATGATGTGATTAGAGGTGATCTACTGAGCAAGCACAGATTGATTGCATGCTCAGTCACAGAATGTGTAAGAAAATGGTCATCTTACTATGATGATGGGACTGATTTTTAGTATTATAATGAGGAATTTCTAGTATTACAGGTTCATATCTGAGCTACTGCGCATGTCAGACAGGCCCATTTTGGTTAGATCCAGTCTCGCGCTAACTTTGGACTTGGGATGGGTTCGTTCTGGGCTGACCCGAGGCCCTTCATTAATAAATATTAGGGGCTGTCTTCAGTGATCACAAGACTCCAAAGTCAAAAAAACAGTTAAAATGGATACTAGTGAGGGTGAGTCATGAGGCTTTTGCAATCGCAGGGGCACACGATAAAGGCAGTACAGTCAAGATCAGAGATGAAGGCGGCTGGGTTACAGGGCACAGATTTCAGGTATTTCCCTCTCTCTACTCCAATGTACCAGAAAGCAAAAAGGAATATCTGTGTAACGATGCAGCAGTCATAATTATCCCTTAAATCCTACCTTCTCAGCTCCACCTTGAGCATCTGTATACTTATCTTATCGATTAAACCATTATCAGGATCTTCACACATTTGCTTCATCTATTCCCTTTTTCTTTTCCTTTGCTGAAATATTTCAAACCAAATCCCAGCCAGTATGCCATTTCACCCCTACATACTTCTAAAATAATTGCCATGCTATTCATCTTCCAAATTAAAATATCAATAATAATCTAATACCCATTTTATAATCAGATTTTCTTAGTTGTTGCAAAAAAGATCTTTTAAAACATACTGCAGTATTTATAGATGACATGACGTGACATCTAGGATTAGCTTTAAAATATGCACACAAAGCAAAATAAAGCAAGAATCCCCAGGTCTCCGCTGGCCTGAGCTGCCTGGCGAAGGGTGACAGCCTACAGCACCTGCCAGAGACCACCCCAGGGGGGCAGCCGAGGGCTGTGAGGGCGTCCGGGAAGGCCACGCCTCACACCCTCCTCACTTAAAATAGCCGTGCCTGCGCCTCCTCGCCTCCTGCTCAGGCTGGCACGCCAGCCACCCTCCCGCTTCTCACCAGCTTAGTGACTTTCACCTCTTGTCAAAAATATACAGAGGATACTGAGGAAATCTCAAGCTGTCACCTGTCCACCAGGTGCTTTGGCAGCGTCCCTGGGCTCTGCAGTGTACCATTTGGGAAATGGTACGATCTTCAGTCCCTTTTGATGCGTTTAAATCAAAAGCACAGGAATAGGGCCCGGGAGAAAGAAGCTGCGGTCTTAGGTGTCAGGGTCCCCGCGTTTGGAGGAAACCTGACGCGTGTGGGGGTGGTGGTGGCATCTTGAGCAGGGCACCTGGGACTTGCAGTCTGCTCCAAGGGTCTGTTGGCCCGACTTTCTCCGTCAAGAAGCCCAGCTGCAGCATCGTCTGCCAAGGAGTTGGGGGTGGGAGAGGGGGGTGCTTGCTGAGCCGCGGCGGGAGCCCTTTCTTGTCCTTGGTGTGTTCTGAGCTCCCTCTCCCGGCCGCACCGAGCCCTTACTGCTGGATTCCCCCCCCCCCCCCCCCCCCCCGCCCTGCAGGTCATAGAGACCAGGAAGAAGGAGGCCCCGTACATGCTCCCCGAGGACGTGTTTGTGGAGAGGCCCAGGTGAGTGCCCCAGGGCAGCTGGGTGAGAAGGTGGGAGCCTTGGAGGGCTTGCCCCGACTCGGGGACACTCAGGCCTCCGTGGAGCCAAGGGCAACAGTGGAGCTTGCCCGCGGCCCAGGGCCTGTCTGAGGCCCACCCCACCGCGGTCCCGCAGCCCACGGCTCAAGCATGTGGCACGGAGCCCCCCCTGGCACCCAGCATGGGGGGGTGGGATGGGGGGCAGCCTCGGGGGGCTTTGGCCAAGCTCCTGGGAAGTGCATCGTGGAGGAATTGTGCCTGCCAAGACCCTGCCACGCATCCCGGCTGTGTTCTCGGGCTGTGTTCTGCCACTTCAGCGTCAGAGGAGCTCAAGAAAGAACATTCTGAGAAACTCAAAAAGTCCAACAGTGGGGCGGCCGTGTAAATCATAGCCCAGCCATCTAATAAACACCCGGCGGCCCATTCATGATAATTCTCGGTAGAATATTTACCGTGAAAGAATGTTCACGCCATGGGTGGTGAATAAACAGATGACAGGAGAGGAACGGGGGTGTCTGTGGGTGTGCAAACGCGTGTGACTGAGGGCCATGTGCCGAGACATGCGCGTGCTCATCTCCAGAAGCTTGAGGCTGCGGGCGGGTCTCATTCCTTTTGCGTCTCCGTCATAGTGTATCATGAACGCGCTGCTTTAGTGGTTGGGAAATCACCTGCAGCTCTAGCTCATCTCTGCCCCGCTCGGTCTCCCAGGCTCTCTCCGAACCTCGACACTGTGGTCATCGAACTCCTTTTCTGCCAGAGCAAGATCAGTGAGGTCCTGGGGGGCAGCGGCTACAATTCAGACCGGCTCTGCATGCCCTACACCCCTCAGCTGACAGGTAGGGGGCCGGGCGGGGAACTCCCATGTGGCCCCGGCTTCTAGGCAGGTGGGCTCTGGGTGGGCCCTTCAGCCACCTTCCAGGGCCCCTTGGAGGCCACACGGGAGCTGATGGGCACAGTGGGAACTGATGGCGCATCCTCTTGTCTCCCCTCTTCTCCTCCTCACTGCAGAATGCCTGGAGGTAACAGGCTGGCGTGCGTGCCTGGCCCTTGGAGGGTGGGGGGCACTGTGGTGGCCCAAGGGGCACTCGCAGACTGTGGCATCAGAGACCCCATGTGAGGCCCCTGTGCAGCCCGCTGCCTGAGTGATCTGGAAAGAGTCCGTTAGTGTCTCTGAGTTTGTTTCCTTGACTTTAAAACTGGGATATTAGTAAGACCTGCCTCGGAAGGTGGATGCAAGAGGTCCGTGAAGTAATGAAGGTCATAGCACTTAGTAAGTGCGACATAAATGACAGCTTCAGCTGCTGCAGGCAGGTGATGCTCGCATATGTCGGGGAGTGCTTTCTGACCATAGGCAGCTCTTTTGGGTGCTTCTCAAAGATTTCAAAATCTCAGCCCTAAAAAGCAAAACTTACCAACTTAGCTGACAGAGAAGGTCCAGAGCATACTGGAAATTTCTGTAAACTGCAGGTGAGGCCTGAGTGTGTGGTGAGCCCTGAGAGCTGCGGGCCCAGCGAAGATAAAGGGTCTGGGGGGCAGGCCGGGAGGCTGTGGATCTGGCTCTCTGGGTGGGGAGCGCTATGTCTGGGACTCGCCTTTTCCAGATGAGGATCGTTTATCCAAGAGGAAGAGCATTGGAGAGACCATTTCCCTGCAGGTGGAGGTGGAATCGAGGAATAGTCCAGAGAAAGAGGAGGTGAGTCTCCTGTCCTCTCTCCACTGTCCTAGAAAAACCCAGGTTCCCCAGGGGTGGGTCCCTGCCCAGCCTCTGCAGCCGGAGACCTGATGCCTCAGGACCCCTCAACCACACAAAACATCAAGGGGCACATGGAAGGTCAATTTCTCATGTAAATCCTATTTGCTTACTGACTCTCATCATATATAGCATAGATATTTCCATCTGAAAAATTATTTAGGCTACACACAAACACACACACACAGATGGCATGAAAATCACTCTTGAAAGGTTTGCTGGTAGTTGTTCCCTAGCAGCTGATGTGCCCCGTGTTGGAAATGGGAAGGTTTCACAGGATGACAGTAGTGTGCGTGGCATTCTTTGCAGGTATATCGATAAAGGGCCCTTTTCTTTTATTGTTTAAGAGAAAGCTGCAGTGGTGCCTTAAAGAACTGTCTTCCATCCTCTCTTGAAAACTAGGCATAGCTCATTTCAGCTCAGATTGACATGTGAGATCTCCATTCATGACCGCACTTCTTCCACCGCAGAGGGACACAGCAGACGTGCCCATGGGGAAGGGAAATAGGGAATCAGCGTGGAGATACTAAATGTCCTTCCCCCCAAGAGAACGAAACTGGGGAGCAGAGGGAGGAGGGAGGAGCCCTGGGGCCGCAGGGTGCCTGATGCTGCTCTGCATGGGTGACAGCAGCTGCCCCAGTGACAGCGGCCGACAGAGGTGGGGTCCCAGCAGGAAGTGCAGGTGGGGCTGGGGCAGGGAGGGGGGGGTGCCCTGGCTCAGGGGGGTTGATGTTTCCTGAGCATCGCCCCCCACGCCAGCCTCTCCCCAGATGTGATGGGAGCAAGGGGGAACTCTGGGGCGGGAACAAGCCCCCCTCTAGCCACGCCCTCCGCCACCTTGGCAGTCTTCGTTTAGTGGGGCAGATTCCAGCCCAAGCCCTTGTGAGCTTGTGTGGCACCTTCCCAAGGGCGGGAGGAAGCTCCAAGGTCTTGCGGCTCTAAAGGGCTGGGACCCTCAAATGGGCCAGGGTCTCGGGGTCCACACATTGTCCCGCCATAGGGGACGCTCCTTCCCCAGCACCAAGCTGGGGAGGAAAGGAAGCACCGGGAGGAGGCGACTGCTTCCTGGTCTCCAGCATCGCCAGCATAGATTCCTTCCCCAGTTCCAGGGTGGCTTCGCCTGGGGGGCGCTTGGTGGCTGGAGCCGGACTGTGGGGGCCTCCCCCCCATGCCCTTCTGCCGTGCGACACGTCTTCCACTCTTGTCACAGGCCGCCCAGCTCGGGCTCCCGGAGGCCTTCCGTGCCCCTTGTGCAGCGCCCCAGCCCAGAGCCGGGCTCAGGGGCCTGGTGGCCGCCCCGGGGAGCCCCCCAGAGCGCAGCGCTATTCCCACCCCCAGCCCGCAGCGGCCCGCCGCCCTCTGCCACGCTTTTTGCCCCCGGGACCGAGCCACGAGCCTGGCTGGTGCCCAGCCCCCACCCCCAGCCCGTTTGTTGAGTTACTTCACCCCACGCCAGACCCCTGTCCAGAGCGTCCGCGTGTCGCCACAGGCTGCACGGAGCCTCCCCGCGGGGCCCCGCTCCTGCCCTGGTCGCCCTGAGACTGTGAAAATGAACCAGTCCTCTTCCGTCCGTTCCCTGCGCTCAGGGTGGGGCCGTGCGGGGCTGGGCCTGGCCGCGCGGAGCTCGGGTCCGGGGCCGCCTGCGGGGGCTTCCTCCGCTCCCCGCTCCGCGCTCAGCCCGGCGGAGGCGGCCGCCCGGGGGCCCGGGACAGCGGGTGACCCGGGCGCACAGCCTCGGCGGGGGCCTGGCGACCCCCCACCCTTCCTCAGTCACCTTGCGGATAGTTGTGCGGTGCGGGTTTCCTGCGCCATCCCCACACGCCACACAACCCGCCCAGTCTCCAGATGACTTAACGTCCTGAGTCGCAAAACATGTTCCTCAAGTCTTAACCCGCGCTTCCGAGATTAGTTGCCATAGGCGCCCCTTGCTGTGGACGTTTCGGTCACATTCTCCGAAGCTCTTTTTCCATGACCCGGTGTTCTCTCCCACGCGCTTGAAGGGACGAGTCCGGGGCGGGGGGGACCCCGGGAGATGCAGGTCCCCTGGCCGGCCTGAGCTGGCCCCCTGCCCGCGTCTGCCTCGCTGGCCCTGAGTCGGGGGGCCGCCGGGCCTGCTCGGCGCTCCTGCAGCCCCCGGGGACACCGCGGGGCTCCAGGAGGCGTTTCTCACCATCGGGACCTCCTCCTGAGAAATGGGGTGCTGCGGGGTGACAGGTGAGGCCGGAGCTGCCCCCCGCCTCTGAGCCTCTCTCCCTCTCCCTCAGCGCGTGCCTGCGGAGGAGATCACCTACGAGACACTGAAGAAGGCCATCGGTGAGTCTGGGCGCGTGTGGGGCCCTCCCGGGGCCGGGCGACGAGGGGCTGGCGGCATCCCGTGATCCCGTCACAGCCCCCGGGCAGCAGGCGCAGCCCCTTGCTGTGCCCACAGTGGCAGCAGCTCGCCCCGGCCTGTGTCAGCCCCCCTTCTCCACCTGCGACAGCTGCCCTTAAAAGCAGCCAGCTGGGGGTTACAGCAGACAGGGAGAAAGCTCTTTTGTATAAATATTTTGACTAGTTTTTGGTGGAGCCTGATGCAAAAGAAAACACTGACCCGGTGAAAACCATGGAGAACAAATCATATTAATGTCTATTTAATAACGGCGATACATTTTTCAGTGCAATACCCACTTACCATGATTGAGCAGTAATCGTATTCAGGAAGTGCTATTTCTGAATGTGCACAGTGCTCTGCCTTCTTAAACCCCGCATGATGAATATATCCCTCCTTTTCTCATGCTAACTCACTTTTCATATCAGGTCAGGTGTGGGGACCCCTGAGCTAAGCGGCCTCAGACCCCCCTGCCATGGGGCCCAGCTGGGCCTCTGTGGTCTGCCTGACTCTCCTGTTGTCCTTGTACCGTTTCCGTCATCCCTGGTCCAAGGACTAATCGTTCCAGAAACTTCCACTTCAGAGTGTTCCTGGCAGGGTAGCCTCCTGAGGCTTTGGAAGCTCAGCTGAGGGTTCATTTAGCTCGTTCTCAACCCCCAGGGCCAGAGGCAGAGTCAGGACCAGAGGCAGAGTCAGGGAAAGGTCTGGCCTCCCTGGGGCCAGGCAAGGGCACCCACTGACCTGCCGCACGGTACCACCCTGGGGGCCCACCTGGGGGCGGGGCACCCACTGACCCCTCCTCGGTCCTGCAGTGGACAGCGTGGCGGTCGAGGAGCAGGAGCGCGAGCGGCGGCGGCAGGTGGTGGAGAAGTTCCAGAAGGCTCCCTTCGAGGAGATCGCAGCGCACTGCGGGGCCCGGGTACGTGAGGGAGCCCAAGGGTGGGGCCTCGGTGCCACATGGAGACCGGCTGTGGGCCCAGGGCAAGGCTGAGTCTGTAGGGGATCTTGGGGCCTTGTCCTCTAGAGGTACAGCTCAGGTTCCAACCCGCTGAGCTCTGCTTCAGCTTCACCAGGGTCTTTCCCAAGCCTTGGCACTACGTTGCCCTTCCACCTCATAATTTTCAGACAAGGAAGACGACCTAAGCTCAGGCAGATTGTAATAATCCTCACCATGGCCAACAGCTGAGTAGCACCTAGCGTGAGCCAGAGCTTTCAATGTTTATTACTCATTTTGTTCTCATGACAAATGAATGAACTCTTTACGCTGTGAGGTTGGAGACATTATAATCCCAACTGTACCAGGTAATGGGGAAGAATCCACGGCAAAGGAAAGATGGCCAGCGTTTGCAACATGGCCAGCTAACAATGGGGGGGCCCTGGCGGGGGGCCCAGGCAGCTGGGCTCTGGGAAGAAGGTTTGAAAGAGAGGCAGCTGGACAAGTGTCAGCTCTTAAGGGAGGTAACGAAAGTTTCTTGAAATTGACCAAGTGTCAGGATGTGTTAGCCACAGTGTAAGTCTTAGAATAATGAGGCATAATTGTAAACATTCGAAATCTACAAATCACACATTTTATTTGACTTGGTCTTCAATAGAAATATGTGTAATTTTTCATTATATCCATATGCATATATGTATATATACATAATACAGACTTGCCTGGGATGGCGTCCATCATGCCATCTTGAGAGGTAGATGCTGCCCGTCCCATGAGCTGGGAGCTTTGGCCCCACTGCTGGGCACATGCACACTCGCACTCTGTGTTCACAGACTTAGTTGGCACCAAAAAGGACCAGAGAAACCATCTTCTCTAACATTCCCTCTCCCCCCATTTTTGCAGAGCTGCTCCTCGTGAGTTAAGGGGGCAGCTGGGACTAGCTCTGGCCCCTGATTCCATGCCCAGCAGCCCAGCAGGGGCTGCCTGCTGAAGGCCCCCCGAGGTGCCTGGTGCCGTGCCCTGAGTCCGGCCTTCCATGGGTAGTTCGGCCTCATCTGAATCCACACTCAGGGTCCAGCAGACAAGTGCCGGACACCAGCGCCTGCCGGCTCCTTCCCTGAAGCTGTCACTGCTTCCCCCCGCCCCCCCCCCCCGGCCCTGGGCACACTCTAGATGGGTGGGACAGCCGGCAGTGGCTCTGAGGAGCCCCCCAACTCCCACTCCTCTCTTTCTGTATCTAGGCATCACTGCTGCAGAGCAAACTCAATCAGATCTTTGAGATCACCATCCGGTGAGTGCAGGGCGGGGAGGGCCCTGCCTGGGTGGCCCAGCCATGGGTGCCTGCTCCGGGGCTGCTCCTTCTCACACCTGCTTCCGTCCCTCCCCCTCCCCCAGTTTCTGCCCCTAGAGCTGGGGTCAGGACCTGCCTCTCCCTAGACAAGGAAATAGAGGCTGGAGAGGGAAAGAGGCTCAGGAAACTTGGAAAAGAGCTTCACCTTCTAAAGCAGCTCTGTGCAGCAGAGCTTGGCCTCTAGCTATAGATTTTAGAGCAACTTGAAATCCGGGCACCCTGGAGTGACACAGTGTCTGGGCACAGGTTAAAGAGGACCCCGGGTCAGCTGCCCTGTTTAGTTGCACGGGGTGGGACCCCCACCCCCATCCCTTCTCCATGCCTTCCTCCTCCATGCATGCATTCCTGCGCCCCCAGGCCCCCGCCGAGCCCGTCAGGAACCATCACCGCCGCCTACGGTCAGCCTCAGACCCACTCCATCCCCGTCTACGAGATGAAGTTTCCGGACCTGTGTGTGTACTGAATTCCAGGAAGCCGAGCCCCTGAGAGGGCTGGGGTCTGGGGGGGCCACCCTCAGCCCTCCCCTGCGACATGACATCTAACGGGGATTCCCGACGAAAACGGCTCTCAGACGACAGCACCTTCCTGAGCTCGGCAGAGGTGGAGCCTCCGGGCCGGCTCTGCCCACCTACCCCCCCAGCCCCTCCTGCCCCCCTTGTCTTGCCCGAGGGACAACCAGCCACTGAGGCCAATGGGCCTTGCCTGCACCCTTTGTCTCCTCTTTGGTGTCAGCCAGGGGAGTCGTGGAGGGGTCTCCAGAGAGAAGCCAGGGGACCTTGGAAGCTCCCACCTGGCGTGCTGAGCGAAGGGCTTTCGCTGGGGGGCACGTGGGCCATTCCCCAGGGGAGGGCCCCGGATGAGAGGGGCTTC
The DNA here is from genome assembly GCF_023851605.1 of Tamandua tetradactyla. Taxonomy (NCBI): domain Eukaryota; kingdom Metazoa; phylum Chordata; class Mammalia; order Pilosa; family Myrmecophagidae; genus Tamandua; species Tamandua tetradactyla. The sequence goes on from NC_135329.1 coordinate 8,638,471, forward strand.
GGAACTAGTGGAGGCCAAGTTGGTGAAAGAAGCCACAGGGAGCCGAGGAAAGCGGCTCAGGCAACGAGTGACAGTGTCAGGAGCTGGGAGGTGCCTCTTTACACCCACCCAGGGGCTCGGGGGCCTCACGTCATGGGCGTTCCCTCCATTTTCTTGCTCACCTGCCCTTGTCTGTCTGTGTTCCTTTCTATTATTCAATAACCTTGAGCCCTTATAACGGGAGCTTGGGGGAGAGACGCCGTGGGGCGCAGCAGCGATGAAATGAAGGGCAGGCCAGCGACACGGACGGCGCTGGGTCTCCCCGGGCTGGGGGCTGGGCGGGGGCCAGAGCGGGACACCCCTGTCCCTGGGAGTATCTTCTCACCGCCTCTGTCCCGGGGAGCTCCTCTGGGCCCTCCCACGCTTCCCTCCCTCGGGATGTGTCCCTCAGCCGGGCTCTCTCTGGGGATCTCAGGGTGTTTCTAGAGCCTCGGGGTTGAGAGCAGACAGGCTGCAAAGGTGGAGCAACGCCGGGGGCGCCCCTGGCCTGCCCACTCACCCCCATGGACGGAGCACCGGGTCCTTCCTGGGCGGGGGCGGGGGTCGTGCAGGGTCCAGTGGGATGAGCGGCACTTTGGGGCTCAAGGATGTGAAATGGTGACCTTTTGGATTTGAGAAAAGAAGGATCCAGTACCTAATATTGGAATGATTTCTTCAGTCTCTGGACAATGTCCAGGACATCCGTGCGAACTGGCAAGGCCTGCAGCCCAGGGAGAAGCCGAGGGTGGCCCGCTGCATGCTCCCTGCTCCCTGCTCGCTGCATGCCTGTCCCTGCGCCCTGCACACCTGTCCCCACGCCCTGCATGCCTGTCCCCATGTCACCAGTGTACAGAGGCGACGTGAAGGGAGGCAGTGGTTTGCTGCTCTCTCACCTGCTTTCCCTGCTGGAGCCCGTCTTCAGGGGCTGTTTCCCTCCAGGAGCTTCTCCTGGGCCTCGCTGAGGCTGCCATCCCATGGCCATGCCCTGTGGTCCAAAAGAGCCCAGACATCCCCTGCCTCCCCCGAGCATCCCTGCCTTTTCAGAACTGCTGGGACTCACCAGGATGTGCTGGTCAGAAGCTTTGCCCCGGAGGATTTCCTTTTCACAGAGGTGGAGGGAGAGTGGGCTTCTCGGCCTAACCTTTGCAGGGTGCAACTTTAGGCCATGGGGCCTGGGGTCAGATGAGGGCTCTTTCTGCCACCTCTGCCCGGCCCCGCATGGCTGCACAAAGGGCCTGATGTTAGCACAGGTGGCCGAACCAGGGAGGACCTCGACATGCTCATTTTCCCATTATGTGTGCGATAATTCTCTTGGCTGGGGGATCTCTGGCCCTCCCTCTAGCAGTTTCTTTGCCCTTGGTCACGCCTCCGTGCTGTGAGCTCATTGCTTCTCCCAGGCCTGCTCAGCTACAGGGCCCAGGGGCCAGGCTTGTTGGCTGTGCACTGTGGCTCTCATGCTCGACTTGACCAGCATGAACTTGGATTTCTCTTTAATATATCTTTACCTAATAACCAAGATTAAAATCACTTTAAACGAACTGGAAAGCAACTTTGGGAACAAACTTTAAAGGAACTCTAAATCCCGAGCCACAAACAAGTCTTTCCTCGCTGGCTTGTCCCGTCCCCTAACTTCTCTCTGCCTGGCGTGGTCGAGAGGCCCTCTGTTTCTTTCCAGACGCTGCTCAGCTTTAGCACCGCCCCCACCCCACCCCGGCAGCCTCACCCTGAGCGGATTGCAGGTGCCCTGGCCCTGGGACTAGGAAGCTCCTTCCCAGGGGCCTAGCGGGGTCAGCAGCACCGGCCGCCTGCAGACCCTCAGCTCCGATGTCCCTGCCCCACATCCCCTACCTAGGAAGAGCACGGGGGGATTGCACAGGGTTCCAGCTCTGCTTGGACGCCACTGCGTTCCCTCTTCATGGGTCCTGAGGTCACCTCTGCCTAGCAAAGATGTGTTTCTTTGGGGGAACTGGTCGCATTGGCATGCCCTCTTCTCAGTTTCCATTTAAATTTCACACTAGAGTATTAGATGGCCTGCTGCTATGAAGTAGAACTTGAATTCTCTCCAAATTATGTCTCAGAATCAGAAAGGTTAAGGTGAGCGTGAACTGGAACAGAAAACTAAATGGAAAATGAAGGAGTCTCCTTCCCCCACCGCCAGCCCTGGGAGTGGGGTAAAGCAGGGCCTGGTGGGCTCTGGGTGCCCTCAGTCCGGCATTGCCACTGCCTCCCAAGCCCTTTGGCACCCGGCAGTGTCATCTCATGTGCCCGACCCCTGTTTGCTACCCTCTGTTGTCAAGAAGCCCATTCTGATGTGCTGCTCCCAAAAGCCACCAGGACCCGTGCTTTGTGGGCAGGGGTAGAGTTGGTTAGCACTTTGCAGGGTGGCTTTGAATTTGGGCAGTTCTGTTATCTGGGTGAGTCTTGCAGGTGCGTCAGAGGCAGATTCAGAAAGAGCATCTGTGATCCTGGAGGCTCCTTCTCTCTTCCTTACCGCAGGGACCCTTGTGTCCTGTGCCTCTTCCCGTCTTCCTCTCCTTGTCCTTGACCCCATTCACACATACAAACAGAAGGGGTGAGCAGTGGGAAGGGTGAGCCTGGGACCAGTAGAAGTGCTTAAAAAGCACTGGGGCCACGTGTGTACTGTGCTTTGCACTGGCAGTTCTGGGACCCGTGGGACAAACTTCAACCGGGCTAAGAAACAGAATGGCCTTGGGGTTCCTTTAAACAGCTCCAAGGCCAGACCCCTGGGCTCCCTTGGGGGACCCTGGGTCACGAGGCCTTTCAGGTGCCATTCCATAGTCCACAGGCCTTTCTACCTGGGGACAGAGAGGGCATGCTATTATTTTTTTCCTATACTTGAGACTCTTTTCTCAAATTCCTCTTCATGACCAGAAAATGGGAGCTGGCCAGCTAAGCAAGCGCTTGTGGGAAAGGACCAGGCCTTAGCTGTTAGGTTAAGTGTCCTGCTCAAAGGTTGGCAGGGGAGGTGGTCCCATGGGGCAGGCCACGCCTGCTTCCAGTGTTTCTAGGAGGCATCTCCAGGGTCATGGAAAAACAAGGCATCTTCCATTTGACGTTTAGGGCAGCTTGTTGCTTCTTCATCGCATTAACCCCAGAAATCTTCAGGTTAAGATGACCCTTGCCCCAAATCTGGCCCAGGTCCAAGATCACCAAAGAGTGGCCATGGTGGGACATGTCCTGGAGCCCAGCTAGCTGGGGCAGCAGTGGTGGTAGAGTCTCTGTGGTCTCCTGGGGGCCTGAAGGTTGTGTTCTGTGCTCTCCTCCAGCTGGGGCTGGGTGACAAGGTCGCCTCTCCTTCAGGAGACACCGAGGCCTCAACGCATCACTTTCCCTTCACGAGCTCTTCCTCCATGATGGTTGATTCTGGCATGTGGCGCTCAGAGTTGCAAAGCCACAAACACTGCAGCCCACACGTGCATACATTATAATGCGTCTGTGCCCACTTAGACCCTCAAGACCTGGCCGAGTGTGTGTGCCTGCCCGTGTGCGCGCATGTGTGTGTAATGTAGTTTGTAATTGAAGATATATGTATATCATAGCTGGCGTATTTATATGTGAGTGCAGAATTAGTGCCTGTGGCAGTTTTCTGTATTTTAAACTCATCAAATCAAATTGGTTTTATTTTAAGGAAGGAAAAAGGGAAATGGGGGGATGTAGGAAGAAGGACTCTTAGCAAAATCATCCTTTAGGATTATTAGTTGTGATTTCCCAGTGAGGCTTTATGATGCCCTTTTCAAATAAATGTTCCTGTTGTCACCACATGGTTGTCTATTTGATTTCTTTAACATAAATGAGTTTTTGAGCTGCAAACAGGATCTGAAAATTCCAACAGTTTACCACTGACATTTAGCCACCCCCACTGAACATTACTCTATCTGCCTCTGTAGGAAGGCGGTAGGGAAGGGTGCTGCCACACTGGAAATACGAGGGCCAGGACTCACAGGCGGGGGCTCTCTGCAGATAGGAAGGCCTGAGACCATTGCTTCATTCTAGTGACCAGAATCTGGCCTATTTAATTTACTGCACATTGGAGGAGAACCTAAAAATCTGGACAGCCTTCTAATGCCCCTCGTATCAGGACTTCCCAAGGTGAGTGTTCTTTAGTTTTGAATTCCCAGCTTTGGGAGCTGGGGAAAGTCCTGAGGCCCTGTTCACACTCCTGTAGGAATCCTACTTTTGGCCCACCTGCTGCTGGGCAGTCTTTTCCCCCTGTGGGAGGAGGATGGGGAAAGTGGCCATCAGAGAAGTGTTGGACTCCTCCCATGTCCCAAAATTTATTTGGAAAAAATCCAGACTGATGGCTACACACGGAAAGGAAATCACCAACGGACAGGAGAATTGGGGCTGTTTATGGCACTGTCTATCTAGCTGCTTCTGATCCTCTCCACCACCAGCTAGCCCAGCTGCTGCCCCCTCAAGGGCCTGGGCCATTGGTGGAGCCAGCCTCCCTCCAGGCAACGTGGCCTGTGCCACACAGGGCAAGGACTGGAAAACCCTTGAGGATGGGGCAAATGAAGTTACTGCTTTGTCAGCACAGATTATCACCACCAGCAGTAACAACAAAACCCTGACAAAGGTTCTCCCTCCATCTTTGGGCCTGGGAGCCAGTGAGCTCTCAGAGAACACATATTCTCCCCACCTGGCTCCTTCATCTGGAAGTCTGGTGACCAAGGCCCAGATACCACTTTGTGGCCTGAACTCCCAGCTTTCTAAAGTTCAATGCCCAGACTCCTGCACAAGATGATGCCCAGGATGACAGTTCTTTCTTCCTTCCTGCCTGGGTACTGTGATGGCAAAGAGGATCTGGACAGCTTGGAATGGAGGACAGGATTTGAAGAGCAAAAATCAGTTTTGAGCAGTGGAATTTGTATTCTCTATTTTCTGTCCCGAATTGTTTCGCTCATATTGTCATTGTACATATTGAGGGCAGGGTTTTATCTTCTGCTGAGATCTTGTAGCTCTGAATGAACTTGCTTATCAAATGACTGCTGCTTAGACCTCTGTGGTGCCTTCTGAGAAACGGAGCTCCTGGTCTGCAAAACACCCTCAGATCACAGAAATTAGAGGTGGATAGGGTTTGTATATAGAGCTAGTAAATGGTTGGCTTCTTTTTTAAGTGTTTAAAATAAATATGGACTTTGCATTTCAGAAGGAAAAGGACAATGATATAGAAAGAAAACCACTTTGAACCATCATCCAAACTACTTGGTTCCCTCATGGCCCATTTATTGGGAGAAGGTACGTTTTCTTAATTTTCTCACTATTTCAGGGCCTGTGTAATAGTCTACCAATTGGTCACATGGAAACCACCCTGTCCCTCCTCCACTATATGCAGTTCTTTATTTGATGCGTGCATATGTATGTTTATTTTATTCGCCCAGTCTACATTCAAAGTCGAGTCAGATGTGAAATGTGGAAGATTTTTATTTCCTAACTACAATAGCTTCAAGGGGCTAAAGCCCTGCCACCATCAGCTGGGTGGGTACCACGCCCAGGCAGAGGGCGGCAGGAGGGCAGGGGAGGTCAGGAGAGGAGGGCTTTGGGGTGGACTTCCCCCGGGAGAGAGGCCCCTTCGGCCCACTGTGCCCTCACTGGCCCTTCCTGTGGGCGTTCTTGATGATGGCGTTTTTGAACAGCGTCACCAGGGGCGTCTGGCTCTTCTCGGAGGACATGAAGCCGCCGTAGCGCTTGTCCTTGGGCGGGCTGCCCCAGCGGAAGTGCTCCATCTTATAGGGCCCCTCGTCCTTTTTCGCCGCCGCAGCCGCCGCCTCGGCTTCCGCCACGAGGCCAGACTCCAGGTCCGCCCGGGACGCCGCGCCCTCGGGGCCGCGCGCCGCCCCGCCCCGCTCCCGCTTGAACTCGAGGGGGAGGGCCTCGGCGGACTCGTCCTCGGCGCCGTTGGCGTACACCTTCACCGGCCGCCGCTTCTTGCCCACCGGCTTGCCCCAGCGGAAGTGCTCCATGGAGTAGGAGCGCTTGCCCTCGCGCAGGCCCGCCTCGGCGCCATCGCCGCCATCGCCGCCATCGCCGCGGGGCCCGGGGCCTGCGCCCGCCGCCGGCCCCTCCTCGCGCTTGCGCCCCGCGCCGCCGCTGCTCTCGTTCCGGCGGCCAAACCGGTCCCAGCGGAAGTGGCCCATGACGTACTTCCGGGGGTTCTCCGTCAGCGGCTGCTCGTCGCCATTGCGGGGGAATAGGGGCGTCTCGGCCGAGAGGCCGGGCTTGCAGGCCCGGAGGCACGCCTGGGGCGGGAGACGCGAGGGCGTGAGGGGGTCCCTCCGGCCGCTGCTCTCCCCGCGCCCTCCGGGCCCGGCCTCCAGGCCTCGGCCTCAGATGTACCCCCGTTCGAGCACGTGGGCCCGCCCGCCCTTCTCGGTGGCCTGGTCTGAGTCTCAGCCTGGACGTGCCTATTGGGGCCCTGTCTTCCATTACCTCTTTCTGTCTGGCAGCTCCCACACCCCATCCTCCTAGGTGCTTTACCTGTATCTCCCCATAGCTTCTGTGAGCAGGCTCAGCGTCTTCATGTTCAGTGCCTGCTCTATAGGAATAGCTCCGTAAGTGGTCGGAGGGTGATGGTTGCTAGCACTTAATGGATATTTAATCAATTAATAAATGTGGTTTACTTCAAGTCCTGGACCAGCATTGGCTGAAATTTGAGAGAGAATCTCCCTAAGTGGTAGGAGTTCAACTTCTAGTGTTTTCTGTACCACATCAACGTTGCCCCACTGACCTGCAAACCTACCTCATGTTCCACCCCAGTCCTGTCTGCAGCACCATCAAATTTTTCCAGCACCCACCTGGCACTTTCTCCAATTGTTTCAAGTCTTCTGAGCTATCCCTCTGCACCTTCCCCAGTTAAGGAGCTTCCCTGTCACCCCCTTTTGACTGGAGGAGAGGATAGGAAGCCAGGGTTACTTCCACTGCAGAGGTCAAGGAGGCTGTGTCTCTGTTATCCGTTCCTGAAGGACTTAACTATGGTAATTATTTGCTTAGGAAGGTGACTCTGAGGACGCAACCTTGAGTTTTCCGTTTCTCCTGTACCGCAGAGGGGGAAACAGAAGGAATTGGGAGTTTCCTATGCCTTGAATTTAGTATTAACAGTGGGGAAAAATTAAGACCATCTAGTTTAAGCCCGGTCTGCCCCGTGGGACAGATGATGAAACTGGAGGCTCAGAGAGGTGAAAGAACCTGGTCTAGGTCCCAGAGCTCATTGGTGTTGAAACTGGGACTATCATCCAAGGGCCTTGGCTGTGTCAGGGCCGCTCTCCTGGTGTGCTCTCAGCAGGAGAGGCTGTGCAGTGGTTTCTTGGGTGTCTCTGAAGTGTAACTCACCCCAGGGCTCTTCTTCCTTCCTATTTTATATTCCACATGAAATCTGGACTGTGTCTTTGAGGAAGACACTTCCCTTCACCTTAACTCAGCTTTTCCATTGATGACTCACACAGAATATAGTGCTGTTCATCCCATCCTCACGTGGCAGGTGCTGGTAGCAGGATGGAATCTTAGTCACTGATGCCAGCAGTGTGTCTTTAGTCCTTGGACTTTGTAATATTCCTCATTTATGCTACCCCCAACATGCACACACATGCACGTGCATACCCTGTGGGAACCTAAAGGGAGCTCCAGCTTTTACATGCTCCTGGAAAAGCTGTAGAGGAACCTGGCCAAAGACCAGTCCTGGAGAAGGAGCATGAGACTTTTATCACCAGTTAGAGGAAGATGGCACCTTGGTTTGTCCTTCCCCTGCTAGAGATGAGTTGTGGAACTGTCTAATTAGCTTTGTAACTGACAGTTCAGATAAAAGGGAAAAGTATATAGAGTGGAGGGGGCAAGTGACATGAGATTTACAAAGGAATAATTTGAGGGCTAAAAGATTGAAATTGAAATATATAGGATCAATTGAGGAAACAATTATGGTTATTATTATTTTGATGGCATTCTAGGGAAGCATTATTTCTAAATAGCTTAAATGGTGTAGAGTCTCCCTACAAGAAGACAGAACAGGGAGTGAGGACATCAAGCAGAAATTATGGAACAAGCCCATCTTCCTGAAGCTACTTCCTTCATTGGCCGGATTCTGACTTCACCCCTAAGTCTGTTCCCGCTGTGGGTTGAGCCACTCCTATCACTGGGCATGGGCTGTACTTCCCCCTACCCCTTTCTTCTGAGCCATCCCCGCCTCAGCCCCAGGGCCATGTAATGCCCAAATCACGGTGGCGGCCATGGCCCACATACCAGCAGGTGGCTTTCCGTGGTGAGATCCTGACACTGGCTGCTCTCCAGGCACCAGCCGCGCACTTCCATGGAGGCCTGAAGCAGCAAGACCAGCAGCAGGGCCCCAGAGCCGCTGCAGCACAATCTCGGCATCTTCCAGGCAGACTGAGGCTCTGCAGAGACAAACAGAATTGGTTGGACCCCTACAAGGAGCAGAACAATGCTGGCCACTCACCAGGAAGGACTGCAAGCCAACATTAACAATGCACTTTCCATGGAGGTCAAGGCATTTTGAGGACAAGAGCAGTGCTGAGGGGACAGGAGGTGTCAGGGTGATGTTGGGAGGAAAGAAGTGGGACTGCAATTCTTCCCTTTATCTGCTGTCGAAATCAGACCCCTAAGAAGGCTATATCAGAGATCATGTGGTCCAGCCCCTCACTTGAGTGATGGGGAAATTGAGGCCCAGAGAGGGACAGTTATCTGTATCCTTCATGACAAGGTAAGGCTAAGTTCTCCAGTTCCCAGTAGAGTTTTCCCATCTCACTAATTACATGAAGTTACAGTTCCAACACCTGAAATCTAAAGGGTTAGGAGCAACTTGGAGAGGACAAAGAACTCTGAAATTCCTGCTCAAGATGGCTCTGCCCCTCCTCCTCCAGCAGGAACCCACCCTTTCCTCTGAAACTCTGTTTCCTATGAATATTAGGTTTGCATAAAGGCAAATAAAGCCTCTGGTCAACTGGGTCAAAACCCTAGCAAACCCAATTTGGTGTCTTGTGCACAAATCCCTCAGATGGTTACTGTTTCCCAGACCTCAGTAACTCTGGAGAAATGTGTTTTTTTAATGCAGACTCCCGTTCTGTTAAAACTGGCTTATCTACTGCACACATTACTTGTCAGATCGCTTGTTGTCTGGGTTTCTCAATGTGGTCCGAAACAACTTGACTTGAAGAGGATGTAGGTATGGAGGGGAAAGACAGAGCAGAAGAAAACCACCTTCCACTGTGAACAACTACCAAAGACACTTCCAGAGAATCCAGGAAGTACCTTAGGGTGATGCTCAGATGGAGACTGGGATGCAGTAAAGAGGGGAGCAACGAAGGTGTCCCTTGCCACCCTGTGCCAAAGCCTTTGCCCAGTGCCTCTGTGCCATACACTGTCCATCCCCTCCCCGGGTTGCCCGGAAGCAACCCTGCATTCTGTAATCCCTCACACCAACCCTACGTCATCTTGGTTTTCAGCCTATCTCCTCAGCCAGATGTTAGGCAGCAGCCTAATTAGATAAGAACAGTAATTCACATTAAGGTATGGATGATTTCTTGTCACTCCTCATGAACATTTGCATTTTAAAGTAAGTTTGCCTAAAAGAGAGCTCTCGTTTTGGAGATGTGTGCCAAATCTTTTTTTTTTTAAGCATTTAACAATTTTTTTTTTTCAGTAGAGGCTTTGGAAGTGGAAGTCCTCCCTGGCGCTCGGTGTCCACTACAGGAAGACACTCTCTTCTCTCGGTCCCACCCCCGCCCCTCCACTAAGATCAGGGCAGCTCAGGGCTCCCGATGCCCGTGCAGCTACGCACTGGCTCAGCGTCTCCAGAGCAGCCATTAGGTGGCGCCGGCGGCCTGGGAGCCCCGCAGCGCCTCTGCTGAAGGGGCACCTGGGGCGTGGACTGGTCAACGGAGGCGCCCCGTGGTGAGCAGGGCCGGGCCGCTGAGGCTCCCGCCCGAGCTGGGTGGACAAGGGCGCTCAGCGCTCTGAACCCACATTCCACGTGCCAGATGTTCCCGGAGAAGCAGAAGAATGGTGGTTACGGTGGGCAAGGGTGATATAACATCTTTTTAGAGAAATAGTGAAATCACACAGGTCGGACAGTCCCATCAACCGTACTTCAGTTCACCTCAAAGTTGACCATTGCAATTATTTCCATTTTCTAAAGCCCTACCTCGGGATGTCAGGCCTTCCTGAAAAGCCCCAAAGACTGTTTTCTCTCCTTGTGCCCCACTGGTGGCGTGTTACAACATGGCAGCGTTCTCACTCCCGCCCTGTCAGAGCGTCATTCTGCCACTAAAAAGCTGGATTTTTCTCTGAAAGCATTTTTCTACAAATAAACAACTACAACCATGTTTGCGTCATTCTTAAATGATGAAGTAATGAAGCGATGAAATAATGAGACGTCATCAAGTCCAATAATTGAAAGCCTTGAAAAATTAAATAGAAACTTACGATTTGTAAATCTTTACACTAATTTTATATTGAACTACACTTACTAGAACTTCACATGTGTGAGTGAACTCTATGAGCTCAATAAAATATTTTCCATCTGTTGCTCTAAAATGGCACACCAGCCATGCCTGTCTGCAGAGATTGGGGCTGCAGAGTTTTGTCCTTGCACCATGGCTCACACTCATAAGTCCTATAACAAAAATGTCACAGGAATATTGTCATTCAATTATCTATAAGTTGTGCATAACTTAACAAATGACAAAACAACTTCACAATTTTACCTTCCTTGGCTCTTCCCAGCAAAGGCTCTGAGGACCCTCCCTCCTTCCCTGGAAACAGCCCCCTTGCCTGAGCCTGGGTCCTCTCAAACGACTGCCCACCTCCCATCCCAGGCTCTCCAGACGAGGTGACCCAACTCCTGTCCCGTTGAGGGCACCTGAAAGCAGACAGGGCGTTTCAGCACCTTGGACAGACCCGGCCGCGGCCACCTGTCATCCAGCCCAGCAGGGTCTTGGAGAGAAGAACTCTACTTGTCCTATTGTGTAAGTGACACAGGAATCGCGAAATTATCACAGGGCAGCCACGTCGGGTGTCTGAGGTGGGCAGGGAAGCGAGGACCCAGTGGTCTGAATCCCAAAGAAGTTTGGAACGCAGGGAGTTCCTTGTGACTTTTAGTCTTTTCTCCAGTCTCCAATCCCAACATTAATTTGCCCTGGAGTATATGGTACTTTACTTTTTTTTTTTTGTATGCTGTACGGCGGGGCCACATTTCATTCTTTTTGCCATGTGAGTATCCCATAATTGCAGCACCATTTGTTGAATTTTTTTGTTTGTTCGTTTGTTTTGTTGGTTTCTTTGTTTGAGAAGAATCGAACCCGGGTCTCCCACATGGCAGGTGAGAAATCTAACATTGAACTCCCCTCGCACTCCCTGTACTTTACTTTTAAGACGTGTCACCTACCAAGAAAATCGAGAGGAAGAGAATCCAAAAGACTGGATTCTTCCAAGACGTCCCCAGCACGTGGGAGACGCCTCAGGGGTCCTAGCAGCCCCGCTGCCCCTGTTTCTGCACCCGAGCTCCAGGACCCGTCCCCCGACTGCGCCGGTCCCCGGGATGGGGTGGGGAGGGGACGAGGCCGCCGGCTCCTTGGAAGCCCCGCGTGCAGCCTCGCCCGGCCGTCGGGAAGCCCCTGCTGTTGCGCTCCGAGCAGCCGCTCACTTCGCGGCCGGGACAGAAAGTTTCCGAGGAATCCAAGACGGCGGAGAGCCCGAGGCGCCTCAGCCCGGGGAGCGGTGGGCGCGGCACCCCGAGAGCGCAGGGGCGGGGGCCCCGGGTGGGCGCTGGGCGCGGCCGGCTGCGCGCTTACCGGTCTGGGGCGGCTGCAGTGGGAGCGACGCCCGCCGCGCTGCGGGGAGGGTGCTGGGCGGCCTTTCTCCGGCACTCGTCCTTCTCCTGCTCCTTTGCCGCCGCCTGGTCTCGGCGCTGTCCTCGGTCCTTATATACCAGGTGGGCGCCGGACGTGACCACTCCGCGGTCTGCGGGAAGGGGGCCGGGGGGCGGGGGTGCTCCCAGGTAGGGGCTGGGCGGAAGGGCGGACGTGCTGGAGAGGGGCCGCCTCTGCCCTCGGAGGCGGAATTAGCACCGTCCTGCGAGGGCTGCACTTGTCCGCCGCCAGGATGGCACTTAATTAGGGCCGGGGTAGGGTGGCCGGTCCGGAGGGGCCCACGACTTAGCACAGCGGTGGGGGGCGGGCCCGGGCGCCCGCGGAGGCCCCCTCGTGCTGGCGTCTGACTCTTTCGCATTTACAGGTAACTGTCACAGTGAAGGGAGTGCGTTTCCCCAACGTCTGGAAACCGTGATGCGCACTGAATCCGGGAATCACAGTCACTGTGTTGCTTGATGGGGGGTAGGGGGACGCAAAGAAAGTCAGGGAGTCACCAGCAGCCCAGGACAGATCCTTCTTGGGGGTATGAGGCTGCCTTGCACAGCCCCAACCTCAACCCCACCCACACACTAGGTCTGCTCCCCTTCTGCGTCCCAAACCTCAAGGAAAAGGTCCCTTATCCTTAACACGTTAATATGGGGGCCTGGGGGTGGTCTGCGAAAAGTAGTTGTGTCTCTGATCCACCCCCATGGTGACAACCCTGGAAGAGCAGACTAGGGACCCTCAGACCATCTTCAACGTCTGGCCTGGCCTTTGGGTTCCAGTTTGGACTCTAGTCTCCACTGCCAGGTTGGGGAGCAGAGGGCACCCCCAAGCCAGGAGAGGGAGAGGCTCTACTTAGCCTGAAGTAAAGGAACAAAACCCAGTTGTGAGGAGTCATGTGGGGGCAGAGCGGAGTTAGAACTAAACAACTTCAAATCAAGATGTTTGTCGAATCCTCCACCTATAGGAACCTTCCTACCCCCCAGGTGCTATTTTGGCCTCCAGGACTCTCTTGAGAATTCTGCTTTTCTGGTTGGTGATGTTGGGTTGATATTCAGTAATCCTTTCCTTTTGGGCCTTGAGTGAGATCCCAACTCCTTAATATAAATAAGATGCTTTCTCACCTGGCCTTGACCTCTTTCCAGCCTCATCTCCTACCTCTCCAGCTTCCACTCCCAGCACATCCACAACGATTACACTTCAGTGAAAGCTGCTTTCTCAACCTCCCACTTCTTTGTCCATGCTATCCCCGTTCAGCCACCCAGAGAAATTGGATTCTTGCATTAAAGTTTAACTCAGCCATCACATGTTCTCTGAAGCCCTCCTTGGCCGCTTATCCTATGAAGAGCATGAGTCTGGCCTTCTTTCTTTCCCAGAAAACCCCGCCCATCCCTCTGCACATGGAGCTTGCATTGCTGGAGCTGAGTCCATCTTCCCTCTTCCACTCACCCCTTCTCCTACCACCTCCATGCTGCGAGCCCTTTCAACCAAGGTGGGTTTTGTCTTATGTGTCTTTTGTATTTTTTTATAACTTGAAGAGACAGTCTACAGCAGCCAAAAAGTAGGAACAGGAAATTCAGACTGATCCAGCCCCAGACTCCTCCTCTGTCAGCTGGGTTTCTAAGTAATTAATGCATCAGAAACCTGCTTTGGCGAATGTGAACGGAAAGGTCATTGAACTGGGCAGGCTGGGAAACCAGGAAGCAAAAATGGGCAGGGACAAAGAGTGGCTGGAATCAGGGTCAAAATCAGGTCATTGACTGGATGCAATGAGAAAGAAAATCAGGTCACTGCTAGGAATAAGAAGCTGCAAGTGGCACTGTCAACACCACAAGCATTGAATATACATGTCACTTCTATCCTCAGGATGGGGCACTATCCTCCCCACATCAGCTGCTGCAACCAGAAAGGATTCACCACTGCTCTTGCTTCCGTGTATCACTAGCTCCTCTTTGAAAGCCTGAAGCAGGTGCCTTTGATGGTCTGAGATGATAAAAAGATTTTCCCTTTATTCTATTAATATGGTGAATTATAATATCTTTCAGTGTTAAATCTACCTTGCATTCTTGGCTTAAACCCAACCTGAATATAATGTATTATTCTTATATAGCCCTGGATTCCATTTGTTAGTATTTTATGTAAGATTTTTGCATCTGAATTCATGTGAGAGAGTGGCCTATAATTTTTCTTTCTTGTAGAATTCATGTCTGATTTTGGCATCAAATTATGCTGGCTGAAGCATAAAACAAGTTGGAAAGTGCCCCCACCTCCATTGCTTTTTTAATCTTGATAAAAGAAATTGTTTAATATGGTGTTATCTCTTCCTTAAATATTTGTAATGATTCACTAGTAACACCGTCATCTGAGTCTATTAAGTTTTTTGTTTGTTGAAAGGTTTTAGTTGCTTAATAGATACAACACTTTTCCCATTTTCTACTTCTTCTTGTGTCAGCTTTAATAAGATGTGCATTTCTAGGAATTTGTCCATTTTATCTAAATTTTTTTAATTTGGGGGGTTTATAATATCTTCCTAGCAGCTATGGGGTCTGTAGTTTTGTTTCTCCTTTCCTTTCTGATATTGGTAATTTGTGTCTTCTAATCTTTTTTCTTGCTTTGTTTCTCCTGGAGTTTATCAATTTCATTAGCCTTTTCAGAGAATCAATTTTTGTTTTGTTGATTTTCTCTGTTGGATGTACACTTGTTTCTATTTCTGAGATTTCTACTCTTACCATTATTTCTTGCCTTCTACTCTCTGTGGGTTTAACTAGTTGTGTTTTTTCTATCTTCTTGAATTGGGTATTAAATAAATGCTTTTACTTAGATAATTAATATTCAACTTCTATTCTTTTTTATATATGTATATATAAATTTCTTCCTAAGTATGGCTTTATTGCATCCACAATAAATTATGCCCCAACAGTCACTCCCAAAGAACCTCTTTTGTTGCTCAGATGTAGCTCCTCTCTCTAAGCCAACTCTGCAAATAAACTGACTACCCTATGTGGGACATGACTTTTTTTTTAAATGCAATTTTTTTAATTTAATTTTTTTCCTTCTTTTTTCAGATGTAATTTTGTTGAGATATATTGAGATACCATATAATCATCCAAAGTATACAATTTATGGCTCACAGCATCATCACATAGTGGTGCATTCATCACCACAATCAATTTTAAAACATTTTCATTACTCCAAAAATAAAAATAAAAATGAGCACCCAAAACATTCCATATCCCTTATCCCCCCAATTATTTATATTTTTGTCTTTATTTTCTTACTCATCTGCCCTGGATAAGTAAGCTGGATAAAGGGGGTGTCAATGACAAGGTTTTCAAAATCACACAGTCACACCGCTATGCAGTTATATAATCATCTTCAAGAATCAAGGCTACTGGACTATAGTTCAACAGTTTCAGGTATTTCCTTCCAAGCTATTTTAATACACTAGAAACTAAAAAGGGATATCTATATAATCCATAAGAATAACTTCCAGAATAACTTCTCGACTCTATTTGAAATCTCTTAGTCACAGAAACTTTTTTTTTCATTTCTCTTCCCCCTGTTGGTCAAGAAGGCTTTCTCAATCCCACGATGCCAGGGCCAGGCTCACCCCTGGGAGTCATATCCCACATTGCCAGGGAGATTTATACCCCTTGGGGTCATGTCCCACATAGGGGGAAGGATAATGAGTTTATTTGCAGAGTTGTCTTAGAGAGAGGCAACAATATCTGAGTAACAATAGAGGTTATTTGGGGATGACTGTTAGGCATAATTATAAGTAAGCTTACCTTCTTCTTTGCAGGAATAAGTTTCATTAGGTCAAGTCCCAAGATCAAAGGTTTGGCCTATTAAATTGGAAGTCCCTATTGCTTGTGAGAGCATCAGAATTCCCCATGTGATGAAGCTTAGTATTTCCATGTTTTTCCCCAGTCTCTCAAGGGGACTTTGCAAATACTATTTTATTTTCTGGAATCCCACACGTTTTGATAATGTCATATTTTCATTATCATTTCATTCAAAATATCTTCTCATTGTCATTGAAATGTCTTCTTTTACTTGTGCACAACTGAGAAATGTGCTCTTTAGCTTCCAAACATTTGAGACTTTATAGTTATGTTTTTAAACTGATATTTAGCTTAATTCCCCTGTGGTCAGAAAACATTCTCTGTTTGCTTTCAGTCTTTTGAAATTTTTTGAGGTTTGCTTAATGGATGAGCATATGGTCCATGTTGGTTAATGTTTCATATGCACTTCAAAGGAATATATATTCTGGAGTTGTTGAAATATTCTATATCCATATCCTTTCTAATTAATTGTCATCTTATTCAATGAATTACTGAGAGAAGTGTGTTTGCAAAGCGCCCCATTATTTCTGTGGCTTTATCTATTTCTCCCTGTCCATTTTTAAATTTCTGTTATTAAGTGCATGTAATTTGGAACTATTATTTAGAATTAACCTTTCATATATCATTATGAAATATCCTTCCATATTGTTGGTAATTATTCTTGACATAAAGTCTATTTAAGTATAGCTATAGCAAATTCTTTCTTTCTTTTTCTTTGTGTATATGTATGTGTATGTGTGTAGCATACTTTTTTCCTCCCTTTTATTTTCATCCTTTCTGTGTCCTCATATGTTTCTTAAGTTTCTTATAAGTAGAGTATGATTTGTTTTGTTTTATCCATGATTCGTTTTGTCATTTAAGTGGGATGTGGACTAAAGCTGTAACATTTAATGTAATTCCTTACATATTTGGGCTTAAATATGGCACCGTATTATTAACTTTCTGTGTATCCCCCCTAGTAAGTTTTCTTTTCCTCTCCTTTGTTAACTTCTTTTGGAATGATCAAGTATTTTTTTATTACTTCATTATAATCCTCTACTAGTTTATAAGTTATAAATTATTTTACTATTCCTTTCATGGTTACTTCAGAGATTACAACATGCAGTCTTCATTTTGTAAAGTATAATATAAATATAAATGCCTTGGAACATTTATCAAAACCATTTATCTGTTTCTGCCTTTTGTATTAATTTTTCACGTATTTTAATTCTGCCTAAATTTTAGCCCCATCAGATATCATTATTGTTGTTTCATTCAAAATATTCATTTAGATTTACTTACATGCTTACCATGAAGCTAATGTGTCTGAGAATTCCAATATACGATCCATATGTGGGTTTGTTTCTAGTTTCTGCTTTTCTTCTATATGTCCTATCTCTTGGTATTCCTGATAATTTTATAACTATAAATCTGCAGCACTGTGTTCAGAAAAGAGAGAGGCAGCCTTTGGTTGAGAGCTTTTTCCAAAAAAAAAAGGGATTTTCTTTAGCCTCTGGCCAATTGGTAAAGAAGGAGCAGATCACCCTAATCCAATTAGAGACTGAGCTCATCCAAACTTGATGGCCTTCCTACTAGGGTAGAATCCTGGAGTGTCAACTAGGGTCCCTCTGTCTTGACCCTGAACTCCAATTTTTCTCTATCCAGCACCACAAGGCTGCTGATAGCTCTCCTTAGATTTCCTTGCATTCCCTTTGTGTTTCGTTTCTCCACCTCTCAGCCTCTATCACTTATGAACTGGTAAATAGCCTAAGGGGAAATGTGGTGACGAATTTCATGGCCACCCGGATGAATTTCCCTCCTCTATGAGATCGCAGTCCCTCAATGCCTTGGTAGTTCTCCAGCTCCTTCGACTTCGGTTCTTTTAGTCCGTTTGGTCCACAGTGGGAGGATTGACGGGGTACCTGGTATCCTGTCATCGTCGGAAGAAGAAGTTCTTGAAAAGTTTCTAAGAACTTGTGACAACACTGGTATTTCTTTAATCCCCAACATCTTAATGATAATTCTTAAGCCTTTTTCTGTTTTATTGTTCTTTTATTCAGTTCAAAATAGTTTTAAATTATAAAAGTTATAGTAAAGTCATACAATGGAATACACTCAAAATAGTAATGTGTATACTTATTTCTAGACATAGAAACATGTCTATATATTGGCAACTATATATTACCAAGCAAAAGGAAATAGAAGGCATAAAGATGTGAATGTAGGGAGAGAGAAAGATTAAAAGATACTGTGCTGGTTTGAAACTGTTGTGGACCCCAGAAATGCCATGTTCTTTTATCCTCATTCAATATGGTTGGGTGGGATCTTGTTCCATGAAGATGTAACCTACCCAATTGTGGGTGACACCTGTCAGTTAGGTGGTTTCCATGGAGATGCATGTCCACCCGTTCAAGGTGGGTCACTTACTGGAGCTGTTTAAGAGGGAATTGTTTTGGGAAAAGCTTCAGAGATGATAGAGCTAACAGAGCCAACACGAGACTCAGACAGTTGCAGATAAAGAAAGAAAATGCCGCTGGGGGTGTTTGAAACTAGAAGGCAAAGGACCAGGAGACGCCAGCCATGTGCCTTCTCAGCTGACAGAGGTGTTCCAGACACATCGACCTTTCTTGAGTCAAAGAATCTTTCCCTGGATGCCTTAGTTTGGACATTTTAATGGCCTTGAATTGTAAACTTGTAACATAATAAATTCCCTTTTTAAAAGTCATTCCATTTCTGGTATATTGCATTCTGGCAGCTTAGCAAACCAATAGATACTAAGGTGTTCATTGTAGTAGGTCTGGTTATCTAGGGCCGTGTCACAAACCACCCTAAAACACAGTGGCTTCAAACAACAGCGCTCATGTCGTTCAGGAATCTGCAGACCGAGAGGAGGGCGCAGAGGGGCCAGCACACGCCTGCTCCCTGGCACACCTGTGGCTGGCACCTGGAGTAGGAAGCTGGGGCTCTTAGACATGACTCTCTACCTTTAGGTGATCTTGCCAGGTTATCTCTTCAGCACAGTGGCTTAAGGGTGACATGTAGCTTCGGGATAGCCAGACTTCTTATCATTAGGGGAGCACCGGAGAAGAGGAATGGAGGGGCAGACCCGGAGAGCTTTGGAGTCCGGCAGCAGGTGAGCTCAGGTCAGAAACCCGGAGTGTGAGGGTTTCTGGGCCGGGTGTGATGTGCGCACACCTGCCAGGGCCCTCCAGGTGGCTGCTCTCGTCATCCCGGCTTTTCACCTGTGAGGGTTTAATTGGAAAAGCAGTGTCACCAGGGCGTGAGTGCGTGTCAAAGGCAGGTGCTGCACTGGCGTGGGCAGGAAAGGCAATGGGGGGGACAGCGGGCAAGATGGGGTGGCAGGGGGACCAACACGGCGGAGAGGGTGCTCCAGGAGGGTGGCCTCTGGGTACTGAGGGAGGGCAACGGGGAGAAGAGAAGACTTAGGGGCAGGGGCGGGGACGAGGCTGCCAACTGCCTTTGGCTGGCAGCACCCAGTCAGGCCTCGAGGGCAGGGGCGAGAGGTAGACAGAAGGAATCGCAGCTTCGCTTGGACAAGCCTGGGGCGCTGCCCTTCCTGCCCCGAGTCAGAACTCCTGACCATTCTCGGGGCTCCCTGGCCTGCTGCTATGGTCTGGGAAAGAAGGGCCTGTGCCTGCTCAGCAAGGTACAGTAGGACGAATTCCAAGCAAGGGGCTGGGAAATGCCTGAACAGAGGGGGTAGGAAGGGGGCGCCCCTTGCGAGTCTCAGTTTGCAGCTCCTGATTCCCTGAGTCCTTCCCTTACTTCTCCTGTAGCTCCTCTGAACCTCACCCAGGGAGCTGGTCTTCCCCTTTCAATTGTTCCGAACTAGAGCTAGCTCCAGCAGCTTCCCCTCAGTGGGGGGTGTGGTGAGGGTAATTGGGGCAGTGGGGGGAGAGCTCACGCATGGATGCTGCCCTGACCCAGCTGCTGCCACCGGGAACCCTCCTTGATTGCAGCGGCCCAGGGTCCAGGCGGCTTTGGGGGGGACCCTGGCTCCACGTGATCCCAGCCTAGGCCCCTGTACGAACCCTTTCAGAGGTAAGAGTGTCCTGCCTGCCCAGAGCACCAAGATGCCAAGGAGAGGGCCTTCCTGGGGAGAGGGCAGAGCAGCGTGCAGCTGCTGGAGGCCAGGACTGGGGGGGGAGGGAAGTGGGCAGGAAGGTTCAGAAAGGGGCACAGCCAAGGCCTTGGGCCCCCTGGATGCTGGGGAGAGGGAGAGAAAGAATGCGGGGCTGAGGGACAGGCCCGGGGGACCTAGAAAGGGGAGGGGGTTTGGGGGGCGGGAGCGCGTGGACATGTCGGCCTTGAAGCAGCTCCTGTTGACATCTGCTCTCAGCCCACGGCAGGCGCCGCCTGCTCATCCAGGGGCAGCAGGCGTGGTGGGAAAAGGCGACCAGGAGTGCGGAGACTGGCCATGTCATTCGTTCATTCCTTCACTCATTCATTCAACAAATGTGCCTGGACAGACCTGCTCTCTGCTCTCAAGGGCCTCCAACTCCATCAGGTAGAGAGATAACTAAAGAGCCAACAAATAATCTCAAATTGTGGTAGATCCAATAAAGGAAGCGCACCCTGGGGCAGAAAAGGTAGAAGCTTCCGGGTGCCGCGCGGTGGGGGTAGGGTGGGGGCAAGGACACGGGGAACTCCCCTAGAAAGGAGGGACAGGCACAGAAAGGAGGCCAGGAAGGTCATGTTGGGGGACAGCTTAGATTTTATACCAAATCCAAAGGGAAACTTGCTAGTTTTAAGCAGGGGAGTGAGGGGAGTCTAACTTTTATAAGAGAAAACCATGACAAGGGGGAGCAAGAGACAGGCTGTTTTGGAGTCTGAATCAGCAGGACTTGGAGTAAATGTGGAAGTGAAGCCGAGGGAGGAATTTAGGATGGTTCCGGATTTCAAGTTTGAACATCTGGATGGCACATGAGTCATGCATGGGGGAGGTCTGAGCAGAGAATAGTTTTGGAGGCAAAAACCATGCACTCTGCAAGCTTGGGCAAGTCACTTAACCTCTCTGGGCTTTTCTGAGAAGATTCAAAGCCCTCCCCACAGTACCCGAGAGGATTCGCCCAAGACTTGTAAGCAGATGAGGGAAATTCCAATCACCATTATGATTCTTGTCAGTGGAAACAGTAAACAAAAATACCCCCGGCTAAGAAACAAAAGAGCAAATATTGTATGATCTCGTTTAGAAAATACTTATAAGAAAACCAGGACCTAGATTGTAATCTCTTATAGCCGTCACATTTAATCTGGAGGGGTAACTGTTATTTCTGGATTTTGAGGGGCTGACTTATATATGTAAAACTTGGTATTTAGAGATAAGAATGAGGCCGATCTGGTGGGGATTAAGGTAATTCAGAATACAGGGGTAAGGAAGACATTGCCAGTATTTTAGAACTTCACCTAGTCTTCAAGACCAAAAGAAGAAAGGTTTATTTTGTCCAGAACCTTAATTTTCTGTAGCACATAATCTAACTCAACCTGTCTGGATAGATTATTTAAACAATCCAAACACAGAGAGCCCAGAATAAGAATGAGGGCCTTTAATTCTGTGTAGTTTAATGTAATGCCTGGATACATCCCAGAGTATTTTAAGCAGATAATCAAAAAGTATTGGCAAAGTCCTTTGAGGGATGGGAGAAAAAAATATGGAGCTATTAAACTTTGCCATCAGGGAATCTCCTGATACTGTGTCAAACATTAGGGACACCCAAATCAACAGGCCAAGCCTTGGTCTTTTTTTTTTTTATTAATTAAAAAATTTTTTTAAAATACCAAAGAACACCAAACACAAATATTTGTAATTTTTTATCATTCCGTTCTACATATATAATCAGTAATTCACAATATCATCACATAGTTGCATATTCATCATCATGATCATTTCTTGGAACATTTGCATCAATTCAGAAAAAGAAATAAAAAAGAAAAAAATTCATACCTACCATACTCCCCACCTCTCCCCCCTCACCTATCACCAGCATTTCACCCTAAATTTATTTTAACATTTGTTCCTCCTATTATTCATCTTTATTCCATATGTTTTACTCATCTGTTGATAAGATAGATAAAAGGAGCATCAGACACAAGGTTTTCACAATCACACAGTCACACTGTGAAAGCTATATCATTATACAATCATCTTGAAGAAACATGGCTACTGGAACACAGATCTATATTTTCAGGCAGTTCCCTCCAGCCTCTCCATTACATCTTGGATAACAAGGTGATATCTACTTAATGTGTAAGAATAACCTCCAGGATAACCTCTCGACTCTGTTTGGAATCTCTCAGCCATTGACACTTATTTTGTCTCATTTCACTCTTCCCTGTTTTGGTCGAGAAGGTTTTCTCAAACCCTTGATGCTGAGTCTCAGCTCATTCTGGGATTTCTGTCCTATGTTGCCAGGAAGATCAACACCCCTGGGAGTCTGTCCCACGTAGACAGGGGGAGGATGGTGAGTTTGCTTGTTGTTTTGGCTGGAGAGAGAGGCCACATCTGAGCGACAAAAGAGGTTCTCTTGGGGGTGACTCTTAGGCCTAATTTTAAGTAGGCCAAGCCCTTGATCTTGAAGCTTGCTCTTGTGGAGCTTATGTAGGTAGCAGAGAAGCTTAGCCTACCTATAGGTATGCCTAAGAGTCACCTCTGGAGAACCTCTGTTGTTGCTCAGATGTGTCCTCAGTCTCTCTAAGCCCAACTCTGCAAGTGAAATCATTGCCCTCCCCCCTATGTGGGACATGACATCCAGGGTGAAAGTCTCCTTGACAATGTAGGAGATGACCCCCAGAGATGAGCCTGGCTCTGGCACCATGGGAACAACAATTTCATCCTGACCAAAAGGGGGAAAAGAAGTGTAACAAATAAGATATCAGTGGCTGAGAGAGTTCAAATAGAGTCAAGAGGTTTCTCTGAAGGTCACTCTTACACAAGGTTCAGTTGGACATTGCAACCTATCCTATGACAGCTTGCCAAAAACCAACAACAACCTTTCCGGCCAATCCTAAAGAACACCTAGGGCAATATATAAGATTCTACAGAGGTTCCATGCACTAGGGTAACTCTCCAAAACCTACAACCTCCAGACGGGTCCCTGGACCAGATAAGTCCTGAAATGCAGAGGGGCCAGCCTCTCCAGAACATCAGCTGCTTCCATTCTTCTAGCCCATATTATTGACAGCTCCTTCCAACATCAAAAAGTTAGAATGGGCATAGCCAAAATACCCTTAGCATGGGAGAAAGATCAGTGGTGATGGTGGAGTTATACAAAGAAGGTCAAGTTTAACACATGATTGCTGAATTATTACATTGATATTTATTATAGTCTCCATTACTTTAGAGTAGCTAGAAATAAAAACCTAAAATTGTGGAATTGTGACCCATACCAAACTCTGAAATTTGTTCTAAAACTAATTGTTGTGATGTACTTTGAAATTTACTGCTTTTTTGTATATATGTTATTTTTCAGGAAAAAAAGAGAAAAGGAGGAATATAACAGAGAAGGACAGGATTTAAGCAATGGGTATGACTGCTGGACCTTTATACTGATGTCTCTTATTGTGTCTTGGAGCAGCTAGAAGGAAAAGACGAAATATTTTGGATCTGTAACCCATACCAAAGTTTAAAATCTATTCTATAACTACTTGTTAAAATGTACTTGGAAATCTAATACTTTTTGTATATATGTTATATTTCACAATTTTAAAAAAATACGTTAAAAAAAAATCCCCTGGCTGGGGTGGAGCCAGTCCAGGGAAAAGGGCCGTGAAACTGCAGCCCGACAGGGGCTCCAGAGCGGGTGAGGCTGAGGCTGGGGCCGCGGGCGGGGCGGACGGGTCCGTGGCGCCCCAGACGGCCGAGGGGAGATGTGGGTGCCCTGCCGCCTGTCCCCCCGCGGCTGCCCAGGCCCCTCACCCCCCATCCCCCACCCCCCACCCCCCACCCCCCCCCCCCGCACCGCTCCCGGGCCGCGCCGCAGCGGGACCACTTCATTGGCCTTGGGTTTGACCCCAAGGGCAGAGAGGAATCAATTTGAGCAGAGAATTGGAAGGAAAGCTATTTCAATTGACCCTTGAATAGGGTTTTAATTTGCTTTATTACAGCCGAAGGCGGGCTGGCGAGGAGACCCTTGAGACGGCTTTCAGCCGCTAATGCGCGCATTAGTGCCGCAGCGGGGGGCGGGGGGGCACGGGGGAGGGCGCGGGGCGGGGAGCAGAGGTGGGGGAGGGGCGGCCGGAGGGGGCCCAAACAGAGTCAGGAGAAGACCTCTCGGCCGCAGTCTCCTCCCCTGCACGGGGAATGGGGGAGTGCGGGACTAGAAGGCCCCTTGGGCGCTGCTCGGATTAAACCCAGATCTAAAATCAGGCTTTGTGGCAGAAACAGTCTCACAGAAGGACGCCCAGAGGCTCCGGACAGCTAAACTCTGCCCGTCGCCTCTCGCGGGCCTCCCTCAGGCCGGGCCTGCCTCTCCCACGTGGCGGGCCACCCTTGGGGTTGCTAGGCTAACTGCCCCGACGGTCCTTGGAAGCTCCCGGCTGTAGCACCGGCAACGCCAGGTCTCGCTCCCTGAGCTCTACGTGTGCACCGCGGGCCGGTTTGGAACCATTCCCTGATCCCAATCCCTTTTTGCAAAACTGGGGCCTTAGTTCCTGCGCAATCGAGGTGGACTCCCTGGAGGCGAGGTCTGGCTGAAGACGGACACTGGGCGCCCCAGGCTGTCCTCCACGATTTCCCCAGCAGCCGCCTGTTCCGGCCCTAGCCGGGCCCCAGCCGAGCCCAGCCCGGCAGTTCTGAGTCAGGGATGCTTCTAATGGTCCTTTTGTGGGGAAGTTGCCTTTGTGAAGGTCCTCAGGCCTGACCCAGCTTTGCTTTTCAGTAAGACTGCACAATTCTCCAACCCGGCTCGAGCCAGGGCGGGGATGCCGGGAAGGACGCTGATAACGTAAATCCATTAGTGTGTCACAGGAGAGGTATTCAGAAGCCTGGGCCGCAGGACCCAACAATGACTGCGGGGACGCGGCTTCAAGTGGCCTCTCTACCGGCGCTCGGCTCCATCCCCACCCTGGGCCCGGCCCTGAACAAAGGAAGGAGCGGCCAGGACAGTGAATCCAAGCCTCCCTCCCCATGCTGAGGCCCGCAGAGGCCCCAGCTGTGCCCTCTGTCCCGCTGCCCTGGGAGAGTGACGCCAGGCCAGGCAGCGCACGTGCAGGGTGACCTGCCCTGAGGCCGGCTCCAAAGGCCCACCACTCAGCTTGCACGTGTGCAGGCACGCGCGTGTGTGTCTGTGCATGAGTGTGTGCGTGTGTGAGAGGTGAAGGGTCAAGGGTGTCTGAAGGCCGAAGTTGGGTTTGGTTTTATTTTAACACGTTGTCCGGAACCGTTATGTCCAGTTGAAAGCGATTCTTCTGGAAGGATCCCCTTGAGCATGGGGAGATCCCTGTGTGGGAGTGGGGTGTGGCCCGGATGGGTGCGGCCCGGATGGGTGCAGGCTTCTTTCTGGGGTGATAAAAATATTCTAAAAGCAGTTGCAGTGAGGGTTGCACAGCTCTGTGTACCCCAAAGCCATTATTTTTAAAAGGGCAGAATTTTGAGGAAAACATGTAAGCTAATTTGTAGTATAACCATATAATGGAATACTAGTCAGCAATAAAAAGGAGCAAACTACTGATACATCCAACAATATGGATGAATCTCAAAACGCTATGCTGAGTAATAGAACGCAGACACAAAAGACAAGGGACTGTGATTCCATTTACGCAGAAGTGCAAGAACAGATGAGGAGAGGTTTCTGGGAAAGGTTGCGCAGAAATTTCTGGAGTGGTGGAAATGTGCTACATCTTCATCAAAGGGTTGTAGCACAATGGACAGCAAATTTAAATTCTGTGCATTGTATATACCTCGATAACCAGAGGGAGAAGGAGTTGATGAAGTTGAGAATCACTGAAATGCTTCATTCAAAGAACAGGAACCAAATTTTCAGCTCTTAAGAAGTCAAATTTACCTTCCCAGAATTTGTCCTTTCATTTTTTTTTAAGCTTTGCATTGTGGAAATTTTCAAACACAATAGAAATGAAGCAGATAGGACAACGGGACCCCGAGCTGCCCGAGACCCAGCCTCACAACCATCCCCCTTCTTCGTTCTTGTTTTAGATATTCCCCTCCAACTTGAATTTTCCTCTTCCTAGAGAATGTCAAACAAATCCCAGACATATTAGCTATAAATAATTTGTATGTATTACTAACAGAGAAGGATTAAAAAAAAAAACCATAATACCATTATTAAATCCAACAAAATTGACATTTCCTTAATATCATCTTATATCCAGCCTGGGTTAAATTTTTCCCAGTGGCCGCAAATGCCCTTTTATATTTGTTTTGTACTAATCGGGTTTCAGACAAGGCCTGTGCACTGTATTTGATGGCTGTGTCTCTGAAGTTGGTCTGGATCTGTAACGCCCCCCTCCAACGTGTGTGTGCGCGCACGCGCGTGTATTGTGTGTGCGCCATTTGTTTTGCTGGGGGCGCTTTTTAATTGACCTCCCCTGGCCCGGGTGCGCCCCTCCCCATCAGGGCTTTGGGCCTTTCGGAGCGAAGACTTGTATGGGCCCGGCGAGCCCCTGCCCCCACTCCTGGTAAAAGTGGCTCCAAGAATGTCAAACGGTACAACCGCTGTGGAAGGCAGTTTGGCGGGTCCTCAGGAAGCTAAGTATAGAATTGCCATATGACCCGGCAATACCATTGCTAGGTATCTACTCAGAGGACATGAGGGCAAAAACGGACATTTGCACACCAATGTTTATAGCAGCATTATTTATGATTGCCAAGAGATGGAAACAGCACAAAGGTCCATCAACAGACGAGTGGCTAAACAGGCTGTGGTATATACATATGATGGAATATTATGCAGCTGTAAGACAGAATAAAGTTATGAAGTATGTAACAACATGGATGGGCCTTGAGAACATTATGCTGAGTGACAGTAGCCAGAAACAAAAGGACTCATTGATATGAACTTTACATTAGTGAATGAACTTGGAGAATTTCAGTTAGTAACAGAGACCATCAGGAGATAGAAATAAGGTAGAGATTGGGTAATTGGAGCTGAAGGGATACAGATCGTGCAACAGGACTGATTGTAAAAATTCAGAAACAGATCGCACAATACTACCTAACTGTCATACAATAATGTTAGAACACTGAATGAAGCTGAATGTGAGAATGATAGAGGGAGGAGGCCTGGGGGCACAAATGAAACCAGAAGGAAAGATAGATGATAAAGACTGAGATGGTATGATCTAGGAATGCTTAGAGTGTACAATGATAGTGACTAAATGTACAAATTTAAAAATTTTTTTGCATAAGGAAGAACAAAGGAATGTCAATAATGCAGGGTGTTGAAAATAGATGGTAATTAATATTTTAAAACTTTATCTTATGTGTGAGACTAAAGCAAAAAATATTTATTTGGTATAAAATTTATATTTTGACTAGTGCATTTCCTAATATAACTTATGTGGACAGTCTAACTGAACATCATAAGTACATGGAACCTTGAGTAGGGCATGAGATTCTTCAAGTTTGTCCAGAGTGATGCCTCGATAAATCCCAGAAGGATTTGAACAGTGAATAATAAAGTATTTGCGAAGTCCCCTTGGGGGAATGGTGAGAAAAGGGGGAAAATTCAGCTTCCCCAAGCGGAGAATTCTTGATATTCTCACAAGCAGTGGGGACAACCAAAACAATAGGCTGAGCCCCCAATCTTGGGGTTTGTTCATATGAAACTTAACCCCACAAAGGATAGGCTAAGCCTACTTAAAATTAGGCATAAGTCACTCCCAGGAGAACCTCTTTTGTTGCTCAGATGTGGCCTCTCTCTCTCAGCCAACATGACAAGCAAACCCACTGCCCTGCCCCTCTCTAAGTGGGACATGACTCCCAGGGGTGTGAACCTTCCTGGCAACGTGGGACAGAAATCTTAGAATGAGCTGGAACTCAGCACCCAAGGGATTGAGAAAATCTTCTCAACCAAAAGGGGAAAGAGAGAAATGAGACAAAATAAAGTGTCAATGGCTGAGATTCTAAACAGATTTGAGAGGTTATCCTGGTAGTTATTCTTATGGATTAAACAGATATCACCTTTTTAGTTAAGGTGTAACAGAGAGGCTGGAGGGAACTGCCTGAAAATGTGGAGCTGTGTTCCAGTAAGCATGTTTCTTGAAGATGATTGTATAATGATAGAGCTTTTGCAATGTGACTGTGTGATTGTGAAAACCTGTGTCTGATGCTTCTCTTATCTAACTTATGGACAGGTAAGTAAAACATATGTATTAAAAATAAATAAAGAATAGGGGGAACAAATGTTGAAGTAAATTTAGTAGTTTGAAATGCTAGTGATCAATGAAGGTGGGGGGTATGGTATGTATGAATTTTTTTTCTGTTTTCTTTTTATTTCTTTTTCTGAATTGATGCAAATGTTCTGAGAAATGATCATGATGATGAATATACACCTATGTGATAAAAAAAGAATGTTCATATTGTATGTTGATTGGTTTTATTAATAAAAATTTTTAAAATTAAAAAAAAAAAGTGGCTCCAAGAGCACCCTCTGGCCTTGCCCCTAGGGGCCCAGGGCCCCATGTCCAAGCATCACCGTATCATCTTCTGGACCCTAAGATGTGGGCCCTGCACGCACGTGTGGACTCGCCTGAGCTAGACCGGGGAGAACCCCAGCCTGTGGAATACCCCTGACTTGGCTGTGGGGGCGGAGACATAAGTAAAGGGGTGCGGTGGTCCCCGAGAGGGGAGAGGGCCCTTGGCAGACGCAGACCTGTGAGCATCTAAGTGGGCTCCTGAGGTGGACCCAGTCGGAGGGAGGAGGAGGGGACGATGGGTGGCACACAGTGTCCCTGGATGGCGAGATGCATTATGCTATAATGTCAGTTCTCCCCAATCGTTCCTTTATTCATTCAGCAAACATTCCCAAGTCTCTGACCATGTATCAGGTACAGAGTAGGAGCTGGGGATTCAGCAGGGAACAAGGCCCAGTCTCTGCCCTCATGGAGCTTCCATTCTAGAAAAGAGAGAGGCAGTGAACACCCAGACTGGTCCATCTCCACCAAGTGGGATGGTGACAACCATGAAAGCAATGAAAGGGGGTCTTGGAGGGCAGAGTGGGAGGAGGCCCCTGAAGTGAGCAGAGACCTGAAGGCGGCAAGGGGCAGAGACTGAAAGGAGCAGATGTGACAGCTGGGGCAGGCACGCTCCAGGCAGAGGGAGCAGCAAGGACGAAGACCAAGGAGGGTGCAATTTTTGCACACCTGAGCACCATCAAGCGTGGGGCTGTGGCGAGGGGAAGGAGAGCTGGGTCTCGGAGCAGAGTCGCAGGCGGGGCTGGAGCTTTCCGTCCTTTGTAAGAGCTGAGCCTTTGGGCACCCTGGCCACTGTGCGTGGAGGCGCCTCTGTCCCCTCAGAGTCACCTCGGCTGCTGTGGGGAGAGCAGGCTGAGGGAGGGTAAAGGGGGACCAGCTGGGGGGCTACTGCAGAAACCCTGGCCACAGGTGAATGCCCTGACCAGGGGGGCGCAGCGGAGGCCAGGAGAGGCAGCCAGAGAAGGTGGAGCCACCGGGAGAAGGGATGCAAGGCAGGCAGGGAGAAAAGAGACCCAGGAGGAAATTCGCATTCAGACCTGAGCAATGGAAGGACAAAGTTCTCGTTTGCTGAGATGAGAAAGACTGAGGTAGGAGCAAATTTGGGGACCAAATTAGGGGCTCAGATGTGGAGACGTTAATTCAAGTTCCTGTTAGAACCCAGTGAATTGAGTAGGCAGCAGGATTTATGGGTCTGGAGGGTGTACCAGTTTGAAGCTATTATGTACCCCAGGGAAACCGGGTCCTTTAATCCTCATTCAGTATTGCTGGGTGGGATATTTTTCATTGTTTCCATGGAGATGTGACCCACCCAATTGTGGGTGGTAACTTTTGATTAGATGGTTCCATGGAACTGTGTCTCCACCCATCCAAGGTGGGGTTGCTTACAGGAGTCCTTTAAAAGGGAACCATTTTTCAGAAAGCTCAGAGTCAACAGAGCCGAGCGAGCCCACACAGCCTAGAGACTGTTGGAGATACCGAAAGAAAACACCCCGGGAGAAGCGGCTGGAGAAGCCTGGGTGAAAGTCAGCAGACGCTCATGCCTTTCCAGCTGAGGGAGAAACCCCAAATGTCATTGGCTTTCTTGAGCCAGATTATTGTCCCTGGATGCCATTGTTTGGACATTTTTATAGGCATGCCTTAATTTGGACATTTTCATGCCCTTAGAACTGTATACTTGCAACTTAATATAGTCCCTTTTAAAAGCCATTCCGTTTCTGGTATATTGCATTCCAGCAGCTTTAGCAAACTGAAACAGCAGGGAAGAAAGAGGCTTGGACTGGAGATGTAAATTTGGAAGTCATTGGTGTATAGGTAATATTGGAAGTAATGTAAGACAGGAACTCCGTGTAGACTTAGTCAAAATCCCAAAAGAATTTTTCAACAATTGACAAGCAGATTTTAAGGCTCGTGTAGAAGAATAAATGCATAAAAGTATCCAAGAAAATTCTGTAAAAGATCAATGAAGGGGACTCTGGCCTCCCCTTAGTTTCCCTGTCCGAGTGATCCTGGACCTTCTGCTCCATCTTTTCGCCCTGCAGCAGCTGTCAGATAGAAGCTTCTGGTTCCAGGATTCTGCAGAGGCCTCAGGTGAAAGCTGGTGTGCGCTCACCCACTTCTATGGATTCCTGCTTTCACCCTTTTCAGATTCTTTATTTTCTGAAAGTTTGCTACTCATTTACAAATGTTTTAAATATCACTTATTAGGCTTTTTTTTAGTTATTTTCACTCGGAAAGGTCTTCGGGGTGCCCAGTCTGCCCTATTGATGGGACTAGAACTTTCACATTCAATCTCACCAGCCAGAAGACACATTCCTTTCTTCATATAAAAGTTTAAAAAGTATATGTTCCTAACACTTCTACCAACGGTAGCAATATTTTCAGATATGTGCATATTAGTTTGCTAATGCTGCCGGAGTGCAATATACCAGAAATGGAACATCTTTTCGAAGGGAATTTATTATGTTACAAGATTACAGTTCTAAGAAAGTGTAAAGTGTCCAAGTTAAGGCACCAACTAGAGGTTACCTTCACCCAAGAAAGGCTGATGCTGTCTGGAACACCTCTGTCAGCTGGGAAGGCACCGTGTTGGCATCTGCTGGTCCTTGGTACTGGTTCATTGCTTCCAGCTTCTGATGCCAGGGGTTACCTCTCTAAGTGTCTGTAGGCCTCCATTCACAACTCTGGGACACAGCTCTGGGATTAGGCTTGCTTAACATCTCATGGGAAGGAACGTAGTGACGTCTGCTGGGCTCTTCCCGTGTGGAGGCATCTGCCCTCTCTGTGGGCGCTCCAAGCATCACCAAACATCCGTGTCTCTGAAGTGACAGTTCTCCAAGCATCTGCATCTGCTCAGAACTCTCCCCAAAATGTTTCCTCTTTTAAAGGTCTCTAGTAAACTAATCAAGACTCACCTACAATGAATGGAGTCCCATCTCCATCTAATCAAAAGGTCGCACCCACAACTGGGCATGCCACATCTCCCTGGAGGTAATCTAATAAAAATTTCTGTCCTGCAATGTTGAATCAGGATTAAAAGAAATGACCTGCTCCCACAAGATTGGATCAAGTTTAAAACATGCCTTTCTGGGGTACATAATTGTTTCAAACTGGCACTATGTGTATTGTCTGTTTAGAAGGAACTTCTTTATTATTATTTTAACCACTTATGCATGTACAATTCAGTAATATCAACCGCATTTACAGTGTTATGCTTTTTCTGGGCATTTCATATCAGTGAGATCATACAGCATCTGCCCTTTTGTGTCTGATTTATTTCAACCAACATTACGGTTCATCCATGTTGCAGCATGTTAAAAGACAATTTTATGCAGCAGTTTTTGAGACTCTGGTATTTCTGAACTCCATTTATAAACTCTGTAAGCTTAGAGTATATTTAGAGAAATTACAGATTCCAGTGACACAGCTCTTTTCCAGAAGGGGCAGTTCCTTGTCTATTAAAGCAAAAAAGGTTAAGTTACATGTGCTATTATTCTGGAATCATCTGTTTGATGCGCCAAAGCAGTCATTGCCGAGCCTGTGACGTCTTTCTCCATTACTGTGTCAGTCAGGAGACTGTAACTCAGGGGCGCCTGTGTGCAGAGAAGAACTTTACTTATTTGGATTTTGATCAGTATTCAGTGTATTAAAGTTACAAATATAGAGTCTACTTTTCTTTAAGCCTTTAAACGCAACTTTAAAATCTTAAATTTACTTGTAAATCATAACATTTTGTGTTTAAAATTAGAAGCACTTATTTTTATTTAATCTTGGATTGAGGCTCAATTAGCTTACAAATGTGTTAGATTAATTCCCCTAAACATTGAACTCCATTTGTGCTTGATTCAATGCCCTGAGACCCTTCAAACTGTGTTTACAAATGCAATATATCTGATTCTGTGAAACACTTCACACATCAAGCCTTAGCAAATCCAGCCAGCAAAATTCTTTTAAGCAACTCTGCAAAGCTAATAAATCAGTGTTATTAAATTTGATTTCCTTAAGGGTTTGAAACATCTTTTTTAAAATTCACGGTATAAGGACAGAAACCCTAGAATGATCTGGGACTCAGCATCAAGGGATTGAGTAAACCTTCTCAACCGAAAGGGGGAAGAGAGAAATGAGACAAAATAAAGTGTCAGTGGCTGAGAGATTTCAAACTGAGTTGAGAGGTTATCCTGGAGGTTATTCTTACGCATTATATAGATATCCCCTTTTTAGTTTAAGGTGTATTAGAGAGGCTGGAGGGAAGTGCCTGAAACTGTAGAGCTGTGTTCCAATAGCCATGTTTCTTGAAGATGATTGTATAATGATAAGGCTTTCGCAATGTGACTGTGTGATTGTAAAAACCTTGTGTCTGATGCTCCTTTTATCTACCTTATCAACAAACCAGTAAAACATATGGAATAAAAATAAATAATAGGGGGAACAAATGTTAAAATAAATTGAGTAAACTGAAATACTAGTAAACAGTGAAAGGGAGCAGTAAGGGATATAGAAAAAGAAAAATGGGGGGAACATAGGTTAAAATCTGTTGAGTAAGGGGGCATGGGTGGTTCAGTGGTAGAATGCTCGCCTTTCATGTGGGAGACCTGGGTTCGATTCCCGGACCATGCACCTCCTGAAAAAAGATAATCTATTGAATAGATGGAAATACTAGTGGTTAGTGAGAGGGAGGGGTAAGGGGTTTGGTATGTATGAGTTTTTTCTTTTTTCTTTTTATCTCTTTTTCTGGAGTGATGCAAATGTTCTAAAAAATGATCATGGTGATGAATGTACTATTATGTGATGATATTATAAGCCATTAATTGTACACCATGCATGGAACGTTTGCATGTTAAGAATGTTCATTTTTGTATGCTGTTTTGGTTTGATAATACAAAATAAATTTTAAAAAATTCACAGTATACATGAAGCAATACAATGATGAAAAAAATGCTAGCACACCGGGTAATGGCCTCACAGAACAACCAATTTATTAAACTCATGAATTTCTGGTAAGCAGAAATTTAGACAGAGTTTAGTAAGGATGGCATGTCTTTGCACCGCAGTATCTCCGGCCTTGGGGGGAGTTCTTGTATTACTGGGAAGAACCCCAGCATCTGGGAACTGGAATCATCTGGAGGCTCCTGCACTTACATGCCTGGTCCCTGGACTGGCCTGACTCAAAGGCCGGTTTAACTGGGCCTGGGGACTGAAGCTCATAACATGGCCTCACACATGGCAGCCTAATTAGGTAATGGACTATTCACCTGGCAGCTGCAGCGCCCGAGGAACAAGTGTTCCAGATAACAGGGTGGAAACGGCATGGTTCTTTAGGACGCTGCCTCAGAAGTTACGTGGCATCACTTCTGCCATCCTTCATGGATAAAGCATTCGGATGCTGTTCTAGTTGCTAGATGCTGGAATGCAGTATACCAGAAACGGAATGGTTTTTAAAAGGGGGAATTTAATGAGTTGCTAGCTTACAGTCCTAAGGCTGAGAAAATGTCCCCATTAAAACAAGTTATAGAAATGTCCAATCAAAGGCGTCCATCCACGGGAAGATACTTTGGTTCAAGAAGACTGATGAAGTTCAGGGTTTCTCTCTCAGCTGGAAGGGCACATGGACAGCACCGTGTCATCTGCTGGTTTTCTCTCCTGGCTTCCTGTTTCATGAAGCTCCCCGGGAGGTGTTTTACCTCTTCATCTCCAAAGGTCGTTGGCTGGTAGACTCTGCTTCTCGTGGCTATGTCTTTCTGCTCTGCAAAGGTTTCCTCTTTTATAGGACTCCAATAAACCAATCAAGACCCACCCAAATGGGTGGAGACACATCATCACCTAATCCAGTTTAACAAGCACTCGACTAAATCACATCATCCAGGGAAATGATCTGATTACAGTTTCAAATATACAATATTGACTAGGGATTATTCTAGCTTTATGAAATGGGGTTTTGATTAAAACATGGCTTTTCTAGGGGGCATACTTCCTTTCAAACCAGCAGAGATGCCCACCCGATTCCAGGGGAAGGACCCAGATCCCCATCTCTCAAAGGGAAGGGCAGCAGGAGAATTTGCAGCCAAATTTTAAGACCATCATACCATAGGCCCATTTATTTCTTCATCCTGATAGTACAGATTTTATTCACCCAATATATTTTTTTAGAAGCAACTGGGGACTTAATATATATATATTTATATATATATATTTATAAATATAATATATATATTTATACACAAACACACGCCCACACACACACCAATGTCAGTGTATTTAATTGGTCCAGGCTGTGGCCTGGGCAAGGATATCTATTTATTTACTTACTCGAGACATTGTAGGTTTACAGAAAAATCAGGCATAAAATACAGAGTTCCCGTATACCACCCTATGATTAACACCTTGTGTTAGTGTGTTATAGTTATTACAATTGATGAAAGAACATTTGTATAGCTCTACTATTAACTATAGTCCACGGTTTACAATAGGGTTCACTGCTGTATGGTCCTACGTTTTGTTTTGTTTTTAATGTTACTCTAGTAACATATATAAGCCAAAATACCCCCCCCTTTAACCAATTCAAATCTATAATTCTCTGCTGTTAATTATGTTCACAATATTGTGCCACCATCACCACCCTCCATGACCGAAGCTCTTTCATCACCCCAAATGGAAACTCTGCACAATTTAAACATTAACTCCCTGATCCCTCCCCGACCCTCACCGAATACATTTTATTCACCTGACCTGATCCCAGATCCATTTGAGGAACTGAGGTTACTGATTATTTGTCAAAGATCCTGAACACACCCACCATGTAGCAGGCTGATCACCTCAGGAAATAGTGCCATTTCGGGGGCTGAGTGTGGGTGCTGGCAGGTTGGGCACTCAGCAGTGGCTGCAGCCAGGTCAGCCTTGGTGAGTGGAAGTCCATGCTGCGGAGCCCACGCATGCCCTCCTTCCCTCCCACCAGGCCCACTTTGTTCATGAGCCCATCGGGCAATGGCAGGAGTGGCTGAGGAGAAAAGCTGACTGGTATCCACAGAATGGGTCATCTTATTTGATTGGTGAAACCTTCCTCTGCTGAAGTCACCCTCTGGTGTGCATTCACATGGGACACAAATATCTTCATGTTTTTAGTCCACTCAGAAAAGTCTGTCCACATACCTCTTCCCCAGACCGCTTTGTCACCGATTTTCCGATCATGCTCCTTCCATATCCCTGACCATCCAGCCAAACCATTAGCAACAGCCCATGAGTCAGTGTCCAAACGCGCCTCTGGCCGGTTCTCCTTCCAAGCAAAATGAACAACCAGGTGCACGGCTTGAAGTTTCACCCACTGGGAGGACACCCCATTCTGGGATGTCCTTCCCTTTAGGAGGACTCTGCCAGTTGCTGAGTATGTTGAGTCCAATTACGCATTCTGGAACAGGGGAAATGACCACAGAATGGCTCCAGGGACCCACTGGACCCACTGTGAGACAGACCCAAGCTAAAACTCTATCAATCACCTGACCTCCATAAGCCCCTGCCCCGACTGGTGGACCAGAGTGACGTTTTGGGTCTCCTGGAATTAGTGTCACTTTTGAGCCAATGTTTAATAATCCCTGAAATATCGTGTAATTTCCTTTTTCCCAGTGCACAGTCATCTTGGTAAAAGGCTGTAGATCTCCTTGGGGGAGGCTGGGAGAAAGGCTAACAGTGTAAGTTTTAGGCATGTAAAAGGGTCCTTCCCCAACTGTACTCAGCCCGCCCCTCATTCAAGGGCCCCTGGGTCTGTAAACTGTCTCAAGTCTGGGAATTGATTAAGGGGACTTGACTCTCTGTTTTCGTAATTCAAGTTGGACTTCTGTTCACTTGACCTAAAATTCTTCTGCTTATACAGCTCAGACAAAATTTAGTAGACTGCCCATCTATTTTACTTCTAGGTACTCCATGATCTACTAACCAATGCCCCAAGTCTCTCCAAGTCAGATTACTTTGACTTCTGCTTCGAGTCTGCTGTCCATTACAGTGGCCACATCCACCTTGTCTATGGTGATTAACTGTCCCCACATGGCTTCTGCCAACGTGGGATCTGATCATCCCCACTGTGTTAAGGATTCTAGCTCAGTGACAGCAGTTCCCACAGTCACAGAGAAGGCAGCTACAGAGCTCTTCAGGGATGATGGAGCTAGTCGCATGAATTTATTTCTCAAGGTTTTGGTGAAAGATATGTCCTCTAGACATTTTTGGGTGTTTGAGCAGGTCTTCTATGATAAATCCACTCTAACATTCCAATCTCTGTAAGCCTAACATCTCCAGAAAATCTCTGCTGTTCTTCAAATGTGGTCTCTCTCTAAGTCAAACTTTGACCTTCCCCCCAATGTGGGACATAATTTCCAGGGGTGTAACCTGGCCTTGGCATTGTGAGGATAACTGGCCCTGGCACTGGGAGACATAAGTTCTAAAGATGAGCCTGGCCCTGGCATCGTGGACTAGTTGACTAAAAAGGGGAGGAAGAATAGTTTCAATGGCTAAGAGATTTCAAATCAAGTTGAGAGGTTGTTCTGGAGGTTACTCTTATGCAAGTTTCAGCTAGATATTATAAACTGCTACAGTACGGCAAACCCCAACCAACAGTATTCCTGGAAACCCTGAAAGATATCCTGGGCTTTATAAAATTTCACTTATTAAGTTTGTTTTTCAGAAACTTAAAACCTCCAGATTGTTCTAATGCCAGGGAAGTTCTGAAACCCAGAGATACTGGACTGCCCAAGAACAACAACTGGTTTCATTGTTTCATTCCTCTGCCCCTTAATGACAACACCCCTTTCCAGCTTTGAAGCCGTCAGAATCATTGTCCAGATATCCCTCAAGACTGAAAATTATCAAATGAGAGGGAGGAATTGTAATGGAGAAATTAGGATTGAAGGGATGATTTTGATTACTGAATCATTACATTCCTTTTTTTGCCTTCTGGTATGTTGGAGTAGACAGAAGGGGATACCTGAAATTCCTAAACTATAATTCAGCTGCCCTGATATCTGAAATGATTGTAAAAGCACTTATCTTGTACCTTTGTGACCGTATGAGCAGTTACTTCCCTTATCTGGTCATTTTCTTGTAGGGCAAAGGCTCTAATGCTAATGAAGAATTTGAAGTCAGCCATTAATTAGCTTCAGACCCGGACCTTTTAAATGGTGTCAGCTGGACACAATTTGAAAGATAGCCTGTCTCCCTTCCTTTTCGATTACACCTTTAGTATTGAAGTGATGGCTCTGTCTCCCCTCCTTTCAGCTCATGTTCTCCTATTGAAATGATAATGGTAGCACTGTCTCCTTTTCTGCTTTGAACTTGCTATTCAAAATGACCTCATCCTCCCTTGCTAAAATCCTTAAAAACCTTCAACCCCCTAAAATCAGGGAGAGGTTCTGGGCTGCTGGGCCATCTGCTCTCCTACTATGCAGGGAGGAATAAACTCTCTCTCTCTCTCTCTATATATATATATTTATCAGTGACTGGCAGAGTCTCTGGAGAGCAGGGCTGCCTCACCCACCCACCCTGCCCACCTTGCAGAACGTGGTCCCAGCACCCTGACCTCGGCCCATGCTGGCAGGTCCCAGGGCTGCGGTGGCCTGGCCTCTGGATGCTGACCTGAACAGTCACTGAGGAAAGAAGTGTCATCAAGGGGCCCGGACTTCTTAAGTGGGGTTGGGGGAGAGGCGTCCCGATGGCCCCGCTGCAGCCCTGCCTGGGAGGGGCCGGGGGGACACAGAACAAAGCGGGTGGTCAGCATTTCCGGCTCTCTCCAGGGCGGAGAGGCAAAGTGGCTTGCGTGGGGCTGGGCCGAGGAGGACGAGTTCCCTGACGGCGCTGCCGGGAGCGGGGTTTTCAGGAGAGCCAAGCCCGATGCATCAGCGCGGCCAGGAGGCCATTGTGCCCGCGGCCTTGGGGTGGGTGAAGTGGCAGGAACAAAGGCCCCGGAGCCCAGGGACTCGCAGCCCCGCGCGGGATTTAGACGCTAATGACGTCCAGGCCAGGGTAATGGGATGTGAAGGGCAGTGGGGAGGAGGGGAGGGAGGAGGGAGGGAGGCGGCGGGGGGTGGGGGTGGGGGGGTGGGAAGCAGGGGAGGGAGGGGGCACCCTCGGAAGTTCTTAGGGCCCCGCTGGGCGGCCTGCAGGGACAGCCTAAGACCCCCGAGGCTTGGACGTGGCCCGCCGGTCCTGACCTTCATAATGAGAAGGGACAAGGCTGTACCGGGTCCCCCAATCCTGAGACTGGCCAGAGCCTGTGGCCAAGAGGGGGTTCTCTCATCTGCCATCCCCTGGGCCTAAGGCAGGCCCAGTGCACCCCCCGCTGACATAGGGGAGACAAGTGGCTGCGGACACGGGCACCCCCAAAATAGGGCACTCAAAAGTCTCTCTTAGGCACATCCTTTAGGGAAAAGCAGATTGTGCAAAACCGTGTGAGGGTGGGGACAGAGGTGCACGCTGGGTTGTTAAGTGGTAAGCAGCAGGTCACAAGTCAGGGTCTGGGGCAGGACCCCATTTCCATGTTTTTAAAGAGAATACATAAGAATACTAGAAACTCTGGAAGATGGGCACCATATGCTAACACCACCTATCCAGGGATTACAGAGAATTCCTATTTTCTTCTTTTTGCTTGTCTAGATTTTCCAAATTTTCTAAAGTAAGCATAAGTCCTTCTGCAAGGAAAAATATTTTTTATTAATAAAATTTTAACTGCATAATAGATAAATGACAAAGGTCTGTAACTCACATGCTGCCACAGTCTCTGAAACACCCACAGCCCAGAACAGTCCTCTAGGGTAGGGGCTGGCCTCAGGAGCGGAGGGGGCAGCGCTGGGGGACCGGCCCCGAGGGGGTCGTGTCCCCTCCATGCACCGTCACAGGGCCGGCCTGGGGGGAACTGTGCCAGGGCAGGGTGTGGCAGCCAGTCCCGAGGCCGGCAGCACCCCGACGTGGGTCTGCCCTGGGGAGTCCCCCGTGGAGGTGCTCTCCTGCGGCCCTGCCAGGACTGGGCTTTTGAGACACTTTTAAATATGACCTGGAAGAGAAGGTGCTAAAGGTGACACTAAGCTCTACAGGAGGGTGAAACCCTGAGTCTCTGGTGACAAAAGTCAAAATCGGGGTGAGGTGTGGCGGGAAGAGGGGGAGTCCAAAAGGGGCAGCTAGGCAAGTGGGTTTAATGTGAGCTGAGCTCCCTGTTAAGATCCCAGGAAAGGGATCGGGACGACAGTCTGTGCCCCGCTGGGCCAGCTGGTTAG
Source organism: Tamandua tetradactyla (assembly GCF_023851605.1). Taxonomy (NCBI): domain Eukaryota; kingdom Metazoa; phylum Chordata; class Mammalia; order Pilosa; family Myrmecophagidae; genus Tamandua; species Tamandua tetradactyla. Next base: position 8,678,107 of record NC_135329.1, read on the forward strand.
TGCGTCCAGAGACACCACAGAAGGCGGGGACAAGTGGGAAGTCCTGGCCGCTCCCCCGATGCCAGACACATTGGAAAGAAATCAATACCCAGATAATTGCATCCCACCCTTCAGGTCACAAACATGTTCAAGCATGCTGCTACCCCAGGCGACCCAGGATGGGGCAAGTCGAGCCTCTCCCCCCTGGCTTGGGGAATCTAAATGGAAACAACCTTGCTGAAGTGCAACCTGGATTTCATATTTTCAATGGACTTGCCTTTTGTCCCAGGAATCCCATTTCTAGGGCTTCAGTCTCAGAAAATAGAAGAAAAAAAAAGTTGCATAAAGATATATGTGGAGGATTTTTGTAACTTTAAGACAAAAAAAAGGAAATAACATAAATATCTACCAACTGGAGGTTGGTTTAATAAGTCATGGACTTCCATATGCAATAGTGACCATAAGCCCCAAGAGGGCAGAGAGCAGATCTGCTAAAGTTTAGCACAGTACCTGGCACATGGTAGACTTTCGTTCAATGAAATAAGGAAGGAACAAATGAACACAGAGATAAAAGCAATGTTGTATAGCGGTTTAAAAGAACGAGGCTTATTTTAAAACTTCAACTTTGGTGTGAGATCAAAGGGAGAGATGTTTATTTGGTGCAAAATTTATATTTTGGGGAATGCATGCCCTAATTTAACTTGTATGGTCAGATTAGTTGAATACCATAAATACAGGGAATCTTGAATAGAACATGAGATTCTGTTGGTTTGTCCAGGTTAGTGTGATGCCCCGATAAATCCCAGAGTGATTTGGACAGTGAATAAAGAAGTATTTGCAAAGTCCCCTTGGGGGAATGGGGAGAAAGAAGGAAATATTGAACTTCTTCATTTGGAGAATTCTGGATATTCTCACAAGCAGTGGGGACAACCAAATCAATAGGCTGAGCCCTCAATCTTGGGGTTCACCCCTATGATGCTTATCCCTGCAAAGGATAGGCTAAGCCTACTTAGAATTAGCCTCAAGAGTCATCCCCAGAGAACCTCTTTTGTTGCTCAGGTGTGGCCTCACTCTCTTTCTAAAGCAAATTGGCAAGTGAATTCACTGCCCTCTTCCTTACACGGGACATGACTCCCAGGGGTGTAAACTTCTCTGGCTACGTGGAACAGAAATCCCGGGATTCACCAGAATGCAGCATCATGAGATTGAGGAAGCCTTCTTGATGAAAAGAGGGAAGAGAGAAACGAGACCAAATAAAGTCTCAGTGCCCAAGAGATTTCAAACAGAATCGAGAGGTTATCCTGGAAGTTATTCTTATGCATTATGCAGATATCCCTTTTTAGCTTATGGTGTGTTGGAGTGGCTGGAGGGAAGCATCTGAAGCTGTTGAGCTGTGTTCCGATAGCCTTGATTCTTGAAGGTGATTATATAACAATATAGCTTTTACAGTGTGACTGTGTGATTGTGAAAACCTTGTGGCTGATGCTCCTTTTATCCAGGGTATAGACAAATGAGTAAAAAATATATATGGATAAAAATAAATAATAGGGAGATAAGGGGTAAAAGAAATTGGGTAAATGGAAATACTAGTGATCAGTGAGAGAAAGGGTAAAGGCTATGGGATGTATGAGTTTTTGTCTTTTTTCTTCTTATTTCTTTTTCTGGAGTGATGAAAATGTTCTAAAATTGATCACGTGATGAATACACAACTATGTGAGGATATATTGTGAGCCACTGATTGTAAACAATGTATGGACTGTGTGTGTGTGAAGATTTGTCAGTAAAAATATATTAAAAAAAAGGAATGAGGTTGACATGAAAATATAGCTACGATATGTTGTTGAGCAGAAAATACAGGTCACCACATAGCATGATGGATTTGTACATGAGTTTGTTTAAGCCTGAAAGAATTTACATGAAAACAAAAAACAAAAGGCTTAGAAAGGATACATCGGCAATATTAACAGTGCTTATGGCTAAATGGGTTAGACTGTGGGGCCTTTTCTATTTCTTTTTGTTTATATTTTCTGATTTCTCTGTAATAAGCACACGATTCGTGTGTAAGAAAAACACAAAGGTCATGTAAGAAAAACACAAAGTTACATTAAATTATTTAAAGTATAGGGTGGAGGTAAATCCCTGACACCCAGCATCCTTGATAATAAAATAATTGTTTTGGGTCTGCTAACTTTTGGGTAACTTGTTATGCAGCAATACTAACCAAAATAGCAACGATAAGGAAGAGTATTCAGCCTGTATATCTTGTTGTTTCTAAATGCCAAACACCATTTCATTAGAGACATAGTCTACCATTTGTCCAACAAACCATCCACTGATGGCCATACACGTCTCCAGTTTTTTGCTCTTCATTTGTTTAACAAATTTGCATTGAGGATCTCCTATGTGCCAGGCACGGAGCCAGGGCTGGAAATATTCTGGCAAACAAAGCACACTTTGTTCTAGGAGCTTATATACCAAAGAGAGAGAGAGACAGACATTTAAGGAAGTAAACAACTAAATAAATACAGAGCTACAAATTGTGATAAGTACCACAGATGAAAAAAACTCTGAAAAGTCCCTAATGTGGTGGAACACTCGAAAATTATCAGGATTATGATAATAATAATAAGCAGTGCAAAGAAAGAAACAAGCAATTAGAAGCCTTAGGAAAAGCACAGAGCTGTCTAAGAAAGGAAATATGATCAGGGTACAAATTTGTCTTTGCAGTGAACAATATTTACATAGACCTAATGATTTAACTAAATGTAAAGATCAGTTTGGGGATGATGGGGAGGAGTCACAGGGTTAGAGGAAATCAGTAGATGTTTAAAATGGATAAATAAAAATAACAGCAGAAGCATGTGATTTAGAGAGACCAAATTAACCACCAGAAAAAAATAATGAAAAGTGGTTGATTCTGGGGAAGAGAATAGAAGGTTGGGAAAGAGATGAGGGATGGAACTATTGTTTATAATTTGCTCATTCATACAACATATATTTATTGAGCTAATTGGTGCTACGTCCAGTTTGGAGTACTAGGAATATAGAAATAAATAAACAACCCCCAAATGGAGTTTATATTCTAGAAAGAGAGATAGTAAATAAAATATACAAGTAAAATTCATACTATGTCACAGAGTGATAAATGCTATGGGAAAAAAATCAGAAGAAAAGGATGAGATGGGGAGAAGGTTTGTAATTTTGGTCAGTGGGCCACAGTTGGCGACACTGAGTAAGTGACATTTGGTTAAAGACATGAAGGAGGCAAAAGAGTAAGCCATGTGGATATCTGGGGACGATCATTCCATGCAGAGGGAACAGCAGATGCAAAGGCCCTGAGGTGAGTGGGAGCCTGGTAGGTTTGAGGAATGAAAAGGAGACAAGTGCGGGGCGATTGGAGTGAGCAAAGGGAAGAGGTAGAAGATAAGGTGGGAAGGTAACTGGCAGTCAGATCTCCGATGGTCCCGTGGGACATTTTAACTATGTGAAGGTATAAGTTTGATTTAAATTTTTAAAATTTATTTTAAAGAATTAACACTCTGCTATAGAATAGACTAGAGGAAGCAAGCCCGGAAATCCCAGCAGGGGACTATTGAGATAGTTCAAGTGAGACATGATGGCAACTTGAATGGGGTGCTGGCAGCAGAGGAGAGATCGACAGATTTGAGATTTACCCGGGTGGCAGCATCCAGAGGACTTGTTGACAGCTTAGATGAAAGGACAAGAATATAGGCAGCTTGAAGAATGGCCCTCAAGTGTCCAACTTGAACAATTGTGTGCTATTTACCAAGATGAAGGAGAAAACGCGTTCAGATATTGGTATATTGAGAGTGAGAGCCCTCGAGACCTCTCAGGGGGAACTTCAAGAGGCTGTTGCAAGAGAGCAATGTCACTATGATGAGGAAGTGCTCCAGCCCCCATATAATTTTTTAACAACAAGAAAAAACTGGCAGAATGATCTTTCTCTCAGTTAAATGATTGCAGTAACCTGGTAAGTGCTGAATCAAGAAAAAGACAACTTAAAAATGATAGTGAAACTTTGTGGCTCCTTCACTGGCCCTTCCCCAACCCCTACTTAGTCCAATGCAAACCAGCCCATGCTCCTAGTGTAGGCCCCTGATCCCAGTTCTGGAGGGAGCAAAGTAACCCCTGTGTGCACACTAGGGCGAGTGTGTAAGTGTACCAATATGTCTGGTGCAACTTAAAGGACTGAACCAGGCCATCACTGCCCGTATAGAACCAGAACTTGTTCTGGAAGTAGAAACAGTTGGCAAGGCATCTAAAATGCAGTAAGAAAACAATCAAACTGCAGTTGTTGAAACAAAGGATTACTTGGCTTTAATACAAAATAGAGTGTCTGGGCTCAGAGAGAAAATGAGAAGTTTCCAGGGGAAGAAGATCATTTGGAGTTCTATGTAAACGAGAGAATACATAAGGCCACACATTCATGCCCAGGAAAAGACACAAGCTCAGCAAAGACCAGAGAGGGTCCTACACTTTCACCTCAGGCTGGTCTTTAGTCTCATTGTAAGGCTGGCTAAGCTCTGAAGGAGAACACTCACACAGAGACAATCTCCAAGAACTGAAAAAGATGTTTTCCACATTCTTTTTTTCATTTTTTTCTCTTTCCTCTTCCTTCTCCATTTTTTCCCTCTTCTATCTTTGTTTGTTGCTGTTGTTGCTGTTGTCAGCATTTACGGAAATCTCTGCCATGACACTAGCTGGGTGCAAGATTAAGAAACAGATGCTTCAGTGATCAAAAATTCCAGAACAACATATTAAAATATCCAGTGAGCAACAAAGAAATCACAAGGCATACAAGGAAACAGTAAATGATGACCCATTTAAAGAAACAACGTAATACATCAGAAACCATAAACAAGAAATCACAGACTTTATACATACCAGAGACTTTTTAAAAAGTCTTAAATATGCCCAAAGAGCTAAAAGAAAACACAGAAAAAGAACTAAAGGAAATTAGGAAAATATGTGAACAAAATGAGAGTTTCAATAAAGATAGAAAAATCACAAAAAGGACTCAAACAGGAATACTGGAACTGAAGCCCATAATAACTGAAATTTAAAAAAAAGTTCTCTACAGGGATTCAACAGTAAATTGGAACTGGCAGAAGAAAGAATCAGTGAACTTGAAGACAGGACAATTGAAATGATCCAGTCTGAGAAGCAGAAAGAAGAAAGAATGAAGAAAAGTGAACACAGCCTGAAAAACACGTGGGATTCCATTAGACATATAACTATACACATTAAGGCTAGTTCCAGAAGAGAAGAAAGACAGAAAGGAGCAGCGAGAATATTCAAAGAAACAATGGCTGAACACTTCCTAAATTTAACAAAAGATGAAAATGCACATCCAAGATCCTTAATGAACTCTAAACAGGAAAAACCCCAATACACCCACCCCATGGCATATTTTAATCAAACTGTTAAATGCCAAAGATAAAGGGAGAATCCTTAAAGCAGCAAGATAGAGGCAACAGACCAGATAGAAGGAAGCCTCAACAGGACAAAGTGCTGATTCCTCATCAGAAAACATGAGGCAAGAATGTGCGGGATGATGTTTTCAGAACACTGAAAGAAAAAAAAATGGCCAAGCAAGAATTCTGTATCCAACTGTCTTTCAAAACATGAGGGAGAGTGACAATATGGATGAGCCTTGAGGACACTGTATTGAGTTAAATAAGGCAGACACAAAAGGACAAATACTGTATGATCTCAATGATAGGAAATAATTAGAATAAGCAAATTCATAGAGACAGAAACTAGAACAGAATACAGGTTACCAAGGACCAGGGTGGGGGTAGCAAAGGGGGAGTCAAAGTTTAAATTGTAGAGTTTCTATTCGGGGTGATGGAAAAGTTTTGGTAATGGAGGGTGGTGACAGTAGCACAACATTGTGGATGTAATTAACAGCACTGAATTACATATTTGTGGTTTAAAAAAGGGAAATTTTAGGTTCTATATATAGTCCGCAAATAAGAATTTTTTTAAATTGGATTGTACAGCACAAAGAGTGAACCCTAATGCAAACCATGGACTACAGTTAACAGTACAATTTTAAAAATATTCTTACATGAATTGTATCAAAGGTACCACACTAATGCAAAGTGTTAATAATGAGGAGGGGGCATATGGGGACTCTGTAATGTCTGCATGATTTTTCTGTAAACCTACAACTACTCTAATTTTTAAAAAAGAAAAGGAAAGTAGGGAGAAAGTAAGACAGTCCAGATTAGCAGAAGCTGAGGGAGCTGGTCTCCACCAGACCTGCCCTACAAGTAGTGAATGCCAGAGGGCATGCTTCAGATTGAAGGCAAAGGCCATCAGACAGTAAAGCAAAGTGGCATAAAGAAATAAAGATTTCCAATAAAGGTAACTACATCATAATCACAAACATTAATACTATTACATTCTGGGTTTACAACTCCACTTTTTACTCCTTACTGGATCTAAAATACAAATGCATAAAAAAGCAATGACAAATCTATGATTTTGGACACACAGTGCATAAAGATGCAATATGTGATAAGAACAACATGAAGAGGGGAGCCAGACGGTTGTAGGAACGTGCTTTGTGAAAGGAGCAGAGAGAATGTTCTGATGTTATGTGAGAATAAAATCAAATGAGCTATAATAGATTTAGGATGTTAAATGTAAGCTCCATGGAAACCAGAAAGAAAATACCTGAAAAATAAGCACGAGGGAAATCAGAAGAGACTCAAAACGTTTCACTACAAAAGATCAACTAAATGCAAAAGTAGGCATCAACAGAAGACTTAAGGGGCAGGGGAATATAAGATGTACAAAGAGCAAAAGTTTAAACACAGAATTACCATATGGCCCAGGTAGTTCACTCCCAAATATATATCCAAAGCAACTGGGAACAGTGGTTCAAACAGTTACTTGTACACCCATGTTCATAGCAGCATTAGTCACAATCACGGGAAGATGGAAACGACCCGAGTGTCTATCAAGAGATAAATGGATAACGGAAGTGTGGCATAGCCATACAATGGGATATTATTCAGCTGGAAAAAGGGATGAAGTTCTGATACATGCAGCAACATGTATGAATCTTGAAAACATTACGCTAAGTGAAGGAAACCAGACACAAAAGGCTACCTACTGTATGAATTCTGTTTATAGGAAATGTTCAAGAATAGGCATAGTGCAAATGTTCTAAAAAATGATCATGATGATGGATATACTACTATGTGATGATATTGTACATTGGTTGTACACCAAATGATTGTATGTTAAGAATGTTCATGTTTGTATGTTGTTTTGGTTTGATAATGCAAAATAAATTAAATTAAGAAAAAAAAAGAATTGGCATAGAGACAAAAAGTAGATTAGTGGTTGCCCGGGGCTGGGGGGGCGGACGGGGAATGATGGCCATGACTGCTAATGGTTATGTGGTTTCTTTTGTTGATAATGACAGCCTTCTGGAATAATGGTGGAGTGATGGTTTCACAACCTTGTGAAAATACTAAAAATCACAGGATGCTTCCCTTCCAAATGGTGAACTGATGGTGCATGAATTATATCTCGATTGAAAAGAACTACAAGCGGCCGCTGGCTGCGTGAGCCTGGGTGGAAACTCCTACAGGTGGGGCACCCGGGTCAAAGGGCAGGACACCGCACTCGGCCGGCTCCTGCGGGGCTCCTGCGGGGTTCCTGCGGGGCTCCTGCGGGGCTCCTCCCCGTCCGCCACGCGGGAAAGAATCCGGAGCAGGTGGACGTGCTCCCGTCCCGGGCTGGGACAGGGAAGGCTGTGCGGGGTCCCCGGGCGCCCGGAAGGCTGAGGCGCAGCTCACCACGGCGTCAGTTTCCGATGCATTTGAACGGACGCAGGAAGCAGGAAAGACAGACGGACTCCCAGAGTCCTAAACTCAGCCCTCCGCTTTCTTGGCGGGGCGCGGCGCTTCTCCCCGCCTGAGTGCGGGAGCGGGGCGCGGGGAGCCTGCCGGAGCGGGGCTGGGGCGGAGGAGGCGCCGGCGACAGGAAAGTGGGCCGACTCCTGTCACCCGGACTGTCCCGGGCAGGGCGGGGGCTTCCCCGCACACCCCGTCCGCGTCCCCTCCAGCCCGCGGAGCCCACGTGGAGCAGCCCTGCCCCCTGGCGGCCGCCCGGAGCGCGCCGCGAGAGCGCGGGCAGGTCTCCGCTCCTGAGAAAGCGAGTTCATCCCTCCCGAGGCGGTTTAGGAGAGAAGACAGCGGGGACTGAGAAGTGACCGCTCCGCCTTCATCCCTCCATGCGCGGCCGCCGGCCCCGCGTCCCTCCGCAGGGAGGTGACTTATTCCAGGAGAATTTGGCAAGGAACTGGCGGAATCTTCCCCAAATCAGTTCAGAGTGGGGGTGTGGGTTGGGGTCTCATGGGAAAAGGAGAGGGGGCGGGGGACGAAGCACAGGACTGTGCGCTGATGGGTGCTGTCGGGCCGGCGCGGGGGCTGGCTGGGCGAGGGGCGGCGGGCACACGCGCACCCCGCGGCTGCGCGTCCCCGACGGGCCTGCCTTAGGAACGTGCGAGCTCTGGCCTGAGGGCCCTCCATGAGCTTTCCAGACCTGTATCTTTTGAGGAGGACGTCGCTGATTCACTGGGGCACAGGGTGTTCTCCATGCCATCCCGGTATCTCACTCCTGTAAGCGGAAGCAGGGAGGTGCATGTCCTGGGAACTGAGCGCGAAGAGTGGACGGCCCTGCTAGCGAGAGGGAGCAGAGTCCCAGCTCACAGGTGCCTCAGGGCACCCAGTCTGAGGCTTGTTTGAAACTTAATTCATTCATTCATTCATGCATTCGTGCATTCGTCCATGCATTCCGCAGGAATTTACAGAGCGCCTCCACGACCCAGGCACTGTTCTAGGCACTCTGAACAGAATAGTTAAGAGCACTGTATTTGTGGTGCTCACAATCTGGCTGAAATCATTCGGTATTTTTTATCCTTCCATCTTCCCTTCAGGTCACGACCTCCGTTGCCACATAATCTCCACAAAAGTCATTGTGGATGGTTACGTAACAGCCCTCTGGCTGTCTAGTAAACAGCCTTATATGGCTGGCTTCTTCAAATCAGAATGAGGCAGAAGAGGAAATTTTAGCTTCTTTCTTTGCAAGAGGGAGGCAAAGCTGGCGCAGTGCCACAACGTCCTGCCCCGGTGGGGTTGACTGTCTTGGTATCTCTGTCCCACGCACCAGTGGGGACACGTGGGATTTATCCTCGGTGCGACAGGATGCCACTGCAGGTCTCGAGCAAGACTGCTCTCCTAGAAAGATGCCCTTATAACAAACAACACGGGCTAGAAAATGCACTGGAAGGAAGAGTCCCATTCATAAGGGCAATAAAAAGACAAAATCATTCGAAACTCATTTATCAAGAAATATGTAATACTCCCCTAAAGAAAATATTTACACTCTACTGAGGAACATTAAAAAAGACCTGAATAAATGGAAAGACCCATTTTGTCTGGAGCAAAAGATGGTATAATGAAAATGGCACATTTCCTTACATTTACATATGTATTCAATGCCTTGCCTTCTGAATTTTAGGGCTCCTGTTCTATGCTTTCCCACTTCCAGGCCTTTCCCTCCATAGCACATGTGACAATGTGATTAGAATTATTTGCATGATTGTATGTTACACACTGCTTCTCCACTAAACTGATAAAATAGCATCAAAATTCATCTGGAAAAAATGTAAATCTACTAAAAAATAGCTGGTAAATTTATAAAAAAAGAAAATACCAGGGAAAAATAACCTTACCAGATAGTAAAAACATTATAAAGCTGGAGTATATAAGGGAGTTTGGTACACATAAAAGGATAGGCACTTAGAGCAAAAGAACACATTAGAGAGGCTGGAAATAGACCCCAATATATGGAAATTTCAAATATGAAAAAAAGGAGCATTAAATCAGTATCGGGGGGGATTGATTATTCAATAAAAGCATGGAGAAAACTGGCTATTCATTTAGAAAACAAAAGTGAATCCACCTTTCTCCTCATCGAAATAAGCTGCAGGTGGAGTGTGTGAAGGGGAGTACATGAAAACTCCATATTTTTTGCATGATTTTTCTGTAAAGCTACAACTTCTCTAATAAAAAAAAATTATAAATTAATTAACTGCAGGTGGATCAAAGTTCTAAATGTAAATATTGAACCATAAAAGCAAGGGAAGAAAGCATGAATATATTTCATTCATAATAAAAGAGTGGAATAGCATGATACTACTTCCATAAGCCACGAAGGAAAATATTAATTAATGTGAGTCTAACAAATACAAAACTCTTCCGTAGCAAAAATACATAAAGTCCAAAGACAGATGACCAATAGGGAGAACTATTTGCAACAATATGACAATACAATGTGCAGATTTCCTTGTCATACAAAGAATGTTTAGAAATCCATAAGCCAGGGATAAAGAACTCAATAAAGCATAGATAATTAAATCCATGACAGAAAAAGAGATTCATGTGGATGACAGATGTAGTAAAAGCTCAGCCTAACTCATGCTGTGTAAAACAAATTAAAATAAGATAACGTTTTTCACCTATCATATTAACACAGCGCTGGAAACACAGTGCTGGAAAGGGTGAGGAGAAAAAGCATATTTTGTTTCTGGGAATGGAAATCAGTGGAGCCATTTGGGGAGGCAATTTGGCAACAGGGATCCATATTTTTTTTATTTATTTTTTTACTTTTTTACATGGGCAGGCACCGGGAATTGAACCCGGGTCCTTGGGCTTGGCAGGCAAGCATTCTTACCTGCTGAGCCACCGTGACCCACCCAGGGATCCGTATTTTAATTGCACATACCCATTAAGCCAGCAATTCCACTGCTAGGAACTGATGTTCACTGAAGGATTATTTGTAAGAGCCAAACACTGGAAACCCTTGTGATGGTTGCACACTCTTGTGAGTGTAATTAACAACTGGGAATTACATGTCTGAATGGGGTTCAAGGCGGAAATCTTAGGGTGTATGTATGTTACTAAAATAAAAATTTAATTAAAACAAACAAACAAAAACACTGGAAACCACAGGGGCAGCGATGCTCGGTTGTGGTAAAAGGAGAGCAGCCCCAGAATACCCTGCCCTGCTGGGCGAAAAAGGGAAGGTGCAGGGGTCTGGATTGTTTAAGTTATTACGTACATACCCGCATATACACGTGCGATTATGTATGGGCGCATAATAAAGGCTGGGGGAAAATGGAAGGACCCCAGAGAAACACGTGGTCCCTGAGAAGTGGGCCTGGGGGTGGGAGGTGAGGGAGAAGGAGGCAGGCTTTGACCTTTCACCTTAGAGCCTTCATTCGTTTTTGAACTTTTACACGGGCATGCTGACTTTTATGAGGGTACTCACCCGCACGCTTCCTGCAGAGTGGGCCCAAGGGCTAGACGCGGCTGGGTTACAGGCAGCGAGCCCGCGGAATGTTCTAGAGAGCTTCGCGGGGCCCCGCCAAGCGGCTTCCCACGCGTCAGAGTGGTCCCTCTTGTCTGCCCGGCTCTGAGTTCCTCAGGAAGGGCTGCGGTTCTCATTTCGGCACCCAGGGCACCCGCCTGGAGCACCGTAGGGCACAGGGTCTAGCAGATGCTCAACAAACCTGAAAGAAAAAGACTATAATAGTGGAAACTCATGGATGCGTACACTCAAAACAGGGGAATGCTCTTGTTTGCAGGTTACCCTCAGCCAGGCTGACGAGAGAAAGCACGTGTGGCCAGTGGCGCATCTGAGCTGCCCAGCTCCCCAGCCGCTTCCACGCCTCTCACCTCCAGTTCCCGGGTGGGGGGAGCGGGGTGTCAGCGCCTTGGCTGGCACCCACGGGTGGCAGACCCGGGCCCACCCTCGGAGCCTGTCACTTACAGAATATGGGCCCGAGGGACATTTCAGAGGACGAGGGCCAGCCGTGGCGGGGAAAACGCACTGTGCAGAGGGGCCTGGGGACGGCGGCAACCTGAGGCCTGCCCCCTCCAAGTTACGGGGACGGGGACGGGGGCGGCAGGCTGGCCGTGGGTGCGGCGCTGGCGCTGCTGGGGCCGCTGCTCACTCACTCTTGGGACGGCGGGCACAAGGAGGAGAGGCTCGGTGGGTAGGGGTGGGTCGGGTCGGCTCTCCGGGGCCGGTCTGGAGCGCCTTGGAAGACTGAGGGAGCTCGTGTCCCACCCCCAGTTCACACAGACCCCCCACTGCTGTCGCTAGGCTCCCTGTTCCCAGCCAGGTGTCCTCCCGAGAAGGAGGTACAGTGCAAAGAGGATTGCCAGATGGAGCAAATCAAACGCACAGGCTATTTGAGACATACTTGTATTCAATAGGCCCTGCTAAACAGGATATACTTATACTAAAAAAGCATCTGTTTATCTGAAATTAAAATTTAACTGGGCGTCCTGCATTTTATGTGGCCATTTCTTTTTTTTTTTTTTTAATTTTTTTTATTAATCAAAAAAAAGAAAAGAAATTAACAGAACATTTAGAAATCATTCCATTCTACACATGCACTCAGTAATTCTTAGTATCATCACATAGATGTATGATCATCATTTCCTAGTCCATTTGCATCGATTTAGGAAAAGAACTAGCAAAACAGCAGAAAGAGATATAGAATGTTAATATAGAGAAGAGAATTAAAATAATAATACTAATAAAAATATATATATATAAAAAGGAAAAATAAAAAAACAAAAACAAAAGATACAAACACACCAACAAACAAACAAAAAACCATATTTCAGGTGCAGCTTCATTCAGTGTTCCAACCTAGTTACATTACACTTAGGTATTATTGTGCTGTCCATTTTTGAGTTTTTGTATCTAGTCCTGTTGCACAGTCTGTATCCCTTCAGCTCCAATTACCCATTATCTTACCCTGTTTCTAACTCCTGCTGGTCTCTGTTACCAATGACATATTCCAAGCTGATTCTCGAATGTCGGTTCACATCAGTGGGACCATACAGTATTTGTCCTTTAGTTTTCGGCTAGACTCACTCAGCATAATGTTCTCTAGGTCCATCCATGTTCTTACATGCTTCATAAGTTTAGTCTGTCTTAAAGCTGCATAATATTCCATCGTAGGTATACGCCACAGTTTGTTTAGCCACTCGTCTGTTGATGGACATTTTGGCTGTTTCCATCTCTTTGCAATTGTAGATAATGCTGCTATAAACACTGGTGTGCAAATGTCCGTCTGTGTCTTTGCCCTTAACTCCTTTGAGTAGATACCTAGCAGTGGTATTGCTGGGTCGTAATCCATTCTGCCATTCTATGTCTTTTGATTGGGAAATTCAGTCCATTAAATTTTAGTGTTATTACTGTTTGGATAATATTTTCCTCTACCATTTTGGCTTTTGTATTATATATATCATATCTGATTTTCCTTCTTTCTACACTTTACTCCATACCTCTCTCTTCTGTCTTTTCGTATCTGACTCTAGTGCTCCCTTTAGTATTTCTTGCAGAGCTGGTCTCTTGGTCACAAATTCTCTCAGTGACTTTTTGTCTATAAATGTTTTAATTTCTCCTTCATTTTTGAAGGACAATTTTGCTGGATATAGGAGTCTTGGTTGGCAGTTTTTCTCTTTTAGTAATTTAAATATATCATCCCACTGTCTTCTAGCTTCCATGGTTTCTGCTGAGAAATCTACACATAGTCTTATTGGGTTTCCCTTGTATGTGACAGATTGTTTTTCTCTTGCTGCTTTCAAGATCCTCCCTTTCTCTTTGACCTCTGACATCCTAACTAGTAAATGTCTTGGAGAACGCCTATTTGGGTCTAATCTCTTTGGGGTGCGCTGCACTTCTTGGATCTGTAAATTTAGGTCTTTCATAAGAGTTGGGAAATTTTCAGTGATAATTTCTTCCATTAGTTTTTCTCCTCCTTTTCCCTTCTCTTCTCCTTCTGGGACACCCACAACACGTATATTTGTGCGCTTCATATTGTCATTCAGTTCCCTGATCCCCTGCTCAAGTTTTTCCATTCTTTTCCCTATAGTTTCTGTTTCTTTTTGGAATTCAGATGTTCCATCCTCCAGTTCACTAATTGTAGCTTCTGTCTCTTTTGATCTACCATTGTAGGTATCCATTGTTTTTTCCATTTTTTCTTCTTTGTCCTTCACTCCCATAAGTTCTGTGATTTGTTTTTTCAGATTTTCTATTTCTTCTTTTTGTTCAGCCCATGTCTTCTTCATGTCCTCCCTCAATTTATTGATTTGGTTTTTGAAGAGTTTTTCCATTTCTGTTCGTATATTCAGCATTAGTTGTCTCAGCTCCTGTATCTCATTTGAACTATTGGTTTGTTCCTTTGACTGGGCCATATCTTCAATTTTCCGAGCGTCATCCATTATTTTCTGCTGGTGTCTGGGCATTTGATCAGATTTCCCTGGGTGTGGGACCCAGCTGGTTGAAAGGTTTTTCTGTGGAATCTCTGGGCTCTGTTTTTCTTTTCCTGCCCAGTAGGTGGCGCTCGTGGCGGTCGTTTGTCTGCGGGGCAGTCGGCCCGGGAAACCGCGCATGGAGGCGGGGGTCGCTGGCCGTGGCTTGGGGGAGTGCCGGTCCAAATTGCCCAGCTGGCCCGAGACGCCAAGCGTGACGGGAGGGCCCCGCTATCCAACGTTCCCAGTCAGACCGGGGAGCCACGTGCGTGGAGGGGACCCCAGTCGCCAGCCGCCCCGGCCAGGAAAACGTGCGCCCCTCGGGTATCTCACCGCAGCAGATTCTCCCTGCCTGTTCAGCAGTTCCAGAATGGGGTACGCTGTCTTTTTGGTCTCTGTCGTGACTCCGGGAGCTGTTTCGTATTGTTTCTGTTTCTTTAGTTGCTTTTCTGGAGGAGGAACTAAGACCCGCGCGTCTTACTAAGCCGCCATCTTCTCCATGTGGCCATTTCTAATTGTAAATATATAAAAGAGTGGGGAACGCTGGGCCCACCTGCTGCCCCCCTGGGCCGCCTTCTGCGGGACAACAAAAGGGCTCTGGGGGCATCCCCGCGGGAAGCTCCGGGCGCGAAGGACCCGAAGGACCCGGGCTTCTCAGCCGCCTCTGACCCAGGGCTGGTGCCGGTAGAAACGGCTCGCGGCGGCTGCAGGCCTAGAGCCCGAGAGCTCCCTGCTCTGTTTTCTAGAAGGGCGCGCCCGACCTCTGCCGCTCTGTCTTGCTGGGGAGGAGGCTGCCTGCGCCACCCGCGTCCCCGAAGTCCCAGGACACGCGCCATGGCCCCGTGGGTGGTGACGCCTGTGACAGCTCCTCTGAGCTGTACTTTGCTGCCCCTGTCATCCTGCCACTCAAATCCCAGGTGTGACACTGTGTGGGTAGAAGCAGGAAGAGACGCCCTTGTTTTTTTTCTTCTTAAAATCAGTGTTGAAAAGCATAGCAAAGAATTCCTGCATGTTTTGAAAAGATCCAAGCTGTATGTTAGAAAAGGTGATAATAAAGGTATCGTTATATTAAATTAATAAAGCATAAATCAACCTCAAAGGTTCAGCCTCTTAAGCCTGGTAACCCCAGTACCTGGAGATTTACCCTAATGAAATAGTTCCAGAGCATCAAAGCGCCAAAGCATGAGCACTGTTCAATCGGCAGGACTGACAGCGCTAAACGCTGGAAACAACCTGACAACTCAGACAAGGGGTACGGCTGCCTTACAGCCACGAGACGGACTGCTTCGCAGCCATTAAGTAAGAATTACAGCTGCTGTGGAAACCTGGGGGGATGTTCATAACACAATCTTAAAGGAAAACAGTTTAAAGTGAAATGGTACATACCCATGGATCCTGACTTCAGAATTTTTTTTAATTGAAATTTTTATTTAGACAATTGTAGATTCACAGGCAATTTAAGAAATAATATTGAGGGGTCCCGGGAACACTCTGCCCAGTTTCCCTGCAATGGCAACTACTTGCAAAACTACACAATACACTGCCACAGCCAGGATATTGTCAGTGATGGAATCCACCAAGCTTATTCAGATTTCCTCTGTTTTACTTCTACTCATTTGTGTGTGTGTGTGTGTGTACTTAGTTCTGGTGTGATACACATATACAGACTCATGGGTTGTATAGACTCGTGTATCTCACCAATTAACACAACAAATATAAATAAGTCCTTGCATGAACTATTTCATACTTGCCAAAGTATGAATCTTGAACAAAGAGTGTATAATTTGGGGGTATAAGGGGAAAAAATGATATTGCATGCTCTGGGTTCTGTTTAACAGGGAAACATCAACAGTACCACAGCAATACTAGGGGTACATGATGGGGGAAGGGTCAAGAGTTAGGGGGAGTGTGGTAGTTAGATTCAGGTGCCAACTTGGCCAGGTGAAGGCACCTAGTTCTGTTGCTGTGGACATGGGCCAATGGTACATGAACCTCATCTGTGCTGATTACATCTGTGGTCGGCTAGGAGGCGTGCCTGCTGCAATGAATGATGTTTGACTCAATTGACTGGTGCTTAAATGAGCGAGCTCAATGTAGCACAGCCCAAGCAGCTCAGCATACCTCATCTCAGCACTCCAGCTCAGCCCAGGCCTTTGGAGATGCTGAAAGAAGTCACCTGGGGGAATTGTTGTTGGAACCCAGAGGCCTGGAGAGAAGGCCAGCCGAGATCACCCTGTGCCTTCCCATGTAAGAAAGAACCTCAGTGGAAAGTTAGCTGCCTTTCCTCTGAAGAACGATACGTTAACTTAATAAATCCCCTTTTAGCAAAAGCCAATCTGTCTCTGGTGTGTTGCATTCCAGCAGCTAGCAAACTAGGATAGAGAGGTTGGATTTTCTATTTGGTAAGGGTGCCTGTATTGGCTATTATTCTCTTGGGAACAATGAAATTATCTAAAATTGAGTGTTGACAGACTGTGACTTTGGACATTATACATGAGGCCCCATAGATGGAGGTGGATGCAAGTTGCACTGAGTGAGAACTAGATTGGCGAACGATGGTGTACACATATGATCGCACATGGTGTTGCTACAAAAAGGAATGAAGTTGTGAGGTATGCAACGGCGTGAGTGAACCTGTGGGACATTTGGTGAGGTGAAATTAGCCAGAAACAAAAGAGCAAATATTGTATGATCTTATTTAGAAAATACTTATAAGAAAAACCAGGGCTTCGATTGTAAGCTCTTAGCAGTCACATTTAGTCTGGAGTGGTAAATTCCGGATTTTGTCCTGCTGTTTAGAGATAAGAATGAAGCCGATCAGCTCGGGCTTAAGGTAATTCAGAATACAGGGGTAAGGTAAACATTACCTGTATTTTAAAACTTCACCTAGTCTCTGAGACCAAAGAAAGAAAGTTCTATTATGTCTGGAACCTAGGTTTTCTGTAGCACATAGTCTAATGATCAACTCAACTGAATAGATCATTTAAACAATCCAAACACAAGGAGCCCAGAATAAGAATGAGGGCCTTTAATTCTGTATAGCTTAATGTAATATCTAGATACATCCCAGAGTATATTAAGCAGATAACACAATAGTGTTGGCAAAGTCCCTTGAGGAATGGGAGAAAAATTATGGAACTATTAAAGTTTACCATTGGGGAAACCCCAGATACTGTGTCAAACATTAGGGACACACAAATCAATAGGACAAGTCCTTGATCTTGAGACTTACTCTTGTGAAGCTTATGTATGTAGTGGAGAAGCTTAGCCTACCTATAGGTATGCCTAAGAGTCACCTCTGGAGGACCTGTTTTGTTGCTCAGATGTGGCCTCACTCTCTCTAAGCCCAACTCTGCAAGTGAAACCATCGCCCTCCCTACTATGTGGGACATGACATCCATGGGTGAAAGTGTCCCTGGCGACGTGGGAAATGACTCCCTGGATGAATCCAGCCCTGGCACTGTGGCATCAACAATTCCATCCTGACCAAAAGGTGAAAAAAGTGTAACTAATAAAGTATCGGTGGCTGAGTGAGTTCAAATAGAGTTGAGAGGCTACCCTGGAGGTCACTCTTACACACGCTTCAGTGAGACATTGCTACCTATCATAACTTGCCAAACCCCAACCAAAACCACTCCTCCCAATCCTAAAAAAATACCTACGGCATTATATACCATTCTACAAAGGTTCCATGCACTAGAGCAACTCTCCAAAACCTACAACCTCCAGATGGTCCCTGGACCAGATAAATCCTGAAATGTAGGGGGCCAGCCTCGCCAGAACATCAACTAGTTCCATCCATCTATCCCGTATTATCAGCACTCCTTCCAACATGAAAAAGTTAGAATGGACATAGCCCAAATTCCCCTAAAGAGTGAGAGAAAGATCAAAGGTGATGGTGGAGTTATACAGAGAAGGTAGGGTTTAATAAATGAGTATAATTGCTGAATCATTATACTGATATTTCTTTTAGCCTCCATTATCTTAGAGCAGCTAGAAATAAAAATCTAAAATTGTAGAATTGTAATCCACACCAAACGCTGAAATCTGTTCTACAACTAACTGTTGAGATGTACTTTGAAATGCATTGTTTTTATGTATATATGTTAAAGAGGATGAAAAAAAAGAAAGAGAAGGCAGAGTATAACAGAAGATAAGATTTAACATATAACTATTGATATTTCTGTAGGTCTCTAGAGTCTTGAGCTAGAAGAAAAAAAAATCATGAAGCTGTAACCCATATCAAATTTTAAAATCTGTTCTATAACTACTTATTAAAGTGTACTTGGAAACTTATTGCTTTTTTGCATATATGTTATATTTCATAATTTTTAAAGTTAAAAAAAGCATGTGTGGATGCAAAAGCATGTTAAGGTGGTGGGATTTAAGAGTTTTGTTTTGCTTTTTCTTTAATGTTCCTCTTTATTGTTGCTATGTTCTCAGGAAAAGGGGGGAGGGGCTGAGCAATAAGAGGCTGGTGGCAGAGAGAAGGCTGGACGGTGGTGCCAGGAGGCCGAGGAGCCCAGGCCAGTGACCTTGGGCAGGTCAGCGACCGTCCCTTGGGCAGCAGGGCTGTGGCAGTCAGGTAGCAGTCACGCCCTCTGCCCCGACTGAGGTCGCTTAGGCAGAACTCAGACAACATACTCTGGCTGTGCTGAGCCATCACCTGGCCACCTCAGCCGGAAGACGAGCCCCCCGGGGGCGTCCCTTGGGGTCTCCCACGGCCTCTGCACCAATCCCAGCCCAGGGACTGCCCCAGGCCGGCGCCACGGCAAGGGGCTGCCCGAGCATCTCCAGCTGCCCACGGCCTGGTCTCCAGCACTGGACTGCCAGCTCAAGACCAGTGCCTGGGGCAGCCCGAGGAAAATTCCATTGAAGAGAAAAGGAGCAAAATAAAGCAGTGCCCAGTGGCCGACAGAGCCGCGGAAAGTCTGTCTGTCTGACTCAGGCTTTCACTCCAGCAGGATGTGCCAAGGTCTGGGGGTAGTGGGGTGGCTTGCAGGCTTTCTGGGCTCCTTCCCAGGCTTCTCCCCCCAGGGCAGGCCCTGCGCTGCCTGTGCCTGGGTGCCAGTTCCGGCTCTTTCTCCACCAGGCGGAAAACCTGCACGCAGTGCCCTGAAGGTGGTTCCACTCGAGCAGCGCTGTGCTCCAATTCCAGCCCAGGGAGGGTCTCGGTGGCGGGAGGCCCAGAGCCGCTACTGCCTGCCACAGCGCTGCCCGTCCCCCCGCCAGCCAGGCTGCCCGCGCCCGGGATGCCTCTGCCTCCTGTGTCCCGTGAGCTCCTTCGAGGTGGGGACTGACCAACTTCTTCTGTAAGGAGCCAGAGAGTAAATATTTTAGGCTTTGCAGGCCACACCACTGTGGCAACTAGCCGTGGGATGGGTGTGCGTTCCCAAGAAAAACCATATTTCTGCACTTTGAAATGTCAATGTCATGTCATTTTCAGGTCCCTAAATCATTCTTCTCCAGAAGGCAAGCCCGGACGCCAGGATTCAAAGGGCCGGGCGGGGTTCTAGAGAAGCCAGGGAGCCTCAGGCCTGGGCCCGCACACCATGCAGGAAGGATGCTGTGCAGGGACCCGGCTGAGGTGCCCTGGCTTTTTCCTCGCGGCGCTTGAGCGCCTCCCTGGTCCAGGGGCCCCATGCAGCCGGGTGGCAGGTCCTCTCCCCCAGCTTTTTGGTGTGGAGGCTGAGAGGAGTGGGCTGGTGCAGGGGACATGAATTGGAAGGTTCTGGAGGCAGAGGATGGAGGCTGCAGCGTGGGCCTGGGGCGGGGTGGGGGTGGGGATGTCTCTGCATGGCTGCCCTGCTGCCTGCTGCCGGATCCCTGAACTACCTGAGTCTTTATTCCACCGACACCCGGCTGGTTGCCCAGGGCTGTCATTACTTCTGTCCAGGGACGGCCCATGGTGGGGGAGGGTCTTCCTAAGACGGGCCAGTGGGAAGACAGACCACCGCCCATGGGTGCCTCAGCAGAGGCAGCGGGCCGGGCTTCACTGGGTGCAGCAGCAATGAACTGCTCCCATTTTACAGAGGAGGAAACTGAGTCTTTGAAGAGATTAAACTGAGTGTTCCAGTCACTCAGGCGGAGAAGAGCTCTGGCCAGTCTGCTTTCCGTGCGCTGCCACGCAGCATTCTCACCCCAAGACCCACGTCCCTAGCTGCGGCTCCTCGAGCTCTTAGGACCTTGAAAATGGGAGTCCCTCGGGTGCGGAGGAAATGACTCAAAGGTTTTATTCTAATTTTCCCAAGAACAGTCTTACAGAGGGCTGAGGCTGGCCAGCCACCAGGCCTTCCTATTTGCCTCTGGGGTTTGCAATCCACCGCCCTGCCCTCACGGGTGCTGTCTGAGGTAGGCCCCCTGCCTGCTCCATATTTCACTTTATCCTGGAAACCAGTAGGAGCCTCTGGTTATAGGTGTTTTGGGTTGACCGGCCCCTGTCGACCCCGCCCGGCCCTGCAGGAGCACACAGCGGCCTCAGCCACGGCGACGCGTAGAACCACAGCGCGGGACTCCACGGGCCCATGACAATTCTGCCCCGGGAGAGATGTGAGAAGTCCCCTGGGGGCCCATAACCTCAGCGCCGTCTTCACCCCACCTGGAGTCAGTCAGGCTTCCAGGAGGCCGAGCAGGGCCACGCAGAGACAAAGGCTGGGGGGGGACGCAGGAGAAGGGGCGCAGGGGCGAGGGAGCGCGGGGGTGGAGGAGCCCCGGGCGTGGAGCCCCGTCCCAGATCCTGCAGGTCGGGCCCAGTTCTGTGCCCTCTCCCGACGTCCCTCCTGGGTCTCTGAGCGAATTGATTCCCTTTTTGTTAAGCACATGTCACCGCGACGACATGGCATGACGCCACGGTGGGTGGAGGATGGGCCTATCAGACAGTTGCTCTCGTGGTGACACAGCCCGTCCTCCTGCTGGAAATGAAGAAAGCTTGTGGCGCTGCTCCAGGGCTCCGCCTGCCCACTCTCCCTGACCCCTGCACAGCAGACCTGGTGCATTGGAAGCACCTCTCGGACCTTCCCAAGATGGGCTCCAGCTGCTCAAAAACCTGGAGAGCAGTTCTCGGGACCCTGCCTCTCTCACCAACCCCACAGACATCCAGGCGCCTTCTGCCTCCCGTCCCTCAGGCCTTCATGTATCCCTGGACAGGACTGTGTCCCCTCTGCCCCTCCTGTGACCCTAGCCCCGGCCATCACCAACCCTCCCCCTACATGCGGGCCTTCTACCCTGTACCTGCCACGCCCAAGTTTCTGGAGATTCTCCCAAGCTTGCCCACCGGCCTGGGACATCCTCTACCCGCATTCCCAAGGCCTGCCAGGACCTTCCAGCAATACCAAGATGCCACTCTGATGCCCACTCAGCCCAGAGGTCGTCCAAGAAGCGGCTGCAGCATGGACCGGGAACTGGCCCAGCTCCACGCTAAGGGGGCCTTGCAGGGGGAGAAGGTGGCCTCACCCGCCACATCAGCAGAAAGCTTCAGCTCACGGAGAATGCACATCATAGTTCGTTTTAATTTAAAAAGCAAACCATAGATGTTTATAATATGTATACACTGTACAGATCTGCTTATTTACATATGCATGTATAATCGAATATATGGCCCAAAAATCTAGAAGTAAATATACTGTCAGTGGGTAGGATTTAAAAACATCAATTTTATTAAGGTACAACTTACGTACAATAAACTGCACCGATTTCAAGAGTGCATTTCAATAGGTTTTGACAAAAGTAAACAACCATTAAAAAATACATACACCCACGTAAACACCAAGTGCTGGGATATTTTTCTTTTCCCCCTTTGTGCCTTTCTTGAATTTCTATGTTTTAATTCAGTGGACAAGTGTGACTTGGGTAATGAGATAAAAACGTCCTTAGCGAAAGGAAGATGCTACTTCTAGGTCCCTGGTCCTGCGGGCGGAGTCCCGCCTCCACCAGGCCACCTCCCCGGCCTCCCGCAGCACCCCCCACGAGGACTCGGTGAAGGGAGAACACCAGCCCGTTGTGCGGGCAGACAAACCTCAGCGCAGGAAGGTCTCCAGGTGGAGAGTCCCAGAGCCAGTGAGCGGAGGTCTTTAGACTCCGAGTCCGGTGCTCTTTTCAAGGCCATCCTTGTTGAGAGGCCATCCCAGCACGTAGGGGGAGCCTGGCTGGGCCTTCTCCGGGCTCGCAGCGCTCCCTGGCTCCTGGGAGCTGTGGCCAGCGATGCCAACTGCCTGTCAGGGCACAGCAGCCCCAAAGCCCGGCTCACCCGAGCTGCCATGTGCCTCCATCAGCTATGGGCGTGGTTCAGGACGGGGGTGCGGGTGGCATCCGCCCCAGAACAGGAGGCTGCACCTTCCCAGGACCTATTAACACCCAGTCCACACTCAACAAGGGTGGGCACCTCCCAGCGGGACCACTTCTGCCCGCAGCCCCAGCCCGCCAAGGCGCCCACTCCCAGCCCCTTTGGTCTTGGCTAAGCTCACCTGAGATGACCCAGAGAGGAAGGATCTCCCAACCCCCCTTTCAGCAGCACCCCCTCACGCTTCTTCTCCACTTCCTGGAAGAGCCCCCTCCTCTGACTCAGATAACCCAGGTGGTGAGGACTGATGTGAGGAAAGGGCACACCAAATCAGGGCCCCACTGCCTCAGTCTCCCCTGGCAGGAGGCTGAGGGCCAGCGGGACCTCCGGCACACCCCAGCCCTGCGCCCGTTCCCAGCCCCGGCGGCACCCACCGCGCTCTTACCACAGGCCAGCCGGGCTGGCCAGGTGGTCAGCAGTACTGTCTGAAATCCCCACAGTAGCTCCATTACCCCCATTTTCCTAAATGGGGAAACTGGGGCTCGAGAAGTTAACTTTGCATGCCCAGGGCTTGCTCAGGGCTGCAACCCAAATCTTCTGAGCCCCTGACCACTAGACTCCCGGTTCCGGCTGGCGGGCAGTCTCAGGCCCTCCGCACCCACGGCCTCACCCCCCAGTTCCTCCTCACGTAGCCGGAGCCGGACTGAGGCTCCAAGGTCCCCGCCCTTTCCCGACCTGGGAGGTCCGACCCCCAGTGCCCTCGGCCCGGATGAGGGGCGCACTGGCTCCGGGAGCTGGTCAGGTGGGCCCAGTGCGGGCCGACGCGAGCCTGTGCTGCAAACGCTTCGGCTCCACGGCGGGTACCGCACGGGCAGGGACCTTCCAGGCCAAGCAGCAGCCACTGAGGCCGCCGCTGTGCCCAGGGCCCCAACCCCCGTCCCCTCCCCAAGCCTTCGCCCAAAGCACCCCTCTACCCTATCCCCCACCCCCACCCCGGCCCAGGGCTCCCCGCACCCCGCTCTGCTGGAGACCCCAAATGCCGCCCGCTCGCCCCCCTCTGCCCTGCGCTCCGCCAGCAGGAAGCGAGAGCAATGCACCCCAAGCCAGCGCGCATGCGTGGGGGTGTGGGGTGTGGGTGTGGGTGCGGGGTGGGGGTGCAGGGCGCGGGCCTCAGCCAGTCCCCGTGGGCCCTGGCCGCAGGTGGGTAGGCGGAGCTGGAGGGAAAGCTGCACGCAAGCCCCTCCACCCCCGCCAAGCTGCCCCTGCGGCTGCCCCTCCCCCACGCTTCTCTGCTCCTTTTCTCCTTTAACGATACCTCTTTAAAAAGAGATGCCAATGTACGCTTATTCGTGAAGGTATGATGCAATGCTCACTTCAGCACTGTGCGTAATAGCACCCTCCAGGTGAAAGACAGGAAGACAACCTGGATGCCCCCAAACAAGGAACCGATAAGATAAATTACAGTACAGCTATAGGATGGAATAGTATACAGCCATTAAAAATGTTTTCAAAGAATATAGTTAGTCATATGGGAAAATATTCACAATATAATATTAACAAAAGTAATGTGGGGAGTAATGGTGGCTCAGTGGCAGAGTTCTCACCTGCCATGCTGCAGACCCGGGTTCAATTCTCAGTCCCTGCCCATGCAAAAAAAAAAGTAATATGGAACACTTGGTGAGTTCTCAGCAAATGTTAGTAATTATTGTTGTAAACCGTGTATTAATAATGCATGCTATGGTTTTAAGCTAGTAAAGTTGTATATGTAACTAATGCAAAAGAAAAATCGAGAATATCTGACCATGATTATCTCTGGGAGAGGGGACTATAAATGATTTTTATTTTATAATTTGATGCCTAAAATAATTTTAGGCTAAGGGTGAGGGGAGGGAGGACCTGTTATATTAAGTTTTTTTAAACCCATGGTCCATTCTCTTCAGTGCAGACGTTTCTGGAGAGCACAGGTCAGCTTCCACTGGGCAGGTGCTTGCTCAGAGGAAGCCTGGAAAGTGGAACCAGAGGGCTGGGCTGGGGTGGGCCAGGGTGGGTTGGGGTGGCAGATAATACTTCTAGATTTTAAACTCCTCTCACCCACCTTCTACCTGTGTGGCCGTTGGCAAGTTACTTAATCTTGATGAGCCTCAACTTTCCATCTGTCAAATGGGTGTAATAAGCCTGGGTGGGAGGCCTTAGCATGAGGGGTCCATGAAATAACGCTTGTCAACAGCTTGACACAAGGCTGGACCCATGGTAAGTTCCAACACTGTTGGCAGCTGCCCAGTAGGATCCCTTGCACAGAGTGGACACCCAGTAGTGAACGCTGCTTTCCTTCTCCTCGCCCTCTGTACACTGCAGACAGAATCTAGGCATTTCTATAGCTGAGTTGGAACTCACTCACTGAGGCCCCAGTCACTGTAATACAACTTCCCAAACCAAGCTCAGCCCAGCAAAAGAGGTGTCTGGGACCTGAGAGCCACTACCCTGGAGCTCCTCGCAGCTGTGGGGTTGGGTGAGCGTCCAGTCACTCAACAAACGTGGAATGGGCTTCTAGGGATGTAACGGAGGACAAGACAGATCCCAATTCTGCCCTCATGGATTTCCATTTTAGTGGGGGAGACAGACAATAAACAAGTGAACAAATGGTGGCAAGAGCCACAAAGGAAAAACAATCGACTGAAACAGAAAATTAGTGCGGAGGGGTACAAATCCGAGCCAGGAGTGGGCCTCTCTGGGGAAGTGGTACAGTAGGAACCTATAAAATATCACATCTCCTTCTGAGGTCCCCTGTGCCCAACCTTCCAGTGCCACTGCCTGGCTCTGCCGGGTGCCCCTTGCCTGGGGTCAGAGCCCCGTGGTGGCCAAGGCTGCCAGAGGAGATGGGGGCCCTTCGCCCGACCCCACAGCTGTCCCAAGCCCTTCCCCATGCCCTGACTCGTGATCCTCAGAACAACCTGTGAGGCGGCCAGGGCCGGGTTCTCCCTCTCTGATCTAAGCAGAAGCTCAGAGAAGTACAGAGATTTGCTCAAGGTCACACAGCCAGCAGTCCCGGCCTGGAGAGGTAGCCCCGGGGGCAGTGGGTGGAGTTGAGGAAGGAAGGCAGAGCAAAGGTGAGGGGCCATGCACCCAGATCTCCAAGGAGGGACCCCAGGAGAGCACCCCACGGTCTGTGAGTGGTGGGGGTGGGGGAGGCAGGCAGCCTGGGCTGTGACCCTGCAGCCTCAGTTTTGAAATTCAGGCATTGCCACCACGCCCCTTATGATGCATACAGGAGACCTCGGTTTTCTGTATAGTGGGATAATAGTAGTACCCAGTACGGAGAGGGGACAGGATCAATTAATATAGAATGACTTCTGGCACTTAGCACTCAGTTCTGTTACTTACAAGCGTGATTGAGATTGCTCCAGAATGATTATGTGCTGGACCTGGTCTGGGCCCTGGGGATGCTGCAAAAACAAGGAAAATTCCCTGCCCTTGTGGATCTTTCATTTTAGTGGGAACGACAGACAATAAACAGGTAAGCAGCATGATAAATGAGAATTGCTGAGAGTGATAGCTATAAAGAAAAGAAATAAAATAGAAAACGACTAAGAGGTGGGCAAAGGTCGATTTGAGATAGAGTAGTTAAGAAGGGTTTCTCTGAGCTGAAACCCGAATGATGGGAAAGAGGCAGAGGAAGGAGATGGAAGAGTTTTCCAGGTGGAGGGAACAGCATGTGCAAAGGCCATGCGACTGGAAAGAGCTGGGTATGTTCAAGGGAAAGAAAGCCGGTGTGACTGGAGTGCTGTGTCTGAGGGGTATGGGGCTCTATGGGGCCAGCTAAGGAGAATTTATTCTTGTCGCAGTCACAACTGAGGGCTTTATAAAAGGGTTTATTTTTTTAATGAGATTACTCCGTGTGTTAAATGGACTGGAAGAGGCAGGATCAGAAGCAGAGAGATCTGTTGGGGACCTGATGGGGATCGAGGCCAGTTAGGGACAGATGACAGAGACTTGGTGGCAGCTGCAGCAGTGATGATGATGAAAAATAGCCAGATTGAGGGTAAATGGAGAAGTGAGAACTGTCAGAATGTGTAGTAAACTGGTCATGGGGTGTGACAGAAAAAAAGGGGAGTCAAAGATGCATCCCAGGGCTTTGCAGGAGACTGGGACATGTTGGGAGGAGGCCAAGAATTCTGCTTCTGATGGGTCACAGTCCAGGTCCCTGCTGGACACACAGGCGCAGCAGCCACCAGGCAGCTGGATCTATGAACCTGGGCTCAGAAGAGAAGTCAGCGGGGAATCCCCGTGTGGGCAACCTGGAGCCCTCCAGCATCTAGAGAGCAAGGAAGAAGAAAGGATCCAATGGGGCATGAAGACCCCTGGAGGGTGTGATGTCCCCCATCCCCCTTGGATGTGACTCTCTTATGCTTCCACCATGCACTTCCTTATCCTCCTAGCAGCCCCTCATCCAACACCCGCATCCTCCAGGAATTACTCCACTGTCCCTTTCTGTGTGTGCCTTTGCCCTCCCAGCTAGCCAGCTCCAGGGCAGCCTCTGGTATCCTTCCCTCCTCTGTTCCACTGGAGATTCTCTGAGTCAACCTTGCTGAACCCAAGGAAGCTTGTCTTGACCCCACAAGTCTGGCCCTGGTACCAGCGGTGGGCTGCTGACCTCCTGTTCCTCCACAGATGCCTTGACTCCTGCCCAGCACTGACCCTTCCCTTGGCTCTCCCCACCCCTCTACCATCAAATGACACCTTGTTTAAATCCAGAACTTCTCAGGATAGATTTTTTTTTGGGGGGGGGGGGGGTACTTGGGTTGGAAATCGAACCCAGGTCTCTCGCATGGCAGGCGAGCATCCTATCAGGATGGTTTTTATTGGCAAATGGCCCCAGCAGCTCCCTTACAGTCAGGAGCTCATCTCTGCTGGGTTTGATAAGGGCTGCCAGAGGAGTGGACGGAAAGAGTGGGCTACGTAAGCTCTCCCACACCTCCCACCCCCAGCTCAGATAATAAGATGGGGCTCAGGCTTGGCCCCACCCCTCCTCTATCTTAGCCCTGGAGCTACAGTCTCCAGGAGGGTCTGAACTGCACCCCCCCGCCAAGCATGCTCTAGGTGAACTAATTTCCAAAATTCAGTGACCACCCCCCGCCACCCCCCCCCCGAAAAAATTCAGTGATCAAATGGTGTTGGCCTCCACCTCTTGCTTCTCACTAGAGCTACAGATAATTTCTGACTTCTCAAAAAAATGTCTGGAGTCCGTACTTCCCCACTGGGATTAACATGTGTTTCTAAGAACCACGTTTTTTTTTTTCTTTCTGAATTCAGAGCCTGGGAACCCAAGATACACTGTCTGTCTGACAGCTATTTGGAGGAAATGGGGAAAATGTATCAAAAGCCAACCAACTCTCTCTAAGTCTCGTTTCTGGGAATCTATCCTAAGGAGGTATACAAAATATAGAAGGAAAAATCCAAAACACAAAAATATTCGTTATAGCTCTACTTATAGCTAAACATTTTTTAAAAAATGGAAACAAACATCCGATAAGAAAATGGCATGCAGCCATGGAAAACAAGTATTCTGCATTAGCCTTGAAACCTGCTAAGAAATAGGACAAAAGTTGAATGTACATTTAGAACTCTAGAGAAGAAAAAGGAGGGGGAGAAGGAAGAGAGTGCAGAGATGGAGGAGAAGGAGGAAAAAAGAAAAGAAAAAGTGTCTATGAAAAAATGTTACTATTCTAATAGGGTTTTCTCTTTTTTCCCCTCAAACTTTCCCCTTATAATTTTTTTCAATGCTGCCAGAGACAGGTGGCAGTTCTAAACCTCCCTCGAAGTCTCCGTAGGAGAGAAACCTTGACTAATCCTTGCTAAGAGACCAAACAGTTGGTCAGAGCAACTTAGCCCCAGAAGATAAAACTGCCGTACCCTGCGCCTGAAGTCTTAGGGCTGAGGCGCAATGGTGGGTGCTCCTGATTTTTATATTTATTTAGATTAGTGTCTTTAGAAGGGC
The DNA here is from genome assembly GCF_023851605.1 of Tamandua tetradactyla. Classification (NCBI taxonomy): domain Eukaryota; kingdom Metazoa; phylum Chordata; class Mammalia; order Pilosa; family Myrmecophagidae; genus Tamandua; species Tamandua tetradactyla. The sequence continues at coordinate 8,706,734 of NC_135329.1, forward strand.
GGGGACAGGACAGAGACCTTCTGAACTATTGAGTGTCAGGCAAAAAACCATGAGGATGAAGGGCACGTGTGCGGGGTTCTGCACAAACTACACCTCGCCACGCGGGCCGGCTGGGAGGAGGGGCTGGCCGCGAACCGAAGGACCCCCGGATGGCTGCCCGGCAGACACAGAAGCCCACCCTCTCAGCTAATCGGCACTTCACTGCACCCAAGGTGGCCCCTCACCAGCCAGGGGTGTAAACATGCCTTCCTCAGGCTGAGCGGAAATTGAGCTACGTCACTTCCGCCCACTGCCCCCACTTCCGGCGGCCGCGTGGGGCTGCGGGAAAATCCAGCCAGCATTGGCAGATGGTCGCTGTCTGCTCTTCCCTCCGAACCCCGTCCTCCTCTCCCTGCTCTAGTTTTAAAACTTCTATGGCTTAGCACAGGGCAGAACTTGCTTTCCCGGCAACCTTGTCTCGCCATAACTTTGAGCTTCGCGTCAACCAAACGCTGCCCTTTCACCCCAGCAGTTTGGAGCTCCTGTTTAATTCTCAGGCAGGTGATACCCACTGCTGCTACCTCCCCACCTGGGTCCTTACACCCCCTGGAGAAGGCTGTGGACACCTGCCAGGGACACGGAGACGCAAGACAAAAGGACATTACTACAGTGCTTCATCCGTTTCTCTTTTTGCACAAAAACAGTCCATTTATTCAAGTGTTCTCCAGCACAAGTACATTAGAAAGGAGCTTTATTATATTCTTCTGGGCACAAAAAAAAAATGTGATGAAGGCGGAACTGACAGACTTTCTACATCTGCTGTACGCAGTGACCTCTTTAATTATTTCATAAACAGCTATGTCACGAGCATCACTTACACAGAGATACAACAGAACACCGGGGAGGGCTGAGGGGACCCCACTCAGGGCCTCTCCGGCGCCCCTCCCTTGATGTCCCAGAACCAGACTGTGAAATGTACATTATTATTGTCAATAAATAGAGAAGCAACCCTAAAAAAATATATAGTGGTGAAAGGATGCTGGAACCAGGAAAAAAAAAAGGAAATAAAAAGAGGAACTTAAAAGAAGGAGGGTGGGGAGGGAAGTCTGGGAAGTAAGTCCTGCATTTAGCTGCGTGGAATGTGCAGAAGTGCTCTGCCGCCGGGGTCAAAGCGAAATCGTCTGTAACAGTAAAAGTTATTACCAAATCAGCTACGGAGTTTATTCTTCAGTATGAATACATGGTTTCCCACAAATAAGTAAGCACCCGCTACTTCAATGCCTCAGCTAAAACACGTGAAATCGCTCATTTAGTTTTCAAGTACAAAGTTAAAATGCCTTTTTAATAATAATATATCAGAGTAAAATAATAGTCTCTTTTAAACTCCACTACAAGAAAACAAAACAAACAGTCATTGTCCAGACAGCAGACTTAATTTAACAATATATATTTTTAATAAAATGTTTTAGCACCTTGTTGAGTCACCTCCTCCCTCTGTGGATTCTAAGGAATTTCGGCATTTCTGTTGTTTGTTGGATTCTAGGGCTGTGCAACCAAATCAGTCTGTGAAGTGACATGGGACTAAGGTGATACTCTAGATCCCTGCGCCTCTCCTTGGGAACAGGGCTGGAGGCTGCCAGACAGGTGTTTGATAAAGCCGCCCTCCCTGCCTCTCAAGGGGAGCAGGTCTGGGGAGTTTTCCAGTTACTGGAGTTACAGGAGTCCACGGGCCTCTGTTTTGGGGAAGACGGCAAGTCACTGCTAGCCAAGGGAACTTCCATCCTTGTCCCCACTGCTTTGACTTGCTTGTTTCACCCTCTCCCCCAACTCAGAGGTCACTGACCACAGGCCCACCTCAGCAGAGTACAAGAGGAAGTGACCCCAGCTTTTCCTTTACCAAAATGTAAAGATTCCAGAGCAGAAGCCAGAACAGTGGCACTCATCCCTCGAGTTAAGTTCTCCTCTTTTCCCTGGCGTGTTCCTGACACCTGACACGAGGCACGGTAAGGAGGCTGCTGATACTGGTAGCCCCAAAAGGGCCGTTCTAGCTCGGGTCCACCCTTCCGTAACATCTTTCCCATCTTGTGGTGTGCAAAAGGCTGCGGCTGCTTCCTGCCACCCAGTCCTAGGACTCCCTAGGACTACTCCAGCATCAACTTGAAATTGCAAGCACTGGGAGCAACCAGCCTAGACAAGGCTGGGGACAAATTCAGATAACTCACCAAAAAGGACTGAAACATGCGCCTGGCCAGAAACTTGGTTTGCACCAGAATCTTGGCCTGACCAAAGGGAGCCACCAGCTGTCTTCGGGTCCCTGGGCCAGGCAGGCCCCATGGCCGTAACTCACACCCACGCTTGAGGGGCTCCTGCAAGTCTCCTGAAAATAAGCGCTCAGAAAGACACTGGTGCCGCAGCAACTCTGCATCAAGTAGAACAGCAACAGGAGTTGAAGACCGCCTCCAAATCTACTTTCTATATACCTATGCAATCAAACATACAAAAACGAAGGCTTCCGTTTTCCTCTAAGAGTATTTCCAAATGGCTCAGTTGAAATATTCCTTCTCCTGCTCCTGCTTTAGATCTTCCTGGCCTCGAAATGGTACATCGTTCCCACTAGGCTTCCCCAGAGTTGCCACGGTCTGGCGGCCAGCTCAGTGGGAGGTCATGGCAGCTGGGTCCTTGTTCAAGGTCAAAGAGCCTTCCTTCCTACCGGGGCTGCCTGTCCCGACCCATACGCCTGCAAGTCACTGAAACTCACGCAGACACCTCCACCAGCCAACCACTCCTAGGCCTGTCTCAAGAGCTAAGCGGTGAGTGCTTGCTTTCTAGTGTGATGTTCAATAGCAAGAAGACTATTACCCTTGTTGGGTCTAGAGAAAGAAGGCCAGCTCATGTCGTCACCTGCCGACAGCAAGATCACCCCCTAATCCTCCCCCGCCAGTCCCTGGCCTGCTGTTCTCATCTGCCTGGGCACTGACATGTCAGTCCCGCAGGGGAAGGGAGTTAGCACCAGCCAACCCAAGGTCTGTGGGGGCTCAGCAGCTGTCTGCTGGACACTAGCTTCCTCCTCAGGTAAGAGGCCAGGGCTTCTGTGACTCTGGCACTAGCACCAACCACCTCCCCCAGGCAAGAGCTGTGTATCTCTTTGGCACCATGCCCCACGCCGCATCCATAGTGGGGAGGCTGTCTCCCTCAGCCCTGTAAGCCTGCCCTCCCGCGGGTAAACAGGCCTGCTCTTTGGAAAGAAAACCCCACTGGGAACATATTTCCCAGGTCTTCTTGGCTTCTCCCACTCCAATGCCTCTGCCCTCAGCCTCAGCGATGCCCAGTGGCTGAGCCCTCCCTCGAGCTGTAGAAGCACAGCTCCCCTTCAGAGGGGGCCCTCCCGGGACTGGAGGTGGGGTGGTAGGAGCACCCCAGCTTGGCCAAGTAGGCACAATCCCAAGGTCCTCTACACATCAAGTTCTACTGTGAGACCAGACCCACGGTTTGGGGGTAAGAAAACCTGGTGATTGCTAATGCGTGGCCCTGCAGGGCCAGGGGCCATCTGGCACATTCTGGGCCCAGTCAGCTTGCTAGGCCGTGGGGAGCAAGTGCCCTACAAGAAGTCATCCGCGGGGCTCCCCGGCCCCAGCACTCCCTCCAAGCCAGCTGGCCGCCTCACCCTACAGCCCGGCCCACAAGATTCAAGGTGGCAGGCCTAGTGATTTCTCATCTCTGCCCAAAAGAGGTCCCTTAAGCTTGCCACATCCTTGGCTAACAAGTTTCTTCAGATACCCTAAAACAGACGCCTTGGGTGGAGCACCAGACCCAGGCAAGGTGGGGGTTGGGCCACTAAGATCAACTAATTCCTCACATAAGCAGTGGACAAAAGCTTGGGAGAGTCCAGAGCAGAGCTGGAAGGTCTGTCTGCAGAGGAAGGCCCATGAAGAGACACTTTGTCCTAACACAAGGGAGCTGGGAAGACCTTAGCGGGCTGGCGGGGGAGGGAGCACCTTGGACTGCCTGGGGCAGCCCTCCTCCCCCCAGCCCTCCTGGAGTGGTGCTGGAGACCCCAGGCCAGGAAGAATGGAGCCTGGCTGGTAGAAGGGACAGAAAGCACCAGTTAGGTACAGGGACTCCTGAGGGGGCCCCAGTCACCACCTGCCATAATGTCATGGTGGCAGCAGGAAGCAATTTGTTAGGAATGATCTTATAAGCCAATCTCAGGAGGAAACGTGAAGTCCTGGGGTCTGGGACCAAGCCTCTGCAAAGAATGGGAGGCTGGGGCCACCGGCCAGGAGCTAGCTCTTGATGCAGTGAGCAGGGGGTACAAAGCCTTGCTTTAGTGTCACCAATTGTTAATTTGCCATCTTCAAAAGATGAGTTTCACTGTCCCATTTTGTTTTTCCCAAAGGAAACCTCCTAGCCAAGACAGACCTGGATGTCAATTTTATTTTGGTCAGGGGAGGGTAGATGTGGGAGTTGAGGGCTGACTTTCCTGGTGCCTAGAGTTGCAGGTCAGTATCACAGGTTGCTAACAGAAGAATCTTTTGACATCACCAGGGGCAAAAAAGATAGAACGCTACCTGCTAGAGGAGAGCACCTGCTAAAATAAAACCTCCTCCTTTTCCTGCCTTCAGCACCTAGCAACTTCTGGGATTGATGGGCTGCCTGCAATCAGGGCAACAGAGAGTCAACAGCTGCGTGGCCGACTCCACAAAGTCCCGAATCCTGGGGAGAAGAGCGCTGGGAGCTCCCTGGCGTGTGTACGAGCTCATTCATTATGCGTCTGTACAGAAACAGGTTCCTGTGCGTGTGTGAGAGAGACTGGTTGATTGTGTGGGGCTTGTCTGCAGGGAGGACCAAGGCTCTGCACACAGAGCCCGTCTCCTGCTCGCCACCACCTATTTCTTATACACGACCCTACCTATGGATTTATATAGTGCCTATCGCGTAGGCCTCATCTTTCTAGGGATGCGAACATGGGACCGTGCGCTTTGCAGCACACCTCCCATGTCTGCCAGTCCCAGGAGGTGCCATCCCCCCTCCCATTATAAAATATATATCTCTGTATGCCACATATCTACACCCCATCTATCCAGGCAAGCATCTGCCCATCGGGCTCTCACCCTGGAGCCACCAAGCGCCATCCCTTCCTACCGCCGACGCCAGGCTGCCTGCCTCAGTAGGAAGTGGGACAAAGTGTCATGCAGTTGGGGCTCCAGGTGCTGCTGACTCGAGGTAAGAGCACAGCGATCATCAGACCAAGTACTAGAAAAGAAATACACACCACTCAAATCACACACACAAGGAGAGAGACAGCCCGGTCCTCCCTCCAGCCCTGACACACCTGACCCAGAGGAGGGAAGTAGAAGAGAAGACTGACAGGCCCAAGGCAGACTGCCTGGGGTCGCCACGCCAGTGGCCCACCTGGCCCGAGGGTCGGGGAGCCAGGGCACCAGAGCCACCGCTGCTGAAAAGCACCCTGCTCCCCGCACCTTGGTTTGAAACCGAAAGGGAGGGGTGTTGGGTTTTTGATTTCTTAAAAAGAAAATCTTAAAACAAACATAATTATAACCAGAACCATAAGAATAATTATAACAATAAAAGGTGTCATCAGCCTCCCAGTATAAAACTGCAGCCTTTGGAGATGACCAAAAACATCACATTCCAGGGGCCAAGGAAGCCGCCTTGTGCACAGAGGGGTGGATGGTAGGGGCCTCATAAAAGAACACACAAAAGGCGACTTAGACAGGAAAGCACCAGTACGTTTTGTATGTTTTTTTATTTGCTCCAGGTGGGGTTTTTAACTGTCACTTTTCCCACACTCTGGATTATTTCTGATCCCACCACGAGGAGCCCTCGAATCGGCTAACGTGAGATTTGGGGAATGGAGACCCCTTACCCTGCCGTCTTTCCAAGGGAGTCTCCTTTTAGAAAGAAATCAAAAGGTTATTGCGTGAGTCTGGATAAATTCCACTCTCAGCTTTCCACGGTCCCGACACCTCACCTTTCCCCCTCATTTGGCAGGCAGGAACAGGAAAAACTGTTCCCGAATTCTCCTCCTTCAACTTTCCAGAACCAAGGGGAAAATTCCACCATTGTAACCATTGATCTTCGCACTCTCTCCCTCTCTCCATCCTTGGTTAAAACCCTTTGCGCATAAGGCCACGTGGAAGCTGATGTTTGTACTCATCTCGCTGGTTTAAAGCACCATTATGAAGTCGGGTTGTACAGTAGTTAAAGTACCTTTTATATATATATCTCATATCTATCATATATATATAAACTGTAAACAAGAGGTAACAGCGGCTTCTAGAAACTGATTTTCTTCAAGGTTTCCTGTGTGGTAGGCACCTGAAATACTGTAGAAAAGTGTCTTGTGTGGCTGTTCTCATCTTCCCTGCTGCTATTGGGTTCTATTTTGCATGACCAGGAATGGTGCTGGCAGGACAGCTCAGTGGCTGGGAGGGACGCTGCCGCCTGAGTGTCTTTCTAAATTTTCTGTCCCCTGCTTGTGCTCCTATCTGATCAGGCTGGAGACAACAACAAAAAGATATATAGTTAAAAAAAAAATTACCCAATATATAGATTTCTATATAATTTCTTTTTTTCCCTCTCTCCCATCTTTCCTCTGCAAGGTATTGTTACTATTTTTTTTTTTTGTCACCAATTTTTGCTGTAATAAACCCTCTTGTTTCAGTCACAGCAAGAAACAAAAACCCAAACAAACAGAAAACCCCTTTGGAAAGAGTAGAAAACAAAAAGGTTTGACCGAAAATAAAAAGGGGTGGGGAAGGAGGGGGCTCGGTTTTGTTTTTAAATAGTTTAAACATCAAAAAATCAAGGAGATGATGTCCAACCCTTTTTTGCAAGGCAAAGCCTTCCGGTGTTTCCGCATCTGTGGTTTTTGTTTTTAAAATTCCTTTTTCTCTTCTGGGTGCTGATACTTCTCTCCATCCTCACGTTCTTGGTGTTTTTGTTTTTTTGTTTTGTGTTTTTCATGTTTTTTGTTTAACTTTGTGTCACTACCTCCGTGTGCCCTCATGTCCCTTACACACAAGCAAAATACTCCTTCAGTGGCGCGAAGAGGTGGCGGATGACGGGCACACTCCACGACCGGCCCAGCAGTCTCTGCCTCGCCAAGCGGCTCATGTTGGAGACGTCTGTGTAGTGGACAGGGAAGCCAAACACCCTGGCAGAGGAACGACAGGATAGGAAGGGCAGGTGAGTGCCGCACAGGTCCAGGGCCAGGCTGCGAGGGGCCGGCTGGCTGCACACTGCCCGGGTGGCGATGCCAGCGTGTGTGAGCACACCCTCGGTCACACGCACAATCCCGCGGGGTTGCCTGTCCTTTCAACTAGTTCAACACGCTGCTCACCAGCTAAGCGCCAGGCCCCGGGCTGGCTTCTGAGAATTTAAAGGCCAGGTTACCCACGGCCTGGATGGCTGGCCGCGCAGGAGAAACATGCTGTTATTTGTGGGGACACCCCCAGGCCATGCTTTACAAATTCCTTCCATGCGGTTTAGATCCAGAAGGGATTTCTCTAGTCTGTATGTAATGGACATTCCTAGGATCTTCCCATTCAAGAGGAGAGAAAACTCTAGAAGAAGCTCGAGTTTTGCCTGGCCCCAGAAAGTCAAGGACTTTGTGCTTGTTGTTTATGTAAATGGTCTCCTCTTTGTCTGACTAAATCCTACAGCTACACTTAGAAAATGAGGTAATTTAGGCCTGGAAGCCTGGTTTTCAAAAAGAAAAAAGCCTGCTGAGGCTGTAAGGTCCTATGCTATCTTGGCTTACAAAATACCTACAAAATTAGTGGCTCAAGTTAAGGAAGCTCCCATAGCTGCAATATATCCTTGAAGTGGGGCAGAATCCCTAGACATTATATTCCTAGACTCCTTACTTAAAATACACAGGCCGGCCTAAAACCCACTGTTCATATAACTGTGGAAAATACAAGCCTGGCCGGGCGAGGCAGACTCCTCTCTATTGTGCCCCCTGGCGCCCGTGCGCCCAGCATGGGTACCTTTCCATTTCAGTGCACCATAAGATGTCCTCTTTCTCGTTCATGAAGACGGGGAAGTGCTGGTCTTTGCCCTGCTTTATGGAGTTTGACCTAGTAGTAATGGTCCTCACTTTGCTGAACTGGAAGGAGAAGGAAAGAGAACGAGCGCTCATTCATTCATTCATTGATTCCTGAGCAAACGCTGGTTGTGCACCTACTATGGGTCTGGTCAGGGAGTCAAACACTACCAGAGCCTGGGCCAGCTGGGGCGGAGGGTGAGGAACTGGGCAGGCGGGGTCAGCAGACCACACTGCCCTGCCTGTTTGGAAGTCACCCGGCCATGCTTAGTCCAGTTCTGCTAGCCAGGGACTTGGGAGGCAGCAGCTCTATCCACCGTTCTCCTCAGTCTTCCACAGAATTGGTTCCTTCACAGGTATAGAAACGGAGGCAAAAGAATGTAACATTCCTCAGGGGCTCAAAGATACCCTCTGGGTGGCTACAGTCCTGACTGCTGGGCCCTGCTGAAGCCTCATGCACTTGCTCTATGAGATCTCTCCAGGGAGAAATGGAGCTTCCACGCCATGGGGGACTGCCCTGAAGACTTCTGCAACAGGTCCCAACCAGCAAAATTTGAAACAACAACAAAAATACCACAGCAGGGCCAAGGACCTTGGTAAGGGCTCCTCAGTGCCTCCTCTGTAAGGGGCAGGGAGCAGCCAGGGAGGAAGGGCTAACGACCAGTGGTGATCACTCTCCCTGCTCTCCAGGCTTGCCCTGGACCCTCTCCCATGTCCCATTCCCCACACTGGCTATGCCCACAGGCCCTGGGCACAGCTCTGATGTACCCTGCCCTTCCTTCTGCCCCCTCAGTGGAAGACCGTGGGCCCTGAGGCTGACCTTGGCTATTCTGCCATGCTCCAGACACTCCTGCAGCTCCAGCTTATCATTCACAGTGGATGCCAACGGCCTAGGAGGCAGAAGAGAGAACGTAACAGGGACCTGGAAACCAGCAGACACGCACCCAGCAGTGCCAACCCCACAGTCACCTGACCCATTGGTAAGAGGAAACCCCACCCAAATCACCACCCACATGCTGTGATTCCCTTCAGACTCCCCCAAGACATATGAAAACACGCTGTAGTCTCCCACGGACACAAATTCCCCCAAGCGGTAAATGGAAAAGTAGTCCCAAAACTACAAACAGGCAGACAGCATCTTCCCAGAAAGGGGGAAAAAATAAAGTATTTTTTATCAGTTATTTAGAAACATACCGAGTTTTAAAGCACCACAAAGAAAGCCTTTAGGGTGATGGAAATATTCTATATCTTGACTGCACTGAGTTACTAGATATGTAGATTTGCTAAAATTCATCAAATTGTATACCTTAAATATACAGTTTTAAATTATAACACAATAAAGTTGATTTTTTAAAAGTTAAAGGCTCACTTAATATTATGATTATTAAAACTTGTTTCTGCATAAGAATGTTCACATACTTAAACTTACAAAAATCTATACTTTGAAGTAAGAAGCCGGGCACATAGGTCCTAATCCCTTTGCACCTGCTGCGGTTGGGTGGCCTGGCTCACGCCCACAAGAGGCAGGGTCACCTGTGGCCACTGGGCATCCTCCCCTACCACCACTGGCCTGGCCATGAAGAGAGACCAGCCATTCCAAGTTTCTGGACTTCCAGCACAGCAAGAATGGGATTCCCTTTCTTTTGACAGGGCCATAGCCCATGTCTTTGCCTCAGAGGACTGCCCTATCCTGAGATCTGGACAAAAAATGTTCACTGAAGTAACGACTAAAACATGGGAGAAAGACCCCGGATGCTGATGGGAAGGAAGTGGATCCCAGTAAGGAGGGCTCGGGCAATGACCCTGGCTGCACACAACGGGTGTGCCTGCCCATGTGCGTGTCTGTGTACACAACACACCTGTGTGGGTGTGCTGAAGGAGCACATGACCAGAAAAGCAGGAGGTAGGCAGTTCCCTTGAGGAGGGCGGAAATATAGGTAGAGTGTGACAGAAAGCAGCAATACGGAAAATGTTATAGGCTATGAGACCCTAAACAGGAACAGGAGGAATCAAAGATGCTGACCACAAAAACAGAAGAGGGAAAGTCCACTAGAAACACTCGGTCTTCCCCGCAGATCTTCACAACACAAGCAAGTCACGTTTTGGTTCTCAGTTCCAATGACACCCCTCCAGCACCCCTTTAGTCTTCCCCTGCACGTTATTACCTGGCATCACCCTAACTTCGCTTCCAGAGCTGACCCTACAGGGTTCTCTGATCTCAGCATGGGAAATGCAGGCACCGGGAGTCAAATCGTGCCTCCAAAGACCCCTCCCTGATTGCTTGTGTTCCTGTACGCACGTTCTCTACTGGGTCCCCTGTGGCACCCTTCTTCCTCCTGGAACCTCAGAGGTCTAGAATTTTATAGAGTGTGAAGACACAGGTGAGAACAATCCCAGAAGACTAAGGTCTATCAGGAGACACCGAGTTCATGGCTCCAGGGAAATACTGGACCAGATAAGCCAGTCCATTCTCCTCAGCCTTACCTTTGGGTGTCTGGGGGTCACTCAGACAGTTTTTGAGTTGGCTGCTTCATTGACCCAAGTCCTTTCCCCCAACAAACCCTCATAAAAGGCAGCAACTCTGCCAAATGGGTATGGGACTGGGATGTTCCTAAAACTTCATTTTAACTGCAGAGAGGAAATTAGATGACTTAGGCTAGAATAAAGGATGGCTTCAACTTATAGGTATACTCTGAAGGCTTCAAGTCCATGACTCAAAACATTTTGGACAGCGTTTCTCTCCGGAACAGCCATCTAGTGCGGTGGCTCTCATCCTGCTATGGAGCTGCAGACTGCTAGTGCCCCACCAGCACTCCTCCTCCTAGGCCTTTTTATAGTGCAAGCATTACACTGAAGAAATGAAACTGACAAGCACTTTCATTCTTTGGTATTAAAATCCTTATCTGTATAACCTAAATGAGGAAAATCATTCCATCAAAGGTTCTGGCACCCACAAAGTTTGTGGTGATTAAATGAAGCAGAACTGTCTGACTTAAATGTCGATGTCTCAGGATTCCCTCTCCTCAAGGAGGCTGTGACCAGGACGTGGGTACCACTCCTTTCCCAGTCCCAACCCATCGCCAAGGCTTTCTATCTCAGGATAAGGACCAAATGGGAAAAGACCGGACATATCGCTGCGACAGAAGCAACTACATTGACTCGGCGGTGCGGGATCCTTGTTTTGTGTAAAGAAAGCAACTTAAAGGTCCTACTTTAGACTCTAATTGTTGGTTTCTGAGACAAGTATTTTCTGAACTCTGACTCCCATTCTTCCTCAAGGAAAAGGAAATAAACAAAATGGCAGTGCAAGCCGACTGGCAGGGGAGTACGGCCCGAGGGGCCCATCCAGCAGTGCTCCCAGCCCTCCTCAGCCCATCCTGCCTCTGTCCACCTGCAGGCCTGCCCACCGGCAGCCACCCAGGCCGTGAGCTCTCACCAACCTGTTCATACCGGGAAGGTTACCCCAGAAGTAGCGGGCCCTGTGCGCAGCTGACACTTCTTTGGCATCAATCATCACAGGGTTGGACTGGAAAAGAGGAAACAGAAGAAAACAGGATGAGAGGAGGAGGAGGAGGAAGAGTAGTATTAAATGGTGCCAGGTATTTCTGATGGCTTAGCACCATCAAGCCTCCAAGGCTTGTACTTCTCTCTCAAGAGAGGCGGCCTGGAGGCTCCCGGAAAAGCCAGAATATTAAACCTAGCCGCCTTCTACACTGCCTGCACTGGAACACTCTAGACCAGCTGGACCTCCTGCGTTGGCATTCGCTCTCTGCACTGCCCAGAAACCTCCACCAGCTGCACGTAGCTACAGAGTACTTGAAATGTGGTTAGTGCCACTGGGGAGCTGAGTTTTTATTTTAAGTTCAGTGGATACAGCCAACATTATAGAGCTGATGGCTACCATGCTGGACAGTGTAGCTCCAGACTACCCAGAGGCTTTGCAGAGGAAAGTGGCAGTGAGGGGGGGTGTTTGCAGCAGGTCCAGGTATGAGCCAAACAGACAATTGTGCACACTTGAAAGGCAGGGGCACCAGCCTTTAGTGACCCCAAGACTCGGGAATGAGGGTGCAAGCTTCCTGGATGCCCAACCAGAGGATGCCTCTGGCAGCAGGAATCCTGTGCTGACAAGTCGAACTTGGCTCAGAGATGAACTGGGACCCACATTTTAGGGAACAAAAAACAAGTTAAGTCATATTTTCTTCTCAGGCTCTATAAAGCCTGTTACGGTAGAGTCTGGCACCCATCCTGACCACTAAGCAGTCAGGTCCAGGTCTTAGAGGAAGACCACTGGTCCCTTCTGGGCTGGGCAGCTAATACTGCTTCCTCCCCCCTTTCTACCTGGGAAGCCCTCAGCTTCCCAAACAAGCCCCTTTGCCAAGCAGAGGTCACCAGTCCCCAGCTCCATAATGCAGAAGAGACAGGGATAAAGCAGCAGTCCGAGGTAGAAGCCATTAGTGAGCTGGCCAAACCAAGGTTGCTGGCTATACCTCGAGAAATCGCGAGATGTCCCTCTTGTCACTAACGCCCATGGCCACCACATTCTCAAAGAGCCAGAAGAAAGGGCGGTCATCTCCCTCCTTGGGCCGCGCGTCATGCAGCAGGCGGTAGAACTCAAAGAAGAGCCGGCCAGTGCCCTCTGAGAGGTCGGAAGAGAAAGCCATCAGCTGGGGCTGTCTACCTAAAACCGTGGTGTGGCTCGGGCATGGGAAGGGGCAGGGAAGACAAGGTCATTGGGAGCAGCTGTCCCAGGACAGAAACATCCAAGTCAGAAACCAAAGTGCAAAAGCATCAGCCCAGAAGTGAGGGGAGAGCACCTACCGTAGAGCCCCTTGCGGGCAGGGTTGACGATGGAGAGGTCGTTGCAGGGACTGCCGCCAATCACCAGATCGAACGGGCCCCACTCCTGGATCTGGGAGGATAAAGTTAACGTGATGGGTCTGCTGTCCAGGGACAGACACAGAAAGGAAGAGAGAAACTATCTGTGAATTTGGCAAAAAACGCACTTTGGCACGGGAGTCAGGGGACCTGGCTCCTTTGTCCACTCCCCAGGCCCCAGGTGTGCAGCCACGGGAAGTCACTGGGGCTCTCTGGGCTCGGCTTCCTAAACCTTTGGAAAGTAAAGGGACCAAATTGGATACTCTCTCCGAGGCCAGCAGGGAAAGCCACCACTCGGTGGGAAGGCGCTCCGGGCTGGACAGCTGAATCCGATGGTGCCCTGTGCTCTGAGCATGTCAGGTGGGGTGTCCGGGCCATCTGAAAACCCTCCACCCTCCAAAGGCACCTAAGGATTCCAGGGGGGCTTATGGTCTCAGGGGTAGACTCAGAAAACTGGGATAGCCAAGAATCACACCTGTGAATCACACCCAGACCCAGAAGCTGGTGAAGCTCTTTCCCCAAAAGTCCCGGGAGGACAGGATGGGAACCTCTTCCTGATCCAAAGGACTTTACCAGAAGGGGCCTTGGAACCAGCCCAGGGAGTGGATGGAGCCCCAAAAGGCATCTAAGCTCCCCTCCTCTCCAGACAGGGGAAAACTGGAGGATCAGGAGGGAGAGGGGAGGAAGAAAGGATGGGACGGAAAATAGGGAAGGAACAAACTGAAGGGGGGTGGGCACTGTCTCCAGAGGCGAGTGCAAGGGGAAAGAAGGCGGGGCAGGTGCCACAGCACCGACATACATGCTTCTGCGTGACGCTGCGGACGTCCCCGACGTACATGATCTTGCCCTGGTGCCGCACCATGCCCACAGTGATGGAGTCCTCGCACACCTCCGAGGCAATGTAGCGGTCCACTTGGATGCCGAGGTCCTTCAGCACCAGGAGCCCTGCACCGCCGGCAGGCAGCGGTTACACCTCCTCCCGCGCCCCCCAAGCTCCCCGGCCAGCCCGCACCCCCTCCTGCCCGGCGAGGCTCTGTTCCAGGGCCCCACTATGTAACACGTCTGGCCTACTAGGAAGGAATGGAGGCCAGGGAAGACAGACCAGGCGGCAGATGGTTTCGGGACCCAGGGAGGACAGCGGTCACCCATTGGAGCGGCCTTTTCTTGGCTCTTTCTGCATCTTGCACACACTGGTTCTTCCTCGTGCCCTGCATCGCCTCCTGCTGCACTTCTACCCCAACCTTCCAGGCTCCACGTAAACACCACCTGCTCTTAAAGGTCTCCTCACCCCCAGGCCCCTGGAATTGGGCACAAGCCCTCTCCGTCTCACTAGAGCAGTCTGTCTTCATGCTACAACATTCTCTTGGATTGCAAATGCTCTTTGGGACGGGGGTGGGGGTGGGGGTGGTGGTGTCTTGTTCATTTTATTTCCTCCTGAGCGAAGAATACCCACTTCCTTCAAACCTTCCACAAATGCTTGCGGCATCAAGGCAAAGAAGTAAACAGAGCAGACCATGAGAGCACTGGAAACAGGACGGTGGCCCATTTTCTAATGCTCCCCACCCAAGAGCTCTTGGTTTCTTGGGGTCTGGCAGGATTTAAGAAGCCGTCAAGGCCCCAGCCTGGGAAACCAAAGCTGTAAATTAGCTTCTCTAGGTTTATATAACATGTCAGCATCGAGCCAAGACCAGAAGACGAACAGATGTCTGAGCTGGTATGCCACCCCCACCCTCGCCCTCTGGTGAGCGTCTCCGGCTCAGACTGCCCATTGCCTTCAGGTCAGGTGCAGACAAGTCTTAACAAGAGCTATTCCTGTCTTGGGAACCAGGGGCTCTGGCAGAGGGGTGGGGAGGTCAGACAGCTTTCCAGGAGGGCTCTCAGGCAGTGTCAAGTCACAAGAAAAATCAGTGCCCACTGGTGGCCCAGCCATGCCTAAGGGGTTTTCCTAAGGAGATAACAGTACATAAAGTATACAAAGGTGTATCATAAGGATGCTTGCCCAGCATGGCTTATAGTAATGAAATAGTAGTAAACAACCTGATGGGGGATTTAAGTAGACTTATGGCACTTTCGTTATATGGAATCCTACACAGCCTCTTATAAATAAGGAATTATCTCTTTACCAGGTCACATGAAAAGCAGCACATAATAAATGCAAAGGCAAGTTACAAGAGTATGCATGTGCTTTTTATCTATCTATATACAGCTATATACATACCCCCCCAGACAGAATAAGATGAAAAGGACATGGACCAAACATGAACTGTGCGAGTATGAATGATTTAGAGTCTTGCAACTATTTTGTTTAGAGTTTGTTTTACAGTGAATACCTGTGACATAATCCAAACACTACAGAACTCTGCTTGCTGGAAGTGACCTCCACTGAGGTGGCATGAAAACCTCCCACCAACCTCTGACTAATGCGCCCTCTGCCTTCTGCTGCAGAGCCGCCTCCACAACAAAGGTGCCCACCAGACATGTTTTGCCATTTATCTTTTTAGCTTTGGCTACATCCCACATCTGTGGACTGCATCCTTTCTCATTTAAAACAAGCATTTCATTTGTGGTACAGTTTTAACAGCTCTAATCTGAACTACTGTCTTATTTCACCAGGGCTAAATGCACACACTGTGCCTCCAGGCAGAGCTGCTGCACCCCAGGATGAGGGCGCCAGAGCTCCTCTCTGCACCTGTGCCACTCACCTGTAGCGATTCCGTCAAAAAGAGACAGCACCCGGATGGGCTTCCTCTTCTCAGCCGGGACAGGTGGGTAAACCTTTGGAGGGTCCTAAGTGGTGAGCACAACAGGCCAGGTAAATGCTTAGTATGGGACCACGCCCAGGGCCAGCCCTCCCAGTGCACTGAGCACACCAGGCTTTCCGCATCTGTCTACTCCACGCCCACCTCTTTCTCACTGTCTTCCAAGCCCCACGACCCACCGGAACCTGCCCTCCAGGGGCTCAACGGCATGCTCCAGACCCCAGACTCACAAACTCCTGGTCATGGTTATTGGCGAAGAACATTTGGAGCCGAGAGGGCCAGTCGTCCCGCCGCCGCAGCAGCCCGTATGTGCCCTTGTGCCCACACATGTAGCAGTTCCAGGGGTCTTCCTTAATGGCCGCCTGGGCAGCCCCCGGCCCCACCAAGAGGTCCACACACTCCACACAGAAGCATCTGGAAGGAAGTCCAGGGGGCAGAGGGGAGTCAGCTGCACCGGGACGGCAGCCCTCAGGCCAGAGCAGAGCCAGGTTCCGGGGTACCAAGCACCTGAAGCCAGAGGCGAGGCAGGGCAGGAAGGGACAGTGTCCTGGGAGCAGCCAGGGAGGGAGGGAGCGCCACTGGCGGTCCGAGGCGGGGACCCTCACCTGCAGCAGTTGTTGTTCCCGCACATGAGCACCTCGCGGCCCCCGCAGCAGATGGTACAGTAGGACTGGTAGCCGTCGTCGTCGTACTGGTAGGCACACTCCAAGAAGCAGTTCTAGAGGGCAGCAGGGAGGGCCAGTGGGCATAAGGCCGGGCCCCGGACAGGGCTGGGGTGAACGCAGGCTTTGACCACCATGTCTGGAGACAGACCCCCGCCACACCGCCCAGCCAGGGACAGGCCAAGCCCCACACCCGGGAAGGGGAACCCCATGCCTCCCCATCCACTGTGGTGGCAGAACCAGAGGGGCGTAAGCGGAGGCTGGGCCAGCTGTACCACGCTCCCACCCAGCCCCAGCGCCCTCCTCCCCTGAGGGCACCCCTCAGTCACCTGCCACAATGCACGGAACAGTGGGAGCCCTGCCCCCACCCTCATGCGGGGACTAGAGTGGATCGTGAGGAATGGAAAGAACGTTTCAAAGGAGAAAAAAACCGCAACAAGTCAAAAGCTTGCAGGCGAGGGGCCTACTCTGTGCCAGTGCCCTCTGCTCCAGGAGTAAGGACCGCGTCAGCACCACCACCCCGGGGAGAGGAGTCGCCTCAACCACAGCTCTGCTGGGCGGGCCCCTACCTTGCAATTTTGGCACATTCCCCCTATGAAGAGGGGGTGTTCCAGGGTGACGTTGAGACTCCCACAAGAGATGCAAATGTCTGAAAAGCAGAGTGCGTGGGTGGGCATCGCTGAACGACACCCCACCCTGCCAGCTCCACAGGTGCTGCACAAAAGGGACATGCTGGAGTAGCCACGAGAGGGTAGGGAGGAGGGTGACCTATAATAACGGGAGGCACAGCGGCCCCCAATCGCAGAAGTCACCACCTGGGAACAGTGTGATCCAGGGGCAGAGACTCCACCTGAGGCCAGGCCCCTGTGGGGGACACTCCTCAGCTGCCCGTGTGTCCTGGGCCCCAGCCTCAGACTCTTCCCAGCCCCAGCTGGGCCTCCAGCCACCACGCCAGGGAAGGAGACTTGGGGAGCTTCCACGACCACTTTATGAGAGCAGGTGAGAAAATGCAAAAGGCTGCAAAGGTCACCTCAGACTTGTTGAATCAAGTCCTAGAGGGGGCTGTCCTTCCCTGACCCTCAAGGGCTGGCCCGGGTCAGCGATGGGGAAGTAGCCATGTGTGCATGAAGCAGGCTGCAAGTGGTGGCGACACGTGGGACAGAACTGCACCCCCACAACCACCTTCGCTGAGCAACAACATAGCTGCCGGGGCCCTCGCCCCACAGTCTTCAAACCTTACTAAGTACCCAGGGCCTCTGCCAGGCAGCCCCCTAGGAGGCAAGTCCCTGGGCCACTGTGGGCCTAAAGCCCCGCTGAGACTCACTCACCCTCGATGTTCCGGCACTTCTGCCGCACCTCGTACACCAGCCGCTCTGCGGGGGGGAAAGTCCAGGATCAGCAGAGGCCACCAAGGCCACACGGGCCTCCCAGGGCCACTCTCTCCAGAGCCAGGCCAGCTACCTCTCGTGCGTTCATCAATAATCTCCTTGACCTTGGGCTTCTCGGTTGTGCTCTTTCGGGGCTTTTTGGCTGGTGGGGGTGGTGCATAAGCAGCTGCCTCAGGTTCAACCCACATGTCCGTGTATACTTCTTTGTAGGGATTCTTCTCCTCTGGGTGGGGAAAGCAGGCAACAAGGTCAAGGTTATAGGCTAACAGGGGAGCCCAGCACCCTCCTCCTCTAGTTTACCTACAGTGAGGACAGCCTGGTCCCTAACTTGCTCCTACTTCCCAACTCTCTGGTTTCAGCCAGCCAGTGGAGAACGGGTTATTCTGGGGTCTTGGAGCAGCACTGCTCCTGCGCTGAGGGAGGGGAAGCCTGTGTATTCCCATCAGCCGCTTCTACAAAGGCCTGGCTCAGCTGTTCTCCTTAGCCCAGCAGGCAGGGGTCCCAGAAGTCTGGGTGAGGCACCTGCATTTACCTTCTGGGGGCTCCAGACCCTTGGGGCCAGAGGGCTGGAAGCCCCCAAGTGCCCATTCGATCATTTGTTTGTTCTGCACCTCCACAGCCTTGGCAGTGTCACTCTCATCACTGTCATGGCATGCCGGGAACAGCTTCCCTGCACGGCTGCTGGCCACCTGCAGGTGACATGGGGGAGAGGGGCAGGTATCAGGGCAGGCTCAAGACCAGACTCAGAGTAGTGAAGGCAGGCATGTGGGCAAAGGAAGAAGAGTCAGGGAAGGAGGAGTGTGGAAAGTGGGTGAGTAACGTAGAGAGAACAGAAGTCACAGGCAAAGGGCCTCAAGCAACCCCCTGCCCAGGCCCAACCTCTGTGCCACCTTCAGACCTCCCAGTGGTCCCTGTCATCTAAGCTCCCTCCGGAGCTCCTGGGAAGGTCACTCACCTGCAGGACCTCATAGATGGCTTTGCGGTACATGGGCTGCTTATTGTAGGTGGCTTGGTGGAATGCACTGCAAAAGGAGCTCAGCGGCATCAGCTTCTCAACACACACCTGGGGGGATGACCAAGGCCCCTCATTTTACACCTTCATCCACTTCTCAAGCACCCACCACCCACCTGGCAATTTGTTAGGGGCTGTGAACGTTAAATTGAGGCTTAGTCTCTGCCCTTGAGAGAACCAGCTGCATCAATAGATAATTCCATGATGCAACCCAAGTTTGATTCCCGGTGCCTACCCATGCAAAAAACAATAATAATAATAATTCCATGATGCAAGAGAGGAGTCCAAACAGAGTGCGGGGGGGGGCCTGAATGGAAATAGGAAAGGAATTCTGAGACATGGGTTTCTGGAAGGAAGTAACTTGGCACCTGAATTCCTGGAAGCTACAGGTGCAACCTAATTATGTCTGGGCTTTTCCCATTTGCACGTATACAGAGTGGGGTGAACAAAGCCCACGTCCACCACCCCAGCTTCACACGGTACCACAACCACAAGCCCTGGCACTGAGACGCCCTTTCACCCCGAGTTCCAGCCCGTAACTCACCACTGAGAACTTGCCGTCCCCGAACCACATGACCCAGCGTGTGCCTTCAGCTGCTCGGCTCCGGCCCGTCATCCACCAGGATACGATGCGGCCTGGCCACCAGGAGAAGCCCCGCAGTTTCCCCCACACCAGCTCCCCAATGCCAAAGCCCCGGCCGTCCTGGAGCCCCAAGGAGCAGAAATCATTACACAGTGGTCACGAGGCCCTGCCACCCTGGTCCCCCCCGTGGCAACCCCAGCCCTGGGATCCGGGGGTCAGGCCAGCCAGGAGGGAACGCCATCTGAATGGACCAAGACAGATCAAAACTGGGGAGACGAAGAGGCCTGGGGTCAGGTGGAGAGAGAGAGGCCAGCGGGAAGTGGAAAGAGCAGGACGAGAGGAGCTGGCAGCGGAAGGACCCAGGAAAGAGCTGGACAAGGCGGACGAAGATGCGAGCCGCTCACCTCGTACTCGGGTTCATCGTCAGCGGCTTTGGTGGCATTCTTGTCCCCGGCCTCGGCCCCCACAGGCTCAGGCGTGGTGGCCACAGTGGGGGACGCGGGGTCCGTGGGCTGCTGCACAGCGGGAGGGCTGGCCTCCTCCACCTTCTGAGACTCCCCGGACCCCTGGTTTTCTTCCACAGCGTTCATTACTGCAGTTACCTTGGCTTTCTTCTCAGCCTGGGGAAACAAGGAACAAGAAATTAACTTGACCTCCCCAGGTATTAGTAAGGCCACCTGATACTCGGGAGGCAGGAGGAGCGCTTCAATCTGGTTGTGGAGGTGATGGAAGGTTAAAGGGCTGGAGAAAGGCGTTCTTCTTTCATCAGTGGAGAGATCTGAGGTGAACTCAAATCAGTGGGCTCATTCCAGCTTTCTCATTTGGCTCCCGGGTCTAATCATCCTCAACCACACCAGCATATCAGTTGCCTACTTTCTGATACCGAAAGGTTAATGCTATTCAAATATTAATTATATACCTGCATTAAGGCACGATCTTGGCTCCGTCCTCTCCTATCTCTCTTCCAGATCAAGAATTGGATCCTCTCCTCAACCCCTCTATTCCCAGCTTTGGCTTCCAGACCACAGTTCCAGTTCTGTCATCTCTAAGGATGACGAAACTCCCTGCTCCAGGTTTGAGGAGCACATCTTTCCCATCTGCTCAAGCACTCTAGAAAGCGCCGTGGGAGCCTGCCTGTCCCCCACTCAGACGCCATTCTGGAGTTCTCATGGATTAAAACCAATGCACATTCTGGTACCAGACTCTGCCTCCTCTATGTGAGATCTAGATACATTTATTCATTCATCAACTATTTGTTGCACACACACTATATATGAGGCAGCCTGTCTGTCATCCAAATGCTACTTTTCCCCCCAATCCTCTCACCACTTTCAGCCTATCACAGCCGTTCTCAAAACCTGCTCCGGGATCCCATTACCCAAGAATGAAATCCTTGACTTGTAGTTCTGAGAACCACCCAAACTAGTACAACCCCAGCTACTGACCCCAGGACACACGGTCCTCACACTTCAAGGCTCTGTACCACTCTTTCCACCATACCAGAGTCACAGGAAACAAATCCCATCTTCAACATGCCTTTCTTTCCCCAGGAGCACTGCATGTGAATACAAACCCATCCTCGAGCTTAAAAAAAAGAACATCAGGAAGCAACTTGGAGTATAACAGCGAGCTCTAAACTGGAAGTTGGCGCTTCTACATCTTTCTTAGCCTTGTGATTAGTTAGTAGCTGGCTTTAGAGCAGTTCCTTCTGAGTTTCTCCAACCTGAAAAGGCATTTGCATTGAAGGATTTCTGGTCACCTTTTCTGACCTGTTTTAAAAATCTGACATATATATGTATCGAGGATTTCAAAAGCCTGTCACTGTACCCTCAGATCCAAGGGCCTCTGTTTTAAGCTCCAGTGGTCTCCTATTCAGTTCAGGTGCAATGTCTTGTAGATCTCTTTCTTATGGTGATTCCTGAAACCCAGAGGATGGAAGTCTTAGTTCTTTCTGACTCAAGTTCTAAAATGGGATAAGGCATCCTTTGCCCCCAGCCCACAAACAGCTGGGAAAATGAGCTCACGGACGCTGGAGGTGGAAGACTGCTCATGCCTTCTTCCCACTCTCACCTGGCCGGGACTTTGCCCTCCGCTTCCTACAATTAGCTATCACCTCCTCTCCCACAAGAGGGTGGGCCAAGGCGTGTACTCGGCCCATGGGGGGAGGGGGCCTTTTTCTCCTGGAAGCCACCTCCTCTCCCAGGATCCTGCTGTGCTGTCTGTGCAGCAGTCACCAAATAAGCGTCACCAAGCTGCCTCCTGTGCCTCCTTTCCTTCCGCCGTGCCTCCTACACCCCAGGCAGGGATGACTGATCAAGATTAGGATGATGCCTTGGGGACCCAAAGATCCCATTCCTTGGGGTGATGAGGTCCCCCATCAGTCCGGGGAGTGCTGGAGGCAGGGGGCAGGCGGGGAGAGGGACCTTGGAGCTAGAACCCAGCTGGCCTCCACAGAGAGTGGCGGGTGGGCGCCAGTCTCAGAGTCGTGCCTGACACAGCCCTCCTCACTCCCCCACAGCCCCTTTGTCTCTTCTCAACCCCTCCACCACGAGTTCCTGAAAATGACTCTTCCCCCACAACTTCCCCCAGCTTGTCAGCTGCCGCTGCTGATAGCTGGTAGGGACCCCAGCAGCCTGCTAGGTGCAGGAGAACATGCACCCAGCCAGGCGGGGGCAGCGGAGGAGGAAGGGGGCAGCGACTGAGCCAGGGGCCGCGGGGGTGGGGGGAGGAAGAGGGGGTGGGGAGCAGCGGGACGCAGGAGAGGGAAGAAGGGGGAAAGACAGCCCGGGTGGGGGAGGGGCCTCATTAGAATAGTCTGCCTAGGGCACTTCAGGGAATGCATCTTTTTTCCATTTCCACTCCAATCCTCCTTCCCTAGGCAAACAATAGGAGAAAGAAGAGTTAACTCAGGACTCACATTTTTGGCTACATGTCCCACCCCAACGTAGGAGGTCACACTGCCCACTGGACTTTTATTTGATCCCCCGCTTCCCGACCCCCCCCCCCCCCCACCTCTCCAGAGCAGCAGAGAAGGAGCAGGTCTGGGGGCACCACCAGCCATTCCCTGCTGCCCCTGCCCAAACTTCTTCTGGAGTTTGTCCAGCCTGGGAGGGCCGCTGGTACCTGTGGCCCTACCTGTCCCACTGCCTGCACTCTTACCTCCGGGATCCAATTCCATCTCCCCAGGCAGCTGTCCCACCTCCACCTCCCTCTGTGACTGAGGCACCCTTGCAGTTTCAAAGGTCAGAGGTCTGAGTGCCATTGCCCCCAAGCCCACGCAGGCTGTTGCCCCGGGGCTGGAGGTCCCAGGCTTTCCCAGGCACCACCTCTCCCTTCGTCACAGGCCGGCCTCAAGCTGCCCCACAGACCCCGCTGATATGCTGCAGCCCCCTGTCAGGGTCCCACTGCTCCCACTCCCCTGCTCCTGGCTGCCAGTCCCGTGGCTCCCAGGAAAAGGCAGGAGAGGAAGCTGTCCATCCCAAGAGGCCGCGAGGCTGGCACAGCCCTAGGGACAGCATGGTTCACCAACCAGAATCCAGGTCAACCAGGAAATGCCAACCACCCCATATGCCAGCCAGCTCAACAGAAACGCCACTTCCCATCCCACTCCTCGTCTTCCAGCCCCACTTAGCGCGGCACTCCAACCTCCCCAGCCTTCAGTGGCCACTGCCCCCGGCTCACACAGCCGGGGCTCCTCTTTCTGTCCTTGCAAGTGGCCAGGCTCCACTGGGGCCCAGTGAGGGACAGGGCTTTAGGGCCCCTGAGAGGGGCGTGTGTGGGGCAGCACTAACTCAGCATCTCCACAACTGAGGCCAGGCAGGCAGACCCCATCTCCTGCGGCCCAGGGAGGCATACTTGACTCTTTCCAAACACAGAGGGCTCTCGCGGGCCCGAGATCCTCCCACCGGCCCCTGCCGCCTCCCCCGCCCCCAGTCTCCCCAGGGCTCGGTCCAGGAACCTACCCATAAGGCCAGGTGCAGCCCCTCTGAGGTCCGGCTCAGGTGTGAGCCCTGGCCCTGCAGCTCTGTAAGTAGCTGCCCGTCTGGGGGGAGGGGAAGGGGGCGTTGGGGCTGGGGGCGGAGGGGGCCAGAGAGAGGGGGAGGGGGGAGGTGGGGGGGAGGGATTGAACATTTTCTTTGTCTAGAACTCCAGGTCACGTGGGCCCCGCTGCAGGGCCTGGTTGGCTGCGAGCGGGCCGGGGGAGGGGGCCGGCGCTCCGACGCTGGCAGCGGGCCAGCCCCCTCTCCTCCGGTCCGAGGGGCGCGGGGGCCTGGGGGCGCTGCGGGGCCTCCGCCGGTTCCCAGGGCCCGCCCCCTCCTCCCCTGGAAGGCCCTGCCCTTCCCCTCCCCCCCCAACTCAGACGAGATTAGCGTGGAGCCGGGGGGGCGGGGGGGGGGGCGCGGCTGGGCGCCCGCGGGTGCGCAGGAAGGAAGGGAGGCCGGGAGGGAAGGGGCTGCTCTGGGTTCGCGGGTGAGCGGGGAGCCCAGGCAGGAGGAAGCAGGAGGGTTCGGCCGTCTGGGAGAGCCAGGAGAAAGTTGTGAAAAGTGAATCTCTCAGACGCACAACTGAAAAGAAAAAAAAAAAAAGAAAAAAAAAAGCTTACAGATGAAGGAAGAGGCCGAGGAAGCTGCAGGAAAACTCAAAGAATGGAGCGATGGACCGACGGCACCCGCGCAGAAGTTCAGAGCGCTCCAGAAGAACTGCCCTGGGGGTGGGGGGGGTGGGGTGGAGAGGAATCTCCTCTGCATCCCACAGGTGGATTTGAGAGGGATGCCTTAAAATTGGTGGCTTTTTAGGGCTTCCCTCTAAACCGTGAACCCCTAAAGGTTCACCCTTTAAGAACCTCTTCCTGGCCAAGTCCCTGGACCATCTGGGTCTTCGGATTTCCCTTTTTCCTATTTGCAAGTCGGTGGAGGGGGGGTAGTGCAAAGGTACAGCAATTCCTTCCTTCCCAACACAAATATCGATTACTCTTCTGGAGATGGGCAGCCTCAGCCATTCCATGCTCCTTCCTCCTTGCAGTCACCCCCACCCCCCACCCCCCACCCCCCACCCCCACCACACCCAACCAGTGCCCCTCCATCCACTTCCATCTGGTTGTAGCATCAGATAAGAAAATGTAGGCTCTGCTTTCAAGGAATAGATAGAGTCAACTAGGCTTTGAAAGATATGAAAAGATAACTGGAAATCAAGCACAGGTAGAGATAACTCCACCACAAGCACCAAGCAGAGCCGGCCAGGACGTCTTAGAAGACAGGATGAATGAGGGGTTAGGGCAGAGCAGAGCTTGGACCTGGAGGCTGAAGAGATTGTCAGGTGGGAAGCGTCAGTAAGAGAGGGCAGGCTGGGGAGGGAGGAAAACCCTTGCCCTTTCTCCTCCCACGTGACTAAAGCTAAAGGGCAGGGAAAGATAAGGCTGGATAATGGGGAAGGGGTCACATGCCTTGATGCATATTTCCTGTAGAAGTGAAGAGTAACTGCTGCCTTTCTGACAAGATGATAGGTATTTTAGAAAGATTAGCCTGGCTTCAGTTTGCAAGATGAATTAGGATCAAGAGCAGAGGGCCCTTTGGTTGGCAGCACATGTGGGAAAACCTAGAATTGGGTTCTGATTCCATCACCATGACCTTGAATAAGCCACTTAACCTCAGGAAGTCTGTTTTCTCATTGCACTAATAGGAGTGCTGACATCTGCCCTTCCCGGCTAGAATGCCAGCTAGTCCTCAGGGCAAACTCCCCAGGTGCCTGCCACCGTCAGCTGGGACATACCAGCCAGAACAGGTGCTGGTAGAGTGAGGTCAGAAACAGGCCAGGATGCTTGAAGATTAGCCCACCTTTCCTCTTAGGACTCAGCCCACTGCTGGAAGCCATCAGAGCAAGCCTTGAAGAGGGGAAGAGGCCTCAAAGTCAGAGAGCCTTCTCCATGCAGTATTTGGGGAAGAGGGCGTGTGTGCAAATTCCCTCCCCCAACCATGACTGAGAGCCAGAACCCATACAGCAAGGAAGAGGAGCCAATCCAAAAAAATCACAGGCCCTGCCTGCTCTTCTCCAATCCATCTTTCAGCCCTAGCAAGGTACAGTTTGACAGTGCTGCCCAAGCAGAGCTGCACAGCCCTGCTCCCAGCCTTCTCTCACTGGTCTCAGCAACCAGCCTCTGATAATGGGCCACCTTGTACCCCACCCCAGTACTCCCCTCCAGATGAACTTTCTGACTTTGGCTTGGTGGCTCTTTTCAGACACTGTGTCTCATCTGTGGCATCTTTTGTGTTATAACAGGGCTGCACCCCTGAGACTCTCTACTTTGTGTCTTGAGAGCTCCTTAGACAGTAACAATGCATTAGCATACAGCCTGGCATACAGCTCAGCCAGGAACCCAGCTCGACCTCCAGCGTGGTCTACACTTGTAAAAGAGCCTTTCCCTCCAGCTGTCAAACTTCTTTATTCTCATCCTTTAAAATGAAGTCAAATCTTAACTCTTCCATACAACTTCCCACCCTAAGCAAAAAGAAGGCAAGACTCAAAGGCGCCTCCTCTGCAAAGCCAGGGCACCTTCCCCACCTCCAGCTGCACAGACAAGAAATGTTATCCTTCAGTATACTGTGAATCACTTAGAGATTCATGTCCCTTCAGTGGACTGACCCCAAAGCAGAAGAGTCCCCAAGACTAGGACAAGAGGTGATTTTAGTGGAAGGTCAGGAAGAAACTGGGGCAGCTCTGAGGGTCCTCAGGTCACGTATGCCCTCTATCTTCCTAAAAGGAACCCTCCCTGGGGAGTTTTGGGGTGAAGTCTTTTGATTGAGATAAAGATAGTCAACCTAAAATAGTGGCATCAGGTAAAATAAGCCATGTTCTCGGAGATGTTCTGTAAGTACCTTGAAAGGAGGAACCCCTGGAGGCAGAGAAGGCCTGGTAGATGGCGAGAGTCTAAAAGAGTTGTTGGGGTGGTAGTCTCCTGCACGGCCCGGAGAGATGGCAAGCTCAACAGCTGACGTGCATTCCCCTTTTGGAGGCAAACAGCCAGGATTCAAGAGGCCACAAAAGCCTCGTGAAAACAACCTCTTAAGGACACCTGAGTCTCTAGGACCCCAATTTTGAATTCATCAAGCAAACTTCTATTTTTAATTTAATTACATTTTCCAGTTACTCTGATACCAGTAAGAAATTGCCAGAAAGTTCCACGAGGAAGTAGTATGATCTGTGTGGCAAGGACATGTCTTCTTATAAGTTAGTACATTTCACATTCTGGGGAATGTCACTCTCCTGTTGTTTGAAAGGCAGGATCATAACTTTAGTTAAATTGGACTTTCTGGCCCCATGGACCTGAGATGAGACACTTGGCCATAAAACCCCACCAAACAGAGCTGTGACTCCCTAACGCCCAGGGGGAACAGCTGCTCCTGCCTTATTGGTTTCGTTATCATAAAGGCCAGTGCTTGGCAGGACATGGGGAAATCACCTTGCTTCCTTCACTGTGTACCTCTATGACCTGAGCCCTTGTCCTAACTCTCAGATAAAAAGCCACAGCTCCTTTTAAGGCCACCCACAAAGCAATGTGCCGGGAAATCCATGTGTATTCCCTGCCACATAAATGTTCCGGCCAATGCCAAGCCCAGGAGACCGTGTCCAGACAACAGGCCTGGGGTCAGGATGTCTATCTGATCCTGACATTCTCCCACCTACCGCTCTGAAGCCTCAATGTCTACACAGCAGACCCCTGACCGGCTGCCAGTGCCCGCCAACACTTGGCCTAGCTTTTAAGGCCTCAGCCATCTGGAGGCCTCTGTTTCCCCTGCCCGGGCCACACTTGCCCCGCCCACTTGCAGGTCCCCCAATAGGCCCTTTTGCCTCCCCTATGCACTTGCTCATGCTGTTCCTTCTTCCTGGAAGACCCCCTTCCCCCTCAGCTCCTACCAGCCCATGTCCTACCCATCCTTCTACACCTAGTTCACCAATGACCTCCTCCATGTAGGTTCCTCCAGCCCTGGGTGGTTCAGGAAGCTAACCACCAGCTACACATGGCCACGGAAATTTAATTAATTAGAATGAAATTAAATTAAAAATTCAACTCCTCAGTCACACTAGCCACATTCCAAGTGTTCAGTCGTCACGTGTGGCTAGGGGCTGCTGAATTGCATGGCACAGTACCCACCACAGTAAGTGCCTCTGGACAGCCGTGCTCCGGCCCCTCGCCCTTGTCACCCCCACTGTGCAATTACCCTGCCCCTCCCCCGGGCTCCCGGGGCACCTGCCAGCCTCTGCACTAAGGTGTTCGTGTGTCCATCTTTCTCCCCAAGATTATAAAGCCCTAGAGGGTAGGAACTGGGTCTTGTTCAGTTTTATATGGAAGCAGTATATGTCCTAGCACCTTGCAAATAACATGATTACATACAGCGCTGAACTGAATTCAGCATGGTCTCAGGAGCCTCATTCCACATCCGCTATGTTTCAGGCTGGGGGACAGAAACGTTCTACTAGTCTCCTTGAGGCCCAGATCCAGGGCTCCCAAAAGAGGCCAACGACCTCTGTTTTCCCATCCCCTGTGATCCATATGGAGGCTGCAAGCAAATGACTAGGACTGGGCTGGCAGGAGAGCTAAAAATAGCCACAGAGCCAACAGCATGGAGTTAGTAGGACTTGTTGCTAAGGAGACCAGTCGCAGAGAGATCAACTAAGCAGGGAGAAAGTCAGTCGGGCACCCAGAGGGCTGAAAGCAGAAGCCATATTGGGGGTGGGGGTGGGGGTGGGTGGGGGGCTTTAAGTTCACAGGGGTCCAAGGCTCCCACCTGGAGATGTTCTGCCTTCTGGAAGCTCCCTACTGATGTTCTAAATGGGGCAAATGTTCCCCTTCCCCTTAGTAACCCATCTCCATGGAAACCACCATTACTGGGGTGAAGTACCAGCCCCTAGAAGGGAGGCCTCTGTCTAGTGCTGTTGTTATGGCAACGCCCCCACCTCTCTCCTGGCTTCTCCTTGGAAAGGTGGGGCCTGGTCTCAGCCTAGCCAGCATGACCAGGAAGCAACCTTCTTTCTGACAAGACTAACCTGCAAGGGGCTTTTCAGAAGCTCCTGGGAACAGGAAGTACATTTGGCCTTTAGCACAGAACAGAGTTTTCTTTTCTTTCCGTGGGGACCTTACGGATCATCTTGCCAGGACAATCCCCAATTCACTTGGGTTTAGTTGCATCAGAATCACTCAAGGAGGCATATTAAAAATGCAGATTCCGGGATCTACCCACAGAGACCAGCAGGTGGAACAATCTATTTTTAAAAGCTTCCCTAGGTGATTCTGACACCAGCCAGGTGTGGACACCACTCCTGGTGCCTCGGCTGCCCTTGTTACAGATGAGGCAACTGAGGCCTAGAGAGGACTAAGCCCACCCGAGGGAGGGGTCCAGAGCTAGGAGGGGTCAGCAGAAGGCAGCACATGTCCTGAGGTGAACTGCCCTGACACCAGGGGCCATGTGCCCCTGCTCCCCTTTCAAGCGAGAACATGTTGTGGGGATTGCGATTTAAAACAGAACCTCCCTCCCTTGTGGCAGAAATCACAGTGGGCTCCGCAAAGGCGACGGCCCCGGAAGGCTGGCTCCCAGACGGCTTACGGAACGGCTGCAGCCCAGGCAGAGGGTTTGGGCCTGAAAGAGGAATCCATCCTCTGCTGAAGGCAAGCTCGAGGGTCGCCATGGCAACTGCAGCATGCTGCCGGGCTGCGTCCTGTGGCAAGTCCCAGGAGAGGAGTGGCATTTGGGCAAACGCCATGGGGGCAGGGACACTCCTGAGCACCTGCAACAGCTGGGCCTGGGGCGGAGGTGGGGGGATGACCAAGAGGTGGAGGAGACGGCTCCCACCCTGCTGTTATTCACAGCTTAATTGTGCACCCAAGACCCACCAGACATGAAACCCCAGCCCTCAGGGAAGATAGCATGCAATTAGATGGCAAGTTACGGGGTGCAGATGCTTTCTGCAAAGGCTGAAGGCAGTCGGAGGAGGCCGAGCTCAGGAAAAGCAGGGGTACTCCAGGGAGGCTTGAAGGGTGAGAGGGGGTGGAGCTGGTGGGTGCGCCCTCCCAGGATTTTCAGACAGGAATGGCTGGAACCTTTGTGGGCCTATGCGAGCATACATGTCGGGGTGGAGCGAGATGCACCAGCAGGTACGTGCACGCGTGTGCCAGGAGAGGGAGCTGCCTGGGGCCTGATGACCAACACACTCACAGCTGAATTCTTCCAAATACTGCACTTCAGGCCCAGAGAGTGAGGTGGGGGGTGGGAGATGCCTCTTTGGTTCCCGAATGGGCTGGGCGGGGCTAGGCTGGGCTAGGCAGCGCAGCCCCCATTCGCCGCGCTGACCATTCACTGGGCTTCGGGAGCTGCACCTGCTGCCTGCTTCCTGGGTGTGCGGCTGCCCGAAAGCTGCCCAGCACGCCGGGTCTGCTCCGTAAGGGGAGGCGTCTCTGCCACCTGCTATCCTGAAAACAGTCATCGCCCACCCCGGGGGCTGCTCAGCTGGTGAGTTTTTCAGTACAGTGGGGGCGGGGTGGCCGCCCCCCCCCCCCCCCCCCCCGCCAGGATAACCCATCAGGACAAACGGGGCTGTCAAATCTTGGCATGAGCGAGTCAGGATTTAAAGCCGATCACCAGACCTCAACTAAGCACCCTGCTTCTCTGCATCTTGGTTTCCTCGGCTGTCTGCTGGGAGCACAAGATACCTTTGCTGAATATCACTGATGAGATCAAAGAAAGTTAGGAGGAGATACTATCTGAAAGGTGGAAGGGGCCTCCAGACAAGTTTGTTTTAGGATGTGTCCAAGTTATCTTTTGCTTTAGAAACTGGACCCTGGAGAGAAGTGTTAGTCTTATACCAAAGCCAGGTGGTGGTGAGTGCCAAAAGGAACATGGCAAACCTTAAAGGCCAGGGCTGCTTCCCCCGCCCCTCCCCCAGCCCCTCTCCTGGCTCTAGAGGTCAAAGGGCGGGGCCTATGGGAACCACCATTCAGATTCAGGCATGCAAACCCTCTCAAGTTTCAGGGTCCAAAGGGAAGACCCTGGGAGGAGCCCAGCAGACAAGCACAGCGAATTGTTGCTGAAAAGAGCAGGGCTGCCTGCATCTCCATCCCAAAGGGAAAATTTGAATTCTTGTACCAAGGCCTTTCCGGTCTCCCCCACCTCTCCTGGAAAGAGTTCCCGAGCTCTGCCCGCGAGCTCAACTTATTCCTCCAGACTGTGGTGCCATCTTCATGTGCAATACAGACTCGACACCAGCTATACATTAGAATCACCTGAGGGGGCTTAAAAAAAACCTTCTGCCAGGCCCTGCCACCTGTAAGTGCTCAGGAGCCGAGGGCCTGGCCGTGGAGTTTAAAGAAAACCAACTCACAGGTGAGCCTGAGGCGAGACCGAACCCCTGGTGCAGGTGATCAAATGAACGCGTCGGCCACTGCCCTTTTGGGGAGTCTCCTCGAATGACACCTGGTGTACGAGCCTGGGGCGTCTCTTAACTTTTCATGAGCCCCAGAAACCCCTGGGGGACTGGCGAGAAAAAGAGATCTCAGGAATCATGCCGGAGATCCAAGGGCCTGAAGGGTGTCACGCCTCTGGAATGCCTTCCCCAGGTGACTGATAAAGTACAAACCCACCTGTTTCGAAAGACCCAGCTTGAATAGCATTTCTGGTATTCAGAGACAGACCCAACCGTCTGCTCTGCTCCCCACAGCTGCCTTTCGAACGGCATCCAGAGTCAGATATGCAGGAGACTGGGCTGTTTTGACTCCCGTTTTTGTTTAAGCCATCTGAGTTGGGAGTAAAAATAAAAACACTTAGTCTGCCCAGCATTCACTGATTAAAGGAGAACAAGGGAGGTCATCTGGCATCTGTCGAGAGCTGCTATTGAAGAATGGTGAATTGGAATAATGGGAAAGTCCCCACGTGCGCACGCACACACACGCAGCTGGCACGGGAGAGTGCACACCGCGGGCGAGGTGCGGGCCAGTGGCGGGCAATCGGCGAGGCAGGGTGGGCTCCGCAGGCCGGTGAGAAGAGGGCCTCTCCCCAAGGAAGGCTCTGGGGTCCGCTCCAGAGCTGCCCACGGACACGCACCCCCGCCAGCTTCTCTAGAGCAGCACATCCAAAACCCAACTCCAAAGTCCACTCGCCCCGGATGGAATATCTCTGTGCCCTTGGGGTAGGAAGAGATTTCTTAGAGATCACACAAGCGCAAACACTAACCAGTAAAAGAGAAATTGGTGAACTGGACTTTATTAAGATTAAAAGCTTCTGCTCATAAAAGACAGCCTTAAAATAAAAAGTCCACCCCCGCCAAACCTGCTCTTCCTCTAGGATTCCTAGTTACCTCAGATAATATACCCCTCCCCAAACTCCAAACCCCGGGCAGGTGTCTCCCTTCCCTCCCAGCGTGGGGGAGGGAGCATTTCTATTAATTGTGCCTTTCGTTAGCCCCACCCTCAGTCAAGTCCAAACGTCAGGCCCTCCTGAGCGGTCCTGCTTCTCCCCGCCCCTCTCTGGGCTCCCCACAATGGCTCCAGGCTTTGCTTCCCGAAGCACCGCGTCCATCTCTGCCACCCCTGCGCCCTGCTGCAGCGCGGAGCCTAAACTTCTCACTGCGGTAGCGGCGGCTCCTGACGATCTGACCATCTGCCCTTCCAGTTTTCTCTCTCATTTCACATCCTCCCTAGGCCCACACCCCTTCTACCAGCTCTCTGGCTGTTCCCTCCACAATCCTCCACAGCCCAGAAGCTTCCATGGCTCCTTTGCTCTCAGCACTTCCTTTCCCGGAAATGCCATGCCGCCGCCACCGCACCTGCCGAACGTCTCAAAGCACCTCCTCCCGGAAGCCGCCCGGGCCGCAGGAGCAGCGCTCTCCTCTCCCTCCTGTGCATCTGCTCACCACACGTGCGCACAGAGCAAGGCCCTCTCTCTGCCAGACACTGAAGCTGCTTATGGGCGTCCTGCCTCCCCCACTAGGGTATACGTGCAACGTGTCTGCACCGTCAGCACAGCATTTCGTATTTAGAAAGTACTGGACTAAGGCCTGGACAGTGTAGTGGCTCCTTCCTAGAATCTCACCCAGCGCCCAGCAGACCAGCCCGTGCCTGGGCACCCCTGGGGCCTGCAGACAAATGGTTTCATCTCCAAAGCAGTGAGAACAGCAGCCATCACAGCTTGGCCTTTTTCAGGGCTCTAGGGGATGCCACGGGAATACTTCCACAAGTTAAACTAAATCCACAAGGAATCTTTTTGAGGCGCTCTAGCCTCCAAACTCCAAGTGGACTGTATTTGTGCAGTTTCCTTCTAACCCCACTTACTTTAGGAGCGCCCCCCAGTGCCCTCATCAGGCCACTCCAGCCCCATCATGGGGCTGCAGGATGTCTCTTTGGGGACAGTGCTTAGGCAGAGCTTGTTAGTTGCTCTCACAGCCCCTTAAGCCCTGACTGGGTGGCAGCACAATTTACTCCTTTACCTGCCTGTCTTCCCTAGGGTGGATGGGATCCCAGGATGAGGTTCTGCTTTCCCTTTAAATTTATTTTCCTAATGTCTAAAAAATGTTGGGAAATAGGAGATACTCAGGCATATGATGTCTCTTAAAAGACCGAGCACAAAGTATTTGCTCACTAAAGGCTTGACAGCTCTGAAATAATGAATGAATGACTGTGAAAACACGCAGAAAGGGGCAGATACAGGCAGAGGGGAACCAAGGCCTGAAGCAGGGATGGAAATTCCTGAGCTAAGAAAATGCCCCGGGGAAGACGTGCTTGATCTCCTGGAGATCAGATGGGGATGGGGGGTGGGGGTGGGGGTCAAAGGGGTCAGCCAGGGGTGGGGGGGCCACAGGGGTCAGAGATGTCAGATGGAGTGAGGGGGAGGGGGTGGACTTTGGCGGTACCTCTTCAGAGGTGACCCTGAGCCACATGCCCTGTGGGTGTCTAAAGATGAGCATCTTGTCCTACCTGTCTGATCTCTGCATAAAATGGGAGAAGAGGAAACGGAGACAGTCATAAAGAAGAAATTGGAAAACTAGGCTCTAGCACAAAATGGGTGAATTTTATAGAAAAAATGTTGAATTCTTAAAAGGATGCTATATGTATGTGTATCTTTTGAAGGAGGTACATGTGAGGTCTGAGAAGCCATTCTGATATTTTGTTTAGAATTTATGTATAAGGTAAGTATAAGAGAAAGGGGGACTCCAGGCCATAATTCCAGCCCTTTAAAAGAAAATATGAAATGCAAAAGTCCCTGGGGTTGTCTGGTCTATTTCTGTCATATTACAAATGAGGAAGCGAAAGCCTCATTTACAAATGAAGAGAAAGACCTTCTCAATTTGATCAGCTAATCAGTGGCAGAAGCTGAGACCAGAAACCAGATCTCCTGAATCTCATTCCGACATTGTTTTAATCCAATTTTATGGCGTTATACAGCTGATCACGAGAAGACAGCAGGGCCGGGGCCAGGAGACCCACAGCCCCCCAAGGAGGAGGGCAGCGGCTCTGCAACTGCAGCTGCAGGCGGGAGAGGCGGCCGGCGCTCGCCCTCTTCTCATCTCACACTCTCAGCCTGTGAGAGCCCAAGACTGAACACCAGGAAAACTGGGTTCTAGTTAACACCGCGTGGTTGCAAAACAAAAGCAGCATGAGGTTGAGCGTCCAATTTTGCCCACAGGACCCCACCAGCGAAGTATCCAGGTGGCTCCTACCTACTTACCTAGGGGATCATAACTTACTGATACATGAGCTTGGGAGAAAAATCTTTCCTAGAGTGAATGGGATTGTGGCGAAAGTTAATGTTCTCTGCTTAGGCGCTCAGTGGCGTTCAATCCCTTTGCCCTAGCCCAGGTTTGGCTATGCCTACAACCCTCCCTCTTGTTTTCTCACCTTTAGAAAGCGGGGTTCCTTCCAAGAGCCCCTGGGCTGGGTGAATACTTGAGTGTGCAATGAGCACAGACGTGTAAAGGACAGCGGGCAGTCCCTCTGCTACGTCCACAACCCATCCTAAGGCCAGCCCTGGTCACTGCAGATGGCCGGCTGTCCCAGAGCTGCCTTTAAAACGCATCCAGCCTTTCACTGAAGCTCTTGCTATGCCTGCCCCACATGCCACCATCTCTTTGAAGAGCGATGTCATTTTTTACACCACCCTGCAAAAGTTCAAGTTTTCTTTAATTTATACGTGGCAAGTAAGCAAATACCCTGAAAGGGCTCGCCCCACATGCTATTAATTTGGTTCTAGCCCTTGCAGGTCTACTTTGTGTTGTCATTGCCCATGTTTCCTGAACTAGACCAAAGCCCAGGAGATCACACCTTATTCATCTCCTCCTTCCCAAAGCTCCCAGCACAAGGTTCCCTCCTCACCAGGTGCTTAGAGATGCTTACCAAAGGGACCCAGCACAGCAGGGGCTGACCCTAGAGCAGTCACAGGCTGCCCTCTTCCCAGGATGGATATAAAGCCCAGTGTGTTGAGACCACAGGGTTGTAAAGCAAGGGAAGCAACATTTGCTCAGCTCGCAAAAATAGCAGCACAAATGGCCAATAAACATACGAAACGATGTTCAACCTTACTTATTGTCTGGGAAACGCCAATGAAAATCATAGCACAATACCATTTTCCCACCCATTAGATTAGCAAGAAATTGGCCTTGGCAAGAGTGGAAGTCTTCTCCAAGCCTGTTCACGGGGAGCATAAATTGGAGCTACCTTTTCTGGAGAGTGATCTGGCGGATTTTGTAAAATTTTACAAAACCAACATTTCTCTTTCTAGGTATCTATCTTAGAGAAACAGATGCACTAAGGAGCACAACCAATGCTGTTCACTGCTGTATATGTTTACGCAGTAAAATACTGTAAACAACATAAATGCCGACCAACATGACAATGCTTTAATCCATATGGTGGACTGTGATAGTAATTACGTGGCTAGATTGCTAAGACTTATTTATTGTAAGTGAAAAACCAAGCTGTAAAACAAAACTACAGTGTGATTTCATTTATGTAAAATACGGAAAAGAAAAAAAAAAGCAGCTATGAAGCAAAAGTATGTATTTACACACACGTGCAGACGCATTCGAAAAATCAAGACATTTATACACCAAATCGATAATATCAGGTACCTCCTTTGAGAAGGAATTAGAATGAGGGGAGGGGGATTTTTTATGAGAATGTGTTTAATATTAACATAAAGTATATTTTTGAAAGTATTCAGCTGCTACTATGTTAGCTCTGTGCTAAATGTTATATTACTTTATTAATCCACACCACTCTCAGAGATTAGAATGATTTATTCCTCCAGCAAACTTCCTGGATGCCAGCCCTAGGGAACAGAGGTGCCCAGAAAGCTTGTGCTTAACAAGCCGGGGCTGGGGAGCAGGCATTGGGGAGTGCTGCTGTCAAGGAGCCCAGAGCCCAGGAGAGGCTGGGGCTGGGGTTAAGTGATGCCCGAGGGCCACAACCTGCACGTGGAGTCAGGATGTGAACTTGCTCTGCAACAGTAAAGGGCACCCACCCTTCAGGAGCCTCACTTCCTACTGGCTTTGCTGGGCAGCCTGGGGGGCTGGGTCTGTGTGTGTGTGGGGGGGGGCGACTAACCATGATATTTGGGCCCCAGGCCTTGTATCATCATCACTCTTTAATATTTTATTAAGCATCTAATCTATATAAGGGCATGTCAGGATGGGAGCCAGGAAAGCGACCAGATCCTACAACAGTGGGACACGGTGCCTTGAAGTAATTTCGAATCTAGCTGTGCTGGAGCGCTTAACGAGAGAGCCGTAACAGCAAGAGGCAGACACTGAAAACTAAAGCAGTAGGTAGTGATGCACAAACCGGGAACTGGCAAGCCCCTTTGGTTAAAAGGACTCCACTGGCCACTCAACCCTGGTCTCTGCCCCCACTCTGCCCCCCAGAGATATGGTTATGGCCAGTGACGTGACACAGGGGAGAAGCCCCTCCGCAAGCTAAAAGGCTCCCGCAGCCTCTGTGTCGTTCTGACAGTTATTAGGACGTGGTGTCAAGTGAGGGGAGCCCAGGAATTGCCCCCCTCTTGCAGGAGGAGCTCACCTCTGCATCCCCACCACCTGGGCCTCAGCCAACTCTGGGGAGAAGACTTGGCACCGCCTGAGACGCTGGGAGCCTGTCCACCACAGTCCCCTGGCCCACCGGCCCCATACAGCTCTCCAGGAACTCCTGTTAGCACCCCTGAAAAACCCACCTGGAAGCCAAGGGCCTGGGCCCAGTCAGGGGGGAAGGCCAAGGGCCCCAACCCCCTGAGTAAAAGAGGCCCACACACACCACCCTCCCAGCCACTGAGCCCACTAACAGGTATTCACGGAGCTGTCCTCCCTGCCCACACCAGGAAGTGATGGAGAAGGCATGGGTAAAATGGAAGAACTACTAAGTGAGAAATATACCACGAAATACAACTGAGTCTAAATCCAACAATCTCAGCAGTGGGGTCAGGGAGGGCAGGGGTCGGCGGGGACTGGAGAAGGCTCTGTGGAGCTGGTAGCAGCTCCTGGGCTCAGACCTGAAGAACGGACAGAGGAAAGCAGAGCGAAGCAAAAGGCAGAGGCAGCAGGCGCATGGCAAATATGAAGGGGGGCCTGGTCCTCTGTAGGGGGCCTTCCCATCTGAGAATGGTGATGTGGGGCAGGCCAGTGGTAGAGGTCACAGAGCAGGTGGAAGCCTTGAGAAAGAGCCAGAGGAGTTGTGACATTACAGGAGAGACGAGGCAGGGCCACTGCAACCCCAGAGCAGGGCCTTAAGGCAGAGCTGAATCCTTCAAAGGACTAGACAACAGGGGAAGGCAACAGGAGACAGGACAGGCCCAAGACAACACCAGGGATTCCCATTTCAGCCTCAGCGAAGGAGGAAATGTCTACTTTTCCTCATCCATTTATTTTAAATTTTACCTTTTAAGTCTTTAAAAATAATTTTTTTGGGGTGGAGGTAACAAGCCTGGGGAGGGAGGCGATCTTGGATAGACAAAGAAGTAAAGCATGAACCTCGATGGAACGAGGTGTGGTGTATGAATACATATCTTCATAAAATTCCATTACAAAATAATAAATACCTTTTAAAAAATAAGTATGGACTGGCTGATAGGACAGCCGGGTGGGGGGTGGGGGGAGAAATTAGGTGGGCACATGTTGAGAGAAGAAGGACCTGGCTTTGCCCAAGGTGGCCATGTGGCTAGGGGAGAGGGGCGGGGGCAGAGGCAGGCTAGGATCTGGCTGAAGCCCCGCAGCAGGGCACACAAGCCCTTCTCCACAACCTGGGCCCATTCTGCCTTCCTGAGCACACTGCCTGCTGCTCTCTGCCCAGGCACTCTCTGCCCACAGCAAACTCCCATTCCTGAAAGGTCATCTCTCTCGTGACTCTGAACCTCTGCACATGTTGTACCTGTTTCTCAAATGCCCTTCCTCGCCTACCCTCAATTCCATTCATCCTTTAAAAGCCAAAAGCCACCTCTTGCTGGTGGCTGGATGAACCCAGCAGAATCAACCTAAGCCCTGCTCAGGGTCATTCTCTTCTGCAGGTGTCCTGGGCCCCATCCCACCACAGGATAACCAGGAACCTCTTCTCCCGGTATCCAGTACCTTCCACGGCATGGGGACAGGGAAGGGTCTCAGCATCGGTTCCATGCATCAACTTCTAGAGGGTGTTCGGGGAAGTGATGAAGAGGTTGGAGGCAGAACACATGCTGAGGGCCTGGGAATGGGGACCAGCAGGAAAAGTAAGCAGGTGTCATATTCTGAGGTTAGGATTTGCTGGCTGGGCCTTCTAGTGACACTGCTGGGAAGTAGCTAGGAATGTGGGACTAAAGCCTCAGTGGTTCATCAGGAGGGACAGTGTCATTTAGTGGTGACTGAATCCATAGAAGCATGTAAGTGTTAAATGGATCAAAACTGGCAGAGTGCCACAAGCACAAGCCCAAAACAAGAGGCCTGTGCAGGACCAGGGAGACCCCTTCCCTTTGGCCTGGAGTTATTCTCTAACTCACTGTACAGATAACCCTGCAGGAGAGCACCCCACCCCCCAGGCTAATCTACAAAGACTAAGAAAGGTGTAGGTCCATCCCCTCACCCTTTTTCTTTTATCATTAACTCCTGGTATTCAAGGAAATCTCATCACACTAGCTGGATACATGCTGAAGGAATAAATGCCCCAAAGTCCAACTTACAGCAACAGCAAATTAAAACATTGAAATGTTCAGTTTTCAATAAAAGACTACAGAATGTACAAAGAAACAGGGAGTAATGGCCCATGCAAAGGAGAAGATTAAAGCATTAGAAACCATCAATGAGAAGGATCCCACCTGGAGCATGCCAAACAAAGACTTAAAAAAAAAAATGGTCCTGAGTGGGCCACGGTGGCTCAGCAGGTAAGAATGCTTGTCTGCCAAGCCTGAGGACTCGGGTTCGATTCCCGGTGCCTGCCCATGTAAAAAAAAACAAAAAACAAACGGTCCTAAATATGCTCAAAAAGCTAAAGGAAAACATGGACAAGGGACTAAAGGAAATCACAAAAATAGTAGATGAATACAAACTGAATATCAATAAAGAAATGGAAATTATAAAAAGAAACCAAACAGAGCTGAAAATCATAGTAACAGAAATTAAAATCTCCCTAGAGGGTTTCAACAGCAGATTGGACCTGGCAAAGGAAAGAATTAGTGAAGTTGAATTTAAGGCAACTGAAATCATCCAGTTTGAGAAGCAGAAAGAAGGAAGAGTGAAGAAAAATGAACAGAGCCTGAGGAACCTTGGACTCCATTAAGTATACCAATATATGTACTCTAAGTTTCTGAAAAGAAGAGAGAAAGGGGCAGAGAGAATATTCAGAAGGATAGACTGAAAATTTCCCAAATTTAACAAAAGACATGAATATATACATTCAAGATGCTCCACTAACTCCAGAAAGGATAAATACAAATTAATATTTTTTTAATATAAAAAACCCCACACCATGTTATAATCAAACTGTTGAATGCCAAAGATAAAGAAAACTCTGAAAGTCACAAGAGAGAAGCAATAAGTCACATGCAAGGGAACCTCAAAAAGATTAAGTGCTGATTCCTTGTTGGAAACCATAGAGGCAAGGCAGTGAGTGAGATGATATATTTAAATTGTTGAGAGCAAAAAATTGCCACCCGAGAATTCTATATCCAGCAAAGCTATCTTTCAAAAATGAGGGAGGGATGAAGATATTCCCAGATAAACAAAAGCTAAGGGAGTCTGTCACAACTAGATAAGTCCTACAAGAGATTCTAAAGAGAATACGTTGAAAGGAAAGGACTCTAGACAATTGACTGAGACCACATGAGAAAATAAGGAGCTCCGGTAAAAATATCGCATGGGCAGATATTGTTGGGACACTGGAGGAGGTTGGAATGTAGAATGTGAGTTCTGTGTCAATGCTGGGTTTCTTGAACTTGATGGCTGCACTTAAGGTGATTGGTTATATAACTGAATATCCTTGTGTGTAGGGATATTGTGTTTTTAAAGAGTATAGTGTGTGCAGCTTGCTCTCAGATGTTTAGAAAATAGATGAATGGATATGGTTGGATGGATGGTGGATGGGTGGGGTGGGTGGCAGGGAGGTGTGACAATGTTGGGGTTGATGGGTCTGAGTGATGGCAGAGAGCTGGAGACATCGCTGGTGTCGCAGAGGACAACGCTGAGGGGCAGCTGGAGGAGGTGGGGAAGAACCTGAAGGGACAGTGTCAGAAAGGCCTAGGGATGCAGTTCCAGAAGAATTCACCACAGGATGTAGGTAAAATTGAGAAAGACAAATGGATTTCTTTACTCTTGTTAAGCCACTCAGAAGACAGGCCTGAGGAGGTGGCCGTTATTCTTTCGTCTGAGGGGATTTGGGAGTCTTAAAAACTACCTGTATTTTCCCAATGTTCTTGCTACCTGCCCACCCCCCGGCAAAACCCAGGAGGTGAGAGTGTGGAACAGGGGCTGGTCCTCAACGCAGGAGCAGAAACCCTACATTCTAATTCCATCCCAGCCCGGTTCCCCATTTGCCATATGAGCTGGTGGCTAGCCACATGACTCTCTGTGGTCCCCATCTCCTGGTCTAAAAATACGGGGCTCAGTAGTTCTAAAACTTGTGCTCCAGTCAGGGAATTCTTGATGGGCCTATGCAGTTACATTCGATAAATAAGGAACAAGTTGACTAGAAGAAAATATATTTCGTCTGCAGGTCTGCACATCTCAAGGCACACATACCTGAAATATTTTAAATTAAGCCAACTTTTTAAGTTTTCCTGTGAAGGCTCATTGGCTGCATTTATGGGCTGGGGGTGGGGAAGCAGTTGCCAAAGGAATTTACTACAACAGCTTTTGATGACTGTGGAAGCTGGGTGAGAGGGACACAGGAACTTGTTATACTGTTCTCTCTAGATCTGGTATGTTAGGAAATGATCATAATAAAAAGCCATTTAAATTTTAGTAGAAACTTAAAATTGAGATAATGTGTCTATTATCTTAATTTTTCCTGTGAACTCAGAAAAGACACAGCCCTTCCCCACCCCCTCCACCCCCCCCAATTTAAAACTGTAGCCAAGCCCAGGCCTCTATACTGCTCTCATGAGGGAACACAGTTTGATAATCATGGGACTTCCAGGTCTAAAAGTCCTGACGTTGTGGGACAGAGTTTCTGGTTTGGATGATGGAAGTCTTGGCAATGGATGGTGGCGGTGAGAGCACAACACTGTGAGTGTGATCAATGCCACTAAATTGTACTCTGAAATTGGTTAAAATGGCAAATCTTATGTAATGTATTTTATCACAATAAAATTTTCTAAAAACCAAAAACTAAAAGATAACCTAAAAAAAGTCATTATGTCTAAACATTTGTCCCCAAGGCTAAGGGAAAGCAGAGACGGAGCAAAGCAAAAGCCCCTCTACCCTGCTTCCATGGTGTGTGGGGCAGGGCAGGGGGCAACTACACTGCCGGAGAGAAGAATCCCAGTTTCTGAATTTCCACCTTAAGAGAACTCAGAGCTAAGGGCCTCTCTTCTGCAGATCCTGGACAGGATGTCCCCTCTCCAGGCTCTTCCAGGAGAGCAATTTCTGCTTTCCTGGATCTCGAAGGAATTGGAAACAATCGGCTCTCTCTAGAGCAAGCTTCTCACGCAATGAAAGGGGGCCTATGCTTTCCTTTATATAAGGCCAGGGGTAAAGATTAAATGGAGCAAATGTGAAAGGCCCCAGGTGGCAGCCACCGTCAGTTCCCTCTCCCCTCATGGCTGGTGGGCCAGCACCCCCTTCTCTTTGTACCCCAGCTCTACTGATCAAACCTATGAGACAGCATGTTTGCTGGGCTGATGTCCCTTTTGTCTTTCGATCTTCACGTCCTCACTCCTTTTGCTGCTGAGGCCCCTCCCAGACTGGGCTCCTGTCTACCACCCCAGAGGCTCCTCTGAGGAAAGCACCAGCTACTTGCACGTTGCTACATCCATGGCGGGCCATGTCTCATTGACTCCATCTCCTCCCTCTCTTGGGAAAACACTCTCCTCTCGGAAGCTCCACTCTTCCCTAGTTTTCCTCCTGGGCCCTTCTCCAGCTTTCCTTCTCCGACCTGGCTGCCTATACCCTGCCCCCCACCCCCAGCCTGTAAATGCTGGCGTTTCTGTGGGCCAGGCCCAGGACTCTGCCTCCTCTCCCTCCCCTCCCTCTTAGAGGCGTCAGTTTCCATGGGTTTAAGTGCCAGGGTTCACATCTGCAGTCCCGACTGGACTCCGGGGAGACCCGCACCCTCACACCCACCTGTGACCTGGCAGCTCCACCTCCACGCGGGCCCTACAGTATCTCAACATTTCAAACCCAATGTGATGCCCACCCACCCGAGCCTGCCTCCCCCAAGTCTTCCCCGCCTGGGTCAGTGGCACAACCCTCCATCCACGTGTTTAGGCTAGACCCCTGGGGGGTGAGCTCAAGCCCTCCCCCCAGACCCCCAACCATCAGCAAACCCATGAGTCCATCTCCGTAATACAGCCCAAACCTGTCTTCACCGCTGTGTCTCCATTACTGCTACTTCAAACCATATTAAATCACTCCCCTGCAGAGAAATCTACAATGGCTTCCCAGTACACTCAGAATTAAACCAGCTTTTGCCAGGATCTGTAAGCGCTGACCTGCTCATTTCACTCCGGGCAGTTTGGTCTTTGCTTGCACCCTCTGCCTGGATTGCTTTTCCTTGCTCCACTCCTCAAAGCGCCAGCTCCTCTGTTCCCTTAGGTTTCTACTTCAATGCCACCTCCTCCGAGAAGCCTCTGCTAACCACCTTACCTAAAGCTGTCCTGTTTTTACCCTCTCTTTCAGCCCCTTGTTTATTTTGGTTTATATCTTTCCTTTGTGTCTCCCCCTTCAGAATGTCAACTCCACGAGGAGTCCAGACCCTATACAGTGCCGGGGACACACCGAGCATTCAATAGACATTTGTTTGAATGAACAAACCAACCAGTCACTGCCAGGACTCAGGCTGAAACCTGTAAGTGTGCAGGGTTAACATGCAGGGGAAACTGAGGCTCAATCAAGGACCCAAGGGTGCCAAAGGTAATGTCTAGTGTTCCAGGTCCACAGGACGGGGCTGGGTCCCAGGCCAGAAGGCACCTCACCTCCTTTTTCCAGCGTGCCAGCCACTCGTCCCGCTTGCGCTTGCTGATGTAGTAGGGGTCCCCTGCTTGGAAGGTGAGCCGTGGCATGGGCCGCTGGCGGAGGCTGGACTCCCAGCCCAGGCCACCCCGTAGCCGGCCCCGGGAGCCCTAGGACAGAGAGACAGACAGGCAGGCATTAAAGTGGGCACTGAGAGCCCGGCCACAGGGTTTCTTCCTCTTGAACGGGAAACGGAGGGATCACCCACCTTGAACAGGACGCAGGAACCCTGGCTCCTGGCCAGAGGTGCCAACCCTGTGAGTGCTGAGAAGTGGGGGACGGGGAACCGTGACCATGGTCCCCAAGGGGATGGGAGAGTGCTGGCCACTTGCTGGAGGAGTCCCACCTCCACGGCCACTTCCTCTCCCGCTCACAGGGGCACAGGTAAAGCAGGGGGCAGGAGGGACCACCCCTAGACGCCCCTCACACACACTCGCCACGGGGGCAGAGCGGTGGGAATCTTCTAGAGCCTGATGCCCAGAGCCCCTGGGCGGGGGCAGGTGAACACTTGCCTCCATTTTCATGGACTCGATGCTGGTCTCCTTCTGTTTGCCTGTGGAGATGGAAGAGCAAAGGGAGGGTTGGCAGAGTTTCCAGACTGGCTCCGAGGCCTGCCTCGTGCCTGGGGTCCCGGCCACGGAGGCAGGGGTCCCCCAACCATTTAGTGCCCATCACCCAGGAGGGCCCGCCACGTGCCGGGCATGGGTAGGGAAAGATTTGGGGCTGGGATGGAGGCCCAGGCACGAAGGAACAGAAGCGTCAAGGCAGTGATTTCTGGCACACTGACCCTGTCTCAGGTGTAAGAAAGGGGCCTGAACATAACCCCACCCCGCGGCTGCAGGTGGTCGACAGGCCTGCTTTCTAGTAGAGGGAGCAGGAAGGTGGAGGGGGCACAGGAAGGGCTGGACCTGAGGGAGCCTGACTTGGCAGCCCTCCCCAGCTTCAGGGGGGGAAGAGGGGTACAAGCAAAGATGCCTTTCAGACTCCAGGGTGTGTACTGAGAGAGTGGAGGTGGGGGGTGGAGGTGGGGGTGTTAAAGCAAGAATTGGTGAAGTGCCTTTGTCTCTAGGGAACTCAGCTTTCTCATCTGGAAAACCAAGGTGCTGGAGATCGTTTTCTAAGTTCCCCCAGCAGGA
The DNA here is from genome assembly GCF_023851605.1 of Tamandua tetradactyla. Lineage (NCBI taxonomy): Eukaryota > Metazoa > Chordata > Mammalia > Pilosa > Myrmecophagidae > Tamandua > Tamandua tetradactyla. Next base: position 8,750,854 of record NC_135329.1, read on the forward strand.
CGGTCCAAAATAGAAGGGTGCTGCCTCCATCCTCATTCTGCCTTTTACTGTAGAAGACCCGGGTTTGGATTCCAACTCAGAGCAGCCTCCAGAACCTCTGCTAGCCCGGTTTCTTGCTGAATCAAAGTAGACCAACGTCCTAAAGTCACAAGGGTGTTGTGGACATGAAGTCCCTATGGGTATACAGTAGGTGCTGAATAAAGTGTGCTTTGTTCCCCTTCCCTAACGGGGCCTCGGGTACACAGCGTTTGACTGCTCCTCTTCCCTCCGTGCCACTGGCCACAATTCACTAAGTCTCACTGGGGGCAGAAGTCCCTCCCGCAGCAGCACCCTGCGCTCCCAGCTCCCACCCGGCCCTCTTGGAGACCCTTCCCACCACCGGCTGTGGGTGGGAACTCGCGCCGTCCCCAGCCCCCTGCTCGAGCCCTGCATTCAGCTGGGCACCTGAAGCCTTTCTCTGAGGACCAGAGCAGTTTTGAGCTTAGGCCCAAAGCAGGATGGTCACTAAGGCTAGTGGTACTGGGTGGGAGTGGGGTGGGACACAAAGGGCTCCAAACAGAAAAGACGGCACCCGCCCCCCCCCATCTCCTGACTCTGAAGCTGGAGACCAGACCGTACCATTCCTCAGACACCCGAAGGCCTGGGGCTGTCACTGCACAAGTGTTCCTTGTTCTGGGGTACAGGGGACTTCCCACCGTGCCTGGGGTCCAGCTGGCCCAGACCACTGGGGAGAGGGCAGGAGAGGCCCCCACGCACTCTCAGTGCACCCCGCAGTCTGTGGTCATCGTGCATGTCGTGCCCGTGGTGGAACGGAGCAGAGGGGCTGGCTGTGGCGGGCACGTGGGTGGGGACGCGCTCGCGTGCTGGGGCCGGCGTGGGTGAGGACAGCTCGCGGGTGGGCCATGTGCTTGCTGACGCTTTGTGCATCGCAGGCCTTTTAAGGCATGTCTCGCCCCGAATTTCTCTGTCTGCCCCCATCCTTCCTTCAGCTCCGGGCCTCTCACCGTGCAGCCAGGCTCTCTGGCCTCAGCGCGTGCCTCCAGGAGCAGGGCTCCCCCTCCCAACTCTGGGGAGGCAGGTCAGGGGTGCACCCTGCGCTGGCCGGAGGGGGTCCTGTGGCATGGCTGCGAGCGGGCGGGGGGGAAGGGGGAGGGCGCCTTCCCAGCCCCCACTGCTCTCACGGGCCGCCCACCTAGGACCGTCCTTGGCATCCGTCCACGTTTATTGGGAATGACTTATTTATTAGACTGGAAGAAATTTGGGGCTTATAGGTATCGCAGAAATGACCTCATACTTGTCCACCCGCCCAGCCCCCAAGTTTGTTGATAAAACTAAGGCCGGAAGTGGATATGGGGCTCCCGACTCCCCAGCCAGCTCTCTTCACATGCCTCATTCCTAATGTCCCGCTTTCCTGGGTCCTCATGTCCCCCAAAACAGAACTAGATTTTCTCATGCAGTTTCCAACTTGCTTCTTTCTGGAATTTTCTTCCCGACAGACTGCGCATGCCCACCTGAGTGACCGGTCACGTGTGCACACACAGACACACACATACACACTCTCTTTCCAGCCAGGCAAAACAAACTCCTCAGAGCCATGGGGCGCCTGTTCAAGTCCATGAGCACCTGGCCCGAGTCCGGGCATGGACACGGCCCCAGGGCGTCTCAGGTCCTGGGGCTTGGAGACCAGGGACACCGCACCTGGGCGCCTGAGGGTGCTGGGACAGGCATCCCCAGCTCTCCCCACGGAACCCAGACCTGCATGGCTGGGCCCATGCGGGCAGAGGGAGCTTTATGCCCTCATGGGGGCTTCTGCTAGTTATATAAATCACCAGCCTCTGAACCCTCAGTTTCCCCAGCTGGAAAATAGGGCTATGATGAGTCTTTCTCACATGATCAGGAGACTTCTCAAACTTTAACATGAAGAGAAATCTCTGGAGTCTCTTTAAAAGGCAGATTCTGATTCAGTACCTCTGGGCTGCCTGAGATTGTCTTTCTGCTAAGACCCCACTTTGAGTTGGGGAGAAAAGGAAAGCCACACAGCCCCTTACTGTTATCACCTCACGGCCAGGACAGTCCCCAGCCCCAGGCTGCCTGCCTGCGGCTGGTGCGCTTCCTCCTTGCTCGCTGCTCCCCTGCTCCTGATCCCTTCTCCTGGCTGTACTGTCAGGGTCTCACCACAGTGGAGGAAGGTGCCCAGGCCTCTGTCAGGCAACCTCGGAGCTACTGAAAGGGAGAGAGACCTGGCGAGTGCCGAGGTGAAAGGAGCCCCCGGCCAGGTCCCCTCCTCCTGGGAGCTCAGCTTAGGGCCCCAACTGAAGCCTCCTGCCCTGGATGAAACCGCAGTGGATCTCAGCAGCCTAGCAGCTCAGGGGGGAGCCCACCAGCTCTGATCCAGCCAGGAGCTCAAGGTCCTGGAGAGCTGGGGCCAGATGGCGTGCTCCAAGGTCAAATTTTGGAGATCTAGGAGATTTTGAGCATTTTCACCGGCCCTGTGGGCACCCTGCTCCCCCATCTCTCCACTCCAGCCCCCTGGGCGTCCTGCTCCCTCCCTTCTGAGAGTTTCCATATCTGTCCTCACCCTTGCCCTTCACCAACTCCCCCCTCCCCCCGTGGCTCAGCCTTTGGTTTAGGCACAAGGGCCCAGGCCAGCTCAGGTTCCTTTATTCAAGTTTCTCATAGAACTGTGATTGTCTTCCTTTAGAACCGCCATCTCTGTGTATAATCGCACCTTTCTAAGTGTGGATTCTGATTATTGTTTGTCTCTCCAGAAGACTGGGAGGTCCCTGAGGGCAGGAACCGGATTTTTATTCAGGATGGTTTCCCTGGTATCTGGCATGCTTGAAATGGGTGTTTATTATTAAACATCTCTTGACTGACTGCAGGAGCAGCTCCTGGGAACAACTAAAAATGGAGACAGTAAAATCCTAAACCGAAAGCAAAACTTCCAGGCTCAGAAGCAGCCTTGGCAAAGAGGCTCCAGGTGGGGGGCGGGGAGGGGTGTAGGAAGGCCTGTGGGCTCTGGGGAGCAGGGGGTAGTGATCGTGGGGGGCTTCCAGGCACCTGTCAGGGCTGCCTGGTTGGCAGGCTCTCCTCTTGAACACCTGGCCGTCTGGCTGGAGGGATGGTGACTTTTCCCTTCGCCTCCCTGGTTTCACACCACGTGGGGCCCCCTTCCAACACTTGCACAAAGTGTCAAAGGACACATCCAAGGAGGGGCTAAGGTGAGGCTAGAAGGCATGGAGAGTTCAGGAACCGGCCCTGTTCCAAAGCCCCATCGCAGAACAGCAGAAGATGGAAAGGCCCATGACGAAGAAGCCAGCCTAAAACAGGAATCCCAGATCTGCCACTTACAGGCTTGTGCCTTGAGCAAGTCACTTCCTCTCTCTCTATTATAGATATATTTCTTTTTTTGCATGGTCAGGCATCCAGAATCGAACCTGGGTCTCCAGCATGGCAGGCAAGAACTCTGCCTACTGAGCCACTGTGGCCTGCCTGTTACTTCGTCTCTTTAAGCACCAGTTTTCCACCTTAAAAATGATATATCTTTTTTAAGAGATGATACTATCTCTTGAATAAGGTTGTCTGGAGGAGTAAATAAAACAATGCACAGTGGTTCAGAAAGTGCTTTACACGTAGTGGGGACATCATAAATATTTTTGAATACTGCATGAATAGAAGATGTTTTTTCAACAGGTTTAGAACTCTCATCTTTGAAAATCCTCTCTATCCTGCCTGAATATTAGGTTTGGATCCGTGCAAAATAAGTTATGCCAATTAATCAAATTTACCCATTCCATCCTACACACTTGGAAGGAAGACTTTTTAAAATTAAAATGCACATATGCAAAACAACCTGGCAGGGCCCTGGGAGGATCAAATGTGATAATGTATGAGAAAGCGCTTTGTAAACTGTGAAGCCCCATACAAATGCTAGTTGTCCTTATTACTAACATGTTTACAGCTAGCTTGGCCCTGAGATAGCTGGCTTAACCTGAAAGGGAAAAGTGGGCCACTTTCCAGGACTCCAGGCTGAGCCAAAACGTCCCCGAAAGAAGCAGCTTGGGCTGGGCGGTGCACAGACATCCTGCTGTCCACCCAAGCCCCCGAACCCAGGGCTTCTGCAGACCTCCTTCCCCCTACCCACCTTTATCACACTTCCCGTCAAGTCAACCAACACAGAGCGGGGTCGGGACTGTGCACTGGGGGAGGCTAACTGGACACCCATGACGCATCTGCTGCCCCCCAGAGCCTGGGCCAAAGGCTATAAAATCGAGATCCCCGGAACCGTGGCTTATGAGGAGAAACCAGGACAGGCAGGCACTGAGGCAAACCTGGGTGCCCACTCAGCCTCAGGGGGAACCCCGTCACCCCAATCCAGCCACCACTGGCATTATGCAAATCCTCTGTTGCCAGGACTAGCTTTTTTTTTTCCCCCATAAGCAGCCAAAACTCCAGATTTTTATGCAAAATTTCTTGATTTTCTGGTGTTGGCAAATAATTTTTAAAACATTCGAAACATGATGTGGGCCAAATAAAACACATGTGCAGGCTGCATCAGCCAGCAGCCCCCAGGGCACAGCCCTGGCACATCCCAGTCCACCCCTCCAGCTCCTCTGGGGGTCTGCCTGGTCCCGGGTCTCTAACCCTCAGGGGCTTCCAGGCAGGCCCAGAGGAGGCCATCCCTTGTGCCAGGGACTCACCCTCTTCTGCAGATGCTCTTCGACCATCCTTGGGAGTGCAGCAGCCATTCTCCACTGCTCTGGAAGCTTCAGGCGGGGTCTCGGCTGCACCCTCTCCCTCTGCTGGGGCCCCGCCCTTCTGCCCCCCAGCAGGGCTCCCTTCTTCTGGCTGGGGCTCACTCCGCTTTTCTAAGTCCCCGTTGGGTAAGAGCTCTGAGGAGCTTGAGTCCTGGGCCATGGACAGGGACTTGGAGGCTACTGCAGGGTCCTTTGGCGTGTCACTGCTTTCCACCTGGAAAGATGAAGAAAGACACACGCGGGGGGATGAGACCGGCAGCCACAGCCTTTCTGGGGTCAGTGACCCCTCTGAATGAAATTCTGGTGAAAGTTATGCATCCTCTGTCCTAAGAACTGTGTTCATATAAGCATGCTCATGCAAGCAAACACACTCACGGATTCCAGGGGTATCGTGGGCCTGACCCCTGGAGACAGGGGCTGTGGGTTCCAGCTAAGAAACAGGAAAAGAGTCCAGGCAGGGTCTGGACCCACGCACCAGTCCCCCCACCCCATCCCCGATGGGGGCTGCACGGCTTCCAAGTCTCCTCTGCCACCCAGGAGGCTGCCCCTGCTTGAGAACAAGTGCTTCTCCTGCTAGCCATGATTCAACTCAGGAGCCCTCCTCAGGAGATCCAGTGTGGCCAGATCAATTCTTGTAACGCTGCACAGGTCTCATTTCATGATCAGAAATCATTTCTCTTGAGGCCGGATCCAAACAGTCATAAACAGACTTCAGAATAAAGCACCAGGGTCAAAGTGCGGCTCCCAGAGCAGCATTGCGTGGGGCTCCTTCCCTCGGCTCTGGCCCCCGGGTTCTCCCAGGCTCCCAGACGCCTGCAAGCATCTGCAGTCCCTGTGGCAAGCCCTCTTAGTGCTGGCCCCACACCTCCCCCTCAAAAAGGAGATTAACTGCTTTATCCCCTAGGTCCCGAGTCTGAGAACTGAACACAGTAGGGTTCCAGGTAATAAAAATAGAGTCCTTCAAAACCGAACTTCACATGTGTCAGTGCACATGGGCAAAGTCTCCACGCCCCTTGGCCCTGGGGGGCCTCCCAATCTCCCTGGGAAGCAGGTGAGGACACAGAGGCTTTCAGAGATCTGTGTGACCTCCTGGAGGTTACAGGTGTTGGGAGGACAGAGCAAGTGCAGTGGGTCTCACACCCCATGTGCTCGCTAGTTGCCAGAGCTTTGTCCCCAGTCTGGACACCTCAGAAAGAATGGAGCAGCCAGCTTGGCCAGAAAGAAGCGAGAAGTCCCCTGTGCTCTCAGGGCCATCTCCAGGCTGCGCCCAGCACGTCCTCCCTGCCAGCTCCATTTGCAGAGTCCCTGCCCCTCTATAACTGTCTTTTCAGCCCGTGACCTGGGATAAGGCACTGCTCCCAAGAGAGCACCTCGGTTTCCCCTCTTGTAAGTTGTGACAACTAGGCTAGACCAATGGAGGATTCTGTCCTCCTCTTTATATTTATAAAAGATACAGATCTTATAATAAAAATCCAAGCAACACAAAAGTGAGTAGCTTTAAAAGGCTAAGCACCTGTTTCAAATTTCAACCTCACGAATCACCCTCCAAAGGTAAACCTTTATTAATAGTTAGCTGAGGATCCTTCTAGACTGTTTTTTGTGCATCTACAACACATGTGTTCATACACACATCTGATGCTTTTTTTTTTAATGCTATCATACTACTCATAATAGTTTGCAACTTGTTTGTTTTGTTTTGTTTCTGTATGCTGTATGGTGGGGTCACACTTCATTATTTTTCCATGTGAGTATCCTGTTATTGCAGCACCATTTGTTGAATGTGTTTGTTTGTTTGCGTGTTGGGAAGTACATGGACTGGGAATCAAATCCAGGTCTCCCGCATGGCAGACGAGAATTCTACCACCCTCTGCAACTAGTTTTTTCACTTAAGTGAAGGTGGGCCCCTCTCCACGCCAGTGCACATGGATCTGCCCCATCCTATTTAATTTCACAGCTGCTCGGCATTCTAGGGCGCAGCACAGACAGGCCTCTAATGGCGGGCATGGGGCACTGGCTTCTCTGCAGCTTCCAGGCACAGTGCGGCAGCAAATGTCAGCTCTGCCCGTGCGTGTCCTATGGGATGGAGCCCAGGAGCGGACTGCCTGGGTGAAAGGACAGGTCCCCCGACAGTGGGCACAGACACTGCCAAGTCCTCTCCCAGAAGGCACCTTGAGGGCGCTGCCAGCCTGCCCGAGCCACTTTCTGCCCTGAGGATCTAGGACTTGAGTGCTGAGCCCACTGCAGTCCGGTGAAGAGCCCGCCGAGGCAGCCAATAGGATGAGGGCTCTGGGAGAGAAAACCTGGAGTCCCCCCAGATGGGCCTTCCTCTTTGGACAGGGCTCCCGGAGCACGGAGAGCAGCTGAGGGCTGGCGGAGGCTCTGGTGGGTCGAGTGGGGCGGGTGGGGCAGCCTTGCGTCCAGGAAGGAGGGCCTCCGGGGGGACTGCACATGTGCATGCTGCAGCGTTGGGGATGGGGGGGGGGGGGCTGCAGCGAGAGGAAGAGAGGCCTCATCAGCCTGAGGCCCAAGCCAGCAGAGCCAGGGAGGCCGAATGCAGAAGCAAAAGTGCAGCTGGCAGAGCCCGTCCATCAACTTAGCCACGCCCCTCCCTGGGTCTCACAGGCGTCTTTCCTGCCTCCCCACTTAAGCCCACCCTCCAGCTCTGAATGCTCCTCCCCAGTGTAAAGCATCAGTCAAGGCCCAGTCACGAGAGTGGAGAGAATGTCAGACTGCCCACTCCCCAGTGGGGTGGAAAGCTGAATGCACCCCTGCCCTGACAGCCACCCCCACCCCGGGCCCAGCTGGGCCAGGCACCCCAAAGCCCAAAACACAGCCTGGCAGGTGGGTGTGGGGTCCCAGCCTGGCCACTGCCGGCTGAGAAGTCCAGGTCAGGGGAGTCTCTTACCATGGCCGTGTCCTTCTGTCCCCCAGCCACTTGCTGCCCCAGACACCTGAAGTTGGGGCAGGCTCTGAGACCCACAGGCCCTGCTCCCAGCCCGACACAGCTCCACTGTCACTCACTTCCTGCCCAGGGAGCACACGGCCTCCTCTCACCCCGGGACTCACTTCCTGTTGACTGCCAGCTCCATAACAGATAGGAGTGCCTGCTCTGAGGCCCAACATAGCTCCCAGCCCCCCAACGCTACCCAAGGGACCTCCCCCAGTCCTGTCTGGAGGACCCCAGTCCAGCAGCATCTTCCAGGGGCCTCAACAAAGCCCTGGGGGGCCTGGGCCTGCTGGGTTGCTGCAGGGAGGGCAGCCCTCCGCCTGGCTCCAGGCTGAGCTCAGGGGCTGAGATACCCCCGACCCTGCCAGCTCTCTTCCCTTCCCCCCACCTTCCCAGCCACCCCATCCTCCATCACCTTCCCTCGCTGGTTCTGGCTGAGCATGGAGTCGATGAAAGCTCTGGGACTGGGGAGGGCACCTGCTGCCCAGGTCAGCCCTGCTCCATTTTCCCCTCCAAGAGCACAGCCCTGACTGAGCAGCGGCCCTCACCTCTCCCTGGGCCCGGTGTAGCTGGGAAGGTCAAATCCATCTGTAGGGACGGCTGTGAGGAAGGAAGGGGCAGGTCAAGGACCTCTTGGAGGAGGTGGACACACACTAAAACAGGCATCTCAGAGACAAGTAAGGCTCGCAGGCCGACTGTGCCTTCTATATCTTTTCATTTTGCTCCTTTCCACCAAAGCCTGGAAGCCACAGGGAGGCGGGTATCCAGCCAGACTCCAGTGCCCTCCCCTCACCTGGCTGCTCTCTGTGCAGCTGTCACCACTAGTTAGTCCCCTCCTTGAAGGCAGGCACTTTGCTTTAACCAGCTAGTCTTAGCCTAGAGTCAGGTACTTGGCAGGAGCTTGATAAATATTCATAATTAGTGCGTTCAGTGAAAGACTAGGGTGAGAGCAAGGACATCCTGCTCACGTGCTTAGAGGGAGGCTCAGCTTTGTGTCATGTCAAATGGAAACGTTCAGAACTCTTTTACTTTCACAGTTGCCTTGAACTCTCCAGGGCACAGCAGGGACACTCATTTTGTCCATTACCTGCCGGTCTGGGGTGGGGCCCCCCTTGGGGGTGGGAACAGGGGGCAGCTGAAGGGTTGTGAAGCTAGTATTCAGATTTGATTACTGCTTGATCCGCCCCCGCCCCCCATGCCTCACTCTGGGTCTTCACACCTGCCCCCCACCTCCTGGGGCCCCTGGCTTTGCTGACCTTTTCCTGCCTTCCATGCACAGCTCCCTAGGGCTTCTCTATAGCAACCCGTCCCCCCCCCCCACACACACACCGCCTGTCCTAGGAGTACCCTTCTCTGCACAGGCAAGGCAGTGGCTCTCAACTGGGGCGACTTTGCCCCCCCAGAGGCCATTTACCAAGGTGTCTGGAGGTATTTGGGGCTGTTAGGGTGGGGTGGGGAGAGGCTCTACTGGCTTCTAGAGGGTAGAGGCCAAGAGATGCTCCTAAACATCCGACAAGGCACAGGACAGCTCCACAACAAGGAGTTATTCGGTCCCAAATGTCAATACTGCCACTGTTGAAAGTCCCTGGGCGGACGGTAGGGGCGCTGGCCAGGAATGGCCTTTTTCCAAAGCGGTGAGCATTTTTAAGTCTCTCTAGCAGTCTCTGTCTTTCTCACTGTCCCCCTTGCCCCACATGATAGGAGTCTGGGCTAGGCCCCTGGTCTTTGGAGCCCCCAGCCTCGGCCCTGTCCCACAGCTCCCAAAGACCGTAGGAGCTGGCAGGTGTGGACAGCTGCTGGAACACCTGGCCCTGGAGAAGTGGGAGTAAGGTCCAGGCCTCCAGGGCGGCCCCTGCCCGCTGCCGTTTACACAGCACTTCCCCGCTATCTCATTACAGCACTCGTCACACTGTACTTAATTATTTGTTTACTGTGGGTCTCCCTCCTAGACTGAGCTTTGCCTTATTTATCTTTTCATTCTGCTCCCTTCCAACTGCTCCACCTACAGCCCCCCAGCACCAAGCACAGGACCTGGCATAAACACCCTTGAAAAACTAATGCACTTAATTGCCACAATTATCCTGAGATAGTGTTATCCTCACTTTTCCATGAAAAAGGCTCCAACCTGCCTGCTTCAGGTCACACACCCAAGAGGGAACACTTTCAGATGACCCCATATGAAGGCAGAACCCTCCACCCCATCCCTGCCCCCATCCCCAGCTTGAGTCTCAGGAAAACCTCAACCTCCCAAATCCCCAGGATTCCAAGCAGGAGGAGGCTTCCCTGCGCCCACTGCGGCTGCTTCCCTGGCAGCCTCCACCTCCACCTGGCAGAGGCCAGGACAGAAAGGACCTCTGCAGCAAATGTGTCCCCACCCCCAGCTGGTCACTTGGCCGTCCCCACCTCTGCTCCAAGTCTGGACCAGACACACAGGTAGGGGTGGCCCAAGGCGGGGCAAAGTGCGGGAGCTCCAAATAGGGGGAAATATTTTTTAAAGCGTTTTTTGTTTTCCTTTGGTTTTTCGGGGGGAGGACTGCAGGGTCCAGAATATGGACCCGGGTCTCTGCATGACCGGCGAGAAGTCTACTACTGTGCTACCCTTGCACCGCCCTTTTAAAAGCGTTTTTACAGTTTTAATAACGGTGAGAGAAGCACACCAGAGAAAGGGGATGGGGCATCTGGGGTGCAGGTCGAGCGCCTGAAGGGCAACCCCACAAGCTCACGGACCTACGCCCAGGGGCCTGCACTGCCCAGAAGGTGGCACAGGAGGTGGTGTCCCGGCCCGCGGCCAGGCTTCCTTCTCCCAGCACCCCCAGGCCTCACCGAGCCCCCCGCCCGGCGGACTGCGGGCCCTTGGAGGCGGGAGCCGCGTCCTGGGCAGGCCCTGGGCGCCTGCCTCACCCTCCCCGCCCTCCTCCCCAGCGCCGGCGCAGTTGGTGGGCGGCAGGCGCAGCCCGGGTGGGCACCGGCGGCCGTCTCCAGGCCCCCTGGGGCCCTCACCCGCGACTCCCGGGAGCTGGCCTATCTCTGGCCGCCGCCCCTCCTCACTCACCCGCGCCTTCCGCGCCACCCCAGACGTCACCGCCTGGGGCCGGGCCCTGCCATTGTGCGGCGGGGCGTGCCGGGCGGCGGAGCGCGGCTCGGCGGGACTGAGCTCCCGGCCATCCCGGACCCCTGGCGTCCTGCCAGCCGCGGCCTCACGATTGAAGTCATACACACACACACACACACACACACACACACACACACACACATGCACGCACACGCGCGCGCGCTCACGCCGCCGCCCAGGGGTGCCCCGCGGGCCCACAGGCACCGGACCGCCTGCGCGCGACCGGGACGCGGCACCGGGACGGCGAACAGCACTGCGCAGGCAGGTCCGGCTCTGCTCACCCGCGCTCATTCCAGGCCCTCGGCTCCTGCCGGCCCGGGAGCCCACCACGCAGCTCGGGATGTTTCCAGGTTGACTCTAATTTCAGGAAACAGCCGCGTGCCCACGTCACCAGGGCCTCCGTGCCCACGGAGCATGGGCACCGGGCCAGTTGCTCCCTGCCTCACCCCCACCTAGCAGCCCCCTTCCCCTGAAGCTTTCTTTTCAGGGCTCAGAGAGACCTGACTGCAGCCCCAAGGATCTGCGGACCCCACACCCCACTATGGAGAGAGGTCCCCAACTGCCTCCCTCCTTGGCCTTCCTGGAGCAAATGGAGTCATGATCCAGAACTTTGGAACCAGGATTCTGACCCGTGTGTGTGTGTGTGTGTGTGTGTGTGTGTGTGTGTGTGTGTGTGTGTGTGTGTGTGTGTGTGTGTGTCAGGATCAAGTCTGAGGAGAAGTTCAGGGCTCAGAGAAGTCTTAGGGGTCACTCAGTACACGTCCCTGATGAACTGCCACACACCAGGCAAACCGCTGCGAGAACAAACATGCCCAGCGCGTGGCCAGCCCACGTGGTGTTCTACTTCCAACAGGGACACCTGTCCACCTGGGAGAGGGCCTGCTGCCTTTTTGATGTCAACCTCAAAGGATTTCGGAGTGAGTCGGTGACTCCCCTTAAAAGAGCCATTATGAAAACAAACATACAAAAAAGAGCCATTATGTATAGAAAATGCACATATCTGAGTAACTCTCTTTTTTGAAGTTATTTCTGTTCTCAACCTCTACCATTCCGAAGGTGACGGGTTTGGGAGAAAAGGGAACCCATCCTGGAAAACGGTGCTTTATTTTCAGGGCTTCATCTGCCTTTGGGAAGTTTCCAGTGGGTGCCTCCTCATCTGCCTGGCCTGATGTGACTTCATAGCTCTCATCACACCCTCCTGGCTTTGTCTCTCTAGACTGGAGCCATAATCTCTTTAGCCTGTCCTCCCTTGGCAGCCTTGCCTTCCCCAGGATCAATTTAGCTGCCCTTCTCTGGAGCGTTTCCAGCTCGGTTATGTCTTTCCTGAGGGGGCAGAACCGAAATGCACACAGCTCTCTAGGTGGGGAGGATGGACCAAAGCCAAGGTCAACAAGTCTCCCCAGGTGTGTGTGCTGGTGAGTTCCTGCGGCCAAGGGAGAGCTGTGGGTGCGAGCCGAGCTGCAGACAAACCCACGTGGTCCTGAGTAGACCAAGAGCTGTGGGGACAGAGCCCTTGCTGGGGGTGGCCCTGGCACGTATGGCCCCGGGAGGAGGCCAGGAAGGGACAAAAATAAACAGAGGAGGATTAGAAAAGCAAAATGGAGTTCTCCTGGTAGCTGCGCACCAAACGGAGGTGCGGAACCCTCTCTGGTCAAAGGTTCCGATCTTCACGCACCAACCGTCTACGAGCAGCAAGGACACATCACCAGGAAATTATATGTTCCGCCATTTCCCAAGCCAGGAATCAAGTCTGTTTTCTAATGAAGAATACAACACAAAGTCTTGTTAAAAATAGAAACTCTGACCATGCCTAGATCATGATGGCAGAGCAAGAGGCTTCAGGGCCCCATGTGTCCCTCCCCCCCCCCCCCCGCCGCCTCTGCCCTAGATGGTTTGAACAACTAGGAAAACTGGCAGAAACGGCTTTCTCAGGGTTCCAGAAAATAGCTGAAGGGCTGCAATAACAAGGTGCACACTAAATCAAGAAAAAAGCTTGATTGATACTTACAATTGGAAAAGTGGCAGGGTCCCCTGTCGCCCTGGCCATCCCCTTCCCCAGCCCTCACAGCTTAGTATGGGACCCTCATGCACAAACTGGGAACACATGTGTCTGGCCCCATCTGTCTACGGTGGGCCTGAGGGACTCGCTGGCTCAGAACTGGCCCTGCCACTAGACGGCGGCTCATGAAGCACCTCTATAGAAGAAGGCTGTGGGACAGCAGTCAGCTGGTTGCCTGCGGCAAGGGACTGCAGGCTGCAGGACACACAGTGCAGGGGCTGACCATAAAGAAATGTTTCCAAGGGGAGAGAAGACTGTCATAACCTTGTAACCTTGCAAAGGGAGAATTCCTAGCATTTCAAAGAGGACCCTGCCTTGTGGCCTGGAGCTTTTCTTACCCAACCCATTGGATGGACAAGTCCTGAAGGAGAACACTTGCAAAGGGCCTTCTGGAGAGACTGGGAAATGTGTTTTCTCTCTCTCTTTTTTTTTTTTTTTTTTTTACTTCTTTTCTTCTCTTAGCTTCTGGCATTCATGAATAGCTGTGTCATAACACTAGCTGGATACAAGCTCTAGGAACAGAGACCTCAGAGTTTAAATTCCAGCAATAACCCACTAAAATGTTAAAATGTCCAGGTTTCAACAAAAGGTTATGAAACGTACAATGAAGCAGGGGACAATGGCTCAGGCAAAGGAGAATATTAAAGTATTAGAAACCATCAACAGGGAGGACTGGACCTAGGACATTCTTCACAAAGAGTTTTTAAAAACCGGTCCTAAATATGTTCAGAGAGCTAAAGGAAAACATGGACAAAGAACTAAAGGAAATCAGGAAAACGACAGAAGAACACAAATAGAATATTAGTAGAGAGGTGGAAATTATGAAAAGTGACCAAACAGGACTAAAGACCATAGTAACAGAAATTAAAAATTCCCTAGAGGGGCTAGCAGCAGATTGTAGTTGGTAGAGGAAAGAATTAATGAACTTGAAGTTGAGGCAACTGAAACCCATCAGTCTGTGGAGCAGAAAGAAGAAAGAATTAAGGAAAGAGAACAGAGCCCAAGGAACCTGCGGGACACCATCTGGCATACCAATATACGCATTGTGGGAGTTCCAGAAGGAGAAGAATGAGAGAAAGGGGCAGAGAGACTATTCAAAGAAATGGTGGTTGGAAACTTAATAAATTTAACAAAAGACAAATACACACATCCAAGATGCTCAATAAACCCCAAACAGAATAAATCCAAATAGATCCATGCCACGGCATATTATAATCAAACAGTCAAATGCTAAAGATAAACATATAATTTTTAAAACCTCAAGAGAGAAACAACATATAACATATGAGAGAGTCTCAATAAAATGAAATGCTGATTTCTCATCAGAAACCATGAGACAAGAAGGCAGTGGGTTGACATCTTTAAAGTGCTGACAGCAAAAAATTGCCAACCAAGAATTCTATATCCAGCAAAACTATCTTTTAAAAATGAGAGAGGAATTAAGATATCCCCAGATAATCAAAAGCTAATGGGGTTTGTTACCACTAGACAGGCCATACAAGAGATTCTAAGGAGAGTTCTGCAGGTTGAAAGGAAAGGATGATAGACAATAGATCAAAGTGGCATGAAGAAATAGAGATCTCCAATGAAGGTAACACATGAGTAAATATAAATGTATTTATATTGTATTTTTAAATTTGTAACTCCGCTTTTTACTTCCTACAGGATCTAAAAAGCAAGTGCATCAAATGTAGTGATAAATCAGTGGTTTGGGACTCATAATATATGAACATGTAATCTGTGACAAGAAGTACATAAAGAATAATAGGGAGAACAAATGTTAAAATAAATTGGGTAGAGGGAAATACTAGTGGTTAATGAGAGGGAGGGGGAATGGGTATGGTATGTGTGAGTTTTTTCTTTTTTCTATTTATTTCTTTTTTCGGAGTGATGTAATGTTCTGAGAAATGATCATAGCGATGAACAGACTATGTGATGAAATTGTGAGCCATTGATTGCACACAAAGTATGGAATGTAGAACTACATTCAGAAATTAGACTACAGGTTATCAGGGGCTGGGGAAAATGGGGAGTTAATGTATAATGGGTACGGGGTTTCTGTTTGGGGAAATGGGGATGTTTTAGTTGTGGAAGGTGGTGAGGGCATTGAAATATTGTGGATATAATTGATTCCATACCACCCAGAATGGTGTGTCTGAGAGTTGTTGAGATGGGAAAATTTATATTCTATTTATACACATAAAAAATTTTAAATTATTAAATTAGTAATTTCTTTTTTTATATACAATTTTTTAAAAAGATAGGACAACTAAAGAGACAATAACAATTAAATGCAATACATGATCCTGGAAAGTATCTAGCAAGGGAAAAGACTCAAAGGGACATCATTGAGATACATGAAAAAATTGGAATGTAGACTGTAAGCTTCATATCAACGTTTAATTGCTTGAACTTGATATCTTCACTTAAAGTGGTTCCATAAGTGAATATCCTTGTTCATAGGAAATGTACGTGGCAGTATTAAGTGTCCAAGGGGCATGATGTAAGCAACTTACACTCAAATGTCCAGAAATGAATAGATAGGTAAGTGGGAGCAATAGACAGAACGACATGGCAAATATGGCAGAAACTGCTGGATCTGGTACCTGGGGTGGGGCGGGACGGACAGGGGGATACTGGCATTCTCTCTACGGGATTTGTATTATTTTTGTAACTGTCCTGTAAGTTTGAATGCATTTCAATATAAAAAGTTGAAATTTCAAAAAAAAAAAAGGAGATTCTGAGATTTCTCTTAAATGCCCCCCCAATAAGACCAGTATCTAAAGTGGCCTTCGTAATGCTCCTACTCAGTCTTCTCCCTTCCAGAAGGTTCTCTGACAACAGCACTGAGGCTGGCCCTGCTGCACCACAGGCCAACAGTACAGGTCCTACCCACGGCTGCCCCCACCAGGCCCCCGGGACACGTTCTGGGACCACCCACCCCGGCCTCCAGTCTGCATTCCCTGCACGCACCAGTCCTGCTCACAGATGCCAGGCTGAGCTTCCTACAACACTTCCCCTTCGCTCGCCCCATATTCAAAAACTTTCCAGATAAACACATTTTCCAGCCTCTCAAGCTGCCTGCAGGTTGCCTTTCCAATCAACATCAAATACATTTTTAAACCAAATCCTGGTTTTCTTCAAGCTCCTGTCCTAGCCTTGGGGCCTCCCCTCCAATGCCTCACCCAGGTGTGCATTCCTTCCCCCAAGCTTCTGCTCGGGAACAGCCTCCAGAGGAATGCTTTCCACTTGACTTCTCTACACTGCACCCTCCTTTTAAGACCCAAGCCAGGCCCGCAGCCTCCAACATGCTTTCCTGGCCTCCCCGGACAGCCAGACCCTTGAGAACTGGTCTCTCCGGCACGGAATCAGTCCATGGGTGCTGATTTGATGGGTCAGGTGGGGGAATGAGCAGATGTAATCTGCAGGAACAGCTAAAATAAAAAGTCTCTAACTTCATGAGTAACATTACAGTACTGTTTTCCTCACACCTGCAGAAATGGGAGCAGGCAGCAGCATGTGCTGACACAGGCTTACAGAAAGAAAGGACGCACGGACGGGGCACGCTGGAGCCCAGGAATGGGACACACCTTTTCAGGAAATTTGGGCATAAAAACAAGGGGAAGGGGCGCTGAATGTGGTTAAAAGGGGTATTTTGAGATCGTATATGTGCTACTTGAAAAACAAAACACCTGGAAAAAACAATACCTGGGACTCTACAGCACAAACAGTGAACCCCAGTGTATCAACTATAGTTAATGATGCGATTATAAAAATGTTCTTTCATGAATTGAAACAAACGTCCCACACTAATGCAAGGTGTTAATATGTGAAGTCTGTATTTTATGCATGATTCTCCTGTAAAGTTACAACTTCTCTAACAAAGGCAGGGCACAGAGTCACTGAGTTAAGGTTCAATGGGTTAGGGCAGGAGCAGCTCTGCTCTGGAAATAAAGAGGGGAACTGAGCTGTTGTCACTCAGAGAAGAACCAAAAAGTCATAGTGGGAAAATCAGCCAACACTGCAGCCCCCTGACAGCTGAATTAAACTACACCCAACCGATTTAAGTTGTAGTGGAAGGGATCATTAATTAATTCGAGTTTAGACACCCTGGTTTTTGCTCTGAAATGGGCAGTTTTGCACTCTTGAACTTGCTGGCTCCTGGGCTGGGCTGGAGGTTCAGCCTCCAACTTTGAGTAAGAAGCAGTAAGTGACATTGGCTACAGCTCAGCTGAGCTCAGCGCCTGCTCCCAGCCCCCTCCTCCTCCTCCCTTTCTGGGTTATTCTTAGCAAGAGGTGACCTCAGAGTGCTCCCTCTGAGCAAAAATAACCCTGGAGGAAGTTGGTGGGTATAAATCTTCAATGAATAAATACACATAACTAGTAAACAGGGGTATGGAGCCTGCAGGGCCGGTCGCACCCCAGGGTCTGTAGGCAAGGGCAGAAATTGTCCCTCCTGGAGACCCAGATGTAACCACCCACAAAAGGCAAGGGCGGTTGCAGGCTGCCTGGGCTCGTGACCAGCTTTGGACACCCTCACTTGTCACTCTGAGAGCTGGGGAACAGGAAGAAGCCCTTTCTTCCCCACCTCAACACACGCACACACCCACATGCGGGCTCTCACACTCGGGCCAGCAGAGACCAGCCCCCAGGGCCCCGGGCCCAGATGCCAGCGCCCTTCCTAAGCCCCGCCCTGCCTTGCAGCCTGGCTTCCTGTTTCCTGTTGCTGGCTCAGACTGCCGAGCATCCTGGCTCTGCAACCAGCGCCTCAGACAAGGGCCGCTGCCTGGTTTCAACACCCGCCCCCCCCACCTCCAACCACTGCAGCCATCCCCACTTCCACATGGGCTTCCTGGTTCTTGGGTCAATTGTCTTCCTCGGTTACGTTTTCTTTGTATGCTTTTTAGACCAGGTCTACACACTTTCTCAAAGGCCCTGGATCCATTGTTCAGCTTAAAGAGTCTCTAACTGGGTATCCGCTCTGCCAGGTGGCAGGTGTGGAATCCAACCCCCCAGGTATCCTCTCTGAACTTCAGTCTCCTCATCTGAATGTAGGGATGGTAACAACAGCCCCCACCTGCCTCACACAGGTTTGCGGTCAGCATCTAATGAGATAATAGTCACGAAAAGGCCTTTGCAGGCCACAAAATGTGGCACCAACATGAGCGTTTATTCAGGGTCTCTGGCCTCAGGGAGGCAAATGCCATGACATGGGTCGGCCCAGCGATTATGCAACGTGGGGTACCATTAAAGTTCAAAACATGCGGAACAGATGCGATCTCCAACCGGCTTTCCAAACTATCTGGGGTAAAAGGCGAGTTTTTTAGCATTGTTGCTGTTAATTTCCAATCCATCAAGTATATCAAAGCATCTAAATATTTATTCTCAGGTTCTGTACTTATTCACAGGCAGTATGCTTCAGGGTGCCGTCTGCAGACCATGGTTGGTTTAAGCACGCAGCCGCCAGGCTTGTACCTTGCCCCCACCCCCAGCAGTACCATTTTACCAATTTTACCAACAGTTTAAGGAGGGAGAGTCCAGTGTGGGCCACAGTGGCTGAACTGGGCTTCATTTTCAGATGGGCTCCGATGGGCCGAGGCAGTGGGGTGGGCAGAAAGAGGGGAGGCCGCTGCAGGCGGGGGACAGCGAGGGGGTGGAGTGTCCGGTGGCCACAGAGCTGTAGGGGCAGGAGAGATTAGATGGGGCGGCACTAGTACGCCGTGGTGGGGGAGGAATTCAGAACCTGAGGACGGCCATCCCCAGAGATCCTGAACAGGGACATGCCAGGTTTCGTATTTGTTAGAATTACGTGTGGAACCCCCTCTCTGCATGCTAGATTGAAAGATAAGCCTTATTTATTGGTGTGGCTTCTCCCCACGGCAGGTGCTCAATGGGGACAACGTGCTTGCTCTTAGGGACGGGTAGAAAGCCTGCGGGCCTGACATCATGGGGGCAGGGTGGGGGCTGGCTTGGGTGAGGCTGCAGCCAGGAGGCCTGCACAGCTGCCGGAATGGGTGGAGGCCCCCGGGGCAGGGGCGCCTACTGTAGCTATGACGTATGGGCCTCGGGAGCAGAAGGAGAGGACAGCGAGGATTTTTTAGACTCAAGACGAGGACAAAAGCTTGCCCCACCCTACCTTGTGCTGGACGTGCAGCGTCTGTATAGACAAAGACCCCAGCCTTCAGTCAGCTTTTCCGCCTGCTTCCCAGCTCTTCCCTCCTTGGCTATACCTGTCAGGAACTGAGCCAAGCTCCCAGGCTCAGCTGGATGACACACTCTGCTGCTTCAAAGCTCCCTGGTAAATCCATTCCCAGGGCCACAGCTGCAACAGGTCACCAAGAAGCACCCCCCCCTCCAAGCGCTGCTCCTGCTGGGACGGGGAGAGGGGCGGAACCCTGTCCCCACAAGTGCTGAGGGCTCTAGGTCAGAACCAGCGGGCCTGTGGGCCTGAACACCATTGCTCTCCCTTGGGGGCCTGGGGACATGGTGCCCAGAAGGGCTGTGCAAGCTCATCTCCTCTAGGGCCACTCTTTCGGTGCTCCCCCAGTGAGTGGGAAGCAGAAGACAGGGTGCTCTTGGCTCTGTCAGGCTGAGGCTGGGGTGCCCTCCTGAAGGGGAAAGGCTTGGCCTGGGCAAGGGCAGGGACTGACCTTTGCTGGACACGGGCTCTTGGTGCTCGAACTCATTTGATCTCACAGAGGTCTAGGAAGAATGCATCCTTGTCATCTCTATTTTTCAGATGGGGAAGCTGAGGTTCAGGCAGTGACTTGTTCAAGGTTAAACAGGTAGAGTGGGGATTTGCATCCAGGTCTGTCAGACTCTAAAGACAGTGTTTTTCCCTTTGGCACTAGACCCTGTTCCAGGCTTGGGGACATATGACCCACTAACTGTCCCACCCACTCGGCCATGCCCCTCTTCTCTCTCACATCTCTGGACACATTTCCACACACTTACCCCTGATCTTCTGTACCCCAGGGCTTTAGAAGTGCCCCCTGGCCCCTTCTCAGGCATGTGCCTACCCTCTGACTCCAGGGACTCACCAAGATGCATCACAGGATTGCTGGGACTCTTTGTTATAGGTGGTGGCTCCTGTCCCCAGCAGCCAGATCAGGGGAAAAGCAAATGACCTTACAGATCTTGGGATGCCAAGCCTCATGGGGGTGCAGATGTGCAATTACTGGGGGGCTCTGGCTCCACCTGGCTTTCCCCCTCCCACTTCAGCCTGCATGGTGCCCTTCTACCTGCCTCTGGGTACCCTTCTCATAGAGGGGAGCAGGGAAACCCCGGGAAGCGGGGAGTCAGCCTGGAAAGCCCGCTGCAAGCTGGAAATTCCTTTCAAGTCCCTGTTTTATCTTTCAAATCATGTGAATTTTCCATTCCAGAACATAAAATATCCATGTTTGCATTAATATTAAAATGTTTAAAATCACTGGCTTAACTTCTGCTTCTCTCCCCCCATCAAATCTTCAACAAAATCTGGCAATGCCAACTTCAGTACCCAGCAGATTCCTGAAGCTGCAGTGGGGACAGCCCTCCTGCCCGCCCTCTGCTTGCCCCTTTCACTTCCACCACCATCCACCTCCATCCTCTACCCTAAGGGAGAGAATCCTGGCTTCCCTGCCCTGCCAAGAGCATTCCCCTGAAGGGGTTAAGTTACAGATCCGGGACCCTGGCTCCCCAGCCCCTTCTTACTCCCAGTTTACCCTTCTCAGCTGCAAGGGATAAAGAAAGGAAGCAGCTGTCTTTGGTGCTGGGAAACAGTGACTGCTTTACCTCTGTGATGAAGGCACACAGGAGGCACAGCCTCACCTTCTGGAGCTCCCCCAGGTGTCACAGGTAACAGCACCCAATACCAGCCTACAGGACCCCAAACAGGTTCCTACTGTCTCCTCCTACAGAGCCCCTCAACCTGAGTCTCCTCCCTACTCGGTCTGCACAGATGCCCAGGCCTCAGTTAACTTCTCCAGGGTGGGGGCTGTGGATGGTGGGCACACCCCAGGGGAGAGCGGGGTCCTGTCCAGTCAAGATCATCAGCCCAGGAACCTGCCAGGCTCTCTTGCTGCCCTTCCAGCGGGAAGCCGGGAGTCGGGAGCCTGGTTCAAGTCCCCATTCCCAGCCTCCCAGCCAAGTGCCCTGACCTCGCAGGGCCTCAGGTCCTGGACATAGAAAGTAGGGCTGCTGGGAGGGGGTGTGGGGTTCATGGAATGAGGAATCCGAAGGAGCTCTGCAGGTGAACCCCCTCACCTTGCCTGACCGCCGCAGGCCACAGCCCTCTCTTGCCCACAACGCATGTCACTGCTGTCTGTCCAGGTGTGTGTGTACAGGGGAGGGGCTGCAGAGAACTCCACACTCACTCACCGGGGGGTGCTTGCGCTTCCTCCCAGGCCTCCCCACCTTCCGCGCAGGCGTGCCGGGCTCCTGCCGCTCCTCCTTGCCGCGGGGCTCCTCCTGCTCCTCTCCCTCCTGCGGGCACAGACAGAGCCTGTGAAGCCAGAGTTGGGGCTGGAGCCAAGAGGCGCATCACCCGAGGCCCTCCTGGCATGGCCACCCCACCCCCAGGCTGTGCCCCGCTGTTCCCGCTGCAGGGATGGGGTGCCCCTTCCTGCCTGGCGCAGCTGGAGCACCCTTTACAGCAACCCCACCAAAAACAAACAAAAAAATCTAGCTTACACAAGTACAAACGTTCAGTTACTTATGTATTTCATGAAATCACTTTTATTGAAAAGAATAAAGTCACATGAAAGGATATACGAAATGTATCAGTGTATATCTGAAGAACATCTTTGAAACGAGGGCTATCATAAAAAATGGAGAACTTTTATAGCCGCTGTAAATATATCTGCCCTGGAGCCTTTGCCATGTGGCGATGGAATTACCACACACCTGCTTCACCCCAGGAGCCTCTTGGGGGCCCCGTCTTGGCTCTTCCTGACCCCCTTCATTCATCAAGTTCTGGACCAGCAGTAGGAACGTCATCATTCACCCCCACCCCGACACGCACAGCACCTGCACAAGGCCTGTCAGCCTGTCTCAAGCAGCACAGAGACATAAACCTAGAAAGTTCTCTTGCCTCAGTGCTCCAACCTGGCCACAAACCACCCACGAGTTCCTTCTGACTCAGCTAGGCCCAGCATGACTAATCACAGGCAGAAACAATGTCGGGGGACAAGAGAGAAAGGGACCCTGCCCCAGCAGAGGGACAGCAGGCTGCTCAGCCCAGCACGATGTCAGAAGGTGAAAGGTGGCCCCAAGGGAGGGGTTAACCCAGAGCAAGGCCAACACCGCAGAGAGAGAACAGGAAGGTGCCCAGGTTCCCCAGAGACTTAAGTGAGATGGCCCTAAACATCCCATTCAACTTTCACTTCTGTGCTTTCAAAATAGCTCTGTGGTTTGCCACATATATCTTAAGGTCATGATGGGACATGCAAATGGAAGCCTGCTGTGACCAATTATAGGCATTAAACCATTGTGAGGGGCATCACTGCCCCACCCATCCCTCCCCCCACCCATTCATCTATCCATCCACCCATCCACCCATCCATCTATGCACTATCCACTATCCACTATCCATCCACCCATCCACCCATCCACCCATCCACCCATCCATCCATCCATCCACCCATCCATCTATCTATCCACTATCCACTATCCATCCATCCATCCATCCATCCACTCATCCATCTATCTATCCACTATCCACTATCCATCCATCCATCCATCCATCCATCCATCCATCCATCCACCCATCCATCTATCTATCCACTATCCACTATCCATCCATCCATCCATCCATCCACCCATCCATTCAAGGCATGTATTTGAAGGACCAGCCATGTGGGAGGCAGGGTGCTGGGCATTAGGACAGACCCAGGAAGGAGTTCTAAGGACATAAGTAGATGAGGTTCTGGGAGTTCTCCAAAGACATGCACAAAGAGGATGAACAGAGATGACAGGGCTTAGAATTGAGAGGTGGCTGTGGTCAAGGTGGAGATTGGGCCAAGCTGAGGAAGGCAACAGAGAGAGAATGGTCAAAGAGGCAGGAACAGAACATCAGGTGCATTGTGGGAGAAGGAAGGAGACAGCTGCCAAGCCAAGAAGCCAAAGTTGTCAGATACAAAGGAATGGAGAACAAGGAGAAGAGGGGCTTAGAAAGGTGTGTGTGACCTCAGAAACAGCACTGTCAATAAGCAGTGCAGAATGACAAGGCAGTGACCACAGAGGGGCTGGAGAAGGGCTAAGGAGGACACTCCAAGGAGCCCAGCCCAGCCAGGGTCTACAGGAGAAAGGGGTAGGCAGGAGAGCCAGTGTGGGGAAGCACCTGGACAGAGGGCAGGCTGGCCCTGGGACCAGAGTCTCCGGAGGCTCTTTTCAGGAAAACATGGCGGCGAAGCAGCGAGAGACCTCAGGAAGAGCAGCCAGCAGGTGGTGAGGCCCGTGAGGGCTCCTGGAGGGCCGGGGGGAGGCACAAGCACCTGGGAAGGCCAGTCCTGCTCGTTCTGAGCTGTTTCCCAAAGCCCCAATAGACACCTCAATTTAAGAAAGGATGAAGAAAACACTTGGCTCTCTCGGAAAGGAAATATCACCGACAAGGTTTACTATGCATCATAGTCTCACTCGGATCTACACAGCCGTGGGGAATTTCAGGCCAAGGTGGTGCTTTTTTGCCTGTTGCTAAATGAGAACCATCATGAACATTCTCAGTGCTTCTAGAATCATCAGGGTCAGCATGAGGTCATGGAAACAGCACAGGGCCTGCAACATATCCACACGGTATGAGCCCAGCTACACCATGTGCTTAGTTATGTGACCATCTTCTCCGAGCCTCACTTTTCTCATCCATAAAATGGGGGTAATGAAGGTATCCATTCTGCCTACTTCTCAGATTTCTGAGAGGATAGATGAACAAACAGTTTGCCCATTTGTCTATTTTGTTTCCTGCTGCATCCCCAAAACCTAGAATGGGGACCCCTGAATGTGAAGGCTTACCATTCCCTGGCAGCTGGAAGCCCCCCAGCCCCCCATACTTGGCCTGGGGAGTTCCTGGTCTGCCCAAGGGACTGTGGCACACAGGGCAGCATCGTAAGAAGGGGGTGCCACAGAGGACCAGGGTAGGGCTGGGCAGCCTCTGGCCTGGAAAGCAGGGTACATAAATAAGCACCCCAGTAAAGGTCCCATCTCCCCTGAATTCTATGCCTTGAATTATTTCTCCAACAAACTGTGTTGTATCCTGAATGAGGCAGAGATGCAAAAACCAATCAGAGCCTTGGATCAGCCCAAAGGACTCACAGTTACCACCCTGCATTGACCTCCTGCCAAAAAGAAAGACGTTGGACATTTCAGGACTGGCAAGTGCCGGCCTCCATCAGGCAGAGAAGGCCTTTGGGGGTCTCTGACAGGCAACCCCTTTCCAGACTCGGACCTGGAATTGCTGCAATTCCCCACCTCAAACCATGTGCGCTGTGCCCAGCACGAATTCTCCTCCCGATGAATTCCACTCGGTGCCACCCATCCCAGGAGGAAAGAGAAGATTCCACTGATGCTCCCAATTCTCCAGGCCCTGCAGGGAGCCTGAGGGACAGAGGGTGTGGGAGGGCCAGGGCAGGGGACTGCCATGCACTGAACCACAGAGTGTGGTTTTCAGGCCGGGCCCAGCAATTCCAGCCATGGAGCACCCTGGGGGTGCCTGATGATGCCAGGTCTCTGAGACTGACTCAGTGCTCATGGCCGGGTCGGGCAACTCTGGGCCTGGGCCCTTCCCATGACCGCCCAAAGCACAGCTCTGAGAAAAGCAGATTCCAGGGCAGCCTGTCATTCCTCCACAGGGCAGTGACAAGTCACAGGGCAAAGAGGAAGGCAATGCTTCCCACTCGGGGCCTGCCTGGGGTTCATGGGGACAAGCAGGGGGCAGGGGGTGGGCAGGAGGGGGATGCACCAAGCAGGGTGAGCAGCTGGAAGGGGTCTGTACCCCTCAAAGCCTCCATCTGAGGAGGTGGATCCAGCAGCTCCTTCCCACATCTGTCACAGGGCCTGTTTTATTGACTATCTTTGCTGAAGGGTTGAGCAAAGGAATCTAAAGTATGCTTATCACATCTCAAGTAGCGCTGAATTAGGAGGCGTTGCTAATACTCTGAAGGAGAGGAATATGATCCAGGAATATGACTAGGGCCAGCTGGCAAACAGTAACGAACTTAGCAGAAACAGATCCTAGCCCAGGTTGGTTTCCTCACTGGTCAAGGAAGGGGACTGAATGCGGGGGTCCCGGCAGTGGGGAAGCGGCACGGGGGATGAGGGCCGGTTGGCAGAAACGTTTGCTGGGCAGGTTTTAGAGTCAGGCTGGAATTTTTGTTCAGCTGTTTTCTCACTATTTAACCTCACCAAGCTATTTAACCTTGCCGAGCCTCACTCTCCTCACCTATAAAATGGGGATATCTCCTTTGTGGTGAGGTTATGAGAGCTAAACGAGGTAACAGATACAGAAGCCGGCACGTAGCAGTTGCTTGAAATGCTGATTTCCTCCATGTCCCAGACATCCTGACCAGAACCATTCACAGAAGTTCCCCCTCCCCACTCCCGACCCCTCCCCAGCTCCCAGGCAAATCCCAGCTTGCTGCCGTACATATGCAGCCATCACTCACTTCCATGGACAGACCCCAACATCTGGCCAGCGCTGCTGCAGTGAAATCCTCAGAAACACGGGAGCTCAGGGAGCTTGGTGAAATGCAAAGCTGATTATGTCACTCTGCAGAGCTTAAACCCTTTCCGAGGGGGCCCCAGAGGCCAGTGCGATCAGGCCAAGCTCCTGAGCCCTTGTGGAGGGAAGGCCCAGCCTCCTGGACGGCCCCTCCTTCCCTGCTGCCCTCCCCGCAGCACCAGGGAACCTCCTGCACCTCTGCACGCAGTGGCGCCTTCAGCCTGGACGACCTTCCCCTCAGAGCTTACCAGCAAATCCTTACTCACTTCCTGGATTCCTCTGCTCTGGGCCACTCTTCCCATCCCCTCCCAGGACGGGGCTCAGGTCCGCCTGGCTATGCGCTTCTAGGGGAAGGGACCGCATCCACTCTCATGCCTTCAGCAGTGCATCTGACACAGGATAGGACCTGAACAGTCCCTGATGAGTGGCTGGCACATAGTAGGTATGCTCTCTCTCTTACCCACAGACGCACGAACATGTGTAAACCCATCAACCTGCACGAATACAAGTATGCATGGGATTCAGTGCCATTCTCCTCTCTGTGGCTCCAGAACCAGGGAAAAGGATAACTATATGTACTTTCTAGACTTAAACACAATTATGTCACTTTTCACTTATGTAACTCTTTACAGCTTTCAAAGCACCTCTGCAATTGGTGGCCTGTTAAACAGGGGGTTACCATCAGCCTCTAAACTTCTGAGGCCAGGATTTGACCTACATTTTTCACATAGCTCACTGGATGGATTACTTTAAGCCACACACAAGTTCTTCTGATGAGCTGGGTTATGACAATGATAATCTCTCATATTTGTGCAATACATGGCAATTAGCAAACCATTTTTATATACATTATTTCATTTGATCCTTATGCCTTATGGAGAACAGAGCCAGAATTATTTTTTTCCATTACACAGGTGGGAAATCCGAAGCTCAGAGAGGTTATCCGACTTGCAAAGATCAGAGAGCCAGGAAGGGGAAAAACGGAGGCACTCAGAGCCAAATTTAAATCTTTTGATTGCCAGTCCATGGTCTTACCCCTGCAACATGCCACCACGTTCCACTGTGTCATGTTCTATTGGCATGCGTACACATGTACACACACACACACACACACACACACCATGAAAACGTAAGGAGGGCAAGCAGATGGCGGTGAAGGCACACACCGACATTCCTTGTGCACATATGCACACACTGTCAGCTGGTCGTGCTCAGGCCAAGACCACCTCCTCCCCAGACACATGTCCCACGAGGCCCACGCCCAGAGCAGCTGGCTCGAGGGACGTGCTCTCTTAGGTACAAAGACGGGATGTTACTGACCCAGCATCCAGGGAACAGAGTCTCAAGTTGGTGTTTGAGTCAAGGCGATGAACTTGCCGGATCTAGCCAGCCACTTGCCCGGGGCCCCCAGAGACGAGAAGCACGTACAGCCTCTGCCAGCTGGCTGACTGGCCTCCCGGGGACCGTCTGTGGTTATGGAACTCAGTGAAACTAACTGGCTTTGCCAGCAGGCAGAGTCTGTGCTGGGCGGCCTGAACCCCAGGATCGCAACCCCGCACACCCCACGGGCACACGCACACTCGCACACATGGACGTGCCCAGGCAGACTCTGCAGAGGTGGTTCTGGTTGGAGAGGGTGCATGGCTTGGAGGAAAAGCAGGAAGGAGGCAGAAGGCTGGAGACCCACAAGTGTCAAGCAGTGGCCCCGGAGCCCCTGTGGATGCCCTCCAAAGCCCCTTACATTTCCTGATCCCAGGCACCTCCCGATGCGCATCAGCCCTTTGCTTCAATTATTCAACAATATTCAATGAACATCCAGTGACTGTTTAGTTGGCTTCATATTATAGTTATTGATGGAAGCCTCCCATCTCCCCAACAAGGATACCTAGTGGGCAGAGATTCTGTCTCACTGGCCCCTTGGAGTCCCCTCACCCCTACCCTTCAGCTCCTGCACACAGCAGGTGCTCCACAACTGCTAAGTAGCTGAAAACAGTGCTCCCTGTTTTCCCAGCCCGTGTTTTCCAGGATGGAAGTTCAGAAGCGCACCAGACCTCACCGCCCCAAGCAGCACACCCCCAGGACAGGGTGAGCCCTTGGGGCTGGAGCTGTAGCCAAGCCGTGGTCACCATAGTGGTGACAGTGAGGCCCTGCACACAGATCTTGGTGGCTCCATTGCATTTATTGAACACCTGCTGGGTACTGAATACAAAGATAGGCAAATAGGGACAGGAGAGGCCATATGTGAACATGCATGTACCTGACAGGGTGCTGACAGCAAGTGCAGCAGGCCCCTTCCGTCAGCTGGCCGCCAGCTCCAAGGACACAAGGCCACCCACATCTGTTCCTCCAGCGGCCCCACCCAGTGTCTGCCCAGGGCCCGTCCATCCCCACTCCAGGGCCCTCCCCCTCTGGGTCTGTTTCCCCACTGCACTGCTGCAGGCCTCAGAAGAACATGATCTGACTTGCTCTACAGAGGGAAAGACGCCAGATAAAACCACTCAGTAGCCAAGTGAACCCTGCCAGGTGGCTTAACCTCTCCAAGCCTCAATTCCTCATCCATAAAATGGGGATAATGACGTGGGAACCTCCTGGGTGAAGGTGAGGTCGCAGTGAGTTACCACACCATGCAAAGGAAACCCCTTTTCGTGCCCTTCTATTGTGTACACTCATAAGATGGTGTGAGGACAAATAATATTCCAATTGCCCTGAAGCTCTCTGCAGGCATCTGCAGGGCCTGCCCAGGCCTGCTGTGCCCACTTGAGGTGCCAGAGAGGAAGGACAGCACCTTCATGTCCCAGTCACCCTGGGCCTCCCACCCCAGCTCGGCTCTGCACCTGCACCTGCATCTCTTCCCTCTGCCGAGCTGAGCTCAGCCTTTTCCCGTCCGGGCCCTTTGGGACTTGCCTTCTTGGCAGGGCTGGGCTCTGGGTCTCAGCTGGAGCCTCCACCCTCCCAGCAGTCCAGCCCAGCCTCTCAGAGCATGAGGGACCCTGAGAGACCTTGGGCCCAACTGTGGCCCCCACCTGAGCCCCTGAAGGTGGCCCTCGCCATCAGGAATTAGGTGTCACTGCACTCTTTCCTACAACCCTTGCCTTGGTTTTGCTTCTGTTCCACGGGGAGAAGGGAAAGAGGTGTGTGGAGGGGAAAGGGACATCAGGCCTGCCTGTGCCTGTGGACCTGGAGAGAAATAACCTTCCTTCCACGTGTTGGATTCTCAGCAGACTATAAACCACACCATTCCCACTCCCACTGCATTTTCCATGCTCATCCCCCAAGCCATGCAATCCTCGGAACTGCAGTGCTCTAAAACACAAAGGGATGGATGGGTGGATGGATGGATAGAGACAGGTAGGTAGATAAATCCAAAACAAATGACAAAACTAGCTTGATGTGTGCCAGGCCCTTGTGTTAATCACATGTACCATCTCATTTAAGCTGTTCAAACTAATAAGGCACCATGTACCCACCGTTCAAACTAATAAGGCACCATGTACCCACTGTTCAAACTAATAAGGCACCATGTACCCACTCCAAGGTTGCAAAGCTTATTAGTGTCGGGGTCCAGATTCCAACACAGTCCTGTCTCCAGAGTGCGATGGACTCCACCCAAGACCGTACTGACCGCAAGGCTAAGTGATCCAGACAAGGTCTCACTTAGAGAATTTTAGAGACTTTTGAAGCCTAAACTGTCCGTCCTGGTCAGCTCACAGCATGCCCTATTTACATAACACATCTGCTGCACATGCTGAGGCATCGAATAAAGTCCACTGAGCTAAAAATGTATGGGCTATTATTATTAGTTGTGTCCTGAAGAGGTAAGGCTTAAAGCCACTTTTTTCTGTAACTATTTAAATGTACTAAGGATGCTGTTTAAACTATTGCGAAGCAAAGGCCCAGCCCTTTGTTCAGTAAAGGGAGAGGTTGCCCAGGGGTGGGCGCAGACAGTCTGAGACTGGAGCTGGCAGGGGACCCACCCAAGGGTGCCCTTGGCCTTGTATACCAGGTGGAAGTGTTCAAAGCCCAAGGGAAATCAGTACTTGCCAGGTCTCTGGGCTGACCAGCTACACATGCCCACACCCGCACACACACTGTGCTCCTCAGCACACACCTGCACCCACAGCTGCCGCTTCTACCCCGCAGGAGAGGGTGTGGTCAGGGAGAGCTGTCCTGCACAGGCCCTTCCTCCGGGCTCAGAACTCCGGAGAGCAGGCTGGTCCTACTCGTCTTTGTAACTTCTCACGCCCCACTTCCTCTATCGGGTCTGCCAGGGATGTTTTTTCAGATTATCCATCAGACTTGTGGAGCCCTACTATGTGCTGGGCACCTGGAAAGTTACTTAGGAAGAAAGGGAAGGAGAAAGGGAGGGAAGGAAGAGAGCAATTTGTCCAGGAAGGCAGGCAGGCAGGAGGGGAGGAAGGGAAAAAAAAAAAGAAAAGGAATAGAAAGAAACGTATGTCTACAGGGGTATCTTCAGAGAGGACAGTGTATGCCCAATTGCATACTCAAGCCTGGGCACATGGGTTCCCGCTGGAGAGGACATGCCCCCAGTAGACAAAAGCGCCATTCACAGAGAAAGCCCATCAGTCATTCTTTGACCTTCCTGCTTTTAGTCTAAGTACACCCCCTTCAACCTGTAACAGAAGAAATGGTGGGACTAGGGGGCATCACGGCTGGGAAGGGCCCTTCGCTTCATCCTCCTACACATAGGGGGCAGCTGGAAAAGCCCAGAAGCCGAGAGCACAGGCTCCCAGGTTCAAATGCCAGCACCCTCACTGACAAGCAGCTGTGTGACCTCTGGCAAGTGACTTGACCTCTCTGAGCCCCAGGTTAGTTCTTAATAAGAGAGAATGATGAAAACAGTGCCTGCCTTATGGAACAACTGCGAGAATGAAATAAGATAACGCATGTACAGAGCTTAGAAGAGTTGCCTGGCAGATGGTCAATAAGCAACGAC
The DNA here is from genome assembly GCF_023851605.1 of Tamandua tetradactyla. Classification (NCBI taxonomy): domain Eukaryota; kingdom Metazoa; phylum Chordata; class Mammalia; order Pilosa; family Myrmecophagidae; genus Tamandua; species Tamandua tetradactyla. The sequence continues at coordinate 8,781,374 of NC_135329.1, forward strand.
TCTTGGCTGGTAATTTCTAGGGCCAGAGGAAATGAGCTTCATATTTGGTGGTCTGAGGAGGCCCTTCCAGCCCCAAGGCTGAGTGTCCTTGAGTCCCTTTCCTGTTCTTTCTATCCTTCCCCACCCCTCTGCACAGCCTAGGCCCCTTACCTCCGGGACACCCCTGGAGCCAAGACTCTTGGTCTCCCTGGCCACCCTGCACAGGAGCAGAGGGCCAATTCCCTCTGCAGTGGCCACTTCTGCCCAGCAGACCCACCCTGGCCACAGCCCCAGAGCTCAGGCCTGCAAAGCCTGCCTCCCTCAAGCTCCCTAAGCAACCTCCTCCCTACTCACCATGTGGATGGTGGGGGTGGGGTAAGCACGGCAAAGAGAAGCAGGACTGGTGAGCAGGTGCCAGGGATATACACACGCACAGACCCCTCTGTGCGAACCCAACCCCAAGTGTGGCTGCCCCCATAGCTCTGCTCCCCACCTGCTCCTGGGTTCAGGGGTGGTGCTCCCTTGGAGGAGGGCGGAGTGTTTTATCCACTCTCATTTTCCTTTCCATCCTACCCACAAAATATTTCCTCTGCACCCACTCTGCAGGGGGCTATTCCAGACCCTGGGGATTCACCTGGAAGAAATGGCTGGGGTCCTGCCCTCCTGGGGCAGCTATGGGGCCACATGATTCACACTTGTGATTCTCAAATGTTGACATCAGAACCTGTTTGGAGGGCTAGGTAAAGCCCAGACAGCCGGGCCCCACTCCCAGAATTTTCAGTTCAGGCAGTCTGGGCTGGGTCTCCAGCCTTTGCAATTCTCACACCTTTCCAGGTGATGCTACAGCTGCTGCTGGTGCTGGGGGCTGCAGGTTGACACTCACCGGCCCATTACCAAGTGCAATTCCTAGCAGCTTGGAGCAAGGGCTTTTGCCAGCAAGGAGGAGAGAAAATGAGGGAAAGGACAGAGGGAACAGCATAAACACAGGTATGGCAGTTCCCAGAGTTAACAGAGTGGAGCTGGGGGTTAAGGTTCAGGGGGTTGCGGCAGGGAAAGAAGCTGGAGGAACACTTGGGGCCAGGCTGGAAAGCGGCCTGTGGGTGGGTGTGGCCACACCCCTGCCCTCTGGCTCACCAAGCAGTTCCTTAACACCAGGTGCCCGGGGCAACCCTGCCAGACTTCTTGGGCTACTGCGAACCAAATGTATGCTCTCTGCCCCTGCAGCAGCTCCACTGCTCTCCTGCCCCAGGCCTGGCTTTCACAGCACCGTGTCTCTGCCAGGGACTCTGCCCGCCCTCCCTGGGCGGCTCCCTGGAGCTGGTGGAGTCAGCCCAGAGGTGCTGGGGAGGGGTGCCAGGTGAGCCGGCATGTGCAGAGCAGGCTGGGTGTGGGGGCTGGGGAGGAGCGCCCGGCTGAGCCCATGCCCTGGCCTTTGTCTGTCCGGGTTGCTGCCGTCTTTTGGCATGACCACCTGCCCCTGCCGGCGTGCGTGTGTGTGCTGTCAGCAGCGGGATCTGGGCTGGGTGTGTGTTTGTTGCTGCCTGAGCCACAGCAGTTACTAGGGGTAGATAATAATAGCAATCATAATCCCTCATAATTGGACCCGACTTTGCTGTCTGCAGGGCACTTCCACGTCCATGACCTCATCTGACTTCCACAGCCACCCTGTAAAACAGGCACTGCTAGAATGGCCCCATTCTCCAGCAGAGCAAACCCAAGCCCAGGTGGCCTGAAGTCCCATCTCCCGTGAGTGGCACACTCAGGACTGAGACTGGGAGTTTTGACTCCTTGTCCAGTGCTCTTTCCCTGTTCTGAACTGTTGTAATATAGAGCCCGATGTGCTGCTCCCCACAACTGCGGGCCAGGGGGCAGTGGCAGGGGCATGGGGCACAGGCCCAGCTCTTCACACATTCCCCACTGTGCGGTGGTTGACCACTCACTGCCAGTGCAAGGACATGGAGCTGTGTCAGTGTCAGGCTGTCAGACAGTGGGTAGCTGAGTGGGACTCAGGGACAGAGGAGCAGAGCCAGGCCTGGGGGACGGGAGGGGAGGGGAGGGGAGGGGAATTCTCCCTGGTCACAGCTAGCACTTATGAGCACCTGTGCTACAGGTGTTCTCACCCTGGTGCTGCGGGGCTGCAGGCTATCCAAGGCCTGGCCGGAGTCACTTGGAAGTTCCATGGGATGGCCTGGACTATATCTACTCTTTTCCCTCAGGTTCTGTCCTGTCACCCTTAGGGGCCCTGCCCAGTGGGCTCACATATGGGCTTCCTGCCCTGCTGCTCACCCCATGGCACTTTGAGGGCTCCATGCTGGGAGAGCAGGTATCCAGGCTTCCTGTGCACACCTGGTGCGTGTCCATCTGAGGCGGGGCACAGGTGGAGCAGAGGGAAAGGCTCAGATCCAGGAGGCAGGAGACCGGCTCTCATCTGGCTCCATGGCTGACTAGCTGGGCAGCCCCACAGATGCATGTCCCCTCTGGGCTCAGCTTCCTCTGCTGTAAACTAGGGCCATCGGTCCTTTCCCCACCGATGGGCTGTCTCCAAGGACTCAGTGGAACAATGGATGAAAATTATCCAGAACATGGAAAGATGCTCGAAGACTGAGCCCAGGAGGGAGCTAAGCATGCTTGGGGTTAGGGTGAGCAGAGAACAAGCAGGTATCAGCGCTGCCCCAGAGGGTGGGCAGAGTGACATCTCCCAGGTAAGGGGCCTGCACCAGTTCTAGCCCCAGAAGCAGCTCAGGGACCTGCACCTGGTGTCCAGGCTTCCACCCTTGTTCCAAAATAACACACTGCTGCCCCATGAACATGCTCCTCCCAGGTGCAATCAAGTGTCACTACCCCTTCTGCCTGCTTGGGAAGAGGAGGGAAGGCAGAGGAACCATGGGAACCAAGGAATAGCACATATGACATGCCAGGGAGACCCATGGCTGGCACAGCTTCCCTGAAGAGTGGCCCTGGGGCTTATCAATTTACTGGACAGAGTGGGGAAACAAAGTCCAAGCGTTGGGGTTTCAGGGGTGGCTTTCCCCACAGGTGGACACAGCTTGGTAATGTCCTGAGGCACCTTTCGGGACCCTGCAGGGGTTCCCATCGGTCTTGACATAACCCCCTCTGACAGTTAGGCTCATCCTGGAGATCATCAGGAGAGTGACAAGGTCACTCCTCATGGGGTTCTGAAAACCAGGTCACCAGTCCCATGGCCTGAAGCCACACCAAGGGTCACCTGGTGACACTTGCTCAGAGCCCTGGGTTGGGGCGTGGTGGGGGGTAGGGAAAGCACCACCTCCAAGGGACACGGCGGCTGCCCTCCATGCCCACCGGGCCTTTGTCTTTGGCAACCCAGAAGCTACTGAATACCAGGGGGAAATCGAGGCAGTTAAAACAGAGGAGAAAAGTGACTCACCTGAGGACTCAGAGCTAGTAAGGGCGGAACCCAAAAAGGAACCCGGGGTGGGGACTCTGCAGGATTGGGCACTCCCAACTGCACAGACCTCTGCTCCAACAGCAGGTGGTGAAAAGTGTGGGCTCGGGAACCCCACCTGGGTGTGCATCCCTGCCCCCCCCATCAGATCTGAACATTCCCGAGCCTCACTTTCCCCATTGCCAGAATAGGCGAGTCCACAGCACCCCCAAACTGTGCTGTTGTGGAGTCCGAGGAGACGCACACATAAGCTGTCATGACCCGGCGGGGCCCACCGCCTCCCTGGGCGAGGCCAGAGGGTCCCCAGCAGAGCCTCACCTTGCGGTCCTCCTCCCGCTCCAGAGCGGAGCTGCTGGTGTCCCCGGGGCCGCTGGAGGGCATAGCGGGCAGCTGGGCGGTGGGAGGCAGGCTGGGGCTGCGCGGGGCTGGGGGGCTGCTTGGCTTTGGGTAAGGAATTATCCTGGTCTTTTAAAGCGCCGTTAAAACTTGAACATAGATACGGTGCTGAGCCCTCGGGTGCGACGCGGCCTGGTCTCTGCCTGTGGGTCTGGGCCCCTATGGCTCCACCTGCGGGAAAGAGAAGAGGGGTCAGCCGGGCAGGACCCCCCCCCCCCCCCAAACCCAGGCCCCGCCCGGCCCCCGCCGGCTCCCCAGGGTTCCTGAGGCCTACTTCCTCTGCCCTCGCTCCTCTTCCTCACCTCACCGGCCGCTCGCTCGGCCAGCCCGCGGCCCCAGAGAGCGGGGAGACTGAGGCAGGGCCGCCTCCGGCCTCCCTGCAGCCTCAGCCTTGCCGTGGCGCCTGGGCCCCGCTTCTGGGACTTAGGCGGCCTCCGCCTTCTCCCTTCCCTTCTCATTCATTGGGTTCTTTTTTTTTAACCTTTGAACACTTCCCGCACCCTCCCTCCCACCCTCCACCCCCGACCCCTGGGAAATCCCAGCCACCCCCAGCCCCGCGACATTTTCCTTCCACACGCCCCACGCCCCCGCCCGCGGTGTTGCCGCCACGTGGAGGAAGTGAGCGGCCGTCACAGGATGTAGTGAAATGAGTGTCACTGCGCCCAGGACGGCGCCGGGGCCCAGGGCGTGCGGCTCCACGCTCGCGCGCTGCTCTGCAGGGGGCGCTGGGGCGCTGGGGGCCCGCTGCCCCAACCCCGGGACTCTTCTCTCTCCCAGCCCCCAGAGACTGAGCCCCAGGTCACAGCTGGGGGTGGGGGGTGGGGCGCGGTACGCTGGACCCCTCCCCCTCCGAGGAACCCAGAGTACAGCCCCCCCCACCCCGTCAGCTGTGGGGCAAGCCCCTGCCTCAAGAGGCGCCAGGGCCCGGGAGGGATTGGCAGCAGAGGGAAAGTGGGAGGCTGGCTGGATCCCGGGCCACCCATGCCCTTCCCCTTCCAGTTCCCGGTTCGGCTTCCCCCGGGCTCCCCCACCCTCTTGGCCGGGTTCTCCCACCCCCCCTGCAGCCAGGGCTCCCTGGAAAACCAGGAGCGGGAAAATGCACAGCCTCAGCCCCTTCCCCAGGGCCAGGCCACGGAGGGGAGGTGGGAGGCGGAGGCCTTGCAGTCCTGTGGGTGGGGAGCCAGGAGGGGCCTCCTTAGGGCCAGGAAATTCAAGACTCACCCCACAGGTGAGCCCTCAAGAAACCCCGGGTGTCAGGTGCCTTATCCACCCCCAGAGGCCCTGGGCCCACCTCTAGCAGGGTGCTGGGCTCACTGAACACCACTTCACTCCACAGGACAAATGAGTAAGTGGCAGCAGTGAGAGGCACTTCACTTCCTCCTCCGCGGTGACTACCCTCATTCCTGATTTATGTTGAATCTAAGGTTGGGAGCAGAGGCTTGAACCCGCATCTCTGACTCTGAAGCTTGGAGGGGCTCTCTGTGAAGCTGTGCCCCGGCTGGCACGAACCCATGGACTGTCCTCTCTGGAGCCGGCTGGGTGGGGCCTGGGGCCAAAATGTCTGGGCACTGCAGCCCAGCTCCGCCAGCGCCCGCCCGTGCGTCCCTTGCAAACCCACCCCCATTGACTACCGCAAGCACCCCTGATCACCCCCGATCACCCCCACATCCAGACCTACGAAAGCAAGGTGAAGCTGAGAGCAGGACACTCAGCTCCTCGCTCGGGCTTCTCCGGCCCTCGGTTTCCTCGTCAGAAAAGAGAATGAGGCCCAGACCCCACCCAAAGCCCCTCAAGGCTCCCCCAGCCCTGACCCCCACGCAGCCGGAGGCTCCTGGGCAAGGTGGACGAGGGGACAGCAGAACCCAAGGCGGGGCATCATCAGGGGCCCCGAGGGGGTGTCCACAGAGACCCAGGCACACAACACTTTGCTTCAACAACCCCCAGCGGCCCAAAACTCCCAGGCGCCAGCTGCGCCGGCAGGAGCTATGAGAAAGAAACCAATTTCAGAGAAGCCCGAGCTACCAGGGGGCAGGGAAGGGAGGCAGCAGGGAAAAACAGAATGTCACAGGCACTGACCCCAAGAGCAGACGCCCAGGAAAGGAAAGGCAATGTTCCTTCCTCCTCCTCTTCCTCAGCCCCTCACCCTGACATCTGTCCTACAGAAAACACAGCCGGCTGGTCAGTACCTTGGTCCAGGTGGGCCTCAGTGGACCAGCCCTGCCGGGAGCATGCCTCGAAAGCACCCGGCATCCTCCAGAACCATCCGGTCTGAGGTCACGCTGGCTGGGTACTGCAGAGCTCTACAGAGCCTAGGCCCCCGACCCCCACCCAGTGCTTCCCCCTGCCCCCAGAAGCATCCTTCTTTTCTCGAGCTGACCCACCCAGGGAAGTGCCCGCTCCTGGCCCGCTGTCCAGACACAGCAGCACATGCGTCCCTCGGCAAGCGTCCTCACCATCCAGGCTGAGGGCTCTGCCACAAGACCCACCACGGCCCCCCCCTGAATCCTCGCCAAGCCCCCGCCACCACGACAGGCAGCTTTTATTTTCTGCTCTGTACATCTGCTTTCCACAGTGAACCTGAATCACATTTATGACAAACAAGTAAAAGCACATTTTTTTAAAGAAATCCCATCGTGAAAATATCACCGTCATCACTCCTTCAATTACAAAACCACTGCGGAAAAGTAATTGGGATTTTGAATACATACAACACATCTCACTCCTTTCTAAATCCAAGTTAAAACTCAGTAGAAAGGATTTTTTTCTTTAAGATGATACAAAGTCAAAAGATAGGGCTGACCACCACCAATAAAGTATTGGAATCTGGAAAGCAGACTTGTGACAACCTGACTTCAGACAACAGTGTCAGAGCCGAGTGATGACACAGAGCCCTTGGAAGATGCCAGGCATGGCCAGATCAGGTACCAGGGGACTCAGGGGTGGGGTGGGGGTGGGGGGTGGGAAGAGGATGTGTGTGCAAAACTGAAGAGGGCTGAATGAAAGAAGTCAACCCGTAAACCCAGTTCCCCCCAGAACTCTGATGGTTTATTCTCCAGACAGTGTATAACTGTGTGTTGTGTGTGTGTGGAGGGGGGGGTTGTCTCTGCAGAGACAGCTGACTGGCACAGTTCAAAGCTGAGGTGACGCACCAAAACCAAAATCAAGGTGCACTAAACGCCCAGGCTGAGTCCCCCGGACCTTTCTCCCACTGGGCTCCTGGAACACTGGCCACCAGACCTTTATCTTCTTCTCTGGACAACTTAACCAGTCCAGGAGGAAAGGCCTAAGGAGATGCTAGGACTGATACCAGAATCACAGTGGTGTTGGCACGGCTTGTTTGGGTGGACTGTCGTAGCTCTTACTGTCAAAGAGTGCCAGCACTGTGCTCGGAGCTTCCAGTCAGGCAGAAGGAAGCCTCTAGGATGGAGGAGAGACACTGGAACAAATAAACCAAAAAAACAGCTTTATCTAGAGACGGTACTTCATATGCGAAATAAGAATGGGATGCTTTTTTTTTAAGCTTCTAGAAATGAAAATTGTGCTAGCAGAAATGCAAAACTCAATAGAAGGGCTTACACTAACAAGAATAAGAGATGGAAAAAAGGAAAGGAAGCAAAAGAGAATTGTAGAACTGGTCAGAAGGTTCCACACCTAAATAAGAGGAAAACGCAGAGGGGAGAAAATTATCAATGAAATACTTCAAGAACTTCCCAGAACTGGAAGGCAGGGGTTTTTGCCTGATGGAAAAGTCACAGAGCCACACCAGGGCACACACTGTGAAACTTCAGAACATTGGGGCAAAAATAAGATCCTATACATTTCCAGAGAAGGGGAGAAAAGTGACATAAAAAGGATTAGCAATCAGAATGGTTTCAGTTTTCTTAACACCCATATTGAAAGCAAGAAGACAGAGGACCAATACCTTCAAAATTCATAAGAAAATTATTTACCAGTTATAATTCTCTGCCAAGCTAAATTATCACTTAAATGTGAGAATAGAATAAAGACATTTTCAGACATATGAGGTCTCGTGCTTTCTCAAGAAGCCACAAGAAGGTGTCCTTTAAGGAGCTCCAACCCAGGAGAAAAGGGAAGGGAAACTCAGATGCTGGTGAAGAGGTGGGCCACGGCAACCTGTCAGGAGGCACGGAGGGCGGTCAGTTCAGGTCTGAGCAGCACTGACTCAAAGCTCAGGAGGTGGCGTGGTGACCCACCTCTTCGACCTGCCTTTATCCTCTGCCCTTTGACCTATCTTCTGTCCTTGACCCTCTTCTGCCTTTGACCCATGTCTTTAACCTGAGGAAACTATAAGTGTCCCTTAGTTATCCATACTCTTTGTCATCTAAACTCAGAACAGAATGGATTTGATATTGAGGAATATCTATCCTGGAGAATGTGCTTGAAACTGGGGAGTAAACCAAGCAAGAGAAGACAATGAGATCCAGAAAACAAGGAGGACTCTGACCAGAAGCAAGGCAAAGGAGCTTCCAAGGACCACCACAAAGGGAAGTCACAGAAGGCGACCTATGCCTGTGTGGCACCTAGACAGCAAGCAGTCCAGAGAGCCGGAGAGTGGATAACTAAAAAAGTGGAACTGAAATATTGATCACCTAATGTGGCTGCCTTATAGAAAATTATACTGAAAACTGTTAGAAGGTCTGGTACCAATTAGCAACCTTATTACCAATAATAAGGTAACTATTAACTTCAGGAAAAACAAAAAGCAAGAAAACCATCATAGTACACTATAAGGCTTAGCTGTGAATAATAGTTGCATTAGACATAAAGATGTAAACACTGTATGTTGATTTAATGTACATATGTATATATATATGCATAAATGTATATATGTATAAATACATGCTTGTATACGTACCACCCCATACACCCCCCCACACACAATATTTTACTCTCCTATTGCTAGTTACAAATTACCACAACCTTAGTAGCTTAAAACATACACAGATTTATTATCTTACAGTTCCATAGGTTAGAAGTTCAAAATGGTTCTCACTGGCTCAAATCAAGGTGTTGGGAGGGTAGCATTCCTTCTGCATGCTGTATGAAAGTATCTTTTTTCTGGACTTTTCCAGCTTCTAGAGCCTGCCCATGGCCCCTGGTGCATGCCCCTTCTGTCTTCAAAGCCAGCGATGGCCAGTTGGGTCTTACATCTCATCACTCTGACTATGCTTCTGGCATCAAATCTCCTTCCCTGACCCTCCTGCCTCTCTCCTTACTTACCAGGACCCCTGTGCTGAGACTGGGCCCATCCAGACACCAGGATAACCTCCCCAGCTCAAGACCCTTAACTGAAGCACACTGCAAAGAACCTTTGGCCATGTGGGTAACATGTTCTCAGGTTCACGGGGCTAGGATGTGGACATTCTTTGTGGGCCATGACTCTTCCTCCCTCTACAGCTATTTAGGAGGATGGCTAGGAAGCAGAAAGGTTGGGCATTCAAGGGAGCTGAATTCTCATCCACTAAATAAGGGATCAATATAAAATGTCTAAAACTGATGAATCAAAAATATGCACATAAAACACGGAGATGTAGAATTGCTAGAAGAAACATAAAAGAATTGAAAATGGTTGCGTCTGAGAGGAGGAAGAGGGTAGGAGTAGGCAAAGAACAGCCATATTTTGCTATGAGCATTATAGTTCCATGGGATTTCTTAAATTATATGCATGCACTACTTGAGAAAGTAAAAAGAGAGAATGGGATGGGAGTGAGGGCTCTCGCCCCGGGTGCAGCCATTGGTGGTATCTGGCCTCCGTTTCTCCTCTATAAAATAACAGTGTCATACCAGATTTCTAAGGCCCTTCCACCTCTGTTGTTCTATGAAACCATCACATCCCACGGAATAACCATTATCAGCTCCTCACACCCACACACAGTTTCATCACTAGTTATAAAAGTGGTACCTCCTTCTCCGCCTCCATCACTGCCACCCCACCCCATCCCCTGTGAAGTGTTCTCCAGACACGTCATTTCCACCAAGTCCAGCCCATGCACAGCTTGGTGCACCTCCTTTACGTTCCTCCCAAGTGTGAATGTCACTGCTGCCTACATCGCGGCCACAGCCCCAGCTCACTCATTCACCCCACCCAGGCCAAAGACCCACAGTTCAACTGTCTACAGGGGCTTCAAGACCCTCCTGCCACGTCAGGTCCCACTGCTACCCCCAGACTCTAACACCACTGCCACCTTCTTCACCAACCCCAGCCTTCACAACAAATTGACCAGCTTGAGGCTCATCTCCATCCGGGCTCCAAGCAGCACCGCGCCCGACCCTTATCTCACTCTCACCCTAACGAGGGCCCACCTGCGACTAAACTCTCCCCCAAACAAAACCATGACCGCTCACAAACCCACACCTTGCTCCTCCAAAACCAGTCCTAATGTCATCACCCATAAGAGCCTCTACCTCTCCATCTCAGGTCCTCTATCTGAATTGTTGAAAAAATATTTGACAGTCCCTGTGGTCAGTCTTTCCTCCTCCCTCTACCTGAATTCCACCTTTCCTGTGGTGGACTTTGTTCCCATTGGTCGAGTTACTCTCTCCTCCTTTCCGGTGGGGAAATACTCTCACGGGGTGTTGGCTGTAGGTGAGCTGCCCCCGCCCCTGACCCCAGCCACAGAGTGAGCAGTGAGCAGGCCAATCAGAGGCGTTCCTGGAACTTTTAAAAAAGTTATTTTTATTTTTTACCAGGGCTAGGGAAAGAAGCTATGCTGGTCGGATGTGAGTCAGGAGCTGCTGGCTGTTGTCTTCCCACCATGTGAGGAGAGCTTGCCCTGGAATAAAGGCCCAAGAGGTGGAGACAGGGGACCAAATACTGAAGCCACTGCCTGGGCCGCTGGACCAGGCTGGACCTGGAAGCAGGGGTAGCGCGGCCCCCACAGCGGAGCCGTCACTCCCCTGGCGTGGGTGGGGCTCTGTTATATGTGGCCCACGCGGCACTGACTCACTTGCTAACCCCACGGTGTTCCCCCACGGCGGGCGGCAGAGCGCAGGGTCGAGGTGGGCGGCAGGCGGAGTGGGTCCAAACCCTGGCCTTATTCCTCTCAGTTGTGTGACCAGAGGCAAAAATCTGTGCCTTAGTTTTCTCTGGTGCAAAATGGGAAAAATATCAGTTCCTAGGGCTCTGTGAAAATTAAAGTGAAGTGCATTAAATATGCTTACAGGAGTGCCTGACACAGAGAAAATACTCAATAAATCTTGACAGTTATTCATGCCTGACTATCTAGCCCACAGTTGTCTCTCCTGTCTTGAAGGCCCTGGAGTGCATACAAGAGTAGATTACTCAAGCAGGAGCTCATGATAATTAATAATTAAGCTCCTGCAACGTGCCAAGCACTATAAATACAGCTTTTCAACTTCAATGTCTTTTTAATCCTCACACCTACCCTTTGAAGTGGGGGCTATTTTTATCCCCATTTTCCAGATGAGTAAAATGAGGTATAGAAAAGTTAATACAATTGCCCAAGGTCAATGGTGAGTGAGTGGTGGAACCAGACACAAAACCAAGCCTGTTGCATCAGGATCTCTCACACTCAGCATGTGACTGCTTGAGTTATATGAACTTGGGGTATGGATTGCTCAGAAAACAGTTTGTCTCCCTTCCCTGGCTAGGCCCGTCCACCGTGGGGGCAGATGGGATGGGGTGGAGTGGGTTGGCAGGAAGGCAATGTAACCTTTTGATCCTAGGATTCAGTGCCCTGCCCAAACGCAGGAGTCATTCATTCATTCATTCATTCATTCAACTAATTACTGAGCACCCAGTGCATGTGCCAGGACCTATGCTACAGGACAGGCACCGTTCCACTCAGTCCTCCCAACAATCCTGTGAAGCAGGTGCTCTCGTGGTTCCCGTTTTACAGGAGAAAAAACTGAGGCTTAGAGAGATAGCCAGCTGGAAAGCCCCAGGGCCAGGTCTGCTAGCTCTGGAGACTTCAGATCATGGCGGCCTTTGGGCACGGTGGAGCACAACAAACCCCGACCCCAGCAGCAGCTCAGCGCAGTTCTCCGTGCCTTTGATAGGACACCAGCCCACACGGTACAGCTTCAAGGCCGAATTTCCTCTCTGAGCCCAGGAGGAGGTGCAAATGAGTCCCACGGGCTTCCAAAGGCAGGAAGGCACCTGGAGCCCTGGCCCATGCGATCATCTGCCAGGGCGGCAGTAAGTGCCGGGGCCAGCTGAGGGCTGAGGGGGACATCCAGGGCCTCCCAGGAGGTGGCATCTCCCTGCTATGTCTTCCCCTTGCCCACTACAGCCTCTTTCGGTTACCAGCCTGGGCTGGGTAAGGAGAAGGGACAGGGAGGGAGATCCTGAGGGCCTGACCCCTCACAACAGGCATGAGATGCCCAGTCTCACCACAGCCCTGCCTTCCAGCAGCATCACTCCTGCCCTAACCACCAGCTGTCCATTGAATGCCGGCGCTGCTGGCCATGGGCCAACTACCCCACCATCCACTTACCCACACCAAAGCTCATCTGTTCTGGCTGCAAAGTCACCCTTGGATGGCCTGTGGCTCTCCCCCCACCCCCGAGGCCCTGGCGCCGCCATCCCTGGCACCGCCAATGCAAGCATTTCTCATCACTCCAAACCTGCTGCTGCTGTGGAGGCCACATTGCCTCTGCTCATGCTAATGGTTACCATGACACAGCCCCAAAAGCAGAAAGAAAAGGTTTATGCCCAAAATAGATGCTCTAAAGGAGCTCAAGTTGTTCTCGAGAACCGAAGTGAGCCACTGCAGACTTCCCTGAAGGAGCGTCACTCCCAAGTCCGCAGGTGGGGAGAGGCCCTGCCCCCTGGGGTGTTCCGGGCCCTGGGAGTCAGGCGCCCAGCGCAGCGAGGCCCTCTCGAGGCTGGACGTTGACGGAGAGCCAGCATGGGGTCCCCGGCGGGGCCTGCTTCTGGCTCTGGCCTCTCCAGTGGCCGATGGGCCACACCTGCATTTCTCTGCTTTTCCAGGCTTTTCTAAAGAATGGGTCACACCTGCCAGCTCCAGACCCCCTTTACCTACTCTCTCCTTAGGCCCCCGCCTCTACCCCTGCCTAACCCTTACCTCTGAAACTGGGCGCTTGAAGGTCTTAATCCTGAAAGGGAGAATGCACGCCCCAGGGGACCCAGCAGTGGCTCACTGGACAATAACCCACCCCCTGGCTATCTCGGGCCCCTTACCCCACGAAACTAACAGAGAAATAAGTTAGTCCTCCAGCTGGAGTGCTTGATCCAAGTTGCCAAGGAGAAACTGGGTTATTGCTACATGATGGAGGCATGGGTGATGGCGCCCAAACCCTGGAAATCCTCTTGGGCACCTCAGAACTGCCGCACTCAATGGTAAAGGCTAATGGAAAACTACAGAAAACCATAAACAGCAGGATTTGGAATCTTGGGGAGTGAAGGTTTGTGTCACCCCAGCAGATAAAAGAGTGCTGGCCAGCTGAGGTTCTGGCTGAGTGCAGAGGACACAGAGAACGGGTAGAGGGAGAAGGCAGCCAGCCAGCAAACGCAGCCTCCCGGCCAAACAGGCATGAGGGCAGGGGGTGGTGGATTTCCACTTACTTGGTATGTGCAAGTGTGTGTACTTCTAGATGGTGGCCATATTCTTCCTTCTCCTTCCCATTACCTTATATACAAGTTATGGGAAGCGATCTTTATAATTTAGCCTTTAGGCAACAGAATATTCAGTGGAATTGTGACTGAGTTTGGAAAGTTATTAATATAATTAGGGATTGATACAGGGGCTGTTGGGACTCCTTTCTTGGGGAAAAGGGTGAGAACTTCTTCAGCTGTAAGAGTAACCATGCCGTGTTTGGTCAAAAGAGTGCTGTTTTGTTGTCCTGGGAGTTCACATGCATGCAGAAGGGCACACACGGAAGCTGAGTAGCCAAAGGGATAGTCTGTACCAATTATCGATTTATTTCACCCTACACTGCTGGCTCTGTGAAAATGGACATGGGCCTTTTAAATATTTTTCCTTTGCCAACCGACATGACATTAAGCTTCGTCAGTAGAAGGTATTGGAGCAACATTGCAGGAGGAAGGAGTTTTCCTTCCTGGTTCTGATGTCTTCTCTTGGAGGGCTCCTGCAGTGTGCACAACTTCTCCAACAGCCAGCTCCTGAGGCTGGTAACTGTGTCGGGCGGAGTCCATTCAGGAGACAGAAGTCACATTGGCAGTAGTTTGAACAAGGGCAGTTTCTCCAGCGTCTGGCCCTTGCAGCATGCATAGCTTCCCCAGAATCCAGTTCCCACAGGGCGGGTGGCTTCTCTAGTGTCAGGCTCCCGGGGCATACACAAGAGCTCCTCAATGCCCAGCTCCTGCAGTGGGCACAGCTTCCTGGACACCTGGCTCCTGCAGCCCCTGTGGCTTCCCAGTGCCCAGCTCCTGGGCTGCCAAAGCTTCTCTAGCACCCAGTTCTTGCAGCATGCAGCCTTCCCAGCGCCCGGCCCCTGCAGTGAGGGTGCTTCTCCAGCACCCAGTTCTTGCAGCATGCAGCCTTCCCAGCGCCCGGCCCCTGCAGTGAGGGTGCTTCTCCAGCACCCAGTAATTACAGCATGCAGCCTTCCCAGAGCCCGGCCCCTGCAGTGAGGGTGCTTCTCCAGCACCCAGTTCTTACAGCATGCAGCCATCCCAGAGCCTGGCTCCTGCAGTGAGGGTGCTTCTCCAGCACCCAGTTCTTATAGCATGCAGCCTTCCCAGAGCCCGGCTCCTACAGTGAGGGTGTGTCTCCAGCACCCAGTTCTTGCAGCATGCAGCTTTCGCAGAGCCCAGCCCCTGCAGTGAGAGTGCTTCTCCAGCACAAGGCCCTTGCAGCATGGACAGTTTCTCCAGCGCCCAGCTCCTGCAGTGAGGGTGCTTCTTCAGATGAGGCTCTTCTAGCACAGACGGCTTCCCCGTACCAGGCTCTAGCAATGCATGGCCATCATAGCAGGTTCACCCAGCCCCTCCCTTGGGTGACTTGGTAGCAGGTACTTCCAGTGAGACAGCGCCCATGAAAAGCTTCCTCCGACACCCTAAAGAATGGGTTTCCAGTAAGTTCTAGGGGGCAGATTTCCAGCAAGTTCTGTTGATGCAGCACTATAGCAACTTCTCTGCCATCCAGGGGAACGTGGCCGGGCCCTCTCCACTGAGGTCTGGGGCTCAGCCTGCAGGGTACCTCTTCTTGGGCCACTCTTCCTCAGCCCTAAGGGTAGTGGATGCTCCTTGTATCTGCTATTCCTGTATTCTTTTTTTTTTTTTTGGCATGGTCAGGCACTGGGAATCGAACCTGGGTCTTTGGCATGACAGGTGAGAATTCTGCCACTGAGCCATCGTCACACTGCCCTCTCTTTCTTTTTATTAGCCAATCCTTCATTACTCCAATCCCCTGTTATAGTAAATAATTCTCGTATGAAGCTTTCCTTGCTGAAATTGCCATGAGGTTTGGTCCCCTGAATGGCCCCTGATGGACACCAGCACCCACAGCCTCACAGACCTCTCTCCATCGGGCTCCTTCAGCTCTACTCAGCATCTCTTCCAGCCAGTCGTCCCCTGCTTCAAGCACTCATCCCTCAGTCCCTGACTGAATGCCACTGACGAGCCAGGCATGGGGGTACAGGTGGCCTCCTGCTTTCAGAGGCTCACAGGCAGGGGATTCTCTGGTTCTCTCCCCTGGTGGGCCCTGTGGCTTTGTCTCTGGGGCTGCAGAGTGGGGACCCTTCACTTCTGCCTTTAGTTCTTCCCTAAATTCTCTCCCTCTGAGATACCTGGGCTTAACGCAGAGCGGACCTCCAGCCAGAGGGGGCTCCATCTTTATGTCCTGGACACCCCACCCAGATGACTTACAGTTGCTTAAAACTCCATACTTCTAGAACCTGACAGCTCATCTTCCCTCCAAAAGCAGCTCCATCTTCTGACTCCTCTATGTGGAAATGGCTCTACCATGCCCTCAGCTGCCTGTGCCCCAAACCCTGGAGTGGCCTCAGGCCTCACACTCCTCCAGGCACCTGAGCCTCGGGCCATCCTGTCCATCCTGGGCCTGCCAGGCCCCCGGGGGCCGTTCTGGAACATGCCTCCTCCTGTCGCCTCTCCTCCCAGCCAGCCCGTCTGCACTGGCTTTCCCACACACTTCCTCAATCAGAACCCATGTCACCTGATCAAAATGTCCTAACGTCGGTTGTGGTAATGCTTGCACAACTCTGTGAGTGTACCAGAAATCACAGAATTGTATACTTACAACAGGTGAACTATAATTTTATCTCAATTAAAGCTGTTATTAAAAAAAGTCCTACACTGCCAATGACTGTCATGCACAATAAAATCTAAGAAGTCCAGCCTGGTCACCCGCTGATGGCCTGCCCCAGGGTGGCTTCTGCCGGCTACTGCCACCTGGCCCCCACTCCACCCACCTGACCCCACCGTCATCATCCCCTCTTCCCGCACTGTGTCTACACTCACACCATTCTCTCCTCCAAAACGGGGGACCCTCCCAGAGTGCCCAGCCAGCTGGGGTCCCCACACCCCCACCTCCACCTCCTCGACCACCCACCCAGGGGTTTTCCATCAGTTTCCATCATGTGCTGAGTTAGCCTTTCACATGCGCGTGTCCGTGTTAGCTTCCCCAAACAGAAGAGGTCAGAGTTCACATCTTGCACCTTCAGGGGCCTCCAAAGCCCAGGGGCAAGCAGTGCCCCTGCCTCTCCTCTCTGCCCCGGGTGACCCTCGAGGCAGAGAGGACTGTGAGAAATCACTCCCAGGCAGCTGCAACATCCCAGCGGTGCCTAGAGGGACCCCCCCACAAACCCTACTCTCGGGGTCACTTGGCAGAGTTCCCTAAGGCACCACGCCAAAAGGAAGGCCCTTGCGGGGGGCTCCCAGGGCCCCACTTTGCCTTCTCCAAGCTGGAACGTGCACCTGCTGCGGGCTGCGCTGGCCCCATGGCCCCGCGGCGATGGGGCCCCAGGTCAAGGTGCCGGGGAAGTGAAGGAGACAAGGGGCCAGTCCCAGCCCTCAGGCAGGGGTAGGCGAGTCCTTGGCTGACCAGGAGCACCCTCCCCCACCACGCTGCCATGGGCATGCCACCCCACCCCCAACACACACCATATCACCCTCCTCCCTGGTTCTGCCCCCTGCCCACCTGGAAACACTCCCTCCAGGCAGGCCAAGCGACACCAACTAACCCCCCCCCCCCACAACAAGCTGGCTCGCTCCGCGCAAAACCAGGAAGTCCCCCAAGGGGTGCTCAGGGCCCAGGAGCTTCTCTTCTGGGGGCAGTGGGGACTGGAGCTCCTGGGACACGGCCCCTTCCCCATCCATTCAAGCGGGAAGGAGGCTGCCGCTGTCAGAACTTCCCTAGGTCACTGGCCTGCTTTCTTCTCACCCTCTGCCCCGACCCAAACAAAACCATCAGCGGAAGGGGATTGAGGGGTGAAGAAGGGCCCCAGGGTGCTGGGCAGCCTGACCCCAAAGCACTAGCCCTGCTCCCCGCCTGAGTGGGCCTACTACCCTTTGGGTCCTAAGGGCTGGGCTTAGTCTGACTTCACAGCAAAACCGGTCTTGGCCCTACCAGGGACCAGAACCTCAGTCTCTCCATCTGCAAAATGGGGGCCCTAGGAGTCCCCACGAGTCCCTGCCTCATAAGCCTCGTTTAAGATAAGAAGTCAACTGAGCCCAGCGTCTAGCACAGGGCTTTGCACACAGGAGGTGCTCAACAAGTGTTAGTGTTTTTGTTTTTATTTGTTTAAAGTTACTACGCGATTGGTCAGGATCAAAAGCCAGTATGTGTTCTCAGGACATCGGACCCCGGCCCAGCGCGTGCTCATTCCCCGGAACACCTGCTGCCTGCTCCCGCGGCCGCCAGTGTCCCCCAGCCTTTCCCCGCAGCCCTCCTCCAGGACGGCCACCACCCCATGGCCAGCAGTTGCAGGGGTCTCCCTCACCAACGCCCCCCACCCCTCCTTCCACCCTCGAGGCTGTGAAGAACCTGGAATCGAGGATGTGGGGGGGGACTCACCTGCATGTGTGTGTACACACACATACACACATACACGCACACGCATATACACACGCGTGCACACATATACACATGCACACACACACATACACACGTGCACACACACGCACACACACATGAGTGTATACGCTTTCCCCACAGTATGAGCCACAGAGGCATGTGGGAACCAGCTCGGGACCCTCACAGCTATTCATGACATTGTTCTGAGAGAACAGACAAAACACCGCCCTAAACATGAACGTTTGCAGTGGAATTCCTTCAAGAGCCGGGAATGCCTGTACTAGAAAACTAACGGAGCAAGAGAAGGACTGCATAAACTTGGTTTGCCTCTGCAAAATTAATACCAATTACCAAAATATTTATGTGAACTGCTTACCATTTACACCTAATTACCAGGTGGCACAATTACGCATATCATTAAGGATATGTCAGATTAATTATACTGGAAGTTTCATCTGATTACACCACCACACCCTCAGCTCCTATGTGCCCAGCCAGTCCCGGGGGCCACCGGTGAGCATGGCTGTACGGACAGGTCTTTAAAGTTCAGACTGATTTGGTTTCCACATTCGGAAGACAGGAGTTCCTGCTTCCGCCCCGGCCAGAGCCAGCCTGGGGAGAAGCTGCTTCCACCGGAGCCTCCAGTAGGCACACATGTGTCACAGGGCTCCCCAGGGCAAGACTGCAGGGTGTAGGGGCCCCGGTCACAGCCCCGTGGCCACCATAAGTGCCTGATCACGGGAGACGCTGGCCCCACAGTCGCCTGAGGGCCAGCTCCGTAAGCGGAGCAGCCCACCCATGCCCACCCATCTCCGAATCCCACCAGGGCTCTGCACCCTTTCCCCTGGCACCCCAAGCTGCCCACTGGGCAAGGTCCCAGCCCTGGTCCTGCCCTGTGTCCCACCCTCTCCTCTCCTCACAGCCATGGGCGGCTTTGCTCAGACCCTCTCTCCCCTTTACTAATTAGGGGAACAGGAACTGCTCCCCTATGTCCCACTGAGCTCAGCAGATGCTCTTCAAAAACACTGGGGTAGATGGGTTTAGGGAAAAGACCTGGGAACAAGAGGGCTCATGATAACATGATAAACGGACCTTCCCAGGCACATGGAACTCAAATCTGACCGAGGAGGCAGGAGTGACAGATATGCCTCTTGGGAGGCAAAGAGCAACAGGGAACTCAGCAAGGAAGGGGGTGAGAGAAGGAGTGTGTGCAGGCACGTGCACCTCTGCAGAGCCAAAAATGAATTCGGTCTTCAGGCACCTGTGGGGCAAACCCTATAATGATTCTTCTACAAGATGAGTAAAATAAAATGTCCAGGTTTAGTCCAGGAAGTAACATTTAAAACAAACAAACAAAAACACAAACCTGTGAGGTTACCTCTGCTTTACAGATGGCAAAACTGAGGCTAGGAGGGTAGGAGACAGGCCCTGGGACACACACCTTGAAGCGGCAGAGCCAAGATTGAAACACTGTCTGCCCAGTGCCAGGTCAGGGCCCCCGGCACGAGGCCACGCACCCTCTCGCCTCTGCCTAGGTCCAGGGATGCTGACGTGGCTCGCATTGGTTTTCTAAAACTTCTGTGGAAACAGCCTTCGGATGATACTTCATCTGACATACAAAAGACTCATTTCTATTTCAGAGAAATGTTCCTGTTTGCTTCCCAAAAATGCTGTCCCACCGATCTTGGCTGACCCGTCCCTGAATGGAGAGGGACAGCTTTCCAGCCGCTCTGCGGTGCAGCTGGGCAAGTGAAGGGACATGCCAGGTCATGCCACCCGTTAGTGGAGGAACCAGGTCTAGGCCCCATGGCTCACCGACTGGGGGCCCCCAAAGATCAGCATGTGGGTGGCACCAGCACCTGGAGATGTCACTTCCCTCCTCAAAAGATCTGCAGGAGCTGCCCACCAGGTGGAGAATAAGACACACACGCCTTTCTAATCCTGCACACTACCTCCCCTTCCCCTACCGACCCCCCGTCCCACCTCAAGGTCGTGTGACTCAGGCTCCACCTGGGGAAATCCTCCTCTCCCTCCCACTCCAACCCCCAACTTTCCTCCCATGTGCAGCACCCCAAGAGGTCCCCCAGACTCCCAGCAACCTGTGTACCCTCTGCAGATGGCCCCTCCACCCAGTTGGCTGAGCCAGAACTCCAAGGGTCCTACCTTCCTGAGCCCCCTCGTTCCCTCCCTCAGCCCACTCTGCTTCCTAAACGGCTCTTCCAGGCCCTGGGCCTTTGCCCCCATCACGGCTCGTGGGATTTCTGTGCCAGCCTGGGCTCCCTGCTCTGAACCACACCTGTCCAATATCTCCTTTGTGATGCCCGAGAATGAGCTTTCTCAAATATAAATATAGGGATGTAACTCCAAGTCCAACACCCAGCAGTGGATAAAATCCTGGGCTCCTGTGTCCACCCTGGCCCTGGCCTCCAGGCTCCAGGCTCCAACCCCATCAGGCCCCAAAATGCCCTTGTCCACCTGGCTGACAATCCCTGCCCTTTGAGACTCAGCTCAGGTGTTGCCCCTCTGTACCCTCCCTTGCACCCCGAGTTAGACTTCCTTTCTCTGGATCCCCACAGCACCCTACGCACGCCATGCCAGGGCCCTTTAAGGGTGCCCTGCACTGGAATTGTCTCTTTTGCCCAAGCTGCGGGTGCCCTGGGGACAGGGACCGTCCCTTTCATCTCTGTCACCACTGCTGGATACACAGTAGGTGTTTCATAAATGAAGGGCTGGACGTTATTTGTGACCTGAAGCAAGGATTAGGCCTCCGGGGCCAAACGCGAGGGCTGCCAGGCCTGCGTCTTCCCAAGCCATGCCCAGGCTCTGGGCTCCAGGCTGCAGGAGGGTGTGGACAGGAGAAAGCAGAGGCCACCGCCCAGCCCCCCGGGGGTCCCCTCCTGAGCCTCCAGGACCAGGCCGGCCTCGGGCCCCCAAGCGGTGGCACAAGTGCCACACTGTTGCTGGTAGTAAAGCCAGTAGGAACCCCTGCTCTGCCCAGCCAGGCTGTGGTCCAGGCTCTTCCTAGCCTCCAGGCCCAGGACCCCGGGGAGCGGCCACCACAGCAGGCCCCCAGACCCAAGGGAAGGCAGGGCGGGGGCACCCGGGGCCTGGGGGCCCGGCTGGGTCCCCACATGGGCAGGTGCCTCAGAAGAGATTTGTGCATGAAGATTAACAGCCCAGAGAGCCAGCGGCAGTGCCGGAGGGCCGGAGACCACAGCCAAATCCAGGCTTCGGGGAGGAGGGACCTGAGGCTCGGCGAGGCGGAGCCCTGCGGAAGAGGGGACGGGGCAGCCCTCTCGGCCCCTGCGCCCCTCCCGCCCCCAGCCCCCTCAGCCTGGGCAGGCATCACTCTCAATCCCACCCTCCTCCCTCCGTCCTAAGGACAAACAACACTTACGGGTGTCTGGGCACAGCCGGGGTGCAGTGGGGCCATTCTCGCCTGACCCCAGCCACCCTCACGGGTGCCTCGTGGCCCCCCTCAAGGAAAAGGAGCGCCCGCTCCCCACGCACGTGCTGCGGACAGTTTTCTTAGAAGACTTCACTAACTCAGGCAGCACCCACACGTGGGGATGCGGGTAAAGAACCCTGCAGCTTGGAGGTGGTGCGGGTCTCACAGCCGCCCCCCAGGAAGGGAGCTCCCACCCGGGCCTGGCTGCAGTCTCCCTTCCCGGCTTGGGGCACGATCTGGTTATCCCCATTCCCTCACCAGGAAGCGCACGCTCCGGTTCTCACATCATGTTGCACAGGGGCAGCCTCGGAGGGGAAAGGGAGCTCCTTCGAGAGCCCCCAGGGAGCTGGGCGGTGGGGGAGGGGGAGGGGGTGGCAGCATTGCCAAGCAACCAGCCCTGCGCCTCCAACCCAGGCAGAGGCGTGTGCACATGCCCTGCTCCCAGCAACCTGCTCATGGACCCCAGATCAGAGCTGGGCACACCCTGAACCACATGTCAGGTGAGCTCCGGGTGTACCCTTTCAGCACCCAGTGGAGTCCCCACTCTTCCAGGGTGGGGTAGGCACCCGTGCTCCATCCCCGGGGGACTCTGGCTGCATCTTCAGCTCCCAGGGAGCCGTCCAGGCCACACAGCTCAGCAGGCTGACACCTTCCAGGAGGCCCCCACTGCCCTGTGTCCTGCCCTGGGTCAGAGCCCAAGGCTTAAAGCCTCCGTCCTATGAGGAGAGCTTGGCACCCCCCGTGTCTGTGCACCTGGGCTGCCAGCCCCCTCGCACCCAGGCCCTGCAGCCCAGGCCTTCTCAGAGGCCTCAGCATCTCCAAGGTTTCTCCCCACAGCCTTTCTAGAAAAGATTTGTACCTGCTTAGCCCTACCTCTGCTGTCACTCGCTAAGCCAGTTTCTTATCCATTATAAAAATTAGTCCATCCCCAGCCCTAGGGTGAGTCGGATTTTTTCATATTCTTATGAAAGCTTTAAGTGGCCTTTAAAAGGTATTTTTTCAAAATTTTTATTTTATTTTGAAATAGTTTCAAACTTACAGGAAAGTTGCAAAAATAATTTTAAAATAATACAGAAAACCCCCGACCCAGACACCCGGATCTATGAACCTTTAACATGTGTGGGGCTGTTAAGAAGGAAACATGTTCATTTACAATTTTTTGAAGAACACAAAAGTAAAAAAGACAAAGTCTTGGTCGACAGTTGGTATTTATAGACCACCAGAACTATTTCTATGCCTGGGAACGTGCATATATGTATATACTTTGAAACAGTTTTACAAAAATGACACCAATCTGTGCAGACTGCTTGGCAACCAGTTTTTTAGTTAGTTTGTTTGTTTCCTTACCTAACACCTCAGGGACACCCTAACTCATCAGAACGGACTTACTACCTCATTCCAAAGAAGACATCTAAGCAGATCCTCCTTTATTCACACATTTATTTATCCCTTCAGAATATATCAAATTAATCACACCATTGCTTTTTAAAACAAAAACAAAAACCTCCTCCTAAACAGGTTCTGCTTGCTGGGGTGCTGGAGGCTCCCCCACTCGCGAGAGAGCTCAGCTTCCCCCCCCACCGACCCTCGCCTGCACCTCCCAGGTCCTCTTGGGACCCTCTGATCTCCCAGCCACAGCCACTCCTGGCCCCATAGCCCACATCCAACCACCCTAACCCCACGGTCCCCTCATCCCCCCTGGGCATCTTTTAACCGGCTCAAATGGGGCTCACTGGGCCCTGGGGACCCAGCTGATCTAGCAGGTGTGCAATCCGCACTGACCCCGCGGACTCATCTGGAGGAGCACAGCAGAAAGAGCACGGGGCCAGGACCCCCCAGCTCTCCAGTTACTGAGAAACGGTCCCCCGTCCCCTCTATGCTCCCAGACAGGGCAGCTGACAACTCGGAGGGCTGGCTCAGAATTAAAAATGACCTTGACATTTAAAACAAAAACAGAGAAGGAAGATCAATAGGGATGAGGGGGAGCAGGGCCATGACGGCAGGAGAGGAAAAACAAGGGACCTGATTCCATATCTGCATATGGCTGGGAAACCTTAGGTAGGGTTCAGAGGGGAACACAGCGGGATGTGAGTAGGCAACACAGCCACCGTTGAAAAATAATTCTACTACACACTGGGATTAGGCTAGGAAAGCCCCAGGAGTCCACACCTCCTCCCCCTGTCGCCTTCCTCCAGACAGGCTGGTGGCCGGCGACGTGATCAGCAAAGGAGATTTGGCCTGGCGGGCCCTGCCCACTGGTTGTCCTTGCAGGGGGCCTTCGAGCACCTGCACTGGTCCCTGGGGACACCGGCCATCAGCCCTGGGCACCTCTGCTTGGAGTTCGGAGCTCGGTTCTGCTGCCCGTGGGGACAGGAGGGTGGAGGGAGGGCCACGGGCAGAGGCGGAGTCAGGCTGCAGAGGCAGGAACCTCAGGTTCCGCCTCCATTTCCCTTGCACTCGCAGCCCCTTGCTAGAATGTTCTGGATGCTGGAGTGGCTCTGTCGGAAAGGGTCAAAACGGGGCACAGGGTCCAATGGGTGGCCAGGAAAAGGGTCTTCCTTTTCCCCATCCACACCGCAGTTGCCACCACTAGCACACACTTGCCCAGGTACTGCTGTGAATCACACAGCCCCCCTAGGGGATGCAGTTTAAACCCTGGTCCACTTCTCTCCCAAGTCCAAGAGGTTGCGTGAAGATCCTATAGTGCATGGGCTCAGCCAGCCCCTTCCCCTTCCTCCCTGGCATCTGTCCTCCCAGCCTCCCAAAAAAGCCACCCCAAGCAATTCTCTGTGGGCCACAGGAGTTACAAGGGGCAGGAGCCCAATTTCTCCAAACTGATGAGGGGTCCCAGAGCAAACACCCTCCCCAGTGTCTCCCCACACCCAGCTGCACAGATAATGCCCCCTGTCCTCCCACCCCAACAAACTGACTTCTTTCCCTGCCCTGGAAGCCCCACCTGCTTCCAGCTCAAGTGCCACCACCTCCAGGAAGCCTTTGCTGATCCCCTAAATTGGCTGTAACTGTACACTCCTTTGAGCCCTTTATTTCTCCCCCTCTTGAGACCCCAGTCTCAACCGGGTGGTGAGTTTGCTGAGTACATCCTAAACCCAATCCTCTCTCCATGGCCCTTCAAAGCCTAACACAGGGGTTTGCCCACAAGATATGTTCAGCAAATTCTGGTAAACAGAAGCAAATATGGTGGGAAGATGCTACTGCACCAAGAAAGTATAAGACTAAGGAGCTGAAACTATAGTGAGAGGAATTTAAGGTGAATAGAGAGACAACCCGTTCCCGAGGTTCATTAAACCCTGCAGCAGACTGCCAAGTGGTGCTGAGAGGCCGCCCACCTCCGAAGATTTAGAATCAGAACCAGCACTGCCATCCTCCTTCCAGGACTTTGCCAAAACCCCACGTGGACCATTTCCCCGAGCACTTCTGGCAGGGCCAGTCTACACGAGCCCCCAAGTGATGCAAATCACAGCTAACAAAGACACGTCCATGCTGCTAGGAGAGCAGCGTGTTAACTGCATCCACTTCCACGATGCCCTTGGAAGCAGAGTCTAAGCTTGTTCCCGTATTGCACGACAGGGAATGGAGGCTCCGAGAACTTAACTTAGCTGTCCCTAATCCTGTAGCTGGGAGGCAACGGAGCACAGTCTCTCCTAACTGCGAGCCCTCACTTCTGCTGTCCCCAAACTGGTTTGCGTCTATGCAAGTCACATCCACACGTACACAGCTGCCCACGGTGCACACGCAAGGATGCAGAGACACGCGTGCTGCAGGGCCGTCTTCCCCACACATTTAGTCAAAGGGAGTAGGTTCAGACGCAGACACAAATCTCAGACTGACACTGTATGCATCTCAGATTTAGTCATCTTTTTAAGGGAAAAAAGAGTCAAAGTGAGAAATGACCAAAAAAGAGCCCTCAAAAGTTAAGTGGCAATGAATTCAGAGTCTTTACTATTAAAGCCCAGCTAGGAATCACCACGCAGCCTCAATACCAAAATGGAAATGGAAATGATTTCCACAGGCCATGTCCTGGCCCCAACACCAGTTTCCCAGTGAGAGGCCAGAGAAACCCTCCACTTTCACGGGGGCACAGGGCTGGGGTGTGGGGTGGGGGCGAGGCAGGCGCCCCACCAGCACCAAGTCGGGGACCCTGGGCCCAGGCCTGCTGCCGGCAGCAGGGAGCTGGTGTTGGGAACGCGGCTCCAGGAAGCACTTCCAACCCCGGGGGAAAAACTGGGCCCGGCCCCCACCCCCGGAGGGTCCCCACCCCCACGCCAAGTATTCTCAGAACTTCCAGTTCTCCTTCAACCCTAAATCCCAAGGCTTGGGTTTGAAGGTGCCATTTCAGACCCCAGGATGGGGAGGGGCTGTCCATCACCTGTCTGACCTGCAGAGGTCAGGGTCCCTCTCTACCTGGGGCCACAATGAGGAGGCCTGAGGGCGTCTGGGCTCCTGCTGGGGAAAAATGTGGCCCTCAGGGAGGCGTGAGCCTGAGGACCCGGCACTGCGGCAGGTGATGCCCACCACCCGCCTGCCCCCATGGCAAAGAGCACGGCAAGTGGGAGGAAGCCTGGCACTGAACGCAGACACCCACGGACTTCCCTGATATCCAGCAGGGGACCCAGACACGGTCCCTATCCCCTGGAGATCACAAACCAATGGGAGAGCCAGACACATGGACACAGCAGTCCAGGAAAGAGCCGGAACACGGGGCAGAGTCTTAGATCCCTGCTGCGCAGGTCTGGCTCTGTTTCTTCCTGGACAAGTAATTTGTGGCTTATCCTGTCTTCCCTGCAGGCTTTAGAGAGGACCAATGACAGTGGTGTGAGTGAAGGTGACAGTAAAATATCCATCAGGGACTGAGGGAATTGGGCTCGGGGAGGAAACCTCAGAGATTATGCACACACCCACAATGACACATAAACCCACATGGAAGGACGCACACGGGGGATGCTGCCACCCTCTGCAGTGTCCACTGTGGCAGCCCCCTCCCTGCCAGGGCCCCCACCTTTGTACCACGGGAGGCCCTGCTCCCTCAGAGCCCTCCTCCCCCACTGTGTGGGGATAAACGACCAGCCCAGCCCCATTCCGGGGCCTGAGCGCCCACCGTCAGGTTCAGACCCCCAAAACTGGAAAGCCAGAGCGAACTCTGGCTCCACAGAGGACTCGATCTGCAGACACACTGCCAGATGACAGTGTCATCTCCTATGCCTCTCCAGTGCACGGAGGTGCACTCATGGCTGGAATCTAGAAGGAATTCCCCTCTTCTGAGGCGCATGGCCCTGGAAGGAGAAACAAGGAAAGCCCGGGCCAGCCCAAGTCCAGGGCTGCTCTTGGGCTGAGTAGCTGAAGACAAGCCCCAAGGAGGGGGGGGGACACAAGGGGCAGAGAAGGAGCCAGCAACACCAGCAGGCAGGTGCCAGACCCGCTGCACGGTTCACCTGGGGCCTCCAGTCTGCAGGCAGCACATGCATGCACATGCACACACACACACGCACACGGACTCACACTCTCAAACCTGCCGGAGAAACAGCCCAGGTGGGGCCTCAATGGAACCTGGAGGCAGAGGAGACCACCTTGCAAATGTACATGCCCCAGAAAGCCAGAAGAAGTCTCTCCCGGACCCCAGCGTCAGATGCAGACAGCTCAGGAAACTCTACCAGGAAACTGTCCCTGCCGGCAGAGGGGCCAGCCCTAAAAGGGTCCACCTGACAGCTGGGTTCCCCAAATCCTATCGGCCAGCAATGCCTATGGAGGAAAGCTTTCCTCGCTGCAGCTGTCACATCTGCCCGGGAGGGAAGAGGCACAGCGGCATAGCACCTGATCCCAGGATCCCTTCGCAGCCGCCAACCCAGGAGGCCGTTTCAGTCGCTGGCAGCCCCGGGTGAAACATGAGGACTGAACAGTCCCTAAGGGATGCTGATGGCAGCCTCGGGGCACGGCCGAGCAGGGCAAGCTGGGTCACAGGGCCGACGGTGCATCTCCCGCAGGCTCCTGTCCCTGCTGGTTTGGGAGGGGGCGAGTTGCGTGGCTCCCGGGCAGCGGCCCTTCTTCTCCCGGCTGCCGCAGGCCCGAGCTGTCCAGCTGGGTGCAGGACGCCATCTTGGGTCAAGGTGCAGCTAGGGGGGCTCCCCTCGGGGGCCGGGGGAGAGGGCCCCGAGGACGGCGGGAACCCACTCCCCACCCAGGGCGCTAAGACCTACTGAACTGGCTTCGCAGCAGCGAGAGGGAAGGACGGAGGGGTTGGAGAGAAAAGGGGGAAATAACAGAGGCGGGGAGGGAAGGGAGAGGGTGCCCCCAAGAAGGGAGGCTCCAGGAAAGCGAAACGCAGTTTGGCAGCCGGAGGACCGCGGGCCCCAGCGACGAGGGGCTGGGGGAGACCGGGGGCGGGCCCTGGACCCGCGCCAGGTCGGCCCGCGCCGAAGGGGAGGGAGGGCAAGACGGCTGGGGGAGGGGAGCCGGGGTGAGGGCGGGACACGGTCCGCGGCCGGCGGCGGCTCCAAAGCTCGGGGTCTCCCGGGGCGCGCGGACTTGGGGCCAAAGACCTCGATCCGCAAGGCTCGGCGAGGCCTCGTCCTTCACTGTGCTGATGCGAAGCTTTCAAGGACACGTCTGCACCGGCCCGGCGGGGGTGCGTGTGCGTGAGTGTGTCCGCGTGAGTGTGTGTGCGGTAGGGGGGCTGCTGCAGGGTGCGACCACCGGCGTTCCCACCCGCGCCGCTCCCACCCCCGCGTTTTCCGGCCGGGGCCCCGGGATCCTCTCTCGCCCCCGCCCCGCCCCCACACTGCGGCGCCGCTGCCACCGCCGCCCCGGCTCCCACGGCCCGCGGCGGAGGCGGGGAGAGGCAGGCACGACAGCCCCCCCACCCCACGGCCCCACTGCGCCGCCCTCCACGGGGAGGTGTGCCCCCCAAGTGGGCACACTCCCCACCCCGCCACCCCTCCCAGATCCGCTGACGCCCCGCACCCCAGCCACAGGTGGCCGGAGGAGGATCGCAGCGCAGCGCTCCCCGGCCCGGCCCCCCGATCGTTCCCGGCCCGCCCCCGGGGGCCTCCCGGGTCCCCCGCCCCGCCGGGCCGAGGAGGGCGGGGAGCCGGGGGGAGGGGCGGGGGGCCCGGGTCGTGCCAGGCTGCCATTTTCTGCCGCCGCCGCGGAGCCTGCGCGGGGCCCGGCCCCCGCCCCCCTCCCCCGCTCCCCGCGGGCCGCGGCGGAGGCCGAGCATTCCGGGTCGGGGTCCGCGCCCTCCGGCGACCCGGTCGCAGGCCCCAGGCCGGGCCCCGGGGCGAGGGCAGAGCCCGGAAGGCGGGGGCGGCCGGGCCCGGGCCCCTGAGGCAGCGCGGAGCCGGGCACCGCGGCGGAGGCCGGCGGCGGAGGGGCCCCCCGCGGCATTGTATAGACTTGAACTTGAGCCCGGAGGCGGGCGGAGGCGGGGAGGGGGCTCAGCGCAGGGAGCGGGCGGGACGGGAGGGGGCGCCTGCCGAGCCCGCGGGGACATCAACAAACCCTCCAAACCCCCGCGCCCGCGCGGCCCGCCGTCCCCGCCCGCAGTCCCGGCCCGCGGGCGCCCGGCGCCGACTTGCAAGATCCGGGAGCGCGCCCCGAGCCGGGCACTGCCCGCCGCCGGGCCCCCCGCCCGGCCTCCCCGCCCTCGCTCCCCGCCTGCCTCCGGGCCGGCCTCCCGGGCCGCCAGCAGCGGCGCTCATTACCGTGTGGCGGGTCGGGTCGCGCCGGCCCGGCTGCGCGCCCTGGTGCCGCGGCGCCGCGTCCCGGCTCTTCCTCTGCTCTCGCCGCCGCCGCCGCCGCCCGCGCGCCCTCCCTCCCTCCCGGCCCGCCTGCCTGCCTGCCTCGCTCCCTCCCTCCGCTCGCTGTCGCGCTCCCTCTCTCCGCCTCCTCCGCCGGGTCCCCCCCTCCCACCTCTTCTCTCCGCCTTCCTCCTTCCCTCCCTCCGGCTGCCCGCGGGCCCAGGCCTCCGCCCGCCGCTCGCCCCCCGCGGCCGCGCTGGCCCGGGCCCCGGCGCTGCGGAGCCGGCCCGGGAGGCAGCGCCGACGGGGGGGCCCCGGGGCGCCGCGGCGGGAGCGGCCTGGGCGCGCGGCCGGTCCTAGCGCCCTCGGCCCGACTTGGCGGCCTCTGCGGCCCCGCCGGGAGTCCCCGCACGCGGTCAGACGGGGGCCCGGACCCCGCAGCGCCCCGACCTGCGCCGGGCCGGGCACCCCGCCTTGGCCGCGCTCAGGACCACCTCGCGCCACTCGGGTTGGAGCCGAGCCCGGAGCCTCGCTGCAGCCCTCCCCCCGCGGGGCGTCCTGCTACCTGGCGCTGCCTGGGCGCTGGGTCCCCGCATCCAGCACTGGCCGCAGGGACAGCGGCCCCTCCTCTTTCCTGGCGGGTGTCAAGTGCTTCCCCCCCGCAGCCCGCGGAGCCCCCGGCGGCCTTCGCCTTGCAGTTCTCCCGACCTCCGCCAGAGCCCACTGCACTCTGCCTGCCTCAGCACTGGGGCTGGGGACAGCAGCGCCGGCCCATTCTCACACCCCCCACCACTCGCCACCCCCGCCGGGTACCGCGGAGGACTAGAGGAGACCAGGCCTCTCGGCAGGGCCAAAGTCGGGGCGCTAGGTTCATCCAGGCCGTCCTGGAGGCTCGGGCACCTCCATGGCCTAAGCCCCCTTGAAGGGAGTGAGCTCCCTGTACTTTGAGGTGTCCAAGTAGAGTTGGGTGTCCTCAATTGGGTAGTGGAAGATTGAAAGATTTCATGGGATGGGGGAGCGACTTTAAATTACACCGAAGGTCGCGTCCAGCTCTAAGATTCTGTGCATACCCTACGCTGGGCACTCATGCACCCACCCCTCCCTTCGCCTGCTGATGGCTCTGACGACTTGGGCATCCCTGGCTACTTCTATCAGCACAGCAGCCCCTCTGCTCTGCATTCTGCTCCAATGCTGGTCCCTCTGTCCCCCTGTCTTCTTACCTGGCTCCCCTCACCTGCTTACGCCCCCACCAGCCTTCTCCCACTCTGTCCCCCTCATTCATCCCAGCCCTTCAGCAACATTGTGGTGCCTTGAGCTCCCAATCCCAGGACGTGGAATGCTTCCTTCCCCAGCACACACCATCCCTCTGGAGAGGTACCCCAAAACTAACCCACCCACGCCCTCACTGTCGATGGGGTGGATGAGCCCAGCACCCTACTTTTCCTTCAGCCCATGTATCGCCCCTCACCCCCACCAACTTTGCCCCTCTGAGTCACAGGAACAGAATTAGCACACTTTGGGAGACAGAACTAACCTTCTATCTGAGAGAGGTTTTCCTTCAGAAGCCCTCTAAGGTTCCCAGGCCCTTCCAGGTCCCTCTCTCCAGTGGCCTCCTGTGTTGTGACCCTCACTCAGTGGCCGCCCATGCCGCTGACAATCAGCTCTGCTATATCCATGGTTTCACCTACCAGTTCCAGAGGCCCCTACTGCTCCTCTGTCAGGAGCCACACCCATCATCACCGTAGCCCAGCACTCGGTGCACAGCAGTTTCTGGACCAACCTGGGCTAAATGAGGATGTGAACTACAGGCTCCCACCGTTTGGTCTCTGCATCAGCATGGATATCTGCATACACACTAGACGGTGTCCCCAACTTGGATAAAGGGGAGGCTGTTTGAAAGAGGACAGACATACCTCTGCCCTTATATAATAAGGCCCCCAAATAGCAGCAACCACTGCTGAGTGTCGACAGTGGCCAGGCACAAGACCTGGCACCTTTCCCTTAGTTCTCACCAACCTCCAGGGCACTTTGTATTCTGTGCACTTTCTACAGGGGAGGAAACTGAGGCTCAGTGAAAGCCACACAGTTGGGAAGTGGCAGAGCTGGGATTCAAATCTAAGTCTGCCTGACTTCTAAACTCCTCAATTAGACCTTCAAATATTGTCTCTATTCAGAATAAAAATGGAAATTCTCAGTACCAATTGTAAACTTCTGTTCAGTAGAACTGTTTATGATAACGTTACTGGGGGCCCTTGATGTATGTGGCCTGATGATGCCTCTGCTGCTGGGGCCAGAGGCCCAAGATGACCACATTTGCAAGGGTTGCAGACAGTAAGAAGCAACCATGGGTCTACAGAGCTGGTCCTGGAGTTTTTGGCAGGAGAAGGACACCCCAGAAGGCTGAGAGAAGAGGCCTATCGGTGCTGGCTGACCTGGCTGGGTCTCCCTCGTGCTCCACTGTATTCGGTTCAGGTTGTTTGGCCTTTGGGTCCTGTGTCCCCCTCATTAGTGCCTGCCCCACTGTGGTCTCACTAGAATTCTGGCCGAGCCTAGAAAATATGGGGTGAGTGGTGTTGTCATTCTGGAGAGGTGAGGGTATGCTGTGCTGCACACAACCCCAATTCTTGGTGACTTCAAACTACATAGGGCTTTTATTTTCCTATAACATATGTGTGCAGGCCTGAGGCATGGTAGAGGTTGGGGGCTCTGCTCGTCCAGTGCTTAGGGCCCCTGGATGATAGAAGCCACCATCTCAAGGTGTGCTCTGGGAGCATCACATTGGCTTTAGGTCTTTGCCACTCATTGATCTGAACCTGTCATGCAGCTCCATCCAACCACAAGCCCTGAAAGGAGGGGCAGCACCACCAAGAGGGCCCTTCCAACCCCCTTGCTGACAATATGTGCCTCTGACATCTACTACTCAGGTCCTCCAGCAGAAGACTCGGTTCCCACACTCATGACGCACACAAGAGAGGTGATGGTGGGCTACCCTTTGGCCCAAACACACTGCCAGACCTATTTCCTCTCTATCAGTCTTCTTCAGGAATCATTCCACCTGCCTTTGCCACAGCGCTGCCCTCCTACCCTCCTGCCTGCCTTCCAAACCTGGCTCACCCACCACCTTGTTGGTGATGTCACTTCCATGGTGACTCACCCATTCTGGTCGCCTTAATTTCCATTCCACATCACGCCACCAGGAGAGCTCCACCCCAGACCATTGTCAATGTAGGTTCTTCATCTATAACAAATGGTGACACTTCCACCTACCTTCCAGGGGTTGTTGCATTAGTCAAGATTCTCAGTTGCAGGTGACAGAATTGTAGCCTAAACCAGCTTAAACAAAGAGATTCAGTAGTCTAGGACCTAGACCATTGGGAACCCCAGGGTTGGGGCTTCAGGAATGGGTAGTACAGGGTTCAAATGCCAGCGCCAGGGCTCCCTCCGTTAGTTGTTTCCCACTGCATTGGCATCTTTCCCTCCCACTTTAGGCAAATTTCACACAGCTTTGGAAGAGGGCGACCAGCAGCTTCAGTTCACATTCTCTCAGCTTAGGATCCCAATGAAAGAATATCATTTTCTTTTCATCCAAGAGAGAAGGTGTTCCTTCAGGAAGCCCTCTAATGCTTTCGGGACACAAGGCTCCAGGTTATTCAACACCCCATCTGCACCCCACCCCTACTCTGAGCCTTGAGGTCTGAGACCCACAGTTGTCCTGGCTTTTCAATATCATCTTCACTCAGAGGGACATGCCTAGCAGAGAAGTTCTGAGGATTACTTTAGTTGTTCTGGCTTTGGTCACAAGCCCACTCTGGACCAAGTTCCTTGGCCAGTGGAACATCACCATGCGACCGCATGACAGCCTAAAGGACCTGTGAGCAGGAGGTGGCACTGGGGTTGGCACATCCAGCCAGTAACCTAGGCAGCAGGGTCAGGGGTGTTCCTTAAAGCAGGAAGCCCTGGGCAGATATGCCCAGCGTCCATGTGTACCTCTTCTCCCTCCCCTGTGCACTTTCGAAAAGGCTCCTGCGTGTGGGGGAGGTGGTGGCTGTACAACATGCTGAGCATACCAACTCATATAATTTAAAATGGTCCATCTTAACTTATGGGAATTTCATCACAACAACAAAAAATGTTCTGTTTTGTTTTGTTTTAATGTTCACGCCAGTATAAAGAACCCATCTCGTCTACAGCTAGAAATGCGCTTGCTCTCCAAGATGATCCAAGTCCTGACCAGCTCTGAAATCAAGAACTCTGCGTAACACGCATTCCTCTCACTGATCTCTGGATATGCTTTCTCTCTATCCTGAAATCTATAGTTAAATCATAAATTCAGCCACCCCCCAAGTGCCAAATATACTACAGTGGAGGGGAAACAGTTTATCTACAATGAGGACCACCAACTTTGGAAGAGGGGGGAGGGAAAGAGCACACAGGGGTTACCAGCCATGGCCTCCACCACACCCAGCTGCCAGCAGTGGCCTGGAGTGAGGTCCTGGCCCTGCTTACCAGGAGACTCTGCCTGGCCCATTATCCTCCATGGCTGTGCGTGAGGGGCTGGAGGGACCAATGTCCTTTAGGGTGAGCCAGCTTACTTTTGGCATGGTTACAGCTTCCTTTAGACTGCTTCAGAAACTTGGCATCCACAGGGTCTGAGAATTGCAGTACCTCTTCCTTAAAGCCTTGGCCAGCTTCCGGTCAGCTTATTCCTTGGGAACTCCAGGGACTAGTAAATAGTACCCCCAGAGATCCAACGCTGCTGGGTAGCTCCTCGGCAGGCTCACCACCATGTTGTGAACCTTAAAACAAACGGTGGGAAAGTGCTTTGTAACCTACGAAATGCTATGCAAACATCAGTCAGTATCCTCATTCACAGAGAAAATCATAAAGGCACATATTCATTTTGTCTGATTTTATATTTTCTAGTACACAATCCTTTTAGCCAATGCTTTTTACCCTTTTATTGGATTTCCCAACAGCAACTGCTGTTAAATTCCTTCTAGATGCTGGTTCAGCTGCTCCCTCCCTCTGCCTATCACTCCAGCAAGAGCCACCTCATCCACCCTCTCCGTTGAACCCATCTCATCTACAGCTAGAAATGCACTTGCCCTTCAATATGATCCAAGTCCAGCCCTTTGTGAGGAAGCTCTTCTCTGTACTCCCAACACACCTCACTCTACACCTCCCTCCTTTGCCCATTCTACCTTCCCTACCACCCCAAAAGGAGGCCACAATTCCTTTCTCCAGCTCAGTTGTCCCCTAACTTCCTTCTCTGTACCCTCCTGCCTTACCTGGAGCTCCCCATCACTTACTCCCTCACTCTTGACTCATCTTCCTCTATAAAACCAGGACCTGACCACTCTCTCAAGCCACTGTTTTGTATCTCTTTTCCTTCCATTCATCATCTTTGAAATGGAGCTTCCTCCATTCTCTGTCATCTCCTTGTTCCTTATCCTTTTTGCGTGGGGTGGGGTAGGAGGGGTAAGAGCAGAGAGATAGATTAAATAAATACATATATTGAGGATAATCAGAGCCAAATTTCTACCTGTTGGAGGAGGTGCTACAATTGTGGAAAAAGAGAAAACAGGAAGACCCATGTGGATTGGAATGGAAGATATTAGTGTGAATTCATGATTTCAATATATATATAGAAATCAGAACTACGTATATAAATGTGTGTGTATATATACTGTGTGTATGTATATACCCACATACATTCCCTATTTCTGCCCACTGACAGCAGCTAGAAGCAACGAAGACCCAATAGAATGAGCACCCCTAGTGCTCAGATTTTGGCCTCTAAATACCATTTTCTATTCAGAGGAACCAGAGCTTCTTGGAGAAATGGAAGATTCCAGAGTTGCATCAAGAAGGGAACAAGATGAGCCTGAAACATAATGTCATAGTTGAAATCAAGGAAATGCTCAAAGAATGATAGGCTACAGAAGGAGCTCCCAGTGGTGGAACCTGGGACAATTTGAGCACCAAAATAAATAATGAGATTAGAACCTACTGAATAAAACAGGTACCTCTGAATCCATATTGATAGAAATAAATAAATGAATAAATTGAATGTTTGATGAGGAATGGGTATTTACAGAGTCTCAAAATACCTCTCCACAAAATATATATCAATTACAAAGAGAAAGAGAAGCTTTACAGAGGAAAAGCCTGGCACACACCACTTTAATCTAGTGATCAAAATTAACATCGTAATGGGTCAAATGGAAATGGTGCACTTCCTTCTAGGTTGCAATGAGAATAACAGATGTGGTCTTCCTGCCACAGATGCATAACCTGATGTGGTAATGAGGAGATATCAGACAGATCCAAAATGAAGAACATTACAGAAAAAATTGCTTTGCATTTTTCAAAAGTGCCAAGATCATGAAAGTCAAGGAAACAGCGAAGAACTTTTCCAGATCAAAGGAAATAAAAGAGACAAGACAACTAAATTTGAGATTCTGTACTGGACACTTCTGCTGTAAAGGACATTATTGGGTCAATTGGAGAAACCTGAATGGAGTCTGAGGACCAGATATTAGTATATCAATGTTACTTTCCTGATTTCAATGTTTTTATTGAAAGAGTGTCTTTATTTGTAAAAAATACATACCAAAAGTTTGGGGGAGTGATGGGGCATCATATTGACAACTTAGTCACAAATAAGTCATATGAAAAAGAGTACTTTGAACTGTATTTGCAACTCTTCTGTAAGTTTGATATTATTCTTATTTTTGTATGCTGTGCGATCAGAGTCACATTTCATTCTTTTCCATATGAATATCCTGCTATTGAGATTATTTTTATATAAAACGTTTTAAAAATTCCCTCTAGGTGCTATAGTATTTTGCCTTTCCATCAGCAATGTACGGGAGAGGCTTGCCAACTGAGTGTGTTGTCAGTCTTTGGATTTTTGCCCATCTGATAGGTGAACAGTGATCTCTCATTGCATATTATGTTTTGTGTTTCTCTTTTTCTGAGGAATTTGAACATCTTTCCATATGTTTAGGGGTCATTTTCCTTTCTTTTTCTTTTTCATGATTTTTTATTAGAGAAGTTGTATGTTTACAGAACAACCATGTATAAAATACAGGATTCCCATTACTGACTTTATTAATAATAGGATATTAATAATGTCTCTATTATTAACACCTTGTTTTGGTGTGGTACATTTGTTATTTGCATTCATTTTTCTGAGACCTATCAATTTAGATCTTTTTTTTAAAAATAAGATTGTTGATCTTTTCCTTCTTGATTTTTATGAACTCTCTAAACCAAGGAAATTATCCTTTGACTGTGATACAAATGAACAATCTGTGTTTTTCCTGTATCTTCTGTGTCTAATATTGTGCTAAGGAGCCTGGTGAGATGTTCTCTGCCCATGAAGAGATTATAGGTAATCCGGGCCAACGTTCCCAGTTAATTATGAGCTCCAAGAAGATAGTTAACTGGCTGGAATGGAGATGTCCCTGGGGAAACCGGATCTGAGCTGGGTCTGAAGGGTGCTAAAACCACACCAGCTTCAAGTGCAACACGTGGGAAAGCATGACGTGCCTGTGCTCTTTCCCCCTTATCTCTTTCCTCTAAAGGTGGCCCATCCCCTTGGAACTGTTACCTTTCCTGGAGGAATTTCCCTAACTGCTGTACCCTCCCCTCATCTACGTTCTCCCTCCTTTCCACTGTTCTTGCAGAGGGAACTGGAGAGGAGCTGCTGCACCAAGCAGCTGTCCTGGACAAACCTGGCGAGAAACCCCATAGTCCATCCAGCTTTCTGGGGGGCAAGTTAATCTCAAGATAAGAGACTAGAAATCTGCTGACATGTGGCTACTTTTCTGATAAAAACATTTGAATGGGTAAAAAGCAGTGACAACTTTTTTCATTCATATTCTTCTGTTAGGAATTATATATTCCCTAATTTGTACATTAAGTTCCATGGAACTTGATAAAGGTTACATCATTT
This sequence comes from Tamandua tetradactyla, assembly GCF_023851605.1. Taxonomy (NCBI): domain Eukaryota; kingdom Metazoa; phylum Chordata; class Mammalia; order Pilosa; family Myrmecophagidae; genus Tamandua; species Tamandua tetradactyla. Next base: position 8,818,332 of record NC_135329.1, read on the forward strand.
TTTTAAATTTATTTTTTTATTTGGAGATAATTGTAGATTCACATGCAATTGTAAGAAATACTACCCAGTTCCCCCAACAATAACAAGAGATCCTGCAAAGCTGTGGTACAACATCACACTCAGAATATTGACAGTGACACGGTCAAGGTATGGAATGTGTCCAGCATGTTCCTCGAGTGGCTGTTTGAAGGCCACGCCCACTTCCCTCCCACCCCCATAACCTGTTCTCAGTTATGCTTTAGCGATTTTGTCATTTCAAGAATGTTATGTAAATGGAACCATACAGTGTGTAATTGTTTGGAATTGGCTTTCATGACTCAGCCTGATTCTCTGGGGAGTCATCCAGGTTGTGTATCAATAGTTGGTTCCTTTTTATTGCCAAGTAGTATTCCATGGTATGGACATACCACACCCATTCCTCTGTTAAAGGGCATCGGGAGTATTTCCAGTTTGGGGCTGTTATGAATAAAGATGCCATAAATATTCATGTACAGGTGATTGTAGGGATGTAAGTTTTCATTTCTCTGGGATAAATGCCCTGGAATACAAATGCTGGGTCATGCAGTAGTTATATATTTAGATATTTACTTTAGTTTTTTTAACAACTGAACTGTTTCTAGAGTGACTGTACCATTTTACATTCCCACCAGCAATGTATGGTTGATCCAGTTTTTGTGCATCCTCTTCAGCATTTGGTGGTATCACTATTTTTAATTTTAGTCATTCTGATAGGGGTGTGGTGATATCTCACTGTGCTTTTATTTTACATTTCCCAGTGGCTAACGATGTTGAACATCTTTTCATGTGCTTATTTGCCATCTGTATATCCTCTTTTCTGAAATGCTTTTCATGTCTTTTGACCACTTTCTGAGTGATTTTTTTACTGTTGAGTTTTGAGAACTCTTTATGTAGTCTACATCCTAGTCCTTTGTCAGATATGTGGTTTACAAATACTTTCTCCCATTCCACAGCTTGCCTTTTAATATTCTTAACAGAGCCTTTTACAAAGCAAACATTTTTAACTTTGATGAAGTTAATTTATCTGCTTTTTTCTTTTGTGAATCATGCCTTTGGTGTCAAGCCTAATTTCTTGGCCCTTTTAAGTCTATATCCACTTTGAGTCCATTTTGGTATAAGATATAAGACTTAGGTCAAGGTTCACTTTTTGTCCTTGGATGCCCAGTTGCTCCAACACCACAAAAGGCTTTATTACTCTGTGAATGGATGGGACATATGGGAACTCTGTAGTGTCTGCGTGATTTTTTTCTGTAATCCTACAACCGCTCCAAAAAAATAAAATGAAGACTGTATTTCCTCCACTGAACTGTTTTTGTACTTATGTTAAAAATCAGTTGCTCATATTTGTGTGGGTGTGCTATGGGTTAAAGTCTGTCCCCCAGAAGACATGTTGAGTCCTAACCCTCGGCATCTGTGGATGTGGTCTTATTTGGAAAGTAGGATTAGGGTGAAGTCAGACTGAATTAGGGTGGAGTCTAATCCAATGAGACTGGTGTCCTTAGAAGAAAAGAAGAGACAAAAACATAGGGGGAAAGGCCATGTGAAGATGGAGGTGGAGACTGGAGTGCTACAGCTACAAGTCACGGAAGGCCAAGGATTGTTGGCCAACAACAGAAGCTATGAAGAGGCAAAGAGGGACTCCTAGAACCTTCAGAGGAAGCGTGGCCCTATTGACTCCTGTGATTTCAGATTTCTAGCATTCAGAACTGTGAGAGAATAAATTTCTGATGTTTTACGTCACCAAGTTTGTGGTGTTTCGTTTATGCCAGCCCTAGGAAACGAATGCAGGGTAATTTCTGGTTTCTTTATTTGTCCTGTTGATCTGTATATCCCTCCATTGTTGCCACATACTTTCGATACTGCATCAATGCAGTAAGCCTTAAAATCAGAGACCAATTTCTCTCACTGTATTCTTCTTATCCAAAATGTCTTAACTACTGTCGTTCCTGTGACTTTCCACATAAATTTTAGAATGATCTTGTCTGTATCTATAAAAGACCTTGCTGAGATTTTGGTAGGAATTGTCTTAAACATGTTTATCATTTTTGAGAATTGATATCTTTACTATGTTGAGTCTTCCAATCCATGAACACGATATGTCCCTCCATTTATTTAGGTCTTTGATTTCTTTCATTGGCATATTGTAGTTTTCAGCATACACTTCCTAAACATGTTTTGTTAGATCTGTACATAAGTATTTCATTTTGTCCATCAATTGGAAAGGATATTATATTTTTGGTGTCTACATATGTGTTGCTAGTATACAGAAATGCAATTGATTTTTAATTGTATTCTGTGCCTTCCTGAACTCATTTATTAGTTTTAAGAGCAATTAAAAAAAATTAGTAGACTTTATTTATTAGAGGAATTTTAGATTTACAGAAAAGTTGTGAAGAATGTACAGAGAATTCCCATATGCCATTCCTCCCCTCCTCCTGTTTCCCCATTATTTACATCTTGCATTAGTGTGTACAGTTGTTATCATTGATGGGCCAGTATTAATATGTTATGAAGTAAATAAAGTCCACAGTTCACATTAGGGTTCACTCTTTGTGTTGTAGAGTTCTAAGGATTTTGATAAATACAAAATTTATCACGATAAATTTATCATGATATCAAGTATCCACCATTCCAGTATCAGATAGAATCATTTCACTGTCCAATAAATGCCCTGGGGTACATCCAGCCCCCTGTATTACTTCCACTCCTGGCAACATCTGCTCTTTTTACTCTCTGTAGTTTTCCCTTTTCCAGAATGCCACATCATTGGAAGCCTACAGTTTGTAGCTTTTCTATACTGGCTTCTTTCACTTGGTAATATGCATTTTAGGTTCCTCCATGTCTTTCTGTGGCTTGATAATGAATTTCTTTTCTTTCTTTTTTTTTTTTTAAATTAGAGCAGTTGTAGGTTTATAGAAAACCCATGCAGAAAGTTCAGACTTCCCATATACCCCTTCTCACATGCAAAGTTTTCCCCTGCATTAGTCTGGTACTTTTGTTACAATCGATGAAACAAAATTATGATGATTATGCTATTACCTTTAGTCCACTATTTCCATTAGGGTACACGGTTTGTATTGTTCTGTTTTATGTTGTTGTTTTGTTCTGGTTGTTGTTGTTTTCTGATAACCTATATATAACATAAAATTTTCCTTTGTATCCCTTTTCAAATATGATTCAGTGGTATAAATTACATTAATAAAATTGTGTCTCCATCACCATCACCTGTTGCCACAATTTTCATCATCCCAAACAGAAACACTGTGCCACTTAAAAACTAACACCCTATTCCACCTGCCCCTTGCCTCCTGGCTCTTGGTAACCTACATTCTAATTTCTAACTTTCTGAATTTGCATATTCTATTTATTTCATATAAGGGAAATTATACAGAATTTGTTTTTTGTGTTTTGTCCAGTCAACATGCTGTCTTCAAGAATTCATCCATGTTGTGGCATGCATCATAATTTTATTCCTTTTTACAGCTGAATAATATTCCATTGCATGTATATACCACATTTTGTTTACCCATTCATTGGTTGATGGACACTAGGGTTGCTTCCCTCTTTTGGCAATTGTGAATGAGGCTGCTATGAACATTAGTGTGAAAATATCTATTTGATCCCCTGCTTTCAGTTCTTTTGGGTATTTACCTAGAAGTGGGATTTCAGGGTGATATGGTAATTCTGTACATAACTTTCTTTCTTTTTTTTGAGTTTAAAAAATATGGAACGCTTCACGGTTTTGGTGTCATCCTTGCACAGGGGCCATGCTAATCTTTTCTGTATTGTTCCAATTTTAGTATCTGTGCTGCCAAAGCGAGCACTGTACTTAGCTTTCTGAGGAATCACCATGCTGTTTTCCACAGTGGCTGCACCATTTCACTTGCCACCAGCAATGAATGAGTGTTCCTATATGCCCACATCCTTTCCAACACTTGTTATTTTCTGTTTGTTTTTCAGTAGTAGCCATTCTAGTGGGTATGGGATGGTATCTCATTTTGGTTTTGATTTGCATTTCCGTAATGGCTAAATTCATTGAGCATCTTTTCATGTTTATTGGCTATTTGTGTTTTTTCTTTTGGAAGAGTTTCTACTCAAACCTTTCTTTCCTATTTTTTAATTGAGTGGTCTATTTATTGTTGAGTTGTAGTTATTAATATATTCTAGATATTAAACCCTGATCAGATATGTGGTTTCAAATTATTTTCTTCCATTCTGTAAGCTATCTTTTTTCACTTTCTTCTTAAAGTCCTTTAACGTACAAAAGTTTTTAATTTTGATTAAGTCCCATTTATCTCTTTTTCTTTTGTTGTTTGTGCTTTTGGTGTGAAGTCGAAGAAACCACTGCCTAATACAAGGTCCTGACGATGTTTTCCTGTTTTTTTCTAAGACTTTTACAATATTAGTTCTTATATTTATATCTTCAATCCATTTTGAGTTAATTTTGTATATGATATGAGGTAGGTTCACTTTTATTCTTTTCATTGGCTATCCAGCTCTCCTACACCATTCGTTGAAGAGACTATTCTTTCCTACTGAATGGACTTGGCACCTTTGTCGAAGATTATTTGGCTGAAGGTGTGAGGTTTTATTTCTGAACTCTCAATTCGATTCTATTATTCAATATGTCGGTCCTTGTGCCAGTATCATACTGTTTGGACTACTATAGCTTTGTAATAAGCTTAAAGTCAGGAACTGTGAGTCCTCTAACTTTGTTCTTCTTTTTCAAGATGCTTTATGGCTATGTGGGGATGGATACCCTTCCATTTCAATTTGATAATTCTCTTTTCCATTTCTGTGTAAAAAGTCTGTTGGAATTTTTATCAGAATTGTGTTGAATCTGTATGTTGCTTTGGGTGGAATTGACATCTTAAGAACATTTAGTCTTTCAATCCATGAACTCAGAGTGTCCTTCCATTATTTAGGTCTTCTTTAATTTCTTTCAACAATGTTTTATAGTTTCCCATGTACAAGTCCTTTGTATCCTTGGTTAAATTAATTCCTAGATATTTGATTCTTATGGTTGCTACAGTAAAGGGAATTTTTATCTTGATTTCCTCTTCGGGTTGTTCATTACTAGTGTATACAATTTTTGCATATTGATATTTTTTCCCACCACTTTGCTGAATTCATTTATTAGCATTAGTAGCTTTGTTGTGGACTTTCTAGGATTTTCTATATATAGAATTGTGTCATATGCAAATAGGGAGAGTTTTACTCCTTAGCTTATTTCTTTTTATTGCTGAGTAATACTCCATTGTTAGGGTATACCACAGTTTGTTTACCCATTTGCCTACTGAAGGACATCTTGCTTGCTTCCAATATTTGACAATTATGAATAAAACTGCTATAAACATCCATGTGTTTATATTCATGGACATAAGTTTTTAACTCATTTGGCTAAATATCTAGGAATGTGAGCGCTGGATTGTGAGGTAAGACAATGTTTAGCTTTGTAAGAAGCTGTCAGGCTGTCTCCAAAAATGGTTGTAAACATTTTGAGGAGTGTTGTTTTGATTCTTTGGGGCAATTTTATTTCATCCTTTCTGATCTGTATGATGTATATAAGTGGATAAATTATATATTTATATACATATATATATATCATATAGATTATATATATATATATATAATCTTTATTCTATTAGCTAGTACTTTCAGCACAATGGGGTTTAAAGTAGTGAGAGTGGACGTCCTTGCTCCTAATCTCGGGTAAAGCACTCAGTCTTTTACCACTGAGTGTGTTAGTCATGGTTCATAGGTTTTGTAGATGCCTTTTTTTTTTTTTTTTGATACATGGCCTTGGAATCAAACCTGGGTCTCCCACATGGCAGGCAAGAATTTTACCAGTGAACCACCCATGCACCCCTCTGTAGATGCCTTTTATCGAATTGAAGAAGTCTCTGTTCCTATTTTTCTGAGTTTCTTTTTTAATCATGAATGAGTGCTGAATTTTGTCAAATGCATTTTCTGTATCAACTGATATGATCATGTGGTTTTTCTTTGTTAGTCTGTTAATATGGTGGATTACATTGATTGGTGTACAATTGTTTTTATATGTTTCTGAATTCTATTTGATAATATTTTGTTACAGATTTTCACATCTATACTGATGAAGAATGTTAGTCTGTAGTTTTCTTTGTTTTTGTATCCTCTTGTCTGGTTTGGTATCGAGGTAATACTAGCTTCTCAAAAATTAATTAGGAAGTATTCCTTCCTCTTCTATTTTCTGGAAGAGAGTGTGTAAAACGTGTTAATTGCACTTTAAATATTTAGTATAATTCTCCAGTGAAGCCATCTGGGCCTGAAGATTTCTTTTTTGGGAGTTTTTAATTTTATGAATTCAATTTCCTTAATAGTTATAGTGCAGTTTAAATAGTCTATTTCATATTGGATGAGTTGTGGTGGTTTCTGTATTTCAAGCCATTGTTCCATTTCATCTAATTTATCAAATTTATGCACGTAGAGCTGTTTATAGTGTTCCTTTATCATCATTTTGATATCTTCAGGGTCTATAGTGATATCCCTCTTTCATTCCTGATACTGGCAATTTGTGCCTTCTTTCTTTTTTTTTCTTTTTCAGTCTTATTGATCTTGTTGAAGAACCAGCTTTTTGTTTCACTGATTTTTTCTATTATTTTTCTGTTTTCAGTTTCATTGGTTTCTGTTATTATCTTTATGGTTTCCTTCTTTCTGCTTGCTTCGGTTTATTTTGCTCTTCTTTTCTACGTTCTTGAGGTGGGAGCTTAGAATTTTCATTTGAGACTTTTTTCTAATTTAGACATTGTTTCAGTATGCTAAAGCTGCCATATACCAGAAATGGGTTGGTTTTTACAATAGGGACTTAATTAGTTTAATTAAGAATTTACATTTCTAGGTCTATGAAAATGTCCAAATTAAGGTATCAAGGGAAAGATACCTTCTCTGAAGAAAGGCTGCTGGCATGGAAGCTTCCTCTGTCACATGAGAAGGCACATGGCACTGTCTGCTGGTTCTTCTCTCCAGGGATTCATTGCTTTCAGTTCCTTGTTTCAGTGGCTTTCTCTCTGAGCATCTGTGGGTCCTCTCTTAGTATCTCCAGGGTGTTTCTGTCTGAGATTTCTCTCAGGTTTTTCTGTCTTTTATCCTCTCATAAATGAGGCTTGCATTGTTCACTGTGTCCTGAGTTTCTACCTCATTCTCTTAAATGCTGTATAGGATTCCAGAGTCTGGTTGTTCCATGGTGTTTTAGTTTGCAAGCTGTCAGAATGCAATATACCAGAAATGGAACAGCCTCTAAAAAAGGGGAATTTTTTAACTTGCAAATTTATAGTTCTAAGGCTGTGAAAATATCCAAATTAAAACAAGTCTATAAAAATGCCCAATTTAAGGCATCCAGGGAAGGATACCTTGGTTCAAGTAGGCTGATGAAATTCAGGGTTTCTCCCTCAGCTGGAAAGACACATGGCCAGTCTGCTAGCTTTCTCTTCAACGGCTTCCCTGGGGCTCTGTCCGTTCTGTTGGCTCTGTTGGTTCTGGTGGCTCTCATGGCTCTCAAGCTCTTTCCAAAATGGTTCCCTCTTAAAGGACTCCAGGAAGCAATCCCACCTTGAATGGGTGGAGACACATCTCCATGGAAACCATCTAATCAAAAGTTACCACCCACAAATGGGTAGGTCACATCTCCTCGGAAACAAACAAAAAAAGTTCCCACCCAGCAACTGAATGAGGACTAAAGAACTTGGCTTTTCTGGGGTCCACAACAGATTCACACCAGCACACATGGTTCTTGCTTTTTAAATTGATATTGAATTCTCATACCATAAAATTTATCTTTTTAAAATGTACTGTTGAGTATTTTTTTAATATATTCACATAGATGTGTGGAACTAGTACCACTATATAATTCCAAAACATTTTCATCATTCCTCCAAGGAACACCATTTCCAGTAGCCGCCATTCCCACCCCTCCCTCCCTCCAGTCCGTAACAACCACTCATCTGCTTTCTGGCTCTACAAACTTGCCTATTTTAAACATTTCATATAACTGGAATCATACATTATGTGATCTTTTGTGTCTGACTTCTTTCACTTGGCATGTTTCAAGATTCATCTATGCTATGGCATCAATCAGTACTTCATTCCTTTTCATAGCTGGGTACTATTCTACTGTATAGATATAATATATTTTATATTATATCCATACATCAATTAATGGACATTGGAGGGATTTTTCATTTTTGACCACTATGGATTATGCTCCATGAGCATTTGTGTATACCCAGGAATGGATTTACTGGGTCACATAATAATTATATGTTTAACTTTTTGAGGAAGTGCCAACGTGCTTTCCAAAGTGTTCAGCCAGGTGGTGCAATGGTGGCTCAGTGGCAGAGTTCTCACCTGCCATACTGGGGACCTGGGTTCGATTTCCGGAGCCTGCCCATGCCAAAAAAAAAGTTCAGTCATTATTTCTTTGAGTACTTTTTCAGCACCACTGTCTTTATCACATCCTTCCAAGACTCCAATGAGATATCTTTGGTTATAGTCTCCTAGGTCCCTAAGGCTCTGTTCTTTTTTCTTTTTTTTTTTTCCAGACTTGTTTATTCTGTGTTTACACTGAATATTTTCTAATTTTCTATCTTCCAGTCTATCGATTCTTTCTTCTGACCCTTCCAGTTTACGATTGACATTTTTATTTCAATTATTGTCATTTTAGAAATTTCCATTAGGTTCTTCTTTATATCTTCTATTTCTTTGCTGAGACTTTCTATTTCTCATTTGTTTCAAGCATATTTATAATTGCTTATTGAAGCATGTTTATGATGGGTGCTTTAAAACTTTTTTTTCAGATAATTCCAATATCTGTGTCATTTTGGCATCTATTAATTATCTTTTTCCATTCAGTTTGGGATCTTTCAAGTTCTTGAAATGCTGAGTGATTTTTTACTGAAACCCAGCTGACACCTAGACATCTGGGTTTCTAGACCTTATTTAAACCTTCTGCTTCAGCTGGATTCTTCTGACACCTCACCAGCAGGGCAAGAAGGGGGCACCTCATTACTGCTAAGTGGAGGTAAAGGTCTGGGCTCCTCACTTGGCCTCCATTGATGCTTCGGGGGAGGGGACCCCTCGTTACTGCTGGGCAGGGGAACTGTGCTCCCTTGCAGGCTCCACCACTTCCACGTCTGGGAGTGGTAGTTGTGCCTCATTCCTGGGCCCCACAGGCTTCCATTGACACTGCAGGCCTGGAGAGCCTCTTATTGCTCAGCCTGGATGGGCATCCCAGCTTGCTCCTCAGCCTTCTCTACACCGCCTGGCGTGGGGGTAGGTTGAGCACTGGCTACAGCCTGATGAAGGTGGGCGTCTAGACTCCCCATTCAACCTCTGCAGGCATGGATGGGCCACCATTTTGTCCTGTGCTGTTTGGCGGGCATTGAGTGGTTATCATCTAAAAGTCTGTCTCGTTAGGTCCCCTGATGCTGGTCTTTGGCTAAGAGAGCAGGCTTTTGGGTCTTTGTGCATTGACATTTCCAGGTTGTGTTTCTCCAGCTCTGAGACAAGGATGTATGAGGGAAAGGAAAGCCCAAGGATCTTACCACCATGTCATTCTTCAGACCCTGAAGTCCCTGGTCAGTCATTCTTCTCTCTTTTTGGAGTCTTCTAATATTGTTTTCTTCATAATGTCCAGGGTTTGTAGTTGTGCTTACTATGTGGAACAGGGAAATGTACATCTTCTCCATCTTCCCAGAAGCAGAAGTTAGTGTAAATGAAAAAAAAATTATATTTCCTGATTTTTTCTCTCTCTCTCTACAATCTGTTCCCCCCTCCCCCTCCCCCCACCCCGGCCCGTGTGCCCATACACAAAGTTGCTCAGTCTCGAGGTGGGTGATGTCATCTATATAGTTTTTCTTTTTTTAACTTTTTTTATTAATTAAAAAAATAAACAAAACATTAAGATATCATTCCATTCTACATATACAATCAGTAATTCTTAATATCACCACATAGTTGCATATTCATCATTTCTTAGAACATTTGCATCGATTTAGAAAAAGAAATAAAAAGACAACAGAAAAAGAAATAAAACGATAATAGAGAAAAAAAAGATTATACATACCATACCCCTTACCCCTTGCTTTCATTTACCACTAGCATTTCAAACTAAATTTATTTTAACATTTGTTCCCCCTATTATTTATTTTTATTCCATATGTTCTACTCTTCTGTTGATATAGTAGCTAAAAGGAGCATCAGACACAAGGTTTTCACATTCACAGAGTCTCATTGTGAAAGCTATATCATTGTTCAATCATCATCAAGAAACATGGCTACTGGAACACAGCTCCACATTTTCAGGCAGTTCCCTCCAGCCTCTCTGCTACATCTTGAACAACAAGGTGATGTCTACTTAATGCATAAGAATAACCTCCAGGATAACCTCTCAACTCTGTTTGGAATCTCTCAGCCATTGACACTTAGTCTCCTTTCACTCTTCCCCCTTTGGTTGAGAAGGTTCTCTCAATCCCTTGATGTTAATTCTCAGCTCATTCTAGGGTTTTTCTCAGTCCCTTGATGCTGAGTCTCAGCTCATTCCAGGATCTCTGTCCCACGTTGCCAGGAAGGTCCACACCCCTGGGAGTCATGTCCCATGCAGAGAAGGAGAGGGTGGTGAGACTGCTCGTCATGTTGACTGGAGAGAGAGGCCACATCTGAGCAACAAAAGAGGCTCTCTTGGGGGTGATTCTTAGGCCTAAATTTTAAGTAGATTTGACATATCCTTTGTGGGGTTAAGTTTCATATGAACAACCCCCAAGACTGGGGGCTCAGCCTATAGCTTTGGTTGTCCACACTGCTTGTGAGAATATCAGGAATTCAACTTGGGGAAGTTGAATTTCTCCCCACTCTCACCATTCCCCGAAGGAGGCTTGCAAACACTTGTCTAGTCACTGATCAAATCACTCTGGGATTCATCAGGGCATCACTTTGGACAAACTAACAAAATCTCATGTCCTACCTGAGATTCCAAGTACTTATGAGATTCAATCAAACTATCTACATGAGTTATATTAGGAAATGCTCTAGTCAAAATATAAATTTTGTAACAAATAAACATTTTTTGCTTTAGTCTCACACATTAGTTGAAATTTTAAACTACTAAGTACCATCTATTTTCAGCACACTGCAGTAATGACATTCCTTTGTTCTTCCTCATGCAAAAACATTTTTAAAATTTGTACATTGTACATTTCACTATTATTATACACTCTAGGCATTCCTAGATTATACCATCTTGATCTTTACCATCTATCTTTCTTTCTGATTTCATTTATGTCCCCAGCCCTCCTCCCTCTATCATTCTCACATTCAGCTTCATTCAGTGTTTTAACATAATTACATTACAGTTAGGTAGTATTGTGCTGTCCATTTCTGAGTTTTTATATTCAGTCCTGTTGCACAATCTGTATCCCTTCAGCTCTAATTACCCAATATCTCACCCTATTTCTATCTCTTGATGGTCTCTGTTACCAAGGAAATATTCCAAGTTTATTCACTAATGTCAGTTCATATCAGTGAGACCATACAGTATTTGTCCTTTTGTTCCTGGCTAATCACACTCAGCAGAATGCCCTTAAGGTCCATTCATGTTGTTACATACTTCATAACTTTATTCTGTCTTACAGCTGCATAATATTCCATCTTATGTAAATGTCACAGATTGTTTAGCCAACTGTCTGTTGATGGACATTTTGGCTGTTTCCATCTCTTGGTAATTGTTAATAATGATGCTATAAACATTGATGTGTAAAATGTCCATTTGTATCCTTGGCCTCGTGTCCTTTGAGTAGAGACAGCATATAGATGGGTCCTGTTTTTCAATCCATTCTGCCAGACTATGTCTTTTGATTGGAGAGTTTCATCCATTAACATTCAGTGTTATTACTGCATGGGTAGTACTTTCTTCTGCTATTTTGCCTTCTGGATTTTATATGTCATATCTAATTTTCCTTCTTTTTACCTTTACTCATAGTCTTCCTTTCTACACTCTTCTCCACATCTCTCTCTTCTGTCTTCGTATCTGTCTCTAGTGTTCCCTTTAGTATTTCTTGTAGAGCTGGTCTCTGGGTCACAAATTCTCTCAGTGATTTTTTGTCTGAAAATGTTTTAATTTCTCCCTCGTTTTTGAAGGACAGTTTTGCTGGATATAGAATTCTTGGTTGGCAGTTTTTCTCTTTTAATAATTTAAATATATTATCCCACTGTCTTCTCGCCTCCATGGTTTCTGCTGAGAGATCTGCACGTAGTTTTATTGGGCTTCCCTTGTATGTGATGGATTGTTTTTCTCTTGCTGCTTTCAAGATCCTCTCTTTCTCTTTGACCTCTGACATTCTGATTAGTAAATGTCTTGGAGTATGTCTATTTGGATCTATTCTCTTTGGGGTACGCTGCACTTCTTGGATCTGTAATTTTAAGTCTTTCATAAGAGTTGGGAAATTTTCAGTGATAATTTCCTTCATTAGTTTTCCTCCTCCTTTTCCCTTCTCTTCTCCTTCTGGGACACCCACAACATGTATATTCATGCGCTTCATATTGTCTTTCAATTCCCTGAGTCCCTGCTCATATTTTTCCATTGTTTTTCCTATAGTTTCTGTTTCTTGTCGGATTTCAGATGTTCCGTCCTCCAGTTTTGAAATCCTATGTTCTGTCTCTCGAAATCTACCATTGTAGGTTTCCATTGTTTTTTTCGTCTCTTCTACTGTGTCTTTCATTCCCATAAGTTCTGTGATTTGTTTTTTCAGACTTTCAGTTTCTTCTTTTTGTTCTTTCCTTGCCTTCTTTATATCCTCCCTCAATTCATTGATTTGGTTTTTGATGAGGTTTTCCATGTCTATTCGTACATTCCGAATTAATTGTTTCAGCTCCTGTATGTCATTTGAATTGTTGGTTTGTTCCTTTGACTGGGCCATATCTTCAATTTTCCTAGTGTGATTTGTTATTTTTTGCTGGTGTCTAGGCATTTAATTACCTTATTAGTTTATTCTGGAGATTGCTCTCACTTCTTTTATCTAGGGTTTTCTTGCTGGATGAATTTGTTGTCTATCTGTTCTTTGACATTCCGTTCAGCTTTATCTGGACCTTTAGCTTAAGTTTTGTTAAACAGAGGAGAATTTTCCAGTTCTTGTTTTCTTGTTTCTTGCCCTGCTTGTGTGGTGCCTTTCACCCACACACACTTAGGAGGATCTACTTAGATATTACAGACCCCAGCCAGATTTTCCCAGACCAAACTGGCCTCCTATCAGGAGGAAAGAGTCACCTGCGTCGGTTTTCCCTGAGGGTGAGACCCAGCAGGTTGAAAGACTTCCCTGTGAAGTCTCTGGACTCTGTTTTTCTTATCCTGCCCAGTATGTGGTGCTTGTCTGACTGCAGGTTCCACCAGCATAAGATGATGCAGTACCTTTAACTTTGGCAGACTCACCCTGCTGGGGGCGTGGTGGAGACAGAGGAGAGGTTGTAGGCTGGTTTTAATGGCTTCAAATTACCAAGCCCTGGTTTCTGAATTCCTTGATGGAAGGATTCCACCTGAGTTGGGCTTCAACCCCCCCCCCCCCCCCCAGGGAAGGCACAGGCTCCATACAAGCCCCCAAAACAGCTCACTTCTGCCTATGTCTGGGGCAGTTGCAGCCTGAAAAGTCCTGCCGCTGTATCCAGAGGCAGTCAAGCCTTTGTAGATACACAGCCACAAAAACCTCTGTTTCCTTCTTTTTTTTCTCCCCCTTTTTCTGTCAGTCCTGCCCCCTTGCCGCCGGGGCAAAAATGAGCAACCTCCGCTGTGATCAGGTTCACCTAAGCTGGGGGCCTATTTTTAGTAGTCAGAATTAGTTAATTAGTTCCACAATTGGTGTTTGATTGTGCCCAGTCCCTGCTGCTGCTAAAGTCCTTTCCTTTCCCCTCTGGAAAGCAGCCTGTGGGGGAGGGGCACTGGCTGCCGCAGCTTTGGGAACTCACGGTTTTGGGGGGTGCTCGCAGCTGGTCCAGCTGGTCCAGACTGGGGTACGCTGTGTGTCTGGTCACTGACGTGGCCCCAGGAGCTGTTCTGTACTGTTTCTGGTTATTTAGTAGTTGTTCTGGAGGACGAACTAAAACACGCATGTTGTTAAGCCGCCATCTTGACCCGGAAGTCTGTATAGTTTTTTAAGATTAGGTAACTGAGGCCAGGAAAGTAAACTAACTTGCCCGAGGGCACAACGGCAGAAAGCCTAGAACTGGCATTCAAACCCTGGCCCATTTGCTGGAGTCATGGAGAGCCATTAGGAAACATGGAGATGAGAGTCATTGAAAACCTGGCATCTTGAAAGCAGTGTTTAAGGAAGGTGAGTCTGAATTGGAAGGAGGCAGCTCAGAGGTGAGGGAATTTGTGCTCGGGGGGCATGGGACAGCAGTGGGCACCTTTCAGTGGGAACGTCTATAGCTGACTGGAAATAGAGATGATGGTAAGGGACCTGTGAACTGATTTGGGTTGTTATAGTAACATCCAGATAAAATACTCAGGGGTCAGAGGAGAAATGGAGCTGAACTCAGATGAGCTGGTGAAGTGGAGGGGGACTGGAGAACAGTGACTTCAAAGTCACTGGAGCCCTGAATGGATGAGCTCTTTCAGGGGCACATGGAGGCCAGAGATGGGGATAGGGTGGGCCACAATTTGGAGGTGGGACAAGAAGAAGGGACAGGAGACACGGAAGGAGGCTCAGGGAGATAAGAAGGGAACTAGATGAAGGAAGGCTGAGGAAAAGGGGAGTGAGCATTACCGAGGCAGTGAGGTTGAGGAGAAAGGAGTGTATTCGTTATCCATTGCTGTGTAACAAATTAATGCAAACTTTAGTGACTTAAAACAACAATCTTCTCTCAGAAGCTCTGTGTGTCAGGGATCTGAGAGTGGCTGGCTATGTCCTCTGGCTCAGCCTGGGCTGTGGTCACCTCCAGGTCAGGGGAGGGCCCACTTCCCAGCCCACTCATGGGGCTGCTGGTGATAGGACTGGCTCCTCATGTTGCTGAGCTGAAGGCTTTGGTTCCATGCTGGCTGCTAGCCCCAGGCTGCCCTCAGCTCCCCGCCAGGCAGGGCTCTCCGTGGGGCAGCTTAGACTATGGCAGCTCTGAGCCAGCAAGAAAAGGAGAGCGCACAGGGAGGGCAGGCTGGAGGAAGGTGCCACCTTCTGTAACCAAGTCTCAGAAGCTTTGCTGTGTTCTGCTGGTGCCGCCCACACTTAAGGGGAGGGTGACACCAGGGCGTGAACTCCAGGAGGCCACTTTAGAAGCTGCCTATTGCGGGGAGCAAGCCCCAGGTCTGACCTGAAACTAGCGTGGCCTCCGGGAGGGCAGTGCCCAGAGAGTGCAAGGGCCAGGGACACACTGGAGGGAAATGAAGGGGGAAGTGGGAAGGAGGGAAGAACCTGAGACCAACCACCCCCAACCAGGGAGAAGAAAGCATGTTGCCAAGAGGCCTAGCTGGGAAAGAAGCGGGTGATTCTCTGAGGCAGGGAGGCATGATGTCTGTGGAAGGGGGAAGGCAGGTGGGGGAGGAGGAGACAGGTGTGCCAGCCAGGAAAAGGGAGACGATCCAGGGCTCGGTTAGGTTGGCGCTTGTTGGGACAGGAGCAAGGCCCAGGCTTTCTCCCAGCCTGGGGGAAGGAGTGAGGCAGTAAGGCTGGGAAAGAAGAAGGAAGGGAAGGAGGGAGGGAGGGAGAGAAGGAGGGAAGAAGGGAGGGAGGGAAGTTCACCGCGGACAGTTGGCACTGGGGACTGAGACCTCCATGAGCAGCCTGTCCTGGCATCCCACACCCAGGCTGAGGCTGCCCAGGAGGTTTGGGAAGAAGGTGGTGTGGTGGGGAGGGAGGGGGAGGTGGGGTGGGCCTACAGATGGGGCGATCATCTCAGGCTTCCTGCCTGGTCCCCGCCATCCCTGCCATGGAACCCTCCCGTCTGCTGCCCTGGCCCAGGCCTGGTGGGCCCCTCCCAGCAGGTGGTCGCCGGCCTCGGGGTTGCCCTCTGCCCCGTGGCACCCGCTCAGTCCCTCCCCAGCGCCTGCACACGCACTGCCCGGCCTTGTGCCCCAGCGACCAGTGACCATTCTCCTCATGCGGAGATGGGACTGGGCGGCTGCACCACTGCCCAGCAGGGTGGGGTGGGGGTGGAGCGGCTAAGGTGCTGCCGAGGTCAGGTGGAGGAGGCGCTTCCAGGGCTCGTGGTTATGGCCCTGCTCTGTCCCGCTGGGGGAAGGGGTGGGCCCAGGCCAGGGGAGACCAGGCTCCTGCGGGGGTGGGTGAGGGTGGGTGGGGGTGGGGTGGGGGCGTCCTCTGCATCAAGATGGGGAGACCATCAGCGGGGCGTGCTCACTGGGGGGCTGGGGGCAGCTGGAGTTCGGGCCTCGCCACTTGTCTCAGTCTCGGGATGTGGAACAGGTGTGGGGGGAGCGGGCGATGATGTGGACAGCCTTCTCAGCTCCAAGGCACCGCATTAGTGGTTTGAAGTCGGCCATGGGGGATGGGCATGTACAGCAAGGAAATGAGCAAGGCTCCAAATCAGGGACTTTTCCCCCAAAGAGCAGGTGGCAGGTTCTTGAACACCTCCCTCAGCTCCAAGTCACAGGCAGCCTCCTGGCTGGGGCTGCTGGGCCTCAGGAGGGCAGACCCCTGTGCAGGGCCCCTGTGGGTGCATCTGTGGGCCCTGACCCCCAGCAGGCTCTGGCCCTGGAGGCTCCTGGTGGTCCTGGGTGGTGCGGGGCTATGGGGCCTGGAGCTGCTGGGGACAAAGGGAGAGCTGTGGGCCTGCCTGGCCCAGAGGTCCTGGCCCAGGTGTGGGAGGGGCAGAGAGATAGGGAGGTGCTGAGAAGTGGGTGCCAGGGCCTTCCTGCCAGGAGCTGCACATGCCAGGGAACACTCCAGGGACACATGGCTGGCAGGAAATGGAATGAAGAGGGAGGCCTCAAGAACTGGGCCCGCTACAGACTTTTTGGGGAGAAGTGCAGAGCAGGGAGTTGCAAGTATAAATTTCAACCTGCATGTCAGGTGTGCAAGAAACGTTATTTCTTGCCTTTGGGGCAAGGGCATGCGGTAGGCAGAATAATGAATCCTGGATGATGTCTGCGTGCTAACTGCTAGAACCTGTGGCTCAGTTAGGTTACACGGCAGAGGGACTTAAGTGACAGGTGGAACCGAGGCTGCTAATCAACTGACCTTTTGTGGGGGAGCCCAGTGTATTCCTTACAAGAGGGAGGCAGGAGAGTCAGTGCCAGACTGATGCCTGGTAACAAGGATGTGACCCACTGCTGCTAGCGTCAGAGCTGAAGGAAGAGGGCCACAAGCTAAGAACGCCACAGCCTCTAGATGCTGGTGAAAGATGGAAACAGATTCTCCCCTACAGCCTCAACAAGGAACACAACCCTGTAGATCCCCCCTTTCTTGCTACTCACCTCTGCTCCAGGTTGGGGCCTGACCCCAGGTAGCTAAAAGCGGCCTGCTCCACAGGAAGGGAGACTTAGAGTCCAGCCCTGGCTCTGCCTCTGATTTGCTCATGGATCCTGAGAAGTCATTTTCCTCATTGGACTTCAGTTTTCTAAAACAAACAAACAAATAAGGGCTTTGTACAGGGCCCCTGCCACCAGGCAGTTGAGTCCAGACTGCATGTAGGGACGTTCACAGGCTAGGTGAAATTCTGAGGCCCACTTAAGGGCCCAGAACCCCAGACTCGGCCTGAATCCATTTTGCCCTTTTATTTATTTTTTAGTCCAACATAGAATCAGGGCCAAAGATGATCAGAATGACTCCCAAGGGGCTCGCAGGAGCTTGGAGAGGAAAACCCCGTTAGACTAAAAAGATTATGGAGGAGCAGAGAAGTCAAGTAAGTTTCCCAAAGTCACACAATAAACTGGGGCAGAGCACTGAACTCAGGTCAGACTTCCAGCTAAGGCACTTTCCCCCAGCCAGGGAGTCTCCTTCAGGGAAACATGAGTCCCAGGAGGGGACTGGGGTGAAGGGCAGGGACTTGGCTTCAGGCAGACATGGCTTAGAGCCAGCTCAGCCTTTCACCATCTATTGTGGGCTGGGGAGTTATGCTCTTGGGGGTGACAAGCACAACTAATCCAGGGGCTTGGTGAAGCAATTAAGTGAGATAGTACTAAGTGCCCAGCACAATGCCTGGCACACATTAAGCACCCCAGAAGCATTAGCTAATATTGCCTTTATTAATTGCTTTCCCCGTGCCTCTCTATCCCTCATCTCACAAAGGAAGAGGGGAATGAAGGACAGTCCTGTAAGTTGACAAGTTTAGAGTGGGTTTTCAGCTGGAGCCTCATTAGATCCCAATCACAAACCTGGGGGCAAACAGGTCAACAACTGTGAAGCCCTTGTTAAGGAGCAGTCCAGAGCAGTTTCTCAGTGGGTCAGTGGGAAAGCCAGGCCCAGACCTGGAGTGCCAGGCTGTCCCTCCAGCCACATTATATTTCCCAGAGGAACCGGGGCTCTGCTGTTCATGTGAGGATGGCCGAGGCCGTGGACCAGGCTCACCTCCTGCCATTGCTGCGTCTGGACCTTCGGGCTCACAGCTCTGTCCCTGGGTGGTTCTGAACCCTCCCCTGGCAGAATTCCCTGCCCCCAAACACACACAGCTCCCAGTTTCCTGGCATCAGAGTGGCACTTGGAAAACGTGACTGTCCCCAGCCATCTTGAAGTCACTTTGTTGGGAAGTGATCTTTTCATTGCAATAATTACTGTATTCCTAGGAACTGTGTGCTATATAGCATTTATGGGTATAAATTTTCACTAAAGTGTGGATGACTAATGATATTGGAAAAGCTTTTATTGAGAGCCATTTGTGTGCCCGGCACTGGGCCGGGCCTTTTCATAAATGTTGCCTCATGCTCTCCACCATTCAGGCACCCGGAAAAAGGGCCAGCTGGGTCCCAGTGGATCCTAATCCTGGTCTGGCTCTGACTTGCCATATGAATTTGGGTTCTCCTTCAAGGTCTCAGTCTCCCTATATGTTCAGGTTGGGACTGGCTAAAAGGATCTCCTGAGAGCACCTGAACTGTCAAGGCAAGAGGCCTTGGGGCAAGGTGCCAGGCAGAGCAGAGTGGGCCTGCGGGGGGTAGGTGCTGGGCTGCCCTCCTGCCTGTCCAAGAGCCACTTCTGGACCCCTCCTTCCAGAACAAGGAAGGCCCCCTGCAGGGAGGGCAACGGTGTCCAAAGTCCGTTCTGCAAAGGCCTCTTTTGAAGGCCGCTGAGTCATAAAAGGGGGAAAATCCACCCTGAGCCAAGCAAAAGTTTTCAGTGTCCTCAGAGTGGACACTCCTCAGACCTCCTTTCAAATAAGGAACAATGGGCCTGAAATGAGTAGTGTTTTAGTTCTCTGCCATGGCCAGGTGACTCTGCCGTGGCCAGGTGAGGGAGAGTAGGGCTGGAGACCTCCAGGCAGGCCCACCCGGAGGGAGAGAAGCCCAGGACCCCTCGGCTGCCATACCTGGAGGTCTGGGGTGCGGGTTGGGAAGTCTGGGCTCTTGCTGGCATTTCCCGGGCACTGGCTGGGCAGCGCCTGTCCCACGGGCTGGGGACCAGGGACAAGGGCACTAACCCCTCCCCAGATCCACTTTGCTTAGTGCAGGTTGGGCCCAAAGGAGATGCTATTGACGCGCTTAAAATCCCTAGTGGCTCACTTTTGTGGGGCACTTCTCCTAATCAAATCCATTCATTTGGTCATGGAGGGATCATTTGCAGCAAAAATCCGGGGGAAATAGTGGAAAAAGTCATCTGAGTAAACAGGGTAAAAGCACCTGCTGCCAGTCGCGTGGCGGCCCCCGCCCACCGCACCTGCGCTGCTGCGAGCGCGCGGAAACCACAAGGCTCCAGAGCCCCGGCGGCTGCGCGCGGCGGCGGCCTGGGCAGACAGGCCCCTGCGCAGGCGCCGCGCTTGCACGTCTCCACCTCTAGGTGGCGCCCAGCTGGGGCCAAGGGTGCTGTTCACCGCCTTGGGGGTGGGCGGAGTGTTGGGAATGCGAGCTTCTGATTGGTGCGCCCGGGCAGACTTGCTTTTCATCTTTACCGCGGGTGTTCGCGACCCGCGAGGAAGTGGGGGGCCGCGGGGCTGCCGGGCCGCGGGCGTGAAGGGCGGGGGTTGCCTTCCCTGAGGCTGAAAGAGCACTTGCATGGCGTGCCCCCCTACGCAGCCACTTCTCAAGGCTAATCCTAACTCCCTGTGAATTTATTTTTTTCAGTGAAGGCAGCTTGCTAAGTGTATAACTGAGTTTCAATTTTTATACCTTTATAAGATACCTCATAAATAAATGTGCACATGAGGAAAAAATCAGTGGGCAGAACTATTTATGATAAATACATGTTTATTTATAAGTGAGCTAAGGTTTAGGTCTACGGCTCAGCCAGACCTCCCCCTTGCATTTTTGCTTAGCCTTTGCATGTTGCCCGTGTATTATAGGATGATTATATTCATGGGTCTATTTTATGTGCACATTTGACACCTGTATGTTAAGCTGGCAAGCCTTTGTGGGGTTGGGGTCCAACGGTGAACAAAACAGACAGGGTGCTGCCCGGGAGGACAAGAAGAGGGACAGCCTTGGGCCCCACATCCCGTCCACAGACACGTGAACTTGGAAACCCCCGCGATAGCCATGGCGGGGAGGGGCTGGGGTGCTGGGGGGTTCTGAGTAACCGTTGTCCTGGGCGCAGCAGTAGCACCGCCACGGTCCAAAGAGCATTATACTGAGGCTAAATTTATCCCATTTCAATAGAAGACCTGGAGGGCTCCCCTGGGAAGGTGGGGAAGCCCTGCGGGACTAGGCGGGGCCCAGGGGAGGTCTGGGGGATACCCTGGGGCAGCCGGAGTGGGCCGCCTGGCCTAGGGACAGGTTGGTGTGAAGGAAAGTAGCTGGAGCGCATATGACTTCCAGAACATTCTAGAACATTTTCTTGCTCTAGAGCAAAAGCCATTTTTGGGGATTGGTTGTAATAAGGGGACTGTGAACTTCACCTTCACCCCTGGAAAAGGTGGCCAAAGAAGGGTGGTGCGGGCTGGGGGAAGCGTATGAAATAAAAGCCCAGAGCCCAGAACACAGACGTGGACTGCAGGGGAAAAAGGAAGAGAAAAAGCAGCAGGATGGGGTTTGTCCGAGGCTGGATCAGCCACTGGGAGGGGCTGGCCCAGGGGGGGACATGGTTGGACCAACAGCTCAGAAGGGGTCAGGACAACGTCAGGCCAGAATACCAGTCCTGAATTGGAGACCTACAACAAGAAACTCCTGCCAGTAATGATTGTGTGGTTGTGTGGTGTGTGCGCCTTTCAGGGCCTAAAAAGTGGCTGATGCTGCCCAGCAGGGACGAGACAGCCCCCACGCCTTCTCCAGGCCCTCGCTGCTTTTCTCCCCAAAGCCTTTACCCCTGCCACTGCCCTCTATATTGGGCCTGTAGCAGGCTCCCGGAGGACAGGCACTCGTCCCACACAGAGGGAGCTCAGTACATTCCTGTTGCCCGACTGAATGAATCGGTTCTTTCCGTCTGGAAAGGAACCAGCCTCAGTCTATGGCGGCTGGACGCAGAGCCAGCCCGGGATGGCCAGATCGTTCCCAGGGGCGCTCAGTTCCCTGGGCGCAGGGCAAGCTGGCCTTGGTCCTGGGGAAGGGTGTGGCCTTTGGATTTCAAAGGCTTGTAAAGACCGCCAACCCCCTGGGAGGTGAGCCACCCGAGAGGCGTGTGGGTGGACTGGGGACGTGAGGCCTGGGAGGTGGCCGTCCGTCCTGGCCTCACCTGGCTCTCCTGTTTAGGGTCACCCCAGAGGGGCCTTTTCTGCGCTGTGTGGGCTGTGCTCAGGCCAGAGTTTGGCTTGGTCCTCGTGATACCTCGTCTGGGCTTTGAAGGTGACGACGAGGGAATGACCAGTGGTGATGGTGGGGGGGACAACTGGGAGGTGACGGTGACGGTGACTGCTTCTTGACCAGGCCGCGCCCCTCGGTGCGCTCGGCGCTCTGCGCATGCTCAGCTCGTCCTGGTCCGCCCACTCGCGGCTGCTCGGCTGGTTCCACAGGGCCCGACCACGTCCACGAGGCTCCGCGGCCGGCGCCCTCGCTCGTTTCTTTGCCCGCTCACTTCTGGTACCCGGCTGTGCCCAGCGCTGTCCTTCAACCTCGTCTCCCGTGGTTCACATTGGAGGGCTTGGGGGCGGAGGGAGGTGTCTAAGAAGGGTTTTCCTTCTTCTGGGAGTTCCCAGATGAGACACCCCAAGTGGGTACTGCCTTGGGGTAAAATAGAGTTTCACGCAGGCCAGGGTGTGGGGCTGTCTCCCACTTACTCGGCATCTGCCTTCAGAGGGTCGGGCTGGTCCCAGGCCATGGCCCGGCTCCTCTGCCTTAGCCCTGGGAGGGGCAGGAAGGAGAGTCATGTGGACATACAAGAAGACGGGTGACCACAGGTGCATTTTTACCTTTTTTTAAAGGGCAATGCAGTAATATTGTCTGAAACGTGGTTCAGACACTATCCCAGCTTTCCACAAGTGTGGGCTGATGTGCCAAAATTTAATATACATTACATGTCTTCATTTAAGAACGCATTTGCACTTTAGGTGTTTGTCCCTAAGCACTCATGTTGGTCACCAGGAGTGTTGGGGAACATAGTATGACCAGCTGTGAGGACAGCTGAAGAGATGTGTCACCATCTCGGCCCTCATGTCCCTTCAGGAAAACAGAACAAGCCCAGGCTTAAAAGTTCCAAGGGTCAAGGTCGTCTGTGACTGAGTGTGGAAAGAATGGGAGAGACGTGTGGCCTGAACGATTCGAGGAGGGAGTGGGACTGGGCTGTGTGGAGGTAACTTCGTGGCTGGGACAACCGTGAAGAGTCCCCTGCCAGTCCTTGCCCTTGTGTCTCCCAGCAGCAGCTTTCCTGTCCTGCTGGCAGGCCAGGCCGCCCCCTGCAGTCACTGCAGGCCGGCAGCCGTCACTGCCAGGAACACACTCTTGGCATTTACCTATGCAAATTTTACATTGGCCACCGATGAGCAAACGGTGCTGCCGTGTACAGCCCGGGTGAGGGGCTTTTCTGGGAATTTCCCCGGCCTTGGGTGATGGTGGCGGAAAGCACAAGGCTGGCAGCTGACTCCACGGAGGCCTCTCTGCACAGAAAGTGAGAGCCGGGTAGAGCAAGGATGCACCCTTCCAATCTGGGTTCCCCGGAAACTTGGTTTTCTTAGCTCTTTTTAAATGGTTTCCTTCTTTTTCATCTCCCTACCGTCCCCACCTCGCCCAGGGTCCCTGAGGCTTCCTCCCATCGCCTTACTGCCTGGGACCCCACGGCAAGGTGGGTGTAGCCACCCAGCCACCTTGGCCCCAGGGACACTTTCAGGACGGCAGCAAGTGGCCGCCTACAGCAGCTGTGTGGGGCACATAGGCCTGGCCCACGAGAGATGGTCAGAGGCTCTTCAGGGGCCCTTTAGCAGGGGACAGCTCTGGGACCAGAATAGCAAGACCTTTAATTTTTCAGGGAAGCTGTAAATCTGGATTTTCCTATGCAATCTCCTGATTTGTCACCATTTGCAACTGATTCAAATACCGTAAAAACCCTAAGGCTCTGGGTCACCCCCTGTGCTGCACTCCAGTTTAGACTCAGAACAGCAGCAGAGTCCACCTGCGCAGTCCCAGTGCCAACAGCTCAACCTGATGGCGGGGCTTTCCTGGAGGCTTCTTCCCCGGGCAGCGGGGATAGCAGGACAGCAGCGGGCAGGGACCAGCCCCGGGGGTCCTCAGCTTGCCCTTGCCCTTCCTGCCTCTGCTCCCTCCTTCCTGGCCAGGTGGGCAGGGTGAGGCGGCAGGGAGGGAGGTGAAGGGGGCTTCCTCATTAGTACCCCTGACTGGGGCCCCAGAGGGGAGGAGGCCGAAACTACCCCCGCAGGAAGTGGCCTGGCCCCCCTTTGAGGAAGCTGGAGCAGCTTGTGCCCAGCGTGGCTTGGGGGGCTGGGTCCTGGGCCACTCGCCTAATCTGTGAGCACACCCTCGAAGAAATGTGTGTATTTGCTTTGTATGCCTTCGAGGTTGAGCTGATTTTGTTTTGACACATCGTTTCAAAAAAAGATTGACCCTTTGGAAAATCAACTTGCTGAGGCCATTTATTGAGCGCTGGCTCCAGGGTTTACATGAAAGCAGCCGAGGTGCGGCGCCCTCAGAGGAACCACAGCTAGGGAGGGGAGATTTTCATCCCAGGAGGAAGGTTTTGCTACAAAAATAGTTCTTTTAGTATGTATTTTATTTTATTGGAGATGCTAAAGGAGCTGACCAGGCATATTGGAGACCTCAGGAGAGTTGGAGACAGTGAAGGAAAGCACTGGATTTTGATAGGCTGTGTGTGAACCAGCAAAGGAACAAGTTCCGTAATGGGAGAATGCTTTCTGTGACTTTCTCTTCTGATGTTTTAGTTCCTGATGTTTTAGTTCCCAGTGGCTGAACCCTTCTGCATCTTTCCACTGTTGCCTCCCGACACTGGACCCGCGACCCCTAGCTTGGGCTGCAGGCTTTCCTCACCCACAGGTGGTTGCAGGGCCTAGCACTCTAGTGCGGGTGGCAAAGGAAGAGCTGTTTCAGTGTCAAGACCCAGGCACCTATTTAGCCCATTAAATTTTACAAGAGACTTAGAAAGAGCCGAGAGAGGAGGGGACCTAGCTGCTCTGTTTGGCCAGGTTGGTTCAGGCTATTGACTGGGTGACATTCCCCCAGGCATACCTTCCTTTGGGAGGAGGGATTTCAAGGGGGGGAGCCCTCCCTCCAGTGGCTGGGGGGCTGGTGATGAGTCGGCCATCGCTACAGGTTAATGCGGATGCTCTGTGAAGTGGCTTAGGCAGGGCGGGTGAGGCGGGCGCTCCCTTAGTCTGAGACCAGGATGTGGGCAAGGCCTCGCTCCATCTGGTGTTTTCAGGTGGGGAGGGGTGTCCTTAAATCCCCCCTCTAAGGTCCCGGCAGCAGGCCAGTTCCCTTGATGCACTAACAGAAGGAAGCCTAGAGAGACCCCACAAGCCCCTCCAGGAGCTCGGCCACCACCTCCTCGTGTGGGACCCGGCCATTTCATTACCTGCGCTTCCGATTCCTGGGCTGTCTAGAAGGTTCCTCTACACTCCAAAATGCTAGGATTCTCTGACTTGCCCTAACCCTTGAGAGCAGTGAGAATGCTGTGGCCTCCCACAGGGCAAACAATTAGGTCCCAGTGGGGTAGTGGGGACCCTCCAGACCCAGGGCAAAGGGGCCTAGCCAGTCTCTTTAGGGCGAGGCCTTGGTCAGGGCTGAATGAGGCAAAGGTGGGATGGGTGATCTCTCGGAGCTGCAGATGCTCACACTGGTCCATGGGAGGGAGTCCTCCAAAATGCAGATTGGGTCCAGTGAAGACCACCCGGCCTAACAGGAGGCTGGAGTCACTGCACCCCCTCCCCAACTTTTCTGCCAAGAGGAGACAGGGCCGGTCGGTGCTTGGGCATGTCCGTTAGCCACAGAGGTGCTGCACCTGGGGGGTGTAGGGGGAGGTCTGCAGGGGTGCAGCTTGCCTGGATTCAAATCACTGCCACTCACGTGGAGCCTTTATTTGGGGAAAAACAAATGCAGTGGTCTAACTGGAGAAGGCTGTGTTTGCATTGACTGGGGAGCACAGGAAGGGGCTACCCAGGGGTAGAGGTGGAATTAGGAATTAGAGATACTATCTTGTTTCATTTAAGATTAAAAAAAATCAGCAAATCCGAGTGAGTCTTTCTCCACTGTGGTTTTGAAGTAGCAAACCAGACCCCACTTAAGAAAATTGACCCAATACTCTCCGTCCCTCCCCTAGCCATCTCCCTCCTCCTCCTCCCTCCCTAACTAGGAATATTCTTCCTTTCCCTTGGAGTCTGTTAAAATCTCACCATGTTAGCAGTGGGACCAGTGGGAGGTAGAGGAGCAGCAGGGTCAAGAGGACAGATGGGGCTTGTCACTTGCTAGTGGTGCGACATCAGGCCCGTCACTCAAGCTTTGTTCCTCTGTGAACTGAGAACCCCGAACTTGCAGCCTTGTGGAGGGGACAGTGTTAAACAAGACCATGCAAGTGAGGCACGCACACCTGGCATACCGTAGGCGCCTAACATCTGCTTGTTCCCTTCCCTTCTGAGCAAAGCCCTCACAGGAAACCCACCCGGTTCTGGTGACCCAGTGGCTGCAGCAATGCCCCAGTGCTTGTGCCTCTTACAGAACAGCTACGCTTGATCGTGTGTCATTATCTGGCTGTTTTTTCTGTTCTGGTATTTTCCTTTCCTGCTGGTCTTTTCCTACTTCTACTCCCTCCCAAATGTTTAGTAGCTCTGTTCCTGAGTTTTTTTGGGTAGAGTTCCATTTTCTGTGTGTCCCACTCCACAGAGCCTGGCAGTGCTCTCCAGAAACGGGGGCCTGGGGTTGGTTGCCTGCAGCCTTGAGCTCCTGAGCTAGCAGCCCAGGCCCCTGCTGGAAGCACGTTCCTGTCTTGGGTGTGTCTGGGTGCTGAGCCAAAAGGCCTTCTTGAGGGGAGCTGTGTGTATACAGTACCACCAGAGTGACCTTGTCCAGGGAGCTGTCTCCCCTTGAAAGTATATGCAGGGGGATAAAGAACAATCTGTATCATAAAATGGGGGCAGGAAAAGAGCGGTGAGGACCTCAGTGGAGGTTGGCTCTGGGCAGGATAGGGGCCTCAGTAAACAGAAATGTGACACAAGGGCCTCTCCCAGCCCCACCTGAGCTTTAAATCCCACAATTTGCAAAGTTTGGCTCCAGAGGCCTCCTGATGACCCCAATCCAATCCCTTTCGACTCCCCAGTGATGGCTGAAGGCAGGAAGATAAGCAAGACTCCTTGAACCAGACAACCCCCAGGGAAATTCTATCAGCCTGCTTTGAGGTTGCAGCTGAGCAATATAAACTGGGGGTGGGTGTGGGTGTGTGTGGGGGGTGTGTGTGTGTGGGGAGGTAAGGGTGGGGGAGATAAGGCCAGCCCTACCTTGCCTTCTGGGGTGGCAAGGCCTGGCTGGGGTCAGGGGCCATGCTAGGGGTTAGGGACCTCAGGGTGAGGTCGCAGATAGTGCTGTCCCCCAGCCCCAGGGATCAGGATCCCGGGTGGAAAGCCAGTGGGGATGTAATTAGGGCAAAATCTGGAGCTAATAAACTGTGGCAACAATAGGACAAAGGAACTTAATTACCACAAGCCGTGGGTAATTACCACAAGTGCTGGACTGAGGAGACTGCACCCCAAACCTGTCTCCCTCCCCGCTTTTCTCCTTTGGCCCATCCTCCTGCCCTTGTCTCCCCCTGCCCCGGGCTCACAGCTGCCATCCAGGGCCTGTACTGTAAACTGTCCCCTCACCTTGAGCTCTGCCTTTTCCCCACTTGTCTCTTGTCCTCTGCTCTTCAGCCTGTACTTTACCCGGCTGCTCTCTGAAGCCCTCCTTCCTTTGCTCTCCTCCACTGAGGAGAGTGGAGAAGGGGGCTCCTGGCTCCCAGGGGTGGCTGTGTGGCAAAGGTGAACCCGGGGGCATTAGCTAGGCAATGGGGAAGGTGGGGCCAACACCAACCAGTAGGCAAGAGCTCTGCAGGGGAGGATGCCAGCGTCCCACCTGGGGCCCCTCTTACAGCCCCGACCCCTGCTGTCCCTAGCCTGGCTCGTGCCGAAGAGCTGGTCTGGAAGGAAGCTCAGGCGCTCTGTGCAGGAGTGGCCCCCCTTGACCCCATTGTACTTATGGCCCCTGCCCTTGGTTGGGGCTACTCTTCAGCCATCCAGCCTCCCACTCGAAGCTTCCTTTCCACAAGGCTCCTTCTTGGCAGCCCCAGAGGAATATTCTTTCTTCCAAAAGGGCCGCCCAATTTAGGGGGAGCCCCAAAGTGATACTGGGAAGTCCAGGGGTGCAAGGAAGGCAGGACAATTACCCAGACACTGTTTGGGGTGTTTATAAGCTGGTAGGCAAAAGACGCACCACTGCTCATTGCTGTTTGTGGGGGTGGGGGAGGGAACCCAGGCCCCATTTCCTGCAGGCGCGTGCAGACCCGCCCTCGCATGTCCACCTGACCTGGCATTTTGAGGAGCAGTAGGAAAGGATTCTAGAGGCTGTGGACCCAAAGCAGGGTATGGGTGCCTGGTGTGTGAGAACGGAGCCCCTCTGTGGGGAGGGAGTGAGGTGGAGGCAGCGTGGGCTGACTAGGCCTCAGGCGCTCTAGGAATCATTTGCTCTCCTAGGAGGATGACTCCTAGGAGTCAGCGCTTGGGGTAGGCTGGAGGAAGCAGCCCATCTGGGCCTGCAGTCTTTAATGTGGAATATGACATTTTCATCCTGGGGAAAGTGCCTAGATCTAAAAGCTCCAACGGGTGTGTGTGTGTGTCCTGCAACACCCCCTCCTCCTGTTACCCCCTCCAGAGCTAGGTGGGTCCTTAGCACACCCACCACCAAGACTCTCGCCTCCCGCGGGGCCCACTCAGCCCCTCAGCGCCCACGATGCTGTTGGGGGCCTTGCCTGTGATGCTGCCTCAACTTGCAAGCCCAGGGAGAATGCCTCTGTTTATTGATTGTTGGGGGGCCAAAGGAAACTCAGTCTAGGGTCACCAGTCCCAGTACACATTTCCCAGGGCCCCAGCCAAGAACTGTGGCTGTGGAGAGCCCCTCTCTCTCTCTGTAGAATGGATAACCGACTCAGGCCTTTCTCTACCTGATGGGTGAGGGCTGCATGCCCTGATGTGGAGGAGGAATCGTCAATGTGGTTCTCCAAGGGCAGCCTTGAGACCAACAGCTTTAGCATCACCTGGCCCCACCCCAGCCCTTCTGAGTCACAAACTCTGGGAGTGGGGCCCAGCAATCTGTGTTTTAACCTGTCCCTTCAGGTGATTCTGATTTACACCTAAGTTTGAGAACCACTGGCATAGTGTTTTACCTGACTGCCCCAGGAGGAAACCTTGCTTAGTTTTCTGATTCACACACTGAGAACCTGTCCAGGTGCAGATGGTTTGCAGATAGAGTATCTTCCCAAGGAAGACGGGCTACCTGTCTCCCACACTTCAAGTATGTAACAAACCATCTGACCCCTGACACTGGTGAGGCTGGATAAGACCAGATTTGGAATCCACTGAATGGCTCTTCATAAGGCCCTTTCTTCTAGAAGGTGCAGCAGGAATTCAGATGGCTCTAGGCATTGCCATAGCAACTGCACCTTTCTGAGGCTGTCATGGGCTGCAGGAGCAGGGAGTAAGCAGTGCAGAAGAGTAGACAGCCAATGGAGAGAGCACAACCAGATGAAAATAAACGGAACCTCAGGATGGCTGGGATTTATTGACCTGAGCTTGGTGGGGGCTGCTGCTTCCTCAACATCCAGGAGGTAGGTTAAATTAGGGCCTTGAATGGCCACTGAGCAATTAAGAAGGAAGTGCAGGGCCCAGAGGGTGGTCTCTGCATGAAGAAGGGGACCTGGCCTCCAACTTCTGAGATGGATCTGGGTCCTAATGCAGATGCCTGTAAATCAGGAGCACCTCAGAGGCCTTAGGTAAAAAAGCAGATATCCTTGCTCTAAAATAAATCAACTGTCAACAAGAACATATATAAAAGTGGCAAATCCCAGGTACCTTAATGCTGGCACTCAGGCTCATCCTTGGGGCCCTGTCCACTCCCCTTATCATCCTCCAGGTGCTGGTCAATGGTGTGAGGCCAGGAGAGCTGGGCCTCCCCTGAGCACATGTAGGCAGAGGGCACCAGCTCCTGCTGTAGGATAATGAGCTCCACAGAGCAGGGGCAGTCTCCCTGCATGTAGAGTGGCACTGGGCAGGGGCCAGGGGCACCTCAGCTGGGCAGGGCCCTAGCTGCTTTGCAGCCACTGGCTCTTTTCACCTGGTTCCTTGACTCCTTCTGCTCTGGTCTAAGGCAGCGTGACTCCTGTGAGAAGCTGGGAGATGGACTCTGCCCTACCTTCAGGGGACAGAGCACCAAGGGTGAGAAGTCAGGATGTGATAGGAAGCAGTCACCCAACAGTATCACCTCTGAGATGTGGCCTCCCCCACCCCCAATACCTAATCTCCCCACTGGCTGGCACTGAGTGGTCCACAGAACTCTCCAGAAGGTCACTCTCACCCTCTGGCTCTCCAGGGAAGCCCAGGCCCTGACTCATTGCACTTACTGTTTCTTGAGTGTGTGAGCTTCTTTCCCCCCCTTTTTCCTGTAACAGAGCCCCTGCTGGCATTCTAGGGCCTTAGCTCTGCACCTGGCCTCCATGGGAAGCCTCAGCAGGGCTCTGAGGCCGCTGCAAGGAGAGGCCCTCGACCAGACACCGGGGCTTCTCTGAGGCCCGGAGGGGAAGTACTCTTACAGGTGAGGGGAAACCAGCTCCTCCTCTCCCCTTTTCCCCCCTTGCCCTCACATGGCTTCAGCCATCCAAGCTGCGCCTGCCCCTCTGCCCCATTACGGAAGGTGCAGGAGTGAGGCCAGCCGCTGAGGCACCAGCTAGGACACAGGCACTTCCACACTCTGACCTTGGCCTCTTCTAGAGACAGGGAGAAGGGAGGCAGGGGCAGGTGGTGGGGGAGACTGTCCATGCAGGCCCTGTTGTCTGAGCCCACCTGCCTCTGCTGAGTGACTGTCCATGTGTGCAGCCCACTGGCTCGGCACAGATCTCCAGCAGCAGCCAGGGGGCTGCAGAGGGGGCTGGGGGCCGAGAGCCAGCCATGGGGCCTCTCACTTCACTCCAGTCACTGCCCTTTATAAATATTTATAGCAGTTCTTCTACTAAAAATAACATCCTGAAGCCCAGGGAGGAGAAAAAAAGAAATGAAAATCACCAGGAATTGGAATTGATTATCATGTGTGCCAGAGCAGAATGGTCCCCTAAGAAGGGGGAGGTGCTTGGGCAGGGACAGGGTACCCTGGGGCCGGTGGTCCCTGCTGGCCACAGCCCCCCACCCAGCTGTGAGTCCCTGTTGCTCAGGGAGGACTCCCGGGGCACCCCTGCCCTCCCGGTGGGCGGCGCAGCAAATGGGGCGGAAGCCCAGGCAGGGTGAGAGAAAGGAAGGCGGCTATTTTTAGCCTTGTGGCCAGGGTGTGCTTGTCTACAGAACTGAGCCAGGCCTGGAGCTTCTTTGCATGATAGACAGAAAACTTGGTTTTTAAAGGTCAAAGGTAAGGAGGAAACTGGTCCCCCCACCCTAGGGAACACCCCCCTCCCCCCACCAAGCTGGTAGAGTGCCGGAAAGCAGTCCCTCAGGTCACGAACACACAAGAGAGTGGTGTTTTTCTTTTCTTTTCAACCTCCTGGTAAATTCCTGACTGCGGAGCCCGAGCCCCAGCCCCGAGGGAGTGGCGTAGAGGCCGGGCATGCAGGGCCAGCTGCGGGGACCCCCCCCCCCCGCCCCTGCCCCCGGCTGGCAGCCCACGTCGTCCAGGTGTGCAGCGGTGAAGGGGCAGGAGGGTGGCTCTGGGGGGCCAGGCGTGCCTCATGGCGGTGCCCCTGCTCCAGGTCCTTGTGCCTGTGCAAGACAGACCGTTAGTCACAGCCCCGCCAGGGCATCCCGCAAACAAAACAGTCTTCAGGGCTGGGGTGTGGGATGGCCACCTATCGCGCTTTGGGAAATTCAGAGTTAAAACGAGACTCATGGCCCCTTCTTAGAGGAAAAGGGGCAGTCTATTCCCTTTTTGGGGTGGGGAACCCGGAGTCACTACGTGGGCTGCAGGGTCAGGAAATGCTTCCATGGAAGAACAGTGGCCAAGGAGAAGGGGGTGTGGGGGAGGAGGAGGTAGAAGCGCCCACAGGGCCTGAGGGGCAGGGAAGGCGGCCCTAGCCTCAGTCAGGAAGCGCGCAGAGCGGCCCCAGGGTCCCAGGGACTGAGCTGCTGGCCTTTTTGGGCTCTTCATCTGACTCTAGTGTGAGTTTCTCTTACATCCCTCATGTGGGTCAAAAAGGGCTGGATGAGGAGGCCGAGACAGGCCTGGTTCCACTGCCAACCTCCTGGGGCCTGGTTTCCTTCTTGGCACAAAGAGGTGGGGGGGCTGGATGGTTGTAAGGGGCCCTGCCTGACGCCATACTCCGCTCTGCCCGGGGTAGAGGGACTCGGGCAGGCTCTGAGGGTTCCTGAGCGCCGAGGGTCGGCCCAGGGGCAGGGCCGTGCCTGCCGGTGCTCCAGGGAAGCCCTTCCAGGACAGTGCAGGTGGGGGCCGGGACAGTGCAGGTGGGGCCGGGACAGTGCAGGTGGGGGCCAGGACAGTGCAGGTGGGGCCGGGACAGTGCAGGTGGGGGCCAGGACAGTGCAGGTGGGGGCCAGGACAGTGCAGGTGGGGCCGGTCCAAGAGGGCCCAGGGCTGCAGTGGGCTGAGACTCCTGGGAAGGCTCGGTGGAGGTCCTTCGCCAGCTCCTGGGGTCTGGGGCCCTACCTTTTCTGCCCTGAAGATCTGTAACTGAGGAAGAGGACTGAACTTTTAAAAATGAGAAATGAGGGAGCAGGTGAAAAGAAAAGATTAAAAACAAAACAAAACAAAAACGATAAAAATAAAGAGAACTTGCATGGCTGTACCAAAGGACTGTGTACTTGAAAGAACTCTCCTGAGCTGAAGGTCCAAATACTTTCATCCCTTCCTTTAAGGAAGCAAACCCAGAAGCTTCACTATCTGGGAGCTGGGACTAGATAAGGGTTAAAATCTTGAGGTGGAGAAATGTGGAAGCCTAATTCCTAGGGCCCGCTGGCACTTTGTGTTTCACAGTGAGAAGGTGCAGCGTGGCTGGTCAGGGGAAACAGCTTGGTGTGGTCTGGAGTGTCAGTGCCATCCTGCATTACTGAAACATGTCTGTGGGTCAGGGATTACTATGGGTTAGAGTTTAGGTGACAGAATCCCAGGGGCACACTGGTTGTCGTGTGGACCTCTAGAAAGAAATGGACAGAGGCTACAGGAAACCAGGAGTGCAGGAGGCAGGGCCCGTGTCCCCAGCACCTGCTTCGTCAAGCAGACACTGTCCCAATGCAAACCGCACTGAGCCATGATGAGGGCCAGCCATGGACGCGCAGCGCAAGGCTGGAGGTGTGTGGAGAGTGGGCAAAGTGGGGCGCTGCCATGGCTGGAGCAGAGGGAAAACATGCAGGTGGGTTTCTCCAGACAGCCCTAACTATCCACCCGCTGGGGTGCTCTGACCTGCAAAGAGTGACTGAAGGAAGAGGGATGGGAAGACGGGCCACGGGAAGGGCAAGGAATGCATATGTACTCACCGTGCTTATTCTGCATGGGCTCCTCGGCTAACCTGTGGCAGCAGGGACAGAAACAGCACACTGAGGTCACGCCTGGGCTTCTTAACACCCGGGTGAGCTTCCCCAGGAGCCTTCTCAACCCACCCAATGGCTGCTGGGCTTGCCCTTTCCCTTGGCTTAGTAACATGTCAACTTTTTCCAACCAGATAGATAACAGTCATGCTATCTAAAATCAGGAATGGTAGCTGACATAAAATAGCCACGTGGAGACAAATACTTCCCAGGAGAAGGAAAATAAATTAATAGTAAACGGGGAATGAAGTCCCCTTAAATGTAGGGGCAGCTACAGCAGGGGGCAAAGGCTGTGGTCCTGAGAGGAGCAAGGTTGTTCCCTTTGAAGGACAGGCTTCTCCCTGCAGGCGTACCTGCCAGGGAATGCTGAGTCATGCTCCTGCTTACCCTGGAAGTTCCAATGCTTCTGGGACCTCAAAAGCCTATGATTAATCTCACAGTGGACCTCTGCTGCCAATCCACCATTTGCCAATATGCAAACAAATGGGCCTCAATACTGTGGATGGCATGTTCTGGGAGAGGAAACTCTGAAGGCGCCAGGAACATAAAATGAGGCTCAGAGATAGCTTAGGGGAAGCCATACTAGTCTGCTTCATTATATGTGGCCTTGGTTACAAATCAAATCTTGAGTGGTGAGGAGATGCAAAGTAAGAAGGGCACCCAATGGACAGAAGTGCTCCCTGGGATGCAGGACAGACAGAAAGGCTCGGGGAGAGCAGGGGGAGCCTGAAGTAGGCTTGAATATGGAAGGGAAGTCCGGCTGGTTTTGAATTTTCAAAAGTGCCCACTGCACTGAGTAGACTGTTTGCCTGACAAGGTACCCATCAGGTTGTTTTTGTGTCAGCATGATTTCAACCAAAAGAAGCATTTTTTCCCTCTCTCTGTTGTTTTTTGGTTCACAGATATTGATCTCAAGTACTTAGGTGATGGTAGTTACTCAGAAGGCCCATCCACAAAACACTAGGTCTTAAAACTATACCCACAGAACAGCTGTGTTCTAGCTTCAAGGACAAATCCTAGGGCCTATACAACATTGAGAGTCAAACATTTTTAAAAACCCTACCCATCTCCCACCCCAACTCTTAACCCTCTTCCCCTCAGGGTTGACACTCAAAAGCCACAGAAATAAAATTCAGGCATTCTCACAAAAAGATTCCACATAGACACAGAAATGCCGGTATATGCAACAAAAGAGCACCAAGGAGAGACTAAGAGCAAGGGGCACAGAAAGACAGAAGAGATGCTGGCAAGGTAACATGGGGGTGAAGAGAGAGTGCCCCCAAGGCCAGGGGCACCGAGCAAGGGGAACCACACACACCCAACCCAGGCCTGAGCCTGGGCAAGGCCGAAGTGGCCAGGCAGAGCCTCTGTTTGCTTTACGGAGTGGAGGGAGGCTAAAGGGAGGCCATGGGAGAAGCTATTGAGGAAGGGAGGGTATATATGGCCAAAGAAGCAGCTGTTCTGTTTTCAGCCAAGAACATTCCACATGAATGCTGGGATCAGGTTGGATTGTGTGTGTGTGCGCACGTGTGTCTCATGTGTTTACATAAAAGTAAAGTGGTCTCTATGTATCTCCTCTTCTTTTTCCCTCTTGCCCTACCATCTTCTATCTGCATGAGGAAGTCAGTTCTCTCTTCATTTCTTTGACGCGCTTCGGGTTGCTGTCTACCTTGGACCTTTTGCAGTCCATGCCAAATACGCCAGTCTCATCAATTCATCAATGCTGTTGTCTGCTTTCTCCTTGCTCTGACTCACTAAATGACTTCAGCACCTGGAGCAAGTTTCTCCTCTAATCCCAGTTTCTTCCTTGGCAGTTTCCCAGTCCTTGTTAACAAACTCTTCACCCTCTGAAACTCCAAAGATTCCATCTCTTATCTACACTAAACCCTTAGGGGCAATCTGTGCTCTAGACCCCACCATCCCAAGGAGCTTCCTCTTTCCAGTCACAGCTTCTGTACCTGTGGCTCCCATTCAACTTTCTCATACCCTTCCTTGGTTCTTGGTTCTTTAAACATTAAGACTTTTCCACTTTAAACAGTAGGACTAAAGCATGGGCTTTGGAGTTGGAGCTATCTCAGTTGAATTCAGGCTCACCTACCTACTACTAGAATTATTAGACCACTCTGAGCCTTGTCTACAATTCTTCCCTCCAGAGGCTGTGAAGTGGGAAGAGAAGGGGTGTGAAGTGCTGAGCATCAGAAGGCACCCAGGAGAGGGGGCTAGCCCCTCATCCTTCATGCCTTCCCCATCATGTCCTCCTGGCAGTGACCCCTCCACTTCTCTCCCTCCCGGCTCCCTTACATCAT
Organism: Tamandua tetradactyla; assembly: GCF_023851605.1. Taxonomy (NCBI): domain Eukaryota; kingdom Metazoa; phylum Chordata; class Mammalia; order Pilosa; family Myrmecophagidae; genus Tamandua; species Tamandua tetradactyla. The sequence goes on from NC_135329.1 coordinate 8,853,932, forward strand.
TACCCTGCTTGTTCCCTTGGGTTTGTTAATTTATTGATGCCATACTATGTGCCAGGTACTGCTCTAGGCAGTGGGGATACAACACAAACAAAATAGACCAAAATCTCTAAAATGGAGCTTACATTGGAGAGGAATCAGCAATAAAGAGGCATTGATTCATGATAGAAATAATATTTAACTTTCAATTGTCCAGAGGCAATTTATCTGTTTAGCCTAACAGAGAGGTATGAAGACTAAGTCATGGAGTTAGAAAGACCCATTTCAAATTCACACACACATCTAGATCTCTCTGAGCCTATTTCCTCCTTGGTAAATGGAGATATTCTCACATATCTCGCAGGACTGTTAATAGTTAAATGAGATTATTTATGAAAATCAGCACAATTCTTAGTACATTAGTATCAAATCGATTTTATATATAAAAAAAGTAGGAAGGAAATATTATCTTTTGATGATAACCTTTCTTGCTTGCTTTTATTCTTTCAGCAGCCACAACACCACTTTGACCATTTTAGCCCATAATAATCTTTTTTTTTTAGAAACTCTTGTTGTAATCATACACTTAAAGTTTGGTGGTTAATTTTTCTGCCACATAATTCTATCTCTTATTTGTTTTGTATATCTTAGTCTTGCTCTCCTAACTAGATATAAACTCCTTGGGGCAAGGGGTCATGCTCTGTGCTTATATCTACTTTGTGTTCTCCACTGCTCTATCACAGTGTCAGGAAATCAGGAGGCTTTTGTAGATGGTCTGACACTTCCACCTCTAGGGTAAAATTTGACCTTCCATTAGGAAGAGTAGGTATAAGGAGCTGTGGGGGTCTAAAAGCTTTGGGGAAAGGTGGCAGCAGGAAGGAAAGCGGGAACAAAGGTGCGGGGGTGCGTTCACCAAGGGCTGTAGCTTTGGTTCCCCATTCAAACCAGGGGTCCTGTTGAGCTGCTTTACCTCTGTCTTTCCCATTCTGCAGCTTCTCTTCTTCCTCTGCACCTTCCTCTGCTGGAAAAACAAGTCCAAGGAAGCCGGTGACCCTTCAGCACAGCACAAGTACAGGAGGAGGGGGAAGGGAATAATGGATGAGGCTGGGGAGAAACCCTAGCTGAAGGTTTGCTGTAGGCCTCCTGGGTTGACTCAAATAACCTGTGACTGTCCTTTCATTTTTCTCTCTCTCCCCTTGATTTTATATAAGGGGAAAATGCCATGATGATGGCGTCAGGGAAATGTCACACCCTGGCACTGCTTGGCAGGAGTACTCACAAGCCCTGAGCCTGTAAGAAGTGCGGCCACCCTGCTGCTGGCTCTGCCACTGGCTTCCTGAGTGCCCAGGGCAGGGGGTGGTGGGTGCCTGCCTCTTCTCTACACCTGTTTTCCCTAAGGGGACTACATCCACTAGGGAGACACAGGATGTCTTGCATTCAGGTTCCAGAAAGAATCATAAAAGTGCAGGGTTGGGGAATACCTGGATCAACTCTGGCTTTTGTGAAGAAAAAAAAAAAACCACCCCTAAAATAACAAAACCTAGAAGTTTTAGTTGACAACAAACTTAAAATTCTATGGGGATATATTTGAAGTTACTGTGGCTGTGGGGATCTAAGCTAATGCGATCTAAGGCTGCTTTCCCGGGGTCCTACTCAACGGAAGTCACAGACTCACTGTTCTCTGTAGGGTAAGGTCAGCTGTGATACAGAGAAGTGTGCTCGGCCCTGGTTACTTGCTTTGAACTGGGGTCTTGAGAAACTGGGCCATGCCTAGTGTGGTCAACCAGGTCAGCAAAGTGTCTGAAAACCATGTCATGTCAGGACTGGCTGGAGGAACTGGGTACAGTTAGCCTAAAGAACAGAAGACTTGAGAAAAGCCATGTTATCTGCCATCAGATATTTGAAAGGCTAACATGAAGAAGAGGAACTGAACTTATTCTGGGCAGCTTCAGAGAGTGGAACAAGAATAAATTGGTTACAAAGAGGCAGATACTGGCTCCCCCAGAAGAAGAACTTGCCAATGATTAGAGCTGGTCATGAATGAGCTCACTGGAAATATTCAGACAAAGCACTTTTATTTTGCATGGCAAGTTGGATTAAATAACTTCTAAGATATTTCCCAATTCTAGGATTCTATTGTTTGTGAAAATACTTCAAAAAAGATCAGGAGGACAAGCAATAGAGAGATACAGTACATCCACCATACAGACAGTGTATAAAAATAATCTGAATAGCTAATCTCATCCTAACAAAAGCCTCAAAAATTACTATCAAGGAGATAATAAAAATGCATTGGGAGAGTGGGACGTAAAGGAGAAGGACCCTCATAGGTTGCAGATTTGGCATCTTGTCCTGGGTGGGGACGGGAGCAGTGTGGTGGGCAGAGCACTGACTTATTGCTGCTTCTAAGACCTGAGTTCTAGGGCCAGCTTTGACCCTTCAAGCTTTAGGCAAATCACTTCTCTGACAATCATTCACTACATTTCTAAAATCAGGAGATTGGCCAACATGATTTGAAAAGAATCTTCCAAATTCCATCACACAATTTTGTGAAAACCATCCTCTCCTGGTATGGGAGGCTGCTGAGTATCCCAAACAACTTTAACTTTTTGTGAAGTTATTTGGACTCTATGTGCTTTCTGTTTAAGGATGTCCAAATACCTCTCACCCTCATGTGGTCAGGTTTGCATAAAACCTACTATGTAGCCATGAGGTACAAGTGAGACTAATTCCCATGGCCTGAAATCCCCTAAGAAATTCCTTCTAAAAGTGGGATTTATGGAATCTTTGGGGATTCCATAGGGAAAGGACCTTCCAATCATCCAGGAAGCCACACCCTCCCGTGTGTGTAGAGAAGGGTACAGAGTAGGGGCAGTGCTTCTTTTTTTTGGGGGGGGGGTGCAGTGCTTCTGATGGGGATTAAGAAACTGTACTGAATGGACAAAATTCCCCACAAAGCCTAGAGGGGCCTTAGATATTAGACAATCAACCTCTTATCTTAATTGCACTGGTTAAACCAACCTAGGCTACATGCTTATTTTTCTTCTGACTGGAAATAGGCAGAATTGAGGGCAAAGTCACAGGTTTGGACTGGAGTCCCATGACCACACGAGAGTGTGTGCTGTCTCCTAAGGCCTGAAGAAGGACTTGCCTTCCTTAAGACCTTAAGAGTGTGAACTGGCAACTCCATATGTAAATATATTCGTTTGAAATGGACATGGAAAAACTGCTGTATATTTTTAGTTAATAACTGTTAAGTTAAGCTATTTAACTTAACTTTAGTTAAGCTACTTCAGTGCATTTAAAAGCACTATATTAAGTAAAAACAATCAGAAGAGGGCAGGCTGTGTGTCTTAGCACTTAGGAAGGGAACCCATCTGTTTAATACATAACATGGAAATGCTACCTCAATAAAAAAATTATAGCTACATAACTGATGGGTTCGTGAGGATTCCTGAGGATATGATGATTTGTGAATGTTCTTTCATTTTCTGTCTCTCCCGTTGATTTTATATAAGGGGAAAATGCCATGAGTGACGGTGTCAGAGAAATGCTGAGACAGCGAAGTGGAGGGAGGCTGAGAAAGAAGTCACAGGCACAGGGACTGTGAGTGAGTGGAGGAAGCAAGTCTCGTGTCGTCAACTCCAGGTGAAATCAGAGCCTCGTCATGAGCAAAAGGAGGGAAGAGGGTTTTAAAAGCAAATTAAGTAGGAGAGAGCAGACAGGCAACTCGGAGAAAGCCCAGAAGCTGCTGTGGCCCATCCGGTTCCAGACATCCAGGAAAGCTTCCGACTCGGTCAGTCGGTGGGTCAGGCCTGGGGAAAGAGTGGCTGTGGGAGGGGCACAGCTGTAAGACAAGTAAGTGAGAAAGCGGCCTAACTGTATTTAAAGATCTGAATTTCATCTTCAACTCTGAATTGTGTTCCCTACACAATATGCAGACAGAAACCTAAATCTGTGATACTCTCTATGTGATCCCATTGGGAGAGAAGCTGTTGGGGTAAAGCCATTCAGTGTGTTCCTAGAAGGCAGAAAGACTGTGTGGCAGAATGAGGTGGGGTGTGCTACGGGTGAAGTGTGAGGTGAGGAGGGTGTGGGCACAGCAGGGGATGGCGTGAGACCGGGTGGAGCTCTGGGTTTCACCTGAATGGAGCTCCTTCACCAGGGAGGACATGGTGTTGGTGATGGAGTCAGCAGCCACCAGCAGGTCATTGCGGAGGTCTCTCCTCGTACCTGAGGAGAGTCAGAGCAGATGGCGATACCAGGGGGGTAGGCGTGGAGAAGAGACAGCTGGATAAATGCCCCACTTCTGCCAGGCCCTTGGACACAGGTGCAGGACACCTAGGAGGAGGGGGCTGCAGCAGCTCCACCTGCTCCCAGGCACAGCAGGGCACGAGGAACCCAAGTCCACTGTTCTAACTTCTCTAGTGGAAGAGCAAGCTCCTGCCACTTCTGTGCTTCTTGGCCACCAGATAACAAAAAGAGCTGGGGTCCAGAACAAGTATGATACCGAAGTATTCCTTTCCTTAGGAACACCTGGCCTTAGGCAGGACTTTACACCCTACCTCCCACCTCCAGTTCCAACCATCTGGTCTTCCCACCCACCTCCGCAATACTGCTGGTCACTAACTGCTCAGATGCCTGGCAATTTCCGCTTAATGTGCCTTCAGCAAAGCCTTAGTTAGAGCACCAGTCTTCCTTCTTTTGTTTGCTTTAAAGACTTTCCAGGGCAGGCACAGGACATTGAGAATTATTCCATACAATTCCTCTGGAGGAGGCAAAGCCAAAAGGACAGAGCACTTCCCAAAAGCCGGAAAAAAAGAACACTGAGCCCCAGGAGGCCTGTTCTTCACTCATACGAGCAGCAGACCTTCCACTGGAGACCAGCCTATCTAATGAGAAGACTTTAGACTACATATGAAAACCTGATCATTTAAAGCTAAGACTACAAAAGAAAAGAAACTGGAAATATCTCGGCTGACGTTTCACACTTTTTCCCACCCCCCTTCAGGTCCCCACTGCACTCTGTTCAGAAACTCACCTTGTGCAAAGGCCTCCTGCACGTCGCCCCCCACCCCGCTGAGGGAGTCCTGCGGGCAGTGGGTGGGGGTGGAGGCCGCAGAGGGTGCGCGGGTGGGCATGGGCACTGGGCGGCCGCCTCCATGAGTTGGCGAGGTGTGGGGCGACCCTGAGGCCTGAGCCTGGGAGAACCAAAGAGATAAAACATGTTATCTCAGGGTATCCTTCTTCTTGAGGAGAAGAAAAATTGTGGTTTTTTTTTTTTTTTTTTTCAGTCAATTTGGCTCCGCCAATGGGGCTTCGGTTCAGTGGGGCACTCCAGGACTGGAGAGACGAAGAAAAGGGAAAAAAACAGGGTGGTGGGGTAAGGGTGGAGGGAGAACAGTAGGTGGGAGGGTGAGGAGGAGGGAGAGGACAGTGCAGAGGGGCGGTAGCTGTTCAGGTGTGGTATGGAACAGAGCAGCTGAGCTGAGGTTCTGAGAGGGGCTGGAGTCCCACAGGGGAAGATGACACACCAGCATCTTTCATTTGTGTTTAGAAACATATTCATGTACATGATCTCACTTGAGCCTCCATGACCCGTGGGTAGAAAGGGCATTCATTTTTATACTCATTTTAAAGAAGGAAAACAAGGATGAGGAGAGTGTGAACTCTGGTTCAGGCTACCCTGCTCAGCCAGGTGGGCCTGGAATGGCGTCTTCTGACTCTGAGGGCCACGGTGCGGGCCCCGGTGTGTGCTGGGTCAGGGGCTCAGTGGCCGGCCACTGCCCCGGGGCTGTTCCCGCATGCCTGTCCCACTGCACTCAGCAAACACGCACAGCAAGAGCGTGCACGGGCTGCTCGTTGGGATGGGGTGGGGGGGGGGGCAGGGTGGACGCAGCAAAAGTACAAACTAACTACCCCTGGGAAGGCTGTGGTACAGTAGTAGAGAAAGCTGGGCGCACTGGGATGAAATTTAAAAAAAGAAAAGGAAAGAAGGAAAGAAAAGTTCAGTCAAAGGAGCTCTTCCTTAACTGAAATGTGGGCTCGGCTGCCCCTCAGAGTAGCAGGACCCGAGGGTGCCCTACAGACCAGGGTTTTCTGTGGGAGCAAAATCGGGGAAATCTAAGCCGAAGCGTGAAAATGAGCTCAAGCGAGGATGCGTGCCTTAGTGGGGCTCAAGCTTAGCAAGGCCATGTGCAGAGATGCTGCTGTGCCCCAGCCTCGCCTATGCCTGGCCAGCGTGGGTGCCGCACCCACGGGAAAGGTCTATGCTTCAGAGCAGTGGGTCTTACTTTGAATCACACACACACATATATATATATATATATATTTTAACAAACGGAAAAAAAAAAATTTACAGGCCATACCCCTTACTAATCCCTTTCATTGATCACTAGCATTTCAAACTAAATCTAGTTTAACATTTGTTCCCCCTATTATTTATTTTTATTCCATATGTTCTACTCATCTGTTGACAAGGTAGATAAAAGGAGCATCAGACAAAAGGTTTTCACAATCACACAGTCACATTGTGAAAGCTATATCATTATACAGTCATCATCAAGAAACATGGCTACTGGAACACAGCTCTACATTTTGAGGCAGTTCCCTCCAGTCTCTCCATTACATCTTGGATAACAAGGTGATATCTACTTAATGCATAAGAATAACCTCCAGGATAACCTCTTAACTCTGTTTGGAATCTCTCAGCCATTGATACTTGATCTCATTTCACTCTTCCCCCTTTTGGTTGAGAAGTTTTTCTCAATCCCTTGATGCTGGGTCTCAGCTCATTCTAGAGTTTTTCTCAATCCCTTGATGTTGAATCTCAGCTAATTCTGGGATTTCTGTCCCACGCTGCCAGGAAGGTCCCCACCCCCGGAAGTCATGTCCCTCGTAGACAGGGGGAGGGTGGTGAGTCTGCTTGCTGTGTTGGCTGGAGAGAGAGGCCACATCTGAGCAAAAAAAGAGGTTCTCTTGGGGGTGACTCTTTGGCTTAATTTTAAGTAGGCTTGACCTATCCCCTGTGGGGTTAAGTTTCATATGAACAACCCCCAAGACTGGGGGCTCAGCCTATAGCTTTGGTTGTCCACACTGCTTGTGAGAATATCAAGAATTCAACTTGGGGAAGTTGAGTTTTCCCCCGTTCTCACCATTCCCTGAAGGGGACTTTGCAAATACTTTCCCACTCACTGATCAAATCACTCTGGAATTCATCAGGGCATCACCTGGACAAACCAACAAAATCTCATGTCCTATACAAAGTTTGATGTACTTAAGGTGTTCAATCAACTATCTACATAAGTTATATTAGGAGATGCACTAGTCAAAGTATAGATTTGTACCAAATAAACATCTTTAGCTTTAGTCTCACATATTAGTTGAAATTTTAAAATATTAAGTACCATCTATTTTCAGCACACTGCAGTAATGACATCCTTTTGTTCTTTCTCATGCAAAAACATTTTTTAAATTTGTACATTTAGTCACTATCATTATACACTCTAGGCATTCCTAGATTACACCATCTCAATCTTTATCGTCTATCTTTCTTTGTGATTTCATTTATGCCCCAGACCTCCTCCCTCTATCATTCTCATATGCAGCTTCATTCAGTGTTTTAACATAATCGTATTACAGTTAGGTAATATTGTGCTGTCCATTTCTGAGTTTTTATATTCAGTCCTGTTGCACAATCTGTATCCCTTCAGCTCCAATTACCCAATATCTTACCCTATTTCTATCTCCTGATGGTCTCTGTTACCAAGGAAATATTCCAAGTTTATTCACTAATGTCAGTTCATATCAGTGAGACCATATGGTATTTGTCCTTTTGTTTCTGGCTAATCACACTCAGCAGAATGTCCTTAAGGTCCGTTCATGTTGTTACATACTTCATAACTTTATTCTGTCTTACAGCTGCATAATATTCCATCTTATGTAAATGTCACAGTTTGTTTAGCCAACTGTCTGTTGATGGACATTTTGGCTGTTTCCATCTCTTGGTAATTGTTAATAATGCTGCTATAAACATTGGTGTGTAAAATGTCCATTTGTGTCCTTGGCCTCGTGTCCTTTGAGTAGAGACAGCATATAGATGGGTCCTGTTTTTCAATCCATTCTGCCAGACTATGTCTTTTGATTGGGGAGTTTAATCCATTAACATTCAGTGTTATGACTGCATGGGTAGTACTTTCTTTTACTGTTTTGCCTTCTGGATTTTATATGTCATATCTAATTTTCCTTCTTTTTACCTTTACTCATAGTCTTCCTTTCTACACTCTTCTCCACACCTCTCTCTCTGTCTTCGTATCTGTCTCTAGTGTTCCCTTTAGTATTTCTTGCAGAGCTGGTCTCTTGGTCACAAATTCTCTCAGTGATTTTTTGTCTGAAAATGTTTTAATTTCTCCCTCATTTTTGAATGACAATTTTGCTGGATATAGAATTCTTGGTTGGCAGTTTTTCTCTTTGAATAATTTAAATATATCATCCCACAGTCTTCTCGCCTCCATGGTTTCTGCTGAGAAATCTACACATAGTCTTATTGGGCTTCCCTTGTATGTGATGGATTGCTTTTCTCTTGCTGCTTTCAAGATCCTCTCTTTCTCTTTGACCTCTGACATTCTGATTAGTAAATGTCTTGGAGTATGTCTATTTGGATCTATTCTCTTTGGGGTACGCTGCACTTCTTGGATCTGTAATTTTAAGTCTTTCATAAGAGTTGGGAAATTTTCAGTGATAATTTCCTCCATTCTCCTCCTTTTCCCTTCTCTTCTACTTCTGGGACACCCACAATATATTTTTGTGCTTCATATTGTCTTTCAGTTCCCTGAGTCCCTGCTCATATTTTTCTATTTTTTTTCCTATAGTTTCTGTTTCTTGTCGGATTTCAGATGTTCCGTCCTCCAGTTCAGAAATCCTATGTTCTGTCTCTCAAAATCTACCATTGTAGGCTTCCATTGTTTTTTTCATCTCTTCTACTGTGTCTTTCATTCCCATAAGTTCTGTGATTTGTTTTTTCAGACTTTCAGTTTCTTCTTTTTGTTCTTTCCTTGCCTTCTTTATATCCTCCCTCAATTCATTGATTTGGTTTTTGATGAGGTTTTCCATGTCTGTTCATATATTCTGAATTAATTGTTTCAGCTCCTGCATGTCATTTGAATTGTTGGTTTGTTCCTTTGACTGGGCCATATCTTCAATTTTCCTAGTGTGATTTGTTATTTTTTGCTGGCGCCTAGGCATTTAATTACCTTAATTAGTTTATTCTGGAGATTGCTTTCACTTCTTTTATCTAGGGTTTTCTTGCTGGATGAATTTGTTTGTCTATCTGTCCTTTGACATTCCATTCAGCTTTATCTGGACCTTTAGCTTAAGAGTTGTTTAACAGAGGAGAATTTTTTAGTTCTTGTTTTCTTGTTTCTTGCCCTGCTTGTGTGGTGCCTTTCCCCCGCCTCCACACACTTAGGAGGGTCTACTTAGATACTGTTGACCCCAGCCAGATTTTCCCAGACCAAATTGGCCTTCTATCAGGAGGAAAGAGTCACCTGCGTCGGTTTTCCCTGAGGGTGAGACCCAGTAGGTTGAAAGACTTCCCTGTGAAGTCTCTGGACTCTGTTTTTCTTATCCTGCCCAGTATGTGGTGCTTGTCTGACTGCAGGTCCCACCAGCATAAGATGATGCAGTACCTTTAACTTGGGCAGACTCTCCCTGCTGGGGGGTGGGGGTGGAGACAGAGGAGAGGTTGTAAGCTGGTTTTAATGGCTTCAAATTACCAAGCCCTGGTGTCTGAATTCCTTGATGGAGGGATTCCACCTGGGTGGGGCTTCACCCCTCCCCTGGGGAAGGCACAGGCCCCAGGTAAGCCCCCAAAAGAGCTCACTTCTGCCCATACCTGGGGCAGTTGCAGCCTGAAAAGTCCTGCCGCTGTGTCCAGAGGCAGTCAAGCCTTTGTAGATACACAGCCACAAAAACCTCTGTTTCCTTCTTTTTTTCCCCCCCTTTTTCTGTCAGTCCTGCCCCCTTGGCGCTGGGGCAAAAATGAGCAACCTCTGCTTTGATCAGGTTCACCTAAGCTGGGGGCCTATTTTTAGTAGTCAGAATTTGTTAATTAGTTCCACAATTGGCGTTTGATTGTGCCCAGTCCCTGCTGCTGGTAAAGTCCTTTCCTTTCCCTTCTGGGAAGTGGCTGTGGGGGAGGTGTGCTGGCCGCCGCAGCTTTGGGAACTCACGGTTCTGGGGGGTGCTCGCAGCCGGTCCAGCTGGTCCAGACTGGGGTACGCTGTGTGTCTGGTCACTGACGTGGCCCTAGGAGCTGTTCTGTACTGTTTCTGGTTATTTAGTAGTTGTTCTAGAGGACGAACTAATATGCGCACGTTGTTAAGCTGCCATCTTGACCCGGAAGTCCGCATATATATTTTTTAATTTGAGAAACTTAAAAAATACAGTAGGCTAAAAAAGTATAACATAATCTTCCCAAATTGATAACTATTATATTAATATTACGTCAAATTTATTTCAACTTAAAAATATTGCAGCTGAATTGGAAAACTTCTTTGCCAGTTCTTCCTAGTCCTGGTTCCCTCCTCCTACCTGTCTCTCAGAAACAGACCTATAAAAGATTTTGGTATAAAACTTTTTACATATGTGTACATAAGTACCTATGAATAAATATGCTATGTCATGCTTTTAAATTTTGCATGAATGGTATTGGACTGTACATATAATTTTACAATTTGCTTTTATTACTTAGCATATTTTTGAGACCTTTCTAATGTGCAAGTAAATATGAACATAGACCCTTACTTCACACGATACACAAAAATTAACTCACAGTGGACTATACCTAATATAAAAGCTAAAACTATAACACTTCTCAAGGAAAGCCTAGGAAAAAATCTTTGTGACCTTCAGTTAGGCAAAGATTTCTTAGATATGACACTAAAAATATGATTCATAAAATAAAAAAATTGATAAACTGGTTTTCGTCAAAATTAAATACTAGTGCTCTTCAAAAGACACCATTATCGATGGTAGCCCAGCATTGTTAATGTACTTAATACCAGTGAATTGTATATTTGAAAGCAGTTAAAGTGGGAATTTTGCATTATCAGAATAGAATATTTTTAAAAAGACACCATTAAATATGATATACAAAAAGTAACTAAAAATAGATCACAGACCAAAATGCAAGAGCCAAAACTATAAAATTTTTAGAAGAAAACACATGGGTAAAATTTTCATGATGTTGGATTAGCAATGACTTTTCAGATATAACAATGAAAAACACAAGCACAAAAGAAAAACTTCAAAACTTTTGTGTTTCAAATGATGCCATCAAGAAAGTGAAAAATAAGATACAGAATGGGAGAAAATCTTTGCAAATCATACATCTGATAAGGGGTTTGAATCTAGAAAATATGAAGAACTCTTACACTCTTAGAAAATATGAACAACTCTTACAACTCAGAAGTAAAAAGTAAATGAACAAATTAAAAAATAGGCAAAGGATCTAAAAAGACATTTCTCCAAAGAAGACGTACAAATGGCCAATAAACACATGTAAAGATGTGTAACATCATTAGCCATTAGGGAAATGAAAATCAATACCACAATGAGATGCCTCTTCACACTCACTAGAATGGCTATTATAAAAAAGGTAGATAATAAATGCTGATGAAGATGTGAAGAAAATGAACCCCTCAGAGCTGTTGGTGGGAATATAAAATGGTACAGCTGCTTTGAAAAACAGGCTGGCAATTCTGCAGAAGGTTAAATAGAGAGTTATCATATGACCCAGCAATTCCACTCCCACATTTAACCCAGAGAATTGAAAAACATGTCCATGCAAAAATGCATACATGATACCATACAGCAGCATTATTCATAATAGCCCCAAAATGGAAGCAATATCAATGTCCATCAACTGATAAACAAAATGTGGTATATCCATTCAATGGAACAGTATTCAGAATAAAATGGAATGAAATATGATACATGCTACAATAGAGACAAACCTTGAAAACAGGCTAAATCAAAGAAGGCAGTCAGAATATACCACATATCATATGAATTCCATTTATGTGCATCCATAGAGACAGAAAGCAGATTAATGGCTGCCTAGGACTGAGGGTTAGAGAAAAAGGGTGGAATAAGGGATGAAGCTCCTTGTGGGGTGATGAAAGCATTCTATAATGGATGGTGGTGCTGGTTGCCCAACTATGTGAATATACTAAAACCACTGAACTGTACACTTTGGAATGGGTAAATGATATGGTATGTGAATTAAATCTCAATAAAAGTGTTTTTAAAAAATACCATTAAGGAAATATAAAGATAAGCACAGGCTGGAAGAAAATATGTGCACATTTTATCTGATAAAGAAATTCTGTCCAGAATATAGAAAGAACTCTTACAACTGAATAGGAAGATAACCTGACTAATAAATGGGCAAATAGGAAGATAACCTAACTAATAAATGGACAAAGATTTGAAAGGACATTTCACCAAAGAAGATATACAAAAGGACTAATAATCACATGAAAAATGCTCAACATGAGTAGTTATTAGGGAAATTAAAACCACTTCACATCCACTGAAATAGCTATAATAAAAAAGACTGACCAAAAAAAAAAAAAAAAGACTGACAAAGATGTGGGGAAATGGAAACCTCGTTTCTTTGCTAATGGGACTGCAAAATGATACAACCATTTTGGAAAACAATTTGGTAATTTCTTAAAAGATTAAACATAAACTTAGGCTATGACCCAGTTATTCTACCCTTGAGCATCTATGCAAAAGAAATGAAAACATAGGTCCACCTAAAACTTATGTATGAGAATGTTCACAGCAACATTTCAATAGCCAAAAAGTGCAAACAATCCAAAAGCCCATTGGCTGGTGAATGGATTAATAAAATATGGTATGTCCAAAAGATGTTCTTTTTTTTCAAAGAGAGAAAGAGTTTATGACTAGGTGCATAGTAGGAGAGCAGAAGATGGCTTAGTGGTCCAAAATCTGTCTTCTTGAACTGCAGTAATTCCAATAGTTTTATTAGAGAAAAAGATGGGCAAGGTTTAAGGTAATGAGCACTGTGGCCCCAGATGATATGATTAGAGGTGATCTAATTATTGAGCATGCGTAGATTGATTACATGCTCAGTCACAGAACATATGTAAGAAAATGGTGGAATGAGGTATAGGTGACTTGTAAGTTAAAGTCTAAGCCACTGCACATGTCCGGTGGGCCCATTTTGGTTAGATCCAGTCTTGGTTATGAAGAAAACTGGTTAGTTCTGGGCTGAGCCAAGACCCTTCATTAATAAACATCTTTAGTTGATAACTGGGTACAAATGAAGATTAGTCACAAGGTTTTTACAATCACAGGGGCAGAAGATAAGGGCTATACAACAATTATCACAGATCAAGGCAGCTAGAATGTAATTTAAAGATTTCAGGTATTTCCCTCTGTCTACTCCACTATACCAAAAAGCAAAAAGGAATATTTATATAATGATTCAGTCATCAAAATTTTCCCTTAAATCCTGATTTCTCGGTTACAGTGGAATTTCTTTTTGCTACAAAAAGTATCTGTACTCTTTCTTAACTTTCGTAATAAGTTTCCATTGAAAATTAAACATTTTCTGTCTTGTGAAATATTCTCTTCTATGGTCAGTGATTATAAAACATTTTATTATTATTTACTTTTTTCAGTATATATTTTTTCTTCCCAGCTAGTTTATAAACATCTCATGAATTCTGTTTGGCCAGATAACATTATCAGTTATTCCACATTGTATTTTTCGGGCCCCCTTCCCTACTTTTACTCTCAAATCACCATCACCCAGCCCTGCTTTTGGGTCATTGTCTTGGGGAGTGGGAAAATAATAAGGTACAAAATTAATGACATTTAAGATTTAAAAAATGTTGCCTTCCAGATGTAAGACAGAGATTTAAAAGTACATAGAAGACCTGGACCTAGAATTTCAATCTCAAGTGAAACCAGATAAAAAAATTTGGAAAAGCAGAGAAAATCTGCAGAGAAGGCAAGAAAGTCTGATGTAGCAGTCTGGTCTCACAGGAGCCTCAGGAGCCGCACAGCTGGATGTGGGCAACCAGAGGCCTGGGGGATGGCAGCTGAGCCCTGGGCCTTTCTTGGGCCTGTGGAGGCTGAGAAAAAAAGGAGGTTGTTGGGGCTGCGTGGGCAGTCTCAGGGAGGGGCTTTGTGTACCCTAGCAGCCAATACCTTCCCCGTGGGCCAAAAGTGTAGGGGGGCAGCTGTGAGAGGCGCTCAGCCTCCAGCAGGCACTCTGTTGTTGGGGAAGGGGCCACAGTCTTGACAGGCTTGCGTGTGGACCTCGGGAGCTGGGGGCAGCCCATGAGCTCAGATGCCTCAGTGTGGGAGCAGGAAGTGCTGCCTGCCAGAACCAGACCTGTCCATAAGCAAAGGGCATCATGAGGCTACCATCCACTGTCCAGGTCTCAACACAGATCAAGCTGGAGATATGGACACTCCTTCACTGATGCCACAGGTGTGTGGCGCCAATCTCAGGCAACAGGCAATGACTCTGAAATAGCAAGCTGTAGGGTTTGTCAAGAAATGCCTAGATAAAGTGTTCAGTTCAGACAGAGGCAGAACTCAAGATGGAAATTAAATCCAGTTAAAGAAAAAAATTACTTTTGCCTAACTTTGTGACCTATGAAATTTGGCCTTCCTTTGCTGTGTGACAGGCATGGCTGCCCTCTTGGAGGGCCAGCCTGGCAGGCAGCACGGAGCCAAGTCCTCCATAAACCTCCCTTAGTGAGGTCTGGGCTGGCACTGCTTCCTGAGAACTGAATGTCAGAGTCTCGAGACCTGAGATGAGTGAACAGGCTTCTTTTTAAGAACATGAAACAACGTTCTTAACTTGAAGAACACTTTATTTTGCAAATATTTTAATATGAAAATGATGATGGAGATGAGGTAAGATGGGGGACAGGTGGGGGACAGCAACATGTGGCTAAAACTTTGTGATCAGGAAGCAAAACCAATGGCTCACCATCAGCTTGAAAATAATGAGACCCTCTTGCTGGGATCAGTGCCCAGTAGCATGTGCATCTCTGAGGAAGATGAAAACCAGACTCCAGAAATCATTTTTGTTCCGAGCAATGGAAAGAGAAAAGCTAAGTACTGGGAAGGTATTATTTTTCCCCACGGGTGTCAAACTCCAGTGGTCTGCTTTGGGATCATATTGGGTTAAGAAAGACCTGGAACAGCGCTGTCAGGGGCCTTGTGTGAATTCTGGTTCCCACAGAGCAATAGCAGTACATACAATCCTGGGAAGGCTGGGTAATCCCAAACATCCTAAGACAAGCACATCCTATAGCCGGGCCCAGCGATGAGGGGTTAGGGTGGCCCAGAGACTTGGGGGATCTTGAATGAGGTACGCATTGGTTCAACGGAGATGCCAGTGGACTTTGCTACTGGATGGTACTGACAAAAAAGCCAACCAACACACACCAGTTCTTGTCAGATTTAAAGGACTGTGACTTTGGGTTTCTACTTGCTATTCTCTCTGCTAGAAGCTCTGTTTTCCCTCCTTGTCTGGCCAACTCTTTTTGGTTCTCTAGGTATCGGCCTGTATTGGTGCCTTCTCTAGGATCACTTCAGGTCTTCAGTGATGTTATCACAGAACCCTGTACTTTTCCATCAGGGCACTTATCTCACTTCTTGAATTTTATCTTTTTCAACCTTGTGTTTAGTGCATGTAAATGCTAAATAAATATTTGTTAAATGACAAGGAGGGGTATGACGTCTCTGACCCTTTCTCTTCTGTCATGGAAAAGCAGCCAAACCAGGCAATAATCTCCGGGAGCACTAAATCTATCAGCCATCGATAAATTTTCATGTGAAATACTTTGACTAGATGCCAAATGTGGCAGGCAGGCCCTAAGAGTCCCCGGAGATTCACGGGCTGGTGTTCCAGCCCTCTGTAATCCCCTCCCCTGGAACATGGACCTGGCTTCGAGACTGTCTAAGGCGTCAGATGAATGGGATGTCACTTCTGAGATTAGGTTACAAAAGACTGATGCTGTCTTGCCCACATACCCAGGCTCCCTCCAGCTACTCATCTGACGAAGCCGCCTACCACACTGGGAACTCCCCTGTGGCCAGGCCCACAGGGCAGTGGACAGGGAGTGGCCTCCAGCCAACAGCCAGCACCATACTGAGCCCTCAGTCCAAGAGCCTGGGGGGAATTCATCCTGCCAATAAGCACATGAACTTGGGAGAGGGCACCCCAGTGAAGCCTTGAGGTGAGTGCAGCCTTGGAGATACCATGGTGAGCTGGAGACCCCTTAAGTACTGCATTGATTGCTGGACCATAGAAACTGTGAGGGAATAAATATTTGCTATTTTAAGTCACTAAGTTTTGGGGTAACATGTTATGCAGAAATACATACACCAAGGCTGATTTTTTTCTTTCTGTATTATCAGATCAGTGTCCCAAGAAGAGAATCTGATTGACAGTGAGAGGGAGGGGGGACTTCAGACGTCAGTGGCCAGCTCAGAGCTGGGCAAAGGTGTGACCCTAGGAGAGAGGACCACAGCAAAGAAGTCAAGCAGGGAAGGACCAAGAAAACATTTCCCCAACCCAAGAATGAACCCAGGGCTGTCAATACATTAGCCTGTCCTGCCTCTGAAAGTCTCAGGATCTACTTTGTCAAATAAGTACCAGGACCCAGAGGCATTTCTGTAGAGTGAATCCAATGACTCAGAAGAGGGGCAGGGTCAGCCTCCTAGGTCTAACCCTAGCTCTTACCGCCCCCTCTGGGTGAACATTTATTTAAAGAAACAGTGTGGGTGATAGAAGAGTGTGGAAGTAGAAGTCAAAAGACCTGGGGCCTTATTTTGACTTCATCTTAATTTTTCCAGGGCTCAGTTTTCTCATTTATAAATGGAAGCAATTCAACTAGTGGACTCAACATATTTTCAGATGTGAAATTCTATGATCCTGTAATCTTAGCCAGGTTACCTTCTCTCAGCAATGTCAAGTAACCTTGGCTTGGTTTTTAGTGTAACGTTAGTGAAGACCATGCTCCCAAGAGTCCTCAGTGGCCCAAGGGCCACAGGATGGCTTGTTTGACTTCTAACACACCTTCCTGATGCGTGGAGTCAGTATCAGAGGAGCTGCCCATTTAGACCTCTTGCAAATGAGGCCTGAGGAGGAGGTATAGGGAGCAGGCTACTCTGTAGAGGGTGGGATTGTCTGCAGAGAGACAGAGCTATGCTGGGGTCCTCCTGGTAGGCAAGCTGCACTTGGAATGAATGGTGCATAGTGCACAATGATGCCTGCAGCACACAGGAACACACCTGGCATACAGGCAGCCACTGAGGACTCTGCTTTGCCATGTCTCACTTCCTATGAGCCAACATGACAAGAAAAATCAGGGTGGAGGGCCACTGGGTTTTATGTTGTGAGGCAGGCCCTCCCCATGGAGACCGCCAGGTGCTCCACTCGATGCAAACCCATCTAGTGTAAGTGGCACTGAGGTGGCTGGGAGGGAGCTTCACAGCTGGGAACTTGGGACTATGCAGAACCTGAGAATCAAACAAAAATTGTAAGGGGAGTGGGGGAACCAATCAGGTGGCTCCAAGGGATGGGGATAAACTGTCCAATGAAGGGGTAAATCATTCTTGTGCCTCTAGGTTTCCACTGTCAGGGGAGGGGCAATTAGCTGGGGGAAGCAAGGGAAGTTTTGCAATAATCTATGCAGTGTTTCTTGATACAAGGACAGTGGAGTCTTGGTGTAAGACAACCTATAACAAAGGCTTGAACAGAGACAGGCCGATCAATGCCCTGTAACTCAGGTTCTCTGAATAAAGAGGTCTTCTGTGGTGGGAAACAATCTGTCTGAAAAAAAGAGCTAGAGAAATGGTGACAATAGGAGACGCTCTCTAGTCTGCTGGCTCTTCACTTTTTCAAAATCAGCAAATACTCTGAGAACCTGAGAAAGCTATGTATCATCTTTCAAGAAAAGTGCTCAGAAATTATGCTTATAATTTCAGAGGATTCATGACCCCAGGTAAAGAGCCTCTGATTTAGTACAAAATTCATTTTATATCTGAGACTGAGGCCTAGAGAGGTCACAGTCAGTAACAAAAGTCAGTAGAAAGGCTTTGACTGGTATCCAGGTCCTCTGTCTGCCTCAAATTGCTAAGAGAGGCCTGAGCAGACTGGGATCACTGCACAAAGTGCAAGGAGATAGACTGGCATCACTGCGCAGTCTGAGGCCAGTTTCCGAGGCCAGAAGGAACGTAGATCAGTCAAGACGTCTCACTTCTCAAGCTCATCATTTTCTGTAAGAGTCAGTTTAATTTTCAATAAGAGTGAGGAACTGCACTTCATCTCTTGTGCAGGACACAAATCTAATATTGGAGCCAAAGCAGTACAGAGAGAGTCAGAGGAGGTGACCTGGGGACAGTGGGATCTTTCATCGAGCCCTGCATCTGAGCAGCCACAGAGACGGAGACACTCATAGTGTGCTGGAGAGGACTGGCCAAAAGACCAGCTGCATGGGGGTTAGGTCCCTGTCTTTCTCAGAGAAGTGATACTGGACTGTCCTTGGTCATGTTACAGCATCCCCAGCATGGTGTCTGGCACAGAGATGGGCTTCATAAGTACTATTTCCTTTCTTTTTCTTCACTGAACAGGTATATTTGTATTTCCTTGGTACACATGACAGTCAGGTAGGTAATCAAACCCACAGAGGCTTGTGGCTAAAAGCCTGATTTTGAGAGTTCATGCTCTATATGGCACATTAATAACCACATCTCCTTTCATAATACCCAACCAACCAAAACTCTGACAAAGCTGTTATCATGGTAACAGGATGAAAGGCACTTTAGTCTCTGTTTCTATCTCTCTGACTCATGGACACCTGCCAGGTAGCAGATGGCCTGTGTAGACAATTACCTTCATTTTGCTGCAGTGTATTTAGATTAAACAAACTGGCCTCTTTGCTGCTGATTTTCAGAG
This sequence comes from Tamandua tetradactyla, assembly GCF_023851605.1. Taxonomy (NCBI): domain Eukaryota; kingdom Metazoa; phylum Chordata; class Mammalia; order Pilosa; family Myrmecophagidae; genus Tamandua; species Tamandua tetradactyla. Next base: position 8,872,920 of record NC_135329.1, read on the forward strand.
GCCCTCTCAGGAAAACAAAAACCAAAAAACAACATTGGGAGGAAGGAGCTGCAAGGTAACAGAAAGGGTGCAGTGGACAGAGGAGTCTGGCATGGAGAGGAGATCACCCATTCCTCCTTTGGCTGATTGTTCTTTCCAGCCTTCAGTACTGACTCTGCTGAGGAGTCCTCTTCCTCAGAGCTCAGTCACTGCCATTGAGTAATCTGAACACAATTTAAGTAATTCAGCCAGAGGGCTGAGAGAGGGTGCACTACATAGAGAAAACCAGAAGCTTCCTGCCCTGTGCATACACAGCCTTGAGGCACCCTCTCCTGTGACCTCGGGAGTCCTCAGAAACTTCTTTAGGACCCACCACGGAGGCACGTGTGGCTCAAAACAAGTCAGGCAACATCCACACTGCTTTGGCAACGATGAAGCCCTATGCAAGAGAGAAACTGACCGTAAGAGTAAATTCACCAAGATAATCAGATGCCTAGATGTCAGCAAAAAATTATAAACCATACTAAGAAATAGGGAGATATGGTCCAGAAAAAGAAACTAAAACTTTGGAGGAGACACAGAAATTTGAACAACTAATTAAGATGTTCAAACAAATCTCTTAAATCAATCCAAGGAGAAGAAAGAAAATACAGCGAAAGAGATAAAGGATAGCTCACTGGGTGAGCATAAAGAATTTGAAAGTATGAAAGGAAACATAACTAGTGGAAATGAAAGGCATATTAGAAGAGATTAAAAATACACTAGAGGCATGCAACAGCAGATCTGAACAGTCAGAAGAAAGAATCAGTGTACTAGAACAATCAAAATCTTACAAACAGAAGAATAGAGAAAAGAATGGAAAAAAATGAGCAGGGTCTCATGGAACTGAATGACAGCAGGAAGCACACAAACATATGCATGTTGGGTGATCCAGAAGGAGAAGAGAAGGGAAAGGGGACAGAAAAAAATATTTGAGGAGATAATGGCCCAAAATTTCCCAAAGTAAGTCTTATGAAATAAATAAATATACATGTCCAAGAAGTGCAATGAAATCCAAACAGAATAAGTCTTAATAGACCTACTCCAAGACACATACTAATCAGAATGTCAAATGTTGAAGATACAGAGAGAATCCTGAAAGCAGCAAGAAAAAAGTGATTCATCACAGACAAGGGAACCACAATAAGATTTGAGTACCTACAATTTTTCATCAGAAATCATGGAGATGAGAAGGCAATGGTATGATATATTTAAGGTATTGAAAGAGAGAAACTGTCAGACAGGAATACTTTATCCAGCAAAACTGTCCTTCAAAGGTGAAGGAGAGGGCAGGCAACAGTGACTCAGCAGGCAGAATTCTCACCTGCCATGCCGGAGACCCAGGTTTGATTTTCGGTGCCTGCCCATATGAAAAAAAAAAAAAAAAGTGAAGTAGAGTTTAAAATATTCATAGATAAACAGAAACTGAGAGAGCTCATCGAGAAGAGGCCTGTTTTACAAGAAATACTAAAGGGAGTTCTGCAGGCTGAAAGGAAAAGACAGGAAAGAGGGGCTTAGAGGAGAGAGCAGAAATGAAGATTATCAGTAAGGATAATTAAAAGTGTAAAAAGAGAGGGAAAAATAAGATATGATATATAAAAACCAAAGAATAAAATGGTTAAAGTAAGTGCCTTTACAGGTAATAACTTTGAATGTTAATGGACTAAACTCCCCAATCAAAAGACATAGGTTGGAAGAGTGGATAAAAAAGGATGATATATCTACATGCTATCTTCAAGAGACTCACCTTAGACCGAAGGACACAAATAGGTTGAAAGAGAAAGGCTGGAAAAAGGTATTTTACACAAACAGTAACAACAACAACAACAACAACAAAAGAACTGGGGTAGTTATACTAATATTAGGCAAAATAGACTTTAAATGCAAAAATGTTATAAGAGACAGAGAAGGGCACTATATTATTAAAGGGGCAATCCACCAAGAAGATATAATAACCATAAATATTCATGCACCTTACCAAGGTGATCCAAAATACATAAGGCAAACAGTGGCAAAATTGAAGGTAGAAATAGAAGTCTGTACAATAATAGTTGGAGACATCAATACACCACTCTCATCAATAGATAGAACATCTAGAGGATCAATAAAGAAACAGAGAACTTGAATAATATAAGTTAATTAGACCTAACGGACATAGGCAAAACACTGCATCCCAAACAGCAGGATATACATTCTTCTTAAGTGCTCATGGATTATTTTCCAGGATAGACTCCATGTTGGGTCATAAAACAAGCCTCAATAAATGTAAAAAAAAGATTGAAATTATACATAGCACTTTCTCTGAACATAATGGAATGAAGCTAGAAATCAGTTAACAGGTGGAGAGCTGGAAAATTCATAAATATATGGAGGCTAAACAATATACTCATAAGTAATCAGCAGGTCAAAGAAGAAATTACAAGAGAAATCATTAAATATCTCAAGACAAATTAAAACGAGAACATATCAAAACTTTTGGGATGCAGCGAAGGCAGTGCTGAGAAGGAATTTTATAGTCCTAAATGCCCACATTAAAAAAGAAGAAAGCTAAAATCAAAGACCTAAGTCACATCTTGAGGAACCAGAAAAAGAACAGCAAATTAATTCTAAAGCAATAAGAAGGAAAGAATAAGAAAACTAGAGCATAAATAAATGAAATTGAGAATAAAAATAAAATAGAGATGGCAGAGAGAGTTCAAATAGAGTAGAGAGGCTACTCTGGAGGTTGCTCTTGGATAAGCTTCAGGTGGACCTTGCTACTTGTTATAATCTGCCAAACTTCAACCAGGACCATTCCAGCCAATCCTAAGGAACACCTAAAGCAATATATAAGATTTCACAAGGGTTCCAGGCACTAGAGTAACTTTCCAGAAACCTAAATCTCCAGATGTGTCCCTGGTCCAGATAAGTCCTGAAGTCTAGTCCAGCCTCTCCAGAACATCAGATAGTTCCATCTCCCTACCCCATTGTCATGGTTAGGGACAGGTGTCAACTTGGCCAAGTTGTGGTACCTGTTCATCTGATTGGGCAAGCGCTGGCCTGTCTGTTGCAATGAGGACATTTCATAGGATTAGGTCATGAGCACGTTAGCTACATCCACAGCTGATTCCATTTGTAATCAGCCAAAGGGGAGTGTCTTCTGCAATTAGTGATGCTAAATGCAATCATGGGAAGCCTTTTAAGGAGGACTCAGAGGAGACAGGTTGCATTCCTGCTTTGGCTGGTGAGCCTCTCCTGTGGAGTTCATCCAGGCCATCCATTGGAGTCATCGGCTTCGGAGCCTGCCCTGTGGATTTTGGACTCTGCGTTCCTACGGTCACGTGAGACACTTTCATAAATTTTATATTTGCAAGTGTTCCCTGTTGATTCTGTTTCTCTAGAGAACCCTAACTAATACATCTTGGTACCAGGAGTGGTTCATAAGGAAGAGAATCTTAAAAATGGGTTTTTATGAATGTTTTTCTACTCTGACTGGGCTCAGAGACACTAAGGACTCTGATGCCCGTAATCAGAATGACACTCCCAATCCATGGACTGAGTTGGCAAAGGAGATAGTCAAAATATCATCATTCGATTCTCCTAATGCTTCGCTTGTACAAAGCCAGACTCTGGGGGATAATGTTTTTGACACCTTTACAGAGTTTTGTAGATATAAGAGTTATAGAGATGTTGGTTGGTTGTTGTTAGATACACTCTCTACATTAAAGGGTGAAAGGGATGGGCTTAAGGCTTCAAACAAGAAGCTTAAGTGCCGTCTGAAAGATGTAGAGGTTTCTATGAGTATCCTGAAGGAAAATTTTATTTCCTGTAGCCGTAGACTTGAGATCTCTGAAAATCAGACTCAGAATCTTATTGTTAGAGTAGCAACTTTACAATGTAAACTGAAATCTCAGTCTTGCATGGTGTCTGCCGTTAAAGTGAGGGCATTGATTGGAAAGGAGTGGGACCCTGAAAAATGGGATGGTGACATATGGATTGATAATGATGTTGGGGGTGAGGGTGAAACCCTAGACCATGCTGAGCCTTCTTTAGATAACCCTGTAATAGTCTGCCCTGAGGACATAGCCGCCCCACCTCCAGCCTGCCTTGAGGAATTGGCCACCCAACCTCCTCCTGAAGGGATTAGCCCTAGAGTTATTAATCCTGTTTCACCAGATGAAACTGCAAATGAAAGCCCTGAAGCAAATGGCTTGGAAGATATTTCTAATTCTTTTCATGACCTACCCCCACCACCCCTCATTTCTTCTAGACCTATAACTAGACTAAAGTCCCAACAGACCCCTAAAGGTGAGGTACAAAGTATCACACATGAGGAGGTACGTTATACTCCAAAAGAACTGTGTGAGTTTTCCAATTTATATAGACAGAAATCAGGGGAATATGTGTGGCAATGGATTTTAAGAGTGTGGGATAATGGTGGGAGGAATATAAGGCTGGATCAGGCTGAATTTATTGATATGGGCCCACTAAGCAGAGATTCTGCATTCAATGTTATAGCTAGAGCAGTTAGAAAAGGTGTTAACAGCTTGTTTGGGTGGTTGGTTGAAACATGGATCAAAAGGTGGCCAACATTACCTGAGGTTGAAATGCCAGAACTGCCCTGGTATAATGTAGATGAGGGGATCCAGAGGCTTAGAGAGATTGGGATGTTAGAGTGGATTTATCACGCAAAGCCTGCTCTTACACCCCAGGAATGTCCAGAAGATGCACCTTTTACCAGAACAGTGAGAAATAAGTTTGTGAGACTAACACTATCATCCCTTAAGAGCTCTGTGGTTGCACTTCTCTGTAGGTCAGATATTACTGTAGGAACTGCTGTCACTGAGCTGGAATCCTTAAACACAATGGGGATGACAGGATCCCGAGTTGGCAGAAGCCAGGTGGCAGCACTTAATCACCAAAGACAGGGTAGACGCGGGTATTATAATAGACAACAAACTCAAAGGAGGCATCAAAATTATATGACACGCAGAGATTTGTGGCATTGGCTAGTAAATCATGGGGTGCCTAGAAATACAATAGAAGGGCAGCCTACTAAATTCTTGTTGGAGCTGTATAAACAAAAGAGTTCTAGGTCAAGGGAACAGAAGTCTAACCTGAATTACAAAAACACAGAGTCACGGCCCCTTAATCAATTTCCAGACTTGAAACAGTTTACAGACCCTGAGCCCCTTGAATGAAGGGGAGGCCAGGTCCCTATGGGGAAGAAACCTGTTACACTGCCACAAATTTATACTGTTAACCTTCCTCTAAGTCTTCCCCAAGGAGACCGACGGCCTTTTACCAGGGTAACTGTGCATTGGGGAAAAGGAAATGATCAAATATTTTGGGGATTATTAGACACTGGTTCAGAAGTGACATTAATTCCAGGGGACCCAAAATGTCACTCTGGACCACCAGTCAGAGTGGGGGCTTATGGAGGCCAGGTGATCAATGGAGTTTTAGCTCAGGTCTGTCTCACAGTGGGTCCAGGGGGCCCCCGGACCCATCCTGTAGTTATTTCCCCAGTTCTGGAATGTATAATTGGCATAGACATACTGAGCAACTGGCAGAATCCCCACGTTGGTTCTCTAACTCGTGCAGTGAGGGCTATTATGGTGGGAAAGGCCAAGTGGAAGCCACTAGAACTGCCCCTACCAAGCAAAATAGTAAATCAAAAGCAATACCATATTCCTGGAGGGATTGCAGAGATTACTGCCACTCTTAAGGACTTGAAAGATGCAGGGGGTGGTGATTCCCACCACATCCCCATTCAACTCTCCTATTTGGCCTGTGCAGAAAACAGATGGGTCTTGGAGAATGACAGTGGATTATCGTAAACTCAACCAGGTGGTAACTCCAATTGCAGCTGCTGTTCCAGATGTAGTATCATTGCTTGAGCAAATCAATACATCCCCTGGTACCTGGTATGCAGCTATTGATCTGGCAAATGCTTTTTTCTCAATAGCTATTAGTAGGGACCACCAGAAACAGTTTGCTTTCAGCTGGCAAGGTCAGCAATATACTTTCACTGTCCTACCTCAGGGGTATATCAACTCTCCAGCCCTATGTCATAATCTTGTTCGCAGAGACCTTGATCGTTTCTCCCTCCCACGAGACATCACACTGGTCCATTATATTGATGATATCATGTTGATTGGACCTAGTGAGCAAGAAGTAGCAACTACTCTAGATTTGCTGGTAAGGCATTTGCGTGTCAGAGGATGGGAGATAAATCCAACAAAAAAACAGGGGCCTTCCACCTCAGTAAAATTTCTAGGTGTCCAGTGGTGTGGGGCATGTCGAGATATCCCTTCTAAGGTGAAGGATAAATTGCTGCATCTGGCCCCTCCCACAACCAAAAAAGAGGCACAACGCCTAGTTGGTCTTTTTGGATTTTGGCGACAACATATTCCTCATTTGGGTGTGCTACTCCGGCCCATTTATCGAGTGACCAGAAAAGCTGCTAATTTTGAGTGGGGACCTGAACAAGAGGAGGCTCTGAGACAGGTCCAGGCTGTTGTGCAAGCTGCTCTGCCACTTGGGCCATATGATCCAGCAGATCCAATGGTGCTGGAAGTGTCAGTGGCAAATAGAGATGCTGTCTGGAGCCTTTGGCAGGCCCCAATAGGAGAATCACAACGCAGACCCTTAGGATTTTGGAGCAAAGCCTTACCATCTGCTGCAGATAACTACTCTCCTTTTGAGAAACAGCTTTTGGCCTGCTACTGGGCCTTAGTAGAGACTGAACGCTTAACCATGGGCCACCAAGTTACCATGAGACCTGAGTTGCCTATCATGAGTTGGGTGTTGTCTGACCCACCAAGCCATAAAGTTGGGCGTGCACAGCAGCACTCTATTGTAAAGTGGAAATGGTATATACGAGATAGAGCCAGAGCAGGTCCTGAAGGCACAAGTAAGTTACATGAAGAAGTGGCACAAATGCCCATGGCCTCCACTCCTGCTGCCACATTACCTTCTCTTTCTCAGACCAGAGCTATGGCCTCTTGGGGAGTTCCTTACAGTGAATTGACTGAGGAAGAGAAAACTCGGGCCTGGTTTACAGATGGTTCAGCACGATATGCACGTACCACCTGAAAGTGGACAGCTGCAGCATTACAACCCCTTTCTGGGGTGTCCTTGAAGGACAGTGGTGAGGGGAAATCCTCCCAGTGGGCAGAACTTCGAGCAGTGCACCTGGTTGTTCATTTTGCTTGGAAGGAAAACTGGCCAGAGGTGCATTTGTATACTGACTCATGGGCTGTTGCTAATGGTTTGACTGGATGGTCAGGGACTTGGAAAGACCATAATTGGAAAATTGGTGACAAAGAGGTCTGGGGAAGAAGTATGTGGATAGACCTTTCTGAGTGGGCTAAAAACATGAAGATATTTGTGTCCCATGTGAATGCACACCAGAGAGTGACTTCAGTAGAGGAAGATTTTAATAATCAAGTGGATAAGATGACCCGTTCTATGGATACCAGTCAGCCTCTTTCCCCAGCAACTCCTGTTATTGCCCAATGGGCTCATGAACAAAGTGGTCATGGTGGTAGGGACGGAGGTTATGCATGGGCTCAGCAACATGGACTTCCACTCACCAAGGCTGACCTGGCTACAGCCACTGCTGAGTGCCCAATCTGCCAGCAGCAGAGACCCACAATCAGCCCCCGATATGGCACCATTCCCCGAGGTGACCAGCCAGCTACATGGTGGCAGGTTGATTACATTGGACCACTCCCTTCATGGAAGGGGCAGCGATTTGTTCTAACTGGAATAGACACATACTCTGGATATGGGTTTGCTTTCCCTGCACACAATGCTTCTGCCAAAACTACTATCCGTGGGCTTACAGAATGCCTTATCCATCGTCATGGTATTCCACATAGCATTGCTTCGGATCAAGGAACACACTTCACAGCAAATGAAGTGCGGGAATGGGCACATGCTCATGGAATTCTCTGGTCTTACCATGTTCCCCATCATCCAGAAGCAGCTGGATTGATAGAATGGTGGAATGGCCTTTTGAAAACTCAATTACGGTGCCAACTAGGTGGCAAAAACTTGAAAGGCTGGGGGTAATGTTCTCCAGGAAGCTGTGTATGCTCTGAATCAGCGTCCGCTGTATGGTGCTGTTTCTCCCATAGCCAGGATCCATGGGTCCAGGAACCAAGGGGTGGAAATGGGTGTGGTGCCACTCACTATTACTCCTAGTGATCCACTAGGAAAATTTTTGCTTCCTGTCCCTGCTACCCTGAGTTCTGCTGGTCTACAGGTTTTAGTTCCAAAATGGGGTGTGCTTCCTCCAGGAGAAACAACAGTGATATCACTGAACTGGAAGTTAAGATTGCCACCTGGCCACTTTGGGCTACTTATGCCTCTGGATCAACACACCAAGAAGGGGATTACATTGTTGTCTGGGGTAACTGACCCTGACTATCAGAAGGAAGTAGGACTGCAACTACATAATGGAGGTAAAGAAGAGTTTTCTTGGAATATAGGAGATCCCCTGGGGCGTCTATTAGTACTACCATGCCCTGTGATCAAAATCAATGGAAAATTGCAACAACAGAATCCAGGCAGGACCACTAATGGCTCTGAGACTTCAGGGATGAAGGTTTGGGTCACCCCACCAGGCAAAGAACCACGGCCAGCTGAAGTGCTTGCTGAGGGGAAAGGGAACATGGAATGGGTAGTGGAAGAAGGTAGTGATAAATATGAACTTCGACCACGTGATCAGTTACAGAAACGAGGACTGTAATGCTGTTTTGTTTGTGTTATACTATTTAAGTTGTAAGATATCAAGTGTAAGAATGAATGTTGCCCAAGGATTTGCACGCTATTCTGGAGAGATTTAATGTGTTTCCAGTTATATGCAGGACAGTTGAGTATTGTCAGGTAAAAGAAAAAATGTGTGCTTATTTGTTTTCATTTGGAAATTAAGTATGGTCTAAGGTGATATATATATATAGGTGCCAAGTTGACAAGGGGTGGACTGTCATGGTTAGGGACAGGTGTCAACTTGGCCAAGTTGTGGTACCTGTTCATCTGATTGGGCAAGCGCTGGCCTGTCTGTTGCAATGAGGACATTTCATAGGATTAGGTCATGATCAGGTCAGCTACATCCACAGCTGATTCCATTTGTAATCAGCCAAAGGGGAGTGTCTTCTGCAATTAGTGATGCTAAATGCAATCATGGGAAGCCTTTTAAGGAGGACTCAGAGGAGACAGGTTGCATTCCTGCTTTGGCTGGTGAGCCTCTCCTGTGGAGTTCATCCAGGCCATCCATTGGAGTCATCGGCTTCGGAGCCTGCCCTGTGGATTTTGGACTCTGCGTTCCTACGGTCACGTGAGACACTTTCATAAATTTTATATTTGCAAGTGTTCCCTGTTGATTCTGTTTCTCTAGAGAACCCTAACTAATACACCCATATTAGTGACAGCCCCTTCCAATACCAAAAATTTAGAATTGCCGTAGCCCAAACAACCCCAAAGAGAGGTATGCAAAGATTAAAGGTGATGGCGGTATTATACACAGAAGACAGGACTTAACAAATGAATATGAATGCTGAATCATTAAACTGATATCTCTTTTAGTCTCCAGTATTTTAGAGGAGCTAGAAATAAAAACCTAAAATTGTGAAATTGTAACCCATGTCAAAGTCTGAAATATGTTCTACAACTAATTGTGGTGCTGTGCTTGGAAATCTATAGCTGTTTTGTATATACGTTATTATTCACAACAAAAGAAGGAAAAAAAAGTCAATTGTGATGATAAAGTATTTAAGCCCTCTAGCTTCCTATATTCTGGAGCAGCTAGAAGGAAAAATATGAGAGGATCATATGGGTAGCCCATGACAAACTCCAGGATCTGTCCTGTAACCACTTTTTGAAGAGTGAGCTTTGAAAATTATTGCTTTTTTATTTCTTTGCTTTGTATACATGTTACACTATACAATAAAAAAGTTAAAAAAAATTAAAATCGAGAGAATTAACAAAGCAAAAATTGGTTCTTTGAGAAGATCAATAAAATTGACAAACCCTTAGCTAGATTGACAAAGAAAAGAAGACAAGATGAAAATAAGTAAAATCAGAAATGAGAGTGGGGGAGGGGGTATTACTACCGACCTCACAGAAATAAAAAGTATCGTAAGAGGATACTATGAACAACTGTATGCCAACAAATTAGACAACTTAGATGAAATGGACAAATTCCTAGAAACACACAAACCACCTACCCTGACTCTAGGAGAAAGAGAAGACCGAATTAGTCATCAAAACCTTTCCAGCAAAGAAATGCCCAAGAACAGATGGCTTCACAGGTGAATCCACCAATCACTTCAAGAAGAATTAATACCAATCCTGTTCAAACTCTTCCAAAAAATTGAAGAGGAGGAAGTACTACCTAACTAATTCTATGAAGCCAATATTACCTTAATACCAAAACTAGATAAAGATAGCACAAGAAAAGAAAATTGCAGACCAACTTCTCCAAGGAACATAGATGCAAAAAATCCTCAACAAAATACTTACAAATTGAATACAACAGCACATTAAAAGAATTATATACCATGTTCAAGTGGGTTTATCCCAGGTATACAAGAGTAAGTTCAATACAAGAAAATCAATTAATGAAAAACATTACATTAACAAATTGAAGGGGAAAAACCACATGATCATATTAACTGATGTAGGAAAGGAACTTAACAAAATTCAGCACCCTTTCTTGATAGAAACGCTTAGAAAAATAGGAGTAGGAGGAAAATTCTCCAATATGATGAAGGGCATATATGAAAAACTCACAGCTAACATCAAACTCAATGGTGAAAGACTGAAAACTGGAACAAGACACTATCACTACTGCTATTTAATAATGCGCTAAAAGGTCTAGATAGAGCAGTTTGGCAAGAAAAAGAAATAAATGGCATCCACATTTGAATGGAAGAAGTAAAACTTTATTTGCAGATGACATGATCCTATATATAGAAAATCCAGAAAAATCTACACCAAAACCACTAGTGCTAATAAACAAATTCAACAAACTGGTGAGATACAAGATCAAGATGCAAAAATCAGTAGTGTTTCTACACACTAATAATGAGTAATCTGAGGAGGAAATCCAGAAAAAATTCAATTAACAATAGCAACTAAAAGAATCAAACATCTAGGAATAAATTTATAGGAATAAATTTAATCAAGGATGTAAAGGACTTGTATACACAAAACTACAAAACATTGCACAAAGAAATCAAACAAGTCCTAAATAAATGGAAGGATATTCCATTCCATTCATGAATTGGAAGACTAAACGTCATTAAGATGCCAATTCTACCCAAATTTACTGACAGATTCAATGCAAATCCAATCAAAATTTCAACAGACAACTTTGCAGAAATGGGAAAGCCAATTAACAGATTTATTTTGAAGAGTAAGGGTCCCTGAATAGCCAATAACATTTTGAAAAAGAAGAACAAAGTTGGAGGACTCATACTTTCTGACTTTAAAGGATATTACAAAGCTACAGTGGTCAAAACAGCATGGTATTGGCATAAAGATAGATATAATGACCAACAGATTTGAATTCACTGTTCTATGGCCAACTGATATATATCTTTTCACAACATGATCTTTATTTGCAGCTATCATGATGTTGTTATACTGAAAATCCTAATAAGATCAATATACAAAAATTAACTTTATTTTTATACACTAACAATGAATAAAGTGAAAACAAATTAAGAAAGCAATATCATTTACAATAACATCAAAAAGAATAAAATCTTTAGTAGTAAGAGAGATTCTTAAGTGGGGTTCTTAACAAAAGAAGTGCAAGACTTGTACTCTGAATATTATAAAACATCTTGAAAGATAGTCTCAATAAATAAAAAGACATCCTATATCATTTTCATGGATCAAAAGACATAGGAAAAAGAAATAAAGAAAAAAATTAAAGAAAAAAGAAGACATAATATTCTTCAGATGGCAATAACCCCAAAATTTATCTACTGATTCAATGCCATCCTGTCATAATCCCAGCTGTTATTTCTTTTTGCAAAAATTGGCATGCTGTCCTGAATTCATATGGGAATACCAAGGACGCAAAATAGCCAAAATAATCTTGAAAAAAAAAAAGTTGAAGTCATTATTTCCCCAATTTCAAAGCTTACTATAAAGTTACTATAATCAAGACAGTGTGGCACTGACATAAGGTTAGACATATAGATCAGTCAACTAGAATTGAGAGTTTTAAAATATAAATAAACCCCCAAGAGTCCAGAAGTAAACCCTTGTATTTATGGTCAATTGATTTTCTACATGGATGCCAAGACAACTCAGTGCAGGAAAGAATAGTCTTTTCAACAAATGCTCCTGGACAACTGAAAAGAATGAAGTTGGATCTTTTCCTTATATCAGATACCAAAATTAACTTCAAATGGATCATAGACCTAAATATAGGAGCTAAAACTATAGCACTCTTAGAAGAAAGCATATAGAAAAATATTTATGATCTTGAGTTATTCCACGGTTTTATAGATAGAAAAAGCACAAGTGACAAAATAAAACAGATAAATCAGACTACATCAGAATGTTGTGAATTTGTGCTTCAAAGAATGCCATCATGAAAGTGAAAAGACAACTCACAGAACGTGAGAAAATATTTGCAAATGATATAACTGATAAGGGACTTGTATCTAGAATAAAGAACTTTTACAATTCAATAGGTATTAAGGCAAATAACTGAATAACGGTAAAAAAAAAATAACTGAATAACGGTCAAAAAATCTGAATAGACATTTCTCCAGAGAAACTACGCAAATGGTCAATAAGCTCATGAAAAGAAGTTCAAAATCATTAGTAGTTGGGGAAATGCAGCTCAAAACGACATTGAGAAACTATTTCATGCTCAATTGGATGGCTATAATAAAAAAGACAATAACAAGCATTAATGAGTATGTGGAGAAATCAGAACTCTGATACATTGCTGGTGGGAATGTAAAATGGTGCAGCCACCTTGGAAAACAGTTTGGTAGCTTCTTAGAATGGTAAATAGTGTATGGCTAACTGATATTTGACAACGCTGCCAAGTCCACTCAACTGGGACAGAATAGACTCTTCAAAAAATGGTGCTGGAAGAACTGGATATCCATATCCAAAAGAATGAAAGAGGACTCCTAATTCATGTCTTATGCAAAATTTAACTCAAAATGGATGAAAGACCTAAATATAAGTGCCAGAACCATAAAACTCCTAGAAGAAAATGTGGAGAAACACCTTTAAGATCTCATGGTAGGGAGGGCCACGGTGCCTCAGCAGAGAGTTCTTGCCTGCCATGCTGGACACCTGGCTTTGATTCCTGGTGCCTGCCCATGCAGAAAAAACAAACAAACAAACAAAAAAACAACTCATGGTAGGAGGTGATTTCTTAGACCTTACACTGAAAGCACAAGCAATGAAAGAAAAAAATAGGTAAATGGGACCTCCTCAAAATTGAGCATTTTTGTGCTTCAAAGGACATTGCCAAGAAAATGAAAAGGCAGCTTACTCAACGGGAGGAAATACTTGGAAACCACTTATCTGATAAAGGTTTAATACCTAGAATATAAAAAATCCTACAACTCAACAATAAAAAGACAAACAACCCAACTAAAAATTGGGCAAAACAAAAAGCACATGAAAAGATGCTCAACATCACTAGCTATTAGCAAAATATTAATCAAAACCACAAGATATCATTTCACACCTATTAGAATGGCCACTATTAAAAAACAAACAGAAAAAGACAAGTGTTGGACAGGATATAGGGAAAAAGGACTTATTCACTGATGGTGGGATTCTAAAATGGTGCAGCCATTATGGAAGGCAGTTTTGCTGTTCCTCAGGAAGCTAAGTATAGAAATGCCATATGATTTGCCAATTCTGCTAGTAGGTATATACTCAGAAGAACCGAAATCAGGGTTGTGAACAGACATTTGCACACCGATGTCCACAGCAGCATTATTCACAATTGCCAAAAGATGTAGGCAAACCACATGTCCATCAACTAGTGAATGCTTAAACAAAACGTGGCATATACATATAATGAACTATTATTCAGCTGTAAGAAGGAATTAAATCCTGATGCATGCAACCACATGGATGAACCTTGAGGATATTATGCTGAGTGAAATATGTCAGACACAAAAGGACAAGTATCGCATGATCTCACTAATATGAACTAATTATAATATGCAAACTCACAGAGTTAGAATCTAGAATACAGGTTACCAGGAGACAGAATGGGGGTAAAAAATGGGGAGTTGATACTTAATTTGTGCAGAATTTCTAATTAGGTTGGTTGCTGTAAATGTTTGGAAAAGGATGATGGAGATGGTAGCATATTATCATGAGTGTAATAAACAGTACTGAATTATGTCTGTGAATGTGGTTGAGTATGTTACTAGAAGTGAACCCTGTTGTGGATGATGACTATCTTTAAAGTACAAACAGAAGAAAATAGAAGAATGCTCTTTCATGAACTATAACAAATGTACATCACTATTACAAGATGTTAATAATAGGGTGGTGTGCTGATTTGAAGCTATTATGTACCTTAGAAAAGCCATGTCCTTTAATCTTCATTCAGTATTGCTGGGTGGAATCTTTTTTATTGTTTCCATGGAGATATGGCCCACCCAATTGTGGGTGAAACTTGTGATTAGATGTTTTCCATGGAGATGTGTCTCCACCCATTCAGGATGGGGTTGCTTACTGGAGCTCTTTAAGAAGGAACCATTTTGGGAAAAGCTTTAGAGCCACAAGTATTGACAGAGCCAACAATACGGACAGCACCTTGGGAAAGCCACTGAAGAAACCTGGAGAGAAAGCTAGCAGACGTCACCGTGTGCCCTTCCATCTGAGACAGAAATCCTGAAAATCATCAGCCTTCTTGAACCAAGGTATCTGTCCTGGATGCCTTAATTTGGACATTTGTATATGCTTGCCTTAATTTTGACATTTTCACAGCCTACAACTGTAAACTTGCAACTTAATAAATTCTCCTTTTTAAAAGCCATTCCATTTCTGGTATATCATGTTCTGGCAGCTTCCAAACTAAAACAGGTGGTGTAAGGGAAAAAAATACACCTAATGCAAACTATGGACTACAGTTAACAGTAGTATTTTAATATCCGCTGAGCAATTATAACAAAGTTACTACACCAATGCAAAGTATCAATAATAGGGGGATATATTGGAATGCTGTATTTTTTACATGACTTTTTGGTAAACCTATAACTTTTCTAATTAAAAAAATATATATCAATGACTAAAAAACACACTATGCTAAGTGAAAGACACCAGACAATGTACTACATATGGTATGATTCCACTTGTATACAAATGTAAATTTAACAGAAACAGAATTAGATTTGTGGCTATGTAGGGCTGGGGAAAGATAGAGGATTGAGAGGTTACTGTTAAGGGGTATGGAGTTTTTCTTCTAGGAGTAATGAAAATATTCTAAATTTTATTGTGGTGATGAATGCACAACTCTGTGATTACACTAAAAGCCATTCATTGTTCACTTTGGATGGAGTGTATGGTATGGGAATATATTTCAATAAAACTGCTTTAAAAATATAGTACATAGCTCACTTTCCATGTGAGAGACCCAGGTTCGATTCCCGGACCATGCACCCCCCCCCCCAAAAAAAAATGTACATATAGCACATAATTACCTAAAATACCTGCTCTTAATACTCATTTCAACATTTTTCTCAGAACAGTAATCTCTCTCTTTTTTTTTTACATGGGTAGGCACCAGGAATCAAACCCAGGTCTCCAGCATGGCAGGTGAGCCACCATGGCCCACCCTGGAACAGTAAATTAAAAAAAAAAAAAAACAACAAATGTAAATATTTTTAACTTATGATCATTCAATTCTACATATATAAACAATAATTTACAATATCACATAGTTGCCTATTCGTCATGATCATTTCTTAGAATGTTTGCATAAATTCAGAAAAAGAAACAAAAAGAAAACAGAAAAAAATTCATACATACCATACCCCTTACCCCTCCCTTTCATTGATCAGTAGCATGTCAATCTAAATTTATTTTAACATTTGTTCCCCCTATTATTTATTTTTATTCCATATGTTTTACTCATCTGTTGACAAGGTAGATAAAAGGAGCATCAGACACAAGGTTTTCACAATCACACAGTCACATTGTGAAAGCTATAACATTATACAATCATCTTCAAGAAACATGGCTACTGGAACACAGCTCTACATTTTCAGGCCATTTCCTCCAGCCTGTTACATCTTGACTAACAAGGTGAAATCTATTTAATGCATAAGAATAACCTCCAGGATAATCTCTCGACTCTGTCTGGAATCTCTCAGCCATTGACACTTTGTCTCATTTCACTCTTCCCCCTTTTGGTTGAGAAGGTTTTCTTAATCCCTTGATGCTGAGTCTTAGCTCATTCCAGGGTTTCTGTCCCACATTGCCAGGAAGGTTCACACCCCTGAGAATCATGTCCCACGTAGAAAGGGGGAGGGTGGTGAGTTTGCTTGTTGTGTTGGCTGGAGAGAGAGGCCACATCTGAGCAACAAAAGAGGTTCTCTTGGGGGGTGACTCTTAGGCCTAATTTTAAGTAGGCTTAGCCTATTCTTTGCAGGATTAAGTTTCATATGAACAAACCCCAAGATTGGAGGCTCGGCCTATTGCTTTGGCTGTCCCCACTGCCTGTGAGAATATCAAGAATTCTCCACTTGGGGAAGTTGAATTTTCCCCCTTTCTCACCATTCCCCCCCTAGGGGACTCTGCAAATGCTTCCCTATTCACCAGAACAGTAAATTTTTAAGAATAAATATTATAAAGAAGGCTTGGTGTGTTTTTAGGAATTTGTCTAAGATATTTAATTTGTTGGTGTACAATTTAGTTTGCGCTTCCTTTTCTAGTTCCTTCAGGTGTAAAATAATGTTTTTGATTGATATGGTTGTTCTTTTTAGATGTAGCTGTTTATGACTATGTTTCCCTATGAGTAATGTTTTCATTGGATCCTCTAAGTATTGCTATGTTGTGCATTCATTTCCATTTGTTTCAATGAGTTTTCTAAATTCCCTTGTGATTTATTCTGTAATTCATTGGTTATTTAAGAGAGTGCTGTTTAATTTCTACATATTTGTGAATTTTCTAGTTGCTACTGACTTCTGGTTTCATTCCACTGTGGTCAAAGAAGATACTTAATTTAACATATGTTTTCACCTATTATTGTGGAACTCTTTATTGCTCCCTTAGATCATGTCAGGTTTTTTTCTTTATATATTTTGGTGCCCTGCTCTTCCACACATGTATATTTATAAACGTTATATTTTCCTGATGGATTCAGTTTGACAATATTAAATGACTATGAACAAAGTGTCTATTTTTCTCTTGGTAGATATTAAAAATTTGGGATATTATTAATAAAGCTATTGTGTGTAAAGAAGTGGGATGGATAAAGGATGGTCTTTCTACATTTTTTCTTCAAGAAAATGTAAAAAAAGGGAAAAAAACCACATACTATTTTGAGCTGGCGCCAGCAGTCTAATCAAATGTGGAAGTAAAAAGAGAGAGATGTGACAGGATTATTTGATGCTGCATGGTCTGTCATGCCAGAAGATTGAAAAATAATTGCCTACCATGACTAGTGCTAATGCTGTCAGGGGTTAGGACCAGGATGCAAGCGAGCAGACAATGGAGAATGGGAATGGAGGAGATATGGTAGTTAGATTCAGTTGTCAACTTGGCCAGGTGAGCGTACCTAGTTCTGTTGCTACGGACATGAGCCAATGGTACGTGAACCTCATCTGTTGCTGATTTACATCTGCAGTCGGCTAGGAGGCATGCCTGCTGCAATGAAGGACGTTTGACTTAATTGGCTGGTGCTTAAATGAGAGACCGCAACGTAGCACATCCCAAGCAGCATACCTCATCTCGGCACTCGCAGCTCAGCCCAGGCCTTTGGAGATGCAGAAAGAAGTCACCCCGGGGGAAAGTTGTTGGAACCCAGGGTCCTGGAGAGAAGGCCAGCAGAGACCATCCTGTGCCTTCCCACGTAAGAAAGAACCTCACTGGAAAGTTAGCTGCCTTTCCTCTGAAGAACTAACAAAATAAATCCCCTTTTATTAAAAGCCAATCCATCTCTGGTGTGTTGCATTCTGGCAGCTAGCAAACTAGAACAGGAGATGAGAAAGAAAACCCACTGTGGAGTGAGCAAAGAAGCAGGCCAGGGTCCCCTCTGGTGTGAACAGGTAAAGAAAATGCATGAAGACCTTCCTATCTTTGAGCGAAGGTCCCACCTGCAAACTTTATGTGGTGTAGCCTATTAAAGGTAAAGATAAACTTGGCTTTACTCAGGACAGGGGTGAGGTTTTATGATGCCTCTCTTCTCTTACCACTGTTCATGCACATTTATTTACTGTCTGTGTCTGCTAGAAGGATGAAGCCACCAAAAAGTCTTCACAAGGCCCCTGGTTTCTTCCCACATCACTTCAGAAAACTCAGTGCTCACACATAACTTGCCACTTGCTGTGGCGGCTTGTGGGGTAAATGGCTGGATGTCTGGTGATCCCAGTATTGGTGACAGTGGACAGTAACGGTGCTCCACTTTCATCCTTCTGTCCCTATTCAACTCCAATTATATTATACAGAGGACAAAGCTTGCCCAAAAGCTTAACAGGGTGGGGATGGGGAGCCAAGGTGTCTAGTTATCTTTTGTAACGGAAAGCATATTATGTCCCTAAGAGAAAGAATAATCTACTAAAATTCACCACAAACCCACAAATCAAAAGAAAGTTGGAAATTAAACTTTTAGATAGGGAACCTTGTAAATTCCAAGACGAGACCTATTCCTCTTTATGTCTGTTTCTCCTCGTTCTATTTAAAGACGGTACCTCATTAGCCCTCACTGAAGGATTTCAAAGCCACTCTCAGCAGCATGATCAGAGGCTTCACTGAGGTAAAAAACCCCGTAAATGGAAGACTGAACACCGAGCACGCATATTAGAAACAAAAACTAGGATAGGTTCCTCAGAGGATGTCCTCCTTATTCAGACAGCTAAATCAATTAGCAGACAGGCAGCAAGAAACTATCAATGATAATTTCAAATTCCAAGTCAGTAAGTCAAATTTAAATGTTACTCAAGGGCAAGCAAAACAGGTGTTATGAGGCATGGCAGGCATCCTTCTTCAACTCTGATATTCCACATTTTGCTGGGTTCCTGATAATTATAAAATGGTAGGGAAGAGTCCAGGCTTGGCCATTAGATGGACCCAGTTTGAATTCCAGATCTGATGTTTACTAACTGTGTGGGGCTGGGCAACTTAACCTCTCTGTGCCTCAGATTCTTCAAGTGGAATATCTACCTTACGGGTTGGTGAGGATGAATATATACTACTTCGCACACCTGACTCAACAGTCGTACCTGCTATTACTCTACTGTGTCAGGAGCTGTGGGGGAAACGCCAAGTCTCGACTCCCAGCAGACTTACAGCCTCCTCAGGAAGTGAAGCAGTCAGCACGCAACCAGCACACAAAAGAGGGTAACATAAAAGCCCCAGGAGAGGTACAAAGGTGAAGAAAGATAGAAGCAAGAGAGTTTAACTCTGACTTCATAGAACAGGGCAAGGTTTCATAGAAGAGGTGATGTCTGAGAACGTCTTGGGGGTATAATTGCAATAGGCAGAGGAGGGCTGGGACGACAACTCAGGAGCGGAAAGAGCATGAACAAAGACTACTGGGCACGAGAGGAGGTGGCTCTGGGGATAACTGGTGTGACAAGGCTAGCAGGAAGGGAGCAGGGAAGATAAGTGGAGGGAAAAGAGGGGTGTGGGCCACAATCATCCAAAGCCTTAAATGCTCCTCAAATTTACGGAACAGGCCAGAGGTTGATAAACCATGGCCTAAGAGCCAACCTAGCTCGCCAACTGCCTTTTCTCAGCTCATGAACCAAAAATGGTTTTCACATTTTTAAATGGTTACATTTTAAATGGTTATATAAGCATCTACATGCTATCTTTGACTTTGCTTCCTGGCCTACAAAGTCTGTAATAGTTACTATCTGGCCCTTTAAACAAACGTTTGCTACCCCTGCTATAAGCATCAACAAGAGGGAGTTGGTGAAGGTTTTTGAGGAGGGGAATGATGTGGTCAGTCTGACTTGGTCTGGGGCAATGTGAAGGAGGGACAGACAAGCTAGAGACTGGAGACGAGGAGATCCAGTAAGAGGTTTTCCTCCTCGTGACAAATAATGGATGCTAGAATGAAGAATGGTGCTAGGAATAGAAAGGAAGAAAGAGATACAGGCAAACGTTTTACAGAAAGAACTGACTTGACGTTAGCAACTATTGGGGACTGAATTGCGTTCCTGGGAAAAGGCATGTTCAGGTTCCAAACCCCTGATCCTAAGGGTGTGAACCCATCTGTAAATCAGATCTTTGAAGATGTTACCATTAGTTAAGGGGTGCTCAAACTGAATGGAAGTGGGCTGTAATCCAATATGGCTGAAGTCCTTGGAAGCAAAGGAAATTGGAAATGGAAATAAAAGCCACAGGAGGGGCCAGATGTCAGCGGAACCTGGAAGAGAAAGAAGAGTAGACATCACCATGTGATGGGAAAGTCAAGGACTGTCAGTTAGCCAGAATGCTACCGACTCCAGGAGGAAGCAAGCTTCTCGCCTCTGAAATTGAGACAATACATTTCATTGTTTAAGCCAAAAATATACTGTAGGGTATTTGTCAAAACAGCTGGAAAACCAAGACAGTAACTGAGAGGGCAGAGCAGAAGATGACTTCATCTCCAGCATGAGTATAGATTGTGCTGGCACTGACATTACCAGAAACAGAAAACATGGGCAGAGGAGTGATTTGTTGGGGAAGTTGTTTGGAAATGTGGTGTCTGAAACTTGTGGTACACCTAGGATGAAATCTTTCACCATCCATCCCATATCCAAACTTCAGAATAAGGGAGTCTGAAAATGCATTTGGGGGTGGAAACTGGCATCACAGAGAAGGTTCTCTGGGCTTAAAGCAGTGATTCTCAATTGGAAGTGTTCTACTGGAATTTAGAGGGTAGAGGCCAGGGATGCTGCTAAATATCCTACAAAAAAGAGTTATCTGGCCCCAAATGTTAACAGTGCTAAAGCTGAGAAACCCTGGTGTCAGATGACAGTTACACAGTTCTACAGAGGATGGCCAGCTCAGGGAGCCTCTGCACAGGTGACAAGCTGCAGTGGAAGGAAGGCAAGGCCATCACTAGCTTCAGATCAGGGTACAACCTTCAAAAGGCCCAGGAGTATCTTCTGCATATTTGGGGGAGGTTTCTGGGGGCAACTATAGACCTGAGAGTCTCCCAGATTCTCTCTGTTTTCTGAGGCCTGGGCTGGTTAAGCATAGGATATGAAAATGGTGAATATTTATTTATAATAAATAATTAAAAATAATGAAGTATTATAGAAGTGTAAGTTAATAATAATACATGATAACAAAAACACTTAAGGATTTATGGTTAGCTTTGTAGAGCAGTGGAGAATTGGCATGGACCTTTACTAAAGGCATCACTTTAGCAATAGCTAGCAGTCTCTCTGAATTGCTCTAATTTTATAACATTCTTCTACTTTTCTTTTCCTTCCTTTCCTCCTTTCCTTCTTCCTTACCTCACTCCCTTCCTCCATTCCTTCTTTCTCTCTTTCTCTTTTTTAAAGGCTGGGGCATCTATATTGAGCTCCAAATCAGAGTAAATCTTGCCAGTTTATAATTATGACACCATCTCTTGCACCCTTTATAACATGCTTCTTGAAGCTGAAGCCAAGCAGATGTTCATTTCAGCTAAGAACTCTAGGCCAAGAAGTTTCCTGCCTTAGCACGGAACATTAGAACCAGCTTGAGGTTCAGCTATTAAGTCTGTTACACTAGAGATCTGAAGAAATGCATACAGATGTTCTCACAATAAAGGGTCATGGATACAGTCCCACACCCAAATAAGATTCTGCCAGGGAGAGTGCCAGGGAATTCCATCTTCCTGTTGGAGGCATGGCCAAGAGTCGCAGAGACAAGCCAAAGGAAAGGGGCATTATGGAAGCAGTTGTTTTCTTAGAATGCTTTCTTTTGTTTGGAAAAGTTGGAGGTAGGAGTTGATATGAATAGGCTTTGACGAAGAAGTTGGTTACTGAAAGAAAGCCCAGACAATGAAGTGGGCGCGAGAGGATTTCAAAGTCTTGAAAGAAGAAAGCCATGAGAAGAATCCAATTGCACTTCTGTAGACCTTTCTTGGGTTTACAGCCTTTCTCAGATATACTAATTGGTATCTATGATAAAAGGATCTAAGTATCTTGGAGCAGGAAGGTTAAAGATGAAACTGGGGTTCCTAAAGGTGATGTTATATATTCAGATGGAAAAGAAATGAGTTTTTTCCAAAAAGGTTCTATTAGAAGAATAATCCATTAAAGTATAATTCAGTAAGGTAGATTTAAGATTTAATTCCTTCCATCAGTGAGGTGAAGTTATTCTTTTGGGGGGGCTGGTAAGGAGGTTGGACAAGACAAAGCCTGCTTTTTAGAGCTGCCCACATTCCACTACTGCATTGAAATTATTCCTTTCAAGGTTGCTGATAAATTTCTTATCGTCAAGTCCAAGGCTTTCCTTGTCTTTCTGTCTTACTTTCTCCTTCTTGAAACTTTCTGGGCTCTCATGAGAACCCATAATCCTACTCCTCCTTCCTCCTCTTACAGCGTCCACTTTCTTCTTTTTGTCTACTGTGCATTTTCCCTAAGGTTCATGTTCCTGATTTCAGTCCTAATTCTATATTGAACATTTCCCTGTCTATATTGCTAGCCTTGTTCTCCCATTGAAATTCCAATTTTATTTCCCTAAACATTTAGACCTTTATTCGTGACTGCCTGTCTATTCTTTGCAACTCAGCATGTCCCAAATTAGAATAAAGTCTCCTTTCTAAGAGACTTAGGAAGATAAGATCTTCCCCTCATTTTAACTTTTTTAGTTAATGGTACCCATCACTTTCCCAGGCTCTCAGGTTCAAACTCAGAAGTCATCTCTCACTCATTCTTTTTTTGTTGATGCTTTGCTGAGATTCAGTGTGTATCTGGGGAAGATAGTGTGTTTTGAGAATTCAACATTCTTCTAGTAGGTAATTTTCCCAGCTTAGTGTGTAGAGAACTTTCCTGGATATCCTGGAGTATGTTTTTCTCATGCTATTTACATTCTGATCAGGAAAGGAAAACTAGAAAAGCAGTACAGAAGGGAAATGAAAAAGTCAGTAAGGAAATCTACCACCTCATTATTGATGAAAGTGAGAAAAAATATTGGGGGGTGCTGCAAGTCCCCCAAAGCTATTTTCCCCTTGAATCCTCCAACTGTAAGTTCCTTGTAGGAGTCCAGGGAATTTGGGGTGAGTGAACTACAAACACCTATGGTTAATACCATGATGATCTTTCCTCTTTTTGGAAATAAAACAAATTAAAAACAAAACCACCACACAGGTGCAAGACTACTGAATATATTCTGTAAACTTTCACAAGGACACATATATGCACTGAGAGAGACTCTTAAGCGTCTATGTAGATATCACAGGCTCAGGGTGAAGGTCTGTGGGACAGACATCTGATATACCACACTGATTGCTGTTTACCAAAATAAATCCATGGAGTTTGCAAGAGGGCAGCAACGATGTCTAAGCTTCAGGATACCACTGACCTAGCTTGGGTTTCTACATTTAGAACAACATCCCAACCATGAAATAATTCTCATACTATTTGAGGGTGAGACTTGCGTAGGATTTATCTTTTTATCCTCCAGAAGGCCAAGCTCATTTACTTGCACATATGTAGTAAAGTCCTATTGAAGAAATAAATGAATGGCAGTCCTTTGGTTGCCTTTAGGGAAGAAGTAGACTTGGAGGATTCTATTTCAGAGGATGGTGGGGCCACAAAGGTAGAGGTCAGAGAGCTTAGGAGATAATAGAGGTATGCTAGTCTGAATCCCTTCCCAATAAGATGGTGTCCAAAGTTAAGTGATCCAGGAGGGAAATCACTCAGGAGGAAGATAGTGACATCAAGGGGTTCATCGACAATCTGTTTCATGGGCAAAGAGGTAGTTTTTGTTTTATTTGTTATTGTATGCATTTTTTGAAAGTATTTTCTCTTACACTTAGAAAATTAGTATTGTTAAGGTTTGTTGGAGACCTCATGGGTCAACCATGGCTAGTTAAATATTGAGCGCCATTCCTCTGAGGTGGTGGAGCTGTGGTCAAACACAGGGGCTTCCAGGAGCCAGCCCATGCCATGCTTTCTTTGGTATAGTTGTAGTGGGTTGTTTGTCTGGGCCCTGGAAATCATGGAGCCAGATCCCATGAGATATTCCAACTAAATGACGTAAAAGGATAGGTCTCAAGTGATGATGCAGTGCTCTTTTAGTAGAATCCCCAGGAGTCCTCTACTTGCATCAGCTTCAGAATGCCAGCTACATTACCTTCGAATCATCATATCACGAATAATCTGGGTCAGGGCCATCCTTGCTGGAGCCTCTTGTCCTTAAAGTTACTGTCTAAAGTTCCAGTATTTAAGCCTGATATTGATTTGTGCATAAAAGATGATAATCTTTAAATTGGAAGAATAAGAGAAATGTTTAAGAAAACATGTCCTTTATGAATAAACTGAATCTCTTGCCTTGGAAAGCTCATCTTACTTGGTGTTAGAGAACCTGTACTAAAATTGTCTGGTTTACTGAGCTGTTGGGCAAAATGAAGCCCTGTGATGCTCCTAGAATGAATCTGTGTATCTGAAGACCCTATGGACTAGGACTGGGATATCACCTGGCCTGGACTGCCATAGTCCACGGCTCAAGTACACCAATGGTCATAAATGCCCCTGCTGGCGGGGACCTGCCCCATCTGTTTTTACTCCAGTGCATATCCCTTTATATCATGGAGGTGAATCCTACAAGCACATTTCTGGTTGTAGGCACTAGGTTTTTACTGAGCAATGCTCAAAATATTTTCAAATGATACTTACAGACATCCCACATTTTATAGATTCTCTGTGTTGAAGAAAGGATTTTAGTCTATATAATCAGTGTCTGTTCTTTAAACAGAACTGATATTGGAGCTAATAATAAATACTGATATATTCCCATTTCTTTGGCAACATTGAAATTTGTTTTTCTGATTCTTTATTTATCGAGGACATTTCTGAGCCATAATTTAGTCTCCTCAATGGCTCTACCTACCATTTTGGTGCACTGCAAGAAAAATTACTGCCAAAGGTACTTGAACCAGTTATGTCTCTTGTAAACTAATAAGCCTAATCCTTTATATGGTCCTCAAGTGGAAACACTTGTTTCCATTCAACAAGTAGTTCTGAGTATCTGCTGTGGCTAGCCCTGGGCGGGTGTGCAGTAGGGAACTTGACAGTCTGATGATGATCATGGGCCTGGTCAACCCAGACTCAACTGATAAAACCGAATTCCTGAGCCTGTCAGCTGCAGGGATGAACAGTCACTTGGTGGAGTCTGATCTGAAACTGCCAGGCAGTTCTGTCCTTAATTACAAACCTGGGATCTGAGAAAAGTGAACGGAAAGGAGGAAGGGAGAGAGGAAGGAAAGGATTTTCAGCTGAGGTGCTAACACTACACAAACAACTTTGAGAGTGGCTGAGGCTGAAAGCAGAGCCACAGCACCGAGGCTTTCAGAGTTAGTTCTTATTCATTTCTCTTAAGTTCCTCAGAGACGAAAATATTCCTAAGAGGGGGAAGAAGCAAGAAAGTGGACTATATGAAAAAGTTCTCAGTTTTGGATTTACAGAGCCTGTTTGGCAAAGCATGTCTAGTAAATGCTTCATGTAAAAAATCTTTCACAATTGTTTTATTACTCATTTAGGGTAATATATTTTGAAGGGGAAGAAATTAAACTCTACTGGCCAGAACCCTTAATCTTGGGGTTCACCCCTATGAAACTTATCACTGCAAAGGATAGGCGAAGCCTAATTAAAATTAGGCCTAAGAGTCACCCCCAGAGAACCTCTTTTGTTGCTCTCTAAGCTGACATGGAAAGCAAACTCACTGCCCTCCTCCCCTACGTGGGACATGACTCCCAGGGGTGTAAACCTCCCTGGCAACATGGGACAGAAATCCTGGGATGAGCTGGGACTTGGCATTAAGGGACTGAGAAAACCTGCTTGACCAAAAGGGGGAAGAATGAAATGAGACAAAATAAAGTATCAGTGGCTGAGAGATTTCAAACAGAGCTGAGAGGTTATCCTGGAGGTTATACTTACATGTTATATAGATATCCCTTTTTTAGCTTATGGTGTATTAGAGTGGCTAGAGGGAAGTACCTGAAACTGTAAAGCTGTGTTCCAGCAGCCATGTTTCTTGAAGATGATTGTATAATGATATGACTTTTACGCTGCAATTGTGTGATTGTGAAAACCTTCTGTCTGATGCTCCTTTTTATCTATGGTATTGGACAGATGATTAAGAAATATGGATAAAAAATAAACTAATAATAGGGGGAACAAAGGTTAAAATAAATTGAGTAGATTGAAATAGTTGTGGTCAATGAGAGGGAGGGGTAAGAGATATGGTATGTATGAGTTTTATCTTTTTTATTTCTTTTGCTGGAGAGATGCAAATGTTCAAAAAAATGATCATGGTGATGAAAATAGAACTATGTGATGATATTGTGAGCCACTGATTGTACACCACATATAGAATGTTTATATGTCAAGAATGTTTGTATTTTTGTTTGTTAAGGTTTACAGTAAAAATACTAAAAAAAAAAAACTCCAAAATCCGAAAGGGTTACAACTTAACTCTGTGTTAAATACTCATACCTTTTTATCTCACTCAGCAATGACATAGATTAAAGCAGTAGTTCTAGTTCTAAATCTTTAGTCTTTTCAGTTGTACATGTTAAAAACCTGTTGAAGCATGTAAAATCATTTAGTCCAAATTTGAGCCTCGGAGCTGCAGTGGGCCCAGCTGAAACCTGTGATGTGGACAGAAGGTTATTTCTACCTATATCAATACGGCCACATCTCTTACCACATACCATGGTGGGAAAGAGTGAGGTAAAAACTGACTTGTGCCAACTCCTGCTATGTGTGGTCCTCTGAGAAGTGGGATCTAGGGTCTGAGGCCAGGCCCTTGGCCACGGGTAATTCCCAAGATAAGCAGCTCATCAGTGGGAGACTACAGCAGTTGGTCCTGCTTTTCATTTTGCCAAGGGGACTAAACATATTATTTAATCTGCTACCCACTCAAGACTAGCTTTACATTTACCTGAGAAATAACATAACAGGTGGTGGCAGGTTTCTGGTTCTTGTATTACACAGTCATTCATAAAATTTAAAAAAGTGAATTATCTATGGGAAACTGTCTTCTACCATTCAAATCAAAACTCATAAGGGCTGCCCTCTTTTGAAAGAGAGTTCTCAGGTAGGCGTAGGGTATTCCTGGTAGTGTGCTTCACTCTGAGTTGGCACCATCAGAGAGGGAGAAGGAGATGCTCGTCTGGGCTGACTGTTGGAAAAGCAAGTGCTTTTAGGTATAAAGTTCAAGTTTGGGGTGGAGGAGGGGAACAGTGCTGATCAGCCATGGCAGGTGAAGGAAGGCCCTAGACTAGTAGGAGGGCCTGTCAAATAGCAAGGTGAGGAGACCGTGGGGGAGATGAGTGGGAGAAGCGAGTAGGAAGGATAGAGGCTTTCCTTTCTTTCCCTCTTACATGATCACACTTATCTTCCTACTTACGGTCAGTGTGACCAACATCTGTTTCTCTGCTATTTCTAAGCCAACTGGGGAATTATACTTCTGTGTCCCCTAGCATTGAGCATGGCCATCTGAATTGCTTCAACCAATGAAAGAGAGTGGAAGTGATGCATATTATTCCTTGGTGGAGGCATCTAATGGCATGGCTGGGCTTTCCATCCTTGCTTCTGCTTTGTCATGTGTGTGTACCTACTGACGCTGAGTGCCATAGGATTGAAGCAGTGGACTTTGTGTGAGAAAGAAAAAAAAATAAGACTAACAAAACCAAACAAAACTTTTCTCACAGTAAAGCCACTGAGATGTCTGAGTTGTTAGTCTATCCTAACACTGTAACAGATCTTCCTTTTCCCTTTACCACAGTATGCTTCTTTCTCATCTCTTTCTTGCCTCCTGCCCCCAGTATCTATTTTTCTTCTCTTACCTTTACTCTGATTCTACTGTTCTCCCAATTGGAAATAATAAGTATAATGTTTTATATTTCTTATTCTTAATCTAAATCAAGGACAAAATTTTTTTATGGGTAAATTTTTAAAATTAAACATTTTATATTTCTTTTTTAAAAAAACTGAAGCAAATTAAAAATCAGCTTTAGATTGGGTTAAAATAATGTAAGCTTTGAGAACCCTATTAAGTTATATTAAATATTTGGTGTTACTGTGTATAGGTCCTCAATCTGTTTTACTGCATGGGTTAGTGGCCATCAGGAAAAATAAAACAAACATAAATCTTCCTTAAACACCACACAATAGCCATGTAGCTCAGAAAAGCTAGAGCTCCCCATGGAGTAGTCTCTGAACAGGAAATCAGTTACAGCATAATCTGTCCCTTAGTTGTCATTAGCAACTTTATTAAGCAGGCCAGTGGAGTTGGAGCATCCAGAAGCCTATTCAAGCCTAAAAGACATCTAAAGTTATCAAAAGAACTGCTTATTTTCATGCATGCTCATCCAAGACACAGGATTCAGACTTGAGGTCACCCCCACCAACCCAAAGGTTGTTTTAAGCATTGAAGTCCCTCTAGACACAAAGCAGCAGAGAATGAACGGGCAGCATAACACAATTGTAACCTGGCTAATCATGCACACTGAAATAAACACAGCAGATACGTACTTAAAAATAATTCAATAAGCACTGGTTTCAAATAAGAACATGCTGTACTTGGTAAATGAGACTTGGATTTGTAGGCCCTTTTACAACCACCATGGAGAGGCCCATTGAGGGTTTTATACCTGAACAATTCTGCAGAGATGATCTTATGAAGGAAGGGGAACAGAAAGTATATAACAGTTATCTGGGGAAAGAGGCACATGCAAACGGAGGAAGAGAAAGATGGAGAATTCTGAAGTTCACTTACTGCCTGCTTTTGCTCTTCCTCCTAGGGGTGTCGAAGACGGAGAGAAGATAGAGGGAGAAAGGAGAGAAATTAATGCCCATCACCACAAACATTTGGAAAAAATAAATGATGGAAGAATCGAGCAAACCAGGCCAGGCCCATGGGTTCAGAGATCAAAGGCCCTGACCACATGAGAGCATCAGCAGGACAAAACAAATGCAGGCCTCTGTGCTGCCTAATTAAATTCTAACTTCTGGAGTTGAAAGGGACCTTAGAGACCATCTGGTCCAACTTTCTCATTTGTAGATGAAAGAAGTTTAGAAAGCCTGACCTGCCCAAAGCCATATAACTATTTAGGGTAAACCTGAAACAAGAAGTCCAACATGATTCAAAATCCCAGTAATCATCCTGTTTCACCATCCCCAGCGTTCCTCTCGGCTGGTGGTCTCCGAGTGTGGAACACACAGCAACAGCATCAGCAGCACCAGGAAATTTGTCAGAGATACAAATCTTCAGCCCCCACCCCAGACCTACTGAATCAAAATTCCAGGGGTGGGGCCCAGCAGGGCATTTACTTGCCATTAAATGGCAGGTGATAATAGTGGGAGAACCTCTGCTCCAAGGATTTCTCAGCTGAAAATTCCACCTGACAACTCTAATTAATCTCCCTCCACTAAA
Source organism: Tamandua tetradactyla (assembly GCF_023851605.1). Taxonomy (NCBI): domain Eukaryota; kingdom Metazoa; phylum Chordata; class Mammalia; order Pilosa; family Myrmecophagidae; genus Tamandua; species Tamandua tetradactyla. Next base: position 8,902,734 of record NC_135329.1, read on the forward strand.
CTTGCTGGAACTACAACACTGTCCTCTTGCTTTCAGGTTCCTTTCTCATTTTTTTTTCAAGGATGTACATGTAAGGCACTTTTCCCAATAAACTGGAAACTGCTATGGGGTCCTGAGAGAGCACTCAAAAAAACTTCCTGACCTCAGTTTTTCATCAAGTCTACACATGCTGATTTAGTATTTCTTATGTGTGAGGTACAGGGAACATAAAGATAAGTAAGGTATGGTCTCTTCCTGTTAGAACTCCCGGTGAGAGTTCACAGAGTAGGCACTTTCTTTCTATCAGTTGCCTGACTAAGGCTGGGGAGAAAGAAGCACATTGAAGGTGATAAACACTTTTGAGCTTCTGCTCAGTCCTCTGCTGTTCAGCTACTCTAGCTTTTAATGGGTCTCTCAGCTTCCTCTTTCTGTGCCTCGTCATGAGTAACTGTGGTCAGAGAGCCTCAGCTCTTTGCCCCAAGTATACAGTTCTAAAATCTGCTGTAATGGTTCTCTGTCCAGTGGAGCCATTGTTAGGCGGCCTTTATGGAACACTTGCCTAGGAAGCCATAGGGAATGAAAAGTGCTTCTGTTTCCACCTAGTCTACTGATCTGGGTGCAATGGTGAGAATGATTTCAGGAAGCAAAGGAATTACAAAAGGGATAAGGTAAGTAAAAACTTGCAGAAAATAGTTTTTATTACAACAAGGAAGAGCTGTGGACTAGAAATTAAGTGGGCCTCAAGAAATCTCTTGGGGAGGCTCCAAATCAGTGCAGAAAGATGCTCTTCATAATTAAAGCCAGTGCTAGACACCTGACCAAACCTAAGCTCACAGGAACCCAAGCAAAGAGGGTCCTGAGCACTGCCTGGTCAGCCTGAAGAAACCTTTCAGCTCTTGCACCTGGGCATGGCTCTGGTCAGAAAGGGTTAGAGTTTTGCTGTTGGGAAGTGGTCTCCCTACCTAGCCAGACATCCCAGTAGGATGGAACATTTTTCTTCCTGTCACTAGGTAAGGCAATGATAGCCTTATGAGGAGAGCTATTAGGCAATTTTGTGCTTTCATTTTTAGCTCTAAGTGTTGAAATGGCAATTGAAATGGCGCAGGAGGGATGGGATGACTGTAATGGATTGAAATAGCATCTGAGGCCATAAGACCAATATGTAATTTCTTAGAACTGTTTCTAAGACACCTCCCTTTTCTCACTGTTTCCCCCAAACCTGTTACTGACGATAACATCACGTTGTTTCACTAGAAGAGGGAGCTCTCAGGAAGCAAAGTTTCATGTTTGCACACTTGGTGACTCTGCTACATCCTGTTTGTTCATAAACATGAAATGACACATGTGCAGGTCGGGCTAGGGATGGCAGGGAGCACAGCACTTCCACACAGAGGCCTCCATGCGACTGCATGTCCCAGAGGGAGGACTTTGGCAATGCGTTCGTTAGGATGGTGGTGCATAATTTAAACTCATAAATGTTATTACTCAGATAAAGCCCTTTAGGCTCTGTGAACACAGTAAAGATATCAGATACAAGATCTTAGGACCTTTTTGTTATCAACTAGTCAACTGGAATTGATAAACAGTGACTGATGACAAGGTAAAGGAGTCAGCTTGATTTAAAGGCGGGTAATTACACCTTAACTATTAAGTACAAATTGGGGCGAGTCTGGTTAGGTAGCCAAAGCAATGGCACAGTCTCTGTGGCCATCTTTGTTCAATCGAAGGAGGTGAAGATTCACAAATGAGGGTGAAACTCTAAACCACAGAATTCACCTGGTAAATCTATTTCAAAAGCAGTACTGGAAAAATGGGAAATGGGTTTGGGAAATATTGGGAACATGAATTAAAAACTGAAACACCAACACATAACCATTTCTAGATTAAATAAGTTTGAGGCAGAGGTTATCTATATACTAATTAATCAGGGGGAAAATGTATGGAAAAGATAAGCATCAGTTAACATTATGTCATTAAAGAAAAGCAATAAGAAAGTCTCTGTTAGTCCTTGATGACACGGATTGAATCTTATTTGCCATTATAGTGCATATACCTAAACATGACACACAGAAAGGTAATACTTTTGTTAAAGAAGGAATGATTAATTTTTAGTCTGCCTTGTTCCCCAAAAAGGATTAAGGCTCTTTTTTTGACTGAGTGAATGAATATATGAATGAATGAATGAAGAGTGGTGACACTTCATATGTATGTCTCTTGAAATGATCATTTTTCAATGTATAAAGAACATAACTTTTTACCGTAACAGTAAAAGGAAAGAACTCCCTGTGAAATGGAAATGTGCTGTGCGATGTGTTTTAATTGCTGAAGATCCCAGACCATGTAGCTTGATTGTCCATTTGACTAACTGCTTACAGCTGTTTTATGGGTGAATTAAATGTTAGCAGATTGAGCATCAGTGAAAGCAGGGCAGTCCTTTGAAATTAAAATTAGGATTCTAAAGGCTACTTTTCATTAAGGGCTGGTGAATATATATTTTTTATTATTAGGAAAGCATCTTTGAAATTTTAATAGAATAGATTCAATATATACCTGCATGTATGACTCTTCAGGAATACACCTAATACACAGATGAAGATTATGCTGTAATCCTTTTAGAAAGCTGGACACTTAAAGGCTTAAGATTTTCGACTGGGAATTCTGTTCAGTGGATGAAAAGACAAGTGATATTCCTAGATTGGTGTTTGCAAACTGCTGCTCCCTATTTGCATGGACTTGGCCTGAGAGGTGGATAAATGATAAGGCATTTAATAACTTGGTAGGGGATCCTACAAAATGGGACTGCAAGGGCCTCCTTATTTTATAGACATTATTACAGTAAGCCAATAGCTGGAAATGCAAAGAAACTCAAAGTTTGAAAGTAGGCCTCAGCTCATTCTGCTTAGCCCTTGAGTACAAGCATCAGTGGTGGATGTAACAGGGCAAATGGGGCTCAGAGCCAGTGACTCTACGGGTCACTCGGACAAGGGGACTAAAAGGAGAGCAGATCATATACTTGAGGGAAGAGCACTTTGGCTCCCCATCAACATGCTCAAACTTTTTTTTTAGGAGGGATTTTATAAAGGGGATTTATTAGGCTACAAATTTACAGTTCTAAGGCTCAGTTTGCTCAAACTTTTGCCTCTTATAAAAATCACACTGGGGCACCTTCCCGATACATGTGGGTAATATTTAAGAGGAAATTTCTGAAACGGAGGTTTGATGCAGGGAAGAGGTGGGAGGATTCCCCTCTCATCTCCTATTCTGCAGGAGGACTAACACCACAATAGCAGGGATTTTAGAGTCCCCTAAAGTTCCAGAGGTTACACAGGCCAAATATTTGTAAGTATATCTCTGTTGCTTTGAGTGGGTGACTGGGTTGCTTAGCTGGGTACTTAACAACTAGTAGAGGGATTCGAGCCAAGTTTTATGCATAAGGTTTTTTTCAAACAGGACCCATTTAGGACATTAAATATTTCTGATGAGAAATCCTGCTACCAGGGTTAATGTAGAAACATGTCTATGCAAAACAACCCAAATACCCAGGGCCAAAGCTAGAAAAACTCAGATCACAACTAAAAGAATTTTTTTTTTTTTGCCTTGAGCAAGGAAAACATCAGTTCAAAACACAAACCCTGCCTTTATTCAGGTTGCTAATACCCACTAGTTTCATTAGGAGGTCCCTGGTTTAGAACGGAGAGGTTGAAGAAAAGTCTGCATTTTGATGTCTTTGGGCAAGGCAACCGCTCCTAGCTCAGAGCCTTGTCTCCTTAGGCCCGGGTACTACTGTTTAATCTTTCCAATCAAAGATTCCTGTGAGTCACAGGTTTAGGCTCCTCACCACCCCCAGAAATACACCAATGATGACAAGATGTAATTTGAGAAAATATATTTCAAGGCCACCATACATCAATTGTCCAAAAAGGCCTTTGATACAGTATAATTTCATTCATTATTTCAGAACTTTTCTTCTGAGCCTTTTATCACTTTAGCCTAGCATCAATATGTGAACTTGGAGACTCTGGAGTCAAGCCATACTTTGTGATTTTCACTCTAGCTGCTAACTCTGTGTTATTCTACAAAATATGGTGGCTTCACAGCTCAGAGCAGGACCTTAGGAGTGAACAGCGTCAGCAAATGTGCCCTGCTATTGCCGCCAAGCAGCTGGGTAGATATGTCTGTTCAGGGACCAGTTAAATGTCCAAGTGAGGACATTTAAATGCCAAGTGTGCTTTTCCTTGCTCTGTGGTCTAGGGGTTGAAATAGTGAATTTTTCAACAAAAATAGAGATACCTGGACTACCTCTGATTTACTGAGGTCCCAAATGCACTAAGGAATCAATATGTTATTTTATTCCTAATATAGTAAACTCATTGACTAGAATTAGGTTGAGATGGGGATTGGTTTGATTAGGTTGATTTGCTTCTGTACTACTTTATTAACATAGGACACGATATTTACTAAGTATTTAGTTGAAATATGTGCAAGTACTTGAGAACTTAAAGTAGCTGAGAAATATGATTCATGTATACCAAGCTAATTAATATCCTATTTATAAACATTCTTATTCATAAAAGCAAGTATCTCAAAAATACTTGTTAGCAACTACTAATAATCAGTTATTCAGTTATAATCAGTTATTCAGATGACTTTTGTACCTAAATAGGTACATTATGGAGCTTTACCTGGAAACGGTTCTGGGCAGCAATATTCAAGCCTTCAGCCTTATCTTCTTCTGAACTCACAGGGGAGGCAGAAGCTAAGGGAAGGAGGAAGCTGAACATGAGGAGCCGAGAGAGTGGGAAAAGGCGATGTGAAAGTGTCCTGGGCCTTACCTTCAGTAACTTCATCAGCCCTTCCAGCTGGACCATCAGCTCCCGCCTGCTCTCCTGCAGGGCTGACATTCTCTGCTCCAGCTCATCTTTTCTTTGCCTGTCCGGGAAGAAAGGAAATTCTGAAGGTAAGGGGCCCTCTGTCCCTTTACTAAAGGCCACCTATGAGACTGATCAGTTATGTGAAGCTGAGCTGGCCCTTCAATCTCTCTGAAACCTCATCTATAAAATGTGGATAAATATCTGTTTTGCCTACTTTTCTGTACTCTTGTGAGACTAATATATAAAAATATTTGGGGAAGTATATACTGCTATATAGGGAAAAATAAAATGACTTTTATTAAAAAAATTCTTCTTCAGGAAGTCAGATATCTTGTTTAGAAAGATATATAGAAGTTAGTTAAAATTTAAATTAATAGTGCAGAGACTGTATGAAAACTGCTCAGGGGCAACAGGGTTTAGTAGTCAGCACTCCCAGCACCAGGCACAGGTTCAGCTGTGGGAAGGGTCAGGGTGAATCTCTGTGTCTGCGAGAGTTCATCTTTCATTTCATCAATTTCAGCTCAACATTTCCAAAACCAGACTTAAGGCTTTCTCCCCAAATGATTCTCCCTCCCAACTTCCCTATTTCTGTTATTTTTTTTTACAGTAATTATGGCTGAAAAACTCAATCCTCTTTACTTTCCTCTTCATAGCCTATATTCAGTCAACCAATTCAGATGGTCTTCTCTTTCCAGTCCCACCTCTCCCACTTTATTCAGATGCTCCTTTTCCTACATGTGCCTCAGTCTCCTGGCTTGAGCAATCCTGATGTCATCTGCTGTGGTGAGGGAAAAGCAGTGGAATATAAATCAGGAGACCTGAGATCTAGTCCTGGCTCCACCATTTAATAAGTGCAACCTTGGACAAGTCACTTGACCTGGGTCTCAATTTTCTCTTCTTTAAAATTGGAGTAATAGCAACAATATGTCAAAGAAACATTTGAGGATCAAATTAAGAAAATGGACATAAAAATGTTATGTGCACTTTAAAATGCTGCTCAGTAGAAGCCTGTGCTAATTTCCTCATCCTATGTAATAATCTCAATAGATTCTAGCATCATGGACCCTTGCCCTGCCCAGTCTAGACTTATGCTCTCCAGTATGGTGGCCAACAGCCACGTGGGACCACTGAGCACTTGAAATGTGGCTCGTCTGAATTGAGACGCACTGTGTAAAGTACACAATGGACTTTGAAGACTTAGTGTAAAGAAAAGAAGGTATAATATCTCATTAATAATTTTAAAATATTGATTATATGTTAAATAATACTTGGGGTTGAATAATATATCATTAAAATTGATGATACCTATTTCTTCTTAGTTTCTCAATGTGACTTTTAGAAAAATTTAAATTTGATATGTGGCTCACATTATACCTCTATGGCATGTGCTGCTGGAGACCCTACCTCCCCTCCTAGCCCTAGCTCCTCCTATTCCATGTTGGAAGTGTCAGTCAGTGGTTCAAAAGATCCCATCATTTCATGACTTATAGCTCTTCCCATTTCTCTTCAAAATCATTCTTCCATGTCTGTCCTCAACATCATTCTTTTGCAAGAAGTTGCTCCCCATTCCTCCAGCAAGCAATCAGGTCCTGTGCTTAGTGCTTCTCTGTGGTACTTACTTCACCTTGCATTGCTGTCATTCCTCCCATGATGTGAGATCCCTGAGGTCAGGGGATGAGCTTTACTCATTTTTGCATATAATGAAGGATGAAGAGAAGATCATAATTCCAGTATGTGCTCAATTAACATTTACTGAATATAACAAAATTATTATTTGAAACCTCCAAGGATTTCCTATGACCTATCATTCATGTCTTTCTAGAATCTGGTCTCAATGGCTTAACTTATGTTATCTCCTATCACTGCTACTCTAAAGATTAATTCAATGAATGATGAAAACACATTCTTAGCTTGAAGTTTCTTTCCCCTGTCTGAAATGTGCCATACTTATTTGGGGATCTTGTTAACTCCCCAACCCCATTTCTAATCTGAAATGCTTTGTCCCACACCCCATCTAAATCATACCTACCTTTCATGGTCTTGCTCAAAATCTATGACCTCCCTGGGTCTAATTGCTCCCAGCCCAAATATATCTTTCCCTACCCAGAAACCTTATAACATAATACCCATACTGTTTATTCAACACTGTATAATATTATTTTACTACCTACAAAATGTATTTTATGTGTCATTTCTAAAATTAGATTTTAACTTTTTCTTAGGGTGGCTTCTTTGTTCTCTAGTGTTTCATATTCCCTATATTTACAGCATTGATAAAATAAATAAGGAGAATCCAACCCATTCAACACGTTTACTAGAGCCCTTCCTTCCCTGAACTCCTGAGCCTGGACATGGTACTTCCTCTTTGCTCTGTATGATCAAAAATTATATATTTTAAAACAAAATAATATGTAATTTTAAAATTATATACAAGGTGAAAATGAATGAATTACAGCCACATTCAACAACATGGAAGGATTCTAAAGTGTAATACTGGAGGGGGGGGATGTTTCAGGAGACTACATACAAATTGAAACACTTCTATAAAGCTCAAAGAAACAAGAGGCAAAACTGAACATTTTATTATGTAGGAACGCATATATATGTGATAATACTGTTTAAAAGGAAAGGGAATGACAACCCAAATTATGGGTAGAGGTTAACTGTGTAAGAAAAATGGAAGCAGGGAAATGGGATAAGGAAGGGGCGCTCACACAGACGACATGATTCAAGCAATATATAAGTTCTCAAAGTGAGTGCGGGTTCATGACTTTTCATTTTATGATTATGCTTCATATCATATATTTGTAACATATACTTTATAACAAATATACCATTAAAATAATAATAAAGGGGAAAAAGTCAATCCTAGTAGACAGGATTCATAACCACTCACCCTATGGATGGGTCCTCCATCCTGCTTTATAGTAGTAGCTGGGTGTTGGCAGTTCCTGGGCACATACATATTGGTCAAAACCAGAGTGTTCATATACTATAAATGAATCCTGCTCTCTATGTGTATTTTAATGAACAAAATTCTTAATTTAATGTAGTTGATTTGCCAATATATTATTTTATGGTTAGCAATTCTAAGAAATAACTTTCTATTCCAAAACCCTAATGAAGTTCTCCTACATTTTTTTCAAGAAGTTTCAAAGTTTTATCTTTCATGTTTAATTCATCTGGTGGTGGTTTTTTATATAGCATGAGGTAGAAAGCCAATATATATTTTTTTCACACACATAATCAATTATTCTAGCACAGAGTCCCTCCTTTTTCAGTGATAGTTGTTTTGGATTTCTGATTTCTTAGGCTTCAGATGCTCCATGGACTCAGACGAAATTCCTGCTTCTTGCTGCCTTTTGTGACATCCCAGGGTTCAGTCTTTTGTCTACAAAATCCATGATAATTTTCAGATCCCTCCAGCTTAACTTAACATTTCTGGCAATTTCAGCTGTAGCAACAATTAGACTCAAGTATGACAGATTTTTACTTCTCTAGATATAAGTCTGAGTGAGGTGGGGAAAGAAAACAGGTATACACTGTGATAGCCTAGAATTATATTCTGCAGCATTTGTTTTCCCTCCTTTCTGACCAACTGTACTAATATCGCAAATACATAACACTGAATTGAAGAGGAACCAAAATCTTAGCCTTACAATTTTTTTTTTTTTGGGGGGGTGCATGGTCTGGGAAGTGGAAGCCCTATTAAATTTAAAACCTAAAATGACTATTCAGGAGTCTGGGAAGCTCTATTCCTCTAGTGATTTTCATCTGCAATGTTTAAATTCTTTATGACTTATTTATTGATGATAGAAATTTAAGCACAAGGACACCCATGGAAGAAGAACAATCTTCATTTTCTAGGAAAAGAAACCATGGTTGAGAGGTTAACTGGCATAAGCCAAAGGAAGAGCTAAAAATGAGTATTCAGCTATGCAGAACCTCAGATGATACCACATTAAAAATCAGCGGTGGAAGCCAAATGCTACAATTTAAACAAAAAGAACTCACTATTCAGAAATTTAGAGGTCTGATGAGAACAGGTGTCAACAAGAATGTCTTTCCTTACAGAAGAATATACACACAAATCTCTAAGACGGAAAGGAAAGAAGACTTTTACTTTGGCTCACTCTCGTGTTATGCTCTCATGGGAAGACATTCCTATTCCATCCAAAACAGCAGGAGAGGGGAGCTGAAGTTGTTCTCTACCTTCATTCTGATCCGCCTTCCTTAGTTTCTCTATTCTTGAGACAGTTCATATCTATGTTGAGGTGGGAAGGTATCATACCCATGGTACCAGGGATTCTCTCTTAATTTCATGTCTCAGAGATGTGAAGGCTGTACATGAAGTGAACTTTTCCTTCAACAGAGTCCTGCTCTGAGTGTGAAGTGCCAGCAGAATTCATTCATAGGCAAGACAACATTATTCCTGCCAAAAGTCTCTAAAGTCAGATTAATTAGCAAGATAAGATTGGCTGCAATACAATGCTCTTATTAAGGCAACCACAAAAATATCAACACCCGTGGTTTGTCCTGGAGCTGTGGGACTGGCACGTACCTGGTTCTGCTCTGATGGCTGAAGTTCTTAGAGTGGCTGCAATGGAACCCAAACATCAGAGCAATAACAGAATGAGTGGAACTTTTGAGCTGTTTTTCTAATGGGACTAGTTATTCTGATTAACAGATTCTATCCCATTAAATTGGTTTCCTGAGATACAAATTCCCACTGGGATCACAGTTAGCGGACAGCGGCACAGTATTCCTGCTCACCTCAGCAGCCGCAGCTCTGCCAGCAGGGTGGGATTCTGCTGGGCCTTCTCGGGGGTGGGCTGGGAGGCCTGCTCATGCTCCAGGCGTAGGCGCTGAATCTCCTGCAGGATCTCTCTGAAGAGGGAAAAACGAAAGAAAGGGGTCCTCACCGTGCTTCACAGCTCTTTTTATTTTTCCCATGAGAACTTATACTGTAGTAGCATCAACTCTTCCAATCTCGTTTTGATCACTTCTAAATGATCAAAATGTGAAATGGAAACCTGAATGCTGCTTCACTTGGCATTGCCTCAATGAAACAACTTTTTGCAGCAGGAAAACTTACAAAAACATCCATCTTAAGAAGCTGAAAATTCCCAGACTATGCACCGCCACCCCTCAAAATAGAACCTGAAAAATCTCCACAAAAGGCAAATGACAATTAGGATACTTTACTTTCTCTCAGAAAAAAGAAAAGGGAATTCCCGATGCAGGTCCTATTCTAACCTCCCCAAATCTTTCTCAACCTCCCGGCCCCCCTTGACTCCCCGACTGGTGAGTGGCTACCGTTTTCTTCACCTGGGCCCATGAGAGTAAGGCCAAGCTTCGTCCTGCTTGCTACCTTTCAGTGTGTTGGGATGTGCTGTCTGGTCTCCATGGCTTTTTTTTTGTTTCTCAAATGACAGACCAGAGTCACATGCAGCCTAGGCAGCCAGTACAAGAACACTAGACAGAGAAAAGTCTCCTGGGATGTATAGTGCAGGAAGAAATCATGAGAGGGTTAATATACTAGGGTAGGAAAGGACACTGGGAAAAAGTGAGCAGGGTTTTGTATACCAGAATAAACAGCACACAGATATATACAATTCCTATCTAAGTGTCCAGGGCATGTAGCGGATGTGGGATGGCTTATGTTCACTGGGGTGGGAACGTCTTTGCAGTCAAAAGCTATCTAGCCTGTAAGGAAAACAAGAATCAGATATTCATGTGATAATTATGGACTTCAGAAATTAGCTTGACCTCTGCATTCTTACCTGTTTTTATTTTCCAGTTCTGCAATAAGCTGTCTTTGTTGTTTGTTGGCGTCAAAGTTAAAGCTCAAGTCAGTAGGAGGATGGGTCTAAAGTAGGGAGAAAGAAAAACTATTCTTTCTGTCTGATTTAAATATATTCAGAGACCTAGACTAATTTTTTTAAAATTCCCCTTAATTACTTTCATGTGTACAATTCAGTGACACTAATTACGTTCATAGTATTGTGCTACCATACTATCATCCAATACCAAAACTTTTTCATCACCCAAAACAGATATTGCACTCATTAAGTAACAATTACCGAGTCCTCCCTCTGCCCCGGCCTCTGGTAACTTCTAATCTTTCTGTCTCTGGGTATTTGCTTATTCTAGATATTTCACATAAATGAAATGACACAGTATTTGTCCTTTTGTGTCTGGCTCATTTTACTTTGCATAATGTTTTCAAGGTTCATTCATGTCATAGCATATATTAGAATTTCATCCCTTTTTATGGCTGAATAATATTCCACTGTATGTATATAATACATTTTGCTTACCCGTTCAATAGCAGATGGAGAGTTGGGCTGTTTCTACTTTTTGACTATTATGAATAATGCTGCTAGGAACATTCATGTACAAGTTTTTGTGTGGATTTATGGTTTCATTTCTCTTGAGTATATACCTAGAGTGGAACTGCCTTTTGATGACTGTCTATTGAGGAAATACCAAATTGTTTTCCAAGCAGTTGAACCATTTCACATTCCTACCAGCAATGTATGAAGGTCCCTATTTCTCCATATCCTTACCAACACTTATTTGCCTTTTTTATCATATCCATCCAAGTGGGTGTGAAGCAGTCTCTTGTGATTTCAACTTGCATGTCTCTAATGACCAAAGATGTTGAGCATGTTTTCATGTGCTTACTGACCATTAGTATAACTAACAGTTTTTTGCAGAAATCTTGATATTTTTAATTTACATTTTCACGGCTGTCTTTGATCCTCGTTATGTCCTCTAAGAATTTATAGTAGCCATTTAATACAAAATAGGAAAAGGCATGACTAGGTGATGTTTCATTTTTCTTGATTAATCAGGACAAGAAGCTCTTGCTGAAGGCTCTACAATGTCTGTGCTTTATTCTGCACATTTTTTATTCTGCCCAAAACATGATCTGTAATGAGGTAACTTGCTTCCTGTCTAGAGCTTGAAGATTCCCTAAGTTATTCTTTTCATATGGAATTTCCTAAATAAACAGCAGCAAAAACAGCACAGCAAATCTGGGTGGGAGGCTTTTTATCAAATCACTGAAGAGTTTCTTTTTTAAAGGAAAAAAAAAAAAGAACTTTTTTTTCTCCAGAAAAGAGTGGACCAGCAGCCAGCTGAGTAAACTTCCTGTGTTGTAGTCAGCATCTTGTGAGGGCCTGAGTTGAGCCTCAGAAAAAATGGCTTGCTTGAGGCTGAACCTGCTTATGAATAATAATAGGTTTCCAATTCCCTACATGGGAGTTAAAGCTAATGGCTCCTTAAAGAGTGAGAAAAGGGAAACTGTGGAGGAAGAAGTGAGCTGTGAAGGGAATTTACTACACGATGACCAACCATCCAACCAACCAAAGCCCTGTGGTATTTCACTGGAAATTTCTAAATAATCTTTTTGGCTTTGTGCATCTTTCTGCAGAGCTGAGATGTCTTTCTTGGAGTAGGTTAGTACAGGAATCAAAAGTCATTGTCAACAGAGATGACCGAACAGGAAGGTTCTTTGGCCCCAGGAAGCAGCTGAGCGACAGTCTCAGCTGAAGCCACTTGCATCCGGGCAGGGCTAGCTCCTTCACCCTGACGCAGCTGTCTAATGATGGCATATTTCACACAAACGTGCAGCAATGCCAAGTGTACATTAAATAACAGAGGCTTCAGCTTTTATTGTTACCTTAAATACCACAGTGCTGCTTAAAAAAAGAGCCAAATTCTCCTTTCCTGAAATCCCTCCAGGACATGAAGGGACAAAGGCAGAAAGGGAATTATTAGTTTATAAAAACATAGACTACTTTGGCCAGGAGAAACCTAACAATGATTTACTTCAACCATTAACTAAATAAATAGTTCATTCATTCATTTATTCAGCAAATATTTCCCGAGCGCCTGTGTCCCAGGTACTGTTCTAGGAGGGGTGCATCAGTGAATCAGCCTTGGCCTCCTGCTGCTTACAGTACATTCAGAGAGAGAAGAAATCTATATAACATCAGTGGTGAGAAACCCTATGAGGAAACAGGGTAAGGAAATCAGAGGGAACTGGGTAGGGGAGTCTTGAAATGAGGTGCCTAGAGAAGGGCAGACCTAGTGAAGGGAGGAAGCAAACTGGCGAAGGAGGTCTGAGGCAAAAGTAGGGAGGCAGGCAAAGCCAGGCCAGCAGCGGTTCGGCACCAGCTGGGCTTGTTCAGGTCCACACTTCTGGGTGGAGCGAGCTAAAGAGAGGGTGGTCTAGGGGCCTTCCAGCCATGAAGATGACTTTCCATCTCACTCTGAATTTTGTGGGAAGCCATGCTAGGGGCTTTGAACAGGAGAGTTTAAAATCTGTGCATGCTGAAATATAGACAAAACTGGGGCATTGTAGAACATCCCTTACACATTCAAGAAAAACCAATTTACTTAACACCAAATATCAAAACAGTGGTAATGAATAGGTAAAAGAAAATTGGTTATTTATATTTAACTGACTATAAATATGGAAACTGATGTTGGTGGGTTATTCAAAAGATAGCACATCAAAATATGAAGTCACATAACCTTATATTTGAATTTCAAGTCCTCCACTCTGATGCAGCTAACTATCTAATGATGACTTATTTCACGCAAATGTCCAACATTGCCAACTAAATAACAGAGACTTGTTAACTTTTTGGTTTCCTCATTTATAAAATCACAATAGAAATCATCCCTATCTTGCAGAATTAACTCTGAGGACTAGAGATAATGTTTCTACAAAACCTAGTACAGGATTATAGGCTCTCAAAAATTAGCTGTTATTTCTAATTCTATTATTAGGTCAAAGCAGCTACTAGGCAGGGTAAATGCTGGAGAAAAAAGACCCATCCAATGCCACAGAAATGTAAGTTGGGCAAGTTTAGGAGATAAAAGGTGAGAGATCACCTTTAACTAGTCAAGTATATAATAATGAATGCAACTGTTGAGTGGATAGATACCTTGAGGTCAGAGCAAAGAAAGAGAAAAAAATTAGGGACCAAAGAACCAGACTGTAAGAGCTAATCTTACTATTTGAGAGAGGTTCTGGATTGGGAATAAGGTGTTGAGATTCCTTTAATCCTAGTAAGGAAAAGGTGCCTCAAACTTCCTCTGTTACATTAGATATTCTTTTAGGCTAAAGTAGTTGCACAGAGCTCATCACTTTTAGTGGAATAGGGACACATCTGAAGAATATAGGACAGAAATAAGGCCCTGTTGAGTAAAACTGGACAAAAAATACAAAACCAGAAAACCAACAAAGCAAACTAATCTGAGAGTATGCATTTCTGGAGCTTGCAAAAAAGAGACTGGAGGCTTCCCATTTATGAACTTGGCAGAAGAGTCTCCCCAAATGGGCCTGACAGTCAGCTAGGCTTTCTTTGTACTCAAGGCCAGTCTCTCATCATCCTAACCTTAGACGCTGACTGGACGGCTGTAGATTACTAACCCTGCCTCTCTCTTGCAAACACCCAATAATGTCGTTTAGGGCAGTGGTTCCTAAACTCACTGCAAATCAGAAGACCTGGGAGTTCTTTTTTTCTTAAAAAACAAAAAAACCCCAAACATTTCACACATGATTGCAATACGTAGCCAGGTCTGACAGTTGCTATTTTTAGGATTTTTTTGAGTCATTAAATGTGTGCAAAACATCACATGGATTCTGTTAATCTTTAGTACTAAGAAGGCATGAGGGTCTTTCTGGAATGGTGTACACCAGAGGCAGGCTGACAAGATGATGGGGTGAAGTCTGGAAATGGGCCCAAAGGAAAAAAAAATCTTCTCTTTTCCATAAATGTTTGTTAGTATGACAATGGGGTGATGATTTCTTCTTCCTTTCACTTTTCTTCTGATTTTTTCTGTGATGAGGTTTAATTTTTTTGTAAAGATAAAACTTCACTTAAAAATAAAAGAAACATCTGATTATACCCAGGGCTGGTGATGTTTGTGGTTAAACTTTAATAATTTGCTATTCTTACGACTATTTACCACACATTATAATTATATTGCGGTTAAAAAACAAAACCGAGACAAGAAAAAGGAACTCAGGTACTTCAGGAAAACAAATGAGCTCTCCTGGGTAATGACTATCACCTGAGGAACCTAAAATGTCTTTATTCAAGAATCAGCCTGAAAGGCTGCAGTGGCTGTGTTAGCCTTCTAGGGGGAACTCGGGGCCCCAATTCTGACACACTCTCAGGTGCCAAGCTGGCTGCTAAAATGATCTGATGGACTTTGTAGAAAGAGATTTTTCAAAAAAAGACACCAACAACACAAGCCTCCCTGGCAGGCTATGAATAAATTCTTGAGAACCCTGCACTGCGGGCATGCAAAACCCTTGTGCGTTAAGAGACCAGAGGATTAGGGGTCTTCTGCGGACCAGAAACACTGCCAAGAGGAGCACTTCTGGAGAGGCCCAGTGCTGACAGAGAATGCCACTTTGGAAAGTGTCCAGAAGATGAAAGGGACCATATCAGTGCTCAGTTTCAAGACCACTCTAACAATTATCATTTTCACACGAACTAGAAAATCAGCCTCAGAAATTATCAAGTTTAAATAGACTTATCTTGTTTGCAGTAAAGGAGTACAGGGTCAAACGGCTTCGAGGGTTTAGTTTACAATATTTAAAAAGTACTATTATAAAGTAAAACAAGACTGTCTAATGACATTAAATGTATTTAATTTAAAAAATTTAAATACAATCCCATCCATTTAAACTACTTTATTTAGAAATTTTAATTTTTAAAATAAAGGGAACAGTGGTGACTTTTTAAGGGCACATGTTAAGGTTTAACTAATTAGGCCCCCTCCCCTGCTACCCCAGACTTTTTGTACTATTCTGATCCATTTTACTAAACTTAAGAATTGTAATGTCTGAATCAGATTCGTGACCTGATACTAGATTCTCAAAAAAAGATTCTGAAAGTTAAACACAAAGGGATAAATTACTTCATTTAGGAGAAACAAAGCAACAATCCTTATTTGCAGCTTCCATAACTATTTCCCTATGAAAAAGTAGATACAGGTTGGTTTTATTTCTAAAATTAACTACTTTGTATGTATTATAACAGATCGGCCTGCCCACCCAGCCCAATCTCACTCCAGCAATGTTTCCTGAGCTCCAGCCACACAAGCTGCCTCGGGGCTTTCATGCAGGCTGAACTCCCAAGCAGAGCATACACTCCATTCTCTTTACCTGGTTAATGCTTACCTCATCTGTTACGGTTTTTTTTTTTTTTTTTTTTAATTTCTTCATTTTAACACTTATAAGTGAGCAATTCTTTGGTGTTAAGTACACTGACAATGCTGTGTGACTTTCAACACTGTTTCCACACTATTTTTATCAACCCAAATCAAAATTCATCCTCATTTAGCACTAACTCCCCATTCCCCTCTCGGCCACCACTCACAATCACTATTCTGCTTTCTGCCTCTGAATTTGCTTATTCTAAGTGCTTCATATAAGAGAAATCACATGATACTTGCTCTTTTGTGTACAGCTCATTTCACTCAATATGATGTCATTAAGGCTTATCTATGCTGTAACATGTACCAACACTTCTTTTTATAGCTGAATAACATCCCATTGCATGGATATACCACATTTTGTTTATTCTTTCATCTGCTGATGGATATTTGGGTTACTTCCACCTTTTGGCTATTGTGAATAACACTGTGATGAGTACTGATGTATAAATACCTGTTCAGTCCCTGCTTTCAATTCTTTGGGTATATACCTAGGAGGGCTATTGCCAGTTATCCTATGTTTAATTTTCTGAGGAACTGCCAAAATGTTTTCCTCAGTGGCTATACCATTTTACATCACCACCAATAATATATGAAGGTTCTTATTTCTCCACATCCTTGTCAACACTTGTTATTTTCAGTTTTTTCAACAATAGCCAACCTAGTTTTTTTTTTTAAACTTTTTAAAATTGTATAATATAACATATATACAAAGAAAAGCAAGAAAAAAGCAATAATTTTCAAAGCACTCTTCAACAAGTAGTTACAGGACAGAGCCCAGAGTTTGTTATGGGCTACCATTCCATCATCTCAGATTTTTCCTTGTAGCTGCTCCAGAACATTGGAGGCTAGAAGGAATATATATATATTTTTTATCATCACAACTGGCTTTTTCTTCTTTTTTTGTGAAAAATAACATATATCCAAAAATGTAATACATTTCAAGCACATTGCAACAATTAGTTGTAGAACAGATTTCAGAGTTTGGTATGGGTTACAATGACATAATTTAAGGTTTTTACTTTTAGCTGCTCTCAGATATTGGAGATGAAAAGAAATATCAATATAACAATTCAGCAATCATACTCAGTTGTTAAGCCCTACCATCTCTGTATAACTCCACCATAACCTTTGATCTTTCTTCCACTCTTCAGTGGTATTTGATTATGCCCATTCTAACTTTTTCATGTTGGAAGGGACTATTGACAATACGGGATAGGGGGATGGAATTAGTTGATGTTCTGGAGAGGCTGGGCCCTCTGCATTTCAGGGCTTACGTGGTCTAGGGACCCATCTGGAGATTGTAGGTTTCTGAAAAGTTACCCTAGTGCATGGAACCTTTGTAGAATCTTATTTTATTGCCCTAGGTGTTCTTTAGGATTGGTTGGAATGGTTTTGGTTGGGGCTCACTACAGCTTTTTTTTTTTTTTTGCATGGGCAGGCACTGGGAATCGAACCTGGGTCTTCAGCATGGCAGGCAAGAACTCTGCCACTGGGCCACTGTGGCCAGCCCTCTCACTACAGTTTTAATTTGCATTTTTCTAGTGGCTAATGATGTTGAGCATCTTTTCATCAACTTACTGGCCATCTGAGTTTCATCTTTGGAGAAATGTCTATTCAAATTCTTGATCCATTTTTAATTGGGTTGTATTTTTGTTGTTGAGTTGCAGGAGTTATTTATATATTCTGAATATTAACCTCTTATTAGACATGTGGTTCCCAAATATTTTCTCCTGTTCTGTAGGTTGTCTTTGTATGTTTTGCTAAAGTCCCTTGGTGCACCAAAGTTTTAAATTTTGATATAGTCCCAATTAACTACTTTTTCTTTCATTGTTCATTCTTTTGGTATAAAATCTAAATATCCATTGCCTATTACAATGCCCTGAAGATGTTTCCCTATGTTTCCTTGTAAGACTTATATAGTATTAGCTCCTATATTTAGGCCTTTGATCAATTTTGAATTTAGTTTTGTATATGGTGAGAGGTAGGGGGGCACATTCATTCTTTTGAATGTGGATTTCTAGTTGTGTCAGCACCATTGTGGAACATACTATTCTTTCCCCATTGAATGGACTTGGTACCCTTGTTGAAAATCAACTGGCCATAGCTGTGTGGATTTTAACTCTGGACTCTCATTTCTATTCCATTGGTCTATATGTTTATCCTTTTGCCAGTACCACACCACATTAATTACTGGAGCTTTGTAGTAAGTTTGAAATAATGAAGTCTGATTCCAACTTTGTTCTTTTTTAAGACTCTCAACTATTTGGAGACCATTGCAATTCCATATATATATGGGAATCAGCTTTTCCGTTTCTGTAAAACAGTCTGGTAGAATTTTGATAGGGAATACTTGAATTTGTAGATTGCTTTAGATAGAACAGACATCTTAACAATATTAAGTATTCCGGTCCACGAAAACAGGATGTCTTTCCATTTATTTAGGTCTTCCTTAAATTCTTTGAGCAATGTTTTGTAGTTTTTCAGTGTACAAATCTTTTACCTCCTTCGTTAAATTTATTTTGAGCTATTTTATTCTTTTGGTTGCTATTATAAATGGAATTATTTTCTTAATTTCTTCTTCAAATCACTTACTATTTGTGTATAGGAACCCAAGGGATTTCTATGTAGTTATTTTGTATCCTACAATTTTTGATTAATTCATTTATTAAGTCTAGAAGCTTTCTTGTGGATTCTTTGGGATTTTCTATATATAGGATCATACTATCTGTGAATAGGGATAATTTGACTTATTCCTTTCCAATTTGGATGACTTTTCTTTCATTTTCTGACTGATAACTCTGTCTGGAACTTGAATTTCTAGTATAATGTTGAATAACAGTGGTGACAGCAAGTATCCTTGTTTTGTTCCTGATCTTAGGTGGAAAGTTTTCAGCCTTTCACCAGTGAGTATGCTATCTGCTCTGAGTGTTTCATAAACGTCCCTGAGTCACGTTGAGAAAGTTCCCTTCTATTAGTTTTTTTTGAAAAGTGTTTATTATAGAAGTAGTACGTTTACAGAAAAATCACACATAAGATACAGAGTTCATATATACCACTCAATTATCAACACCTCTCATCACTGTCATACATTTGTTACAGTTTATGAAAGAACATTTGTATAAGTGTATGTTAACTCTCGTCCATCATTCACAATAGGGCTCATTATTGGTGTTGTGCAGGCATATATTTAAAAAATTTTTATTCTAGTAATAATATAACCTAAAACTTCCCCTTTTAACCATATTTAAGCATTTAATTCAGTCTGTTACGTTCACAACATTCTGCTACCATTACCAGTATCCATTAACAAAACTTTTCCATCAATAAACAGAGAAACTCTATACATTTTAAGCATTAACTCCCCATTCCCTATCACTATCCTGGCCCCTAGTAACCTGTATTCTAGTTTCTGACTCTATGGATTTGCTTATTCTAATTATTTCATATCAGTGAGATTATACAATATTTGTCCTTTTGTATCTGGCTTTTTTTCACTCAAGATGAGGTCTTCAAGGTTCATCCATGTTGTCGCATGAAAGAATGTCATTCCACATTACAGGTATATACTATATCATTGTAGGTATATACCACATTTTATTTATCCACTCATCGGTTGATGGACACTTGAGTCACTTTTTTCTTTTCACAGTTTTGAATAATGCTGCTACTGACATTGGTGTGCAATATCTGTTGAGTTCATTCTTTCATTTCTTTTGAGTATATACTTAGAAGTAGGACTGCCAAGTCATATGGAAATTCTGTACTTAACTTTCTGAAGAATATCTTCCACAGTGGCTAAACCATTTTATATTCCCAGCAACAAAGAATCAGTGTTCCTGTTTTTCTACATTCTCTCCCACACTTGTTTGTATATCTTCTTTTAAGAAATGTCTATTTAAGTCTTCTGCCCAATTTTAAAATATGTTCTTTGTCTTTTTGTTGAATTGAGGATTTCTTTATTTATTTTGTATATTAAACCTTTATCAGATATATGGTTTCCAAATATTTTCTCCTGTTGAGTAGATGCCTTTTGATGCATAAATATTTTTAATTTTGAGGACGTTCCACTTATCTATTTTTCTTTTGGTGCTCATGCTTTGTGTACAAAATCTAAGAAGTCACTGCCTAACACAAGGTTCTAAAGATGCTTCCCTAGGTTTTCTTCTAGGACTTTTATAGTTCTGGTTCTTATGCTTATGTCTTTGGTCCATTTTGAGTTAATTCTTTGTACACGATGTGAGGCAGGGGTCCACCTTCATTGTTCTGCAGAGATCCAGCTCTTCCTGCATCATTTGTCGAAGAGCCTATTCTTACCCAATTGAGTGAACTTGGCAGCCTTGTCAAAATCAGTTGGCCTTAAACGTAAGGACTGATTTCTGAATTTTCAATTTAATTCCATTGGTCTATATGTGTGTTATTGTGCCAGTATCATACTGCTCTTTTTTTTTTTTTTTTTTTTTTACTGTGGCTTTGTAATAAGTTAAGATCAGGAAGTATGAGTCCTTCAACTTTGTTCTTTTTCAGGATGGCTTTGGCTACTCAGGGCATGTGCTGGTTTGAAAGGAAGTATGCCCCCTAAGAAAAGCCATGTTTTAGTATAAATCCCATTTCATAAAGGTAGAATAATCTCTATTCAATACTGTATGTTTGAAACTGTAATGAGATTATCTCCCTGGATGATGTGATTTAGTCAAGAGTGGTTATTAAACTGGATTAGGGGATGACATGTCTCCACCAATTTGAGTGGGTCTTGATTAGTTTCTGAAGTCCTATAAAAGAGGAGAATGAGAGACTCAGAGAGAGCAGAGAATGCTGCAGCACCACGATGCAGAGTCCACGAGCCAGCAACCTTTGGAGTTGAAGAAGGAAAGTGCCTCCCGGGGAGCTTCATGAAATAGGAAGCCAGGAGAGAAAGCTAGCTGATGATGCTGTATTTGCCATGTGCCCTTCCAGCTGAGAGAGGAGCCCTGACCGTGTTCACCATGTGCCTTTCCAGATGAGAGAGAAACCCTGAACTTCATCGGCCTTCTTGAACCAAGGTATCTTTCCCTGGATGCCTTTGATTGGACATTACTATAGACTTGTTGTAATGGGGACATTTTCTCGGCCTTAGAACTGTAAACTAGCAACTCATTAAATCACCCCTTTTAAAAGCCATTCCGTTTCTGGTATATTGCATTCTGGCAGCTAGCAAACCAGAACAGGGCACTTTACCCTTCCATATAAATTTGATGATTGGCTTTTCCATTTCTGCAAAGAAGGCTGTCCGAATTTTGACTGGGCTTGCATTGTATCTGTAAATCACTTTGGGTAGAATTAAGATCACAACAATATTCAGTCTTCCAATCTACAGAAACAGAATGTCTTTCCATTTATTTAGGTCTTCTATGATTTCTTTTGGCAACGTTTTGTAGTTTTCTGTACATAATTCCTTTACCCATGGCTAGATTTAGTCCTAGATATTTGATTCTTTTAATTGCTATTGTAAATGGAGTTTTTCTTGGCTTCTTCTTTGGTTTTTTTATTATTAGTGTATAGAAATACTACTGATTTTTTGGGTGTTGATCTTGTACTCTGCCACTTTGCTGATTTTGTTTATTAGTTCTAGTAGCTTTATTTTGGGTTTTTCAGGATTTTCTGTATATAAGATCATGTCATCTGCAAATAGGGGAAGTTTCACTTCTTCCTTTCCCAGTTTAGATGCCTTTTATTTCTTTTTCTTACCTAATTGCTCCAGCTAAAACTTCTAGTACAATGTTGAATAACAGGGATGACAATGCTCATCCTTGCCTTGTCCCTGATCTTAGAGGAAAAGCTTTCAATCTTTCACCACTGAGTAGGGGTTGTTTTGAGTTATTCATATATACTCCTTACTATGTTGACAAAGTTTCGTTCTGTTCCTAGTTTTCTCAGTGTTTTTATTAAGAAGAGGTGCTGGATTACCAATGCCTCTTCTGCATCATTTATGATAATCATGGGGTTTTCCTCTTTCTTCTATTAATGTGGTATATTACACTGATTGATGTTATGTTGAAACAACCTTGTATTCCTAGAATAAATCCTACTTGATTGTTTTGTATGATCCTTTTAATATGCTGTTGGATTTGGCTTGCTAGTATTTTGTTAAGGATTTTTATATCTATAGTCATAAGGGATATAGGGAAATGTTCTTTTCTTAAGATGTCTTTATCTGATTTTGGTATCAGAGTAATGCTAGCCTCCTAGAATAAGTTAGAAAGTAATTTCTCCTCTTCTAGTTTTTGAAAGAGTTTGAGAAAAATTGATGTTATATCTTTAAATGTTTTGTGGAATTCAGCAGTGAAACAATCTGGTCCTGGACTTTTCTTTCTTTGGGAGGTTTTTTTTTCATTCAGAATTTTTATTTTTAATTGTGTGTTAAGCATTGTATGCTGGGAATATGGCAGCATACCAACCAGACAAAAGTTTTGTTCTCATGGAGCTTACATTCTAGCAAAGGGGAGACAGATAAAGATAAATTAAGTGCTGTGAGCAAAGAAACTGCATGAAAGAGGGATAGGGATAGCAGAGGACTGAATAGAACTTCGGGTTGTTGTTTTGAATAATGTGATGATGAATATGAGCAGAATTCTCTGAAGGAGGTGAGGAACAAGTTATGTTATCTGGGGGGTAGTGCTAGATACAGGGAATAATATGTGCAAGAATGGGGCAAGGTTCTGTTAGGAATGTTGGGAAGGCCATCGTGGCTGGCGTGGAGCAATTAAGCGGATGATGGCCATCCAGGAAGTCTGAGAGGGAGCAGAGTCCAGACCACTGGGGCTGGCAGGTCCATCTTAAGGTTTTGTGTTCACCCTGCTGAGATGGGAGGCTAGTGAAGGATTTGAATGAAGAGAACAGAGGAAATGGGTAAAAGCCCAGAAATGAGAGGATGGCTTTTTTTGAGAACTAAGTTGATTGTGGCCACAACAGATTTTTCCAGTATATGAAGTGGAGACATAGGTAGGAATCAGGTTGTGAAGGTCCCTGTATCCTGTGTTTAAAGATCCTGAGGACAGGAGAAGCCATTGAGGGATTTAAGCTAGGGGAGCAATAAGATCAAATCTGGGTTTTCAGAGCACTCTGATGGGTGTGGCAATTGAGTTGCAATGGGGAGAGATGGAATTTAAGTGAGATATAGCATCCTGGGCATCATTCTAAATGATTTGTGTATATGTGTGTGCACATGTTTGTGTGCACATGTATGTGTTTATTTGTGTGGAGTTGTATTTGCTTAATTCAACAACAACCAATGGGGTGGGTTTTATATTTATCCATTTTAGACAAGAGAATACTGAAGAGAAGGGAGACTAACCTAGGCCCCCTAGCTACTATGGGGTAGAGCTGGGCTTTGAACTCAAGTACTCTGGTTCCAAAGTCTTTGTACTTACAGAGGAGTGAGTTGCTATACGGTGTATCATGGAACACAGGCTCAGGCACAATACAAACTTTTAGCTAATGATTGCTTTTCAAATTACACAGCATAAAGGGGTCCAAAAGAGCAAGGGAAGAGAAACCATTGTGGCCAGTCTCCAGGGGAGACCAATTGCTCAGGAGAGGAGAGAAAAATTAGTGCTGCTTGAGGGTTGGGTTACTTTTACAACCCCAAGCAGAGAGGCCCTGCCACTAAGAGTCCTTTTGATAAGTAGCTGAAATGCTTGTTCTGTTGAGAGGTTTTTGATTACTAATTCAATCTGTTTACTTGTTATAAGTCTGTCAGAATTTTCTATTTCTTCTTTGCCAGATTAGGTATTTTATGTGCTTCTATAAATTTGTCCATTTCTTCTAGGTTTTCTAATTTGTTGGCATATCCTTTTTATTTCCATAAGGTCGGTAGTAATGTCCCTACTCTCATTTCTGATTTTAGTTATTTTGTACTCCTTTTTTTTTTTTTTTTTGTCAATCTGGCTAAAGGTTTGTTGATTTTATTGATCTTTTCAAATAAACATTTCTCTGTTCTAATTCTTTACTACATTCTTCCTTCTACTAACTTTGGGATTAGTTTGCTCTTCTTATTCAGGTTTCTTTAGGTGTGAATTTAGGTTATTGATTTGTGGTCTTCGTTTTTAATGTAGGCATTTAAAACTATCAATTTCCCTCTGAGCACTGTCTTTACTGCCTTCCATACATTTTGGTATGTTGTGTTTTTGTTTTAATTCATCTCAAGATATTTTCTAATTCCTTGCGATCATCTCAAGATATTTTCTAATTCCTTGCGATTTCTTCTTTGATACAAATGGTTGTTCAACAGTGTGGTGTTTGATTTCCATATATTTGTAAATTTTCTAGTTTTTCTTCTGTAATTGAGTTTTAGCTGGATTCCTTTGTGGTCCAAGAAGATACTTTGTATGGTTTTAATATTTTAAAATGCATTAAGATTTGATTTGTGACCTCACATATGGTCTACTCTGGAAAATATTCCATGCATATTTGAGAAGCATGTGTATTCTGCTGTTGTTGGGTGAAATATTCTATATATATATCCAACAGGTCTAGCTGGTTAATAGTGTTGGTCAAGTCTCTATGTCCTTACTGATCCTCTGCTTATTCTATCAATTACTGAATTACTGAAGTCTCCAACTATCACTGGACAACTATTTATTCTTCCCTTCAATCCTATCAATTTTTTTCTTCATGCATTTTTAAATTTATACATTCAGTCACTATCATTGTACACTCAAGGCATTCCTAGATTATACCATCTCAGTCTTTATTGTCTACCTTTCCTTCTGATTTCATTTGGGCCCCCAGCCCTCCTCCCTCTATCATTCTCACATTCAGCTTCATTCAGTGTACTAACATTATTGTATTATAGTTAGGTAATATTGTGCTATCCATTTCTGAATTTTTACAATCAGTTCTGTTGTACAATCTGTATCCCTTCAGCTCCAATGACCCAATATCTACTCTATTTCTATCTAGGGTAGAAAGAACAGATGGTCTCTGTTCTTAACTGAAATTCTCCAAGTTCATTCACTAATGTTAGTTCATATCAATGAGACCATATGGTATTTGTCCTTTGTTTCTGGCCAACCTCACTCAGCATAATGTGCTCAAAGTCCATCCATGTTGTTACATACTGCATGTTTTTATTCTGTCTTACAGCTGCATAATATTCCATCGCATGTATATACCACAGCTTGTCTAGCCACTCATCAGTTGACAGACATTTTGGCTGTTTCCATCTCTTGGCAACTATAAATAATGCTGCTATAAACACTGGTGTGCAAATGTCCGTTTGTGTTCTTGACCTCATGTCCTCTGAATAGATACCTAGCAATGGCGTTGCCAGATCACATGGCAATTCTATACTCAGCCTCCTGAGGAACTGCCATCTGCCACAGCTGTTGTACCATTTGACATTCCCACCAACAGTGGATAACTGTGCCCCTTTCTCCACATCCTCTCCAGCACATGTCATTTACTGTTTTATTGATAATGGCCATTCTGGTGGGTGTGAGGTGATATCTCATTGTGGTTTTGATTTGCATTTCCCTAACAGCTATAGAAGTTGAGCATCTTTTCATGTGCCTTTTGGCCATCTGTATTTCCTTTTCTGAGAAGTGTCTGCTCATGTCTTTTCCCCATTTTGTAATTGGGTTGTTTGTCTTTTTGTTGTTGAGCTGAACAATCTCTTTATATATTCTGGATACTAGACCCTTATCTGATATATTGCTTCCAAATATTGTCTCCCATTGTATAGGCTGTCTTTTTTCTTTCTTGACAAAGTTCTGTGATGAACAAAAGTGTTTAATTTTGAGGTGTTTCATTTCTTTCTTTCTTTCTTCAATGCTCATGCTTTGGCTTTAAGATTTAGGAAACCACCTCCTACTAAAAGATTTATAAGATATTTCCCTGCATTTTCTTCTAAAAGTTTTATGGTCTTAGATCTAATGTTTAGGTCTTTGATCCATTTTGAATTAATTTTTATATAGGGTGTGAGATATGGATCCTCCTCCATTCTTTTGAATGCGGATATCCAGTTCTCTAGGCACCATTTATTGAAGAGACTGTTTTGTCCCAGGTGAGCTGGCTTGATTGCCTTATCAAAGATCAATTGTCCATAGATGAGAAGATCTATATCTGAACACTCTAATTGATGACATTGGTCGGTATATCTAGCTGTGCTGGTCTGAAAGGAAGTATGCCCCCTAAGAAAAGCCAGTTTTAACATAACTCTCATTTCATAAAGGTAGAATAATCCCTATTGAATACTGTATGTTTGAAACTGTAATCAGATCATCTCCCTGGATGATGTGATTTGGTCAAGAGTGGTTGTTAAACTGGATTAGGGGATGACATATCTCCACCCATTTGGGTGGGTCTTGATTAGTTTATTGGAGTCCTATAAAAGAGGAAATATTTTGGACAATGAGAGATTCAGAGAGCGCAACACTATGAAGCAGAGTTCACCAGCCAGCGACCTTTGAAGAAGGAAAACGCCTCCCGGAGAGCTTCATGAAACTGGAAGCCAGGAGAGAAAGCTAGCAGATGATGCCGCATTTGCCATGTGCCCTTCCAGCTGAGAGAGAAGCCCTGACTGTGTTCACCATGTGCCTTCTCACTTGAGAGAGAAACCCTGAACTTCACCGGCCTTTTTGAACCAAGTTATCTCTCCCTGGATGCCTTTGATTGGACATTCCTATAGACATGCTTTAACTGGGACATTTTCGCAGCCTTAGAACTGTAAACTAGCAACTCATTAAATTCCCCTTTTAAAAAGCCATTCCATTTCTGGTATATTGCATTCTGGCAGCTAGCAAACTAGAACACTATCCTTATGCCAGTAGCATGCTGCTTTGACCACTGTAGTTTCATAATATGCCTTAAAGTCAGGTAGTGAGAGACCTCTGACTTCATTTTTCTTCTTCAGGATATTTTTAGCTATTTGGGGCACCCTGCCCTTCCAGATAAATTTGTTTTACTGGTTTTCCTATTTCTGAAAAGTAAGTTGTTGGGATTTTGATTGGTATTGCATTGAATCTATAAATCAATTTAGGCATAATCGACATCTTAACTATATTTAATCTTCCAATCCATGAACATGGTATGCCCTTCCATTTATTTAGGCCTTCTGTGATTTCTTTTAGCAATTTCTTGTAGTTTCCTTTGTATCCTTAAATTTACTCCTAAATATTTTATTCTTTTGGTTGCAATTGTAAATGGAATCTTTTTCTTGACTCCCCCCTCAGATTGTTCATTACTAGTGTATTGAAACACTAAAGATCTTTGAGTGTTGATCTTATAACCTGCCACGTTGCTATACTCATTTATTAGCTCTAATAGTTTTGCTGTGAATTTTTTGGGTTTTTGACATATAGTATCATATCATCTGCACACAGTGAGAGTTTTATTTCTTCCTTTCCAATTCTGATGCCTTGTATTTCTTTTTCTTGTCTAATTGCTCTGGCTAGAACTTCCAACATAATGTTGACTACCGATAGTGGACATCCTTGTCTTCTTCCTGATCTTAGGGGGAAAGTTTTCAGTTTTTCCCCTTTGAGGATGATGTTAGCTGTGGCTTTTTCATACGTTCCTTTTATCATGCTGAGGAAGTTCCCTTCTATTCCTATCCTTTGAAGTGTTTTCAACAAGAAAGGATGTTGAATTTTGTCAAATGCCTTTTCTGCATCGAGATGATCATGTGATTTTTCTGCTTTGATTAGTTGATAATGGTGTATTACATTAATTGATTTTCTTATGTTGAACCATCATTGCATACCTGGAATGAATTCTACTTGGTCATGATGTATAATTCTTTTAAAGTGGTGCTGGATTCCATTTGTAAGAGTTTTTTTTCCCCAAGCTTCACTATTGTTTAATATATTTATCTAATACTGTGACTTCAATAGAATATACTTTGCTTGTATGAGAAATTGATATTACATTTGTTTTTCTGTTTTTTATTACCTATTGCAACCATTGGTTTAATACTACAGTGGTTTACAGTTTGTAGTTTTTTTTAAGAATGCATTTTTTAATTCAACATAACCACATACAAACACAAACATTCTTACCATATGATCATTACATTCTTGATATATAATCAATAATTCACAATATCATCACATAGTTGTATATACATTATCATGATCATTTCTTAGAACATTTGCATCAATTCAGAAAAAGAAATAAAAAGAAAACATAAAAAAATTCATACATACCATACCTCTTACCTCTCCCTTTCATTGATCACTAGCATTTCAATCTACTAAATTTATTTTAACATTTGTTCCCCTTATTATTTATTTTTAATCTGCATGTTTTACTCATCTGTTGTAAAGGTAGATAAAAGGAGCATCAGGCACAAGGTTTTCACAATCACACAGTCACATTGCAAAAGCTATATCATTATACAATCATTTTCAAGAAACATGGCTACTGGAACAGAGCTCTGCATTTTAAGGCAGTTCCCTCCAGCCTCTCCATTACACCTTGACTAAAAAGGTGATGTCTATATAACACGTAAGAATAACCTCCAGGATAGCCTCTCGACTCTGTTTGGGACCTCTCAGCCATTGACATTTTATTTTGTCTCATTTCTCTCTTCCCCCTTTTGGTTGAGAAGGTTTTCTCAATACCTTGGTGCTGAGTCCCAACTCATTCTAGGATTTCTGTCCAACATTGCCAGGAAGGTCCACACTCCTGGAAGTCAGGTCCCATGTAGAGAGGGGAATGGCAGTGAATTTTCTTGTGTTGGCTGAGAAAGAGGCCACATCTGAGCAACAAAAGAGGTTCTCTGGGAGTGACTCTTAGGCCTAACACTAAGTAGGCTTACCCTATCCTTTGCGGGGTTAAATTTCATATGAACAAGCCCCCAGACTGAGGGCTCCGCCTATTGTTTTGGTTGTCCCCACTGTTTGTGAGAAGATTATCAAGAATTCTCCACTTGGGGAAGTTGAGTTTTTCCCCTTTCTCACCATTCCCTCAAGGGGGCTTTGATTTGTGAGAATTTTGTTGAGGATTTTTGCATCTATATTTATTAGAGAGACTGGTCTGTAATTTTCTTTTCTTGTAATATCTTTGTCTGGCTTTGGTATGAGGGTGATGTTGGCTTTGTGGAATGAATTAGGTAGCTTTCCCTCCTCTTCAATTTTTCTGAAGAGTTTGAGCAGGATTGGTACTAATTCTTTCTTGAATGTTTGGTAGAATTCACATGTGAAGCCATTTGGTTCTGGGCTTTTCTTTTTTGGGAACTTCTTAATGGCTAATTCAATTTCTTGTGATTGGTTTGTTGCAGTCGCCTGTTTCTGCTCGAGTCAATGTTGGTTATTTATGCCTTTCTAGGAAGTTGTCTATTTCATCTACATTGTCCAGTTTATTAGCATAAAGTTGTTCATAACATTCTCTCATTACCTCCTTTATTTCTGCTAGGTCAGTGGTTATGTATCCTGTTCCATTTCTGATTTTATTTATTTGCAGCATCTCTCTTCTTCTCTTTGTCAACCTGGCTAAGGGTCCATCAATCTTATTGATTTTCTCACAGAACCAACTTCTGGTTTTGTTGATTTTCTCAATTGTTTTCATGTTCTCAATGTCATTTATTTCTGCTCTAATTTTCGTTATTTGTTTCCTTTTGCTTGCTTTGGGGTTAGTTTGCTGTTCTTTCTCTAGTTCTTCCAAATGGACTGTTAATTCCTCGATTTTTGCTCTTTCTTCTTTTTTGATATAGGCATTTAGGGCAATAAATTTCCCTCTTAGCACTACCTTTGCTGCATTCCATAAATTTTGACATGTTGTGTTTTCATTTTCATTTGCCTCAAGATATTTACTGATTTCTCTTGTAATTTCTTCCTTGACCCACTGTTTGTTTTGAGTGTGTTGTTGAGCCTCCATATATTTGTGAATTTTCTGGCCCTCTGTCTATTATTGATTTCCAACTTCATTCCGTTATGATCTGAGAAAGTGTTTTGTATGATTTCAATCTTTTAAAATTTTTTGAGACTGGGTTTGTGACCCAGCATATGGTCTATCCTTCAGAATGATCCATGAGCACTTGAGAAAAAGGTGTATCCTGCTGTTGTAGGGTATAATGTTCTATAAATGTCTGTTAAGTCTAGCTCATTTATTGTATTATTCAAATTCTCTGTTTTGTTATTGATCCTCTGTCTAGATGTCTGTCCATTGATGAAAGTGGGGAATTGAAGTCTCCAACTATTATGGTAGATGTGTCTATTTCTCTTTTCAATGTTTGCCTCATGTATTTTGGAGCACTCTGGCTCAGTGCATAAATATTTATGATTGTTATGTCTTCTTGTTCAATTGTTCCTTTTATTAATATATACTCGCTTTCTTTGTCTCTTTTAATTGTTTTACCTTTGAAGTCTAGTTTGTTGGATATTAGTATAGCTACTCCTATTGTTTTCTGATTGTTGTTTGCATGAAATATCTTTTCCCAACCTTTCACTTTCAATCTATGTTTATTCTTGAGTGTAAGATGCATCTCCTGTAGGCGGCATATAGACAGGTCCTGTTTTTCAATCCATTCTGCCAGTCTATGTCTTTTGATTGGGGAGTTTAATCCATTAACATTTAGTGTTATTACTGTAAGGACAGTACTTTCTTCTACCATTTTGCCTTTTGGATTTTACATTTCATATCTAATTCTTCTTCTTTTTACCTTTACTGATAGTCTTCATTTTTACACTCTTCTCCACATTTCTCTCTCCTGTTTTTTTCTATCTGTCTGTAGTGCCCCTTTTAGTATTTCTCGCAGAGCCAGTCTCTTGGTCACAAATTCTCTCAGTGATTTTTTTGCCCGAAAATGTTTTAGTTTCTCCTTCATTTTTGATGGACAATTTTGCTGGATACAGAATTCTTGGTTGGCAGTTTTTCTCTTTAAGTATCTTAAATATATCATCCCACTGCCTTCTTGCCTCCATGGTTTCTGCTGAGAAATCTACATATAGTCTTATTGGGCTTCCCTTGTATGTGATGGATTGCTTTTCTCTTGCTGCTTTCAAGAGTCTCTCTTTTTCTCTTTGATGTCTGACATTCTGATTAGTAAGTGTCTTGTAGTATGTCTATTTGCATCTATTCTGTTTGGGGTATGCTGCACTTCTTGGATCTGCAATTTTAAGTCTTTCATAAGAGTTAGGAAATTTTCAGTGATAATCTTCCCCATTAGTTTTTCTCCTCTTTTTCCCTTTTCTTCTCCTTCTGGGACACCCAAAACACATATATTCATGTGCTTCATGTTGTCATTCAATTCCCTGCGTCCCTGCTCATATTTTTCCATTCTTTTCCCTATATTTTCTTTTGCTTCTCGGATTTTAGATGAATTGCTTTTATGAATTATGAGGTAATTGTTTCAAATACTGTATCTCATTTGAATTGTTGGCTTGTTCCTTTAACTGGGCCATATCTTCAATTTTTGTAGTATGATTCATTATTTTTTTGCTGGCATCTAAACATTTAATTTCATTCATTAGTTTATTCTGGAGATTTTTTCACTTTTTTTACCTAGGATTTTCTTGCTGGATGACTTCATTGTCTATCTGTTCTTTGACCTTCAGTCCAGCTTATTCTAAACCTCTAGCTTAGGTTTTGCTTAACAGATCAGAATTTTTCAGTTCTTGTTTTCTTGTTTCTTGCCCTGCCTGAATGGTGCCTTTCCCCCCCACTTAGGAGGGTCTACTTAGGTATTACAGACCTCAGTGAGATTTTCCCAGACCAAACTGCCCTCCTTTCAGGAGGAAAGAGTCACCTGTATCAGTTTTCCCTGAAGGTGAGACCCTGCAGGTTGAAAGACCTTCCTATGAAACCTAAGGACTCTGTGTTTTTTCTATCCTGCCCAGTATGTGGTGCTTGTCTGCCTGTGGGTCCCACTAGCATAAGGTGACTGGTACCTTTAACTTCAGAGACTCTCCCTGCTTGGGACATGATTGAGACAGAGGAAAGGTAGTAGGCTGGCGTTAATCGCTTCAGTTTTCCAGACCCTGGGGTCTGAATTCCTTGAAGGAGGGATTCCACCTGAGCTGGGCCCCACCTCTCTCCTGGGAAAGGCACAGCCTCCAGACAAACTCGAACAAGCTTAATTCTGCCCATGCCTGGGACAGTTGGAGCCTGAGAAGCCCTGAAACTGTATTCAAAGAGCAGTTAAACCATAGAAACACAGCCACAAAAAAGAAATGAAAGAAAAAATTCTTTTCAGAACACAACCCCCGTTCCTCGGGTTTGCCAATCAAGAGCTTAAGTTGGAAGGGTGCTTTGTGTATCTCCAGGTCCTATGTGACCCCTCCTTTCCTTCAGGGTCTGGACACTTTCAAGTATTTTGTGCTGCCCTATCCAAAAAACCTGTTTTATTTTCTTTTTCCTTCAGCCTTGCCCCCTCTCTGCTGGGGCAAAACCGAGCAACCTCAACTTTTACTCAAGGTTCAGCTGAGCTGAGGGCCTATTTTTAGTAGTCAGAATTTGTTAATTAATTCCACAGTTGGAGCTTGGTCATTCAGCCCCTTAGTGCTAGTGAAGTCTCTATCCTTTCCCCTCTGGGAAACAGCCAGTGGGTGAGGGGCACTGGCTCCCACAGTTTAAGGACCTCACAGTTCTGGGTGGGATTGCAGCCAGTCCAGCCTGTCAAGACTGGGGTATGCTGTGTGTCTGGTCACTGATGTGGACCCAGCAGTTGTTCTGTACTGTTCCTTGCTATTTACTAGCTGTTCTGGAGGACGAACTAAATCCTGCACCTCACTAAGCCACCATCTTGGCTTATCTCAAATTCTATCAATTTTTGCTTCATATATTTTGTGGCTCTGCTGTAGTGTGCATATATGTTTACAATCATCATATTTCCTTGCTGGATTGAACCTTTTTATCAATATGCAACATCCTACTTTGTCTCTTGTAAACTTTTAAAACTGTTTTGTCTGAGAATCTAGCTTCTCCAGCTTTTTTTTTTAATTAACGTTTACATGGAATATCTTTTTCTACCCTTTTACTTTCAATCTCTTTATGTCTTTGTACACTCACTTTAGGTGCCCTGTCAACAGCATATGTATGGCTCATGCTTTTTTATCTAGTCTGCTAATCTCTGTCTTTTAATAAGGGGTTTAATCTATTGACATTTAAGGTAATAACTGAGAAGAAAGAATTTACTTCGCCATTTCACTGTTTGCTTTCTGTATGTCTTAAGTTTGTACACTTTTTTATTTTGTTTTTCAATTATTTCATTACTGCCACTTTTTATATTAAGATATTTTTTTCCCTACAGTGTATCATTTTCTCTATATTTTGTAGTTTATTTACTTAGTGGTTGCTTTTTTAAATACAATGAACATCTTAAACTAACAGCAACATAATTCAACTAGTACTAATCTAATTCAGTAGTATACAAATTCTCTATTCCCATGTGTGCTGGTTTGAAAGGATTTAAGTACCCTAGAAAAGCCACGTTTTAATCCTAATCCCATTTTGTAAAGGCAGCTATTTCTTCTAATCCCTATTCAGCACTGCATGTTTAAAATTTTAATTAGATCAACTCCCTGGAGATGTGACTCAATCCATAATAGTTGCTAAACTGGATTAAGTGGGGATATGTCTCCACCCATTTGGTTGGATCTTGATTAGTTTACTGGAATCCTATAAAAAGGAAGCATTTTGGAGAATGCAGGAGATTCGGAGAGAGCAGAGAAGAACAACAGAGTCACGAGAAAGCTATAACAGAGAATGCTGCAGAACCATGAAGCAGAGAGTCCACCAGTCAGCAACTTTTGGAGATGAAGAAGGAGAATGCTTCCCAGGGAGCCAGAGAGGAAGCTAGCAGATGATGCCATGGTCATCATGTGCTTTCCAGATGAGAAGAGAAACCCTGAACTTCACTGGCCTTCTTGAATCAAAGTATCCTTTTCTGGATGCCTTAGATTGGATATTTCTATAGACTTGCTCTAATTGTGACATTTCCACAGCCTATGTCAACTTGCAACTTATTAAATTCCCCCCTTTTAAAAAGCCATTCCATTTCTGGTATATGATATTCTGGCAGCTAGCAAACTAGAACAGATTTTGGTACCAGGAGTGGGGTGCTGCGGCAGTTTGCAAATACAAACATGATGGAATGGCTTTTTGAATGGATAATGGGAAGATTTTGGAGGAGTTATGAGGAGCTTGATAGGGAAGGCCTGGAATGCTTTGAAGAAACTGTTGGTAGGAATGTGGACTCTAAAGATACTTCTGATAAGGCCTTAGTCAGAAATGAGGCACGTGTTATTTCAAACTGGAAGGAAGGTGACACTTGTCTTAAAATAGCAGTAATCTGGCAAAGTTGACTAATGGCTTTGGCTGGAAGGCAAATGTTAAAAGCCATGAACTTAGATTTTTAGCAGAAGAGATTTCCTAATTAAATATGGGAAGTGCAGCCTGATTCCTCCTCACACCTTATAGTGAAATGTGACAGGAAAGAGATCAGCTGAGAACTGAACTCTTGAGTACAAAGAAACCAGAAATTAATGTTCTGGGAAATTCTGTGCTTCCAGGATGGGAGACCCCAGAGAGTGGTGCCCCTTGTGAGGATTTGGACAAATGTGGAACCAGCCAGCCATTTCAGAGAAAGCCAGGACTAGACATGGAGCTATCCAGGAAGGACTTGAGGAAATTCCTTATGTCTGATGGGCATAATCAGAGGCTACTGCATAGAAAGCCAATGAGAGTATTGGAGGATAATAAAAAGAATCACTGCCAGTCAGGACTGAGGAGAACAGAGAAGGGACGCACTGGAGGAAAAATAACTTCAGAGGCAAAACCATGGAGGCTGGGGTCTGAAGTCAAGAAGCCTCGGGCCAGGAGAGTGGATGCACCCAAGCACATGGAGAGGGTGAGTTTTCCCTGAAGGCAGAGGGTGGGCCTTCCACCTCATTCCAGTGGAAGAATCAAACTATTTGAGGCTTTGGAGAGGGTTAAGCACATTCCTTGGGGTTTGGGGAGAGTCTGGCTGCCACCACATGGTGAGGTTGAACGTGTGCCCTGGAATGGAAGAGAGTCTGGGTGCAGCCCTGATCCTTGGAGAGGGTGGGGCCAAGAAAAAGGTAGTTTCCCCAGTGTCTCCCAAGGTTGTGTTTGGAGGGAGGAAGGCCTTTGCATAGGCCCTTGGGAAGGGTGGGACTGCGGCTTTCTAAAGCCTCCAAAATAAATGACTCTCAGACTCTGAAATCAAATGAACTTTGCCCAGGTTTTCAAAACTGTATGGGTCCAGTGACCTCTGTGTTCCTTCCTCCCTATGGAAATGGGTATATGTATCCTATGACTGTTCCTCCTTTGTATGTTGGCAACAAATAACTTGTTTTGAGTTTCACAGGTTCAGAGCCAGAGAATTTTGCCTTAGAACAGACCATCCCTGTAACTACCTTTGATAAGAGTTTGTACTGTTTCTAATTTGTATTTCATTTGTATTGCTACTGAAATGATTTAAGGATTTCTGATATTGTGATGGAATTAATATATTTTGATTATGGGAAAAACTTGTCTTTTTTTAGGGTCCAGAGGGTGGAAAGCGCCAGTTTGAAAGGATGTATGTACCTTAGAAAAGCCATGTTTTAATCCTAATCCCATTTTGTAAAGGCAGCCATTTGAAACTGTAATTAGATCATCTACCTGGAGACGTGACTCAATCAAGAATGGCTGTTAAACTGGATTAGGTGGAGATGTGTCTCTACCCATTTGGGTGGGTCTTGATTAGTTTACTGGAATCCTATAAAAGAGGAAACATTTTGGAGAATGTAGGAGATACAGAGAGAGCAGAGAAGAACAACAGAGCCAAGAGAAAGCCACAACAGAGAACGCTGTAGACCCATGAAACAGAGAGTCCACCAGCCAGTGACTTTGGAGACGAAGAAGGAAAACGCCTCCCAGAGAGCCAGAGAGGAAGCTAGCAGATGACACTGTGTTTGACATGTGCCTTTCCAGATGAGAGAGGAACCCTGAACTTCATCGGCCTTCTTGAATCAAGCTATCTTTCCCTGGATGCCTTAGACTGGACATTTCTATAGACTTGCTTTAATTGTGACATTTCCACAGCTTAAAAACTGTTAACTTGCAACTTATTAAATTCCCCCTTTTTAAAAGCCATTCCATTTCTGGTATATCACATTCCGGCAGCTAGCAAACCAGAACACCATGTTTCCTGAAGATGACTATATAATGATACAGCTTTTGCAATGTGACTGTGTGATTGTGAAAACCTTGTGTCTGATGCTCCTTTTATCTATGGTATGGACAGATGAATAAAACATATGGATTAAAAATAAATAAATAATAGGGGGAACAAATGTTAAAATTAAAAAATAAATATATTGGAAAAGAAAAAAGAAATTCTTCTTAGCTCTCATACTATCATGTTACTTATGTTCATATTATATAATTGTGAAGAAATTCACTAGCTCATTAAATAATTAAATGCTGTTTGTGCCCCCCCAAAGATTCTCTGTTGAGAGTTGATTTCTCTAAGGACTTTAAATATGTCATCCTACTGTCTTCAGACTTCCATGTTTTTTGTTTGTTTGTTTGTTTGTTTTTGACAGAGTACCCCAAAGGGCAAATTCCATGCTTTTTGATGAGAAATCTGCAGTTAATCTTATTGGGGTTCCCTTGTTTGTGCCAAGTCCATTCTCTCTTGCTACTTTCAAAATCTCTGTCTTTGGATTCGGACAATTTCACTGTTAAGTGTTTTGGTGTAGAACTCTTAGATTCTATCCTGTTTGGAATTCATGGAGCCTCCTGGATGTACATATGCATATCTTTAATCAGATTTGGGAAGTTTTGGGCCATTATTTCTTCAAATACTTTTTCTGTCCCCTTTTCTCTCTCTTGTCCTTCTGGGCCTCCAATTGTTATATGTTGGTATGCTTGATGGTGTCCCACAGGTCCTTCAGGCTCTGTTCACTTGTCTTCATTAATTTTTCATTTTGCTCCTCGCACTGATAATTTCTATAATCTTATCTTCAGGTTCACTGATCTTTTCTGTTGCCCATCCAAATCTGCTGTTGAATCCTTCCACTGAATTTTTTTTATTTCAATTACTGCTTTTTTTGCAGCTCCACAATTTCAGTTTTTCCTTTAATAATTTCTATTTCTTTGTTTTGTTTGGATACTTTCCTAATTTCTTCTATTTCTTTGTATATAGATTTCTTCAGCTCATTTAACATACTTAAGATGGTCAACTTAAAGTCTTTGAGTAATAGTTCCAATGTATGTGTTCCCTCAGGGATGGTTTCTGGAAAATTCAGTTTTTTTCCTGCGACGAGGCCAAACTTTCATGTTTCTTTCTGCATTTTATAATTTTTTGTTGCTGTTGAGAATGAGACATCTTGAATATTGTATTACTGTAACTCTGAAAATCTAGTTCTCCCACTCCTTTGGGATCGCAAGGGTTGGTTTTGTTTTGTTTTGGTGTTGTTAAGGGCTGGGATCATCAATTTGTGACTTTTCCAAACAAATTTTGCTCCCAAACGGGGAATGGAAAGTAATAAGGAGGAAAAAAAATTAATTACTGCCTCTTTAAGAATCCTTTGTCACTCTTCCATGAGTGGAGTTGAAACAATGGCCTCCCTCAGAGCTGGCCCACAGACATCTGAAGTAGCCGATCAATAATCTGACCCCTGGATTTTGGAAGACTAGGTTCTTATTGGTCATGTTGGCACTGGCAGGTTGCCCCAGGAGCCTGGACTGTAGTTCCTATTGCTGCCTGCCACATGGTCGAGTGAAGGAAGATGAAAGCCATCGCATGGAGGGTGAAATTCAATGGTATATAATGCAATTTACCAGCCTCTTCCTCCTGCTCTTCCCTGGATGCTGTACAGTGTTCCACTAGATTCTAGAGTTCCAAAATAATTGATTCAGACAGTTTCTGCCAGTTCAATAGTTGTTTTTGTAGAGGGACTGATTCCTAGAGCTTCCTATTCTGCTATCTTCCCAGAGTCCTCCTCTATTCTGTTGTTTTGGCTTCAGATCATTCCTCCTATCATCTCACTGTTTGTTTCTAGGTTTGATTTCCTTCTGAACTCCAACCTTTAGTAGTTAACTCTCAGTAGTTAGTCCTAACTTCACTGCTCACAAACTATGTAACCCCGGGTAGTTTCTTTATGATTCTGAGGCTTAGTTTTTTCATAAGATTGTTTTTTGAAGAATAAGTAGCTATTATATGCAAAATACTTAGCATAATGACTGATACACAGTAATGATTAAACAAAGTACAGGTATTTAGTATTCTTTTAGTATGACTCTTACTGTAACATTTCTCAATCTTTTGGGAAATATATATATGATATATAAAGGATATATATATATATTCTTTACTGTCAACAGTTTACCTAGTTAGTTTCAGTACATTAAATATACTATTCAGTTTTCTTTTATCTTCCACCGCTGTTGTGTTTGAGAAATCTAATAGTCCTTCATAGGTAATATGATATCTTCTCTGGTTGTCTTTTGAGAATCGTGTCTTTGTATTCTGCAGTGTCACTGTTATATGTCTAGGTGTGGAATTATTTGTATTTATCCATTATAGGACTCATGGTGATGTTTCAATCTAAGGATTCATATCTTTAATCAATTATGGAAATGTCTCAGCCATTAATTCTTTAAATATTTTCTAACCCTAATTCTGTTTTTCTTTTCTTTGGAATTTCAATTAGATGAATGTTGGTTTCTTAGTCCAGCTTCCATTTCTGTAAGCCTATATAAAATTTTCCATTTCTCTGTGTTGCATTTTGGAGAATTTTCTTACATGTATTTTCTAGTTCTAATTCTCTCTTCAGATGTGTATGCTCTGACACTAAACATCCATTAGTTTATTCTTAAAATATTTTTATTGAAAAATCTTAACAAACATTCCCCCTTTTGGTCAAGAAGGCTTTCTCAATTCAATGACACCAGATCCCAGCTCATGCTAGGAGTCCTGTCCCACATTGCCAGGGAGAGTTACACCCCTGGAAATCATGTCTCATGTGGGGGAGGTCACTGAGTTCCCCCGCCGAGTTCATCCTCTAGGTTTTAATTTCAATAACTTGTTGTATTTCAAATGTATAAATTTTATTTGCTTTAAATTCTGGTCTTTTTAGATAGTCTTTGCTCATGATTTTAACTCCTTTTAAGTCTTTCAAAATTTTAAACAGAGTCATTTTATAGCCAATAATTCTAATATTTGAAAGTCATTGAGGGTCTAATTTTGCTCCTGCTGATTCTTCTTCAGACTAATGGATCCTCATGTCTCATAATGTTTAGTTGGACTTTTTCTGTGGGATTACTACTGGGCCTTATTTGAGGATGTTTATATTGTACTTCTTCTAGATGCCTTTAGGTTACTTTTATGTTAAAATCCCAACTTGGTGCTTCTCAGAGGATGAAGTAGTGTAAATGCACCCAACAAAAGTGTGGACAAGCCTGAGGTTATAAATTCTCAGGGAAGTCTTCTTTCACCCCTATACTGTTCCAACAGAAGGAGGAGATCCATAAGCTTCCTTATCTTATCTCTGGGCTGGTAGATGGTCTTCTCTATACCGTACCTTCACCTAGGGAGCTAGCTTAATGGGAGAGCCTCATTTTCAACTCTATACTTTGTACATGCCCTCTGTACCTTATGACAATTAAAACCCAATTAACAGCAGCTGCAGGAACTGTAGCACTTGAGCTGCTTTGGTTTCCAGTTCCTTTTCAGTTCCCAAAAGATAGAAGCCTCTTCCATTTATTTTTAAATCCCAATTCAGGTAATACTTCCTCAAGGTAACTATTGAGGAACTTATGCTCCGTATAGATCAGGCACCTGCTATACACTGTTAAGCTTCCTGTATTTTTCCTCCATTGCACTTATCATAATTTGTAGTTATGTGTTTAGCAGTGTGATTTGTTTAATATTTGTCTCTTCCACTAGACTGTTAGTTCCATTAGGCAAGAATCATTTGTTTACCATAGTATCCAATTTGGCACAACACAGAAACAGAACACATATTTGCTGAATGTATAAACTGAATTTCTTTGTGCAGAGTTAGTGGTAGGCATGAACATGTTCATAGCCCTCTGATGAAGTAAAGGACTAAAAACAGAGAAGGAAATGAGGAAATGTTTTATTATGAATTACTTCAAAAGTAAAAGAAATGTAACGTAAATCCCTGGATAACCACATACTATGTCAACCAAACCCTTACACCTTCACTATTCTTAGCTACTTTTCCTTTTAATTAAGATGTAATTTACATAGAGTGAAATGCTTGGATCTTAAGTGTACCTTTCACTTAGTTTTGAAAAACATATACACTTATGTATTCCACCTCCCTGTTAAAATTTCTATCAATTCAGAGTTTCCTCGTCTCTGTTCAATATTTCCATCAACAGATTTCCAATGGCATAAGTTCGTTTTGCCTATCTTCAAATTTCACATAAATGGAATTAAACAGTATGTGCTTTTTTGTGTCTGGCTTCTTTCAATCATCACAATGTTTTTGAGATTCAACCACTGTAGTTCATAGGACATTCTTGAATGTCCTATTCAAGAATATTCATGAACTACATGAAAGTAGTTCATTCTTTTCTTTTGGTGGGAAGTATTGCACTGTATGAATATAATACACTTTGTTTACCCACTCCAGTCTTGATAAGTATCTAGGCTGCTGCCAGAATAGAACTGCTATGAACATTCTTGAATGAAGTTTTTTGACACACGTTTTCATTTCTATTGGATAAATACTTAGAAGGAGAATTTCTGAGTGAGAGGACAAATGTACGTTTACCTCTATAAGAAACTGATAAATCATTTCACAAGCCATCAGCAATGTATGAAACTTCTGATTGCTCCACGTTCTGCCTAATATTTGGGTTGTCTTTTTTTTTTCTTTCATTTTAGTCATTCTAGTTACTGTGTAGTAGTATCTTATTGTAGTTTTAATTGGCACTTTCTTGATGACTGACACCAAGTACTTCTTCCATGCACTTACTGGCTATTTGTATATCTTCTTTTGGGAAGCGTCTGTTCAAACCTTTTGTCTGTTTTTAAAAACTGGGTCAATAATTTTATTACTGAGTTACAGGAATTCTTTATGTAGTCCAGATAAAGTTTTTTGTAAGACATGTGTGAATATTTTCTTCCAGGCTGTAGCTTGCCAGTTAATTTCCTAATAATTTTTATGAGCAGATTTTGTTTTTTATAAAGTACAATTTATGAATTTAAGTGGTTTATGATTTCTGTATCTTCTCTAAGAATCTTTGTTTACTTCAAGATCATGAGATAATCTATGCTTTTATCATGTAGTGTTGTGGTTTTAGCAAATATGTTTAAGTTTATGATGCATAACAAACTGATTTCTGTGAATGGTATGAAGAGTCAAGGTTATTTTTTCTTCCATATGGATACTCAGTTGTTCCAGGAGCATTTGTTGAAAGGATTCCCTTTTCTGATTGAATTGCTGTGGTGCTCATACTGAAAGTCATCTAATGTCATATCCATGGGTCTATTTTAAGGATACTCTACTTGGCTACCT
Organism: Tamandua tetradactyla; assembly: GCF_023851605.1. NCBI lineage: Eukaryota > Metazoa > Chordata > Mammalia > Pilosa > Myrmecophagidae > Tamandua > Tamandua tetradactyla. The sequence continues at coordinate 8,944,306 of NC_135329.1, forward strand.
TTGTTTACTTGTCTGCTCTTTTGCCAATATCTCACTGTCTTAATTACTGTAGTTTTAAAGTAAGTCTTGGAAGTTAGGTGGGGTTAACTCCTCCAAATTTGTTCTTCTCTTCGAAAACCGTTTTAGATATTCTATGTCTTTAGGTTTGGTTCACCAGTTTCCACAAAAAAGCCTGTTGGGATTTTGATTGGTATTGAATCTACAGATCACCTTGGGAACATTTATCATCTTAACAATATTGACTCTTTCAATCTATGAATATGGTATACCTCTCCATTTATTTAGATTTTCTTTAATTTCTCTTAGCAAAGTTTTGTAGTTTCTAGTCTTGGACATTTTTCATTAAATTTATCCATAAATATTTGATCTTTTTTTGCATGGACAGGCTCCAGGAATTGAACCTGGGCCTCCAGTTTGGCAGGCGAGAATTCATGCTACTGAGCCACTACTGCACTGCCCAATAAGTATTTGATGTTTTTTAACAGTATAGTAAATATTTTTCTTAAATTTTATTTTCTAATTGTTCATTGCTAGTATACAGAAATATTATTTTCATATACTGACTTTGTATCTTGTGAAACTGCTAAATTCACCTATCTGTTCTGGTAGTGTTCTGTAAATTCCTCAAGACTTTCTATACACAATACATCATCTGCAAATAAAGACAAATTCACATTTTCCTTTCCAATATTTATGTTCTTTTTTTCTTGTCATGTAGCATTGACTAGACATTCAATACATTTTTTTATCATCACAATCAACTTTTGTTTCTTTCTTGTGAAAAATAAGATGTATACAAAAAAAAGCAATAAATTTCAAAGCACACTGCAACAATTAGTTGTAAAACCAATTTCAGAGTTGGATATGGGTTATAATTCTACAATTTTAGGTTTTTACTTCTAGCTGCTCTAAGATACCAATACAATTTTGAATAGAGGTGGTTACAAGACAACTTTGTCTTATTCCCAATATTAGGGGGAAAAGTTCCAATATTTACCTATTAGATGTGATATTAGCTTTTTGTAGGCTCTCTTCATTAGGTTTCAGAAGCTTCCTTCTACTTCTAGATTGTTGAGAATTTTTATCACAAATGCATTTTGTCAAATGCATTATTTTTCTGTGTGTATTGAAATGACCTTATAATTTTCTTCTTTAATCTGTTAATATGGAGAATTACATTGGTTAATTTATATATATTAAATAGTTTTGCATTGCTAGCATAGCTCTCCCTTAATCATGCAGCATTATCCTTTTTACTTTTGCTGTATTCAATTTGTTATTTTGTCTTTGCATCTTTGTTCATGATAGAAAATGGCCAGTAAATCTTTTTTTGTAATGTTCTTGTCTGGTTTTGGTATCAGGCTACAGTGGTCTTATAAAATGAATTGAAAAGTATTCTATCTTCCTCTATTTTATGAGAATTTGTGTAGGACTGATATTATTTCTTCCTTAAGTCTTTGTAGCATTCAGTGGTTAAGCCATCTGGGCTTGTTGTCTTCTTTGTGAAAGTCAATTATGAATTCAATTTCTTTAACACATAAGGGACTGTGTTGGTTTGAAAAGATTATGTACCCTAGAAAAGCCATGTTTTAATGCTGATCCATCTGGTGAAGGCAGCCATTTATTTTAATCCCTATTCAGTGCCATAGGTTAGAAACTTGATTAGATTATCTCCACAGAGATGTGATGTGTCCAGTTGCGGATATTAACCTTTGATTAGAGGGAGGTGTGACTCCACCCATTTCAGGTGGGTCTTGATTCGTTTACTGGAATCCTTTAAAAGAGGAAACATTTTGAAAAAGCTTCAGAGTCACGAGAACCAAGAGGGCTCACACAGTCAGAGACCTTTGGAGATAAAGAATGAAAATGCCCGTGGGAGAGTTTCATGAAACAAGAAGCCTGGAGTGGAAGCTAGCAGATGTCGCCATGTTTGCCATGTGCCTTTCTAGCTATAAGAGAAACCCTGAACGTCATTGGCTTTCTCGAACCAAGGCATCTTTCCCTCAATGCCTTAGATTGGATATTTCTAAAGCCTGACTTTAATTTGGACATTTTCACAGGCTTAGAACTGTAAACTTGCAACTTAATAAATTCCCCCTTTTAAAAGCTGTTCTGTTTCTGATATATCACATTCCAGCAGTTAGCAAACTAGAACAGGGACTATTTAGATTTTCTATTTGTCCTTGTGTCAATTTTGGTAATCTGTGTCTTTCAAAGAATTTGTCTATTTCATCTATAATGTCAAATGTATTAGCAAAAATCTGTTCATAATATTTCCTTATCATCCTTATAATGTCTGTAGGATCTGTAGTGATGCCCCACTTTCATTCCTTATATTGGTATTAGTGTTTTTTCTCTTATTCTTGATCAGTCTTAAAAGGGATTTATCAATATTATTAATACTTTTAAAGAACCAAATTCTAGCTTTGTTGATTATCTCTTCTTGTTTCACTTTTAAAAGAAACAGAACATAATAGATAAAACTAAAGATTCTTGCAATTCCCTCCATAAACCTAATTCCCTCCTTTCATCACAGTGGTACCGATTCTCCTGAGTTTTGTGCATACCATTCCCCTACCCTTTGTATACTGAAGTACAATGCTACTCCACTAGAATCCTGTCTTTACTCACCATGTTTCCTGCTTCTGCAGCCAGCCGGGCAGCATAGCGAGCAATAAGCCGATGTTCCTCATCTAGTCGGCTAGGACTGTCCAGGACACTGCCAAGGAGATAAAAATCCAACAGGTATCTATTAAACATCCCTTCTTGTGCCTCCACTCTTAAAAAGAAGAAGTGGGGGGGGGGCTTTTTTTAAAAGAATGGTAGAGGCTTGGGTTATAGATAGTGGTGGTCTTTTGAGACAAAAGTGTGTTTACAGAGATGATGGAGCCATGTGTGCCATTTCTCTTTAGCATCACATCTCCACGGTTCCAAGGCCATCAGAGGAGGCACTTCTTTTTTAAAACAAGGACTGTGATAAGTCGGGGCACCCACAAAACCTGAGACAGAGATTTCAACCCAAATGTTTTGAAAAAAAAAAAACCATGACTTTTGGACATAGGTGCTGAATTTTAAAAGACCAAAGGAAAACTAAAGCATCATGACAAATGGAAGGCTGACAAAAAGTATACTTAAAATCAGCTGAGCAAAAGTGGGGAATCCTGGCCAGGGAAGGCCCAACATAACGTAAAGTTGGAAAAGACTCCATACTATCAAGTATTCCCTTTCAATGTCTCTTTATTTTCTTTTATTATGTACATTCTAAAACTGTAATCCCACCTTGGTGTGAATTAGGAAGAGTGCCAACTCTCTAAACATTTAAAGACCCACTTAGGTGGTATATCAGATAATGTGACATGTGGAAGAAAATAAGAGTTCTTATGTAGTAGGTCAGCTTTATATATCTGATATTGATATGGAATTTCTGACCCCAAGGTCAGGGCTGAGCTATAATATTTGTACTTTGACAGTATGTACCTGGAAATAAGGGAATAAGGGAATTATCCTTATCTTTTAAATAAACAACAAGAAAAATGGAGCTCTGTATGGAAACAGAAAAATAAAGCCAACATAATCCATAACATTATCACAGCCTAAGAAACAAGTCCTAAAGTGGCTTATTTTGGTTATTTGCCAAGGGATACAATAGGTTCTTTTGTGCAAGAATCCTATTTCTCCATCACATTCTACCTCCCTAGAAGGGTTAATCCTATTTGTTATTCAGACCCTAATGTGGGTAACATTGCTGGTTTAATTGGCTATGCTTTCTAGCCAGAAACTAGAACCTTCTGTCAATGAGAGGTTTTAAGGTCAATGAAAATTATTTTAGAGAAATTAGAAAGATTCCTTATTCTTCTGCTTCAGCTTTCATTTTTCGAATTAGTTAGCCTGGAAATTTCTTCCATGAAGTGTAAAATCAGTTCTTTTGACTCCAACAGCAAGAAGAGTTGCAGTACTCACCCATTCCTTGTGTTCTCCCAAGACTACTGACCACCAGTTCTTGTTCAGAGACTCTAGTCCCTAAGCCAAGCGATCTGAAGACTTGATCAAACCTATCACAAACCTTTGTGCACTGCAAATGTCAGGTAGCAGTCTCTGGTCAAAATTCTTTACCATAGAAGCTTTTAATTACCATGCACAATTTCCTTTACTGATAATAAGTAAATTGTTCTGCCAAGGTGAAAAAACAATTCCTTGAGACCAAGGAGCTGCGTTGGAATCCCCCAAAACCAACTGTTGGATGAGGAGACACTATTTGTGGTTCAGTGTACAGTTACCAGCCCCTTCCTTCTCTCCTACAGGATGCACTGTACATCAAATGCACTTGGGAAGTAGGAAGAACTCTACAGTTTCTCTAGGATATAGGTAAATGTCCAAAAATAATGGCACTCTGTTCCTACTGAAAAAATCATGGGAAATGGTATGAAGTATAATATTAAAAATAGTCCTTTTCATATATATTTTTTCACATTATTATTTATTCTCCTGCTACCTAGCAAAGAGGAGCGAAGTTAAATGACCTTCTCAAGGAGCCATGGCATGCTGCCCACCATCTTAGAAGGCAAAACTAAGATAAAAATTGAAGGCTCTGGCCTCTGTTATGTGTCTGGTTTATTAGTTATGTTTATCTCTTTAGGAGTAAGTTCAAAACAGTGTTTTACAAGTTGTTTGGCATTGTGACTCTTCTTTGTTGGGAGAGGGAGGGGAGGAATGGCTTTTGATGATTCCAACTTTACCCATCATTCTCCTTGAAGAATGATAGCGCCTTTGGGTCTGCCTGAATATAATAGCACTTTGCTTGGTATTAACTGTTTTAATGATTAATTTTGTTAGAGTAAATGGTAATCAAACATTTTTTTTAACCCAATGCACTAAGGAATCAGTCATGTTCCCATATTAACAGAAAGTCACTATCACAATAGGTTTAAGGGAAAGGGATAAGTGGGGTTATTAACATATATATAATTACTATAATACAAGGATGTACATATCCTTGTACTTTTAGAAAAAGTGTCTCAGGTTATACCAATCTAACATGACTATTGAGAATCCCTGGTTTACAAAATCAACAATGATAGAATTCTGGGAATAAATAAAAAATGGTAGAGATTAAGAGGTTATTAGCAAAACCTTCCAATCAGACAAAGTGAGATATTTGTGTGCTGACTTACACTAATTGAATGTCACTAGAAAGATCATATTATTTAGGTACAAATAAACAATAAGAGATTACAGCAAACACCACTGTGAAAGTTATATCCATGGGATTGCATCTGTCTCAGAGGTTGTCACTTTAAGTATAATTTGTAAGGAGTGGACCTCACTTTAAAGGAGAATTCCTGACTATGTTTAGGTAAGTGCCATGCTTGGCAAGGCTCCTTCCCGTTTAGAAGCCACTGCTTTAGCAATTAATTAAACTCTGCCAAATACGGCTGGTAGCTTCTCAAGACAAACCCCACATGTGGAGCTTTTTCCAGGTGGCAACCCTGAATAGCATGGCTCTCCCTCCCCCATCAGCCCTGCTGCTGCTCTACCACTAACCATGTGCAGTGCTGCAGTCGTGCCACATAGGAGGCTATCAGCGCATGCTCGTCGGCCAAGAGACTGGGCATATCCTGGCTATAGTGTAACCTGGGAACAATGGAGGCAAGGACAGCAAGCAAAGCGTGACACAAACACACACAGAAGAAGAAATGAACATGGATTAAAAACAAAAATGGTAAGTCATGGTAAGGAACACAATAAAAAACCACAATGCAAATGGAACCAGATTAACGGTGTTTCACCACGGAGAATACATCTCAAAAATCCTTGGAACGAAGGCAGTCCTTTGGGAGCTACAGTCCTCAAGAAGAGCACCAACACGGAGTCTCCAGGGGAGCCTTGCTCACCCATCTTGACCAAGTTCTGGGCCCTGCCTGTGATGGATACAGCTTTCAGGGAATGGAATCTGGAGAGAAAATGAGGTTGAGATGGAGTGGGGCTCTTTGTCTACTTTGAAGCTTTCAGGGTTACCTCATATTACTAGCTAAACCTTTATATTTCTATAAGGATATCTTCCATTTTAGCATCAGTCTATTTTCTCCCATAAAATTGACACTTAAATCAAACTTGTTAGAATGGTACCTAACTGTAAGACTACACTGTGTATATTCTGAGTGAGGATCTCTCTTACAGATAAGTAGAAGATCCTCAAAGATAGGGTCTTTTTTGTTTTTTTAAGCTTTTTACTCTAGAAATGTTAAAACATGCACAGGAAAAGAGTAATCTAATGACCACTCCTCATGTCTCCATCCCTCATGTATCCATAAAATCACTGTTCCCCAAATTTTGTGCTGGTGGGAATGGCTAGAGCAAATGCCAGATAATTTATTAACTTCAGTATGTATTTCTATGACAGAGAAAAAAATCTATATAACCTCAGTGCTATTATCACCTAACAAAACTGACAAAAATTCCTTAACGTTCTAGTCCATCTGCAAATTTCCTCAAATCCTCAAAAATGTCCTTTTACAATTAAACTCAAGATCCAAATAAGGTCCAAACATTCAATGTGGTTGATAGGCTTTTTTATATTTGTATTTGATGGTTATGTTTCTGTTTTTAATCTGTAACAGTTTGCCCTCTACTTTCTTCCATGTTATTTACCTACAAAGAAACCAAGTCATTTATCTTGTAGAACCTCCTACATTCTGGATTTGATTGATCACTTTCTTCTGATGCCATTTAACTTGCTTCTCGATCTTCTGTGGTTAGCTCTAGAGGCTTAATTTGATTTAACACCTTGTTTTTGATTTTTGGGAAGGGGAAAGAGTACATTACAGGTAGTATGACATACTTCTTATACATCACAGTAGGAGGCACATAATGTAATGTGATATAAATATGGATCAGTTGGCTTACATGCTAATGGTTACATGCCTCCATTATAAAGTCTCTGATAAACTCGTCACCTAATGGTTTTAGCATTCACTAGAGAGTCCTGCCTAGATTTATTATTTCATTAGAGGCTGCAAAGTGTTAATTTTTTTATTTTATCATCCTTTCTCCATTTATTAATTTCCTCTATTTGTTTATCTTGAAATACTGCTCATTCAGGAGAAGTAAAGCAAATATTTGATAATTCCCATTATTTAATAAAATTCAGAACAATACCTTAGTGCCCTAGAAACCTCCCATAGTGACCAAGGCATTTCCTTTTTTAGTGTCATTATGAACACACAGATTTTTATGTATATGGTGTGCTTCAATTCACTGCAACCATTATTCCTGATGATCAAATTATACTGTCTTTAGCTAGTGGTAGCCCCTTAAGTATTTTCCATTGTTTTTTTTTCACTTGATCATAGACCTTAGTAGCTTCCTTGCTTTCTGGCACAATAAGATGTCCCAGGCTAATCGTGTACATGTATTCTATCCCAGACCTGGGACAAACCATTTTTCCAAGGACCCCTGGTTTCCTTCACTTAGAAATAGCATTGAGAGACCACAACCAGGCCACCAGGGTGCTTGTTCCTGAGTTGTCTCTGCTTCTACACCTTTTCAGTGGAGAAAGCTAGGAGCTTCGTCTATTCTGGAAGAAATAAAAAATAAGTCTTTTAGCCTTTTCAAAGAAGTCATTTCATTTTCTTCAGGCTTGCTTTTTTCTTGATAAGTCACTCGTTATTCTTATCTTTGTTCCTTGTATGTAACATGCTTTTTAATTTCTCTAACTGCTTTAATATTTTCTCTTTATCACTGGTTTTCAGCAATTTGATTATAATGTGTCTTGGTGTTATTTTCTCTGGTGCTCTTGCTTAGAATATGTAAAGCTTCTTATATCTGTGGGTTTAGAGTTTACTTCAAATTTGGAAAATGTAATATATTATATATTCTGTTAGACTGCTTGACACTGTCTCACAGGTCAGTGAGGCCCTATTCATTTTTTCAGCCATTTTTCTCTCTGTGCTTCATTTTAGATAGTTTGTATTACCATGTCTTTAAGTCTTTAAGTTGCTATATGCTTTAAGTCATTAAGTTGCTGTGTCTTTAAGTCTTTAAGTCGCACTTTTCTTTGGCAATTCTGATCTACTGTTAAGCTCTTTCATAGACTTTTACTTCAGATATTATTTTTCTCAACTATAGAAGTTCCATTTATTTTATTTTATTTTTTTATTATTATTTTTTCTTTGTATGCTGTTGGCAGGGCCACATTCCATTCTTTTTCCATGTGAGTATCCCCTTATTGCAGCACCATTTGTTGAATTTTTGTTTTTGTTTTTCACTTGTTTGCTTGCTGCTTGTTTGTTTATTTTTGGGAAGTGCCTGGGCCAGGAATCGAACCTGGGTTTCCCGCATGGCAGGCTGGAATTCTATCACTGAACTATCCTCGCACCCACCCCACATTTATTTTATTTATTCATTTTAAACTTTTATTTTGAAATAAATTCAAACTTATAGGAAAGTTGCAAAACTAATACAGGAACAATACACAGAACTCCAATATGTACCCCCCTCCTCAGATATACAGATTTACCATTATTAACGTTTTGCCACATTTTTTATGTCTATCTATCCATCGATCCATATTCTAAACAATTGAAAGTAGGTTGTATGCATTACACTCCTCTAATGCTTAATACTTCCATGTATATTTCCTGAGAATAAGGACACTCACTTATGTTACCACCTTAAATTAAGTACAGCTGTCAAGTTCAAGAAATTTAACATCGATATAAACCATACAGGCCATATTCCAAAGTTTTCCAATTGTACCTCTAATGTCCTTTACAGCATTTTCTCCTTCAATACTAGATCTAGTCCAGGATCATGTATTGCATTTAACTGCCATTGAATCTTTAGTCTCTCTTTACTAACTTTAATTTTATTTATTTAAAGTTTATCTTTATAATTAAATTTTAATTAAGTTTTAAAATTTTAATTTTAAATTAAAATACATTTTATTTTAAATAAATATATTTAAATTTTAAATTTTTAAATTTTTATTGAAGTAGAATCTGTAAGCAAAAAGTTTTGATTATATCTCTATTCACCTCCTTTTCATATCTTCCAGTTCTCTCCTCTTTGTATTTGCAGTTTTCTTTATTTTATTTATAGTTATCACAGCTGTTTTCAAGTCCATATCTGCTAACTTCCTTATTTCTGGACCTGTTTCTACTGGCTAATTTTTCACCTAGTTTCAAGTCATTCTTTCTTGCTTCTTTTTCTTCTGTCTTCTAATTTTAAAATTTGATGATGGATATTGTGAATATTGTGTTGTTGAGTATCTAGATTTTGTTGTCTTGTTGTGGATTAGCTTGAGCCTCTTGAGGCTCATGTTTTCTCTTCAGTTTAATAGCGCAGATATAAGAAAACCTTTATCTAGGGGTATTTTTGCCCTGTTCCTAAGGTATGGCCTTTCTGGGTTTTACTGAATGTCCCAAGTGTTCAGTAATGTCTCTACTCTGGCTAGTTGGAGCTTGCACATCTCCTACCCCTGTGTGGGATCAGGTAGTTGTTTCACTTTCAGCTCCCCACATTTGTTCTTTCCCAGGTAATTGTCTTTTCCCAGTCTTGTGAAGTCTCATTCTATGCAAATGCCCCTTCACTTTCAGCCACAAGATGTAAGCTAGAGGTCCAGATAAAGCTGAACGGAATGTCAAAGAACAGATACACAACAAATTCATCCAGCAAGAAAACCCTAGATAAAAGAAGTGAAAGCAATCTGCAGAATAAACTAATTAAGGTAATTAAATGCCTAGATGCCAGCAAAAAATAACAAATCACACTAGGAAAATTGAAGATATGGCCCAGTCAAAGGAACAAACCAACAATTCAAATGACATACAGGAGCTGAAACAATTAATTCAGAATGTACGGACAGACATGGAAAACCTCATCAAAAACCAATTGAGGGAGGATATAAAGAAGGCAAGGAATGAACAAAAAGAAGAAATTGAAAGTCTGAAAAAGCAAATCACAAGAACTTATGGGAATGAAAGGCAAGGTAAAAGAGATGAAAAAAACAATGCAAACCTACAGTGGTAGATTTCGAGAGACAGAACATAGGATTAGTGAACTGGAAGACAGAACATCTGAAATCTGGCAAGAAAAAGAAAATATAGGGAAAAAAATGGAAAAATATGAGCAAGGACTCAGGGAATTGAAAGACAATATGAAGCGCACAAATATACGTGTTGTGGATATCCCAAAAGGAGAAGAGAAGGGAAAAGGAGGAGAAAAACGAATGGAGGAAATTATCACTGAAAATTTCCCAACTCTTATGAAAGACTTAAAATTACAGATCCAAGAAGTGCAGCGTGCCCCAAAGAGAATAGATCCAAATAGACATACTCCAACATTTACTAATCAGGTGTCAGAGGTTAAAGAGAAAGAGAGAATCTCGAAAGCAGCAAGAGAAAAGCAATCCATCACATACAAGGGAAGCCCAATAAGACTATGCACAGATCTCTCAGCAGAAACCATGGAGGCAAGAAGACAGTGGGATAATATATTTAAATTATTAAAAGAGAAAATCCGCCAACCAAGAATTCTATATCCAGCAAAATTGTCCTTCAAAAATGAGGGAGAAATTAAAACATTTTCAGATAAAAATCCCTGAGAGAATTTGTGACCAAGAGACCAGCTCTCCAAGAAATACTAAAGGGAGCACTAGAGACAGATACGAAGACAGAAGAGAGAGGTGTGGAGAACAGTGTAGAAAGGAAGACTATGAGTAAAGGTAAAAAGAAGGAAAATTAGATATGACATATAAAATCCAGAAGGCAAAACAGTAGAAGAAAGTACTACCTGTGCAGTAATAACACTAAATATTAATGGATTAAACTCTCCAATCAAAAGACATAGTCTGGCAGAATATATTAAAAAACAGGACCCATCTATATGCTGTCTCTACTCAAAGGACACAAGGCCAAGGACACAAATGGACATTTACACACCAATGTTTATAGTAGCATTATTTACAATTACCAAGAGCTGGAAGCAGCCAAAATGTCCATCAACAGATGGTTGGCTAAACAAACTGTGGCATTTACATAAGATGGAATATTATGCAGCTGTAAGACAGAATAAAGTTATGAAGTATGTAACAACATGAATGGACCTTAAGGACATTCTGATGAGTGTGATTAGCCAGAAACAAAAGGACAAATACTGTATGGTCTCACTGATATGAACTGACATTAGGGAATAAACTTGGACTATTTCATTGGTAACAGAGACCATTAGGAGATAGAAATAGGGTAAGATATTGGGTAATTGGAGCTGAAGGGATACAGATTGTGCAACAGGACTGAATATAAAAACTCAGAAATGGACAGCACAATACTACCTAACTGTAATACAATTATGTTAAAACACTGAATGAAGCTGCATATGAGAATGATAGAGGGAGGAGGTCTGGGGCATAAATGAAATCACAAAGAAAGAGGATAAAGATTGAGATGGTATAATCTAGGAATGCCTAGAGCATATAATGATAGTGACTAAATGTACAAATTTAAAAAATGTTTTTGCATGAGGAAGAACAAAAGAATGTCATTACTGCAGGGTGCTGAAAATAGATGGTAATTCATATTTTAAAATTTAAACTAATGTATGAGACTAAAGCAAAAAATGTTTATTTGGTACAAATTTATACTTTGACTAGTGCATCTCCTAATATAACTTATGTAGATAGTTGGTTGAACACCTTAAGTACATAGAACTTTGTATAGGACCTGAGATTTTGTTGGTTTGTCCAGGTGATGCCCTGATGAATCCCAGAGTGACCTGATCAGTGAGTGGAAAAGTATTTGCAAAGTTCCCTTCGGGGAATGGTGAGAACGGGGGCAAACTCAACTTCCCCAAGTTGAATTCTTGATATTCTCACAAGCAGTGTGGGCAATCAAAGCTATAGGCTGAGCCTCCAGTCTTGGGGTTTGTTCATATGAAACTTAACCCCACAGGGGATAGGTCAAGCCCACTTAAAATTAGGCCTAAGAGTCACCCCCTAAAGAACCTCTTTTGTTGCTCAGATATGGCCTCTGTCTCCAGCCAACACAACAAGCAAACTCACCACCCTCCCCCTGTCTACATGGGACATGACTCCCAGGGGTGTGGATCTTCCTCGCAACATGGGACAGAAATCCCGGAATGAGCTGAGATTCAGCATCAAGGGATTGAGAAAAACTCTAGAATGAGCTAAGACTTAGCATCAAGGGATTCAGAAAACCTTCTCGGCCAAAAGGGGGAAGAGTGAAATGAGACAAAGTTGTCAATGGCTGAGAGATTCCAAACAGAGTTGAAAGGTTATCCTGGAGGTTATTCTAATCATTAAGTAGGTATCACCTTGTTAACCAAGATGTAATGGAGAGGCTGGAGGGAACTGCCTGAAAATGTAGAGCTATGTTCCAGTAGCTGTGTTCCTTGATGATGATTGTATAATGATATAGCTTTCACAATGTGACTGTGTGGTTGTGAAAACCTTGTGTCTGATGCTTTTATCTACCTTGTCAACAGATGAGTAGAACATATGGAATAAAAATAAATAATAGGGGGAACAAATGTTAAAATAAATTTAGAGTGAAATGCTAGTGATCAATGAAAGGGAGGGGTAAGAGGTATGGTAGGTATAGTCTTTTTTTTCTGTTTTCATTTTATTTCTTTTTCTATTGTCTTTTTATTTCTTTTTCTGAATTGATGCAAATGTTCTGGGAAATGATCATGATGATGAATATGTAACTGTGTGATAATATTGTGAATTGCTGAGTGTATGTGTTGGGAATGTTTGTGTTTCTTTCTTGTAATTTTTTAAATTAATAACAAATTTTAAAAAAAGGAAGAAAAAAGAATGTTCATGTTTGTATGTTGCTATGTTTTGTCAATAAAAATTTTTTAAAAATTGAAAAAAAAATCTACCACATGTAAGATCTAGTTTATATAGGCTTGGGGGATTCAATTATATAAGGTCAATAAGGCAAGTGGTACATAGACTGTAGTAGTCATTATCAGCAAAGTGCCTGTTAGCCTACCAGAGCCCTTTATACATGTTCTTTTGCTGATTTCCAGAACAATCTATTGTAATTTTCACACTTCTACATCTACAGCTCTAACTGCTCCTCTGAATTCCAGCATCAAGTATGTAATTAAATATTCAACATCTCCTCTTGGCTGCCCTTTTCTTACACCCCACATCCAATCCATTAGCAGATTCCTTTGGCACTACTTTCCATAACATATTTCCAAACCAGCCACTTCTCATCCTCTCTACTGCTGTCTATTTCTCATCTCAGCTTTCTCACTGTGTCTCACTTACAGTTATCCAACAGCCTTGCTTTTTTTTTTTGACTCTTGTCTCCTACAGTTAGCTTGGTAAATGTAGTGATTTTTAAAAAAGTAAATCAGTTTTGGGGTGGTGAAAATGTTCTAAAATTGATTGTGGTGATGGTTGTACAACTCTATGAATATACTAAAAGCCAATGTATTGTACCCTTTAAGTAGGTAAAGTGTATGGTGTATGGATTATGCCTCAGTGATTCTGTTTAAAAAAATCAAGGATTTTGATTAGCAATTGTGAAACGACTCTACATGTATGCTGGTTCTGAACAAGCAGGTAAATTGATGGTGGATGATGGGAGCCAAGTTTCTCATTGCTGGAGACAGAGGTTACAGGTAGCCAAGGGGGAAGAGTAGAGTGAGTCAAGTGGCCTTGACAGAGTTGGATATTCAGTATCACTCATATAGTTTAATATAGGTACAGATGGACAGACAGAGAAATAATTATAGACATGTATGCTTATGTCAGCTAGCACATTCATTTGTGTCCTGGGCCTGTCTGCTGAGAGGGACTAGAAGCAATGACACTCAGTATCAACAAACATACCCAGAGTGCAGATATCCATTGCTAATACCATTAGTGAATTGGCTCAGTCCAGGGCTGGGCCAGGGAATACACAAAATGGGGCCTGGACATGTTGTAATGCCAGAAAGGAAGGAAGGACCCAGAAAACAAACTGATGGGGTAAGTCAAAGGGACCCAGGAGCCCCTGAAAGTGCTTTTGATGGCCAAGGATGGAGCAATTTGAACCAGAAATTAAGTAAGGGAGTAATAGATGATAACCCAAAGTGTAAAATAAATACCCAAATAAATGACTGAAGACACAAATAAATGGAAGAAAAGACACAAATCTTCCTGACAGATATTCCCCAAAATGTACAGATACTTATTTTTCTAGGAGTAGTTTAATCCACATCCTCTTCTTCCCTTCTCCCCCAAGTGTGGGCTGAGCTTATCGATTCACTTCCAGAGAACAGAGCTGGGAAAAGGGGAAAGTAACTGCACAGGGAAGAAACACTGCCTTGGCCACGTGGCCAAGACTAACGTCATCCATGGTAAATCATGTGACTATTTTCCCCCAAAACCTATACTTGCAAATTACTCATGAAGGACATTCTACAAAATACTTGATTAGGATTCCTCAAAGCTTTCAAGGTCATGAAAAACGAAGGCAGACAAGGAAAAACAAAGAAACTGACACAGACCAGAGGAACCTAAGGCGGTATGATGAGAAAACATAATGAACAGAAAAATGATGTTAGTGGAAAAAATGATGAAATCTGAGTAAAGTTTGCAGTTTAGTTAATGGTAATGCACCAGTGATGGTTTCTTAGTTATGACAAACGACTATAATGCAAGATGGTAACATTAGGGGAAACTGGTGAAGGGTGTATGGAAACTTATATTACACTTGCAGTTTTCTTAAATTTTAAATTATTCTAAAATAAAAATTTTATCAAAAAAATTTTTTAAACAAATCAGATCCTATCAACTCTACGTGATCTGGCCCCTAACTCCCTCTCTTGTCTAGTTTCCTCCTGCTCGTCCACACCGACTATTATTCCAAGAAAACACAAAGTTCACTGCTGCCACAGAGCCTTTGCACTTGCTGATCTTAGTCTTCCCTAAGATCCTAGTAGGGCTTTCTTAATCCTATCATCTAGGTTCCTGATGAAATGCCACTTTTTCAGAATCCTTTCTTGACCAACCTATTTTCTTTTTCTTTTACATGGGCAGGCACCAGGAATTGAACCCAGGTCTCCGGCGTGGCAGGTGAGAACTCTGCCTGCTGAGCCACTGTGGCCCTGACCAACCTATCTTAAATCTAAAACCCTGTATGTACCCTATTCACTCTCAAATCCCCTCCCAAGCTTTATTTTCCTCTATTTACCACCATTCTTTATTATATTATAAAAGTATTTGTTTTCTGTCTTCTCCATGAAAGCAGGGACTTCATCTTTACACAGCTAATTTTTCACTTCATAAAGCAGTTCCTGGCACGTATTAGGTGCTCAGCAAATGTGAATTAATGAATTACTTCTAAAGATGAAGTAATTAGGCATAAAGAACTCTTATAGCAGGTGAGTGACAGCACCGGACCCTGAACCCAGATCTATGTGACTTTAGAGTTTATGCTTTCTCCACAGCACCAAGCTGTCTTTCTAGGTGAACCGGAGTTGACAACAGTGAATGTAAGCAATCTGGAGAGTGAAAAAGAGGGAAGGGGGTATCCTGAAGCTGAATTCCTCTGAGAAGGAAGTCCTTGGCTGAGGCAGTTGCGAATACATGTGCACAGTCAGTACTTTATGGCTGCAACTTGGAAACCCATCTACACTGGGAAATACACAATCTAAGGCAGAAGGTTTAGATTGACTCCTCATTTCTGTCCTTCAACTGACAGGGAGGGTTGAGTAAGATTTTCTCATGGCATCTCAGTTTTTATATTTTTAAAATAAGTGAAAATACAGAATTTGAGATTCTTACAAAGCATTGTTACAATGGAATTTAAGATAATAATTCACTTCCCAACTCTATTTCTACTCAGTGCCAGCCATTCTGGTGACCACTGCTTTGAAGTGTCAAGATTGAAGGGGTGACCCAAGAGAACCTCTTCTGTTGCTGAGATGTGGCCTCTCTCTCCAGCCAACACAACAAGCAAACTCACCACCCTCCCCTTGTCTGCGTGGGACATGACTCCCGGGGGTGTGGACTTTCCTGGCCAAGTGGGACAGAAATCCTAGAATGAGCTGAGACTCAGCATCAAGAGATTGAGAAAACCTTCTCAACCAAAAGCGGGAAGAGTGAAATGAGACAAAATAAAGCATCAATGGCTATGAGATTCCAAAGAGAGTCGAAAAGTTATCCTGGAGGTTATTCTTATGCATTAAATAGGTATCACCTTGTTAGTCAAGACATAATGGAGAGGTTGGAGGGAACTGGCCGAAAATGTAGAGCTGTGTTCCAGTAGCCATGTTTCTTGAAGATGATTGTATAACAATATAGCTTTTGCAGTGTGACTGTGAAAACCTTATGTCTGATGCTCCTTTTATCTACCTTATCAACAGACGAGTAAAAAACATATGGAATAAAAATAAATAAGGGGAACAAATGTTAAAATAAATTTAGATTGAAATGCTAGTAAGCAATGAAAGGGAGGGGTAAAGGGTATGGTATGTATGAATTTTTTTCTGTTTTCTTTTTATTTCTTTTTCTGAATAGATGCAAATGTTCCAAGAAATGATCATGATGATGAATATGCAACTGTGTGATGATATTGTGAATTACTGATTATATATGTAGAATGGAATGATCAAAAGTTAAGAATGTTTGCATTTGTTTGGTGTTTTTTGGTATTTAAAAAAAAATTAAAAATTAAAAAAAAAAAGATTGACGGGGTGACTTCTGAAGAAGGCTAAATGCTCTACAGAGTTATGTCAAATGCTCTCTAATACAGGGGTGGCGCTCCAGAAGGGCAATTAAACAATTTACATTATCTTCCTCTGGGGAGCTGGTCCTTCTCTCACTTCCCAATCACCAGCTGTTCCCTGAATAAAAGCATCTACTACAGTCTTATAGTTCCTGGAAATTCACACACTCAGCCACATCCAGCCTAGCCACTACCAAGCCCTTGAGTGTGTTGGAATGAACTATGAAAATTCATCTCCATATGTAATATTCTAAACTTCAGAGGGGCAGAAATTTGTATTTTGATTGTTGCTACTGTAGTAATCAGAGGAAAACACTGATAATGAAATAGATATAAAGGCCTTCTAAACCTGCTATAAACATAATATCATTATCTTTCCACGTTGAGTCTAATAATGAACCACATAATGCTGATCTCTAAGGTACCTTTTATCAGCTCTGAAATTCTATGACTATAAATAATAACAGTTTGTCTTTGGAGCTACATTTCATCCTTTTTAAAAATTGTGGTAATACATATATATAAAGTCTGCCATTTTAACTATTTTTGTGTACAGTTCAGTGGCACTAATTACTTTTACAATATTGACACCTCATCTTATTAACATCTTTATTCTACACCCAAGAAGAGCTGAAATGCTTGTTTCCTCAAAAGGCCAGATAGTAAATATTTTAAGCTTTGCAGGCCATGGATCTTTTCTGCAAATACTCAATTCTACCACTGTTGTAAAAACAGCCACAGACTGCCACGTGGTGGCTGGGGGGAAGTACTCTGATGCCTCTGTGCCATAGTGATATCTGAGAGGAGTTCAGGAATCTTTGTCTTTCATTCCAGAATTAAGGACATTTGGAGAAATGTCAGTTCTTTTGTCACAGTTGGAGAAATGTGTGGTGGGACCATCAGAGGGGTAGGAAGGCACACAGAAAACTTAGTAAGTTCAGTAAGAAAACCCTTATGTGGAATATAGGATATAGGATACAAGACGTAGGATAGAGGATAGGGATTAGCATTAGCACTGAAAGCAGCACATATAGAGTAGAGCTCTCTAGAAGACAACAGCTTTGGCTCACAGTATGCCAAGCTGTCCTTTAGAATATAAACAGATATTCATATATAAACATTCATTCACTAATATGTAGTAAATGTATTAGCTGGTTTTCAAATGTCTGAGAGACTCTTAGATCTATAGGGCAAGAAATTCCATTATTTTCTAATGTGGTTTTCTGGCACATCATAAGTAATTCTGATAACCATTAAGTTCATTTTCTTCTTTTTTACTTTTTAGGGAGGAAGGGAAGGAAAGACAGAGAAGGAAGGAAGGATGGGAGGAAGAAAGGGAAACATTTTTTTAAAACATTTTCTTGTTTTATTATATTTTGTTTGTTTGTTTGTTTTTTTTTTTACATGGGCTGGGGCTGGGAATCGAACCGGGGTCCTCTGGCACGGCAGGCAAGCACTCTTGCCCGCTGAGCCACCGCGGCCCGCCCAAGTTCATTTTCTTAACCATTAAGTTCATTTTCTACTCTGCTGCTAAAAGAAAACACAGTATCAAAGCATTAGCATGGAAGAGATGGATCTACAGAAGGTAAAAATATTCATCCCCTCTAGTTTATATCTTCTCAAAAGTCTATAATCTACAAAGAAGGAAAAGGCGTGGGGGAAAAACACTAAACCATTCATGCCTCACAGTTTTCAGATTTATGCAACCAATTCTGTAAAGGGGAAACAGTTTGTGCCCTTGCTGTATTACAAGCGGATGAAGAAAAACAAGGCTGTTCAATGAAGATCTATGAGAGAGAGAGACAAACTCAATGATGTGCAAATTACTCTGCAGACTCCCTAGCAGGTACCACCAGATTATGGAGAGAATGAAGTAGTTAAGTAACATTTGGAGAGTTTTTCAACGCCATTTCCCTTTACAGTAGATATCTAACCAGGAGTCTCATCTTCATGAAATTGTGAGCCAATAATCTTTCCTAAACTTGCCATTCAAAAGGCAAATTTGCCAAACGACCTCTTTCCCAATCTGAAGTGGACCAAAAATCTTTATCAAGTAGAAATCATAATGAAAGAGAAAACATAACTAGTTCCTTCCTCTTTCTTCCTCATCTCTACCTATCTGTATTTCCTCTAGGTAAATAAGCCACTATCAATCAATAGTTGGGCTTAATATACAAAACACTCCGGTTACTAGTTACATTTTCTACCAGCTAGTTATGTGAAATACAGTAACAGCTTTCTTCTTCCTCTTTATTTCTTGGCCCTGAATGAAATAAGGAGACAGTGTTACGGTATTTGCTTGAAATAACTGGAAAAGAAGCTCCCTTTCCTAGAAGAAGTACTGATTAATAGGCAAGCAGCAGAAAGAAGATTTGGAGAGAAGGAATTAGTTTCTGAATAATGTCTGGTGAGTCTCCACCCTCAAGAAGATTATAGTCTAGACAGGAACTTGACAAACAGGCAATTGCAATTCAATGATATATATAAGATCAGAGAGGGAGAACATTTACTCTAGCTTTAGGATGTTAGGGAAGTCTTTCTGAAAGAGATGAGGGTAAGTCAGGAGGAAGAATTAAATAAAGGAAGAGGGGGACAAGGGGAAAAACGATGGGAAGGCATGCTAGGCAGAAGCAGCATATGTGAAACCTAGAAGAGGAACTGGAAATGATTCAAGTAATTGAATTTAGATGCCTAGTAGAGAGAATGGGATAAAACACAGCTGGAGAGACAAGCAGGGGTCAGCTCATAAATGGCCTCGTAAGCCACACTGTGGAATTCAGACTTTATCTTACAGACTTGTGCTGCCACTAGCCACATTCGGCTTTTTAAATTAAAATGAACTGAAAGTAAATTTAAAAAGTAAAGTAGACTATTCTGTCCCGGGGTTTAGTGGATTTGGGGGTCCTTGTCAAAAATCAGATGACAATAGATTTGAGGATCTACTTCTGAACTCTCGATTCAATTTCATTGATCAATATGTTTATCTTCGTGCCAGTACCATGCTGTTTTGACCACTGTGGCTTTATAATAAGCTTCGAAGTCAGGAAGAGCAAGACCTCCCACTTCATTCTTCTTTCTCAGGATATTTTGGCTATTCGTGACCCCTTTCCATGTCAAATAAATTTGATACCTAACTTTTCCAATTCCACAAAGTAGGCTGTTAGAATTTTGATTGGTACTGCATTTAATCTGTGATCAATTTGGGTAGAACTGACCTTAATGACATTCAGTATTCCTATCCATGAATACAGAATGTCTTTCTACCTATTTAGGTCTTCTTTGATTTCTTGTAAGCACTGTTTAATAGTTTCCTGAGTACACGTCCTTTACATTCTTGGTTAAGTTTATTCCTAGGTACTTGATTCTTTAAATTGCTATTGTGAATGGATTTTTTTTTCTTAATTGCCTCCCCAGTTAGCTCATTCCTAGTGCCCAGAAACATGACTGATTTTTGCATGTTGATCTTGTATCCCACTAGCTTGAATTTGTTTATTAGCTCAAGTAGCTTTGTTGTAGATTTCTTGGGATATTCCAAATATAGGATCACGTAATCTACAAGTTGAGTTTTACTTCTTTCTTTCCAATATGATTGCCTTTCATTTCATTTTCTTGCCTAACTGCTCTAGCTAATCTTCCAGCACAGTTGAGTAACAGTGGGCATTCCTGTTTCTGATCTTCGAGAGAAAGCCTTCTATCTCTCACTGTTGAGTATGATTTTAGCTGTGGGTTTTTCATACATGCCACTGATCATGTTGAAGAAGTTTTCTTCAATTTCTACCTTTTGAAGTGTTTTTTTTTCTTCAAGAAAGGATGCTGAATGTTGCTGAATGCCTTGCCAGCATCAATCGAGATGATCACGTGATTTTTTCCCCTTTGATTTGTTAATGTGGTGTATTACATTAATTAATTTTCTTGTGTTGAACCACCCTTGCTGCCTGGAATAAACCCCAGTTGATTGTGGTGTATAATTCTTTACCCATGCCATTGGATTTGATTTGCAAGTATTTCACTGAAAATTTTTGCATCTGTCTTCATTAGGGAGATTAGCCTGTAGTTCTTCTTTCTTATAGTATCTTTATTAGGTTTTGGTATATTAGAGTGATATTAGCTTCATAGAATGAGTTATGTAGTATTCCCTTTTCTTCAATTTTTTGAAGAGTTTGAGCAGACTGGTATTAATTCCTTTGGAATGCTTGATAGAATTCCCCTGTGAAACCACTTGGGCCTGGGCTTTTCTTTGTAGGGAGGTTTTTGATGACTGAATTTCTTTACTTGTGATTGATTTGTTCTTCTATTTCTTCTTGAGTCAGAATAGGATGTTTGTGTGTTTCCATGAAATTGTCCATTTCATCTAAGTTGACTAGTTTGTTGGTATACAGTTGTATGCAGTATCCTCTTATGATCTTTATTTTTTTGGCATCCATGGGAATGATCTCTCTCATTTCTGATTTTATTTATTTTCCTCTTCTCTCTTTTTAACTTTTTCAGTCTAGCTAAGGGTTTGTCAATCTTGTTGATCTTCCCAAAGAACCAACTTTTTGTTCTATTGATTCTATTGGTTTTTTTGTTCTCCAATTCATGTATTTCAGCTTTAATCTTTATTTTTTTACTACTTGCTTTAAGGTTAGTTTGCTGTTCTATGTCTAGTTTCTTCATTTGGTCAGTTAGGCCTTTGATTTTAGCTCTTTCTTCCTTCTTCTTCTTCTTTTTTTAAACATAGGCAGGCACTAGGAATTGAACCTGGGTCTCCGGCATGGCAGGCGAGAACTTGGCCACTGAGCCACCATGGTCCACCCTTTCTTCCTTTTTAATGTAAGTATTTAGAACTATAAATTTCCCTCTCAGCACTGTCTTCACTGTATCCCATAAGTTGTAATACTATGTATTCTCAGTTTCATTTGTTTTTCAGATACATACTTATTTCATTTGCAAAGTCTTCTTTGACCCACTGATTGCTTATGAGTAACTTGTTTAATCTCCATATGTTTGTGAAAGTTATGGTTATTCAGTGTTTATTGATTTCCAACTTCATTTCACTGTGAACAGAGAATGTGCTTTGAATAATTTCAACCTTTTAAAAATTATTAAGATCTGTTTTGAGCACCAGCATATGATCTATCCTGGAGAATTTCCATGAGCACTTGAGAATAATGTATATCTGGTGTTCTGGGGTAGAACAATCCATTTTTGCCTACAAATCTATTTCATTTATCATATTATTTAGGTTCACTATTTCCTTTTTGATCTTCTTCCTCTTCTTGTATTTTGATCAAAGGTACCTTAACTCAAGCCAGGAAGGAACCTGGAAAATCATTCACTCTCTTCTTCAGCCCTCCACATTCTTTCTTTACTCCCAGTATCCCACAGGCATCTCGATCTGAACATGACAATTCTGAACTTGTGATCTTTCTCCCCAACCTTTTCCTTCTTTGCTTCTGCTTTGTGGACTGCCTGCAGTGGATATGGTCTTGTTTACATTCAGGATGTCAAGGCTGAGTCTGATGAGAGGAGGAAACTAACTATTAATTATTATACTTGTGTCAGCTTCAATTTTTCAAATTAGAGTTCTTAAGTATGGACTTGGAAAGACTCAAGTTTTCTGTTTGTACTGACCTGAATTAGAATTGGTGAAGGGTTTCCCTCTAAATGCTTGAATGGAAATGGAATTTAATCCCAACCCAGAAGCAGTTAAAAACTGGCAGGCTGCCCAGATATTTAGATGGACTCTGGACACCTGCCAGCACCGAGGGCTCTAGAGTTCCACTGGATTAAGTGTTAATTTTTAATTGCTCTGCATTTTTGTCTTTTAAAGAGAGACTGGAGAAAAAAAAATAATTCCTGTGTTGACTTGGAAAAATTCTCCTAAAGAATCCACACAAAGCTAGTTTTCACGATTATGAGAAAGTCTTCATTAATTCTTGCTTTTTAGCCAAAATCTATTTTTCTCATTTCACTGTATGAAAGAGAATCAGTGGAGTAGGCCCAAGAATAGATAGTTTCTAGCTTGACCAATTTCGGTTTGCTTCCTTTCTCAGTTTCTCCAACCTCTCTTGTTTTTAGTCTTAAAAAACACAGCAGATTCTGGCTCTTGTCATTTTTCTGTTGTTTGTAGATAAGCCCTTTACCTTGGCACCCAATCAGAAAACCATTTTAATACTACTATAGTACAACTCATTTCTTTACTTGGTCATCTTTCTACAGCTCAGAAATAATATTTATATAGTGTCATCTTCTGGCCTTTAAAAACTGGCTTTCCTTCTTGTAACTTTAATAGTTAAAAAGGTCCAACTGATGAACTTTGGCCCTTACTTAAGATCTCTAAAAATCAGAGACCACTCAGAATTGATGGCCTAATATTTATCTGTTGCCACCCAAATATTGCATTATATCCCAACATGATACATCTTTATAAATGGAACAAAACAGAATATAAAGCATTATTTAACTCCTGAGAGAAATATTAAAACTGTGATTGTAGGGATAAAACAGAGCCTCCAAAAAAAACCAAAACAAAACAGATTCTCCTGAAATAAATAATTCTTGCAAATAGAGATGCAATGCAATAAACTCACAGATCTATAGTCAGTTGATTTTCAGGGAGTCCTCTCTGCTCCCCCCAACAGAGGCCTAGAGCTATGTCTCCTCAGCACCTCTACCTTCTCTGGGGAATAACAGGTTCCATCTTTTGGAGAAAAGTCCCCCACCCATTCATTTATGTTATTCTAGGAGGGGCCACAAAACAAAATACCATGGATAGGTAATATGATCCAAGTGGACTCAGAACTTTCACTGGGAGTTCTCAAATGGGAACTATGAGAAGAAGGGCAATCCCTCCAGGTTAGTGAGGTTATGAAATGTGAACGCACAGGGCTTGTGGCCAAATCCCTGACTGTGGGGAAAAGCTGGTTATATTGGGAGAGAATAAAGACATCTAAGGACCTAAAGGAGCTGGAGTCCTCCTAGCTCTGCTCATCCCTGGGGCCCAGTCACATACAACCCTGCTCTTAGCACAATTTGGTTATGAACACAATCAAACAAAAAATCTTCTTTTTACCCTTAAGTTAATTCAAAAAGCTTCAGCCACTGCCAAGAATTCTGACTAAAACAGAAACTGACACCAGAGGTGGGGTGTAACACTGAAACTAGCTGAGTCAAGTTAAGGTGAAGATGGTAGTACAACTCTCTCCATCCCACAGTGTTAATACCCCAGTCTCTGCTATCTGGTTAGAGCGCTAAGCAATTGGTTCAACTACAGCCTCCAGAATCCTGGGAGGCTGGAGTTTCAGGCACCTTGAAAGGAAAACATAAGAAAATGTATTAGTGAGATTTCTTGAAGTATTCAGTATGATGTTACAAGAGAGAGAGACGGGCTGTTTGAAAGCTGTCAAACAGGGCAGACAGTCTTATTAAAGAAATTCCTTAGCCAGTTGTTTCACACGATCAAGGTGAGAGAATCAAGGTGATTAGGTTTTATGTGGGTAATACTGTTGCAGAAACTCCAAACTAAACCTCAGATCTTTGGTTAGCATGGGATAGGGGTAGCACCCAATTACATAAAAGAGCTGGACTCAAATGTTTCCTATAAGACTATCCACAAGTCTTTCTGATGTCGATTTCTCTAGCATCACCATTTTCAGAGCTCTCTAATTCCTCAGCCATGCTAGGGTTGGTTTTCTTCTGGACTTCTCTCATTGCCAGGTTTTAGTTTTTTCCAATCTGGTAAATCAGTTACCACACATTCATCTGCTTTGCAGCTTCCAATATTTTATTTCTATTAAATCCTCTTCCATTTTTCTTTGTTCTTACAGGCCTGTGCCTTTAAACAAAAATTTCTTTACTGTCATTTTAGTGGCATTTCAGAAGGAAACATGAACAAATAAGTCTTAACATGAATTCATCTGTTACTTTCCTCTTTCCCCTTCTCTAAATGAGACTTTGCTAATCGCAATTTTCCTATAGGTGTGTGAGTGCTTAAAATTTATCATTTGGTCCAGGGTTAATGAGTCCCAAAAGACATACCTGTACCTGATCCAGACAAATGGATAGTGCCAGATATCTTGGACCAAGTGCTCACTGCAGGAGGTGGATAAGACTCCTGGGAAGGGTGCAAGTGCTTTTGCAGTTGTGTAAGGGAGAGTTGCATTATATGAAGAAGGAAGATTCTGGAAGTGGAACTATGTATGGGAAAGTGTGTGCAAATGTGTACTGGGCAGCAAAGGTTGTCTAGCAAGGACCTCTATGATTTTCCTTTCCCTGGGCTCTCTCTTCTTTCCCAGACAGTAGAACCTTCTTTTGAGAAATGCTTCTCCCTCTCTTTGGAGGTTTTAGGTCTAATGGGGATGGCCAATCAAATACACGCAGGTATGGGCACTGACAGTATTCAAGGTAGTAAGAATTTGAATTTTTCCAACTGAAACCTCTGGAGTGGCAAAGCTGTGAGATGTGTTTCTGCAGCCATCTCAGTATTTAGAAGGAGCTTCTCTGCAGAGCAAGGGAATGAAGATGGCGTACTAAGAGAAGCCAGGATGGAGGTCATCTTGGTGGCACTCCAGTTGTTCTTGTGATCCTTTTACATCTCTGTACTTCCTTTTGTGCTTCTGTTCACATTGAGCTTGTGCCTTTTTTTTTTTTTGCATGGGTAGGCACGGGAAATCGACCCCGGGGCCTCCGGCATAACAGGCAAGAATTCTGCCTGCTGAGCCACTGCAGTCCGCCCTGTGTGTACCTTTTAAAGCTAGGTTTTAATAACCTGACATTAAAAGAGCTGCAACTGATATAATAACCAAATTACAAAGCAAAGAGCTGTACATTGAAGGTTTTGGTTATGGCCATATTTATACGAAATTCCCATAGAATTGTAAAAGTGTAAAGATTCATAAATATTTAAAGCCAAAGATTTAAAAGCCATTAAAAAATCCAAAGTATTAGCATATTGGTCTGAAAACAAGGTGCAACTTAGAATAGTAGAAGATAACGAACATGAAAACACGGTTTGTATTCTGAAACTTGGGGAAGAAGCAAGTCTATGAAAAAAATAGATGGAGGAGGAGGATTTTAAGCCTCCATTTTAAAGTTTCACAATTTTTTTGGTTCATTTTAAAATGTATTTTTTTTTAACCTTTTAAAATTGTATAATATAACATATATATAAAGCAAAGAAAGAAAAAAGCAATAGCTGTCAAAGTACTCTTCAACATGTAGTTACAGGACAGATCCCAGAGTTTGTCATGGGCTACCATACCATCCTCTCATATTTTTCCTTCTAGCTGCTCCAGAAAATTGGAGGCTTCAACGAATACATGTTTTTTTTACCATCACAATCGACATTTTTTTCTTTCTTTGAAAAATAACATATATATTAAAAAGGAATAAATTTCAAAGCACAGCACAACAATTTGTTTTGATTCTTTTAAAAGCAAGCAAATTTCAAGAAATTATTTACTTAGTTTAAGGTCTAAGCCTAGATAAACATCTATTATTTTAGCCCAGAAGACAAAATTTCTTTTCCATTATAGAAATATTAATGTGGAAATATTAAAAAAATATTATACAGGGCAGATCCCTAGAGTAGAATCTCTGAGGAACATAACTGAGAGTATCTCACATGACAGCCAGTTTCTCTGCCATTTGTAATGATTTCTTCTATAAATATTAAGTTTCTGTTGCATTTGAGGCCATCGTTTACCTTGACTAATATTGCCCTTGTGGTCATCACTATTTTTACATGCACTGCCTTGTGAAAAAGGAGCTTTTACACTGGGGCTTTTAAATTTTTCCTGCATTTTTATTACTGTCCATATTCTTCTGGTTCAGTGATTTATGCTTCATATTGAGTTCTTAAAGAAGCCGCTTAATCTCTGAAGAGCAGCTCCAACCCCCTTGACGATTCCCTGCCTCAGCAGAGCAAGGCTGCTGGGCTCCTGGCTCTCAGCAGACTCTGGAGGCCCCGGGCTGCCCACATCCAGGAGAGGAAAGGAAAACTGATGAGTCCTCAAGGAAGTCAACAGAATACTATCTGGAAATTTATACTGTTTGGTAACTTAGGCCATCAAAAGCCTAGAAATTGTATAAGTAATACCTCCAAGTTATAATATCTCACACCAAACAGAATGAAATCTCCTAAAATTCCAAGGCCTGTGTGTCCTGGGCAGGGGCACGTGCTCCCGTGCAGCCTTCACTCAAGCAACCACTGCTTGCCCCGCCAGCTACAGAGCCAGCGCCCTCTCCCTCTACGCAGGCGTGGGGCTCCCTCTGCTCTGCCCGCAGGCCCCGTTTAGTCAGTGCTGACACCGCCAGGATTGGCTAACACCATCCCGACCCAGGTGCTGGCTGAAATGCTGACCTTAAAATAAAATCTGTCTGGACTAATACTATATATCTGCAGCAGCTTTCAGAAATGATGGACATTATGTGACTGGCAATTGCAGCTGGATACTTACTATTAAGCCTGGGGCTTATGCAGCAACATCAAGCCTATGGGTTCTTCTACATGTTTGGCTGTGACTATATTCCCCTAAGTCACTTCTATCAGTCTTCCAAACAAAACACGGTCCAGAAAGACACACTCTTCTAACAGCTACATCTAGCCGTGGTCACTGAAAGCAGCACATCTTACATAAGGTGCCCCTTGTCACCTGCCTTTCAGACCCCTCTGGCACTCAACAGTGAGTGACAAAACTAGTAAATGAAGAGAACACAGAGAAAGCAAACTACCACTTAGTAGATGCATTCCTAAAATTGACATCGACCCTATGAGTTAAGTTCTTTCAAAAATCTACTTTGTCTTCCTGGTTTCGAAATGGAAAAATTCCTGAGTTGATATTTAGTTTCTGGGTCTGGTCTAAATGCTATACATGTTTAAAACAAAAACAGAAGAACTAAGGGCAGTAAAGGTCTTTGTAATGGCTAGGTAGGTGGGAGAGGTTTGAGTGCTCTGTATTCTTGCAGAAGTTTTGTGTTCCTGCCTGAAAGGACGCTATTCTTAAAGCATTCCCTTTTTCTTCCAGCACTGTCCTCTCACTCCAGTGTGTTACTTCCTTAATAATAATAAAAACTTAAACCTTCACAGAGAGCCCACTGTCTTGTCCCCATTTTATAGGCAAAAACTGAGTGTAAGAAATTTGCTCAAGGTCAGGGGAGGGCAGGGATTCAAACGCAGAGGTTGTGGCTCCGAAGTTTATGCTTTTACATACACTATACTTCTTAATCTTGCTCAAAAGAAGGGCTTGCTGGTCCCCTCCTAGAAGTGTTCCAACAACCTGGCCAGCATCTTGAGTCCCTATATACATAATGTCTTATCAGCTCACTCTGATTTATTAAATCCCCAAAATCCTCTATTCCAGGGTGGCCCTACAGTTTACTTCTTAGCTTCCTTCTAAGGCTATCTCCCAAACTTGCTTGATGCTGAGAATCATCTGGATTTTTGCTGGAAACAGCTTCTCAGGATCCTACCCTGGGAGATTCTAATTTATTGGTCTGAAATGGTCACAGGTGATTCTTCTCATCAGCCACATTTGGAAAACACTGCAGCAAGAGTTTTAGCCAATGGGGGAAAAACATAGTTGGTCTTAAGGTAGGTCAAGGTATTATTAAACAGACACTTCTATATCTGAATTAAACCAGAGTAATCATAATCAGTACATATGTCACAAAGTGGGGTTTTTCAGGAAGAACTTGGGGGG
Organism: Tamandua tetradactyla; assembly: GCF_023851605.1. Taxonomy (NCBI): domain Eukaryota; kingdom Metazoa; phylum Chordata; class Mammalia; order Pilosa; family Myrmecophagidae; genus Tamandua; species Tamandua tetradactyla. The sequence continues at coordinate 8,972,729 of NC_135329.1, forward strand.
TGGGGAGGAATTTCTTTGTTGCTTTTTCCCTTTTGAGTGATGACTGTTAGAAAGAATTCTTTAATGGTTGTGCCCTTGAGGGAGTTTCTGCCTTGCTCTGGTTATGGAACAGCTTAAATCAAATAGAAAGTAAACCATTTTATACAGTTCTTTTAAGTTCTGCCTAAGGGAATTCTGGAGAAGAGTAAGTTAAATAAAGAGGAGAAAGGAGTACACAGTTCTAGTTCCTTGAAGGACCCTACAGGAAATTTCTTGTATAACTAAGAGAGGGGCTAAGGCTTTCAACATAAATGTTTATGAATCATATACAGAATGATCTGGGATAGTATTTTATAAGAGATTAATTCAATACATAGTCTAATCAGAAAGCAGAAATGATCCCTGACACTGAAAGAACTCAAATGCAAAATTGTTAAAACTTATGCTTGCCAAAATATTGTTTAATGTTAAAAAAAAAAAAAAGTCTCAAACATGCCTAAACTACTTCAACACCAGGTTCACTGCTTGTTACAAATGAAAAGTTTCCACCATGGCAGCATTCAAAAAAACACTCCTTCAATTGTTGTATTTATGAGTCAGTAAGAAAAAAAAGACGATAAAAACAGAAAATAATACTACAAGACAGTAAAAGGAGGTGAAAGAAAACCAGCCCTTCCCACCCTGTGAATGTTCTGCTTCCTGGGCCCTCTGTCCTGAGGGGAACATTACAAAGCAGTGGTGAAGGCCTCTACCCAGCTCTGAGCAGCGGCCCAGGCATGGCCCCTGTACCTCTTGGTGGGGGTGGGCACTCCGGAGGACACGTGGCTCATCATGGTGTCATTCATATTGGTCAGGGGGCGAGGAGGACTGAAAGAAAAGACATGTACACTACATTAATAACTACCAACATGACTAGGGGAAACAAATGAGAGAGTGAGAAGATGAAACAAAACAACTATCATTCCTGATAAGTACAGTGGGACCCAAAGGGCAAGGGGGCAGGGGGCATACTTCAAGCCTCGGTAACTTCCACGAGAGAGGGGTGCTCGCTCACAAAGCTGCAGGCCCGCAGAGCCTGTGCTAGCCCAGGAGAGGTGATGGATTATAGGCCCGGTGCTATCAGGTGGAACTTCGTGGCTGTGGCTTTGTTGTTTCAGCACACAAAATCTGAATCTCTACATTTCAAGTACATGATTTCTAAGTATTAGGAGTTTATGGCATATTACAAAAGTCACAGCATCAAGATGCATGCTTTTCCTGAGATTTGGTCCCTCTCAGATTTAGATTGCCTACTTTTTTATTAAAACAATTAAATACTAAACTCAAAACTGGAGCAAACTTTTATTAATCCTTATTAATTCTTTATTAGAATCTTATCAATGAATCCAGAATTCATATGTGTATCATGCTGCCTTTTATAACCTTACCAAAGTTTAAATGTGAAGGCAAGCACTTCTGGTAACTTGTCTTTAGTTGCTGGTTTTCTGGACTCCAGGTTTATTTCTCCTTCTTGGGAGAGTCCTAAATGAATGAATTCAAACTTCACAAAAGGAATTTATTATTTTGCCTTTTGGCCATTCTTCAACCCCTCCTATCAGCTTCAGCTACAAAGGGTTTCTGTCTTGCACTTGGAACATGACTATTGCTAAATATTCCTCCTGGGAAATTTCTCACTTCCTCTCCTAAACTTCTTGAAAGAGATTCTTTTCAGAAAAATTTGCCCATTTAAAAACAGAAAAGTAAAGCAGAAAAATCCTCTCAAATTTAAGTGCCCAGGAGTTGTCTATTGGTTTCTCCTTATCTTTAAGAGTGAGATTAATTATGTAAAATGTTTTGGCACAGGCCTCCTTAGCAAGTCTTGGTGAATATTAAGGGATCATAGCCTTCACTATTGTGCAGGTCTCACAGTATACTGAAATATAAGCTTAGGGGAAAATTTCCAGGGAGGGCCAAGGAACCTAGCAGAGAGATTATAGAGGGATGGCTCTATCTATTGATCACCTAACAATCTACCTCTCTCTCCATCTATATATCTATCCACTTCTTAAATTTAGCAATTTCATTTCTGGGCAGGGACATTTTTTTCCCCTCTGTCTTCTGTCCCCTCCCCCAACTTTTAAAATGCAATCTCATTGAGATATATTCACATACCATACAAACCATCAGAAGTACACAATCACTGGTTCACAGTATCATCACCATAATCAACCTTAGAAATTTTTAATACTCCAGAGAAGAAATAAAAATAAAAAAGAAAACCCAAATCCTTTCATACCCTTTATCTCCCCTACTACTGACCCATCTGTTACTGTTGATGAAAGAATATTAAAATATTACTGTTAACTACAGTCCATAGTTTGGGCAGGGACATTTTAATAATGATTTCTCATTTAACAGAGAGGATCAAAGATGGAAAGTGATTTGTGGGAAACAGATTTAGGTCTTTTGATTTTTAAGCCACAGCACTATGCTTATTGTTCTATGTGTCTCTCCTTTTTTGTGGCAGTTCACTAAGTAAGACATTCAGAATTGAAATTTATCTTTCTCAACTACAGATCAATTCCAAGTTACTTATCTCACTACTTGTCTTCAAGACAGATATCTACTTTTTTCTCCAAAATTTCAAGCTTATTAATGCTAGTGGCTGTGCTGAATTATAATCAATTAATCAATTGCTTTAGGCTGACTAATGATGGAAGTGAACCCATAGATTAGCTAACTTTCAGTACTGAATTTAAATTTTTACCTTTGGTCTTTTTAAATCAATTCTCCAATTGGAACCAGGAGACAACTTCCATGAAAAATACAAATCAAGCATCATAGCTTTCTATACTTGAGGACACCAGAAACATTTTGGACTGGTCTCGGAAATATAATGGGCTTTGTTCTTTAATAGATTATTAATACCAACCCATTTTCAAAATAAGAAAAGGACACTTTCATGTTGCTGTTAGAACTATATGGTTACCTAGTTTATTTCAACACTGAAGACACTTTGTATTAAATTTCCTTTCTGACATTCTCAAATGTCAAAAAATTGTTTTTTAATTCCTTAAACATGAACCCATGTAATAAAATTTCATGATTTGTAGCATTTTGTTTGGTCTGATACCACAAGGCCTAATAAACATCTTCACCTCTTCACAGATCTCACACTCAATTATTATAACATACATCAAAGCCTCCTCTCTAACATTCAAAGCCAGAAAGAAATGAGTACATTGAAATCTACAAATTTCCCCAAATCTTAAATCTTTTCTGAACTCCTAAAATGTTTTGCTAGAGAAAAGACGTCTGCAGGCTAAGATGAATGCAGCACTTGAAAACATAGAGGGTCTTTACCACAGGATCTGCCACAAGAGCCACAATTCATTGTGAAAACCAGCAGCTCGGATGTGCTCCTAGAAAAAGTAATAAGTCAAAAATGATCTCTGGCTTAAAAAAAAATCCTTATTTTTCTTGTAAGACACAGTTTCTAGGTGTGAAGGACACATTCCTGGTACCAGTTATAGCTACTCACAAGCAATAGAAGTGGTACAACTTATCTGATAGGTTTTGTTGATGTTCTTTAACATTTAAACCAGCTGAATACCTTAAACATGTTACCCAATGCTGTATATCTTCATTTGGTGAAGATTTCAGCAAGGTATCTTCAGATTCTAAGGATTTCCATGATACAAAAACAACATTAACCATCACTGAGTACAGAGATTTGGGAGTTTCCTTCTTTTTTAAATAAGATATGCCATTTTTCAAATGTGGAGACAGAAGCAGATGGATGATACAGGAAAACGGCAATTTGCTATTCAGAGAGGTGGTTAAAGAAGGCTTGGAAAGATCTGACAGTTTTTAATCAAAGGAAAAGAGGCCCTCTTATTGGGTGCCTACTAATACAAAGAGAGATAAGACACCATTCTTATCTCAATGGCCTAACTATTTAGAGAGGGAGACAGATATATACAAAAATAACCATAATGCCAAGTATTGAGGTTGGCAGTGAAGTGCAGAGAAAGCAGAGGAGTCACAGATGAGGAGCCCTTAATCCTGCCTGGAGGGTGAGGTGAGAGTACTGAGGGAAAGCCTCAGTGGTAACTTAGCACCATAGAGAAGTGCTTTATAGATGTAGAAAAAAAGTTAAGGGTAGCTTCGATAAAGAAATGGCACTAAATAAAGACACTGAAGTAAAAAAATCCTTGGCATATTTGGCTCTAAGTTTTAGACTTCAGGTCATCACGAAAGGAAGTATCTGAAAGTGCATTTAAACAGGTGGTTTAGGGCCGGGATGTGAACGCAGCCTGGTCTCTCACAGGGTAACAAGTCTGAACTTTATGTAATAGACAGTGGGGGAAGCACTGAATGTTTTTAAGCCAAAGAATGATGTGACTCGACTTGTGTTTTTAAAATATAACTCCAGAAGCTTGTAGAATAAGCAGAGGTGTGCCTAGGTGTCAAAGTTTATTATAAAATGAGATACCCAGGCCCTACTCTCAATTTAGTGACCATGCAACCCTAGGGGTGAGAGAATTCGAATGCATACTTCCATTTAAAAATCATTGCTGTAGGACAGATTTGGAAGGGAGGAGCAGAATAGATGTTGGGAGACCAGTTGAGAGGTTATGGCACTGTCAAGACCAGAGATTATAATGGTATACAGTGGTAGGAAAGATGGAGAAGAGACAAAAAGAAAAATACTGTGGGGTAAAATAGATAAGGTATGGCAGTCAATTAGATTAAAGTCCATGGGGCTAGAGACTGAAGAATGTGGCTTTGCCTTGACAACTGGGTGGACAGTGATATCAATATTCAAACTAGGGGAACTAGGAAGCAGGTGTTGGATTGTTGGGTGTGCGGGTGGGGGTAGCAGTGGGGAAGACAAGCAGGAAGGTAAAGGTGAATAGGATTTTGGCTTCGAAATTGTTCAGTTTGAAGTACTATTGTTAAATGCAGGTAAGTGATGTCTAGAAAGCAGTTGGAAATAGGAAAATGGAACCCAGATGAGATGTCAAGTTTGAAATTATTTATTTGAATGTCAATTTAAACAGGAGCTGTTTGTTTGAGTATTCTGATTACCAGAAAAAATACATTTTTATTTATTGTTTTTAGCTGGCTCAAGATAGGTTGGGGAAATAGTAGCATAATATGTACAGAGGTTATGGCAAAAATGCAGACTCATCTCCTATTATAAAGCAAAAAACCAGCTTACAGGTCCAGATAATTTCCACATAAATTCTCTTGTGATCAGACCACTCCGATTCACTCTGGTGGGCATTCTGGAATGCAGACCAACTTGAAATTAAAACTTCCACAAAATGTCTCTTAATGCTCTCTAAAGGTAAGAATAGATGAACAATTCACACCTTTGAAAATCTTCTAGGACAACTTATATACAGCTGTATATGTCTTGCTTTCTTTTATCAAACATTTATTGAGTCTCTACAATGAAGTGGGCATGGTGCTAACTGCTGAGAATAAAGGTGAAAAGACGAAAATGTGTAGTCTTGGGAAGAAAATGTGTAGTCTTGGGAAGCTACAAATAATTATAATGTAGCTTAACAGATGTAAGAAAAACTGCTACATGTGATGGAAACGATTGCCATCTCCCCCAATCACCATGTAGAAAAATATATTTCCAAGTTGCTAAAGAGCTAAATATAAATATTTAACCATATAATGCAGGAGAAAATGGATAGATCTATGGATAGAGAGGATTTTCTAAGCTCAAAAGCAATGGGAAGTTTTAGAAAGGAAAAGACCACTTATTTCTGAATTGTTAAAAAACATCAGAAAAGAAAGAAAACAGCAAATCTGGGGAACTATCTGAACAATTAGAGCAAGAATCAATAACCTATATAAGGAAGTCATATGAATCTCTGAGAAAAATATTGAATTTTCAATTAAACACACAGGCAAAGTGAAAATATACCTTAAAAAAGAAAAAATACAAATAGCCCACAGACATAAAAATGCTTTACATTATGATTAAGGAAAGGAATTCGCATTAAAAATGACAGACCATTTTTCCTTTATAAAAATAAAAAGATTTTAAAAAAGGGGGCAATCCTTAAAACTGGAGAAAGTTTTCTGACATTGGTCCTTAATTTATCATTAGTCAAGAGTGGAAGTATAAACTCAAGCAAAACTCTAGAAAGGAATTTAACAATCTATACTTCCAAGATCTTAAAAAATGCTCAAACACTATGGCCCAGTAATTCCCCTTCTAGGAATCTATTCCAAGGAATTAATCAGAAATGCAAAGATAGACTTATATTAACATATTCAGGGAAGCATTACTTATAAAAGGATAATTTTGGAAGCAACCTACGTATTCAAATATGAGGGAAAGTAAAAGCAAACCATAGCGCATCCATAATTATAGCACATTATGCTGTCATTAAAAATAAAGCTATGAAGACTTTTTTTAATTACATGAGGAAAATGCTTTTCATGTAACAGGTGAAATACAAGGGCAGGATAACAACTATAATAACAGCTAATATTATGAATGCTTTAAAACATCAGATTCTATGTCTAGAGCTTTAAAAACAGTTTAATCTCACAATAATCCTATGAAATAAGTTATAAAATTGTTTATACACACACACAGCGTGGACTCAACTAAATAATATAATAAGCACAAAACAAAATGTCTAAATGGAAATATGCTAAAAAATGTTGAGAAGTGGAATTACGGCAGTTCATTATACTTTTCTATACTTCCCCAATTCTTCCAGTTTAATTTTCCCTGATTTTCAGAGGAAGAAATTTATTATATAAAAAATTCATAAATAGAAAAAAACAGAAAAAATAATAAGTAAGCCCATATTATTTTTATAATCATTAAGAAAGCAAATTGAGAAGGAAAGTATTATGAGAACACAGAGAGAACTATGGTGCTGAAATTTGAGACTTTCAGTAGAAGGCCTAATATAGGGCTTAAGCAGATCCTAAGTTCTACAACATCCCAGCACCCCCATCTGTACTCCCCTCCCTAATAAAAGAAAGAAAAGAAAACCTCTCAGATCAGTCCAGATTATCTCTTCTACTGTACCGTAAGATATTTGTGTGACTTTTTTTAATCATTGTATTCCAACTACCTGGCACAATACAGGGCATAGAGTAGGTATTTGATAAATATTTGTTGACCATGGATCAGTACCATGTTGTGGAGTGTATCGGAGAGTAGAGTGTGTAAGAAGTAATCTTTCTTTTATATTTGGATTTTATGAAGCTATTCTCCAAGGATGGAATAACGACATTATTAGCCGTATGTTATATATGTGGTAGACCCATTTGTAGTGTTTACAGCCACAGCAGATTTTGCTTTTTATTTTTTACTGGAAAGAATGCTATGTTCGGTAACACTAACAGTAGTAGACTACTACTCTGTGCTATTTTCCTTCTCTCCTGCTATCTATGGTTTGGTAATGGATCAGAACAGTGGGGAATGTTTTTACGAACAACAACAGCAACATTTATTGAGTGCTTACTATGTGACAGATGCAGTTCAAACATTTTCCATAAATTTGCTCATTTATACCTCACAGCAACCCAGTGAGGTAGCTATTATATCCTCATTTAACAGAAGGGGCTACTGAGGCAAGGAGAAAAATAATGTATGGAGGCCACACAGCCAAATCTTGGACCATGCCTCTGAAGCCTGCATTCTTCAACACAACAGTATCGCACCTCTACTACCTCTGATTGCTGCATTTACAGAAAAACATTTACTTTACCAAAATAAACAAACTTAATTACTCTTTTCAGGTTGTTTATTCTGTTTCTATGAAGTTGTTTCTATAGGGAAATAAAACAATAGTTCAAGAGTACAATTTTGGATAATTTATTCTTTCTCCTATCACATCATTACATCTCTGTATGTGCCTATCTGAACACAAACCGTCTGGTTCCAGAGCTCAAGTTCTGCAAGTCTTCCCCAAGGAAATCTAGATAAGGCTACAATGAACTGTTTCCTTCAAAAACGTATCTCTATTTTATAGGATAACTTTAAAATCTAATATGATTTCAAAGATCTTCCAGGCACCTCATCTCAGCCTAATATCATAATATATTTAATGAGCAAACTATCTATTATATCAGCCAAACTGTTGATTAAAAATGTAAAGATGTTTAACACTGGGGTCAGCACCAATACTGAGTATTACTACTTGATCTGGCTGTCCCAGTTGACTTTGATGCAGAGCTAACTCTTTCTGGGTAGGACCCTCTAACCAAGCATGCGAAAGTGTAATATTGATGTTTAAGCAACAACAATGAAGGAGTCAACAAATAAAGCAGACATTGAGGCCTAAGAGGACAAGCGCGATCATGGACCCTGTAAGAACTGTCACTGTTTCAAAGGCCTTTGGGTTGCTTCTGTAGGAAGGCTTCCAGACACTTACCCATACCCAGGATTTAAAAAAATATTTGCACATTAACTTGTTCTTCTTCCTTCTCCAAAGAGCGTTTTTTAGTCACAGAGGTTAAGGGTAAGCCCTGTAGTTCTCTTTTTCCTTCAAAGCTATCTGCCAGTAAAGAATAGGGGACTTTTAGCATAAGATTTTTTTATCTGTTTATTACTTCTAGTGTGAAAACAAAAAAGATTTCATTATGCCCTAATTCTTGTTTTTTTTTTTTGTATTCCCCACAATAATGCTTTTCATATGAGGTACTTAACAATTTTGGTTCAATAAATTTAATCTCAACTTTTTTCATAGCTAACTATTTTGTTTTTAATCCTAAATACCTGTGCTACTTTTCAAATTATCTTCCCTATTCACTTTGATAATGCTTTTTTCTTATTTAAGGTTATGTAGATTTCACCATATTTTAAAACCAAGTAAAAAACCCTTACTACAACTGCCTCCTTCTTTTATTTATTCAACTATTTAAGCTTTCCATATCCTGAAGCACATTGTTTAAAATTTGCTTCTTCTAAGGCCCTGCTTTCAAATCTTTTCCTAGATACCCTATCCTGCAGGTTCTACTCTTCTCTTTCTATCAGATAAACAGCTCCTGAAATTTCAATGTCCCATAAAGCCCTTCTTATTACTGCAAGCTCCATTCCTTAAACTTGGGCATCATCAAAACACAAAACAAATAAGAATCCACTAGTGCTTAGCATTGTCAGTGGCTCTGAGAAAAGTTTAAGACCATTCCTTAAATGAATTATATAACCCAATCAGACCTCATACTCAATCATCACAACAATTATTTCAGCTGTAGCCGAACATATTACAATTTTCAGATCAAATCCTATTTGACAATTACCATTACAACCAAAATATGTGTGCAAACATTTATAACACAGACTATGACTTAGCTAATTTCATTTGATAAAACCAAAGATCAGTACCACAAAATATGAACAGTCTTTGAAGTTAGCAGTTACAGGATATGCTGTATATTTTGCACGTTTCTTTACCTGTAGAACACGGATGGTTGGGAGGGAAGGGGTAGTGTGTTAACATTTGTTGAGTATGAGTGCTGCATTAGCACTGAGCTAGGTCCTTCAAATATATTACCTTAACTTTTCCTGCCACACATGGTGATATTTCTAAAGATCAGAGATGATGATTACTTTAACCAAGGCCTCCATACGGAATGACTTTTATCTGGCTCTAACTCCACCGAATAGATCAAACCCACAAACTCATCATCTTAGTCCGGGTATCTCTGTATTATTCAAATGAGTCCTTTGTATTATTTAAATGAATTTTTTCAGATTAGGGTTCTCAGGGAAAAATAAATCTCCAAATTTGAGAAACACAGACCAAATTCATTACCACTGGCTTGAAATCTAACTTGAAGTAGCTTAGGGAAAAAAGAGGAATTGAATTCACTGAGTCTCATAACTAAACTTCATGAAAGATGGGGTGCAGTTGGCTTCAAGGACATTGGAATGTCATCTGGACATTTGCTGTTATCTTTGCTGAGATTATCTGCATGGATCAGGGTCTAATAAAGCTCACAGCATTTTGCACTTAATGGCTTCTAACATCTCATAAATTCACCATTGGAAAACAACAAAACCTGTTCCTCATTCCAATTTGAAAATTTCCAGAAAAGACTCTGACCCACCTTAAGTCGCCTGCCCACTCTGGCAGATAGGGGTCCCAATATTTTGATTGTTAGCCCTCTTAGGACCACAAGGTTAGAGTTGGGAGAGGGTGCTGTACCCAGAAAAAAGGAAGGCTGCAGAGCAAATTCAAGAAAGATGTTCACTATTTAAAGATTAACTTTCTTCAAAAGGAAGTGTCAAGTGACAGTCTCCAAGATCCAGGCACTTCTGGACCCCCGCCGGGTGGTCAGCCCACGTGCACAGCACTTTGGGATGAAGGTGGTATTTGTTTCTCGCTTTTTAGTCTCCACCCCTCAAAAGCTTATATTCGTGGACCTCCAAATTGAAACAACATGTGATCTAAAAAGAAAAGCAATATCTATTTTTACTATTTCGTTATGATGAAGAAATTGGGCTTTACACTGATCTATAATGTCGGCACTCCATAGCTCTGGTGAAATGCCAAGGAAGGCAGATTCTAAGAGTTCTTTCAGCTCTGTGATTCCACTAGTCTCTCAAAAAAGCGCCTCAACTCTGACAACAGTTAAGACTTAAGTAGTGTGATATTTGCTCTTTATTTCTATATACTATAACAACCACCTCCTGTTGCTCCACAAGATTCCATGGTTATCCGCCTGAGCAAAGAAGTTAAACAAACACATAAAACCACCTTTTGGAAAATCACCAGGTTTAAAAAAATAACCACATGATACTGTAAATGTAACATAAATATCATATTACATATTTAAACTGAGGTTTTTCTGGCTTCTGAGGAAGAACATTTTACTTTATTGGTCATTTACAACGAATTAACCAACATAAAAAATTAAAAATTTCCCAAACCAATTATTAACCTAAACAAGTTGCAATCAATTTGTTAATGTGTAAAAGTCTTATCAACAGACATAGATGCCTCAATTTCAAATAGCCATTTGTGGTATAAGACTCATAATGAAAATATTTCTCAGGAAGGGAAGGTTTGCCACAAAGGCATTCCTAGACTGCACTTTCACCACTAAACAGTATCTGGAGACACCCAGAGGAACCCAGGTATCTCTCTCTAGCTCTGGAAAAGGACAGAATTGTAAAATGAGTCAAGAATTAGCAATTAACTATTTAATAGCATCATTCAGTTTAACACTATTATATTGGAAAAACAGTCAAGCGTTCTATAAAACAGATAACCAAATCAACAGAAATGCACTATTTTATTTTAACCTTTCCAAAATTAAAACCTCCTTTCTCGTTCTCCTTGTTCATAAAAGACTAAAGAGGAATTGTCACTACCTTATATAGATCAACTCCAGTATTACTAGAAAGATGAGAAAAAATGGCAACTTAAATGCTTCAACAAGTCACTGTTAATGGAGAGGTTAATGAAATGCCTGATGTGATATCCTTTCTTGACCCTATATGGCTGTGACTGAAATCTCTTTTCAAAAACGGAAAGAAATACATTGCTATAGAAGACAGGCTGATTCTCATGTATTTTTTCAGTTAACCAGAAAGGAACAGATGCAATGGACTGCCCCATTTATAGTAAGTCCCTGGGAAGTTCCCCGGGCTCTAACATCCTGCCAAAAATAACCACAATCATTGTCAGTCAACCCAGTGAGGCTTAGGCAGCAAAACATAAAAGCAAGGAAAAGCTTTCAAACCTTTACGCACTGTAGCAAATGCTTCCTCTTTCTCTATGGATCTGGTATCTAATGCGCTACACTGTTGTCTCTAAGGAAACAGAACAATCACATAATGAAGAATCTTCTCTACAAGGTGGTTTACCCCATAGAGCATTTTGGGAAAGAACAGGTACAAGAGAACAATTCATGAGATGGCAATCACATGTCTGCACTCCGTCAGCAAGTCCACAAAGCAGTCAAATGTAGCCAATGACAGAAAAGCAGATGCAGCAGAGAGAGTGGGTACCGCTCCACAGAAGCTTAAAAATGAAACACACCCACATGCACCAGAATCCAAGCCTTACTGCAAATTGTAAGCCCACTTAACTTCATCAGCAGTTCCATTCTGATGGGGACTTTAGGCAGCACCCACACATGCTTCTCCAGGGCCTCCCTGTGGGTGCTCACACACAGGCAGCTCCTGCTAACTGCCAACTGCCCGATCAAGAAAGAAGCCTGCAGCCTGGTGTCTGCTACACACGAGGGATTTGTGTCTTACTCAAGAGGAGTTAAGAGGAATACAAGCAAAGTGAAAAAAGAAAAAACAGGATAATGATGTCTACCTATTCCTTTGATGCAAGAGCTCCTTTAATTCATCAAGGCAGCTGAGCCGAAGACAGCTGGAAGAGAAGGGCTCCCCAGTGTGAGCCGCAGGTTGGGTTTCAGAGACATCTCTAAAAGGGGATTCAAAGGATGAGAATGTCCCCGACACCCAGAGTCCTTCTGTGGCCTCTTCTCTTTCGTCTCTTCAATCCCTCTGCTCTTTGTTTCTGTTCCCATTGCCACCATCACATCTCAGCCTTCATTTGGCTACTGGAAGTTCAACATTGTAACGCTTTCCTATTAGCTTGCTGGTGTTCAGTGATCCCTTCTATTTGTTATTCATCTGATTTCCTGTGGCTAAAATTACCTTCCTAACCCCAGCTTTTACCATGTCCCTTTTCTACTAGTCTCCCGAGTTAGGACAAAAATCTTCCTCTGGAAACTCACTTCCCACACAGGCCATCTTGATTTTCATGACCTCCTCACACTTCCTAAGTGTTCTGGGCAAACACACTACTCTGTTGAAACAGTCTCTGATCCTTCCTGCTGCACTAAAATAAAAACAAACAAAAATGGCGAAAGACATACATATATGTATATATATAAGTCTTTACACTAAAAATAGGGGAAATCAATGAAACCCAAACTAACCTAAGCACCTGGGAAAGAATTCTATTATTTGCTTAAATAAATGAAGAGGTAAGAAGAGCAGACCCAGCAAATCAGACAGCTAAGTAGTGAGAATAAATACTTTGATAAATAAAATCCCTTGAGGGGATGGAGGGAAAAATATGAAACTATTAAACTTTACGACTAGCAAAACCCCTGATATTGTCTCAAACATTAGGGACTCCCAAGTCAACAGGCCAAGCTCTTAATCCTGAGGCTTGCTCTTGTGAGGCTTATAACTACAGTGGAGAAGCTAAACCTACCTATAGTTATACTTAAGAGTTACTTCCAGAAAACCTCTTTTGTTGTTCAGATGTGGCCTCTCTCTCCAAGCCCAACTCTACAAAGAAAACCCTCATCCTCCTGACTTCGTGGGACATGATATCCAGGGGTTAAAGTCTCACGTGGGACATGATGCCTAGGGATGAGACTGACCCTGGCACCCTGGGATCTATAATGCTTTCCTGACCAAAACGGGGAAAAGAAATATAACAAAATGAAGTATCAGTGGCTGAGAATTCAAATGGAAACAAGAAGCTATTCTGGAGACTACTCTTACACAAGCTTCAGCTAGATACTGTTAATCATCACAATTTGCCAAACCCCAACCAAACCCATTCTTGTTAATCCTAAAGAACATCTAGGGCTCTATCCGAGACCCTACAAAAGTTTCATGCACTAAGACTGCTATCCAGAAACCTGCAACCTCGAGATGGTTCCTAGGCCAGATAAGTCCTGAAACCCAGAGGGGCTAGGCATTCCAAGAACATCAACTAGTTTCATCCCCTTATCCCATATTGTTGACACTCCTTTCCAACATGAAGAATTTAGAATGGGCATAGCCCAAATATCCCTAAAGACTGGGAGAAGGATCAAAGGAGAAGAGGAGTTATAACAGAGAACATAGGATTTAACAAATAAGTACGACTGCTGAATCATTGTATCAAGTGTCTTAGACCACTAGAAGGAAAAACCTGAAATTGTGCAACCATAACCCATACCAAACCCTGAAATCTGTTCTTTAACTACTTGTTACAATGTACTTAGAAATCTATTGCTTTTTCGTATACATGCTGTATTCCACGATAAAAATGTTAAAAAAAAAAAAAAAAGCCTAAAAAATAAGATGGATGCTTGGCATGAGATAAAAGAGTTGATTTATTTGACATAATAGAAATATAATAAAAACAAAAGAACAGTGAGATTTTAGCACAGCACATGATGGGCAGTATGAACAATACAATGTGGAAGTGAAATAAAGCTATATTTTAAAATTATGTGATTTAAAATTATCTTTTCGAGGAAAAAAAAGAACCATAGAATACCTGAGATTGAAATATCATAATTTTATAATAAAAACCCATCAAAAGGGAAGAAGAGGCAGCAGCAAGTAGATTCAGTTTGGGAGACTAGGGCTCTTGTTCCAGTTCTGGTACTGGGCAGGTCATGGGACCTCTATGATTTTGGGCCAGGAGGCCCTTTGTATTTCCACTAAGTGGCTGTGAAATGAAGGGGGCTGGCTCCAGAGCAGTCGTCTTCTAGAAGGATACCATGAAGGTGCTTCAGTAATCACGGTGAAAAGCAAGGGGAAAGTCAGGAACACTGGGGTCAAGCCCCTTTTAAAAAAGAGTAGCTCCAGTGCTATCTGGTTTATGGTTGGGATGCCACATAAGAGTTCATAGAAACCACAGATTCCACTGTTTTTTTTAGAAAAGTTTGAAAACCCCTTTCCTGACTACAAAACTTAAAAGAGAAAGCCCTGCTATACCCTCTTTTCTTTTATACGATTTATGACAGCTTGCAATTACATATAATTAGTGTTGACTTTTTGATAGCCCTCACTCAAGAGGTGATAAGCTTCAGGAGATGTGTGCTACCTCTGTGTTCACTGCATTCATTGTATTTCACCTTGGGTCCCTCACACCATGACTAGCATAAGCTGGGTGTGCAACAAATATTTGCTCAATAATGTCTTAAGTCCCCTTCAAATCTGAAACTTTATGTTTCAATTTACCACTTCTAATCTACTTCATACAATGTATCAGCTGAAGCCCCAAAGTGCCAGTTGGTTAAGGACTCACCTGAACTGAATTTTAAATGGAAAAGAGTCCAGAGAGGGAATACAAAGAAGAACTAACAGACAGCCCATCTGGAATGGTGAAAATTCTTTAGTGAGAGAAGTAATGCTAACTTGATAACAAATCCAGGGGCATACCTGGACATGTGAAAACAGCGGTACTACTCATACAGACTAAAGCCAGCAGGCCAGCTCTGTCTGTTAAATCAATCTTGGCATTTAATCCCTGGGCTAACAGAATTTAAAAGTAATTTTAAATGCCCGAATATGTTAGGGGGTTTGCCAGAGGAAACAAGAGCCACACAACATATCACTAAAATATGTATTAAGTTCTCTACTGAAAAGCCACACCATGGGGACAGTGCTATGACAGGAAACTATAAATCAGCTGCAGAAGTAGTCTAGGGACATCTGGTTCAAAGTGGAAGATTGAGCACATGCTGAGAGCTCATCCTCCTGTACCAAAGAAAAATGATTTAAAGATATAAAAATAAATGAATGCATGCAAAGCTAGAGTCAAAACAAAAAGGGAAACACTCTCTAAGCTCAAAAAAATGGAGAAGTATCCCCCAAAGAAAAAAATAAACAAGAAACCACAGAGAAGTCAAAGAAAAAAAATAAATGAGAGAAGCCAGGAGCTGCTGCTGAGCTGCCCTGAGCCACCCACAAGGGCTTCAGACCACCCTTGAGGGAGCGGAAAGAATGTAAACCCAAAGAAACAGAAAACAGAATATTTAAAAAACGTCTTTAAAATGAGTGTAACCATGGAACCTTGAGTAGAACATGAAATTTTGTTGGTTTATCCAGAATGATGCCCCGATAAATCCCAGAGTGATTTGAACAGTGAATAAAAAAGTATTTGCAAACTCCCCTTCGGGGAATGGTGAGAACGGGGGAAAATTCAATTTTCCCAAGTTGAATTCTTGATATTCTCACAAGCAGTGTGGACAATCAAAGCTATAGGCTGAGCCCCCAGTCTTGGGGTTTTTCATATGAAACTTAACCCCACAAAGGACAGGTCAAGCCTACTTAAAATTAGGCCTAAGAGACACCCCCCCAAGGAAACCTCTTTTGTTGCTCAGATGTGGCTGCTCTCTTCAGCCAACACAACAAGCAAACTCACCACCCTCACCCATCTACGTGGGACATGACTCCCAGGGGTGTGGATATTCCTGGCAACGTGGGACAGAAATCCTAGAATGTGCTGAGACTCAGCATCAAGGGATTGAGAAAAACCCTAGAATGAGATGAGACTCAGCATCTCAGCATTCTCGACCAAAAGGGGGAAGAGTGAAATGAGACCAAGTGTCAATGGCTGAGAGATTCCAAACAGAGTCAAGACGTTATTCTGGAGGTTACTCTTATGCATTAAGTAGATATCACCTTGTTATTCAAGATGTAGTGGAGAGGCTGGAGGGAACTGCCTGAAAATGTAGAGCTGTGTTCCAGTAGCCATGTTTCTTGAAGATGATTGTATAATGATATAGCTTTCACAATGTGACTGTGTGATTGTGAAAACCTTGTGTCTGATGCTCTTTTTATCTACCTTGTCAACAGACAAGCAGAATATATGGAATAAAAATAAATAGGGGGAACAAATGTTAAACTAGATTTAGTTTGAAATGCTAGTGATCGATGAAAGGGAGGAGTAATGGGTATGGTATACATAAAAATTCTTTCTGTTTTCTTTTAATTTCTTTTTCTGAATAGATGCAAATGTTTTAAGAAATGATCATGATGATGAATAGTCAACTATGTGATGGTATTGTGAAATACTGATTATATATGTAGAACGGAATGATCAAAATAAGAATGTTTGCATTTGGTGTTTTTGGTATTTAAAAAAAACAACAAAAAAAAAGTGTAACGAAAATCCTCAGACACCTAAAGGATGGAAGAGCATCCTCAAATGCTCTAAAAAAAAAAAAAAGAGCCAATTAGAAATTAAAAAATGAAAATCATATTAAAAAAAATAAAGTCACAGATGGGCTGAGTATAAGACTGGGTATAACTGAGTATAAGACTGGGTATAACTAAAGACTAATGGAACATCAAAAATAAGTTAAGAAATGTGAGCACCAGATTCAGAAGTTTTGAGGTCTATGTATCAGAGACCCAGAAAGACAGACAAAGAGAAAGGAGGAGAGGCAATAATATCTAAACAGATAATGACTGAGATTTTTTCAGAACTGATAAAAGACATAAGCATTCAGAGAGAAATAATTCTCTAAATATTAAACAGAATTAAAAATTAAATTAAATAGAAACTTAAAAAAAAGAGCTCATACCTAGACAGATTATAGTAAAATTTAGATTATCAGTGTTAAAAAGAAAATCTGAAAACTACTAGTGAGCAACAGAGATTCTACAGAAAGGAAGGAAAATCAGATTGTCACCAGAAAAACTGGCTACAAGAAATAAAGAATGCTAGCTTCAAAGACTGAAGGGAAAACAATTTTTGACCGGATTCTAAATCCAGCCACAGAGGGTAAGGGTATATCATGACAAAAAGACAAGAGAAAGATAAAATGTATCCAAACTGTAAAGGAACTATCTCTATTTGCAGATGATATGATCTTACATAAGAAACCCTAAAGAATGCAAGTAAAACTATTAGAGCTAATAAACAAGTTCAGCAAGGTTGCAAGATACGAGATCAATATGCAAAAATTTAGTTGTATTTCTATATCTGTGTTTAGCAATGAACAACTGGAAAACAAAATTAGGGAAACAATTTAATTTACTATAGTATTAAAAAGAATAAAATATTTAGGAATAAATGTAACTACAGAAGTGTAAGACTTGCATACAAAACCTGTAAAATGGTGTAGGAAGAAATTAAAGTTCTAAAAAAGTGGAAAACATCTGTGTTCAAAGAGTAAAAGACTAAATGTTATTAAGATAGCAATATTCCCCAAATTGATCTACAGAATCAATGACATCTCTATCAAAATTCCAGCTGCCATTTTTGCAGAACTTGACAAGCTGATCTTAAAATCCATCCAGAAATGCAAAGAATCCCAAATAGCAAACAATCTTGAAAAAGAACAACAAAATTGTAGGGCACATACTTCCCAATCTCAAAACTCACTACAAAGCTACTGTAATCAAGAAAGTGTATTAATGGTATAAGGGCTTACATATGGACCAACTGAATAGAATCATATAGACCAACTGAACAAAAATGAGAGTCCAGAAATAAATCCAAACATCTATTACCAAATCTTTTTCCACAAGGGTGCCAAGACCATTTAATGGGGAAGGAACAGTCTTTTCACAAATGGTGTTGGAACGCCTACATATCTACAAGCAAATAAATGAATTTGGACCCCTCCTTAAACCATACACCAAAATCAACTTGAAATTAATCAAAGACCTAAATGTAAGAGCTATAAATATAACACTCTTAGAAGGAAACATAGATGTAAATCTGTATGACTTTGGAGTAGGCAATGGTTTCTTAGATATGACCAAGAAATAGAAGCATTGAAGAAAAAAAAGATAAATACAAAATTAAAACTTCTGTGAAGCAAAGACCACAATTAAGAAAGAGAAACAACAACTATGGATGGGAGAAGACATTTGCAATATTTGCAAATTATATTAAATCCTGATAAGGGATTTGCATCCAGGATATATAAAGATTCCTATAATTAAAAAACATAAAGACAAATAATCCAATCTAAAAATGGCCAAAGGATCTGAATGGACATTCCTCCCAAGAAGATATGTAATGTAATGGACAATAAGTATATGGAAAGATGCTCAACATCATTAGCCAATAGGGAAATGAAAATCAAAGCCACAATGACATACCCTTCATGCCTACTACAATGGCTTTAGTCCAAAAAAGGAAAATAACAATTGGTAAGATAAGGAAATTGGAACTCTCATACCCTGCTGGTAGGAATGTAAAATGGAACAGCCACAAGAGAAAACAGGCAATTCCTTAAAATGTTAAACATAGAGTTAACATATGACTCAGTAATTTTGCATCCATCAGACTTATTCATTATCCATATTTATCAAAATGCGGAAACAGCCCAAATGTCCATCAGCTGATGAAAGGATGAATAAAAAGTCATATATCTATACAATGGGATATTATTTGGCAATAAAAAGGTATGGAGTACAGATACATCCTACAATGTGGATAAGCCTTGCTTGAAAACATGACGCTAAATCACAAAAGACCACATACTTTGCGCTCAGAATAGGCAAATATTTTATAGAGACAGAAAGTAGTTTAGTGACTGCCAGGGGCTGGAAAGAAGGAGAATGGGATGTGGCTGCTAATGGATGCAGGATTTCTTTGTGGAGGGTTAAAAATTTTCTGGAATTTGATAGTGATAAATATTGTGCAACTCTGTAAGTATACTAAAAATCACTGAATTATATGCTTTAAATGGGTTAATTGTATAATATAGGAATTGTATCTCAATAAAGCTGTTATATTAAAAAAGGAATGAATTTTAGGACTTCAAATTGGAGAGTATGAAAACTTGAGAAATACACAACTCTCCATAACCTGGGTACAAACTGGGTAACTGCGATGGATTAAATTTATTGCTACAACCATCAGAAATTCCAAAATATGTCAAGACATCACTATTTAACTAAAATGTCTGATTTCAAAGTGCCTAGTTTGCTTTACTTGCAAGTTCAAAGATAGTCACAAATTATGCATTACCCTTTTCAGTTACACAGAAATATCTAATTGAGATCCGAAATTATGTAAGGAATGACCAACAGATCATGAGGCCTTTCTAAATAGCTCTCACTACCATAAGCTCCACTTCACCTCCTCACCTTCTGTTTTCAATATTTCTTGGAATACCCAGAGTACAAGAAAATAGAGCAGACAATGGCACTATTACCACCTCTACTCAAGGTCCTACTGTCACATTTTCCCCCTGTGCACATGTAAAACTTGGAGAAAATGACATTCATTCATCGGAAGCTAAAGAACACTACTATAGAGAGAGCTGAAAGTGACTTCAGTGATGGGTTAGAGGGGGATTTTTCATTTCAAAAATGTTAAACTTCATAATAAAAACTTTTTCATTTTTAACTTACTTCAATGTACCCATATTAACAAGACATTTAGAATTTTAAAGGTTCACATATTCAAGTTTGTCTTTGATCCTTTCTTTGAAAGATCACCATACATTTGGGGTTGCTTCCCTACTTTGAAAAAAGAAAAAATATCAAAAGCTTCTCGCAACTTTATGTCTCTTCCTGTATCCTATTTCTCCTCTTCCTTCTGCTGTGACTTACATTTTAAATCACATAATTTAAAAACATAACTTTATTTCACTTCCACATTACATGATTCAATTTCATTCAAACTCTTTAAATGCCTCTTTGACATCAGCGACTTTATCATCGCTGAAGGATTTGTGAGTCATCACACAATTCCCCCGAGTACATCATCTTCATTTCTGTCCAAATTGTTTAGAACATTTCCTCTATATCTAATGTTCTCAATGGAAATTTTACCTTAAGCCTTTCTAAAACCTTAGCTAGCTGGCCTTTTCATCTACAGTCACTTAATGAATTTTTATTTTTTTAAATTAAATTTAATCTTTTTGAACACATAACTAACAAGCTTAATCTAATGATAATATGGGGAACCCTGTACTCAACAGTCTGAAAATCTTTTTAAGCACCCAGGAGCAATTTAAAATGTGTTCAGATACTTGGCCCTAAAGGAAACTTCACGGTACAAAGAATTCTCATCACTCAGAATACACCTCTGATCAAAATTCAATAATAGCAGAATACTACAAAAAGTCTTATGTGTTTTGGAATTTAAAAAATAATCTTAACTAATTGCCATATGACCCAGCAATACCATTGCTAGGTATTTACTCAGAAGACATAAGGGCAAAGACACAAACGGACATTTGCACACCAATGTTTATAGCAGCATTATTTACAATTGCAAAGAGATAGAAACAGCCCAAATGTCCATCAACAGGCAAATGGCTAAACAAACTGTGGTATATACATACGATGAATATTATGCAGCTTTAAGACAGAATAAACTTATGAAGCATGTAACAACATGGATGGACCTTGAGAACATTATGCTGAGTGAGACTAGCCAAAAACTAAACGACAGATACTGTATGGTCTCACTGATATGAACTGACATTAGTGAATAAACTTGGAATATTTCGTTGGTAACAGAGACCATCAGGACATAGAAACAGGGTAAGATATTGGGTAATTGGAGCTGAAGGGATACAGACTGTGCAACAGGACTGGATACAAAAACTCAGAAATGGACAGCACAATACTACCTAACCGTAATACAATTATGTTAAAACACTGAATGAAGCTGCATGTGAGAAAGATAGAGGGAGGAGGGCTGGGGACATAAATGAAATCAGAAAGAAAGATAGATGTTAAAGATTAAGATGGTATAATCTAGGAATGCCTAGAGTGTATAATAATAGTGAAATGTACAATGTACAAATTTTAAAAATGTTTTTGCATGAGGAAGAACAAAGGAATGTCATTATTGCAGGGTGCTGAAAATAATGGTAATTAATATTTTAAAATGTCACCTTATGTGTGAGACTAAAGCAAAAAATGTTTATTTGTTACAAAATTTATATTTTTACTAGTGTATTTCCTAATATAACTTATGTAAACAGTTTGATTGAACGCCATAAGTACTTGGAATCTCAGGTAGGACATGAGATTTTGCTGGTTTGTCCAGAGTGATGCCCCGATGAATCCCACAGTGATTTGATCAGTGAGTGGAAAAGTATTTGCAAAGCCCCTTTCAGGGAATGATGAGAACGGGGAGAAATTCAACTTCCCCAAGTTGAATCCTTGATATTCTCACAAGCAATGTGGACAACCAAAGCTATAGGCTGAGCCCCCAGTCTTGGGGTTTGTTCATGTGAAACTTAACCCCAAAGGGGATAGGCCAAGTCTACTTAAAATTTAGGCCTAAGAGTTACCCTCAAGAGAGCCTCTTTTGTTGCTCAGATGTGGCCTCTCTCTCCAGCCAACACGATGAGCAGTCTCACCACCCTCCCCCTCTCTGCGTGGGACATGACTCCCAGGGGTGTGGACCTTCCTGGCAACATGGGACAGAGATCCTGAAATGAGCTGAGACTCGGCATCAAGGAATTGAGAAAAACCCTAGAATGAGCTAAGACTTAACATGAAGGGATTGAGAGAACCTTCTCGACCAAAAGGGGGAAGAGTGAAATGAGACTAAGTGTCAATGGTTGAGAGATTCCAAACAGAGTTGAGAGGTTATCCTGGAGGTTATTCTTACGCATTAAGTAGATATCACCTTGTTGTTCAAGATATAGTGGAGAGGCTGGAGGGAGCGGCCTGAAAATGTACAGCTGTGTTCCAGTAGCCATGTTTCTTGATGATGATTGAACAATGATATAGCTTTCACAATGTGACTCTGTGATTGCGAAAACCTTGTGTCTGATGCTCCTTTTATCTACCATATCAACAGATGAGTAGAACATATGGAATAAAAATAAATAATAGGGGGAACAAATGTTAAAATAAATTTCATTTGAAATGCTAGTGATAAATGAAAGCGAGGGGTAAGGGGTATGGTATGTATAATCTTTTTTTTTCTGCTATCATTTTATTTCTTTTTCTGTTGTCTTTTTATTTCTTTTTCTAAATCGATGCAAATGTTCTAAGAGATGATGAATATGCAACTATGTGATGATATTAAGAATTACAGATTATATATGTAGAATGGAATGATATATTAAAGTTTTTGTTTGTTGTTAATTTCTTTTAATTAATAAATAAAATAAATAATCTTAACTGTACAAATCAGAAAAAATAATTTTAAAAAAGTTAATTAACTGAATAGTAGTCTAAACAAGTAAGAACCAGTAACAGGGTCTGATCCTGAGATGTTTTGTTTACTCTATTATTAATTCCATCAATAAGATGCTGATTTCCAAATTTATATTTCCAAAGCACATTTTTCCCATGAGTGCCCCCCAGATTTATATAAACTGTTTACATGACATCTGCATTTGGATGTGAAATATCCACAATAGAGCATATCCAAAATAAAGCTCCAATTTCTATCCAAAATTGTTCTACCTACAATAACCCTCATTTCCATCTTTCTAATTGTTCAGGCCAAACTGACTTCTCTCTTTTTCTCATACCCCACATCTAGTCTGTCAGCAAAAGTGTTTGCTCAAACATATCCAGATTCTTCTCACTTCTCATTACCTCTACTGCTATCCACTTAGTCCACCAAGTTCATAGCTCACCTGGATTTTTTTCAAAAGCCATCTTACTTGTTTTCTCACTTCCACCATCAGTCCCTAGCCCGAGGACCATCCCTTTAAAAGGGAAGTCGGATCACTCAAAACCACCCAAATACCTCTTCTTTTCACTTAGAATAAAAGCCAAAGTTCTAAATGGCTTATAAGATTCTATAACATCTGGCTCCTAAATGTCTTTGACCTCACATCCTATCATTTTCTCCTTTACTTAACTCTACCTATACTAGTTTTCTTTTTTTTTAATAATTTTTTATTAATTAAAAAAATTACAAGAAAGAAACAAAAACATCCTTAATATATGCTCATTCCGTTCTACATATATAATCAGTAATTCACAATATCAGTACATAGCTGCATATTTATCATCATGATCATTTCTTAGAACATTTGCATCAATTCAGAAAAAGAAATAAAAAACAGAAAAATAAAACAAAAAAAGAAAAAGAAAAAAAAGTTTTACATACCATACCCCTTACCCCTCCCTTTCATCGATCACTAGCATTTCAAACCAAACCCATCTTAACACCTGTTCCCTCCATCATTCACCTTCATTCCACACGTTCTATTCATCTGCTGACAAGGCAGACAAAAGGAGCATCAGACACAAGGTTTCCACAACCACACAGTCACACCGTGAAAGCTACACCACTACACAATCATCATCAAGAAAAATGGCCACCGCTCCACACCCTCAGGCAGCTCCCTCCAGCCTCTCCACCACACCCCAGATAACAAGGTGACACTACCCAATGCACAAGAACAACCTCCAGGACAACCCCTTGACTCCGCCCAGAGTCTCACAGCCATCAACACTCTGCCTCAACCCACTCCTCCGCCCCCTGGCTGAGAAGACCCTCCCAATCTCCCGACGTTGAGCCTCAGCCCATCCCAGAGATCTTCTCAATCCCCTGACGCTGAGTCCCAGCCCATTCCAGGATTTCTGTCCCACGTTGCCAGGAAGGTCTACAACCCTGGGAGTCATGTCCCACGTAGACAGGGGGAGAGTGGTGAGTTTGCTTGTTGCATTGGCTGGAGACAAAGGCCACACCTGAGCAACAAAAGAGGTTCTCTTGGGGGTGACTCTTAGGCCTAATTTTAAGTAGGCTTGACCTATCCTTTGTGGCGTTAAGCCTCATGTGAACAAACCCCAAGACTGGGGGCTCAGCCTATAGCTTTGGTTGTCTGCACTGCTTGTGAGAGTATCAAGAATTCAACTTGGGCAAGTTGAGTTTGCCCCCATTCTCACCATTCCCCGAAGGGAACTTTGCAAATACTTTTCCACTCACTGATCAAATCACTCTGGGATTCATCAGGGCATCACCTGGACAAACCAACAAAATCTCATGTCCTATACAAAGTTCCATGTAAATTCAAGGTGTTCAATCAACTATCTACATAAGTTATATTAGGACATGCACTAGTCAAAGTATAAATTTGTACCAAATAAACATTTTCTTGCTTTAGTCTCACACATATGTTGAAATTTTAAAATATTAATTACTATCTATTTTCAGCACATTGCAGTAATGAGATTCTTTTGCTCCTCCTCATGCAAAAACATTTTTAAATTTGTACATTTAGTCATTATCATTATACATTCTAGGCATTCCTAGATTATACCATCTCAATCTTTATCGTCTATCTTTCTTTGTGATTTCATTTATGCCCCCAGCCCTCCTCCCTCTCTCATTCTCACATGCAGTTTCATTCAGTGTTTTAACATAATTATATGACAGCTAGGCAGTGTTGTGCTGTCCATTCCTGAGTTTTTATATTCAGTCCTGTTGCACAATCTGTATCCCTTCAGCTCCAGTTATGCAATATCTTACCCTATTTCTATGTCCTGATGGTCTCTGTTACCAATGAAATATTTCAAGTTTATTCACTAATGTCAGTTCATATCAGTGAGAACATACAGTATTTGTCCTTTTGTTGTTGGCTAATCACACTCAACATCATGTCCTTAAGGTCCATCCATATTGTTACATGCTTCATAACTTTATTCTGTCTTACAGCTGCATAATATTCCATTGTATGTATATGCCACAGTTTGTTTAGCCACCTGTCCGTTGATGGACATTTCGGCTGTTTCCATCTCTTGGTAATTGTAAATAAAGCTGCTATAAACATTGGTGTGCAAATGTCCATTTGTGTCCTTGCTCTCATGTCCTTTGAGTAGAGACAGCATATAGACGGGTCTTGTTTTTTAATCCATTCTGCCAGACTATGCCTTTTGATTGGGGAGTTTAATCCATTAACATTTAGTGTTATTACTGCACAGGTAGTACTTTCTTCTACTATTTTGCCTTCTGGATTTTATATGTCACATCTAATTTTCCTTCTTTTTACCTTTACTCATAGTCTTCCTTTCTACACTTTTCTGCACACCTCTCTCTTTTGTCTTTCAATATCTGTCTCTAGTGCTCCTTTTAGTATTTCTTGGAGAGCTGGTCTCTTGGTCACAAATTCTCTCAGGGATTTTTTTGTCTGAAAATGTTTTAATTTCTCCCTCATTTTTGAAGGACAATTTTGCTGGATATAGAATTCTTGGTTGGCAGATTTTCTCTTTTAATAATTTAAATATATCATCCCACTGTCTTCTTGCCTCCATGGTTTCTGCTGAGAGAACTACACATAGTCTTACTGGGCTTCCCTTGTATGTGATGGATTGCTTTTCTCTTGCTGCTTTCAAGATCCTCTCTTTCTCTTTGACCTCTGACATTCTGATTAGTAAATGTCTTGGAGTATGTCTATTTGGATCTATTCTTTTTGGGGCACGCTGCACTTCTTGGATCTGTAATTTTAAGTCTTTCCTAAGAGTTGGGAAATTTTCAGTGATAATTTCCTCCAATAGTTTTTCTCTTCCTTTTCCCTTCTCTTCTCCATCTGGGACACCCAGAACACGTATATTCATGCGTTTCATATTGTATTTCAGTTCCCCGAGTCCCTGCTCATATTTTTCCATTTTTTCCCTATATTTTCTTTTTCTTGCCAGATTTCAGATGTTCCATCCTCCAGTTCAGAAATCCTATGTTCTGTCTCTCGAAATCTACCATTGTAGGTTTCCATTGTTTTTTTCATCTCTTCTACCATGTCTTTCATTCCCATAAGTTCTGTGATTTGTCCTTTCAGACTTTCGATTCTTCTTTTTGTTCATTCCTTGCCTTCTTTATATCCTACCTCAATTCATTGATTTGGTTTTTGATGATGTTTTCCATGTCTGTTCATATATTCTGAATTAATTGTTTCAGCTCCTGTATGTCATTTGAATTGTTGGTTTGTTCCTTTGACTAGGCCATACCTTCAATTTTCCTAGTGTGATTTATTATTTTTTGCTGGCATCTAGGCATTTAATTACCCTAATTAGTTTATTCTGGAGATTGCTTTCACTTCTCTTACCTAGGGTTTTCTTGCTGGATGAATTTGTTGTCTATCTGTTCTTTGACATTCCGTTCAGCTTTATTGAACCTCTAACTTAAGTTTTGTTTAACAGAGGAGAATTTTTCAGTTCTTGTTTTCTTGTTTCTTGCCCTGCTTATATGGTGACTTTTTCCCCCTAAAAGAAAAGTAGAGTTAGGAGGGTCTACTTAGGTATTATAGACTGCAGCCGGATTTTCCCATACCAAACTGGCCTCCTATCAGAAGGAAAGAGTCACCTGAATCGGTTTTCCCTGTGGGTGAGACCCAGCAGGTTGAAAGACTTTCCTGTGAAGTCTCTGGATTCTGTTTTTTTTTATTCTGCCGAGTATGTGGTACTTGTCTCCCTGCAGGTTCCACCAGCATAGGATGATGTGGTACCTTTAACTTTGGCTGGGGGCATGGTGGAGGCAGAGGAGAGGTTGTAGACGGGTTTTAACGGCTTCAAATTGCCAAGCCCTGGTGTCTGAATTCCTTGAGAGAGGGATTCCACCTGAGTTGGGCTTCACCCCTCTGCTGGGGAAGGCACAGGCTCCGGACAAGCTCTCAGACGAGTTTGTTTCTGCCTATGCCTGGGGCAGTTGCAGCCTGAGGAGCCCTGCTGCTGTATCCAAAGGCAATCAAGCCTTTGTAGAAACACAGCCACAAAAACCTCTGTTCCCTTCTTGTTTTTTCCTTTTTCTGTCAGACCTGTCCCCTTGGCTCCAGGGAAAAAATGAGCTACCTCTGGTTTGACCAGGTTCACCTGAGCTGGGGGTCTATTTTTAGTAGTCAGAATTTGTTAATTAATGCCACAATTGGCGTTTGGTTGGGCTCAGCCCCTGCTTCTGTTAAATTCCCTTTCCTTTCCCCTCTGGAAAGCAGTCTGTGGGGGAGGGGCACCGCCTGCCATGGCTTGGGGAACTCATGGTTCTGGGGGCACTCACAGCCAGTCCAGCTGGTCCAGATTGGGGTACGCTGTGTGTCCGGTCACTGACGTGACCCCAGGAGCTGTTTCTGTACTGTCTGGTTATTTAGTAGTTGTTCTGGAGGACGAACTAAAATGCGCACATTGTTAAGCCACCATCTTGGCGCTTCCCCCCAGACTGGCTTTTAAAAGGGGGAATTTAATGAGTTGCTAGTTTACAGTTTTATGGCCAAGAAAATGTCCCAATTAAAAAGCAGTCTATTGAAATGTCCAATCTAAGGCATCCATCCAGGGAAAGATACCTTGATTCAAGAAGGCGGATGAAGTTCAGGGTTTCTCTCTCAAGTGAGAAGGCACATGGCGAACACAGTCAGGGTTTCTCTCTCAGCTGGAAGGGCACATGGCGAGCAAGGCATCATCAGTCAAGCTTTCACTCCTGGCTTTCTCTATACTGGTTTTCTTGATGTTTCCTGGACTTGACTGATATGCTTCAGGTGCAGGGCCTTTTTTCTTCTCTCAGGAGTTTTGGTCCATCATTTACCCACCAGGGTCACTTTGTCATCTCTTTCCAGTTTATGCTCAAATGTCACCTCTCCATTAAGGCCTAAAATGAAAACTTGATTGGCACAGGAATAGGAGCAGATTGGGGATGCTATGCTGTTGTCTGTGAACGTGCATGCCCGGTGTCCAGGGAGGATGTGGCTATGGGAGTGCACAGTTCTGGGGGGCGGGCACTGGTGTGCGCTGGTTTAGGACTTGGGGCCCTTTTTGCGCATGTGCAGAACTATGTCGGTGGATCAACATTAAGCCGGCATGGGCTGGGGTGGATGTGATCTGACTGCGCAGGTCAGTGTTTTCCCGAGCTGGGGGATGTGACTGGGGGCCAAGTGGATGCGTGGGTCCAGAAGTGCTGTAAACTGCCCTACCTGTGCAGAGAGCTCAGGTGCGGGGGGAGGAACGGGAAGGGGTGGAGGGTTGTGTGACCGTTTGGGCTGGGGGTGGGTGTAGCCTGGGTATGGAGTTATGCATCCGCAGCCTTCATGTAGTGGCGACACCCTGCAGGGAGCAGGGAGGGGGAGGTAGTGCTTAGGAGGGGTGCAGGAGAATTGCGTTGGGTTGCACTTGGGGTAGGGGTGGTACACGTGTGAGGGGGTGGGCAGGGACA
The DNA here is from genome assembly GCF_023851605.1 of Tamandua tetradactyla. Lineage (NCBI taxonomy): Eukaryota > Metazoa > Chordata > Mammalia > Pilosa > Myrmecophagidae > Tamandua > Tamandua tetradactyla. The sequence continues at coordinate 9,001,516 of NC_135329.1, forward strand.
CTTGGAGTGCGGGGAGTGGGGGGCAGGTGATGGGGTTGAGGTGTAAGGAGTATTGGGCGAGTTGCGGATGGCAGGTCTGCGCTGGTGAGGGTAGTGCTTCAAGGAATGTGGCTTGATTTACTTCTTAGTCCCTGTCTCCCCATCCATGCAGTCCTGAGAGCTTGGGGCTTCTGCTTCGGCTGCACCAGCCAGATAGTCTCTGGTTCTCTGCTTCTCAGTTCCTGAGTTCCTGCAACCAGGGCCACCCTATGTGGTGCAAAGGCTCTCCCACGTCAGGTGCACTCTAAAATTCGTGTCTCAGTGGACCTCCTGTCCCTTCTTTACCTTGGAGCAGCACTGAACTCGATCTATCCTATTTTGCCATCTTCCCAGAACTCCCTACTTATTTTTTAACAACGTCTTTTAATAAGCAGAAATTTTTCAAAAGATTTTAAACTTTCATTAAATTTTGAAAGAATTCCAGACTTAAAAACAGTTGCAAAAATAAAACAAAGAATTCCCATATGCCCTTCACCTACTTTCCCCAAATAAGTAACCACAATACAATCATCAAAACCAAGAAATTTACATTGATGTATACTATTAACCAACCTTCCAACTTTATTTGAATTTCCCACTGATGTCCTTATCTGGTTCAGAATCTAATCCAGAATCATACCTTAATTCTCCTTCAGTCTGGGATAGTTGCTCAACTGGTGTGTGTGTGTGTGAGTTTTGTTTTAGTAATTTGTGATCTTGACAGTTGGAATAGTAGTAGGCAGTTATTTTGTGGACTGGGTCCCTCCATTTGGGTTTCTCAGATGTTTGATTATGATAAAATCAAGCAGCTTACGTGTTTCAGGCAAGAATACCAAAGTGATGCTCTGTGCTTCTCAGTGCATCAGGCCAGGAGGCACACAATATCAGCGTATTTCATTACTACTGATGCTAACTTTGACCTGTTAGGTAAGGCAGTGTGTCCCAAATTCTCAGCTGTAAAGTTTCTACTTTTCCAATAATTAATAAGTATCTTGCGGGGGATATTTTGAAAACGGGCTGTTTCTGATCACACATTTGTTGAATAATTAAACATCCACTGAAGATTTTTATCTACAACAAGAATTTTCTATGCCCCTCATTCCTTGTACATTTATTAATTGGAATTCTACTATAAGGAAGAGCTTTCTATTCTTTTCCATCTACTTATTTATTACAACATGGACTTGTAACTATTTATCTTATTCTATAGGTTATAATCTATTGCTAACATTATTTATTTTATCACGCAGATTGACTAGATTTGACCATTAGGAGACTTCAAGTTGGTGCTTAGACTCTTTTAATATTTCCCTCTCAGTTTTTGAGCACCTCCTTACACTCTGGCACCACAAAATGTTCCAGGCTGATCTTGTCTTCCTTGCCCCAGTCCTATAGCCTGCCATTTCTCCAAGGAGTTCTGATTTCTTTTCCTGGAGAATGGTATTTAGAAACCAAATCTGGAAAACAGGAAAGCTCATTGCTGCTGGGATAGAACTTATACTTAGTCTTCTTAGCATGGAGCGAGACAATATATGTGTGTGTGTATATATATATATATATATATATATATATATATATATATATATATGTACATCTGTATCAATTTCTATATCCAAACATCTATATGTAAAAATATCTTAAAAACCATGAGTCCATACTGATATCTCAGATAATAATCCAGCACTAAAAGGTTCAAACTAGTTGGAACTTTTACTGTTTTTATTAGCTTTCAATTTTGAAGTCCATTTCATCATTTTTGTCTTTTGGGGTTAGTACTGTCGGGGTTTTGTTAAAGAAATCTTTGCCTACACCAATGTAAAAAAGATGTTCTGTTTCTTTATAAATTCTACAGTTTTAGTTTTTATATTTAGATGTTTGATTTATTTTGAGTTCATTTTTTGTGTTGATGAGAAAAAAGGGTTAGAACTTTTAATTTTATGTGCTGAAAAGACTATACTTTCCCTATTGGATTTCTTGGCACCTTTGTGGAAAATGTGTGGGTCTATTCCTGAACTTTCTATTCAATTCCAGTGATCTACAGGTCTATCCTTACACCACCACCATACTGTCTCCACAATCCTGTAATTTAAACTGTAGATCTGATATAAACAAGCATAGGACAGTGGTTGTGAAGCTGAAGAAAGAAAATCTGAGCTTACTTCAAATTTGCATTCTATGTGAACCCTTGGAATTTTTGTGTTTAAAATTTAAAACACTGTAAGAGTGTGAACTACAAACTGTATTAGCTTGGTAATAAGTCCTGAAATCAGTTGGTATAAATCCGTCAAATGTGTTCTTTTACAAAGGTGCTTTGGCTAGTCTATACAATTTAGAATAACCTTCTTAATTCTCCAACAAAAAAGCTTGCTGGGAATTCTATTAGGATTATATTGAATCTTTAAACCCACTTGGGGAGAAGTGACATCTTAACCGTATTGAAAAGTTCCCAGGAGTAGGGAAAGGGGATCAATCTGCCCTGGGTGCAGGCAACATGGAGACAAATTCTTGTGAGAGAATTTAAAAACAGTAATATAACTGTCTAAATGATGCTCTGGTTTTTACTATTACCTTCTACTGGCAATTCTAAACAAAGACAGTGATGATATATTCCTCTTGAAAAGTCTTTTGTTATTACTAGAGTAACTGCTGCTGTCACTAGAGTTACAACCGTTAATAATTTATAATGCATATTAACTGTTGCTACTACAGTAACAACTGCTGTTGCACTTTGATTAAATATAATCATTATATATATATATATATATATATCTTCAAATTAGTACATTTTATTTAATCATCCTTTAATAAACATGTATTCCAAACAGAAGTTAATTAAAAAAAAACTTGTAGATATATAGCCAGTCCCTGCAATTCATTTCGAGAGCAAGTATGCAATGATTCAAATGGTTCAAAATCACTTCAGGCACGATTCATATCTTTAACCCTGTGGTGCTCCACAATCCTGTAATTTAAACTGTAGATCTGATATAAACAAGCATAGGACAGTGGTTGTGAAGCTGAAGAAAGAAAATCTGAGCTTACTTCAAATTTGCATTCTATGTGAACCCTTGGAATTTTTGTGTTTAAAATTTAAAACACTGTAAGAGTGTGAACTACAAAGTGTAATTTTTTGCATTATTAAGTTCAAATGCTAGTTTATGCATGAAATATCTTAACTGGATTTGAAAATTATCTTTAAAAAGGAAATGCATTCTTCTTTTTAAATTGTTAATTGTTCATTTTAAAATTAAAGAATAATCAGATAATAAAATACGATTTCATATTTAACTGTATGGGTTAGAGTTGCCTAAATTGTACCTGTTGTAGAAGTTTCAGTTTTGTTGAGCTTAACTTATTGCTTACTGGAAAATTACTTACATAAATATCATATCAGAATATAACTGAAAGGTCAAAGGTCAAACTGTCAGGTACATATTAAAACTGAGGATATATATGTGCTTTTCTGTACAATAAATATTATATTGCAATATCAACATATCTATTGAATTTGTACTTACATGATTAATTACATAAAGTTCAATGACAATTTTCACTCTCTGCATTTCTTTTATCTGTCCAGCATAACAGTTTCATTTCATGATATTACTAAAAATAATTTTGATATGTAGAGGAGAGGGCCATTAAATATGATCCATTCTGAGAGTCAAATACACTAGGTTCACAGTGGACTTCCAATTTACAAACATGGTATATCTACTATTTATTTAGGTCTTGTTTAATTTCTTCCAACAATGTTTCAGTGTACAGGTCATCTATATTTCATTCTATTTATTCTTACATTTCTTTATGGTATTGTAAGTGGTATTTTTATTTAAATTTTTATTTTCTATTTGTTTACTGCCAGTATACAAAAATACCATTCACTTTTGTATATTGACCTTTAAGCTCAATTATTAGTCAAATGTAAAGAATACACTCCTGCTAATAGTTTTAGAAGTTATACATTCTATCTTTAAGCTTTTATAGTTATCCTAGTAAAATTACACATATTTAACTTTACAAAAAATTAATAATTTACCCTATTCTCAAGGAATACAAGAAAATAAGAATGCTTACTCTAAGCACCCTCTCCTGACTTACATATCGTACCATATTAGTTATTTTTAAAAAACATTTCTACAGTGGCTCAGCAGGTAGAGTTCTCGCCTTCTGTGCTGGAGACCCAGGTTTGATTCCCGGTGCCTGCCCATGTAAAAAAAAAAAAAAAAATTTCTTTTACAAAATAGATAACAATACTAAATCTCACTATTGTAAACAGTTAGCAATACTTTGCTTTGTAAATAGCAAAGTTTTCTCTGCCTTTGCTATTTTCTTGGCTTGTAATCTCTTTTTCTCACTTTTTCTTGGGGGGTGCGTGGTCTGGGAATCAAACCCAGGTCTCCCACATGGAAGGTGAGCATTCTACCACTGAACCACCTGTGCACCTCCCCATCCCTTTTCAATTTTTAGATCTTTCCTCTAGGATCATGTTTTAGTTTGCAAGCTGCTGGAATGTGATATACCAGAAACAGAACAGCTTTTAAAAAGAGGAATTCAATAAGTTTCAAGCTGTGAAAATGTCTAAATTAAAGCAAGACTATAAAAATGTCCAATCGAACACATCCAGGGAAAGATACCTTAGTTCAAGAAGGCCAAGGACATTCAGGGTCTCTCTCTCAACTGTAAAGACACATGGTGAACATGGCAATGTCTGCTAGCTTTCTCTCCAGACTTCTAGTTTCATGAAGCTTCCTTGGGGGCACTTTCCTTCTTCATCTCTAAAGGTCTCTGGTTGTGTGAGCTCTAAAGCATTTTCTATATGGCTCCCTCTTAGAGGGCTCCAGTAAGCAAGTGCACCTTCAGTGGGTGAAGACACATCTACAAGGAAATAATCCAAAAGCTCCCACCCAGCAATGATGAATGAGGATAAAGAACTTGGCTTTTCTGGGATTCACAACAGATTTAAACTGGCACAGATCACTTCCTTTTCCTTAAAATAAATCTTTAAGAAATGCCTTTAGCAAGGGTCCTTTATTAGTAAACTGTTTCAATTTTTTTTTGTTTTCTTCTTTTGGCTTTTCTCTCTTTCTTGAAAGTTATTTTTTCTCTTTTTTTAAAAATTTTAAAATATTTTATTGAGAAATCTTCACATACACAGTCCATAAATAGTATACAATTAATGGCTCACAATATTATCACATAGTTGTGTATACATCACCATGATCATTTTTAGAACATTTGCATCACTCCAGAAAAAGAAATAAAAAAAAAAGAAAAAAGAAAAAACTCATACATCCCATACCCCTTATCCCTTCCTCTCATTGACCATTAGTATTTCAATCTACTCAGTTTATTTTAACCTTCCCCCCCCCCATTTTTTCTATACCCCTTATGATTCCCTTTCATTGATCACTAGTATTTCAATCTACTCAATTTGTTTTAACATTCGTTCCCCCATTATTTATTTATTTTTAATCCATATTTTTTACTCATCTGTCCATACTGTAGATAAAAGGAGCATCAGACACAAGGTTTTTACTCAAAATCACACAGTAATGTATATCGTTACACATTCATCTTCAAGAAACATGGCTACTGGAATATAGCTCTACAGTTTCAGGCACTTCCCTCTAACCTCTCTAATACACCTTAAACTAAAAAGGGAATATCTATATAATGTGTAAGAATAACCTCCAGGATAACCTCTCAACTCTCTGAAATCTCTCAGCCACTGATACTTTACTTTGTCTCTTTTTTCTCTTCCCCCTTTTGGTCGAGATTTTCTCAATCCCTTGATGCTGAGTCCAGCTCATTCTAGGATTTTTGTCGCATGTTGCCAGGGAGATTTGTACCCCTGGGAGTCATGTCCCACGTAGAGACGGGGAGGGCAGTGAATTTGTTTGCCATGTTGGTTGAGAGAGAGAGAGGTCACATCTGAGCAACAAAAGAGGTTCTCTGGGGGTGACTCTTAGGACTAATTTTAGGTGGGCTTAGCCTATCCTTTGCAAGGACAAGTTTCATATGAGCAAACACCAAGATTGAAGGCTCAGCATATTGATTTGGTTGTCCCCCCTGCTTATGACAATCTCAGGAATTCTCAAAATGGGGAAGTTGAGTTTTCCCCCTTTCTTGCCATTCCCCCAAGGGTACTTTGCAAATACATCTTTATTCACTTTTCAAATCACTCTGGGATTTATGGGGGCATCACACTGGACAAACCTACATAATATCATGCCCTATTCAACATTCCACGTACTTATGGTGCTCAATTAACCGGTCCATATAAGTTATATCAGGAAATGCACTAGTCAAAATACACATTTTATACCAAATAAACAGCTTTTGGTTTAGTCTCACTCAGAAGTTGAAGTTTTAAAGTAAGAATGACCATCTATTTCAACATACTGCAATACTGACATTCTTTTTTTCTTCTGCATACAAAAACATTTAAATTTGTACATTTAGTAGTTATCATTGTACACTCGAGTCATTCCTAGGTTATAACATCTCAGTCTTTATTGTCTTTCTTTCCTTCTGGTTTCATATGTGCCCCAAGCCCTCCTCCCTCTATCAATTGGAAGATATTTTTCCTGGACTTGTGGGTCAAGATGGCGGTTTAACAACATGAACATTTTAGTTTGTCCTCCAGAACTACTAAATAACCAGAAACAGTATAGAACAGCTCCTGGGGCCACGTCAGTGACCAGACATACAGTGTACTCCAGTCTGGACCAGCTTGACCGGCAACAAGCACCCCCCAGAACCGTGAGTTCCCAGAGCTGCGGTGGCCAGCGCCCCACCCCCACAGGCGGCTTCCCAGAGGGGAAAGGAAAGGAATTTATCAGCAGCAGGGACAGGGTACAATCAAACTCCAATTGTGGAATTAATTAACAAATTCTGACTACTAAAAATGGGTGCCCAGCTTAGGTGAAGCTGATCAAAGCAGAGGTTGCTCATTTTTGCCCCGGTGCCAAGGGGACAGGTTGACAGAAAAAGGGGGGGAAAAAAAAGAAGGAAACAGAGGACTTTGTGGCTGTGTATCTACAAAGTATTGACTGCCTTTGGATACAGTGGCAGGACTTTTCAGGCTGCAACTGCCCCAGGCATAGGCAGAAGTGAGCTCTTTTGGGGGCTTATCTGGAGCCTGTGCCTTCCCAAGGGGAGGGGTGAAGCCCCACACAAGTGGAATCCCTCCATCAAGGAATTCAGACACCAGGGCTTGGTAATTTGAAGGCATTAAAACCAGCCTACAACCTCTCCTCTGTCTCCACCACGCCCCCAGCAGGAAGAGTCTGCCAAAGTTAAAGGTACTACATCATCTTATGCTGGTGGGACCTGCAGTCAGACAAGCACCACACACAGGGCAGGATAAGAAAAACAGAGTCCAGAGACTTCACAGGAAAGTCTTTCAACCTGTTGGGTCTCACCCTCAGGGAAAACCGACGCAGGTGACTCTTTCCTCCTGATAGGAGGCCAGTTTGCTCTGGGAAAATCTGGCTGGGGTCTGTAATATCTAAGTATACCCACCTAAGTGTGTGTGTGTGTGTGGGGGGAAGGCACCACACAAGCAGGGCAAGAAACAAGAAAACAAGAACTGAAAAATTCTCCTCTGTTAAACAAAACTTAAGCTAAAGGTCCAGATAAAGCTGAATGGAATGTCAAAGAACAGATAGACAACAAATTCATCCAGCAAGAAAACCCTAGATAAAAGAAGTGAGAGCAATCTCCAGAATAAACTAATAAGGTAATTAAATGCCTAGACGCCAGCAAAAAATAACAAATCACACCAGGAAAATTGAAGATATGGCCCAGTCAAAGGAACAAACCAACAATTCAAATGACATACAGGAGCTGAAACAATTAATTCAGAATGTACGAACAGACATGGAAAACCTCATCAAAAACCAAATCAATGAATTGAGGTAGGATATAAAGAAGGCAAGGAAAGAACAAAAAGAAGAAACTGAAAGTCTGAAAAAACAAATCACAGAACTTATGGGAATGAAAGACACAGTGGAAGAGATGAAAAAAACAATGGAAACCTACAATGGTAGACTTCGAGAGGCAGAACATAGGATTTCTGAACTGGAGGATGGAACATCTGAAATCCGACAAGAAACAGAAACTATAGGGAAAAAAATAGAAAAATATGAGCAGGGACTCAGGGAACTGAAAGACAATATGAAGCACACAAATATACGTGTTGTGGGTGTCCCAGAAGGAGAAGAGAAGGGAAAAGAAAGAGAAAAACTAATGGAGGAAATTATCACTGAAAATTTCCCAACTCTTAGGAAAGACTTAAAATTACAGATCCAAGAAGTGCAGCGTACCCCAAAGAAAATAGATCCAAAAAGACATACTCCAAGACATTTACTAATCAGAATGTCAGAGGTCAAAGAAAAAGAGAGGATCTTGAAAGCAGCAAGAGAAAAGCAATCCATCACATACAAGGGAAGCCCAGTAAGACTATGTGCAGATCTCTCAGCAGAAACCATACAGGTGAGAAGACAGTGGGATGATATATTTAAATTATTAAAAGAGAAAATCTGCCAACCAAGAATTCTATATCCAGCAAAATTGTCCTTCAAAAATGAGGGAGAAATTAAAACATTTTCAGACAAAAAATCACTGTGAGAATTTGTGACCAAGAGACCAGCTCTGCAAGAAATACTAAAGGGAACACTAGAGGCAGAGACGAAGACAGAAGAGAGAGGTATGGAGAAGAGTTAGAAAGGAAGACTATGAGTAAAGGTAAAAAGAAGGAAAATTAGATATTACATATAAAATGCAGAAGTCAAAATAGTAGAAGAAAGTACTACCCATGCAGTCATAACACTGAATGTTAGTGGATTAAACTCCCCAATCAAAAGACATAGTCTAGCAGAATGGATTGAAAAACAGGACCCATCTATATGCTGTCTCTACTCAAAGGACACGAGGCCAAGGACACAAATGGACATTTACACACCAATGTTTATAGCAGCATTATTAACAATTACCAAGAGATGGAAACAGCCAAAATGTCCATCAACAGACAGTTGGCTAAACAATCTGTGACATTTACATAAGATGGAATATTATGCAGCTGTAAGACAGAATAAAGTTATGAAGTATGTAACAACATGAACGGACCTTAAGGACATTCTGCTGAGTGTGATTAGCCAGAAACAAAAGGACAAATACCATATGGTCTCACTGATATGAACTGACATTAGTGAATAAACTTGGAATATTTCCTTGGTAACAGAGACCATCAGGAGATAGAAATAGGGTAAGATATTGGGTAATTGGAGCTGAAGGGATACAAATTGTGCAACAGGACTGAATATAAAAAACTCAGGAATGGACAGCACAATATTACCTAACTGTAATATGATTATGTTAAAACACTGAATGAAGCTGCATATGAGAATGACAGAGGGAGGAGGTCTGGGGCATAAATGAAATCACAAAGAAAGACAGACGATAAAGATTGAGATGGTGGTTCCGGAGAAGATGGCGGCTTAGTAAGACGCGCGGGTCTTAGTTCCTCCTCCAGAAAAGCAACTAAAGAAACAGAAACAATATGAAACAGCTCCCGGAGCCACGACAGAGACCAAAAAGACAGCGTACCCCATTCTGGAATGGCTGAACGGGCAGGGAAAATCTGCTGCGGTGAGATACCCGAGGGGCGTGCGTTTTCCCCGCCGGGGCGGCTGGCGACTGGGGTCCCCTCCACGCACGTGGCTCCCCGGTCTGACTGGGAACGTTGGATAGCGGGTCCCTCCCGTCACGCTTGGCGTTTCGGGCCAGCTGGGCAATTAGGACCGGCACTCTCCCAAGCCGCGGCGGCCAGCGACCCCCACCTCCACGCGCGGTTTCCCGGGCCGACTGCCGTGCAGACAGACGAGCGCCACGAGCGCCACCTACTGGGCAGGAAAAGAAAAACAGAGCCCAGAGATTTCACAGAAAAACCTTTCAACCAGCTGGGTCCCACACCCAGGAAAATCTGATCAAATGCCCAGACACCAGCAGAAAATACTGGATGACGCTCGGAAAATTGAAGATATGGCCCAGTCAAAGGAACAAACCAATAGTTCAAATGAGATACAGGAGCTGAGACAACTAATGCTGAATATACGAACAGAAATGGAAAAACTCTTCAAAAACCAAATCAATAAATTGAGGGAGGACATGAAGAAGACATGGGCTGAACAAAAAGAAGAAATAGAAAATCTGAAAAAACAAATCACAGAACTTATGGGAGTGAAGGACAAAGAAGAAAAAATGGAAAAAACAATGGATACCTACAATGGTAGATCTAAAGAGACAGAAGCTACAATTAGTGAACTGGAGGATGGAACATCTGAATTCCAAAAAGAAACAGAAACTATAGGGAAAAGAATGCAAAAACTTGAGCAGGGGATCAGGGAACTGAATGACAATATGAAGCACACAAATATACGTGTTGTGGGTGTCCCAGAAGGAGAAGAGAAGGGAAAAGGAGGAGAAAAACTAATGGAAGAAATTATCACTGAAAATTTCCCAACTCTTACGAAAGACCTAAATTTGCAGATCCAAGAAGTGCAGCACACCCCAAAGAGAATAGACCCAAATAGGCGTTCTCCAAGACACTTACTAGTTAGAATGTCAGAGGTCAAAGAGAAAGAGAGGATCTTGAAAGCAGCAAGAGAAAAACAATCTGTCACATACAAGGGAAACCCAATAAGACTATGTGTAGATTTCTCAGCAGAAACCATGGAAGCTAGAAGACAGTGGGATGATATATTTAAATTACTAAAAGAGAAAAACTGCCAACCAAGACTCCTATATCACACATTACAATGTAAAAGCTATATAATTACACAGTTGTCTTCAAGAATCAAGGCTACTGGAATACAGTTCCACAATTTCAGATATTTCCCTCTAGCCACTCCACATACCATAAACTAAGAGAGATATTTATATAACACATAAGAATAACCTCTAGGATAACCTCTTGACTCTGTTTGAAATCTCTAGGCCACTGCAACTTCATTTTGTCTCATTTCTCTCTTCCCCCTTTTGGTCAAGAAGGTTTTCTCATTCCCATGATGACAGCTCCTGGCTCATCTGTGGGAGTCCTGTCCCACTTTGCCAGGGACATTTACACCCCTGGGAGTCATGTCCCATGTGGGGGAAGGGCAGTGAGTTCACCTGCTGAGTTGGCTTAGAGAGAGAGGCCACATCTCAGCAACAAATAGGTTCTCTGTGGGTGACTCTTAGGCATAATGATCTGCAGGCTTACCTTCTCCTTGGTAGGAATAAATTTCATTGGAGCAAGATCGAGGGCTCAGCCTATGGAATTGGTTGTCTCCACTGCTTGTGAGAATATCAGGAATTCCCCAGATGGAAAATATTAATATTTCCTCCTTTCTCCCTAGTCCCTCAAGGAGAATTTGCAAATATTTTTTTTTTCTCTGCCCAAATTATTCTGGGATATATAGGGGCATCAAAACTAACCTGTACATACCAACAAGATCACATGCCCTATTCAAGATTCCATGTACTTATGGTGGTTGAATAAACTGACCATACAAGTTCAATGCAATAATATGCTTTCAAACAGATAATTTTTTAAGTGCCTATAAACCGTAATTTTCAAAATAACCATTTAATACAATTACAAGTCAAAATTAGAATTAAATCTGTCTAGAAAGCAATCACATAACTTTATACTAAAACAGATATAAATGTTGCAGCACTTCCTGCTCATCTTCAGGCATTACAAAAGAAGACTAAAACAAACAAAAAAGATAATCAATGAAAATATAACCAGAAATTGATAAAAATAAGAACAACAAAAGTAGAAAAATAAATAATTGCTAAGGGTGATTTTTTGAAAGACTGTTAAATAGACAGTCCCTTTATTGGCCTGATTAAGGAAAAACAAGAGAATGAAAAAATACAATATCCACAAACAAAAAACGCAGATACCAAAGGGATTATAATAATAATAATAATATGCCTGACACTGTGGCAATGAGTTGAAACTAGAAAAAAAATTACTTTTTAGCAAATATGAAATCCAAATTTCTCCAAAAAGAACGAAAATATTGAATATTTCAGTGATAATTTCCTCCATTAGTTTTTCTCTTCCTTTTCCCTTCTCTTCTCCTTCTGGGACACCCACAACACGTATATTTGTGCGCTTCATATTGTCTTTCAATTCCCTGAGTCCCTGCTCATATTTTTCCATTTTTTTTTCCTATAGTTTGTTTCTTGTCGGATTTCAGATGTTCCATCTTCCAGTTTTGAAATCCTATGTTCTGTCTCTCGAAATCTACCATTGCAAGTTTCCATTGTTTTTTTCATCTCTTCCACTGTGTCTTTCATTCCCATAAGTTCTGTGATTTGTTTTTTCAGACTTTCAGTTTCTCCTTTTTGTTCTTTCCTTACCTTCTTTATATCCTCCCTCAATTCATTGATTTGGTTTTTGATGAGGTTTTCCATGTCTGTTCGTACATTCTGAATTAATTGTTTCAGCTCCTGTATATCATTTGAATTGTTGGTTTGTTCCTTTGACTGGGCCATATCTTCAATTTTCCTGGTGTGATTTGTTATTTTTTGCTGGCGTCTAGGCATTTAATTACCTTATTAGTTTATTCTGGAGATTGCTCTCACTTCTTTTATCTAGGGTTTTCTTGCTGGATGAATTTGTTGTCTATCTGTTCTTTGACATTCCATTCAGCTTTATCTGGACCTTTAGCTTAAGTTTTGTTTAACAGAGGAGAATTTTTCAGTTCTTGTTTTCTTGTTTCTTGCCCTGCTTGTGTGGTGCCTTTCCCCCCCCACACACACACACACTTAGGTGGGTATACTTAGATATTACAGACCCCAGCCAGATTTTCCCAGAGCAAACTGGCCTCCTATCAGGAGGAAAGAGTCACCTGCGTCGGTTTTCCCTGAGGGTGAGACCCAGCAGGTTGAAAGACTTTCCTGTGAAGTCTCTGGACTCTGTTTTTCTTATCCTGCCCTGTGTGGTGCTTGTCTGACTGCAGGTCCCACCAGCATAAGATGATGCAGTACCTTTAACTTTGGCAGACTCTCCCTGCTGGGGGGGTGGGTGGTGGGTGGAGACAGAGGAGAAGTTGTATGCTGGTTTTAATGGCTTCAAATTACCAAGACCTTGGGTCTGAATTCCTTGAGGGATTCCACCTGGGTTGGGCTTCACCCCTTCCCTGGGGAAGGCACAGGCGCCAGACAAGCCCCCAAGCCCCCAAAAGAGCTCACTTCTGCCTATGCCTGGGGCAGTTGCAGCCTGAAAAGTCCTGCCACTGTATCCAGAGGCAGTCAAGCCTTTGTAGATACACAGCCACAAAAACCTGTTTCCTTCTTTTTTCTTCCCCTTTTTCTGTCAGTCCTGCCCCCTTGGTGCCAGGGCAAAAATGAGCAACCTCTGCTTTGATCAGGTTCACCTAAGCTGGGGGCCTATTTTTAGTAGTCAGAATTTGTTAATTAGTTCCACCATTGGTGTTTGATTGTGCCCAGTTCCTGCTGCTGGTAAAAGTCTCTTTCCTTTCCCCTCTGGGAAGCAGTCTGTGGGGGAGGGGTGCTGGCCGCCGCAGCTTTGGGAACTCACGGTTCTAGGGGGTGCTCGCAACTGGTCCAGCTGGTCCAGACTCGGGTACGCTGTGTGTCTGGTCACTGATGTGGCCCCAGGAGCTGTTCTGTACTGTTTCTGTTTATTTAGTAGTTGTTCTGGAGGACGAACTAAAACGCGCATGTTGTTAAGCCACCATCTTGACCCAGAACTCCGAAAATATTGAATATAACATGATTGCAAAAGAGACTCAAAGAGCATTTAAAGACCTACCATTGAGATAGTTCCCTGGGCAACTGGCTTCAAAGCTAAGCCCTATCTAATGCTTTTTTTTTTTTTTTGCATGGGCAAGCACCGGGGAATTGAACCCAGGTCTCTGGCATGGCAGGCAAGAACTGTGCCTGCTGAGCCACCGTGGCCCGCCCTTAATGTTTTTTTTTAAAGTTAATCTGTAATGTCATTTACATTTGTCCAGGACATATGCAATGATGGAAATCTTCCTAATGCATTCTCAAAAGCTAATATATTCTCAATAACAAAATGTGAAATAATACAGTACTAAAAAACCTATAGACAAATATTTACGAATAGAACACTTTTTTTTTTCAATCTACTTAATTTACAAAAAGATAAAATTTTGCACAAAATAAACATCTTTTTCTTGGTCTCACCCAGAAGTTGAAGTTTTAAAATATAGACCATATCATCCTTTACCATGTATTCTGATTTACTGTAGTCCTATCCAGGTCAGCTTCATTCATATCTGTACTTGACGTTTGATCACTTTTTCAACTTTTTAAACAGTTGCTGGATAGGTTACTGTGGAACTTGCCACAGGCTATCAAAACGAGCCACAGTCAGCTGGCAGTCATTAACTCTAAGTGAGGTGGTCACGTACACAAGCTGGAAGGTCCCTCGCGCATGCGCAGCATAAGGGTCAATGAGTTAGTATCTGGCTATGTATAAAACCTGTAGCTACTTGTATTACCTTTGTCCCAACTTGCAACGGCATCAGCAAAGCTTTGTGTCCTGCTGCGTAGCCCAATGAAATGATTCGAGCCTGACCTCTGATGCTGTGTTCTGTTTCAGAAGCCGCTCTGCTGAAGGCTGTGCCCCAGTGCTAGAGGTGCAATAGTACTGTTGACTTTCATAGCTTCAGAGCTCTAACTCTAAGTCTCAGGTGTCACACAAATACTGGAAGTTTCAGAGAACAGCTAGATTATAACACAAATAGCTCAGCATCTCAGAATTTAGAAAAAACAGTTACAATTTCAGAACAGATGTGACTGCTATAGGAGTTTATAATCTAGGAACCGTTACAATAGGCCCCAACCTGATAACCCACTCTCAACTTCAATTCTCCCAGTTTGTACTTTATAGTTAGTCCGTATGAGTGAGGCATGATAATATTTGTTTTTTGTTTCTGCCATTTCATTCAACATACCATCCTCAACGTTCATTCACCTAGTTGCATACCTCACAACTTCATTCTTTCTTGCAGCTGCTCAGTAACCCATGGTATGTATACACTACAGTTGCCTCTTCCATTCTTCTGTCATTTTACCCTTAGGCCACCTCCATTCATTGTAAATCATTAACACTGCTGCCAAAAACACCAGTGTGCAAATATCATTCATGTCTCTACTCTTAGTCCTCCAGGTAAATACCTAGCAACGGGGTTGCATGATCATATGACAACCCCATCCCTAGCCTCCTGTGGAACCACCACACTGCTCTCCAGAGGGGCTGCACCACTCTGCTTCCCAACCCAGAGTGAATTGGTATATTTCTTTGCCCACATTTTTTCTAGCACTTGTATCTCTCTGTTCATTTATAAACAGTTTTATTCGCACAACATACCATCCAAGCAAAGTAAAAAAAAAGTCAATGGTTTCGGTATAATCACATATCCGTGGCTTCGTCAACACTATCTATATGAGGACATTTTCTTTTCTTCTGCAAAGAATCCTATACCACTCCTCATATCCCCTGCTTATTGCCATTTAGTTTTGGCATACTGCCTTTGTTACATTCAATGGAAGCATATTACAATATTACTGTAATTACAGACCCTAACTTGCATTGATCATATTTTTTTCCTGTACACCCATCCCGTTTTCAACAACTTTCAATGTTGACATTCATTTGCTCTCCCTCATGCAAAAGCATTCTTACATTTGTGCATTCAATCACCATTGCTGTCTACTCTAGGCATTCCTAAACTATACCATCTCAGTCTTTATCCTCTATCTTTCCTTCTGGTGTCATACATGCCCTTAGCCCTTATTCTTCAAACATATTCACATTCAGCTTCATTCACTGTACTTATACTATTGTGCTATCATCAGGTAGTATTGTGCTATCCATTTCTGAATTTTTACAATCAGTTCTGTTGCACATTCTGTACTCCTTCAGCACGAAATGCCCACTCGCTACCCTCTTCCTATCTCCTGATAACCTGTGTTCTTAACTTTAACTCTCAATGTTCACTCACTAATGTTAGCCCATATTAGTGAAATCATATAGTATTTGTCCTTTTGTTTCAGGCTAATTTCACTCAGCATAATGTCTGCAAGTTTCATCCACATTGTTACAGCTTCATGACTTTATTCTGTCTTACAGGTGCATACTATTCCATTGCATGTATATACCACTCATCTATTGATGGGCATTTAAGCTGTTTCTATTTCTTGGCAACAGTTAATAATGCCACCATAAATATCAATGTATAAATGTCCGTTTGTGTCCATGCCTTCAGTTTCTCTCAACATGCACCTAGTAAGGGGGTTGCCAGATCATATGGCAATTCTATACTTAGCTTCCTGAGGAACTGACAAACTGCCTTCCAGAGCAGTTGCACCATTCTTCATTCCCACCAACAGTGAATAAGTGTGTCTCTTTCTCCATATCCTCTCCAGCATTTGACGTTTTCTGTTTGTTTTTTTAATAATGGCCATTCTACGGAGTATAAGATGATATCTCATTGTGGTTTTGATTTGCATTTCCCTAATAGCCAGTGAAGTTGAGCATCTTTTCATGTGCTTTTTAGCCATTTGATTACCTCTTCCAAAAATGTCTGTTCGTGTCTTTAGCCCATTTTTAAATTCGGTTGTCTTTTTGTTGTTGTACTGTATAATCTCTATATATTCTGGATACCAAACCCTTATGTGGCATGTGGTTTCCAAATAATATCTCCCATTGTACAGGCTGCCTTTTTATTTTACTGACCAAGTCCTTTGATGAACAAGTGTTTAATTTTGAGGAGATCCCCTTTGTGTATTCATTTTTTCAGTGTTCCAGCTTTGGAGGGAAAGTCTAGGAAATCACCTCCTATCACAAGATTTATAAGATATTTCCCAACATTTTCTTCTAAAAGTTTTATGATCTTAGCTGTAATGCTTAGGTCTTGATCCATTTTGAGTTGATTTTTGTATAGGGTATGAGATATGGGTTCTCTTTCATTCTTTTACATATGGATATTCAGTTCTAGAAACACCTTGAAGAGGCTGCTCTGTCACAGGTGGATTGGCTTGACTACCTTGTCACAGATCAATTGTTCACAGATGAGAGGGTCTGCTTCTGAACATACAATTCAATTCCATTGGTTAGTATATCTATCTTTATGCCAGAACCATGCTGTTTTGACCACGGTAACTTTGTAATATGCTTTAAAGTCAGGTAGTGTGAGATTTCCCACTTCGTTTTCACTTTCAAGAAATTTTTAGCTATTTGGGGCAACTTGTCCTTCCTTATAACTTTGGTTATTGGTTTGTCTATTTCTGCAAAGTACATTATTGGGATTTTAATTGGTATTGTATTGATCTAAAAAGCAATTTGGGTAGAATTGACACTTTAACTATATTTAGTCTTCCAATCTATGAATACAATATTCTCTTTCACTTATTTAGGTCTTCCAATATTTCTTTTAGCAATTTCTTGTAATTTTCTGTATACAGTTCTTTTGTGTCCTTAGTTAACTTTATTCTTAAATATTTGATTCTTTTGATTGCTATTACAAATGGAATTTTATTTCCTGCTCAGATTGTTCATTACTAATATATAGAAATGCTACTGATTTTTGGGTGTTGATCTTGTAACCTGCCAATTTGCTATACTCATTTATTAGCTCTAGTAGCTCTGCTGTAGATTTTTTTGGATTTTCAACATATGGTATTATATCATTTGTAAACAGTGAGAGTTTTACTTCTTTCTTTTCAATTTGAATACCTTTTATTTCTCTTTCATGTCTAATTGCTCTGACTAGAATTTCCAACACAATGTTGAATAACAATGGTGACAAGTGGGCATCCTTGTCTTGTTTCTGATCTTAGAGGGAAAGTTTTCACTTTCCCCATTGAGGATGATGTTACCTGTGGGTTTTTAACATATTCTTTTTATCTTGTTGAAGTAGTTCCCTTCTATTACTATCCTTTTAAGTATTTTAATCAAGAAAGGACGTTGAATTCTGTCAAATGCCTTTTCTCTTCAATTGAGATGATCATGTGTTTTTTCCACTTTCATTTATTGATGTGGTGTATTACATTCATCTATTTCCTATTGTTGAATCAGCCTTGCATACCTGGAATAAATCCCACCTGGTCATGGCATATAATTCTTTTAGCGTGCTGCTGAATTCAATTGGCAAGTATTTTGTTGAAGGTTTTTGCATCTATATTCATTAATTAAATTGGTCTGTAATTTTCTTTTCTTGTAGAATCTCTGTCTGGGTTTGGTATTACAGTGATGTTGACTTCATAGATGTGTTAGGTAGCTTTCCCTCCTCTTCAGTTTTTTGAAGAGTTTGAGCAGGAATGGCACCAATTGTTTCTTGAATGCCTTGTAGAATTCACACGTGAAGCGATATGGTCCTGGACTTTTCTTTGTGGGAAAGCTTCTTGATGATTGATTCAATCTCTTTACTTGTGATTGGTTTATTGAGGTAGTCTATTTCTTCTCTAGTCTTTGTGAGTTGTTCATGCTTTTCTAGGAAGTTGTCCATTTAATCTATGTTGTCTAGTTTTTTAGCATATAGTTGCTCATAGTATCCTCTTGTTACCTCCTCTATTTCTGCAAGTTCAGTAGTTATGTCCACTTTCCCATTTCTGACTTATTTGCCTACTCTTTCTATCTCTCTCAATCTCTCTCTCTCTCTCTTTTTTTTTTTGTCCGCCTAGCTAAGGATCTACCAATTTTATTAATTTTTCTCAAAGAATCAACTTCTGGTTTGGTTGCTATTCTCTATTGTTTTCATATTCTCAATTTCATTTATTTCTGGTCTAATCTTCATTATTTCTTTCCTTTTGTTTGCTTTGGGGTTATGCTATTCTTCTCTAGTTCTTCCAGACGAGGAGTTAATTTCAAATTCCTTGATTTTTGCTCTTTCTTCTTTTAATATATAGGCATTTATGGCAATAAATTTCCCTCTCACCACCATCTTTGCTGCATTCCCTAAGTTTTATTACATTGTGTTTTCATTTTCATTTGTCTAGAGATATTTACTGATTTCTCTTGTAATTTTTTCCTTGATCCACTCACGGATTAAGAGTGTGTTGTTTAGCCTCCATAGATTTCTGAATTGTCTGGCCCTCTGTTATGGACTTCCAACTCCATTCCGGTATGATCCCAGAAAGTGTTCTGCATAATTTGAGTCTTTTAAAATTTATTGATACTAGCTTTGTGACCAAGTTTATGGTTCTATCCTTGAGAATAGTCCATGAGTATCTGAGAAAAATGTGTATCCTGCTATTGTGGGGTATGATGTTCTGTAAATGTCTGTTAAGTGTAGTTCATTTATTGCGTTATTCAAAATCTCTGTTTCCTTACCAATCCTCTGTCTAGATGTTCTATCCATTGATGAGAGTGGGGAATAGGAGTCTCCAACTATTAATATAGATGTGTCTACTTCTCCCTTCATTGTTGTCAGTGTTTGCCTCATCTATCTTGGGACATTCTGGCTCAGTGAATAAATACTTATGATTGTTATGTCTTCTTGATAAATTATTCCTTTTATTATTACATAGTGTCCTTCTTTGTCTCTTTTAATTGTTTTACATTTGAAGGCTAATCTGTCAGATATTAGTAAAGCTACCCCCACTCTTTTCTGGCTATTGTTTGTGTGAAATATCTTTTTTCAACCTTTCACTTTCAATTTGTTATTATCCTTGGGTCTAAAGTGAGTCTCTTGTAGATAGTATATAGATGGTTCCTATTTATTTTAATCCATTCTGCTAGTCTATATCTTCTGAATGGGGAGTTCATTAACATTTAATGTTATTACTATAAAGGCAGTACATTCTTCTACCATTTTTTCTTTGGATTTTATATGTCATGTTTTTACCCCCTTTTACCCCAGTGATAGTCTTCAATTCTACACTTTTCTCTGGACCTCTCTCTCTTATCTTTTCCTATTTGCCTGTAATGCTCCCTTTAGTATTTCTCGTAGAGCTAGTCTCTTGGTCACAAATTCTCCCAATGATGGAGTGTCTAAAAAATATTTTAAACTCTCTCTCATTTTCCTTTCTTTTTTTTTTGGTGTTTATTTCCCCCTTGTTTTTGAAGGACAGTTTTTTCTGGATATAGAATTCTTGGTTCACAGTTCTTCTCTTTCAGAATCTTAAATGTATCATATCACTGCCTTCTTGCCTCCATGGTTTCTGCTGAGAAATCTGTACATAGTCTTATCGCGCTTCCCTTCCATGTGATGGATTGCTTTTCTCTTGCTGCTTTCAGAATCCTCTCTTTGCCTTTGATATTCGACAATCTGATTAGTAAGTGTCCTGGAGTATATCTATTTGGATCTATTCTGTTTGGGGTATGCTGTGCTTCTTGGATCTGTTATTTTATGTTTTTCATAAGAGAAGGGAAATTTTCAGTGATTATTTCCTCCATTAGTCCTTCTGTCCCTCTTCCCTTCTCTTCTCCTTCCGGAACACCTCTAATATGTATATTCATGCACTTTATACTATGATTCAATTTCCTGAGACCTTGCTCATGTTTTTCCATTCTTTTCCCTATCTGTTCTTTTGCATGTAGGATTTCAGATGTCACATCTTCTAGTTCACTGATCCTTTCTTCTGCCTCTTTAAATCTGGTATTGTAGGTTGTGCTGGTTTGAAAGGATGTTATGTTCCCCTAGAAAAGCAATGCTTTAATTTAAATCCCGTTTCGTAAAGCCAAAATAATCTCTATTCAATACTGTATGTTTAAATCTGTAATTATATCATTTATCAGGAGATGTAAACCAATCAAGAGTGGTTGTTAAGCTGGATTGGCGGAAATGTGCCTCCACCCATTTGGGTGGGTCTTGATTAGTTTCTGGAGTCCTATAAAAGAGGGAACACTTTGGAGAATAAAAGATTCAGAGAGAATAGAGCAGAATGACATAGCCATGAGAAGTAGAGTATACCAGCCAGTGTCCTTTGGAGATGAAGAAGGAAAATGCCTCCTGGTGAGCTTCATGAAACAGGAAGCCAGGAGAAGAAGCTAGCAGATGATGCCATGTTCACCATATGCCCTTCCAGACGAGAGAGGAACCCTGAGTGTGTTCACCATGTGCCTTTCCAGATGAGAGAGAAACTCTGTGTTCGCCATGTGGCCTTCGACTTGAGAGAGAAACTCTGAACTTCACTGGTCTTCTTGAACCAAGGTATCTTTCCCTGGATGGCTTAGATTGAACATTTCTACAGACTTGTTTTAATTGGGATGTTTTCTTGGCCTTAGAACTGTAAACTAGCAACTTATTAAATTCCCCTTTTTAAAAGCCATTCTGTCTCTGGTATATTGCATTTTGGCAGCTAGCAAACTAGAACATAGGTCTCTATTGTTTTTTTCATGTCTTCTATTGTGACTTTTATTTCCATTAGTTCTGCCATTTGTTTTTTCAAACTTTAAAGTTCTTCTTTATGGTCACCATATCACATCTTCTTTATATCTTTCATTTATTTTGCCATATCTTCCCTCAACTTGTTGATTTGATTTTTGATGTTATTTTGCATATTTGTTTGAACATGCTTGATTAATTGTTTCAACTCCTGTATCTCATTTGAAATACTGGTTTGTTCCTTTGTCTGGGCCATATCTTTGATGTTCCTAGCATGACTTGTTATTTTTTGCTCTTGTCTATGTATTTGATTTCCTTAATTAGCTTATTCTGGAGGCTACTTTCAATCTTTTATCTAGGGTTTTCCTGTTGGTTGGCTTTGTTCTCTATTTGTTCTTTGCCATTCAGTTCAACTTATTCTAGACCTCTGATAGAGTTTCTATTTAACTGGTCAGAATTTTTAAGCTCTTGTTTTTCTGGTTCTTGCCCTGTCTACATGGAACTATTTTGAGGGTCTCTTTCAGTATGAACAACCCCAGACAGATTTCCAGACAGGCCCATATCTCAGTGGGGGGGTGGGGGTAATATCAAGTTTCCCTGAGGCTGAGACCCAGCAAGTTGTCAGGCTTTCCTGTGAAGGCTCTAGACTCTGTGCTTTTGCTGTCTTTCCCAGCCTGTGGCACCTGTCAGCCTGCAGCTTCCCACTAATGTGAAGTGATGTGGTGCCTTTAACTCTCAGCCACCTCTCCCTGCCTGTGTATGGTTAAGACAGAGGCTAAGGTACAAGGCAGCCTTAGGTTGCTTCTGTTTTCCAGCCTGGGGCTTAAATTCCCTGAAGGAGGGCAGTCACTTAAGTTGGGCTCTGCCCTCTTTTTCTGGGGAAGATACACCCTTTAGGGAATTGTACCCATTTACCGGACTAGTTCCTTTATCTTTCAGACATGGTTTAATTCTGCCCTTCCCTGGGTTAGTGCTGAAAAGCCTGAGAGTGCTTACTCTTTCAGTTCCTTTAGTGCTTACTCCAGGTTTATCTATGCTTGGGGCCTGCTTTCTGAAGTCCAAATTTGTTAATTAACTCTATAATTGGAGATTGATTGAGCTACCTCCCTTGCCCCTAGTAGGGTCTATTTCTTTTTTCCTTGAGAACCAGTCTACCATGTCCATGGGGGAGGGGTGCCCAAGTTCATGGCTTGGGGGATTTACAGTTCTGTGTGGGAACTCAGCTGTTCCACCCATTCCAGACTGGTGTATGCTGTGTATCTGGTCACTGCTGTCCCCCCAACAGTTGTTCAATACAGTTCCTGGCTATTTACTAGCTGCTCTGGAGGATGAACTAAATTCTGCATCTTGCTATACCACCATCTCGCCCCGCCTCCTGGCTTCCAATGTTGCACTTCATATATCAACTCACTGTAAAATTTTGACCCTTTGTATTTAATCTTTTACCTTGGATTTAGAAATCTTCTCTTTATCTTATTTGTACCATAGGTTTAATATGATGTGCCTAGGTATATAAAATTCTCCTTAAATTTTAGTTGGGATTTCTTGACATCTGTCAATAGCTCAAGACAATTCTTGTTCATTATCTCCTTGATTTTTAAAATTTTGCCATCTGGAAGTCCAGTTATCTATACGTTGCATTTTTCAATGTATGCAATGATTTTCATCACTTTGCCTCTACATACTATATTCTGAGTAATTTGTATGGATTTACCTTTCATTTCGCTAATAACTCTTCTCAGTCATGTTTAATCTAATCTTGATCGTAACCTATTATGGTTTCTAGTTCAATTTTATTTCTAGGAGTTTGGTTTCCTCTTTAGATTGCTTTATTTTTATGGTCTTTTATTTCTTCATAATACTTCACACTTTTGACATACTTTTCCTTAAAAAAAACTGTAAAACATTATTTTGTATTCTGTATTTGCTAATATGAATTCTTAATGGATCTTTAATTTATTATTTTTGCTCATTCTCACTCATGCCAGCTTACTTTTTCATTTCTGGGTGAGTTCAAGTTCCTTTGAACTTTATGAGAATACTTAAGGCTAGGGTTTTTTAATGTCTTCCTCTGAAGAGGATTTATATTTGCTTCTAACAAGTTCCTGGAAGCAATACTCATAAGAACACCTTTAAACTTAACTTTTGACATTGCATTTGGGGGCCAAAACAATGGTATTTGTATTTACTCAATTTACTTATATGTTAAATGAACATATAATAATAATAATGTAAATATAAATTGGACTTATGCCCTAATCTTATGTTAGTTCAATTTGTGGGGCACTGTTTTATGCCTCCATATTATCTCAGTTTTAGAATTTTAAATTGTCAGAAGGGCTTGTTTTAGTTTCCTCATTACTAAAGCACATACCATGCAATGGAATGGCTTAAATGATGGAAATTTATTGGCTTACAGTCAAGGCTACAAGTAGTCCAAATCATGGTGCCAACAAGGCAATGCTTTTTTCCTGAAGATTGGCTTTCTGGGTCTGGCTGCTAGTGAGGTTTGGTCACATGGCAATGCACATGGTAGTTTCTCCCTTCTTTCTTGGTTCCCTTGACTTTCAGTTTCTTGCTTCCTGTGGCTTTCTCTCTATCTTTCTGAATTTTATTCTGCTTATAAAGGACTCCAGTAATAGAATTAAAACCCATCTTGACTGAGTTGGGCTACACATTAACTGACATCAGCTCATCAAAAGATCCTACTTAAAATGTGTTCGGACCTACAGGAATGGATTAAGTTTAAGAAAATGTTTTTTTTGAGTTACCTAGTTCCAAACCACCATAGGGCCAAATCCACAAAAACAACATTAGCAATGGTGTGGAGAGCCAGGGCCCAGGCCATCTCCTGTACAGTGAGAATAAGTTATTGCATGTAGCTGCCTACAGTGACTGGGACAGAAGTTAAAGGTCATCAGACCTCTTCAGGGGGGAGGAGGGAGAATGTAGATGGTATAGTAAACAAAGCATTAAAACTCCCCTCCCTTGGTCACTGTTGATAACAAATCTCCAGACTGCGGTGCCAAGAGACCCCGCTTAAGCTCTGTTCTCAACCCCTTGTTCTAAACCCTTATGAACTGCCCCTTGCACAGCCTGCCCTCTGTGGAGCACTAACTTCCATTTTCCGACTGGCCGCCACCGGGAAGAATCTTCTCCTGTTTGTAAGTTTTGATAAAATTCATCCCAGGCTTCAGGCTTGATGTGTTCTTTGGTCTTAGGGCTAACCCAAGCTCTTCAAGAGCTGGAATGGAATAAGTGGGTGTTCTAGTTAGCTAGCTGCCGGAATGCAACACACCAGAGATGGATTGGCTTTTAATAAAAGAGGATTTATTTCATTAGTTCTTCAGAGGAAAGGCAGCTAAATTTCAACTGAGGTTCTTTCTTAGTGGGAAGGCACAGGATGGTCTCTGTTGGCCTTCTCTCCAGGCCTCTGGGTTACAACAACTTTCCCTGGGGTGATTTTTTTCTGCATCTCCAAAGGCCTAGGCTGAGCTGTGAGTGCCGAGATGAGGTATGCTGAGCTGCTTGGGCTGTGCTACATTGAGCTCTCTCATTTAAGCACTAGCCAATTAAGTCAAACGTCCTTCATTGCAGCAGGCACGCCTCCTAGCCGACTGCAGATGTAAATCAGCAACAGATGAGGTTCACGTACCATTGGCTCATGTCCACAGCAACAGAACTAGGTGGCTTCACCTGGCCAAGTTGACAACTAAATCTATCTACCACAGTGGGTAAATCAATTTCTCAAACTGAAGATATTAAACACCTATCTCAAAAACCTTTATGGAGAAGCTCTTAACAAAAATGTCTTCCTTGTGATAAATGGCACAGGAAATGAGTGAGAAATGACAGCTAGACTTACAGAGAATTAAACATGACATGGTGTCAGCTTGGAAGAAATGACCAAAGAGAAAAAAGAAGTCACTTAAATTCCAAAAAGGATTCTACAAAAAAGTGAGGAAGCCAAGAATGATAAAAACCGAATCTTCAGCATATTTCCTTAAATTCATGCTTGGAACCAAAGGATTCTAAGAAATATTCATTTTTGCCTTGAGGATGATCCATTAACACCATTCAAAAGGAATAAAGATAAGTAAGAAAAAAGAGATGTCTCATTGTGACCTTGAGGAATATTTCCAGTAATAAAAGAATTTCCCTTCAAAACCTAATTTAAAAAATACAGATTTTTACAATATCAATAACCTTTCTTTTGTTGTCTCTGAAAGCTTCAGGAAGATTAGCAAAACCATATCAGATAAATAGGCAAGGTAGCATAATGTGAGCATGAAGAGAGGGATCACAAGAAACTTGCCTGATTTAATTAATTCAACAAGAATTTAGTTGTGCTACTAAATAGTCTAAAAGTACATGTTAAAGTTTAGTTTCACAAATGCGTGGAATATTTTAGGCACTGAGGATATACAAACTCTGCCCTTAAAGAAATTGATGGTGCAAAGGAGGTGCTTACAAGCTTTGAGAAGTCAAGGGCCAAATATCAAGGGCTTACAATGTCACTGTGGCCAAAGACGTAATTCCTATTAAAGACAAAGATTCTTATTAAAGAAATCATTAAAGGAAGAGACCGCATTTTATTGGGTGCCTAAATGAGCAATAAAACAATAAGAACTGAAGGAGTTTAGGAAAGGAAAAATGAGAACCACACAAGTTAGCTGCTTCTAGGATTCAAGCAAGGTTTCATGGATGGAGCAAAACTTGAGCTGGGTTCACAGATAAAACTAGGAAAATGTCTACAAAACACAATGAAGATATCAGGAAAGGGAGAATCCAGAACAGAGGGGTGGAAAGGGACAGAAAGTTTTTTTTTTTTTTTTTTTTTTTTTTTTTTTTTTTTTTAATGTATTTTTTTTTTTTATTTATTAAAAAAATAATTAACAAAACAATTAGAAATCATTTCAATGTACATGTACAATCAGTAATTCTTAATAACATCACATAGTTGCATATTCATCATTTCTTAGTACATTTGCATCGATTTAGAAAAAGAAATAAAAAGACAACAGAATAAGAATTAAAACAATAATAGAAAGAAAAAAAAACAAAAAAAACAAAAACAAAAAACCTATACCTCACATGCAGCTTCATTCAGTGTTTTAACATAATTGCATTACAATTGGGTAGTATTGTGCTGTCCATTTCTGAGTTTTTATATCCAGTCCCGTTGTACAGTCTGTATCCCTTCATCTCCAATTATCCCTTCTCTTTTTTTTTTTTAATTAACAGAAAAAAAGAAATTAACCCAACATTTAGAGATCATACCATTCTACACATGCAATCATTAATTCTTAACATCATCACATAGCTGCATGATCATCATTTCTTAGTACATTTGCATTGGTTTAGAAGAACTAGCAACATAACCGAAAAAGATATAGAATGTTAATATAGAGAAAAAAATAAAAGTAATAATAGTAAAATCAAAACAAAACAACACAAAACAAAACAAAAACCTATAGCTCAGATGCAGCTTCATTCAGTGTTTTAACATGATTACTTTACAATTAGGTATTATTGTGCTGTCCATTTTTGAGTTTTTGTATCTAGTCCTGTTGCACAGTCTGTATCCCTTCAGCTTCAATTACCCATTGTCTTACCCTGTTTCTAACTCCTGCTGAACTCTGTTACCAATGACATATTTCAAGTTTATTCTCGAATGTCCGTTCACATCAGTGTGACCATACAGTATTTGTCCTTTAGTTTTTGGCTGGATTCACTCAGCATAATATTCTCTAGGTCCATCCATGTTATTACATGGTTCATAAGTTTATCTTGTCTTAAAGCTGCATAATATTCCATCGTATGTATATACCACAGTTTGTTTAGCCACTCTTCTGTTGATGGAGATTTTGGCTGTTTCCATCTCTTTGCAATTGTAAATAATGCTGCTATAAACATTGGTGTGCAAATGTCCGTTTGTGTCTTTGCCCTTAAGTCCTTTGAGTAGATACCTAGCAATGGTATTGCTGGGTCGTATGGCAATTCTATATTCAGCTTTTTGAGGAACCGCCAAACTGCCTTCCACAGTGGTTGCACCCTTTGACATTCCCACCAACAGTGGATAAGTGTGCCTCTATCTCCGCATCCTCTCCAGCACTTGTCATTTTCTGTTTTGTTGATAATGGCCATTCTGGTGGGTGTGAGATGATATCTCATTGTGGTTTTGATTTGCATTTCTCTAATGGCCAGGGACATTGAGCATCTCTTCATGTGCCTCTTGGCCATCCGTATTTCCTCTTCTGAGAGGTGTCTGTTCAAGTCTTTTTCCCATTTTGTAATTGGGTTGGCTGTCTTTTTGTTGTTGAGATGAACAATCTCTTTATAAATTCTGGATACTAGACCTTTATCTGATATATCATTTCCAAATATTGTCTCCCATTGTGAAGGCTGTCTTTCTACTTTCTTGATGAAGTTCTTTGATGCACAAAAGTGTTTAATTTTGAGGAGTTCCCATTTATTTATTTCCTTCTTCAGTGCTCTTGCTTTAGGTTTAAGGTCCATAAAACCGCCTCCAGTTGTAAGATCCATAAGATATCTCCCTACATTTTCCTCTAACTGTTTTATGGTCTTAGACCTAATGTTTAGATCTTTGATCCATTTTGAGTTAACTTTTGTATAGGGTGTGAGAGATGGGTCTTCTTTCATTCTTTTGCATATGGATATCCAGTTCTCTAGGCACCATTTATTGAAGAGACTGTTCTGTCCCAGGTGAGTTGGCTTGACTGCCTTATCAAAGATCAAATGTCCATAGATGAGAGGGTCTATATCTGAGCACTCTATTCGATTCCATTGGTCGATATATCTATCTTTATGCCAATACCATGCTGTTTTGACCACTGTGGCTTCATAATATGCCTTAAAGTCAGGCAGCGCGAGACCTCCAGCTTCGTTTTTTTTCCTCAAGATGTTTTTAGCAATTCGGGGCACCCTGCCCTTCCAGATAAATTTGCTTATTGGTTTTTCTATTTCTGAAAAATAAGTTGTTGGGATTTTGATGGGTATTGCATTGAATCTGTAAATCAATTTAGGTAGGATTGACATCTTAACTATATTTAGTCTTCCAATCCATGAACACGGTATGCCCTTCCATCTATTTAGGTCTTCTGTGATTTCTTTTAGCAGTTTTTTGTAGTTTTCTTTATATAGGTTTTTTGTCTCTTTAGTTAAATTTATTCCTAGGTATTTTATTCTTTTAGTTGCAATTGTGAATGGGATTCGTTTCTTGATTTCCCCCTCAGCTTGTTCCTTACTAGTGTATAGAAATGCTACAGATTTTTGAATGTTGATCTTGTAACCTGCTACTTTGCTGTACTCATTTATTAGCTCTAGTAGTTTTGTTGTGGATTTTTCCGGGTTTTCGACGTATAGTATCATATCGTCTGCAAACAGTGATAGTTTTACTTCTTCCTTTCCAATTTTGATGCCTTGTATTTCTTTTTCTTGTCTAATTGCTCTGGCTAGAACCTCCAACACAATGTTGAATAATAGTGGTGATAGTGGACATCCTTGTCTTGTTCCTGATTTTAGGGGGAAAGTTTTCAATTTTTCCCCATTGAGGATGATATTAGCTGTGGGTTTTTCATATATTCCCTCTATCATTTTAAGGAAGTTCCCTTGTATTCCTATCTTTTGAAGTGTTTTCAACAGGAAAGGATGTTGAATCTTGTCGAATGCCTTCTCTGCATCAATTGAGATGATCATGTGATTTTTCTGCTTTGATTTGTTGATATGGTGTATTACATTAATTGATTTTCTTATGTTGAACCATCCTTGCATACCTGGGATGAATCCTACTTGGTCATGATGTATAATTCTTTTAATGTGTTGTTGGATACGATTTGCTAGAATTTTATTGAGGATTTTTGCATCTGTATTCATTAGAGAGATTGGTCTGTAGTTTTCTTTTTTTGTAATATCTTTGCCTGGTTTTGGTATGAGGGTGATGTTGGCTTCATAGAATGAATTAGGTAGTTTTCCCTCCACTTCGATTTTTTTGAAGAGTTTGAAGAGAATTGGTACTAATTCTTTCTGGAACGTTTGGTAGAATTCACATGTGAAGCCATCTGGTCCTGGACTTTTCTTTTTAGGAAGCTTTTGAATGACTAATTCAATTTCTTTACTTGTGATTGGTTTGTTGAGGTCATCTATTTCTTCTTGAGTCAAAGTTGGTTGTTCATGTCTTTCCAGGAACCCGTCCATTTCCTCTAAATTGTTGTATTTATTAGCGTAAAGTTGTTCATAGTATCCTGTTATTACCTCCTTTATTTCTGTGAGGTCAGTAGTTATGTCTCCTCTTCCATTTCTGATCTTATTTATTTGCATCCTCTCTCTTCTTCTTTTTGTCAATCTTGCTAAGGGCCCATCAATCTTATTGATTTTCTCATAGAACCAACTTCTGGCCTTATTGATTTTCTCTATTGTTTTCATGTTTTCAATTTCATTTATTTGTGCTCTAATCTTTGTTATTTCTTTCCTTTTGCTTGCTTTGGGGTTAGCTTGCTGTTCTTTCTCCAGTTCTTCCAAATGGATAGTTAATTCCTGAATTTTTGCCTTTTCTTCTTTTCTGATATAGGCATTTAGAGCAATAAATTTCCCTCTTAGCACTGCCTTTGCTGCGTCCCATAAGTTTTGATATGTTGTGTTTTCATTTTCATTTGCCTCGAGGTATTTGCTAATTTCTCTTGCAATTTCTTCTTTGACCCAGTCGTTGTTTAGGAGTGTGTTGTTGAGCCTCCACGTATTTGTGAATTTTCTGGCACTCTGCCTATTATTGATTTCCAACATCATTCCTTTATGGTCCGAGAAAGTGTTGTGTAAGATTTCAATCTTTTTAAATTTGTTAAGACTTGCTTTGTGACCCAGCATATGGTCTATCTTTGAGAATGATCCATGAGCACTTGAGAAAAAGGTGTATCCTGCTGTTGTGGGATGTAATGTCCTATAAATGTCTATTAAGTCTAGTTCATTTATAGTAATATTCAGATTCTCTATTTCTTTGTTGATCCTCTGTCTAGATGTTCTGTCCCTTGATGAGAGTGGTGAGTTGAAGTCTCCAACTATTATGGTATATGAGTCTATTTCCCTTTTCAGTGTTTGCAGTATATTCCTCACGTATTTTGGGGCATTCTGATTCGGTGCATAAATATTTATGATTGTTATGTCTTCTTGTTTAATTGTTCCTTTTATTAGTATATAGTGTCCTTCTTTGTCTCTTTTAACTGTTTTACATTTGAAGTCTAATTTGTTGGATATTAGTATAGCCACTCCTGCTCTTTTCTGGTTGTTATTTGCATGAAATATCTTTTCCCAACCTTTCACTTTCAACCTATGTTTATCTTTGGGTCTAAGATGTGTTTCCTGTAGACAGCATATAGAAGGATCCTGTTTTTTAATCCATTCTGCCAATCTATGTCTTTTGATTGGGGAATTCAGTCCATTGACATTTAGTGTTATTACTGTTTGGATAATATTTTCCTCTACCATTTTGCCTTTTGTATTATATATATCATATCTGATTTTCCTTCTTTCTACACTCTTTTCCATATCTCTCTCTTCTGTCTTTTTGTATCTGACTCTAGTGCTCCCTTTAGTATTTCTTGCAGAGCTGGTCTCTTGGTCACAAATTCTTTCAGTGACTTTTTGTCTGAGAATGTTTTAATTTCTCCCTCATTTTTGAAGGACAATTTTGCTGGATATAGGAGTCTTGGTTGGCAGTTTTTCTCTTTTAGTATTTTAAATATATCATCCCACTGTCTTCTAGCTTCCATGGTTTCTGCTGAGAAATCTACACAAAGTCTTATTGGGTTTCCCTTGTATGTAATGGATTGTTTTTCTCTTGCTGCTTTCAAGATCTTCTCTTTCTCCTTGACCTCTGACATTCTAACTAGTAAGTGTCTTGGAGAACGCCTATTTGGGTCTAATCTCTTTGGGGTGCGCTGCACTTCTTGGATCTGTAATTTTAGGTCTTTCATAAGAGTTGGGAAATTTTCAGTGAAAATTTCTTCCATTAGTTTTTCTCCTCCTTTTCCCTTCTCTTCTCCTTCTGGGACACCCACAACACGTATATTTGTGCGGTTCATATTGTCCTTGAGTTCCCTGATACCCTGTTCAAATTTTTCCATTCTTTTCCCGATAGTTTCTGTTTCTTTTTGGGATTCAGATGTTCCATCCTCCAAATCACTAATTCTATCTTCTGTCTCTTTAAATCTATCATTGTAGCTATCCATTATTTTTTCTATGTTTGCTACTTTATCCTTCACTTCCATAAGTTCTGCGATTTGTTTTTTCAGTTTTTCTATTTCTTCTTTATGTTCAGCCCATGTCCTCTTCATGTCCTCCCTCAATTTATCGATTTCATTTTTGAAGAGGTTTTCCATTTCTGTTCGTATATTCAGGATTAGTTGTCTCAGCTCTTGTGTCTCATTTGAGCTATTGGTTTGTTCCTTTGACTGAGCCATATTCTCAATCTTTTGAGCGTGGACAGTTATCTTCTGCTGCTGGCGTCTGGGCATTTATTCAGATTTCTCTTGGTGTTGGACCCAGCAAGGTTGTAATATTTTTCTGTGAAATCTCTGGGTTCTGTTTTTCTTATCCTGCCCAGTAGGTGGCGCTCGTGGCACACGTTTGTCTGCGGGTCCCACCAGTAAAAGGTGCTGTGGGACCTTAAACTTTGGAAAACTCTCGCCGTCCGGGGGGTTCGCTAGCCGAAACGGCTTGAGCCGGCCCGGGATCCGAACGCAGGGAGGGTTGCTGGTCGCCGCAGCCAGGGAAAGAGCCCGTCCGAATTTCCTAGTCAGTCCTGGGCAACAAGCGTGGCGGGAGGGCGCCAGCGGCAGCGGCCCGCCCGAGAGAGTGCACGTTCCCCGGGAGTCACGGGTTTGGAAGGGGCCTCCCCCACCCGTCACCGTTCTCCGCGGCCTGGGGGTTTCCGATCCAATTCTCTCAGTTGGTCCGGGGGCTGCGCGTGGTGTGGGCGCCAGCCGTCTTTGTTTCAGGGGACCGCCTCTCCAATTCTCCCAGCCGGCCCGGGAAGGGGGAAGGGAGTAACTCCGGCCGCTTGCCACCCCGCCCGGTAAGGCCCGCGCGCCTCGGCGATCTCACCCGAGCTGCTTCTCTCAGCCAGCCAGCCGTTCCAGGATGGGGTACGCTGTCTTTTTTTATCTCTGTTGTGGCTTTGGGCGCTTTCTGTATCGTTTCTACTCCCCTAGTAGGTGTCCTGGAGAAGAAACTAAGATCCGCGCGTCTTACTAAGCCGCCATCTTCCAGGAAGTCTCGGGACAGAAAGTTTTAAAGGGTAGGAAGGAAGATGGCTTGGCCAAGCAGAAGCTTTGTACTGTATAAATTTTAAGTTAAGTTTCAAAATGTAGTGGGTCATGATAACACAGAGCCTGGAATTCCAGCATGAGGTGTACCTCCTAAATCCTACAGGCAGTGGAGTTTTATAAATGTTCAAATAGGGAAGTAATACAACAAAGGCAGGAATTCAACACTGTATTAGTTAGGGTTCTCTAGAGAAACAGAATCAACAGGGAACACTCGCAAATACAAAATTTATAAAAGTATCTCATGTGACTGCGGGAATGCAGAGTCCAAAATCCACAGGGCAGGCTGTGAAGCCGACGATTCCGATGGAGGGTCTGGACGAACTCCACAGGAGAGGCTCGCCAGCCAAAGCAGGAATAGAGCCTGTCTCTTCTGAATCCTCCTTAAAAGGCTTCCCACGATTAGATTAAGCATCATTCATTGCAGGAGACACTCCCCTTTGGCTGATTACAAATGGAATCAGCTATGGATGCAGCTGACGTGATCATGATCTAATTCTATGAAACATCCTCATTGCAACAGACAGGCCAGCACTTGCCCAACCAGACAAACAGGTACCACCACTTGGCCAACTTGACACATGTCCCTGACCGTGACAAACACTAATTTGATGGAAATTTATAGATAGATTATAGGTTTAAGAATACACAAGAGTAAGAATGCACTCAGGAAACCATCAAAAGTGGACAATATAAAGACTTGTAAAGGTGTTAAAAAATGTTCAGATTATTTTAAATTATAATGATCACAGTATATACAAATAACTAAGAAATTCCATCCCAATGAAATATAATTCTGTGGGTCATTATCTGCATGAAGTTCCATTACAGATGTACCTTAGGTTTGACTAGGGAAGAAATACCTCAAAGAAAAACAGTCATTCCCAATATTAAGAATGACTACATTTTAAGGGTTTTAAAATAATCATAGCTTCCAATCCAAAATCTTAATTACTAGCCCTGGAGCTGTAAATATATATTTAAAAAAGCCTGCCTCATCATGAAATCACTGCTAGTAGTAAGTTGTGAGTATATATATACATACATTTATTCATTCTACAGTTCCCTATATATAAGGTCTACTATTTGCTGGGCCATTCTATACCAAGGAGATATAGCAGAAAACAAAATAAAGTCCTTGTTTTCAAGGAGTTTATAATCTAGTGGAGTAGAGTTATAACAGAGAACATAGGATTTAACAAAGGAGTATGAGTGCTGAATCATATTGCTAATTTTTTTTAGTTTTCAATGTCTTGGAGCAGCTAGAAGGAAAACCTAATATTGTGGAACTGTAAGCCATACCAAACTCTAAAATCTGTTCTTTAACTATTTGTTACAATGTACTTTGAAATTTATTGCTTTTTTATATATATGTTAAATTTCACAATAAAAAAGGAACCAAAAAGAAATACTGGAACAGAAAATCAAAATAACTGAAATTAAAAATTCCACAGGGGACTTAAACAGCAAAGTTGAGCTGGCAGAAGAAAGAATGAGTATACTCAGAAGCAAGACAATTGAAATGATTTAGGGTGAGGAACAGAAAGACAAAAGGATTTTAAAAAGCAATCAGAGCCCAAGAGACCTACCACAAAGCATAGCAATACATGCATTATGGGAGTTCCAGGAACAGAAAAAAGAAGGAAAATGATAAAAAATATATTTAAAGAAATAATGGTAAAAAAATTTCCCCAAAGATCTGAATGTGCATATTCAAGAAGCCCAACAAACCCCAAAAAGGATAAACTCAAAGATAAATGTGCCCAGACAGATAGTAAATTATCAAATGCCAATGACAAGAAGAGAGTTATGAAAGCTGCAAGAAAAAAGCAACGTGCCATGTACGAGGAAGTCCCAATGAGATTAAATGTTGATTTCTCACGGAGGAAAGAGGGCAGTGGAACAAAAATATAAAGTGCTGAAAGAAAAAATGTCCTAACCAAAAATTTTATATCCAAGGATTGATTTTGAAAAATGAGGGTGAACTTGAGATATTCCCAGATAAAGTAAAGCTGAGGGAGTTCATCACCACTAGATCTACCCTACAAACAAAAAGGAGTTCTTCACACTGAAAGGAAAAGACACTAGACATGGATCGAAGAAGCATAAAGAAATAAAGACTTTGGTAAAAGTGAGGATACAGGTATTTATAAAGCCAGTAATATTGCATTTATTTTGTTTGTAATTCTACTTTTTACTTCTTACAGGTTCTAAAATGTAAATGCATAAAAAGAAATGATAAATTTATGGTTTTTGGATATACAGTATATGAAGATATTATTGGTAGCAAGTATAACAAAAAGATGAGGGGATAGTGGGGTATAAGAAAAGAATTTTGTGTATATTATAGAAGTTAAGTTATCAAAACAAATGTGATTGTTATAGATTTAGGATGTTAAATTTAAGACCCATGGGAACCACAAAGAAAGTATCTGAACAATAAATACAGAGGGAAATGAGAAGGACTAAAACTGGTACACTACAAAAAAATGAAATGTGAAAGTGGCCTTAATGGAAGAATTAAAGGACAAAAAAAGATATAAGACTTACAAAGATCAAAGAGCAAGATGACAGAAAAAGTCCTCCATTATCAACAGTTACTTTGAATGTAAATAGATTAAAATGCCCAGTCAAAAGTCAGAATGACAGAATAGACGAAAAAACATGACCCACCTATATGCTGTCTATAAGAAACTCACCTTAAATTCAAAGACATAAATCGGTTGTAAATGAAAGGATGAAAAAAAGTATATCATACAAATAATAACCAAAAGAGACTTGGGGTAGCTATACTAATACTAGATAAAACAGAATAAGTAAAAAACTATTACAAGGAACAAAGATGGTTGCTATGTACTGAAAAAGGGGCCAATTAATAGAAGACATAACGATTATAAATATACATACACCCAGTGGCAGAGCCCCAAAATATATGAAGCAAAATATGAAAAGATTTGAGGAAGAGGGAGATAATTCTACATTAGTAGTAGGGAACTTTGATATACAGCTTTCAGTAATAGAACATGCATACAGAAAATCAATAAGGAAACATCTATAAGCTTAACAGACATATGTATAGAACAGTTTACCCAAAAGCAGTAGAATACATATTCTTCTCTAGTGCACATGGGTCGTTCTCCAGAATAAACCATGTGTTAGGTCAAAAAACAAGTCTCAATAAATGTAAAACTATTGAAATCATACAAAATATCTTCTATGACCATAATGGAATGAAGTGAGAAGTTAACAACAGAGGGAGAACTGGAAAATTCACCAACATGTGGAAATGAAACACATTCTTAAACAGCCAATGGATCAAAGAAGAAATCACAAAGGGAATTAGTGAATTTCTGGAGGTGAATGAAAACAAAAGTCAACCCACTAAAACTTAGGGGATACAGCAAAAGAAGAGCTGAACAGAAAATCTGCAGCTCTTAAATTTATAGATGCTTACAATAAAAAGGAGGAAAGATCTCAAGTCAGAGACCTACCCACACAACTGAAGGATTTAGAAAAAAAGAGCAAACTAAACTAAAAGTGAGCAGAAGGAAGGAAACAACAAAGATTAGAATAGAGATAAATGACATAAAATAATTTAAAAACAATAAAGAGGATCAACGGAACCAAAAGTTACTTCTTTGAAAGATCAATATAATTGACAATTTTAAGCTAGACTGACACAGAAAAAAAGAAAGGACACAAAGAACTAAAATCAGAAATGATTTTACTGTCGAGCCCACAGAAATTAAAAGGACTTTAACAGCATAACATGAACAACCATATGCCAACACATTAGATAATGGAAATGGCAAATTCTTAGAAACATTCTACACTAACTTAAGAAGAGATAGAAGATACCTATACTACCTGTTCTAACTTAAGAAGAAACAGAAGGTCTCAACTGAATAATAATAACAACAGGTAAAGAAATTGAATCGGTAATCAAAAACCTCCCAGGTTAAGAAAAGCCTAGGACTATATGGCTTCCCTGGAGAATTTTACTAAACACTCCAAGAATTAACATCAGTTCTGCACAAACACTTAACACTGAAGAGGAGGGAACATGTCTTAATTCATTCTATGAAGCCAGCATCAACTTAATATCAAAGACAGATAAGAGTATCACAAGGAAAGAAAATTACAGATCAATATCCCTTATGAATATAGAGGCAAAAACTCTCAACAAATACAAGTAAACTGAATCTAACAGCACATGAAAAAAATTATACACCATGAATAAGTGGTATTTATCCCAGGTATGCAAGAGTGGTTCAACACAAGAAAATCAATTAATGTACATTTACAGAATGGAGAGGAAAACTCCACATGATCTTTGAATTGACATAGGAAAGGCATTTGAAAAAATCCTGGACCCCTTCTTCATAAAAACATTCAGAAAACTAGAATAGAGGGAAACTGATAATGAACCATACTCAATGGTGAAAGACTGAAAGTTTTCCCTCTAAGGTTAGAAATAAGACAAAGATGTTCACTGTCACCACTGTTATTTGACAATGTACTAGAAGTTCTAGCCAGGACAAAGTGGTAAGAAAAAGAAACAGAAGGCATCCAAATTAGAAAAATGGAAGTATAAACCTTTCCTATTTGCAGATCTCCTATTATATATATAGAAAATCCTGAAAAATTCTTAACAAAGTACTAAAGCTCATTAAACAATTCAGCAAAGTGGTACAAGATCAACTAGCAAAATCAGTAGTGTTTCTATACACTAGTCATGAACAATTTGAAGAGGAAATCAATTTTAAAATTCCATTTACAACAGACAAATTGTTACTGTGAGGTCATTTCATGGACTAACTCATCATTAAGGTGATTGTTTCTGTGGCTGATTACACCTACAATCAATTGAGGAGAGTGCCTTCTGCAATGAGAGATATTTCATCTAATCAGTTGAAGGTAGCCAGCTTCCCCTGGGCAATTCAGAAACCTTCACTGGGGCTCCCTGCTACAGCCTGCCCTATGGAATTTGAGCTTGTGCATCTCTACAGCTATGTGAGGCAATTTTATAAAATCATAATAGTTACAGATATCTTCTGTCAATTCTGTTCCCCTAGAGAACCCTGACTGATACATGCTTATCCTGGAATATTACTTAATCATAAAAAGGAATTAAGTTCTGATTAATATGACAACATGGATCAACCTTGAAGACATCGAGTGAAATAAGCAAAACACAAAAGGACAAAATATGGTATGATCTCACTGATAAGAAATGATTAGAATAAGCAAGTTCACAGAGTCAGAAACTAGAACTGAGATTATCAGACACCAGAGTGGGGATAGGGAATGAGAAATTAATGCTTAAAATAGGTGCATAGTTTCTGGGTATGGTGATGGACAGGTTTTGGAAATAAATGGAAGGAATGGTAGCACAGCACTGTGAATGCTATTAATACCACTGAATTATATATTTGAAAGTAGTTAAAGGGGACTGTTAGCTTTTATATATGTTCACTAGAATATAATTTTTCTTAAAACACCATAGGTCTGTATAACACAGTGAACTCTAATGTAAACTAAGGGCTATATTAATAGAGTAATTACTATAACATTGTTTCATTGATTGTAACAAAGGTTCCACACTAATAAAAGTGTTAATAATAGGAAACACTGCATGTGTGAGGGGATTTTATGGGGACTCTGTATCTTCAGCATGATTTTTAGGTAAACCTACAACTTGTTTAATAAAACATATTTTTTTTAAAAAGTTAACATATATTTATCATTCATGACCCAGCTATCCCACACCTTGGATTTCCCCAAAAGAAATGAAAATATATGTTAACAAAAATACGTGAATGTTCACAGCAGCATTATTCACTATAGCCAACAACTGGAAATGATCCAAATGTCCATTACCTGGTGAATGGATAAAGAAAATATGGTATAATTTATACAATGAAATATTTTCAGCATTAAAAAGGAATGAACTATTGAAATATGTTACAAAATGGATAAACCTCAAAAACATACAAAATGAAAGACACCCTAAACAAAAGACTACATACTGTCTGATTCTACTGTGTGGAATGTCTAGAAAAGGCAAAACCATAAAAATAGGTGTAGATCAGTGGTTGCCTGGGGCTGGAGGTGGGAGCCAGGACTGACTACAAATGGCCCGAGGACACTTTTTTTTGACAACGTAACTGGTTCTAAAACTGAATGGTGGTGATAATTGCACAACTGTATTAATTTACTAGAAATCACAGAACTGTCAAAGTGGATGAATTTTATGGTATGCAAATTATACCTTGATAAAGCTGTAAAGAAAAAAGAAAACCAAGGATGATGTTTGGGCCATGCTAGGTTTAGAGTTTAAAAGCAGTACATTTTATGGTGGTATAGTGGTAAACACGGTGATTAAAAATCCCGATGGGAGGGTGAAACTTAGAAGACCCATCACAGCCACTTGTAAATAATTACTCCCTTAGGATTAAACCTTGACAGTGTTGTTGGGTTATATAGGACTATTTCTCCTTATTGCACCATAACCAACCACCGCATTTGCACTTCATCTGATCGTCCCTCTGTATCACATATGCAAGAGCCACACTTACACACTCCCATGTGTGGTTGTGTGAGTGAATGCCCCCTCCACACATACATGGAAGCCCAATCTAAAACCTCATCCTGTTTCTGGGATTGTCTTATAAGATGCATGACCCCTGCTAACAGTACTCTCTTGCTCCAGCTTTCTCTTTGGAGAGAGAAACTTTCAGGGTTGGCAAGGAACTCTACACCCAGAAGAGAATGATCACCTGGGACCTTCAGCCTGAAATGGGGACCATAACAGATAAAAGTCAAAATGGGACCTAATGAAGCTCAAGGCTCTAAGAGAACCCTGTATTCCTTAGCTGCTAAGTCTTCAAAATCATACCAGCAAAATGCAAAGCAACTGTATCAGCTATATCTGTCAGACTTAGCACGAGAAATATAATATCTCAACTATACTTGGTCTCGACCAGGCCTATTCAGAACCAACCTTTGAGCCCTGGAAAGAACCTTCCATGAGCAAAAAGTTCTCATCCTGACATTTCCCCACCCATGCTGGGCAATATA
The DNA here is from genome assembly GCF_023851605.1 of Tamandua tetradactyla. Taxonomy (NCBI): domain Eukaryota; kingdom Metazoa; phylum Chordata; class Mammalia; order Pilosa; family Myrmecophagidae; genus Tamandua; species Tamandua tetradactyla. The sequence goes on from NC_135329.1 coordinate 9,041,333, forward strand.
TAAAATAGTATGTACCAATTTATCAATATTATACATTCTGTAGCATCCCACAATTTGTTCATGGGTACAATAAAGCCAATTAATAACTCTCTTTCAGTAAATCCAAGTTTGGTTCCTTAAGGAAAGTACAAACATTAAGTTTGGTACAAGACAATTAACTAGAAGCACTCTTGTCACAAAAGCAACTTCCAATTGTAGAGTCATCCATTATTTTGAAAGAAATGTCACAAAATATGCTTCAATAACTAAACAACATAAACAAGAAGTTACACCTGGTCTTTCATGGGATTATTGTCTTGTATTATTCCTTGTCTGGTGAATTTCTCTTAAACTATTAAAGTCATTATGAATAAGAATAACTCAGGCAAAATCATATTATACTAAAGAGGTCGCAAACACTGAAGGCACCGAATGTCTAAAGCACAACTGTCTAAAGCCACCCCCACCACCCTCAAATTTATGGGGTTGGAATGGAGAAAAAAGAAAGAGGGCAGATTTTTTAGATCAAATATGTAATGTACTGAATAGGGATTAGAAGTCAGTATTAACCAGAAGAGCAGTGAAAACAGAACAAATAAGAGAAATAAATAAACAAATAAAACAAATACACTTTATTCAAGTGTGTGCTGGTTTGAAAGGATTATGAATCCTAGAAAAGCCATGTTTTAATCAAAATCCCATTTTGTAATGGCAGAATAATCCCTATGCAATACTGTATGTTTGATTTTGTAATTAGATCATCTCCCTGGAGATGTACCCCAATCAAGAGTGGTTGTTAAACTGGATTAGGGGAGATGTATCTCCATCCATTTCGGAGGGTCTTGATTAGTTTCTGAAGTCGTATAAAAGAGGAAACATTTTGGAGAATGAGGGATTCAGAGAGCAGAGCAGAATGACATAGACACAAGAAGCAGAGTCCCCCCGCTAGCGACCTTTGGAGATGAAGAAGGAAAATGCCTCCTGGGGAGCTTCATGAACCAGGAAGCCAGGAGAGAAAGCTAGCAGATGTTCGTCATGTGCCCTTTCAGCTGAGAGAGAAGCCTGACTGTGTTCGCCATGTGCCTTCTCACTTAACAGAGAAACCCTGAACTTCATCAACCTTCTTTTTTTTTTTTAATTAATTAACGGAAAAAAGAAATTAACCCAACATTTAGAAATCATACCATTCTACATATGCAATCAGTAATTCTTAATATCATCATTCTTAAGATGCATGATCATCGTTTCTTAGTACATTTGCATCGGTTTAGAAGAACTACCAACACAACAGAAAAAGATATAGAATGTTAATATAGAGAAAAAAAATAAAAGTAACAATAACAGTAAAAAACAAAAACAAAAACAAAAAAAAAAACCATAGCTCAGATGCAGCTTCATTCAGTGTTTTAACATGATTACTTTACAATTAGGTATTATTGTGCTGTCCATTTTTGAGTTTTTGTATCTAGTCCTGTTGCACAGCCTGTATCCCTTCAGCTCCAATTACCCATTATCTTACCCTGTTTCTAACTCCTGCTGGACTCTGTTACCAATGACATATTCCAAGTTTATTCTCGAATTTCCGTTCACATCAGTGGGACCATACAGTATTTGTCCTTTAGTTTTTGGCTAGACTCACTCAGCATAATGTTCTCTAGGTCCATCCATGTTATTACATGCTTCATAAGTTTATCCTGTCTTAAACCTGCATAATATTCCATCGTATGTATATGCCACAGTTTGTTTAGCCACTCGTCTGTTGATGGACATTTTGGCTGTTTCCATCTCTTTGCAATTGTAAATAACGCTGTTATAAACATTGGTATGCAAATGTCCATTTGTGTCTTTGCCCTTAAGTCCTTTGAGTAGATACCCAGCAATGGTATTGCTGGGTCGTATGGCAATTCTATATTCAGCTTTTTGAGGAACCGCCAAACTGCCTTCCACAGTGGTTGCACCATTTGACATTCCCACCAACAGTGGATAAGTGTGCCTCTTTCTCCGCATCCTCTCCAGCACTTGTCATTTTCTGTTTTGTTGATAATGGCCATTCTGGTGGGTGTGAGATGATATCTCATTGTGGTTTTGATTTGCATTTCTCTAATGGCCAGGGACATTGAGCATCTCTTCATGTGCCTTTTGGCCATTTGTATTTCCTCTTCTGGTAGGTGTCTGTTCAAGTCTTTTTCCCATTTTGTAATTGGGTTGGCTGTCTTTTTGTTGTTGAGTTGAACAATCTCTTTATAAATTCTGGATACTAGACCTTTATCTGATATGTCATTTCCAAATATTGTCTCCATTGTGTAGGCTGTCTTTCTACTTTCTTGATGAAGTTCTTTGATGCACAAAAGTGTTTAATTTTGAGGAGCTCCCATTTATTTATTTCCTTCTTCAGTGCTCTTGCTTTAGGTTTAAGGTCCATAAAACCGCCTCCAATTGTAAGTTTCATAAGATATTTCCCTACATTTTCCTCTAACTGTTTCATGGTCTTAGACCTAATGTTTAGATCTTTGATCCATTTTGAGTTAACTTTTCTATAGGGTGTGAGATATGGGTCTTCGTTCACTCTTTTGCATATGGATATCCAGTTCTCTAGGCACCATTTATTGAAGAGACTGTTCTGTCCCAGGTGAGTTGGCTTGACTGCCTTATCAAAGATCAAATGTCCATAGATGAGAGGGTCTATATCTGAGCACTCTATTCGATTCCATTGGTCAATATATCTATCTTTATGTCAATACCATGCTGTTTTGACCACTGTGGCTTCATAATATGCCTTAAAGTCAGGCAGCGCGAGACCTCCAGCTTCGTTTTTTTTCCTCAAGATGTTTTTAGCAATTCGGGGCACCCTGCCCTTCCAGATAAATTTGCTTATTGGTTTTTCTATTTCTGAAAAATAAGTTGTTGGGATTTTGATTGGTATTGCATTGAATCTGTAAATCAATTTAGGTAGGATTGACATCTTAACTATATTTAGTCTTCCAATCCATGAATACGGTATGCCCTTCCATCTATTTAGGTCTTCTGTGATTTCTTTGAACAGTTTTTTGTAGTTTTCTTTATATAGGTTTTTTGTCTCTTTGGTTAAATTTATTCCTAGGTATTTTATTCTTTTAGTTGCAATTGTAAATGGGATTCGTTTCTTGAGTTCCCCCTCAGCTTGTTCATTACTAGTGTATAGAAATGCTACAGATTTTTGAATGTTGATCTTGTAACCTGCTACTTTGCTGTACTCATTTATTAGCTCTAGTAGTTTTGTTGTGGATTTTTCCGGGTTTTCGACATATAGTATCATATCATCTGCAAACAGTGATAGTTTTACTTCTTCCTTTCCAATTTTGATGCCTTGTATTTCTTTTTCTTGTCTAATTGCTCTGGCTAGAACCTCCAACACAATGTTGAATAATAGTGGTGATAGTGGACATCCTTGTCTTGTTCCTGATCTTAGGGGGAAAGTTTTCAATTTTTCCCCATTGAGGATGATATTAGCTGTGGGTTTTTCATATATTCCCTCTATCATTTTAAGGAAGTTCCCTTGTATTCCTATCTTTTGAAGTGTTTTCAACAGGAAAGGATGTTGAATCTTGTCAAATGCCTTCTCTGCATCAATTGAGATGATTATGTGATTTTTCTGCTTTGATTTGTTAATATGGTGTATTACATTAATTGATTTTCTTATGTTGAACCATCCTTGCATACCTGGGATGAATCCTACTTGGTCATGATGTATAATTCTTTTAGTGTGTTGTTGGATACGATTTGCTAGAATTTTATTGAGGATTTTTGCATCTACATTCATTAGAGAGATTGGTCTGTAGTTTTCTTTTTTTGTAATATCTTGGCCTGGTTTTGGTATGAGGGTGATGTTGGCTTCATAGAATGAATTAGGTAGTTTTCCCTCCACTTCGATTTTTTTGAAGAGTTTGAGGAGAGTTGGTACTAATTCTTTCTGGAATGTTTGATAGAATTCACATGTGAAGCTGTCTGGTCCTGGACTTTTCTTTTTAGGAAGCTTTTGAATGACTAATTCAATTTCTTTACTTGTGATTGGTTTGTTGAGGTCATCTATTTCTTCTTGAGTCAAAGTTGGTTCTTCATGTCTTTCCAGGAACCCATCCATTTCATCTAAATTGTTGTATTTATTAGCGTAAAGTTGTTCATAGTATACTGTTATTACCTCCTTTATTTCTGTGAGGTCAGTAGTTATGTCTCCTCTTCCATTTCTGATCTTATTTATTTGCATCCTCTCTCTTCTTCTTTTTGTCAATCTTGCTAAGGGCCCATCAATCTTACTGATTTTCTCATAGAACCAACTTCTGGTCTTATTGATTTTCTCTATTGTTTTCATGTTTTCAATTTCATTTATCTCTGCTCTAATCTTTGTTATTTCTTTCCTTTTGCTTGCTTTGGGATTAGTTTGCTGTTCTTTCTCCAGTTCTTCCAAGTGGACAGCTAATTCCTGCATTTTGGCCTTTTCTTCTTTTCTGATATAGGCATTTAGGGCAATAAATTTCCCTCTTAGCACTGCCTTTGCTGCGTCCCATAAGTTTTGATATGTTGTGTTTTCATTTTCATTCGCCTTGAGGTATTTGCTAATTTCTCTTGCAATTTCTTCTTTGACCCACTCTTTGTTTAAGAGTGTGTTGTTGAGCCTCCAAGTATTTGTGAATTTTCTGGCACCCCGCCTATTATTGATTTCCAACTTCATTCCTTTATGATCCAAGAAAGTGTTGTGTATGATTTCAATCTTTTTAAATTTGTTAAGACTTGCTTTGTGACCAAGCATATGGTCTATCTTTGAGAATGATCCATGAGCACTTGAGAAAAAGGTGTATCCTGCTGTTGTGGGATGTAATGTCCTATAAATGTTTGTTAAGTCTAGCTCATTTATAGTAATATTCAGATTCTCTATTTCTTTATTGATCCTCTGTCTAGATGTTCTGTCCATTGATGAGAGTGGCGAATTGAAGTCTCCAACTATTATGGTATATGTGTCTATTTCCCTTTTCAGTGTTTGCAGTGTATTCCTCATGTATTTTAGGGCATTCTGGTTCGGTGCGTAAATATTTATGATTGTTATGTCTTCTTGTTTAATTGTTCCTTGTATTAGTATATAGTGTCCTTCTTTGTCTCTTTTAACTGTTTTACATTTGAAGTCTAATTTGTTGGATATTAGTATAGCTACTCCTGCTCTTTTCTGGTTGTTATTTGCATGAAATATCTTTTCCGAACTTTTCACTTCCAACCTATGTTTATCTTTGGGTCTAAGATGTGTTTCCTGTAGACAGCATATAGAAGGATCCTGTTTTTTAATCCATTCTGCCAGTCTATGTCTTTTGATTGGGGAATTCAGTCCATTAACATTTAGTGTTATTACTGTTTGGATAATATTTTCCTCTAACATTTTGCCTTTTGTGTTATATATATCATATCTGACTTTCCTTCTTTCTACACTCTTCTCCATACCTCTCTCTTCTGTCTTTTTGTATCTGACTCTAGTGTTCCCTTTAGTATTTCTTGCAGAGCTGGTCTCTTGGTCACAAATTCTCTCAGTGACTTTTTGTCTGAGAATGTTTTAATTTCTCCCTCGTTTTTGAAGGACAATTTTGCTGGATATAGGAGTCTTGGTTGGCAGTTTTTCTCTTTTAGTAATTTAAATATATCATCCCACTGTCTTCTAGCTTCCATGGTTTCTGCTGAGAAATCTACACATAGTCTTATTGGGTTTCCCTTGTATGTGATGGACTGTTTTTCTCTTGCTGCTTTCAAGACCCTCTCTTTCTCTTTGACCTCTGACATTCTAACTAGTAAGTGTCTTGGAGAATGCCTATTTGGGTCTAATCTCTTTGGGGTGCGCTGCACTTCTTGGATCTGTAATTTTAGGTCTTTCATAAGAGTTGGGAAATTTTCAGCGATAATTTCTTCCATTAGTTTTTCTCCTCCTTTTCCCTTCTCTTCTCCTTCTGGGACACCCACAACACGTATATTTGTGCGCTTCATATTGTCATTCAGTTCCCTGATACCCTGTTCAAATTTTTCCATTCTTTTCCCGATAGTTTCTGTTTCTTTTTGGAATTCAGATGTTCCGTCCTCCAAATCACTAATTCTATCTTCTGTCTCTTTAAATCTATCATTGTAGGTATCCATTGTTTTTCCCATCTTTTCTACTTTATCCTTTACTTCCATAAGTTCTGTGATTTGTTTTTTCAGTTTTTCTATTTCTTCTTTTTGTTCAGCCCATGTCTTCTTCATGTCCTCCCTCAATTTATCGATTTCGTTTTTGAAGAGGTTTTCCATTTCTGTTCGTATATTCAGCATTAGTTGTCTCAGCTCCTGTATCTCATTTGAACTATTGGTTTGTTCCTTTGACTGGTCCCTATTTTCAATTTTCTGAGCGTGATCCGTTATCTTCTGCTGGCGTCTGGGCATTTAGTCAGATTTCCCTGGGTGTTGGACCCAACAGGTTGAAAGATTTTTCTGTGAAATCTCTGGGTTCTGTTTTTCTTATCCTGCCCAGTAGGTGGCGCCTGTGGCACACGTTTGTCTGCGGGTCCCACCAGTAAAAGGTGCTGTGGGTCCTTTAACTTTGGAAAACTCTTGCTGTGGGGGAGGTTCGCCAGCCGAAGCGTCTTGGAAGAGTGCCAGTCAGCCCAGGGATCTGAACGCAGGGAAGGTCGCCGGCCGCCGCAGCCCGGGAGACCGCCCGTCCGAATATCCTAGTCGGTCCTGGGCGCCAAGTGTGGCGGGAGGGCGCCAGCCGCCGTGGCCCGGGAGAGTGTACCGTTCCCAGCCGGACCGGGGAGTCACGTGTTTGGAAGGGAGCCCCCTGGTCACCGTTCTCCGTGGCCTGGGGATTTCCGATCCAATTCTCTCAGTTGGTCCGGGGGGCCGTGTGTGGTGGGGGTGCCAGACGCCACAGCTTGAGGGGACCGCCTGCCCAATTCTGCCAGCTGGCCCGTGAAGGAGGAGGGGAGGGACTCCGGCCGCTTGCCGCCTCGCCCGGGGAATCCCGTGCCCCTCGGCGATCTCACCGGAGCAGGTTCTCCCAGCCAGTCAGCCGTTCCAGGATGGGGTACGCTGTCTTTTTGATCTCTGTCGTGGCTCTGGGAGCTCTTCTGTATTGTTTCTACTCCCCTAGTAGCTGTTCTGGAGGAGGAAAGGTGAGGATGGCAAGGCTGTCGAGGACGGTGGCGGAGGAGCCGGTGAAGGCGGAAGAGGGCATGGTGATGGTTGGAGAGCCGCTGGAGGAGGAGGAGAAAGGGAAGGATAAGATGGCGGATGGAGTGCCGCCAGAGCAGAAGGGGAAAGAGAAGGGCAAGATGGCGGCGGGAGCACTGCTGGCGAAGAAAGAGGAAGAGGAGGGCTAGATGGCGGCGGGAGCGCCGGCGGTGGAGAAAGAGGAAGAGGAGGGCTAGATGGCGGCGGGAGCGCCAGCGGAGAAAGAGGAAGAGGAGGGGTAGATGGCGGCAGGAGCGCTGGCAGAAAAGGGGGAAGAGGAGGGCTAGATGGCGGCGGGAGCGCCGCCAGCGGAGAAAGAGGAAGAGGAGGGCTAGATGGCGGCGGGAGTGCTGGTGGAGAAGGGGGAAGAGCAGGGCTAGATGGTGGCGGGAGCGCCGCCGGCGGAGAAAGAGGAAGAGGAGGGCTAGATGGTAGTGGGAGCGCCAGCGGAGAAGGGGGAAGAGGAGGGCTAGATGGCGGCGGGAGCGCCGCCGGCGGAGAAAGAGGAAGAAGAGGGCTAGATGGCGGCGGGAGCGCCGTCGGCGGAGAAAGAGGAAGAGGAGGGCTAGATGGTAGTGGGAGCGCCAGCGGAGAAGGGGGAAGAGGAGGGCTATATGGCGGCGGGAGCGCCGCCGGCGGAGAAAGAGGAAGAGGAGGGCTAGATGGTGGCGGGAGCGCCGTCGGCGGAGAAAGAGGAAGAGGAGGGCTAGATGGCGGCGGGAGTGCCGCCGGCAGAGAAAGAGGAAGAGGAGGCCTAGATGGCGGCGGGAGCGCCGGCGGAGAAGGGGGAAGAGGAGGGCTAGATGGCGGCGGGAGCGCTGCCGGCGGAGAAAGAGGAAGAGGAGGGCTAGATGGCCGCGGGAGCGCCGGCGGAGAAGGAGGAGGAGGGCTAGATGACGGCAGGAGCGCCGCCGGCGAAGAAAGAGTCATCGACCTTCTTGAACCAAGGTATCTTTACCTGGATACCTTAGATTGGACATTTCTATAGGCTTGCTTTAATTGGGACATTTTCTTGGCCTTAGAACTGTAAACTAGCAACTTCTTAAATTCCCCTTTTAAAAAGCCACTCTGTTTCTAGTATATTGCATTCTGGCTGCTAGCAAACTAGAACAGATTGCTTGTTCAACAAGAAGTTACCAGTTAATTTTCACCATGGGATGAAGCAACAACCCGGCCCATCAAGATCAAAGATGATGAACATTCAGAAAAGAATACCAAAAAGGACACAGTGCTCTAAATTTTCAGTTTCATCCAAACTTCCTTAAGAGCAAGAGTTGGTAAACTTTTTCTGTAAAGGGCCAGAGAGTAAACACTGTAGGCTTTGAGGGTCGTAAAGCCTTATTCACAACTACTTTACTCTACCACTGCAGGCTCAGCAGCAGCCAAGGACAATATGTAAGCGACTGTGGCTGTTTTCCAATAAAACTTTTATAGACATTGCCATTTGAATTTCATATAATTTTCACGTCACAAAGTTTTTTTTCTTTTCAATATTTAAAAATGCAAAAACCATTCATAGATCATGGGCTGTATGGCTGGATCTGGTCTGTGGATTGTAGTTTGCCAGCCTCTGTTCAAAAGAATAGATTAATCAGAGTGTCCAGGGGATTATCAGTCATGTTCTTCCTTGCTAGAATTTAGAGTAAATGAATACTAATTAACATCAGAAAGTTTTGCTTTCTCTCAGAAATAAATGACCATAACCCGAAATGTAATAATGACCAACCACAAATTAAAGAAATTAGGTTTAAAGGCTGAGTGGTTATATAGTTAGGTCTTAAATAACAGCAAATTGCTTAAATTAGGATAGAAGGAATGCTTTCAGAGACATCAGGAGCTAGAAGTTCTATAAAAATGTTTTGACTAAAAGAAGCAACTAGTTTTTCTCACAGACTCAGAAGTAAGAAAAGTGCTAGGGTGTTGAGAAATGCATTGATTTGTTCTGAATACAAGTCTTGAGATTTATTTGAAAAAATCTGGTTAACTTGATATCCCCAATTTACCAAGAGAACACAAACCAAGGAAATATGCCTGAGACTTTAGAAGGAGACTTCTAAAAAGTGGAGACTTTAGAAGGCTGTAGGCAAAAGACCTTTACTGCTTCCAAAAGGAGCAAACATAAACAGAAAAGGTAGGGAGGAAGGTGCCTGTTTATATTATACTTGGTATCATTCATTCATTTAATATTTTTGAAGAGCCTACCAGGCATCAGGCACTATTTTAGGCACCAGGAATTCAGTGGGACAAACCAAAGTCCTGGTCTTTGTAGAGTTTACATTTTTGTGATATGAGTTATTGTACTCTGAGGGAAAGACTTTAAAAACTTAGATGGCATTTATTTATAGTATCTTAACTTCTTAGAAGCACTTTCACATTCATTATTCTTAAACAATATTCTGAAATAGATAAGATAGGGGTTTTTTTTAATCACCATTTTAAAGAAAAGCAAACTGAGATGTCTTGATTTTTCATCCAGTTTTCCTTCTTTCATTTCACACTGCACCCCTTCTATTTGCCTACAAACCAAGTTACAACTAGTCAACATTCTCTTTTGACTCTAAAACTAATCATGAGGTCAAAATAATGCTTCAACCACAGTATGCTGCTACAGCAATTTCTCAGTGTGTCAGTTTGTAAACTTCCAGGATGCGATATACCAGAAGTGGAATGGCTTTTAAAAGGGGGGATTTAATAAGTTATAAGTTTACAGTTCTAAGTAAGTGAAAGTGTCCAAACTAAGGCATCAACAAGAGGTTATCTTCACTCAAGAAAGGCTGATATTGTCTGAACAACTCTGCCAGCTGGGTAGTCACATGGCTGGCAACTGCTGGTCCTTTGCTCGTGGTCTCTGTTGTTTTTCAGACTCTGTTCCTCTAGGGATTCCTCACTTTGCTTGTCTGGGGTTGGCTTTCATCTCTTGGCTTCCCTTGGCTCTCTCCAGGTACTGGCTTGCTTAACATCTCATGGCAACATCTGCTGGAGTTCAAGCTTCTCCAAACATCTGTATCTGTTCTCCCTGCCAGCTCTGAGGTTTCTGTCCTTTCTAAGCTCTCTCCAAAACGTTTCCTCTTTTAAAAGACTCCAGTAAACTAATCAAGACACACCTGGGGAGGCGGACAGAGGAATTGTTCCCACTCCTGCTGTGTCTGCAAGGCAGAGCAAGGAGGAGCACGCCCAGGCCTAGGACTCCAGAGTGCCAGGGCAAGGGATGCCCTAATGGACACCCATACAGGTCTGTTCTAGTTTGCTAGCTGCTGGAATGCAATATACCAGAAACGGAATGGCTTTTAAAAAGGGGAATTTAGACTTCTGGAGAAGATGGCGGCTTAGTAAGACGCGCGGGTCTTAGTTCCTCCTCCAGAACAGCAACTAAAGAAACAGAAACAATACGAAACAGCTCCCGGAGCCACGACAGAGACCAAAAAGACAGCGTACCCCATTCTGGAATGGCTGAACGGGCAGGGAGAATCCGCTGCGGTGAGATACCCAAGGGGCGCACGTTTTCCCGGCCAGGGCGGCTGGCGACTGGGGTCCCCTCCACGCATGTGGCTCCCCGGTCTGACTGGGAACGTTGGATAGCAGGGCCCTCCCGCCATGCTTGGCGTCTCGGGCCAGCTGGGCAATTTGGGCCGGCACTCCCCTAAGCCGAGGCGGCCGGTGACCCCCCCTCCACGCGCGGTTTCCCGGGCCGACTGTGAGATTCGGATTGGCAAGTTAAAGGAGCCACAGCATCTTTTACTGGTGGGCCCCGCAGACAGACGAGCACCACGAGCGCCACCTACTGGGCAGGAAAAGAAAAACAGAGCCCAGAGATTTCACAGAAAAACATTTCAACCAGCCGGGTCCCACACCCAGGGAAATCTGATCAAATGCCCAGACACCAGCAGAAAATAATGGATGACGCTCGGAAAATTGAAGATATGGCCCAATCAAAGGAACAAACCAATAGTTCAAATGAGATACAGGAGCTGAGACAACTAATGCTGAATATACGAACAGAAATGGAAAAACTCTTCAAAAACCAAATCAATAAATTGAGGGAGGACATGAAGAAGACATGGGCTGAACAAAAAGAAGAAATAGAAAATCTGAAAAAACAAATCACAGAACTTATGGGAGTGAAGGACAAAGAAGAAAAAATGGAAAAAACAATGGATACCTACAATGGTAGATCTAAAGAGACAGAAGCTACAATTAGTGAACTGGAGGATGGAACATCTGAATTCCAAAAAGAAACAGAAACTATAGGGAAAAGAATGGAAAAACTTGAGCAGGGTATCAGGGAACTGAATGACAATATGAAGCGCACAAATATACGTGTTGTGGGTGTCCCAGAGGGAGAAGAGAAAGGAAAAGGAGGAGAAAAAATAATGGAAGAAATTATCACTGAAAATTTCCCAACTCTTATGAAAGACCGAAATTTACAGATCCAAGAAGTGCAGCACACCCCAAAGAGAATAGACCCAAATAGGCGTTCTCCAAGACACTTACTAGTTAGAATGTCAGAGGTCAAAGAGAAAGAGAGGATCTTGAAAGCAGCAAGAGAAAAACAATCTGTCACATACAAGGGAAACCCAATAAGACTATGTATAGACTTCTCAGCAGAAACCATGGAAGCTAGAAGACAGTGGGATGATATATTTAAATTACTAAAAGAGAAAAACTGCCAACCAAGACTTCTATATCCAGCAAAATTGTCCTTCAAAAATGAAGGAGAAATTAAAACATTTATAGACAAAAAGTCACTGAGAGAATTTGTGACCAAGAGACCAGCTCTGCAAGAAATATTAAAGGGAGCACTAGAGTCAGATACGAAAAGACAGAAGAGAGAGGTGTGAAGTACAGTGTAGAAAGAAGGAAAATTAGATATGACATAGAAAATACAAAAGGCAAAATGGTAGAAGAAAGTACTACCCATATAGTAATAATACTAAAAGTTAATGGACTGAATTTCCCAATCAAAAGACATAGAATGGCAGAATGGATTATGACCCAGCAATACCACTGCTAGGTATCTACTCAAAGGACTTAAGGGCAAAGACAAAAGGGCAAAAACACACCAGTGTTTATAGCAGCATTATCTACAATTGCAAAGAGATGGAAACAGCCAAAATGTCCATCAACAGACGAGTGGCTAAACAAACTGTGGCATATACCTACGATGGAATATTATGCAGCTTTAAGACAGACTAAACTTATGAAGCATGTAGTAACATGGATGGACCTAGAGAACATTATGCTGAGTGAGTCTAGCCCAAAACTAAAGGACAAATACTGTAAGGTCCCACTGATGTGAACCGACATTCGAGAATCAGCTTGGAATATATCATTGGTAACAGAGACCAGCAGGAGTTAGAAACAGGGTAAGATAATGGGTAATTGGAGCTGAAGGGATACAGACTGTGCAACAGGACTAGATACAAAAACTCAAAAATGGACAGCACAATAATACCTAAGTGTAATGTAACTATGTTGGAACACTGAATGAAGCTGCACCTGAAATATCGTTTTTTGTTTGTTTGTTTGTATCTTTTTTTCTTTTTCCTTTATATATATATATTTTTTTTATTAGTATTATCTTAATTCTCTTCTCTATATTAACATTCTATATCTTTTTCTGCTGTTTTGCTAGTTCTTTTCCTAAATCGATGCAAATGTACTAAGAAATGATGATCATACATCTATGTGATGATAGTAAGAATTAGTGAGTGCATGTGTAGAATGGAATGATTTCTAAATGTTGTGTTAATTTCTTTTTTTTTTTGATTAATAAAAAAAATTAAAAAAAAAAAAAAAAGACACACCTGGAATGGGTAGAGTCATATCTCCAGCTAATCAAAGGTCATAAGTGCCTCACATCTCCATTGAGATTATCTAATCAAAAGTTTCCACTTACAATATTGAATCAGGGTTAAAAGAAACGGCTGCCTCCACAAGACTGAATCAGGATTAAAACATGGCTTTTCTGGGGTTCATAATACTTTCAAACCAGCATAGTCAGCATGTTGGGAAATGGGTGTAATGAAAAGAAGGCTGCGCATAGAGTCAGGAGCCCCAGGCTCCAAACCCAATCCTATCACTTTGTAGCTGTATGATTTTGGGAAAGTTGGTTAACTTCCCTTGACCTATCACATACTTTAATGATGTTTATGAGACCAAGGCTCCTCCAAGAGTGAAATGAAAAAAACGTGCACGGCAGAAAAGCAAAGGGCCCTGAAGACTGTGGGTGCTCAATAACTAGTGGGCATACTTGAATCTCCAATTTGTGAGGATCTGAATAATCTCTACTCTACAATAATTAAACTTAAATAGTCATATATACTTTATTTCATACTTTCAGTTCTTGCTCCAGATTTTCTTTGGGGCTTTAGTTTTATTTCTGGACATGCAATGTTATATTAACAACTTTCTCCCCACTTTGATTGCCACCATGCTAGTTCACACCACCCTCATCTCTCATCCAGCCTGTGGATAACCCTCCAGCTGGCTTCTCCTCCTACACTACTGTCCAACTCCCCATATCAAAACATTAGGCGCTGAGTTTTTAAAATGCTAACTTCAATATGCTTTTCTCCTACATAAAGAACTTCAATTTAGGATAATGTCCAAAATCCTCAGGTGACACCTACCTACCTCTCTGTGCTCCAGGCCCAGAGCTTTCCCCTCTGCCAGGAGTTCTCCCATTCTATTTCATAAGACTAGTTTCTATTCATGCTTTAGGCTTCCCTATAAATGTTATTTAGACAAGACTTCATCAAACTGTCAATAAGATAAATAAGATAAACCAGAACCATGAGATAAAGACATTTTTGTTAGAGAACTACTTTATATAGGAGTGCAAATATGTGATTTATATTATTTCTCAGAGTTTCAAAATAAGTAGGATAGGTCTTTGGGATATAGTGGTACAATATTTTTTTTTAAAGAAAAATTATGCATAATATACAAAGTACTCATAAACCACCCAATTATTAACACCTTGTATTACTGTAGTACATTTGTTACAATTCATGAAAGATTATTTTAATAATTATACTATTAACTATAGTCTATTGTTTACAACAGGGTTTATTGTTTGGGTTGTATCTGTTTTTGTTTTTTTTAAATTTTTATTCTACTAACATATATACAACCTAAAACTTCCCCTTCTAATCACATTCAAATATATAATTCATGTTGTTAATTATGTTTACAAGGTTGTGTTAACCATCACCACCACCCATTACCAAAACTCTTTCGTCTACTTAAACTGAAACTCTCTATATTTTAAGCCTTAACTCCCCATTCCCTATCTTCACCTTGACCCCTGGTAACCTATTCTGGTTTCTAACTACAAATTTGCTTATTCTAATTATTTCATATCAGTGAGATCATATAATATTTGTTCTTTTGTGTCTGGCTTATTTCTCTCAAAATGATGTCTTCAAGGTTCATCCATGTTGTCACACACATCAGAGTTCCATTTCTTTTATGGCTGAATAATATTCCATTGTATGTATATACCACATTTTATTTATTCATTCATCAGGTGATGGACACCTGGGTCACTTTCATCATAATGCCACTATGAACATCAGTGTGAAAATATCTGCTCGAGTCCCTGCTTTCAGTTCGTCTGGACATATACCTAGAAGTAGGATTGTGGGGTCACATGGTAGTTCTATTTTTAACTTTCTGAAGAACCACCAAACTGTATTCCCCAGTGGCTACACCATCTTACATTTCCATCAACAATGAATGAGTGTTCCTATTTCTCCACATCCTCTCCAACACTTGTAATTTTCTGTTTTTTAAGTAGTAGCGATTCTAGTGGGTATGAAATGATATCTCACTGTGGTTTTGATTTTCATTCCCCAATAGCTAACAATGTTGAGCACCCTTTTATGTATTTATTGGCCATATGTATATTTT
Source organism: Tamandua tetradactyla (assembly GCF_023851605.1). Lineage (NCBI taxonomy): Eukaryota > Metazoa > Chordata > Mammalia > Pilosa > Myrmecophagidae > Tamandua > Tamandua tetradactyla. The sequence goes on from NC_135329.1 coordinate 9,056,441, forward strand.
CTTTGAAGAAACATCTATTTAGGTCTTTTCCCCATTTTGGGGGGGCAGGAGTGTCACAGTCTCTCTATATTTTTCCAACATAGTTTTAATCATGCACCATATAAATCCATCCAAAGTATACAATCAATGGCTCTCAATATAATCAGAGAGCTGTGCTTACATCGTCACACTCAATTTTAGAACGTTTTCATAGCTCTATAAACCAAAACTTCATGCCTCTTATACCATCCTATTATTGACACTTAGCTTTGGTATGGTACCTTTTACAATTGACGGAAAAACATTAAGATACTACTGTGAACTATAGTCCATAGTTTGCATTAGGTGCATTTTTTCCACATACCACTCCATTATTAACGCTTTGTAGATGTGATATATGTTCGTTCTAATTCATGGAAGAACATTCTTGTGTTTGTACTAAAAACCACCTTCATCGTCCACAACTGCTCCCTATGTTATACAGTCCCTTGTTTCATCCTCCAGCTTTCCTTCTAGTGATATGCATGACACTAAACTTCCCATTCCAAGCACCATCACATGCATAATTCAGCACTATTATTTACACACAATAATGTGCTACCATCACCTCAATTCACTTCCAAATATTTATAATCAACCTTATTTAAAACTTCTGCACAAAATAAGCATTAGTTCCCCATTCCCTATCCTAATTCTTTTGGTAACCTATATCCTAGATGATAACTCCATAATGGTTATCAAGCAACCATAACAGAAAAGATCATAAGAGGATATTATGAGCAACTATATGTCAACAAATTAGACAACAGCTGAAATGGACAATTTCCTAGAAACACATGAACAACATACACTGCTCTAGAAGAAACAAACTATCTCAACAAATCAACCACAAGTAAAAAGGTTGAATCAGTCATTAAAATCTCCCAACAAAGAAAAGCCAAGGACCAGAGGACTTCACAGGTGATTTCTACCAATCATTCCAGGAAGAATTAATACCAATCCTGCTCTAACTCTTCCAAAAAAACTGAAGAAGAGGAAATACTACCCAACTCATTCTAGGAAGCCAACATCATGCTATTACCAAAGCCTGATAAAAATCTGTCAATCTCTCTAACAAATATAAATGCAAAAATCCTCAACAAAATATTAGCACATTGAATCCAACAGCACATTAAAAGAATTATGCACTGTGCTTACTTGAACCTGTTATGTATCCAAAAAAGCCTCCATTCTTTTATTCCAGCCCTGTGGGTGCAGAGCTATTATGGTTGGGACGTTTTATTCAGGTTGATTCCATGGAGATGTGACCCATCCAATTCAAGGTGAGTCTTAATCCTTTACTGCAGTCCTTTACTTGAAGAAACATCCTGGGAGAAACAAGCAACAACTCAGAGGAGCCAAGAGAAAGCCACTGAAATCAGGACCTGGAGAGAAGAACCAGCAGGCATCGCCATGTGCGTTCCCATGTGACAGAGGAACCCCAGAAGCTGGTAGCCTTTCCTTGGAGAAGGTATCTTCTTCTTGATACCTTCATTTGGACATTTTCATGGCCTTAGAACTATAAATTTGTAACCTAATAAATCCCCATTGAAAAGGCCAACCCATTTCTGTTATATCACATTCTAGCAGCTTTAGCAAACCACAACTTGCACCATAACGAAGTGGGTTTTATTCCAGGTATGCAAGGGTGTCTTCTACAATGAGAGACATTTAATCTAATCATTTGAAGGCTTTTAAGGTAGAAGTGATGACTTCAGCAGTCAGAAGAGAAGATTTTTATCTCTACTTCAGCCAGCTAGCCTCTCCTGAAGAATTCATTGAAAACCTTCATTGGAGTTGTCAGCTTGCAGCCTGCCCTACAGAATTTGGACTTGTGCATCTCCACAGTTACAAGATACACTTTTATAAAATCTTCTATTTACAGATAGATATTTCCCTAGAGTTTTCTCACTAATACAATTTTTTCTTTCTTTATTTTTGTTTGTCCTCAATTTTGTTTATTTCTACTGTAATCTCTGTTATTTCTTTCCATCTGCTTGCTTTGGGATTAGTTTGCTGTTCTCTCTCTAGTTCCTCCTAATGTTCAGTTAGGTTTTTTATTTTAGCTTTTTCATCCTTTTAAATGTAGGCAATGGGCGGGTCACGGTGGATCAGCAGATAAGAATGCTTGCCTGCCAAGCCCGAGGACCCGGGTTCGATTCCCGGTGCCTGCCCATGTAAAAAAAGAAAAAATAAAATAAATAAATAAGTAAATAAATGTAGGCATTTAGGCCTATAAATTTACCTTTTAGCAGTGCCTTTGCTGCATCCCATAAGTTTTGATATGTTGTGTTCTTGTTTTCTTTCATCTCGGATATTTACTGATTTTTCTTCCAATTTCTTCTCTGACCCCGTGATTGTTTAAGACTATGTTGTTAAACTTCCATACATTTGTGAATTTTCCAGTTCTCCATCTGTGATTGATCTCCAGCTTCATTCCATTATGATCAGAGAAAGTGCTTTGTACAATTTCAATCTTTTAAAATTTATTTAAGATGTTGCTTTGTTACCTAACATGTGGTCTATTCTGGAGAATGATCCATGAGCACTTGAGAAGAATGTATATCCTCTGTTTTGGGATGCAATTGTTCTATGTATATCTGTTAAGTATTGTTTATTTATCATATTATTAAGGTTCTCTGTTTCCTTACTGATCCTCTGTTTAGATGTTCTATCTATTGATGAAAATGTTGTACTGAAGTCTCCAACTATTATTGTAGAGATGTCTATTACTCTCTTCAGTTTTGACAGTGTTTGCCTCATGTACTTTGGGGGTATGTTGGATAAGTACATAAATATTTATGGTTGTTATATCTTCTTGTTATATTCCTCCTTTTAAAAATATATAGTGTCCTTCTTTGTCTCTTACATTATTTTTGCATAAATAAAAAAAAGTCTAATTTGTCAAAATTAGTATAGCTGCCCAGCTCTTTTTCGGTTACTGTTTGTATGGAATATATGTTTCTGGCCTTTCACTTTCACCTATTTGTATCTTTAGGTCTATAAACAAGTCTCTTGTAAACAGCACTTAGGTGGTTCATATTTTTTTGTCCATTCTGCCAATATGTCTTTTGATTGGGCATTCGATCCATTAACATTTAATGTTATTACTGTAAAGGATGTACCTACTTCAACCATTTTATTCTTTGGCTTTTACTTATCATATCTTATAATTTTCTCTCTTTTTATCCTTTTAGTTATCCTTATTGATAACCTTTATTTTTATACTTTCCTCCAAGCTTCTCTCTCCTGTCTTTTCTTTTCAGCCAGCAGAACTCCCTTCAGCATTTCTTGCATGAAGTCTCTTGTTAAAGAACTCTCTCAGCTTCTGTTTATCTGTGACTATTTAAAACTCTCCCTTATTTTTGAAGGAGTTCTGGTGGATAAATAATTCTTGACTGGCAATATTTCTCCTTCAGTATCTTAAATGTATCCTACCACTGCCTTCTCACATCCATGTTTTCTGATGAGAAATCGGCACTTAGTCTTATTTGGCATCCCTTTTATATGGTGTATTAGTTAGGGTTCTCTAGAGAAACAGAATCAACAGGAAATATCCATAAATATAAAATTTATAAAAGTTTCTCATGTAACCATGGGAATACAGAGTTCAAATCTGTAGGGCAGGCTATGAAGTTGATGACTCCAATGGAGGGTCTAGACAAACTCCACAGGAGAGGCTCGCCATCCAAAGGAGGAAAAGAAGAGAGCCTGTCTCTTCTGAATCCTCCTTAAAAGGCTTCCGGTGATTAGATTAAGCATCACTCATTGCAGAAAACACTCCCCTTTGGCTGATTACAAATGAAATCAGCTGTGGATGCAGCTGACGTGATCATGATCTACTTCTATGAAATGTCCTCATTGCAACAAACAGGCCAGCACTTGCCCAACCAGACAAACACGTACCACAACTTGGCCAAGTTGACACATGAACCTGACCCATGACAGTAGGTATCTCGGAGTGGGTCTATTTAGATTTATTCTGTTTGGAGAATGTTGCACTTCTTCAATATGGATATTTATGTCTTTTGCAAGAGTTGGGAAATTTTCAGCCATTATTTCCTCAAATATTCTTTCTGTTCCTGTTGCTGGCCAACAGCAGGATCAGTAGGGGGCTGTGTCCACCTCTGTACTTGGGGCAGAGGACTCCTGTGGTCCTCCCAGTACTCAGAAGCCCAGCAGGCAAGGACCAGATCACTCAACGTTGCCTGCCTTGAGGGTGGGGGATGGGTGCCAGGGGCATGGATGGAATTACAATCTCTGCAATTTCTCAGTCTCTTCACCCCATACTTTCCTGGATACTGCACAGTTTCTGGAGCCCCAGAACAGTTGATTCAGGCAGTTTCTGCCTGTCAACTCACTATCTTTGGGAGAGCATTGGGCTCTGCAGCTCCCTCCCTATTCTTTTTCCCCTTAATCCAGTTATGAAGTCAACAGGTTACATCATTTTGTGCAATCGGTGGTATGAAGGTAGGTCTCATTTAACTCTGAGAGAATAATTGCACAGGGATCATGACACTGATAGTGCACAAAAGGATATATAGAATCACCCACATACTCTCTGACATTGTAATGATGACATTTAGTGTAAATGCTGTCATTTGGTTTTCAACTCTTAGATTTAATCCCTTAGTAAATCTCAGAAGACTTTATGGTTATAGAATAGAATATAAACATTATTAGCTTTGCCAATTATAAAAGAAATGGCATAGATAACCAGAAGTTAGGAGGCAAAAGGAGGAAGAAGTATACAGAGGGTACTCATTTTCTCAGCTTATATGGTAGCAGTTATGAGAAACAGAGGTTAAAGAATACTGAAGCAATCAACCAAAAACGGAGATATAATAATGCAAAACTGGTTTGGGTTGATATGTGGAGTTATAAATGAGGTTAGTTCCTTATACCATAGAAGGAATTTAATAATGCCCAAAACTGCTTTGTGAAAAAATGACACTCTAAATACATTATTTAGAGATAGGGAGGGATAACCACTAGGAGATCTGAAATCCAGGCAAAGCAGAAAGGTATGGTGTCCTGCATTTCATACAAAGCTCTTCTGTACTATCCCATTTTTAATCCATATGCATATATTATTTTACTCAATACAAAACATGTTTTTAATTATTGAACTAAAAAAAGAAAAAAAAGGAAAAGATGAAGAAGTCCAAGAACTTGTTTATTCAAACTTCCTACCATCAGGTAGGCAAAAGGAAAATGGACGTCCATTTCAACAGGAAAACGTCTAAACTCCTGATAAAGATTAATGACCAAAAACCAACCAACTTTATACAGCAGAGTAAACAATATAATCATTTTATTCAGGATGAAGAAATCAGTTTTGAGGCTGAATCTTTTTTTTTTCTTTCCATTTTTAAACAATTTTATTCACACTTCATACAATTCAATCTAAGTAAAAAACCCATGGTTCCTGGTATAATAGAGAATGCATCTTATACTTCATCGTTTCTCTTTCTCCTTACCTTTCCCTTTGTTCTTCCCGCTCCATTTCTCTAACTCCCTTCTAGCTTTTCTTTATTTAGCATGAATTTTCAACTTCAAATATGTATAAAATATTAATTTTATTTATAGAACATAAATAGAGAAAATTCAGTTGATTTTCTTTTCCATGTTGTTTACACTACTTTTTAAAACTCTACAGGCATTATTACTGCAGAGAAGAAATAATTTCTACCACTGATTTAAAGGAAGAATAAAAACAAAAAGCAATGCTATAAAACCCAGCACAATAATTCCTATTTAATGTTTCTTTTGAAGATTGCAAAATTAGTTAAACTTCAAGACTCAGAAGTTAGGTTTCCACAGATACTTAAGGTAATTTACAGAGATGAAAGCTTGAAGTCTACGTTCTCCAAAAATAATGTAAAAACCAGAGTTAAATGTTCAGTTAAGGTGATATTTGACTTTAATCCAAAACAATTTAGAAAGGTCTTCATTTTAATATAATCAATATCCATATCCAAGTATATACTTACACTATATGTGCAAGGTCAAGTGGTTTCTCTGGTTGCTCAGGAAAAACAGGATGTGGGGGTTCTCTGGTGGGTACACACCCCAAAGACTTACTAATTGCATGGCTCAGCTTCTTTGCAGGGGATTTCTGTGTCAAAGTAGAAAATAAGAAAATAAGGAATTAAATCTTCATAAGAACTAAAAAGAATTTCAAAAGAACTTGGTGAAAACGGCTGTAGAAAACATCTTTTCAAATACAAATCAAGTTTCATTATAATCAACATTATTAGGAGTTACAGAAAGAAACCTGAAGTTGTTCCAAGGTCGGTTATGATCCCTTTCTTTCTGAAGTTTCTCCCTCATTTTTACTATGATATCACACTATCATATCTATGTTAACCTTACTTCTGAGTGTCTCTATGTATTTTTCACTTCTTTTCATGCTTCTGGACAATTTTTGTTAAGATTTTACAGTTAATACCCCAATGAGAGTCAGAACTTTTAGTTGAGCTATAATACTAAAGGATATTGGTGAGAGTACATGGCTTCTAGATGTTTGCAAATTAAGATGACTAAGCCACATCCCAAAATGAGCATATCAAGAGAACTTTCCCAAATTAGCATCATATAAAATTCTACAAAGGTTCCATGCACTAGGGTAACTTTTCAGAAACCTACAATCTCCAGATGGGTCCCTGGACCAGATAAGTCCTGAAATGCAGAGGGGCTAGCTTCTCCAGAACATCAGTTAGTTCCATCCCCCTGTCCCATATTATCAACAGCCCCTTCCAACATGAAAAGGTTAGAATGGGCATAGCCCAAATACCCCTAAGGAGTGGGAGAAAGATCAAAGGAGATGGTGGACTTATACAGAGAAGGTCGAGTTTAACAAATGAGTATGACTGCTATATATTGATATTTCTTTTAGTCTCCAGTACCTTAGAGCAGCTATAAGTGAAAACCTAAAACTATGGAATTGTAACCCATACCAAACTCTGAAATCTCTTCTACAACTAATTGTTGTGATGTGCTTTGAAATTTACTGCTTTTTAGTATATATGTTATTTTTCACAAAAAAAAAAAAAATATTTCTTCTAGCCTCCTATTTTCAGAGCAGCTAGAAGGAACAATCTGAAATAGTGGCATGGCAAACCATTACAAACTCTGAAATTTGTTCTGTGTCTACTTATTGAAGTGTACTTTGAAAATTATTGCTTTTTTCTTTTTTTGTATATGTGTTATATTTAACAAGAAAAAAATGTGTTTTTTTTTTAAAGAGAATATTCCCAAATTAAATGTGAAGCAGAACATTTGGTGTTCAGAGTCTGAACAGGTACACACATATGAATGAATACATGAACATACAGGTAGTCAGTAAGACCATGAATCTAAATTATGATAAGCTGACAGCACAAAAATAAGTTGGCAAACCAATACATTTCTCTGGACAGCACAGTAATGCTTACCAAATCCAAAGATTATCAAGTCTAAAATTTAATACTAAAAATGCACAAAATTAAAAATATGCCTCAATTATGTAAAACATACAGTTCTAAACCCCATATTTAAAGGAAACTTTATATATAGATTTTATTGTTCAGCTAATTCCCTTTAAATAACTCTTTCATCTGAGAGTTTCTTGGCATGGCATACACTGCAAAAAAGTTTAAATATTTCATTCTATTGCCTTTGCAGCCTATTGCTATATGAACCACTTACTGAAAAAACAATGTTTGCAGCTGTGTACCTCAACAATACCACATCTCCACTTAACTTTATCTTGCTTGTTGTAATTTTTTTTTTTTTTTTTTTGCATGCGCAGGCAAAAAATCAAACCCAGGTCTCCAGCATGGCAGGCAAGAAATCTACCACTGTGCCACCACTGCCCACCTGCTTACTGCAATATTTTAACACAAAATAAACATGTTTGCATTAAGATTATAGTGGCCAAGATAACTGATACCTTGTTTATAATAAATACTTAAGTAGTATCAATTTCTTCAGTAACTTCACAACTGACTGAAGTTGTGAAGTTGTGAAATGATTTTTCAAAATCATTTACCACTATTCCCTTATACAAATTCAATACTGGAAAAAGTCTAGATTTAACCTGATTTCCTTTAAATCATATAAACATAAACTGATCTTCCTGTTCCCTTTACCCCAAAACTGCTTGTAATTTGACTGATTATTTCCCCTTGAATCTACCTTCCACACTGCCCCAGAGATTATGTTACTCTCTGCATAAAGTCTTTCGGAGGCTGATAATCACTTATAGAATAAAATCTAGATAAATACCTGCATATTACATACAAAAGCTTTCCTATCTAGCTCTTATCTCAGTCCTCACCTTTCACCTCATGCTAGCATAAAAGTTAAGCTATTTAGAGTTAGTCACAACAAGCCTCACTCTTGGAAGTCTTGGTACCTTGGCACGTGATTTTCTTAGGTCTGCCTTTTGCAATTTATCTTCCTGTAAATTTTCTGCTCATCTCTCAAGACTGCTTGTAAATCTTACCTGCTCTGGGAAGACTTTACTCACTGTTCTGAAAGTCTGTAACTGCCTCCTCCATTATCTATTTACCCTATTTGCATTTCCACTGTTGCACTTAGCACACAATAATGCAATTTTTAATTTATTTACCTATCTCTGTTAGAGTGGAGATCCAGAGGATAATATCTATGTCTTATTCATCTTTGTATTTCTAGAACCTATCCTATAAAATAACACGCTATTTGAACAAATTACTTGCTTAGATGAATTTTATAGATTGCTTTATTCTGAACAAACCACATAAATTTTAGTTTTTAAGAATCATGATGCGAGTCGAAGATAATCAGAGGACATCAAAGAGAATACCTTAAAACTAAACACTCTACCAGTAACCCATGTATTAATTTGTGACTTTTTCCTACACTTGAGAACCACCTGGGCCATGAGCCACACAGTCTAATCATGCAGACTACTTTAGCGCCATCCTAAGCTATAAGAGCCATGAAATCACAAGTTTCATGTGCATATTTTATAATAAACATTGAAATAAACCATACAACTGTTAAAATAGAAAATATTTGCCTTTGTACTAACATAATTTTCTCATGCAGTACGCTTGATTAAGTTAAGCTTTTGAAAAAAAAACTGCTTTAAGTCAAAGTTTAAGATTAGGTCCAATTTCATGTCTGAAAATACACATAGAAAGGTAAAATAAATACACGAAGGTCAATTCCAAATAACTAGAGCATATCAAGAGACGCTTGATATTTATGGGAAGGAAAAAACCTGGAAAAATTAGATATATATAGGAATTAGAACATAAACTAAACATCTAGGACCAAATAAAAAAGAAAAATGCCACCACCACCCCCATTTTAAAAATAAATAAATGTTCAGCTTGGTTGTCTAAATATGTAAATAAATGAGTTCCAAAAGAGATCTCAATCTTGGAGGCTAAGATCAACAGCAGTTCTAAGTATGAGTTTGAAAACTCCAATGAGGACCAAGACAGACATCATGTCTTCTGTCTCCCAGCACCTAGGGCACTGCCTGGGACTTGGGAGCAAATCACTAAATATCTGAGGAAGTAAAGAAGGGAGTGAGGGAGAAGGAAAGCAGTCCAGGCCTAGAAACTAGTGCCTCCTACACTTCACTTAAACTACTATTCTAGAGAAGCTCTTTTAGTTCTCTGTACCTTTCCCTTAAATTGTACCCTAAAACTAATAGAATGAGGACTAAACCTAGAAAATTAAATTTCTTTCAAACTCTTAGGCAATGAGTTTCAATCTTTTTGTATTTTCAATAACCTAATCCACTTCACCTAATTAGATATTTCCTACCATCCCTTAAAAATATGAGTTTACATTTTCTTCCTTTATTAGAGTTATAACACACACAGTTGATTCTCAATATTCGATAGTTAAGTTCAATAAAGCCACTGGGAATACTGAACCATTGTCCCTTTGGGACTACAGGGTTAGGTTTCTAGGAGCCTTTCCTTGCAACATTTGGTCAATCAAAGCCATGTATACAAAACCTTGTTTGATCTGTGTTTCTGTGTAAAGACACCTTATATCTTTTGCTTCCTCCTTAAATTTGCATACAGTGATTCCTTAGGAAGTTCTTTATCTCCCCAGCATTTTGGAGACTACTCTCACTTAACCCCATCTAGAAGCTGTATCATTGCTTTCAGAACATTTTAGAGCAACATTTAAACAAAGCCTCTGAACATAAATTTAAGCAACTTCAATCATAAATTGTACGGGGGCAGGTAACTGGAGTTCATTAAATAAGGTGTCAACTCATTAACACTGAACTCACAGCCAATAGCACTCTAATTCATGAACAAAGCTTCTCCAACACATGTATTTTCTCAAGAAGGCACAAGTCAGCCTTTTTGTGATTAGGAGCACTAGACAGCATTTCAGCACTATACTCAGGGGACATTTCAAAAAGTGAAATAACCAACAAAAAGCACACACACACACACAAAAAGGCTCTAAATAAATTGCAAAAAGGATACTTGCTTACAGTATGAGAAGCAAAACAAAAAGGCAGACCTCAGGGGGAATGTGCATGTCTAGTGACTCAAATTTTTCATTGCTCTGCTCATGTGTGCAAATGGCCAAAGAAGTGCTACAGATATTGATTTGGGGGTTACAAATAAATACTACCAAGTAGGCAAATCTGCAAATATGGAATCCTCAAATAATGAGGATTGACTCTGTGTATGTATGGGTGTACGTAATAACTATATATACTTACTATAAAATATACCAAAGAGCTTATAAAATATGAATGTACAGTTTAAAAATAATAGACAAACACACATCTACCCATTATTCTGCTTGTGAAATAGAACCTTACAGTCACTCTGAAGCTCCCTCACGGGACACTGTCCTAACATTTCCCGCTCCCAATATACCTGCTCCACTTGTGGTAATCACTATCCTGGGTTCTGCATTAATCATTTCCTTAATTTTATTATTCTAGCAATTATGTATAAATAATACATTGTTCGGATATGTCCAGTTAAACATTTATATATACTTATATATTATCTATTCTTCTGGAACTTGTTTGTTTCACTCATGTTCCAGGTTCATGTTAATGCATGTAACTCATTCATTAATTTTTCACTGTTCAATTGTATTTCATTGTATATCATTTCATCATAATTTATGTATCCATTCTATTGCTGATGAACATTTGGGTTTCTATTGTTTCCCTATATTTGCAATGCTGTCATAAGTTTTCTTGCTTTGTCTCCTGGTGGCCATGGCATGAATTTCACAAGAACAGAATCACTGGTCCTACAATTTTACTAGCTACTATCAACTGTTAACTGTTCACTGTTATAAACTGTTAGCTCATTTTCACAATGATCAGCTGTGTAAGAGAATTCCCTGTAACTCCATATTCTACCCTCCCATGGTACTGCCAATCAGGTGATGAATGGTATTTTGTTGTTTTTATAAATTTGCAATTCCCTGATTATTCAAAAGACTGGAGCATCTTTTCCTATGTTTAGGGATATTTGTGCCTCTCCTGTGAGATGCCTGCTCCTGTCTTTGGCACTGTGGTCCGCTGGGCTACCTTTCTCTTATTGATTTGTAAGAGTTCTCTATACTTTTTTATCTTTGTATTTTAACCCTATGTTATGTCTTGCAAACAACTTCTATTTTGAGGCTTGTTTTCCATTCTATTATGTTTTTAATGAATAGTCCCTTTAAATATAATGGTAGTCTCAATTCACTAATCTTTTCCTTTATATTTTGTGCTTTTTGTATCTTAACTATTTCCCTCCCTGAGGTCATAAAAATAATCTTCGATATTGTCTTCTAAGGTTTTATAGTTTTTGCTTTTTATATTTAAGTTGAAACCTACTTGGAACTGACTTTTTGAGAGGTAGGAGGAAAGACTCTAATTTCATTTTCTTTGGGTAACCAATTGCCTCGGGATCATGTAATAGAGAGTCCATTCTTTTCCTAGTTATTCTACATTGACTGCTGTCTCATAACTCAAGTTTCTATTTCTATATATGTGTAAATCTGTTTCTGGGCTCTCCACTCGGCTTCAATCTGTCAGCTCTGTTATTTACTTACTACTGCTTTTTCCTATCTTTTCAGGTAAAGTGCCCCAAACCTATATTTCTTTTTAGGGGCATCTTCATTATTGTTGACCCTCTGCATTTCTATTTAAACTTTAGAATCAGTTTGTCATTTTCCACAAACAAACAAACAAACAAAAACTGTGTAGGAATTCCGATTAGAATTGCTTGACTCTAGAGACCATTTTTGAGAGAAGTGGTATCTCTACCATATTAAACATTCCTATCCATGATTGTGTTCATCTCCCCATATGTTTAAGACTTCTTTAATGTCTTTCAATAATGTTTTAAATTCTTCTCCATATAGGATCTATGTATCTCTAGTATTTCATTCCTAGTTATTTCATATCCAGCAGCCCTGCTCTCTTTTATTTCTAATGATTCACCTGGAGATTCAGACTTACTATATTGACAATCATCAACATTAAACAAGGACAATTTTGTTTCTTTCCAATTTAAATACTTTTTATTTCTTGTCTTACTATGCTGCTTAGGATTGCCAACAAAATGTGGTGATAGCAAGCTTCCTTGTTTTGTTTTCAATCTTAAAATGAATACTTCTGACATATCACCAGTAAATATAATGGCTGTATAGGTTTTTATAAATACTCAATATTAGATTAAGTTCCCTCCTATTCCTTGATTGCTAGATTGTTTTGTGTGGGCTTATTTCTTTTTCTTATTAAAGTTTTTCAGTGTGTGTTGGCTTTTATTAAATGTTTTATCAGAGTCATTTCAGATGATTATATGGATTTAATTATCCATCAATATGGTAAATTCAATAATCGTGTTCTATAACTAGACCAATCTTGGCTTGCTGGAATAAAGCCAGTGTGGTCATGATGCATTATCCTTTGTACATCCCCTAAACTGTGTCCTAATATCTTGTTTAGAAGGTTTTCATTTATATTTGTGGTGAGAATGGCTTATAGTTTTCCTTTTCTTATTGCCATTGTAAAGTTTTGGAACTGATGTCATTTTAGCCTTAGAAATAAAATTGGGCATAACTGCTTTCCTTCTAGAATCTGGAAAATTTTGTTTAATACTGGAATTCTTTTCTTTGAATCTTTCTTGACGCTCAAGTAACACTATTCAGGCTTGGATGTTCTCATTATGAAAAGATTTTAAGCTACTAATTCCATTTCTTTAATTATTATAATACTACTTATGTATTCTATTCCACTTTGAATCAGTGTTGGTAAGCAATATTATTCTAAGAATTTGTTCATTTCAAGTAAGTTTTCAAAACCCAAATGTTTGGGTTGTTTTATTATTGAGTCTTAACTCAAATACACTCTAGTCAGAGAAAATAGCCTATATGATACTCTTTCTTTGAGGCTTCCTTTATATGGTCAACTTTTTTGTAAACGTTCCTTGTGTGTTTGAAAAGAACTTGCATTCATTAATTGCTGGGTATATTTAGATTTACTACATTCTTTGCTTTTTGGCTAATCATTCTAACAATTGTTTAGAGACGTGTGTTAAAAGCACCAATTTAGATAATGCAATTTAAAATTTTTTAATTGTGTACTTAATTTTTAACGTATTTATCTTAGACACATTATTAAATGTATATTGATGTAGATTATTAATTTCATCATTTTTTATCTTTGGTAAACTTTATACCTGGTAAAGTTCTTTGCCTTGAAATCTATTTTTTGAGATTACTATAGCTTCATCAGATTTCTTGTGGTTAGTATTGGGCTTGGTATATCTTGTTTTATCCTTGACTTTCAATTGTTCTGTCCTTTTTTTTTTTGTCTCTTGTAAACAACATAGAGCCAGATATTTAAAAATATTCATTTGACAACTGCTGCTTTTTATCTGGAAAATTAGCTGATTTACTGAGTATTAATATATTTTGATTTATGCCTATAGTTTTTTATTACCTTACTATTTGTCTAATGTCATTTTCTTTTATTTTTGTGGGAAAAATTATTTTTTAGGCTGTGTTTTACTTTTCTCATTTCATTTTGTTTTCCTTTTTTAACAAGTATATATGCTTTTTTTTAATGGTAAGAACATTTACGGAGAATCAACTTTGTGTTAGACACGTGATAGGTGCTTTATATACAGACAGGATCTTCTAATTCTCACAATGGTCCAATGAGTTAGATTTGAACAGTTTCAATTTTACAAGTATAGAAACTGAAGTTCTGGGCCAAACACTAAAGCTTACATAACCAGGCCCCTCTGACTCAAGGCTTACTCTTTCCATGGAATAACATAGCCTCTCAACAAGTAAAATTACTTGGAGAAAGACAATAAAGGGATTGAGAAAGAGCCTAGGATAGTGGGGGCATTCTTACTAGTAGCCAGATACAAAGACACCCATGGGCCAAGACCACTAAGGGCCATGAGGTGACTCGTGGCTGGGTCAGGGGTGGGACGCAGAGTCCAAGGTGGGGAGCACAGGGAGACTGATGCCGCAACGACTGCCTGGTGTTCCCACACCAGGCTGAGACTTGTTCTCCTCAGATAACTGTGGGCTAGACGTTAAAATATTCTGAAAAAAATTCTGAGCTCATATTGTCACATTTTCAATCAACCTCAAGCTAACTGGTTGCAAATTATAGTCCTCAGAGCCTAATAGCCTAATGGAGAAATGTTGCCTCTGAGCCACTCCTGTCATTCTTACTTCAAATTACCCTCTCTAAGTGCATCATCCTGAGCTCCAAACCACACGATCTGAAGGCATCCAAGCAGAAACATGTTCCCCAGTGGATGGCTCTTGGAGGGCTTATTATCTTCCCAGATAAGTCAGGAACCCCCTCTAACTATTTAACACTTAACCACAGTCTTAATCAGCATCTTCACGCTTATCCTATAACTTAGAATGATTTAACATTAACCAAAATTCATCATTACTATTTTACATTTGATACTTCAGCAATCGTCTGTCACAGTACATTAGATAAGACCTTTTCTGAAAATATTTTTATTTCTTCTTTGCTATTGAATAAATTAGCCAGGCACAGAATTCAGGTTTGACCTTTTCATTCTATCCTTCAAATTCTTTATTCGTCTTTCACATTTTCCATATGCTTATATATGTGTTCAATATTCTGTATCTAGTTAATTTCTTTATACTTATTTTCTATTCCCTAAAATTTCTACTTTAGCTCTCTCTAATTTGTTGCTTAACCCCTCCATGAGCATAAACTTAATGGGTTTTTTTAATTTTTGGAAATCCAATGTGGTCCTTTTTCATATTATCTGTTCCTTTTCTAAAAGACACGATTCCTGATTTTTATTTCTTTAATTTTAAAATATATTGTTTTCTAAAGTTCCTGGCATACTAAATCTACTGTTAAGTTTGCTGACTCTCCCTCATAGTAGATTGTTTGATTATAGGGTTTATAATTTTTGATAATGAGCTCAACTTCAGAGGGGATTATTCTAGTATGGGAGTCTCATTTGACCTGGGTTGTTCAAGTAGTATTGCTACAGTGAATCTTTGTGTCTGCTCCCAGTAGTACTATAAAGCAGAGCTATCCAACAGATCTTTGTGATCATGAAAATGTGCTCTCTCTGCACTGTTCTACAGTAGTCACCCTGAAGGGACCCAAGGTAGAGCTTCTGTACCATGTGGGCACTAAAATCCCAGACTCTGAGGCATGCATCCAGTATCCAGCCTGAGAGACTCCTGGGATAGCACAGTTTTGGGTTTAATTTCCAATACCCAGAGATTTCTCTGACTCTCATTCAGACTCAATTCTATATTTCAATCTTCTTTTGTTATAATAAATCTAGCATTCACATACCTGTCATTGGAAAGGTGAGCCAAAATTATCTTGGTTTACCTGTTGCCAGAGTTTGCAGTTCTGTTGCCACAATAACAGACCTTCTAATATTGAATTGTTCTTGCACATTCAGGATAAATGCTACTTGTCCGTTCCCAAAGTAATTTACCACTTTTTTTTTTTTTTTTTTTTTTGACTAGTTTACTAGTTTGAAATCCTTTAATATGTACATTATGTAAATTATCTCATTTAGTTTTTTTTTTTTGTCTTTTTTTTTTTTTATTAATTAAAAAAAGACTTAACAAAACAATTAGAAATCATTCCAATCTACATGTACAATCAGTAATTCTTAATAACATTACATAGTTGCATATTCATCATTTCTTAGTACATTTGCATCGATTTAGAAAAAGAAATAAAAAGACAAGAGAATAAGAATTAAAACAATAATAGAAAGAAAAAAAACAAAAAAAACAAAAACAAAAAACCTATACCTCACATGCAGCTTCATTCAGTGTTTTAACATAATTGCATTACAATTGGGTAGTATTGTGCTGTCCATTTCTGAGTTTTTATATCCAGTCCCGTTGTACAGTCTGTACCCCTTCATCTCCAATTATCCCTTCTCTCTTTTTTTTTTTTTTTTTTTAATTAACGGAAAAAAAGAAATTAACCCAACATTTAGAGATCATACCATTCTACACATGCAATCATTAATTCTTAACATCATCACATAGATGCATGATCATCATTTCTTAGTACATTTGCATTGGTTTAGAAGAACTAGCAACATAACCGAAAAAGATATAGAATGTTAATATAGAGAAAAAAATAAAAGTAATAATAGTAAAATCAAAACAAAACAACACAAAACACAACAAAAACCTATAGCTCAGATGCAGCTTCATTCAGTGTTTTAACATGATTACTTTACAATTAGGTATTATTGTGCTGTCCATTTTTGAGTTTTTGTATCTAGTCCTGTTGCACAGTCTGTATCCCTTCAGCTTCAATTACCCATTGTCTTACCCTGTTTCTAACTCCTGCTGAACTCTGTTACCAATGACATATTTCAAGTTTATTCTCGAATGTCCGTTCACATCAGTGGGACCATACAGTATTTGTCCTTTAGTTTTTGGCTGGATTCACTCAGCATAATATTCTCTAGGTCCATCCATGTTATTACATGGTTCATAAGTTTATCTTGTCTTAAGGCTGCATAATATTCCATCGTATGTATATACCACAGTTTGTTTAGCCACTCTTCTGTTGATGGAGATTTTGGCTGTTTCCATCTCTTTGCAATTGTAAATAATGCTGCTATAAACATTGGTGTGCAAATGTCCGTTTGTGTCTTTGCCCTTAAGTCCTTTGAGTAGATACCTAGCAATGGTATTGCTGGGTCGTATGGCAGTTCTATATTCAGCTTTTTGAGGAACCGCCAAACTGCCTTCCACAGTGGTTGCACCCTTTGACATTCCCACCAACAGTGGATAAGTGTGCCTCTTTCTCCGCATCCTCTCCAGCACTTGTCATTTTCTGTTTTGTTGATAATGGCCATTCTGGTGGGTGTGAGATGATATCTCATTGTGGTTTTGATTTGCATTTCTCTAATGGCCAGGGACATTGAGCATCTCTTCATGTGCCTCTTGGCCATCCGTATTTCCTCTTCTGAGAGGTGTCTGTTCAAGTCTTTTTCCCATTTTGTAATTGGGTTGGCTGTCTTTTTGTTGTTGAGATGAACAATCTCTTTATAAATTCTGGATACTAGACCTTTATCTGATATATCATTTCCAAATATTGTCTCCCATTGTGAAGGCTGTCTTTCTACTTTCTTGATGAAGTTCTTTGATGCACAAAAGTGTTTAATTTTGAGGAGTTCCCATTTATTTATTTCCTTCTTCAGTGCTCTTGCTTTAGGTTTAAGGTCCATAAAACCGCCTCCAGTTGTAAGATCCATAAGATATCTCCCAACATTTTCCTCTAACTGTTTTATGGTCTTAGACCTAATGTTTAGATCTTTGATCCATTTTGAGTTAACTTTTGTATAGGGTGTGAGAGATGGGTCTTCTTTCATTCTTTTGCATATGGATATCCAGTTCTCTAGGCACCATTTATTGAAGAGACTGCTCTGTCCCAGGTGAGTTGGCTTGACTGCCTTATCAAAGATCAAATGTCCATAGATGAGAGGGTCTATATCTGAGCACTCTATTCGATTCCATTGGTCGATATATCTATCTTTATGCCAATACCATGCTGTTTTGACCACTGTGGCTTCATAATATGCCTTAAAGTCAGGCAGTGCGAGACCTCCAGCTTCGTTTTTTTTCCTCAAGATGTTTTTAGCAATTCGGGGCACCCTGCCCTTCCAGATAAATTTGCTTATTGGTTTTTCTATTTCTGAAAAATAAGTTGTTGGGATTTTGATTGGTATTGCATTGAATCTGTAAATCAATTTAGGTAGGATTGACATCTTAACTATATTTAGTCTTCCAATCCATGAACACGGTATGCCCTTCCATCTATTTAGGTCTTCTGTGATTTCTTTTAGCAGTTTTTTGTAGTTTTCTTTATATAGGTTTTTTGTCTCTTTAGTTAAATTTATTCCTAGGTATTTTATTCTTTTAGTTGCAATTGTAAATGGGATTCGTTTCTTGATTTCCCCCTCAGCTTGTTCATTACTAGTGTATAGAAATGCTACAGATTTTTGAATGTTGATCTTGTAACCTGCTACTTTGCTGTACTCATTTATTAGCTCTAGTACTTTTGTTGTGGATTTTTCCGGGTTTTCGACGTATAGTATCATATCGTCTGCAAACAGTGATAGTTTTACTTCTTCCTTTCCAATTTTGATGCCTTGTATTTCTTTTTCTTGTCTAATTGCTCTGGCTAGAACCTCCAACACAATGTTGAATAATAGTGGTGATAGTGGACATCCTTGTCTTGTTCCTGATCTTAGGGGGAAAGTTTTCAATTTTTCCCCATTGAGGATGATATTAGCTGTGGGTTTTTCATATATTCCCTCTATCATTTTAAGGAAGTTCCCTTGTATTCCTATCTTTTGAAGTGTTTTCAACAGGAAAGGATGTTGAATCTTGTCGAATGCCTTCTCTGCATCAATTGAGATGATCATGTGATTTTTCTGCTTTGATTTGTTGATATGGTGTATTACATTAATTGATTTTCTTATGTTGAACCAGCCTTGCATACCTGGGATGAATCCTACTTGGTCATGATGTATAATTGTTTTAATGTGCTGTTGGATACGATTTGCTAGAATTTTATTGAGGATTTTTGCATCTGTATTCATTAGAGAGATTGGTCTGTAGTTTTCTTTTTTTGTAATATCTTTGCCTGGTTTTGGTATGAGGGTGATGTTGGCTTCATAGAATGAATTAGGTAGTTTTCCCTCCACTTCGATTTTTTTTGAAGAGTTTGAAGAGAATTGGTACTAATTCTTTCTGGAACGTTTGGTAGAATTCACATGTGAAGCCATCTGGTCCTGGACTTTTCTTTTTAGGAAGCTTTTGAATGACTGATTCAATTTCTTTACTTGTGATTGGTTTGTTGAGGTCATCTATGTCTTCTTGAGTCAAAGTTGGTTGTTCATGTCTTTCCAGGAACCCGTCCATTTCCTCTAAATTGTTGTATTTATTAGCGTAAAGTTGTTCATAGTATCCTGTTATTACCTCCTTTATTTCTGTGAGGTCAGTAGTTATGTCTCCTCTTCCATTTCTGATCTTATTTATTTGCATCCTCTCTCTTCTTCTTTTTGTCAATCTTGCTAAGGGCCCATCAATCTTATTGATTTTCTCATAGAACCAACTTCTGGCCTTATTGATATTCTCTATTGTTTTCATGTTTTCAATTTCATTTATTTGTGCTCTAATCTTTGTTATTTCTTTCCTTTTGCTTGCTTTGGGGTTAGCTTGCTGTTCTTTCTCCAGTTCTTCCAAATGGATAGTTAATTCCTGAATTTTTGCCTTTTCTTCTTTTCTGATATAGGCATTTAGAGCAATAAATTTCCCTCTTAGCACTGCCTTTGCTGCGTCCCATAAGTTTTGATATGTTGTGTTTTCATTTTCATTCACCTTGAGGTATTTGCTAATTTCCCTTGCAATTTCTTCTTTGACCCAGTCGTTGTTTAGGAGTGTGTTGTTGAGCCTCCACGTATTTGTGAATTTTCTGGCACTCTGCCTATTATTGATTTCCAACATCATTCCTTTATGGTCCGAGAAAGTGTTGTGTAAGATTTCAATCTTTTTAAATTTGTTAAGACTTGCTTTGTGACCCAGCATATGGTCTATCTTTGAGAATGATCCATGAGCACTTGAGAAAAAGGTGTATCCTGCTGTTGTGGGATGTAATGTCCTATAAATGTCTATTAAGTCTAGTTCATTTATAGTAATATTCAGATTCTCTATTTCTTTGTTGATCCTCTGTCTAGATGTTCTGTCCCTTGATGAGAGTGGTGAGTTGAAGTCTCCAACTATTATGGTATATGAGTCTATTTCCCTTTTCAGTGTTTGCAGTATATTCCTCACGTATTTTGGGGCATTCTGATTCGGTGCGTAAATATTTATGATTGTTATGTCTTCTTGTTTAATTGTTCCTTTTATTAGTATATAGTGTCCTTCTTTGTCTCTTTTAACTGTTTTACATTTGAAGTCTAATTTGTTGGATATTAGTATAGCCACTCCTGCTCTTTTCTGGTTGTTATTTGCATGAAATATCTTTTCCCAACCTTTCACTTTCAACCTATGTTTATCTTTGGGTCTAAGATGTGTTTCCTGTAGACAGCATATAGAAGGATCCTGTTTTTTAATCCATTCTGCCAATCTATGTCTTTTGATTGGGGAATTCAGTCCATTGACATTTAGTGTTATTACTGTTTGGATAATATTTTCCTCTAACATTTTGCCTTTTGTATTATATATATCATATCTGATTTTCCTTCTTTCTACACTCTTTTCCATATCTCTCTCTTCTGTCTTTTTGTATCTGACTCTAGTGCTCCCTTTAGTATTTCTTGCAGAGCTGGTCTCTTGGTCACAAATTCTTTCAGTGACTTTTTGTCTGAGAATGTTTTAATTTCTCCCTCATTTTTGAAGGATAATTTTGCTGGATATAGGAGTCTTGGTTGGCAGTTTTTCTCTTTTAGTATTTTAAATATATCATCCCACTGTCTTCTAGCTTCCATGGTTTCTGCTGAGAAATCTACACAAAATCTTATTGGGTTTCCCTTGTATGTAATGGATTGTTTTTCTCTTGCTGCTTTCAAGATCTTCTCTTTCTCTTTGACCTCTGACATTCTAACTAGTAAGTGTCTTGGAGAACGCCTATTTGGGTCTAATCTCTTTGGGGTGCGCTGCACTTCTTGGATCTGTAATTTTAGGTCTTTCATAAGAGTTGGGAAATTTTCAGTGATAATTTCTTCCATTAGTTTTTCTCCTCCTTTTCCCTTCTCTTCTCCTTCTGGGACACCCACAACACGTATATTTGTGCGGTTCATATTGTCCTTGAGTTCCCTGATACCCTGTTCAAATTTTTCCATTCTTTTCCCTATAGTTTCTGTTTCTTTTTGGAATTCAGATGTTCCATCCTCCAAATCACTAATTCTATCTTCTGTCTCTTTAAATCTATCATTGTAGCTATCCATTATTTTTTCTATGTTTGCTACTTTATCCTTCACTTCCATAAGTTCTGCGATTTGTTTTTTCAGTTTTTCTATTTCTTCTTTATGTTCAGCCCATGTCCTCTTCATGTCCTCCCTCAATTTATCGATTTCATTTTTGAAGAGGTTTTCCATTTCTGTTCGTATATTCAGGATTAGTTGTCTCAGCTCTTGTGTCTCATTTGAGCTATTGGTTTGTTCCTTTGACTGAGCCATATTCTCAATCTTTTGAGCGTGGACAGTTATCTTCTGCTGCTGGCGTCTGGGCATTTATTCAGATTTCTCTTGGTGTTGGACCCAGCAAGGTTGTAATATTTTTCTGTGAAATCTCTGGGTTCTGTTTTTCTTATCCTGCCCAGTAGGTGGCGCTCGTGGCACACGTTTGTCTGCGGGTCCCACCAGTAAAAGGTGCTGTGGGACCTTAAACTTTGGAAAACTCTCGCCGTCCTGGGGGTTCGCTAGCCGAAACGGCTTGAGCCGGCCCGGGATCCGAACGCAGGGAGGGTTGCTGGTCGCCGCAGCCAGGGAAAGAGCCCGTCCGAATTTCCTAGTCGGCCCTGGGCAACAAGCGTGGCGGGAGGGCGCCAGCGGCAGCGGCCCGCCCGAGAGAGTGCACGTTCCCCGGGAGTCACGGGTTTGGAAGGGGCCTCACCCACCCGTCACCGTTCTCCGCGGCCTGGGGGTTTCCGATCCAATTCTCTCAGTTGGTCCGGGGGCTGCGCGTGGGGTGGGCGCCAGCCGTCTTTGTTTCAGGGGACCGCCTCTCCAATTCTCCCAGCCGGCCCGGGAAGGGGGAAGGGAGTAACTCCGGCCGCTTGCCACCCCGCCCGGTAAGGCCCGCGCGCCTCAGCGATCTCACCCGAGCTGCTTCTCTCAGCCAGCCAGCCGTTCCAGGATGGGGTACGCTGTCTTTTTTTTATCTCTGTTGTGGCTTTGGGCGCTTTCTGTATCGTTTCTACTCCCCTAGTAGGTGTCCTGGAGAAGAAACTAAGATCCGCGCGTCTTAGTAAGCCGCCATCTTCCAGGAAGTCCCTCAATTTACCACTTTTTTATGTAGGAATTTTTCATCTATATTGCTAAGTGAGAGGACTTATAGTCTTGGTTTTTCCCTGGTACTATCCTTGCCTATTGGGGTATCAAGGTTATGCTGGCTTAGTAAAATTGGTTGGATGGGTTCTTATCTTTTGTTGTGCTTTGGAATGGTATTTATAAAATGAAAAGTATCTGTTTCTTGAAGGTTTGAGAGAACTTACTGCAAATAGTTTGGGCTTAGTGCTTTCTTTGAGGGTATAGATCTTTGATTCACATTTCAATTTTTTAACTGGCTTGTAGCCTATTCAGATTTTTTACTCCTTTTTTAAATTTACATTTTTTCTTTATTAGAGAAGTCGTGGGTCTACAGAACAATTTTGCAAAAAATACAGGATTCCCATATACCAATATATTATTAACACCTTGCACTGGGGTGGAAATATTACAATTGATGAAACTACTACTTCATGTACCAAGTTTGGTAATATCTGTTTTCCTAGAATTGTCCATTTCTTTCATGTCCAATTCATAGTATTCCTCATAATTAAGAAAAAAAAACAACTCTTCTGTAACCAAGTTCCTGTTTTCATTTCTGACATGATTTTGGTGCTTTCTTTGGTTATACTTATAAATACTTTTTATAACTATTTTATTGTTTTTAAGCCATCTTTCTGTTAATCATGCTTATCTTTAATTTCTATTTCAATGAAAGAAGTTATTTCAATAACTTTGGCATTCTTTTTTTTTTTTTTTTCATGGGCAGGCACCAGGAATCAAACCCGGGTCTCCAGCATGGCAGGAAAGAACTCTGCCTGCTGAGCCACCCTGGCCTGCTGTGCATTCATTTTTATTACTCTCTTAGACTTCAGATTTATTAGTTTTTTTTTCAGTTTCAGAGTTGAAGTCTAGGTTTATCTATTTTCAATCTTTTTTCCCTATTAAACACATTTAAGGTTATAAATTTTCCTCTCAGTATCACTGTAGATATGAGACAAGGTTTATACATGGGTGCTTTATCTGTTATTTAGTTCTAATTAGTTTAATTTTAATGATCAAATCTCTTTATTCCATACATTTAGAAGTTTATTTTTAATTCCAAACATGTATATGGGTTTTCTTTCTTTCTTTTTGTTGTTGATTTCTAATCTTACTCCATGGTAGTAAGGGAAAGCTTCATTCCAAGGAAAGGCCTGAAGGAGGTGATGACACAAGGTACGTGAACAGCTGCAGGATGAGCTTTTTGGACAGAGGGAACAGTGCAGGGGCCCTAAGATACAAGCTTGTCTGGTGTGTTGCAGGGACAGCAGAAAGGGCTGTGTGCTTGCAATGGAGGGAGTGAGGATCTGAGAAGGGGGGAAAGGAGATTAAAGAGAGGTCAGGAGATGCTCAAGCCACCGCTGTGAGCACTGTGGCTTGTACTCTGAATGAGATAGGAGCCCTTGGAATGTGCTGAGCAGGCCAGCATCTGATGTTTAACAGGACGGCTCTGGCTGCCATGCTTAGAACAGACCGAAGGGAACAAAGGTAAGGTTGGGGATACTTTAGATGCTTTAGAAAATGCCTGTAATCTGAATGTATATATTTATACACATGCACACATACATAAACATGTAGTATTATTAAGAGCAGGACAAACAGGTTCGGAGAAGGTATACATTGTTGTAAATTAAACCTTTCAGTATTTTGAACTCTCCCTTTGACCCGTCCGATGTTGTTTGCCTTGAATTATGTTGTATCATATTGATATTTTGTACTACTTTTTATCCCTTTATTATTATCAGCTAGCTTGTACAATCCTTCTCTGAAGTTGTTCATATGCAGTTTTGTTGTTTTATTTAATCTGAGAGTTTATTTTTTAAAGTAGATGAATTTAATTCATTCCCATTTTAAGATTTAAGGTTTTATATTTTAAAATTCTTCTAGTGGTTACCTTTAATTTGATATTAAAGGTAATATATACTATATACACTATACCAAAAGTAAAAATTAAAATACACTATACCTTAAATTTTTAACACATACTTAAAACTATATTTTCTCATAAGTTAATTACACTTTACATCCTTTTCCTGAAATCTTTAGCATGCTTTTATTTTCCTTTTCACTCTACCCACCCACAAATCCCATATTGCTCTCATTGTTGATTTAAATTATAATTTATTAAAAGTAATCTTATCATTTTATAATCAATATGTATTTGGACTTATTATTGTTTTCCTGATTTCTTCACTTCTGCTTTTTCTTGCATCCCATTAATACCTTCTGGGTTCATTTTTTTCTTATTAGAGTATATTTTTAAGTAGTCCTTTCAGCTAAGGACTCTCAAAATCCTAAAAATCTGAAAATGTTATTGTGGCAACCTCATTGCTGAAAAAGAGTTTGGCTGGGAATAAAATTTTAGTTTCAAATTTATTTTCTCTTGGCACCTTGAAGACAAGCTATTTTCTTAAAACC
This sequence comes from Tamandua tetradactyla, assembly GCF_023851605.1. Classification (NCBI taxonomy): domain Eukaryota; kingdom Metazoa; phylum Chordata; class Mammalia; order Pilosa; family Myrmecophagidae; genus Tamandua; species Tamandua tetradactyla. The sequence goes on from NC_135329.1 coordinate 9,081,436, forward strand.
AATGATTAAGTCTGATGTCACTTGGGTTCTCTCTGGTGTCACCTGGGAAATCCTCTTCATAATTATTACTATGATTCATAATGCATACGGCCAATTTTGTTTTGTTTTAAAAACATATTCTTTTAAGTTGGTAGATTCTTTTTAACTGAGGTCTCATATTTTTTAAGTTCTGGAAAATTCTCTATGTCATTTCTTCAAACATTGCCTCGTCATTTTTCTTCACTTGCAACTCCCATTAAAGAGGCACTGAGATGTCTACATTGTCCTAAATGCCTCAATCCTCCCTTCCTATATTATTTATCTCTTGAGGCTGAGTTTGGGGAGAATTTCTTCACCCAGATCTTCTAGTTCACTAATTTGCTATTCAACTCTATCCAATTTGTTATGCAGCCCACACTATTTCAACAACATAATTTCAACAATTATATTTTTCATCTTCATTACTGCCTGTTATCATTTCATAACTTCTGGTTCTTGTATTAAGGATGAAAGTCTATCCTTACTTCTGTAAGGAATCTAAATTTAGTTGCATTTAAAGTTTCTTTCTGATTGCTCTACTTCTGGATATGCTGTTCTGCTGTTTATATTTCATCATGCACAGTCTTCTCAGGGTTTTCAAGGCTCTTGGCTATGAAAACATTTCCTGCAGGGTCATTCACTTGCATTTTTATCAACAATGGCTCCTTGGCTCAGGGGCCTCACCCTGAATCTGTCTTGACAGATTTGACGGAGTGCCTTCAGGTCCCAGCAGCCATGATGGCTTCAAACAGACAGTGTAAGCAACACCTTTCTGCAACTTCTCATTTAATATATGTCTCTTTCACTTAAGGATATCCTATGGCTTAAGGTCTGAAACTTTTCTTCTCTTGTATCCAAATTTGAAGGGGAATTTGTTAATCTAAATGTTTTATCATTTCTACTGGTTTGGTGTAGAAAGGAGAAGAGGTCAGTATGTGCTTTGTCAACCATCTTGAAATTAGATCAGTTTTTTTTTTTTGGGGGGGGGGGCATTCTGGTTAGGCTCCAGGAATCAAACCTGGGTCTTCAGCTTGGCAACTTCTTGCCACTGAGTCACCGCTGCACCGTCCTAGATCAATTATTTTTTAAATCATTTCTATACGTTCTCTTTACCTTCTCTGTGGAACTCTTATCAGATGGAATACCTCAATCTTCCATGCCTTAATATTTTCTCTCATTATCCTACTGTAACGTATTTAGGAATAATTCTTTGTCCTACTTTCCAGCCCATAAATTTCCTCCTATGCTGTAAATATGGTTATATTTGAATATATATTTGAATAAATTCTTTATTTTGACAATCAAAACTTTAATTTCCAGGATTAATATTTTCTTTTTGCATAGGTAGGCACCAGGAATCGAACCTGGGTCTCCAGCATGGCAGGTGAGAATTCTGCCACTGAGCCACTGTCAAACCACCCCAACACTTTTTTTTTCTTTTTGCATGGGCAGACACCAGGAAATGAACTCAGTATTTATTTTTCAAAGAAATAATAACTGTTTATACCTCTCTGCATATATTAATATACTTATAAAATCTAGTTCTGCTTATTCAATTAATTCTATTTATCAGATCATTCTGTTATCTCCTCTACATGGTTGTGTTCCTCTTCCTTTTTGATCATTTCAACTAAATACTCATCTTTATAGTTAAGGCTCCCTGTTTAGACAGTCTACTATATATTTTTGTACTACCTACTTGGATGGGAGAAGTGGGAGTTGTCTTCAGTGAGGATGATGGAGGAACAGAGGTGCCACTTCATGGAAAAGCTTTGTTACTACTAGTCTCCTAAGCATAGGAGTTTCCTGATCTTGTAGAATCAGGCATCTTGTGATCTGCCCTATCTCCTCAACCCAAGCTCACATATCCACTACAGCTGCCTGAGACACCTCTGTCACCTTGCCACTTGCTTTGAGCCCTTTAGAACTCCTCATATCAACTACTTCCAAGTGGGACCATGCTAGATGCTGCTCCCATCTTTATCAGCAATACTATCCTGCCCTTGTTCTAGAACTAAGTTTTCTTTTGCAAATTGATCCCATCTGCTTTCTACAGGTTCCTTCAAAGCCTATGGCCAACCAAGGTTTCCCTTCCCTTTATTTTCTCTCTCATGTGCTTGCAAAATTATTTTTTAAATTCCAATCGAGCATTTCTAAGTTTTTTGGAGCAAAATGGAGCAGTTGTAGCATCCAAGTCCACCACTTTGAAATGAAATTCTCATGTTTTTTTTCAATTCATGAAAATGTGTTTTGAAAATTTTATAACACCTTCTTGTGATGTATAATTTTCTTAAAAATTTTTCAGAATAACTGCTCTAGAAAGTGAAAAATAAGAATTGCTAAGCTTCAGTTTAACCTAACTGGTAAAGCTATAATTTTGATTGATTAATGTATGAGAGAAATGTAATCTGTGTAATTTTTGTTAATCTCCCAAGACTTAAGTGTATTATTAGTCCTCTGACAGTTATGAAAATATTGTTAGGTAGAATAAAATATAATTGGTTCATGTATAGTTTCTGAAACATGCTAGTAAATTACAAAAACTTTTTAACTCACAAAAGAAAACCACTGCTATTCCAGCTGGTTCAACAATACGTAAGGTAGGAGCTAGGCAAAGAACAGCAGTATCTTCTATTGAATAGCAAATAGCTCCAGCTTCTCTTTCAGGAGGAAAAGAATAAAAGAATTTTAGGAATTTAACATCAACAGACTGACATTCCTACATATGCCACAATAGACCATATGGTATTTATGGTTCCATATACACCAATCCTAGAGGACGAGAGCAGTACTCTTGAAGTATGAACAATTATATTAAATGCTAGTAATTTAAAACTGAAACGTTGTGACTGCTTACAGGCAAAAACAGTGCTGAAGGCCAAACTTTGGTCCTAAGTAGCTGTCGTATTAATCCAGTTTGAGTGAAAAGCATTCTGTTTTGTGTGACACCCCTCACAGTAAACATAACAGGGAAAAATGCTGCATTGGGTATTATACTGTCCTATAAAACATCACTTTGATCATGGACAGAATTTCCTTTCTCTATGGCTTAAACTGGCAATTCATATTCTCTTCTTCTTCAATCGGTTCTTAAAGAGTTTCGTATAAATTATAAGAGTTATTATATATTATTTATAAGTGAGAAAAGCTCATGCACTACTGGTGGGAGTATAAACTAGTAAAGCCACCATGCTGAGCAATTCAGCAATATCTAGGAAAACTGAAGGTACACATTTCCCCTGAGCCAGGGATTCCAGTCTCAAAAACCTTCCCTAGAAAAAAATCTCCACATCATACAGGAAGGCCTGTACCAGGAAATCCACTGAAGCTTTGTTTAGAAAAGTGGAAAATAACTAACAAGCTGATGTCAATCAATAAAAGAAGGAATAAAGTGTGGTATATTTGTAGACCTGGATTTTATATGGCATTGAAAATATCTTATTCAACATGGAGATAATTTTTTAAATAATGTTAGGTAAAAAAAAGGAAGCTATAGAAGGATACATGTAGTAGGATGGTATTTTGATGAAGTTTAAAAATATGAGAAACAATACTCATTGTTTATGAACACAATGCACATGTGTAATAAAAGTATAAAAAATATGAGTGGAAATATTAAACATCAAATTTAAAATATATATATCTGACAATACTACAATGTCTTAGTTAACCCACCTTTAATATAAGTCTTAAAATTGGGTAGAGTGCAATACTGTAATCAATAAGAGGGAAGAGTAAGGGATACGGGATGTTTCGGATTCTCTTTTTACTTTTTATTTCTTTTTCTAGAGTAATGCAAATGTTCTAAACATGATCATGGTAATGAATGCACAATTATGTGATATGTAAATAAATGATTGTATATTTTGAATGGATTGTATGGTGTGTGAATATATCTCAACAAAACTACATTTAAAAAATACAGTATCTCTGTGGAGAGAAATGAGATTAGAGGACACATAGGGGACTTCAAATTTTTTCTGTAATGCTTTAGTTTTTTTAAAAAACAATCTAAAAGCAAATCTTGCAAAATGCTAAATTCCAAAAAAATATTTTTTACATGCTTGAAATATTTCATGTTAAGAAATTACATGTTACTTGCTAGCTCAGAAAATGACAACTCAGACATTACATGGGAAGACAAATCAAACAAACACCTACTAAAGAGCATGTACCATTGAAAAAAACAAAATAATACAGCAATGGTATTTTTAAATAATGTAACCTGATAGCAGATTTTTACCCCATACTATTCCAGAAGGTTTCCAAATACAGGCAAAATCTAATATATTCTTAAAAACTGAGATTATATTAAAATCAATATGTACTATTGTACAACATGCTTTTCTTGTTCAATAATATATTATGGACCGCTTTTCATATCTGTATTTATAGATCTATTTCACTTATTTTGACTGTCGTACAGAATTCCATAGAATGTATATACCATAATAAGTTGAACCATTTCACCACTGATAGATATTTTGACCATCTTCATTTTTTTTTGGTATCACAAATAATGATGATATGCTATCCAGAATCATCAAGAGTCTTCTCCACACTCTTGTCAAAACAGAATATTATCAATCTCTTACATTTTTTGCTATTCTGGAAAGGATAAAAATGAACATTTCTATGATCTAAAGTAGTTTAAAAATTGGAACAAATGGGAAATGTCAACTTTCATGAAACTATAGTAAACAATGAATAATATGTGTAGCAGATAGCTGGGGTATAAAGTCTAAAAACATACTAAAGATTTACAATCTCAAGGAATTTACAAAGAAATGATTACAATGGTGTAATAAATGCTTCGAAAGTGTGCTACAGTATAGCGTGAAGAGATGTGAATTAGATGAATCAGGAAAAGAGATGATAGCTGAGCTAATTCTTAAAGAATATATAGGAGTTGGCAGGAAAAGTTTGGAGAACGGGGAAGAAAGGAGATAAAGGTAGCTAGAACAACAGACTCAAAGATATAAAGGCACCAAGGTATGATGCAAATAGCTCAGAGAAACAGATCTGACTGGGAATAGTTCTTTTATATATATATATATATACACATATATATAATGTAAATACTATAAGATTTATTATAGGAATCGGCACATGTGACTGTGGAGATCGGCAAGTTCAAATTTCACAAGTAAGACTGTAAGTTGCAAACTCTGATGAAGGCATTCAATGAATTCCCCAGGAGAAGCTGGCTGGCTGAAGTTGAGATGGAAACTCCCTTCTAACTGTTGAAATCATTACTTAGCCCTTAAGGCCATCAACTGATTGGATGAGCCCTTTCTCATTGTTGAAGGCAATCGCCTCAGTTGATTATAGATGCAATCAGCCAAAGATGCAATCAACTTACTGAAGATTTTTGAAATACCCTCACAGTAACAATCAAGCCAATGCTTGATTTGCCTAACAACTGGACCCTATAACTCATCCAGCTGACACATGAAACTAATCGATATCACTGTTAAAGTTGTTGCCTGTGAGTGAAATACATAAATTAAAATTCGAGACCAAAGACAACACTAAAATTCTTCAAAACACTGTGAAATCCTTCAAAACATTACTACATAAGATAAAACTTAAGCACGTTGTCAGTCATCTTTGTTCTACAAGTTGCTTCTAGTATACACTAAAGAGTATACTCTTTGGCTCACAAACTCAGTAATACATTGAGGGCAAGAGAGTTCAGAACCAGGAAGAACTGGGACCAACACTTCAGGTCTAAAGTGGATAAAGAGAGAAGTGAAAAGAAGAGGGGACTGATGGACAGAGAGAAAGTGGACCGGTCAGTGGACCAGATATTGGAAAGTTAAAGGGTGATCTCGGTGAGAGCAGTTGAACAAGCCAGCTGGAACAATAATAGGTTGTCACCAGAAAATGGAATGTCTGAATCATTCTGGATGTAGATCAGTTAGAGATGGTGAAAAGGCCCGGGTTGTAATTATGGGAGAAGATGTCTGAGGTCAGTGGAGGAAGGGATTGTCAGAACTAAGCAAGTCAAGGAATGGGGAGGCCTTTACACAGGGTGTGTAAAGGTTCATCTACAGGGACCTTGACAATGAATCTGGCACCAAACCATCAGGGAGTGAAGGGGCATGACCAGAAAGTCAGGAGATAACTGCAATTAGATAGGAAGGAGGGTAAGATAAAATGGCAGGAGCTGCAAAGAAGACTCTTTCTTCTTTTTAAATAAGAGATTCAGTGTGCAATAGTCTACAAGTGGCAAGGCAGTTAAGCAAAGAGGAACACAGCCAGGGTGACTTGGGAAGGCAGCAGTCTAGCTTTCCAATGATTCTTTTCCTTTTATAATCCCTTCCCCCTTTAACTGTAGGTGGAAATTGTGAATATGATGAGCTATCAATCCTTTGATTATGTTATGGTATATGACAAAAAGGAGATTATCCTGAGTGGGCCTGGCCTGACCAGGCAACCCCTTTGAAAGCAGTTTTCCCTGGCTAGTTGCAGAAACAAAAGTCAGAAAGATGCATTGTGGCTGGCCTGGACGACACCAGCTGTCACTGTTGGGAACTGCCTATGGGAAACATATCAGAAGGAACTGCAGGCAGCTTCTAGGAGCTGTCCCTTGCTGACAGCTAGCAGGGAAAAATGTGGCCCCCAATACTACAGCTGTAATAGAATGAATTCTGCCAACAACCGTGAGGTGGAAGAGGGCCCCCAGACCCAGATGATACCCCCAGACCCAGATGATACCCCCAGACCCAGATGATAAACACAGCCCAGTTGACTCCTTGATTTCAACCTGGTGAGACCTATAGCAGAAAATCCAGCCATGCCATGACCTACAGGAACTGAGATCATAAAGGTGTGTTGTTTTAAGCCATTAAGTTTGTGGTAATTTGTTATGCAGTAACAACGAATTAAAACAGTGATCTTCTAAGTCCTAGTTACCCAGGAAAATCACGGTTTAGGCATATTTAATAGTTCCCCATTTCACTCTCAAGTGAAAGGTTTAGATGATAAATTATATGGTCGCCATAGCAGTAATTTCACTTCCTAACCCCTTAATACATATAGGGATGTGAGAAAATAATAACTACTATCTGAAAGGGCTGCAGGGGCAATGGGAGATCTTAGAGGAAAGTCAAACCTTAATTCTGGCAAGGAGGCAGAAGAAATGCTTAGAGTAGAAGAAACTCAGGGCAAATTACTAAAGTAGCAGCAGTTCTAAAGGGACTGGGATAGGGAGGGCTATTAGAAGGCTGGGTGGGGGCAAAGGCGTACTGCTCAGTGTGAGTAAAACAGAGAGGCCAGGCGGCTTACACTAATGGCCCGGCTGAAACAGAGGCAAGAGCGCTGAGGCTAAAGGTCCAGATTTTGTGGATTTTGTTTTCAATTTCTTCATGTGTGTAAATTTTATGTCTCTCCGGCTATATCTTGCTTACAAGTGGGGATCTGGACTCATTTTTGTTTGACAAGTAATCCTCTTGTCTAGTTTTGTGCTGTGTACAAAGTAGTTGTTTAATCATGACATGTGACTATTACAAGTGGGCAGAAACACGGCAAAGAAGCATACCTTTTCCTTACTGAATTCACATTAAATTATCTTTTAGAATTCAAGAGAGGGATGCCATAGGAAACTATAGCATCGTAGTTACAATGAAAATTAAATATCGTTTCTGGCAAAGAACTGTTTCAGGTCTATAAAAACATAATTCATCCTGACTCCTTAAACTAAATGGTTTCATTTTGCCATTATTAATGCTCAAACTACAGTAGGTAAACGGGTGGCTCAGTTACATTTATTAAAAAGTAAAGCAGTAAAATTAAGAGATTGTTAAATCCAAAATACGTCCTCATTCAAAGTAGATTGTGAAGACTAGGATAACTTATTCAATGGTGGACTCTGCCATCTGCTGGGAAGAAAGGTGAAATTCTCCTACCATGTGCCAATCAGTTATATAAACAACCACCTCCACTTCCTCACTCTGCTGACAAAGTGTACCTGTGGTAAAATACATCTTGTGTAAATGACACTCAAGCACACACACCTTCCCTGCCGTGGAGTATCCAGGTGGGAGTTGGATCTCCCTTGGTAAAGTGGGGCCTGCACATACAGCAGCACGGGAGGGTGGGAATGGGGAGTAGGCTCATAGGTAGTGGTTCTAACAGCTGGAAAAATCCCAGAGAGTTGTTTTGAGTCCTCCTTGCATATAAATAAAGGTTTAAAGTAAATCAGAAAAGCATTTAGCCGAGACTAAGGAAAATAAAAGGTTAGAGTTAATCATTTAACTGTGATATAAAAATAAAATGTACATATATTGAAAACACTTTTAAAAAAAAATTTTTTCCTCCAAATCTGAATCATTTAAATGTTAATAATAAGAATCCTAGCAAAATATGGTTAGTTGTTATGATAAAGTACTCTTTTAAAAAATATAATTTGGTAGAAAAACATGATAATCTCTATGGCTAAATGAACCACTAATATGGGAATCCTTGTTTAGATTACAAGCCTTTATCCTTTGTGTGCAGATTGTATTTTCCAAGTCTCTGTGGCAACACCTCCCACAGTTTACGCTCCTTTGTGGTGGGGCCTCAGCCCCTTGGCATCACAAAGTAGAGTTCAGTTCTCCTTCAGTGCCCCTCGGCTGGCCTCAGTGTCTCACTGTGACCCATAGAATCCAGCAGAAGTGTTTCCACAGTACTCCCATGGCTAGGTCAGAAAAGGCCTGGCCACTTTCGCCTAGCTCTTCTGGGACGCTTACCCCCTAGATGCCGCCTCCGGGATGCTCTCTGACAGCACAGATGTCACGCTGTGAAAGGCTGAAGCCCTGGGAAGCAGCCACCTGCCGGTGCCCCCGTGAACAGTCCCAGCTAAGCTCAGTCCACGAGGCACCCCAGGTAGCTCCAGCCTCCAGCCTTCCAATCACCCCCAGAATTTCAGTCATCCTACCCAAGCCCTCTGCCCGGTGCAAACTGCTGATACTCAATCCATGGGTGTGACAAAAGTATTGCTTTCTGTTACTAAGCTTTGAAATGATCTGTTCCATACCAACATAACCAAAATGGTAAGTGTGCCACAGTCCTCCCAATGGCAAGGTGACTCAACTATAAACGAAGTACCTTGGAGAAAACAATCAAAATATTCTTGCAATTTCGAATATAAAAATTAATATTGCCCACTTTCACTTGCATGTGAAGAGACCGCTAGAGCTCCCCTGCCCCAGGTCTCTCTTTGTCCCTTCACTGACACTCCCCCTAATCACATTGGTTGGGTATGGAGAAGGAACTGGGCATGCCGACCTCAGCCCATCCTCTCCTTTCTTTTTCTACAAACCGCACAGAGTGCATACATTCTGCTGTGCTCCCCAGAGCCACAAGCTTTTAGACTCTGCTGAAAAGGCCAGCAATTGGGTGGAAGTGTATTTAATTCAAGGGCTATTAGCAAGTCCATTGCTTCCTCACAATTAAAACCACCTTTTCAAACAGAAAACCATCTGCCTAACTGCTGGTTTCAATCTCGGGTGAAGAAATGAAAAAGGGGATTGATCGGTTCCCCTAAAATCTCATTAGGATTACTATCAGACATAGTGTTAGTAATAGATATTTATTAAAGCATTCACTTTAATTGGGTGTCTGTGACCATTACTCCACAGAAACTGTTCTTGTCCAGATCATTCCCAAACGGTTAGATGAAGGGTCAGTTCTCAGTCTTCTTACTTGATTATCAATAGGATTTGACACAGTTGATCAGTTTCTCCTCCTCAAAACACTTTATTTTCTGAACACCATACTCTCCTGGTTTTCAACATACTCCACTGATGGCACGTTCTCCCTCTTTTCTCGGATCTCTTTTTGCTGGAGAACTCCAGAGGCCAGTTCTTAACTCCTCTTATTTTTCTTCTTCTCTATCTTCACTTACTTCCTTAGTCATATTATGTAGTCTCATGGCTTCAAATAGCAACTGTAGACCAATGGCTCCCAAATTTATATTTCTATCTCAGACTTCTCTTTTGAACCCTAAATTCATATACGATGGTTTACTCAACAATTCCATATGGATATCTAATAAGCAACTCAAATTCAACATGACCAAACCTGAACTCTTGATCTTAATATGTGCTCTATCCACAGCCCTCCCCATCTTGGCAATGCAATTCCATCCTTCTAGTTGCTTAAGACAAAACCTAAGAATTTTTCTTGACTCCTCATAAGCCATATCTAATCCATTAGACATATTTATAAAATATATCCTAATCCAACCCTTTTTTAACACCTGTGTTGCTACTACTATTCTACCATATCTCATTTTAAATATCCCAACAATCGCTCATCAATCTTTCTAAATCTTTTTGTTACTTTTACTCTTTACATGGTATCTAGACTGAACCTTTTAAATATAAACCAAATCACATTATTCTTCTACTCAAAATCCTATGAAGACTCCACATTTCACTCAAAATGAAAGCTGAAGTCCTTACAATGGCCAACTCTTCAACCTCCTCTCCCATAATTCTTGCGCTGCTCATTTCACTCCCAGTACCACTGGCTTATTTGCTGTTCCCTGAATTCACAGGCACACTGCCACCCTAGGGCCTTTAACACTGAATGCTCTTCTGCTCTTCCTCAGATGTCTGCCAGGAGACAATCAGTCTTTACTCAGCTTTGCCTCCTCAGTGAGGCCCTATATGATACTGTAGTTAGCACAACAGTCTCTCCAAGCTGATACTCCCAATTCTTCCTCCTAATTCCTGGCTATGTCAGGGTCCAGGGTAGACCGGCAGAGGGATTCTTTACCCTTTCAGGTACCTGCCCCCTCCTGCCTCCACTAGTTTCCTTTCCATATGGTCAATGTATAGTAGGAGTGAGCCAAGTAAAGAAAGGATGGAGATGATAACACCTTCTTTAAACTGCCTTGGCCCAGAAATAGCTATATCACTTCCTAAAAAAAAAAAAAACTCTATTGATGAGAACTAGTCACGTGGTCCCATCTGGCTGCAAGGAGGATGAGTCATATAATCTAGCTATATGTCCAAGAAGAAAAGAAGAACATAGATACTGGTCAGCAGAGCACTTCTAATCATCAAATATCTGTTTGCTTCCTTTTCTTATGCATAGAACACACCCATTCCCCCACCCCCTACTGTCCCAAGAAAGAAAACTCGAAGTCCTATCCAGTTAATATCTCTTATCATAAGTCCAGGATCTCTGGGTATGGCACAGTCCTCTTCACCAGGACCACATTAGCTCCTTATGATGAGACCTATGAACTAAAAAGATTAATTCTCTACCCCCACCATCTGCTCACTCCCGACATACAATGGTATAACAGGAACAGGAGATCTTCCTTGCTCAATATCTTCCTTGGTCGACTGGGCGCTGGAAAACATGTCCAATTCAGGGGCTGCACAAATGTCACCACCTGCCGTACCAAGTTTTTGGTTCTTTAAAGTAGCTTTACACCTCAAATAGTGAAGGGCTTGCTCAATTCCACTTACATGGTTTCTTTGGCAATGGAATTCCATCAAAACCTTAGTAGGTCCTTTGATGTTTTTGTCTCTAAGTCAGTGCCATATGCCTGTAGCTGCACACAATGTTCTTTCTTAAACATAATTCTCAAGCCTGATTTATTTCTTTGTTCCTTGCCACCACCTTTTAACTAATAGTAGCCACCTGGAGCCCATATGAAACAACAGGTCAGCATTTCTCAACTTTGGCTGCACAACAGAAACACTTGAGGAACTTTTTAAAAATCACTATGTCCGGGATTTTTGTTCCCCAGACCAATTAAACTAGAAACTCTGCAGGTGGGAAAGCCAAGAACAAGAATCACTACACTAAGTAGAGGGTCTTACTCTAAAACTGATCGGCGCAACTCAACTGAGTCACTTACTTCAACTGAGAATATTTACTAGGCCTTTGTTGTTTAGTCTTTCTCAACTATCTCTCTTACTCTTTGGGGTCTGGTAGCAGTCTAGTTTTTCTTTCACTGCCCCAAATATTTTAACTTTCTCTATTTCCCTTTTATTTTTTTGCTAGCAAATTAGCAATTCTTTCTTAAGCTCTTCTATGTCTTATAATACCTTACCAAAAATAGTCAACACATTTGAAATAGAGCTACTGTTAGTTTGTTCTGAAAATTGTCTTCCAAATTATTACAGATAAAAAATTTACCAAATTGATCAAACTGCAACATGGGCTTCTGTCTTTCCTACCTGCAATATGAGTTTCCTCATTGGTAAGCATCCTGACCACTAAGCCAAGCCACAAATTTTAAGGCTTTATTAAAGTTCTGTTATAGTATAACAGAATTCTACTTCTATATTAACTACTGTACTCCAAACTTTAAAACCTCAGTGGCATAAGACAAAGTTTTTTATCTTGCTCCCATTACAGTCAAGCTGGCTAGTAGTATACTCTCTAACCATCATTTAAGAATCCAGATTCCTTTCATTTTATGGTTTCACCCTCATCTGAGAATTTATGGAATTCTCTTCACTAAGCTGGAAGAGAAGGAAGAGAAACTATCCTGCAATTAACTGTCTTGTCCTGGGAAGACACATCATATCACACTGTTCAGATTCCGCTGGTGAGAACTATTCTCAAGGTGTCACTCAGATCCAAGGGGCTGGATGTGTGCCCAGCAAGAATAATAAGGTATGACACTGGCAAGTACGGGTGGCCTCTTCCATATTCCTCAAAAATTCAGTTTCAGAGGATTGGGATTGTAGTTTGGTTTTTTAAAAGATGTATTCCATTCCCGGTGCCTACCCGTGTAAAAAAAAAAATAAAAGATATATCCCAAGTGCCTAGAAAACTTCTTGGCACATAGTGGTGCTCAAAAAACATCTTTTAAATGAAAAAAGAAGATAGATGGATGGAGGGATGGATGAACAGATGGACCAACCAAAAGACACGATGAATCACAGATATGGTACCATATAAGTGGCTTTTCTTGGTAATAAAGTCAAACTAAATGGATGAAGGACTAAAAGAATAATGAATTGTACTGTACAATTATTTAGACAAAACATTAAACAGAAACTTTTGGAAAAATCAAATGAACTTCCAGGTACCCCCCCCCCCCCAAAACTACATATATTAAATATACAGTGCAAATTCATATACAAGCTGGTTAAATACACAGTAAATTCATCTGTTGTGAATATATAGGAACACATTCAAAATATAGTGGGCAACCTTCACAGACATTACTATTAAACTGACTATACATCCTTCTGTTATGCAGAAATTTCTTTACCCACACTAGCCTCCAAAGTTCATCCACATAGTACTCAAAGACCAAAGTCATTGTACATACAGAGTTCTAATTTTGAAAACAATTACACACACAATCATATTGCCAAAAGACCTATGAGTATGCATCTACAACACACAATGCATATACCTATCAAAACTCGGAACCGATTTATGATTTCAACTTTGAAGTTTTCCATGGTGATATTTGACTTTTCTTGAAAGCTAGAGTCACTAGAACAAAAATGAAGAAAGGAATGAAAAAGCTGAAATAAAAATAATAAATGGGGACACAACTTACAACACACAAAACTGAAGATCAAATAGGAATAAAGTAATTAACTTGTAATTTGTGCAGTTTTCTGTAGGTATAGCACAGTTCAATGAAAAAATTCAAGAGTATATGAAAAAGGTCTTTGTAAATCAAAAAGCATAATTGAAGCATTAGATACTTATCATTAAATGAATGTAATAACCCCATTTTTAAAACTCCCAACACCCAAAATGAGAATCTTCAGTAGAAACATACAGCTAATCAGTCATTATGAATTATAGCAAAAAGCTATCACAGTCTAAAGAGTTAGACTCTTAGAAAGAAACAGTGGCAGAAACATTAACCAATCAATAACAAAGGGAAAAGCAATAAATTGAAAATCTACTATAAATTCTCTCTATTCAACAGAAATGAGAAGAAACTACTGGGTTTCTTTTCTTTTTTCTTCTTGTCTTTTTAAAGATTTCAAATAACGAATCCTCAAACAAAACCTACTGGAATTCACAACACAAGACAACCCAGGACAGGACTTTCGGTTCAAAATTTTGTGTTTAATTGTTACTAAAAACCAAGCTAATAAAAGAAAAATCTCTAATGTTGTCAGAGATACAGGAGGTTAAGGGTGCACTCGAAGTTTGTTTCTTTTTTAAAATTTTTTAGCTAATACATGATATGAGCTTTTTTGCCCTTTTTCTTTTGGTTGAGATTTAAAAAGACTAAAGGGGAAAAGAAATGATTATTGAAGTTTCATAATACTTTAAGTCCAGTAGGATGACCAAGCTTAAGAACCTGATCCCATATTTTTTCTACCCATTTGCAAACTAGCCAACAAACAAGCCAAAAGTGGAGGAAAAGGTTTTAAAACAAAGGCTATGGCAACTTTTTGAGAAGAACAATATAGCATTTTAAAAACTTTGGAAATAAACTGAGAGAATGAAAGAAAAGTGATCAATGCTAAGGATGTTTCATGATTTATATGTACTGTAGGAAGGACAAACATTGACCTCTATCCAAATATTATTTTTTAAAAAGACTACTGTACCAGTTTGAAAGGATGTATGTACCTAGAAAAGTCATGTTTTAATCCCATTTTGTAAAGGAAACTGTTTCTTCTAATCCCTATTCAGCACTGTATGGCTGAAACTTTAATTAGATCATCTCCCAGGAGATATAATGCAATCAAGAGTGGTTGTTAAACTGGACTAGGCGGAGACATGTCTCCACCCATTCTAGGTGGGTCTTGATTACTGGAATCCTATAAAAGAGGAAACATTTTGGAAAAAACAGGAGATTCTGAGAGAACAGAACGATGTAGCCATGAGAAGCAGAGAGTTCACTAGCCAGTGACCTTTGGAGATAAAGAAGGAAAATGCCTCCTGGGGAGCTTCATGAATCAGGAAGCCAGGAAAGAAAACTAGCAGATGATGATGTGTTCGCCACATACCCTTCCAGATGAAAGAGGAACCCTGACCATGTTCACCATGTTGCCTTCTCACTTGAGAGAGAAAGCCTAAACTTCATCGGCCTTCTTGAACCAAGGTATCTTTCCCTGGATGCCTTAGATTGGACATTTCTATAAACTTGTTTTAATTGGGACATTTTCTCGGTCTAAGAACTGTAAACTAGCAACTTATTAAATTCCCCTTTTTAAAAGCCATTCTGCTTCTGGTCTATTGCATTCCAGCAGCTAGCAAACCAGAACAATTACTTTTGAAAGTGAGGAGGCACACCAATATGGCAACAGTTGTAAAACACAATATTTTCCTCAACTTTAGAGAGGCAAAGATTTAACTCCTTTATTTTATGCAGCATTCTTTGCAACATTTAAATTCCGTAAATATGATGAAAATTTGCTTTATAAAAACCTTAAACCCACATTAGGCTCAGAAGAATAAGCATTTCGGAGGATTTCTCTTGTACAATTTTAAGATAAAAAGCCTTCTTACTCTGGAAAGGGAACACTGGAATATTTCATTTCACTGAACAATGGGACCATTTAAAAATGTATTATTATCTAAGTCTCCTAGAATTTAAAAATCTACTTCTAAAATCAAGTGATATAGCCAGACATTTTTACAACCCCTAGCATAAATGTTAGTATCAAGATTTTATTACACCACGTCCTTATTTGGTAAGTATCTATTAGGAAAATGGCGTAAGGGGTGTTGCTGATGAAGAAGACTAACCATCAGGAACATACACTGAAGCACAAAACAGCATTACCCAAGAGGAGTGCTCCTTCATCTGGTGCTGGTTGCTGTGAGCGCCGCTGGCGTGGCCGCGCCAGAAGCAATTCTGGCAGAGCTGGTAGTTGTGGCACTGCTGGCATCGGTACCGGAAGCCCATCATACTCTCACACCGGCAATAGGAACACTCCACAGGATGGAAGACTTGTAGAAGGGAGAGAAAAAGGCAGAACGAGAAGGGCATAAGAGGAGGGAGGCAGGAGGGAGAGGAAGAAAGAAGTAATTTTCATTTGGAGAATAAAGTCAGTTCAGAGAAATATCAATTCTAATATGAAGGCAGTGGTGAAAACAAAACAGAAGAATCCAAATTCCCTGATAGTTATTTAGTTCAACTATTTACTAGAATAAATGAAAAATACTTAATAAATAAGGGAAAAAATAAATTTAGACTATATTCTAAATCCACCTTAGAAACCAATTTATTTTTTTTAAACTGAAACTCACGTTTCTTAAAGTTTAAATAAGCATAGAAGTAAGGCTTCTCTAAATCTGCCATATAAAGGGATTTATTATTGTTAGTTGTTATTGTTTCCTTTACTAATTTATAAACTCTTGAGAGCCAGAACTATTTATTATATGTCTCTGTTACCTGCAAATAGTGTTTTACACAATACATTGGACTGAAGGCCTTTAAATGTTTTTTGAATTAAATAAGTAACACACACCTGGGCAAAAATAGTAACTGGCAATAAGTAAGACCAGACATATTCGAATGTTAGTTTTAGGCCAGAGCTCTAAGTAACAGCACGAAAACTAACGTACTCTAGACTAAGGAAGAGGCAATAATTTGGAGGAAGGGAAACTCAGTGACCTGCCACTCTTTTCCCTACCTTACATTTCCTTATGGAAAATAGCTGGGGTCTGGGGGATGGCAGAGGGATTTAAGATTTACAGAGATTACTGGGATTCTCTCATAGCCTGAAGTAGGTTTTAGATTAGGAACTATTTATAGAAATTCCAGTTCACTGAGTGGGAAATGGGAGACACCATACATGCGTATATTATAGTTTGTCATTTATAAATTATAAATTATAATTAAGATAATTGTTCGCTCTGGCAATTTAACTCTGAACACAAGAAATGGTAGCAAAAAGACATTTTTCAAATATTCATGTGAACGACTCTTCCTAGAACTATATATACAAAACCAATCTTATCTCAATTATAAGGATATTCAATCTTGCTTCCAAAAATGTATACTTAACTAGGAAACCAAGACTCAGAGGGGAAAAAGAAAAAGGAGCACTAAGTGAGAAAAATAACCCAAGCAATATCACCAAAGACTAAGAGGCAGGTAAAACCAGGAATACTGTAATTTTAGAATTTGTTTCCTACCATAAAAAATAAGACAGACAAATGTTAATATGATAGGCAACACATTCCTACTAGGTATTTTAATGATTCCATAAAATTTCTGAACCTGAGAAAAATATGACTGGCCACATAAGAATTAATCAATAAATAATACACTATATAAAAGTCATGATGAAATGATCATCTAGATACAATGAGAAACAAAATTCTATTTGGTATACCAGATACAAAATAATTGTAAGACAGATATGAAACAATAAAGTACCTAGGTTATAAAAACATTGTCCCCAAAAGAACCAATGCTACAATAATTTCATAATTCAAATCTGTTTAAAAATCCTGTTAAAAAATTAGCAATTTTAGTTCTATAGAAGAGATTCCAGTCCTTTAACAAAAGAATACTGAATCTGAGATATTTGTGAACTAAAGCCAAAAGTGAACAAAAGGCAGAGAAGTTAAAAAAATAAACAGTATGGATAGGAAGGAGAGGAAAATAAAAAGTCTGGAAATACATCTCAACTTGCAGGGGGTAAGGGACTCCATCTCTTAAAGGCTTCTCAGCTATTCCTCATTCTCTTTTGTGGATCAAGAGAGATGGTAAGAACCTTAAGACGAAGGAGGTTGCACAGGAAAACTATGGATTTCCTTTAATAAATTCTAACAACCTAAACAAGGAAATAAACTAGTAGCAGTGGCACCAAAAACTGAGACATGACCAAACAATAAGTACCATTTCAATTCAAAGCAAGCCAAAGATTAACGTCAAATAGCTGACAAGAATATTAAGAGTAGATTCTAGGTAAAATACTAAAGATAAAGCGATGTGAAACCCTGTATTAAAATATTTCTTAGCTATTTTTCTTTAAATTATTCCAATATAATTATATTTTAGTTGTTGATAATGAATAAATGTAGCTGTTTCTAGTTAAGATTTTAATAACAATATCTTTTTGAAAATTATCTTTCAAATAGATATCTTTTTAAAAATATCTTTTTAAAAAAGGAAGTCACAACTAAATGATGTGGGCTCAAGCAGAAAACAACCATCTGGAATCTCGAGTTTGAACAAGAGCCTAAAGTTAGAACCGCAAAATTTTATGACCTGATATTACTACTACTTGGCATCCTGTCTAAGAAATAAATTCCTCCTTCCCTGTTTTTTTTGAGAAATAAATATTCTTCTTTTGAAAGGTAAAACCACAGAATTCAAATGATGGAGTGTCAACAAATGTCAATTATAATAACTGTCAATGAAAATAGCTAAGGACCTTAACAAACAATCATTCATCATGCCTGGAGTGCCAGAACGTGACTGTGAAACTGCACTCACCGTTCTCCACGTGGGCGAGCCTGTGCACGAGGGGCAGCCAGACAAGGCACTGGGGAGGAGGGTCGGCCATCACGGTGTCCAAAAACATATTCAGCATTACCTTTTTCTGTGAAAAGAAGAAAAACAAATATACTTTATATCTTTCTCTTTTGGAGTCCTGAACTCCAAGGACAAGTTACCCTAGGAGTCTCCCAACCAAACTTTAATGAATTACATTAAGGCACTATTTTACATTCCTACCAACACCACTCCACACTACACTATCACTACTACTGGATTCAAATGCACTTTCACATACAGTGTATTATCTGAGCCTTATAACAACGGTATAAGGTAGAACAAGTCAGGTATTAATATCTTAATTTAAAAATGGGGAAATAAAAGAACAGACCATCAGGTGACTCATACAGTCCCCACCACCGAATAAGAGGGGTATGGGATTTTTTCAGTGTTATTTTTATTTTATTTGAGTACTGAAGATGTTCTAAAATTGGTTATGGTGATGTATGGACAACTATATGATGATACTGTCAACCACTGATTTTATACTTTGAGTGAATACCTGGTATGTAACTATAGCTCAATAAAATTGCATAAAAACTAAAAAAAATAAATAAATAAATAAATAAAAAATAAAGTCCCCACCATCTAGAGACAAAGCCCGGTGTCCTTCAAATGACCATTTACGCTATCCAGACAGGAAGACAGATATCCCACATCTAATTATAAACCACGATCAAGGAGAGCAGAAACTATGTCTGCTTGTCTACACATTTCTAGCATTCATGATGGTTATCTGGTATGCAAAAGGCACTTAAAAATAACTGACAAATAAAAACACAAGGAGAAGAGGAGCAAACACTCTTAGACATAATTTTTCATTTACAGACGAGGAAACTGAAGCTTATAGTTAAATAACTTGACAAAGTCACAGAGAAGTCATGATATAGATGAGAATTTAGTATCCAAATGCTCATCAAAATACTCCCTCTGTTATAGCATCTCCTTAGCTAGACTACACTTTTCCAAAGACAGTTTCTGATCTATCTTTATTTCTCTCTTTTAAAAGAATATTTAGTAAGATTCAACTATATGTGAAACACTGACATTCTATCTCTATGATTTCAAGAATTAGAGAAAAAAGAACAGTGTTATATGATGTAGACAGAACAGACTTGTCAACAATATTTCAAATTAATGCATTTTTTTTCCATCCAACATGTAAAGCACCTTTCCAGCTCTAAAGAGAAAGGAAAATGGAGGAAAAGGCCATGCAATACCAGCAGACATAGTGAGAATTCTGTAACTAACCTAGACATCTAGGCCCCCACTTCAATTCTCATTCCAAAAGAGCAGAGACAAAAAGCAAACACATAGGAGTTGTCTCCCAGGCAGTAGGACTTCTCTTGTGCCCTGGTCCCACCATTTAAAGGTGGGGTTGAGGGTTAGGGATTGGGGGTGGTGTGATCTCAAAAGGACACCTGAATTTCATCTCATTCTCATCCCACATTTTTCTTAAAGTGAAGACACTATAAAAATTATGGGGTATTTCCCAATAAAACTTTAAAATTCTTTATTTCATGAAAAAAAAATGTTTTTTCCTAGCCAATTTATTCATGTTAACATTTACATGAATAAATTGGCAAGACCTAGCCTAAATAATTTGTCAATTGATTACAAAACTTTGATTTCATCATTAATATTAACACAACCTGGAAGGAAGGAGTGAAGGCATTGTGGTATGTGGTCAGGAGGATAGAGCCCTCCAGCCTTTACATCTGACCTACCATGACACCTTTCCAATAATGGATCTCATCATGCAAAACTGCAGACTACACAGTCTGACTTAGTCTATCTTTTTTGACAATTGTGGGAATCTTGATCCTGACATATATATATCGGAAGTCATTCTTATTGGGTACAATTTTTAAAAGAAGAAACAGGTAAGTAGGGAATAGAAAAAGGAGATAAAGTAGAAGGCACAGCAGAAAAGAGGTTTTTGCAATAAAAACCTGGGAAAGAAGAAGAAAATTGAAGGAAAGTTTCAGATCCAGGCCTTAGACTACAGGCCAGCACTGAATGCGGGAAAGGCAGGTACTGGAAGTAGATGAAAAAGGGTTCACTGAGGGTAGTAACAGTATGAAGTTTTCTCTCAGAGGCTCTATATTGTTCTGCATTGTATATATTGTTCTGCATTGAAGATGAGGTTTGAGAAACTTCTATTCAAACAGGCCATCCAAAGTGTTTTTCATCTCAGACATCCAAGTTCTAATGCACCTGGGCCCACAGTCGAATCCAGGCAGAGTGAGTGAACAACTTAAGGAATAAAGTTAGAAAGCCACCGAACATTCAAACGGAGGACCACACATGGAAAATGCCTCTTATTATGGATATGCAAAACACTACAACAACAAATGAAATCAGAAGGAAAGATATACGATAAAGACTGAGATAGCATAATCTAGGAATGCCTACAGTGTAAAATGATAGTGACTAAATGTACAAATTTAAAAATGTTTTTGCATGAGGAAGAACAATGTAACGTCAGTAACTATACGGTGTTGAAAATAGACGGTAATTAAGATTTTAAAACTTTAACTTATGTGTGAGAAAAAGCAAAAAAAAATGTTATTTGGCACAAAAATTATACTTTGACTACTGCATTTCCTAATATAACTTATGTGGACAGCTTAATTGAACACCATAAGTACATGGAACCTTGAGTAGGGCATGGGAGTTTGTAGGTTTGTCCAGAGTGATGCCCTGATAAATCCCAGAGTGACTTGGACAGTGAATAAAAAAGTATTTGCAAAGTCCCCAGATGGTGAGAAAGGGAGAAAAATCAACTTCCCCAAGTGGAGAATTCTTGATATTCTCACAAGCAGTGGGGACAATCAAAGCAATAGGCTGAGCCCCCAATCTTGGGGTTTATTCATATGAAACCTAACCCCACAAAGGATAGGCTAAGCCTACTTAAAATTAGGCCTAAGAGTCACCCCCAAGAGAACCTCATTTGTTGTCAGCTGTGGCCTCTCACTCTCAGCCAACATGACAAGCAAACTCACTGCCCTTCCTCTCTCTATGTGGGACATGATTCCCAGGTGTGGACCTTCCTGGCAACATGGGACAGAAATCCTAGAATGAGCTGGAACTCAGCATCAAGGGATTGAGGAAACCTTCCCGACTAAAAGGGAGAAGAGAGAAATGAGACAAAATAAAGTGTCAATGGCTGAGAGATTCCAAACAGAGTCGAGAGGTTATCCTGGAGGTTATTCTTACACATTAAATAGATATCACCTTTTTAGTTAAGGTGTAATGAAGAGGTTGGAGGGAACTGCCTGAAAATGTTGAGCTGTGTTTCAGTAGCCATGTTTCTTAAAGATGATTGTATAATGATAGAGCTTTTGCAATGTGACCATGTGATTGTGAAAAACTTGTGTTTGATGCTCCTTTTATCTACCTTTACGATAGATGAGTAAAACATACAGATTTAAAATAAATAAATAAATAAATAATAGGGGGAACAAATGCTAAAATAAATTTAGTAGATTAAATGCTAGTGATCAATGAAAGGGAGGGGTAAGGGATATGGTATGTATGAATTTTTTTCTGATTTCTTTTCCTGAATTGATGCAAATGTTCTAAGAAATGATCATGATGAATATAGAACTATGTGATGATATGTGAATTATTGATTATATATGTAGAATGGAATGACTATATGGTAAGAATGTTTGTGCTTGTATGTTGGTACGTTTAATAAATAAAATAAATTTTTTTTAAAAAAAGAGACTGGCAGGCTAGCTGTGGGCACTCTATGAGGTGGCAACCCCCGACCACTGTTCCTCACTGTGCCCTGTTGCTGAAGGACTTCCACAATCAAATAGTTCAAGGATATAACAAATTAAACAAAGCCAAGTAGTTTTTTTTTTCCTGTAGGACTTCTCAGTGCCTTGAAGAGTGTTGTGAATCTCAAAAAGAGGTTAATAATTTGCAGCATCTCTAAAACTTCTGATAAAGAAATGCTTTTTAATTCACCCCACCCCACCCCCTACTAAAAAACATCTTCAGGACTCTTAAAAAATAATAATAAAGTTAATAATTAAAATTTAAAAAAAATGCAACAAAGCAAAATGAAACCTAAAGTGCCAATTTAAAATTACTGAGAAAGAAGACACGAGGAAGAGTCTTAGTGAGTAAGAGATGATTAAAAAAAAATAAATGTTGTATACCTTTTATTATAAATTCAATGTATAAATCAATACTTGTATATCTTCTTATATATTTTATAAATATAAAAATTACACTTTTATAAATCCACTTATAATCTTAATATTACTTCCTCTAAAAAAGTTTCAGTTCACCTGCCATGGGGTTTTTAAAAATCTTCAGGATGAAAAGAAATAATCTTCTCTTTTCTGCATGCCCGTGTGAGGTCAGATTTTCTATACATCATCCAAAGGAACGTATCACAATAGTTTGACTGGAGAAGCAAAAATGAGAATCCAACTGTCTTCTATTGAGCCAAACATTAAAGAGATTTTCAAAAATATAAAACGATGGCACTTTCTCATTGACTTTTTTGTTTGGGAATATATAGTTATTTTTCAGAAAAATAGGTTATTTATGCTAACACGAGTGCTGGTTTGAAACTGTATGTACACCAGAAAAGATCATGTTCTTAAAGCTGATCTACTCCTGTGGTGCGGATCCACTGTGAGCAGGGTCTTGTGATGCGACCCACCTCATTCAGGATGGGTCTAAACCCTCCTACTGTAGTCCTTTCTAAGAAGATAACAGACAGAAAGAAGACAGAAAAAAGCCAAAGAAGCTCAGAGAAGCTGAGAGAGGACACACAGAAACAAATAAGACACCAATGAAGCCAGAAGCTGGAAGTAATGTAACTCAAAGAGAAGACAGGATTTTCATTTCTACTTTAGCCAGCCAGCTTCTCCTGAGGATTTCATAAAAACTTTCATCATAGTTCCCAGCTTGCAGCCTGCCCTATGGAATTTGGACTCATGCATCTCTGCCATTGCATGAGAGAGTTTTATAAAATCTTATAATATTTACAGATATCTCCCACTGATTGTTTCCCTAGAGAACCCTAACACAATATGCAATGAGTTCATCAGTTGTTCTTAAATGACTTTAATATTTTTTCTCAGTTTTAGTTTCTAATATGGGAATATTGACAGATAAAACTCACATTTGGGGATCTCAATAATTTTTAGAGCTTCCTGAGACCAGAAAGTTTGAGAACTACTGGGAAAGAATTCCCAGTCTAAAATTCTGTGACCCACTAAATAACTGTGTGAAAGGTTGGCTGGCTCTATCATCCTGTTGTTTTATTTTGTTTGTTTCTGCTCTTGAGTTGAACATACTCTTTGCATTTTTCCTTATTTTTTATAATAATAATATTTGTAACAAAAACTATAATAAAAGCAGATATAATATACATTCCCACCACATCTTATTTTTCTGTATTTCCCTCTGAATGTGTGTGTGTACTTAGGAACATAGGGAAGATACAAATATATGTTTTTACTTAATATTTTACTAAAATATTTTATTATTTTGCTATGAAGTCTTCATTTCTTATCATTTTAACAGCTGCCTGGTGCACTGAGCAAAAACACCATGATTTATTTCCACCTTCCCTGTGACATTCCGAGGCTCTTTCTTTGTATGCCTTCTCCTATCTTTCCTTAGAGAGGAGGGTTTTCTGTCTGCCACCTCCCTCTCCATCCCTTGTTATGTAATCCTCCACACTGATAATTATTTACCTTGATGCCAGGCTGAGAGTCCTGCCTCCACCACTGACTATCTACCTTCCTTTTTGGAAAAAGGGGAGGAACAATCCCTTAAAATGAGGAATCCGGTATCACTAAAATGACATATGAAAACAAGTAAGCTAAATTAGCCATAGACTGCCATAGCTGCAATCTCCAACTTCATCATTATCATTAAACTCTTACTCCCTATGTACCCACTGTTCTATCACTTACTTGGCAATCAGTTAAATCAAGTGTGGAGGTTAGTTAATCTTGAAAACAGTATTTTAAAAACCTTTTGGATTAAAACATTTTTTATTATCTACTACATATTTTATTGTGGGTGAATCTTTAACAAAATCCAAGTGTCAGAGCCAAGTAAAATCAGATTTGACTATATATACAGAACACGGCTGAGATTAAAATATTTTTATAAAAACTTTTCTGCAGAATGATAGAACTATTTTATTTGACAAGGGCAAACACACATTAACTAGAGGTAGAGGACATGCTATGATTCAGATTTTCAATTATTATTAGACACTGAACTTGTTCATATCACAGATTTATTTGGACATTGAAAATATAGAGCAACTGGGAATGAAACAACAACATAACATTGTTGTGCTCTTAATAGAGATATTTTTAGTCATTATAGCTAAAAGAAAGACTGGAAAAGCTCTTCAAGAATTCTGAAATGCTATATTTCTCTCATTGCAAAGATGGATTCATTTGAGAAAATCATGGAAAAATAATACTGATGAAAACAAGGTCACAAATATTTTCATGAGCTTTAAGCTTTCAATTAAAATCAAGTCAAAAATGCTAATTTTCTCTTATCATATTTGATTTAAAATCATTATTCAATTAATCTCACAAATCATTAGTAAGCATGGATTATTTTTCAGGTACTCTGTTGGTAACTAGAGTGTGAAACTGGAGAGCAAGGTGTGTAGGAGTACAGAAAAGGAAACAATTGTACACTGAAAGAGGAAGAGCATCAAAGAAGAGGTGGTATTTTAGCTGGGATTTGAAATAGGAGCCTTTGTTCATATTTCAAAGGTGAGAGAGAAAAGTTCAGGGGTTACTGGCATTTCAGTGGAAGTTAACAGTATGAACAAAGATAAGAAGTGTGACTACTTTAACTCATTCAAAATACAGATGTTACTCAAAATAAGAGAAACACAAAAATAAACTACTCTGATATACCATGTCTCACCTTCAGAAACGGCAAAAATTTGAGACTGGAAAAAATTCAAAAGTGTAACAATACATGCTGTTAGTAAGGCTATGGGGAAACAGACACTCTGTTTTGCTGGTGGGAATGTAAAATCTTACAGCCATCATGAAAAAATCTACAAAGAACCAGATGGAGTGATAAGAAATAAGAGGAGGTCAGGGTATGGGATCTGTGGGGGGTAGGAACAATTAGGGTTAAAGGTGAAAAATGAGGCTGGGGTTGGACTGATGAGCTTCATGAATGCCATGCTAAGAACTTTATTCAGAAGCAATATGGAGTTATTAATGTTTTTAAGCAGGATGGGGGCATTAGCAGGGCTGTATTTTAAAGTAACAACTTAAACTCAAATTTGCAGGCAAGTAAGAGAAATAAGAGAACAAAGGCAATATCTATGCAGGCATGGTTGCAACTGAGAAGTTAAGATTTAAGGGATGATTATGGTTGCTGAATCATTGTACAGATATTTCTTTCTGCTTTCTGGTATATTGGAATAGAGAGAGGGAAGTTCCTGAAATCTTTGAACTCTATCCAGCTGCCGTGATCTCTCATGATTGTAGGGCCTTTACCTTGTGCCCTTGTGACTATAAAACCTGTGAGTAACTTTCACATGTACCCATTTATTCAGCTTTTCAACTTTAGAGTCTTGTGATCACTAAAGAAACCCCTAGTTCTGGGTGAGCCCAACTAATCTACCCCAAGACTAACGTTATCTTGATAACTGAAGCTGGATCTAACCAAGATGGGCCCGCCTGACATGTGCAGTAACTTACACTTTAACCTATAAGTGACCTATACCTCATCATAACACTAAAAATCATACCCATCATCATATTTAGGCTGTCATCTTCTCACATAAGTTCTGTGACTAAGTATGCAATCAATCTGCGCATGCTCAATAATTAGATCACCTCTAATTCCATTATCTAGAACTACTATGCTCATTATCCTAAAACCTGCCCATCTTTTAATTCTATAAAAGTACCAGAATTACTGCAGTTCAGGGAGACAGACTGTTGGGCCAATAGGCCATCTGCTCTTCTGCTTTGTGCCTAGCAATAAACTTTTTCTCTTTCAAACCCTGGTGTCTCAGGAATTGGTCACTGGAGTGCATCAGGCAGAAAATTCACCACCTTTGTCTGTTAACATCGTCCTCTTCTATAGACTGCCATAAGTAAAGAAGCTACATAAAGTGACTAGGAGACCAGCGTCCTCAATTTTCTGCGGAGAATTTACTGTCTTACTTGAAGCCTGGCAAACCAAAGGGCACTGGAGTCAGAGTGGGTGTCAGCAGTTCAGAATGGAGGTGCAAGCTAGAGTGTGCCACCAGCGAATGCCAGGGAAGTGCAGGGCCAATTGCCCCAACAACCCCCGTCCTGCAGCTTTCAGTCCTGCCCATGGGCTTCAAGCAGGGAAACAGGACTAACCACGTCAGGACCAATTTTCAACTCGGGAGTCAATTCAGAGTGGAGGACCTTTCCTACAGCATGTATACAGCAAGCAGTTTATCGAATATCATATTTCCTTTTTAAATTAGTACGAATCTTATGGGAAGCTACTTTCACACTAAGTCAATATGCTGCTTCACATTCATCGCTTACCCACTATTTTGGGTACAGACTTTTTTCTTAGTTTCTCACTTTCAGAGCTTTCTAAGCAAGTTTAACAATCAAATCTCTACATGAACAAATGGATGCTATGGCCAATGTCCACACCACTCCCAGTCTTCTGGGGAACAGGATAAGATGATAGGAAAACACTCATACCAACCTCTAGGTCAAGACCACAAAAGGAAACCCACAAATCAAGAGGAAACCAAATCCATCTTTCTTTCATATGAAGAAGACAGTCAACCCTTGAGGGATTTTGTGCTGGCTGTTGAGAGCTGTTTCCTTGTCTTCAATGCTCAGGAAATAATAAACTAATATTGTGTAGTTTGATAGCAAAACTCTTGTACTTGACAGTTTTAGGAATTCATTTGGGAGAGTAATATATACCCAGTAGCAATAATATAAATATTTCATTTAAACATTTTTTAACATTTTAGGAATTGTAAATATTTCAGATGTTATCATTTTTCTGGAAAAGACCGCAGCCCCCAAAAAGAGTTCTCGAGTGAATTTTTTTTTATTACTCCTACCTTTTTTTATCCACACTTCTTTTAAAGCTCTTTCTCCTCCCCTGCTTTAAGATCCTCAATCTCTAGATTGGAAGCAATTTGATGAAATCTAGTAAAAGGAAGAAGGTTGGGTGAACGCTCTTCTAGTCCTGGGTCCTATGAGACTGTCCTTACCTGCTGGGGGAAACAGGTGCGGGCTGAGTGCTCTGTGTAACCAAAAGATGGCCCTTCAAAGACAGCTGTGGGGAGCTTCAGAACTTCCTTCAGAAACTGATCAAACTTGCTAAATATCATTAAGCCATTGGAATCTGACATCTGGGAGAAAACATCTATGAGAACAAAACCAAATAAAGTCAAACTATAAAGAAATGTCAGCTTTTTAATTTACCATTTTAAAAGTTTCACTAAAAAGTCTCATATCATTACTATGATTTTTAGTTAATATTAAAACTATTCTCATTCTTTCCTACAACGAATAAAATAATCATTCATGTATGTTTATCTATCTATAATTTTTTAGTGCATATAAGTGGATGATATATAACTTTTATATAATTTTTAACTTTATTTATGCCTTTCTTGGATCCAAGAATTCCTGGCAGCAAATCTTTATCTCTCATCATCTAGCTATATGTTTCTATAAGACATATACATGTTTGAGTATATGAATATATTAGCATATTGGTGATGAAGTATGCAAGAAATGGTATATTCATATACTAAGATGTAATGTATACCCATAAAAGAATAAGTACTAGTTAAGTAGTAAGTACTACTATGCTTTATATAACATTACGCTGTTTTACTCTCAAAAAAAGGTATATGGGGCGGGCCACGGTGGCTCAGCAGGCAAGAATGCTTGCCTGCCATGCCAGAGGACCCGGGTTCGACTCCCAGTGCCTGCCCATGTAAAAAAAAAAAAAAAAAAAAAAAAAGGTATACGTTTCATATTAAATTTTATAGATAACAAGAGAACATAGAGGATGTTTAAAATTTTTCATTGAGTTCTAAAGCATAATAAAAGAACCTATATAAACTGTTCTACTCCAAGACACTTTGAAACCTTATACAGGACCCCATTTTTATACAAAGTCTGGCCCAAACAGAAGGAAAAGACATTTCCAGTACTACTAAAATTTCTTCATCTTCTTGGAAAGAGGCAGTTTCCTGTCTTCAGTCAGTTATTCCTCTTCTTATGCAAGATTGGGAAGAAAAGAAAAAACAGCCAGGATTTTGGAAACAATTTGGCAAAGAAATGTGACCTAAGCTTTTTTCATAGTATGGAGCTTCCTGACAAATAAATTAGTGAGTTAAATATGCACAGAGAGACCGTTAATTTTCTGAGGCCATTCCAAACACAGCATTTTGAAAAAACATACTCTATTTAGTTCCATTCAACATAGTCAATGGTATATTACAGATCTGCACGTAAGATTTCATGTAATGTACACATGTGCATTACTCCGGGGGTCCAATTTGAGGAATTTATCCTGAAGCACTAGATGTAAAAAAAAAAAAAAATTGTAATACATCAATCAGAGAAAAAGTAAATGTTAGATAATATACTCCACAGGGTAAAATTTAAGACATTAGAAAACAGGAAATTACCCAAAGAACAAAAATCTTCAGCATATCCTTTCACAAAAGGTACTAATTTGTAGATGAAGGAAAAGTATGCTCTATCCTCACAGAGGGAAAAAAAAAACAGTAAGAGGCTAACAGAAGTGTGGCCCTGGTGAAAAATAAAATCAGTTTATTAGCAAAGACATTCTAAGTTCCTACTGTGTGATCTAAGTGCTAAGCACTCCAATAGGTGTTTTGAAGCAAAACAAGGAAGTATGATACACATAGCTGGAAAAATAAGAAACATGAAGCAAAATATAATTAAGAGTTCAACTAAGTTTAAATGCAACAGAAAGAATAGAGGCAGAAAAGAGTATTTAAGTCTACCATGTGCTGGGCACCATGACAGGTATACAGTTGAGTCTTCTGGTAATCAATAGTCATTATTCCCTTCTTCCTTAGTAAGGGAACACCGATTATATTTTGTATAGCAATATACCTAACTAAGAAATTATTCCCCAGCCTCCCTTTAGTAAGTTGTGGGCACTAAGTTCTGGACAATTACATTGTAAGCAGAAGAGTTATAAAGGGACTTCCAGGAAGCCTGGTTAAGCAATCTCACTAAGCTGGAAATGGGCCCTTTTTTTCTTATTCCCTTCTTCCTTCTGCTGCCCTGGATGCAGCTAGATGGCTAGAGCAACAGCAGCTACTTTGGACCATGTAGTAACCTTGAGACAGAGTTCACACACTTAAATGGTAGACGAGAAGGACAGAGAAAGCCTGGGTCCCTTATGAGTATGGTGCTACCATACCAGTCCTGGACTACCTACCTCTAGATATCATTTATGTAAGAGAAAAATAATTTGAACAATATTTAAGATATTATTATTCTGAATTTTTTGTTTTTGTGCAACCAAGCCTAATGGTAAGTACTATCATGCTTTATGTAACATTACCTGGTGTTTTATTCTAAAACAAAAAAGCGGTGCATGTGTATATTTGTTTAATTATTAAATTTTATAGATAAACCTGTAGCTTAGAAAAGTTAACTTGCTTAATTAAGGTTAAAAACTTAATAAGTGGCCAAGCAAAGATTTAAAATGATACCTATCATATAGTAAATTTTATTATATGATACTCCTTCAAAATATAGTTTAGGATTTTGAGAGTCATTTTATATATGTATAGCTGGTATTAGGAGATAAGAGCAAAACTGATCAGGTTGGGATTAAGGTAATTCAGAATACAGGGGTAAGGAAGGCATTGTCTATATTTTAGAACCTCATCTACCCTTTGAGACCAACGGAAGAAAGGTTTATTTTGTCCAGAATCTAAATTTATTGTAGCACATAATCTAACTCAACCTGTCTGGATAGATCATTTAAATAATCCAAACACGGGGAGCCCAGAATAAGAATGAGGGCCTTTAATCCTGTATAGCTTAATGTAATACTTGGATACATCCCAGAGTATATTAAGCAGATCACCAAAAAGTACTGGCAAGGTTCCTTGAGAGATGAGAGAAAAAATATGGAACTACCGAACTTTACCACTGGAGAAACCCCTGATACTGTATCAAACATTAGGGATGCTCAAATTAATTTAATACCAAGCCCTTGATCTTGAGGCTTGCTCTTATAAAGCTTATGTATGTAGTGGAGAAGCTTAGCCTACCTATAGGTATGCCTAAGAGTCACTTCTGAACGACCTCTTTTGTTGCTCAGATGTGGCCTCTCTCTCTCTAAGTCCAACTGTGCAAGTGATATTAATGCTCTCCCTGCTATGTGGGACAGGACATCTGGGGGAAAAGTTTCCCTGGTGGCATGGGAGATGACTCCCAGGAATGAGTCTGGCCCTGGCACCGTGGGATCAACAATGCCATCCTGACCAAAAAGGGGAAATGAAGCGTAACAAATAAGTTATCGGTGGCTGAGAGTGTTCAAATACAGTCAAGAGGCTACTCTGGAGGTCACTCTTATGCAAGCTTTAATTAGACATTGCTACCTATCATAACTTGCCAATCCCTAACCAAAACCATTCCTGCCAATCCTAAAGAGCACCTAGGGAATGATGTAAGATTTTACAAAGATTCCATGCACTACAACCAACAGTTGGGTCCCAGGACCAGATAAGTCCTGAAATGCAGAGAGGCTAGCCTCTCCAGAAAATCAACTAGCTCCATCCTACCATCCCATAATATCAACAGCCTCTTCCAACATGAAAATGTTAGAATGGACATAGTCCAAATACCCCTAAAGAGTGAGAGAAAGATCAAAGATGTTGGTAGAGTTATAGAGAAAAGGTCAGGTTTAACAAATAAGTGTGAGTGCTAAATCATTATATTGCTATTTCTTTCAGACTTCACTATCTTAAAGCAGCTAGAAGTTAAAACCTAAAATTGTGGAATTGTAACCCATACCAAACTTTGAAATCAGTTCTGCAACCAGCTGTTGTGCTGCACCTTGAAATTTATTGCTTTTTTGTATATATGTTATTTTTCACAAAAAAGAAAAAAAAATCAATTATGATGATAAATGCACAGCTACATGTTGATACTGTGAACCACTGATGGTACATGTTGGATTACTACACTAAAATGTATGCAATATATATATATATACACAAAAAATACACAAAAATACAAAATATATATATAAATAAATAATTTAAAAAAATACAAAGGATTAGAAAGGAAAAAATACAGTTTAGACTAGTTTACAAACACATAGGTGTGAATTTTCAAGAAAATTCAAGAAGCAAGGCCTTGAAATACAGAATTTGGGATGATGAGATCAAAGGAGGTTGGCAGGGAGAGGGTTGTTAAGGGATGCAATTAGAACAGTTTAGGATAAAGAGAACTTCATCAGAACTTTACAGAGTCTTCATGTTAGTGGTGGAAAGCAGGAAACAGGCCACTGAAGAGAAAATTCTGGCTATGATAGACAATTTATATTAAGAAACAAAGAGAAATAAAGACTGTATAAGAAAAATACCTCTGTTGTGAAAAAAATCTTTGAAGGAGAAAAAGCAATTTAGATTTGGTTTAGAAACTCACTAAAAACTCTTAAGTTGGGAAGAAATATTTGGAAAGCTAGGTCTCAAGAGTAAATTGTTAATGACCTGTATAATGAATTAAAGAGGGAGAACAGAATTGGAGACACAGTTAGGAAACCTTGTAAACAATGCACAAATGAGGTAAAAGTAAGTATGGGGTGCAGCAGGGGAGGGAGAGGACAGATCTAAGACATTTCAAGCAAGAAAACAGTAGTTAATGGCAAACTAGACAAGGAAATAAAGGAATTGAGAAGTGAGGATTATTCTGAAGTTTCTAGCTTGAGAAAGTGCTGACAATCCTGACTGCAGCAAACTGAAGATAAAGAAACTTAGTTTTGTACATAACTGTATTTGAGCAATCAGCAAATTTGTAAGTAGAACCATCCTGCAGGCAGTTAGAAACAGACTACAGTTTCTGGCTGCAAACATAGGGCTTTGAAGACATGAGCAGTGATGTGAATTTCTGATGCTTTTCAAAGGAGGGAACAGCATAAGTGATTTAGTGTTTAAACAGCCACTGCTGTTCTTCTAATGAGGAAAATAACCATTCATTAAATCTGAATGCAAACAAAGGATCAACAGGGACTGTGGTAGACCCTGCCAGGTGCCTGCTTAGTACCTGCTGCTCCTCTTCCCACACTAACTGAACCTTACTGTGTTTAGAATGGCCACGTGCCTAACTTACAGAATGACTTTCCAGCTTCCTTCACATTCTGTGGCCATGATGTGGATTTCTGGAAAAGCTTTTGCTTTCCACAGAGAGGCACCTCTTTCTTCTCTCTGCCTGGAATAAGTGTGTGAGGCCTGAGTAGAGCTATCTTATAACCCTGAGGAAGAAAGCCGAATGGCAGAGCAGGAAAGCAGGATGAACCAACTCACTGCTGACATACTTAAGTCATGGACTAGCCTTGAATTTACCAGCCTTTGGATAGATTTTTATAAGAGAAAAATAAATCCCGAAGTGTTTAAGCCACAATTAATCAAGCTTCCTGTTGTCATTCAATGTATCAATATATAATGCATTGATATACATCAATGATACAATGTTACTCAATGTATCATTATAAGTGATAAACTAGCTAGTTATTAACTTGTGGCCACTCACAGTGGAAATATGTAGGAACAGAGACACTGGCTGACAAGTACCTAAACGGACATATGTATAGCTTCACAATCACAAAAACATATACGTATACATCGACACTGACAATTCCATACCTACCGACTTCAGAGCAATAAAGTGCAGTGCGTAGACAGTAAAATGACTAACATCAAAGAAAAAGTATTCATTGAGTTATACTTAGTTATTATGTCATATGAACAGATTCAAAGTAATAAAATGAAGCATTCATACAAAAGAACTGTAATTTAATAGGCTCATTATAGTAACACAAGATTAAGCAAAACATACCTGTTTTAATAACAAAAAATTACTATTATTCCTAAAACTGAAGGCAAAGTAAAGGAAATCATTATTTCTTGGATTTTTTAAATTTAAAACATATTTTTTTACATTAGGCTTTTCCTAACTGTAAAAAAAAAACTGAAAACAAGAATGGTAATTTCTTACTCCTAAATGAAGTATGAGAAATAATGACTCCAACTTACTATAATACAGACACACATAAAGATATTACCAAAGAAATAAGAGACAAGAAACGTAACGATGATATTTTTAAAAAATTAAACCAGTCCTCCAATTAAAGTCCTAAATCCTTCTGGCAATAAGGGAATAAATTACTTCCCAGACCACCAGTTAATATCCCCAGTAATTATCTTGCTATTTATACACCTCTGAAAAAAAGGTATGCCAATTCCCCATTAGTTGTCTCCAACTAAAAAAGTAGGCTTTCTCCCTTGTGAAATCCACACTCAAGCCCTTGAATGCATATGTGTAGACACTTTAAAAAATATTCGACCCTTTGTATAATGGATAAAACAATGTTATGAAGTCACCATTGTTACAAATGTTTTGACTTTTTTTTTCTGTTAACAATGACTTTGGTTTAACTGGTTACATATATCCACTACCTTTTCTTCCTCACATGACCAACCATGCACTTTTCCAAGAGGATAGACAGGGCTGTTTAGAATAGAGTAAAATCTATAAATTGGAAGCCATTTTCTTTATACCTTAGCTTTCCCTGGCAAATGACTATCATCTTCCATCATGTTCCTACCTGCTGAGCAATCCAACCCACAAAGACACTAAACATAATGCATGTTTATAAATATCTATATACAACTTAATCCAAGTGCATGTTATATTCCCTACACGTATGATAATGCCCATATCACTCATTATGTAAGAATGAGGATGGAGGGTGGGAGTCAGAATCCCAGGGGCTTTTAGTGATGATTCAGCCAAACACTACCTTAGGCAAGTCT
Organism: Tamandua tetradactyla; assembly: GCF_023851605.1. Classification (NCBI taxonomy): domain Eukaryota; kingdom Metazoa; phylum Chordata; class Mammalia; order Pilosa; family Myrmecophagidae; genus Tamandua; species Tamandua tetradactyla. The sequence goes on from NC_135329.1 coordinate 9,115,980, forward strand.
CCAGGTCTCCTCCTGTTTTTGTTTGTTTTTCTTTTCCTTACTCATAACATACAGATTTAGGACTTGCTTTGTACTCACTACCAGTTCTAAGACATTTTGATTATGTGAGAAATGTAAAAATGGGCATCACCCATTCAACTTAAACAGTCACTTCCATCTAATAAAGAGATGGAATGGTTAACAGAAACCAGTGAGGATAAATATGCAGTAACAGTGGTTAAAAGACTACAGCAAAGAAGGTTAAATTTTGAACAGGTGAGGCTAGTCAACTGTAATTTCAATGGGAGGCCTCTCTTGAGTCCATTACTGAAACATGAAAGAAGTAATTGCAATGTCTGTGAGAACAGCCAATTCTGGGCAAAAAAGCAGGTAGAAAGAACCTCAAGTCATCTTTTCCCTGGTTACTCAAAGTGTAGTCTATCAAAAACATGTAAAAACATAAGTGATACAAAAAAATGTAAATGATATAACAATAATATGTAGCACAACCACTGTGCTATACAACCCACAGAAAACTTGCTATGGTTTTGGTATACGTCCTTTCTTTTTTCTAACTTTTTGTTTAAAACTGTTTTATACACAGATTTTGAGCCGCTAGGCCATCTGCCTCCCACTGTGCACCTAGCAATAAACTTTTTCTCTCTTTGAAAGCCAGGTACCTCAGGAATTGGTTATTGAGCCATCTCCATGGCCTTTGTCTGGTAACGATTAGGCAACCCTCTGGGATGAATGCCCAAGGCTCTGGAACCCCAGCAGACCACTGTAACCAGGTAACCAAGCATTTTGCAGCCACTGGACTAATTAAGTCTAGAGGCTCGCACCCGGGGTTTCTCTTTTCTGCCAGCACTCTAGAGACTTTTGGGGCCTTAAAAAGCTTCAAAGAGAGAAACTGTTTCCAGTTCCATGTCTGGACATCTCACTGGATAAGCAGATCATCAGGGTAAAAAGTGAATCAGGGAGTAAATAAGCAGTTTGAGCTCCCTTGACCTAGGCCTGGGTCTACTTCCAGAACAATCCCCTTTGCTCTGACATCTACACTTTTCTGATTTCTGGGTACCATACTGTATAGGGTTTGAGCCCCTGACTTAAATTTGTCTGAGTATACTCCTAAAATATAAGTAATCCAGTATTTAATTGGTATTTAATGAAATTGAGTAGGCCTGTTTAAGTGTGAGCCAGTGTGTTACCTAAGTATAGTAAGAGTTTAATGTTTGTTTAATTGTTAATCGGTGGTTTAAGCACTTAATGCCTGTTTTGTTAGTTGGTAAGTTTGGTCTAGTTATTAATTGGTGTTACTTAAATATAATAAGTATTACATGTTTGTTTAAATTTGTTGATTAGTGTTTTCCTGCATTTGTATTGCTCATATGGTCCTAACTGGTTACTGATTATGGAAATTGTTTAAAAAGGGAAACTTTGGACTGTATTGAAAATTGAAAAGATTTTAGGTATGAGTCTATCAAAAAGGGTTTATTTCTGTAACATAATCTGGCCTCAAAATGATTTAAAATGAAAATACTCCATTACAGTTAAAATGAAAGACATTACAGTTAAAATTCTTCTGTAAAAAAGGCAGAAAAAAGGATGAGATAATGTATATTCAATCCTTTAGTTGTCCCTCTCAAAAGCATTTCTGTGTTTCTGTTGTAACTTAACTGTGGTAGTTAGATTCAGGTGTCAACTTGGCCAGGTGAAGGTGCCTAGTTCTACTGCTATGGACATGAGCCAATGGTATGTGAACTTCATCTGCTGCTGATTACATCTGCAGTCGGCTAGGAGGTGTGCCTGCTGCAATGAATGACATCTGATTTAATTGGCTGGTGCTTAAATGAGAGAGCTCAATGTGGCACAGCCCAAGTAGCTCAGCATACCTCATCTCAGCACTCACAGCTCAGCCCAGGCCTTTGGAGATGCAGAAAGGAATCACCTTGGGGAAAGTTGTTGGAACCCAGAGGCCTGGAGAGAAGGCCAGCAGAGATCGTCCTGTGCCTTCCCACGTAAGAAGAAACCTCAGTTGAAAGTTAGCTGCCTTGCCTCTGAAGAACTATACATTTTGAACTAAATAACCCCCCTTTTATTAAAAGTCAATCCATCTCTGGTGTGTTGTATTCCGGCAATTAACAAACTAGAACACTAACTTTCTATTTTTGTGTGTGTCTGCCTGTTCAAAGAAGGAGTTTATGAAAGTGAATTGTCTGTCATAGTCAGTGCTGATCAAAATTTAATTTTTATCCTATACTCAAAAAAAGAAAACTTTTTTGTCAAACTAGGTGTTCATAGAAAACTAAAGTTTAGTTTTATCCCTGTTAAAATAACATGGATTGTTAGTCTACATTAAGTAAATGTTTTTTTTTTAAGTTTTTCATCTGAGTACTCTGTCTAGAAAACAAAGATTTTAAATAAGAACAATAACCTTGTTAATGTTTATATTGGTCTTATCATTCTTTACTTCAGAAAACAAGACTTCTCACTGTTAAGGGAAAAACTGTTACAAATAATCTGTTTTTTCACCTTGTGTAAGTAAGGTGCCAAAATAGTTTAACCTACTGCATAGGTGATGTTTGGGAAGTATTATAAGAGGTTAAGAGGGATTCTCTACCCTGTTGCTAGTTAAATTTGTATAGGTAGAATATTATTCATATATTTAGAGACTGTATAATATTCTTAAAAATTTGACAATGTTCTCACTGTACAGGTTATATCTTGATACTAATCCATATGATGCTAAACACTGGTATGGTGTTGTTAGTCATAGTTTTAGTTATTCTTAAAAAGCTATAGATCATAGAAACAGGGGGATAGGAGAAAAAATATGGAACTATTAAACTTTATCACTGGGGAAATCCCTGATTCTGTGTCAAACATTAGGGACACCCAAATCAATAGGCCAAACCCTTGTTCTTGACTTTTGCACTTGTGAAGCTTATGATGTAGCGGAGAAGCTTAGTCTACTTACAGGTACGCCTAAGAGTTTCTTCCAGAGGACCTCTTTTGTTGCTCAAATGTGGCCTCTCTATAAGCCCCATTCTGCAAGTAAAATCATTGCCCTATCCCCTACACGGGACATAATGTCCAAGGGTGAAAGTCTCCCTAGCGATGTGGGAGATCACTCTCAGGGATGAACCTGGCTCTGGCACCATGGAATCAACAATGCCATCCTGACCAAAAGGGGGAAAAGAAGTATAATAAATAAGGCATCAGTAGCTGAGAAAGTTCAAGTAGAGTCAAGAGGCTACTCTGGAGGTCATTCTTCACAAGCTTCAGATAGATTTTGCTACCTACCATAACTTGCCAAACCCCAATCAAAACCATTCCTGCCAATCCTAAAGAACCCCTAGGGCATTATATAAGATTCTACAAAGATTCCATGTACTAGGGTAACTTTCCAGGAACTTATAACCTCCAGATGGGTGCCTGGACCTGATCAGTCCTGAAATGCAGAGAGGTGAGCCTCTTCAGAACATCAACTAGCTTGATCCCCCTATCCCATATGTTCTTGTTTGCTAGCTGCCGGAATGCAATATACCAGAAACAGAATGGCTTTTAAAAAGGGGAATGTAATAAGCTTCTAATTTACAGTTCTAAGGCCAAGACAATGTCCCAATTAAAACAAGTTTATAGAAATGTCCAATCTAAGGCATACAGGGAAAGATAAGATTCCTTGGTTCAAGAAGGCCGATGAAGTTCAGGGTTTCTCTCTCAAGTGAGAAGGCACATGGCGAACACAGTCAGGGCTTCTCTCTCGGCTGGAAGGGCACATGGCATCATCCACTAGATTCTTCTCCTGGCTTCCTGTTTCATGCAGCTCCCCAGGAGGCAATTTCCTTCTTCATCTCTAAAGGTCGCTTGCTGGTGGACTCTGCTTCTCGTGGCTGTGCTGTTCTGCTCTGCTCTCTCTGAATCTCTCCTTCATTCTCCAAAATGCTTCCTCTTTTATAGAACTCAGAAACTTATTGAGACCCACCAAAACGGGTGGTGACATGTAGTCAACTAATCCAGCTTAACAACCACTCTTGATTAAATCACATCTCCAGGGAGATGATCTGATTACAGTTTCAAACACACAGTACTGAATAGGGATTATTCTGCTTTTTTGAAATGGGATTTAGATAAAAACATGGCTTTTCTAGGGGACATACATCCCTTCAAACCAGCACACCATATTACTGACAATCACTTCCAATATGAAAAAGTTAGAATGGGTATAGTCCAAATACCCCTAAAGAGTGGGAGAAAGGTCAAAGGTGATGATGGAGCTGTACCGAGAAGGTAGGGTTTAACAAACGAGTATGATTGCTGAATCATTATATTGATATTTCTTTTAGTCTCCAGTATCTTAGGGCAACTAGAAGCAAAAACCTAAAATTGTGGAATTGTAACCCATACTAAACTCTGAAATCTGCTCTACAACAAATTGTTGTACAGTGCTTTGAAATTTATTGCTTTTTTGAATATATGTTATTTTTCACAAAAGAAAAAATAATATTTCTTCTAGCCCCCAGTGTTTGGAGCAGCAAGAAGGAAAAATCTGAAATAGTGGAATGGTAGCCCATAACAAACTCTGAAATCTGTCATGTAACTACTTGTTGAAGTGTACTTTGAAAATCATTGCATTTCCTTTCTTTTCTTTGTGTGTATATGTATATATATTATATTTGACAATAAAAAAAAACTTTTTAAAAAAGTATGGATCATAGAAACAGCCAAATTGAAAGATATACTGCTTTGCTCTAATACTTCTCTAAAAGTACACGTAGTCAACTATATGTCACACCTCCACCTGTAACAAGGAAAGACTCTAAAAGAGAGGCAGGACAAATATATATATTTTTATCTGTAAATTAACATAACTCTGGTAAATGTGTAAAAATAGAACAAAACCTCTACTACGGTTTTGTTAACATAAAACAACTGATATTTTATTTCTGAAAGCAGCTTCAATTTAAAATGCTTATAATAATTAGAGCTTAGATTGTAAGCTTTAAATGTTATTTTTAAATTCTGAGGTGCTGTACTCTTTGTATGGCCTCGTAGTTTTTGGAACTTTGTTTGTGTGACACCTGAAACTCAGATTTGGTTCTGCACCCCTAAAGTCAGCAAGGGTCCATATAACAACTGTTAAAAACTGAAAAATATCAAACTCTGATTAAAGATGTGATGAAACTGATGTGGTCAAAGCTAAGGTATATCAATACACAAGGTAAAAAAATAACACTGTCTGTATTTTAAAGCTTTAATTTTTGTGTGAGACAAAAGGAAAAATGTTACTTTTGTCCAAAATTTAAATTTTCTGTAGTAATTTAATCTGTCTATTCAGTTAATTTAAAGAACTTAATTCAGTTTTATTTGATATAGAGCTGGAATAAGGAATAAAATCTTAGTATTCTGCACAAGTTAAAGTTCTGCCATAATGCATTTCATAGCATTCTGGGCAGAAAATGAAGGAGCGTTTGCAAAGTCCCTTGAGGGACTGGGAAAAATAGAACTATTAAACTTCCTCATCTGAGGAATTCCTGACTTTTTTTAAACAAGAGGGGCTCTCAAATTCAATAGGCCAAAGCCTCAATCTTGCGACTTGCCCTTATGAAACTTAGTTCTGTAATAGCAAACTGAACCTACTTAGGATTAGGGCCCAAGAGTCATCTCCAGAAAATCTCTGCTATTGCTCAAATGTGGTCTCTTTCTAAGCCAAACTCTGACCTTCCCCCCATGTGGGACATAATGCCCTGGGGTGTAAGCCTGGCCCTGGCATTATGGGACACAAATTCTCAAAATAAGCCTAGCCCTGGCATCATGGATAAATTTACCAAAAGGGGCGGGGGGGGGGGGGGCAGATAAGAAATAGTTTCAATGGCTAAGAGATTTCAAATCGAGTCAGGAGGTTATTCTGGAGGTTACTTTTATGCAAGTTTCAGCCAGACATTACAAATTACCACAGTATGGCAAACCCAACCAACAGTATTCCTGGAAACCCTGAAAAATATCCTGGGCTTTATAAAATTTTACTTATTAAGTTTGTTTTTTCAGAGACTTAGAAACTCCAGATTGTTCCCATGTCAGAGAAACTCTAAAACAGAAAGATACCGGACTTTCCAAGAACAACTGGTTTCATCGTTTCATTCTTCTACCCCTTAATGATAATGCCTCTTTTCAGCTGTCAGAGAGTCATCGCACAGATATCCCTCAAGATTGAGGGATAAATATCAAATGAGAGGGAAAATTTGTAACCGAGAAATTGGGATTTAAGGGATGATTTCAATTACTGAATCATATACCTTTCTGCTTTCTGGGATACTGAAGTAGACAGAAAGGAATACCTGAAATTCCTAAACTATAATTCATCTGCCCTGCAATCTGAAATGATTGTAAAAGTACTTATCTTGTACCTTTGTGACTGTAAGAGCGGTTACTCCACTTATCTGGTCATTTTTTTTGTAGGGCAAAGGCTCTGCTGCTAATGAAGAATTTGAAGTCAGCCATTAACTAGCTTCAGACCCGGACCTTTGTAAATCGTGTCAGCTAGACACAATTTGAAAGATAGCTTGTCTCCCTTCCTTTTAGATTACACCTTTAGTACTGAAGTGATGGCTCTGTCTCCCCACCTTTCAGCTTATGTTCTCCTATTGAAATGATAATGATAACCTTGTCTTATTTTCTGCTTTGAATTTGCTATTCAAAATGACCTCATCCTCCCTTGCTAAAATCCTTAAAAACCTTTACCCCCCTAAAATCAGGGTGACAGATTTTGGGCTGCTGGGCCATCTGCTCTCCTACTACGTGCCAAGTATAAACTCGTTCTCTCTTTGAAAAAAACAAATACTGTTTTCACTAGAATTTTTATCTGAAACAAATTTTTTTTAAACTTTTTTTATTGTATAGTATAACATATACAAAGCAAAGAAATAAAAAAGCAATAGTTTTCGAAGCACTCTTCAACAAGTGGTTACAGGACAGAGCCCAGAGTTTGTCATGGGCTACCACACGATCCTCTCAGATTTTTCCTTCTAGCTGCTCCAGAGTAAAGCAAGCTAGACGGCTTAAATACTTTTTTATCATCACAATGGACTTTTTCCCTTCTTTTTTTGTGAACAATAACATATATACAAAAAAGCTATAAATTTCCAAGCACAGCACCACAACTAGTTGTAGAACATATGTCAGACTTTGACAATTTCACACTTTTAGGTTTTTACTTCTAGCTGCTCTAAAATACTGGAGACTAAAAGAGTATCAATTTAATGATTCAGCATTCATATTCATTTGTTAAATCATATCTTTTATGTATAACTTCACCATCACCTTTGATCTTTCCATACCTCTCTTTGGGGTTTGGGCTATGACAATTCTAAATTTTTGATATTGGAAGGGTCTGTCCACTATGGGGTAGGAAGATGGAACTATCTGATATTCTGGAGAGGCTGGGCTAGGTTTCAGGACTTATCTGGCTGGACCAGGGACCCATCTGGAGATTGTAGGTTTATCTGACGCACATTTTAAAATGCATTATATTCGGTCATATGCATGATTGAGCTAAACTCACACTTTTAGCTAAAACTTCACTAAGCTCACACTTTTGGGCACTAAGGCTGTTATAAGTTTTTCATTTATTATAAGAAGTTTTGCAACTACTATACATAAAATTTTGGGTATTTCTGATTAATTTCTTACAATAAACTCAAGAAGCAGACTGAGTCAATAGATACCGAATATTTTTATAGCTTTCCTGGCACATACTGTTAGGCGGTCCCTCCAAATGGTATCACAAAGGTTTTTAAAAAATAAATTTATAAATCATCTGTTCCTATCTTTCAGTGAAATACAAATGAGGTTTGAATAAAAGGAGATTAAGATTATGAGTAAATACACAGCAGATTAGACAAAGCAAATAAATGACATTGTTAAATGACAAGATTGGGTTTAAAAACAGTGGGCTTTATGGTCTGTAAATTCTGTTTTCTGAGTTATTTTTTAGGTTCTGGGTCTTAGAGTTCTGGCACTGGCTCACCTCAATCCTTGGGGTTCCCTGACTTGCACCTCTGCCTCTGTCACATGGTGACCTGTCCCCCTGGGCTCTTTTCGTTACTTTCTCTGCCTTTTAAATTTTCTCTACCATATGACTCCAGACATATGGATTAAGGTCCACCCTGATTCAATTTGATCTTATCTAAACAGGATTTTCGAAGATCCTACTCACAAATGGGTCCATACCTTAGCTGATAACACATCTTCAAAGGTCCTATCTATAAAAGGACCCATGACAACAGACTAGGGTTATGACTTGTGCATGTCTTTGCAGGGGCATGGTTCAATCCCAACACTGCCATCATTGAGTTCTGATAATGGCTATATAAGTCTGTATTCTGATTACAGATCCTTGTATTTAGCACCTGACATAAGTAACTTTTGAATTTAGGAAACAGTTTCTAAAGGCCACTACCATGAACCATTTCTATAAATAAATGAAACCTGAAAGAAATCTAAAAATCCTAATTAGGAAATGTTTTGAACTAAAAATACAAGTTTGTTCAATCAACTTAAGTGTTATCTTGACACTAAAACTAAAAGAAACATGTCAAAAGATGGGGGTAGATTTTAGGAAAAATTTTAAAATAAAAGGTAAAATACAGGAAGATCAAAATGAAAAGGAGAAAAGCAAAAAAAGTTAAGGTATATTCCATAAATCAGAAGCCAAACTTAATAGAACACTGGCAAAAGGGGTCAGTATAGAGTACAGTCAGTGGGAGGAGGCTGGAGAAACTTAGGGAAATAAGACGGAATAAGTGGGTGGAAGAAAATGGATAAATGGTCAAATATCACTTGATTTACAATCTAGTGGTATATTTCACTTTTGGCTGTGCCATTATTCATCCCCCTTATATAACTAGAACATAGCTGAGAAATAAAAAGCAAGAGGTAAAAGGCTCATGGTAGCCAAACCTGAGAATCATACTGCAAAAAGTCCACGTGCTTTTCTCAAACCAGAGTCATCACTTATGTCCTTACCTTAAACAGAATTCTAACAAGTTGGGTTCTCTGTTAGGAGTTTATCAAAAATAGTAAATAAGAATCAAAGAGAGACTTCTAAAAGCTGGTACTGTGATAATGCCATCATATTTGCCAGTGATAAAGAACACATACACAAGCTCAAACTCAAGCAAAAAACAGCACAGTAGCCTAAAAATATGCAAAGAGAAAAATAATGCTAGCTCACAATCAGTCCTAAATACATCAGAGATAGTTAGCCCTGAGAGATGGAAAATGTTTAAATTATGATCAGTGAGCTTTGGGGACAGGTCATATTTTAAGGTAGGTTTCACCTGGATTAAAACTAACAGGTGGAGATAGGCTTTGTGCTGGTTTGAAAGGATGTATGGACCCTAGAAAAGCCATGTTTTTATCTAAATCCCATTTCAAAAAGGCAGAATAATCCCTATTCAATACTGTATGTTTGAAACTGTAATCAGATCATCTCCCTGGAGATGTGATTTAATCAAGGGTGGTTGTTAAACTGGATTAGGTGATGATATGTCTCCACCCATTGGGGTGGGTCTTGATAAATTTCTGGAGTCCTATAAAAGAAGAAGTATTTGGAGAATGAAGGAGATTCGGAGAGAGCAGAGAATGCTGCAGCACCATGAAGCAGAGTCCACAAGCCAGTGACCTTTAGAGATTAAGAAGGAAAATGCCTCCCGGGGAGCTCCATGAAACAGGAAGCCAGGAGAGAAACTAGCAGATGATGCCGTGCTCGCCATGTGCCCTTCCAGCCGAGAGAGAAACCCTGACTGTGTTCGCCATGGGCCTTCTCACTTGAGAGAGAAACACTGAACTTCATCAGCCTTCTTGAACCAAGGTATCTTTCCCTGGATGCCTTTGATTGGACATTTCTATACAATTGTTTTAATTGGGACATTTTCTCGGCCTTAGAACTATAAACTAGCAGCTTATTAAATTCCCCTTTTTAAAAGCCATTTTGTTTCTGGTATATTGCATTTCAGCAGCAAGCAAACTAAAACAGGCTTCAGTAACTGAAAATTTTGACTTATGTGCATGTAACACCCCATTCCATGACCCAGATAATTATGGTACAATTAAAATAATGAAACAGAGCTACTGCTGGTAAAGAAAATATAATTTTGAACACAAAGAAGATTTTTCTTTTTAAAAATCTTTTTGTGTAAATCAGGCCATGGGTGACCTAGCATGGTTTGTATCTCAGCCGTCCACGGACGAGGTACGACAGGCTGACATTCCAAGCATTCTGAGCCCACTGCATGTTACAACATTTGCTCTGGCATGTGTACTTCTGTGCCATTTGAGTATTGGTCCCTTGTGTTACTCCAAGGATTTCAGAAGTCATATTTAAAAACTACTATTAGGTGCACGGGTGGTTCAGGGGTAGAATGCTCGCCTTCCATGCGGGAGACCCGGGTTCAATTCCCGGGCCATGTACCCCCCCAAAACAAAACAACAAAAACTGCTACCACCTGGGTTCCAGGAGCCCATCCATACTTTAGATAATACTAGAATCTGCACACTAGAATATAATCTATCTCATTCATAGTTACCATAGAGAAATGAAGCATTTTTAGTACTCAATCAAGAGTTTACATTTAGCAAACTTATACGTAATTACTATATGCTAGATATTTATGCTATGTAAATGTAGCAGATTTAATCATAGAAATGTAAAGACTCTAGAGTCATCTAGAATATTTATTTAACAATTTTCTACTACTTTTCAACCAGTTTGCCCAGTACTAATAAAAAGGGCAATATATTCTTTATCATTATCATCATTAAAAAACACAGATAAAATTCCAACTTTTTCTTATTTGTGTTTGAACAAAATAGAACCCTGTCCATATTATATTACCTTCCTCAGAAATACACCATGCTAACTGAAAATAAGAAAGTAGAAATGAGATTTCAGCCCAAAAGAGTAATATTTGAGATTACCAAGTGAAAAACTTCAGAAAAATATTTAAATTATATCATGATTTTTACTACGATAAATGCGCTCTTCACTGTAGTTGATCTGAAATGAAGAAAAATCAGATATGGTTGACCAAACACATTATCTAAGGTCTTTCTTTAGAATACCTAAAATCTGTATCTAGTGAACCACCTAGCTATACAACATTCAATTTCATGGTAACGTAAGAAAAATCATAGAAAGCAAATGCATGAATGATGTACTCTTTCCCAAGACATTGTACCTGAATATGATTAAGTATCTAGATCTAACTTTCAATTTATAAAAATCGCAGGCCACAGAGGTAAGGATATAATCATCAAAAAGAGTCTATGAGGGCGGGCCGCGGTGGCTCAGCGGGCAAGAGTGCTTGCCTGCCATGCCGGAGGACCCCGGTTCGATTCCCGGCCCCAGCCCATGTAAAAAACAAACAAACAAACAAAATATATAATAAAAATAAGAAAATGTTTAAAGATGTTTCCCTTCCTTCCTTCTATCCTTCCTTCCTTCTCTGTCTTTCTTTAAAAAAAAAAAAAAAAAAAAAAAAAAAAAAAAAAAAGAGTCTATGAGAAATGATACTGGACAAACAACCCAGTTTCTTCAAAAAATAAATTTATTAATTATGTTAGCACATTATCGAAGTTTCTTATTCCCTGAAACCTGCCATGGTTTCTTACCCTATGTGCATGTGTGGGATTGTCCTTTGAACACGAGAGTGTAATTACACGGATGTCACCTGTGTTGTACTAAAGGAGTACAACTAGGTAGCCTAGAACAGGGCTCTGAAGTTAAGACAGCCTATTGGAATCCCAGTTTTGTCCCCCCAGTTAACTCAACTATAAAATAGAGTAAATATCACCTGCTACTCAAAGGAATCTTAAGGATTCAATGAGAGAACATATGTGAAGCATCATCCAGCACACAATGCTTGGCATATCTTAGACATTAATAACAACCTGATGAGTGAATAAATGAAAACTACACACAGCAAAACTAAAGAGCTGTGAATTTCATCTCCTTTGATCTCACCTTCTTACAGGACCCAGTTAACAGCAAAATGTCAAAACAACTAATGGTAAGAAAAAATAAGCAAAGATAACTGAAAAAAGAAAACAGGCTATCAATTTCTAAAAAACTGAGCTTGGCTCTAAGGTACCAAGGAACAGTTAATTGCAGTAACTACTATCTGACAAAGAATGAAGTTAATTTAAGAAAGGGGCTAAACTGTAACAAATGTGGTAAAAGTAATCAAATTTATTTTCTACACAAAACACAGCAACATTAAGTATAATTTTTAATAAAATAAAAACATCTTTTAAAAAAATCTTTGAATTTCAACATTACTATTCCCAATCAGTTTTCTAGTTTTAAAAACACTAAAAACAAATTAAATCAACCAACTTTCCATCCGAACAGTAGGTGGCATAACTTGCATACTCTGGGGACTGCTGATGCAAAGTGTGTGATATGGCAGTGAAACACAAAAAGGCTCAGCATAGGCTTCATCCAAAAATCTGCAAACATTTATTTAAAGCTGTTTACAACGTCTAATTAAAAAATAAAACAATTCAAATAATATAAAAATACTTACATCTCAATTTGTCCAGCATTTTTCCACCACACATGGTTGCTAACATAGCTTTAACTGAAAATACCGTCAACTTGCCTCGGCCCTCACTGCAAAATAAATTATATAAGAAATAATTGCTATCTGGAATCACAAGAACAATTGAATGTATCGCTATTGTGCAACCAGGAATTGTTCCTGCCCTTATATGATACACTTTTACCACATTCATAAATCCCACATTTTTTTCCTTTGTAAAATTATGACTTTATCTATACTAGGGAAATGATGCTGAAGCTAACCTGAATTATTATTTATAAGCGTCCTATAGAGTAATTATGATTGGCTATTTAAAGAGAAGCCAAGTAAGTGGAACTTCATAAAGTAAATTTCCTATCAACTAAAATTAGATCCACAACTAAAGTGTTTTTAAGTATAACAAAACTGAGGTACTACCAGGTTTCAGCAATAATTCAGAAATGTGGCCTTGTATCAGGCTATCATAACAACAGTTTATCATTATACGCTAAACCAACAGGGTGCATATAACCACTGAGTTTAAAGTACATTCACATTTGTTTTTACTACAGCAACTTTTACATAACCACGTCGGTGTTTTTTTCTAAAAAGCTCAAACCATCTGTCTCAGGTTTTCTCACAGCATTCCTGTGAGAAAAGTGGAGGGGATGAGATAGTAATATTAATTCTTTTTTAGGTCCTGGAAAGATGAAAGACAGGAAGAACATAAATGAATTACACAAAGTAATGCTGCACACCACCAACAGAACCAAGACAAGCTCTTTAGGGGTCTGGGACCAAATGCATAAACTGCTCCATTCATTCAACTATGCCCTGGCTTCATGGCAGATAAAACCTTTCACTGGCAGGCTTTAAAAGTCATCATATTTAAGTCAACCATGGGCTTTCGTATTAATTTTATAAGCCCTGTACTTCCAAAGTTTCGCCCTAACTTAGGGTAAAATACAATAATGAAAACTATGTCATCTTGGTGTTTAAAAATAACTGTTACCCCATTTACATTCACAAATGATCCTTATAGAGTGTTTCATATTTTTCAAACCTTCTCTGTATGCAGTAAGAGCACACCTGAACAAAGGCAAATGGTCTATAAGCTAGAAACTTCTCAGTCAACATTTTGTCAGGTAATATCAATGTTTGTTACAGACTGATTTTTAACTATTATATCTTATTAAGCTTACTAATAAGATAAAGTGTGAATCTCTGCAATTGGCTAAAATTAGGATGAGGTTTTAAATATATAGAGTTCTTCAGAAACACAGAGAGTACTCCACGTCTAAGACAGCTACCTGGAAATAAGGAATATCCTAATGCCAAATATCCACTGCATTATGAGAAAAGTCACCAATTATGTTATAAGGAATGAATTCCTACATCTGATACAGAATTTTTACAGTGGACATTTCTTTCTGGTGGCCCGTCATCCAAATGTGAATATTTAAGAAGAGCCAAACTATGAGGAAGTCCACTTCTCCTTACCAAAGTTTGAGGGAAAAATACGAGCAGATATCTGCTTTCCCATCTTTTTTCACAGCTGGAGCATGAGCATGTGACCCAAGAGCTCCACCAATAAGATGCCCCCACACTAGACTTCAAAGAGAAAACTATTAACTTTTAGTAGGAGGAACCACAAAGAGCCATCTGGCCAGGATGGCCACAGGATGTGCAGCTCTGGTAGTTTCGAGGCAGACAGGCTCTTGGAGCTGCCCCCACAATGCAGAACCAGGGCTGCGGGGGCACAAGCAGCACTGTCAGTGCCCTGCAGACATGCGGAGGTGTTTTCGTGAGACCAGTCTCTGATATGACTTTGAGCTTTGCTGTTGGCATTGGCATCTTCTAGCCTACTTTCCCAGCCTTCTCAGGGAGTCTGTGGGTCATTCATATCTTTTTAACAAATTAAGACAGAATTGGTTCCCACCGCTTGCAACCAAACACTCTGATGGATATCAGCTTCTGACTAAAAAGTAAAAAGGTCCGAAAGAAGCAACAAAAGAAAAAACTGCTGAAGTGCAGAGTGAAAGTACAAGTGATGATGAGTAAACCAAGAAAAGCACCTAAGACCAAGAAAAGCGCCCAAGAACAGAAGAGCCAAGCCTTGCCACATCGCTAGTGACATCATTTAAGGCTAACTTGCTCAAAAACTTTTGCAGACATCCAAGAACTCCAATGAGGAAAAGAGAGTAAAAACAAATCTTTGAAAAGATTTCCATAAAAAAATCAGGATATTGGGCGGTACAGCAGTGGCTCAGTGGCAGAGTTCTCGCCTGCCACACCAGAGACCCAGGTTCGATTCCTGAAGCCTGCCCACGCAAAAAAAAAAAAAGCCCATTTACTACATCTGTATCAAGTACAGAGAGAACATGCAAGGGGCTTCCCTGGTACTGACAGCTTCTATTTCTTGATCTCAGCAGTACTTACATGGATATTTGCTTTATAACAATTATTAAGCTGTACTTTGTTTTGAATATTTTTCTGTTGGTATTTTATATTTCTCAATAAAAACTGCAAAAATGAATCAGGAAAGTGAGGGCTACAATTATTGGACAGGGCTAATGGTTTAAGGGCGGAAATAATGGAGGATAAACCTACAATTTAAAAGACACAAGTGATATAAACTGCAACGTATAAGCATTTCCATAATAAAAAGTTTAAAAAAGTAGCATTAAAAATACCAAGGCCCAGGTCCCTCCCTCAGACATCCTGATTATTTGGCCTAGGAGGGAGACTCTGGTTTTGGTAATTCTTAAAAGCTACCCAGGTGATTCAAATTAGATTTGAGAACCATGAATCCAAACCAAATCAACTTGATCGAAAATGAGCAAAGTACATCTATGCACACAAAATATAAAGGAAGGAAAACAAGTGGCTATTAAAAAAAATGGAAAGACACCAACTTAATAATAAAGGAAATGCAAATTATGACAAAAATGAGATTAAAAAAAAGTGTCCTAAGTTATTGATTCTGTTTCCAAAGACTGACGTTAGTACAAATGGTACGAAGTATAACTAAAGTAGAATATTTTTATAGAAATAGTTTGACTACATTTTTTTCCAACGTAATAATATCATCATTTTAAAAACCAATCATTTTAAGTTATCACTTTAAAGAGAAACTGTGTGTGTGTGTGTGTTAGATCAAAGAGGTAAATAATCTGTCTTGTTTTATTAAATGTTGTTTCAACATGATCCATAATTATGTCTGTGGTTAATTCTCTATGGTACCTTTTTTTTTTTTTTTAGCGTTTCATTAAAATATATAACATTCTTACAGAAAAATACACAATCATGAATGTACAAAACAATTACATCTGTGTAAACAACACTCCTATCAAGAAACACAGCATTACCAGCACCCAGAAGCTACATCTTGTACCTACAACCACCCAATACCTTCCTAAACCCACCTCCACCCCACCCTGGTAATTCCTATCCTCACTTCTAACATCATTTAGAATGCTCTTGAACTCACATTTGCCCGGTCTTGAACTTCACACAAATGGAGTCTCACAATAGGCACTCTTTTGTGTTTGACTTTTTGCACTCAAAATAATTAGTGAGTTTTATCATGTTAAGCATATTGGTTGTCCCTCCTATGGAATACTCCATTGTAGGACTATACCACAGTTTATTCCCTCTCTTAATGAGGGCTATTTTCAAACCCTTTATTTTAAACTATTCCATGAGCATGCTAAACATCAGTCATTTCCTATACTATGGGGTACAAATAAATACCTGCTGGCTTATTGACATATTTAGCAAAAAAAGAAAGAAAAGAAAGAAAGGTACTCACAGATAAAACTCAAACTAGTGACACAAACCAATAAGATTCTAAGAATTGTATACTGGCAATGCTGAAAAGTCTAAAAACAGTTTGGAGGAAAGTGCACAGCACTAAAAAATGCTTTTAGAAGAAGCAATGTTCCCTCTCTTCAGGAACCTAATGACTTATTCTTTTTAGGGGGGTGGTGGGGTGGGGGAGTGCATGGGCTGGGAATGGAACCCAGGTCTTCCACATGGCAGGCAAGCATTCTACCAATGAACAACCTGTGCATCCCCTACTGATTGCGGAAATTATTATTATTTCTGATACTAAAGTCAAGGAATTATTATGAATATATGTCTGGGTGTAGTATTATTTACATAGACCTTTCTCTCTATGCTAATGGGTGCCTTTCACAAAAGACAAGAGAAAAAACATTATCTAAATACAGAAAAAGAAGGGATACAAAGCAAGCAGAAACTGACCCATTCTTTCCACAAATAATTTACAAAGCCAAGAAGCCTAAAATGATATCTTCAAAGATAAACAATTGTGTATATTCGTAGTCATTTGTTGCAGCATTGTTTTTTGTGGCAAATGACTGTAAAGAATAAAAATTTTCATTAATAGAAGACTGGTTAAATATGTGTCATAAAAAAAGAATGAGGAATAATATAGAGAAGATACAAAATTATATCTAGGACAGATTTCAAAGTAGAAAAGGCAAGGCATAGAACATAATAACTGCTAGAATTCTACCTAGAAATTATGTTAAAAAAAACAGTAAAAATAATATTCTTATATATTTGTTTTTAATTGTATAAAATATTTGGGAAAGGATATTGAAAAACTAACAACAGTGGTTTTACACAGGGGAGGGGATAGGTAAGACAAAGGAGAGGAATGAAAGAGTGGGGTATTTTTCACTTTACAAATATAAAAATGCTTCTCTCTGCTACACAAGACATGACACCCAGGGGAGAAAGCTTCCCTGGCAATGTGGGACATGACTCCCAAGGATGAGCCTGGTCCTGGCATCCTGGGATCAACAGTGCCTTCCTGACCAAAAGGTGGAAAAGAGATGTAACAAAACAAGGTATCAGTGGCTAAGAGAATTCAAATAGTCAAGAGGCTATTCTGGAGGCTGCTCTTACGAAGCATCAGCTAAATATTGCTAATTGCCATGGTTTGCCAAACCCCGACCAACATGATTCCTGTTAACTCTAAAGAACACGTAGGGCTCTATTTGAGATTCTACAAAAATTTTACACACTAAATTTACTTTCTAGAAACCTATAACCTCCAGATAGGTTCCTAGGCCCTCCTGAGAACCAGAGGGCCAGCCTCTCCAAGAATATCAACTAGTTTTACCCCCCTATCCTGTACTGTTAACACCCCTTTTCAACATGAAAAAGTTAGAATGGGCATAACCCAAATACACTTAAAGATTGGGAGAAAGATCAAAGGAGAAGGAGGAGTTATAGCAGAGAAGACTGGATTTAACAAATGAGTTATGACTGCTGAATCATTATATTGATATTTATTTTAGTCTCCCGTGTCTCAGAGAAGCTAGAAGGAAAAACCTGAAATTGTGCAACTGTAACCCAAACCAAACTTTGAGACCTGTTCTATAACTACTTGTTAAACTGTACTCGGAAATTTATTGGCTTTTTCTTAATATATGTTATACTTCACAATTAAGAACATGAAAAATGCTTACAATAGAAAAGGGCCTCAAATCAATAATCTAAGCTTCTAACTTAAGACAGTAGAAAAAGAAGAGCAAATTAAACTGAAAAAAAGCAGAAGGAAAAAAATAATAAGAGCAGAAATTAGCAAAACTGAAAACAGAAGAATACAGAAAAATCGATGAAACCAAAAACTAGCTCCTTGATTAGATCAATAACATTCATAAATTTCTAGCCATTCTGACTAACACAAAAGGAAAGAAGACACAAACTACCAATATCAGCAAAGAAAGAGGAGATGTCACTACAAGTTCCAGAGACATTACAGCAATAACAAGGAAAAATATCAAAAGATTAGATTCATAAATTTGAAAATGTAGATGAACTGGACAAATATAAACTACTCTGTTGAAAGACATAAACTACTAAAGTTCACTCAAGAAGATGCCAATAACTTGAATAGGCCCATATCCATTACAGAACCTGAATTTGTATTTTAAAACCTTCCATAAAAGAAAGTACATTCAGAGGGCTGCACAGGCAAATTCTAAACATTTAAGAAATAAATGCATTTCTTTAAGAACTCTTTCAGATAACAGAAAAGGAAGAAACACTTACCAACTCTTTATGAAGCCAGCATTATTCTGATATGAAACCACATGAAGACATCACAATAAAAAAAACCCTACAACTTCTGGCAAGATGGCAGAGAAGAAGAGGCTGAGTTTGCCTCAGTTTTGTCCAACAATGTGAGACGCCATAGAAAAATGGCCAGGACAGTGGTTTCAGGATGTGAGTCATCATGGAGGCTCTTTTACCCTGCATAAGGAGACCCTGGATGAACAATTGGAGAAATTGGGACAGAGAGAATGGGGTGGATGTGCTCAGTCATGACTCCACTTACCCCACAGCTGGCTTAGGAAGATTTTGCCTTCGGCTTTGCAGATGGGTGTGCCCATGGCGAACTTGGAAGATAACAGATGTGCTTTTCCTATACACAGATGCCACTTAGTGGAGGAAAAGTGTCTACTCCCCACCTCCGAGATACACTGCTGTGAGCTTTTTTTTTTATTAAGCAAGAACTGGGCTGGGGAAGGGAGAGATCTGGAGTGTGCTGGTCCGACATCCAGCCAGCGAAAGAGAACTTTTTGGGTCCTAGGACCACTCCCCTCCCCCATGGAGGTCTGAAGACTGCAGGTATGTGCAGACAGACAGGTGAGGCAGAGGAAGCCAGACAAGTTGAATGCCATGACTAACCTTCACACATTTCCAGACTGTCTGTATGTGAGTGAAGCTGAAATACCCAGTCCTATGGTTCCACGTCATCAGGGGAGGGGCAGGTAGCAGTGGTGGAGTCAGGACATAACTAGAGATCCATGGGCCACCCAGAGAAGTCTCCGTTGGGGGCTGCTGCTTGTCCCAGGGTTGGCAGATTTTGGCACATGCCAGAGTTGGTGGCCCTGGCTGGAGTCCCATTGGGTTTTCACTTGATTTGGTTAGGGTCAGGTAGGCCTAAGGGGATGAGAGAGTTCAAGAGCAGCACCTGCTGGGGAGAAAAGGAAAACCCAGTCTGACAAATTACCTATCTGCCTAGCTCTCAAACAAAGTCTTAATTCCAATCCTCCCCTTGAGATTAGGGTCTTGGTCTCACAGGGGAAGACTAATAACCCAAATCCAAAAGGGGACCTTCAAAATTAATTCAAGTAGACGCAAAATCTTAGACATGGGAAGGAAATAAATCAGCAAAGTAACCTACTTAAGACATTAAAATGCCCTGTTCACACTGTTCACAACAGAAGATCATAAAGCATGGGAAGGACCAGGCAGGTATAGCTCAGCCAAATGACCAAATTAAGTCACCCAAGAGGACACAGAATTTGGAAAGGCTGAATAAGCTTGTTCAGAATGAGGTAAAAAGACATCAAGAACACACTGGGGGAGCAAAAAGTAGAGGTAGATATGGCTCAGCCAAATGACCAAATTAAATCATCTGAGGGAACTTAGAATTTGTATCAACAAATAAAGGCTGTTCATAGATACGAAGGATATCAAGTAGAAACTAGAGGAACATGAAGAATTTGAAAGACTAAATAGAAAAATATCAGACATCACAGAGATGAAAGATAATGCAGACCAAATTAAAAACAGATAAATTCAGTAGACTGAAATACTAGTGGTCAATGAAAGGGAGTGGTAAGGGGTATGACATGTATGAGTTTTTTTTTTTCCTTCTTTTGCTAGAGAGATGCAAATGTTCAAGAAAAGGATTACGGTGATGGATATACAACTATGTGATGATATTGTGAGCCACTGATTACAACCATGTCAAGAATGTTTGTATGTTTGTTTGTTGTTTACAATAAAAGTATTTAAAAAAACAAAAAAAAGAACATGAGTCCTAGAGTCAGAACTCCTGGGTTCAAAACCTAGCTCTGCCACTAATCAGCAGTATGAACCTGAACAAGCTATGTTGATTCTCTGGGCCTCAGTTTCCTAATCAGTAAAATGCAAATAGCTATAGGCCTACCTTGTCAGAGTATAGTGAGGATTATATGGCAACTATTATTTAAAATATCAAAATGTTTAATAAAATAATAAAGTAAAAATTCACAATTTAAAAATAAACATATTTGGTCAAATAAAAAAAAACAAACATATTAGAGGGGCTTCTGGGAAGATGGTGGACCAGAGTGGACTAAGTTCACTCCTGCTCATGAAGCATGATAGACAATGGGGAGAAAATGTCCAGGACTGCAGGTCCCAGGATGCTAGCAGTCCACTTTGGGTCACATGCATGGTAGTCAGCCATTCTGCCACTGGAGTACCCATGCACTCTAGCCTAGCTTCTAATAGACCCTTCAGTTGAAATGTATCTCCTACATGAGATCTGGACCTTGATTTAGCAGAGAATAACTGACAAAGTCCAAAAGGAAACATTCAGAAAAAACTAAGTAAATACAAAACTTTAGAATAGTGAAGAAAACCAAATTGCATAATAACCTTATCAAGATAATCAAATGCCCTGAACAAAACAGAAAATCACAAAACACAAGAAAATCCAAGCAGAAATGGTCCAACCAAATGACCAAATCAAAACTCCAGAGGAGACACAGAAAATGGAGTAACTAGTCAAGGATATTTATAAAGAAATAAAGTATATTAGGAAGACACTAGAAGAGTATAAAGAATTCAGGAGGTGTGCTGATTTGAAAGGATGCATGTCCCCTAGAAAAGCCAAGTTTTAATCAAAATCCCATTTTGTAAAGGCAGAATAATTTCTACTCAATACTGTATCTCTGAATCTGTAATCAGATCATCTCCCTGGAGATGTGATTTAATCAAGAGTGGTTGTTTAGCTGGAGTCCTATAAAAAAGGAAACATTTCGGAGAATGAAGGAGATTTGGACAGAGCAGAGAATGCTGCAACACCATAAAATAGAGACTCCATGAGCCAGGGACCTTCAGAGATGAAGAAGGAAAGCGCCTCCCGGGGAGCTTCATGAAACTGGAAGCCAAGAGACAACATGAGTAGATGACGCTGTGTTCACCATATGCCCTTCCAGCTGACACAGAAGCAAGCCCTGGCTGTGTTCACCATTGCCTTCTTACTTGAGAGAGAAACCCTGAACTTCACTGGCCTCCTTGAACTAAGGTATCTTTCCCTGGATGGATGCCTTTGATCAGATATTTCTATAGACTTGTCTTAATTGGGACATTTTCTTGGCCTTAGAACTGTAAACCAGCTACTAATTAAATTCCCGTTTTTAAAAGCCATTTTGTTTCTGGCATATTGCATTCTGGTAGCTAGCAAACTAGAACAGGAGGTTAAATAGAAAAATGGCAGATCTCATAGAAATGAAAGATACAGTAAATAAAAAATATACTGAAGACACGATAGCAAATTCGAAGAAGCAGAAGGAAGAATAAGTGAGCTAGAAGATAGAATAATAGAACTAGAGTGCACAAAAGAACAAATGACAAGAAAGATGGAAAAAATGCAACTGTATTTTAGGGAAATTATGGACAACAAGAGTCAAAAAATAAAAGAATTATTGGTGTTCCAGAAGGAGAAAAGAAGAGTAAAGGGTTGAGAAATTAGTTGAAGATATAATTGGAGAAAACTTTCCAACCCTTATAAATGACATGAATGTGCATATCAAAGAGGTCCAGAGAACTCCAAATAGAATAAATCCAAACAAGTCCACTCCAAGACACATATTAATCAGATTGTCAGGTGTTGAAGAGAAAACGAAAGTCCTAAAAGCAGTATAACAAAAGCAATTTACTACATACAAGGTAAAATATGTAAGACTGATTTCAGACTACTCAACAGGCACTATGGAAACAAAAAGGCAGGGGTATGATATTAAGATCCTGAATGAGAAAGGGTTTCAACCAAGAATTATTTATCCAGTCAAGTTATACTTCAGAATTGAGGGAGAGATTAAAATTTTCAAAAATAAAGAAAAATTGAGAGAACTAGTCAACAAGAGACCAGCTCTACTTGGCAACATGGGACAGAAATCCTAGAATGAGCTGAGACTCAGCATCAAGGGATTGAGAAAACCTTCTCAACCAAAAGGGGGAAGAGTGAAATGAGACAAAGTGTCAATGGTTGAGAGATTCCAAACAGAGTGGAGAGGTTATCGTGAAGGTTATTCTTAAGCATTAAGTAGATATCACCTTGTTACTCAAGATGTAATGGAGAGGCTGGAGGGAATTGCCTGAAAATGTAGAGCTGTGTTCCAGGAGCCATGTTTCTTGATGATGACTGAATAATAATATAACTTTCATAGTATGACTGTGTGATTATGAAAATCTTGCGTCTGATGCTCCTTTTATCTACCTTGTCAACAGACAAGTAGAACATATGGAATAAAAATAAATAAAAGGGGGAACAAATGTTAAAATAAATTTAGTTTGAAATGCTAGTGATCAATGAAAGCAAGGGGTAAGGGGTATGATATGTATAATCTTTTTTTTTCTGTTTTTGTTTTATTTCTTTTTCTGTTGTCTTTTTATTTCTTTTTCTAAATTGATGCAAATGTTCTAAGAAATGATGAATATGCAACTACATGATGATATTGTGAATTACTGATTATATATGTAGAACGGAATGATCACATGTTAATGTTTTAGTTCGTTTGTTGTTAATTTTTTTTATTAATAAATAAAGTAAAAAAAAAAAAAAGAGACCAGCTCTATAAGAAATACTAAAGGCAGCCCTGTCAGCTGATAAAAAAAAAAGACAGAAGAGGGAGGTCTGGAGGAAGGTACAGAATTGAAGTATATAAGTAAAGGTAACCTAAAGGAAAAGAGAGAGAGAGAAGGAAAATAACATACAGATCTGACAAAACCTAAAGAACAAGATTGTTGAATCAAGAACTGCTTTTACAGTAATTACTTTGAATGTCAATGAACTAAATTCACCAATTAAAAGATACAAATTGACAGAATGGATCAAAAAACATAATCCATCTATATGATATTTACAAGAGATGCATCTTAGATTCAAGGACACAGTTAGATTGAAAGTGAAAGGATAGAAAAAGATCTTCTATGCAAGCTGTAACCAAAAGAAAGCAGGAATAGCTATACTATCAAACAAAAGAGACTTTAAATGTAAAGAATCATAAGAGACAAAGAAGAACACTACATATTAATAAAAGGAACAATTCACCAGGAAGAAATAACAACCACAAATATGTATGCTCCCAATCAAGGAGCTCCAAAGTACATGAGGCACATATTGAAAAAACTGAAGGGAGCTATAGACGTATCATTAGTAATAGTGGAAGACTTCAATAAACCACTCTCTGCTATAGATAAAACAACTGCACGGAGGATCAACAAGGAAATAGAGAACCTAAGCAATATAATGAATGAGACCTAATACACATATATAGATCATTGTATCCCAAAACACCAGGGTAGACATTCTTCTCTAGTGCACATGGAATGTTCTCCAGGATAGATCATATACTAGGACATAAACTGAGTATCTATAAATTTAACAAGATTGAAAGTATTCAAGCACTTTCTCTGATCACAACGGAATAAAGTTGGAAATTAATAATTACTGAAGAACCAGAGCTTTCACAAATATATGGAGATTAAACAACACACTCTTAAATAATCTGTGGGTCAAAGAAGAAACTGTTGGTGAAATCAGTAAATATCTGGAGACGGATGATAATGAGAATACAACATCTCAAAACTTATGGGATGAGGCAAAGGCAGTGTTGAGAGGGAAATCTATTGCCCTAAATGCCTATATTAAAAAACAAGAACAAGCAAAACTTGAGAATTTAACTACTCACCATGAAAATTTAGAGAAAGAAATTTTAGAGAAACCCTAAAGCAAATAAAAGGAGAGAAACAATAAAGACTAAGGCAGAAATAAAAAAAAAACAGGAGAACAATAAAACAATAGAAAGAATCAACAAAACTAAAAGTTGGTTATTTGGGAAAATCAATAACACTGATGGTCCCCTAGCTATACTAACAAAGAAGAGAAGAGAGAGGACACAAATAAATAAAATCAGAGCGAGATGAGAGTGGGGTTGTTACCATAGATAATAAAGAAATTTAAAAACTCATAAGAGAATAGTATGAAAAACTATTTGCCAACAAGCTTGATAACTTAGATGAAATGGACAGGTGCCTAGAAATACACGAATTACCTATATTGACTTGAGAAGAAATAGAAGAACAAATCAATCACAGATAAAGAGATCCAATCACTCATCAAAAACCACCCTACAAAGAAAAGACCAGGATGTGACAGCTTCACAGGAGAAGTTTATGAAGCTTTACAAAATGAACCGACACCAATCCTGCTCAAACGCTTCAAAAAAACTGAAGAAAAAGGAACACTACTTAACTCATTTTAATAAGCTAACATCACTCTGATACGAAAACCGGATAAAGATGATACAAGAAAAGAAAACTAAAGACCGGTCTCCCTAATGAACATGGATGTGAAAATTCTTAACAAAAATATGAGCAAATTGTATCCAATGCCAAAAGAATTATACATCACAATCAAGTGGGATTCATACAAGGAATACAAGAGTAATTCAACATAAGAAAATCAATCAACATAATAAAGCACATTAACAAACTGAAAGGGAAAAAAATCACCCAATCATATCGATCAATGCTGAAAGAGCATTCAACAAAATACAGCATCCTTTCCTGACAAAAACACTTCAAAAGTTAGGTATCAAAGGAAACTTTCTCAATATCATAAAGGCCAAGATGGCGGCTTAGTGAGCTGTGGAATTTAGTTCATCCTCCAGAGCAGCTACTAAATAGCAAGGAACAGTACAGAACAACTGCTGGGGCCATGTCAGTGACCGGACACACAGCGTACCCCAGTCTGGACCAGCTCTGTGAGCCCACACAGAACCACTGAGTTCCCCAAGCTGCAGAGGCTGGCACCCCTTCCCCACAGGCTGCTTCCCAGAGGGGAAACAAAAGGGACTTTACTAGCAGCAGGGGCTGAGTGCAATAAGCTCCAATTGTGGAATTAATTCAGAAATTCTGACTGCTAAAATAGGCCCCCAGCTCAGCTGAACCTCAAGTCAAAGCAGGGGTTGCAGATTTTCTCCCTGGCACAGAGGGGGCAAGGCTGACAGAAAAAGAAAAAAGAAAAAAGAACAGCTTTTTTGGATCAGACAGCACATTATACTGGGCCTTGGCCCTGAAGGAAAGGAAGGGGCACATAGGATCTGAAGGTACACAAAGCAACATGCCAACTTAACCTCTTGATTGGCAAACCCAAGGAAAGGGGTCCTGCTCTGAAAAGGACTTTTCTCTTTCTTTTTTCTGGCTGTGTTTCTATGGCTTGACTGCCTTTGGATACAGCTGAAAGGATTCTCAGGCTCCAACTGCCCCAGGCAAAGGCAGAATTAAGCTTGTTTGAGAGCTTGTCTGGAGCCTGTGCCTTCCCCAGGAGAGGGGTGGGGCCCAGATCAGGTGGAATACCTCTCTCAAAGAATTCAGACCCCAGGGTCTGGAAAAGTAAAACGATTAAAGCCAGCCTACAAAGTCTCCTCTGTCTCAATCACGCCCCGAGCAGGAAGAAAGTTAAAAGCTGAAGTTAAAGGTACCACATCACCTTATGCTGACGGGACCTGCTGGCACAAAAGTGCCACGTACTGGGCAAGACAGGAAAAAACTCAGAGTCCAGAGGCTTCATAGGAAAGTCTTTCAATGCTGGGTATTACCCTTGGAAAAACTGACACAGGTGACTCTTTCCTCCTGAGAGGAGGCCAGTCTGATCTGGGAAAATCTAGCTGGGGTCTATAATACATAAGTAGACCCTCCTAAGGGGGGCAAAAAAAAAAAAAAAGGCACCATACAGGCAGGGCAAGAAACAAGAAAATGAGAACTGAAAAATTCTGATCTGTTAAACCAAACCTAAGCTAGTGGTCCAGAAAAAGCTGAACTGAATGTCAAAGAACAGACAGACAACAAAGTCACAGAGCAAGAAAATCCTAGGTAAAACAAGTGAAAACAATCTCTGGAATAAACTAATTATGGTAATTAAATGCCAAGATGCCAGCAAAAAATAACAAATCATACAAGGAAAATCGAAGATACGGCCAGTCAAAGGAACAAACCAACAATTCAAATGAGATACAGGAGTTGAAACAATTCAGAATGTTCAAACAGACATGGGAAACCTCATCAAAAATCAAATCAATGAATTGAGGGAGAATATAAAGAAGGCAAGGAATGACCAAAAAGAAGAAATTAAAAAGTCTGAAAAAACAAATCACAGAACTTACGGGAATGAAGGGCATAGGAGAAGAGACGAAAAAAACAATGGAAACCTACAATGTCAGATTTCAAGAGGCAGAAGATAGGATTAGAGAACTGGAGTATGGAACATCTGAAATCTGGAAAGCAAAAGAAAATATATGGAAAAGAATGGAAAAATACAAGCAGGGACTCAGGGAATTGAATGACAACAGGAAGTGCAGGAATATACATGTTGTGGGTGTCCCAGAAGGAGAAGAGAAGGGAAAAGGAGGACAAAAACTAATGGAGGACATAATCACTGAAAATTTCCCAACTCTTATGAAAGACTTAAAATTACAGATCCAAGAACAGCAGCATACCCCCCAAAGAGAATAGATCCAAATAGACATACTCACAAACACCTACTAATCAGAATGTCAGGTGTCAAACAGAAAGAGAGAATCTTGAAAGCACCAAGAGAAAAGTAATCCACCACATAAAAGGGAAGCTCAATAAGACTATGCATAGATTTCTCAGCAGAAACCATGGAAGTGAGAAGACAGTGGGATGATACATTTAATATACTAAAAGAGAAAAACTGCCAACCAAGAATTCTATATCCAGCAAAACTGTCCTTCAAAAATGAGGGAGAAATTAAAACATTTTCAGACAAAAAAATCACTGAGAGAATTTGTAGCAAGAGGCCAGCTCTGCAAGAAATAGTAAAGGGAGCACTAGAGACAGATAAGAAAAGACAGGAGAGAGAGATGTGGAGAAGACTGTAGAAATGAAGATTATCAGTAAAGGTAAAAAGATGAAAAATTAGATATGACATATAAAATCTAAAAGGCAAAATGGTAGAAGAAAGTACTGCCTGTACAGTAATAAAACTGAATGTTAATGGATTAAACTCCCCAATCAAAAGACACAGACTGGCAGAATGGGTTAAAAAATAGGACCCATCTATATGTTGGTACAGGAAACACATTTTAGACCTAAGGATAAACACAGGTTGAAAGTGAAAGGTTGGGAAAAGATGTATCATGCAAATAATAATCAGAAAACAGCAGGAGTAGCTATACTAATATCCAACAAATTAGACTTCAAACATAAAACAGCTAAAAGAGACAAAGAAGGACACTATGTTTTAATAAAAGGAACAATTCAACAAGAAGACATAACAATCATGAATATTCATGCACCAAGCCAAAATGCCTCAAAATACATGAGGCAAACACTGAAAAGAGAAACAGACACATCTACCATATTAGTTGGAGACTTCAATTCCCCACTCTCATCAATGGCCAGAACGTCTAGACAAAGGGTCAATAAAGAAACAGAGAATTTGAATCAAACAATAAATGAACTAGACTTAATAGAACATTACACACCAATCAGCAGGATACCTCTTTTTCTCAAGTGCTCATGGATCATTCTCAAGGATAGACCATATGCTGGGTCACAAAGCAAGTCTCAATAAATTTAAAAAGATTGAAATCATACTAAACACTTTCTCAGATCATAAAGGAATGAGGCTGGAAATCAATAATAGGCAGAGTGCCAGAAAATTCACAAATATATGGAGGCTCAACAACACACTCTTAAACAACCAGTGGGTCAAGGAAGAAATTAAAAGAGAAATCAGTAAATATCTTGAGGCAAATGCAAATGAAAACACAACATATCAAAATTTATGGGATGCAGCAAAGGCAGTACTAAGAGGGAAATTTACTGCCCTAAATGCCTATATCAAAAAAGAAGAGCAAAAATCAAGGAATTAACTGTCCACTTGGAAGAACTAGAGAAAGAACAGCAAACTAACCCCAAAGCAAGCAAAAGGAAAGAA
The DNA here is from genome assembly GCF_023851605.1 of Tamandua tetradactyla. NCBI lineage: Eukaryota > Metazoa > Chordata > Mammalia > Pilosa > Myrmecophagidae > Tamandua > Tamandua tetradactyla. Next base: position 9,144,600 of record NC_135329.1, read on the forward strand.
ATAATGAAGATTAGAGCACAAATAAATGAAATTGAGAACATGAAAACAATCGAGAAAATCAACAAAACCAGAAATTGGTTTTATGAGAATATCAATAAGGTTGATGGATCCTTAGCGAGGTTGAAAAAAGAAGAAGAGAGAGGATGCAAATAAATAAAATCAGAAATGGAAGAGGAGACATAACCACTGACCTCACAGAAATAAAGAAAGTAATGAGAGGATACTATGAACAACTTTATGCTAATAAACTCGATGATATAGATGAAATAGACAACTTCCTAGAAAGGCACAAACAACCAACACTGACCCAAGAAGAAATAGATGACCTCAACAAACCAATCACTAGTAAAGAAATTGAATCAGTCATTAAGAAGCTCCCCAAACAGAAAAGCCCAGGACCAGATGGTTTCACATGTGAATTCTACCAAACATTCAAGAAAGAATTAGTACCAAACCTGCTAAAACTCTTCAAAAAAACTGCAGAGGAAGGAAAGCTACCTAACTCATTCTATGAAAACATCACCCTCATACCAAAGCCAGACAAAGATATTACAAAAAAAAAACAAAAAACTACAGACCAATCTCTCTAATGAAGATAGATGCAAAAATCCTCAACAAAATTCTAGCAAATTGAATCCAGCAACACATTAAAAGAATTATACACTATGACCAAGTAGGATTCATCCCAGGTATGCAAGGATGGTCCAACATAAGAAAATCAATTAATGTAATAGACCATATCAACAAATCAAAGCAGAAAAACCACATGAACATCTCAATTGATGCAGAAAAGGCATTTGATAAAATTCAACATCCTTTCCCGTTGAAAACACTTCAAGGGTTAGGAATAGAAGGGAATTTCCTCAACATGATAAATGGAATATATGAAAAACCCACAGTTAACATCATCCTCAATGGGGAAAAAACTGAAAACTTTCCCCCAAGATCAGGAACAAGACAAGGATGTCCACTACCACCACTGTTATTCAACATTGTGTTGGAAGTTCTAGCCAGAGCAATTAGACAAGAAAAAGAAATACAAGGCATCAAAATTGGAAAGGAAGAAGTAAAACCATCACTGTTTGCAGATGATATGATACTATATGTTGAAAAACCCCCAAAATGCATAGCAAAAGCACTAGAGCTAATAAATGAGTACAGCAAAGTGGCAGGTTACAAGAGAAACACTCAAAACTCTGTAGTGTTTCTATATACTAGTAACGAACAATCTGAGGGTGAAATAAAAAAAAAATTCCGTTTACAGTTGCAACCAAAAGAATAAAATATTTAGGAATAAACTAAGAAGACAAAAGACCTATACAAAGAAAACTACAAAATTCTTAGAATAAATCACAGAAGACCTAAATAAATGGAAGGGCATACCGTGTTCATGGATTGAGAGAGTCAATATAGTTAAAATGTCAATTCTACCTAAATTGATTTACAGATTCAATGCAATACCAATTAAAATCCCAAAAACTTACTTTTCAGAAATAGAAAAACCAATAACCAAATTTATCTGGAAGGGCAGGGTGCCCCAAACAGCTAAAAGTATCCTGAGAAAGAAAAATGAAGTTGGAGGTCTCATGCTACCTGACTTTAAGGCGTATTATGAAGCTACAGTGCTCAAAACAGCATGGACAAGCATAAAGATAGATATACTGACCAATGGAATCAAATAGAGTGTTCAGATATAGACCCTCTCATCTATGGACAATTGATCTTTGATAAGGCAGTCAAATAAACCCACCTGGGACAGAACAGTCTCTTCAATAAATGGTGCCTAGAGAACTGGATATCCACATGCAAAAGAATGAAAGGATCCATAATATCACATCCTATAGAAAAATTAACTCAAGATGGATCAAAGACCTAAACATTAGGTCTAAGAACATAAAATTGTAGAAGAAAATGTAGGGAAATATCTTATAAATCTTATAATAGGCGGCAGTTTCCTAGAACTTAGACCCAAAGCAGGAGCACTGAAGAAAGAAATAAATGGGAACTACTCAAAATTAAACACTTTTGTGCATCAAAGAACTTCATCAAGAAAGTAAAAAGACAGCCTACACAATGGGTGACAATATTTGGAAATGATATATCAAATAAAGGTCTAGTATCCAGAATATATAAAGACATTGTTCAACTCAAGAACAAAAAGGCAGACAACCCAATTACAAAATGGGCAAAAAAACTCGAACAGACACTTCTCAGAAGGCGAAATACAAATGGCCAAAAGGCACATGAAAAGATGCTCAACTTCCCTGGCTATTAGGGAAATGCAAATCAAAACCAGAATGAGATATCATCTCACACCCACCAGAATGGCCATTATCAATAAAACAGAAAACGACAAGTGCTGGAGAGGATGTGGAGAAAGAGGCATACTTATCCATTGTTGGTGGGAATGTCAACAGTACAACCATTGTGGCAGTTTGGTGGTTCAGGAAGCTAAGTATACAATTGCCATATGACCCGGCAATACCATTGCTAGGTATCTACTCAGAGGACATGAGGGTAAAAACACAAATGGACATTCGCACACCAGTGTTTAAAGCAGCATTATTTACAATTGTGAAGAGATGGAAACAGCCCAAATGTTCATCAACAGACAAGTGGCTAAACAAGCTGTGGTATATACATACAATGGAATATTAAGCAGCTGTAAGACAGAATAGAGCCATGAAGTATGTAACAACATGGATGGGCCTTAAGGACATTATGCTGAGTGAGATTAACAAAAGGACAAATATTGTATGGTTTCACTGATATGAACTGACATTCATATGACTGAATGAATTTGGAGAATTTCAGTCGGTAAGAGACATCAGGAGATAGAAATAGGGTAAGATATTGGGTTACTGGAACTGAAGGGATACAGATTGTGCAACAGGACTGATTATAAAAATTCAGAAATGGAAAGCACAATACTACCTAACTGTAATACAATAATGTTAGAACACTGAATGAAGCTGAATGTGAGAATGATAGAGGGAGGACGCCTGAGGGCACAAATGAAATCAGAAAGAAACATAGACAATAAAGACTGAGATGGTATAATCTAAGAATGCCTAGGGTGTATAATGATAATAACTAAATGTACAAATTTAAAAATGTTTTTGCATGAGGAAGAACAAAGGAATGTCAATACTGCAGGGTGTTGAAAATGGATTTCAAATTTTAAATTATGGGTGAGACTAAAGCAAAAAATGCTTATATGGTACAAAATTTATAATTTGACCAGTACATTTCCTAATATAACTTATGTGGACAGCTTAATTGAACACCATAAGCACATGGAAACTTGAGTAGAGCATAAAACTTTGTAGGTTTGTCTAGAGTGATGCCCTGATAAATCCCAGAGTGATCTGAACAGTGAATAAAAAAGTATTTGCAAAGTCCCCTTCTGGGAATGGTGAGGAAGGGGGAAAAATCAAACTACCCCAAGTGGAGAATATATGATATTCTCACAAGCAGTGGGGACAACCAAAGCAATAGGCTGAGCCCCCAATCCTGGGGTCTGTTCATATGAAACTTAACCCCACAAAGGATAGGTTAAGCCTACTTAAAATTAGGCCTAACAGTCACCTTCCAAGAGAACCTCTTTTGTTGCTCAGATGTGGCCTCTCTCTCTCAGCCAACATAACAAGCAAATTCACTGCCCTTCCCCTGTCTATGTGGGACAAGACTCCCAGGGTGTGGACCTTCCTGGCAATGTGGAACAGAAATCCTAGAATGAGCGGGGACTCAGCATCAAGGGATTGAGAAAACCTTCTTGACCAAAAGGGGGAAGACGAAATGAGGCAAAATAAAGTGTCAATGGTTGAAAGAGTCCAAACAGAGTTGAGAGGTTATCCTAGAGGTCATCCTTATGCATTAAACAGATATCACCTTGTTAGCTAAGATGTAATAGAGAGGCTGAGGGGAACTGCCTGAAAATGTAGAGATGTGTTCCAGTAGCCATGTTTCTTGAAGATGACTGTATAATGATATACCTTTTGCAATGTGACTGTGTGACTGTGAAAATCTTGCCTGATGCTCCTCTTATCTATCTTACTGATCGACGAGTAAAACATGGAATAAAAATAAATAATAGGGGGAACAAATGTTAAAACAAATTTAGTAGATTGAAATGCTAGTGATCAATGAAATGGAGGGGTAAGGGGCATGGTACGTATGAATTTTTTTCTGTTTTCTTCTTATTTCTTTTTCTGAATTGATGCAAATGTTCTAAGAAATGATCATGATGATGAATATACAACTGATGATACTGAGAATTACTGATTATATATGTAGAATGGAATGATCATATGTTAAGAATGCTTGTGTTTGTTCTATTTTAATTAAAAAATAATTAAAATTTAGAAAGTAAGCAGGGATGTCAAGGACTTATACACAGGAAATCACAAAAAACTGCTTAAAGAAATAAAAACTGACCCAAAGATGGAAGTAGATGGAAAGAGAGTGCAGAGATTGACCACCAAGTTTATGGACATTTGATTTTTGATAAGGCCCCCAAATCCACTGAATTGGGACAGAATGATCTGTCCAGCAAATGGGCATGGGAGAATTGGATTTCAATAGCCAAAAGAATGTAAGAGAACCTCTACTTTACACTCTATACAAAAATTAATTAAAATGGAGCAAAGACCTAATTGTAAGAGTCAGTATCATAAAACCTCTTGAAAGAAATGTAGGGAAACATCTTTAAGATGTAGTAATAGGAGGTAGCTTCTTAAACTTTACACCTAAAGCACAAGTGGTGAAAGAAAAAATAGACAAATGGGAACTCCTTAAGATTAAGAGCCTCTCATCTACAGATAATTGATCTTTGATAAGGCAGTCAAGCCACACCACCTGGGACAGAGCAGCCTCTTCAATAAATGGTGCTTGAGAACTGGATATCCATATGTAAAAGAATGAAAAAGGATCCATATCACACACCCTATAGAAAAATTAACTCAAAATGGATCAAAGACATAGACATTAGAGCTAAGACCACAAAACTTTTAAAAGAAAATGTAGGGAAATATCTTATAAAACTTGTAATAGGAGGCCATTTCCTATACCTTATACCCAAAGCATGAACACTGAAAAAAAAATAGATAAAGGGGATATCCTCAAAATTAAATACTTTTATGTATCAAAGAACTCTGTCAGGAAAGTAAAAAGACAGCTACGCAATGGGAGACAATATTTGGAAACCACATACCAGATAAGGGCTTAGTACCCAGAATATATAAAGAGATTCTTCAACAAAAAAGACAAAAAACCCAGTTAAAAAATGGGCAAAAGACATGAATAGACACTGTTCAGAGTAGGAAATATAAATGGCTAAAAGACACATGAAAAGGCACACTTCACAAGCTATTAGGGAAATGCAAATAACAACCACAATGAGATATCATCTCACACCCACTAGAATGGCCATTATCAATAAAATAGAACACGACAAGTGCTGGAGAGGATGTGAAGAAAGAGGCATACTTATCCACTGTTGCTGGGAATGGAGAATGGTACAACTGCTCTGGAAGGCAGTTTGAAGGTTCCTCAGGAAGCTAAGTATAGAACTGCCATATAACCCAGCCATCACATTACTAAGTATGTATTTAGAGGACCTGAAGGCAAGACACAAATAGACATTTGCACACCGATGTTTATAACATTATTATTTATGATTGCCAAGAGATATAAACAGCCCAATTGTCCATCAATGGATGAGTGCTAAACAAGCTGTGATATATACATACAATGGAATATTATGTAGCTATTAGACAGAATAAAGTCATGAAGCATGGAACAATATGGATGAACCTTGAGGACATTATATTGAGTGAAATTAGGCAGAAGCAAAAGGCCAAATACTGTATGGTCTCACTAATATGAACTAATATTAATGAGTGAACTTTGAGAGTTAAAGTTAAGAACATGGGGTTATGAGGAGATAGGAAGAGGGTAGAGATTGGACATTTGGTGCTGAAGGAGTACAGACTGTGCAACAGAACTGATTGTAAAAATTCAGAATGGATAGCACAGTTCTACCTGATGGTAACACAATAATATAAGTACGCTGAATGAAGCTGAATGTGAGTATGGCTGCAAGAGAAGGGCTGGGGGCAAATTTGAAACCAGAAGGAAAGATAGAGGACAAAGACTGAGAGGGTATAATTTAGGAATGCCTAGAGTGGACAGTGATGGTGATTAAATGTACAAATTAAAAAACATTTTTGCATGAGGGAGAACAAATGAATGTCAACATTGCAAGGTGTTGAAAATGTATGTTATACAGGAAAAAGTACAATCAATGCAAGTTAGTGCCTATAGTTAACAGTAACATTGTAATATGCTTCCACTGAATGTTACAAAGGCATTATGCCAAAACTAAATGTCAACAGGTGGAGGAGGGAAGGCATGGGAGGAGGAGTATGGCTTTCTTGTGAAAGAAAAGGAAATGTCTTTATATAGATTATGGTGGCAAAGGCAGGTCTATTTAATCAGGTTGAATTGTATGATGTGCAAATAAAACTGTTTAAAAAAGAAAAGAACAAATGGCAAAAAGACGGAAAAAAATGCAGCTTGATCTCAGGCAAATAAGAGACAACATGAAGCTTACAAACATAAGAATTATTGGTGTCCCAGAGGAGAGGAAAAGAGTAAAGGGATTGGAAGACTAGTTGAAGATATAAGGGGGGGAAACTTCCCAACCGTCATAAAAGACATATAAATATTCAAGCCACACAAGGCCAATGAATCCCAAATAGAATAAATCCAAGGCATATACTTGGGGTAGGAGAAGAATGTCAAAATGTGAAGTGAAGTAAAAAGTCATGAAAGCAGCATGAGAAAAGAGATTTATTACATACAAGGGAAACTATATAAGACTGAGATCAGGCTACTCAACAGGCATCACGGAGGGGAGAAGGCAGTGGTATGATATATTTAAGATTCTGAAGAGAAAAACTTCCAGACAAGAATTCTTTACCCTGCCCAGTTGCTCTGCAAAATTGAGGGAAAGATTAAAATCTTCACAGATAAACAATGGCTGTGAGGATCTGTCAACAAGAGACCTGCCCTACAAGAAATATGAAGGGGAGCTCTGCCGACTGAAAAAAAGAGTAGAGGGAGGTCTGGAGGAAGGTACAGAATTGAACAGTATTAGCAGGGGTAACTTAAAGGATAAAAAGTGAGAAAAGGAAAAGAATTTATACATCTGACAAATAAAAACTATATGTAAGATGCTAGACCCAAGAACTGCTCTTACAGCAATAATTTTTAATGTTAATGTACTAAACTTACTGATTAAAGGACAAGATTGACAGAAAGGATAAATAGTATGCTGCTCACAGGAGACTTATCTTAGATGTAAGGATACAGATTGAAAGTGAAAAGATGGAAATAGATTGTTCTATGCAAGCTGTAACCAAAAGAAAACAAAAGTAGCTATATTAATATTAGACAAAATAGATTTTATATGTTATATCATAAGAAATGAGATTTTCATGTTAATTATAAAAACATTTGTATATCTTTCTGAAATCCAAAAGTTAAAAATGTTCAGTAACATAGGTCATCTTTTTAGCAAAGTAGATGTTTTAACTAACTTTCTACTTGATATTTTGAGAATGTACAGTTTTGAAAGCTAATCAAATGTTATTTAAGTTAGCAGTTAATTTTAGAATTTTAAAAACTCTGATTACTGTAGGTTTTTTCCTTGTATGCCTTAATTTGAAATTGATTTATAAAACTTACTGTACAAGCATAGGTTTTACCATGACTACCTGGATATTTTATTTAAACATGCTTACAAATAAGCTAGTTAAGATATTCATTTTTGGTGGATCTAAGTATATTGTTTTTTTTTTATTAATTAAAAAAATTAACTAACACAACATTTAGAAATCATTCCATTCAACATATATAATCAGTAATTCTTAATATCATCACATAGATGCATATTCATCGTTTCTTAGTACATTTGCATCGATTTAGAAAAAGAAACAGAAAGACAACAGAAAAAGAAATAAAACGATAATAGAGAGAAAAAAAGAAAAAAGGAAGAAAAAAAAACTATACCTAAGATGCAGCTTCACTCAATGTTTTAATCCTAATTACATTACAATTAGGTAGTATTGCGCTGTCCATTTCTGAGTTTTTGTATCTAGTCTTGTTGCACAGTCAGTATCCCTTCAGCTCCATTTACCCATAATCTTACCCTATTTCTATCTCCTGATGGTCTCTGTTACCAATGACATATTCCAAGTTTATTCTCGAATGTCGGTTCACATCAGTGGGACCATACAGTATTTGTCCCTTAGTTTTTGGCTAGTCTCACTGAGCATAATGTTCTCTAGGTCCATCCATGTTATTACATGCTTCATAAATTTTTTCTGTCTTAAAGCTGCATAATATTCCATCGTATGTATATACCACAGTTTGTTTAGCCACTCGTCTGTTGATGGACATTTTGGCTGTTTACATCTCTTTGCAATTGTAAATAATGCTGCTATAAATATTGGTGTGCAAATGTCCGTTTGTGTCTTTGCCCTTAAATCCTCTGAGTAGATACCTAGCAATGGTATTGCTGGGTCGTATGGCAATTCTATATTCAGCTTTTTGAGGAACCGCCAAACTGCCTTCCACAGTGGTTGCACCATTTGACATTCACACCAACAGTGGATAAGTGTGCCTCTTTCTCAGCATCCTCTCCAGCACTTGTCATTTTCTGTTTTGTTGATAATGGCCATTCTGGTGGGTGTGAGATCATATCTCATTGTGGTTTTGATTTGCATTTCTCTAATGGCCAGGGACATTGAGCATCTCTTCATGTGCCTTTTGGCCATTTGTATTTCCTCTTCTGAGAGGTGTCTGTTCAAGTCTTTTTCCCATTTTGTAATTGGGTTGGCTGTCTTTTTTGTTGTTGAGTTGAACAATCTCTTTATAAATTCTGGATACTAGACCCTTATCTGATATGTCGCTTCCAAATATTGTCTCCCATTGTGTAGGCTGTCTTTCTACTTTCTTGATGAAGTTTTTTGATGCACAAAAGTGTTTAATTTTGAGGAGCTCCCATTTATTTATTTCTTTCTTCAGTGCTCTTGCTTTAGGTTTAAGGTCCATAAAACCGCCTCCAACTGTAAGATTCATAAGATATCTCCCTACATTTTCCTCTAACTGTTTTATGGTCTTAGACCTAATGTTTAGATCTTTGATCCATTTTGAGTTAACTTTTGTATAGGGTGTGAGATACGGGTCCTCTTTCATTCTTTTGCATATGGATATCCAGTTCTCTAGGCACCATTTATTGAAGAGACTGTTCTGTTCCAGGTGAGTTGGCTTGACTGCCTTATCAAAGATCAAATGTCCATAGATGAGAGGGTCTATATCTGAGCACTCTATTCAATTCCATTGGTCGATATATCTATCTTAATGCCAATACCATGCTGTTTTGATATATCTATCTTAATGCCAATACCATGCTGTTTTGACCACTGTGGCTCCATAATATGCCTTAAAGTTCAGCAGCGTGAGACCTCCAGCTTCGTTTTTTTTCCTCAAGATACTTTTAGCAATTCGGGGCACCCTGCCCTTCCAGATAAATTTGCTTATTGGTTTTTCTATTTCTGAAAAATAAGTTGTTGGGATTTTGATTGGTATTGCGTTGAATCTGTAAATCAATTTAGGTAGAATTGAGATCTTAAATACATTTAGTCTTCCAATCCATGAACACGGTATGCCCTTCCATCTATTTAGGTCTTCTGTGATTTCTTTTAACAGTTTTTTGTAGTTTTCTTTGTATAGGTCTTTTGTTTCTTTAGTTAAATTTATTCCTAGGTATTTTATTCTTTTAGTTGCAATTGTAAATGGGATTCGTTTCTTGATTTCCCCCTCTGCTTGTTCATTGCTAGTATATAGAAACACTACAGATTTTTGAATGTTGATCTTATAACCTGCTACTTTGCTGTACTCATTTATTAGCTCTAGTAGTTTTGCTGTGGATTTTTCAGGGTTTTTGACGTATAGTATCATATCATCTGCAAACAGTAATAGTTTTACTTCTTCCTTTCCAATTTTGATGCCTTGTATATCTTTTTCTTGTCTAATTGCTCTGGCTAGAACCTCCAACACAATATTGAATAATAGTGGTGATAATGGACATCCTTGTCTTGTTCCTGATTTAAGGGGGAAAGTTTTCAATTTTTCCCCATTGAGAATGATATTAGCTGTGTGTTTTTCATATATTCCCTCTACCATTTTAAGGAGGTTCCCTTGTATTCCTATTCTTTGAAGTGTTTTCAACAGGAAAGGATGTTGAATCTTGTCAAATGCCTTCTCTGCATCAATTGAGATGATCATGTGATTTTTCTGCTTTGATTTGTTGATATGGTGTATTACATTAATCGATTTTTCTTATGTTGAACCATCCTTGCATACCTGGGATGAATCCTACTTGGTCATGATGTATAATTCTTTTAATGTGTTGCTGGATTCGATTTGCTAGAATTTTGTTGAGGATTTTTGCATCTATATTCATTAGAGAGATTGGTCTGTAGTTTTCTTTTTTTTGTAATATCTTTGCCTGGTTTTGGTATGAGGGTGATGTTGGCTTCATAGAATGAATTAGGTAGCTTTCCCTCCACTTCAATTTTTTTGAAGAGTTTGAGCAGGGTTGGTACTAATTCTTTCTGGAATGTTTGGTAGAATTCACATGTGAAGCCGTCTGGTCCTGGACTTTTCTTTTTGGGAAGCTTTTGAATGACTGATTCAATTTCTTTACTTGTGATTGGTTTGTTGAGGTCATCTATTTCCTCTTGAGTCAAAGTTGGTTGTTCATGCCTTTCTAGGAACTTGTCCATTTCATCTAGATTGTTGTATTTATTGGCATAAAGTTGTTCATAGTATCCTGTTATTACCTCCTTTATTTCTGTGAGGTCAGTGGTTATGTCTCCTCTTTCTTTTCTGATCCTATTTATTTGCATCCTGTTCTTCTTTTTGTCAGTCTTGCTAAGGGCCCATCAATCTTGATTTTCTCATAGAACCAGCTTCTGGTCTTATTGATTTTCTCTATTGTTTTCATGTTCTCAATTTCATTTATTTCTGCTCTAATCTTTGTTATTTCTTTCCTTTTGCTTGCTTTGGGGTTAGTTTGCTGTTCTTTCTCCAGTTCCTCCTAGTGGACAGTTAATTCCCAAATTTTTGCCCTTTCTTCTTTTTAGATATAGGCATTTAGGGCAATAAATTTCCCTCTTAGCACTGCCTTTGCTGCATTCCATAGGTTTTGATATGTTGTCTTTTCATTTTCATTCGCCTTGAGATATTTACTAATTTCTCTTGTAATTTCTTCCTTGACCCACTGTTGTTTAAGAGTGTGTTGTTGAGCCTCCACGTATTTGTGAATTTTCTGGCACTCTGCCTATTGTTGATTTCCAACTTCATTCCTTTATGATCTGAGACAATGTTGTGTATGATTTCAATCTTTTTAAATTTGTTGAGACTTGCTTTGTGACCCAGCATATGGTGTATCTTTGAGAATGATCCATGAGCACTTGAGAAAAAGGCGTATCCTGCTGTTGTGGGGTGTAATGTCCTATAAATGTCTGTTAAGTCTAGCTCATTTATTGTAATATTCAGATTCTCTATTTCTTTATTGATCCTCTGTCTAGATGTTCTGTCCATTGATGAGAGTGGCGAATTGAAGTCTCCAACTATTATGGAATATGTGTCTATTTCCCTTTTCAGTATTTGTAGTGTATTTCTCACGTATTTTGGGGCATACTGATTCGGTGCATAAATATTTATAATTAATATGTTTTCTTGTTGAATTGTTCCTTTTATTAGTAGATAGTATCCTTCTTTGTCTCTTAACTGTTTTACATTTGAAGTCTAATTTGTTGGATATTAGTATAGCTACTCCTGCTCTTTTCTGATTGTTATTTGCATGAAATATCTTTTCCCAACCTTTCACTTTCAACCTATGTTTATCTTTGGGTCTAAGATGTGTTTCCTGTAGACAGTATATAGAAGGATCCTGTTTTTTAATCCATTCTGCCCATCTATATCTTTTGATTGGGGAATTCAGTCCATTAACATTTAGTGTTATTACTGTTTGGGTAATACTTTCCTCTACCATTTTGCCTTTTGTATTATATATATCATATCTAATTTTCCTTCTTTCTACACTCTTCTCCACACCCCTCTCTTCTGTCCTTTCATATCTGACTCTAGTGCTCCCTTTAGTATTTCTTGCAGAGCTGGTCTCTTGGTCACAAATTCTCTCAGTGACTTTTTGTCTGAAAATGTTTTAATTTCTCCCTCATTTTTGAAGGACAATTTTGCTGGATATACTATTCTTGGTTGACATTTTTTCTCTTTTAGTAATTTACATATATCATCCCACTGTCTTCTCGCCTCCATGGTTTTCTGCTGAGAAATCTACACAGTCTTATTGGGTTTACCTTGTATGTGATAGATTGCTTTTCTCTTGCTGCTTTCAAGATCCACTCTTTCTCTTTGACCTCTGACATTCTGACTAGTAAGTGTCTTCGAGAATGTGTATTTGGATCTTTTCTCTTTGGGGTGTGCTGCACTTCTTGGATCTGTAATTTTAGGTCTTTCATAAGAGTTGGGAAATTTTCAGTGATAATTTCTTCCATTAGTTTTTCTCCTCCTTTTCCCTTCTCTTCTCCATCTGGGATACCCACAACACGTATATTTGTGCGCTTCATATTATCATTCAATTCCCTGAGCCCCTGCTCATAGTTTTCCATTCTTTTCCCTATAGTTTCTGTTTCTTTTTGGATTTCAGATGTTCCATCCTCCAGTTCTCTAATTCTAACCTCTGTCTCTTGAAATCTACCATTGTAGGTTTCCATTGTTTTTTTCATCTCTTCTACTGTATCTTTCATTCCCATAAGTTCTGTGATTTGTTTTTTCAGACTTTCCATTTCTTCTTTTTGTTCATCCCTTGCCTTCTTCATGTCCTCCCTCAATTTATTGATTTGGTTTTTGAAGAAGTTTTCCATTTCTGTTCGTATATTCAGAATTAGTTGTCTCAGTTCCTGTATCTCATTTGAACTATTGGTTTGTTCCTTTGACTGGGCCATATCTTCAATTTTCCTGGTGTGATTTGTTATTTTTTGCTGGCATCTGGACATTTAATCAGATTTCCCTGAGTGTGAGACCCAGCAGGTTGAAAGATTTTCCTGTGAAGTCTCTGCACTCTGTTTTTTTTATCCTGCCCAGTAGGTGGCGCTTGTCTGTGTGCGGGTCCCACCAGCAAAAGATGTTGTGGCTCCTTTATTAATGCCACTATTGGTGTTTGGTTGGACCCAGTTCCTGTCATCGTCGGAAACTCCCTCCTCTCCCTCCGGGCAGCCGCCTGTGGGGTAGGGGTGCCGGTTGCCGGCCGCCGCGGCCCAGGGAACTCGCCACCGGACTGGGAAGCCGCCTGTGGGGGAGGGGCACCGGTCGCAGGCCGCCGCAGCCAGGGGAACTCGCCGATCCGAGACCCGCCACCGGATCGGGAAGCCGCCCGCGGGGGAGGGGCGCCGGTCACCAGCCGCTGCAGCTTGGGGAGCCCGCTGATCTGAGACTCGTAGCCGGTCCAGGAAGCCGTCAGCGAAAGAGGGGCGCCAGCCGCCGCGGCTTGGGAAACTTGCCTCTCCGAGACTCTCAGCCGGTCCGGGAAGGAGGGAGGGGCGCCGGCTGCCAGCCGCCGCGGCCCGGGGAAGAGCGTGCGCTCGGGGAGCTCACCGCAGAGGAGTCTCGCAGACGGTCTAGCCAGTCCAGACTGGGGTACGCTGTGTGTCCGTTCCTTGCCATGGCCCCGGGAGCTAGTTCTGCACTGTTTCTGGTCACCTAGTAGTTGCTCTGGAGGAGGAACTAAGACACGTGTACCTTACTAAGCCGCCATCTTGGCCTCTCCTCCCAGTATATTGTTTTTTTAAATAAACTATTTAAATCCAGAAAAGAAAACTACAAGTCAATAACCCTCATGAACATAGCACAATCCTCAACAAATGCTAGTAAATTAAATGTAGCAACACATTAAAAAAGGGTAAAAGTCACAACCCAGGGGGTTTATCCAGGAAGGCAAAAATGGTTCAACAATTGAAAACTGAGCAACATAATTCACCATCTCAACAGACTAAAACAGAAAAGTCAAATGATCATTTGAATAAAGGTAGAAAAAGTATGTGAAAAAATTAATATTTTTCTTTCTTTCTTTCTATTTTTGATAAAAACTCAGAAAACTAGGAAAAGGAGGGAATTTCCTCAATTTGATAACAGATATTTAAAACACAACAGCTAACATCCACTTAAAATGAAAGACCAAATTCTTTTGTACCAATATCCAGAAGAAGTCAAGAATGACTGCTCTTACCACTTACTGTCATCATCATACTGGATTTAGCTGGTGCAACAAGGCAAGAAAAACAAGTAAAGGGCATACAGATTAGAAAGGAAGAAATAAAACTGTCCCTATTCAAAACACAGTGATCATCTATGTACAGAAAATCCCAAAGAAACCTACAAAAATGCAATAGAATCTACAGAAAAGCTACAATAAATGAGTTTAGCGAGGTTATAGGATACAAAGTCAACATATGGAAATTAATTTTATTTTTCTATACTGTTAAAAAAAACAATTAGGGGCGGGCCATGGTGGCTCAGCAGCAAGAATGCTTGCCTATGATGCCAGAGGACCCCGTTCAATTCTTGGTGCCTGCCCATGTAAAAAAAAAAAAAAAAAAAAATTGGAAATACAATAGCACCAAAAATATGACATACTTAGATATAAATCTAAAAATATATATTCAAGATCTTTATGCTGACAACTACAAAATATTGATAAAATGAAAGAAGAATTAAATAAAGAAATATACCATGTTCGTGGAATGAAAGACTTAATATTATTAAAACATCAATTCTCCCTAAACTGATCTATAGATTCAATGCAATCCCAATCAAAGTCACAATAGGATTTTTTTTGGTAGAAATCAACAGCATGATTCCTTGTATATCTTTTGAATTCTAAACCTATGAAAATCTTTGATAAGTATGAAAATAAAAATAGTAATCAGATGCCTAAAACCCACCCTATCCTTGGTATGTTCAAAAAGTACCTCATGTTATTTTAACATGTATTCAAGCTGAGAATTAGCAACATAGAGTTTTAAATGCAATACCAAGACTTGAGCTTTCATTTTGCAGGCAATGATAAATCAAGACACAATAAATGGGGTGGGGCACAGTGGCTCAGCAGGCAGAGGTCTTGCCTGTCATACTGGAGACCCAGGTTCGATTTCCAGTGTCTGCTCATGTAAAAAAGAAAAAAAAAGACATGATAAATTACTAAAGAGAATTAATCTCTTTTTTTTTGTATAAATATTTCTGGCCCCAAATCTCACTTTATTCCTTCAAGTGACAAAATAGTATCTATTTCTTGCTGCAGGGAGGAAACCAATGCTATCTATGCAAAACAGTCAGGAAAGACTGGCAGAGCTCACTGGCAAGATGGTCTGGTCAAAATACCAACTCTACAGTGAACCAAGATTTAACCCATTAGTACCCATTAATTAACTCCACACTAAAGGTCTTAATCTAAACTAAAAGTTTCTGACAGCTTTACATCTAAAAACTGTTACAATAATTGCACATATATAACACTTTTTCATAGATCAATATGTTTTAGAAACACTGACAACACTTTGCACCCCTTATAAAGAATATTCCTTAACAATATAATAGTCACAGACTCAGACAATCTTATATGCAAATGATAAATAGTAGATAAACTACTCAGCTAACCTGAATCAGCACCAAAACACTCATATGCTTTTCCATCCATTAAAATTATTACTATTTTGATTAGCTGGTCTCAGATCAAGTAATCTATTCATTTACAGAGTAACCTAAATCAGGCTATTTATAATAAGGATACATCATCTCCTCATCTAATAATAACCAATAATCTGTGGCCCCTTAACTCATCCTCTCTCACGACATTCCAACCACGTTTCCTTTTCAAAACTGTCACACAGCAATCTCACGCAACAAACCATGGCTATTCTCTCCTCTCTCACTGTATGCTCTTTCATATGTGGATAACATTACATGCTTTATGGGGGACAGGAGCATATACATCTAAGGTCAATAAGATAAAGGGACTAAGTAAGTAATATTGGGGATGTTTTAAGTGCAAGTAAAACTAAAGGTAGCTGAGATTAGGGGATGGATCTACAGCCAGGAGGGATTTGGGAATAATGCTTAGTGAGACTTGACGCTTAATAATCTATTTATTAGTGTGTAATTGTGCCTCCTGGTATGGGCTCAGGTACTAATTATGAACTAATTTAGCTCGCTTACAATACATATCATCAACTTACAACTTTAGGCCCATAGTTTCAACTATCCTCAAAAGGAGACATTCATATAAAAGAATCAATAAATGGTATATTTAAAGATACTTACAGCTACTTTTTAAAGATGCATATTTTTAAAAATCAGTATAACTTGAGTTAAAGAAATAATCATTCAATAAAATTAGTGAAGGGGTATTCTCACATACCATACTTCCTCAAATTCCACGTTATTTATATTTTCCCTATCAAAATGAAAATCCTTAGCTTTCTTCCTCTGTTTGCTTTGTAAGACATGCTTCAGCATTTATTCTTTTACCCTGAATGCTTTTCCTTGGCATTAAAACTTCTTGGTCAAAAAAAAAGAAAAGAAAAGAAAAAAATAAAATAAAACCAAAAAAAAATAAAAATCCTTGGCCTACTCTAAGTCATTATATAATCTAACTACAGTTTTCTATCACTGTCCCTAAAAAGCTAAGGAAAGGTGTCATTTTTACTTTTCTACTGTTTCATTAGAGTGCCTGTATTTTTCCCCTACAATTAAAGGCAAGCAAAGGGAAACTGTAGTCATTCATCAGTCTAATCCCCTATGATAATGTTCTTTATCTAACTGATTCTTTTTTGAAGAACTCATATTTGATTCTTACCACAAGACACCTGATTTTAATTTCCATATACCAGGCAAGTTACATTTAAAATTGGTTAACCATCCCTGGCTATGGTATATACAACCTCACAAATGCCCAGTTCCAATTTGAAGTCCAAGGTTATACCAGAATCAATTCTCTTCAAACAAGATTTTGGAAGAGATACTTAACCTAGTTTCATCACAAATAATGTGATTCACTTGAAATCTGGCCTATGCTATGACACCTGCACAGATCATTAGGATGACATTTAAAATATAACAAAATTAACAGTGAATATTATCTCTTATATAAAGATATTGAAATGAAAGAGTAAACAGATAATATCTGCTGAGGACCACAGGAGAGGGGAAACTTGTTATTTTAACCCCACCCACACACAATCCCTCCAGGGAGCACCTCCTTTAACAGGGATCATGATGATTTCTTTACTCAGACTTTTCTGCCTGATTCATTTCCACAGAAATATTATTTTTACCGTGTAAAAATAAAACATGCATGTGACTATTAAAAACCATTATTATCTAACACTGAGAAAACACTGTTATTAGCTCTGCACCAAACTAAGCGGACAGTGAGTCACCCTGAATAAACACAGCTATGTTTTAACATGCAGGTACCTTCTGCAGCTCTTACCTGTGCCCTGTGGATGAGCATTTATTCATTTCAGTTTAGTACATCTCATATTCTACCTGACATTTGTTATTTAAACTGACCTAAGCAGGATGATGTTTATAGCTTTGCTCTATTCAGTAAAAGTTTGCCATTCAAATTAATATTTTGGAAACAAGACTATAGGGAGAATTTTTTACTCAAGAAAACATACTGTTTCTACATCTTTAGCAAACAAATCTGGATGCTGCCGACCATAAATTGTACTTCTCTCATGAAAACAGACTTCTACTTTAGAAGCACTATTGGCAGTCCAATTATTACATGTAGCTACAAGTAATAAGAGCATTTCTCTTTTATTTTAAAACATATTTTCCAATTAATTTTAATTTATGAAATGTCACAGTGAATGGATTATTCAATAACCAACTGCAAGTCAATAATCCACTTGGGAAAATGTCAAATAGCTTAATCAATACCACGTAAAATTAACTTAGAATATTATTCAATTTTTCTCACAATCAGAATTTCTGCTGCTTTTCATTTCAATCTTACAAATATTTATTTAGAATTCAGAGTTGTGCTTTTTAAGCAATCAAAAAAAAGGTAGAAGCTTTGCTCTCAAAGACTTCCAATCTTATCTGTACACTTATGAAGCAGTTCACAGCATTATATAATTAAAAGCTAAAATAATAATATAGATAAATATTACAGGTCACCAAAGGGATAAAAATGGGGTTGGCAGCAATACAAAAGACTCTTAAGTAAGTAAAAACTTTAGCCGAATCCCGAGGAATAGAAAAGATTTGGACAGAAGAATTACAGAGACTGGTATTCCTAGGCACCGAGGTAGACGGAAAAACAAAAAACAAAACTACCAAATACATGGAGGGAGAAATGAGCATGATACACTGGAAATTCAGAAAGCACCCAAGTAGTTTAATTAGAGCTTTGTTTCTGAGATGGGAAATTGACAAAAACACACTGATCAGATAGATTAATTTCAAAGAGAGGTACTGAACTGAGTCTCTGAACTCATTACTACTTCTCACCTCAATTTCAAAGGAAATCAAAAGCATGGACTTTGCTGGCAGTTAGGAAAAGTATTATTTCTGTTCTATCTTTAAAAAAGGAAAAAAATATTTTAAAAAAACAACAGGAAAATAAGTCCAGAAGAATAAACAAATAAAATTTCTGAAATGTTCAGTGATGGTCAAACTCTTTGCAGGTCTGCATATCATGGAAGTAAGAAGATACCTCTCTGAAAACTAGCATGAATGTATGACATCCTAGAGTCATACATTCTGGATAAAAATCCAGAAGACATCTCTTGGGAAGGGGAAAAAGCTACAAAACTAAGAATAAATAAGTGCTGGACACCGCAATTTCACTCACTTCATTCTGCTCCCTGAATGACTCTGCCCCAAGAACCTCAAGTGGGGGCGGGCCGCGGTGGCTCAGCGGGCAAAGTGCTTGCCTGCTATGCCGGAGGACCTCGGTTCGATTCCCGGCCCCAGCCCATGTAACAAAAACGGAGAAACAAAATACAATAAAACAAGAAAATGTTTAAAAGATGTTTCCCTTTCTTCCTCCTTTCCTTCCTTCTATCCTTCCTTCCTTCTCTCTGTCTTTCCTTTAAAAAAAAAAAAAAAAAAAAAAAAAGAACCTCAAGTGGACCTTGTGACCTCCTTCCCGTGGGTGGCTGCTCTCGCCTGCCACAATCCAGGAACTTCCACGAGCAGAGCAGGTGGACTCACAGCCCACTTCCACCACAGCAGCTCTTTGCTCCCTTTCACACTGGGTTTCCCTTTAGGATTTCACTGTTTTAAAACATTCAAAATCCTAACTTATTTCCTACCACCTCCTAGAAATTTTCTAGAAGACTTTGAACAGATCCTCATAATAGAAGTGTTTCTTTTCCATTGTGAGTGTCAAAAATCCGCCCCCCCCCCCCAGCACTACCTAGCTGTTTTTATTTGGCTGACTTTTTTCTTGTCATCTTGAAAATTCTTCTAAGAACAAGCAGAGATATAAATAAATACTGTACATAAATACATATACTGTTTTTTCCTCTCGGGAAATTATAGTTCTGCTTAAAAATCACTAATGAGGAAGACTGTAACCTAATATCTTTTCTCAGCAAAGCCCATGTCAAAATACGCTAGCTTGGCAGACTCAGAATTTAGAAAGCACATTTCCTTCTAATCCACAATAATCCATGTTGTTTAAACTGATTCATTTTTGTTTGTTTTTGCATTGTTTTGTTTTAAAATTCAGTATTAAGAAGGAACTATGGATCTTTTAACTGTATCCAAATTAAAGGACTGAAACGAGATTTTAAAATCTAGCCTTACTTCTAAACTAGAATCTTCAAATCAGCAAGAGTGTTTCCTCCTTAGTGCTATTTTAGATGACAAACAATAACCCTGGGGCTTTTATTGACATGTTCAAAACTGAGGTAAACAGTTTTACCCCAACCTAGTTTCATTAGACGTATGATGTCTATAGGTTGTTTCACTTGCAGTGTGGAATTTAATATAATAAATTATTATAAAGCAGAAATTAATGGGAAAAAAGAGAGGAAAATGAGATTCAACAGTCAAATAAAGTATAAGAGAATTTCTCAGAACTCATTGAAAAACATTTTCCTTTCTTTCAAGGGGGCAAAAACAAAGGATATAGTAACTACTCAAGAAGAATGTTCTGTCAGGATTAAAACATGAAGAGTTGCTACAGCAATACAAAACAAGATAGGGAACTTCCGGAGAAGATGGCGGCTTACTAAGACGCGCGGGTCTTAGTTCCACCTCCAGAACAGCTACTAAAGAAATAGAAACGGTACAGGGCAGCTCCCGGAGCCATGACAGAGAACAAAAAGACAGTGTACCGTATTCTGGAACGGCGGAACAGGCTGGGAGAATCCGCTGTGGTGAGATCTCCGAGGGGCGCGTGCTTCCCCGGGCCGGGGTGGCTGGCGGCTGGAGTCCCTCCCTCCCTCCTTTCCGGGCCAGCTGGGAGATTTGGACCGGCACTCCCCCAAGCCGCTTCGGCTGGCGACCCTCCCCCACAGCGAGAGTATTCCAAAGTTAAAGGAACCACAGCATCTTTTACTGGTGGGACCCACAGACAGACGAGCGCCACGAGCGCCACATACTGGGCAGGATAAGAAAAACAGAGCCCAGAGATTTCACAGGAAAATCTTTCAACATGCTGGGTCCCACACCCAGGGAAATCTGATTAAATGCCCAGACACCAGCAGAAAATAATGGATCACGCTAGGAAAATTGAAGATATGGCCCAGTCAAAGGAACAAACCAATAGTTCAAATGAGATACAGGAGCTGAGACAACTAATTCTGAAGATAAGAACAGAAATGGAAAACCTCTTCAAAAACCAAATCAATAAATTGAGGGAGGACATGAAGAAGACATGGGCTGAACAAAAAGAAGAAATAGAAAAACTGAAAAAACAAATCACAGAACTTATGGGAGTGAAGGACAAAGTAGAAAAGACGGAAAAAACAATGGATACCGACAATGGTAAATTTAAAGAGACAGAAGCTAGAATTAGTGAACTGGAGGATGGAACATCTGAATTCCAAAAAGAAACAGAAACTATAGGGAAAAGAATGGAAAAATTTGAGCAGGGGATCAGGGAACTGAATGACAATATGAAGCGCACAAATATACGTGTTGTGGGTGTCCCAGAAGGAGAAGAGAAGGGAAAAGGAGGAGAAAAACTAATGGAAGAAATTATCACTGAAAATTTCCCAACTCTTATGAAAGACCTAAAATTACAGATTCAAGAAGTGCAGCGCACCCCAAAGAGAATAGACCCAAAAAGGAGTTCTTCAAGACACTTACTAGTTAGAATGTCAGAGGTCAAAGAGGAAGAGAGGATCTTGAAAGCAGCAAGAGAAAAACAACCCATCACATACAAGGGAAACCCAATAAGACTATGTGAAGATTTCTCAGCAGAAACCATGGAAGCTAGAAGACAGTGGGATGATATATTTAAATTACTAAAAGAGAAAAACTGCCAACCAAGACTTCTATATCCAGCAAAATTGTCCTTCAAAAATGAGGGAGATTACAACATTTTCAGACAAAAGTCACTGAGAGAATTTGTGACCAAGAGACCAGCTCTGCAAGAAATACTAAAGGGAGCACTAGAGTCAGATACGAAAAGACAGAAGAGAGAGGTATGGAGAAGACTGTAGAAAGAAGGAAAATCAGATATGATATATATAATACAAAAGGCAAAATGTTAGAGGAAAATATTATCCAAACAGTAATAACACTGTTTTACTGAATGGACTGAATTCCCCAATCAAAAGACACAGACTGGCAGAATGGATTAAAAAACATGATCCTTCTATATGCTGTCTACAGGAAACACATCTTAGACCCAAAAATAAACATAGGTTGAAAGTGAAAGGTTGGGAAAAGATACTTCATGCAAATAACAACCAGAAAAGACCAGGAGTAGCTATACTAATATCCAACAAATTAGATTTCAAATGTAAAACTGTTAAAAGAGATAAAGAAGGATACTATATACTAATAAAAGGAACAATTAAACAAGAAGACATAACAATCATAAATATTTATGCACCGAACCAGAATGCCCCAAAATACGTGAGGAATACACTGCAAACACTGAAAAGGGAAATAGACACATATACCATAATAGTTGGAGACTTCAATTCACCACTCTCATCAATGGACAGAACATCTAGACAGAGGATCAATAAAGAAATAGAGAATTTGAATATTACTATAAATGAGCTAGACTTAACAGACATTTATAGGACATTACATCCCACAACAGCAGGATACACCTTTTTCTCAAGTGCTCATGGATCATTCTCAAAGATAGACCATATGCTGGGCCACAAAGCAAGTCTCAACAAATTTAAAAAGATTGAAATCATACACAACACTTTCTCAGATCAGAAAGGAATGAAGTTGGAAATCAATAACAGGCGGAGTGCCAGAAAATTCACAAATACGTGGAGGCTCAACAACACCCTCTTAAACAACGAGTGGGTCAAGGAAGAAACTGCAAGAGAGATTAGTAAATATCTCGAGGCGAATGAAAACGAAAACACAAATATCAAAACCTATGGGACGCAACAAAGGCAGTGCTAAGAGGGAAATTTATTGCTCTAAATGCCTATATCAGAAAAGAAGAAAAGGCAAAAATTGAGGAATTAACTGTCCACTTGGAAGAACTGGAGAAAGAACAGCAAACTAACCCCAAAGCAAGCAAAAGGAAAGAAATAATAAAGATTAGAGCAGAAATAAATGAAATTGAAAACATGAAAACAATAGAGAAAATCAATAAGACCAGAAGTTGGTTCTATGAGAAAATCAACAAGATTGATGGGCCCTTAGCAAGATTGACAAAAAGAAGAAGAGAGAGGATGCAAGTAAATAGGATCAGAAAAGAAAGAGGAGACATAACCACTGACCTCACAGAAATAAAGGAGGTAATAACAGGATACTATGAACTACTTTATGCTAATAAATACAACAATTTAGATGAAATGGACGGGTTCCTGGAAAGACATGAACAACCAACTTTGACTCAAGAAGAAATAGATGACCTCAACAAACCAATCACAAGTAAAGAAATTGAATCAGTCATTCAAAAGCTTCCTAAAAAGAAAAGTCCAGGACCAGACGGCTTCACATATGAATTCTATCAAACATTCCAGAAAGAATTAGTACCAACTCTCCTCAAACTCTTCCAAAAAATCAAAGTGGAGGGAAAGCTACCTAATTCATTCTATGAAGCCAACATCACCCTCATACCAAAACCAGGCAAAGATATTACAAAAAAAGAAAACTACAGACCAATCTCTCTAATGAATATAGATGCAAAAATCCTCAACAAAATTCTAGCAAATCGAATTCAACAACACATTAAAAGAATTATACATCATGACCAAGTAGGATTCATCCCAGGTATGCAAGGATGGTTCAACATAAGAAAATCAATTAATGTAATACACCATATCAACAAATCAAAGCAGAAAAATCACATGATCATCTCAATTGATGAAGAGAAGGCATTTGACAAGATTCAACATCCTTTCCTGTTGAAAACACTTCAAAAGATAGGAATACAAGGGAACTTACTTAAAATGATAGAGGGAATATATGAAAAACCCACAGCTAATATCATCCTCAATGGGGAAAAATTGAAAACTTTCCCCCTAAGATCAGGAACAAGACAAGGATGTCCATTATCACCACTATTATTCAACATCGTGTTGGAGGTTCTAGCCAGAGCAATTAGACAAGAAAAAGAAATACAAGGCATCAAAATTGGAAAGGAAGAAGTAAAACTATCACTGTTTGCAGACGATATGATACTGTACGTCGAAAACCCGGAAAAATCCACAACAAAACTACTAGAGCTAACAAATGAGTACAGCAAAGTAGCAGGTTACAAGACCAACATTTAAAAATCTGTAGCATTTCTATACACTAGTAATGAACAAGCTGAGGGGGAAATGAAGAAACGAATTTCATTTACAATTGCAACTAAAATAATAAAGTACTTAGGAATAAATTTAACTAAAGAGACAAAAGACCTATACAAAGAAAACTACAAAAAACTGTTCAAAGAAATCACAGAAGACTTAAATAGATGGAAGGGCATACCGTGTTCATGGATTGGAAGACTAAATATAGTTAAGATGTCAATCCTACCTAAATTGATTTACAGATTCAACGCAATACCTATCAAAATCCCAACAACTTATTTTTCAGAAATAGAAAAACCAATAAGCAAATTTATCTGGAAGGGCAGGTTGCCCCGAATTGCTAAAAACATCTTGAGGAAAAAAACAAAGCTGGAGGTCTCACACTGCTGGACTTTAAGGCATATTATGAAGCCACAGTGGTCAAAACAGCATGGTATTGGCATAAAGATAGATATATCGACCAATGGAATCGAATAGAGTGCTCAGATATAGACCCTCTCATCTATGGACATTTGATCTTTGATAAGGCACTCAAGCCAACTCACCTGGGACAGAACAGTCTCTTCAATAAATGGTGCCTAGAGAACTGGATATCCATATGCAAAAGAATGAAAGAGGACCCGTATCTCACACCCTACACAAAAGTTAACTCAAAATGGATCAAAGATCTAAACATTAGGTCTAAGACCATGAAACAGTTAGAGGAAAATGTAGGGAGATATCTTATGAATCTTACAATTGGAGGCGGTTTTATGGACCTTAAACCTAAAGCAAGAGCACTGAAGAAAGAAATAAATAAATGGGAGCTCCTCAAAATTAAACACTTTTGTGCATCAAAGAACTTCATCAAGAAAGTAGAAAGACAGCCTACACAATGGGAGACAATATTTGGAAACGACATTATCAGATAAAGGTCTAGTATCCAGAATTTATAAAGAGATTGTTCAACTCAACAACAAAAAGACAGCCAACCCAATTACAAAATGGGAAAAAGACTTGAACAGACACCTCTCAGAAGAGGAAATACAAATGACCAAAAGGCACATGAAGAGATGCTCAATGTCCCTGGCCATTAGAGAAATGCAAATCAAAACCACAATGAGATATCATCTCACACCCACCAGAATGGCCGTTATCAACAAAACAGAAAATGACAAGTGCTGGAGAGGATGCGAAGAAAGAGGCACACTTATCCACTGTTGGTGTGAATGTCAAATGGTGCAACTACTGTGGAAGGCAGTTTGTCGGTTCCTCAAAAAACTGAATATAGAATTGCCATACGACCCAGCAATACCATTGCTAGGTATCTACTCGAAGGACTTAAAGGCAAAGACACAAACAGACATTTGCACACCAATGTTTATAGCAGCATTATTTACAATTGCAAAGAGATGGAAACAGCCAAAATGTCCGTCAACAGACGAGTGGCTAAACAAACTGTGGTATATACATACGATGGAATATTATGCAGCTTTAAGACAGAATAAACTTATGAAGCATGTAATAACATGGATGGACCTAGAGAACATTATGCTGAGTGAGTCTAGCCAAAAACTAAAGGACAAATACTGTATGGTCCCACTGATGTGAACCGACATTTGAGAATAAACTTGGAATATGTCATTGGTAACAGAGACCAGCAGGAGTTAGAAACAGGGTAAGATAATGGGTAATTGGAGCTGAAGGGATACAGACTGTGCAACAGGACCGGATACAAAAACTAGAAATGGACAGCACAATACTACCTAATTGTAATGTAATTATGTTAAAACACTGAATGAAGCTACATCTGAGCTACAGTTTTGTTTGTTTGTGTTTTTTTTATTTTTTATTATTATTATTATTTTTATTTTTTTCTCTATATTATCATTCTATATCTTTTTGTTGTTTTGCTAGTTCTTTTCCTAAATCGATGCATGTGTACTAAGAAATGATGATCATACACCTATGTGATGATATTAAGAATTACTGATTGCATATGTAGAATGGAATGACTTCTAAATGTTGTGTTAATTTTTTTTTAATTAAAAAAAAACAAAAAACAAAAAAAACAAGATAGGTGTTCTAAAAAAGGAAGACTTTTGCCAAAAATCACAATGGCCCTATCAGGGCTGGCACCAGGCCCTTGTCTACCAGTAGGGGGCTCTGGAAAGGATTATAGATGAGCCCCATATACATATAGCCAAATATTTGAAGTTTTAATCAAACAAATTATTGTATAAAATATATTCTACCCTTCCACCTTGACCAGTATACCTTCCCGACCTGGAAGGCACGGTTCAAATTTAGTGCTCTCAGGCCCCTCAGACATCCATATAAGAGCCTGGCCCAATGTCCTTCCCACATCGGGCATGCCCTATTCTTTAATGGACTATGCAAGCAGGTAGGAACACCAGTCCACATGTCCGAATTTCACCCACATCCACTGCAAACATCCTCCCACTGGCCATTTCTTGGATCAGGTGGTGGGGAGGCAGGTAAAACTACTTGAAAGAAAATCAACAAACAGGACAACATATACCAGTTTCAAAAGCACAAACATTAGAACAAACAGACTAAGAGTTCAAAATACTAGAAATAAACATAATAGAAAGCACTAAGAAACAAGAACAAAACAAATCATGACAATGAAGGAGAAATTTTAGGTATGGAAAATACAATAGCTAAAAATAACATAATAAATGGGATAAATAGATGAACAAATTAACGAGTGGAAATGCAGACTGATAAATTCTTCTAAAAGGAAGCAGAGAAAAGTTAAACAAAATTGAACATATATGAGAAACACTGAGCTAAAGATACAGAAGTGTGTATATATATATATATATATACACACACACATGCATATAAAAATATGCCAACATTCAGAAAAAGAATATTAAAAATACAAGAAATATTTGAGAAAATAATGTGCTTCTCTTTGAGAGGCTACCCTGGAGGTCGCTGTTATACAGGCTTCTGTTAATCTTTCTATCTATCATAACCTGCCAAACCTCAAAGGACCATTCCAGCCAATCCCAAAGAACACCTAGGGCAATATATAAGATTCCACAAGGGTTCCATATACTAGAGTAATTTTCCAGAAACCTACAACCTCCAGATGGGTCCCTGGACCAGGTAAGTCCTGAAACCTAGAGGGCCCAACCACATCAGATAGTTCCATCTCCCTACCCCGTATTAGTGACAGACCCGCCCAATATGAAAAATTTAGAATAGCCATAAGCCAAACACCCCTAAAGAGAGGGATGGAAAAATAAAAGGTGAGGGTGCAGTTATACAGAAAAGATAGGATTTAAGAAATAAATATGAATGCTGAATCATTAAATTGATACCTCTTTCAGTCTCCAGTATTTTAGAGCAGCTAGAAGTAAAAATCTAAAATTATAAAATTGTAACCCATGCCAAACTCTGAAATATGTTCTACAACTAACTGTGCTGCTGTATTTTGAAATTTATTGCTTTTTGGTATATATGTTATTTTTCACAAAAAAGAGGAAAAGAAGTGATTGTGATGATAAAAAAATATTTAAGCCTTCGAGACTTCTATATTCTGGAGCAGCTAGAAGGAAAAATCTGAGAGGATTTTATGGCAGCCCATGACAAACTCTAGGATCTGTCCTGTAATTACTTGCTGAATAGTGCTTTGAAAACTACTGTTTTTTTATTTCTCTGCTTTGTAGATATGTTATACTATGCAATGAAAAAGTAAAAAAAAAAGCCAGTAGTATTATGTGGTATTCTGGGGTTAAAAGTAGACTGAATTATGTTTTTAAATATTTATCTTTTTCACGATATAAATACATTTTATGAGCACTAGAAAATTTAAGATATATATGAAACAAAAAGAAGAAACTTAAAGTTATCACTATTCCCATCATGAAATATATCTACTACAAATATCATATGGCTTTTTATTCTCAACATTTTGAGTAATAAATAAAGTATATAAAAAAAAATAATGTGCTTCTCATAGTGGCAGACTAGTCTATTCCAATCTGCTCTTCCTCTGAGCGAAAGAAGAAAAATTGAAAAAAATTTTAAAACATTTCCCATTAAGAGAATGAAAGACAAGACAGACTAGAATGTCTGGAAAACACATAACCAATAAAGGACTTGCATCCAAAATATAAAAAGAACTCTCTTAACACTCAACACAAAGAATCCAATTTTATAATGGGCAAAAGATATGAGCAGACACCATACCAAACAAAATATACAGATGGCAAATAAGCATAGAAAAGATGCTTGACATCATACACCATTAGGGAACCAGAAACTAAAACAGTGACATACCACTGCACATCTACTGGAATGGCTAAAATCCAGATGCTGACAAAACCAACTGCTGACAAGGAAATAGAGTAACAGGATCTCTTACTCAGTGTTGGTAGGGATGCAAAATAGTCTAGTCACTTTGGGAGACAGTCTGGCAATCTGTTACAAAGTTAAACATAGGCTTTCCATAGGCTTTTCCATATTGCTTTTCCATACAATCCAGCAATCATGCTCTTTGGTATTTACTCAAATAAATTGAAAACTATGTCTACAAAAAAACCTGCACATAACTTTTTTAGTAGCTTTATTCATAACTGCCCAAAACTGGAACCAACCAAGATGTCCTTCAATATGTGAATGGATACACAAATGGTGCTAAGTCCATACAACAGAAGATTATTCAGCAATAAAAAGAAACGAGACAGAGAGGACTGTGGGAAGATGGCAGAGTAGGAAGCTCCAGGAGTCTGTCCCTCCCCCAGAACAACCAAACTGGCAAGAACTGTCTGTGTCAACTATTTTGAAACTCTGGAATCGGCATATAGGGAAGGGTGAGAGAAAGAGGTCGGTAAACTGTGGTAAACAATAACAAATTTCACCCCTTCTGTGACGTGACAACAATCCCCTATCCTCAAGCCCCATGAAAAGCAGCAGTGGGTCCACAGCCCTGGCAGCTGGTGCAGCCTCTGGTGACAGGGTGGGATACAAAGATGCAGTTCCACAAGCTGTGAGAGTGTGAACTCAGATCACGGATAACTGCTTCTGCTCAGCTACTTCAGATCACAGGAAGCTGCTCTGAGGACTGCCACTGCTCCAGCCCACCTTGGAAAAAAGTAAAAAAGTCTTAAAGACAGACCCCTTCCTCAAAACTACAGAAAATAGCTAAATGTGCAAATGTGCAAACAGCTTTAAATGTGCAAATGCCAAATTAAGAAGATATAGCTTCTTCTTGAAGATAGAGCTTTCACAATGTGTGATTGTGAAAACCTTGTGTCTGATGCTCCTTTTATCTACAGTATGGACAGATGAGCAAAACATATGGATTAAAAATAAATAATAGGGGGAACAAATTTTAAAATAAATTTAGTAGATTGAAATGTTAGTGATCAATGACAGGGAGTGGTAAGGGGTATAGAAAAAAAACGAGAAACAAAGGCTAAAATAAATTGGGTAGATGGAAATACTAGCAGTCAATGAGCAGGTGGGGTAAGGGGTATGGTATGTATGAGTTTTTTCTTTTTATTTCTTCCTCTGAATTGATGCAAATGTTCTAAGAAATGATCATGGCGATGAATATACAACTATGTGATGATATTGTGAGTTATGGATTATATACCAAGAATGGAACGATCATATGGTAAGAACGTTCACGTTTGTATGCTGCTATGTTTTAAAATAAATAAATAAACTTTCCTTCAATTCCTAAAAAAAATTAAGAAGATACAATCTCAACAGCCTCAGGAGATGCTCCTGATGCCCATGCCGACCCCTCCTCCAACCCCATCCCAGCACAGTGTGGTGTCAGCCTGCACTCCCACTGGAGGACTTGTTCTGGCTAGGAGAGACTCCTCTTGGCTCAGCCCCACCCCCAGGAATTTGCACTTGGGGAAAAGCAGCTTGGGACGGCTCAAACACTGTAAGAAGAATTAAGTCAAACATCCTGGGGCAAACAATTACCTACTTTAACCCCTACAATAGAGAACCCAGGAGAGGAAAAATCTATTTCATACAGAATAAAGGGCACATCCAAATTCCTGCATACAAGGAAACTCCTAAGGCCACCAGCAAGCACAAGCCCAGAAAACGCAAGGAGGACCCTGCCCTTTGCATCCACCTTGGGCTGATCTTCCATACAGGAGGGCTGAACTCTGAAGGAGAGCTCCAGCCAATGCAAAAGAGTTTGCATTGAAACTGTGAAAGGTGTTTCTTGCAGCATTGGTTTGTTTCATTTTCACAGCTCCTGGCACTAAAGGAAATACACAAATTAGATACAAACTCAAGAAACAAAAAACTCAGCGATTAAATCCCAAAGTTAAAACATCAAATTCTTAAAATACATAGTGTGTAACAAAAGAATACAAGATAAGCAAAGAAACAGGAAATGATGACCCATCCAAAGGAAGAGGATAAAAATCCGGAAAATAACAATGAAGTACAGACTGTGAATATACTAAACAAAGACTTTTCAAAAATGATCCTCAATATGCCCAAGGAAAAGGAAAAACAAACAAAGACCAAAAGGATTATCAGGAAAACAAGGAAAAGACCATATGAAAATCTCAGACAAATCGTAAAAAAAAAAGGAACCAAACTGCACTACTGGAGTTGACCACAATAACTGAAATGAAAAATTCCCAGGAGGGTTTGAACAGTAGGTTGGAGCTGGAAGAAGACAGAATCAATGAACTCAAAGACAAGACAGTTTAAAGGAGTCAGGCTGACGAGGAGAAAGAAAAAAAAATTAGAAAAGCTAAAATTAGTCTATAAGAAGCCTGGGACACTATCAAGCATATCAATATATACATTACGGGAGTCCCAGAGAAGAAAAAGAGAGAAAAGGACAGAACTTCCCAAGAAATTACAACAGAAAATCTCCCAAGCTTAGCAAAGTACATGAATATGTACAACAAAGAAGCCCCCCCAGACACATGGTAGGCACATTATCAAAGCAAGGACAAGGGGAAAGGTCTAAAAGCTGAAAAAGAAAAGCAAGGTGTTTATACAAAAGAGTTTCAATAAGAAAAAGTGCCAATTTCTCATCAGAAACCCCAGAGACAAGAATGCAGTGGGAAGAAATCATCAAAGTGCTGAAAGAAAATTTCCAGCCAAGAAGTTTATATCTGGTGAGAGCGTCTGTCAAAAATAAGGGAGGGCAGGCCACGATGGCTCAGCAGGCAGAGTTCTCGCCTGCCATGCTTGAGGACCCGGGTTCGATTCCTGGTGCCTGCCTATGTTAAAAAATAAATAAATAAATAAATAAATAAGGGATAGATAAAGAAATTCCCAGATAAACAAAAGCTGGGAGTAAGTCACCACTATACCTGTCCTACAAGTAATGCCAAAGGCAGTACTTCACACTGAAAGGAAAAGACACAAGAAAGTGAAACAAAGCAACAAAAAGAAATAAATACCTCACATAAAGATTACTATATGGATAACTATTAATGCCAGCACTACTGAATTTTTTTTGCATGTATCGCCACTTTTCACCCCTTACAGTTTCAAAAATATATAAACTGTAATAATTCTATAGTTTGCGAACTACAATATATAAAGATATAATTTGTAAAAAGGACTAAAAAAGGTGAGGGGACAAAGGGGGACAGGACAGCATATGTGTATGCTACTGAAGTTAAGCTGGTATCAAACATGATTGTTAAGAGATTTAGGATGTTAAATTTCAACCCCACAGTAACCACAAAGAAAATATATGAAAAATACATGCAAAAAGAAATGAGAGAGGGCAGGTCACAATGGCTCAGTGGCAGAGTTCTTGTCTGCCATGCCAGAGACCCAGGTTTGATTCCTGGTGCCTGTCCATTTAAAAAAAAAAAAGAAAAAGAAATGAGAGAATCTAAAAAAAGGTACAACAAATAAATCAAATACATTTAAAAGTAGGCATTAACAGAAGAAATGAGTGACAAAAATATACACAAGACTTCAAAGACAATGTAGCAAAATGGAAGAAAAAAGTCCTGCATTATCGGTAGTTAATTTAAATGTAAATGGATTAAACTCTATGGTCAAAAAGCAAAAGAACTAGGGGTAGAACTTCTATGAAAGATGATAGATTAGGGAGTGCCAGGACTCACTACTTCACCTAAAACAGCTAATAAACAGGCAGCGACTGTTTGAAACAACTGTTCTGGGGCTCTGGAGGCCAGAAGAAACCTGTACAGCATTCAGGGAAGAGCAGGTGGAAGAGGCAGACAAACTGCAGTAAAGATCTTAAGTAGCTCTCTTTACGTGGTTGTTGCCAGTGCTTATCCTCAACTCTAAGGGTGGGCTGCCTTTGGATTCAGGCCCTGGTTAGCGGCTGCTGTTAGAAAGAGACACAAAAACACTTCGGGGAGTGGGGGTGGTAGAGGCGCATAATCAAGCACTGATTATGGCTTTTGATTGGTAAATCTGGATTGCTAGCTCCCAGCTCTGAGCTACTGTTTCAAGCTCTCCCCAACAAAAACAGCAGCAGCTTCTGTTCCAACCCCACCCCTAACCAGGATAGAGGCCATGGAGCTTTAAAGACACGGTGCCTTCTAAGGGCTGTGGGGAACACTTTGTTCAAGGGAGCCTCTGCTGGGCAGGCCAAGAAAGTACAACTTTGGGGACAAAAAGGCTTTTGGTGCCTTTCCTGATGCTCTCCCCAGCACACTCTGGAGCTGGTCTGCCTTCCATCATGGGTCCCTTGCTCTGTTTTGTTTGGGAAATACTGACTTGGGAAAGTCCTCTCCAGGGTGAAATCCATTGAGACAGAAAGTAGAGTGCAGGTTCAAGGGGAAGGGGAGAAAGGTGCAGGGGGTGTTAATGGGCCCTGGGTTTCTATTTGGATTCCTGGGAAGGATCTGGTAATGATGAGGGTAGTACAACATTACACATTTGATTAATCCCACAGAACTGTATACTCGGGAGTGGCTGAAATGGGAAGTTCATGTTGAATATGTTTCCATGATTAAAAAGAGAGAGAGAAAGAGACAAGACAACTAAAGGTAATAAATAATTCTGGACTGAATGTAATAATAAACAAGAAAATACCCCAAAGGTCATTATTTGGATATGAAAAATTTGGACTATGAACTTTTAAGTTTAATATCAATGTTAAATTTCTTAAACTGTATTAAGGTGGTTATTTCATAAGTGAATATACTTGTTCTTAGGAATGCACACGGAAGTATTAAGTTCTCAAGGAGTATGATATGGATTCTATGGGATTTAAGGTAGAATTAACTCATTCATTTAACAAATATGATGGTTCCCTTGAAGAATTCACACTATTTCAATCAATGGAAAGAAAATACAATATAATTTTGCTGGGAGACTCCCAGGGTGCCATTCTTAAAATGGCAGATAGAGTGACCAGTGTTGAACACATTCTGAAATGACATTGTTTGGGTAAAAAGATGAATCACTGGTGGCAGCCAACTCTATCTTACAGAAGACTCTATAAATAAGCAGGAAGGCTTTTCTCTCATGGGAGCAATTAATGCAAGTACTGCTCATCTGTTCATCTTGCCGAAAGATTCCTATTACTATATATGCTTGTTCTTGAAGTTTTTCCCTTACATTACTTAAGTATTTTTCAGACATGCTGAATCCATCAACTGGAAACTCCTTTTTCTCCACCACTCTCAAACATATTCCCACCATATTTTTTAACATGCTATGGTGAACATTAGAAAAATAACTCCTTACATTTCCAAAGCAGATTTTTATAGTTTACCATGCATTTTTTGAGGAGTCTTTTTACATTGGTAAAGTTTGCAGAGGTTTTTTTTTTTAATTTCATGAAATAGTAAAAAATGTGTATGATTTTATGTATTGTCATCTTTGTAATTTGGGTGAATTATGCTGAAATCATGTTTGGATCTTTTGTTTAGTGAAAATCAATATTTACCAGAAAAGAGTAGCACTTGGTGTTTGATGAAAAACTGTTGGTGTCCACATGCCCCTAATCATTGCAAAATGTACTATATTAAAGGGCTGATAAACATGAAATGGAAAATGTGAAGAAGAAAAAAACAGCAATGAATAATAATAAAATCAGGATAGTGTTCTTAGTTAAGTGCAGAACAGTGGGATGGAAGAGGCAAGGAAAATATAAATAAATTTAAGTTACTGACAACATTCAAATGCCTGGGTTAGATAGTGGACTTATGGATATTTATTATTTATAAGAATGAATGGATGAATGAATGAATGAATAACTGGGGGAAGAAAGAGTAAATATAAAGTGATCAGTTCAAGGCCACGGGAGTGGTCTGGGTAGAAGATGATGGTGGTCTAGGAGAATGGCAGTGGGGATTGGAGGAAAACACAGATTTCAGAGATACTCAGAAGAAATGTCAGAATAGGATATGGGGCTGGGGGAGAAGGAAGGTTATAAATGATTCTCAGGCTTCTGTTTAAGGAGTCAGGTAGAGAATGAACACACAAGTTTACACTGCACTACATGGAGCTGTGTGGTGAACACAGTGGTGTCACTCTCACATGTGCACATGGTGAGGGTGAGAATTGGAATACCCTCCACTCAGGATGCACAGACCCTGACTAAACAGCTCAACTCTTACACATACATGGCTCAGATGCATAGTTCTGGAGGAAGGCTCAGGTACTTCTGTTTGGTCCTGAAAGAAGTCGGCTCTCTCCCTTTATCTAGACGTGAAAGAGAAAACAGGAAATAGTGGCCAACAGGCATCTTTCAAATATCAGCCTATGGATGAAGCCAGTATAAAAGGATGGCAAAATGACCCCGATGCAACTGGTCTGCCTCTAGACTCCTCAGTTAACTCCAATTATAAATCCCTGTTACCATAAAAGCCCATGTAGGTGAGCTTTCTATCACTTATGACTGAAGATAATGAATTGATATGAGGTTGGAAACTGAAAGGGAGTTTGTAAATTACAAGCCCCAAAATGTAAAACATGTTCAAGTGCAGTCAAGAATAAGGAAAACTTCCTTTACTGAGGCCAAGAATTTGGATACCCTTATTATCAAGAAAGGAGGCAGGGGGCCCCAGTGGCAAGCAGCTCCGAACTGCCGTGATTTGCACTGGGCATGGCCTGGAGGGAGCCAGCACAGTTTCCATTGATGTTGCTCTTTTTGGCCTTGCTCCCCAGGACTGGCAACAAAAAGGGTAGCCCATGTTTCCATCTCAGTCACTGCTCACCATTGTTGCTGCCTATGTCTCCCCAAAGAGCCAGGGATGGGAGACAGAGTAAGGAAGGACCTGCCCAGGGGTCCCGGGACCAGGGCCACTCTGAGAATTGAGGGGTGTGGGCAGGCATCCCTGAAGACACTGCCAACCTCAGCAACCTGGCGGGATCCATGCAAGCACCACGTACCTGGGAGTCGACAGTATAAAGCAAAACAAACTATAGGCCGGCGTCCTCAGACTGCTGCTGTGGTGTCTAGAACAAAATCACTTCGAGACTGAGGTCAGATTCTGACCAATTCTTTGAACAAGAAATGGCATTCCTCCCTACACCTTGGTGTTCCGCACTTCAGGTGAGCCTTCTGACACAGTGATGGGCTGTGGGCCCAGTATGGTAAGGCTGAGGGCCCAGTATGCCACAGAGAAACCGCTGGGAGAGAAGTTGGAGGATCCTCTGAGAGTGTTATTTTAACTCAGCCATCTATGTTTTGAAGACTTTTCTCCTAATGGAGCTCCCTGATTTGGGGAAGCACTGTGCAAAAAAAAACTTGCAAGCAGCTAGACTTTCTTTCACTAAAATGCAATGCATGGAAATAAAATATCTCTAAAGATCTCTTTATGTCTGCTGCAGATGAACATCCCTTTGTATTTTCGAAGGATATGCAGGTCCCAGTGTAACAGCATTGTCCCAGTAAGAAAGGGAAAGCTACCAGACACGGTGGTTGGCAAGCACATTGACCAGCACAGTCAGCACAGCCCTGGGGACGGGGAAGATTTTTATGTACTAATGCTCAAAAGAAAGATGCAAGAAAAAAGAGATGCTGCCACTGGCTTGTGACCAGCATCAGAGCAATTTCTGTATTCAGCACAGACACCCTGCAGACTACAGCTGCAAACACAAAGGCCACCCTGGCAGTAGAGCAGGTGGTTCAGCCACAAGGGCCTCTGAGCTCAAGCCATCAGAAGCCTTAAACACCTGCTCTCCAGGTTAGCTGGCTAAGTGACTCAGTGGAAAATGAACAGATGATGACATGATTGTACTTGTTCTTCAAATGGGCAAATGAGCTCATTTTTGTATATTATTTAACTTTGTAGATAACTTTTATGCTCTAGCATTTTCATATTTCTTATGGCAAACAGACTGAAACTATATCAAAACTTTTCCAGTAAAATAATGGGTATATTCGTGATACTCTACTGTGGGCTAAGCTGGTATAACAGCTTTCCTGGCTTAGTGAATACAGGATGGGAGTGTGGCTGAGGGCATGGCTTTACCTGGTGCTGGCCTGGTCAGGGGCCCAGGATGATGGTAGTTCCATTCCCAGTACTGATGGGGACCATCACAGGCCACAATTCCCTTGTTAAAGTCCCTGTCCAAAGTGGCTGCCATTCTTCTACCACTCTCCCACTCACATTCCAGGACCCAGAATGCAGCTGGATGACCATACCTGATTCAAGGGGAGCTGGGAAATTCTGTTTTTATGAAAGAAGAGGTTGTGTTGTGGTGGTCTGCGTCTTGCTGTCTCTGCCACAGCTGACTTCTGAAAATAGGTGCAATTGTCAGCCAGCAACAAGCCAGCATGTGAAACAACTTATTTGTACCTGGGTAGTTTCAACTCCAAGAAAGTCACAAAATGCCAGCTGTTAAGCACAGAACTCTGTCCAGTATTTACATGATAGAAGCTGCCTATACGGATTCACAAAACTATTGCAGGGAGAGAGTTTTCTTAAATACTGGTTATAGGAGCTAGGTCTTTTTAATAGTGGTTTTTTTTTTTGGTGGGGGTAGGGTGCATGGTCCGAGATTCTAACCCAGGCCTCCTGCATGGCAAGTGAGCATTCTACCACTGAACCACCCATGCACCTTTTTTCTGTAGTTTTAAGAGAAAACCCCGGAGCTAGGGGAGGATCAACTGTGGTGTGTACGCCACATTCGCATTTTAAATGAAGAGCAGATAAACACGTCAGGGCCAAGCCCAATTTCTACTCCTAGCCTTGGCTTTGTATAGCCATGAACACGTTTTATAAACACTAAGGACATCATTTTCAGTCTCAGTGTAACAGCACCGTTTATACTGATAGGCTCCATCCTCGTCTGAGGGAGGTCTCATTCCTTGGCTTGAGCTTCAGGAAAAATGTGAAATAAAATGTCATTTAAGCTGGGTCCTGAGCCTCACCACCAGTTAATCCAGCCATATGTTCCAACATCCCTTTGAGATATTTATTGCAGCTAGATTAACAAAATCCAAATAATTCCTTTATCTGTTTTTGTATCCTCCAAAAAAAAGAAGGGGTCTGTATTCAGTTTCCATTCTATGGCCTGGGTATTTAGGGGTATTTGTTCTAGAACAACCCCTTTTCTGTACCTACTATCCAGTGGGCAGTCACCACTAGGTGAGCTGTAGAGCACCTGAAGTGCTGCTAAAGCAAGTGAGGAGGACTCTTCAGTTTTATTTAGTAACTAGAAAACTAATATTCAACTCAGTTATTAGAAAACTTTAAGATATGTTTGGAACTTGGGGGTGTGAGTTTTTTTAAAACTGCCACTTTATGTAGTCTAAATGCAGATCAAGTATTTCTGATGAGAATTTAATGTTCAAAATGAGATGTGTCCAAATTAAGAGTTTAAACACACACTAGATTTAGGAGACAATGGCAAAAAAAAGGACGTAAAAATCTCATTATTAAAAATATTGTTTACCCAGTGTTGAATTATTTTAGATATGATGGGTTAAATAAACATTGAAATAAAAAAAAGGGGGGGGGAGAGAGAAGGAAAAGGCTATACAGCATGATCTGCTGTACCTACAAACCAGACTGAATAATCACTAACGCTGTAGTACTAGAGGACCCAACAGGGAAAAAACAATGAGGCCATCAGAATGTTCTGTCTGCTCTTTACAGTTTTCACTAAGGTCCTATACACAGATGTTTGTAATACTGCTCTCTGTACACTCTAATATTTTTAATGTCCAAATGTAAATATTTAAAATGTTCAGTATTTTAAAAAATTAAGAAAATACCCACTTAAGGAAGAACGTCTTAGATCTCATTTGTTTCTGACTATTGTTTTAGGGTCTTTATAATCTATTATAATAATCAGAAACAACCAGGCCAAAAAAATTTGATATGGATTTGAAGATGAGGGAAATCCACAGTAATTTAATAATTGCTACATTCAAATCTTAACTTTTTTAAATTATGAGGAATTATAAATATGAAAGATTCAATAAAAATAAATATTCTACATATCAAAGGGATTCTCCAGCCTAAATAATAACGTTGCCCATCAACTAAAAGACTAATATTTGAAGTGCTTAACAACAAAATGCCCTGATTTAATAAACAAAATTCTGATAACCAAATCCTTTCTTTTTCCCAGGTCATGAAGGCAATTTTAAATTTATGGAAAACCAAAATAAGCTCTTATCATACAAAATTTCAAGATTAGTAAAAATGTGTTAATTTATTCTGAGCCCTATGGTCAAAGTTTTAATAAGATACGACTTGAATATTACCAAAATCACCACTGACATCGAATCTTCTGCTGCTAAGTTTGTTCTTTCCATTCTCGCTTTTGCTATCTCTTCACTCCTCCTCCCCCTCTGTTCTCTAACTATAGTATTGAACTTATATGATGTGATTATGGAATCAAAGTTTTAATCCCTGCTTTAAAGGTTTTAGACAGTGTGATAGTTAGGTTCAGGTGTCAATTTGGCCAGGTGAAGGTGTTGAGTTCTATTGCTGTGGACATGAGCTAATGGCATATGAAGCTCATCTGT
Organism: Tamandua tetradactyla; assembly: GCF_023851605.1. Taxonomy (NCBI): domain Eukaryota; kingdom Metazoa; phylum Chordata; class Mammalia; order Pilosa; family Myrmecophagidae; genus Tamandua; species Tamandua tetradactyla. The sequence goes on from NC_135329.1 coordinate 9,183,636, forward strand.
TGCTGATTACATCTGCAGTCAGCTTTTGGTTTAATTGACTGGATGCTTAAATGAGAGAGTTCAACGTAGCACAGCCCAAACAGCTCAGCATACCTCATCTCAGCACTCACAGCTCAGCCCAGGCCTTTGGAGATGCAGAAAGGAATCATCCCAGGGAAAGCTGTTGAAACCCAGAGGCCTGGAGAGAAGGCCAGCTGAGATGGCCCTGTGCCTTCCCATGTAAGAAAGAACATCAGTTGAAAGCTGCCTTTCCTCTGAAAATCTAGGTTTTTAACTAAATAAATCCCCTTTTATTAAAAGCCAATCCATCTCTGGTATGTTGCATTCTGGCAGCTCTGGCAGACTAAAACACACAGTAAGATGATTTCTATTCCTGACTTCTAAAAAATTGTTTTTCAGTCATCTGACCTTTAATATAATGGATTTTTTTCAATGAATCAGTGCCATGATAAAGTGTTACATACAAACCACAGAATAACAAGTTCCACTATGGCTTTTGGAGTAAAATAACCATACCTTGGGCAATATAAAATTAACTTTATGGATTCCCCAATCTAGATTAAAAAATAGTCTTAGAATTCTGGGACTTATATCTAATGTACACTCTTCTTTCAAAAATTTGAATTTCTCTAAATAATTTTTTCATTAAATGTATAAAATATCTCATTGAACATCTTTTTAAAATGTTGGGAATTCAGCATTCAAATGGTAATTGTGATCTGACTTTGACCCTTCTATAGTTTTACTACTCATTTCCAGAATCCTCACTATTATAAATTATAATGAACAGCATTTTAAAATGTATGAATGTAAAGTTTTCTTCTCTTGTTGTAAGCTCTACCTGACAATGTGCTGCATTTAAAAAATACAAAGTAGGTTCGTAAACATAAGGAGAAAATACAATTTTAGAGTCCAGGCATTCACTGTTATGGGGGGAAAAAAGGCAGCCTTAAAAATCTAATAGAAATCTCCATAAGGAAATACAAAACTTAGATATAATTCACTGAATAGAGAACAACCACATTAAGGTACTTGTATTTTACCAAACAATATGTCTCTAGTGTTGTGAATCGCCACAATATGAAATTACTTAATACATGGCATTCCCCAGGATAGTAAGTCACCCTGGCATTTAACTGGTCTCTAGAAGGGACTTACAGAGAACAACTTTCCTTTAACAGTGATTCTAAGTTTACAATCCTTAGCAAGACAGCAGGGAAGAAGAGTGATGAAGAAGCTGACTTTATTAATGTGAAATAGGCACATAGATACTGGCCTGTCATATGCGGCAATCATAAAGTTGAGGAGGAGGCCGACGGACTGCTCCACAGCGATCTGATGAGTGGACGGGAGGCGTTTGTTCAGCTGGTAGTAGACGGATGAGATGATGGTTTCAAGGCGGGAGATACTAATTTCGGTGTTATGGTCCAGGGTATTAAGGCCATTATCTCGAAAGGCTTCAATCATATTCCAAATATCAACAAGATGAACTAAAAGCACAAAGAAAGTAAAATGTTAACGACTTTAAAGTATGGAACATCCTTCATAATAGGGCAATAGGGCACAGATTTATCTCTGTACATAGCAACCCTTACAATTCCTAATGACAGGAAATTCAAGAAAAAAGATCAAGCACTACTCTTAAGACTTCCAGACTTTTACTGATTTGCTAAATCACTTGGCATCACCTTATTATACTACACTGGCCTAGCACCTTCAACAACATTCTGTAACTCTAAACTCTACTCTCTAGAGACTAGAAATACAATTGGATTACATAAAACATTAATCTGCCTTAAAGACTACCCATACATCTGAACAATTTAAGGCAAAAATAAATTTCTTTTGCCTATTTTCTTCCTTATTTAAGAGATTTTGACTCAACTATAGATCACAAGCAAAATCCCAGTAGAATAGTATACTAATTACTTTATGGAAATTATACCTTAAAAAAGAAATGAAGGAAGAAAAAAGTCCCAGAAGAGTTCTTTGTTTTGTTTGTTTTTTAGTAGAACTTGACCAGCAGATGGCAAAAATTCATATAAAAATAAACATAAAGGACCAAAAATATCCCAGATAATCTTAAAAAGAAAACAGAACAAAGATGGTGGACTTGATTTATCTGATATCAAGACTTATTATTTGTAAATAAGACAGTCTGAGTATTGGCACAAGGATAGACAAACAAACCAATGTAACACAACAGAGTCCAAAAACATTCTCATATATGAACACTACTATGAACAGATATATATATGAACAGAAAACAACTGTTCATATTTCCTAATGAATATAAGGAGGAGATTCTCTAGAAGTGAGTAAAAGGAGGGTCTTTTCAACAACCAGTGTAGAACCAATCGAACACACATATGAAAAACTGAAACATGACCCCCGCTTATAATGTAAATCCATTAAAAACAAAACAAAACAAAACAGGTGGACTGTGAAACAAATGTAAAAGGTAACACAATGAAACTTTGGAACAATGCATCTTGTACTTTGTATTAGCTCAGGCCCTCATCACTCCACACTCCGGCTACTATTTCACAAAAACAATTACCAAAAGAATTATTAATATGGTAGTTGCTCTACAGACAATTTTATTTTCAAACTTCTGACCACAACCCATAGAAATACATATAAACCACAACACACACACTTCTTGATATATGAAAAGCAAATTTGAACAAAACCCTTTTTGGCCATACCACATGTGCAAGTTTGAATCTGTTGTATACCCCAGAAAAGCCTATGTTATTCTAATCCAATCTTGTTGGGGCAGACCTGTTGTTGGGTGGAACTTTTTGATTAGGTTGTTTCCTGGAGATGTAACCTGCCCATTCAAGATGGGTCTTAATCTGCTTGCTGGAGTCCTTTAAGGGAAAGACATTTTAGAGAGAGCTCAGAGCCAAGAGATGATAAGAGAGAAAGAAATGCCCACAAAGACATTTTAGAGATAAGGACCAGCAGACATTGCCATGTGTCTTCCATGTGACAGAAGAATCCCAGATCCCAGCAGCCTTTCCTCTGAGAAGGTATCCTCTTGTTGGTGCCTTAATTTGGACATTTTCAAGGACTCAGAATTGTAACTTGTAACTTAATAAATCCCTTTTGTAAAAGCCAATCCATTTCTGGTATATTGTATTCCAGCAACTTTAGCAAACTGAAATACCACATTAGCTGCATTCTGGTATTTTTTCACTTTTTTAATTTAATTGTTCTAAATTCTGGCTACAGTTCACCAAAATGATTTAATGAACCCAATAATGGGTCACAATCCGTAATATGAAAAACAGTGCTTTGAGAAACAAGAGAAGTAAGAGGTACAATTTCAGTCTAAGATGGTAAGACTTTTGGGAGAGAATTTTAAGCTAAGATTTTAAGACTTGACTGGGGAATAAGTCATCAGATGTAAAGTGACTTGCCCAAGGTCACTTGTTTATAACAAATGGCAAAACCAGGACTAAAATTAAGGTGGTTCAATTCTGAGGCTAATGTTCTTGCCATTATACAAAACAATTTCTCATTAAAACTACGTACATATATATATACAAAAATATATATGAGAAAAGTATAAATAATTGTCATAAGTTAATTCATTTTAATGGAAATCAAGAGAGGAAAGATATATATATATATATATGTTATGTGTGTGTTACATGTGTATATGTGTGTGTATTTTATAATCCATGAGCTAGCAATGATTTTTGGAAAAGGCTGATTCATAAATGTTATATTAAGCTTAATCAAGTATATTAATATTATTACACGTACTTTATAAGAACATTAATGATTTTCTTTTCCTCCAGAAGATGATAAATTGCATTAATTTTGTGTAAGACATTTCATTAATGAAAGTGACAAGGAGGAATCAGTTCTCTCTTTAAAAAGCATTAATACCATGTTATCCCACTCTATACTGTAGCTTGTTATTGATGGACACAAAGAAAATGACAAATCCTTTCCATTAAAAAGCCTACATACTGATGGACACTTAAGACAAAAATAATTCTATTAACATTACAACATGAGTATAAGATAATAAAATATTTTATTTTATATTACCGAGTGCTATATCCAGTTATCATAGGAATGAGCAGAAATGACTTACGGTTGCATCGTTTTTGTACAAATCGTAATTTGCAAGCTGTTCTGTAAGTTGATAGTCGTATGACATCAAAATTCTGAGCACCTGAAAAAAGAGTAAATAAAAACTGCTGTATTTACCATGTAATTTGTAAATGCTAGGACATGATTCCATTCTATTAGTGTCACCACAACCTATAATACATCACCTAGCCCTTTTTCTGATAAAACAAAAAGGGGGAAAGGAAAGGTTAGGGATTGTTCTAGTTTGCTAGCTGCCAGAATGCAACATACCAGAGATGGATTGGCTTTTAATAAAAGGGGATTTATTTTGTTAGTTTTTTCAGAGGAAAGGCAGCTAACTTTCCACTGAGGTTCTTTCTTACATGGGAAGGCACAGGAAGGTCTCTGCTGACCTTCTCTCCAGGCCCCTGGGTTCCAACAACTTTCCCCGGGGTGACTTCTTTCTGCATCTCCAAATACCTGGGCTGAGCTGAGAGTGCTGAGATGAGGAATGCCGAGCTGCCTAGGCTGTGCTACGTTGTGCTCTCTCATTTAAGCACCAGCCAATTAAGTGAAACATCATTCATTGCCGACTCCTAGCCGACTGCAGATGTAATTAGCAATAGATGAGATTCACGTACCATTGGCTCAAGCCCACAGCAACAGAACTAGGTGCCTTCACCTGGCCAAGTTGACAACTGAATCTAACTACCACAGGGACACTCTGCAGGCCTACATGCCAGGCACTACAGCAGGAGCTTTGCCCACACTGTCCCGTCTGCTGGCCTAAAAACGACTTGATTGAAGGAACTATATAAATGAGGAGGGCAGAGGTGGAGTGGGGAAAACCCTAGCCTAGATTCAGAAGGGTTGAATTCCAGTCTTGCCTGACCACCAGTCACAGAACATAACTGCAGCCATGTTATATAGCTCTTCTCAGCCTGTGACCTCACCTATAAAATGAGGGAACTGGACCAGTTGATCTCTAAGTTCTCTTTCCAGGTCTTTGGAAGCCTGTATTTCACCCAAAAGGCCACAGAAATATTTACAGACCAGTATTTTATGTGCTTCTAGTATCTTGCCACACCCTATCAAGCACTAGAGACCATTTCCCTCCACTTGAATCTGAGCAGGATGTTGTAACTACCTCAATGTATAGAACATGGCAGTCGTGATACTGCAAACTTCTGAAGATAGGTGATAGGAGGGAGTACAGCTTGCCCTACTTCCACTCTCTCAGGATGCCCTTTAAATCCAGGCACCATGTTGTAAGGAAACCTGAACTAGCCTATGTGGAGGGTTCACACAGAGAGGCTCATGTGGAGGGAAACTGAGTCCAAAGGCCAAAAGCCAGCATGGCTTGAAATGAGAAAAAAGATTGTTTTCAAGACTCATGTAATTTTAGGCCTTGCTTTGTTTACGATGGCTGCATATCATTACCTCTAAGCAATCATTTATTCATGCATTTTGTGGGTCTAGAAATAGAACAGCAACAAATATGGACAGCTTGACTTACATGATAGCCAAATACCTAACGTGTGAGCAAGTACGCCTTCAAATAATTCCAGCCCCAACCTTCAAGTCTTCCAACTGAGATCCCAAACATCTTGAAGCAAAGTCAAGCTGTCCATACTGGTTGTTGTTCTTTTCTCCATCACCTGGTTCTCACACAAAATGTTTGTCCTTCTATATAAAGATTATATAGTACTATTTTCTTTTTTTATAACAGCTTTACTGAAATATAATTCCCATATCACAAAACTCACCCTTTCTAAGTACACAATTTAATGGTCCTTAATATATTCACAGAGTTGTACAATCATCACTACAATCAATTTTAGAACAATTTCATTACCTCAAAAAGAAACTCGATACTTATTAGCAGTTGTTTTGTCCAATTTTTAATTGGGATACCTGTCTTTCTATTCTAGATTCCAGTCCCTTATATGACACATGACTGCAAATATTTTCTACTATTCTGTAGGTTGTCTTTTCACTTTCTTGAAGGTATCCATTGGAATGCAAAGATTTTTAATTTTGATGAAGTACATTTATCTATTTGTTCTTTTGTCATTTATACTTTTGATGTCATATTTAAGAAGGCTTTGCTATTCACCCAATATCAAAAGATCTACACCTACACTTTCTTCTAAGAGTTTTATAGTTTACCTCTTACCTTTAGGTCTTTGATCCATTGTGATAATTTTTAATACAGCATAAGAAAGGGTTCCACTTTCATTCTTTTACATGTGGATATCCAGCTGTCCCAGCACCATTTGTGGAGGAGACTATTTTTCTCCATTGAACTGTCTTGGAATGCTTGTCAAAAATCAATTGACCATAAATGAAGGGGTTAATTTTGGAATTTAAATTTTAGTCCATTGAGCTACATGTCTGTTTATGCCAGCACCACAGAATCTTGATTACTACACTTTTGTGGTAGTAAATTTCGAAATGGAGAAGTGTAAATACTTCAAATTGGTTCTTCTTTTTCCAGACTGTTTTGGCCTTTCTGGATCCCTTGCAATTATATATAATTTTAGAATCAGCTTATCAACTTCTGCAAAGGACCTAGCTGGGATTTTAATGGGAAATGTATTAAATAAGTAGATCAATCTAGGGAGTATTGCCATCTTAACAATATTAAGTATTCCAATCCATTAAACACAGGATATTTTTCCATTTACTAACTTCTTTCAATAATGCTTTGTACTTTTCAGAGTATAAATTTTACACTACTTTGGTTTAATTTGTTAAATCCTATCTTGTTCTATTCATTGAGCTTCTAAATAAGCTACTAGGCTCAACCTAATTAAACTATAACAATTAAATATTAAATGTTCAAAACCACACTAAAGGTTTTATGAATATGGACAAATTTTCAAAAGCATTTAATAAAAAGCCAGTTATTAAATCACTGCAGGAAATTTTAATGATTAGACATTTACTTTTATGAAATTTTCTGGGGAAATAAAGACAAAATTAATGTGGAAAGACTAACAAACAGAAAGATCACTAATCTGATTGATCAGATTTCAGGGCACCTATTAGCCATGTTTGCTAGCAGAAAAGTAACTAGATGAAAATGTTTGGTACCTGGTAAAACTCACTCTTTTCAGACTCTTTCTCCATTACAGTTAGTCATATTTGCATATTTTAAGAGATGAAATAGAAAAAATATCACATATCCAAAGTAACTAGTTTAGGAAATGGGAAATTCCATACATTCCTGCTCAATTCATCAAAAATCTCTACACTAAAGTTTTGAGTAGTAGTGAAGAATCAAATATAGCTCTGTTTTGCTTTGCTGCTATTATTTTTTAAAACAAATCCCTCAAAAACCCACTGGGAAAAGGGTACAAATAGAAGTGGGATGGCACAGGAAGGAGAAATTCTTGTGAGTCCTGGCTATAATATCACTAAAAATCTAACAGCACTCCAAATTCCAAAATCACTTCTGAAAAACAAGATATAAGTAACAACCTTTGGAATATTAAAATCTTATTATTCCAACATGCAACCAAACAAGTTCCAAAACTTCCCATGCAACTACTTTTTCTTAGAACAGTCATCTTTATTCCTGATTTCTATAAGAATAATCCTCATACATTTTCTTTAAGGATAGTATTCAGTTTATTTAATGTTTTTCCTATGGAAGCGTCAAACTGATTGCCTGATCAGAAAAGATAGTAGTTTGGCATATAAAAAAATAGCAGAGAAAGTCCCATTGACGAAACTTGAAATGATAAGTGTCCCTTTGTAGCTTCTGAAGTAGAAAATATTTACTTCATTTCATTACTTAAAATACAATAAATTGTAATTTTAAAGCTAGAGTTAAGACAAATATGTCTTAAGGTTTTCAGTAAGTGGTGAAAGGGAACTAAATAAATGCACAGAAATCTAGTCTCATTCAGAGTGCCCAGGGAAGCTCCTGGGCAGAGAGGGGCAATAAGAGGACATGAATACTCAAGAGGTACAAAAAATGACAGTAAAGGATGATAAAGCATTAAGCTTTTTTTCCCCTATCATGACTCTGCCAATTATGGAAATAAGATATGAATGTTATATAGTATAATCAAATCCCAAATAATACTAGAGTCAGACGGAAAGGCTTTATTTTGTTTTCTTAGATCAAAAGCTAATTTTGCCATGAGAAATACCACTACAGCAACAAAGAAAACTCTTGAGAATAGCACTGAACTATTTTTTAAAATCAACTACTTGCCAGTTGACCACGGTAGTAACATAAGGCATTCCAGGGTGTCATTCCCCCACAGGGACTTTGAACAACTATTAAAAACTGACAGTCATCTTCCTCAAACTCCAGAAAACAGTTCAAGGGTTACAATAACTGGGCAAGTAACAACTCAAGGAAACAAAGCTTTAAAAAAAAAATTAGAAGTTCCAAGTATACTTGCTATTCCATCCTTTGCTGGCTGCCTAGTATGGTGTGGGCTCCCATTGTGGATCCCCGGCTCTGTTCCGGAGGAAGCAGAATAATCCAATGCACACATCAGAGGTCCTGAATGTCTGTGCCAATGTATCAGTGGGCAGCATGAAAAACTGAAAAAGGAAGCTCATTTCTCCCTGGCCCTCCAAGAACCTGCTCCAGCAGGCAGAAGTAGCTTACTGACACATATAGCAAGTGTAAGTCTGAGCATCATGAGGCAACGGAGTACCAATTTTAGGGCACACAACAAAGTATGTGTATGAAGGGGGCAGAAGTCTATTCACAGGAAGTAAAGGGAGCATTTTAATCTCATAAATAAGGGAATTCCTAAGGCTCAGTGAGCAAAAAGCACTGGCCAAGATACAGCCTCAGAAAAGTCAGAGAGGACCCTGCACTTTATTTTCACCTCAGGCTGATCTTCACACAAGGGCTAAACTCTGAAGGAGAGCAACAGCCAAAGACACAGTTTGCAAACACCAAAAAAAGTATTTTTTGCATTAATTGGTATCATTTTGTTAGCTCTGGGCACTCAAGGGAATCTCTGTCTTATCACTAACTAGAAACAAACTACAGGAATAGAGAGCTCAGGGAATAAGTCTCAGAGTCAACATATTAAATATTAAAATGTAGAGTGTACAAAAATATTACAAGACAATCAAAGGAACATGAATTCCTATCTAAAGGAATAAAATAAAAATTCAGTAAACATAAAAAAAGAAGGCCAGACCTGGACATATTAGGCAAAGCATTTTTAAAAAAATAATCTCTATATGCTTAAAGGAGATAAAGGGAAGCACAGAGTAAGAACTGATGGAGAAAAGGGCCCAAGATGGCTGCTTAGCAAAGTGCGCGTTTTAGTTTGTCCTTCAGAACAACTACTAAATAATCAGAAACAGTACAGAACAGCTCCCGGAGCCATGACAGTAACCAGACACACAGCGTACCCCAGCCTGGACCGGCTGCGAGCCCCCCTGGAACCGTGAGTTCCCCAAGCCGCTGCGACCGGAGCTCGGAGCTCCTCCCCCACAGGCGGCTTCCCAGAGGGAATGGAAAGACTCTCTAACAGTAGCAGGGACTGAGTCCAACCAAGCACCAATTGTGGCATTAATTAACAAACTCTGACTACTAAAAACAGGTTCCCAATCAGGCGAACCTGGTCAAGGCGGAGGTCGCTTATTGGGCTAACCGAAAAAGAGGAAAGGGGACGAAACAGAGGTTTCTGTGGCTGTTTCTACGGAGGACTGACTGCCTTTGGAAGCAGCGGCAGGACTACTCAGGCTGCAACTGCCCCAGGAATAGGCAGAAACAGACTGCTTTCAGGGCTGTCTTCTGCGTGTGCCTTCCTCAGGGGAGGGGCAAATCCCAACTCAGGTGGAATCAGACCTCTCTCAAGGAATTCAGAACCCAGGACTCAGCAATTTGAAGCCATTAAAACCAGCCTACAACCTCTCCTCTGTCTCCACCACACCCCCAGCAGGGAGAGAAATCCAAACTAAAGGTGCCACAACATCTTTCGCTGGTGGGACCCGCAGGCAAACAAGCACCACATACTGGGCAGGATAAGAAAAACAGACCCCAGAGACTTCACAGAAAAGTCTTTTAACCTGCTGGATCTCACACTCAGGGAAAACCGATGCAGGTGACTCCTTCCCCCTGATAGGAGTCCAGTTTATTCTGGGAAAACCTGGCTGGAGAATATATTACCTACGTAGACCCTTCTAAGTGGTGGGGAGGGGAAAGTAACCTTACAAGCAGGGCAAGAAACAAGAAAACAAGAACTGAAAAATTATCCTCTGTTAAACAAAACCTAAGCTAGAGGTCCATAAAAACCTGAACTGAAGGTCAAAGAACAGATAGACAACAAACTCATTTAGCGAGAAAACCCTAGGCAAGAGAAGTGAAAGCAATCTCCAGAATAAACTAATTAAGATAATTAAATGTCTAGACACCAGCAAAAAAGAACAAATCACACCAGGAAAACTGAAGATATGTGCCAGTCAAAGGAACAAACCAATAGTCCAAATGAGATACAGGAGCTGAAACAATTAATTCAGAATATACGAACAGACATGGAAAACCTCATTCAAAACCAAATCAATGAATTGAGGGAGGATATGAAGAAGGCAAGGAATGAACAAAAAGAAGAAATGGAAAGTCTGAAAAAACAAATCACAGAATTTATGGGAATGAAAGGTACAGTAGAAGAGATGAAAAAAAACAATGGAAACCTACAATGGTAGATTTCAACAGACAGAAGTTAGGATTAGTGAACTGGAGGATGGAACATCTGAAATCCAAAAAGAAACAGAAACTATAGGGAAAAAAAATGGAAAACTACGAGCAGGGACTCAGGGGACTGAATGATGATATGAAGCGCACAAATATACGTGTTTTTGTGGGTGTCCCAGAAGCAGAAGAGAAGGGAAAAGGAGGAGAAAAACTAATGGAAGAAATTATCACTGAAAATTTCCCAACTCTTATGAAAGACCTAAAATTACAGATCCAAGAAGTGCAGCGCACCCCAAAGAGAAAAGATCCAAATAGACATTCTCGAAGACCCTTACTAGTCAGAATGTCAGAGGTCAAAGAGAAAGAGAGGATCTTGAAAGCAGCAAGAGAAAAGCAATCCATCACATACAAGGGAAACCCAATAAGACTATGTGTAGATTTCTCAGCAGAAAACCATGGAGGCGAGAAGACAGTGGGATGACATATTTAAGTTACTAAAAGAGAAAAAATGCCAGCCAAGACTCCTATATCCAGTAAAATTGTCCTTCAAAAATGAGGGAGAAATTAAAACATTCTCAGACAAAAAGTCACTGAGAGAATTTGTGACCAAGAGACCAGCTCTGCAAGAAATACTAAAGGGAACACTAGAGTCAGATACAAAAAGACAGAAGAGAGAGGCATGGAGAAAAGTGTAGAAAGAAGGAAAGTCAGATATGATATATATAATACAAAAGGCAAAATGTTAGAGGAAAATATTATCCAAACAGTAATAACTCTAAATGTTAATGGACTGAATTCCCCAATCAAAAGACATAGACTGGCAGAATGGATTAAAAAACAGGATCCTTCTATATGCTGTCTACAGGAAACACATCTTAGACCCAAAGATAAATATAGCTTGAAAGTGAAAGGTTTGGAAAAGATATTTCATGCAAATAACAACCAGAAAAGAGCAGGAGTGGCTATACTAATATCCAACAAATTAGACTTCAAATGTAAAACAGTTAAAAGAGACAAAGAAGGATACTATGTACTAATAAAAGGAACAATTCAACATGAAGACATAGCAATCATAAATATTTATGCACCGAACCAGAATGCCCCAAAATACATGAGGCAAACACTGCAAACACTTAAAAGGGAAATAGACACATCTACCATAATAGTTGGAGACTTCAATTCCCCACTCTCATCAATGGAAAGAACATCTACACAGAGGATCAATAAAGAAACAGAGAATTTGAATATTATAATAAATGAGCTAGACTTAACAGACATTTATAGGACATTACACCCCACAACAGCAGGATACACCTTTTTCTCAAGTGCTCATGGATCCTTCTCAAAGATAGACCATATGCTGGGTCACAAAGCAAGTCTCAACAAATTAAAAAAGATTGAAATCATACAAAACACTTTCTCAGATCATAAAGGAATGAAGGTGGAAATCAATAATAGGCAGAGCACCAGAAAATTCACAAATATGTGGAGGCTCAACAACACACTCTTAAAGAACTGATGGATACCAACAAAAGAATAGCTATCAACAATGAATAAAATGAGAAACTCAGTTGAGAGGTAAAAATTTAAAAAGGAATGAAACAAAAATACTGGTATTAAACACCACAATAACTGAAGTAAAAAATCACCTAGAGGGGCTCAAAAGCACATTGGAGCAAGCAGAAGAATTGGTAATCTCAAATACAAGTCAATTGGAATGATTCAGGCTAAGGAGCAGAAAGAAAAGATAATTTTTAAAAAAGTGAACAGACCAAAAGGCACATGAAGAGATGCTCGACTTCCCAGGCCACTAGAGAAATGAAAATCAAAACCACAATGAGATATCATCTCACACCCACCAGAATGGCCATTATCAACAAAACAGAAAATGACAAGTGCTGGAAAGGATGTGGAGAAAGAGGCACACTTATCCACTGTTAGTAGGAATGTCAAATGGTGCGACTGCTGTGGAAGGCATTTGGCAGTTCTTCAAAAAGGTGAATATAGAATTGCCATATGACCTGGCAATACCATTGCTAGGTATCTACTCAAAGGCCATAAGGGCAAAGACACAAACGGACATTTGCACATCAATGTTTACAGCAGCATTATTTATAATTGCAAAGAGATGGAAACAGCCAAAATGTCCATCAACAGACAAGTGGCTAAACAACTATGGATGGAATATTATGCAGCTGTAAGACAGAATAAAGTTATGAAGTATGTAACAACATAGATGGACCTTGAGGACATTATGCTGAGTGAGATTAGCCAAAAACAAAAAGACAAATACTACATGGTCTCACTGATATGAACTGACATTAGTGAATAAACTTGGAATATTTTGTTGATAACAGAGACCATCAGAAGATAGAAATAGGGTAAGATAATGGGTAATTGGAGCTGAAGGGATACAGACTAACAGGACTGAATACAAAAACTCAGAAATGGACAGCACAATACTACCTAACTGTAATACAATTATGTTAAAACACTGAATGAAGCTGCACGTGAGAATGATAGGGGGAGGAGGGCTGGGGGCATAAATGAAATCAGAAAGAAAGATGGATGATAAAAATTGAGATGGCATAAACTAGGAATGCCTAGAGTGTATAATGATAGTGACTAAATGTACAAATTTTAAAAATGTTTTTGCATGAGGAAGAACAAAGGAATGCCATTACTACAGGGTGCTGAAAACAGATGGTAGTTAATATTTTTAAATGTCACCTTATGTGTGAGACTAAAGCAAAAAATGTTTATTTGGTACAAAATTTATATTCTGACTAGTGTATTTCCTAATATAACTTATGTAGCTAGCTTGATTGAATACCATAAGTACTTGGAACCTTAGGTAGGACATGAGATTTTGTTGGTTTGTCTAGAGTGACGTCCCAATGAATCCCAGAGTGATTTGATCAGTGAGTGGAAAAGTATTTGCAAAGTCCCCTTCAGGGAATGGTAAGAATGGGGAAAAATTCATCTTCCCCAAGCTGAAGTCTTGATACTCGCACCAGCAGCGTGGACAACCAAAGCTATAGGCTAAGCCCCCAGTCTTGGGGTTTGTTCATATGAAACTTAACCCCACAAAGGATAGGTCAAGCCTACTTAAAATCAGGCCTAAGAGTCACCCCCAAGAGAACTTCTTTGTTGCTCAGATGTGGCCTCTCTCTCTCAGCGAACACGACAAGCAAACTCACTGCCCTTCCCATCTCTACATGGGACATGACTCCCAGGCGTGCAGACCTGCCTGGCAACATGGGACAGAAATCTTAGAATGAGCTGAGACTTGGCATCAAGGGACTGAGAAAACCTTCTCAACCAAAAGGGGGAAGAGTGAAATGAGGCAAAGTGTCAATGGCTGAGAGACTCCAAACAGAGTCGAGAGGTTATTCTGGTGGTTATTCTTATGCATTAAGTAGATATCACCTTATTATTCAAGATGTAATGGAGAGGCTGGAGGGAACTGCCTGAAAATGTAGAGCTGTGTTCCAGTAGCCATGTTTCTTGAGGATGATTGAATAATGATATAGCTCTCACAATGTGACTGTGTGACTATGAAAAACTTGTGTCTGATGCTCCTTTTATCTACCTGGTCAATAGATGAGTAGAAATTATGGAATAAAAATAAATAATAGGGGGGAAAAGTGAACGGAGCCTAAGAAACTTGTGGGACACCATCAGCATACAAATATATGCATTATGGGAGTCTGTGAAAGAAAAGAGGAAAAAGTCAGAATAAATTCTCAAAGAAATAATGGCAGAAAACATCCCAAGACATAAATGTACACATTAAAGACCAAGAAAACCCAAATAGGATAAACTCAAAGAGGGCTATGCCAAGATACATAGTAATCAAACTGTCAATGCCAATGAATGGAGAGAGTTCTTAAAGTTCAAGTGAAAAGCAACATGTTAGGAACAAGGGAGCCCTAATAAAACTGTCAATTTCTCATCAGAAACGATGGAGGGAAGAAGGTAATGGGATCAGATACTTAAATTACTTAAAGAAAACAATTACTAGTCAGGAATTTTATCCAATGAGACATTCTTTCAAAAAGAGAGAGAGAGATTAAGATATTTCCAGATAATCAAAAGCTGAGGGAGTTCTACACCATCAGACCTACCCAACAAGCAATACCAAATGGAGTTCTTCATACAAAAAAAGGAAAGGACACTATACAGTGGATCAAAACAGCATAAAGAAATAAAAACCTCTAGTAAAGGCAAGCCTGTGGGTAATTATAAATGCCAGTAATAGAGACTTCTGGAGAAGATGGCGGCTTAGTAAGGAGCGCGCGTCTTAGTTCCTCCTCCAGAACAACTACTAGATAACTAGAAACAGTACAGAATAGCTCCCAGAGCCGCAACAGAGACCAGACACACAGTGTACTGCAGTCTGGGACAGCTGGACCGGCTAGGAGACTCCACTGCGGTGAGGTCCCTGAGCGGCGCACGCTTCCCCAGGCCGCAGCAGCTGGTGGCCAGAGCCCCTCCCTCCCTCCTTTCCGGGCCAGCTGGGAACTATGGATCAGCGGTTCCCCAAGCCGCGGCGGCCGGCACCCCTTCCCCATGCGCGGCTTCCCGGGCCGGCTGGGAGCCTTGGATCAGCGGTTCCTCAAGCTGTGGCGTCCCTCCCACACACGCGGCTTCCTGGGCCAGTTGGGAGCCTCAGATCTGCGGTTCCCTAAGGCACGGCAGCCGGCGACCGGAGCCCCTCCCACACATGCGGCTTCCCGGGCCGGCTGGGAGCCTTGGATCAGGGGCTCTCCAAGCTGTGGCGCCCCTCCCACACATGCGGCTTCCCGGGCCGGCTGGGAGCCTCGGATCAGCGGTTCCCAAAGCCGCGGCGGGCGGCGACCGGACCCCTCCCACACACACGGCTTCCCGGGCCGGCTGGGAGCCTCGGATCAGCAGTTCCCCAAGCTGCGGCGGCCGGTGCCCCTCCCCCACAGGCGACTTCCCGGAGGGAAAGGAAAGAGTCTCCAACAGTAGTAGAGACTGAGCCCAACCTAACACCAATAGTGGCATTAATGAACAACTTCTGACTACTAAAAATAGGTCATCAACTCAGGTGAAACTGATCAAGGCGGAAGTCGCCTATTGGGCTAACTGAAAACGAAGAAAGGGGGCGAAACAGAGCCTTCTGCAGCTGTTTCTACGGAGGCTTGGTTGCCTCTGGGCTCAGCGCTAGGATTACACAGGTTGCAACTGCCCCGAATGCAGAAACAGGCTGCTTTCGGGGCTCTCTACCATCTGAACCTTCCCCGTGGGAGGGGTGAAATGCAACACAGGTGGAATCGCTCTCTCAAGGAATTCAGATCCCAGGACTTTACAATTTGAAGCCATTAAAACCAACCTACAACCTTTACTCTGTCTCCACCACACACCCAGCAGCGAGAGTCTTCCAAAGTTAAAGGAGCCACAACATCTTTTGCTTGTGGGACCCACAGACAGACAAGCACCACATACTGGGCAGGATAAGAAACAGAACCCAGAGACTTTACAGGAAAGTCTTTCAACCTGCTGGGTCCCACACTCAGGGAAATCTGACTAAATGCCCAGACACCAGCAAAAAATAACAAATCACACCAGGAAAATTGAAGATATGGCCCAGTCAAAGGAACAAACGAATAGCTCAAATGAGATACAGAGCTGAGACAACTAATTCTGAACATACGAACAGAAATGGAAAACCTCTTCAAAAACCAAATCAATAAATTGAAGGAGGACATGAAGAAGGCATGGGATGAACAAAAAGAAGAAATGGAAAGTCTGAAAAAACAAATCACATAACTTATGGGAATGAAAGATATAGTAGAAGAGATGAAAAAAACAATGGAAACCTACAATGGTAGATTTGAAGAGACAGAGGCTAGAATTAGTGATCTGGAGGATGGAACATCTGAAATCCAAAAAGAAACAGAAACTATAGGGAAAAGAATGGAAATTTGAGCAGGAGCTCAGGGAATTGAATGATAATATGAAGTGCACAAATATATGTGTTGTGGGTGTCCCAGAAGGAGAAGAGAAGGGAAAAGGAGGAGAAAAACTAATGGAAGAAATTATCACTGAAAATTTCCCAACTCTTATGAAAGACCTAAAATTACAGATCCAAGAAGTGCAGCGCACCCCAAAGAGAATAGATCCAAACAGGTCTTCTCTAAGATACTTACTAGTTAGAATGTCAGAGGTCAAAGAGAAAGAGTGGATCTTGAAAGCAGCAAGAGAAAAGCAATCCATCACATACAAGGGAAACCCAATAAGACTATGTGTTGATTTCTCAGCAGAAACCATGGAAGCAAGAAGACAGTGGGATGATATATTTAAATTACAAAAAGAGAAAAACTGCCAACCAAGACTTCTATACCCAGCAAAATTGTCCTTCAAAAATGAAGGAGAAATTAAAACATTTTCAGACAAAAAGTCACTGAGAGAATTTGTGACCAAGAGACCAGCTCTGCAAGAAATACTAAAGGGAGCACTAGAGTCAGATATGAAAAGACAGAAGAGAGAGGTATGGAGAAGAGTGCAGAAAGAAGGAAAATTAGATATGATATATATAATACAAAAGGCAAAATGGTAGAGGAAAGTATTACCCAAACAGTAATAACACTAAATGTTAATGTAATGAATTCCCCAATCAAAAACACAGACTGGCAGAATGGATTAAAAAACAGGATCTTTCTATATGCTGTCTACAGGAAACACATCTTAGACCCAAAGATAAACATAGACTGAAAGTGAAAGGTTGGGAAAAGATATTTCATGCAAATAACAACCAGAAAAGAGCAGGAGTAGCTATACTAATATCCAACAAACTAGACTTCAAATGTAAAACAGTTAAAAGACACAAAGAAGGATACTATCTACTAATAAAAGGAACAATTCAACAAGAAGACATAACAGTCATGAATATTTACGCACCAAATCAGAATGCCCCAAAATACGTGAGGAATACACTGCAATTACTGAAAAGGGAAATAGACACATCTACCATAATAGTTGGAGTCTTCAATTTGCCACTCTCATCAATGCACAGAACATCTAGACAGAGGATCAATAAAGAAACTGAGAATTTGAATATACATTAAATGAGCTACACTTAACAGACATTTATAGGACATTACAACCCACAACAGCAGGATACACCTTTTTCTCAAGTGCTCATGGATCATTCTCAAAGATAGACCATATGCTGGGTCACAAAGCAAGTTTCAACAAATTTAAAAAGATTGAAATCATACACAACACTTTCTCGGATCATAAAGGAATGAAGTTGGAAATCAATTATAGGCAGAGTGCCAGAAAATCCACAAATACGTGGAGGTTCAACAACACACTCTTAAACAAACAGTAGGTCAAGGAAGAAATTACAAGAGAAAATAGTAAATAT
The DNA here is from genome assembly GCF_023851605.1 of Tamandua tetradactyla. Taxonomy (NCBI): domain Eukaryota; kingdom Metazoa; phylum Chordata; class Mammalia; order Pilosa; family Myrmecophagidae; genus Tamandua; species Tamandua tetradactyla. The sequence goes on from NC_135329.1 coordinate 9,201,800, forward strand.
CTCGAGGCGAATGAAAATGAAAACACAACATATCAAAACCTATGGAACGCAACAAAGGCAGTGCTAAGAGGGAAATTTATTGCCCTAAATGCCTATATCAGAAAAGAAGAAAGGGCAAAAATTCGAGAATTAACTGTCCACTTGGAAGAACTGGAGAAAGAACAGCAAACTAACCCCAAAGCAAGCAAAAGGAAAGAAATAACAAAGATTAGAGCTGAAATAAATGAAATTGAGAACACGAACACAATAGAGAAAATCAATAAGACCAGAAGCTGGTTCTATGAGAAAGTCAACAAGATTGATGGGCCCTTAGCAAGACTGACGAAAAGAAGAAGAGAGAGGATGCAAATAAATAGGATCAGAAAAGAAAGAGGAGACATAACCACTGAACTCACAGAAATAAAGGAGGTAATAACAGGATACTATGAACAACTTTATGCCAATAAATACAAAAATCTAGATGAAACGGACAAGTTCCTAGAAAGGCATGAACAACCAACTTTGACTCAAGAAGAAATAGATGACCTCAACAAACCAATCACAAGTAAAGAAATTGAATCAGTCATTCAAAGGCTTCCCAAAAAGAAAAGTCCAGGACCAAACGGCTTCACATGTGAATTCTACCAAACATTCCAGAAAGAATTAGTACCAACTCTCCTCAAACTCTTCCAAAAAATCGAAGTGGAGGGAAAGCTACCTAATTCATTCTATGAAGTCAACATCACCCTCATACCAAAACCAGACAAAGATATTACAAAAAAAGAAAACTACAGACCAATCTCTCTAATGAATATAGATGCAAAAATCCTCAACAAAATTCTAGCAAATCGAATCCAGCAACACATTAAAAGAATTATACATCATGACCAAGTAGGATTCATCCCAGGTATGCAAGGATGGTTCAACATAAGAAAATCAATTAATGTAATATACCATATCAACAAATCAAAGCAGAAAAATCACATGATCATCTCAATTGATGAAGAGAAGGCATTTGACAAGATTCAATATCCTTTCCTGTTGAAAACACTTCAAAAGATAGGAATACAAGGGAACTTCCTTAAAATGACAGAGGGAATATATGAAAAACCCACAGCTAATATCATCCTCAATGGGGAAAAATTGAAAACTTTCCCCCTAAGATCAGGAACAAGACAAGGATGTCCACTATCACCACTGTTATTCAACATTGTGTTGGAGGTTCTAGCCAGAGCAATTAGACAAGAAAAAGAAATACAAGGCATCAAAATTGGAAAGGAAGAAGTAAAACTATCAGTGTTTGCAGACGACATGATACTATACATCGAAAACCCGGAAAAATCCACAACAAAACTACTAGAGCTAATAAATGAGTACAGCAAAGTATCAGGTTACAAGATCAACATTTAAAAATCTGCAGTGTTTCTATACACTAGCAATGAACAAGTGGAGGGGGAAATCAAGAAACGAATTCCATTTACAATTGCAACTAAAAGAATAAAATACCTAGGAATAAATTTAACTAAAGAGACAAAAGACCTATACAAAGAAAACTACAAAAAACAGTTCAAAGAAATCACAGAAGACCTAAATAGATGGAAGGGCATACCGTGTTCATGGATTGGAAGACTAAATATAGTTAAGATGTCAATTCTACCTAAATTAATTTACAGATTCAATGCAATATCAATCAAAACCCCAACAACTTATTTTTCAGAAATAGAAAAACCAATAAGCAAATTTATCTGGAAGGGCAGGGTGCCCCGAATTGCTAAAAGTATCTTGAGGAAAAAAAACGAAGCTGGAGGTCTCACGCTGCCGGACTTTAAGGCATATTATGAAGCCACAGTGGTCAAAACAGCATGGTATTGGCATAAAGATAGATATATCGACCAATGGAATCGAATAGAGTGCTCAGATATAGACCCTCTCATCTATGGACATTTGATCTTTGATAGGGCCGTCAAACCAACTCACCTGGGACAGAACAGTCTCTTCAATAAATGGTGCCTAGAGAACTGGATATCCATATGCAAAAGAATGAAAGAGGACCTGTATCTCACACCCTATACAAAAGTTAACTCAAAATGGATCAAAGATCTAAACATTAGGTCTAAGACCATAAAACAGAGGAAAAGTTAGGGAGATATCTTATGAATCTTACAATTTGAGGTGGTTTTATGGACCTTAAACCTAAAGCAAGAGCACTGAAGAAAAAGAAATAAATGGGAGCTCCTCAAAATTAAACACTTTTGTGCATCAAAGAACTTCATCAAGAAAGTAGAAAGACAGCCTACACAATGGGAAACAATATTTGGAAACGACATATCAGATAAAGGTCTAGTATCCAGAATTTATAAAGAGATTGTTCAACTCAACAACAAAAAGACAGCCAACCCAATTACAAAATGGGAAAAAGACTTGAACAGACACTTCTCAGAACAGGAAATACAAATGGCCAAAAGGCACATGAAGAGACGCTCAATGTCCCTGGCCATTAGAGAAATGCAAATCAAAACCACAATGAGATATCATCTCACACCCACCAGAATGGCCATTATCAACAAAACAGAAAATGACAAGTGCTGGAGAGGAAGCGGAGAAAGAGGCACACTTATCCACTGTTGGTGGGAATGTCAAATGGTGCAACCACTGTGGAAGGCAGTTTGGCGGTTCCTCAAAAAGCTGAATATAGAATTGCCATACGACCCAGCAATACCATTGCTGGGAATCTACTCAAAGGACTTAAGGGCAAAGACACAAACAGACATCTGCACACCAATGTTTATAGCAGCGTTATTTACAATTGCAAAGAGATGGAAACAGCCAAAATGTCCATCAACAGACGAGTGGCTAAACAAACTGTGGTATATACATACGATGGAATATTATGCAGCTTTAAGACAGAATAAACTTATGAAGCATGTAATAACATGGATGGACCTAGAGAACATCATGCTGAGTGAGACTAGCCAAAAGCTAAAGGACAAATACTGTATGGTCCCACTGATGTGAACCGACATTCGAGAATAAACTTGGAATATGTCATTGGTAACAGAGACCAGCTGGAGTTAGAAATAGGGTAAGATAATGGGTAATTGGACCTGAAGGGATACAGACTGTGCAACAGGACCGGATACAAAAACTCAGAAATGGACAGCACAATACTACCTAATTGTAATGTAATTATGTTAAAACACTGAATGAAGCTGTATCTGAGCTATAGTTTTTTATTTTTTTAATATATTTTTTGCATTTTTTATTTTTATTTTTTCTCTCTATTATCATTTTATTTCTTTTTCTGTTGTCTTGCTATTTCTTTTTCTAAACTGATGCAAATGTACTAAGAAATGATGATCATACATGTATGTGATGATATTAAGAATTACTGATTGCATATGTAGAATGTAATGATTTCTAAATGTTGTTAGTTAATTTTTTTTTAATTAATAAAAAAAAAATGCCAGTAATACTGTACTGTAATTCTTGGTATGTGACTTCACTTTTCACTTCTTACAGGTTCTAAAATGAAAAGGTATAAAAAGTTATTTGTAATAAATGTTTCACACCAATGTAAAGTGTTAATAGGGTGGTATTTGTGAATCCTGTATTTTATTCATTTTCTATAAACCCATAATTTCTTTAATAAAGGAAAGAAAAATAATTATAAAGCCATAGTTTGGGACATATAACATAAAAAGTTATATCTGTAACAAGTACAACAAAAAGGCAGGAGGAAAGAAAGATATAGGAACAGAGAATGGCAGAATGGATTGAAAAAGCAAGCCCTAACTATAATCTATTAACCAGAAACTCAACTTTAATTCAAAGACAAAATAGGGTGAAAGTGAAAGGATAGAAAAAAAAACTGAATGTAAATAGCAACCAAAAGAAAACTGGGGTAGCCATTCTAATATGAAAATAAAGTAGAATTTAGGTAAAAAAAAAAAACTATTATGAAGGACAAAGAAGGTAACTATGTACTGATAAAGGGACAATTAAACCTGAAGACACAGCAATTAAATAATATATGCAACTAATTGCAGAGCCCCTAAATATATGAAGCAAATACTGGCAGATTCAAAAAAATAAACTAATAGTTTTATATTAATTAATAATAGGAGACTTCAATATACTACTTTCAACAACGGACAGAACATCTAGACAAGATCAATAAGAAAATAGAAGGCCTGAATAACACTATAAAGCAACTAGGTCTAACAGATATATATATATATACAGAATACTTTATCTAACACCGGGATAATACATATTCTTCTCTACTGTACGTGGGTCATTCATTAGGATGAACTATATGTTGGGTGAAAAACTGAGTCTCAATAAATTTAAAAATATTGAAAACAAATGAAGGATCTTCTCTGACCACAAGGGAATAAAGCTATTACAATGGAACAACAGATACATATATAGAATACTATATACAACAGCAAGATAATACACATTCTTCTCTACTGCACCTGGGTCATTCACTAGACTAAACCATATGTTAGGTGAAAAACTAAGTCTCAATAAATTTAAAAATATTGAAAGCAAACAATGGATCTTCTCCGATCACAATAGAATAAGGCTGTAAGTCTATAATGGATTGAAAACTGAACATTCACAAATATAGGCATACCCACAGATATTGCAGGATCAGTTCCTGATACTTCAATAAGCGAATGTCACAATAAAATAACTCTCATGAATTTTTTGGTTCCAAGTGAATATAAAAGTTATGTTTACACTATATTTAGTCTATTGAGTGTGCAACAGCATTATGCATAAAAAAAAATTGAGGTACCTGTGCTGGTTTGAAAGGGTTTATGTACCCTAGAAAAGCTATGTTTTAATCTTAATCCCATTTAGTAAAGACAGCCGTTTCTTCTAATTCCTATTCAGTACTGTATGTTGGAAACTTTAATTAGTTTATTTCCATGGAGATGTGACTCAATCCAGTATGGGTATTATTAAGCTTGATTAGGTGGAGATGTATCTCTACCCATTCCAGGTGGGTCTTGATTACTTTACTGGAATCCTTTAAAAGGATTAAAAAGAGGAAGCATTTTGGAGATAGTTTCAGAACAACACAGCCACGAGAAGCAGAGTCCACCAGCCAGCAACCTTTGGAGATGAAAAAGGAAAACATCTCCTAGGGAGCTCCATGAAACAAGAAGTTGGAAGAGAAAACTAGCAGACTTCTGCCCTGTGCCCTTCCAGCTGAGATTTAAACCCTGAATGTCACTGGCCTTCTTGAATCAAGGTATCTTTTCCTGGATGCCTCAGATTGGACATTTCTATAGGCTTGCTTTAACTGGGATATTTTCATGGCCTTAGAACTATAAACTAGCAACTTATTAAATTCCCCATTTTAAAAGTCGTTCCATGTCTGGTATATTGCATTCTGGCAGCTAGCAAACTAGAACAGTACCTTAGTTCAAAAATATTTTAAAAATATTAACAAACACCCTAATGAAGTTTGCCACATCAATTGACTCTTCCTTTCACAAAAGATTTCTCCTTAGCATGTGATGCTTTTTGACAGCATTTTACCCACAGTAGAATCTCTTTCAAAACTGGAGGCAATCCTCTCAAATCCTACTGCTGCTTTATCAACTAAATTTATATAATATTGTAAATGCTTTGTTGTCATTTCAACAATGTTCACAGAAGCTTTATCAGGAGTGGATTCCATCTCAAGAAACTGGCTTATCTATAAGAAGCTATCCCTTATCCATTCAGTTTTATCATGAGATTGCAGCAATTCAGCCACCTCTTCAGGCTCCACTTTTAATTCTAGCTCGCTTGCTCTTTCTATCATATCTACAGCTACTTCCTCCTCTGAAGTCACCAACCCCTCAAAGTTATCCATGAGTGTTGGAATCAACTTCTTCCTAACTCCTGTTGATGCTGGTATTTGGGGCTCCTCCCATGAATCACAAATGTTCTTAATGGATCTAGAATGGTCAATCCTTTTCAAAAGGTTTTCCATTTACCTTGCTCAGATCTATCAGAGGAAGCACTATCTATGGCAGGTATAGCCTTATGAAATGTATGTCTTCAGTAATAAGTCTTGAAAGTCTAAATGATTCCTTGATCAATGGGCTGCAGAATTGATGTGGTGTTTGCAGGAATAAAAACAACATTAATCTCATTCTGTGTTACCATCAGAGCTCTTGGGTGACTGGGGGCACAGGAGGTCTTAAAATTGGGCTTAAAATATTCAGTAAACCATTTTATAAACAGATATGCTGCCATACAGGCCTTGCTGTTCCATTTATAGAGCACAGGCAGAAAAGATTTAGCATCATACTTAAGGGCCCTAGGATTTTCAGAATGGTAAATGAGCACTGGCTCCAACCTAAAGTCACCAGCTGTATTATCCCCTAATAAGAAAGCTAACTCCTTTAAAGCTCTGAAGCCAGGGAATGACTGCTCCTCACTAGCTATGAAAGTCCTAGATGGCATCTTCTTCCAGGAAAAGGCTGTTTTGTCTACACTGAAACTCTGTTGTTTAGTGTGGCCACCTTCATCAATTATCTTTACTAAATCTTCTGGATAACTTGCTGCAGCTTCTATGTTACTGCTTGCTTCCTTATTTTGTACTTTTATGTTATGGAGATGTCTTCTTTCCTTAAACCTCATGAACCAAACTCTGCTAGCTTCAAACTTTTCTTTTGTAGCTTCCTCACATCTCTCAGCCTTCATAGAATTGAACAGAGTTAAGGTCTTGCTCTGGATTAGGCTTTGGTTTAAGGGAGTGCTGTGGTTGGTTTATCTTCTATTCAGACCACTACAACATTCTCTATACAAGCAATAAGGCTGTTTTACTTTCTTATCATTTGCGTGTTTACTGAAGTAGCAATTTTACTTTCCTTCAAGCGCTTTTCCGTTGCATTCACAACTTGGCTAATTGGCACAAGAGGCTTAGTTTTTGGCTTATTTCACCTTTCAACAGGCCTCCCTCACTAAACTTAATCATTTGTAGCTTTTGATTTAAAGTGAGAAGCATGCGACTCTGCCTTTTTACTTGAACACCTGGAGGCTATTGTAGAGGTATTAACTGGCCTAATTTCAATATTGTTGTGTCTCAGGGAATGTGGAGGCAGAGGAGAGAGAGAGCGAGAGAGACGGGGAACAGCTGGTCGGTAGAGGAGTCAGAACACACATTTAATGATTGATGCTATAAGGAAATAAATGTCCCCTCTTTCCCAGGAAATAACTTCCTCACAGTCCTGGGCACTGTAGTGTATACAGTAGAATCTCTTGTACCAAGCAACCACAGCACTAGGTAGGAGAACGATGTGAGCCCTCTTCTACCAAGAAGTGAAAGGCAACTTCTTGTTTGGCAAGCCTATGACAAGGCTTGGTTCAGTACCTCAAGCCTCCACAAGACAGACTAGGCCAGACATCCATGCTTCCAGAGTGTACATGAGGGTTACTCTACTCCCTCCAGAACCAGGACCAGGAACCCGCATGGGAACATGGGGCCGGTTCCAGGCTGAGGAGGTGAGGGGCCGGGGGCGGGGGGCAGCCAGGGCACCACAAGATCCTATCACTTTTTTTTTTTCCCTTCATGGGCAGGCACTGGGAATCGAACCCCGGTCTCTGGCATGGCAGGCAAGAATTCTGACACTGAGCCACCGTCGCACTGCCCCCTATCACTTTTAAGTAAACATTTTCCTTGATTTGGTGCTCCACCTGTTAATTGCAATCTTTTCACTGTCTTCTGGAGTTCTGAGAAAGATGTTTCTACCAGTTCTTTCCAAAGCTTTTCCTTCTACCATCTTATCTGGAGTGGGGCCAAGTTATCCAGCCCACTTCTCTTAGCTATCATTTCTCTTTTTGTAAGTTTGATGTAAGAATAATTTTTAACAGATTTTACATTGCATAGGAAATTGGGTGGTGCGACAGTGGCTCAGTGGCAGAATTCTCACCTGCCATGCCAGAGACCTGGGTTCGATTCCTGGGGTCTGGTTCATGTGAAAAAAGAAAAGAAAATTGCGTAGAAAATTAATATACCAAAGTACACATTCATTCTTTTCAGTTTATCCTACAGTTCTAAATGTTCTCCTAATACTTAGTCCTCTCTACTTTAGAATCTGTACCTAGTGTTCAGAAATTTGCATAATGTAGTAATTATTACCACCTATAAGCTCATGGTACCAAGGGAGTTACAGAGAGATTCAACTAGTCTCGTATGTCTTAAAATCACAGATAGTCAAAGCAATATTCCTGCTTTTTTTTTGTTCTCCCTTATTATTTATAATGTTACTTAGGAAAGCAATTCAAGTCAAACAATTAAAATAGATACTCTGGCTTGGGTTCCTCCAACTCCATGATTCCTCCCTTTTAAAGCTTATAACGTTAAACTTCTGATTAAATATGTAACTTAATCAGGAAAAAAGAAAACAACATTCCAGCAAATACAAACAAGGAATCCAGAAGCACTCAAGACTCACGCATTTCTATGAACAGCTGCCTCTTCTCTGCCATGGTTTTCCGCTTGTTCCCACTTTCCTCAATCATCCTAGAGACAGAAAAATACAATAAATTGTGTAATTTGACAATTCAACCAAGTACTTTCCATTCTATTGGAAAAGGTACAGGAAATCAATTGCATATTTACACAAATTTAGATGGTACCAGTAAAAAATAAAGTGGCAACTTGATACAGAAAAAGATAAACCATCATCCTTTTATATGTTAGCTTCTGAAATAGTAAAATGTCAGTACTTAAATGAGCTAGTACCCTTGCTTCCTGTGCTGAAAATATGGGGCTTTGTCTTATTTCTAGCTCTGATTATTTTCTCTGTATAGTTCTGGATTAGTGAGACACAGTTTCCTATATCACTACTTTTTTACACACTACTAAATACAATTTAGAAAATAAACATAATGAAAAGCTACAATAAAGAACATAAGAATAGTTAGCTTATATATGAACTAGGTAAATAAAATATCCTAATTTTATATTTAAACAATATTAAACAAAAAGATATTCATTCCCAAACTCACAGAGCTCCTAAATGTAACTTTTCTATCACAGGGTAACAGGAGTAGTTTACAAAGACAGTTATGCCAGTCATTTTATTAAACTCTTTATGTATTTAATCCTCACAGCTATCCTACTGCTGGTATTATTTTCATTATTATCCCATTTTATAAATCAGGAAACAGACACCTAGAAAAGGTAATTAATTTGTTCAAGAGTACACAACTTAGAAGTAGTAGAGTGGATTCTAGCACTTTCATTAAAATTCTTACAGAGTTGTTACATGTAGATACAAGGCTATAATTCTCCATGAAAAGCTAGAAAACATATAGTCCATTAAATGGACCCTGTTAACACAAAATTCAAATGAATTTCGGCTGAAGATCACCTTACTCTACAAAGAAAAAAATACTAGACAAATAGCAATAAGCCAAATAATTTCCCTAAGTAGGTTAAACTGTTGCAAATCATTCTCTAATAAGTTAGAAACACAAACTAAATATTAACTACATGAACTACATATTTATTAAAGCAAATTGCCTGGCAAAGTTCAGTCATTTGAAAGTTAAAATTTTGAATATAATCCTTAACTTTCTGCAGTTAATATTTTGATAACTGACTAGCCCTTTTGTAAGTTATTGAAAATAAGGCTTCAATACATATGATGATTATTTACCAATATACCCCAAAAAAGATATATCATGTCCCCTTCATAGCACTTTTTCTCAAAGTAGAATCCAAGAGTGCCTGGAGTTTCCTAAATTCCTCATGACAATTAAAAAATTTTTTTTTCATTTCCAGCTTAATCTTGAAAAAAATTTAATATAAACATTCTAGGTCCTCTAGATGACCACGATATTATGAGTACATAATTTCAGGGCCCACATCTGCATGCGTTACTACATGAGTCACTAGTGGCAAGAGATCACCTAAAGGAGAGGTCAGCTAACTGTAGAAAGTGGGCCAGGTTTGATGTGACACTATTTTTGTAAATAAAGTTTTACTGGAACAGCACATTAATTTACACATAATCTATGGCTACGTTCATGCTACAACGGAGAGTTGAGTAGTTGCTACAGAGATCACTTGGACCTCAAAGCCTAAAAACATCTATTATCTGGCTCTTTAAGAAAAAGTCTGCCAACCTAAACTAAAGCAGCATAATTAATACAGTATTATTACGCATATCTGGCTGCAATTAGGGTAAAACATCCTTACTGTGTCAAAATGACAACAATCTTTCCACATTAGCTTGTGCTGTAGTTCCATTACTAGAAGTCCATTCTTGGGCACGGACTTTAATCACTCTAAGATTCATTCCTAGTTGCTAAAACGGCATAAAAATTATACATACTTCACATAATCACTCATTTAACAAATACTGAGTACCTCGTGTGCCAGGCATAGCTAGAAATATTGGGAATATAGCACTGAATAAAAGATATAAAGTCCCCACCTTGATATAGCTGACATTCCTGTGGGAGGATTAAATGAAGTAATTCATTTAGGTAGTACCTGGACTATAAGGTAAGCACAGGACAAATAGTAGCTGCTATTCTTCTTCTTCTAATTATTATTATTATTATTATTACCATACAGGCAGTTGGAAAATCTTGGGGGGAGAATCTGCATTTGATCATAAATGAGGCAATGACAGACATTATTTGATTTACTGTATGTACATATATTTTAAAGTTCTTGGACTTTCTGAACCTAATAAAGCACAAAGTAGACTTTTATGAACGCTCTAAATTGATGAAATGATGATAATCTCAAAGTCAGGAAGACAATTCTTTCAAACATAAATCAAACAACACATAAAAACCACATCAGAGCAATCTGACATACCAAACAAAATGGTCATCACACTGATAAACCTATAATGTACAAACAGACTTTTTAAGAAATCTGTTTTACAAATTATTATTATTATTATTATTATTATTATTATTATTATTTATTGTTATTATTGTTAAAACTACCTAGTTTTAAAAAAACATATAGTGGAGTTGTATTATATCCATATTTAAATAATACAAATTCAACTACATACGTTTAGTAACAAATTTAACCACATAGGTTGAATAGAAGACAAAGAAAAAGAGAGGGGGAGAGAGAGAGAGGGAATTATTTAAACAAAATGGATGACCATGATCACCTGCCCTAGAAGAGAATGAGGAAAGAAGTGAATCTGCTGCTCCCTGTTTATTCTTAGTTCACCCTGGACTCTGACATAGTAAGCACTCCCACACTGATGTAAGGATATATCCTTCCTTCCTTCCAAGTTATTTGACATACGAAGAACTATGAAAGTCTCAACTATTGTGAGAAAAAAAAAACAATCAAAATATGCCAATGACAAGATGATACGGATGTTGAAATAATCTGACAAAAACTTTAAAGCAGATATTACAAAAATGCTTGAAGAAGCAATTTGCAACACTTTTAAAACAAAAATTAAAATATTAAGTGGGAAAAAAAAAAGTTGGAAAGAAGAACCAAATGGAAATTTTACAAGTAAAATAGGCTGAAATATATAGTAACTGGGGTTAAACCTCACTGGATGGATACACTAGAATGGAAATGAGAAAGGAAAGAATTGGTATACTTGAAGACAGATCAACAGAAATTATCCAGTGTGAACAAAAGTAGAAAAAAAGATTTTTAAAATATTAATCAGAATCTCAGAAAGAGAAAAGAACGTGTATGAAGACATAATGGCTGAAAACTTCCCAAGTTTGGCAAAAGACCCACACTGACAAATTCAAGAAACTGAAGAAACTCTAAATAAGTTACAGCCAAATAAATCTATGGCCAGTTACATCATAATCAAATCGCTGATAACTAAGGACAAAGAAAAACTCTTAAAATAAGACAAAGGGAAAAAAGCACATTACGTATAGCACAGAGATCAGCTTGGATCCAAGCTCCATGGCTTGGTGTTGAGCTCTCCAAGTTTATTGAGGTATCTCAGAACTGGATTTGGTCTAAAGGAGGCCTCAGATAAGACATCACTCTTTTGGAAGGGAAAGCAAGCAAGTGCTGGGTATATAGAAGATCCAATTTAGATGGGTTCTTCCTGGTTTAAGGAGCCCAATAACTCTCCACCATCCAGAATGCCTGTTAATTATATGTTTAAGAATTATGTACCAGGATCATGTGATTTCTTAGAAAACTGGGTGTCTTCTATTAAAGATAGCTTGGCGCTAAAGTGGCCACAATGAGGAAGTTTTAGTTAAGACAGGGTTAAACTAACTTGAGGGTTAAATAAGGTAGTTACTACTAAAGGTTAAATAACTTTTAGACAGGTTATTCACTTGAGAGGCACCCAAGTAAAGAGAGGATCCCAAACACTCCCAAAGCAACGGAATGCATTTTTTTGAACTGGTGTGCTGAGGCATCAAAAAGAATTAGTGATTCCAAAATAGCCTCAATAGAAGACACCTTAAGCCAGTGAAAAACCTAAGTAACAAGAAGGCAAGACAACTGATGAGGACTGTAGAAAAACAGTCTTGACTCCAACTGTGCCTTTAGCCCCTTCTCTTGTTCCACCTTTGCCTAAATACTCTGAATTAACTAAGCCTCTTTCTCACTTGCCCTTTTACCTAGAAGATGAAAAACAAAAGGAACCTAGACAGATAAGACAGCTGTCCTTTAAGGTCAGATCTCCACAGACCCAGGTGTTCCAACCACAGCACCTGTAACCCATGATCAAAAACAGAAATCAAAAGCATAATTGAAGAATTTCCTAAACCCAGGGAATATCCACAAAAAATTTCAGAAGAATTTAGAATACTAATTGGGGCATATAATCCTGGGCTCCCTGATTTATACCAGTTCAAAAAAATGCTCTTGGGATCAGGAGAAGCTCATAAATGGAGGACTGAAGCAAGAGGGGAAGATCCCAAAAGGGATCTTAAAGAGCTAATTAGGCAGACCTCAAAGGATGGATTTAAAAGAGCTCACAGAATAGCCAATGATCTCTTAGAAATTATGTCTAAAGTTTTTCCTCAGAAGACAGATCAAGGCCTGAAAACAAAAGAAAGATAAATGAGTCCTGGAATAGAAGGCACTTCATTCACCTCATCTGTTAATGGGTTCTGTCCTGAACTAAGTAGTATGGTCTAAAAACACACATTAACTTGGTAATTTGCCCCCATGACTGAATTGGTAAACTCAGCAGAACAGTTTGAAAGACCCCTGGAAGAAGAAAAAACTCAAAAGGCAAATAAATTGATGTCTCTGCAGTTGCAGCAAACCGCAGGAACCAAAACTAGCCCATTTTATCAGAGAGCCTAATCAGAGAATCAGAGAGTCAAATCAGAAAAAATCCAGTACCTAGAAATATCTACCGGCATTGCAAACAGCTTGGACACTTATCAAATATCAATTCAGGAAACTGAGAGAGGATATAAAGAAGCAAAGGAATGAACAAAAAGAAGAAATCAAAAGTCTGAAAAAACAAATCACAGAACTTATGGGAATGAAAGGCACAGGAGAAGAGATGAAAAAAACAATGGAAACCTAAAATGTCAGATTTCAAGAGGCAGAAGATAGGATAAGTGAACTGGATGGAGGACAAGACATCTGAACTTTGACAAGCAAAAACATATACAGGAAATAGAATGGAAAAATATGAGCAGGGACTCAGGGAACTGAATGACAACATGAAGTGCACAAATATACGTACTGTGGGTATTCCAGAAGGAGAAGAGAAGGGAAATGGAGGAGAAAAACTAATGGAGGAAATTATCACTGAATATTTACCAACTCTTATGAAAGACTTAAAATTACAGATCCAAAAAATGCATTGTATCCCAAAGAGAACTGATCCAAATAGATGTACTCCAAGACACTTACTAATCAGAATGTCAGATGTCAAAGAGAAAGAGAGAATGTTGAAAGCAGCAAGAGAAAAGCAATCCATCACATAGAAGGGAAACCGAATAAAATCATGTATAGATTTCTCAGCAGAAACTATGGAGGCAAGAAGACAGTGGGATGATATATTTCAACTACTAAAAGAGAAAAACTGCCAACCAAGAATTCTTTATCCAGCAAAATTATCCTTCAAAAATGAGGGAAAAATTAAAATATTTTCAGACAAAAATTCACTGAGAGAATTTGTGACCAAGAGACTGGCTCTGCAAGAAATACTAAAGGGAACACTAGAGACAAATATGAAAAGACAGGAGAGAGAGGTGTGGAGAAAAGTGCAGAAACGAAGCCTATCAGTAAAGGTAAAAAGAAGAAAAAATAGATATGACATATAAAATCCAAAAGGCAAAATGGTAGAAGAAAGTACTGCCCATACAGTAATAACACTAAATGTTAATGGATTAAACTCCCCAATCAAAAGACATCGACTAGCATAATGGATTAAAAAACAGAACCCATCTACATATACGCTGTCTACAGGAAGTGCATCTTAGACCCAAGGATAAACATAGGTTGAAACTGAAAGGTTGGGAAAAGATATATCATGCAAACAACAATCAGAAAAGAGCAGGAATAGCTATACTAAAATCCAAAAAATTAGACTTCACATATAAAACAGTTAAAAGAGACAATGAAGGACATTATGTATTAATAAAAGGAATAATTCAATAAGAAGACATAACAATCATAAATATTTATGTACCAGGCCAGAATGCCTCCAAATACATGAGGCAAACACTGAAAAGAGAAATAGACACAACATAATGGATTCCCCACTCTCATTAAAGGACAGAACATCCAGACAGGACCAATAAAAAAACAGAGAACCTGAATAATACAATAAATGAGCTAGACTTAACAGACATTTATAGAACATTACACCCCACAACAGTAGGATACACCTTTTTCTCAAGTGCTCATGGATCCTTCTCAAGGACAGACCATATGCTGGGTCACAAAGCAAGTCTCAATAAATTTAAAAAGACTGAAATCATACAAAACACTTTCTCAGATCATCAAGGAATGAAGCTGGAAATCAATAAAAGGCAGAGGGCCAGAAAATTCACAAATATATGGAGGCTGAGCAACACACTCTTAAACAACCAGTGGGTCAAGGAAGAAATTAGAAGAGAAATCAGTAAATATCTTGAAGCAAATGCAAATGAAAACACAACATATCAAAATTTATGGGATGCAGCAAAGGCAGTGCTAAGACGGAAATTTATTGCCCTAAATGCCTACATTAAAAAAGAAGAAAGAGGAAAAATCAAGGAATTAACAGTCCACTTGGAAGAACTGGAGAAAGAACAGCAAACTAACCCCAAAGCAAGCAAAAGGAAAGAAATAACGAAGATTAGAGCACAAATAAATGAAATTGAGAACATGAAAATAATCGAGAAAATCAACAAAACCAGAAGTTTGTACTATGAGAAAATCAGTAAGATTGATGGACCCTTAGCGAGGTTGACACTCACACTGACCTCACAGAAATAAAGGAGGTAATGAGAGGATACTATGAACAACTTTATGCTAATAAGCTTGACAATGTAGATGAAATGGACAACTTCCTAGAAGGGCATGAAAAACCAACACTGACTTGAGAGGAAACAGACGACCTCAACAAACCAATCACAAGTAAAGAAACTGAATCAGTCATTAAGAAGCTTCCCAAAAAGAAAAGTCCAGGACCAGATGGTTTCACATGTGAATTCTACCAAACATTCAAGAAAGTATTAGTAACAATCCTGCTCAAACTCTTCAAAAAAATTGCAGAGGAGGGAAAGCTACCTAATTCATTCTACGAACACAACACCCTCATTGCCAAAGCCAGACAAAGATATTACAAAAAAAGAAAACTAGAAGAATTAGACTGGGGAGGTGGGGCCAAGATGGCGGCTTAGTAAGGTACGCGTCTTAGTTCCTCCTCCAGAGCAACTACTAGGTGAACAGAAACAGTGCAGAACAGCTCCCGGGGCCACGGCACGGAATGGACACACAGCGTACCCCAGTCTGGACTGGTTAGACTGACTGCGAGACTCTGCTGCGGTGAGATCCCTGAGCAGCGTGCGGTCCCCTGGGCCGCGGCAGCTGGCAGCCGGAGCTCCTTCCTCCCTCCATCCCGGGCCGATTGAGAGTCTCGGAGAGGCAAGTTTCCCATGTCGCGGTGGCCGGCGCCGCTCTTTTGCGGGCGGCTTCCTGGACCGGCTACGAGTCTCGGATCAGAGGGCTACCCAACCCACGGTGGCCGGCAACCAGCGCCACTCCCCCGCAGGCAGCTTCCTGGTCCGGTGGCGAGTTCCCCAGGCCGCGGTGGACAGTAAGCGACGCCCGCCCCCGCGGGCGGCTTCCTGGTCCAGTGGCGAGTTCCCCAGGCCGCGGCGGCCGGCGACCAACGCCCCTCCCCTGCGGGCAGCTTCCTGGTCCGGTGGTGAGTTCCCTGGGCCGCAGCGGCCGGCGACCGGCACCCCTCCAGGGAGAGGAGGGAATTTCCGACAGTGGCAGGGACTGGGTCCAACCAAACACCAATAGGGGCATTAATATAGGGGCCATAGGGTCCCCTCAAGCCGCAGCGGCTGGCGCCCCCACCACGCACGGACCCCTGCACCAACTGAGAGAATTGGATCGGAAATCCCCAGGCCGAGGAGAACGGTGACCGGGGGGGATTCCTTCCAAACACGTGAGACAAACGTGTGCCATGAGCATCACCTACTGGGCAGGATAAGAAAAAAAGAACCCAGAGATTTCACAGAAAAATCTTCCAAACTGTTGGGTCCAACACCCAGGGAAATCTGACTAAATGCCCAGACGCCAGCAGAAGATAATGGACCATGCTCAGAAGATTGAAAATATGGCCCAGTCAAAGGAACAAACCAATAGTTCAAATGAGATACAGGAGCTGAGACAACTAATGCTGAATATATGAACAGAAATGGAAAACCTCTTCAAAAACGAAATCGATAAATTGAGGCAGGACATGAAGAAGACATGGGCTGAACAAAAAGAAGAAATAGAAAAACTGAAAAAACAAAGCACAGAACTTATGAAAATGAAGGATAAAGTAGAAAAGATGGAAAAAACAATGGATACCTACAATGATAGATTTAAGGAGACAGAAGATAGAATTAGTGATTTGGAGGATGGAACATCTGAATTCCAAAAAGAAACAGAAACTATCAGGAAAAGAATGGAAAAATTTAAACAGGGTATCAGGGAACTCAAGGACAATATGAATCGCACAAATATACGTGTTTTGGGTGTCCCAGAAGGAGAAGAGAAGGGAAAAGGAGGAGAAAAACTAATGGAAGAAATTATCACTGAAAATTTCCCAACTCTTATGAAAGACCTAAAATTACAGCTCCAAGACGTGCAGTGCACCCCAAAAAGATTAGACTCAATTGGCGTTCTCCAAGACACTTACTAGTTAGAATGTCAGAGGTCAAAGAGAAAGAGAGAATCTTGAAAACAGCAAGAGAAAAACAATCCATCACATACAAGGGAAACCCAATAAGACTATGTGTTGATTTCTCAGCAGAAACCATGGAAGCTAGAAGACAGTGGGATGATATATTTAAATTACTAAAAGAGAAAAACTGCCAACCAAGACGCCTATATCTAGCAAAATTGTATTTCAAAAATGAGGGAGAAATTAAAACATTTTCAGACAAAAAGTCACTGAGAGAATTTGTGACCAAGAGACCAGCTCTGCAAGAAATACTAAAGGGAAGCACTAGAATCAGATACGAAAAGACAGAAGAGAGAGGTATGGAGAAGAGTGTAGAAAGAAGGAAAGTCAGATATGATATCTATAATACAAAAGGCAAAATGGTAGAGGAAAATATTATCCAAACAGTAATAACACTAAATGTTAATGGACTGAATTCCCCAATCAAAAGACATAGACTGGCAGAATGGATTTAAAAACAGGATCCTTCTATATGCTGTCTACAGGAAACACATCTTAGACCCAAAGACAAACATAGGTTGAAAGTGAAAGGTTGGGAAAAGATATTTCATGCAAATAACAACCAGAAAAGAGCAGGAGTGGCTATACTAATATGCAACAAATTAGACTTCAAATGTAAAGCAGTTAAAGAGACAAAGAAGGACACTATATACTAATAAAAGGAACAATTAAACAAGAAGACATAACAATCATAAATATTTACACATAAACCAGAATGCCCCAAAA
Organism: Tamandua tetradactyla; assembly: GCF_023851605.1. Taxonomy (NCBI): domain Eukaryota; kingdom Metazoa; phylum Chordata; class Mammalia; order Pilosa; family Myrmecophagidae; genus Tamandua; species Tamandua tetradactyla. Next base: position 9,219,901 of record NC_135329.1, read on the forward strand.
TACATAAGGAATATACTGCAAACACTGAAAAGGGAAATAGACACATATACCATAATAGTTGGAGACTTCAATTCCCCACTCTCATCAATGGACAGAACATCTAGACAGAGGATCAATAAAGAAATAGAGAATCTGAATATTACTATAAATGAGCTAGACTTAACAGACATTTATAGGACATTACATTCCACAACAGCAGGATACACCTTTTTCTCAAGTGCTCATGGATCATTCTCAAAAATAGACCATATGCTGGGTCACAAAGCAAGTCTTAACAAATTTAAAAAGATTGAAATCATACACAACACTTTCTCAGATCATAAAGGAATTAAGTTGGAAATCAATAATAGGCAGAGTGCCAGAAAATCCACAAATACGTGGAGGCTCAACAACACACTCTTAAACAACGAGTAGGTCAAAGAAGAAATTGCAAGAGAAATTAGTAAATACCTCGAGGCGAATGAAAATGAAAACACAACATATCAAAACTTATGGGACACAGCAAAGGCAGTGCTAAGAGGGAAATTTATTGCCCTAAATGCCTATAACAGAAAAGAAGAAAAGGCAAAAATACAGGAATTAACTGTCCACTTGAAAGAACTGGAGAAAGAACAGCAAACTAACCCCAAAGAAAGCAAAAGGAAAGAAATAACAAAGATCAGAGCAGAAATAAATGAAATTGAAAACATGAAAACAACAGAGAAAATCAATAAGACCAGAAGTTGGTTCTATGAGAAAATTAATAAGATTGATGGGCCCTTAACAAGATTGACAAAAAGAATAAGAGAGAGGGTGCAAATAAATAAGATCAGAAATGGAAGAGGAGACATAACTACTGACCTCACAGAAATAAAGGAGGTAATAACAGGATACTATGAACAACTTTACGCTAATAAATACAACAATTTAGATGAAATGGATGGGTTCCTGGAAAGACATGAACAACCAACTTTGACTCAAGAAGACATAGATGACCTCAACAAACCAATCACAAGTAAAGAAATTGAATTAGTCATCCAAAAGCTCCCTAAAAATAAAAGTCCAGGACCAGACGGCTTCACATGTGAATTCTACCAAACATTTCAGAAAGAATTAGTACCAACTCTCCTCAAACTCTTCAAAAAAATCAAAGTGGAGGGAAAACTACCTAATTCATTCTATGAAGCCAACATCATCCTCATACCAAAACCAGACAAAGATATTACAAAAAAAGAAAACTACAGACCAATCTCTAATGAATATAGACGCAAAAATTCTCAACAAAATTCTAGCAAATCGTATCCAACAACACATTAAAAGAATTATATATCATGACCCAGTAGGATTCATCCCAGGTATGCAAGGATGGTTCAACATAAGAAAATCAATTAATGTAATACACCATATCAACAAATCAAAGCAGAAAAATCACATGATCATCTCAATTGATGCAGAGAAGGCATTTGACAAGATTCAACATCCTTTCCTGTTGAAAACACTTCAAAAGATAGGAATACAAGGGAACTTCCTTAAAATGATAGAGGGAATATATGAAATACCCACAGCTAATATTATCCTCAATGGGGAAAAATTGAAAACTTTCCCCCTAAGATCAGGAACAAGACAAGGATGTCCACTATCACCACTATTATTCAACATTGTGTTGGAAGTTCTAGCCAGAGCAATTAGGCAAGAAAAAGAAATACAAGGCATCAAAATTGGAAAGGAAGAGGTAAAACTATCACTGTTTGCAGACGATATGATACTATACGTAGAAAACCCAGAAAAATCCACAACAAAACTACTAGAGCTAATAAATGAGTACAGCAAAATAGCAGGTTACAAGATCAACATTCAAAAATCTGTAGCATTTCTATACACTAGTAAAGAACAAGCAGAGGGGGAAATCAAGAAACAAATCCCATTTACAATTGTAACTAAAAGAATAAAATACCTAGGAATAAATTTAACTAAAGAGACAAAAAACCTATATAAAGAAAACTACAAAAAACTGTTCAAAGAAATCACAGAAGACCTAAATAGATGGAAGGGCATACCGTGTTCATGGATTGGAAGACTAAATATAGTAAAGATGTCAATCCTACCTAAATTGATTTACAGATTCAATGCAATACCAATCAAAATCCCAACAACTTATTTTTCAGAAATAGAAAAACCAATAAGCAAATTTATCTGGAAGGGCAGGTTGCCCCGAATTGCTAAAAACATCTTGAGGAAAAAAAACGAAGCTGGAGGTCTAGCGATGCCGGACTTTAAGGCATATTATGAAGCCACAGTGGTCAAAACAGCATGGTATTGGCATAAAGATAGATATATCGACCAATGGAATCGAATAGAGTGCTCAGATATAGACCCTCTCATCTATGGACATTTGATCTTTGATAAGGCAGTCAAGCCAACTCACCTGGGACAGAACAGTCTCTTCAATAAATGGTGCCTAGAGAACTGGATATCCATATGCAAAAGAATGAAAGAGGACCCATATCTCACACCCTATACAAAAGTTAACTCAAAATGGATCAAACATCTAAACATTAGGTCTAAGACCATAAAACAGTTAGAGGAAAATGTAGGGAGATATCTTATGGATCTTACAACTGGAGGCGGTTTTATGGACCTTAAACCTAAAGCAAGAGCACTGAAGAAGGAAATAAATAAATGGGAGCTCCTCAAAATTAAACACTTTTGTGCATCAAAGAACTTCATCAAGAAAGTAGAAAGACAGCCTACACAATGGGAGACAATATTTGGAAATGACATATCAGATAAAGGTCTAGTATCCAGAATTTATAAAGAGATTGTTCAACTCAACAACAAAAAGACAGCCAACCCAATTACAAAATGGGAAAAAGACTTGAACAGACACCTACCAGAAGAAGAAATACGGATGGCCAAGAGGCACATGAAGAGATGCTCAATGTCCCTGGCCATTAGAGAAATGCAAATCAAAACCACAATGAGATATCATCTCACACCCACCAGAATGGCCATTATCAACAAAACAGAAAATGACAAGTGCTGGAGAGGATGCGGAGAAAGAGGCACACTTATCCACTGTTGGTGGGAATGTCAAATGGTGCAACCACTGTGGAAGGCAGTTTGGTGGTTCCTCAAAAAGCTGAATATAGAATTGCCATACGACCCAGCAATACCATTGCTGGGAATCTACTCAAAGGACTTAAGGGCAAAGACACAAACGGACATCTGCACACCAATGTTTATAGCAGCGTTATTTACAATTGCAAAGAGATGGTAAACAGCCAAAATGTCCATCAACAGACGAGTGGCTAAACAAACTGTGGTATATACATACGATGGAATATTATGCAGCTTTAAGATAGGATAAACTTATGAAGCATGTAATAACATGGATGGACCTAGAGAATATTATGCTGAGTGAATCCAGCCAAAAACTAAAGGACAAATACTGTATGGTCCCACTGATATGAACAGACATTCGAGAATAAACTTGAAATATGTCATTGGTAACAGAGTTCAGCAGGAGTTAGAAACAGGGTAAGACAATGGGTAATTGAAGCTGAAGGGATACAGACTGTGCAACAGGACTAGATACAAAAACTCAAAAATGGACAGCACAATAATACCTAATTGCAAAGTAATCATGTTAAAACACTGAATGAAGCTGCATCTGAGCTATAGGGTTTTTTTTGTTTTTGTTTGCTTGTTTGTTTGTTTGTTGTTGTTTTTTACTATTATTACTACTTTTATTTCTTTTCTTTATATTAACATTTTATATCTTTTTCTGTTGTGTTGCTAGTTCCTCTAAACCGATGCAAATGTACTAAGAAACGATGATCATGCATCTATGTGATGATGTTAAGAATTACTGAGTGCATATGTAGGACGGTATGATTTCTAAATGTTGTGTTAATTTCTTTTTTTTTTCTTTCCGTTAATAAAAAAATAAAAAAATAAAATTAAAAAATTAAAAAAAAAACCACCTTGAATGGGCAGGGTCATATCTCCATGGAAACAACTTTAACAAAAGGTCTCACCCAAATAATAGGTGTTTGCCCCCTACAAGATTGGATTAGTATTAAAAGTACATGGCTTTTCTGGAGTACAGAACAATTTCAAACCAGCACAGTCATCAAGAACAAAACTGTGAGAAATTGTCAGAGACAAGAGGAGTCAAGGAGACATGACAACAAAATATAATGTGATATACTGGATGGGATCCTAGAACAAATAAAAAACATTAGGTAAATGCTAAGGAAATTTAAATAAAATATGGGCTTTAGTTAATAACAAAATATCAATACCGGTTCATTAATCGTAACAAAAGTCTGTTGATAATAGGGGGCTAGATGCAGAGTGTACACGGGAACTTGGTATTTCTGCTCAATTTTTCTGTAAAACTGTTCTTTAAAAAGTGTACATGAAAAAACTGTAAGAACATATTTTTCTTCTCTTGATTGACTTAAAAATCAATTGCATAAAACTATATCCATAAAATTATATTCTTGGGCCTGTAATATGAAATGTAAAATATTCGACAATAACAATGGAGAGGAGGGGGGTGAGAATGAAGCTATACTGAAGTCAGGAAATGATAACCATGTGGTAACTACAGGAAGAGATGAAGAGAACCAGCAATCGTAATAAAAACATTATTAAAAACCTCTACAAATAGTTGTGCTTCCCTTTTTTCTCTTAGCTTGTTTAAAAGACAAAATTATATAAAGCAATAATTACAACAAAGTATATTAGGCTTGTAACATATATAAAAGTAATATGTATAACAATAAAAACAGTACAAAAAAGTGAGGCGAGAAGGGACCTACATAGTTGTAGAGTTTGTATATCTCATATAATATAAATCTGAAATGGATTCTGAAACATAAAGAAACATATTGTGAGCCCTAGAAAATTACTCACTAAGAAATTAACAAAAAAATAGCTTAGAAACTACTAAAAAATTAAAATTAAAACTACTAAAAAATAAAAATTAAAACCCATTTAAGACAAAAGGAGATAATAAAGGAGGAACAGAGGGAAAAAGTAGTCATGAGATACAGAAAACAAAAATCAAAATGACAGATTAAATCCATCCATAACACAATAATAACATGAAATGTGACTGGATTAAACAATCTAATCAAAGGAGATTTTTAGACTGGATTTAAAAACAAAACAAGATCTAGCTACATGCTATCAAACAGGCAAAATATCTCAAGTAAAAGATAAAAATAGGCTACAGGTAAAAGGATAGGAAAAGATATAACATGCAAAACAACTACAAGAGAGATGGAGTGGTTATATTAATATCAGACAAAACCAACTTTAAGAGAAAAACTGTTACTAAAGATAGAGAGATACTTTATAATGATAAAAGGGTCAATCTATCAAGAAGATAAAACAATCATAAACATAAATGCATTTAATTATAGAGCACCAAAATTCATGAAGCAAAACTTGATAGGATTGAAGGGAAAAACAAGATATTTTACAATATTAGTACGGGACTTCAATACCCCAATTTTGATAATGGAAAGAAAACAGGCAGAAAATCAAGGAAATAGAAGATGAACAATATTGTAACACTTGAACTAGACCTAACACACCTGCTCAACAACAGCAGAATGTACATTTTTCTCAAGTGCACACGGAACATTCTCCAGAAAATTAAAAGTTGGGAAAAGTATACCATGAAAATACTAATCAAGAGAAAGCTGGTGGCTCAGTGGTAGAGTCCTCGACTGCCGTGCCGGAGACCCAGGTTCAGTTTCCGGTGCCTGCACACGTGAAAAAAAAAAGAAGAAGAAAAGAAAAGAAACAGGGACTTTATATAATGATTAAAGGGCAAATTCTCCAAGGAGACATAAAAATCCCAAATGTGTATACCTAACATTCTTTATAACAGAATTGAAAGAAATAGCCTACCTGCAATTATACTTAGAGACCCAATATTTCTCTATAATCAGAACAAGCAGAAGTCAGCAAAGAGGTGGAAAGACTAAACAACACCATCCACCAACTAGATCAACCAACACTCCACACAACAGCAAAATACACATTTTTTTCAAGTGCACATGAAGCACTCACAGAGACAGACCATATACCGAGCCATAAAATAAAAATAAACATTAACAAATCTAAAAGAATTAAAATCATACAAAGTATGTCATCTGACCTGATGGATTTAAACTAGAAATCACTAATTGAGACAAATCAATGAAGTACCAAACTATGGTCCTTGCAAAATATAAACCTCTACCAAGACTGACAAAGGAAAAAGAAAAAGAAAAAAAAACATAAATTATCAATATCACTAAAAGAGCAATAACACTAGAGAATCCACAGACATTAAAAAATACATTTTGAGAATACCTCAGATAATTTTACACACAAAAATTTCACAACTTAGATAAAATTGACCAATTCCTCAAAAACCACAAATTATCAAACCTCACCAGTTAGCTGATAACATGAATAACCCTATAACTATTTTTTTAATTTGTCATTTTAAAAACCTTCTCTAAAGGAAAACTCCAGGCCCAGGTGGTTTCATTGGTGAATTCTACCAAACATTTTAAGATGAAATAACACCAATTCTACTAAATTAGCTTCAGAAAACAGAAGAGGAGGAAAGACTTCCCAACCAGTTTTGAGGCCAGTTGGATTCCAAAAATTTTAAAAGACAGTATGAAAAAATGCCTACCAATATCACTCATGAATACAGATGCAAAAATTCTCAACAAAATATTAGCAAATCAAATTCCATAATATATAAAAAGTTACTACAAAGCCACAGTAATACAGTGTGGCACTGGCACACAGATAAGAATATAAATCAATGGAATGGAACCAAGAATCAAGAAATAAGTCCTTACAGGAATGGCCAATAAACTTTCAACAAGGACGCCAAGACAATTCAATGGGGTAAAGAATAGTAGCCATCTGAACAAATGGTGTTAGGATAACTGGGTATCCACATGATTATAAACAAATATTACTTAAAATGCATCACAGAACCAAATGTAAGAGCTAAAATTATAAAACTTCTAGAAGAAAACATAGGAACAAATTTTTGAGACCTTGGGTCAGGCAAAGAGTTCTGACATAAAACCAAGAGCACAATCCTAAAAAAAAAAAAAAGAGAGATAAATTGAACATCATTAAAACCAAAAGCTTTTATGCTTCCAAAGACACAATCAAGAAAATCCACAGACTGGAAGAAAGTTTTTGCAAATCATACATATGATAAAGGATTTCTATCCAGAACATACAAAGAATAATCACAATTAAATAAGAAAAAAGACAAACAACCCAATTAAAATGGGCAAAATATTTGCACAGACATTTCACTAAAGATATATTAATACATGAAGAAAAAGACGAAAAGATACTCAACGTCACTAGTCATGAAGGATATGCAAATTAAAACCACAATAAGATATGACTGCCTACCCACTAGAATGGCTATAACAAAAAAGACAGACAATACCAACTGCTGGGGAGGATCTGAAGAAACTGGAATCATATATTGCTGATTGGAATGTAAAATGGTGCAGCTATTTTGGAAAAGTCTGGTTGTTTCTTAAAAACATCAACATAAACTTACCATACGACCTAGCAATTCTACACGTAGGAATATCCCCAAGACAAATGAATACATATGTCCATGTAAAGACATTCAGAAATATTCACAGTATCCAAAAACTGGGAACAACACAAATGAGTATCAACTGTTAAATATATAAACAAAATGTGGTATTTCTATACAATGAAATTCTGTCTGGCAATAAATACAATTGATATATGCTACAACATGAATGAACTTCATAAACATTACATTAAATAAAAGAAGCCAGATGCAAAAGACTACATATTGAATTATTCCATTTATATGAAATGTCCAGAAAAGGCAAATTTATAGAGTAAACATATCAGTAACTGCCTAGGCATGGGGGGAAAGAAACCAGCCTGAGGGAACGTTTTGGGGGAATGGAAATGTGCTAAGACTGGTGATGATTATGTAACTCTATAAATTACCAAAAAAATCACAGAATTACAGTTATAATAAATTAATTTCACAGTATATAATTTATACCTCAATAACACCATTAAGAAAAAAAGACCTCCCAAAATTAGACAGTGAAACAGATACTTTGTTCAATGCATCTCTGCTCATCCCCAGAAATTACATACTTATTCTAACAATGCCAATGACACAATACTTTTAACACTCCTTTTTTAGCACTAATGAGGTTAAAGAGCAATTATATTAAACACAGCACCCACTCTGTCTCACCCAGTGCAGTTCCATCCATCACGGTGCCCTCCACCCCTTCTCCTCTCTTTGCCAAGGGCCACAGGAAAGATCTTTGCTAGTGTGTTATAAGGATCTTCATATGAATAGTTATGTGTGGCAAGGACGAGTGATCCCAGAGATGTAATTCGTTAATACTCACAGGTCTTAGAATAGAGAGGAGTGGTCTTCCTTGCAGGGGCTTACCAAAGCCCCAGGAGCAAAGGTTAAGGTGGACCTGGGGACGACCCCTACATAATATTACATGGTGGGGCTATGGTGGTTGGTCAAGCAGGAGTACGGACTGACGAGTTTGTATCTGACTTCAAAGAGGTGTGAATCTGGGAGGGTGTAGGGAGGAGAAGGGGAAGCTTTTCTTATTTTGTATAAGCAGGTGTATAAAGCATGTGTTAGGCAGGTATCAAGAGTGGTCACTGAGGGATCTATGATAGGGCCTGAGATGCTGAGACATCTACACAGTACAAAGCCCCTGTGTTATTTCAATCCAATATAATTAGCATAAGTTGAATTCCAAAGAAGGCTATGTTGGAGCTAACCAAATAACTTCATTAGAATAGAGTTTCTCAACCTTGGCACTATTGACATTTGGGGCTGGATAATTCTTTGTTGAAGGGGCTGCATTAAAAAATGTTGAGGAGAGCAGAGAATGACATAGCTAGGAGAATCAGAGAGTCCACCAGCCAGCGACCTTTGGAGATGAAGAAGGAAAACGCCTCCCAGGGAGCTTCATCAAACAGGAGGCCAGGAGACAAAGCTCACAGATAACGCTGTGTTTGCCATGTGCCTTTCCAGATGAGAGAGAAACCTTGCCTCTGTTCACCACGTGCCTTCTTACTTGACAGAGAAATCCTGAACTATATCAGCCTTCTTGAACCAAGGTATCTTTCCCTGGATGCCTTAGACTGGACATGTCTATTGACTGGTTTTAACTGGAACATTTTCTTGGCCTTAGACTGTGAACTAGCAACTTATTCAATTCCCCTTTGAAAAGCCATTCTGGTTCTGGTATATTGCATTCCAGCAGCTAGCAAACTAGAACAGAAGCTCTTGACAGAGAAGGCCTAGAATGTTTGAAGAGACTGCTGGTAGAAATGTGGACTCCGAAGAAACCGTTGATGAGGCCTTAGACAGAGAGGAGGCACGCGTGTTACCGCAAACTGCAAAGAAGGCAATCCTTGTTTTAAAACAGCAGATAATCTGGTAAAATTGACCAGTGGCTTTGGCTGGAAGGCAGATTTTCAAAGGCATGAACTTGGAAATTTAGCAGAAGAGGTCTCCAAATTCAATGTGGAAAGTGCAGCCTGGTTTCTCCTCGCAGCTTACAGGGAATGTGACGGGAAAGAGATCAGATGAGAACTGAACTCTTGGGTACAAAGAAACCAGAAACTGAGGCTCTGGAAAATTCTGGGCTTCCAGGAGGGGAGACCCCAGAGAATAGTGCCCCACATGAGGTTTTAACCAAACATGGAACCGGTCAGCCATCCTCTCAGAGAAAGCCAAGACTGGACACGGAGTTATCCAGGAAGGATTTGTGGAAATTCCTTATGTCTGATGGGCATGATCCAAGGCTACTGTAGAGAAAGCCAACGACAGTGCTGTGGGACCTGTATAGACAGAGCCACTGCCAGTTTGGACTGGGGGGCTAAGAGAAGGGACACACTGGAGGAAAAATAACTTCAGAGGCAAAGCCACGGAGGCTGAGGATCTGTAGGCAAGAAGCGTCGGGCCATCTCTCTCTCAATCAACACGACAAGCAAACTCACTGCCCCCCCCCCCCCACGTGGGACATGACTCCCAGGAGTATGAACCTTTCTGGCAATGTGGGACAGAAATCCTAGAATGAGCTGGGACTTAGCACCAAGGGATTGAAAAACTTCTCAACGGAAAGGGGGAAGAGAGAAATGAGACAAAGTATCAACAGCTGAGAGATTCCAAACAGAGTCGTAAGGTTATCCTGGAGGTTATTCTTGCATTAAACAGCTATCACCTTGAACAGAGAGGCTGGAGGGAACTGCCTAAAAATGCAGAGCTGTGTTCCAGTAGCCATGTTGCTTGAACATGACTGTATAATGATACAGCTTTCACAACGTGACTGTGCCATCGTGAAAACCTTGTGTCTGACGCTTCTTTCATCTACCTTATGGACAGATGAGTAAAACATATGGATTAAAAATAATAAATAATAGGAGGAACAAACAAAAAAAAAATGTTGAGCAGCATCCCTGACCTCTATCCACTACATGCCAGGAGCAACTGGACCCTGAGTTGTGACAACCAATAATGTCTCCAGACATTGCCAAGTGTCCCCTGGGGTCAAAATCACCCCCAGATGCAGACACAGGCACAGACATTTGGAAACACAGAAACCCCAGAAGATGTCAGGAGCCGAGAGCCAACAGAAGCGAGATGGGAACAGAGCCAAACCAGATGCAGACATTTGAAGATGCTTGGAATGACAACAGAGAGAGCAGACAAAGAGCAGACACCTAGACACAGACTGCAGGAAGTGAAGAGCCCAGTAGATGTCGCCATGTGCCTTCCCATGAGATGCTAAGCAAGACAGAACCAAGAGTTTTGCCAGAAGCAGAAGTGAAGACCAACACACATATAGAGAGGAAGTCACTGGAATCAGAAGCTGGAAGCAACAGAATCAGGAACAAGGACCAGCAGATGCCAGTCATGTGCCTTCCCATATAACAGACATCAGCCATTCTTTTTTTTTTTTTTTTTTTAACATGGGCAGGCACTAGGAATCGAACCCGGGTCCTCTGGCATGGCAGGCAAGCGTTCTTGCCTGCTGAGCCACTGTGGCCCGCCCTAGATATCAGCCTTTCTTGAGTCAAGGTATCTTCCTCTAGATGCCTTAGTCTGGATATTGTTATGGCCTTAGAACTGTAAACTTGTAACTTAGTAAGTCCCATTTATAAAAGCCAACCCATTTCTGGTATATTGCATTCTGGCAGTATTAGCCAACTAAAATAGGTACATACTGTTTAGAACAGAAGTAACAAACTATTTTTCAAAGCATACTGAAATACATTCTCATCAACAATGTATCAAACATCCTGTGGATTCACATCCTCACCCACACTTGGACTTGTTAAGCTTTTCAAATTTTGCCAATATAGGCATAACTTAGAGATATCACAAGTTCAGTTTCAGACAACCATAATATAGCAAGTCAAACGAATTTTTTGGTTCCCAATGCATATAAAAAGTATGTTTATACTATACTGTAGTCTACTGAATTATGTCTTAAAAAAAACTATGTACACATTTATTTTAAAATGCTTTATTGCTAAAAAATGCTAACCATTATCTGAACCTTCAGCGAGTTCCAATCTTTTTGCTGGTGGAGGGTCTTGCCTCAGTGCTGACTGAGAATGATGATGGTTGCTGAAGGTTAAAATGGCTGTGGCAATTTCTTAAAATAATAATGATGATATTTTGACCTCCTCCCTGAGTCATGAATGTTCTTAATGGCATCTAGAATAGTGAATCTTTTCCAGAAGATTTTCCATTTACCTTGCCCAGATCCATCAGAGGGATCAGTATGTATGGGCAGGTATAGGTTTATGAAATGTATATCTTCAACAATAAGACTGAAAGTCTAAACGACTCCTTGATTCATGGGCTACAGAATTGATGTGATGTTTGCACGCATGAAAACAACATTAACCTCATTGGGTGTTACTCTCAGAGCTCTTGGGTGACTGGGGGCATTGTGCAAGAGCAGCCATATTTTGAAAGGTATCTTTTTTTCTGAACAGTGGGTCTCAACAATGGGCTTAAAATACAGTATTCTGTAAACCATGTTGTAAACAGCTGTGCTGTCATCCAGGCTTTGTTGTTTCATTACAGAGCACAAAGTAGATTTAGCATCATACTTTAAGGACCCTTGGATTTTCAGAATAGTAAATGAGCATTGGCTTCAACTTAAAATTACCAGCTACATTAGTCCCTAACAAGAGAGTCAGCCTGTCCCTGGAAGCTTTGAAGCTAGGCACTGACTTCTTCTCTCTGGCTATGAGAGTCCTAGACGGCGCCTTCTTCCAACGCAAGGCTGCTTCATCTGCATAGAAACTGTGTTGTTAAGTGTGGCCACCTTCATCAATTATCTTAACTAGAACTTCTGGATAACTTGCGGCAACTTCTACATCAGTACTTGCTGCTTCACTTTGCACTTGATGTTATGGAAACGGCTGCTTTCCTTAATCTCATGAACCAACTCTGCTAGCTCTTTCTGCAGCTTCCTTACTTCCCTCAGCCTTCGACAGAATGTAAGAGAATTAAGGCCTTGCTCTGGATTAAGCTTTGGTTTAAGGGAATGTTGTGGCTGGTTTGATCTTCCATGCATAACATAAAAACTTTCTCCATATCAGCAATAAAGTTGTTTTGCTTTCTTATCATTCATGTGTTCACTGGATGGAACAGCACTTTTAATTTCCTTCAAGAACTTTTCCTTTGCATTCACAACCTGGCTAACTATTGGCACAAGAGAGTTAGCTTTAGGCCTATCAGCTTTTGGCAGGTCTCCTTCACTAAACTTACCATTTCTAGCTTTTGATTTAAAATAAGAGACACGTGACTCTTTCTTTCACATTAACACTTAGAGGTCACTGTTGGAGAATTTATTGACCTAATTTCAAAATTGCTGTGGCTCAGGGAATAGAAGGAACAGAGGAAAGGGAGAGAGACAGAGAATGACCAGTGGTGGGGCAGTGAGAACACTCCACACAGACACAACATTTATTGATTAAGTTTGCCATCTTATATGGACACGGTTCACAGTGTCCCAAAATAATTACAATAGTAACATCAAAGATCACTGATCAGAAAAGATCACCAAACAGTTGTAATAAAAAGGAAGAGTGTGAAATATTCCATGAATCACCAAAATGTGACACAGAGACACAAAGTGAGCATATGCTGCAGGAAAAATGGTACTGACAGACTTGTTCAATGCAGGGTTGCCACAAACCTTCAATTCGTAAAAATATGCAGTATTTGCGAACCACAATAAAGCAAAGCACAATAAAACAAGATATGCCTGTAGTATGAGCATATAATGCCATCATGTTGTGGTCTTGATTTGTATTTCTTGATCACTGATGACATCCATCTCTTCATATGTTTATTGGCCATAATAAGTGTTTCCTCTTCTGTGAAGTTACAGTTATCATTTAAAATATCTGCTTATCTCAATACAGTGGAGGATTTTCCAAGCAAGAGCCCCAATGCACAAAGAATGAAAAGATAGATAAATCAGCCTACATTTAAAAAAAATCTATAGATCAAAAGATAACACTACAGTCGGATCTTGGCAGCACCTACAGCAGCTCTCATCTTCTCTGGTTCTCCTTGCTGCATCCCTTTCGCTTCCTGAAACATGGCCTCCAACATGGCTGTCTTTGATGGTGTCACCAAGGTGGTTCAATGACATAAAGGTGCGTTAAGTCGTTAACACTAGAGGAAGTGAAGAACAAGAAGGCTGTGCTTTTCTGCCTGAGTGAGGACAGAAAGAACATCATCCTTGAAGAGGGCAAGGAGATCCTGTTGGGTGATATGGGCCATACTGTCAACAACCCTACACCACTTTTGTCAAAATGCTGCCGGACAAGGACTGCTGCTATGTCCTTTATGACATGACCTATGAGACCAAGGAGCGCAAGAAGAAGGACCAGGTGTTTATTTTCTGGGCCCCTGAGTGTGCACCCCTCAAGAACAAAATGATCTGTGCTAGTTCCAAGGACTCCATCAAGAAGAAACTGTCAGGGTTACAAGCACAACACTACAAGAAGGTCAAGGACTGCTGCACCCTGGCAAAGAAGCTGGGGGGCAGTGCCATCATCTCCCTGGAGGGCAAGCCCGTGTGAGCCCCTCCAGCCCCCTGCCTGGAGCATCCAGAGGCCCAGACCTGCCCATGGGGGCTTCAGGCTGCCCCCTTCCTGTCATATGGAGAGTTGGGGGATCCTAGCAGGAGGAAAGCAGTCCCTTCACCCCAGCTGCCAAAAAGCCCCATCTCCTCCCCCTGAACCTTTCTTCTCCCTCCATCCCTGATGGTTCTGGCCTCTCCAAACCGCTTTTGATCCTCTCATTCCTCTTGGGTTGACGCACACCAAGTCTATCCTCTAGGCACCCCAGTTTGGGAGGTGGGATGTATTTTTTTTAATGACATCCTCTACTTCCCATCCGTTCCCCACACTTCCCATGCTGCCAACTTCTAACCACTGACTCTGTCTGTTTAGTTCTGTGTATAAATGGGATGGTGTGGAGATGACCACTCCCTGTGCCCACTCCCCTTCCCTCTTTACCCTGGTCCTGACTATTCAGGACCAAGAAACCTCAATTAAAAACTCAGGTGGAGGCGGTCAATGGTGGCTCAGAGCCCGAGTTCTCACCTGCCATGCCAGAGACCCAGGTTCGCTTCCTGGTGCCTGCCCATATAAAAATAATTATAAATTTAAAAACTCAGGTGGATGTATGGAATGTTTGTATGTTAAGAATGTTTGTGTTTGTTGTTGTTTTGTCAATAAAAATATTAAAAAAAAAAAAAAACTCAGGTGGAAGCAGGACCAGGAATCCTCAATTAAAAACAAAAGCAAAGACCCCAGTAGAAATGTGAAAAGACATGTCACAAACTGGGAAAAGATACCTGCAACCCATATAACCAAAGATTTGGTATCTAGAATATATAAAGAACTTGTACAAAACAATAAAATGACATGAAATAAAAGCAGGCAATCCACAGAAGAGGCAACACATGTAAAGTTGCCCAATCTCATCAGGAATCATAGAAATGAAAATTTTAAACATAATTCAAGACAAAATTGTAATATCGAAAGATTTAAAGTTAAGGATAAAACCATAAAGAAATGCAAGGAAGTGATTACTATACAAGTCAGAACAGGAGGTTGCTTTTGGAGGAAAGGAAGGGACTGGTAACTAGGACAGAGCACATGGAGGGGCCAGCAAAATTCTATTTCTTGATCCGGATGGTGATTACACCATGTCTGCTTTATAATCCACTAGCTATACATTTGCTTTTATATCTGCTTTATTCTATAGTAAAAAGTTACAAAAACATAATTTACCCATTACATCCATCAAATACAGGGAAAACTCACATACCATCTATTGTTGAATATTTTCATATACTGCTAGTGAAAATGTAAGTTAATATAACTACTTTGAACAGCTGGGGCAGTTATCTAGTAAAGTTTTAAAATGTACATAACCCATTAACCCAGCAATTCCCCTTCTAAGAATATATCTAGAGAAACATTCCCATAAAAGACCTATATCCAAGAATTCCATAAGAGTATTGTGTGTAAGTACAACATCAGAAACACCCTAAAGGTCCATCAACAGAAGAACAGGAAAATACTCCTACAAATGCATCTATATGTTTGTGTGTGTGTGTATAGTACAGTCATTCAATGGAATACTATACAGCAAAGCTACATGTATGAAAGACCAATCTCACACTGTTTAGTGAAAAAACAGTTGCAAAAGAATACATCCAAAATTATACCATTTACATAAAGCTTGAAAGCATGTGAGTTAATAATACAAGTGAGACCGGAACTAGGTGAAGTGAGGAACCCAGGGTGCAATATTTAAGAAGTATCAATCTCAGGGTCATGCTAATCTGAAAGTGAAGGCCTCCTTAAATTCAACAGCCTTGGATTCCTCACTTACCTCACCCTACCCCTGGCCCTGAATATAAGGTATTACTTATGGATTCATATTTAAGTAGTAAAAGTATAATGAAATGTATGGGAATGATAAACACCAATTTCAGAACAGTAGATACCTTTGGAGGTGGATATGAGAATAATGTGACTAACGAGGGATACAACTTTATTGCTAATGTTTTATTTACTGGGCTGGGTTCTGGATACACTGTATTATTCTTTACACCTTATATGTCATATAGTAAAATAAAATTTTAAGTCATTACATTGAGTATTCTCTGATGTATATTTTCTTTAGTGGTTTGGAAGAGGGAGGGAAGTAGCAGTTCTCTGTTTAGTTTATTATTGAAAGAGAGTATACTAAATATCATAAGCACAATACTTTGATCCCAATGTACAGAAACTCTCCCAGACGCCATAATTATGTCTAATACTCATTTCCTCAGATCTTAAGCGATGTCTTCAATGAGCATCCCAATAATATTTGTTAACAAATGATGTATTTTTGTTTGTTACCAAGGAGAAAAAATGTTTACAGGTTTGTTTTTTGTTTTGTTTTGTTTTGTTTTTGCATGGGCAGGCACCAGGGAGCGAGTGTTTACAGCTTTTTGTCCTTTGCTCCTAAACAAAGAAATCTCGAAAGAAACTTCTAAAAATTCATCATTATGCTTAATAAAATTTTAAAGTACTAGATTAAATAGCACATGAAAAAATGTTCAATAAGTTTGTCTTCATATCCTGAATGCTTTGTTTTTAAATGTCTTAACTACAATATTAGCCTCATACTATCACTACTTAATATCTCAGGACATAATCTACTTCTACGGTAAGGTTCCATGCTATATTATCAATAGTGTATATAAATCCATATTTCAAATAGCATTTTTAATGTTAGTTTTTTTAACTGACTCAGTCTGATTTAGATCCTTGTGGGGTTTTTTTTATCATTGTGTTTTAACTTTGTATTTTGACAGCTCTGCTTTTCCTTGCTGTTCATGTGTGCTTGCATTATTATTTCAATCTTCAGTTGAATCTGAAACTTCAACCTACAGTTTATTTGCAGGAATCTTTTAAGCTGTTTGCCTATTTAATAAGGTTCATTATATTCAAATCAGATAACATAATCTGAAAGGCCACTAAAACAGACTCAGGTGAACTGTAATATGTCCTAACACATTGTAAGTAAATAAGGAGGATCCCATTATCCCTCCCCCGTTTGGGATGTCAACATTATTTTCTCAGGTACCCAGCTTACCATACCTGATATTTATCTGTCGACTATACGCCTGGAATAAAGTATCAACCTATGATTAAATATCATTAAATTTAGTTGCTCACATTTTCTTGTTACACCCTGCCTAGAGAATCATTTTACATGCCTCCCACTGTGGAGACCACTGCTTAAAAAAGAGAAAAAACCCTAAGGTAAGAAGAAGGGACTGTGCTGGGCTTGAGGAGCAAATACATGAGACAATCGAGTTAGGTAGGTAACCAGGTACCAAGGTTAGTAATCTGTGGAGACAGGCAATGATTTCAACCTGAAGCCCGCTTTTTCCACTGCACCACATCGCCCCCTCCAGGGCAAACATGAGACCTTAAGGAAAAAGGCAAGACTATAGGTCCCAAAACAGTGGTGCTTGCTAGATCAGACCTTAAATCACTGTTATATGGATTCTGGAGGAAAAGATTAAAAACAACAAAAAGTCTAGACCCTTGTTCGTCCCTACAGTCTCTTCTATCTAGGAAGAGAATGTGTTCTAGAGCTGGACTAGGCCTTCAGACAGAAGATAAATTAATCCCACAGTAAAGACTAAAAGAAAGGGAGAGAAGACCCTTGGAAATATTTCTAGAATGTCTATACTGCAGCACAGCTAAGTATTAAATACCTTCATTTTCCTTGAATCTTTTCCTTTTGTGTCTCAATCCTTCCAGCTCTCAGTTACTACAAAGCATCCAAATACAGAAATTTCTTGGGCAAAGTTCACCATTTTCAGAAAAGCTCTTGTCAGTTTTTCTCTGGATATCTATTTAACTAAGAAGTCAGCGATGGTGGAATTTTCACTAGTAAGTACTTAGTATAACCAGTCAACTCTCTCTTGTAAAAAAGGTGCCCTGCTCATTTCAGGAAAATTCCCAAATATCCTTCCCCTAATGCTTTTGGCTTCTTTTTCGGATAAAAAAAAAAAAAATCCAGGGGAAGTAAACACTTATAAAATCGTAGAGATGTTTTTACAAAATTTTATTACCATATATATAATCTAACATTTCCCTTTAATCATATTCAGTTACATATTTCAGTGCTGTTAATTATTTTCATAATGTTGTACTACTGTCACCACCATCCATTATCAAATAATTTCCATTATTTCTAAAAAGAACCCTGTATTAAACTTCCTTAACTTCTCATTCCCTATCCCCACTCTTCTACTGGTAACCTATATTCTAGATACTGACACCATGAATTTCCTTATTCTAATTAATTCAAAACACTGAGAATAAAGAATATTTATCCTTTTTTGTCTAGCTTCTTTAATTCAACATGATGTCTCTAAGATTCATCCATGTTGTCCCAAGTATCAGAACGCATTCCTTTTATGGTTGAATATTCCACTGTATGTATATACTACATTTTATCTATCCATTCATTGGCTGATGGGCACTTAGGTTGCACCCATCTTTTGGGAATTATGAATAACACTCCTATGAACATCAGTGTGCAAATCTGTTCAAGTACCTGCTTTCAGTTCTTTGGGGTATATACCTAGTAGGAGGATTGCTGGATCATATGGTATTTCTATATTTAGCTGTTTGAGGAACTACCAAACTGTCTTCCACAATGGCTGCACCACATTACATTGCCACTAGCAATGAATGAATACTATTTCTCCACATCCTCTCCAACACGTGTTATTTTCCATTTTCTTAATAGCAGCTATTCTAATGGTATCTCACTGTGGTTTTCATTTGCATTTCCCTGATGGTTAAGGATCCTGAACATCTTTTGATGTGCTTTCTGGCCATTTGTATAATTTCTACAGAGAGATGTTATTCAAGACTTTTGCCCATTTTTTTAAATTAGGTTGTCTTTTTGTTAAATTGAAGGACTTCTTTATATATTTCAGACATTAAACCTTTATTTAATATGCAGTTTCCAAACATTTTCTCCCACTGTGTAAGCTGTCTTTTCACTAAGGGACTAAGTCCTTTGAGGCACAAAAGTTTTTTAATTTTGATGAGATCCCATTTACCATTTTTTTTTCTTTCTGATGCTTGTGCTTGGATGTGAAAACTAAGAAACCACTGCCTAATACAAGGTCCTCAAGGTGCTTCTCTAAGTTTTCTTCTAGGAGCTTCATAGTTCTGGCTCTTATATTTAGGTCTTTGATCCATTTTGAGTTGATTTTTGTATAAAGCATGAGGTAGAGGTCCTCTTTCTTTATTTTTTGCAAATGGAGTTCGAGTTTTCCAAGTACCATTTGTGGAAGAGACTGCTTCCCAAATGGGTGGTCTTTGTACCCTTGTCAAAGATCAAATAACCATAGAGATGAGAGTTTATTTCTGAGCTCTCAGTGTGATCCTACTGGTCTATATATCTGTCTTGCGCCAGTAGCATGCTGTTTTGCTTACTGTGGCTTTATGGTAAGCTTCAAGATTGGGAAGTCTTCCAACTTCATTCTTCTTTTTCAAGATGGCTTTAGTTAATCAGGGCTCCTTAGGCTTCCATACAAATTTGATGACTGACTTTTCCATTTATGCAAAGAAGGCTGTTTGCAGAATTTTGGAATTTTCATTGGGATTGTACTGAATCTATAAGTTGTTTTGAGTAGGATTGATATCGTAACAATATTTAGTCTTCCAATCCATGAACACGGAATGTCCTTCCATTTATTTAGGTCTTCTTTGATTTCTTTTAGCAATGTTTTGTAGTTTTTGTATATATGAAACTTAATCCCGCAAAGGATAGGCTAAGCCTACTTAAAATTAGGCCTAAGAGTCACCCCCAAGAGTACCTCTTCTGTTGCTAAGATGTAACCTCTCTCTCTCGGCTGACACAGCAAGCAAACTCATTGCCCTCCCCTTCTCTACATGGGACGTGACTCCCAGGGGTGTGGCCCTTCCTGGCAATGTGGGACAGAAATTCTAGAATGAGCTGGAACTAAGCATCAAGGGATTGAGAAAATCTTCTCCACCAAAAGCGGGAAGAGCGAAACAAGACAAAATAAAGTGTCAGTGGCTGAGAGATCCCAAACAGAGTGGAGAAGTTATCCTGGAGGTTATTTTTACGCATTAAACAGATATCACCTGCTTAGCTAATGTGTAATGGAGAGGCTGGAGAGAACTGCCTGAAAATGTAGAGCTGTGCTCCGGTGGCCATGTTTCTTGAAGATAATTTATGATGATATGGCTGTCACAGTGTGACTGTGTGGTTGTGAAAGCCTTGTGTCTGATGCTCCTTTTGTCTACCTTATCAACAGACAAGTAAAACATATGGATTAAAAATAAATAAATAGGGGGGACAAATTTTAAAATAAATTTAGTAGATTGAAATGCTGGTGATCAGTGAAGGGTAAGGGTAAGGGGTGTGTAGTATGTATGAATTTTTTTCTGTTTTCTTTTTATTGCTTTTTCTGAATTGATCCAGATGTTCTAAGAAATGATCATGATGATGAATACACAACTATATGATGACAGTGTGAATTATTGATTATATAACAAGAATGGAATGACCATATGTTAAGAATGTTTGTGTTTGTATGTGGTTATGTATCTTAAATAAAAAATAAAGTAATTAAAATTTTTAAAATATTGAAGAGGAGGGAATACTTCTTAATTCATTCTGAGGCCAACATCATCTTCATACCAAAGCAAGATACCACATAAAAAGAAAACCACAGACCAATATCTCTTATGAATATAGATGCAAAAACCCTCAACAAAATACTAACAAACTGAATCCAACAGCATATAAAAGAATTATATACCATGATCAAGTGGGATTTATCCCAGGTCTGCAAGGTTGATTCAACATAAGAAAATCAATTAATGTAATACATCACATTAACAGAATGAAGGAAAAAGCCACACATGATCATCTCAATTGATACAGAAAAGGCATTTGACAAAATCCAATACCACTTCTTAATAAAAACTCTCAGTACACTAGGAATAGAAGGAAACTTCCTGAACATAATAAAGGGCATATATGAAAAGCTCACAGCTAACATCCTACATAATGGTGCAAGACTGAAAGCTTTCCCTCTGAGATCAGAAACAAGATAAGAACAAACTCAAGATTGGAAGCTCAGCCTCTTGCTTTGGCTGTCCCCACTGCCTGTGAAAATATTAAGAATTCTCCATTTGGGGAAGATGAATTTTCCCCCCTTTCTCACCATTCCCCCTAGGGGACTCTGCAAATACTTCCCTATTCACTGTTCAAATCGCTCTGGGATTTATCTGGGCATCACTCTCATGCCCTACAAAACGTTCAAAGTACTATGGTGTTCGATTAAGCTGTCCACATAAGTTATATAAGGAAATGCACTAGTCAAAATATAAATTTTGTGCCAAATAAACATTTTTTGCTTGTCTCACACATAACGTTAAAGTTTTAGAATATTAATTCTCATCTATTTTCATCACCCTTTATTATGACATTCCATTGTTCTTCCTCATGCAGAAACATTTTTAAATTTGCACATTTAGTCACTATCATTATACACTCTAGGCATTCCTAGATTATACCATCTCAGTCTTTATTATCTATTTTTCCTTCTGATTTCATTTGTGCCCCCAGGCCTCCTCCCTCTAACATTCTCACATTCAACTTTGTTCAGTGTTCTAACATCTTTGTTTTACGGTTAGGTAGTATTGTGTTATCCATTTCTGAATTTTTACTATCAGTCCTGTTGCACAATCTGTATTCCTTCAGCTCTAATTATCCAAACTCTACCCTATTTCTAAGACCATCAATGCTCTTAACTGAAATTCTCCAAGTTCATTCATTAATCTTAGTTCATATCAGTGAGACCATACAGTATTCGTCCTTCAGTTTCTGGCTAATCTCACTCAGCATAATGTCGTTAAGGTCCATCCATGTCGTTACATGCTTCATGACTTTATTCTGTCTTACAGCTGCATAATATTCCATCGTATGTATATACCACAGCTTGCTTGGCCACTTATCTGTTGAACATTTTGGTTGTTTCCCTCTCTTGGCAACTGTAAATAATGCTGCTATAAACACTAGTGTGTCCATTTGTGTTCTTGCCCTCATGTCCTCTGAGTAGATACTTAGCGATGGTATTGCCAGATCATATGGCAATTCTATACTTAGCTTCCTGAGGAACCACCAAACTGCCATCCACAGCAGTTGTACCATGTGACATTTCCACCAACAGTGGATAAGTGCGCCTCTTTCTCCACATTCTCTCCAGCACTTGTCGTTTTCTGTTTTATTGATAATGACCATTCTGGTGGGTGTGAGATGATATCTCATTCTGGTTTTGATTTGCATTTCCCTAGTAGCCAGGGAAGTTGAGCATCTTTTCATCTGCCTTTTGGCCATTTGTATTTCCTCTTCTGAGAAGTGTGTGTTCATGTCTTTTGCTCATTTTGTAACTGGGTTGTCTTTTTGTTGTTGAGTTGAACAATTTCTTTATATATTCTGGATACTAGACCTTTATCTGATATATTGTTTCCAAATATTGTCTCCCATTGTGTTGGCTGTCTTTTTACTTTCTTGACAAAGTTCTTTGGTGCACAAAAGTGTTTGATTTTGAAGAGTACCCATTTCTTTCTTTCTTCAATGCTCATGCTCTGGTGTAAGTTCTAGGAAACTACTTCCAATTACAAGATTTATAAGATATTTCCCTACATTTTCTTCTGTTTTATGGTCTTAGACGTAACATTTAGGTCTTTGATTCATCTTGAGTTAATTTTTCTAGACGGTGTGAGATATGGGTCCTCTTTCATTCTTTTGTATGGGGATATCCAGTTCTCTAAGCACCATTAATTGAAGAGACTGTGATGCCCCAGGTGAGTTGGTTTGACTGCCTCATCAAAGATCAATTGTCCATAGATGAGAGGGTCTATATCTGAACACTACTCAATTCCATTTGTCGGTATATCTATCTTTATGCTAATACGATGCTGTTTTGACCACTGTAGCTTCATAATACGCCTTAAAGTCAGGCAGCGTGAGACCTTCATTTTTCTTTTTCAGAATACTTTTAGCTATTTGGGGCACCCTGCCCTTCCAGATAAATTTGGTTATTGGTTTTTCTATTTCTGAAAAGTAAGTTTTTGGGATTTTAATTGGTATTGCATTGAATCTGTAAGTCAATTTAGGTAGAACTGACATCCTAACTATACTGAGTCTTCCAATCCATGAACACAGTATGCCCTTTCATTTATTTAGGTCTTCTGTGACTTAAGAATTTCTTGTAGTTTTCTTTGTATAGGTCTTTTCTGTCCTTAGTTAAATTTATTTCTAAATGTTTTATTCTTTTGGTTGCAATTGTAAATGGAATTCTTTTCTTGATTTCCCCCTCAGATTGTTCATTACAAATGTATAGAAACACTACAGATTTTTGAGTGTTGAACTTGTAACTTGCCACTTTGCTGTACTCATTTATTAGCGCTAGTAGTTCTGCTGTGGACTTTTTGGGGTTTTCAACACAGAGTATCATATCATCTGCAAACAGTGAGAGTTTTACTTCTTCCTTTCCAATTTTGATGCCTTGTATTTCTTTTTCTTTTCTAATTGCTCTGGCTAGAATTTCCAACACAGTGTTGAATAAGAGTGGTGATAGTGGACATCCTTGTTTTGTTCCTGATCTTAGGGGGAAAGTTTTCAGTTTTTCCCCACTGAGGATGATGTTAACTGTGGGCTTTTCATATATTCTGTTCATCATGTCGAGGAAACTCTCTTCTATTTCTAACCCTTGAAGTGTTTTCAACAGGAAAGGATGCTGAATTTTGTCAAATGCCTTTTCTGCATCAATTGAGATGATCATGTGGCTTTTCTGCTCTGATTTGTTGATATGGTGTATTACATTAATTGATTTTTTTATGTTGGACCATTCTTGCATACCTGGGATGAATCTTACTTGGTCATGGTGTATAATTCTTTTAATGTGCTACTGGATTCGATCTGCTACAATTCTGTTGAGGATTTTTGCATCTATATTCATTAGAGAGATTGGTCTGTAGTTTTCTTTTTTTGTAATATCTTTTTGTGGCTTTGGTATGAGGGTGATGTTGTCTTCGTAGAATGAGTTAGGTAGCTTTCCCTCCTCTTCAATTTTTTTTGACGAGTTTGAGCAGGATTGTTACTAATTCTTTCTGGAATGTTTGGTAGAATTCACGTAATGCTATCTGGTCCTGGGCTTTTCTTTTTGGGGAGCTTCTTAATGACTGATTCAATTTGTTGAGGTCGTCAGTTTCTTCTCAAGTCAATGTTGGCTGTTCATGCCTTTCTAGGAAGTTGTCTATTTCATCTACATTGTCGAATTTATTAGCATAAAGTTGTTCATAGTATCCTCTCATTACTTCCTTTATTTCTGTGAGGTCAGTGGTTATGTCTCCTCTTTCATTTCTGATTTTATTTATTTGCATCCTCTCTCTTCTTCTTTTTGTCAACCTTGCTAAGGGGCTATCAATCTTATTGATTTTCTCATAGAACCAACTTTTAGTTTTCCTGATTTTCTCAATTGTTTTCATGTTCTCAATTTCATTTATTTATGCTTTAATCTTCATTATTTCATTCCTTTTGCTTGCTTTGGGGTTCATTGGCTGTTCTTTCTCTAGTTCTTCCAAGTGGACAGTTAATTCCTTGATTTTTGCTCTTTCTTCTTTTATGATATAAGCATTTAGGGCAATAAATTTCCCTCTTAGCACTGCCTTTGCTGCATCCCATAAATTTTGATATGCCATGTTTTCATTTTCATTTGCCTCGAGATATTTACTGATTTCTCTTGTAATTTCTTCCTTGACCCACAGGTTGTTTAAGAGTGTGTTGTTAAGCCTCCATATATTTGTGAATTTCTGGCCCTCTCCCTATTATTGATTTCCAGCTTCATTCCTTTATGATCTGAGAAAGTGTTTTGTATGATTTCAATCTTTTTAAATTTATTGAGATTTGCTTTGGCCCCAGCATATGGTCTATCCTTGAGAAGGATCCATGAGCACTTGAGAAAAAGGTGTATCCTACTGTTGTGGGGCATAATGTTTTATATATGTCTGCTAAGTCAAGCTCATTTATTGTATTATTGAAATTTTCTATTTTTACTGATCCTGCCTAGATGTTCCATCCATTGATGAGAGTGGGGAATTAAGTCTCCAGTTATTACAGGAGATGTGTCTATTTCTCTTTTCAGTGTTTGCCTCATGTATTTGGAGGCATTCTGGCTCACTGCATAAATATTTATGGTTGTTATTTCTTCTTGCTGAATTGTTCCTTTTATTAATACATAATGTCCTTCTTTATCTCTTTTAACTATTTTACATTTGAACTCTAATTTTCTGGATATTAGGTATAGCTACTTCTACTCTTTTCTGATTGTTATTTGCATGAATATCTTTTCCCAACCTTTCACTTTCAACCTATTTTTATCCTTGGGTCTAAGATGTATTTCCTGCGGACAGCATAAATGGGTTCTGTTTTTTAATCTATTCTGCCAGTTTATGTCTTCTGATTGGGGAGTTTAATCCATTAACATCTAGTGCTGTTACTGTATGGGCAGTACTTTCTTCTACCATTTTGCCTTTGGTATTTTATATGTCATATCTAATTTTTCATCTTTTTACCTTTACTGATAGCTTTCATTTCTATACTCTTCTCCACACCTCTCTCTCCTGTCTTTTCTTATCTGTCTCTAGCACTCCGTTTAGTATCTCTTGCAGAGCCAATCTCCTGGTCACAAAAATTCTCTCAGTGAATTTTTGTCTGCAAATGTTTTAATTTCCCCCTCATTTTTTTTTTTTTTTTTTTTTTTTTTTAAAGAGAGAGGAAGGAAGGGAAGGAAAGACAGAGAGAAGGAAGGAAGGATGGAAGGAAGGAAGAAAGGGAAACATCTTTAAACATTTTCTTGTTTTTTATTGTATTTTGTTTGTTTTGCTTGTTTTTTACATGGGCTGGGGCCGGGAATCGAACCGAGGTCCTCCGGCATGGCAGGCAAGCACTTTGCCCGCTGAGCCACCGCGGCCCGCCTCCCCCTCATTTTTGAAGGACATTTTTGCTGGATATAGAATTCTTGGTTGGCAAGCAGTTTTTCTCTTTTAGTATCTTAAATATATCATCCCACTGTCTTCTTGCCTCCATGGTTTCTGCTGAGAAATCTACGCATAGTCTTTTTGTGATGGATTGCTTTTCTCTTGCTGCTTTCAAGATTCTCTCTTTCTCTTTGACCTCTGACATTCTGATGAGTAAGTGTCTTGGAGTACATCTATTTGGATATATTCTATTTGGGTATGCTACACTTCTTGGATTTTGTACTTTTAAGTTAATTTTAAGTCTTTCATAAGAGTTGTGAAATTTTCAGTGATAATTTCGTCCATTAGTTTTTCTCCTCCTTTTCCCTTCTCTTCTCCTTCTGGGACACCCACAATACATATATTTCTGCGCTTCATGTTGTTATTCAATTTCCTGAGTCCCTACTCATATTTTTCCATTCTTTTCCCCTATATTTTCTTTTGCTTGTCGGATTTCAGATGTTCCGTCCTCCAGTTCACTAATTCTATCTTCTGCCCCTTGAAATCTGACATTGTAGGTTTCCATTGTTTTCTTTCATCTCTTCTCCTGTGCCTTTCATTCCCATAAATTCTGTGATTTGTTTTTTCAGACTTTCCATTTCTTCTTTTTGTTCATTCCTTGCCTTCTTTATGTCCTCCCTCAATTCACTGATTTGATTTTTGATGAGGTTTTCCATGTCTGTTGGAACATTCTGAATTAATTGTTTCAACACCTGTATCAATTTGAATTGTTGGTTTGTTCCTTTGACTGGGCCATTTCTTCAATTTCCCTAGCATGATTCATTATTTTGGGCTAGCATTTAGGCATTTAATTACCTTAATTAGTTTCTTCTGGAGATTGTTTTCACTTCTTTTATTCCCTAGGATTTTCTTGCTGGATGACTTTGTTGTCTATTTGTTCTTTGACATCCAGTTCAGCTTATTTTAGTCCTCTAGCTTAGTTTTTGTTTAATAGACCAGATTTTTTCAGTTCTTTTTTTTTGTTTCTTGCCCTGCCTGTATGGTGCCTTTCCCCACCCCTTAGGAGGGTCTACTTCGGTATTATAGACCCCAGTCAGATTTTCCCAGGCCAAATTGGTCTCCTCTCAGGAGGAAAGAGTCACCTGCATCAGTTTGCGGTGAGACCCAGAAGATGAAAAGGCTTTCCTATGAAGTCTCTGGACTTCGTGTTTTTCCTATCCTGCCCAGTATGTGGAGCTCTTCTCCCTGCAGGTCCCACCAGCAGAAGGTGATGGAGTACCTTTAACTTCAGCAGACTCTCCCTGCTGGGGACATGGTAGAGACAGAGGAGAGGTTGTAGGCTGGCTTTAATTGCTTCAGTCTTCCAGACCCTGGGGTCTGAATTCCTTGAGGGAGAGATTCCACCGAGCTGGGCCCCACGCTTCTCCTGGGGAAGGCACAGGCTCCAGACATGCTCTCAAACAAGCTCAACTCTGCCTATGCCTGGGGCAGTGGAGTCCAAGAAGCCTTGCAGCCATATCCAAGAGTAATCAATCCATCGAAACACAGCCACAAAAGAGAAAAATAAAAATCCTTTTCAGAGCAGGACCCCATTCCTCAAGTATGCCAATCAAGAGCTTAAGCTGGTATGTTACTCTGTGTATCTCCAGGTCCTATGTGCCCCCTTCTTTCCTGCAGGGCCCAGACCTTTTCAGACCCAAAAAAAACCTGTTTTTTTCCTTTTTTTCTGTCAGCCATGCCCCTTCTGCACTGGGGCAAAAACCAGTGACCTCCGCTTTTACTCACGAGGTTCAGCTAAGCTGGGGACCTATTTTTAGTAGTCAGAATTTGTTAATTAATTCCACAGTTGGAGTTTTGTTGCACACCCCTGCCGCTAGTAAATTCCCTTTCTTTTCCCCTCTGGGAAGCAGCCTGTGGGGGAGGGGGGCCGGCCACTGCGGCATGGGGAACTCATGGTTCTGGGGAGGCTCACAGCTGATCCAGCTCGTCCAGCTCATCCAGACTGGGGTAAGCTGTGTGTCTGGTCACTGATGTGGCCCAGTAGTTGTTCTATACTGTTCCTGGCTATTTACTAGCTACTTTGGAGGACGAACTAAATCCCACACCTTGCTAAGCCGCCATCTTGGCTCTCACTCGCTTCTCTTCAATTTTTTATAAGCATTTAAGCAGCATAAGAGTTAAGTCTTCTTGGAATATTTGGTACAATTCCCCTGTGAAGTCATCTAGTCCTGGGCTTTTCCTTGTTGGGAGGTTTTTTTATTACCAATTCAATCTCTTTACTAATCATCAGTTTGTTGAGATCGTCTATTTCTTCTTGAGTCAATGTAGGTACTTTACATGTTTTTAAGAATTTGTCCATTTCATTTAGGTTGCTAATTTATTGGCATACAGTTGTTCACAGTATCCTTTTATAGTCCTTTTTATTTCAGCAAGGTCAGTAGCAATGTCCCCTTTTCATTTTTTACTTAGTTGTTTTATCTTCTTTCTTTCTTTTTCAATTTTATTGTTCTTTTCAAATAACCAATTTCAGTGTTGTGGATTCTCTCTATCGTTTTGTTTTGTTTTATCTTTTATGTATCTCTCCACTCTAATCTTTGATATTTCCTTCCTTCTGCTTGCTTTGGGTGTACTTTGCTTTTCTTTTTCTAATTCTTCCAGCTTTGAGGTTAGGTCTCCGATTTGAAGCTTTTCTTCTTTTCTAATGGAAGCATTAATAGAGCCACAAATTTCCCTGTCAGCACTGCCTCTGCTGCATAAGTTTGGGCACGCTGTATTTTCATTTTCATTATCCTCAAAATATTCCCTAATTTCACTTCTGATATCTTCTTTTTACCATATTGGTTCTTAAGAGAATATGTTGTTTAATTTTCACATATTTGTGAGTTTTCCATTTCTCCCTCTGTTGGTGATTTTTACCTTCCTTCTCTTGTAGACAGAGAATACATATTGTATTATTCCAATATTTTTTAATTATTTGAGACTTGTTTTTGACATATGGTCTATCCTAGAGAATGATTCATCTGAATTCGAGAAGAATGTGTATCGTGTTTTTGTTGGCTGAAGTTTTCTATACATATTTGTTTGGTCCAGCTGATTTAGAGTATTGTTCAACTCTTTATTTCTTTACTGGTCTTCTGAAAAGATGTTCTATCCATTATTGAAAGTAGTGCATTAAAGACTCTTACTATTATGTAGTACCATCAATTTCTTCCTTTAAATCTTGAAATAACTGCTTCATATATTTTGGGATTTTACCATTAGGTATATATATATTTATAACCTTCTTGTTGAATTGTTCTCTTTTATCAGCATATAATGACTACCATTATTCCTCATAACTGCTTTTTACCTAAAGTCTATTTTATCTGATATTAATATAGCTACCCCAGCTCTCTTTTGCTTCCTATTTACATGGGATGTGTTGTGGGTTTTTTTCTCCATCCTTTCACTTTCATCCTACTTGATTCTTTGAATTTAAAGTGAGTCTCTTACAGACACCACATAGTTGGGTCATCCTTTTTTTATCCATTCTGTCAATCTCTGCCTTTTGACTGAAGAGTTTAATCCATTTACATTTAAGGTGACTAACAATAATGCAAAACTGTTTTTTGCCATTTTGCTATTTAGCCTTTGTATGTCTCATACCTTTTTTCTCAGTGCTTCTATTTAATTTCTATTTTCATATTTATTTGATTTTTGTTGTTATTGTTGTACCATACTCAGTGCATTCTATTTTCTATCTTGATATCTTTTTCATCTGTTCCTTGTGTTTACCATGGGTTAAAATTTAACATCCTATGATATAATAACAATATGATAACAAATATAATAACAATCATATTTAGTTTGATACCAACTTAAGTTTAGTAGCTGTAGAGATGTTCTATTTACAAATCTGAGTTCTCTACATTACAATGAGAAATGTTCAATGACTCTACCCACTACTATACAGCTCTGAATAGCTAAATACAATCTCATAGGGCCGTAGCAACTATTGAATAAAAGAATCATTCCCGGTGCTAGCCCATGCCAAAAAATAATAATAAATAAATAAATAAATAAAAGAATCATGTATAGCGCTTATCACCATGCCTGATACAAAATAAGTCTAACAAATGTCAGCTATTATTAGTACTAATATTATCATGTAACTACCTTTTTGGATGATGCCTACACTAGAATTGTAAAGGGGTAGGGAGATGGAAATGCAATGTGCCCAAGGAACCAGAAAATACAATGTAAGAAAATGGGAGAAAGGAAGTAATGAAAGGGAGAAACAAGTGCCTCTTGTCTGCTTAAAAGAGAAATCTCATAGTTTTTCCAAAGGCCTGCCATGGGTTGCTAGCTCATAAGGGGAAAGAAAATTTGCTGTAAAATTTTATAAAATTTTGTGATAAAAATAACTAAGGCCGTCTCTCTAAGCCCAACTCTGCAAAGGAAATCATTACCTACCGACCTACATGGGACATGACATCCAGGGGTGAAAGTCTTCCTGGCAACATGGGATATGACTCCCAGGGATGAGACTGGCCCTGACACCATGGGATCAACACTGCCATGCTGACAAAAAGGTATCAGTGGCTTAGAGAGTTCAAATTGAGTTGAGAGACTACTGTGGAGGCTACTCTCATGCATGCTTCAGATAGATACTGCTATCTATTAGGTTTGCCAAACCTCAACCAAAACCATTCTTGCCAACCCTAAATAACACCTACGGCTGTATCTGAGATTCTGCACAGGTTTCACGTACTATGATTACTTCCTATAAACCCACATCCTCCAGATGTGTTCCAACGCCAGATAAGCCCTGAAACCCAGAGGGGCCAACCTCTCCAGAACATCAATTAGTTTCATTCCCCTTTCCCATTTTATCAACAGCCCATTCCAAACAACTCTAAAGACTGGAAGAAAAATCAAAGGAGAAGTTGGACTTACTTATACCAGAGAAGATAGGGTTTGACAAATGAATTAGATTGCTGAATCATTATAACAATATTTCTTTTCGTCTCCAGTGTCTTGGAGCAACTAGAAGTAAAAACTTAAAATTGTGGAACTGTAACACATATCAAACTCTGAAATCTATTCTACAACTAACACTGTGGTATGCTTTGAAATTTATTGCTTTTTTTGTATATATGTTATTTTTCATGATAAAATAATAATAATAACTAGGGCCAAAAATGTGTTCTAGCTAAAATTAAATTACTATTTCTTTTTTTATCACAACAGTGGGTATGCAACTTTCATATTCAAAATCACAGACTTTATCAATTTATTTTCTATTTCTGAGTTCTCATCTTTAACTTTGATTAACACATTAGTGATAATGATTAAAAACCACAAGTCAGGGAGGGGCCAAGATGGTGGCTTAGCAATGTGCACACTTTAGTTTGTCTTCCAGAACAACTACTAAATAACCAGAAACAGTACAGAACAGCTCCGGGAGCCACATCAGTGACCGGACACACAGCGTACCCCAGTCTGGACCAGGTGGACCGGCTGCAAGACCCCCCAGAACTGTGAGTTCCCCAACGTGCATCGGCCTGCGTTCCTCCCCCACAGGCTGCTTCCCAGGGGGGAAAGGAAAGAGGCTTGAACAGTAGTAGGGGCTGAGCCCAACCAAACACCAATTGCAGCATTAATTAACAAATTCTGACTACTAAAAATAGGTGCCCAGCTCAGGTGAACCTGATCAAAGCGGAGGCTGATCATTGGGCTAACGGAAAAAGAAAAAAAGAAAAGAAACAGAGGTTTTTGTGGCTGTGTTTCTACAAAGGCTTGACTGCCTCTGGATTCAGCAGCAGGACTTCTCAGGTTGCAACTGCCGCAGGCATAGGCAGAAACAAGCTTGTTTCAGGGCTTGTCTGGAGCCTGTGCCTTCCCCAGGGGAGGGGTGAAGCTCAACTCAGGTGGAATCCCTCCCTCAAGGAATTCAGACACCAGGGCTTGGTAATTTAAAGCCATTAAAACAAGCCTACACCTCTCCTCTGTCTCTCAGGAAGAGTCTGCTGAAGTTAAAGGTACTGCATCATCTTATGCTGGTGGGACGTGCAGGCAGACAAGCGCCACATACTGGGCAGGATAAGAAAAAGAGAGCCCAGAGACTTCACAGGAAAGTCTTTCAACCTACTGGGTCTCACCCTCAGGGAAAACCAATGCAGGTGACTTCTTCCCCCGATAGGAGGCCAGTTTGGTCCGGGAAAATCCGGCTGGGGTCTATAATACCAAAGGAGACCCTCCTAAGGGTGGGGGTGAGGGGAAGGCACCATACAAGCAGGACAAGAAACAAGAAAACAAGAACTGAAAAATTCTCCTCTGTTAAACAAAACCTAAGCTAGAGGTGCAGAAAAAGGTGAACTGAATGTCAAAGAACAAACAGACAACAAATTCGTCCAGCAAGAAAACTCTAGGGGGTGGGCCACGGTGGCTGAGCAGGTAAGAGTGCTTGCCTGCCATGCCCGAGGACCCGGGTTCGATTCTCGGTGTCTGCCCATGTTAAAAAAAAAAAAAAAGAAAACTCTAGGTAAAAAAAGTGAAAACACTCTCCAGAATAAACTAGTTAAGGTAATTAAATGTCTAGACGCCAGCAAAAAAAAAAACAAATCACACCAGGAAAATTGAAGATGTGGCCCAGTCAAAGCAACAAACCAACAATTCAAATGACATACAGGAGCTGAAACAATTCATTCAGATATACAAACAGACATGGAAAACTTCATCAAAAACCATATCAATGAGTTGAGGGAGGCTATAAAGAAGGCAAGAGATGAACAAAAAGAAGAAACAGTCTGAAAAAACAAATCACAGAACTTAAGGGAATGAAAGGCACAAGAGAAGAGATGAAAAGAACAATGAAAACCTACAATGGTAGATTTTGAGAGGCAGAACATAGGATAAGTGAACTGGAGGATGGAACATCTGAAACCCGACAAGAAAAAGAAACTATAGGGGAAAAAATGGAAAAATATGAGTAGGGACTCAGGAAATTGAATGACAATATGAAGTGCACGAATATACATGTTGTGGGTGTCCCAGAAGGAGAAGAGAAGGGAAAAGGAGGAGAAAAACTAATGGAGGAAATTATCACTGAAAATTTCCCAACTCTTATGAAAGACTTAAAATTACAGATCCAAGAAGTGCAGCATACCCCCAAAGAGAATAGATCCAAATAGACGTACTCCAAGATGCTTACTCATCAGAATGTCAGAGGTCAAAGAGAAAGAGAGGATCTTGAAAGTAGCAAGAGAAAAGCAATCCATCACATACAAGGGAAACCCAGTAAGACTATGCATAGATTTCTCAGCAGGAACCATGGAGGCGAGAAGACAGTGGGATGATATGTTCAAATTACTAAAAGAGAAGAACTGCCAACCAAGAATAGTATATCCAGCAAAATTGTCCTTCAAAAATGAAGGAGAAATTAAAACATTTTCAGACAAAAAAATCACTGAGAGAATTTGTGACCAAGAGACCAGCTCTGCAAGAAATACTAAAGGGAGCACTAGAGACAGATACGAAGACAGAAGAGAGAGGTGTGGAGAAGAGTGTAGAAAGAAAGACTAAAAGTAAAGGTAAAAAGAAGGAAAATTAGATATGACATATAAAATCTAAAAGGCAAAATGGTAGAAGAAAGTACTACCCGTACAGTATAACACTAAATGTTAATGGACTGAACTCCCCAATCAAAAGACATAGACTGGCAGAATGGATTAAAAAACAGGACCCATCTATATGCTGTCTACAGGAAACACATCTTAGACCCAAAGGTAAACGTATGTTGAAAGTGAAAGGTTGGGAAAAGATATTTCATGCAAATAACACCAGAAAAGAGTAGGAGTAGCGATACTAATATTCAACAAATTAGATTTGAAATGTAAAACAGTTAAAAGAGACAAAGAAGGATACTATGTACTAATAAAAGGAACAATTCAGCATGAGGACATAACGATCATAAATATTTATGCACCGAACCAGAATGCTCCAAAATACATGAGGCAAACAGTGAAAAGAGAAATAGACACATCTACCATAATAGTTGGAGACTTCAATTCACCACTCTCATCAATGGACAGAACATCTAGACAGAGGATCAATAAAGAAACAGAGAATTTGAATATTACAATAAATGAGCTAAACTTAACAGACATTTATAGGACATCACACCCTACAACAGCAGGATACACCTTTTTCTCAAGTGCTCATGGATCACTCTCAAAGATAGACCATATGCTGGGTCACAAAGCAAGTCTCAATAAATTTAAAAAGACTGAAATCATGCAAAACCCTTTCTCAGATCATAAAGGAATGAAGTTGGAAATCAATAATAGGCAGAGCGCCAGAAAATTCATAAATATGTGGAGGCTCAACAACACACTCTTAAACAACCAGTGGGTCAAGGAAGAAATTACAAGAGAAATCAGTAAATCTCAAAGCAAATAGAAAACACAACATATCAAAATTTATGGGACACAGCAAAGGCAGTACTAAGAGGGAAATTTATTGCCCTAAATGCCTATATCAAAAAAAGAAGAAAGGGTAAAAATTGAGGAATTAACTGTCCACTTGGAAGAACTGGAGAAAGAACAGCAAACTAACCCCAAAGTAAGCAAAAGGAAAGAAGTAACAGAGATTAGAGCAGAAATAAATGAAATTGAGAACATGAAAACAATTGAGAAAATCAATAAAACCAGAAGCTGGTTCTATGAGAATATCAGTAAGATTAATGGGACCTTAGCAAGATTGACAAAAAGAAGAGAGAGGATGCAAATAAATAAGATCAGAAATGGAAAAGGAGACATAACCACTGACCACACAGAAATAAAGGAGGTAACAGGATACTATGAATAACTTTATGCTAATAAATACAACAATGTAAATGAAATGGACAACTTCCTAGAAAGGTATGAACAACCAACTTTGACTCGAGAAGAAATAGATGACCTCATCAAATCAATCACAAGTAAAGAAATTGAATCAGTCATTAAGAAGCTCCCCAAAAAGAAAGCCCAGAACCAGATGGCTTCACATGTGACTTCTACCAAACATTCAAGAAAGAATTAGTACCAAACCTGCTCAAACTCTTCAAAAAAATTGCAGAGGAGGGAAAGCTACCTAACTCATTCTACGAAGACAATATCACCCTCATAC
Source organism: Tamandua tetradactyla (assembly GCF_023851605.1). NCBI lineage: Eukaryota > Metazoa > Chordata > Mammalia > Pilosa > Myrmecophagidae > Tamandua > Tamandua tetradactyla. Next base: position 9,255,250 of record NC_135329.1, read on the forward strand.
CAAAGCCAGACGAAGATATTACAAAAAAAGAAAACTACATACCAATCTCTCTAATGAAGATAGATGCAAAAATCCTCAACAAAATTCTAGCAAATTGAATCCAGCAAGACATTAAAAGAATTATACATCATGACCAAGTAGGATTCATCCCAGGTATGCAAGGATGGTTCAACATAAGAAAATCAATTAATGTAATACACCATATCAACAAAGAAGAAAAACCACATGATCATCTCAATTGATGCAGAAAAGACATTTGACAAAATTCAACATCCATTCCTGTTGAAAACACTTCAAAGGATAGGAATAGAAGGGAACTTCCTCAACATGATAAACAGAATATATGAAAAACCCACAGCTAATATCATCCTCAACAAGGAAAAACTGAAAACTTTCCCCCTAAGATCAGGAACAAGACAAGGATGTCCACTATCACCACTGTTATTCAACATTGTGTTGGAACTTCTATCCAGAGCAATTAGACAAGAAAAAGAAATACAAGGCATCAAAATTGGAAAGGAAGAAGTAAAACTCTCACTGTTTGCAGATGATATGATATGCTATGTTGAAAACTCTGAAAAATCCACAGCAAAACTTCTAGAGCTAATAAATGAGTACAGCAAAGTGGCAGGTTACAAGATCAACATTCAAAAATCTGTAATGTTTCTATGCACTAGTAATAAACAATCTGAGGGGGAAATCAAGAAAAGAATTCCATTTACAATTGCAACCAAAAGAATAAAATATTTAGGAATAAATTTAAAGAGACAAAAGACCTATACAAAGAAAATTACAAGAAATTGTTAAAAGAAATCACAGAAGACCTAAATAGATGGAAAGGCACACCATGTTCATGGATTGGAAGACTAAATATAGTTAAGATGTCAATTCTACCTAAATTGACTTACAGATTAAATGCAATACCAATCAAAATTCCAAAAACTTACTTTCCGGAAACAGAAAAACCAATAAGTAAATTTATCTGGAAGGGCAGGGTGCCCCAAATAGCTAAAAGTATCCTGAGGAAAAAAAAAAATGAAGCCGGAGGTCTCACGCTGCCTGACTTTAAGGCATATTATGAAGCTACAGTGGTCAAAACAGCATGGTACTGGCATAAAGACAAATATATTGACCAATGGAATCGAATAGAGTGTTCAGATATAGACCCTCTCATCTATGGACAACTGATTTTTGATAAGACAGTCAAGCCAACTCACCTGGGACAGAACAGTCTCTTCAATAAACAGTGCCTAGAGAACTGGATATCCACATGCAAAAGAATGAAAGAAGACCCATATCTCACACCCTATACAAAAGTTAACTCAAAATGGATCAAAGACCTAAACATTAGGTCTAAGATCATAAAACAGTTAGAGGAAAATGTAGGGAAATATCTTATAACTCTTATACTTGGAGGCAGTTTTATAGACCTTACATCCAAAGCAAGAGCACTGAAGAAGGAAAGAAATAAATGGAAACTCCTCAAAATTAAACACTTTCGCACATCAAAGAACTTCATCAAGAAAGTAAAAAGACAGCCTACACAATGGGAGACAATATTTGGTAACGACATATCAGATAAAGGTCTAGTATCCAGCATTTATAAAGAGACTGTTCAACTCAACAACAAAAAGACAGCCAATCCAATTACAAAATGGGAAAAAGACTTGAACAGACACTTCTCAGAAGAGGAAATACAAATGGCCAAAAGGCACATGAAGAGATGCTCAATGTCCCTATCCATTAGAGAAATGCAAATCAAAACCACAATGAGATATCATCTCACACCCACCAAAATGGCCATTATCAACAAAACAGAAAATGACAAGTGCTGGAGAGAATGTGCAGAAAGAAGCATACTTATCCACTGTTGATGGGAATGTCCATTGGTGCAACTGCTGTGGAAGGCAGTTTGGCGGTTCCTCAAAAAGCTGAATATAGAACGGCTATATGACCCAGCAATACCACTGCTAGGTATCTACTCAAAGGACATAAGGGCAAAGACACATACAGACATTTGCACACGAATGTTTATAGCAGCATTATTTGCAATTGCAAAGAGATGGAAACAGCCAAAATTTCCATCAACAGACAAGTGGCTAAACAAACTGTGGTATATACATACAATGGAATATTATGCAGCTGTAAGACAGAATAAAGTTATGAAGTATGTAACAACATGGATGGACCTTGAGGACATTATGCTGAATGAGATTAGCCAAAAACAAATGGACAAACACTTTATGGTCTCACTGACATGAACTGACATTAGTGAATAAACCTGGAATATTTCGCTGGTAACAGAGACCATCAGGAGATAGAAATAGGGTAGGATATTGGGTACTTGGAGCTGAAGGGATACAGATTGTGCAACAGGACTGAATATAAAAACTCAGAAATGGACAGCACAATACTACCTAACTGTAATACAATTATGTTAAAACCTGAATGAAGCTGCATGTGAGAATGATAGAGGGAGGAGGGCTGGGGGCATAAATGAAATCAGAAAGAAAGACAGATAATAAAGATTGAGATGGTATAATCTAAGAATGCCTAGAGTGTATAATAATCGTGACTAAATGTAGAAATTTTAAAAATGTTTGTGTATGAGGAAGAACAAAGGAATGTCATTAGTGAGGGGTGCTGTAAATAGATGGTAACTGATATTTTAAAATTTCACCTTATGTGTGAGACTAAAGCAAAAAATGTTTATTTGGTACAAAATTTATATTTTGACTAGTGCATTTCCTAATGTAACTTATGTAGATGGCTTGGCTGAACACCGTGAGTGCTTGGAATCTTGGGGAGGACATGAGCTTTTGTTGGTTTGTCCAGAGTGATGCCCGGATGAATCCCGGAGTGATTTGATCAGTGAGTGGAAAAGTATTTGCACAGTCTCCTTCAGGGAAAGGGGGGGACGGGAGAGATTTGACTTTCCCAGGTTGAATTCTTGATAGTCTCACAAGCAGTGTGGACAACCAAAGCTATAGGCTGAGCCCCCAGTCTTGGAGTTTGTTCATATGAAACTTAACCCCACAAAGGATAGGTCAAGTCTACTTAAAATTTAGGTCTAAGTGTCACCCCCAGGAGAGTCTCTTTTGTTGCTCAGATGTGGCTTCTCTCTCCAGCCAACACAAGTAAACTCACCACCCTCCCCCTGTCTACATGGGACATGACTCCCAGAGGTGTGGACGTTCCTGGCAACGAGGGACAGAAATCCTAGAATGAACTGAGACTCAGCATCAAGGAATTGAGAAAAACCCTAGAATGAGCTGAGACTCAGCATCAGGGGATTGAAAAACCCTTCTTAACCAAAAGCGGGAAGAGTGAAATGAGACAAAATAAAGTGTTAATGGCTGAGAGATTCCAGGCAGAGTCAAGAGGTTATCCTGGAAGTTATTCTTACACATTAAATAGATATCACCTTGTTAGTCAAGATGTAGTGGAGAGGTTGGAGGGAACTGCCTGAAAATGTGGAGCTGTGTTCCAGTAGCCATGTTTCTTGAAGATGATTGTATAATGATATAGCTTTCACATTGTGACTGTGTGACTGTGAAAACTTGTGTCTGATGCTCCTTTACATTATCAAAAGACGAGTAAAACATATGGAATAAAGATGAATAACAGGGGGAACAAATGTTAAAATAAATTTAGAGTGAAATGCTGGTGATCGGTGAGGGGGACGGGTGGGTGGGTATGGTATGTATGAATTTTTTTCTGTTTTCTTTTTATTTCTTTTTCTGAATAGATGCAAATGTTCCAAGATATGATCATGATGATGAATATGCAACTATGTGATGATACTGTGAATTACTGATTACATATGTAGAATGGAATGATCAAAAGTTATGAATGTTTGTGTGTGTTTGGTGTTTTCTGGGATTTTTTTAAAAATTAAAAAATTAATTAAATATATATATATATGATGGCTTAGAAATAATCTAGCCCAGGCCCTGTATTTTGTACATCCAAATAAGCAAAATCTCTTGTCCCAGAGCATAGCTTTTTCTCACAATAAAGAGACAGAACTCTTAACTCCTAGCCCATTATACTGCTGTTCAATATATAAAGACACTAGGATAATTTTTCTACATCTTCGGCCCATAACATAGCCAGAAATGTCTGAACATCAAAATTCAACTCAAAAAAAAACACTCCACTGGCAAAATATCTCAGTATAAACAAGTCTTCTTGTAGACAGCCTGAGGATAAGTAGAAGAATTTTTATTTTATACCATTTCTGTTACTTGCTAAAAGAGAAAAATCAAAGCTTAGTAACTTTTCACCAGATCATCAACAACTGATACAGACATCTATCAGATACTGAAAAATCAGGACTTTCCTTAAGTGTTTACAACTCATTCAATTTGGAATACAAGCTTACAAAATTCTCACATAATCAAAAAACTTAAGATGCATTTTAATTAACAGCGATTATTAAAACACTTGTGATGTATTTCAGTAAGCAAGGCCCACATTTAGTGGAATAATCCTACAGGAAGCTAGGGCTACCTCATAGTGCTATGAAGGCTCAACTTTGAATTGAAGCCTAGTTTCTTATGTTGAATGTTGTGTATACAGACATTCATTATTTAATTCTCTATACTTCCTTGAATATATTTCATAATTTTTGAAATGTTAAAAGAAAATAACCTTCCAAAGGTTCAACCTAAACTGCTCACTCCAGAGCCCAAAGGCTTAATCATGATGCTATTTATCATATAATTATTGCAGTAATAAAGATTTAGTTGTTATGAGAAATCTGACAAGAGATAAGGCATCATAATGACCACATTAAAACACCAGAGGTGACACAGTCCTTGGAACAACTAATCAAAGATGTTCGTACAACTCTAATTAATAAAATAAGTAGGATAGCAAATGATATAAAAGAGATCAAGAAGACAGTGGAAGAGCACAAAGGAATTTGAAAGAATAAATAGAAAAATAGCAGAAATCACAGAGATGAAAGATTCTGTTGACCAAAGAAAAAACATATTAAAGGCATATGTGCTGGTTTGAAGGGAAGTATGCCCCCTAAGAAAAGCCATGTTTTAATATGGATCCCATTTCTTAAAGGTAGAATAGTCTCTATTCAATGCTGTGTATTTGGGACTGTGATGGGATCATCTCCCTGGTTGATGAGATTTAGTTAAGAACGGTTGTTAAACTGGATTAGGGGATGACATGTCTCCACCCATCTGAGTGGGTCTTGATTAGTTTCTGAAGTCCTATAAAAGAGGAAACATTTTGGAGAATGAGAGACTCAGAGAGACTCAGAGAGAGCAGAGAATGCTGCAGCACCACGAAGCAGAGAGTCCACCAGCCAACGACCTTTGGAGATGAAGAAGGAAAACGCCTCCCGGGGAGCTTCATGAAACAGGAAGCCAGGAGACAAAGCTAGCAGATGATACCGTATTCGCCATGTGCCTGTCCAGCCGAGAGAGGAGCCCTGACTGCGTTCGCCATGTGCCTTTCCAGATGAGAGAGAAACCCTGAACTTCATCGGCTTTCTTGAACCAAGGTATCTTTCCCCGGATGCCTTTGATTGGACATTTCTATAGACTTGTTTTAATTGGGACATTTTCTCGGCCTTAGATCTGTAAACTAGCAACTCATTAAATTCCCCTTGTTAAAAGCCATTCCGTTTCTGGTATATTGCATTCCAGCAGCTAGCAAACTAGAACAGCATACAACACCAGATTTGAAAAGACAGAACAAAGAATAAGTAATACAGAGGACAGGATAATTGGCTTCAAAGACTCAAAACAGCAAATGGCAAAAAAGATGGAAAAAATCCAATGGGAACTCAGGGAAATGATAGACAAAGCAAAGTGCACAAATATAATAATCATTGGTGTCCTAGAAGGAGAAGAGAGGAGTAAAGGGCTAGGAAGAGTAGTTGAGGATATAATGGGGGAAAATTTCCCAATCCTAATAAAGGAAATAAATATTAAAGTCAAAGAAGCCCAAAGGACTCCAAATAGAACTCTATTAAATAGACCTTCCCTAAAGCACATACTAATCAGTCTGTCAAATGTTGAAGAGAAGCAGAAAATCCTGAAAGCGGAAGAAAAAAACAATCTACTACATACAAGGGAAAACAAATAAAACTGAGTTCAGACTACTCAACTAGCACCCTGGAGGCAAGAAGGCAGTGATTCGATACATTCAAGATCCTGAAAGAGAAAGACTTCCCGCCAAGAATTCTGTACCCAGCCAAACTGCCCTTCAAAACTGAGGGAGAGATTAAAGTTTTTTCAGACAAAGAAGTCCTGAAAGAATTTGTCAACAAGAGACCAGCCCTACAAGAAATACTAAAAGGAGTTCTGCTGGCTGAAAAAAAAAGACAGGAGAGGGAGGTCTGGAAGAGGGTACAGAATTGAAGAGTACCACTAAGGGTAATTTAAATAATACAAAGAGAAAGAGGGAAAAGAATATATAGATCTGACAAATAAAATGAAAAAGATAAGCTGGTGGAATCAAGAAACGCCTTCTCAGTAATAACTTTGAAAGCTAACAGACTAAATTTACCAATTTTCACAGAATGGATTAGGAAATATAATCCAGCTATATGCTGTTTACAAGAGACTCATCTTAGACACAAGGATACAAATAGATTGAAAGCGAAAGGATGGAAAAAGATTTTCCACGCAAGTTATAACCAACAGGGTACGGGGGAAAACTGCCTTTGCATGCTATGAGCTATGTTCAAAAGGAAACCATCAGCACTACCACAGCAACAGCAGAGGTAAATAATGGGGTGAGGGACAAGAGTTAAGAGGAGGTTTAGATTTCCTATTTGACGAGAGTGTGTTTATTGGTTTTCTGTCTCTTGGGAACAATGAAATTATCTAAAATTGAGAATGTTGATAGACTGCGGACTTTGGGCCCTCTACATGATGCCAGATGAATGCAGGTGGCTGAAGGATGCACTGACAGAGAAGTAGACTGGCGAACAATGGTGCATATTTATGAACAAAGGTTGTGCTGCTACAAAAAGGAACAATGTCGTGAGGCATACCACGATGTGAATGAACATGTGGGACACTTGTAAGACAAAATAAGCCAGAAACAAAAAAACAACAATGGTATGGTCACTTTTAGAAAATGCTTATAAGAAAACAGGGGCCTAGATTGTGAGCTTTTAGAGCAGACACATTAAGTTTGGAGTGGTGATTATTATTTCTGAATTTTGAGAAGCTGTTTTACATACATAACCTGATGTTTAGAGATAAGAGTGAAGCCGAACAGGTTGGGAGTTAAAGTAATTCAGAACATAACAGTAAGGAAGACAGTATCTATATTTTAGAACCACACACACTCTTTGAGACCAACAGAAGAAAAGTTTATTTGATCTGGAACTGAAATTTTCTGTAGTGCAGAATTTAATTCAATCTGTCTCATTTAACAACTGAAATACAGGAAGCACAGAATAAGAAAGAGGTACTTTAATCCTGTATAGATTATTGTAATGCCTGGAAACATCCTAGAATACATTAAGTAGATAATCAAAAAGTATTGGCAAAGTCCCCTGAGGGAAGGGAGAAAGAAGATAGAACTGTTAAACCTTACCATCAGGGAATGCCCTGATACTGTGTCAAACTTTAGGGATACCCAAAGTAATAGGTCATGCCCCCAATCATGAGGCTTACACTTGTAAAGCTCAGGTAGGTAGTGGAGAAGCTTAGACTACCTATAGGCATGCCTAAGAGTTAATTCTGGAGGATCTCTGTTGTTGCTCAGATTTGGCTTCAGTCTCTCTAAGCCCAACTCTGCAAGTGAAATCATTGCCCACCCCCCTACGTGGGACACGACATCCAGGAGTGAAAGTCTCTCCCTGGCAACATGGGAGAGGACTCCCAGGGATGAATCCAAACTTGGCACCGTGGGATCAACAATTACATCCTGACCAAAAGGGGGAAAAGAAGTGTAATTAATGAAAAAAATATCAATGGCAGAGAGAGTTCAAATAAGAGTCGAGACGCAACTCTGGAGGTTGCTCTTATGCAAGCTTCAGGCAGACCCTGCTATTTATCATAAACTGCCAACCACCAACCAGGACCATTCCAGCCAATCCTAAAGAACACCTAGGGCAATACATAAGATTCCACAAGGGTTCCAGGCACTAGAGTAATTTTCCAGAAACTTATAACCTCCAGATGGTTCCCTGGTCCAGATAAGGCCTGAAACCTTGCCCAGACTCTCCAGAACATCAGATAGTTACATCTCCTTACCACATTTAGTGACAGACCCTTCCAATAGCAAAATTTAGAATTACCATAGCCCAAACATCCCTAAAGAGAGGTAATGAAAGATCAAAGGTGATGGCGAAATTTTACGTAGAAATAGGACTTAACAAATGAAAATGAATGCTGAATCATTAAATTGATATCTCTTTTAGTCTCCAGTATTTTAGAACAGCTAGAAGTGAAAACCTAAAACTGTGAAATTGTAACCCATGCCAAAGTTTGAAATATATTCTACAACTAATTGTGGTGTTGTGCTTGGAAATTTATAGCTTTTTTTGTATATATGTTATTGTGCTCAAAAAAAGAAGGAAAAAAGTCGATTGTGATGATAAAAAAGTATTTAAGCCCTCTAGCTTCCTATATTCTAGAGCATCTAGAAGGAAAAGTATGAGAGGATTACATGGTAGCCCATGACAAACTCTGGGATCTGTCCTGTAACTACTCATTGAAGAGTGCTTTGAAAACTATTGCTTTTTTATTTCTTTGCATATTGTATAACATATTGTATATATTATACAATTAAAAAAAAGTTAAAAAAAAAAACAACACACTTCAAGTGGGTTTCCATATGACCTAGCAATTACATTCTGGGGCATTTATTCCAGAGAAATGAAGACTTACAATTATACAGGAACTTGTACACAAATGTTCTAGCAGTTTTATTGTAATAGCTAAAATCTGAGAACTACTCAAATGCCCTTCCGTGGGTAAACAGTCAAACAAACTGCAGTATATTCATACCATGGAATACTCCCCAGTATTAAAAAGAAATTAGATTAACATGAAAAAGTAAAAATGGGCATGGCCCAAATACCCCTAAAGAATAAGAGAAAGAGCAAAGGTGATGGTGGAATTATAACAGAGAATGTTGGGTTTAACAAATGAGTATGTGTGCTGAATCATTATACTGATATTTCTTTTAGCCTCCAGTACCTTAGAACAGCTAGAAATAAAAACCTAAAATTGTAGAATTGTAATCCATACCAAACTCTGAAATCTGTTCTATAATTAATTTTTTGCAATGTACTTTGAAATTTATTACTTTTATGTATATACGTTATTTAAAGAGGAGTATAACAGAAAAGATAGGATTTAACAAATGAGTATGCCTACTGTTTCATTTTATTGATATTTCTGCCTTGGAGCAGCCAGAATAAAAAACAAAAAGTCATGGAACCATAAATCATACCAAACTTTAAAATCTGTTCTCTAACTACTTGTTAAAATGTACTTTTAACGTTCTTGCCTTTTTGTATATATGCTATATTTCACAATAAAAAAAAAAGCTTAAAAAAAAGGCAAAAGACTTGATTAGATATTTCTACAAAGAAGATATGCAAATGGTCAATAAGCACATGAAAAGATATTCAACATCATTAGCCATTAGGGAAATCCAAATCAAAACCACGAGATAAAAGGGAAATCTTAGGTTGCATACAAGCTACTAGAATAAAGGTTAAAAAATAACAACAAAAATAGCACACTACACACAGTGCACCCTAATGTAAACTACAGACAATAGTACAACCATAAAAATCTTCTTGCATCAGTTGCAACTTTTTACATGATTTTTCTGTAAACTTACAGCTTCTCTAATTAAAAAAAAAAGAAAGAGAGATAAGGCATCAGACTGGTAAAAAGCAACGAAGCGCTTGTCAAAAAAAATATTAGAGGGAAATCATATTGGATACATACAGTGATTACATCAGCATTCTCAGGAATCCTCTAGCTAAACTAAAAGACAGAAAGCAAGTTCAACTTGGGACATAAAACAGTCTAGCTTAAAGACAGTTTGCAGAATGACATTAAGACCTGGATTCAAATGCTATCTCTATGAGGGATTAGTTGTGTGCCCCTAAACAAGCTCTCACTATCTCGGAACTCAATTTCCTTGCCTGAACAATGGGGATCCCATACCTAACTTCCAATATTATTGTAGCAATTAAAGAGCAGACATTATCTGTGAAAACAGATAACAGTAACCACACAATAAGCTGTTTTTATTGCAGAAGAAAATCTCTCCTTGGCAAGAGAAGACACAGCAGGCAGAAATAAAGGTTAAAAGAAGGGTGTAAAGAGTCCAGAAAAAGCCAGGAAGAAGTTAGAATGATTAGGAGTTGAAAAAATCCTTGTAGAGTCCCACAAATTAAAAAATTAAAAAATTTTACTGAGCACTATTTGATTATAATGAAGCTCAGTTACAAAGATACTCAATCCAAACCTGATGATTACAGCATTTCACTGTTTTAACTTATATATAATATTGTTATGTGCAGAAATACAAGATCAAAAATGCATTCTCTTAAAAGGTGTTATTTTTTGTAAAAAAAAGCATTAACAAATAAATCACTTATATTTGTTTCTCTCAGTTACCCACAATCCAGAAAGGGCTCTCCCTTTTCTCTTTACCATTTTAAAGAGAAAAACAATGGTAATTTCACAAATGTCAAAAAAAAAAAAGCCCTTAATAAAACTCAATATCCAATAAAATATAAACCAAGAACAAAAGAAAACCTATTAAAATTGACAAAGGATACCTACCAGAAACCTCCAACAAGCATATCTAATAGTGAAACACTAGAGGCATTTCCATTTTGGAAAAAAATTTAAATGTCCAAAATTATCATTGCTATTCAACTTTTGTCCTAGAGAGCCTAGACAATACAATAGTAAAGAAAACAAAAAAAAGTGGTATGAAGTTTAGAAAGGAACCTGGTCAATTTAACCCAGTAAGTAGACATTTTGATGCATCCCCTCTTCTCCAAACATGCAGTAATAATTTAAATATTTCTTTAAAAAATAAATAACAAGAAATGAAGAAGACCCAGATAGAACAAATATACAAAGTTGTGGGCAGGACTGAAGCTATAGGCTTGCTTGACTCTACGTCCAGAACTAAGTATATCTATAGGTCCTGCAGGGTAACAGGATGCAGATGAAGGAGAGCAAAGAAATAGGAAACATCTCAGACTCACTGCTGAAAGCTGGGGACAATGATGGAGCTGAAAGGAAGATAAAAAATATTGCTACCATGCTTGCATAGATATAACTTTCTACAGTGCCCCAAGGTTAGAAGAGCGGAAAGATACAAACAAAAAAATATTGCTACCATGCTTGCACAGACTTAACTTTCTACAGTGCCCCAGGGTTAGAAAAGTGGAAAAATACAAACAGCCTCATGACCAGGAACTGAACCAAGTTATTTGCAGACCCTGTGAGCAGATCTAAACTAGCCCCATTACCCCAAAGAGCAAAACCCCTGAACTACAGTTATACCTGATTCTAGACTGGGGGTCTAGTGGGTGGGAGCAATTCCAATATTACCAGACAGAGAAGGGTGAGCACAGAAATAAGAAAGACAAAATTAAAAATATACTCAAAATAAGCTTGTAGACAAATACTGTATGGTCCCACTGATGTGAACGGGCATTCGAGAATAAACTTGAAATATGTCATTGGTAACAGAGTTCAGCAGGAGTTAGAAACAGGGTAAGACAATGGGTAATTGAAGCTGAAGGGATACAGACTGTGCAACAGGACTAGATACAAAAACTCAAAAATGGACAGCACAATAATACCTAATTGTAAAGTAATCATGTTAAAACACTGAATGAAGCTGCATCTGAGCTATAGGTTTTTGTTTTGTTTTGTTTTGTTTTGTTTTGATTTTACTATTATTACTTTTATTTTTCTCTCTATATTAACATTCTATATCTTTTTCGGTTATGTTGCTAGTTCTTCTAAACCAATGCAAATGTACTAAGAAATGATGATCATGCATCTATGTGATGATGTTAAGAATTAATGATTGCATATGTAGAATGGTATGATCTGTAAATGTTGGGTTAATTTCTTTTTTTCCGTTAATTAAAAAAAAAAAAAAAAGAGAAGGGATAATTGGAGCTGAAGGGATACAGACTGTACAACGGGACTGGATATAAAAACTCAGAAATGGACAGCACAATACTACCCAATTGTAATGCAATTATGTTAAAACACTGAATGAAGGGGCGGGCCGCGGTGGCTCAGCGGGCAAAGTGCTTGCCTGCTATGCCGGAGGACCTCGGTTCGATTCCCGGCCCCAGCCCATGTAACAAAAACGGAGAAACAGAATACAATAAAACAAGAAAATGTTTAAAGATGTTTCCCTTTCTTCCTTCCTTCCTTCCTTCTCTCTGTCTTTCCTTTAAAAAAAAAAAAAAAAAAAAAAAAAAAAAAAACACTGAATGAAGCTGCATGTGAGGTATAGGTTTTTTGTTTTTGTTTTTTTTGTTTTTTTTCTTTCTATTATTGTTTTAATTCTTATTCTGTTGTCTTTTATTTCTTTTTCTAAATCGATGCAAATGTACTAAGAAATGATGAATATGCAACTATGTGATGTTATTAAGAATTACTGATTGTACATGTAGATTGGAATGATTTCTAATTGTTTTGTTAATTCTTTTTTTAATTAATAAGGAAAAAAAAATAAGCTTGTAAATCAAAATTCCAAAACACATTAAAAATTATGCTAAGACAATCAACAGAAATAACAATCTGAATATGAATGAAGTTTATATAATGAAATTAAAACTTCCAGGTGAAGTTTAATTTTAATACACAAGGAATGACCTAACTGAGGAGTCAATTAAGGAAAAAATTCCATTCAAAATAGCAACTAAAAGAATCAAGTATCTAAGATTGAACTTAACTAGGGATGTAAAGGACTTGAACATAGAAAACTACATAACATTGATAAAAGAAAGCAAAGAAGATCTAATAGGTGCAAAGACATTCCACGCTCATGGGTAGGAAGGTTAAATGTAGTTAAGATGTCACTTGTACTCCAATTGATCTATATATTCAACACAGTACCAATCAAAATTTCAACAACCTACTTTGAAGATCTGGAAAAGCTAGTTACCTATTTCATCTGGAAGGGAGAGATCCTGAATAGCTAAAGGCATCCTAAAAAAAGAAGAACGAAGTGAGAGGATTAACACTCCCTGATTTTAAAACTTATAAAGCCACAGTGGTCAAAACAGCATGGTATTAACAATCAATGAATCGGTCAATAAAATAAAAAACAGCATGGTACAAGCACAAAGACAGAAGTCCTGACCAATGGAACTGAATCAAGAGCACAGAAACAGACCACCAAATCTATGGTCAACTGATCTTCAACAAGGCCCACAAATCCACTGAACTGGGACAAAATAGTCTTTTCAATAAATGACATGGGAGAACTGGATATCAATAACCAAAAGAATGAAAGAGGACCCTAACCTTACACCCTAAACAAACAATAACTCAAACTGTATCAAATACCTAAATATAAGAACCAGTACCATAAAGCTCCTAGAAGAAAATGTAGGGAAACATCTTCAAGACCTAGTAATAGGAAGTAGCTTCCTAAACTATATAAGCACAAGCAACAAAAGAAAAAAATAAATGAGAACTCCTCAAAATGAAATACTTTTGTGTCTCAAAAGACTGTCAAAAAGGTGAACAGGCAGCCTACTTAATGGAAGAAAATATTTGGAAATCACACATTGGACAGAGGTTTGATATCCTGCATAATGTGAAAAAAAATCATACAACTCAACAACAAAACAACAAGCAACCCAATTATAAAGTGAGCTAAAGATATGAACAGATATTTTCTGAAGAGCAAATACATATTGGTTAAAAAGCACAGGAAGAGATGCTCATTGTCATTAGCTATAAAAGTAATGCAGATCAAGACTCCAATAGATATCACTTCATACCTTTAAGGATGGCTGGTATTAAACTAACAGGAAACTACAAATGTTGGAGAGGATGTAGAAAATTGGGACACTTATTCACTGCTGGTAGGAATATATAATGGTATAGCCTCTATGGCAGACAGATTGTTGGTTCCTCAGAAAACTAAATATTGAGTTGCCCTAAGACCCAGCAATACCACTATTTGGTATACACACAGAAGATCTAAAAGCATTGACACAGAGATCTGCACACTGATGGTCATAGCAGTGTTATTCACAATCACCAAAAGATTAAAACAATCCAAATGCCCATCAACAGACAAGTAGATTAACAAACTGTGAGATATATATATATATATATATATATATGAATATTATGCAGCAGTAAAACGAAATGATGTCCTGAAGCACACGACAAGATGAATGAGTCTTGAGGACATAATGCTGAGTGAAATAAACCAGACACAAAAGGATAGATACTGTTTGATTTCACTTTTCTGGCCATGATAAAGGTAAAATGAGAGGCTTATAATATAGAATATAGGGAGAATATAGGGAACCTAGAGACACACAGACCTTGGGACTGGTGAACAGTTAGCTAATGAGGTCAAACTTAATTGTAAGGAAATGGACAGAAGTGAAGGCAGATCACTAGTGGATCTATAAGTAATATTACCATATAGAAGGTGAACATGATGAAAGGGGTTGGTAGATTCATATGCCCCACTGATTAACACGACAAATATTAAAAAGTTCTTGCATTAACTTCTGCAAAGGTATGAATCTTATACAAAGAGTGTATAACTTCAGAGTCAGGGAGGGGGATTGTTATTGCATGCTATGGCCATGTTTAACAGGAAAACATCAACAGTACCACAGCAATACGAGGGGTACTGTTCTAGTTTGCTAGCTGCCGGAATGCAGCATACCAGAGACGGATTGGCTGTTAATAAAAGGGGATTTATTTTGTTAGTTCTTCAGAGGAAAGGCAGCTAACTTTCAACTGAGGTTTTCTCATGTGGGAAGGCACAGGATGGTCTCTGCTGGCCTTCTCTCCAGGCCTCTGGGTTCCAACAACTTTCCCCAGGGGGATTCCTTTCTGCATTTCCAAAGGCCTGGGCTGAGCTGCGAGTGCTGAGATAAGGTATGCTGAGCTGCTTGGGCTGTGCTACGCTGTGCTCTCTCATTTAAGCACCAGCCAATTAACTCAAACGTCACTCATTGCAGCAGACACGCCTCTTAGCCGACTGCAGATGCAATGAGCAACAGATGAGGTTCACGTACCATTGACTCATGTCCACAGCAACAGAACTAGGCACGTTCACCTGGCCAACTTGATAACTGAATCTAACTACCACAGGTACATAATATGGGGGGGACAAGAGTGAGGGAGGTTTGGATTTTCTATTTGGTGAGGGTGTGTTTATTGGTTATATTTCCCTTGGGAACAATGAAATTATCTAAAATTGAGAGCATTGATGGACTTTGACCCTGGGCATTATACATGAGGTCCAGTAGTGGAAGTAGCTGAAAGACACACTAACTGAGAAGCACATTGGTGAACGACAGTGTATGCATACGATTAAACACTGTGCTGCCACAAAAAGGAACGAAGTTGTGAGGCATGCAACGATGTGAATGAACCTATGGAACATTTGGTGAGACAAAATAAACCAGAAACAAAAGAGCAAATATTGTATGATCTCATTTTGAAAATATTTAAAAGAAAACTGGAGCCTAGATGGTAAATTCTTATAACAGTCGCCCAGAACAGTAATTGTTATTTCTGGATTTTGAGAGGCTGTTTTATATATGTATAACATACTATTTAGAGATAAGAATGAAGCTGACCAAGTCAGGATTAAGGTAATTCAGAATACAGGTGTAAGGAAGACATTGTCTGTATTTCAGAACTTTACATACTCTTTGAGACCAAAGAATGAAAGGTTTACTGTGTCCAGAACCTAAATTTTCTGTAGCACATAATGTAACTCAACCTGCTTGGATAGATCATTCAAACAATCCAAACACTGGGAGCCCAGAATAAGAATGAGAGTCTTTAATCCTGTATAGCTAAATATAATGCCTGGATACATCCCAGAGTATATTAAGCAAATGATCAAAAAATATAGGCAAAGTCCCTTGAGGGATGGGAGAAAAATATGGAATGATTAAACTATACCAACCTGGGAAACACCAGATACTATGTCAAATATTAGGGACACCCAAATCAATGGGCCAAGCCCTTGATCTTGAGGCTTACTCTTATGAAGCTTATGAACGGAGAAAGCCTACCTATAGGTATTTTACTTGTAAAAATGTACTTGGAAATTTATTGCTTTTTGTATATATGTTATATTTCACAATTAAAAAAACTTTCAGATGAAGTTTAATTTTATAGAACAGTCCAATGAGACTTATAAGTGGGCGGCAGCAGGAGTGGCAGAGGCCAGCAGTCCTGCTTCGAGAAGGCTCTCTGTGCCCCACAGTTCGCAGTCCTGGCACACTTCCGCTCCGCCGCCAAGGTGCCCAAGAGGAAAGTCAGCTCGGTGGAAGGCGTGGGGAAGGAGGAGCCCGAGAGGAGGTAGGTAAGACTGTCAGCTAAACCTGCTCCAAGAAAAATGGAAACGAAGCCAAAAAAGGCGGTGCGAAAGGATAAGTCTTCAGGCAAAAAAGTACAACCTACAGGGGAAAGGGGAGCAAAGGGAAAAGAAGCTCAATTGGCTAACCAAGAAACTAAAGATTTACCTGCAGAAAATGGAGAAACTAAAAATGAGGAGTCCAGCCCCTGATGAGGAGAGAAAGAAGCCAAGTCTGATTAATATCACATACCGTGCCTTATCAGTGGTCCTGGTTTCTCCCTTCTTGTACAATCAAAAGGAATATTTTTATCAACTATTGTGTAAATGCATGTTTTTTAGTAGCTCTAGAAGAAACATTTTAAAGGAGGAGATTGAAATCTCACCTTATCCCATTTTTTTAAGCGTAAAGCTTTTTTTTTAAGAGGGGAAAATCATTTGCTGGTTGTTTATTTTTTTGATACAACCAGTGGGATACTGACTTAGATGGAAGGCTCTGACTGTCTTGGATGTCAACTTAACATTCAATAGGGTGGGGGGTGGTCGTTTTTATACCCTACAATACAACACATACTAAAGGATGATTTGGAGTCGTAGTCATGCATTTCGTACACGCTGAACATTTTAAATTCCTTCTGTTCCCATATTTTTAGTATGTTTCTTAAAACTGCTCCCTAGTCTTGGCTCTCCCTGTCAGAACCATGTGCATGCTGTAACATCCTTGGTTGCGATAGTACAGTTTGCCTAATAACTTTGTAATACCCTGGGAAAGATCAGAAATGTGTGTGATGTGTATGATATTGTGAATTAGTAGGACTTAACAATGTAACAGCTTATCAACATTTGAAGATAGTGGTACTTGATAATCTTCGTAGGGAAACTGTCCCTCCAAATTTTTAGCTGGAAAGTCATTGGAATAATTTCAGAAAAGAATTACATCTACATAGCTTTTTTAGATTTTCAGCACATACAATAAGAATTGTGTACAATGGAACCTTGAAAAGGGCATAAGATTTTGTAGATTTATCCAGTGTGATGCCCCGATAAATCCCAGAGCGATTTGAACAGTGAATAAAGAAGTATTTGCAGAGTCCCCTTGGGGGAATGGCAAGAAAGGGAGAAATTCAACTTTATCATTTGGAGAATCTCTGATATTCTTGCAAGCAATGGGGACAACCAAATCAATAGGCTGAGCCCTCAACTTGGGGTTGGTTCATGTGAAACCAACCTATCCCTGTAAAGGATAGGCTAAGCCTACTTAAAATTAGGCCTAAAAGTCACCCCCAGAGAACCTCTTTCGTTGGTCATATGTGACCTATCTCTCTCTCAGTCAACACAGCAAGCAAACTCACTGCTCTCCCCCTCTCTACGTGGGACATGACTCCCAGGGGTGTAAACCTCCCTTGGCAACATGGGACAGAAATCCTAGAATGAGCTGGGACTCAGCATCAAGGGATTGAGAAAACCTTCTCAAACAAAGAGGGGAAGAGAGAAATGAGGCAAAATAAAGTGTCAGCGGGTGAGAGATTTCAAACACAGTCGAGAGGTTATCCTGAGTACTTATACATTTTATAGATATCCCCTTTTTAGTTGACAGTATGTTAGAAAGGCTAGAGGGAAGTGCCTGAAACTGTAGAGCTATGTTCTAGTAGCCATGTTTCCTGAAGATGAATGAATAATGATACAGTTTTCGCAATGTGAATGTGTGATTATGAAAACCTTGTGTCTGTTGCTCCTTTTATCTATGGTATGGACAGATGAGTCAAAACTATGGATTAAAATAAATAAATAATAGGGGGAACAAATGTTAAAATAAATTGAGTAGACTGAAATACTAGTGACCAATGAAAGGGAGTGGTAAGGGGTATTGGAAAACTATATTAGGTAGACGGAAATACTAGTAGTCAATGAGAGGGAGGGGTAAGGGGTATGGCATACACAAGTTTTTTCTTTTTTCTTTGTATTTCTTTTTCTGGAGTGCTGCAAATGTTCTAAAAAATGATCATGGTGATGAATATACTACTACATGATGATATTGTGAGCCACTGATTGTACATCACATATGGAATGCTTCTGTGTTAAGAATGTTCATGTTTGTTGTTTTGGCTTGTCAATGAAAAAAGAAAAAAGAAAATAAATAAAGAATTGCATACAAATTGTTCATAATGTCTGTGTGCTAATCTTCAGAACAACCAATAAAATCTCAATCTGGAAGAAAAAAAAGACTTATAAGTATATGTAGGATGCTCAGACATAAATATTTTAAATTATTGGGAATGCAAAATGGTAGAGCCACTTTGGAAAAACAGTTTGTTTCTTAAAAAGTTAAAAATAATCTTACCATAAGATCCAAATGAGTTCAAAACTTATGTCTACACAAAAACCCGCATATGAATATTTATAGCAGCTTTACACATTATCACCAAAAATTGGAAGCAAACTGCAACAGGTGACCGGATAAACTACGGTACATTCATATTATTGATAGTTATTCAGTGACTGGAAAAAAACGAGTTGTCGAGTCATAAAAAGATGTGAAGGAACCTTAACCATGTTGCTATGAGAGAGAAGCCAGTCTGAAAACACTATATATTATATGATTTCCATTATATGACACTCTGAAAAAAGTAAAATTATAAAGACAGTAAAA
Organism: Tamandua tetradactyla; assembly: GCF_023851605.1. Taxonomy (NCBI): domain Eukaryota; kingdom Metazoa; phylum Chordata; class Mammalia; order Pilosa; family Myrmecophagidae; genus Tamandua; species Tamandua tetradactyla. The sequence goes on from NC_135329.1 coordinate 9,274,457, forward strand.
AGATCAATGGCTGCCAGGAAATGAGGAGAGGAAGGGATCAATAGGTGGAGCACAGGGCATTTTTAGAGCATTCAAAGTATTCTGTTTGAATAGCTCAGTAAGTATACGGTAATATACAAGATACTATGCATTTGTCAATACCTGTAGAACTGTACAACACAAAGAATGAACACCAACATAAACTATGGACTTCAGTTACCAATAATTTATCAATGTGAATTCATCAATTGTAACACATCACCACACTAAAGCAGGTGTGGTAATTTATATAAGGGGAAACTGTATGTAACAGGAATAAGGGGTATATGGGAACTCTCCATACTATCTGCTCAATTTTTCTGGAAACCTAAATCTGGTTTTCGTTAAACCTAAAAACTAACATCCAGTAATTAGAAAAATTACAAGTACAAAAAGTACTAAGAAAACTAAAATGGCATTCAGGGGCACTGTACTCCCAACATCTAGACAGAGGATCAATGAAGAAATAGAGAATTTGAATATTACTATAAATGAGCTAGACTTAACAGACATTTATAGGACATTACATCCCACAACAGCAGGATACACCTTTTTCTCAAGTGCTCATGGATCATTCTCAAAGATAGACCATATGCTGGGTCACAAAGCAAGTCTTAACAAATTTAAACAGACTGAAATCATACACAACACTTTCTCGGATCATAAAGGAATGAAGTTGGAAATCAATAAAGGCAGAGTGCCAGAAAATTCACAAAAACATGGAGGCTCAACAACACACTCTTAAACAACGAGTGGGTCAAGGAAGAAATTGCAAGACAGATTAGTAAATATCTCGAGGCGAATGAAAACGAAAACACAACATATCAAAACCTATGGGACGCAGCAAAGGCAGTGCTAAGAGGGAAATTTATTGCCCTAAATGCCTATATCAGAAAAGAAGAAAAGGCAAAAATGCAGGAATTAACTGTCCACTTGGAGAACTGGAGAAAGAACAGCAAACTAACCCCAAAGCAAGCAAAAGGAAAGAAATAACAAAGATTAGAGCAGAAATAAATGAAATTGAAAACACAAAAACAACAGAGAAAATCAATAAGACCAGAAGTTGGTTCTATGAGAAAATCAACAAGATTGATGGGCCCTTAGCAAGATTGACAAAAAAAAGAAGAGAGAAGATGCAAATAAATAAGATCAGAAACGGAAGAGGAGACATAACCACTGACCTCACAGAAATAAAGGAGGTAATAACAGGATACTATGAACAACTTTACGCTAATAAATACAATTTACATGAAATGGACGGGTTCCTGGAAAGACATGAACAACCAACTTTGACTCAAGAGGAAAAAGATGACCTCAACAAACCAATCACAAGTAAAGAAATTGAATTAGTCATTCAAAAGCTCCCTAAAAAGAAAAGTCCAGGACCAGACGGCTTCACATGTGAATTCTATCAAACATTCCAGAAAGAATTAGTACCAACTCTCTTCAAACTCTTCAAAAAAACTGAAGTGGAGGGAAAACTACCTAATTCATTCTATGAAGTCAACATCACCCTCATACCAAAACCAGGCAAAGATATTACAAAAAAAGAAAACTACAGACCAATCTCTCTAATGAATATAGATACAAAAATCCTCAACAAAATTCTAGCAAATCGAATCCAGCAACACATTAAAAGAATTATACATCATGACCAAGTAGGATTCATCCCAGGTATGCAAGGATGGTTCAACATAAGAAAATCAATTAATGTAATACACCATATCAACAAATCAAAGCAGAAAAATCACATGATCATCTCAATTGATGCAGAGAAGGCATCTGACAAGATTCAACATCCTTTCCTGTTGAAAACACTTCAAAAGATAGGAATACAAGGGAACTTCCTTAAAATGATAGAGGGAATATATGAAAAACCCACAGCTAATATCATCCTCAATGGGGAAAAATTGAAAACTTTCCCCCTAAAATCAGGAACAAGACAAGGATGTCCATTATCATCACTATTATTCAACATCATGTTGGAGGTTCTAGCCAGAGCAATTAGACAAGAAAAAGAAATACAAGGCATCAAAATTGGAAAGGAAGAAGTAAAACTATCACTGTTTGCAGACGATATGATACTATACGTCAAAAACCCGGAAAAATCCACAACAAAACTACTAGAGCTAATAAATGAGTACAGCAAAGTAGCAGGTTACAAGATCAACATTCAAAAATCTGTAGTGTTTCTATACATTAGTAATAAACAAGCGGAGGGGGAAATCAAGAAACAAATCCCATTTCCAATTGCAACTAAAAGAATAAAATACCTAGGAATAAATTTAACTAAAGAGACAAAAACCTATACAAAGAAAACTACAAAAAACTGTTAAAAGAAATCACAGAAGACCTAAATAGATGGAAGGGCATACCGTGTTCATGGATTGGAAGACTAAATACAGTTAAGATGTCAATCCTACCTAAATTGATTTACAGATTCAATGCAATACCAATCAAAATCCCAACAACTTATTTTTCAGAAATAGAAAAACCAATAAGCAAATTTATCTGGAAGGGCAGGATGCCCCGAATTGCTAAAAGTATCTTGAGGAAAAAAAACGAAGCTGGAGGTCTCACACTGCCGGACTTTAAGGCATATTATGAAGCCACAGTGGTCAAAACAGCATGGTAGTGGCATAAAGATAGATATATTGACCAATGGAATCGAATAGAGTGCTCAGATATAGACCCTCTCATCTATGGACATTTGATCTTTGATAAGGCAGTCAAGCCAACTCACCTGGGACAGAACAATCTCTTCAATAAATGGTGCCTAGAGAACTGGATATCCATATGCAAAAGAATGAAAGAGGACCCGTATCTCACACCCTATACAAAAGTTAACTCAAAATGGATCAAAGATCTAAACATTAGGTCTAAGACCATAAAACAGTTAGAGGAAAATGTAGGGAGATATCTTATGAAACTTACAATTGGAGGCGGTTTGATGGACCTTAAACCTAAAGCAAGAGCACTGAAGAAAGAAAGAAATAAATGGGAGCTCCTCAAAATTAAACACTTTTGTGCATCAAAGAACTTCATCAAGAAAGTAGAAAGACAGCCTACACAATGGCAGACAATATTTGGAAATGACATATCAGATAAAGGTCTAGTATCCAGAATTTATAAAGAGATTGTTCAACTCAACAACAAAAAGACAGCCAACCCAATTACAAAATGGGAAAAAGACTTGAACAGACACCTCTCAGAAGAGGAAATACAAATGTCCAAAAGGCACATGAAGAGATGCTCAATGTCCCTGGCCATTAGAGAAATGCAAATCAAAACCACAATGAGATATCATCTCACACCCACCAGAATGGCCATTATCAACAAAACAGAAAATGACAAGTGCTGGAGAGGATGCGGTGAAAGAGGCACACTTATCCACTATTGGTGGGAATGTCAAATGGTACAAAACTGTGGAAGGCAGTTTGGCGGTTTCTCAAAAAAACTGAATATACAATTGCCATACGACCCAGCAATACCATTGCTAGGTATCTACTCAAAGGACTTAAGGGCAAAGACACAAACGGACATTTGCACACCAATGTTTATAGCAGCATTATTTACAATTGCAAAGAGATGGAAACAGCCAAAATGTCCATCAACAGACGAGTGGCTAAACAAACTGTGGTATATACATATGATGGAATATTATGCAGCTTTAAGACAGAATAAACTTATGAAGCATGTAATAACATGGATGGACCTAGAGAACATTATGCTGAGTGAGTCTAGTCAAAAACTAAAGGACAAATACTGTATGGTCCCACTGATGTGAACCGACATTCAAGAATAAACTTGGAATATGTCACTGGTAACAGAGACCAGCAGGAGTTAGCAACAGGGTAAGATAATGGATAATTGGAGCTGAAGGGATACAGACTGTGCAACAGGACTAGATACAAAAACTCAAAAATGGACAGCACTATAATACCTAAGTGTAATGTAATTATGTTAAAACACTAAATGAAGCTGCATCTGAGCTATAAAAAAAAAAAGAAATATGTGAATATTTATGTGAATTAGTTTCAGAACTCAAATAAAGTAGATCATTGTTTTATAAAAATAAGAATGTCTAAAACTGACTAAAGAAGAAAAGAAAACATAAATAAACCAATAAACATTAAGGAAACTAAATCTGTTATCTAAATGGCCCACCCACTCAAAAAGATATCAGGCCCAGAGTTTTATGACATACAAGAGGTAGCTACAAATCAGTAGAGGAATGAAATGTTCTTAGATTAAAAACTGATGAAGAACTGGGTATCCAAACTGAAAAAAAAATGTATATCTCTTCATTATACCATATATAATAAACTCTACATTAAAAGCAAAACTTCATAAAACCTTTAGAAGAAAATACAGAAATATATCATTCACACCCTGGGGCAGAGAAAATTATCTTAAACCAAATACAAAAAAAGATGTCATTAAGAAAAATTTTTCATAAATAAATATTTAATACTTGATATAACAAAAGACTTAATTAACAAAGGTAAATGACAAGTATCAGACTAGCAGGATGCATTTACAACACATATATCCATTAAAGAATTAGTAACCTAACCATCCCTTAGTGAGTGAAAGGATGCATATTCTACATCTAAATCCTACTCAGTAGTTAAAAATAAATGAACCAGATCAGATGGATGAACATGGTTAAATTTCCACCAATTAAAATTTTAAATGTGCACCCTTTTGACCCAGCAATTTTATTTTCCATTCCCTGCAGCTATGTTTAAAACAGCAAAAGACTGTACATAGCTTAAATATCCACGAGGAGAGAATTAAATAAAGTGCAGTATTTTCATGCTACATAAGAGGATGTGTAGTAGATAGAAGAATCAGGTAGATCTTTAGGTTTCAACAAGGAAAGATCTCGAAGGCATTCTGCTAAAAAAAAAAAAAAGCTGGGAAACAATGGGTTCAATATGGTGTCATTAATGGGAGGGAACCTTACTTTTTTCTACATTATCTATATATATACATGAAAGTGCATACAGAAAGGTCTGAAAGGATCACAAACAATTGATGATTGCAGTTTCTGCGGCGCAAGGAGGGTGGTGTTTCCTGCATGTATTGCTTGAGTATTTTACAGGAGTGTACATTCAGGAGTCACACACGACACAACTCCATGGGCTGTCATTCTCAGGAACCCAACGAAAACAGCACCCTCTTGAGCTGGGGCAGTACATAACCCAAAGCTTGTGTGATTAAAAATAAAATCAAAGGATGGAAGCTAGACTGCAAACAGACAGAAGCGAACCTTCTGGGGTGATGAAAATGTTCCATATCTTGACTGGGATAATGATTATACATTTTTTAAAACTCATCAAACTTTACACTGGAAACCTGTATATTTTATCAAATGTAAACTACACATCAATAAAGTTGATTTCAAAATAAATATAATTAACTAATTGCTTTAATATCACTGGAGAGCCTGGAAAAGGGTACCCAAAACAAGAACTAGGAGTTAGTGGCACCTGGAAGTACAGTCCTAGAACTAAAGAGAAATTACCTTCCCTCTTCAAGGCATACTACACGGTGCCAAACGTGGATTAATATTACCCTTACTTTTTATACACGGAAACTAAGGAAAGGAGAGATTTATATGAAAGAAATAAAATAAGGAAATGGCAAATTGAATCTTTATTGGTCCCTAGTCTAATATTCTAACTATTAAGTAAAAAATGTGTCTCTCAGGCATGGTGGACACCCAAAAACCCTGATAGCACTACTTTAACTGCACACCCCATCAAAGGAAATTCCACTTATGCACAATAAAAATCCTCAGAGAACTCATAAAAGGTCAAGTTTTAATTTGGCAGACAAAGTAACCTAACAGGCACTGCAACCCAGAGAACTGAAACACCAGCCTGGAGCTTGCGAGTCCAGAAATCCAACCAAGGCTAAGGACAGGTTGAATTCCAAACTGTACAGAAGAGCTGAGGCTCATTCTCTTAGAGACTTCAGATACTAAGATACTACAGATTAAGATTCAAGAAGCAAGCATAAAAATGAAAATGTGTTCTCTAGGCAAAAATATTCTCCTCCCTCCCTGAGGAAGAGAAAAAGCCAATGAGGGAGGAGTAGGAATGGCATGACCTCAAGCAATGGCCCAATGTCTCAACTCCCTGACAGCCAATATGCAATAAACACGTGAAAGTGGCAGCATGGCCCCAAGAAATTAGGGCTGTACCACCTCAATCACACTTTTACATGGCCATTCCTAAGAATCTGGTTGCCTCAGGTGGCAAAAAAAAAGAATACTGGAGGAACTGGAACGTCCATCAATCATCCCTAACAGGAAAATGATCCATACTGCATAGGGTAAAATGTAACAAAAACTTATTTCACTTATTCATTCATTCAATAAGTATTTATTAGGGACTGTTGTCGGCCAGGCATTCTTCAGGTCACTGGGGATAGAGCAGGGAATAATCACGGCGCTTAATTCCAGTTGGGAAGGAATGGGGCTTCCTTTCTTCTTCCAAATTTCTTCCCCCACAACCACCACCCCTTAAAAGCTAGAAAAGCGTTCAAAATGCTCCCATATTCTCCCACAAGCTTCTCTGACCCTCTCACTTTATTCGCCTAGCCAAGCAACTTTTAGCCCCAATATCCCCGTACTGGGAAAGGGGAAAGAGAGAGACATCAAGTGAGCAGGATGAGACATAAAATTTCGGACCGCTTTGTATTTCTACACATACCTCCACAACCAAATTGTCTGCGCCTAAACTGCAAAGTCTGGCTGTGTTTTACACTCTTACGAAGTCCCAGTGCTGACCAAGGCTCTATCCAGGGTACCTAATCAATAAATGTCTGCTAAGAACGCTGGAAGCTCTTCCTTAATTGCAAGGCCCGGCACAGGAATGTAACAGCAAGCTTTCCTTAGCCGCAGCCTCCCTCCCCTCAGGACACTTTTCTTTAAGGGCGACCTTGGAGGCCAGGCTCACTATTAGGTGCCTCGGAAAACAGTGTTTTGGGGTGGTCGGCAATCAATTTCCTACCCTCTGCCAGGGCCTGCCTGCCTCACCTGCCCCCTGCCAGGGCCTTGCTCGTTCACCCCCGTGAGCACCTAAGGCAGAGCCTCCTCCCGCGAGCGCGGCTGAGGCAGCATCTGCCCGGCGCCAGGCGCCCACGGCGCTCGGGAACCCGAAGACCCCCCCTTCCCAGCCCTGGCTCGTGCGCGCTATATCCCTTCCTCCACCCTTCCCGGCCTGGCAGCCCCGAGCCGGCTCTCCTCGAAGCGGCGCGAGAGACAGCGGCCCCGGCTCCGGGCTCGGCGGGCCCCGCCTCTCCCGGCCCCGCGTCCCCGCAGCCTCCCGAGGTCCGGCCGCCGCGCGGGCTCCCTTCCCGATCCTCGCGCGCGAGGCTCCGGGAGCCGCTTCCCCGTCCCTCAGACTCCCGCCACCGCTGCCGCCGCGGAACCCCCACTTCACTCACTTCCCGGCCGGACCTGGGGGCGTCGGGAAGGTCTTCGGCGGCCGCAGCCCCTTCCGCCTCCTCTGGGCCGGGCCCCCGCGGCGGAGGCGACAGCGGCGGCGCCCGTTCAGGCCCCGGAGCCGCCCCCGCGGCGAGCGTTTCCAGGCGCTCGGCTCGCGCCGCTTCCCCGCGCGGCACGCGCACCGCGAGGGCGGAGGGGAGGGTGCGCGCGCCGCCAGAGCGCGCGCGAGGCCAGGGGGCGGGGCTTCCGCCGCGCCGGGCGGGGGGCGGGGAAGCGAACTGAGTGCCCCCGTGGGCCCCGCCCCCTGCGCCGGGCGGGAGCCGCCCCCAGCGCGCCCGCCTGCCCGCCCCCCGCCCTCCCCTGGAGAGGTCCGGCTCGGGGTTGGCCTCGCACGTCCGCTGCGGGCAGCGGAGGTGCAGCTCAGCTCCACAGGTATCTGCCGGGCCAGCTGGGTGCTCGGCCCGACGTGACTACAAGGTAAAGAATGCGGAGAGCCACCCCTATGACTCATTCATCCGCGCCTCGAGCAGGAGACCCTGCCCTGAGTGACTTTCCCAAATTCATTCAACTCTACGAGCGTTTGCTGGGCACCGACTCCGCCGGGCGCTGTGCCAGGTGCCGTGTGGGAACACGGTCGTAGTCACGGTCCCTGGTCTCGAGAAGCGCATAAGTTAGAGGGGAAATGCCGTGTAAAAGCCAGGTTTGCTGACCCGTGCAAAGCCAAGCCACGGCGAGATACTGCGGGACAGCGGAGAAGGAAAAGATCACTTCCGTTCGCACGATGCGGAGAGGATCCTGGAAGAGGTGCCGTTTGTGCTCAGCCTCGAAGGAAGGAAATGAAAGAAATCCTAGGATAAGAAGGGGGAAGACAGCAAAGCTGGGAGACAGCTGGGGCAAAGGAGCGGAGGATGGCCAAGGTTTACCATCTCAGCATCAGCTGTTTTGTTGTTTTAATGTTATGCATTTTTAAATTCATATTTTAGACCAGTTGTAGGTTTACAGAAAAATCATGCAGCAAAAAGCAGCGTTTCAATATACGCCCCCTGGCAATATTATCCACCTTTGATAGGATCCTTTCCATACTGTGTGAGACAGAGATGGTGCCAAATTGAGAACAGCTAAATCTTTTTAAATTGTTCCAAGGGTCATTTTTTCTTAACATTATTCAGTGTCCTTCAAGGGCTAATAGAATATGAATGAGGGCTGTGCACTCCGGAACTCAGTGCCCCCAGGCCACTATGCTGCCAGCTTCATTTTTCTCCTTTTTGGCACCTCCCTTAAACTGCTGCCACCCCTGCTGCTGCCTGTCTTGCCTGCCTTTGGAGCACCATCTTCCTCCTCCTCTCATCTTGAAACTGTTTTGGTGAAGAAAATGCTAGTAACCAACTCAGTTAAGAGAGAATAAACAGTTTCCTCAAAAGAGAGCAAAACGTGTGCTGTATGTGTATAACCTGGGATTTTCCTGGAATTTTGGGTTCCTGTGTGATGCCCAAGACTCAGAGCTGGAGTTCCACGGCTCTGAAAGTCAGCCTTCCTATATACAACAATTGTTTAAAAAAGCAAAAAAGAGATCAGGCTTCAGAGAGAAGAATGAAGCTGATCTGGTTGGGACTAAAGTAAATCAGAATATGGGTAAAGAATGATAGTCTGTATTTTAGAACTTCACCTACTGTATGAGACCAAAAAAAGAGAGCTTTATTTTGTCCAAAACCTAAATTTTCTGTAACACACATTCTAACTTCACCTTTCTGGCCAGTTCAGTTAAACAACCTAAACACATGGAGCCTAGAATTGGGGAATTCTGTATGGCTTAAATAATACTCAGATACATTCCAGAATATGTTGAGCCCATAATTAAAAAGCACTGGCAACATCCCTTGAAGGACTGGAGAAAAAATATGGAACTGTTAAACTTTCCCACCTGGGAAATCTCTGATACTCTCAAATATGAGTGACTCCCAAGTTAATGGGCCACGCCCTTGATTTTGAGGCTTGCTCTTATGAAACTTACATCTGTATCAGAGATGCTAAGCCTACCTATAATTATGCCTAAGAGTAACTCCCAGAGAACCTCTTTTGTTGCTCAGATGTGGCCTCTCTCTCTTTAAGCCCAACTCTGCAAGTAAATCATTACCCTCCCCACTGTGTGGGACATGACATCCAGGTGTGAAAGTCTCCCTGGCAGTGTGGGACTTGACTCCCAGGGATGAGCCTGGCCCTCACACTGTGGTACCAACAATGCCTGCCTGAACAAAAGGAGGAAAACATATGTAACAAAATAAGGTATCAGCGCTAAGAGAGTTCAGATAGAGTTGAGAGGGAATTCCTGAGGTTACTTGTATGCAGACTTCAGTTAGATATTGCTAACTGCCATGGTATGCCAAACCCCAACCAACAGTATTCCTGTAAACCCTAAAGAGTACCCGGGGCGCTATCTGAGACTCTATATAAGTTTCACTAAGTTTATTTTTGAGAAACCTAAAACCTCTAGATGGTTCTAGGCCAGATAAGAAACCCAGAGTTACCAGCCTCTCCAAGAGCATCAACCAGTTGTACCCCTACCCCATAATGTCAACACCCCTTCTCAACATGAAGAAATTAGAATGGCCATTGCCCAAGTATCCCTAAAGATTGGGAAAAGGATCGAAGGATAAGGAGGAGTTGCAAGAGATAGGATTTAACTAATGAGTATAATTACTGGATCAATATATTGATATTTCTTTTTAATCTCTGGTATCTTAGAATAGTTAGAAGGAAACACCTGAAATGGTAGAATTGTAACCCATCCCATACTTTGAAGTGGACTTAGAACAAATTTCTAAAACTACTTGTTAAAATGTACTTTCTAATTTATCACTTTTTTGTATATATATTTCACAATAAAAATTTTTTAAAAGAGCAAAACATTTCACACACAAATTTTGCAACTATTTTGCCTACTTAGGAGACTTTTTTGCTGTATTCAGGGTCTTGACTGTTCTGAATATGTTAAAATACTAAGTACAGATAAGAGACATTTAGTTTATCCAATTACCATTTATTAGGGACTCACTAATGGGAAGCATTGAAAGAGTAAAAAATTGATCTTTTCTTTTGGAGAACAGATGTGTAAATGATGTAGAATAAATATGTAAATATTGCTTGCTCTCTTTGCCCTATTGATTGAAGCCAAGGTAATTTCAGTATGTGGGCTAGGCTATTATAAACATTTGGGGAAGCAGAAACTTTAAGTGAAGTTGTATTAGCATCTCACCTTCTCTGTTCTGTATTTCATCAACTCCCAAATTCTCAGAAAACTTCTTTCAAACATATTTCATTCATTCTTCCCTCTCACCTCCAAAATTGTGTGTCAGCCTCTCTTACCTATTTGTCCTTTTCCTTCAGCATCTATAAATGCTCCTACTTTTCATGTCTTAGAGAAAAAGAAAGAAGCCTATCTGTACTCCAGATCCTGCCCCCACCTCGCCATATTTCCCTTCACAGTCAAATGTCTTGAAAGCAGTCTGCTCTTCCTTCTGTTTTCAGCAGCTTCTCATTCCTTAGCTGTGGTTATGCAGCCTCTGTCCCCACCACAGGGCTGCCCTGCTCTCAACTAATGGCCTAAATCCCAAAAGCCACTTTTGAGGCCCCATACTACTAGAGCACTCAGTGGCATTTCACCACACAGTGCTCCACTGTTTCTGAAACTCCCTTGGCCATCAGTACACAACTCCTCTCTTAAGCCCTCTCATGGCTCTCAGTCTCCACAGCACTGTCCTCACCCCTCAGCTCACCCCATACTTTATCACTGAGCCATTGCATTCACCCTCTGTCCTCACCCACCACAGGTATCAGCAACTCCCACACACATTATCTCCATGTCAGCCACTCACCTGGGTTCCCTATACAACAGTCTACCAGACTTCTCTACCTGAGAGGTCCTAGAGATACCTCAAGCTCTATATTTATAAAACTGTTTAGCACCACTGTCCACCCATTTGCCCAATTCAGAAGCCAGGGAGCCATCCTTGAGCTTGTCCTCACCCTCCCTACCATACCCAATCAGTCACTACATCTCGTTGATTCACCCTCGTGAATAACTCTAGAACCTTCAGCCCCTCTCACTTAGACTAATGCAACAGCATTCTAACCATTCTTTCTCCTTGTTCTAGTTTGCTAGCTGCTGTAATGCAACACACAAGAGACAGATTGGCTTTTGATAAAAGGGGATTTATTTCATTAGTTCTTCTGAGAAAAGGCAGCTAACTTTCAACTGAGGTTCTTTCTTATGTGGGAAGGTACAGGATGGTCTCTGCTGGCCTTCTCTCCAGGCCTCTGGGTTCCAACAATTTTCCCTGGGGTGATTCCTTTCTGTATCTCTAAAGGCCTGGGTTGAGTTGCGAGTGCTGAGATGAGGTATACTGAGGTGCTTGGGCTGTGCTATGTTGTGCTCTCTCATTTAAGCACCAGCCAATTAAATCAAACATCATTCATTGCAGCAGGCACGCCTCCTAGCCGACTACAGATGTAATCAGCAACAGATGAGGTTCACGTACCATTGGCTCATGTCCACAGCAACAGATCTATGTACCTTCACTTAGCCAAGTTGACAACTGAACCTGACTACCACACTCCTGTAGTCTTGCTCCTTCCGATCTCTCTTCCATACTGCAGGTCAGAGAAAATTTTCAAAATTTACAGTCCATGTAGATAGTTTGATTGAACGCCATAAGTACTTGGAATCTCAGGTAGGACATGAGATTTTGTTGGTTTGTCCAGAGTGATGCCCCGATGAATCCCAGAGTGATTCGATCAGTGAGTGTAAAAGTATTTGCAAAGCCCCCTTTGGGGAATGGTGAGAACAGGGAGAAATTCAACTTCCCCAAGTTGAATTCTTGATATTCTCACAAGCAGTGTGGACAACCAAAGCTATAGGCTAAGCCCCCAGTCTTGGGGTTTGTTCATATGAAACTTAACCCCACAAAGGATAGGTCAAGTCTACTTAAAATTTAGGCCTAAAAGTCACCCCCAAGAGAGCCTCTTTTGTTGCTCAGATGTGGCCTCTCTCTCCAGCCAACACGATGAGCAGTCTCACCACCCTCCCCCTGTCTACGTGGGACATGACTCCCAGGGGTGTGGACCTTCCAGGCAACGTGGGACAGAAATCCTAGAATGTGCTGAGACTTAGCATCAAGGGATTGAGAAAACCTTCTCGACCAAAAGGGGGAAGAGGGAAATGAGACAAAGTGTCGATGGCTGAGAGATTCCAAACAGAGTTGAGAGGTTATCCTGGAGGTTATTCTTATGCATCAAGTAGATATCATCTTGTTATTCAAGATGTAATGGAGAGGCTGGAGGGAACTGCCTGAAAATGTAGAGCTGTGTTCCAGTAGCCATGTTTCTTGAGGATGATTGAATAATGATGTAGCTGTCACAATGTGACTGTGTGATTGTGAAAACCTTGTGTCTGATGCTCCTTTTATCTACCTTGTCAACAACAGAGTAGAACATATGGAATAAAAATTAATAATGGGGGAACAAATGCTAAAATAAATTTAGTTTGAAATGCTAGTGATCAATGAAAGTGAGGGGTAAGGGGTATGGTAGGTATAATATTTTTTTTTTCCTTTCCTGTGTTCTTTTTATTTCTTTTTCTATTGTCTTTTTATTTCTTTTTCTGAATTAATGCAAATTTTCTAAGAAATGATAAATATGCAACTAAATGATGATATTGTGAATTACTGATTATATATGTTGATTTTTTGGTTTCTTAATTTTTTAATTAATAAATAATTTTTTAAAAATTTACAGTCCATAGTACATTATTTACAGTAATATAGTACATAGTCCTATATTGCCTCCACATTACATTCAGGATGAAATTACAAGTCCTCAGCACAGCATAGGAATTTTCCACTAATCTAGCCCTTGCCTACTTCTCCACACCCATCTCTGTTTGCTCCCTGTACACACATGCCATCCATTTCTGGAATGTTCCTACTTTCTCTTACCTCCATGCTTTCGTATTTGTTTGTCTCTCTGGTTGGAATGTCATTTCAACAGAAGCAAAGAATACCCAAGGTATGAGTAACCGAGGTTCCTGAAAAAGAAAAACAAAACAATGGAACAGCACTAATATTTAAAACTATAACCCAAGTAACTTTCTGAAAATAAAAGAAAACATAAACCTACATAATGAAAGAGTCCACAACGTACCTCGTAAAACTGCCACAAAGTGGTTAGCTCAGAAAGCTATCCTATTAGACAGAAGGATTAATAATAATCCTCAGGGTTTCCAGGCAAATGATTCAAATTGCTTTAAGCAATTTGAAAACTAGGGTAGAAAACTAGGCTGCAGCAAGATTAAAGATGGCTGCAAATTCTTTGCTGCTCCTTCAACCCAGGCTTGCTTTAGTGAAGTGCTTAAGCAATAGAATGTGGCATAAATGATGTTCTGAGACTGCCAAGGCAGGGTTATTAGAAGCCTTGAAGCATTTACCTGCTCTTTGGGAATACCTGCTCTTGGAGCCACAAGCCACTGTTAAGAAAATCTAACTGCCTGGGGAGTGGCCCTGGGACTGCATGGGAAGGGAGAAGGCCTTGCTGCGCCCAGCATTTGGGACACCCCCTCAGTGCACAAGGCACGTGAGGATGTCACTGTGAACCCTTAGACGGGCCCAGCTGTTAGCTGAATACTGCTGATGGAACAACCATCCAGCCAACCTCTTCCCAAATTCCTGACCCCCAAATTTTGAAATTAAAATAATATTGGTTCTTTTTTGAAGCTATTACTTTTTCAGATGAGTAGCTTGTTAAGGAGACTGGTAGTCAAACTCAATGGCATCAGACTTCTCGAGAGCAACACACAAAGCAAGGAGACAGTGGTACACCACTTTCAGTATTTTCTAGAAACTTAAGGAAAGAAGAGGCAAGCCAAGGATTTTAGAGAATCAGTGATTTTAAAAAAATCAACAACATGGCAGAATACAAAATTAACATACAAGAAAAAAAACACTGTAAAGGATGAACTATGAGGGAAACAAAGGTTAAAATATATTGAGTAGATGGAAACACTAGTGGTCAATGAGAGGGAGGGGTAAGGAGTACAGTATGTATGCGTTTTTTCTTTTTTGTTTTTATTCCTTTTTCTGGAGTGATGCAAATGTTCTAAAAAATGATCCTGGTGATGAATATACTACTATGTGATGCACAGAATGTTTGTATGTTAAGACTGTTCATGTTTGTATGTTGTTTTGGTTTGATAATACAAATTAAATTAATTTTTTTAAAAAAAAGCATTCCTACCAACTTTAAAGAACACCTAGGGCTTTAGCAGAGACCTACAAAATTTCCTGGAACTATGATTACTTTCCAGAAGCCTACAACATCCAGAAGGGTTCTTAAGCCAGATAAGTCCTGAAACACAGAGAGACCAGCCTCTCCAGAACATCAGCTAGTTTCATCTCTCTATCCCATATTATCAACAACCTTTTCCAACATGAAAACGTTAGAATGGACATAGCCAAAATACCCCTAAAGATTGGGAGAAAGATCAAAGTAGAAAGTGGAGTTATAAAACAGAAGATAGTATTTAACAAATGAGCACAACTGCTGAATCATTATATTGATATTTCTTTTAGTCTCCAGTATATTGGAGAAGGTAGAAAAAAACAAAATTTTGAAATTGTAACCCATACCAAACTCTGAAATCCATTCTATAACTAAATGCTGTGGTGTACTTTAAAATATGCCATTTTCATAATAGAAAAAATAAGATAACCCTAATTAAAGAAATATTTTAAAACTCTAGGAGGAAAAAAAAAGGATGAACTCTGAAAGGAGGCTAGCCTACCAAATATTGAAACATGCTGCAGAGCATCTTTAATGAAAACAATGTGGTTCTAGCACATGAATAGGCAGACCAGTGGAGCAAAATAAAAGTCCAGAAATCACATCAAGGATGTATGAAAATCAAGCATATGATAAACGGTCAACTAGCTGGGGCAAAGATAGACTGTCTAAGAAATGGTGATGGGATAACTAGACAGTATTCCACTCAAGGCGTACTCTCTTGGTTAGGTTATGGGGAAATGCATATTGCTGAAGGGAACGAACTATATAATACAATATCTATAGGAGTGCATTTGGCAATATCTAACAAAATAATATATATATTTACCTTTCAGCCTGGCACTTCCACTTCTAGGATTTTATTCTAAAGAATTCTCAAAAAAAAAAATAGGTATGTACTCATGCATATAAGACTCCTCATTGCAGCATTATTTTAGTGGTAAAATATTGGAAACTACCTAAATGCCCAAACATGGAAGTCTGATTAAATAAACCATGATACATCCAAACGATGGGTTACTAGGATGCAGTAAAAAAGAAAAAGCTTCGTGAACTAACTTTATAGCAGTTTCCAGGATATATTACTAAGTGATAAAAGCAAAGTGCAAATGCAAATATATAGTATTTTACCTCTCCTGTAATAAAGAAAAGAAATAAGAAAATAGAATGAATTTGCTTGTTTTACTAAAAAAAAATACAAGAACAATAAATCAGAAAAAAAAATGAAATTAGTTACCTACAAGGGATTGAGTGAGGGATGAGATGGGAGAGATATGATGGCAAGGACACTTCTCTGAGTTTATCTTTTGGTGTAGTGTAGACTGTGAAACGTTACATGCATTATTCAAAAAATAAACAAGGATAGGAAAAATTTAAAACCCATAACTGAATGCAAACAGAAACAAACAAACAAAATTGTATTTCAAAAGAATAACATAATAGCAATGAAGAAGGAAATAAACCAAGTAATTTTGAACATGGTACTCTGACATACCCTTAGTCTAATACCAGCAATAACCTGAACAATAACTGGAGCTCCTTTCCATGTGCGGTTTGGATGAATTTATAATTCATGAATCGTAAATTGTGCAAATAAACTCCCATAACTGATAGCCTAAGGTTTTTATTTTAACAGTTTTGGTGGGCTGTGAAGGAGAGCCCTGGCAGCTTCCGGAGGCCCTGAGAAGCCAGGTGGAAAGTACTCATTATGCCAAGGGGTCAAAGGAGGTTTTACTCTGCAGGTCCCCTGAAAGCACTTGCAATCAAACACAGGCCAGAGTGCTTCATGCTCAACAAAAAGAATTGTTTCGAGACCAATGGAAAATGCTGTGCCAGGTAGTCTGGAGCACAGGCTTCTGATGACATTAAGATCATATCACTGGACTGAGTAAAGATTCCAGAATTCTAATGAAGAAACCGATGGGATCATGAGATTGCTAACACAGACTGAGTGGAACGAGGATTCATCACCTAGGACTGATAAAGAATAGAGATAAGTTTTGTCTAGCTTACTGCTGATGTTTTAATGTTCTGTATACGTGAATGGATTTACATTCTTTCCGAGAAAGGATTTTCCAGAAGACAAAAACAATTAACCAGCGGGAGCAATCTGAGAAAATGGAACAATGGAGTGTACCCCACAGAACTGCAGATAAGCAGTGCCTGGTGATAAACCAGTATCAGTCCAGTAGAGATGGTTTATCAGGATGGACAAGCAGACCATAGTCATCAGTGCAGATCTGCTTCCCACCTTGGAGCCAACCAGAATATTTCCTTTGCTTACTTACAGAAGAAGCTTGTTTCTTCTATAAGCTTCCCCTTTCCACTCCCCCAGCAGAGCTCCTTTCCACATGCAATATGGATACTGTCCAATGCATGAATTATAAACTGCTAGAATAAACTCCAATAAATCATTTTTTTAAATGAAAAGAAAAATTTTTTTAACTGGGGAAAAAAAAGAATCAATACCAGGAAAAGAAGAAACAAACAAACCAATAAACATATTTTAAAATCTAAATTATCTTTTTTGCTAATATTTATTTGCAAATTAAGCAAGCAAAAATTTTTCAATTCTAATAGCCAGTGTTAAAATTCTTTTTTAAGAAATGTAAATGATACAAACTTTCTGGAGGGTGATTTGGAAATACATGTCAAACTCCTTAAAATATTGATGTTATTTGACCCAGGAATCTCAATTCTTGGAATTTATCTTATAAAAATATTCACTGGTTGATGGCTAATTTAATGTGTCATCTTGGGCAGGTTTTGGTGTCCAGTTGTTTAGTCAAGCAAACACTGACCTGATTGTTACTGTGAAGGTATACGTGAATGGATTTACATTATTAGTCCATTGACTGCACCTACAATCAACTGAGGAGATCGCCTTCAACAATGAAAGAAGTCTCATCCAATCAGTTGGAGGTCTTAAAGTGAGAACTAAGGATTTCAGAAATCAGAAAGAATTTCTGCCTCTTCTCCAGCCAGCAAGCTTCTCCTGGGGAATTCAACATCATTTTCACTGGAATTTCCAGCCCTACAAAATTTGGACTTGCTGATTCCCACAGCTGTGTGAGCCAATTCCTATAATAAATCTCATAAATCGTGTTCTCTCTCTCTCTCTTTCCTTTCTCATTCCTTCCTTCCCTCTCTCCCTCTCTCTCTCTTTCTCTTTCAGTTGGTTCAGTTTCTCTGAAGGACTCTAACATGATGATGTGTAATCGGATTTATGCATTAGGACATTTACCACAGTTACTTCCAAAATCCAAAACTGAAAAAAAAAAAAGTTTAATGATTAACTAAACTATGAAATATCCATAAGATAGAAACTTCCACAGCCATCAAAATCGTGCTATAAAAGAATGTCTCCCACGTCACAGAGAGTATTCAGGAAATTCTGCTAAGCCAAACCAAATAGTAAGATGCTATGTATAGTATGATTCAAACTTTGTTTAAAAATATGCATGAGAGACAACCAATTAGAAAAAGGGTCAAAAATATAAACCAACATATCACAGAACAGAAAACACATGTGGCAAAGAAACATGCAAAAAGATCCTCACTATCATTAGCATTCTGGAAAATGCAAGTTAATACTTAAGTATAATGCTGCTGCCCACTAGAATCGCACAAGTTTTAAAGTCTGACAATTCCAAATGTTGGAGAGGAGGTAGAGTAACTGGGAACCCTTATCCACTGATGCTGGGAGTGCAGCTTTGTGCAACCATTTTGGCAATGCCTCATAAAGTTGAAAATCCACATCCTTATACCCAGATGCCAACTCTATGTATAAGCCCCACAGACACTTCAACACATTCACCAAGAGGCAGGTACCAGAACACACTGCCCTGCTTATAACAGCAAAGGTCTAGAACACTCCAAATGTCCAGCAATGGGAGAGGAGATAAATGCATTCTGGTATATTTCCACAATGAGAATATTAAGCAGCAGTGAAAATGAGCAAACTACATCTACGTAAAACAACATGGATAAATTGAACCGACATGTTTTTGAGTGAAAAAAGCAAGTAACTATGGTTTTATGCCATTTTTATAAAGCTCCAAATCAAGTAAACCCAAACAATTTGGAACAGTGCTTTTTTTAAGCAAGGGAAGAATAAACCACAACTTTAGAATAACAGTTACCTGTAGTGGTAGGAAATGAGCACGTAGGTAAATGGCAATTATTGCCAATTATTTGGAATGTTTTTTGCTTTGAGGGCTGTGTGGACACGGGTACTATTACACATATTCTTTCGTATGTATCAAATATCAAGTATCACATTTTAAAAAGATAAAGGAAAAGAGTTTATGTGTGTGTATGGAATAAAAGACTGGAAGAATAGAAACAAAAATATTAGCAGAAATTCTCTCTGGGCAGATAGGATTAGGAGTGATTTCAGTTTTCTTTGTATTTTCAAAATTTCCTTTACTGAACATGACTGGGAAAGGAGGAAGCAGGAAAAGTTAATATTAAAAAAAAATCTGTGCTAGACTGTGGGATCAACTATGCCATCCTAACCCAAAGGGGGAAAAGCAATGTAACAAATAAGGTGTCAGTGCCTGAGAGAGTTTACATAGAGTCGAGAGACTACTCTGGAGGTCATTCTTATGTAAGCTTCAGTTAGACATTCTTCCTATCATAGCTTACCAAACCCCAACCAAAACCATCCTGCCAACCCCAAGGAACACCTAGGACATTATATAAGATTCTACAGAGGTTCCATGCCCTAGGGTAATTTTCCAGAAACCTACAACCTCCAGATGGGTCCCTGGACCAGATAAGTCCTGAAATGCAGAGGGGCCAGCCTCTCTAGAACATTAACTAGTTCCACCCCCCTATCCTGTATCTTCAACAGCCCCTTCCAACATGAAAATGTTAGAATGAGCACAGCCCAAATACCTCTAAAGAGTAGGAGAAAGATCAAAGGTGATGGTGGGTTATACAGAGAAAGTAGGGTATAACAAATGAGTATGATTGCTGAATCATTATATTGATATTTCTTTTAGTCTCCAGTACCTTAGAGCAGCTAGAAGTAAAAACCTAAAATTGTGGAATCGTAACCCATACCAAACTCCAAAATCTGTTCTACAACTAATTATTGTGCTGTGTTTTGAAATTTATTGCTTTTTTGAATATATGTTATTTTTCACAAAAAAAGTCGATTGTGATGATAAATGCACAGCTATATGATGATATGAACCATTGATTGCTGACATAACATGTGAATATATACTGTATATCAGTCAATCAATAATTAAAAAAAACTGTGCTAGAATCTGTTCTATTTTCATTCTGCAGCATGAACATCTAAGCCTTAAGTAACAGAGTTATAAATGATCTCGGGAAGAAGAGGCGCTTTGCCAAGTAGTGAGCGGACACAGCAGCGGGGACCAGGCTGCAGAAGGGCCTTACACAGCTGTGTAGGCGGGCAGGCACCTGGCAGCTGAGTTTCAGTAGGAGCAAGAGTAAGGCAATAACAGCTCAGCGCAAACAATTTAATCATATTTTACTAACTGAGGGCAGGAAAAGGGAACTTGAAAACCATTCCTTGTAGTCGCCAATCCACTGCCTTGCTCAGCCCCCAACCCTCATACCCACTCCCCACCCCCACCCTCCTGCCAAAAGCCAACAACATGAAGATTAGAAGACTAGAAACAAAGCATCAGGATCCCATCCTTGTATCACATTGTAGTAAACTACAGGCATCATCATCATGTGCTCTGCCACTCACAGATGACATAGCAGGACTGGAAAAGGTCCGGCAGAGAAAGAGCGAACATGGTGAGCAGAGGGACCTTTACAGGATGACAAACAAAAGCAGAACCCTGTCCTTCAGAGGAAGATAAGGGCTTAGAAGTGATTTGCCAAAGGTGTGCAAAGTCGGAACACAGGTGTAGCCACCAACTCTTATCCAACTACCACTAAAAGTTAGCCCTTTGGTGGTTGAAAGAGGTGCATTTGGAAGAAATAAAAAGGACCTGCCATTTTGCACAGTAGAGAGCGATGTGGAAATCATTAGCTGCAGAGGCTGGATCACTGGTTCTCAGTCAGATCCAAATGTGGAATGCAAAGGACAACAAAGACAAAGGGAGGCTTCTGGCTGGGGAAGGGATGGCCAAGAAGCGAGGCGGTGCTGGGGTGGTATTACCTCCTGCTGTCTGTAATAGCCTGTGGTCTCTGGGAGCTGGTGAAAACCTTTATGAATGAAAAACTATATGGGGCTCTTGTACCATTAGCTTCCCAAGATTTCCATCATGAACATAGCCATGCTCTTCAACAAAGCTGTCTTTGGGTGTCCGGCAGTGCTGGGCTGGACAGAGAGCAACTCTGACCCGCACTGCTAGTCCCTGTGAGCTGGAATCACATGAGTATTCACACGTGCAAGCTCAGGAGGCCAGAGCCTAAATGGGACCCCAAATCTCTTCAAGAATTACCCCAAGAAGATACCATATCCAAGGAAGGATATACTCACAGATTTTGCTATTTTATCAAAGGCAGTTTATTTACATGGTGTTATCGGACACCTCAGAGAGTCAACAAACCCTATGTTGACTAAACTTTCTAAAGTGGCTCAAGATTAGTAATTCCAGCAGTTCTCCATCGGGTATGCTTTTGAAAAATCACTTAACCCTGCGCCCACCCTGGAGGAACTGAATTTCTTTAAGTGCCTCAAATGACTGAATGTAAAGCCAGTTAATTATTCAAAGAGGTTCTGGTAGCAGGGAGCATGCAAAGGGTGATACAGGACAACCTAGAGTGGAAGCAGAGAATCCTGCCAACTAAATGTCTTCCGCATGTGCTTACAGACTGTCCTGGCAGGTCCTGCGGGGTGGGGATGGGAAGGAGATGTTAAATGCCAGAAAGTTACCACAGTCTTGGACATTGGGAACATATGTTGCCAAGGTCCCTAATATCATGCGAGGAAGGAAATAGAAGAAAGATATGCATTCCCCTTCCTCTTCTAGGCCCCACTTCTCTGCTACCTTTCTAAAACTGGACAGAAGGCCAACAGGCCCCAGGAGCAGGAAAGTGTTTTTGTGTCACTAATGCTGAGCTGCTCCATTTCTCGCTCTAGTTTCATCTTGTTTTTCCTGATCATTTATTGATTTGCTTGTCTTAGGGTTGGCCTCTTCTGCCCTGTAGGAATGCCTCATCATTCAGAGCTCAATCTGCACACAATCCAGCAAGCACGTGTTCCCCATAACTAACCTTTCGGGGCCTGCATCACCCCCTCTTTTAGTTGAACTCTTCCTGGAACTATTTTCTAGAGGAAAGAGTGCTTCTCCTCTGGCCTGCTCAGGGGCTCTGTGGCTTTATTTCATGTCATATTCCACATGCATCTCTCTGGGCAAGAGCCACTGTTGCCTAGAAGAGACCCTTCTTTTTCTCACATTGAAATGTTTCCATTTTTTGCACAGATGCAGAAGCAAGGAGCCCAAAATGCAAAGGGAAAAAGCCATCCATTTACTGTCTAGAGTTCCAGATGAAACTGGAGGAGCCACCATAGCTATAGGACCAAACCATGTGCCCTGGGCTCACCTGCAAAAATCTTTCCTTCTGATTCAGTCACCCCATCTTCTTTATGTCTCCCTTTTACCCTTTCTCCAGATTGGTTTATGTGCCCAGTGGTAGCTCCTCAGTTTCTTAAAATGCAAAACCACTTCACTGCAGGGTAAGGGAATCCCCAAAACCAAACTTAATCCAGGGAGGCAATTTCTAGCACCCATGTGACCCACCTGGTACAGTTTGATTTGGTTTGCTGAGGCTTTTAAAGGCCTCCTTCCACATCCTACCTCATTCTTTTTTTTTTGTTTCCTACCTCCATGATCTGCTTATTCCTTGTTTCAATTTCCTTGTTGCTAAAGCAAATACCATGAATAAGTTGGCCTAAACAATGGGAAGATATTGGCTCAGGGTTTTGAGGCTAGGACAAGTCCAAATCAAGGTGATGCTTTCTTCCTGAAGACTGGCATCCCAGGACTAGGAGCCAGTGAGCCTTGGTCCTGGGGTCCACTGGCAAATGGCAGCACACACAGCTGCCTCCCCTGGCCTCTCCCTTCTCTTCCTGGTTCCACTGACATTCAGCTTCTGGCTGCCCTCTCTATACTTTCTTTCCATCAGTGTGAATTTCGTTTTGTTCATAAAGGACTCTAGTAATAGGATTAAGAATCCATCCTGATTGAGCTGGACCACACCTGAACTGAAGTAGCCTCATCAAAAGGTCCTACTTACAATGGGTTCACAGCCCCAGGAACGGGGCCAGCCTAAGAGCCTTTCTGGGGTACATAGCTTCAAACCACCACACTCCTTTCCACACATCAAATGTTAAAATTTCCTACCTTGTTCATTTGACTTCACAAATACGGTTATCACCCAGACCACTCCATTGTCCCATCAGTATCTTTCCATACCCTGTTTGAAGAACCAACTCAAATATCACCTTCTTGGAGAAGATGCTAACCTTCTTAGAGTGACCCTTACTCTATTCCCATCACTTCTATGTTGCATCTCTTTTATGATTTGACCTTGTTGTGGTGTACTGAGTTTTCCATTTGTTCACATGTTGCTTAGTAAGCAGTCTGGGGTTGTTTCATATGTGCCTATGTTGTTTTCCTCAATTAGGTTGCAAGTTCCTCAAAACCCAGGCCTCCCAATCAGAACACACAAACACATAAAAGCTGTGGCCGTGAGCCATGGAGGGTCTGCCCCTGGCTGGGGTGTAAGTGTTGAGTGTGATTATGAGAAACAAGACGGTTTCTACATGTAGACTGACACAGCTTAGAGCACATTTCCACCAGCCAATGTCCTTTCACGACTTTTCAGAAAACTGGAAAAGACATAGAGCTGAGGAGATTCAGAACCTGTGCAGAAACTTGGACAGCTGGTAAGAAACAACAAGGAGGAACCCTTGCAAACCCGGCACAAATTCCAGTGCCCCATGTTGTGTTGCTAGGACTCTTTCACCAGCAGATGATATTTAATGAACACCTACTGTATACTAGGCTATAAAATGGAAGGTGGGAATGGAAATAGACCTGGAAATTTCTATGTAAAGAAGCTTGCTGATTTTCAAGAGAGACTGGGTTAAGTGCATTCTAATAGAGGTTTGAAGATCTAAGGAACTCCAAAGGAAGAGAAAATTAATTCAGTCTGTGGCATGTTAAGAAGACTGTGACAGTAGCAGGACCCTGGGACTCTGCTTCCTGGTGAACTTGTGGGCCTGTGTGTTCCCCGCCCATACTAACCCTGACATGGCCTGTGACTTGCTTTGGCCAATGGGACATCAGCACACATGACATCAGCAAAGGCTTGATGAATACTCGTGCAACGTGCTTGCTGTCTCGCAAGATTGCCCTGAGTCCACCATGTAAGGATTTGACATCCTGGGGAGGAAAGCTGAGGCGCCCTAATTGTTAGTGCCAACGGCCAGACAGATGAGTGAGGTTGTCTTTGACATCTCAGTCCAGCTGACCTTACAGTGAGGTGCAACCACATCAGAGAGCACTGTTGAGACCTGCAGAGGAATCTCCCAATGTAACTGGTGCCCTGCTGGCAATGGTGCCAGCTGAGCCCGGATCCAAGTTCAATAGTCTCGAAACTAAAAGAATTTAGAGACAAAAGGGCCAGGAAGAATAAGTAGTAAAGCTTATTAAAAGAGAAGCTTATCAAAGAGAGAGTACATGCTAGCTTATCAAAGAGAGAGTACATGTTAGAGAGGTTAATGCAGGCTTGCCCAAGGGAGAGACACGCACTGAGTGGAGTCGGCCAGCTTCTTCTATAGGAAGATTTTACCAGTGGCTGGTTTCCATAGTAACCTTTGACTACTAGGTGCCTTCTTTGTTCTAGGAGGAGATAGCTAGCAGAATTCATGGTCTGTTGCCACATACCTAAAATTTGTCTTTGGGCAAATCTTTTAACAATCTTTATGACCCTATGCTTCCTATCATTAACTAAGAGTTTGCTTTGTGCCCAGAATTTTACAAGCTTTTATGGGTTTGGGGAGGATTCAGTGGTTTGGGGAGGTTTGGGGGGTTTAGGGAAATTTTAGTCACAGGAAGTTTGCAGCTGAGTTTGCAACTCTGTCTTAGTTCTTTTGGAGCTAGAGAAGAAACAAGGGATTTGGCATTGCCTGTTAACTCTTTCACAGCTAAATAGGAACAGGGACTTACAGTTGTCCTATTTTATCCTGCTTCAACAGCTGACCCAAAGAACTGTGAGCAATAACAAATGATTGTTTCTTTAAGATTCAAAGTTTTAAAGTAATCTGTTACAAAGCAATAGATAACGTGGAAATTGGCACCTGGAAGGAGGTAGGGCTGAAACAAAAATATGAAACATGCGGCACTGGCTTTGGACTGCATGGCAGGTGGCAGCTGGGATGGTGGCAGTGACACTGTCAGTGGAAGCTGGAGGATTCATGAGGAAACTGCCTCTGTGGGTTGGAAAGTTAGCAACCTGTGATTTACAGAGGTGAGACAAGTGGCAAAACTATCACCCGCAGTAACCTGGAAGATAGAACACATACCTAATGAACTTGTGAATCTGACTCAGGAAATTTCCAGGCAGAATGTTGAAAGTGTCAATTGTCTTTTTTTAGCAGCCTATAATAGGGTAAGGGAGGAAGGAACTGATGAGTTTGCAAAGAGAATTCAGAAGAAACAAGGTGGGTTCAGGATGTTGCTGGCTTGCAAAATAAAATGTTTTATATTTTCAGTCTCCCCAGCTCACAAAAGAATCTCAAAGTAAGAAATAACTTTAGGTAAAGATCAAATCAGGTTTCAGGACATAAGACTCTTTGGTAAAACCTCAGAAAGATTTAAGGTGGTGCCTAAAAGTCCCTCTCAGTTAGAACAAAAGGCGTCTAAGAATCTTGAGGTCATTGCCCCATGGGTCCCTGACATGCTACCCAAAATAGAGGGAGGATCATCTCTAAAATAATTGTAGGTATGGCATTTTTATAATCAAGTAGACTATATTCTGATACTTTAAAAGCCCATCAAGTTTAAGGGCATTGCAAGATAGAACAGTTCAAAATGAAAAGAGGCCTCTGGGTCCCTAGCAAAGGGCAGAAAGCAGGTTGAGAAAGCTACTCAACCACAGACAGGCCAATTCTCATTCAAAAGGCAGTAGATCCCAGAAGGTGGAGACAGAGAGAACAATGAAGTAAGCAAACACTCGCAGCACGAGGCTAAACAGGGTCCATGACAGCAAGAGTTCTGCCAGATTTCAGAATTACTATATATCTCCCATTCCTTTCCTTATCAAATATGTTTACTGAGGTTATTCTGTTCTTGACTCACCATTATTTGTTGGGGGTATGGGAGGGGACATAGAGAATTTATCTGTTCAGTGCATCAGTCCTTGGCTCAAGAGGAGCCTCATCTACATATGGGCCTGAAATAGATCGGAAGACCCTGCACACTGAGCCTGGGACCATGATTGGATGAGACTTTGCGGGCTCTGGGAGGAGTGGGTGTGTTATGTATGCAGGGGCTTGAACCATCTGTGAGAGAGGGACAGCTGCAGTAGGTGGTTACAGGACCAGCTCAGTGAATCATGCCTCCTGGTATATGCCCCATGTGCTTTCCTCGCCCATGGACCCTGAGGTTGGCCTTGTGATTGATTGGGCCACTGAGACATCAGCACATGCGATGCAAGCACAGACTTGACAAGCACTAACACAAAAATGGGTCTTGCCCTCTTAGAACAGTGCCCTGAGACACCAGGTTAGGATGCCAGTCTGGCTCACTGGAGAAGGCAAGACCACATCAAGGAGAACCAAGGTGTCTCAGCTATTTGCCAAAAACAGCCACCAGATGTCATGGGCCATCCAGCCCAGCCTACCCTCAACTGAGTGTTTTCAGGCTTAACCAGAAGAAACACCCAGCCAATCCACAGAATAGTGGGAAATGATAAATCATTGTTAGTTTAAGTAAAAAAATTTGTGGTGGTTTCATTAGGAAGCAATAGGTCATTCATATACTGGAAAATTTAAAAGACCTTCTTGGAGGAGCTAATAGTTGAAGATCAGAGAGGAAGAGCACATGGTGAGCTGGGAAAGGCTATTCTTTGCATTGGAAGAGAAAGGAAGAGTGTAAGCAAAGGCATGAACAGGGCTTTGTGGTTCACTTCATGCCTAATACTCCACAGTCTTTGCAGGAAGGAGTAAAGGAGTCCTTCCTAGAAAGCAGCACCATTAAGCCTTTCGTTATTTAACAGAGGTCGTGGTTTAACTCTGTGGTCTTAAAGGTCCAGAGCTGTTCAACCTCTACTGCCCAAACATCTGCCAGAGAACACGCATGTGCTGGCAACTCTCATTGTGTTTAATGGAAAATAAACAAACACACAAACTGCACCAACTGGGCATGATAGAAGCTGCAGAGGACTCAAGGTCAAGAGATTGAGATTTACCACATGCACTATTGTTATCAAGCTGGACCATGAACAATGTATGAAACTTCTCTGGATCTCATTTCTTCATTTATGAAATGAGCAGATATCTTCCAGCTGTAAAAGTGTAAAGTTCTAGCCTGGCCCTGGCACTGTGGAATCCACAATGACTGTCTGACCTAAAGCGGGAAGAGAAATCTAACAAAATAATCTATCAGTGGCTAAGAGAAGAATTGAGGCTATTCTAGATATTACTCTTATACAAGATTCGGGTAGATACTGCTAATTGCCATGGTATGCCAACCCCCAACCAACAGTATTCCTGTAAACTCTAAAGAGTACCCTGGGCTCTATATGAGACTCTATATAAGTTTCACTCACTAAGTTTATTTTTGAGAAACCTAAAACCTACAGATGGTTCTAGGCCAGATAAGCCCTGAAACCCAGAGTTACCAGCCTCTCCAAGAGCATGAACCAGTTGTACCCCCTACCCCATAATGTTGACACCCCTTCTCAATATGAGGAAGTTAGAATGGTCATTGCCCAAATATTCCTAAAAACTGAGAGAAAGATCAAAGGGTAATGAGGAGTTATAACAGAGAAGTTAGGATTTAACAAATGAATATAACTACTGAATCAATATATTGATATTTTTTTTTAATCTCCAGTGTCTTAGAGTTGTTAGAAGGAAACACCTGAAATCGTGGAACTGTAACCCATACCATACTTTAAAATTTGTTCTATAACTACTTGTTAAAATGTATGGCTTTTTGTATAAATGTTGTATTTCACAGTAAAAAAGTGTTCTTAAAAAGTCTAAGGTTCTAGAAAAACCTTTTAATGCATAAATATTATGTAGGCACTACAAGAATTATTATGAACACTGTGGGGTCATGGCAAAGCATTGATGATTTCACAGTTAGTGAACAAAGGCAAAATACATGTGCTATTATTATAACTGTAAAAATAGACTGTGCATATGGATAGGGGTTAGAAAAAAACAAGCAAATATTAAAATAGTTCTATTATAGAGCTCAGATTATGGTGGAGTCTTTTCTCTTTTTTTCCCCATTATTTTCCTTAAGGCTCTTATTAGGTTGTCTTTATAATAAAGTCTTTTAAAACCCTATAATCTCTCTATCCCTTCACTCTGGTGACTAACCAGGTGTTCCTGCAGGAGCAGGGAAACAGAAAAGCCCACACAGAGTCTGAGGCGGCCTGAGGCCTCCAGGTTCTCTGCAGGATGACACGGGCACGGCCTGGTGGCACCCAGCAACCCCACCAGGGATGAAAGCAGGTGACCAGGAGTCCCTGAGCTAGGAGAGGGGGATTGAGGCCTTCTGTAACAGCACCAAAGAGGGAGAGCCATTCAGAGAGAGGGGCAGGGGAGAGAGAACTAGAAGGAAGGAGGGAAAGAGAGAGACCTAGACAGGGAGGGAAAAGAGAAAGAAAGAAAGGGAAGAGAGAGGGATAGAGAGAAAGAAAGGGTGGGAGGGTGGGAAAGAGACAGACAGAGAGAGAAAAAAAAGGAGAAAGAAAGAAAAAGTAACAGGAACAGAAAAGATAATGCTACAGGGCAGAACATCTAAAAGGTGGGAAACCAGTGCTACCAAAGTCCGGGAGGGGAGGACAAGGTCCAGTTGGGAGTTGCACATGGAGAACGGTACCCAGGGAATCATTTGGGGCTGAGGAGTTGCTATGAGCTACAAGGCCCGGGGGACACCCGTGGGGCACTCAGGCAGCGGTGAGGGGGAGCAGAGGACACCCCGCGAAGGCGGTGAGAGCTGGTGGGAGAGGAAGAGCTGAGCCAGGCGGAGCCAGGCCTCGGGGCAGGTGGGCTGTGTGGCCGGATAGTCCCAGGGGCGACGCACAAGCAAGGTCAGGGAGAAGACCAGCAAGGAAGCCAGGCGAGCAAGTGAGCGTGATGGTTTAGGGGTCAGCAGCTGAACGGGAAGGAAAAGATGGGTATAAGAAAAACTGCAGGGGTAGAACAGACAGGATTTGGTGCCTGGTTGGTGTTGGGGAAGGAAGGGGTTGCAGGTAACCTGGTTATCTATAACCAGAACTGGTGACCAGGACAACAGGAAGAGGAATGTGTTGGGAGGCAGGGAGAACTCAAAAGTGAAGGATTTGGTTTTGGACGCAGTGAGTTTAAATGCAAGTGGTCATGACTGGCAAGCAGTTTGATACTGAGACATGAGCTTGACAGAGCAGACGGTGTTAAATTCGAGAGCCATCCAGAAGGGCTTCAGTAGAAGAGGCCGGAGGGTCTTGGGTTGAGAGAACATGGAGAGAGAGGAGGCCTGAAGGCAGAAATATAGAGAACTAGGTTAGGCATCAGAGCAGGAGAAGCAAAATATCAAGAGAAGCGATGTCCAGCAGAGGGTCAGAGGAGAAGCAGTGTGATGGAAAGCTGGGATGAAGAGGGTGGGCTGTACAGCAGGGTAAGGCCGACCAAGACTCCAGCAGAAGAGCTTCGAGGAAGGGCAGAAGCCAGACTGCAAGGAGTTAACTGAGAGCACAGTCACGGGAACTTGGTGGTGAGAAGAGAGGTGGGATGTGTGCTAGTTTGCAAGCTGCTGATATACCAGAACTGGAATGGCTTTTACAAAAGAGGGATTTAAAAAGTTATAAGCTTACAGTTCTAAGGAAGTGAAAGTGTCCAAAGTAAGGCACCAGCAAGAGGTCACCTTCACTCCAGAAAGGCCGATTGGTGAGGAACACCTCTGTCAGCTGGGAAGTCATGTGGCTGCCTCTGCTGGTCCCTGGCTCCTGGGCTCCGTTGCTTTCAGCCTCTGTTCCTGTGGGGGTTCCTCACTTTGCTTCTCTAGGGCTGGCTTTCATCTCTTGGCTTCCTTTGGTTCTCTCCAGGTTCTGGCTTGCTTAACATCTCATGGCAATGTCTGCTGTACTCCAAGCATTTCCAAACATCCGTGTCTCTGTTCTCCACATATGCATTTGTGTCAACTCTGCTGCGAAGTTTCTGTTGGCTCTGGGGCTTCTGTCATTTCTGACTCTCTCCAAAATGTTTCCTTTTAAAAGATTCTGGTAAGTTAATCAAGATCCACCTGGAATGGGTAGAGTCACGTCTCTATCTAATCAAATGTCACACACACAATTGGGTGTGTCACATCTCTATGGAGCCAATCTAATCAAAAGTTTCCAACCTACACTACTGAATCAGGGTTAAAAGAAACAGCTGCCTCCACAAGATTGAATGAGGATTAAAACATGGCTTTTCTAGGGTACATAATATTTTCAAACCAGCACAAGATGCAACCTGAATGGGTTTGCAAGGGCAAGGGAAAGTGTTTTGTAGGGTGGCCACACTTGAGCAAGTTTGTAGGTCAGAAGGTGGGGAATAAAGGGACAATGCAGACTTCAACAACCGGGAGATGAGATGAGGCATTGGTGGAGCTGGTCTCATTAGAAGACCTATACTGGATCTTCAAAGGCAGTGATGTTCAAATGTTTGTTTGTTTTAAACCACGAAACTTTTTTTCAGGCAAACTTTATTCAGAACCCCCAATATATAAAACCTCTGATGCTGAGTTGAAATGAGGGTTGGAAGGGGTCGTGAAAGGCACTTGTCACCCTGGGGAATCAGGTCTAAAGCAAAAAAAAAAAGTCTTAAAAGTTGTGGGGAGACTAAATAGAAAAGAACATCACAAAGCAAGTCTCAATAAATTTCTAAAAAGTGTGAACTCATGCAAAGTATCTTCTCCAACCACGATGCAAAGAAGTTAGAAATCAATATAGAACAGCGAAGGGGGAAACTCACAAATATGTGGAAATTAAACAATGCATTCTTTCTTAAACAACCATTGGGTAAAGAAGGAATCACAAGGAAAATTAAGAAATATCTGGAGATAAATAAAAACAAAAGCACAACATACCAAAACTTTGCAGATGCAGCAAAGGTGGTGCTCAGAGGGGCTCTGCATTGAAAAAGGAGAGCACAGGGTTGTGAATGGGCAGCCCCCTGGGAGAGGTCTGGGGGAGCCCAGGGTGGCCGGCAACACCTGCCCTGGGAGACCGAGGCTAAGGCCAGCGTCCCCTGCCCGCAGCCCCTCTGCACTGGCCCTTGTGGCCACCTGGCTACTCCTGATGGCTCTGCAGCAACCGTGCCCAAAGAGTACAAGCGTGGCTGGCTGTGACCGCTCCCCATCAAGAGGTTCCTGGGGGCGGGCCACGGTGGCTCAGCAGGCAAGGACGCTTGCCTGCCATGCCAGAGGACCTGGGTTCGATTCCCGGTGCCTGCCCATGTAAAAAATAAATAAATAAAAAAAAAAGAGGTTCCTGGGCTGCAGGAGAAATAATGAATGTAAGAGAGTATCATGTTTCTACTAAAGGAGCTTCCTGTGCACCTGGCTAACACAACAAGAGGAAATTTTCTGCCAGATAACTTGCTTAACCTGTCTTGGGTGGGATTGGTGCAGAGTTGGCATTCTAGATGCAGAGCCTTCTTGAGCTTTTAGAATATGAAAATAAGAGCCCTGAGGATCAATAGATTTTGGATAACTTTCTACAAGTCTTGATTAAAGTCAGAAAAAGACATAATGATGTGGTTCCTATACTGGCCCAGGGAGTCATTAAATATAAGAAGTATGGATTTGATCCTTTGATTGGCAGTAAAATCTGCTATTTTCTGGATTGGTTTTATAACAACTGCATCTCTCTCTACTTGCTTATTAACCAGCACACACTTCTGTTTGGTGGTAACCCTCATTCTGCTCAAACTAAACATATAGGAAATATTGATCCTACTTGTAATATGGCCAGTAGTGAAAAGATGCTTATGAAACAGCCTAGATGCTGTATGAACAGTATTAGCTGGTAGCTGCAGAGCTGGAAATGGAAGAATTAAATGCCAAAGCTCCAGACAACCTATTCAGATGCTTATGTGCCCTTTTTCACATGCTATCTGTGTTGTTCCAGAATGCCGTGAGAGCAACAACAGATTTATATAAAGATAGAAAAGATGCAGCTCTTAAAACCCTTGTTACTTTGGGAAAAGAAGACTCATTCATTAAGATAAGTGTCCAATATGATGGTTTTCTGCTTTGAAAAATAGATAATCTTTCTAACTATGTGTATTCAGCTGCTCCTGAACAGAAGCTACCCCTTTGGCTGGATTTGGTTATGCTTTGCCAGTTTCTCATCTATATGATAGATATTTTCAAGAATATCTAAAACTTTATTCCATAAAAGGAATGAATAGTGGTGATGTCATTTTTGAGGGGTCTTTCAAGTGAATCATTTAAGAGACTTCCTGTCGTTAATAAGTCAGCATGGAGCCATTACAGACCTCACCTGAAACTGATGATTGGAGCAATCCTAGCAGAACCCAAACATGCTTCAAAATACAGGGTTAAACAGGACAATATCAAGACCGATAGAACTTTCTAGAGAACTGAATGCTCTGGTCCTCTCTGTGAAGAAAAACTGCCTTCTGCAAGTCAACCATAGAGAACTCCTTTCTTCCATCAACTATGAACATGGCAAGTTGGTTAATCCAGCTTTGGAATGTATATTTTCTCTGTTTCACCTGGACCTTTGCCTTGGAAGCTATTCCTGTAGTTATACCAGCATTTCTACTAGACTAGTAACTTGAGTAATTTTTCATAGTATCTTTCTCTGTAGTGTGACTGCTGTCACAAATGAGCACAGAGCCTCCCTAGGACTCTCATGTCCTCAAATCCTGCATCTCACTGTCATAGCATTGAGTGTCTACAATCTCTACAGTATTCTGAGTATCCTCCCCATTCTAGACACAGCAGATACCTACTGTTGCTCTTTGTGACCAAATACCATGTTCTTCTCAAACACTGTCTGGAGCACAGGGAATCTGGGAGTTGAAGATATCAGCTGAAAGTCCCAAAGCTCATCTTCCCTCAAAGGGATTCCTCATCTACTCTCTGACTTAGACTTTTACCTTCCTCCATCTGATCATGTTCTCACTGTGGGATGTGGGCACTTTCATGTTAGACCTTACTTGTTGGTGCATTGATTTTATTTTAAAATTCATTTGTCTACTTCTGTTCTGTTGATTAAAGCATACCGAAGGTTAAAAAAAAAGAAGAAAGACCTCAACTAAATAATATAACCTCATATGTAGAAGAACTAGAAAAAGTGGAGCAAACTAAATCATAAGTGAGAAGAAGGAAGGAAATAATAAAGAATAGAGCAGAGATACTTGAAACAAATAGAAAAATAATTGAGAGATTTGATGACTCCAAAAGTTGGTTCTTTGAAAATATCAATAAAATTGACAAACTTTTGGCTGGACTGACAAGGAAAAAAAGAGAGAGATCACAAATAATGAAAGCCCAAAATGAAAGGGGCAACATTACTACTGACTTCACAGAACTAAAAAGGATTACAAGAGAATTTTATGAATAATTGTACGGCAACTCCTAGATAACGTAGATGAAATGGAAAAATTCCTAGAAACACACAAACTACCTACACTGACTCAAGAAGAAATAGATAATTTCAACAAACCAGTAAGAAATAAAGAGAGTAAATCAGTAATTTTAAAAAACCTACCAAACAAAGAAAGCCCAGGACCAGATGACTTCACAGGTGAATTTTACCGAACATTCCAAGAAGAATTAACACCAATCCTCAAACTGTTCCAAAAATTGAAGAGGACAGAATACTTTCTAGTGAATCCTATGAAGCAATATCACCCTAATATCAAAGCCAGGTAAAAATATCACAGGAAAAGAAAATTATAGACTAAATCCCTCATGAATATGAACACAAAAATACTCAACAAAATACTAGCAAATCAAATTAAGGATGTTATTAAACAAGGATGTAAAGGATTTGTACACAGAAAATGACAAAACATTGCTGAAAGAAATGAGAGAAGACCTAAATAAATGGAAAGACATTCCATGTTCATGGATTAGGAGACTTAATATTAAGATGTCAATACTACCCAAAGTGATTTACAGATTCAACACAGTCCCAGTCAAAATTCTAAATTTCTTCACAGAAATGGAGGGGCCAGTCATAAAATTAATATGGAATGGCAAGGGACCCCTCATAGCCAAAACCATTTGAAAAAGAACAAAGTTTTCTTATTTCAAAACATATTACAAAACCACAGTAATCAAAAGAGTGTGGTACTGGCAAAAGGATAGACAGATAGAACAATGGAATAGAATTTGGAGGTCAGAATTAAACCTGCTTTTCTATGGCCAGTTGATTTTTGACAATGCCAAGTATATTCTATGAGAAAAGTATGGTTTCTTCAACAACTGGCAGCTATCCACATGTAAAAGAATGAAATTAGGTTCCTAGCTCACACCATATACTCAAAATGGATCAAGTACATAAATATAAAAACTAAAACCATAAAACTCCTAGATATAAAGATATATCTTCAGGGCCTTACACTAGGGAATGGATTCTTAGACTTGACACCCAAAGCACAACAAAAGAAAAAAATAGATAAATTTGACTTCATGAAAAATTAAAACTTATGTGCGTCAAAGTACATTAGTAAGGAAAGAAATGACAATCTACAGAATGGGAGAAAGTTGAAAACCATGTATATGATAAAGTTTTAATATCCTGAATATATAAAAAATTCCTACCACTCAACAATAAAAAAAGACAAACAACCCAATTTAAAAATGGGCCAAGGACTTGAACAGACATTTCTCCAAAGAAGATATACAAATGGCCAATAGCACATGAAAAGCTGCTCAACATTAGTCATTAGAGAAATGCAAATAAAAACCACGAGATACCACTTCATACCCACTAGAATAGCTGTAATCAAAAAATGGAAAACAACAAGTGTTGGAGAGGATGTGGAGAAATAGCAACACTTGTATATTGTTGGTGAGAATGTAAAATGGTGCAACCATTTTGGGCAACAGTTTGGTGATTTCTCAGAAAGTTAAGTTTAGGATTACCATATAAGCCGGCAATTCTACTGTGCTGTTTTGAAACTGTTGTGAACCCCAGAAAAGCCATGTTTTTTAATCCTGAGACAATAATGTTGGGTGGGACCTTTTGATTGGGTGGTTTACATGGAGATGTGTCTCCACCTGTTCAAGGTGAATAACTTACTGGAGTCTTTTAAAAGGGAACCATCTTGGAAGAACTGACAGAGCCAACAGGAGATCTAGAAGTTTGGAGATGGAGAAAGAAAATGCCTCCAGGGAAACTGTTTGAAACCAGAAGCCAAAGAACCAGCAGAGGCCAGCTATGTGCTGTCCTCAGCCTGTCCCAGTTGACAGGGGTGTTCTGGACCTATCAGCCTTTCTTGAGTTAAGGTATCTTTCTCTGGATGCTTTAGTCTGGACATTTTTATAGCCTTTGAAATGTAAGCTTACAACTTAGTAGATATCCTTTTTTTTTTTTTGCATGGGCAGACACTGGGAATTGAACCTGGATCTCTGGCATGGCAGGCGAGAACTCTGCCACTGAGCCACTGTGGCCTGCCTTAATAGATTCCCATTTTAAAAGCCATCCCATTTTTGCTATATTGCATTCCAGCAGCTTTAGCAAACCAAAACACCCACTCCTACGTATCCAGTTTACAAAAGAAAAAAAAAAGGAAAGCCGGAACTTGACCTGATATTTTTGCACCAGTGTTCATATCATCAGTATTCACAGTAGCCAAAAGGTGTTAACAACCAAGTGTCCATTAATAGATGAATAAACAAGAGGTGGATACATACAATG
Organism: Tamandua tetradactyla; assembly: GCF_023851605.1. Lineage (NCBI taxonomy): Eukaryota > Metazoa > Chordata > Mammalia > Pilosa > Myrmecophagidae > Tamandua > Tamandua tetradactyla. The sequence goes on from NC_135329.1 coordinate 9,310,359, forward strand.
GAATATCATTCGGCTATAAAAAGGAATGAATTTCTGATCCATGGTACAACATGGATCAACGTGAAGGCATCATAGTGAGTAAAATATGCCCGATACAAAAGGAAGAATATTGTATGATTTTAATTATATGAAATAGCTAGAATATGCAAATTCATAGGGATAGTAAGTAAATTAGAGTTTGTCTTGGGTGGGTTGTGGGGTAATGGGAAGTTAATGTGTAATGGGTAGAAAGATTCCGTTTGGGGTGATGGAAATGTTTTGGTAATAGATGGTGGTGATGGTAGCATAACGATGTGAATGTAATTAATACCACTGAACTATATACTTAAAAATTGTTAAAATGGGAAATTTTATGATATATATATTACCACAATAAATATTTTAATAAGAATATAATGACTTTAGTGAAGTAGGAAGGGATATATTTTGCTTTAGGCATGATGGGGATGTTGAAACTGAGTTTAGAAGAGTCACTGTGAAAAATGAGCTACTGATTCAAATTGAGCTGGGAAAGAAATGGGATTTCCAAGCAACACAGAGGTTGCTTGAGTTAGAGTGTGTGAGTGAGCAGTGTGAACTTTGGCACCTCGCCTGTCTCCATCAGTGTTGACAACCTCAAGCAGAAGCAAGATGGCAGTGGTTGCCCAGTTTAAGGACTGACACAGCAGATCTAATGGATGGCTGGGACATAAGAGAATCTCAGCAGCTTTCAAGGACATGGTAGAGAGAGCCAATATTTTGTGGGCTTCCCCATTTGCCAAGTCAGACAGCAGGGATTTCAGTTGTGCCCAAGGAGGCACTGGTATCAATTGGTATCAGTGGGCACACAAGATGACTTTAAAGGACAAGACATTAATAAATTTGAGTTAGGGACTTCCGAGTCAAGATGGCAGCTTAACAATGTGCGCGTTTTAGTTCATCCTCCAGAACAACTACTAAATAACCAGAAACAGTACAGAACAGCTCCTGGGGCCACGTCAGTGACCAGACACACAGCATACCCAAGTCTGGACCAGCTGGACCAGCTGCGAGCACCCCCCAGAACCGTGAGTTCCCAAAGCTGCGGCGGCCAGCGCCCCTCCCCCACAGACCGCTTCCCAGAGGGGAAAGGAAAGAGACTTTTACCAGCAGCAGGGACTGGGCACAATCAAACGCCAATGGTGGAACTAATTAACAAATTCTGACTACTAAAAATAGGCCCCCAGCTTAGGTGAAACTGATCAAAGCAGAGGTTGCTCATTTTTGCCCCAGCGCCAAGGGGGCAGGACTGACAGAAAAAGGGGAAGAAAAAAGAAGGAAACAGCGGTTTTTGTGGCTGTGTATCTACAAAGGCTTGACTGCCTCTGGATACAGCAGCAGGACTTTTCAGGCTGCAACTGCCCCAGGCATAGGCAGAAGTGAGCTCTTTTGGGGGCTTGGGGGCTTGTCTGGAGCCTGTGCCTTCCCCAGGGGAGGGGTGAAGCCCAACCCAGGTGGAATCCCTCCCTCAAGGAATTCAGACCCCAGGTCTTGGTAATTTGAAGCCATTAAAACCAGCATACAACCTCTCCTCTGTCTCCACCCGCCCCATCCCCCCCAGCAGGGAGAGTCTGCCAAAGTTAAAGGTACCACATCATCTTATGCTGGTGGGACCTGCAGTCAGACAAGCACCACACACAGGGCAGGATAAGAAAAACAGAGTCCAGAGACTTCACAGGAAAGTCTTTCAACCTGCTGGGTCTCACCCTCAGGGAAAACCGACGTAGGTGACTCTTTCCTCCTGATAGGAGGCCAGTTTGGTCTGGGAAAATCTGGCTGGGGTCAATAATATCTAAGTAGACCCTCCTAAGTGTGTGTGTGTGTGGGAAAGGCACCACACAAGCAGGGCAAGAAACAAGAAAACAAGAACTGAAAAATTCTCCTCTGTTAAACAAAACTTAAGCTAGAGGTCCAGATAAAGCTGAATGGAATGTCAAAGAACAGATAGACAACAAATTCATCCAGCAAGAAAACCCTAGATAAAAGAAGTGAAAGCAATCTCCAGAATAAACTAATTAAGGTAATTAAATGCCTAGACGCCAGCAAAAAATAACAAATCACACTAGGAAAATTGAAGATATGGCCCAGTCAAAGGAACAAACCAACAATTCAAATGACATAAAGGAGCTGAAACAATTAATTCAGAATGTACGAACAGACATGGAAAACCTCATCAAAAACCAAACCAATGGTGAGGGAGGATATAAAGAAGACAAGGAAAGAACACAAAGAAGAAACCGAAAGTCTGAAAAAAAAATAAATTTGAGTTACAAGTTTCTGATGCATTTTTAAAAACAAGATACATAACAGAACAAAAACAAATCAATACAATTTAGACTAAAATGAGCTGTGCTGAATGCGCAAATGCTTGCTACAAGGAGAAGTGGACACAACCACGCCTGTCTGGGCAGGGCTGATGGCATGGCACCTGCTCATCCCCATTTGCAGACTAGTCTTTTAGGCTATAATGTGCCAGCTTAGCAGGACACTTGGCTATTTCAATTTTGGGAAAGAAGGGAGACATATTGGAATTCAGCCACACCATTCCTGTAGGTAAGCACATGCCTGTGTGAAGCAGGAAGTATACAAACACAGCAGTGATTTTGGCACTAAGATGGTAAAAAAAAAAAACAGCTGGTCGTTGGTAAAAAAATAAAGCCAAGTTTTCACGAGGCTTCCCTAGCCTTGCTTCTCTGGTGCTATTGGTATGTCAGAGCACAGGCTTTGGAGACAGATATCCCTCTGAGAAGAGCTTTATCATGTCGCAGCTCTATTATATTGGGCAGGTGGCTCTACTTCCCTGATTCGCAGATTCTCATCTGCAAATTGGGCAGTTAAAAGATTTAAATGACTTGTGTATGTGTGGGTACTTAACACAGAATCTAGCACCCAGCAGACAATCAGGAAATATCAGCTTCCTTCTTTCCCTCCTTAGTGGTTCCTCCCAGCCTCTGCCAATCCTCCATACTTTGGAAACCTAAGATCCCTCTGCTCTCTGGCACCTTCTCAGGAGACTGAGATTTAAGCTACCCAGAAAAAGAAAAAGGAAACATTGCACATTTTCCTTCTAGCGGTGAAACAAGTCCAGTGCAGATCGGTATAATAAATTACAAGTTCATACTTGATGGGGTATGAATCAGAGGTTTAGGTCTAATTTGCAAATACATTTCTGAGTCATTAGCAATACATCACTGTGACAAGAGTTACTATCCATGACTAAATACCACAGTGCAGAATAATAAGGCATCATTAACTATGTCACATGCATTTGGCCTGTCTATAAGGTTACCTCTGTATATGTCACTCACATTCATTTGCTTATAAATGTTATAATGAGGTGATGACTGAGAATATTAGGGAGCCATAGAATAGTGCAGTCTGGACCGCTTAAGCCCAGAAATGTCATAGCATTCTAGAAAGGAGCCCAGGCAAGGGCATAGTGGAGATCTAGAAAGATATGACTTTGGAGATGATCCATGAAGAACCCAAAAATCCAGGGTGAAACACCAGTGCTGTTTTTCAGAGAGAGCTGGAAGTAGGCTCAGTAGCTATCAAACATGGCACTTGTTAGAGCTCCTTGTATGTCTGATTTAGGGTTCAGACCTAAGAGCAATTCTTTCAGAGGCAGGATGGGTCTGGCCAAGAGGAATTAGGACCCAGAGAAAAGACATGATTGGGGTGGAGTGGGGTGGAGATGACTCAGCAGCAGGTAAGGGGCTAAGGCCTAGTACAGTTTTCATGTGTGCTGTGTGTGGGGTGATGTGTGTGTATGTGTGTGTGTGTGTGTGTGTGTGTGTGTGTGTGGCCTAGAAGATAGGAGAGGATGCCAGTTGTTGAGTATCACTTCCAGTGGTCCTCAGGTGAGCTCCCTGATGGCCAGGCAGTGTGTTGCTGGGTTGTAATACAGAGGTTGTGACCCACACTCAAGCAGCTGGTATCATGGAGGTCTGCGAGCCAGGTGCTAGACCCAGCTAAGATTCAGAAGGGGATGGAGGAACCAAGCCAAAGCTCTGTTTCCTGGGATCTGGGTAGTGTACACTGCTAGGGACCATGTCCAGCCTCCCCTGAAAACAGCCCTGCTCACAATCCTTGAACACTCTCCTCTGTAATGTTTCTCACAGCTAGTTGACCACTGCATTGGGATAATTGGTGAACTTGTCAAAAAATGCTAATTGCTAGGCCTCATCCCAGACCCACCATGCTAAAGGTTGGAGCTAAGCATCTATACTACAATGTCAGCTCCCCAGGATGATTCCCCTCACACAGAAGTCTGAGAATCACAGGACTAAGGCTAATTAATTAACTCTCTCTTGATCAGCAGCAGGTGCCTCCAGGTGCTTGGGTAGGGCCAAGTGGCTGCAGATGTGGGCAATGGGCACCAACCCTACACAGCAACACCACAGCCCTGCCCCCTCCTGGGGCAGCTTCTCTGACACCTTCTTCAAACAAATGAGAAAAAACCCAAATATGCAAGAGTAAGAAAATGGCACATCACCTGTGGTACATCAACTCAGTGAATTAGGCAGTCATTAAAATTATTATAAAGTTAGTGTTGAAACTAAGGGAAATATCTACAAAATATTATTACATAATATAATATTTTATTAAATGTAGAAATAGCTACATCATTATTATAGCTATACAAAATATGGAAAAAAGCAATATGCAAAAAAGAAAACTCATGAGAGTTGTAGTAGATAATATTTGTCATATTTGTTCCTTAAAAACTTCTAAAATGTGTAATGGTGTTTCAATTATTAAAAATATTTTTCTCGGGGGTGCAAAGGTAGTTCAGTGGTAGCATTCTCGCCTGCCATGTAGGAGAAGCGGGTTCAATTCCCAGCCTCTGCATTTTACCAGCTCCCCCCACCCCAAATTTAACAAATGGTGCTGCAATAACGGGATAGTTACATGGCAAAAGAATGATATGTGACCCCACCATAGAGCATACACACAAAAAATACTTTTCTACTGTCTTTTTCTTCCCTGAATTACAAGGCGATAAACCCAACTTAGGACGGACCCCTGCAATAACAGAGCTGTATATAAGGGCTCAGTTTTCGCTAACCTTGAGAGGTTGAAAAGCGTGCCCCGTGAAACAGCCATCAGACACGCTGGCTGGAGGTTCCAGGTGCAGCTTGTTCTCAGCAGCTCTCCTTAAAGTAGCTCGTTAATGACCCAACGCAGGTGCGAGTGAAGCTGGACCGTTTCTTGGCAGCTGTTTAAGCAGCAGGGAGAGGGATAAGGTGTGGGCTAAGGATGATAAATAGCTCAAAATCTGATTTTTTACATGGAGAGCATGTGGACGCGCTGCATTCTGAGTGCTCAGCCTCTGCTGTAGCAGAGTGCAGATTCCCGCCTCCGCCCTAAAGGGATGGAGGGGGAGGCAGGTCTGAAAGATGCCCAACTTCCCTTCACAGCCTGGGACGGAGGGGAGCCGCGATGACAGCCTATTTGTACCCCAGGGTGGAAGCGCCACGGGCAGGTCAGTCTCCAGTGGAACTGCACAAGCAAAAGGTGTTGCTATGCAAGGAAATACAGACAGAGAAATGCTAGCCTGAATGTCAAATTTTAAACTCAGTGAGACAGCAAAATCGTCTTCCCTTGGGGGAAGAAGGCAGTAGGACGGAACGCCGGCTCCTGAGATGTAAGTTGAAACTCGGAGCATTGTGTTGGAGAGAGGTGGCCAGAAGAGGGTTAGTCTGGCAGTGTTGTCGGGCTGAGAGTAAGAAAAGCACCTTTTCCAGGGGCAACAGTCCACGGTACTGTTCAGCCTGATGCTGCCAGTTGCACTCTGTAGTTCTTCCAACTCCTAGTAACACGAAGAATGCAAAAACTCAATCTCTGGATTAATCCCATGCGTGGTCCTTGACTATGGTCCTGTAAATTGGAGGTGACTAACTAAAGGATTGTCAAGATTTACAGTTACTAACTAAAAGATATGTTTCTGGCTTATAGATAAAACTTGAAGCTGTGATGCACTAAAATGAAAAAAGTACAAAATTTACATAATAGTTTTAAGGCTATAAAGTCTCCTGAGGCCACATCCTCCTGGCACAGTGTCCCTAATTTAGGTGACTGGCAGGAGGGGTGCAGGGGGTGCAGGCCTGGTCCTGCTAGCTCAATGGTAAGACGAATGTAAGCATGAATAGCTAAAGGGGAAAAGGAATGTTAATACACAAGCTCTCTATTCTCTCTACAAACATGGTAAGCCTTAATCCGTGGCTCTATTTTATTAGATGATTCACTAAATTATCTCCATTCCTTGAAGATGAGGAATATATTTCATACATTCTTATCTTCAAAATATATGGGCCTTCATATTTGTTGATGTCAGTTAATACCTACAAAACAAACTCAAGTCAAGCTTTAACATACAATAATTTCTAAAGAAAATTGGAACATACCATAATTTATGGTTCAACATACCATAACTTATAGGATGCAGTTAGTGTAGGACCTAGAGGGAATTTATCGTTCTAAATGCCTACATTTAAACGAAAGAAAGACATCAAAACAATAACCTGAACTTTCACTTTAAAACACTAGAAAAAGAAGAGAAACCAAACCCCAAACAAGCAGAAGGAAGCAAATAATAAAGAGTAAAATGGAAATCACCGAAATAGAGAATAGTAAAGTAATAAAGAAAATCAATGAAATCAAAAGTTGTTTTTAAAAAATATCAACAAAATTAATAATCTTTTAGCTAGACTGACCAAGAAAAACAAAGGGGTTGGGGGGAAAAGCCCTGGTTACTAAACTCAGCCCTGGAAGAGTGGTCATGACTACCCGCCTTAGAGAAACAGCAGGAATTAGGGGCTGTGGGAAGAAGGCAGAGCAGGAAGCTCGGGAAACCAGTCCCTCCTCAAAACAACTATCGAACTAGCAGCAAGTCTCTGAATCAGCTACTGGGCAGCTCTTTTCTTTCTGCTTCTCAGCCCGAATCATTTAAGTTGTCTTGTGTGAGTTCACTGTTTCTTTCTTCTGCCACCTCCAATCTGCTGTTGAAACTGAGTCTTCTTCATTTCAGTTATTACATTTTATTTTTCATTTCAGTATTTCTCAGGGGAGATTCCCATATTGCTCATTCATTATTTTCGTCATATTCTTTAGTTCTTTCTTTATGTTTTCCTTGAACTCCTTTAGTATTATTAGATCATTTTTTAAAAATTTCTGTCTGTTAAGTCCAAAGACTGGTCCTTTTCATTGATTCTGGCTTTTAATCTTATTCCTTTGGATGGACCATCATTTCCTGTGTCTTTATTGTCCTGTAATCTTTTGTTGCACACTGCACATTTTAATATTTGAAAGTGTTAACTCTGGGATTTAGACCCAGAACTGTCCCTTAAATATGTATCCAACTAGTGATATGACAGAGATTTTCTCAAATGCCAGGAACTAGTAAAAACAAAAAAATTCAAGGTGAAAAAGCACCTTTCACTGTCTTGGCAAATTGTCTCTGCTCTGGCTGGTGGCCTCCTTCACAGCTTAGCCCTCCTTAGCCTGTTTCCTCGCTGGCAGAAAGACATCTGTGGTGCCTGGCACACGCCTACCCCTGCAGACATCAGCTCCTCTATATAAGACCAGAACCCATGAGCATGGGGCACCCACTCTAAGAACTCTCCTCTGTCCTCCCACATCACGACACGCTCTGTCTGGGTGTTTACCCAACTGCATGTTCAAGGTTCCTCCCTCAGTGGAGCCCCATTTTATTCATGCAAGTTCATAACTTGTCAGGGAAGATGACCAGTGGTGATCCTGATTAGTCTAAGTCAGTCCTCATTATCCCATTCCACTGGCTGATGACTGTTGCAGGGATGGTGATGAGGCCAGGTCTGACCAGTAATGAGTGAGTGGAACTCTGCTGGGTGCATCTGGAAATGGCTTCATCATGCTTCTTTCTCTGCACACTGTTATGTCTGGTCCTGAAATTGGAACTACAATAGGCTTCTCATGACCTGTAGGACAACCAAGGTCAAAGCTGAATTTCTGAGGATGGCAGAGCAGAAAGATGGAAGGAACATGGGTGCTTGATGGTATAATTTAGACATCAAATTAACAATCTGGGATTTGGATTTACATTAGCATTTGGATTTACATTTATTAGAATACATATTTCCTTGTGCTTTTGTCGGTTGAATTGGGCTCTTCTGTTATGGTAGCTTAAGACCTCTGATGTCCTGACCTTCTCTAGACCAGAATAATTGTTTCTCTGGACCCCCAGTATCTAATAGGTTCCTTTGTCAACCTTGATCTCAAGCCCTACTTCCTTTGGGATCTCTTACCTTCTTTCCTTCAGCACAGAATGCCTTCCAGTAGTCAGCTCTCTTTCTAGTCGGTCTCTCTCTGGGAAAAAATCCACTCTCATGGAAGAACTTAGACTGCCTTCTCTGCCAGCTGACCCAAGTCTACCAAGTATAGGACCCTTAACATGAAAGAGTCTTGAAATTTTTGCGAAAGGACACACAGGAACTAATAAAAACTTGTTACCAGCAAAGAGTGAGAGTGAATATATCTTTTTGAATAGCTTTAAGTATAACTTTGACCTTTGGAATTATGTTAATGTTTTACATAGACAAAATAAAGAATTATATCAATGCTGACAGGAAAAAACTAAAAACTTAAGTATAAAGGAAACAAATGAACTTAACTGTATATTAAATATGTAAAAAAAAAAAACCAGAAAAAGGATTAATTCAAGAAACTTTTAAACACAGTATTTGCTTATATTTACTCAGTCTAAAGATAAAAGAATTATGAAAGTATCTTATAGCTCTATTTATGCTGGTATGGGTATAGTGATTCTGAAAATATTTTGTGTGTACCACTGTAATGGACAATGAATAAACATACTGTTGATGTCAGAAGGTAGGGTTCCACTATGGAGAAGAGGGATCCATATACAGAAAGGTGGGAAGCAAGGAAGAATTCTAAAGAATTGGACTGGGATTAAATTTAGTAGCATGAACCAACTGGTTTGAAACATTTTTAAGCCTTTTTCCCTCAGCTATGGCCACTAGAAGGGACTAGAAGCACTTTACAACTATATTTTAGTTTCTAAACACCATTTCCACCCCCCCCCAAAAAAAAAGAACTAGGGCTTTTTGGAGAAATTGCTTATTTTGAATTGGTGCAAGAAAAGTAAAAGTTAGGTCTGGAATATCTTTTGGTGCAAGCCAGTAAGGATACACTGAAAAAAAACAGGAGAACATCTCAAAAGAACAGAGAAGATAGCTGGATGTGGTTCTCACTGAGCAGATTGGCTATCAAAAATAACCAATAATGGCATATATGACATACTGAATAAAACAAAGTAGTCCCTGTGTCCGTACTGATGACAGGGAATAGGAACAAATGCACACATTTATACATCCACAGCAGGATACCAGCTGATGAACATAGAAGGAATGACAGTTAGGATTGGGAAAACCACTCCCTTTCTAGCCATCACGGTAAGAACTGATTTAGTCAAGCAGATGTTACAGCTAATGGGTGAAAATAGTTTGAGAAAGGGTAGCTACACAGTCTTAAGGTATTTTACCAGATTATTTATTAATGACAATGGGAAAAAGTGGAAAACCCTGACAAGACACCACCACAGCCAAATGTCAAAATTAATGTCACCATGAAAAAGCTAGAATGGGCACAGCCCAAATTCCCCTACAGAGTGGAAGAAAGATCAAAGATGATAATGGAGTTATACAGAGAAGGTAGGGTTTAACAAACAAGTATGACTTGCTGAATCATATTTCTTCTAGTCTCTAGTATCTTAGAACAGCTAGAAGTAAAAATCTAAAATTGTGGAATTGTAAACCCAAATCAAACTCTGAACTCTGTTCTACAATTTGTTGCAATGCGCTTTGGAATTTACTGCTTTTTTGTATATATATATTTTTTCATACACACACAAAAAAGTCAATTGTGATGATAAAACATAACAAATCAAAACCTAATGGCCACTGAAAAAAATTAAGAATAATTTAAGCCTGGTGTCTTTCCAATATTCTCCCATTCATGATCACTTTTTCCTTTTCCAAAAATTAGCATGTCAACTAAGAGAAAACATCCAAATGTGGTTCTCTTGTTCTTTTAAAATTAGATTTCAGTTTAAATAAGAAACAATACTGCAGAATTTTTAAAAAAAGGCAAAAATTTTGCAGAAAGTGCTGGTATCCAAAAGGAGACAATTTCAATCTCGACACATAAGATAAGGAATTTCATTTTAGCTTTCTCTTCCATTATTTTAGCAAATGTATGATTGACTTGATTTTTCAAAGCAGCTGTTTTGAAATATAATTAATTTGCCATAAAATCCACCCATTTGAATTATAGAGTTCAGTGGTTTTTTAAAATATATTTACAGTTGTACAAACATCACCATAATCTAATTTTAGAGCATTTTCATAACCCCCCAGAAGAAACCCTGTACTTATTAGCAGTGATGGTTTGATTCATAATCAATAAATTTTTTCTATCAGTTTTTGAAGAAAAAAATTAATATCATCAATAAAGGGACAAAGTGAGGTCAGGTGCCTCTTGAGTTGATGCATAGAGAAGCACTAAGCATCACATCTGGCATCCCTGCCAAAGATGCCTCACCCAAAATGAATCATGAAGAAACAAGCAGAATTCATAACTGACAGATACTCTTCAAAACAACTGGCCTATATTCTTCAATTTATGAGTGTCAAGGAAGACAAAGAAACACTAAGCAACTGTTCAACAGTAAAGGAGACTAAGGAAATGTGACAACTAAATGCCACACACTATCCCAGATTAGAAAAATAATTGTTATGAAAGATGGCCTTGAGGAAATTGGCCAATTTGAATATAAGGATTGTTCATTAGAAAAGAACATTATTTTACTGTTAAATTTCTGGAATTCAATAATTGTATCAATGGGTTTGTAAAATAACATCCTCGTTTTTAGGAGATAGCAGTTAAAGTCGTTGGAGATGCGAGAATATGATGTTGGTAACTTACTCTCAAAGGTTCCAGTAATAAAATAAACAATTGAATAAACAAAAATCTGTATATGAATACATATATACATCTGTGTACGCATATATGTATAGAGAGAGAAAAAGAGAAGAAACATAAATGTGGCAAAATGATGACAGTTGTTGAATCTGGGTTCACTGCACTATTCTTGCAATTATACTCTAGGTTTGACTATTTTTCGAAATAAAAAAATGTTTAAGACTTATAAGACTCTTTCAGTATAGTACTTATAATTTTAGTATCTTCCAATTGAGAAAATGCATAATGGCAGAGAGGTACTCTGAAACACAGTAATATGTTTTAATTAAATTTTGTTTTATCAATCACGTAATGTATACATCCACATGGAGCACTTATATGACGTATTCTTTACTCAGGCTACAGACTGAGTGCTTGCTGTGCTTTTGGAATTTTGGCTTTTTTGCCATCAGTTCAGGGTCTCAAAGTAGAGAACTGCTTCTCTACACATGGTATTGTTTTATCTTTATTTTTCACTTAGAAATAAAAAAAGGAGTAAACACATAACTCTTCTGTTTTTTTAAACTGGGCAAAACCCTACAGCTATCTTTTGCAATCAGGAGAGAGATCATTTAGCGACTACATTATTCACTCAACTTATTTTACCATCTCAATGTCAAAGTCCAGGCTTTCTATAAAAGTGAGCTTTCACAGCACCTATGAATCCCCCTCAAAACACTCTAACAGGCCACCAAGAATCTCCCCACCCCAGGACAATCCCCACTGATTTCGGGACTTGTTTTTTTTTCAAAATGTCCAAAATATTTCTCAAAAAATTACTAAGTGAATGTAATATATAACAAACCATAAGTAATATAACAATGGGTAAAGTAAAAGCTATTTTATGAATATGTTAGGAGCAACTGAAAGCAGCTTTATGAAAGGTTAACTTGAGCCTATATCTCATTCCAAACATCCTAAGGAGTTGTGGCTAAGGTATATGTTAGAAAACAACTGGTATAGCCACTTTGGATATAGTTTGGCATTTTCCTTTTCTTTTTAAAATATTTTTTACTGTGAAATTATAACATAGATGGGTAAAGGATTACTGGCTATAAGACGTACAATAAAACAACTGGGGCTGGAAAGAAAGACTATTTCCTAGGGAGAAAGGGATATTTGGATCCATGTAAATGGGGGAATTCCTAAAGCAGTGCATGCATGCACAGGACAAGATCCATACTCAAGGGAAAAAACCAGGAAGAACCTATGCTTTGGCCTTGGCTCTACTTTAGACCAACTGTTAGGATGACTGAGCTCTGAAATGGAGCACTCACAAAACCAATCTATACAAACTAGGAGAGGTCTTCTTCCCTCCCCTCCCCTCCTCTCCCGTTCCCTTTGTTTTTTTTTTTTTTAATTTTTTTTTTTATTAACGGAAAGAAAAAAAAAAGAAATTAACACAACATTTAGAAATCATACCATTCTACATATGCACTCAGTAATTCTTAACATCATCACATAGATGCATGATCATTGTTTCTTAGTACATTTGCATCGGTTTAGAGGAACTAGCAAGACAACAGAAAAAAATATAAAATGTTAATATAAAGAAAAGAAATAAAAGTAGTAGTAATAGTAAAAAACAACAACAACAAACAAACCAACAGGCAAACAAAAACAAAAAAAACCCTATAGCTCAGATGCAGCTTCATTCAGTATTTTAACATGATTACTTTACAATTAGGTATTATTGTGCTGTCCATTTTTGAGTTTTTGTGTCTAGTCCTGTTGGACAGTCTGTATCCCTTCAGCTTCAATTACCCATTGTCTTACCCTGTTTCTAACTCCTGCTGAACTCTGTTACCAATGACATATTTCAAGTTTGTTTTCGAATGTCCGTTCACATCAGTGGGACCATACAGTATTTGTCCTTTAGTTTTTGGCTGGATTCACTCAGCATAATATTCTCTAGGTCCATCCATGTTATTACATGGTTCATAAGTTTATCTTGTCTTAAAGCTGCATAATATTCCATCGTATGTATATACCACAGTTTGTTTAGCCACTCTTCTGTTGATGGAGATTTTGGCTGTTTCCATCTCTTTGCAATCGTAAATAACGCTGCTATAAACATTGGTGTGCAAATGTCCGTTTGTGTCTTTGCCCTTAAGTCCTTTGAGTAGATACCTAGCAATGGTATTGCTGGGTCGTATGGCAATTCTATATTCAGCTTTTTGAGGAACCGCCAAACTGCCTTCCACAGTGGTTGCACCCTTTGACATTCCCACCAACAGTGGATAAGTGTGCCTCTTTCTCCGCATCCTCTCCAGCACTTGTCATTTTCTGTTTTGTTGATAATGGCCATTCTGGTGGGTGTGAGATGATATCTCATTGTGGTTTTGATTTGCATTTCTCTAATGGCCAGGGACATTGAGCATCTCTTCATGTGCCTCTTGGCCATCCGTATTTCTTCTTCTGGTAGGTGTCTGTTTAAGTCTTTTTCCCATTTTGTAATTGGGTTGGCTGTCTTTTTGTTGTTGAGTTGAATAATCTCTTTATAAATTTTGGATACTAGACCTTTATCTGATATGTCGTTTCCAAATATTGTCTCCCATTGTGTAGGCTGTCTTTCTACTTTCTTGATGAAGTTCTCTGATGCACAAAAGTGTTTAATTTTGAGGAGCTCCCATTTATTTATTTCCTTCTTCAATGCTCTTGCTTTAGGTTTAAGGTCCATAAAACCACCTCCAGTTGTAAGATCCATAAGATATCTCCCAACATTTTCCTCTAACTGTTTTATGGTCTTAGACCTAATGTTTAGATCTTTGATCCATTTTGAGTTAACTTTTGTATAGGGTGTGAGAGATGAGTCTTCTTTCATTCTTTTGCATATGGATATCCAGTTCTCTAGGCACCATTTATTGAAGAGACTGTTCTGTCCCAGGTGAGTTGGCTTGACTGCCTTATCAAAGATCAGATGTCCATAGATGAGAGGGTCTATATCTGAGCACTCTATTCGATTCCATTGGTCGATATATCTATCTTTATGCCAATACCATGCTGTTTTGACCACTGTGGCTTCATAATATGCCTTAAAGTCAGGCAGCGCGAGACCTCCAGCTTCGTTTTTTTTCCTCAAGATGCTTTTAGCAATTCGGGGTACCCTGCCCTTCCAGATAAATTTGCTTATTGGTTTTTCTATTTCTGAAAAATAAGTTGTTGGGATTTTGATTGGTATTGCATTGAATCTGTAAATCAATTTAGGTAGGATTGACATCTTAACTATATTTAGTCTTCCAATCCATGAACACGGTATGCCCTTCCATCTATTTAGGTCTTCTGTGATTTCTTTTAACAGTTTTTTGTAGTTTTCTTTATATAGGTTTTTTGTCTCTTTGGTTAAATTTATTCCTAGGTATTTTATTCTTTTAGTTGCGATTGTAAATGGGATTCGTTTCTTGATTTCCGCCTCAGCTTGTTCATTACTAGTGTATAGAAAAGCTACAGATTTTTGAATGTTGATCTTGTAGCCTGCTACTTTGCTGTATTCATTTATTAGCTCTAGTAATTTTGTTGTGGATTTTTCTGGGTTTTCTACATATAGTATCATATCGTCTGCAAACAGTGATAGTTTTACTTCTTCCTTTCCAATTTTGATGCCTTGTATTTCTTTTTCTTGCCTAATTGCTCTGGCTAGAACTTCCAACACAATGTTGAATAATAGTGGTGATAATGGACATCCTTGTCTTGTTCCTGATCTTAGGGGGAAAGTTTTCAATTTTTCCCCATTGAGGATGATATTAGCTGTGGGTTTTTCATATATTCCCTCTATCATTTTAAGGAAGTTCCCTTGTATTCCTATCTTTTGAAGTGTTTTCAGCAGGAAAGGATGTTGAATCTTGTCAAATGCCTTCTGTGCATCAATTGAGATGATCATGTGATTTTTCTGCTTTGATTTGTTGATATGGTGTATTACATTAATTGATTTTCTTATGTTGAACCATCCTTGCATACCTGGGATGAATCCTACTTGGTCATGAAGTGTAATTCTTTCAATGTGTTGTTGGATACGATTTGCTAGAATTTTATTGAGGATTTTTGCATCTGTATTCATTAGAGAGATTGGTCTGTAGTTTTCTTTTTTTGTAATATCTTTGCCTGGTTTTGGTATGAGGGTGATGTTGGCTTCATAGAATGAATTAGGTAGTTTTCCCTCCACTTCGATTATGTTGAAGAGTTTGAGGAGAGTAGGTACTAATTCTTTCTGGAATGTTTGATAGAATTCACATGTGAAGCCGTCTGGTCCTGGAGTTTTCTTTTTAGGGAGCTTTTGAATAACTAATTCAATCTCTTTACTTGTGATTGGTTTGTTGAGGTCGTCTATTTCTTCTTGAGTCAAAGTTGGTTGTTCATGTCTTTCCAGGAACCTGTCCATTTCTTCTAAATTGTTGTATTTATTAGCGTAAAGTTGTTCATAGTATCCTGTTATTACCTCCTTTATTTCTGTGAGGTCAGTAGTTATGTCTCCTCTTTCATTTCTAATCTTATTTTTTTTTTTTTTTTTAAAGAAAGAGGGAGGAAGGGAAGGAAAGACAGAGAAGGAAGGAAGGATGAAAGGAAGGAAGGGAGGAAGAAAGGGAAACATCTTTACACGTTTTCTTATTTTTTATTATATTTTGTTTGTTTGTTTGTTTCCTACATGGGCTGGGGCCGGGAATCGAACCGGGGTCCTCCGGCATAGCAGGCAAGCACTCTTGCCCGCTGAGCCACCGCGGCCCGCCCTCTAATCTTATTTATTTGCATCCTCTCTCTTCTTCTTTTTGTCAGTCTTGCTAAGGGCCCATCAATCTTGTTGATTTTCTCATAGAACCAACTTCTGGTCTTATTGATTTTCTCTATTGTTTTCATGTTTTCAATTTCATTTATTTCTGCTCTAATCTTTGTTATTTCTTTCTTTTTGCTTGCTTTGGGATTAGTTTGCTGCTCTTTCTCCAGTTCTTCCAAGTGGACAGTTAATTCCTGCATTTTTGCCTTTTCTTCTTTTCTGATAAAGGCATTTAGGGCAATAAATTTCCCTCTTAACACTGCCTTTGCTACGTCCCATAAGTTTTGATATGTTGTGTCTTCATTTTCATTTGCCTCTAGGTATTTACTAATTTCTCTTGCAATTTCTTCTTTGACCCACTTGTTGTTTAAGAGTGTGTTGTTGAGCCTCCATGTATTTATGAATTTTCTGGCACTCCGCCTATTATTGATTTCCAACTTCATTCCTTTATGATCTGAGAAAGTGTTGTGTATGATTTCAATCTTTTTAAATTTGTTAAGACTTGCTTTGTGACCCAGCATATGGTCTATCTTTGAGAATGATCCATGAGCACTTGAAAAAAAGGTGTATCCTGCTGTTGTGGGATGTAATGTCCTATAAATGTCTGTTAAGACAAGTTCATTTATAGTAATATTCAGGTTCTCTATTTCTTTATTGATCCTCTGTGTAGATGTTCTGTCCATTGATGAGAGTGGTGAATTGAAGTCTCCAACTATTATGGTATATGTGTCTATTTCCCTCTTCAGTGTTTGCAGTGTATTCCTCACGTATTTTGGGGCATTCTGGTTCGGTGCGTAAATATTTATGATTGTTATGTCTTCTTGCTTAATTGTTCCTTTTAATAGTATATAGTGTCCTTCTTTGTCTCTTTTAACTGTTTTACATTTGAAGTCTAATTTGTTGGATATTAGTATGGCCACTCCTGCTCTTTTCTGGTTGTTGTTTGCATGAAATATCTTTTCCCAACCTTTCACTTTCAACCTATATTTATCTTTGGGTCTAAGATGTGTTTCCTGTAGACAGCATATAGAAGGATCCTGTTTTTTAATCCATTCTGCCAGTCTATGTCTTTTAATTGGGGAATTCAGTCCATTGACATTTAGAGTTATTACTGTTTGGATAATATTTTCCTCTACCATTTTGCCTTTTGTATTATATATATCATATCTGACTTTCCTTCTTTCTACACTTTTCTCCATGTCTCTCTCTTCTGTCTTTTTGTATCTGACTCTAGTGCTTCCCTTAGTATTTCTTGCAGAGCTGGTCTCTTGGTCACAAATTCTCTTAGTGACTTTTTGTCTGAGAATGTTTTAATTTCTCCCTTATTTTTGAAGGACAATTTTGCTGGATATAGGAGTCTTGGCTGGCAGTTTTTCTCTTTTAGTAACTTAAATATATCATCCCACTGTCTTCTAGCTTCCATGGTTTCTGCTGAGAAATCTACACATAGTCTTATTGGGTTTCCCTTGTATGTGACGGATTGTTTTTCTCTCGCTGCCTTCAAGATCTTCTCTTTCTCTTTGACCTCTGACATTCTAACTAGTAAGTGTCTTGGGGAACGCCTATTTGTGTCTAATCTCTTTGGGGTGCGCTGCACTTCTTGGATCTGTAATTTTAGGTCTTTCATAAGAGTTGGGAAATTTTCAGTGATAATTTCTTCCATTAGTTTTTCTCCTCCTTTTCCCTTCTCTTCTCCTTCTGGGATACCCACTACACGTATATTTGTACGGTTCACATTGTCCTTGAGTTCCCTGATACCTTGTTCAAATTTTTCCATTCTTTTCCGGATAGTTTCTGTTTCTTTTTGGAATTCAGATGTTTCATCCTCCAAATCACTAATTCTATCTTCTGTTTCTTTAAATCTGTCATTGTAGGTATCCATTGTTTTTTCCATCTTTTCTACTTTATCTTTCACTTCCATAAGTTCTGTGATTTGTTTTTTCAGTTTTTCTATTTCTTCTTTATGTTCAGCCCATGTCTTCTTCATGTCCTCCCTCAATTTATCGATTTCGTTTTTGAAGAGGTTTTCCATTTCTGTTCGTATATTCAGCATTAGTTGTTTCAGCTCCTGTATCTCATTTGAACTATTGGTTTCTTCGTTTGACTGGGCCATATGTTCAATTTTCTGAGCGTGATCCGTTATCTTCTGCTGGCGTCTGGGCATTTAGTCAGATTTCCCCGGGTGTTCGACCCCACAGGTTGAAAGATTTTTCTGTGCAATCTCTGGGTTCTGTTCTTCCTATCCTGCCCAGTAGGTGGCGCTCGTGGCACACGCCTGTCGGTTCCACCAGCGAAAGTTGCTGTGGGTCCCTCAACTCTGGAAAACTCTCGCCGTAGGGGAGGTTCGGCAGCCGAAGCGTCTTGGAAGAATGCCAGCTGGCCCGGGGTTCCAAACGCGGGGAGGGTCGCCGGCCGTCGCAGCACAGGAGAGCGTCTGGCCAAATTAGCCAGTCGGCCCGGGGCACCAAGCGTGGCGGGAGGGCGCCAGCTGTCGCAGCCCGGGAGAGTGCACTGTTCCCAGCCGACGGGGGAGTCACGTGTTTGGAAGGGATCCCCCGGTCACTGTTCTCCGCAGTCTGGGGATTTCCGACCCAACTAGCTCAGTTGTTCCGGGGGGCCTCGTGTGGTGGGGGCACCAGCCGCCGCGGCCTAAGGGGACCGCCTGTCCAATTCTACCAGCTGGCCCGGGAAGGTGGAAGGGAGGGACTCCGGTCGCTTGCCGTCCCACCCAGGAAAGCCCGTGCCCCTTGGTGATCTCACCGGAGCTGGTTCTCCCAGATAGTCAGCCGTTCCAGGATGGGGTACGCTGTCCCTTTGATCTCCCTCGTGGCTCCGGGAGCTGCTCTGTATTATCTCCACTCCCCCAGTAGCTGTTCTGGAGGAGGAAAGGTGAGGGCGGCAAGGCTGTCGAGGCTGGTGGCGGAGGAGCACGGTGAAGGCGGGGGAAGAGGGCACCGTGGTGGTTGGAGAGCAGCCGGAGCAGGAGGGGGAGGAAGGGGGAGAAGGATGGCCGGCGGCTCGGCTGCTGCGGGGCGTGGGCGCCGCGCGGCGGGCCGGCGGAGAAAGAGAGGGGAGAAGGATGGAGGGCGGCTCGGCTGCTGCGGGGCGTGGGCGCCCTTCCCTTTGTTTTTTGTTAGCTCCTGGCTTTCAAGGACATCTCAGTTATGACACTAGCTGGGTACAAGCTAGAAGCAGACACATCAGCAACTAAATTCTATTAAATGCACATTCAAATATCAAAATGTTCAGTTCGCAACAAAACATTACAAGACATTCAAAGAAGCAATGGGATCTAAAAATGGAGATCTAAGAATGGTATCTAACTGTAAGCTCTCACAGCAGTCACATATATTCAGGAGATGATGCAACTGTTGTTTCTAAATTCTGAGATACTGAGTTGTTTGTATATAACCTGGTTGCTCCTAGAAACTTTGGGTATCTATGTGACACCTGAGACTCAGAATTAGAGCTCTGACGCTATGAAAGTCAGCAGTACCCCATACAGGAACTGTTTAAAAAGTTGGAAAAGGGATCAGGCTTTGACTAGAGATATGAATGAAGCTGATCTGGATGGAACTGGGGTAGATCAGAATATGACCCCAAAACAGCCCAATGAAACGTAATAGCTTAAGAGCTAATTACTACCGTTGAAAGGAGGAATATATAAAAATTTAGGCTCCTACTCTATAAAAGACATGAAGGAATAGGGAGAATATCATTTAGAGTGAGCTTCGTCATATTTTGTAGAACGAAAAAAAGGTAGTCATTAAGAAATTGTAACACTTTGTGCTAGCTGACAGAAGATGTATTTTTCCTTATTGGAATCATCTTGCTGGCTTGCTTATAGGTTTCCTTCTCACTGTAATACATGCCCAGAGCGTCAAGGCCATGAGAGCAGGGGCCTCGTGGGTCTCACGTGCCCAGATCTGTTACATCTACAAGGCCTGTTTGTTTGTCCAGGAAGAACTCACCCACCCTGGCTCACATCCTGGGGTGCAGCCACCACCCACTTATTTGGACTTTGTTCTGTTTCCTCTAGTTACGTTTAAATCTTTCAAAGCAGACCCAGCACCCTCCCTCCTATTCCCGGAGAAGGAAGATGGAGTCACTGCCCCTATTTTCTTCCCTGAAATAAAACATGGTGGTTTCAGCCATGAAATGGTTATGTGCTTGGCTTCCCTAATCAGATGACTCCTGATCTGTCTGCTCAGCACCACTCACTGTCTCACACCACCAACCACACAACTGTCCAAAACACAACGTTTTTAAAAGAATGAAAGAAACCTAAAACATAAGAGGATATACAGAAGCAATACTAGTTTCCCCCTGTACCCAGCTAGCTTTCCTCCTCACAATCTTTAGTCCATGCGTGTAATTTAACCTGCGCGCTCCCCCACTCTACACTTCCCCTGGCTGGGTCCTGGCCGCCTACCTTGAAGCTGGCCATCAGATTCTCTGGCTTTTCTGATACCACGCAACTTGCTCCAGCCTCTTTATGAGGCAGTGACCTGCTCAGAAGTCCTCCTAGAACAGGAGGGGTGAGCCCTTGCCGGATCCTGGGTTCTGCCCTGTCTTGTTCAACCCCACAATAGGTGCTGCATTTTTTGTCTCTGCCTGCTGCCAGTCCAGTCCTGCCTGCTGTTTGCCCTGGTGCTCCTGCTGCACATGAGCTTGGCAGTTTAGAGGCTCCTGGCTCTGAACCAGGGTTTGTTCATCTGCCCCTCCCAAGCCCACTCAATGCAGAGGATGACTCCCAACCCTCAAGCCTGGGGATCCTCTCCCATTCAGGACACCACAGCACGTGGAACGCAGGAAGAACAACACCAGTTCCCCTCTGGAAGAATATGTGTGCAAAATATCAGTCCAGCCTTGCTTGGTTCAAATCCTAGGTCACCATCATGGCAGCTTGGTGATTTGGACAAGCCATGCACCCTCTTAGATCCTCTGTTTCCTCACCGGTACTATGGGGATGAGGTAGTAAAACCCTGCCACAAGGTGATGAGTGGGGCCAAAGGGGCCAGTCTCATAAAATGCAGCGTTGCATTAGTGAGAAGTCAAGAAAATGAGCTGGGTGAGCTGATGAAGCTATCTAGGTGGGTCAAATCCGGAATTTCTACAGGTCTGGCTGTGTGGGTCAAATCTTTTTCAGACCCAGCTGTGGTTTGACCCCTCGGCAATAGTTGGTCTGGTTTATACATTGAGAGGGACAATTATCATTGGGTCCTGTGGCTGGCTGAAGTTTCCAATACAGAAGCCATAATTCCAGGAATCTCCCAGTTATTTGCCACCCATTGTGTCTTATGGATCTAGGGAAGGCTGGTGGGAGAATACTGAGGACCCAGGGACCCACTCTCTGCCTCTTCACTTCCCTTGTGGGAGCTGCTGTCCTCCTCAGCAGCCGATATAAGCTCAATTAGAGAATGAGGCCGGGCAAAGGGCATGTGCTCAGAACCAAATAACAACTATGTGATATCCAAAACTGCTTTACTGAGAATTATTTCAATGCCTATCCAATTAGTATTGTTGTGAGGATTAGGGATAATATATGAATGCACCGTATTTCTTGGCATGTAGTATTTGCTCATTAAATGGTACATCTACATTAAATTGATATCTCTTTTAGTCTCCAGTATCTTAGAGCAGCTAGAAGTATAAACCTAGAATTGTGGAATTGTGACCCATGTCAAACTCTGAAATCCATTCTACAACTAATTGCGGTGCTGTGCTTTGAAAGTTATTGCTTTTTTTGATACATATATTTCTCACAAGAAAGAAAAAGAAGTCAATTGTGATGATAAAAAAGTATTTAAGCCTTCTAGCCTACTATATTCTGGAGCAGCTAGATGGAAAAGTCTGACAGGATCATTTAGGAGCCCATGAGAAACTCTGGGATCTGTCCTGTAACTACTTGTTGAAGAATGCTTTGAAAACTATTGCTTTTTTCTTTCTTTGCTTTGTATAAATGTTATATTATACAATAAAAAAGTTTAAAAAATGGTGCATCTATTCCACAAATAGTTAGGTACTTACTATGTCCCAGGTACTGTTCTGGGTCCTATGACCATAGCATAAATAAGATATGTGCATTCTGTCCTTACTGAAAATTATGGCAGAAATGACAGTTTGGAACAATGTCCCAGAAGCTACAAGGTTAAGGCACTAATCGCACTAATATTTATTTTCTAAAACACTACCTAAAACCCTTTAAAACATTTAAGATATTTCTATTTTGGAAGACAGTATTCGATTCTCTTTTATCAAGCAGTGGTTCACAAAGGGAGTTGATATTGCCCTCCAGGGGGATATCTGGCAACTTCTGGGAACTTTTTTTTAAATATCAGTCTATATTGATATATATTCACATACCATGTAATCATCCAAAGTGTACAATCAATGGTTCACAATATCATCATACAGCTGTGCAGTTATCATCACAATGGACTTACTTTTCTTTTTTGTGAAAAATAACGTATATATTCAAAAAAGGAATAAACTTCACAGCACAGCACAATGAGCTGTAGAACAGATTTCAGAATTTGGTAAGGGTTACAAATCCACAGTTTTAGGTTTTTACTTCTAGCTGCTCTAAGATACTTGAGACTAAATGAGTTATCAGTATAGTGATTCAGCACTCATACTCATTTGTTAAACCCTGCCATCTCTGTATAATTCCACCATCAATTTTGATCTTTCTCCCATTCCTTAGGGGTTTTTGGGTTATGCCTATTCTGACTTTTTCATGTTGGATGGGATTGTCAATAATGTGATAAGGGGATGGAACTATCTGATGTTCTGGAGAGTCTGGCCCCTCTGCATTTCAGGACTTACCTGGTCCAGGGACCCATCCGGAGGTTGTAAGTTTCTGGAAAGTTACCCTAGTGTGTGGAACCTTTGTAGAATCTTATATAACACCTTAGGTCTAACTAAAGCATACATAAGAGTGACCTCCAGAGTAGCCTCTCAACTCTATTTGAACTCTCTCAGCCACTGATATTTTAGTTGTTACACTTCTTTTCCCCCTTTTGGTCAGGATGAAATTGTTGTTCCCATGGTGCCAGAGCCAGACTCATCTCTGGGGGTCATCTCCTACATTGTCAAGGAGACTTTCACCCTGGATGTCATGTCCCACATAGGGGGGAGGGCAATGATTTCACTTGCAGAGTTGGGCTTAGAGAGACTGAGGACACATCTGAGCAACAACAGAGGTTCTCCAGAGGTGACTCTTAGGCATACCTATAGGTAGGCTAAGCTTCTCTGCTACCTACATAAGCTTCACAAGAGCAAGCCTCAAAATCAAGGGCTTGGCTTATTGATTTGGTGTCCCTAATGTTTGACACAGTATCAGGGGTTTTGAGGACATCTTTTGTTGCCATAACTGGGGTGGGGGCGCTACTGGAATCTAGTGGGCAAAGGTCAGGGATACTGTTAAATGTCTTACAATGCACTGGACAGCCCCTCACAATAAGGAATTACCTGGCTCAGAATGTCAAATTTCCAAATGCTGAGAAACCACAGCATAGAGAGTAGCTGCTCAATCCATAATCATTTATTTTTGGCTGCAAAGAGAATGAAACACATTTTTAATCCTCAGAAGCATTAGAAAAACTGCCCCTTATGTTCCATGTTCTGTAACATTGTCCC
The DNA here is from genome assembly GCF_023851605.1 of Tamandua tetradactyla. NCBI lineage: Eukaryota > Metazoa > Chordata > Mammalia > Pilosa > Myrmecophagidae > Tamandua > Tamandua tetradactyla. The sequence continues at coordinate 9,333,805 of NC_135329.1, forward strand.
TTGTTAGAGGAGAGAAGGTAGAGAGGGGCCTTCTAACTTCTGGATTCAGAAAAACATTTATTTCTCTGGCAAAGAAAATTGACACCTGATTCAGTTTCAGAGAATACAGCATTCTGTTCATTTGATGAGTGTTGTATTTGACTGGTTCTCTTATGGAAACACATTGTTCAAACAGAAAGCTCCTTGGAGAAACCTTGTCTTTTCCATCCTTTGAAAATCCTATGAAGTTACATGAATGTGCTGAATCAACATAAAGGCTATTGAGTTCAGGTTTTCATTTCATTTGATTTTCTTTTTTAAGGGTTTTAAAAGTGTATTTGTGCATAATTAATCCAATTTTGTCTTTAGGCAGTCCAAACTGCCAGAATGACTGGATTTTGATCTGCTCGCTTTCTCACATATGTACCAAAAAGTAATTGGAATATGGATAAAGCAGAGGATGAAGAAGAGAGCAACAAAATAAAATGAAAAAGGAGAAGATGTGGGCGAGGTGGAAGGAGGACAAGAAAACCAAAGGAGGAGGGGGCCAACAGCACAGAGAAGGGAAATGGCTGGTTCTTGCCTTCTTGGTTTCAAGAGCTCTAGTTTGCCTGCCACGAGCAGCCAATAGTTGTCTTTTTATGTCTGACTCACTTCTTTGCTTTCTACTGTGCTTTCCAGGAGCACTGTATGGGCCTCTAGACTACCTTCCTGACTCCTGGCTTCAGGGTGGAGGTGGAAGCTCCTGGTCACTGCTGGTTCCTCAAGCAGGATCCTGTTTTGAAGCAGCATCCAGCTATGAAGACAGGTTCATGTATGGATGTGAAATTCACGATATGTTGGCATGCTCGGCCACCTTGTCATGTTGGATCATGGTGCCTCATCTGGGCAATTCCTGGACTGAGGGATCTCTCACGCAGCCAGTCTCCCTCCAATTCTAGAATTATGCTAGAGACCGAGGCAGCACCCCCATCATTTTGATCTTCCTCAACAGACCAGACATTCTTCAGTCAGCCAGCTTGTCTACTGTGTTGACAAAGTACTGTTGTTTTTGTTGACAAAGCTTGAACACCTACTAGTTAGTACCAGACACAGGATGTATGAATCATGTCCCCACTTGTATTGGTTGGATGATGACTCAAACTGTGAATGAGAACCCTTTGAAATCTGTATTTCCTGCCCCATTAACTGAACAAGTGACATACTTTTCCTTAGAAATGAAATTTGATTTTTAAAATGTGCAAATGTGATAGGAAGTGTGTAAAATATGCTTTTCCAATGCAATATTTTACTTGGAACTTGTTGCAGATGTTAAATACACTGGTACAGACTCTTTGATGTAACAATTTATCTAAGCCCACCTATAGATGCTATGCCTGTATTCTAAAGTCAACGGGGATGGAAAGTATCAAATTAATCAGCAGCATCTGTAATACTTGTGTTTAAAATAATTTTATTGTGTTCTATTAAACAACATTCTTCTTTTTAAAAATTTTGTTATTTACTGAAATCAAGTGTTTGATGACATTTTCCTAAAATAAACATTAATTTACGAAAGCTTCCTGAGACGGTATTTCATTGTTTACACTTGGCCTATCGGCCTTCAATAATGAAACTTTTCTTTACCCCAAAAGTTTGTGGCTTGAGTATATGTGCTGACCCAAATCCCTTTCCTTCCCTTTAATTTTGTAAATGCTGATATTGAATTCAACTCTTAGGGGTTCAGAAAGTTTCTCCTGGTTCCTTATAGCATCGTCAATAAACTGCCTACACGCCTTGCAAGTAGGTGCTCAGTGTTTGTTAGGTGGAACAGCAAGAAGTGCTTTGCAAAAGTTTATCGATATATCATGCAATTGCCTGTCGAACTGAGTTGTTCATTGATGACCTTTCTTTGTCTTCTGTCCCTTATCTGGGAAATTCCTGGACTGAGGGATCTTTCACGTGGCTAATCTCCCTCCAATTCTAGAATTATGCTAGAGACTGAGGCAGGATCCCCATCACCATAATCTTCTTCAACAGACCAGACATTCTTCAGCCAACCAGCTTGTCTGCTGCGCTGACATATGTCTCCAGGCCCAGAGGTCAGGCTGATGATATGGAAGTACAAGCTGGTGAGAGAAATGGAAACGATGAGACCCGAATAATTTTCATTCTTTGTTCGTCTCATGGTTGTTAGGATAAATAGTCCGAATGAGATGCAGCCTCTCCCAGGCTATATTTAGTCTACCTACAGAGATTTCTTTTTTCTGGAGGAGACTTGGATTCCTCGTTGGTGTAGATAATAGTGTCAGAAGGCAAACACAATCAAGCAGGCCAGCCATAGCCACAGTAAGGTGTGTGCTCTCTTTCTCAGAAGGAATGTAGAAGGGAGGCATGTTAGAAAATGACATTTAACCCTGGACTCTACTCCTTACTGGTTGTGTGATTGAGAATACTTTATTCTCTCTGAGCATCATTTTTAAAATATGTTAAATAACATGATCATTTTGGAAGACAGATGAGGGTGAAGTATGATAATTTTTATAAAGTGTTTTATGAATCATAGATGTGCAATACAAATATAGGTATATTACCATAGATAACAGAATTGCCCTGACTTTCCCCCTCATTAGAAGGGCCAGTGCCCACTTTAATATTGAATATGAGTCTCTGTCATAATTATGATGTCAGTCATTGTGCTGGTTTGAAAGGATTATGTACTCTAGAAAAGCCATGTTTTAATCCTGATCCATTTTGTGGAAGCAGCCGTTTCTTTTAATCTCTATTCAGCACTATAGGTTGGAAACTTGATGAGATTATCTCCACAGAGACATGACCCCACCCATTCCAGGTGGGTCTTGATTAGTTGACCAGAATCCTTTAAAAGAAGCTTCAGAACAACAACAGAGCCACGAGAGAGGAGATACAGCAGTTACGAGAACCATGAGAGCCCATACAGCTGGAGACCTTTGGCGATGAAGAAGGAAAACACCCCTGGGGGAACTTCATGAAACAAGGAGCCTAGATATGCTTTTCCTTCATGAAAAAAGGAGCCTAAATATGCTTTTCCAGTTGAGAGAGAAACCCTGAATTTATATTCTTATATATTAAAACATATGTTATATTGTATATACATATACAACATAATAAATTGAGGTGAGGTAATGCTTAGAAGAGTATTTTTTTCAATTCCTAACAGTGACTCTTAAATGAGTATATAATACTGATAGGACTTTGTTTCTGCCTTTGGTTATAAGTTTTTAAACATAATAATTTTAGTATAATGTGACATTTAAGTATCTAATCAACTCTTCTGTCTCTCTGACAGAACCTTTTAAAAAACTTCCTTTCCCTTCTTGTTTTCTTTTTTTCATATGTGCCGGTTTGGATCTGTCATGGACCCCAAAAAAGCCATGTCCTTTAATCCTCATTCAACATTGCTGGGTGGGAGCTTTTTTATTATTTATGGAGATGTGACCACCAATTGTGGGTAGTAACTTTTGATTAGATGGTTTCCATAGAGATGCATCTCCATCCATTCAAGGTGGGGTTGCTTACTGGAGCCCTTTAAGAGGGAACTATTTTGATAAAAACTATAGAGCCCACAAAGCCAGAGATCTTTGGAGATGAAAGGAAAACGCCTGTGGGGGAGCTTCATGAAGCAAGAAGCTGGGAGAGAAAACTAGCAGATTTCACCATGTGCCCTTCCAGCTGAGAGAGAAACCCCAGACTTCACTGGCCTTTCTTGAGTGAAGATAACATCTTGTTGGTGCCTTAATTTGGACATTTTCATAGCCTTGTCTTAATTTGGACATTTCCATGGCCTTAGAACTGTAAACCTGCAACATAATTCCTCTTTTAAAAGCCGTTCTGTTTCTGGTATATCACATTCTGGCAGCTTGCAAGCTAGAACATTATATTTCCATACTTCCTTCTTCAGTGTAAAAGGAAAGAATTTTTTAATTGCAAAATAAGAATTCCATTTAAATCAATATAGATTTATTGAATGGCTACTACATAGCACTGAAAAAGACTGAAATACATGGGATTTTCTTCATCAACTCAACTCTTGTCATAAAACTCTAGTTGAAACATACACATGAATTTGACATCCAACACCCTGGCTCTCAGTGTTTCAAATTTTCACTTCAACTTCATTAAGACCTGCAATCCACACAATTATGGGATAACAATATACTTTCCAATCTCAGTAATTCTTTTCCCATCCAATCTTTCTGCCAAACCATGAAGCTGAAGCTTATTGCCCCAGGAAAAAGAAGGGTGGACACCAGCTAAAACAAAGAAATTATTGCTCAGCTTTGAGCTTCAAACTAGACTTTTTAAAGCCCATAATGAGTCAATAGTCTTGAAAGGAAATGCCTTCCCATCACAGTGGGAAAGAGGTGGAGAGCTGGAGGGAAATTAGCAATGGCAGAAATTTAGATGCTGGTCCCTTGGCTCATCTTGATGTGAAAACTCTACAGCAGCACAACACTCAGATACCTGTGAGGAAATCTATGAGTATTAAGGCTGATGTCCAGATTCCCCAACCTGAGCATTAAGCCACTAATTACAAATCTCTCAGAGAAACTTTGGCATTCCATTGGTTGTGTAGCAATGGCTGAGGGGGGTGCCTAAGAACTATAGGTGGGCCTGGTGTCAGCCCCATGAGAATAAGCTTCTTAAACTTTGTATCAAGAAGTACTATGGGTGATCTTTGATAAGGCAGTCAAGCCAACTCACCTGGGACAGAACAGTCTCTTCAATAAATGGTGCCTAGAGAACTGGATATCCATATGCAAAAGAATGAAAGAGGACCCATATCTCACACCCTATACAAAAGTTAACTCAAAATGGATTAAAGATCTAAACATTAAGTCTAAGACCATAAAACAGTTAGAGGAAAATGTTGGGAGATATCTTATGAAACTTACAATTGGAGGCGGTTTTATGGACCTTAAACCTAAAGCAAGAGCACTGAAGAAGGAAATAAATAAATGGGAGCTCCTCAAAATTAAACACTTTTGTGCATCAAAGAACTTCATCAAGAAAGTAGAAAGACAGCCTACACAATGGCAGACAATATTTGGAAATGACATATCAGATAAAGGTCTAGTATCCAGAATTTATAAAGAGATTGTTCAACTCAACAACAAAAAGACAGCCAACCCAATTACAAAATGGGAAAAAGACTTGAACAGACACCTATCAGAAGAGGAAATACAAATGTCCAAAAGGCACATGAAGAGATGCTCAATGTCCCTGGCCATTAGAGAACTGCAAATCAAAACCACAATGAGATATCATCTCACACCCACCAGAATGGCCATTATCAACAAAACAGAAAATGACAAGTGCTGGAGAGGATGTGGAGAAAGAGGCACACTTATCCACTGTTGGTGGGAATGTCAAATGGTGCAACCACTGTGGAAGGCAGTTTGGCGGTTCCTCAAAAAGCTGAATATAGAATTGCCATTGCAATGGTATTGCTGGGTATCTACTCAAAGGACTTAAGGGCAAAGACACAAACGGACATTTGCACACCAATGTTTATAGCAGTGTTATTTACAATTGCAAAGAGATGGAAACAGCCAAAATGTCCATCAACAGACAAGTGGCTAAACAAACTGTGGTATATACATATGATGGAATATTATGCAGCTTTAAGACAGGATAAACTTATGAAGCATGTAATAACATGGATGGACCTAGAGAACATTATGCTGAGTGAGTCTAGCCAAAAACTGAAAGACAAATACTGTATGGTCCCACTGATGTGAACCGACATTCGAGAATAAACTTGGAATATGTCATTGGTAACAGAGTCCAGCAGGAATTAGAAACAGGGTAAGATAATGGGTAATTGGAGCTGAAGGGATACAGACTGTGCAGCAGGACTAGATACAAAAACTCTAAAATGGACAACACAATAATACCTAATTGTAAAGTAATCATGTTAAAATACTGAATGAAGCTGCATCTGAGCTATAGGTTTTTTTGTTGTTGTTGTTGTTGTTTTTGGTTTTTGTTTGTTTTTGTCTGTCTGGTTGTTTTTACTATTATTATTACTTTTATTTTTTTTCTCTATATTAACATTCTATATCTTTTTCTGTTGTATTGCTAGTTCTTCTAAACCGATGCAAATGTACTAAAAAAAAAGAAGTACTATGGGCGGAAAACAAATTCAACAGGCTGGGCTCTCAGTCTTGGGGTTTGCTCTTATGAAACTTATTACTGCAAAGGAGAAACTAAGCCTACCTATAATTATGCCTAAAAGTCACCCCCAGGGAACCTCTTTTGTTGCTCAGATGTGGCCTCTCTCTCTAAGCCAATATGGCAAGTGAACTCATTGCCTGCCCCCTCTACGTGGGTCATGACTCCTAGGGGTGCAAAGTTCCCTGTAACGTGGGTCAGGACTCCCAGGTTGAGCTGGGACCTGGCATCATGGGATTGAGAAAGGCTTTTTGACCAAAAGGGGGAAGAGAGAAATGACAAAATAAAGTTTCAGTGGCTGAGAGATTTCAAACAGTTTGGAGGTTATTCTTGTGCATTTTATAGATATCCTTTTATAGTTTATGGTGTATTGGAGTGGCTAGAGTGAGGTACTTGAAACTGCTGAACTGTGCTCCAGTAGCCTTGATTCTTAAAGACAATTGTATAACTATATAGCTTTTACAATGTGACCATGTGATTCAGACAAGCCTTGTGGATGCTCTTTTTATCCAGGGTATGGACAGAGGAGTTTTTAAATGACAAAAATAAATAAATAATAGGGAGGATAAGAGGTAAAAAAAAAATTGGGTAGATTGAAATACTAGTGGTCAATGAGAGAGAGGCAAAAGGGGTATGAGACATATGAATTGTTTTTTTTAATTTTTTTTTTCTGGAGTGATGCAAATGTTCTAAAAATGGTCATGACGATGAATACACAATTATGTGATAATGTGAGCCACTAATTGTACACCATATATGGACTGTACCTGTGTAAAAATTTGTCAATAAAAATATTTTTTAAAAAGACAGGTAGCAGGAAAATAGGGCACAATATTATAGGGTCATCCTAGAAGACAGGGGTGTGTCAGTCCTCAGTGACAAGTACACTTGGTAGCTGGGCATGGCAATTTTCAACATGTGAGGTGGGAGATTTAAGAGCTCTAAGTGTGAATTTACAACTAAATTGTAAATCATAACTGGCCCTCCCATTTGGAGGTGGTATGACCAGCTGTGACTGGGAAAGAAGGTCCCTGCAGAATATGCTAAATGACAAATAGGTGACACTATTAGCAAAGTGTTGTTTTGTTTTTAAATACTTGGTGTTGGAAACAAAAGAGCAGATATTGTATGGTCTCATTAGAAAATACTTATAAGAAAACAGGGGCCTAGACTGTAAGCTCTTACGGCAGTCATATTTAGTTCAGAGTGGCAATTGTTATTTCTGGATTTTGAAAGGTGTTTATTTAGAGATAAGAATGAAGCCAATCAGGCAGGATTAAGGTAATTCAGAATACAACAGTAAGGAAGACATTGTCTGTATTTTAAAACCTCATGTACTCTTTGAGACAAAGGAAGAAAGGTTTAGTTAAGTCCAGAACCTAAATTTTCGGTAGCACATAATCTAACTTAACCTGTCTGGATAGATCATTTAAACAATCCTAACACAGGGAACCAGAATAAGAATGAGGGCCTTTAATCCTATATAACTTAATGTGATGCCTGGATATATCCCAGAGCATATTAAGCAATGATCAAAAAGAACTGGCAAAGTCCCTCAAGGAATGGGAGAAAAAAATAGAACTATTAAACTTTACCACCAGGGAAACCCCTGATACTGTGTCAGACTTTAGGGATACCCAAATCAACAGGCCAAGCCCTTGATTTTGAGGGTTGCTCTTGTGAAACTTATGTATGTAGCAGAGAAGCTTAGCTTACCTAATGGTATGCCTAAGAGTTACTTCTGGAGGACCTCTTTTGTTGCTCAGATGTGGCCTTTCTCTCTCTAAGCCCAGTTTCTACAAATCAATAGACTTGCCCTCCCCCATGTGGGACATGACATCCAGGGGTTAAAGTCTCCCTGGTGGCATGGTAGATAATTCCCAGGGATGAGCCTAGCCCTGGCACTGTGGGATCAACAATGCCATCCTTGCCAAAAGGGGGAAAAGAAGTGTAACAAATAAGGTATCAGAGGCTGAGAGAGTTTAAATAATTGAGAGGCTATTCTGGAAGTCACTTTTATGCATGCTTCAGTTAGACTTTGCTACCTATCATAACTTGCCAAACCCCAACCAAAACCATTCCTGCCAATTGTAAGGCATTACATAAGATTCTACAAAGGTTCCACGCACTAGGGTAACTTCTCAAAAACCTACAATCTCCAGGTGGGTCCCTGGACCAAAAAAGTCCTGAAAGGTAGAGGGGCCAGACTCTTCAGAACATCAACTAGTTCCATCCCCCCATCCCATATTATCAACAGCCCCTTCTAACATGAAAAAGTCAGAATGGGCATAGCCCAAATACCCCTAAGGAGTGGGAGAAAGATCAAAGTTGATGGGGAAGTTATACAGAGAAGATCAGGTTTAACGAATGAATACGACTGCTGAATCATTACATTGATATTTCTTTTAGTCTCTAGATCTTAGAGCAGCTAGAAATAAAAACTTAAAATTGTGGAATCTTAACCCATAGTAAACTCTGCAATCTTTTCTATTCTACAACTAATCGTTGTGATGTGCTTTGACATTCACAGCCTTTTTGTTTGTATTTTATTTTCCATAAAAAATGAAAAAAAAATTGATTGTGATGATAATAATTGTATTAGTTAGGGTTCTCTAGAGAAACAGAACCAACAGGGAACACTTGCAAATATAAAATTTATGAAAGTGTCTCACGTGACCGTAGGAACGCAGAGTCCAAAATCCACAGGGCAGGCTGCGAAGCCGATGACTCCAATGGATGGCCTGGACGAACTCCACAGGAGAGGCTCACCAGCCAAAGCAGGAATGCAACCTGTCTCCTCTGAGTCCTCCTTAAAAGGCTTCCCATGATTGGATTTAGCATCACTAATTGCAGAAGACACTCCCCTTTGGCTGATTACAAATGGAATCAGCTGTGGATGTAGCTGACGTGATCACGACCTAATCCTATGAAATGTCCTCATTGCAACAGACAGGCCAGCGCTTGCCCTGGCAAGGTACCACAGGTACCACAGGTATCAGATGAACAGGTACCACAACTTGGCCAAGTTGACACCTGTCCCTAACCATGACAATAATAAAGTAAAAAAATTTAAACAAAAACAAAAAAATACTTGGTAACTGATGAGAATATAGGAAAGAAGCATTATCAATTGTCAGAATATAAATTAACATTGGCCATTTGGGAAAAAAGTTTTCAATGCATAAAAAAAGGTTCACATCATTTGACATGTAATTCCACTTCTACAATTTTTTAATTAAAAGATTAATCTAAAATAGAAAAAAAAGCTTCACAAAAAATTCATTTATCTCATGGGTATTTACAATAGGAAAAGTAACGTTGAACTAAATTCATAATAGAAGAATGGTTAAGTAAATTATGAGACATCCTTAAATTGGAATATTAGGCAAACATTAAAAATACTAATTGATATAGAGTTTCTTTTGGGATGATGGAAAAGTTTTGGTAATGGATGGTGAATGATGGAAGCACAACATTATGAATGTAAAAAAGTTAAAAGGAATAATATCTATAAAAATTATTTTATTATCTTGAAGAAATAGTCATTATGCAAGTTTAAATAGAAAAGGCAATATATGTATATAATTTTATGTGACATTGTATTGATAGCTGGATAGTTGGAAAGATGCTCAAAATAATCCTTTAGCTGGAAAATGCTTAGTATAACCTTTGGTAGCTAGAAAATGTTTATTATAATCTCTTCACTCAAGCAGCTTTGATTTAAAGCTTTTGATGTAATAGATTGCTATGGATCTAATCTCAAAAGTTTACTCTCTGTTTCTAGTTACTGTTGGCAGACCTCCTCAGCTTTACTGGCAGGAATAAGGTAACATGCTAAAGCAGGATGAAATGGCACCAGAAACATGATATGGACCACTAAATCAGCACCTCCTGACTTGAAGATCTGAGATGATTGGATAGTCAGCAAACAGAGGAGGACCTACAAGATAGCAGGATGTGCCGACCAAACAAGAATGAAGCAAACAACCATTACTCAGTTTTAATGAATCCTGTGACGATTACTAAGTTTTTCTTTTTTTCTGTTTTCCTTTGGACCCTTGAAATTTTGTTGTTTCCTTGCATTATAAATCCTGAGTCTCCTTTCTCACTTAGAATTAGTCTTGGAAAGATTTCCTCAAGTTCCTTACATGTACACCACTAATAAAACTGACCTTTTCACCAAAAAACAAAAAAGCACTAGAGAGTAGAACAAGTACCTACTGACTGTTTTTCAGGGCAGTGGTTTTCATGTTCATTGGTTTCAAAATCCCTTTACAAGCTTATAAATTATTGAGGATCCCAAAGAGCTCTTGTTTATATGGGGTTATGGCTATAGATATTGGCCATATTAGACATTAAAACTGATAAATGTTTAAAATATTTATCAGTTATTTTAAAAATAATAAAATCGTTGTATGTGACAAATGTATTTTATGAAAAATAACTATTTTCCAAAATTAAAAAAATGTAGTGAGAAGAATGGCATTGCTTTACATTTTTATAAATCTCTCTAAGGTTGGATTTAATAGAAAGCTGAGTTCTATTATTCGATCCTGAATTAAATCTGTTATGAAATGTTGTGGTTGAAGAACGTGAAGAAAATCCAGCCTCACACAGATATGTAAATGGAAAAAGTAGTGTTTTGATAGCCATCAGCTAACTGTGGATATCTTTCTTTAATATTACACAAAAATTTGTTAAGTGGTAGTGTTTCAAGGTTAGTTGCAATGTGGAACCTGAAATCACTTTTTCTTCTCTGTTATTTTATAACCTATTGCTCCATCTCACACTTTTTTTTTTCCTTAACATGGGCAGGCACCAGAAAACGAACCTCATCTCTGGCATGATAGGCAAGAATTCTGCCTGCTGAGCCACTGTGGTCCTATCTTGCACTTTTAATGGATCTTTTACTCATTCATGATTTTGTAAAATCATTGTCATTTGGAAAATATTGATTCACTGAATGATGTGGACATTCTAAAATGTTGTTACATTTCATTACACATCAAAAAATTATATTTCTTAATATCCTCATTGATTTCTCTGAAGACTTTAAATATTGGAAGTCTTTCAAGATCATGATCACAGATAAAAGTTTATAAAAATTCTAATTTTGGGTAGTGCTACGGTAGCTCAGTGGCAGAATTCTCGCCTGCCATGTGGGAGACCCAGGTTCAATTCCCAGTCCCTGCCCATGCGGAAAAATAAATAAATAAAATAAAATTTTAATTTTCACTTGAAGGCTCACATTTCACTATGGGCAACAAATACTGTCCATTATTTTCCTTTAAAAGACAGGCTCAGTTTACTTATTTTCATGAAAATGCCCAAATCTGAGTAAACATAGTTTGTTAGCTGTTTTCTCAAGTAAAAATGGTGTTCTATGAAAATAACAGTTGGTTCACCTCATTGCTCAATCATTCAAATGATTCAAGATTGTACTATCATATGCAGCAGAAGTGTTTTCTGTGTAAACTTCTCATTTTATCACACAGAATACTAAAATGTCAGGAAATCAGGGGTGCAATTCTTTAAAAATAAATTATTTTTACTGTTTCATCAAATACATTCTTAGGTAGAAGCTGGCTTCACTTTTAATCTAAGGATATGGAGTGAAGACCATAATGACTACCAATATATTTGGGGCACACTGCCTTGATTACACTAAGGTGACATCAGTTCTACCCATAATTGCTTTTACGCCATCAATGCAAATATCAACACAGGGTAAACCATGGGATTAAAAAGTTATTCAATGCTTTGAATATTTCAACCCTTGAATTCATTGCCAAGCACTCACATAGAAGATCCTCAATTAGTTGATAACAAAAACAAATAAAAGCAAAACAGCAAGTCAAGCTATATCCATAGATTTATCAATTTGTAGGGCAAAAAGTACATGGCAACTCAGTTTTTATGTTTGCAGCTAAGTGTTTAATCAACAAATTGCTGTATTGCTGGAAATTGACAGTACCATGATTCCTCTTATTGAATTTTCATTGAGCAATGTAATTTATAATTTCAATCTTTTTACATTTTTGAGACTTTCTTTGTGACCCAACATGTGGTCTATCCTAGAGAATGGTCCATGAGTTCTTAAGAAAAATGTGCATCCTGCTATTGTGGGTGTAATGCTCTGTAAATGTCTGTTAAGTCTAGTTCACTTATCATACTATTTAAAATCTCTGTCTCCTTATTGATCTTCTGCTAGATGTTCTATCCATTGATTGGAGTGGCATATTGAAGTCTCCAGCTATTATTGCAGAGGTGTCTACCTCTCCCTTTAGTGTTGTCAGTGTGTGCCTCATGTACTTTTATAAATATTTATATATTTATATTTATATAAATATTTATATATTTATATTTATATAAATATTTATATATTTATATTTATATAAATATTTATATAAATATTTATATATTTATATTTATATAAATATTTATGATGGTTATTCTTCTTGATGAATTGCTCCTGTTATTAATACAGTGTCCTTCTTTGTCTCTTTTTAAAATTAAAAAAATTTTTTTTTAAATTTTAATATTCTCTGATATTAGCATAGCTATCCCTATTCTTTTCTGGTTGTTGTTTGTGTGAAATATCTTTTTCCAACTTTTTATCCTTGGGCCTAAAGTGACTCTCTTTTAGACAGCATATAGATGAATCCTGCTTTTAAATCCATTCCGGCAGTCTATGCCTTTTGAATGGGGAGTTTTATCCATTAATGTTTAATGCTATTTCTGTAAAGGCAGTGATTTTTCCTACCATTTTGTAGTTTTGATTTTATATGTCATATATTATATATATATTTCTCTCTTTTTACCCTTACTAGTAGTCTTCATTTCTACATTCTTCTCAAAGCTCTCTCTCCTGTCTTTTTCTATCTGCCAGAAATGCTCCCTTCAGTATTTCTTGTAGAGCAGGACTCATTTTAAAATCTTTAAATTTTTATTGAGATATCTTCACATGCAAAGTTTGTCCAAAGTATACAATCAATGGCACACAATATCATCACATATTTGTGTATTCATCACCATGATCATTTTTAGAATATTTGCATTACCTTAAAAAAAAGAAAAGAGAAAAAACTCATACATCCCATATCCCTTATTCCTCTCTCTCTCATTGACCAATTATTATTTCAATCTACCCAATTTTTTCACCTCTTACCCCCTACTATTTATTTTTTTGTCCTTAAGCTTTTTTACTCATCTGTCTATACCCTGAATAAAAGGAGCATCAGACAAAGTTTTCACAATCACATGGTCATATTGTAAAAGCTATATAGTTATACAATTGTCTTCAAGAGTCAAGGCTACTGGAAAAGGGTTCAACAATTTCAGATATTTCCCCCTAGCCATTCCAATACACCATAAACTAAAAAAGGATATTTATATAATAAATAAGAATAGGGATAACCTCTCATCTCTGATTGAAATCTCTTAGCTACTGAAGCTTCATTTAGTCTCATTTCTTTCTTCCCCCTTGTGGTCAAGAAGGCATTCTCAATCCCATGATGCCAGGTCATGGCTCATCTTGGGAGTTCTGTCCCACATTGCCAGGGAGATTTATATCCCTGGGAGTCATTTCCCACATGGGGGGGGGGCGGGCAGTGAGTTCATCTGCTGAGCTGGCTTAGAGAGAGAGGCCACATGTGAGCAACAAAAGAGGCTCTCTAGGGTAACTCTAAGGTATAATTATAAGTAGGCTTAGCTTCTCCTTTGCAAGAATAAGTTTCATGGGGCGGACGAATCCCAACATCAAGGGCTCAGCATATTGAATAGGTTGTCCAAATTGCTTGTGAGAATATCAGGAGTTCACAAGATGGGAAAGTTGAATATTTCCTCCTTCCTCCCTAGTCCCCCAAGAGGACTTTGCAAGTACCTTTTTATTCTCTGCCCAAATTATTCTAGGATGTTTCAGGGCATCACACTAATCTGTACAGACCAACATCTCATACCCTATTCAGGATTCCATATAATTCTGGTGTTTGAATAAACTGACCATACCAGTTAAATTAGAAAATGTATTACTGAAAATATAAATTTTGCACCAAATAAACATCTCTCCCTTTAGTCTTACACAGAAGCTGAAGTTTTAAAATATGGACCATATCATCCTTTACTCGAATTCTGATTTACCTTAGTCCTATCCAGATCAGCTTCAATCATATCTCTACTCAAAGTCTGATCACTTTTTCAACCTTTTTAAACATTGCTGTATGAGATAATGCTGATTTTCATAGCTTCAGTGTGCTAACTCTAAATTCAGGTGTCACATAAATACCTGAAGCTTCAGGAACGACCAGGTTACACACAAATAGCTCAGTATCTCAGAATTTAGAAATAAAAGTTACAACTCCTAAATATATGTGACTCCTGTAGGAACTTACAACCTAGGACCCTTTACAATAGACCTGAACTTGATAACCCATACTCTAGATTTCAATTCTCCAAGCTCATATATTTTAGTTAGTCCATACGAGTGAGGCATGATAATATTTGTCTGTTTCTGACACTTCATTCAACATACTGTACTTAATGTTTACTCATCTAGTAGCAGCTTGACTGACTCCAAAAGCCTGTTTGTTTATTTGTTTTCCCATCAGCCCTGCCTCCTCCCTGCAGGAAATGACCTGTGTTCCACTTCTGCTTACTCTGGGTTTATCTGTTCTCAGAGCTTGTATTCAACAGTCCAAATTTGTCCATTAAAACTGCAGTTGGGAAAAAAGCTGCAATGCAAGGCATTGTAGAGCTGCCTTCCCTTGCTCCTAGTAGTGGCTATTTTTTTCCCCATGAGGAAGCGTCTTCAACAGAGCTTGCTGTGCCAGTGGGGGAGGGGCACCAGCCTCTGCAGTTTGGGGCCTTACTTACAGTTCTGTGCTGTGATCTTGGCTCTTCCATCTGTTTGAGACTGGTGTACTATGTGTGTCCAGTCATGGATGTCTCCAAAACAGTTTTTCCAGGCAGTTCTTGGTTATTTACTAGCTGCTCTAGAGGACTGACTAAATTCCACACCTCCCTACACTGCCATCTTGCTCCACCTAGAAATACGTAAGGCTTTATTGGTATCTCAGTTATGTGTTTCTCCAGCAAAGCAAATTGCTAAATTACCCTGTAAAATATCTCAGTTTTCCAGCATTTTCAGTTTTAGGTTGAAAAGCTATAACAAATAATATGGCTTTTAAAGTATCCATAATGTCTATGTTTAAATATCCAATTCTTTATACTCTGAGTGATTTGGCCTCCAAATGATGTTGCAACTTAACTGTTTGAAAATATTCTATTACAAAAAGCACAATAAGGAAGATGATTAACATCCATAAAATTGAAAGAAAAATAGTTCTTATATTTTTGTTTCTTATTTATAGTTTTGCCCCATTTATTTGGAGTAGACACCTCCCTTCTATGAATCATAGTACACTTGGATGTCCATTTTGCTTTCAGCATCTTCGGATATTTGTAGGGCAGATAGAGGTTGTGAAAGCAAGTTCTCCTAATCTGTCCTTTTAAGCCAATGATCCATTCTTAAAAATAAGCAAATGGTATGATAAATGAATGTTATTTAATTTTAGAATAAAATATTATTAAATATTAAAATGTTTCAAATAAAATTTTTAAATTAAGAAATGTTTTCAAGAATTAAATAATATTACAATACAAATGATAAAGTGTACTTTTATCATTGTTTCTGTGTAGAAGCAAGGAAGACTTGGATTTCAAAAGAATGATTTATTGGAAGATAATGCTTTTACAGAGAATACAGCAGGTATAATTGAAGATAAGAACAGAAAAGTACTGAGAACAAACTGAGTTAATCAATGAATGTTCACATATTTGTATTCTGTGTCTACTACTCTAGAAAAGTGCAAGAATACAGAAGCATTTGCTTCATTGGCCACCAGAGTGAATACATCGTCATTTGTCATGTATTCTCTAGAAAACTCCACTCAACATGTAAGCTAGTGAGCATGAAAAAGACAAATAACATCTTAATAGTATTTTAAAGTAGTTTAAAATTATTTCTAGATCCACAGTATAAGACATAGAAGAAAAAAGTACTGAAAGAAAAAAATGAACATATAATTCTACACCTAGCTAAAATATCTTTCAAAAATTAAGTGGACTTCTTAAGACATGCAGAAGCTGAAATAATTTATTATAGATAGACTTACACTATTAGAAATGTTAAATGAAGTCCTTTAGGCAGAAGGAAAAAAAATCCTATGAATCTAATCAAAGAAATGAAGAGCACTGAAAATAGTAAACATATGAGTTTTTCTTACTATTTATATTTCTTTAAAATATAATTGTTTAAGCAAAAATAATGGCAATGTTGCATCAAATTAATACAACATAGGAATAAATGCATGAGAAGAATAGCTACAAAGGCCAAGAGGAAGAAATGCAAATATACTGTCATAGGTTCTTATATGTGAAATGGTATAGTATTACTTTAATGTAAGCTGTAAGAAAGATATTAAAGATGTATGTATAAACCCTGAATATACTTCTAAAATTATTATGGCTATTATGAATAATAACAGCTATAACAAATAGTACTAGCTAACAAACCAACAATAAAAAATAGTCAATTAATTAAAAAGGAGACAGAAAAAGAAAACAAGGAACAGACAAGTCAAACAGAAAACAAATAGCAAGGTGTTACATTTAAAACTAACATAGTAATCACATTAAATGCAAATGGTCCAAACACCCGAATTAAAGGATAGAGATATATTGGGAACAAGCAAGACCCACTAAATGGTGCCTAGAAAGAACACTTTAAATATAAAGGCACAAATAATTTAAAAATAAAAGACTGGAAAAAGATATACTAACACAAATCAAAAGAAGGCTGGAGTGACTATATTAATATTAACACTGACTTCAGAGCAAAGAATATTACCTAGGATAACAAGGTTATTTATTAATAATAAAGGGGTCAATTATTCCAGACATAATAACCCTAAATGCTTTTGCACCTAGTAACAGCTTCAAAATACATGAATCAAAAACTGATAGGTCTGCAAGGAGAAAGAGAAACATCTGCCATCATAGTAGATTTCAATACTCCAATTTCAATAACTGATACAAGTAGATAGAAAAATCAGTAAAAATAAAAAGAAAGACATGAACAACTTTACCAACCTTGACCTAACTGATATTTATAAACACTCTTTCAATGGCAACAGAATACACCCTCTTTTTTTAAAAAAAATATACTGAATATTTACCAAAATGGAACATATTATGGACCATAACACAAGTCTTAATAAATTTAGAAGGACTCAAATCACACAAAACATGTTTTCTGACTACAGTGGAATTAAATTAGAAAATATAAGTGAAAGATATCTGAAAAATCTCCAAATATTTGGAAACAAGTTCCATACTAATTCCACACTAATCAAAGAACAAATTATAATACAAATTATAAAGCAAACAGCAGTGAAGAAAAATTAAACCTTTACATATGAGAATTATTGGGATGCCACTAAAGCAGTATTAAGGGGAAATTTATAGTAGTAATAAGTATATTAGAGAAGAATAAAGGTCTCAAATTAATGGTCTCAGCTTCCATATTAAGACATTATAAAAAGAAGAGCAAATTAAACCTAAAGTAACAAAAGAAACAAAATAGCAAGTGTCAGAGTGGTGATCAATTAAATAGGAACTGGAAAAGCAATAGAGAAACTTGAGAAATCCAAAACTTTGAGATCAATAGTCATTAAAAGTAATAATCCTCTAGCTAGAATAACAAGGACAAAAATAGGGAAGATACAGATTAATATCAGGAATGAAAGAGGTAACATCATTGCAGATTCTACAGATCTTAAAAGGATATTAAGGGAATATTACAAACAACATTATGCCAATAAATTAGACAAACTAAAGCCTAGAAAAAAATTAACAAATTTCTTGAAAGACACAAATTATCAATACCCACTCAAGGAAAAAACCAGACAATTTGAATATCCCTACATCTACTTAAAAAATGGAAGCTGTAGTTAAAAACCTTCAAACACATACACATATACCCTCCTGTCTCAGGTGGCTTGAATGGTGAATTCTAACAAATATTTAATTAAGAAATAATATAGATTCTATATAAAGATATTGCAAAAAAGAAAACTACAGAACAATATTCCTCATAAATAGAAGGAAAAATTCTTAACAAAATCACAGCAAATGTTGTCCCACAATATACTAAAAGTATAACACCTTTTGGCCAAATAAATTTACCAATTAATATTTGAAAAATCTATGTAATTCACCATATTAAAAAACCAAGAAAACAAAACCATGTGAGCATCTCAATAGATACAGAAGAAGCATTTGACAAACGCCAAGGTCCACTGCTAACAAAAACTCTCAACAAAGTAGAACTAGAAGAGGACTCAACTTGATAAAAGACACTTATGAAAAACTACAACTTACATCTCACTTAATGATAAAAGACTGAATTAATGTTTTCCTGTTAAGATTAGGACAAGACAAAGATGTTCACTCCCACCACTTTTGTTCAATATTGAACTGGAGGTTCTAGTCAGTGCAATAACGCAAAAAAAAAAAAAAAAAAAAGTATCCAAATTGGAGAGGAAGAAGTAAAATTGTCTTTATTTGCAGACCATATGATTACCTATGTTGAAAAAAGCTACTAGAACTAACAAATGATGCTTAGCAAGGTTGCAGAACACAAGACTAATGTATAAAATTCAATTATATTTCTATATAATAGCAACAAATATCAAAATTAAAAATCAACGCCATTCACAATAGCTTCAAAAATATGAAACACTTAAGAGGTATTTGTGACAAAAGATATGAAAGTCTAGCACACTGAAAACTATAAAACTATGGTGAGAATTTAAAGATGACCTAAATAATTGGAGTTATATCATGTCCAAGAATCAAAGACTCAATATTTTTAAAATACCATTTTCCCCCCAATTCATCTATAGATTCAGCGCAATTCCGATAAAAATTACATCAGGCATTTTTAATGAAATTGACAATATGATTCTAAAATTTACATGGAAATGCCATGGGCCTGCAACAGCCAAAACAACTTTGAAAGAGAATAAAGTTGAAGGACTAACAGTACATGATTTTGAGACTTGGTAAAGCTATTTTTGTCAAGATGGTGTGGTAAGGGCATAAAGTTAGACAAATATGGGTTAGTGGAGCAGAATAGTCTTTTCAACAAATGGTGCTTGAACTACTGGGCACCCACATGCATAAGCAAAGATCAAGCAAATATTGATCCGTGACTTATACGAATATAAATTGTATATGTAATAACTAAAATATAAAATTTCCAGAAGAAAACATGGGGAAATACCTTTGTAACCTTGGGTTAGGCAAAGATTTCTTGGATAAGATACTCTATAATCCACACAAACCAAAAAATGATAAATTGGACTTTATTAAAACTAACTGCTCTGCAAAAGATACCATCAAGAAGGGAAAACGCCCAAATAAACCAACAACCAAGCCACAGACTTGGAAAAAGTATTTACAAATCATATACCTAATAAAGGACTTGGGTCCAGAATATTTAACCTACTTTCAAAACTCAAAAATAAAATAAACAACACAATTTAAAAATGGGCAAAGGATTCTCCAATGAAAAGAACTAGGGCCCTTTTGAAGATATGACTGATTCTAGGATTGGGGGCAGAAAACGCAATATGAGTCTGGAGCATGCTGTAGGTTCAGAAAGTAAGGAAGAGCTTAAAAAAAAGGACATGAACTTGTCAAAGGAATATAGGAGTCAATCTGAAAGAGCTCTCAATCGTCAAAGTTGGAACAATTTGAGCAACAAAGTAAGATAGCAATGAATTATAATTTAAAATATAAAATAAAGGTATGCGGCTCCATAGTCATATAAAAACAATTGAATAAATCAATGGTGAGAAGAGACAAATTTTTCTTACAGAAGAATCCCAAATAATAACTATTGATACTCCCCACTCTAAGAGGTGGAGCTTAATTCTCCACCCCAAATCACAAAGGTAGGTTAAGATTTAGTGATCTTATTCCAAAGAATAGGGTAGAGAAAGTTAGAATGGTAATTTTACAGGGGGGAAACATGGCAAGCACTACATTAACCAACTGATGAAAGTTAACATGACTAGTGATGTCACATGGATATTATATATAGCTGATGTGATGAAGCACTTTATCTCCATGGTATTCTTCCCAATTATGCGAAAAACATCAGATAATTCCAATTGAGGTGATCTCACATTCTACAAGATACCTGGCCAGTTCTCAAGAGTGTCAGTCATAAAAAACAAGAGTAAGAGACTGTAACTGACTAGGAAAGGCTGGGAGACATGAAAACTAAATGCTATGTGATACCCTGGACCGGGTCCTGACGTAGAAAGAGGACCTTAATGGGAAGACTGGTGAAATCCCAAAAGTGTCTGGATTTTAGTTAATAGTAATGTATACTTTATGTATAGTTTATTTGATGCCTATTACACCTCAATTAAAGCTGTTAAAAATTGTTCCTACTGTTTCCATGATTTAAAAAAAATCTTCCTACAATACTTTTTTTCCAATGTAATTTTTTATGGCTAGAGATCTGCCTATTTTACTTGTGTTCTCAACCAGATTTGTATTATTTTTGTGATGTATTAGCTTCAGCATTAATCTCTACTGTTTCCATTCTCCTAATTTCTAGGTTTATGCTTTATGACCTCTGTTCATAGGCAAAGGTCAGTGGTCTTTCCTGAAATTTAGACTGCATATCAGCCCAGAAGATGAGTAATACAGATGATCCTATTCAAAAATTCTGCAATGTTATTTGTTCTTTTTGATATTTATGTTTCAATAAATAGACTAGGGTGGGACTTGTCCTTTTATTTACCAAGGAAAGCAAAAGGAAATTAGAACTGGACTTCACCCAAGTCTCTCTTCTTTGTCTTAGGAAAATTGTAAAAGGGACTAAAACCTACTTCACTTTGCCAGAATCATAGTCCAGGAGTCCACACAGCAGACTGCTGTTAGTCAAGACCTTTTTTTTTTCTTTAGGAAAATATTTTGCTGCTTCCTTTAACGCACTCTTCGGAGGAAAAATGGTAGTCTGTATTCTTGTAGTAGCAAGCATTTTAGGTAATCAAGTACTCAGTTTCAAGACTCTACGTTCCCATGACTTCTCAGGCTAGCTGCACTGCAATTTTTAAATTTTATTTTAAATATAAATATTTTTATCAAGAAATCTTTACACACATACAGTCCATCCATAATATACAATCAATGGCTCAAAATATCATCACAAAATTGTGTATTCATCACCACAATCATTTTTAGAACATCTGCATCACTCCAGAAAAATAAGAAAAATTACAAATCTCGTACCCCTTACCATTCCCTTTCATTGATTACTAGTATTACAATCTACTCAATTTTTTACACTTTATCTCCCCTATTATTTCTATTTTATTCTTATTTTTACTCATCTTCCATATCCTGGATAAAAGGAGCATCAGACACAAGATTTTCATAATTACACATATTGTAAAAACTATACAGTTATACAATCAGCTTCAAGAATCAAGGCTACTGGAACACAGCTCAACAGTTTCAGGTACTTCCTTTAGCCACTTCAATACACCATAAACTAAAAATGGGTACCTATATAGCGCATAAGAATAATCTCAAAGATAATCTCCTGACTGTTTGAAACTCTCAGCCACTGAAACTTTACTTAGTCTCATTTCTCTCTTCCCCCTTTTGGTCAAGGCTTTCTCAATTCCATGATGCTGGGTCCTGGCTCATCCTGGAGTCCTGTCCCATGTTGCCAGGGAGATATACACCTCTGGGAGTCATGTCTTACATAGCAGGGAGGGCAGTGAGTTCACCTGCTAAGTAGTCAAGACCTTTTTGAGGTATGAGTAATCAATGTGTGAACACCATTAGCTCTGGAGCTCACGACCATACAACAAATAAAACTCCCACCATCCGGGAAAGTATGGGTAAAATCTGGATACTGCTTGGCATCACAAATGTCAAGGTATAAATGCCATGCCAAACACTTTGGTCTCATGACTCCTGGTGTTTGTGATAATCAAATTATGGTCTCATCTACCAAGGATGCAAGACTCTAGAACTGCTGATTATTCAGTGGGTTTGTATCCACCATTCTCTATTTTGTGTTCCTGTCTCTCAACTTAATTCTGGGTGGCTTTATGCCTTAATTTTTTGTGTGATTGATGCTTCTAATTGTTTTAAATGTGTTCATATTGCCTTCCTCCCAATTCCTTTGCTTCGATAGCTGACTATTAACATCATCTCATCTGTTCTTTGCTCTCCAATAATAAACTTCTAGTTCTGTTTTAGTATCTTGGGTGTCCGAGCACGTCTATTTTTTTGAAAGTATGTGGTTCACTACCCTCTCCCAAAGTTTCTGGCAGTAATGGCTTCTGCCAGAAGCACCCTATCTTTTGCTTCTGTTTTTTATGTATGGTTTTTAGGCATGCCACCTGCATTGAGAGTCTTCTTTTAATTATCTTTTAATGAGAACCGTGCTATCTGGGCCTGTTTTTCTCAAGAATTTTGTGGATGATTGTTTTTGATGATTATTTTTCTGTACTCAAACCTTTGTTTGGTTGGAGGGAGAATGGGGACTTATCTGAAGCAATATATAGCCTGCATTTAAATATAAGGAGCTTGCTCATCAAATCTGATGACTCCTGCTCTGAGAGTGAGATGGGGTTCATCCACTGGATTTCAAATAGATTGTCCTTTTATTTGGATCAAGCAGGTTAACTGGTGAATAAACCCCTCCTGCCCAGCTTTGGAAGCAGCCTCAAAGAAAAATAAGTTTGCTTTACCTGTGGTAACTTCCTCAATCTCAGTTCCCCAGTCTAAACTAGATATGGAAATAAGACCAATTGGGGGGATATTTCTTGCTTCTTACATGTCCATGTCTCTCCCAGCTGAAAGGCTGCTAAGAAGGCCCTTATGAACCATCATTCTTTTTAAACATTCACACCTCACTCAAAATTGAAGAAAGGTGTTGACTTTTTTGTTCTTCTATGTAACATAAGTTTTCTTCTGTCAGGCATAGCCTTTGAAGTCTGTGTTGAAAGCTATGGCTACTCCAGAAGTTCATTTTTTATTGTGTTTTCCATCTTCACTTTCTGTAATCATGCATTCATACCATCTGCATTCTCAGAAGCAATGACATTTTGATCTTTATTTAGCAATAAATTGTGATGATAAAAACAAATTCATTGAAAAAAGTCATAGAATAAGTAGTTGCTTTTTGTTATCTCAAATAGTAACTACTGAAAGTAAAACTTCTATCGCATGGTAGACGGTGAAATTTAGGTGGTGTCCTGGCTTGGAGATATTACCCCAGAAAAACACGTCCTCAATCTTAACCAACTGCAAATAGCATCTTTTAATGAGGTTACTTCAGTTTAGGTGTGGCCCACACAAACCAGTATGGGTCTTAATCCTAAAATTGTAGGTCTTATAGAGAAGGCCACAGAAAGAAAAGCAAAGGGGAACAGCCAGAATCCAGAGCTTGGAAGAGAAAGCAGAAGACATTGCCATGTGACAGAAAAGCCAGGCACCCTGGACTGCCAGTCAGCTGAAAGATACAGAACCATGGAAGGGAAAAGCCTTCTAGCCTCTGAAACTGTGAGCCAATAAATTTGTTGTTGTTAAGCCAAGCCATTTTAAGGTATTTGTTTCAGCAGCTAGGATACTAAAACAGGTGGCTAACAAGTTGAACAAAACCCTCATTCATTACAAACCCACATAAATTTTAAGTTTTATAAAAGAATTGAAACAAAAACCTTAAAGGAAAATAATTACAGAGAAATTGAAGTTTCTGTGTGGCAAAACAGACTACACACAAGAATAAGAAACATGAAAAACTAAGAAAAATATGTGCAACCTACATCATAAAGAATTAGTATCTTTACTATACAATGATCACTTGAGTTACTAAGGAAAAAAACCCAACACACCAATAGAAAAACTGACATTATCAGCCAATTCACAAACAGAAATGGTTTCTATACAAGAGTATTTAACTTCACTAAAAACTTTTTTTAAATGCAAATATATATAAAAAAAAGTCAAGTGGGTAAAAAAAAAAAAAGAATCCTATCAGTCCTTATGTAAAATTAGCAAATGTTATACACAATTTATGATCTGTATAGAGAATATGATTTAGAGAGAACATGATTCATATATATATATACATACACATTAGATGGAGATCTTTCCTTGGTCTATTTTGTTTGAATTATTCATCACTATTGTTCTTTGTATATTTATATAATTGCACATATTCCATTTAAAGTCTCTGAACATTTTAATCGTAAAAAAAAACCCCAAAAAACAAAAAATCTAGATCATTTTTTTTGCCTCTCAGATCAGCAAACATGTCCAATACAGTTAACTCACCTTATGGGATTCTCTATACTTCACTGGAATTGCTTAATATTTGGGAAGAGGGTCATTAATGTTTTCACTTATTTTTAAAAGGTACTTGCTCCTCGTTACCATCAACTCTTGTGACATCCTGATTATTTCTATCATCAGTACTGATTCAACACCCTGAGTTGGTGTGACGTTCAAGGTGATTTCACTTCTGCATGGTAGCCTCTTGGATCCAATGACACTTTTCCTACTCATTGCAGTTACCTGCAAGAGCTGTTTCCTTCAAGGGCACATGGATTCTTTTAACATCACTCTTAGCTCCTCTAGAGCAACAGGGCTGTTCTTAACTCTTCTGCTGGACCTGAGGTTATTTCCTGAAACAAAACCACTTTTAATCTTCTCAGGCTGCTCAGAGAATATCACACATTTTATTTCTCCATCCACCTTGGATTTCTTTCTAGCTTTTGAAAGATAATACAAACCTTCTTTCCTCTCATTTTGACTTCTTAAACCTCTTTTGAGCATTGCCTGACACTCTGCAAAACTCAACTTTAGCTATGATCCAGGGACGGTTTTGCAATTAGGAACAGGGGAAGGAGTTACAAGCATGTTAAGTTGTCCAACATGTTGTTTGGCTTCTTTGGAAAAGATGACACAGTCAGTAGAGTAAAACTGTATGCCTTTATTCAACATAAAATAAGTCATCAAGAGAAAATAAAAGTCTGTCCATGTGCAGAAACATTATACATTCAATTCTGAAGAAGGTAGTTTTATGTGACCAATAAAGGAACAGTTTAAAAATAAGAGGAATAAAGACAATCATGAGAAGGAGCAAAAAGCTGGAAAGTATTAAGGAACATTAAGGCCTATAAGCACAAAGAATTTAAAGAGAGCAAGACCATTTTTTCCATTCTGATCTATCTCAGTGCTGGTGTGATACAAGGAGTTACAGAATTATGGTGGATTTTTAAAAAAATAGGTCTAAGTATTATAGCTAGGAGAAAAGTTTTTAATCCTTGTAGTTTCACCTGTCATGTACGATCTTTCATAAATTCTAAAAATTTCATGAATTCTCTAAGAACAAACTTGCTCTTCAATTAGCACTTTAATATCAGAGAACAAATTACCAGGTTCTTCCCAGCTCAGAATGTATTTCCTCATCTATCAAAAGGGAAATCAAGTCTGAGGCTCTGGAATAAAACTAATTTAAAGCTTGTGCAAAGTGATTACATATGTTTCAGGTGGAGTCTCAATTGAAGTCTCCAAATGGTTGTTGCCTGAAAACCTAAAATCAAAAGAATTGCTGACTTAGGGTCAAGTCCATCTCCATTTTTTCATGCTCTAGGTATCTAAAACATTCAACTCTGCTTTTAAAAAGAGCTGATCCAAGATATATGAAATGTTATACACCATACTTTCAATAGAAAGGACAGAGATTGTAAAAACAATAGTTCTAAACTATCTTAGGATATTTTGATAAAAGATTAGCTAATCTTAATTTTAAATACTTAAAATAAGGATCCCTGATTAAACCTAATAAAATTAAGTGTTGATGTAAGTTGGCTAAATACAGTGTTTATGAAGCCAAGGTCCACTTCACTACACAGAGTGTGCAACCCTAAATCCTGATCATCTGCAAAAGCTGCCACTTGATAGTCCAAAAGAAAACTATTCATTAGCCTGGAAGAATTTGCCTAAAAAATTTTTCATGTTTCGCTAATGGCAATTTAACTTCATCTTGTACGTGATGCCAAATGTTTTTAAAAATTATTCTGAATTATACATTACTTAATTCAAAGTTTACTTAAATCTATTTTAAAATCATTAAGTACTGAGTTTACCTTTCTTCTCCCCAAGTCATTCTCCAGGTTTTGTAGTTAAGAAAATGGTGATGTGCTTTTCTATTTCCTATAGTTTCTTTTAGGTTTGAAGAACCAGGAAAATCAAGTTTGAATTTCTTCTTTTGGAGAACCCATTATCTAGCCACAGCCCATCTCCACAGCTGATCATTGTTGGCTATTCCTTCCAGGTTCAGTCTGTTCTTCCTGTTAGAAGGAAATCTACCTAGGATTTCCTTTTTAAATGTTAAGGCTGAAAGCCACATGGTGGAAGTACAGAAATATTCCTTAGTCTATATAGTATCTATAAAAGAGAACCAAACTTCTCTTTAAGGTCACCAAGTATTAGGCTACCTAATAACTCTTTGATTAAGAAGTGAAAATGTACGTTACAGCAAACAGAATTTGAGTTGAAAACCCAATACAGGGTAAAGACTAGTATGGAAAATTCAGGAATAAGCACTGACATAACAGAATGATATATCATTTTCCTTTTTTTTTAGGTGCATGGTCCGGGAATTGAACCCGGGTCTCCCGCATGAAAGGTGATCACTCTACCACTGAACCACCTGTGTATTCTGAGTGATGTATCATTTTAAAGTATTATTACCACAAAGTCCTACAGTAAGAATTAAGATTTGGGTCACTGAAATGAAAAGGGCTAGGGTCCTGCTGAAAGCCCTAAGTTCTGTGACTTAGAGATATAAAAAAAAGGTCACTTCTACAATATAATATTAGAATACAAAAGTAAAAACAAAGTAATTCTTTTAAGGGAAAAAAAACAAACAGGGACATAACATCTCTTTAACAATTCGAAATGAAGGGATATACTTTCTTCTGATCAGGAAAGGCAGCTTATTTACCCAGTTTGTTTTAAAAGGTTAGCTTAAGGCAAAGCATCTTTACTGAACATATTTACCTGAATTAACCGGAAGGGACTGCTTTTGGCAAGATTTCTTCTTCAATTTAGGTATTATTCAGAGATTTCTGAAATTTCTATTAACATTTCTAGGTCTTTCATTGTTAGTTCTCAAGAATGACAAATTTCATTAACATAGCTTCTCACGGTTAATCACTTCCAAATTGCCAGTTCTTTCATTTAGGGATAATGCCTTCTTTTCTTTCTTCATGTTTCACAAGTATACTTCGTCCAGTGCCTCAAATACTTTTCGGTAATAATCCATTTATTCTTTACTTCCAACATGTCTTGAGAAGTACTGTAGCATTCTGTATTACTCCTTTAGCCCTGAACTAGACATATGTATATGGTTTTAGAAAAATCTTTCACAATTTATTCAACTGTTTTGCTCTCACGCATCCAGCACTTTAGCAATGCATACTTAGCATGCAGTAGGTGCTCAATATATATATATATATCTGAATTAGTGAATTATATGACTTGTGCATAAAAAACAAACATCATGCTAAATCTCTGAATGCCGAAGGTCAGTTATGGTCAAGAGTAATGAACATAGATTCCTAAAATCCTGTGATGCAAATAAAGGAAAGTTTGGGATCCAAGTTGAAACTCTCCTTTTTTCTGGTATATTGCTCTTCATTACTCGTCTATAGAACAACTAATTATACCTTTAGGCTCCCGTGTCATTACCTGAATATAAATTATACTTTCTCTGAGGTAGGAAACCCATTTAAATGAAGATAAATAGTTCTAGAAATGAGGGATTTTAATGTTTGTAAATTGTCATTGTGGACTGGCTCTCACATTTTTAAACATTTTATCTTTGTTCCTAATTATACATGGGAATTATGAGGAAGCAGATGTTCCCTGAGACTTAAGAACTAGTCTGTTTTTCAGCAAAGTTTTAAAAGTGTGTTTGTTCTCATGGACAGCTAAACTATTTCCAATGTCTTCGGGCAACCATGATGCTTGAGTATCAACTTTTGAAAACTAAGTTTATCTTTTAAAAAAAGTTTATCACAAATCCTTATTACTAATTTCCAATATATGCTCTTTTTATCAGCTAAAGTAACCACAGCTGAGTAATTATGGGATAAGTAACGAGTGAACTACAGTAAAATGTCAGTTTCATGGGTTAAAAGTACATCAAGAGAATCTGACTGTCCCTGTTTTTTCTCAGGTCATTGATAAATCTCTACATTATCCATTTTTAAAGAATGAGCTATATACTTAGAGTTTCAAAAACTTAAGGTATCATTCTCTCCCCACCATCCCCCTTCTGTCATATGTTAAAATCAAGTATTTGCTTTGCAACCACAAAACGAGGTCTCTCGGACTGGACAGCAGGATTCCAGGTTATCTTTTAGGTATATCTAGGTATGAGACCACAGGGGTAAAGGCCTCTCTTTTACATCTGGCTCAGTCTTCATTCCCATGAATGCTCTTCCTGCCAGTAGGGAGCTCACAATTCAAGTGTAATGCTGAAATGGAATCTAATCGCGTTAACATGTTTCTTTCCACAAGACTCTTATAGCTCTTTTGCTTCTCCAGATCAGTCAAGAAGGACATGAAACTAGCCCTGAAACTTACTTTTCAGAGAATCAGGAAAAAGAAAAAAGTTTCTATCATCTTCATGAGATTTAGTTCTTCACAAACTCCTAGGGCCTGGAAGGTGGTGGCAGTGAATATTTGCTAATGAACTACTGATCACCTTGGAGAAAGGAAAACTTGTTTTTGTCCCTGAGATATTTTCTTGCCATTCTTTGCTTCAGAATCATTCAATGGTCACATTAAAAAAGAGAATGCACCTTGTTTCTTTACTTTTCCAGTTACCCGAGTATTTTGGTTAGGAGGCAAAACATCAAGGGAGAAAACTAAGAGACGACCAGAAGAGTTGAAAATATTTTTACTAGGGTTCTGAAAGAAATATGCTACCCTGATTTCTGTTTATAAGCAAATCCCTCATTTTACCTTTTCCCTGTGGTGACCTTCCAAAAGTAGTATAAGGCAACAATGAGGGCCCTTGCCCGTTCCACTCTCAAATATATGCCAGAGTTCAGGAGTCCCCAAAAAAATTCCAAAGTTTTATTTTTACTTTTAATTATCTTTTACTTAATAATAAAATGAAAAATAAGAATATATGAAGTACATACAATCTATATACATATATTTATTGCAAATAATTAAAATTCTTATGTAAAATGATTTTTCTATATTATTTGTGAAAAAATATGACTTTTTAAATGGTGTTGACACCAACTTCTCTGTACATACCCTCAATTCCAAAGGCAAAAGACACAAAAAAGTTTAGCAATTACCAAACCATCTGTACAAACCTTATACCCAGAAGGGAAAAAATAGTTCGTGTAAATAAGTCAATTTTCTTTTAAAATAAAAACCTCAAAACTATTCCCCCCTTATTGCATTTTGTGGAAATAATCAGAGTGCCTTTAGAGTAACTTCCTTTGAAATAATCTGTGCCTTAACAGTGAGGTCTTACATGTAACATACCATATATGAGAAATTCAAAGTCTTCCACTGTCACTTTTTACATAGATATTAAAATATATATTAATTAAAATATATTACTGGAAAGCTATTTTAAAATTGATCTTTAATAGTTGTATCAAATGTAAAGCATTAAAAAAAATAAAGTAACCAAGAATCTTTGAAGTTATCACTTCAACTTTAGGAAATGTTTAACCTACTGTTTCTATTCAATAGGTATGTAGGTATTGAAACATGGTAGCAAAGATCCCTGCCTATCATCACGTTTCCCAAAGTCTCTTTGGACTATTCTATAAATTGAGTTGAAAACTACCCTTCGGCCAAGTTTTTTACTTAGCATTTTGTAGTTATGCAACGGGAGAGATTTTTTCCTCCTTGCTGTGATGTGAAACCTTTAGGTCACAGAGAGAAAACAAACCTGGCACTGCCCACTGACAGTGAATTCCAGAAATAAATGGCATTGTAACAACCAGAGAAGACCCCTTCAGTATAACAAATCATTTTACCAAATTGTTCTTTAAGGGTCTCTAAGGTAGAGAAAGGCTATAATAAGCATTTGGGATATTTATGAATTTACACTTTCATGTGGAAGGCAATGAGGTCTTCCTTCAGCTATTTATTTAAATCTGAGATAAGTCCTTAAAACATCTACATCTGTGTGCCTTCCCAATCCACGTCAGTATGTTCCCACCATCCCCACCCCTACCCAACAAAGAACAATTTTCCATTTGCCAGTTCTTAACACTTAAAAAAATGTCACATGGGATTCCACAGATAGCTTCAATAACTTGAGTATAGTTGTTAGTGAATAGTAGGGCAAAATGACTCGAAGTTATCTGTTTACCTGGCTTTATTTTCTCATTAATAGGATGGAGAATTTTAATAAAAATTCTTTATGGTTCAGAGAGCCTTCTCTACCAGGCTATTTAGAATACTCATAAATAAGACTGAGATGATGTATTGTTAACACTACCTCTCCATGGTAATCTGCAGTGTATGGTATCTGAAGGCCAGAAAAGGTTATGCTGGAGGTATGTGCATCAGGCGTAATGCCTAACTAATCACTAGAAGCAGTACAAACAATACTATAATAAGCTCAACACATTCAAAATTAAATTGAAAGGTAAAACAACTTGGAAAATCTAACATTAAAACTGCTTTAAATGTATTGGAATACCACAGTCTAATAATTTCCTTAAAGATTTTCTTGCTTCTACTGTACTGTTTTCTAAAGGGCCCAACTGTAATGTTTTTTGTTTAGCTCTAAAGATGAATGACTTTCTATTTGAAACCACTGTTTTGAAACACAACTGATAAAGTGGATTGATAGTAATCCAATTTCCTGTCAATCTAGGGGAATCTAACTGTTCTCTCATTTGATCAAGATTGAGACAGTGAAGATTTGTTTTAAGGACAATACTAAATGCAAATATTTTATTAGCTGAGAATTATTTAAGAGAATCTGATGAATACTAATGTTTAGAACCTATCAGTGATGGTAGAGGTCAAGATGAAGAGGCACAACATGGTGTGTTTTCAAAATGGACTTGAAAATCCCTGATGCCTTTCCTCCTTTCCTGGCTAGTCTGTCCATCCTCAATTAAGGGAATTATGGAGGAAAGCCTTTCTATGACAGGTAAGGAGCAAAGTAGAGACATCACTTTCATCAAACCAGACTGTTAACTGTTATTTAGTGGTGGGGGGTGGGGGTGAGGCTCAAGCCTGAAACACTCAACCACTTTCAACACACATACCAGTCATCAAGTCCTGCCACTAAAGTGGAGAGTGGAGTAGAGTTTCATCCATCAGCAGATCTGTTAAAATGCCCATGACTACCCAGGGTACCAAAAGTCTGGAAACAGAACCATGGTTCCTGTTTTCTACTAGTTCCTGTTTCGAGAACTTATTCCTTATCCCTGGATCCTTGGAGGAACTTGCCTTCACATCTTTAAGCCAGGTGTGTGCTGGAAAAAAAGGGGAAGATGGAAAGACATCATATTATCTTAGCCGAAACACAGGCATGAATTCTATTATTTGCCTTGGGCCACAAAAAAGCCAGACAGGAAAATGAAAAAATAGTGCAGGGAGTTTCTTATGGGGTTTGGAACAGGAACGTGGGAAACCATCAAAAGAATGAATAAAGCAGAGGATGGGTGAAGCGGGGTTTGGTAGGTAACAGAATGGGAACAAAGCAAGGGTTATTACTGCCTACTTTCTCCTAATCTGGAATGTAATTTAGGAATTTTAAACTGTTCTGCCTTTTATAAATACCAGGTCTTGAATCCTAAGTACAAATACAACTGTACTAGGTTGCACTAGTATTTTTACTATACACATTTGAAATTAAGAAACTTGAAATCAATATGCAAATGATGCAAATTAACAACCCCTGATTTAACAATAAATTCTGGTCAACTGTATATTTATTCTGGTCAACTGTAGACTTATTTTAACTATGACCTAAATGTATGTACTCAAAGAATCTTTAGTGACTAAAGATAGGATTTAAAAAACCAAACAAAAAGGGAACAACAACAAGAAGAAAACAAAATCAGACAAACAACAACAAAACTTTGGAGCTAATTTCATCTTTTTTTCCTAGATGTGCTCTTAGCCATTCACTGAAGCTTTTTTAACATTAGAAATTTCTAGTGCACAGACAGCAGTAATCCAAAACAGAGGAATATTTTCTAGAACAGGAAATTCACCTGACTTTTACTCTGTGTGTGTGTGTGTGTGTGTGCGTGTGTGTGTGTGTGTGTGTGTGTGTGTGTGTTTAAAGTAACATAGAACAAGATAGCTCCATTTTCCACTGATGCCTGGGAGGTCAAAACAGGGTTAATAAAATGGGCAAATGTGGCATTAATGGCCTTTTCTTCCTACAGCAACAGTTGACTATAGACCATTAGGTAACTGGTTGAGCGACAAGAGGAAAAGAGAGGCTACCTTGCTTCTAGTTTTAAATTGTTTACCAAAGTTCATTATGTTCAGTTTAACAGTTTCTGCACTTTCATTCCCTTGCCCA
Source organism: Tamandua tetradactyla (assembly GCF_023851605.1). NCBI lineage: Eukaryota > Metazoa > Chordata > Mammalia > Pilosa > Myrmecophagidae > Tamandua > Tamandua tetradactyla. Next base: position 9,366,671 of record NC_135329.1, read on the forward strand.
ACAAAACATACAGTTCAAATCATTTCATCACTAACACTTTTTTGTTAAATTCTATACTAGTATTTCAAACCTTCTTGTAACCCCCCATGACTGACTAACTGTGGGGATATTATTGCTGGAAGTTTTGCCCTGCACGGTCTACAGCACATCATGGGGCCCAGAGGCACACCTTTTACAGATCACACTCACTGTCTCAGGACAAGGGGGCGCAATTACGGATTAGCTAGGATCCACTCATTTCAAGCATACAGCTTGGCAGCAGTACTGGTTTATGGGAGCCAAGAACCAAGGAGAGCTTTCAGAGTCCGAAATATTACCTGTGAAATTAACACCATACCAAAAATGTGCACATAACAAGGTTCCATCTAAGGTAAAGGGACTGAGTACGCCCTGAATCCAAATCCTGCGAAGACTGAATAATCTATAAATAATCTGCAGCCAAACTGCCAAGACATAATCAACATGGATGGTCATTTCTTTAGACCATTCCTTCACTCTTTCCTTTTCCTATTCTCTCAGAAAAAGTCAGAAGGGTGACAGCTTCCTTTCACCATACATGACATTAAACTTTTCTGAGTCACTGAAGTAGAACATAAATCTGAATTCAAAGTAATACATTATTACCTAAACACTTGGAAAAATGTTAAAACAAAATGTGACATATTTACATGATTTTGTGAGTGCAAACTTGTCACAAATTCACAAAGTCTTGCTTGACTTAGACTTACTATACAAGGTGCTCTTCCTCTAAAATGTACAAGATCTGTATTCTGTATTCCTGATTAAGTAAAATTTCTCTTAAGACAAATGAAACCCACTTGTTTATTTCTCTGATTCCAAAATGACGCAAAACACATTTTCTCAAAACTCTTCCCTTCCCCCTCCTTTACCGTGCCTTCTTTTTCTGGTCTCACTACCGAACAACAAGGCAGGAAACACACAGTTTGGAGGGGCCAATGCAATCATCATGGCAGAAAGCTCCACACCCTTTGCACATGATCATGGCTTTTAATCGGCAGTAACATTTCGAAGGCGTGTCCTCCATGCTGTTCTCTTCAGGAAAGGTCTGAACGGGAATAGTCTGGCCATGGCTGCTGGGATTCATAGCTTGGCTAGCAGGGATGGCAGTGACAGTCACTGAAAAGGACATGACATCACCTACATTGCTAGATACCTGGCTACAATCAGGCATACCTGGTAGAGCAGAGTTATGGTCCATGTCAGATGAGGTGGAGACATTGATCATGCCTCTGTAGCTTTGCCCCATCTGTGTGGGACTTCCATACAGCTTTGGGGTTTGCAGTGGTGGAAGGAGTAGAGGCTGATGGGTGGGGCTGTCTGCAGGCATGGGAAGAGTAGAATTGAAAAGCTCAGTGCTGCTATGCATTGTCTTACCTCTCACTGCATGAGCCATTTGCTTCTGTGCTGCCTGAATAAAATCTCTAGCTAGGGTCTTTTCATCAATTGTTTGTCCTCTAGCAAATAGGTAATTCTCCTTACTTATAGTGGTTTGCTCATTAGCTGGTATCTCTGCTTTCACATTCTTGTTAGCTAAGCAATCACTGATGGACAAGGTTTCCCTGCTGTGGGCTTCTGAATTTGCTTCACACTTGCCAGATCTCTGGGAAGCCTGGGGCTCCTCCTTTACTATGATAGATTCCTGTTCATCACCAGTACTCTCCTCATCAGTATCATCTTCTTTGCTGCTGCTACTATCTCCTGTTGCTTTTTTACAATCTGTATACCCCATTTTCAAGGCCACAGTAGGGCTACTTAAACAAAAATTGTCCTCAGGGTTTACAGAATGGGTCCTCCTAAAGCTCTCTGAGCCCCGGCCATAGGTGGAAATGTTAAGTAAGTAGTGGCCTGACATTGCAGGCTTGGATGTCCTTCTGCCAGCAAAACCCAACATGAACCTCTGGCTTGTGGAGATGTCTTCTAACTGGAAACCTGAATGGGTGAAGTTGAACTGGGAGGGCTGCAAGACTGATAGAACATTCGGCCTCTGAACTCTTTTGATGAGAGTCTGAAGAATTTGATCTTGGGTTGCTTTACTTAATCCTTCTTGGTATAGGTGCATATCAATGTTAGAGTCCCTTAGATCCTTAGCTGTAAAGAGCTGAAGGGTTCTTGGAACCTGGGATAGCTGCTTATTTTGCAAAGTTTTACCCAGGTGCTGTATAGCTGGATGGGACTGCCTCTCATTAACTTCCTCTCTCAAGTTACTTTCTGTTATGTTGGTACCCGTGAGTGCTCCCATCCCCTTTTCCTCTTTTGTAGTCAGTGGAACAGTTTTCATTTCAACTTTGGTGAGAGGTTTAGGCAGAATTTGTTCCATGGGAACATCTTTGCCCTGGAGCAGCTGAGTGACCAAAGGATTGTTAGCAGGGATACTAGAGCTTGGTCTTGAAATGGGTCCATTCATATTTGAAGAAGTTCCTGGGGGTTTAAGGCTTGAAGCTGCTGGCAAAGCACTCGAGGATGGAGCCGATCCAGTAGATGCTATAGTTACACTGACCTGGGATTGAGGAAGCTTTTCTAAAATGGCTGTTGTCAATAAAGATGTTAAAGGAGAAGGAGTTATAGCCACTGGAGAATTAGCACTTGTCTCTGCTGAGGTTGAAGGGTTTGGTGCATTTTTATTAGAACCTACTCTGGGTTCAACTGTGCCATCAGTTGCAAAATGAACAGGTGAGGCACCTGAGATTAGGGCAGAACCTGCTGACGTAGAAGGTGCTTTCTCCTGTCCGCAATTACTGGGCCTTTGTGGGTGGCTAAGAGAGGCCACTGCAGCTGTTGCCCTGTTGGGATTCAGTTTTTCATTATTTGATTTCTCTAAAGTTGGTGGGGATGAGTTAGTGTGGGCTGGTGATGGGGCACCTGGGCATGTTCCACTGACAGGAGATGGGGGAGGCACTGAGGAGGTTTGCTGTAGTTGTGCTCCAGAGACACTATGAGGCTGTGCCTGACCTGGGGTCCTGGTTTCTGAGAGGGGCTGAGTCTCTGGACCACAGGGTAAAAACTCTCTCGTACCTCCCCTGCTTCCAGTTCCTGCCAGGTCCAGTGTGGGGCCCTTTCCAGTTTCACTGCTTCTGTCTGAGCCTGGACTCCCTCCTCTAGCAGTTTTCCTTTCATCACCCTCTCCTGGACCTTGTCCACCCCCTGGGCCAGGTCCTGGAATGGTCCCTCCAACTGAGGCGGCTGCAGCAGCTGCGGCTGCGGCTGCGGCTGCAGCCCTCTGTGCTTTGACCAGTTGGGCTTTTGCTTTGATGTCTGCAAGAGTTCTGGCTCCTGTTCTGTTAGGACTAGTGATGGAGATTGGAAAACGAGCCCTGGGAGAGACCTGCGATGTAGGAAACGGCATGGGGGAGATTCTGGAGACTGGGATCTGAAAGAAGAAGAAGAAGAAGAAGAAGAAGAAGAAGAAACAAAAAAAAAAAAAAAAGAAAGAAAGAAAGAAAAAAACCCAGAGCTTAGTTTCCATTTTTCAGAATAATGCTTCAATAACTAAACTTAAACTTTTAAAGTAGAGTAAAGTATGGCATCTGTGACAAAGATAGGAGGTCTATGGCTAGCCCTAGACCAAACCACGGAGACAGCAATATAAGTTTATCTCTAGGGTCTTTCCACCTTCTCTACTGGTACCAAAAACATTCCTCTCTTCCCAGAACTCCTTGATATCCACTTCCACCCAAATCCCTGTTCTTTGCAATACAACTCTCTCTTAGTAATTACTTAAGACAGAACTTTCTATGGTATCTGCAATCTTAAATGTGTGTGTGCGCGTGTGTGTGTGTAAGAGAGAAAGAGATAGAAGTAACGTTTCATTACTATCTTTTACTTTCTATCTCTAATAATTAAGGTTCAGGAGGAAATACTAGCTTTCCCCTGTTCTACACACACACACACGCACATGCATTGCAAAACATATAGCCAGGATTATCTCAAATTACAGAGGTTTCTATATAGTGCTGGATGGAAGACAGTGTGTGATGCACCGGTCTCCCACAGATCTCACACCACACCCATCCCACATGGGAATGGGTTATAATGCTTACCACAATGATTCTCTTTCCTGGTGGCATTATGCTTACTTGTGGAGCTTTTTAAAAATATATATGCCCTAAGTCCTACCCCAAAATCAACTGATGAAAACCCTGAGGAAAAAAATGCATTCTCAAAAGCTTCTCATGAGATGCTGAGGGATATCAGGTTTAAAATGCTGATTTTCATATCACAGCATATCATATTTGAAAGGAATCTGATCCTCTTCTTAACAATACACTGAAAGCTAGTAGAGTTTATAATGCATCAAGATATGAACTTTTCGAGTAGTTGGTTGAGTTTAAAACATTACAGTATATATAGTATTTAAATAAAATATATAGTATTTAATATATAAATAATATAGCATTTAATATATAATAAATATATAAATATATAGTATTTAAATTTAAAAAATTTAAGTCACAGATTTCTAAGAAAATGTAAGCAATTTTTCTGGAAATCCTTATATTAAGAATAAAATCACTAAAGATTTGTCATTATTATTATTATTATTATTTTTACATGGGCAGGCTCCAGGAATCAAACCCAGGTCCCCGGCATGGCAAGTGAGAATTCTGCCACTGAGCCACCGCTGCCCACCCAAGATTTATGATTATTTTTAATACCCATTTCTCAAAAGGTCAGTGGTCACGCAAAAGCTGATTCTCTGTAATTCAGAAGTTAGAGCTCTGGAATTGTATAACAGTTGTCACAAAGTCCATGTACTTCCATCAAGAGATATACATGATCCCTTTTCTTGGAGGTGACTCTATTTTCCACCCCGGTTTCAAGCTTAGATAGCATATTTACTCAGCACATAGTATTTTAGAAGCTGCCTACAGTTGAAGAAACAGTAGTTTCCCCTTAATGATATAGTCTAGAAAGAGATCACTAACAAGGGAAAAAGCAGACAAACCTAGAAAACTGAATATAAGAAAGTGAAAACACAGTTATTTAGGGGAGTTTTATATAGGTACACACAATCTTACAAGTATATCATGGTGACCAAAAATTATTAATACCATGCTGAAATTAAATAAGGACAATCATTTAAGCAGTCAAAAATAAGAATTTTTAATACTTAAAATAAACTTCAGTTATTTAAGTAAATAGCCTTATTACTTGATTATGCAAAATAAATAAGATATTTTACCTTCTTCTTAACTATAAAACCATCAAGTTGTCTAGGCACTGGTAATTTATCTTAACTGAGAAGATCTACCCTGGCATAAGAAAGAGAATCAATTTTGTTCTTTCTCATTGTATATGGAATGTAAAACATTGTATACATATCAATATAACTAAATCATAACATTTGTAATAACATTCAACTTTTGTTTTCTATCTAAATTTTATTTTAAAATTTTTGTTCTGTTATAAATTATACTAAACTTTGTCTAAGAAAGCAGGATTTGAGGTCTATGATAAAGAGTTGCTAACACAACTTCAGTGTAGTCTTTTGGTGGGGGATCAGTGTAGTCTTTCAGTGGGGGATGAGGAGGGAAAAAAAAGTAAAATCCTATTAATTTGGTTATGGAGGACTTAAGTTTTCAGCATAGAGTCTTTCTAGATTAGCAGAAAGCAGACAGGATCTAATGTAACCCAGCTTCTTTAGAGTTAGGAAACAGATTATATGTCTTCCTCAGTGTCATTTAACCTAAACTCAGCTCTAAGGCCTGGAGATAAAATGCTCTGATGGTCATTCACTAAAGAAAAGTTTCTAATTTCATTCAGAATAATAGTAAAGTTGATTATCATATATATCAGAATCTCTGACAAAGCATGAAAGGGTATCTTAAGATAGACAAGTATTGAAAAATTTGACAAAAAGTCAGATTCTGAAGGGCTAAAGACACAAATATTAAAATTTTAAAATAATGAAAAATGTCATACAGTATCAAGAGACACAACGAGAGAGAGGAGTTAAGTAGTACATGAGATGGGTCAAGTACTACTAGCTAAATGTTTCCAAGGGATATTTCCTGATATAGCTAACTTTGGTTCATCCAAGTTAAATGAACAGGGGAAAAAAATTCCATTTGACTTATTTTTCTATTTATATACTAATGGGAATGTATAATACCCGGTGCCTGGGCTCATAGTAGGCACTCAACACTATCTATAAAATGAATGAACTACAAATGATATTAAGCACAAGCCCAGATATTAATAAACCTTTACCATCAGGTGTAGCATGTGCTTGAGTTTTAAAGGGCTCACCTCTGTTGGATGCAGCCTTATAAGCCAAGATAGTCAGAGACACTTTGACTATATAAATTTGAAAGACCTTATATGCAGCAATAGGGCTAAACATCAGTTAATGCCATATGCTTTGGAGTAGAACTTAGCAAAACTAATCCATCTTACTAATGTCCTTCAAGTGGCCGGTAGTGACCCATGTCAGCCATATACATCTCCTTTACAGGAAGGAACTAAAGGTAGCTCCAGAACCAAAGAGCATGACATTAAGAGAAGGGCCAAAGCATACTTGAACTTCATGGCTCTTGGTAAAAAGATGATCTCTTGAAAATATCAATGGCCTCCTCATGCTTTTCCTTTCTTAATTTGTCATATAAGACAGTAAGAATAGCCAGCATGAGGATAAGGAAGCATTATTTACAGATGTGGGTGACGAGAGTGTACATTTATAACATGAATATAGATAAAAGCATATTCACCAATGCTTCTACCAACATACTCTTGGTTTGCAGTTTTCTTTAATTTCAAACATCAGTAACATAAACAAGAAATAGTTATCAAATGTTATCAAAAAGCATATATTTACAAAATCCATTTTAGTTCCTTTCTCAAAATTTATTAAGAAAACATAACAACAACTCTTTTGATTGATTTTTCAAAGCCCTTGGAGAAGTTAGCTTAAACAGAGTATCCAGTAACTTCAGTTTTGGATATATTTAAACTGTATCTAAAAATCAATTATATTCAAAAAGCAAGATGCTGTAAATAGGTTCCAGTAGGTAATTACTGAAACCAGTTCTATGAGATAGATTACTGGAATTTTATGATCTCTTGGTTTTAGTTTCTATTCCACAGAGTAAAGTTACAAAATCTTGGTTAAAAAAAAAGAGTAGCCAGTATTGGGGGAGGAATATGGGAACATTAGATATCCAGGCCCCTTACTTATTCAAAACATCTATAAAGATCCATAGGAAAGCAGGTCCAAATGTCTTCTGGCAAGAAATAACTTCATTTTTATAAAGATCACAATCACATACTTATCAAATATATACAACTGCTTCTACATTAAGAAATATCACAAATTACCTGAAATTTAGTAGATAAAACCAGAAACTTAGAATTCAGATCATTTCCCCTTTTCAATTCTCCCCACTTTTTCTTACCTTGAGAGGTGGTACTTTTCGCACCTGGACTCTGTCCCCTCTATTGAGAAAGGGCTGAGGCAAGACTGGAAATGGCTGGTGGTGCTGGCGATTCTCAGTGACACGCGGTCTTTTCTCCCAGCTCATAGGGGGCTCTTCTTGGGTGAGAGATTTCCTCTTGAGGCCTTCTGGGCTCTGATCAACAAGAGCTGACGGAGACTCTGTCACTGTGGTCTCTTGTGGACTTGTTTCTCTTATGGGCTTAATCACTGGTTTTTCCACTCCAGGACTCTTGGGTTTGCTTGGGGATGTAACTAAAGCATCTTGGCTTTCATTTTTGTTATAACTGGAAGCTGAGGTGAGGTGATTCTCTTTCTCAGACTCCTGTTCAGCAGCGGCCACTGGTTTCTGGTCTAAGAGATACTCATTCTTCGGGCACTTGATAGGAAGAATGGTACGAAGCTCATTAGTACTGCTAGCTGAGGGAAGTTGGGGCTCTGTAGATTTCGAGAAGTTTGGCTCTGCCTCATCTTGGCTTTCATGTTCTTCTTTTGTAACTGGTGATGGCATTTGCACTGCTTCTTCTTTAGACTCTAACTTGAGAACCACTGGGACTATTCTAACAGGAGATGCCTCTGAAGGAAGTGAGGATTTTGGTTGGTCAGCTGGGGTTTTCTTTATTTTGGGATCGCTGGTAGAAGCTATTAATAATTTCTTTGAATCCTCAAGGCTCAGACCAGAACTAAAAGGAGAAGGAAGAAAGTATTCTAGTTGAGAAATGACCCATGTTACTGAGGTGTTATGAGATGATGGAATATGACAATGACTGACATGTAGTAGGTGCTCTTCATGTCATTATATTCAACTGGAATCATCCTATTCAGTGCAAGTTCTGAAGCCAGATCCTGGCTATGATACTGACTGATTGACTATTCATGTGGTACTAAGTAAGTTACCAGCTTTCTCTACCAGTTTCCTCAACTGTCCACTGGAGTTAATTACTTCATAGTGTTGTTATGAAGATCAACTATATTAATGTATATAAAGTACTGAAAACAGTACCTAGCATATAATAAAAATTCAATAATATTAGTTGTCATTATTACCTCTACTTATAAAGAGGCATGCATCACAGATTACCCAGAAAGGGACTGAAGGAAGGCTAAGATCCACGCAGCCTGGGATTGAGAGTTTGGATTATGATCAACTCTGCTGTGCACTACATGTAGGAAATGTAGCCAAAGAACTCAAGAGCCCCTGAGGAGACAGTAGGAGAGTTGGCTATCACTGTTTTTCAGAGGTTAAAAATTAACACTATGAGTTTTTTTAAAAATCTGTTTAAATTCCACTTAGCATAGTTCAAAAATTCTGAGCTTAAGTTCCTATGAGCTGTCCTGAAGGTGTAGCTATTTAGAACTTTTATAGTGTGGCCCAAGAGCTAAGCTACTCCTTAAGGGTCACCAAAGATTCCTTCTAATGTGTTAGAATATTGTCTAACAGGCAAAAACAGAGTGGCCTTCTTGGGTTCCTTCAAATAATCAGGACTGTGCCTTTGAGATGGAATGGCTAAGTACAAAACTGGACAGGAATCAAACATAAGAGCTAGTAACAATAGCTAAAAACTAAAAGACCCAATAACTATTGTAATGCTCTACTTGCCTAGTAAGGTGGATATGAACAAATCTATGTGGAATTACTGTCAGCAGTAATAATGGCCTAAATGTATACACCATCATTTTTATAGAAGAGTTCAAAGCTCATATCAAGAATGTAGATGGATGAATATGAGAGTTTCATTCTCACTAAGATCCTATTCCTAACTGACCGTGAAGTAGATCAATGGACACTATTACCTGGAGATAAGGGGAAAGGCCATAGTTCTAAAATTGTGGCTATGACGTCATCTGAGGAGTTCTCAGCATGCAGAAGATATGAAGGGAGACTAACAAACAAATAGGATTCTGGGCATTCTATCTTATGACAAACAGAACAGTTTCATTTTCATCTGTTCAAGTATTCCCAATATGATTTCATCTGGACTTTTTGTTAGGAGAAAAAAGATTTAGAATACAGCTCCTTAAGGACACAGAGCTTATATCTTGATTCAGCTGTGCAGAATCAAAGAGAAATTAAAGAGAAGACACTGTTTAATTATACTTCAAGTTTAAATGGTTCCATATTATAGGATTCCTAGGATTTCTTTAATGATTTATAAGTTAACATATTTTGGGATGCTTAACTGCCATTAAAAATATATACTAAACTTCAGTATTTTTATATCTTTTAAAGTTACTATAAGAAAAGCCTACCCTTTTAAAGAAGAGAACTCTAAGTAATCCAAGGTAACAAAATCTTTTGTTTTTCTTTCAAGGAACAATCCAGCCCACCATGATAGTGTGTTAAGAGTCATGGATTAAGAGTAATCCACATTTTGTATACCTGAGATTCATAAAAAAGAAACAAACAAACCTTACTGATCAAGAGGAATTGGTAAAATTAAAAATACGAGGAAACTGGGGACTAGATTTTCTGACAAAATAATGAGATGAGGCGCCATATGATATATGTAGGAATTAACATATGGTTTACAAAACCTGTTTTGATATTACCTTTGACCATAGTAGCTTTCAAAGAATTGTTCTTTCCAGGGCTCTACTTTCTTCTCCTTCTCAATTTCTTGCCGAATTCGCACCTGCATCTCAGGTGTAAATTCACCTGTAATGTACCAAGAAGGAAAAAAAAGAAGAAGATACTCATGAAAGACTAAAGCTTCATGCAGGAATCAGAATACGATCATGTGAAAATAGAAATTTAGTTTCCCATTGTTAAGTGCCTAAATATCATTCGGTGTAATGAAAATTAATTTGCACAACTCTCCATGCAGTTTTCAATAGTTGGTTAAGGTCAACAGGACCTTTTCTCTGGGCTTCTCCTGCAGCACCTCTCTCCTGCTCCAAAAGTCATTTTCCCTCTAGAGTCTGCATATCTCTAACCTTCACTTTCTAATTTCTTTTCCACTATGGAAAAAATAATGCTGTGGGTTCAGTAAATAATGCCATAATGAGTTCTAAAGTTCTGTTTCTCCAAGGTTACTTACATTTTGGGCCTTTTATCTCTAATTGCATAATGAAAAGCTATGTCCCACTGAAGGACATTTCAGAGTCCAGAAAAACTTAGGAGGTTATTTTGAAGTTGTCAGTTTTCTAATTTTTCCCAGAAATTGTACCAATCCCAGTGCCTTACCAACAAGACAATCAACATGCCAAAGACCAAAACTACTTTGAATGTGCCTTTTATTTGCATATACTACAACCACCTCAACCGTACTCACTCCATTAAGCAGAGACAAGTGAATGTACTTGGTAGGCCACCTTCAAACTTGGGGCTTAGGAAAGTTTGCCCTTTTATACTCTTAACACTGAGACATGAGGAAATAAGAGGCAAAAATAACGGAATTTGAGGTTTAAGACCTCCTGGGGGTAAAAAGTACTGTACTTTTTTTTTGCTGTTGCTTGTGATAATTTTATGGTATACTGTAGTCACTTGCTTACATATAAAAAAAAAGTAACTGAATAATAATCACTGTATCCTTGTTGATAGTACCAACATACAAAAATGTGAGGGCAGGGGGAGTAAATCTTTTACCGATATAGTTTTTTTTTTTTTTCCAATGTAGTTTTAAAGAAAGGTACTGGTAACTGATAAGTTTTCTGTTTGTCTTTTATTGTTAAAAATAACACATACATAAAAGAAATATCAAGCAGATCACAACAATTGGTTGTAGAACAGATTTCAGAGTTTGGTATGGGTTACAATTCCACAATTTTAGGTTGTTCCTTCTAGCTGCTAGGAGACAAGAGGCTAAAAGAAATATCAATATAATGATTCAGCAATCATACTCATTTGTTAAATTCTATCTTCTCTGTAATTACTCCACCTTCTCTTATGCTCTTTCTCTCAATCTTTAGGGGTATTTTTAGGCTATGCTAACTTTTACATGTTGGAAAGGGCTGTCATTAATATAGGATAGGGGGAAGGAATAGTTGATGTTCTACACTTCAAGACTTAACTGGCCTAGGAACCTATCTGAGGGTTGTAGGTTTCTAGAAAGTCATCACAGTACATGGAAACTTTGCAGAATCTCAGATAAAGCCCTAAATGTTCTTTAGAGGGTTGGGAGAAATGGTTTTGGCTGGGTTTGGCAAACCATGATAAATTGCAGCTGAATTTTATACCTAGCTGAAGCATGTATAAAACTAGCCTCCAGAATAGCCGCTCAATACTATTTGAACTCTCTTAGCTATTGATACCTTATTTTTTACATTTCTTTTCCCCGTTTTGGTCAGGAAAGCATTGTCGATCCCACAGTGCCAGGGCCAGGCTCATCACTGGAAATCATATTCCATGTTGCCAGGGAGACTTTCACCCTTGGATGTCATGTGTCACATAGAGGGGGAGGGTAATGATTTCACTTGCAGAGTAGGGCTTAGAGAGAGAGAAAGAAAGAGAGAGGCCATACCTGAGCAACAAAAGAGGTCCTCTGGAAATAACTCTTAGGCGTACCTATAGGTAGGTTAAGCTTTTCTGCTACATAAATAAGCTTCTAAGCTTCACAAGAGCAATCCTCAAGAACAAGGGCTCAGCCTACTGACTTGGGAGTCCCTAATGTTTGAGACAGTATCAGGGGTTTCCCTGGTGGTAAATATTAATAGTTTCATATTTTTTCCTCCCATCCCTGAAGAGACTTTGCCAATTTTTGATTGTCTGCTCAACATACTCTGGGATATATCCAGGCATTACATTAAGCTATATGGAATTACAAGTCCTCATTCCCATTCTAGAGTCCCTGTACTTGGGTTGTTTAAATAATCTATTCAGATAGGTTGAGTTAGATTATGTGCTACAGAAACTTTAGCTTTTAGACAAAATAAACCTCTCTTCTTTTGGTCCCATATAGTAGGTGAAGTTCTAAAATACAATGTCTTCCTTACTCCTGTATTCTGACTGATCTTAATCCTGACCTGATCAGCTTCATTTATATCTCTAATTGAAGCCTGATCTCTTTTTTGGTTTCCTTAACAGTTGTTTTATGTGGCAATGCTGACCTTCAGAATTGCAGAACTCCTACTCTGAGTCTTAGGTGTCACACAGATACCCAAAGTTCCAGGGAAATACCAGATTATACACATACAGCACAGCCTCTCAAAATCTAGAAATAACAATTTCCACTCCAGACAAAATGTGACTCCTATAAGAGCTTACAACCTAGGCCCCAATTTTCTTATAAGCATTTTATAAATGAGACCATACAGTATGTGCCCTTTTGTTTCTGGCTTATTTTTAATCACATTACGTCCCACAGGTTCATTCATATTGTTGCATGCCTCAAGACTTTGTTCCTTTCTGTAGCACTACAGTATTCAATCATATGTATATACCATAGTTTGCCATTCTACTTATGTCCTCATATCCTGTAGCCACTTCTATCCATTGGGCATGATGTACAATGTCCAAAGTCAAAAGTTCATCAATGGACTTTTAAACAATTTTCAATGCTCCCAAGAGAAAAATAACTGATAAACACATCTTTACCAAACAGAAAATCCAAACTTCCCCTTAACTCTTGTCCCTGCCCCCCAACCCCTGTCATTTATCTTTGGTATTGCTGTATTACTGCTGATTTTTTCTGTTAAACATAGCTTGTAGTATGCAATAGTAGTTTTCCCCCTATATTCTTATACTCTTTGTACTTTCTATATAAGATTCAAACCTTTGAAATGGTTCATGCAAGGATTTATTTATATTTGTATTGTTAATCAGTAGGATACATGGCTCTATACAACCCTTTTCTATGATGTTCACCGTCAATATGGCCATAATGAACTGCCTTCAGTTCCATTCCCCAACATTTAAGTTCAGCCTCATTAGCTAACTGTTCACCCATCTCTAGCTAACTGATAAGTTTTAAAGTGCTAATGTGATTTCAATCTTTCAGGAAAAAAGGGTGTCTGCCCAAAGAAATCTGCAGGAAAGAAAATGGACAAAATTAACCAGCAAGAGATTCCTTCAAATTCCAGAATTTTCTCCAAAAAGAAAAGGATGGGAAAAACCAACGTTACAGTGAACAGCATAGATATTTATTAGCTGGTCATTTAACTCTAATTTTCATTAATCTGACAAAATAAACAATGAACAGCACCTGTAACAATCTCCTAATAAATGTACTTATTTTAAAGCTTCTTATACTTGTTTTAAGCTATGTGTTGGCACAACTTAAATAACGTTTCAAGTGTTATTTTGTATACCCTATGTATTAAAAAACATTTAACATTTGAAATAAAAATAATGCAGCAAGTGTTTCACTTGTGGCTGCATATTAAAACTGTTTGGAAAAACTTAAAACAAAAACAACAACATCTAAAGCTCAGGAGGCCCCAAACTTGATCAATATATCAAAATCACTATAAGTGGGGACTGGACATCAGTATTTTTAAAAGCATCACAGTTGATTATATTGGGCAACCAGGGTTAAGAACTGCTGATATTGACAGATACTAAATGTGCTCTCACAAGCAAATAAAACCTTTTTAATACTTTCTAAATTATCTAAACTACATAAAACTTTATATTAATATACTTTATAATACTCTTAGTGAATATGTTAAATCAGACAACATAGTCTGATAAATATAAGCAGAGCATACCAACAAACAAGTGACCATGGTCAGCAATTCTAAGATCTCAACTTCAAATGTTCTAACTGCCAATGAACTGTAAACTTTAAATGGGTGAATTTTATGGTATATGAAATATCTTTCAATAAAGCTGTTTAAAAACATTCATACTGCCGTTTTTTAAATTTTAGTTTCACTGGGCAGTAATAAAGAACTTACTTCACTGTTTACCAACCCATGACTCATACCACCATAAAATATCTCTAATTCTACCCTCCGCTTGTTGGGGAGTTTATTACAATGTGAATTTCTAGACATTAACTTATATTTACTGAAACAGAACCTCCACGGTAAGGGCTTAAAATTCTGTGCTTTTCAGTTTGCTAGTTGACTCAAATTCATTAAAGAAGCATATTGCTGGACTTGATACACAAGCTCCAGATAATGGTTTCACCATAGATAGCTATGAAAACATCCCATCCTTTGCCTCCCATAATTGCTCAAATACCTGTTAGGTGGTAAGGTGCCAATATGCCCCCAAAGCAGCTCAGGTGCACATATATTTACTGGCCCCAAGTGCATAAACATCTTGGGAGACACAGGAGGTAGAACACTTACCCTCTGAGAGTCTTTCCTTCCAACCTTGGGCTGCTGAAGTGAAGAATTCATTGTTAAGGGCTGAGCCATTTAACTTCATCAAACCATCTGGACCAACCTGCGCAAAGAATAAGGCAAGAAAAACTTAATAAAGGTATCATGTAGTGCTTCACTTTCCTTCTTTATAGAAAAATATGTATGCATATTTAATTTTATAGAAACATGACCATATCATATTCTGTTTATTATGGACAACTCTATTTTTGAATGTAATATTGCCTTTTCTAAAAAAGTACTCTCCTGTCTACCTCTCAAATTTTCTTCCTCTCCTTTTAACTCCAATCCTCAATGATTAAAAACCTGCTCACAGAACTAAGAGCAAAAAATATATATACATATATAATGGATTTTTAGGGGGCTGGGTTCATTTTTTTTAATAAACATGAGACTAAGTTATATACACTACTCTGAAAGTAACTTTTCTCACTTAATATACCATGAAAGTCTTTCCAAATCAACTGGCTTAGTGTTAGTTTCTTTATAATGACTGCCTGGTATTTGATTGTATGAATGTACCCCAATTCATATACCAATTCTCTAGGAACAGACATACACTTTATTTCCAGTGTTTTCCCAAAATCAACAAGGCTGCAATAAGCACACTGGTATAGATGAACAAACTAGTGCTTTTATTTCTATGTGAACAGATTCCTAGATCAAATAATTTATGTATGTGAGTGTGTGATTAAATCATCAGATTATTTTCCAAAAAAGCTACAACAATTCACACTTCTACCAGCAATATATCAGTATATACTTTTCCCTACCAACAGATGTTATCATATTATTTAATTTTTGCCAACCCAGTGGGTTTGAAATGGTAAAATTTTTTTTCTCTTAGTTACCTGAGTGACTGGGCATCTTTTTTTAATGTTTTGAAACCATACTTAAGTTTGGTTTCAAACCAAACTGTAAACTGCCAACTCATACCACTTGCCCATTTTTCTATGGGGTTGCTTATTTTTATTTATCATTAATTTGTGAGAGTACTTGCACATTATATGTATTAAATTTATTTTCACATATGTGGAAAATATTTTCTCCAATCTGTCTACTGACATGATTTGTGATTGATATGATTTGTGATGTCTTGTCAAAGTTTTTTTTTTTTGATCTGTCATCTGTGTTTTTTTCTTTTTTAATATTTCTATTGACAAATCTTCACATACATATATTCCATACATGGTATACAATCAATGGCTCACAATATTGTCACATAATTGTGTATTCATAACCATGATCGTTTTTAGAACATTCTGTCAAAGGTTTTTGAAACTATCTTTACAGTAGAGATTCTGGATTTCCTGTCTTGGTTAAAAATCCTAAAATCTAAAAGACTAGAAATACAAGATGTCAGAAGACTTAAAATGAAAGACAATAAAAATGCCATTCTTCCAAAAATTAGTATCTACATTCCTATCAGAATCCCCTGTCAGACTTTTTATGAATTGAATAAAATAATCTTATCATTCATTTAGAAAAAACATGCCATAGACTGGTACAGAAAAAAATTTAAAAGAAAAAATCTGATGGGGAATTTGCCTCTCCAGATATGAAATACACAAATAAAGCAAAATTCACTTATTACAGGCATTAGAGTGAACAAAGAGATCAGTGGAAGAGGAGGAAGTACTTATAAATAGATACTGCTTATATATACCCATATATGAACAGAATGTATGACAAAGACGATATTTAAACAATGAGAAAAAGCTGGTTATATAAATATATAGTACTGGGACAAATGGCTATCCATTCAGTAGAAAAAGTTGAACCACAATTTCACATCATATGAAAAAAAATCCATGTGAATTAAAACCTAAATGAAAATTTCAATCACAAACAGCGTTCAAAGAATAACTAAGGAATCTATTTGGAAAACCTAGGGATTTGGGGAGATCTTCTCAACCCACATTATTTTCTAAAGCTATCTGGGCCAATATTATTTTTCCCTGGCTTTAAAACAGGAGTTGATAAACTTTTTCTGTACAGGATTAGACTGCAAATAATTTAGGCTCTGGAAGTCAAATGGCTATTTGTAACAATTCAACTGTACCAGTGTAGTGCAAAAGCAGCCAGAGCCAGTATGTACATTAACGGGAGGGCTGTATGTCAATAAAACTTTATTTACAAAAACACACAGTGGGCTAGAATTGGCTTATGGTCCATACTTTGCCAACCCATGCACGAGGGTTGGCAGAGTGCTAATAAGCATTCCTATGAGAAAGGTCATCCACCCCTACTTGAATGGTCAGTGAAAAGCAAGTTACTTTGTCACAAGTCAAATAATCCACAGTTTAAGTGCTCCAACTTGTCACTTTAACTTCAAATCTGTTTTCTAGAGAATTAAAGATGTTTACCCCTTCCCTATGATAGATGTTAAATATATAGCTGAAGGGTCAGGGAAGATGGCAGAATAGGATAGATTAAGTTCAGATCTGCTCCAAGGAACAGTTAGAAAAGGGACAGGAGGGCAACTGAGACAGCAATTCCAGAGTGTAAGTGACTTGGGAGAATCTTCTGCACCACATACGGTGACCCTTGTTGCAAAAGCTGAGGAACTGAGAAGCAGACAACCAGAGACCATCCAGCTGGTGCAAACAGCCTGAAGCGGAAGCCCAGAGCCCTCAGTACTGCACAAACAGGGAGACAGGGACTAGGAAGTAGGCCAAGCTGTGTTCCTTGAACGCACTACTCTCACCAGTGCAGCCTTGCCACACACGACTCACCTCACAGCCCACGCACCTGAACCCCATCACCCATCCCCATGCCCCACGCTCCAAGTGCCCCCATCCCACCAACTTCTGTGCGTACCTGCCCCACACATCCCATCTCACAGGGGCAGCCCAACTCACCTCTCCTGTACCCCTCCAGAGCACTACCACCCCCTCCCTACAAGCTGTCACCAATGCATAAACGCAGCAGGCACATACCTCCAAAGCCAGGCTATACTGCCCCCAGCCCATACAATGGTATAGCACCCCTACCTCCCAGCCCCGAGCTCTGTGCATGGGTACATCAGCACCGCACTCCTAGACCAGCATATGCGCACGGCCCCAGTCACGCCCCTCAGCTCTGGTAAAGCACTGACCTGCGCCGCCAGCCCAGGTTTGCAAAACGCCAACCCAGGGCCATATTTCTGTGCATGCGCACAAAGGGTCCCATGCCCTAGACCAGTGCATACCAGGGCCATGCCCCCCAAGACTCGTGCACCAACACAGCCACATGCTCCCTAGCGCTGGGCACCCATGCTCACAAGCACCAGTGTAGCATTCACAACCTGCGCCTATACCTCACTGCAACATATCACCAAACTGCTGTGCCCTGTGCCGTGCCCTGCATCCTGCTATACATCCATCCCACAAACACAAGGCTTTAGATCACTGAAGGAAATCAACTCCCAAAGTAAATCAATCAAGATAATTACATGCGGCAAAACTGATTTTTGACAAGGCCCCCAAATCCTCTGAACTAGGAAAAAATAGTCTTTTTGATAATTGGACATAGAAGAACTAGGTATCAATAGCCAAGAGAATGCAAGAGGACCCCTATCTTACACCCTACACAAAAATCAACTCAAAGTGGAACAAACACCTAAATATAAGAACTAGCACTGTAAAGCTTCTAGAGGAAACATAGGGAAATGTCTTCAAGACCTAGTAATAGGAGATAGCTTCCTAAACTTTACACCCAAAGCACAAACAGTAAAAGAAAAAATAGATAAATGGGAACTCCTCAAAATCAAACGCTTTTATACCTCGAAAGACTTTGTCAAAATGGTGAAGAGGCAGCCAACTCAATGGGAGAAAATATTTGGAAATCACATATCGGACGAAGGTTTGATATCCTGTATACATAAAGAAATCATACAACTCAACAACAAAAGAACAAACAACCCAATTATAAAATGGGCTAAAGATATGAATAGGCATTTTTCTGAAGAGCAAATACAAATGGTTCAAAAGCACATGTAGATTGCTCATTTTCACTGGCTTTAAGGGAAATGCAGATCAAGACCACAATGAGATACCACCTCACACCTATAAGAATGGCTGCCATTAAACAAACAGGAAACTATAAATGTTGGAGAGGATGTGGAGAAGTCGGGACACTTATGCACTGCTGGTGGGAATGTATAATCGTGCAGCCATCATGAAAGACAGTTTGGCAGTTCCTTAGGAAACTAAATATTGAGTTGCCCTATGATTCAACAATAGCACTACTTAGTATATGCTCAGGAAAGCAATGATACAAACAGACATTTGCACACCGATGTTCATAGAAGCACTATTCACAATTGCCAAAAGATGGAAGCAAACCAAATGCCCATCAACAGACGAGTGGATTAACAAAATGTGGTATATACATACGATGGAATATTATGCAGCAATATGATGAAATGATGTACTGACCAAAAGGGGGAAAAGTAGTGTAACTAATAAAGTGTCAGTGGCAGAGGGAGTTCCAATAAAAGTGTCAGTGGCAGAGGGAGTTCCAATAGAGTTGAGAGGATACTCTGAGGTTGCCCGTAGGCAAGCTTCAATTAGACACTGCCACCTGTCATAACTTGCCAAACCCAACCAAAATCATTCCAGCCAATCCTAAAGAACACCTAGAGCAATATATAAGATTCTACAAAGGTTCCATGCACTAGAGTAACTTTCCAGAAACCTTCAACCTCCAGATGGGTCCCTGGACCAGTTAAGTCCTGAAACCTAGAGGGCCCAGCTTCTCCAGAACATCAGATAGTTCCATCTCCCTATTCCTTATTATATTGACAGCCCCTTCCAACGTGAAAAAGTAAGAATGGCCACAGCCCAAATACTCCTAAAGAGAGGGAAAGAAAGATCAAAGGTGATGGTGGAGTTATACAGAGAAAAAAGGATTTAACAATGACTATGATTGCCGAATCTGTAAATCATCTCTTTTAGTCGCTAGTATCTTATAGCAGCTAGAAGTAAAAACCTAAAATTGTGGAACTGTAACCTATGTCAAACTCTGAAATATGTTCTATGACTAATTGTGGTGCTATGCCTTGAAATTTATTGCTTTTTTGTATATATGTTATTTTTCACAAAAAAGGCAATTGTGATGATAAAAAAATATTTATTCCTTCTAGCTTTGCTAGATTCAGGTGTCAACTCGGTCAGGTGATGGTGCCTAGTTCTGTTGCTGTGGACACGAGTCAAAGACATATGAAGCTCATCTGTTGCTGATTACATCTGTGGTCGCCTAGGGGAGTGCCTGCTACAATGAATGCTGTTTGATTTAATTGGCTGGATGCTTAATTGAGACAGGTCGAAGCAGCACAGCCCTAGCAGCTCAGCATACCTCATCTCGGCACTTGCAGCTCAGCCCAGGCCTTTGGCAATGCAGAAAGGAATCACCCCGGGGAAAACTGTTGGAACCCAGAAGACTGGAGAGAAGGCCAGCAGAGATCACCATGTAAGAGAGATCCCATGTAAGAGAGAACCTCAGATGAAAAGTTAGCTGCCTTTCCTCTGAAGAACTATACGTTTTTAACTTATAAATCCCCTTTTATTAAAAGCCAATCTATCTCTGGTGTGCTGCATTCTGGCAGCCTTTGACAGCCTAAAACAAGCCTCCTATATTCTGGAGCAGCTAGAAGGAAAAATCCGAGGGGATCACATGGTAGCCCATAACAAATTCTGGGATCCGTCCTGTAACTACTTGTTGAAGAGTGCTTTGTAAACTATTGCTTTTTTCTTTCTGTGCTTTGTATATATATTATATCATTTAAAAAGTTAAACAAAAATTATGTCTATATCTATCTATCTATCTATCTATATATATCTGAAGAGAACTGTTTTAGTTCCCCCACTCCCATTTCTTGTCTCAAGTTTAAAAAGTAGTTTTCCACAGAAGTTTGCTGTGTACTCCATACACTGGAGTTCAGTTTCTAACATTTCATCCTAGTAATAAGAATTATTTACAAATACTCCAAATTCCATAAGACAATGGAGCTGCTATTTCACTTAGTCTAAAAGTTTCTATGTGCTCCTATCATATTAGTATCTGAAAACGACTGGCCAAGTAACCTTTTTCTGAGAAAGGATAGGGCCATCAGTGAAAAGACAGGTCTGAAGGAAGTGTACTAGAGTTTCATAAATTGGCCCTCAGGTACTGTACTATTAAACTCAAATAACCCTGAATCTTAAAAAAAAAAAGATGAGATCAATACCTAATGAGAAGTCCACTAAATATTCCGCTGAAACTTCAGTTTCCTAACTTGTTCTGACCAAGATCTGAGCATCGTAAAATCTAGTTTCTCCAGCAAGTGTTAAGGGGGGGAGAACAACTGCTTAAAAAAAAAGTGTAGGATCAGTTTCACTTTTTTGTCCCTACTGCTGGTGATTTAGTTGAACTCACAGGACAATCGAACTGACCTGACTTGCCATGTGCTGATTCACAGCACTATACAATAGAAACCAACAGAAAGATGATTATCAAAATTAGAAATATTTACATTCAAATCCCAACAAATTAGGTTAATTAGCTGTAAAGATCTGTACAGGTTACTATACCCTCCACTAATCTCAGTTCTCTTAGTATAAACTAGGAAAAATATCTTCCTACTCTCGTGGTGCTCTTACAATGATTAGAAAAAGGGAAAAAACATAGCAAGTAATTAGACTGTAGTAGGTGTATGGAAATGATTTTTTTTTTAAATCTTAGAACTGAATAAACCTTAGAAAAATCAGAACAATCCTATCTTTCTTTTACTGAGGAGAAAACAAACTCAAAAGAGACACTGATTTGCTATTTACGCTTTACTTGATGAAAGCCTACAACTCAAATCTCTACCTTACTCCTAGTCAAGCTAAATCTCTGTGGACCCTTCCTTGACTTTTCTCAAACTTTTGGTATTTCTTATATTTAAAAAAAAACAAACTTTTTAAATTGTAAAATATAACATATAAACAAAGAAAAGAAGAAAATGCAATAATTTTCAAGGTAATTTTCAACAAACAATTACAGAACAAGATTTCAGATTTATGGGTTACTATTCCACTATTTCAGATTATTCCTTCTAGCTTCTCTAAAACACTGGAGGCTAAAAGGAATATCAATATAGTGATCAGCAGTCATACTCGTTTATCAAATCCTGTTTTCTCTGTTATAACTCCTACCTCTTCCTTGAGCCTTCTCTCAGTCTATAGGGATTTTTGAGCAACACCTGTTCTGACTTTTTCATATTGAGAAGGGGTGTGAGCAATAAGTGACAGAGGGATGCAATTAGTTGATAATCTTAGAGAGGCTAGTGCCTCTGGGTTTCATGATCTATTTGGCCTAGGAACCTTCTGGAGGTTATAGGTTTCAGGAGAGTAAACTTAGTACATGAAACTTTTATAGAGTCTCAGTTATGAGTGCTAGGTGTTCTTAAGAGTTAACAATAATGATGTTGCATTAACAAAAATGATGGCAATTTACAATATCTAGCTGAAGCTTGCATAAAAGTAGCCTCCAGAATAGCCTCTCAACTCCATTTGAACTCTCTTAGCCACTGATGCCTTATTTTGCAACACATCCTTTCTCCTTTTAAAAAAAGTATAATTTATATTGGGTTTTAGGTTCTTCATTATGCAAGCAAGAAATATGTTTTACAAAAATTTTAAGAAAAGGATAAAAACAATCCCAACACTCTGAACTCTTTATTGTAAGCCCTTCCAGATGTACATATTCTATTTCTAAGAACATGTTCTTAGCTTATTTCTGATGTTTCCCACTCCACTGGCCCACATCCTGTTGATATTGGACCAAGACAACTCTTCCATCCTCCGTGAGCTATATTCTACTGATGCCTACAATCTTGTATGGAGAGCAAGACAAATTTCATTTCTTGATCATGACAATCTGGCAACAGAGGTTTTTTTTTTTTCCTTTATAAGACCTAGAGGAACTACTATTAACAACATAAGTAAAAATACTCTTATTTCTTGTTTAGTTCCATTAATACCACTTCTTTACAGTTATATAGAAAGTAAAAGAAAACTATTTTTAAAAATTTTAAGGAGTTCTAAAGCAAATGAGGAAGGGAGGCCCCAGAAGCATTATAAAATTGCTTAAGCTTGAGTTTACAAACCTGTCGATCCACCTCTGGAAGTAGTAGAAGCAGTCTCTGCTGGCAATCTCCAGGAAGGACAGAAAAGGTATGTTTGTTGATCAGCGCTCGCAGATTTGTATTAACCAGAATGGAGTCTGGTGTCTCAACATCAATTTCAGCACATTTAGTTCTTTTCATCTGCCCTACAAAAAAATGGAAAATAATCAATTGGATTTCTATCCCATTCCTGTTTCTACCTCAACTCTAGCTTGTTCGGCTATGCAAAAAACTACAGTCATAAGCACTCAACCATCACTCTGAAGGAGGTAACACTTAAGGATCTTAAAAATTTCTTACTGGTCCTAAGACTAACAAAACAAGTTCACTTATATAGAAGAAAAGAACGTAATTTATCATCTCTGCAGAAACAGAACAAGGTATATAAAATAAAATGTACTTCTGTCATATATTTTGAGACCTGATTATTTCCCAAAAGGAACTGAGGAAGTTTATGACAAAAAAAAAGAAAATTCCAAATCTGACTATGATACTGAGGTCCTTTTCCTCCCCTCCTTTCCCATGAGATTTCTCTCCCCACTGATTTTAATTTACATTAACTAAAATGTTAACAACCGAATAATTTAGCAGTTTCAGGAAATCTGGTCACAACCAGAAGGATACGGTTTTTCAAAAGTTTGACAGATCTGAGCACACAAGAGGTTAAAATATAAATGATACAAAACATTATAATATAACAAAGTTAAAAGAGTAATTTGGAAATAATATTTGCAAGCCATGACTAAAGCTTATTATTCTTTATATGAAAAGTACATTTGTAAAGCAATAAGAAAAAGACTAATGCCACCAAGAAAGAAACTAACAAAGGGAATGGCTATTAATAGTCCATTAACCATAAACAGACGCTAAGATATTAATATTTAAAGAAATGCAAGTTAAACTAATGAAAATCTTTTGTCTATCAAAATGGAAAAAATTGTGATGTAGCAGTGGGAGTGTGGGTGGAAATGCAAAACAGTACTTTAAACACTGCTGGTGAGGCTAGAATTTTAGAGGAAAAAAATAGAAATATCTAGCAAAATTTTAATGAATATGGGACTCTACGGCTTCAAATTCTACATTTAGAAATATTTGCACAAAAGTATACACTCCTGGAAATAGGTACTCCTTGGCTCCTCGCAAAAGCACAATCAAAAGTAATGCCTCTTAAGAGAAAAAGATTGCCTTCAACATAGATCCACAGAACTCCTACAAAATTAACATCCAGCACTATCTCACAAAGATTACCTAACAAACTAGATGGCATGCACTACAACACAATCAGCAGAAGCTAGAAATAAATGCTTTAGACCTAGAAGCACTGCTATCACTGAAAGTGTCACATAAGCAGAATACAGAGTAGCTATGTATAAAATGTGTAAGAAAATAAATAACATGATAAAGATGAGGATAAACAGCAGATGAGTAAAACATATGGAATAAAGATGAATAATAGGGGGAACAAATGTTAAAATAAATTTAGAGTGAAATGGCGGTGATCGGTGAGGGGGAGGGTTGGGGGAATAGTATGTATGAATTTTTTTCTATTTTCTTTTTATTTCTTTTTCTGAATAGATGCAAATGTTCCAAGAAATGATCATGATGATGAATATGCAACTATGTGATGATATTGTGAATTACAGATTATATATGTAGAACGGGATGAGCAAAAATTACAATGTTTGCATTTGTTCGGTGTTTTTTTGGTATTTAAAAAAATTTTTTTAATTAATTTAAAAAATTAACATTTCCAAAAAAAAAAAAGAGGAGGATAAAACAATCAGGATTGAACAGACTTGAAAAAAATAAGATTTCTAGGAATGAAGAATAAAAATAGCTGAAATCAGACTATGGGTTGAATATACAGCAGTTCAGACACTTATTAAAGAGGAAATATCAACTTATTTATAGACAATCTATTTACCCAGAATGTAAAAAAGATATATGAGATAAAATATTCTGAGAGCTTTAGTGGAAATATGACTGAAAAAATGAGGAGGTCTAACATCTGCCTGATTGGAGACCTAGAAAGAGAAAAATGAAGATAACAGGATAACACAACATTTAAAGAATTGACAGTTGCACATGTACCAGAACTGATGGAAACCACAAACCTAAAGACCTAGAAGCACAAAATACCCCAAACAGGACAAAAAGAAATCCCTGTTTAGACCTAGTTTCATAAGACTGTTCTTCAAACACAAAGGAAATAGCCTGAGAGAATCCTCAAGGAAGGGAAAGTTTACAGTAAAAGAAAGAACAGTATGAAACCAAACTTCTAAAAAAGGAATCCAGAATAAAGTAGAAAATATCTACAAAACATTGAAAGAAGATATGCCATCAACCTAGAATGGTATGTCCACAAAACTATCCTTCAAAAATGAATATGTTGGGGCGGATGGGCCATGGTGGCTCAGCAGGCAGAGTTCTCACCTGTCATGCCAGAGACCCAGGTTTGCTTCCCAGGGTTGCTCATGTGAGAAAAAAAAAAAAAAGTAAATATATATATATATATAGGTTAACGTTGAATTGGAACAGTTTCTCTGGTGATGGAAAAGCTTTGGTAATGGATGGTAGTAATGGTAGGACAACATTATGATTAACATCACTGAACTGTATGAAAGTGGTTAAAATGGGAAGTTTTAGATTAGCACCACTGAATTGTATATTTATGTGGTTAAAATGGGAAATTCTAGGTTATATATACGGTACCAGAGTAAAAACTTAAAAACAAAACAGTATACAACTGTACCAAGAATGAACTCTAAACTATGAACTATAAAGTATAATTTTCATTATTTGTAAGAGACACCACATTAATGCAAAATGGCAATAATGCAAAAACTGTGGAAGTTATATGGGAACTCTGTATTTTCTGCATGGTTTTTCTATAAACCCACAACTACCCTATAAACCCACAACTACTCTAATAAAAACAGAATAAAATAAAAAGAATGATCATGAAACAAAAATATTTATAAAGATAAACACTGTGGGAGTTTTACTAACAAGAGGTCTGCTCTACAGCCCACAGCCCACAGAATGGGAGAAAATATTTGGAAATTATATACCTGATAAGGGGCTTGTATCAAGAATATGCAAAGTATTCTTAAAACTCTATAATAAAAATGCAAATCAAAACCACAATGAGATATCATCTCACACCCACCAGAATGGCCATTATCAACAAAACAGAAAATGACAAGTGCTGGAGAGGATGCGGTGAAAGAGGCACACTTATCCACTGTTGGTGGGAATGTCAAATGGTGCAACCACTGTGGAAGGCAGTTTGGCGGTTCCTCAAAAAGCTGAATATAGAATTGCCATACGACCCAGCAATACCATTGCTGGGTATCTACTCAAAGGACTTAAGGGCAAAGACACAAACGGACATTTGCACACCAATGTTTATAGCAGCGTTATTTACAATTGCAAAGAGATGGAAACAGCCAAAATGTCCATCAACAGACGAGTGGCTAAACAAACTGTGGTATATACATACGATGGACTATTATGCAGCTTTAAGACAGGATAAACTTATGAAGCATGTAATAACATGGATGGACCTAGAGAACATTATGCTGAGTGAGTCTAACCAAAAACTAAAGGACAAATACAGTATGGTCCCACTGATGTGAACCGACATTCGAGAATAAACTTGGAATATGTCATTGATAACAGAGACCAGCAGGAGTTAGAAACAGGGTAAGATAATGGGTAATTGGAGCTGAAGGGATACAGACCGTGCAACAGGACTAGATACAAAAACTCAAAAATGGACAGCACAATAATACCTAATTGTAAAGTAATCATGTTAAAACACTGAATGAAGCTGTATCTGAGCTATAGGTTTTTTTTTGTTTTGTTTGTTTGTTTTTTTACTATTATTGTTACTTTTATTTTTTTCTCTATATTAACATTCTATATCTTTTTCTGTTGTGTTGCTAGTTCTTCTAAACCAATGCAAATGTACTAAGAAACGACGATCATGCATCTATGTGATGATGTTAAGAATTACTGATTGCATATGTAGAATGGTATGATTTCTAAATGTTGGGTTAATTTCTTTTTTTTCCGTTAATTAATAAAAAAAAAAGAAAAAAAAATGAATTAAAAAAAAAACTCTATAATAAAAAGATGAGTAATCCAATTAAAAACTAGGCAAAGGCACAGCCCAAACAATCCCAAAGAGAGGCATGGAAAGATCAAAGGTGACGGTGGAATTATACATAGAAGATAAGACTTAAAAAATGAATATGAATGCTGAATCATTAAATTGATAACTCTTTTAGTCTCCAATATTTTATAGCAGCTAGAAATAAGAACCTAAAATTGCGGAATTGTAACCCATGTCAAAGTCTGAAATATATTCTACAACTAATTGTGGTACTGTGCTTTGACGTTTATAGCTTTTTTGTATATATGTTATTGTTCACAAAAACAGAAGGGGAAAAAAAGTTAATTGTAAAAATAAAAAAGTATTTAGGGCGGGCCACAGTGGCTCAGTAGGTAAGAATGCTTGCCTGCCAAGCCCGAGGACCCAGGTTCGATTCCTGATGCCTGCCCATGTTAAAAAAAAAAAAAAAAAAAAAAGTATTTAAGCCCTCTAGCCTCCTATATTCAGGAGCAGCTAGAGGGAAAAATATGAGCGGATCGTATGGCAGCCCATGACAAACTCTGGGATTTATCCTGTAACCACTTTTTGAAGAGTACCTTGAAAACTATTGCTTTTTTATTTCTTTGCTTTGTATATATGTTATACTATACAATAAAAAATTTTTTTAAACTAGGAAAAAAACAACTTTTCATGTAATTTTGTTAATACCAATTCACAGCATGTACTTTAATCTCTCTACAGAAGCCAAGTGCATTATTCTCTAGTCATACTATATTAACCAGTTTTTGATTATTCATGGGACTTTTGGTCCCATATAGTTTAAATAATCAGCACTTTCCTTTATACTTACAGTTAAAAGGTTGCATTATTAAGCCTAATGATAATCAGTTTTTAGAAGGTTAAAATGGTATTTGTTCTTTAATCTTCCAGATAAATATATAATTCCTTGGAGTCTTTATTACTAAAGAAATTTCTGAATTGCTAGTGACTCTGGGAGGAGCACGAAGGGAAGTATCTGTAATTTTAGCTTTCCCTTGCCACTGAGAATAGTCATTTTGAGGATGTCTGTAGATACGCACATAAAGAATACAGCAGGGTTTCTCAACCTTGGTACTATCAGTAAAAAAAAAAAAAAAGAAAAAAAGAAAAAAAGAGGTCTGCTCTAAATAAACTTCTTAAAAAACTGTACTCCAAGAAGGAAAATCACCACAGAAAGATTATCTGAAATACAATGGAGAAACATAAACATGAAGATAAATCCACATCAACACTATTTGTATAAAATAATAGTATTTTAGTGACTGATTTGTGAAGATAAAAACAAGGTTCAGTATTTAAGTCTGGATAGAAAAGATCAGCACTAACTGCTGCAAAGTACCTCCATTATTATGGAAACTTTACAACAATTTCCAACAGAATGATAACAAAAGGCAAAGGTGGTCCAAGACTGATACTGGGCAAGCTAGTTTCCAGTAAAGGAATTGGCTTACTACAGGGCTCCATGGAAATCAGCTTTGTATACTTCAGAAAATCAATAATGGTCAATGACAAGGTTTAAAGACTTCAGAGCTCTGATTATACCAGGGAAGCAATATTGTTCCCTGTGTCCAGGAAGGTTTGGAAGCCAAGGTTCTATTACATTAAATCACCATTTTTCCCAGCAGTGCTTACTTAATCATGCAGGTTAACTGCTCCATAGCCCAAGGGTCAGGGCCCCTCTCTGGAAGACTGCTATGTGAGGTGATCGATGAAGGAGCCTTCCAGGTCCTGCCTGTGAGTTTTTCTAATAAATATTGCTCTAGCACATCCAGTACACATGCTAACTGGTTACATGCCACTGTTTGGGCAGCCCTACTTAATAAAATTTGGGGATGCAGTGAGTGGATAACTTTGAGAAAAATATGTAGCCATAAATGCTTCTATTAGAAAACTGCTGGGCAGTGCACTGGTAGCTCAGTGGCAGAATTCTTGCCTGCTGTGCTGGAGACCTGGTTCAATCCCTAGAGCCTACCTATGCCCAAAAACAGAAAATTACTAAGCCAACTTAGGAAGTTTAAAACGAAACACAAACTAATAAACAACAAAAAATAAGCCCTAAGAAAGTACAAGGGAGGAGGAGATGATTTGAAAGCATACATTGAAAGGGCACACAATGTACATTAAAATATTGAGCTAAAATGACCTACTCCAAAACACTGTCTTGCTTAAAGTATAAAATCCTTTGGGAAGCACAGGAAAAGACTGAATGACTTATGGTGGTTAGAAAATTACAGTATTATTGACTTTAACAGAGGAAAATGGAGTAACATATCTTAAGAAAACTCAAAGGAAAGGGTTAGGATTTGGTATCCATGTAGACTAATTTTCATATGTAAAGGCCCGCAAGAACTGAAGGAGTATGATTTCCTGAAGAAATGAGTTTGGGAAAGTCAAAATGACGTTGAATCAGTAAAATAAGGGCTGGTAGTGTACATTAAATACATTGTTCTTTGTAGATCTAAGAGAAAATGGTAGTTAAAAGGGAAAGCACGGTATGTAATGCCTATGATGTACTCTGATAGCATAGATAGGGAACAATTATTTTTAAAATGAAGGGGAGAATAAGGAGAGCATAACAAAATTTTTTAAAATTGTCTTACGAGTCATCATATTGGTATAGCAGTATGGCTACTGTTATTTTGAGACTGCTATATGGTAACGTAGGATGAAGGCAAGAACTATATGGATCTTTTTAATTTTATCATTCCCTGTTGCCTTGAGAACCACAATTCCTGCTGCGGATGATAGGAGATACAGATATAATATCAAATAGGCTGAATAAATCTTATAGCCCTGCTGAATTTGAATTGGAACTATCAATATAAACTCATGAGATATTTTATCTTTAAATTACATAATATCTTTAAATAATAATATATTTATATATATTATAAATATACTTATAATAATATATTTATATTATATGAACAAGGCATACTGGAAAAATGACTAGTCTCATGTCTGGGATAAAAAATGTACAAGATATACTTGGAATATATCTCCACAACAAATATCAAATAATCTAACATATACTTGGAATATATTTCCACAACAAATATCAAATAATCTAACAGAGAATCTATCAGAGATTTCAGAGGCCAACTTGAAGAGGGTCTCATTAATCAAAGATGAGGCAATGTGTCAACAAGGATAATACCAATATATTCAAATCCATGAGTTCATAGTATTAAAAAAAAAGAAAACTTGGTCACCTCTGGAGGATGATGAAAAATCAACTTATTTGGAAACTAGCATATAAAGATAAAGATTCAAGCATTTATACCTTGATTTTCCTATGTAAACTCTACTGCTGTGTAACCAAATGACAGAAGAGGCAACGTATCTCTTTAGAGAAGCATTCCAGCTAATTAATAAAGAAGAAATGAGAGAATTAGAATATCAACATTTTGCAATGCTGATGGATGGATTTATGCATTAAGACTCAATGACTGCTATCAACACCGTCTCCCCCTCAGATCAGGCTTGAATCTAATTAAGACCCTAGATCCAGCCACTCATTTAGAGGAAGTACATTTGAATAGAGGATATCAGATGAAGGAACGGGATGCAATCAGCAAAATCCAGACTGTGGGGGGAACTACAGGTTAAGGGACTCAAGTTCCTCAGCAAATAAATTGCAAGAAAACAAAAAAGATGTAGGGAAAAAATCTTAAGATTTAAGACTGTTTAAACAAAAAAAAAATGTAACTAAATTACAGTGCTAAGGGGTTAACAATTGAGTGATTAAACTGTAGTGAAACACAAAGATTATAAAAGTCAGGCTATTGGTTACTTTACGGGGGATGGGAAAAAGTTGTGACAAGAATACAGGCACATGGAGGGTGTCCGAGGTAACCAGAAAAGTTCTTACTTTAGGTTTAAGAGCATTCAGCGCATAATGATTCAGTATGCTATATACTTGTTATAGGCAGATCTCCGTGTTTCATTTCATAATAAAAGACTTTAAAAGGATTCTTATCTTCTTATTGATAACTTTTGCCAATAAATTTTAGAATTTAGATGAAATGGACCAAATTCTTGAAAACTTTAATTTAGAAATAGAAAATAGTCTATATAAAAAAAAACTCGACTCTATAATAAAAACTTTATATATAAAGAAAAGTTCAGACTCAGATAGCTTCACATGTAAATTCTTCTAAATATTTAAGGAAGAAATAATGTCAAGGCTATTCAAACTCTTCTAAAATACTGAAAAATAGAAAATTTCCCAATTCATTGTTTGAGGGTATCATTTTCAATACTATAAAGTATTTCAATTTATGACTATATGATAACTCATTAATCCATTCTTCTACTGATATATACTTGGTTTTGGCCATTACAATTATAGTGCTATGAACATTCTGGTATAAGCATCCTATATGCAAGAATTTTCCTAAGTGGGAATTGCTGGTTAATGTGTGGGGTGTCTTCAGTTTTATTTGACAATGACAAACTTTTCCCAAAGCGGATGCACCAAATTATATTCCTATGAACAGTACATGAGATTTACTGGCTCTCCACATGTCTCCAACATTGCCAATAGGCTTGTTTTAATTTGCATTTTCCACTACTGAGGTTCAGCATCTTTCCCTCTTTACTGGCTAAAAGAAGTTCCTGCTTTGAGAACTGAATGGCATGATCAAGACTAAAAACAGTGCAATACCATTTTCATAAAGTTGAAAAACAGGCAAAATTAGGGAATATATTTTATATGCATAGCACACACACAGAAACACACAAAGCAGGTGAATAACATGCACAAAATTTGGGATTGTGTTAATCTCTAACAGGTAGGCAAGTAGGGAGGACAGGATAGGAACACAAAGGTAGATGCTAAATTGTTGGTATTGTTTTGGTACTTGGATTGGCTGGTATGTTTCATAGCATTAAAATGAATAAGTATAATTGTCTAAAATAAATATAAATAATAGAAACTATTAAAATAGATGAATCAATGATATTAAATATTTAGCTCTCCATATAAAAAATAGATCAATGATGTGACAGGCTCATGAACCAAGGATGGATTATAATCAATCCAATCCTGTGCATCTGAAGTATAGTTTAAAAAAGTAAAATATCAACATAACTTATTACATCAACAAATGAATGGAGACATCGAATCACCATGTCAAAAGATGCTGAAAACACATCCAATTATATCTGTAAAACTCAAGAATACCATGAAATCAAATTAGAATTTAAAAGAAAATCTAGTATGATTAAACTACTTATTTCACTGAACCATGGTCAACATTGAACATTTTCCCATATACGTGGTAATTTTATTTCCTTTTCTGTATATTGTCTATATGTATCCTTTTATATGCTTACCTAACAGTTGTTTAGTACTCTCCTAATTTGTATAAAACCTTTTGTATAATGACAAAGTATCTGTTAAGGTTTAATTTCTACAAATATATTTTCTGTTCACCACTTTTAATTTTCATAATTTGTTCTGACACATGGATTCAAAACTATCTTTACATTTATTTTAAGGTAAAACAGGTTTTAACCTAGAAGAAATAAACTACACATGGTAAAAAATTCAAATAATACCAAAAGACATACAATGAAAAATAAAAGTTTTGCACTCAAACCTATTTCACCTCACTGGAAAAAAAAACATTCTTAAATTTGAAGAAGTGAAATCATACTATACATATTGTTATTGCACAGAATATCCTGAACATTCTTCCAAAGTATCATTTACAAACTACTTCTTACTTTTAAAAAAGCTGATTAGTATTCCAATATACGGATGAATGATGATTAATTTAATGAGACCCTCACTGATGGTCATGTAGGAAGTTATCAGGTCTTTTTTTGTACAAACACAGGCTGCAAGGCTCTACAGAGAAGAAAGGAACATCCACATTTCCCTTTCCTCAGATATCTGACTGGAGTCACATTGTCTGTGTTTCTCAAATAGTTCTTATTATTTTGGTATTCATTGTGTGCCTTCAAATTTAAATCAAATTTTAGGTAAAATTTTAATTTAATGTCTTACGTAAGACTGGGAATCGCTGGAAATTATTCCAATCTATTACTGACCAAATTGTACCCTGAAAATACCTTTATGTGCCTTTAAAAAAGTGGTTCATTTTAGAATTTAAAGACTAAACCTTCTAATTTTGGTAAGGTTGATTACTTTTTTCAATTTGAGTTGCCCTATTTATGTTATTGCATTTGATATCTGAACTAAACTTACTCTTCTGATTGAATCTGGGATATAAAAGTAAATGATATACTATACATTTTATTCAAATTAAAATAAATATTATCAATGTAATACTTAACAAAAAAATAGTTCACGTACACAACCTAATTTATCATTTATGCTTTAGAAAAATGTAGTTTCTTCCATGTGTTTTGAAAATATTCACTGCACCCTACATTGTAAATATTCTTCTACTATTTCCCTTAAATCTTATTTGCATGAAAAAAGATAGACTTCCACTTACTTCTTAGCCATTAGGTCAAACCTAAATATACCATGCCACCTTCTTTTTTCAACATTTCATAAATGTTTATTGGAAAAATGAATCAATGACTGAATCAATGAATGAAGGGACATAAGAGGCAAGTGAGTGTCTTGCACTATCTCAAGTACTTTTCATTGCTTTCAACATTTTTAAATTGTGAAATACAGCATATATACAAAAAGTTACAACTACAGTGTAACAAGTAGTTACAGAACAGATTTCAGAGTTTGGTATGGGTTACTATTCCAGTTTTAGTTCCTTCCTTCTAAATGCTACAAGATATTGGAAATCAAAAAATATATTAATATAATAATTCAGTAGTCATACTAATTTATTAAATCCTATCTTCTCTGTTGTAACTCCTCCTTCTTCTTTGATCATTTTCCCAATCTTTAGGGAGATTAAGGCTATGCCCACTTTAACTTTTCATGTTGGAAAGGGCTGTCAATAAAATGGGATAGGTGGATCAAATTAGTTGATGT
Organism: Tamandua tetradactyla; assembly: GCF_023851605.1. Classification (NCBI taxonomy): domain Eukaryota; kingdom Metazoa; phylum Chordata; class Mammalia; order Pilosa; family Myrmecophagidae; genus Tamandua; species Tamandua tetradactyla. The sequence goes on from NC_135329.1 coordinate 9,400,638, forward strand.
TCTTGGAGACTGGCCCTTCTGGGTTTCAGGAGTTATCTGGCCTAGAAACCCATCTGGAGGTGGTAAGTCCCTGGAAAGTAATCATACTGCATAAAACTTTTGCAGAATCTCAGATAAAGCCCTAGATATTCTTTAAGGTTGACAGGAATGGTTTTAGTTAGGGTTTGGGAAAACCATGCTAAACAGCAGTATCCGAAGTTTGCCTAAGAATAACCTACAGATAAGCCTCTCAATTCTATTTGAACTCTCAGTTAATTGATACCTTATTTTGTTACATTTCTTTTCCCCCTTTTGATCAGGAAGGCACTGTCAATCCCATGGTGCGAGGGCCAGGCTCATTCACGGGAGTCATATTCCATGTTGCTTCACCCCTGGATGTCATAACCATGTAATGGGGATGATATGAATTTTCTTGCAGAGTTGGGCTTAGAGAGAGAGAGGCCACATCAAAGCAGCAAAAGAAGTCCTCTGGAAGTAACTCTAAGACATAACCATCGGTAGGCTAAGCTTCTCCGCTACATAAATAAGCTTCAGCAGAGCAAGCCTCAAGATCAAGACTTGAGAGTCACTAATGTCTGAGACATTATCAGGGGTTTCCCTGGTGGTAAATATTAATAGTTTCATTATTTTTTCTCTCACCCCTCAAGGGACTTTGTCAATACATTTTGATTATCTGTTCAACATACTCTGGGATGTAATCAGGCATTACATTAAACTAATGTTTACAGAATTACAAGTCCTCATTCCCTCTCTGGGCTCTATCTGTTTGGATTGTTCACATCATTAAGTTAGACAGTTAAGTCAGGTTATGTGCTACAGAAAATTTAGTTTTTGGACAAAATAAACTATCTTCCTTCGGTTTCATACAGAAGGTGAAGTGCTAAAATACAATGACCTCCTTACTCCTGTATTCTGATTGACCTTAGTCCCGACTCAATCTGCTTCATTCTTACCTTTAATTGAAGCCTGATCTTTTTTTTCAGTTTCTTTAACAGTTGTTTTATGTGGCAATGCTGACCTTTAGAACTACAGAACTCCTATTCTGAGCCTCAGTTATCACACAGGTACCCAAAGTTCCAGGTAAATTCCAGGTTATATATCTCAAAATCTAGAAATAACAATTACAGCTCCAAGTAAATGTGACTGCCATAAGAGCTTACAATCGAGGCTCCTATTTGATTATAAGTAGTTTCTAAAAGAGACCATATAATAGTTGTTCTTCTGGCTTATTTTGCATCACATAATGTCCCCTGGGTTCATTCACCTCATTACATGCCTCATGACTTCATTCCTTTCTGTAGCAGCACAATATATAACCGTATGTATACACCACAGTTCGCCATTCTACTTCTCAATGTATCCTTCAGTCACCTCCATCCATTGAGCATCATGTATAATGTCTAAACAATCCATGTTCTACATTATTTTCACTTAACTGTACAATCATTAACTCAATTTCACACAATTTCCATTGCTCCCAAGAGGAAAATAACTGATAAATACCCTCACCAAACAGAAAATCCAAACCTTACTTTAATTCTTGTCCTGCCCCCGCTCCCAGTTATTTACCCCTGATATTAATGTGGTACTGTTGATGTCTTCCTGTAAAACACAGACCATAGCAGGCAATACTAGTTTTCCCCTTCTACCCCCTATTATTTTACTCTTTGTAAGAGTCATGCCTTTGAAGTAGTTCATGCCAGAACTTACTTATATTTGTAGTGTTAATCGGTGGGAAATATGACTCTATACAAACCTTTTCAATCATGTTTACCTTCAATATGACAATATTGCTTAAAGACCCACTAGTGAACTGCCTTCACTTCTATCCATTCAAGTTCAGCGTCATTAGCTAACTGTTCACACATTTCTAGTTTCTGTGTATCTCTAGGTATCCTATATTCTATGTTATAATTCTGAGTTTACCTTTACCAAGATCAAAAAAGAAAAATTGTACAGTTATCTATCCTTTTGTGTCAGGCTTATTTGACTCAGCATTATGTCCTCAAGGTTCATCCACATCATCATATGCTTCAGATGTCGATTTGTCTTACTGTTGCATAATATTCCATCATATGCATATACCACATTTTGTTTATCCACTCGTCTATTGATGTGCACTTGGATTGTTTCCATCTTTTGGCAACTGTGAATAATGCTGCTATGGACATCAGTGTGCAAATGTCTGTTTGTGTCACTGCTTTCAGCTCTTCTGGGTATATATCAAGTAGTTGTATTGCCAGGTCATACAGCAACTCGATATTTTCTAAGGAACCACTAAGACTGTTTTCCGTAGCAGCTGTACCATTACACATCCCTACCAGCAGTGCATAAGTGTAACAATTTCTCCATATCCTGTCCAACATTTGTACCTTCCTGTTTGTTTAATAACAGCCATTCTTATAGGTGTGAGGTGGTTTCTCACTGTAATCTTGAACTGCAATTCCCTTATAACTAATGAAAATGAGCATCTCTTCGTGTGCTTTTTCAGCCATCTGTAGTTGCTCTTCAGAAAACTGTCTATTCGTATCTATAGCCCATCTTTTTTTTCTTATGTGAAAAGAGTTTAATATCTAGAGTACACAAAGAAATTTTAGAACTCAACAACAAGTAATGAATTTTAAAAATGGACAAAAAATGTGAATGTAAATTTCTACAAACAAGATATACAAATGGCCAAAAAGAACATGAAAAGAGGTTCAATATCACAAGCTATTAGAGAAATCAAAACCATGAGATACCACTTCACAACCACAAGACCAGCTACTATCAACAAAACAGAAAGTAACAAGTGTCCAAGAAGATGTGGAGAAATAGCATACTCACTGCCTGTGGGAATGGGAAATGGTGCAGCCACCATGCAAAGCAGCCTGTTTAGCCCATATTATAACTGGGTTGTTTCTCCTTTTGTTGTTGAGTTGTATGATCTCTTTATGTATACAGGATATCAAACCTATATCTGATAACGTGATTTCCAAATACTTTCTCCCATTGAGTCGTGACAAAGTCTTCTAAGGCACAGATGCATATGATTTTGAGGAGTTTCCATTTATTTATTTTTTCTTTCACTGCTTGTGCTTTGGGTGTAAAGTTTACGAAGCTACCTCCTATTACTGGGTCTTGAAGATGCTTTTCTATATTTTCTTTTAGGAATTTTATAGTACTGACTCTTATATTTAGGTCTTGGATCCACTGTGAGTAAATTTTTGTATAGTGTTTAAGGTAAGGGTCCTATTTCATTCTTTTGGCTAATAACCACTTCTCCCATGCCCATTTATTGAAAAGACTATTCTGCCTCAGGTTCAGTGGATTTGGGGACTTTGTCAAACATGAGCTGACCACAGATTTGGTGGCCTAGTTCCACACCCTCGATTTAATTCCACTGGTCGATATTTCTTTGTGCCAGTACCAGGCTGTTTTGACCACTATGGATTTATAAAAGCTTTAAAATCAGGACGTGTTAGTCCTCTCACTTCTTTTTTTTTTTTTTTTTTTTTATTGAAGTACTTTGCCTATTTTTTCTCTTTTTTTTATTAATTAACAGAAAAAAAATTAACTCAACATTTAGAAATCATACCATTCTACATATGCAATCAGTAATTCTTAACATCATCACATAGATGCATGATCATCGTTTCTTAGTACATTTGCATCGGTTTAGAAGAACTAGCAACACAACCCAAAAAGATATAGAATGTTAATATAGAGAAAAAAATAAAAGTAATAATAGTAAAAAAAAAAAAAAAAACCTATAGCTCAGATGCAGCTTCATTCAGTGTTTTAACATGATTACTTTACAATTAGGTAGTATTGTGCTGTCCATTTTTGAGTTTTTGTATCTAGTCCTGTTGCACAGTCTGTATCCCTTCAGCTCCAATTACCCATTATCTTACCCTGTTTCTAACTCCTGCTGGACTCTGTTACCAATGACATATTTCAAGTTTATTCTCGAATGTCGATTCACATCATTGGGACCATACTGTATTTGTCCTTTAGTTTTTGGTTAGACTCACTCAGCATAATGTTCTCTAGGTCCATCCATGTTATTACATGCTTCATAAGTTTATTCTGTCTTAAAGCTGCATAATATTCCATTGTATGTATATACCAGTTTGTTTAGCCACTCGTCTGTTGATGGACATTTTGGCTGTTTCCATCTCTTTGCAATTGTAAATAACGCTGCTATAAACATTGGTGTGCAAATGTCCGTTTGAGTTCTTGCCCTTAATTCCTTTGAGTAGATTGCCAGCAATGGTATTGCTGGGTCGTATGGCAATTCTATATTCAGCTTTTTGAGGAACCGCCAAACTGCCTTCCACAGTGGTTGCACCATTTGACATTTCCACCAACAGTGGATAAGTGTGCCTCTTTCACCGCATCCTCTCCAGCACTTGTCATTTTCTGTTTTGTTGATAATGGCCATTCTGGTGGGTGTGAGATGATATCTCATTGTGGTTTTGATTTGCATTTCTCTAATGGCCAGGGACATTGAGCATCTCTTCATGTGCCTTTTGGCCATTTGTATTTCCTCTTCTGAGAGGTGTCTGTTCAAGTCTTTTTCCCATTTTGTAATTGGGTTGGCTGTCTTTTTGTTGTTGAGTTGAACAATTTCTTTATAAATTCTGGATACTAGACCTTTATCTGATATGTCATTTCCAAATATTGTCTCCCATTATGTAGGCTGTCTTTCTACTTTCTTGATGAAGTTGTTTGATGCACAAAAGTGTTTAATTTTGAGGAGCTCCCATTTATTTATTTCCTTCTTCAGTGCTCTTGCTTTAGGTTTAAGGTCCATAAAACCGCCTCCAATTGTAAGATTCATAAGATATCTCCCTACATTTTCCTCTAACTGTTTTATGGTCTTAGACCTAATGTTTAGATCTTTGATCCATTTTGAGTTAACTTTTGTATAGGGTGTGAGATATGGGTCCTCTTTCATTCTTTTGCATATGGATATCCAGTTCTCTAGGCACCATTTATTGAAGAGACTGTTCTGTCCCAGGTGAGTTGGCTTGACTGCCTTATCAAAGATCAAATGTCCATAGATGAGAGGGTCTATATCTGAGCACTCTATTCGATTCCATAGGTCGATATATCTATCTTTATGCCAATACCATGCTGTTTTGACCACTGTGGCTTCATAATATGCCTTAAAGTCAGGCAGCGCAAGACCTCCAGCTTCGTTTTTTTTCCTCAAGATACTTTTAGCAATTCGGGGCACCCTGCCCTTCCAGATAAATTTGCTTATTGGTTTTTCTATTTCTGAAAAATAAGTTGTTGGGGTTTTGATTGGTATTGCATTGAATCTGTAAATCAATTTAGGTAGGATTGACATCTTAACTATATTTAGTCTTCCAATCCATGAACACGGTAGGCCCTTCCATCTATTTAGGTCTTCTGTGATTTCTTTTAACAGTTTATTGTAGTTTTCTTTATATAGGTTTTTTGTCTCTTTAGTTAAATTTATTCCTAGGTATTTCATTCTTTTAGTTGCAATTGTAAATGGGATTCCTTTCTTGATTTTCCCCTCAGCTTGTTCATTACTAGTGTATAGAAATGCTACAGATTTTTGAATGTTGATCTTGTAACCTGCTACTTTGCTGTACTCATTTATTAGCTCTAGTAGTTTTGTTGTGGATTTTTCCGGGTTTTCGACGTATAGTATCATATCGTCTGCAAACAGTGATAGTTTTACTTCTTCCTGTCCAATTTTGATGCCTTGTATTTCTTTTTCTTGTCTAATTGCTCTGGCTAGAACCTCCAACACGATGTTGAATAATAGTGGTGATAATGGACATCCTTTTCTTGTTCCTGATCTTAGGGGGAAAGTTTTCAATTTTTCCCCATTGAGGATGATATTAGCTGTGGGTTTTTCATATATTCCCTCTATCATTTTAAGGAAGTTCCCTTGTATTCCTATCTTTTGAAGTGTTTTCAACAGGAAAGGATGTTGAATCTTGTCAAATGCCTTCTCTGCATCAATTGAGATGATCATGCGATTTTTCTGCTTTGATTTGTTGATGTGGTGTATTACATTAATTGATTTTCTTATGTTGAACCATCCTTGCATACCTGGGATGAATCCTACTTGGTCATGAAGTGTAATTCTTTCAATGTGTTGTTGGATACGATTTGCTAGAATTTTGTTGAGGATTTTTGCATCTATATTCATTAGAGAGATTGGTCTGTAGTTTTCTTTTTTTGTAATATCTTTGTCTGGTTTTGGGATGAGGATGATGTTGGCTTCATAGAATGAATTAGGTAGTTTTCCCTCCACTTCGATTTTTTTGAAGAGTTTGAGGAGAGTTGGTACTAATTCTTTCTGGAATATTTGATAGAATTCACATGTGAAGCCATCTGGTCCTGGACTTTTCTTTTTAGGAAGCTTTTGAATGACTAATTCAATTTCTTTACTTGTGATTGGTTTGTTGAGGTCATCTATGTCTTCTTGAGTCAAAGTTGGTTGTTCATGTCTTTCCAGGAACCCGTCCATTTCCTCTAAATTGTTGTATTTATTAGCGTAAAGTTGTTCATAGTATCCTGTTATTACCTCCTTTATTTCTGTGAGGTCAGTAGTTATGTCTCCTCTTCCATTTCTGATCTTATTTATTTGCATCCTCTCTCTTCTTCTTTTTGTCAATCTTGCTAAGGGCCCATCAATCTTATTGATTTTCTCATAGAACCAACTTCTGGTCTTATTGATTTTCTCTATTGTTTTCATGTTTTCAATTTCATTTATTTCTGCTCTAATCTTTGTTATTTCTTTCCTTTTGCTTGCTTTGGGATTAGTTTGCTGTTCTTTCTCCAGTTCTTCCAAGTGGACAGTTAATTCCTGCATTTTTGCCTTTTCTTCTTTTCTGATATAGGCATTTAGGGCACTGCCTTTGCTGCGTCCCATAAGTTTTGATACGTTGTGTTTTCATTTTCATTCGCCTCGAGGTATTTGCTAATTTCCCTTGCAATTTCTTCTTTGACCCAGTCGTTGTTTAGGAGTGTGTTGTTGAGCCTCCACGTATTTGTGAATTTTCTGGCACTCGGCCTATTATTGATTTCCAATTTCATTCCTTTATGATCCGAGAAAGTGTTGTGTATGATTTCAATCTTTTTAAATTTGTTAAGACTTGCTTTCTGACCCAGCATATGGTCTATCTTTGAGAATGATCCATGAGCACTTGAGAAAAAGGTGTATCCTGCTGTTGTGGGATGTAATGTCCTATAAATGTCTGTTAAGTCTAGCTCATTTATAGTAATATTCAGATTCTCTATTTCTTTATTGATCCTCTGTCTAGATGTTCTGTCCATTGATGAGAGTGGTGAATTGAAGTCTCCAACTATTATGGTAGATGTGTCTATCTCCCTTTTCAGTGTTTGCAGTGTATTCCTCACCTATTTGGGGGCATTCTGGCTCGGTGCATAAATATTTATGATTGTTATGTCTTCTTGTTTAATTGTTCCTTTTATTAGTATATAGTGTCCTTCTTTGTCTCTTTTAACTGTTTTACATTTGAAGTCTAATTTGTTGGATATTAGTATAGCCACTCCTGCTCTTTTCTGGTTGTTATTTGCATGAAATATCTTTTCCCAACCTTTCACTTTCAACCTATGTTTACTTTGGGTCTAAGATGTGTTTCCTGTAGACAGCATATAGAAGGATCCTGTTTTTTAATCCATTCTGCCAATCTATGTCTTTTGATTGGGGAATTCAGTCCATTAACATTTAGTGTTATTACTGTTTGGATAATATTTTCCTCTACCATTTTGCCTTTTGTATTATATATATCATATCTGATTTTCCTTCTTTCTATACTCTTCTCCATAACTCTCTCTTCTGTCTTTTGGTATCTGACTCTAGTGCTCCCTTTAGTATTTCTTGCAGAGCTGGTCTCTTGGTCACAAATTCTCTCAGTGACTTTTTGTCTGAGAATGTTTTAATTTCTCCCTCATTTTTGAAGGACAATTTTGCTGGATATAGAAGTCTTGGTTGGCAGTTTTTCTCTTTTAGTAAATTAAATATATCATCCCACTGTCTTCTAGCCTCCATGGTTTCTGCTGAGAAATCTACACATAGTCTTATTGGGTTTCCCTTGTATGTGATGGATTGTTTTTCTCTTGCTGCTTTCAAGATCCTCTCTTGACATTCTAACTAGTAAGTGTCTTGGGGAACGCCTATTTGGGTCTAATCTCTTTGGGGTGCGCTGCACTTCTTGGATCTGTAATTTTAGGTCTTTCATAAGAGTTCGGAAGTTTTCAGTGACAATTTCTTCCATTAGTTTTTCTCCTCCTTTTCCCTTCTCTTCTCCTTCTGGGACACCCACAACACGTATATTTGTGCGGTTCATATTGTCCTTGAGTTCCCTGATACCCTGTTCAAATTTTTCCATTCTTTTCCCGATAGTTTCTGTTTCTTTTTGGAATTCAGATGTTCCATCCTCCAAATCACTAATTCTATCTTCTGTCTCTTTAAATCTATCATTGTAGGTATCCATTGTTTTTTCCATCTTTTCTACTTTATCCTTCACTTCCATAAGTTCTGTGATTTGTTTTTTCAGTTTTTCTATTTCTTCTTTTTGTTCAGCCCATGTCTTCTTCATGTCCTCCCTCAATTTATCGATTTCGTTTTTGAAGAGGTTTTCCATTTCTGTTCGTATATTCAGCATTAGTTGTCTCAGCTCCTGTATCTCATTTGAACTATTGGTTTGTTCCTTTGACTGGGCCATATTCTCAATCTTCTGAGCGTGGACCGTTATCTTCTGCTGGCGTCTGGGCATTTAGTCAGATTTCCCTGGGTGTTGGACCCAACAGGTTGTAAGATTTTTCTGTGAAATCTCTGGGTTCTGTTTTTCTTATCCTGCCCAGTAGGTGGCGCTCGAGGCACACCTTTGTCTCACGTGTTTGGTAGGGATCCCCACGGTCACCGTTCTCCGCGGCCTGGGGATTTCCGATCCAATTCTCTCAGTTTGACCGGGGGGCCGTGCGTGGTGGGGGCGTCAGCCGCCGCGGCTTGAGGCGACCCTGTGGCTCCTATTATTAATGCCCCTATTGGTGTTTGGTTGGACCCAGTCCCTGCCACTGTCGGAAATTCCCTCCTCCTGGAGGGGTGCCGGTCGCCGGCCGCCGCGGCCTGGGGACCTCGCCACCGGACCAGGAAGCCGCCCACAGGGGAGGGGCACCGGTTGCCGGCCACCGCGGCTTGGGTAGCCCTCTGATCCGAGACTCGTAGCCGTTCCAGGAAGCCGCCCGCAAAAGAGGGGCACCGGCCGCCGCGGCTTGGGAAACTTGCCTCTCTGAGACTCTCAGCCGGCCCGGGAAGGAGGGAGGGAGGTGCTCCAGCCGTCTGCTGCCGCTGCTCGGGGAATCGTGCGCCACTCGGGGATCTCACCGCAGCAGAGTCTCGCAGTCAGTCTAGCCAGTCCAGACTGGGGTATGCTGTGTGTCCATTCCCTGCCGTGGCCCCGGGAGCTGTTCTGCACTGTTTCAGTTCACCTAGTAGTTGCTCTGGAGGAGGAACCAAGACGCGCGTATCTTACTAAGCCGCCATCTTGGCCCCGCCTCTCCCCTCTCATTTCTTTTTAAGGATATTTTTACCTATATGATGTCTGTTTCTTTCCCAAATGAATATGATAAAGAGCTTTTCCAAGTTTTCAAAGTAGGTTGTTGGGATTTTTATTGGTATTGTGTTGAATCTGTAGGTCAATTTGTGTACAAATGATATCTTAAATATATTTAACCTTTTTATCCATGGGCAAGGAATGTCTTTCCACCTATTTATCTTTGATTTCTTTTGGCAATGTTATGCAGTTTTCTGTGTACAGGTCCTCTACAACCTTGGTTAAATTTATTACTAGATACCTGATTCTTTTAGTTGCTCTGCTTCTTTTTTTGGAAGGGGCGGGTGTGTGCATGGTCTGGGAATCAAACCCAGGTCTCCTGCATGGAAGGCGAGCATTATACCACTGTACCACCCATCCATCCTTTCAGTTGCTATTTTGAAAAGAATTTTTTCCTTAATTATCTCCTCAGATTATTGCTTGCGTACAGAAACACTACTGATTTTTCCACATTAATTTTGTAACTCGCCACACTGCTCAATTTATTAGCTCAAGAAGCTTTGTCATATATTTCTCAGGATTTTCCAAGTATAATAAATGCCATCTGCAAATAATTAAAGTTTTACTTCTTCCTTCTTGATTTGGATGCCATTTATTTCTTTTTCTTGCCTGATTGCTCTGTCTAGAACTTCTAGTATAATGTTGAATAATAGTGGTGAGAGCATTCTTGTCTCGTTCCTGATCTTAGGGGGAAGACTTTTAGTCTCTCACTGTTGAGTATGATAGTGGATATTGGTTTTTCACATATGCCCTGTATTATATTAAGGAAGCTTCCTTCAGATTCCTATCTTTCAAAGTGTTTTTTTTTCACAAAAGGATGCTGAATTTTTTCTAATGCTTTTTTCAGCATCAACTGAGACGATCACATGATTTTCCCGTTTTGATTTGTTAATGTGCTATATAACACTGGTTGATTTTCTTGGGTTGAACCACCCTAGCATTCCTTCTATACACCCTACTTGATTGTGGTGTTTATTCTTGTAATGCGATTATTGGATTCAATTTGCTAGTAATTTGTTGAGTATTTTTCCATCTATATTCATTAGGGAGACTGGCCTATAAATTTCCTTTCGTATAACATCTTTACCCAGTTTGGTATTAGAGCAATGTTAATTTCATAAAATTAGTCAGGTAATGTTCCTTTTTCCTCAATTTTTTGCAAGAGTTTAGGCAGGATTAGTGTTGGTTCTTTTTAGAATGTTTGATAAAATTCCCCTGTGAAGTCATCTGGCCCTGGGCTTTTCTTTGTAGGAACTTGTGATGACTGACTGAATCTCTTGTGATTGGTTTGTTGAGATTTTCTATTTCTTTTGAGACACTGTAGCTTGTTCACATGTTTTAGGAATTTATTTATTCCACTAAGTTGTATAGTTTGTTGGAGTATAGTCATCATAGTATCCTATGATTTTTTTTTTTTTCTTCAGGGTCCATGGTAACGATCTTCGCATTTCTGATTTAATTTATTTGCACACTCTCTCTTTTTCTCTTTGTCAGTCTAGCTAGGATTCCATCAATTTTAGTGATTTTCTCAAAGAGCCAACTTTTGGGTTTACTGGTGCTTCCTATTGTTTTTTTGTTCTCCAATTCTTTTAGTTCTCCTTTAATTTTTGTTACTTCTCTTCTTCCATTTGCTTTTGGGGCTAGCTTGCTGTCCTTTATCTAGTTCTTCCACGTGAGGAGTTAAGTCTTTGGCTTTTGCTCTTCCTTCTTTTTTAATAGGATTTTAGAGCAATACATTTCCATCTCAGTACTGCCTTTGCAACATACCATAACTTCTGTATTCTCATTTTCATTTGTCTCCAGAAATTTACCAATTTTTCTAGCAATTTCTTCTTTGACCTACTGGTTGTTTAAGAATGCGTTATTTAATCTCTGTGAAAGTTCTGCTTCATTGGTGGTTATTGATTTCCAGCTTCATTTCATTGTCATCCAAGGAAGTGCTTTGGATAATTTCAATCTTATTACATTTATAAAGACCTGTTTTGTGCCCTAGCATATGATCTATCCTGGATACTGGTTCATGAACACTAGAGAAGAATGTATAACCTGGTGTTTTGGAGTATAACGATCTATATATATATGTCTGCTAATTCATTTATCACAACATTCAGGTTCTCTATTTCCTTGGTAATCCTCTGTTTGGTTGTTGTATCCTTTGAGGGGAGTAGTGCATAGTTTCCCACTATTATTATTGAAATATGCATTGCTCCCTTCAGTTTTGCCAAAGTTTGTCTCAGGTATTCTGGAGCTCCTTGATTAGGAGCATAAACATTTATTATTCTTATTTCTTCTTGGTGAATTTTCTCTTTTATTAGTATATAGTGTCTTTCTTTGTCCCTTATGATGTCTTAACATTTATAGTTCATTTTGTCTGATATGAACATAGCTACTACTGCTTTCTTTTGGTTACAACTTGCATGGAACATCTTTTTCCATCCTTTCACTTTCAACCTATTTGTATCCTTGGGTCTAAGATGAATCTCTTGTAAGTAGCTTATACCTTGATCATATTTCTTAATCCATTCTGTCAGTCTGTATCCTTGAATGTTAATGGCCCATTAACATTCAAAGTTATTACCAAAAAGGCATTTCTTGAATCTACCATCCTTTCGTTTTTTATTTGTCATATATATATTCTTCTTCCTCTTTCTCCTTTTATATTTTAAGTTACCTTTACCAGTATTCTTCAATTGTGCCCTCTGCCAGACCTCTTCTGTGTTTCTTTTTTTTTTTGTAGCCGACAAAACTCCCTTTCATTTCTTGTAGGGCTGCTCTCTTACTGACAAATTCTCTCAGCCTGTGTCTATTTGTGAATAAGATTAAGATTTGAAAATGTTAATCTCTCCCTCACTTTTGAAGGACAATTTGGCTGGATACAGAACTCTTGGTTAGAAGTCTTTCTCTTTTCAGGATCTTAAATATATACCACTACCTTCTTAATTCCATGGTGTGTACTGGGTAGTCTGAATGCAGTCTAATGTGGTTTCCCTTGTATGCAACAGATCGTCTTTCTCTTGTCACACTCAGGAGCGTCTGCTTCTCTGTAACATTTGACAAATTGATTAGTTTGTGTGTTGTAGTAGGGTGTGCCAGTTTGAAAGGATTATGTGCCCTAGAAAAGCCATGTTTTAATCCTGCTCTCTCTTATGGAGGCAGCTCTTTCTTTTAATCACTCTTCAGCACTGAAGGTTGGAAACATAATCAGATTATCTCCATGGAGATGCGACACACCCAGTCCAGGTAGGTGTTGATTAGTTTATTGGAATCCTTTAAAAGAGTAAACATTTTCTGAAAAAAGTTTTAAAAGTCAAGAGCCACAAGAACCACGAGAGTTCATGCAGTCAGAGACCTTTGGAGAAGAGTGGGAGAGCTTTATGAAACAAGAAGCCTGGAGAGAAAACTAGCAGATGTCACCATGTTCGCTATGTGCCTTTCCAGTTGAAAGAAACCCTGAATATCATCGGCCTTCTGAACCAAGGTTATCTTTTCCTGGATTCCTTATGTTGGACATTTCTATATCCCTGCTTTAATTTGGATATTTTAACAGCTTTAGAATTGTAAACTTGCAATTTAATAAATTTCCTTTTTTAAAAGCAGCTCTGTTTCTGGCATATCACATTCTGGCAACTTGTAAACTAAGACACAGGCCTATTTGTATTTATTCTATTTGGAGTTTGCTGGGCTTCTTTGATTTACATATTATGTCTTATAATGCTTGGGAAGTTTTCCTAATTATCTCAACTAATCTTTCTAGCCCTTTATTCTTCGCTTCTCCTTCTGGGACACCAATGATTCTATTTGTGCACTTTGTGTTGTCCATCATTTCCCAGAGATCCAATTCAAACTTTTCCATCTTTTTTTACCATTTGTCCTTTTGTGCATCAGAAACCAATTGGCCTGTCTTCTAGTTTGCTTATTCTTTCTTCTGCCGCTTCAAATTTGCCTGAGGTGTGGGGTGCGCGGTTGTGGGGCATGGCAGGGGGGTACAGCGATGAGGTGAGCTGCGGGCAAAGGGTGTGGTGCTGGGGATGTGGAGGCAGGGTGCAGCAGGAGGCAGGTCACAGGGGCAGTGTAGGTGGGCAGGAAGGAGGGCGGGACATGGGTGTGGGTGTTTCAAGGGAGTGGGGCGCATCTGTGCACGTGGGGTGGTAGAGCACTGGTGTATGTAAATGCACGTGCACGGGAAGAAGGTGAATGTGGGTCAGGGCAGGGTGTGGGTATACAGAGCACAGAGCGGTGAGGGGTTTAAGGGAGTGGAGGGGGGCAGGTTATGGGCGTGCGAGGGGGAGCGCCATCAATTGAGGTGTGCACATGCGTGTTGAACGGGGTTAGAGGTGGCAAGATGCAAGGGGGTGTGATGTGTGTGCATGGCGCAGGTATGTGGGTGCACGGAGGTGGTAGGGAGTGGGTTGTGGGTATGGGGAGTGCAGGGGGCTGAGGCACAGGGGTTGGGGAGTGGGGTGATTGACAGGGCCCTGGGGTAGGGTAGTATACATAGGTGTGTGGTGTTTAGGGGGCACAACTTGGTTTCCTTGCTCTTGCCCACCTCCCTGCCCATGCACTCCTGAGGGCTCCAGGCCTCTATTTGGAAGGGAGGCAGTAAGCTCTTTGTACTAGCTGAATGGTTTTTACGAGGAGGGAAAGCTAGTTTACTGGTTTCCAGGTTCCCCTAGGGGGATCCTGGCTGTGGAGCTGAGAAGGCTGATATCCCAAGGTAGCTGCAGTGGCAGAAGGTTTCCTAGGTGCAGTGTCTTTTCCCCACTGCAGTCCTGATGGAACCCACTTGCCCAGATCTTTGCATTTCAATTTCTAGCTTCTTTATTGAGGACCTCCCTAGGTGGTGTACCAGCTCCCCTCAGGTCACTCACACCCTAGAACCGCTGTCCCAATAATTTTTCTGTCCTTTCTCTACCTCTTCCTTGGAGTAGGGGTGCACTCAGCCTATCGTATTCTGCCATCTTCCCAGAAGTCTCTCAAGTACTTTCTACTACATCTTTCAATCATCACTATAATCCTGAGCATTACTGTCAATATTACCTTCATTTTACAGATGGTAAAACAAAGGCTCAGCAAAGCAAAGGAACTTACCCAATGGGGTATAGCCAGAAAGTGGCAGAGATGGTACTTGATTCCAAGCCTGTCTTCCCTTAAAGGTGCTGCTGTTCAATTCATCTGATCAGAGTACATCCCATTATAAATGCCTTCTGAAGCTGACCTTTCATGTCCACCTTAAAATCCACCAGCTGGGGATACTAATAGGAAGTCTGGGGTATCTGAAAAGGATTGTCCTCACTTGAGGAATCTCCTAATCCCTCATTCAGGAAAGGTGAAGCAATATTCTAGGCTTTCAGAACAGAGCAGAGAGATTAATTTTGGTATCACTGAGTTTTCAGGGGCTGTCTAATGTGTGGTGCTGAGCCTAAATTCTGAATACAGACTGCCTGGGTTCAAATCCCAGCTCTGCCATCATCTAGGTGTGCATCCTTGGGGACATACTCCATCTCTCTTTCCCCAGTTCCTCATCCACAAAATGGGAACAATGATAGAATTTACCTTGATGAATTGCAAACGACTTGAGTAGTGACTGTCAGTAAGTGTTCTGTATGCATTAATCATGCCTCTTCCTCCTCTGAGATGAAAGTCTAAAGGATTGGTTTTCCTGAGAACCGTGCTTCCTGTTCTTTTTTTTTTTTGTCCTTGATATATTGCTCTTTGTCTAAAAGCACACAAATTCTTCCCTGATGATCTTCCTAAGCTGTTACTAATTAAACTGTTTATATAGCTCAGTTCTAATTACTGCTTGCTCATTTCCATGATGATTTCCTCACTATAATGCCACTGCCTAAATCTAGGGTGACAATTTTTGGAATATAAGCAGTGTATAGGTTTGGAGCACTTATTGAGAGAGACCTTTAACTCTTGTTACTCAGCTCTCTTCTAGGTTCTCGAGTAGCTTTACTCCTGTTAAAAGACAGCAAACCAATAAAGCATACTACTTGTTCTTTGTTTCTCTGACACACTCTCTCTAATGACAAATCTGCATAGTTTCTCCTGAATTTACACTTAATTTTGCATGTTTTTCTCTCCTTTTTACTTAAAAATTTTATTGCAGTAACATATATATATCATAAAATTTGCCATCTTAACTATTAAGTGTAAGATTAGCATTAGTAAGATTCACAACATTGTACAACCAATGCTACCATCCATTGCCAAAACTTTGTCATCACTCCAAAGTGAAACACTGTATCTTTTAAGCAATAACTCCCTATTGTCTCCTAGCCCCAGCCCCAGGAAACCTCTAATCTACTTTTCCTTTGTATGAATTTGCTTATTTTAGGTAATTCATGAGTGGAATCATATGATATTTATTCTTTTGTGCTATTTTACCTAGTATAATATCTTCAAGGTTCATTCATGTCACATTTATCAGAAATTCTTTCCTATTCAAAGGTTCAATAATATTATGTTGCATGTATATAACACCATTTATTTATTCATTCATTTGCTGAAGGACATTTGGGTTGTTTCCACCTTCTGGCTAGTGTGAAGGCTGCTGCCGTGAATACTGATTTACAAGAATGTGTTTTGAATTCCTGTTTTAAATTCTTTGGAGTATTTACCAAGGAATATAATTGCTGAATAATAGGTTAATTCTGGATTTAACTTTGTGAGGAATTGCTTAAGTGTTTTGTACAGCAGCTGCACCATTTTACATCCTCACCAGCAATGCATGAGGATTCCAATGTCTTTATATTCTCAACAACACTTTTTGTTTTTAGTTTGTTTTATTAACAGCCATTCTAATGGGTGTTAAGTCGTATCTCTTCGTAGTTTTGACTTAGATGTCCTTAAAGATGTTGCACATCATTACATGTGCTTATTAGACATCTGTATCTCTTCTTTGAAGAAATGTCTATTCAAACACTTCACATATTTTTAAATTTGGTTGCTTGTCTTTTTTGTTGTTAAGTTGTAGGAGTTCTTAATTATTCAGCATATTAAACTTTTATGAGATATATAATTTGCAATTTTTTTTTCCCATTTTGTAGACAGTCTTTTCAGACTCTTGATAATGTCCTTTGATGCACATGTTTTTTTGCTGCTTGTACTTTTGGAGTCATATCTAAAAATCCATCATCCAAGGCCATGATGATTTATTCCTGCATTTTCTTCTAAGTTTTATAATTTTAGCTCCTATAATTAAGTCACTGATCCATTTTGAGTTAACTTTTGAATATGATATGAAGTATGGGTCTAACTTCATTCTCTTTCATATGGATATTAAAGTTTCCCAGCACAATTTGTTGCAAAGAACATTCTTTTCCCATTCAGCAGATTGGAACTTTAGTTGAATATCAATTGGCCATAGATGTATAAATTTTTTCCTGGACTCTCATTTCTATTTCATTGCTCGGTATGCGTATATCACTGTAGTTTTGCAGTTAAGTTTTAAAATTGAGAAGTCCAAGTCTTCCAACCTTGTTCTTCCTTTCTAAGATTGGCTTTTCAGCTATGCTTGCTTGCTTTCTTTTTCTTTTGTATGCTATACGGCAGGATTCACATTTCATTCTTTTTCCATATAAGCATTCTATTATTGCAGCACCATTTGTTGAATTTTTTGTTTGTTTTTTCCTTTCTTTTTGTTTGCTTGTTTGTTTTTGGGAAGTGCATAGGCTGGGAATCAAACCAGGTCTCCTGCATGGTAGGAGATAATTTTACCACCAAACTACAGCTATGCTTTCTTTTTTATAGTTAATTTTGCCTAGTTTTATATGAAAGTTAGAAATTCTCTTTCCATAATTTCTCCATTTTGTACCTCTATATTTCTATTACAATTGAATGAAGAAACTAAAGTTGTAACTATACCTGAAATAAATATAATATAGGGTTTGTAAGCAAGAAACTTTGTTCTGTTCATAACCTTATCTCTAGGGTTCTAAAACTTGTGCTTAACACATTATTAAATTAATATTTAAATTCCTACCAGTGGAACTACTGATTAAAAGGGCATGTTCAGTTTAAATGTGGTAGATATTAATAAATTCCCTCCCAGAAAAACATTAATTTACAATCAACCTAGAATCAAATCTAGTTTTTACACATATACACACATACAATATCTAGAGCTATATTACTTCTCTTCATACACTAAATAATTTGGTTTGGTTTAGAACATATGAGTACAGAATAAATCTCACTCTGAATTTATCAGTATTGCTATACTACCCTTTAGCTTCTATATTGATGCTGAGATGCCTGCCATCTCTTACATGAATCTTTGTCTATGAAACATTTTTCTCTTTGGAGGTTTTTGGGAATATTCTCCTTATTCTGAATGGTTTGAAATTTCAAAAGAATGTGCCTTCTTGCAGGTTACTTTTCAATTCACATTTCTTCAAACCTATCAGATACTGTAAAACTAGACTCCTGTGACTTTCAGAAATTTTCTTATTTTATCATCACCTCCTTTTTAATTTCTATTCTTATTTTCTGGTACTACTATAATTTACAACATTGAAAAGCCTGGACTTATCCTCCAATTTTCTAATCTTTTCTTTCCTATTCTGTTTTTAGGGACATTTCTTCAACTCTATGTTGCAGCATTTCTATTATAATGTGTTATTTCTGCTATCATATTATTCGGTATCCTGAAATTCCTTCATTGTTTATTTTCTGATTTTTTTAAACAGTATTCTGCTCCTTCACTGATTTAATATGAATTCATTAATATCAGTTCATTTCTTTCTGCAGATATTATAGTTCTAAAATTTATTTGTTTTAAATTTCCTTCTACTCCCTGAATTGTCTCCATTTCCTTGTTCAGATTCTCTCTCTCATGATGAAGCCTTTCCTAAAATGTCTGTTGATCCTTAGTAATCATAATTAGAAGAGAAGCACTTTAGAGATGACTGACACTTTTGGGTACATGAGTGGGTTTTATAGTGTAGTGAGCTTCACAGACACGTGACCAAGATTATATCTGTTGAGAATCTATAATTTGCCTGTGTATCTCTTTCTGAGGCTATTCAATTTCTCTAGGGAGCAATCGATCTCCTGCTGAACCACAGTGGGGAGGAGGAAGCAAGTACTGTTAGAAATATGTCTGACTGCTAAAGCTCTGGAACCCAAGTACTACTCATTTTTTGTATTTTCACTTGTGCATCCTGATTTTAGCATAGTACCTTAATTTCTGTTCTCATTACATGTGGTTTCTTTGAATTTGGAGTCTCTAAGGTTCAATTTTACCTAAGAATAAATCTCTTCTTTCCTGGGATAAGGAATCAGATACCTTTCATTAACTTTCAACAAAGGTCCTTCTTTTCCACCGTTATGTTCACTCCTCTCTTCTGTGATAAATGGTATCTCCAATTCTTTAGCCTTACTGGTGTACTGTGCCTTTACTGACTTGACTCTTACCCCGTAGGTATTCTCAGCTCTACGAAAATGTCTGTGCAGTTTCCATCTTTCAAAATAGGTTGACAATGCCCATCCATCCATAGACTTCCTTGCTTTCTTGACTACTATGGATTTAATCTGTTATATTTCATTATCTCAATTTAGTGGGATTTCAGAGAGGGACATAAAAAAGGTTCAGTTTGTAATATTTCACTGTAAGCCTTTCTATAAACACTTAAAATGAGGCTTAAAATGTAAACAATGCTGCATACAACAACCTGTTGGCAGAAATGGAAATAATATATTAAATGACTGACAACAAATATTTTTCTGAAATAAAAGTTTGATAAGGGCAGGAAAGGGAGAACACGTAGATAATCAAGAGCTCAAAGGTGAACAGGAAGCAACAAAGAAGGAAAAAAAGACATTTTCTAAACTCAACACAGGTTTCTCAAAAGTAAATATGTAAAAAAGAAAAGAAGAACAAGAAAAAAATCTTTACTATATAATTCAAATCATGCTTTAAAACTAAGCCAAAGAGTCAGTGATTTTCAAACATATAGTTGACAGATCATGACATGATAACTGAAACCTCAACTTACTTGTGTGAAGTCTATCAGATCTCTGGAATGACTTCTTTCCCAAGCCAAGCAAAGGATTTTCCACTTTAACTGTAGAAGAAAAGCTGGAGTTTGAGTTCTGGGGGCTACCTTGCCCATCAGACTGTTTTCCTTCCCATACTGCTAGGAGAGAAAATACATAAAGACTGGTGATACTGGGGTTTTAGACAAAAATCAACCAATCAACTCATCAATCAACCCTTACTAAATGGAGTTACATATGAGGCTGTGTGACCCCACTACTGTAATTTGAGTCTGAAAATAAAAGGTTAAAAAATAAAATAAAATATCTTCCTTCTTCCCAAAATACCATTTGCTTCTGGAAGTAAATTTTTATCCTAACAAAAATTCAAACTTCTATGAGACACAGATCAAGACTGGCAGACACACATAATTTCCAATGACATCAAACTCAGTTATGTAATAAAATACAAAGTCTGTATCTAGGGCAGTTTAGATTAAAAACAACACAAAAGAAAAACTCCAAAACACATCTAAAGATCGTATTTAATGGGAATTCAAAGGCAATATGTTCTCTAAAGAAAAGTTTTTATTTTTAAAGGAGAGAATAGATGAACAGTTCAGTCTTAACTTGTTGGAACCATCAGCTTTATAAAGTTAATTATGAGAAGCTTCCAAATATTAGTAGGTTAAGCACCCTGTAAGTCACTGATTGCATTCTTGCACATGAATCTCACGTACGCAATTTTTAATAACTGTATGATTTTGCATAAAAATTTTTCCATTTATTCTAGAAGGATTTATGTTAATAACTTGGCACTACAGAATTATGTGAACAATCAGAGGAATTGGAAAACAGATGCAAAAATACTGGAGAAAAAGGAAGCTTCCATTGAAAAAAACACCCAGCCTAGACTAGACAATGTTGGCCTAGCATGTACAATGTTGTTGATTAAATGTACAGATTAAAAAAACATTTTTGCATGAGGGAGAACAAATGAATGTCAACATTCCAAGGTGCTGAAAATGGATGCAATACAGGAAAAAGTACAAAGAACCTAAGCCAGGGCCTATAGTCAACAGTAACACTGTAATATGCTTGCACTGAATGTAATAAGGCATTATGCCAAAATTAAATTCAACCGAAGGAGGCAAGGGGAGGGGTATGGATTCTATGGGGAAGAAAAGGAAATATCTTCACACAGATTATGGTGGCAAAGGCATGTCTATATACTTAGGTTGGATTGTATGATGTGTAATAAATCTGTTTAAAAATGAACACAGAGAAACAGGTGCTAGAGAAAAGGCAGAGAAAAAGATGCACATTCACTAAAATTACAGAGAAAGTTGGTAGGAAAACTGAAAGGTGCAGTCCTGGGAGGGCAGTGGGCTGCTGGCACAGGAGGCTAGGGGTGGGGTTGCCATATGATCCTGCAGGCCATGGCTTACTCAGTATGTACCTGGAGGAGCTGAAAGTGGGGGCAGAAATGGACATTTGCACACTGGTGTTTATGGCAGCAGTGTTCATGATTCATACTGGATGGTGGTGGACTAAGAGGACAATAACTGAAGAATGGAAGAGGGAATTGTGGTGTTTACATACAATGGACTACTCAGCAGCCACAAGAAGGAATGAAGCTGTGAGGCATGCAACCGGGTGAATGAACCTTACAGACTATATGGTGAATGAAATTTCAGGAACAAAACAATAAATATCATGCCTCACTCATATGGACTAACAATAATACAAAAACTCGGTGAACTGAAGGGGAGAGTGTGGTTATCAGGTTGGGGCCTACAGTAAAGGATCCTAGATTGTAAACTCTTACAGCAGTCACATGTATTCAGGAGTTGTAACTGCTATTTCTAAATTCTGAGATACTGAGCTGTTGGTATATAATGTGGCCATTCCCAGAAACATCAGGTATTTATGTGATACCTGAGACTCAGAGTTAGAGCTCTGAAGCTATGAAAATCAGCAGTACCACACACAGGAATTGTCTAAAAAGTTGAAAAAGGGATCAGACTTTGAGTAGAGATATGAATAAAGCTGATCTGCATAGGACTAAGGTAGAGCAGAATACAGGGTAAATATCGTGCATATTTTAAAACTTCAATTTCTGTGTGAGACCAAAGGGAGAGATGTTTATTTGGTGCAAAATTTATATTTTGGATAATTATGACCTAATTAAATTTGTATGGTCACTTTAACACCATGTACAAGGTATCTTGAATAGGGAATGAGGTTTGGTTGATTTGTACAGGTTAGTACGATGCACAACATATCGCAGATTAATCTGGGCTGTGTATAAAGAGATATTTGCAAAGACCCCTTGGGGGACTGGGAAGAAAGGAGGAAATATTAAATTCACAAATTTGGAGAATTTCTGATATTCCAGTGAGCAGTAGGGACAACTAAATGAATAGGCCAAGCGCTTGATCTTTGGTTTCATCCCTATGAAACTTATTCCTGCAAAGAACAGGCTAAGCCTACTTAAAATTAGGCTTAAGAGTCACCCCAGGGAACCTCTTTTGTTGCTCAGATGTGGCCTCTCTTTCTAAGCTGGTGATGAAAAACACAACTATGTGATGATGTGAGCCACACTGATTATACACTACTATGGAATGTATGTGTGTGAAGATTTGCCAAGAAAAATACTTATAAAAACAAAAAACAGAGGGGCCAAGATGGCGGCTTAGCAATGTGCGCGTTTTAGTTTGTCCTCCAGAACAACTAATAAATAACCAGAAACAACACAGAACAGCTCACGGAGCCACGTCAGTGACCAGACACACAGTATACGCCAGTCTGGACTAGCTGGCGGGCTGCAAGCCTACCCACCGTGAGTTCCCCAAGCCACGGTGCCTGGCGCCCCTCCCCGACAGGCGCTTCCGAGAGGTAAAGGAAAGAGACTCTAAACCTGGTCAAGGTGGACGTCGCTATTGGGCTCACGGAAAAAGAGGAAACGGGAGGAAATGGAGGTTTTAGTGGCTGTGTCTCTACAGAGACTTGGTAGCCTCTGGATTCAGCAACGGGACCTCTTGGGCTGCAACTGCCCCAGGCATAGGCAAAAACCAGCTGCTTTCAGGGCTGTCTCCCACATGTGCCTATCCCAGGGGAGGGGTGAAGCCCAACTCAGGTGGAACCCCACCCTCAAGGAATTCAAACCCCAGGGCTTGGCAATTTGAAGCCATTAAAACCAGCCTACAACCTCTCCTCCCTCTCCACCACACCCCCAGCAGGGAGAGGCTTCCAAAGTTAAAAGTGCCGCAACATTTTTTGCTGGTGCGACTCACAGGCAGACGTGCCACATACTGGGCAGGATAAGAAAAACAGAGACTTCACAGGAAAGTCTTTTAACCTGCTGGGTCTCACCCTCAGGGAAAACTGATGCAGGTGACTCCTTCCCCCTGATAGGAGGCCAGTTTAGTCTGGGAAAACCTGGCTGGGGTTTATAATACCTAGATAGACCCTCCTAAGGGGGGGAGGGAAAAGGCACCATATAAGCAGGGCAAGAAACAAGAAAACAAGAACTGAAAAATTCTCCTCTGTTAAACAAAACCTAAGCTAGAGGTCCAGAAAAAGCTGAACTGAAGGTCAAAGAACAGAGAGACAACAAACTCATCTAGCAAGAAAACCGTACGTAAGAGAAGTGAAAGCAATCACCAGAATAAACTAATTAAGGTAATTAAATGTCTAGGAGCCAGCAAAAAATAACAAATCACACCAGGAAAATTGAAGATATGGCCCAGTCAAAGGAACAAACCAATAGTTCAAATGAGATACAAGAGCTGAAACAACTAATTCAGAATATACGAACAGACATGGAAAACCTCATCAAAAACCAAATCAATGCATTGAGGAAGGATATGAAGAAGGCAAGGAACGACAAAAAGAAGAAATGGAAAGTCTGAAAAAAATCACGGAACTTATGGGGATGAAAGGTACAGTAGAAGAAATGAAAAAAACAATGGAAACCTACAATGGTAGATTTCAAGAGACAGAGGTTAGGATTAGTGAAATGGAGGATGGAACATCTGAAATCCGACCAGATACAGAAACTATAGGGAAAAAAAATGGAAAAATATGAGCAGGGACTCAGGGAAGTGAATGATAATATGAAGTGCACAAACATACGTGTTCTGGGTGTCCCGGAAGGAGAAGAGAAGGGAAAAGGAGGAGAAAAACCAATGGAAGAAATTATCACTGAAAATTTTCCAACTCTTATGAAAGACCTAAAATTACAGATCGAAGAAGTGCAGCGTACCCCAACGGGAACACATCCAAATAGACATTCTCCAAGACACTAACTAGTCAGAATGTCAGAGGTCAAAGAGAAAGAGAGGATCTTGAAAGCAGCAAGAGAAAAGCAATCCATCACATAAAAGGGAAACCCAATAAGACTATGTGTAGATTTCTCAGCAGAAACCATGGAAGCAAGAAGACAGTGGGATGATATATTCAACCTGCTAAAAGAGAAAAACTGCCAACCAAGAATTCTATACCCAGCAAAATTGTCCTTCAAAAATGAGGGGGAAATTAAAACATTTTCAAACAAAAAAATCACTGAGAGAATTTGTGACCAAGAGACCAGCTCTGCAAGAAATACTAAAGGGAGCACTAGAGACAGATATGAAAAGACAGAAGAGAGAGGTGTGGAGAACAGTGTAGAAAGAAGGAAAATTAGATATGACATACAAAATACAAAAGGCAAAATGGTAGAGGAAAGTACGACCCAAACAGTAATAACACTAAATGTTAATGGATTGAACTCCCCAATCAAAAGGCATAGACTGGCAGAATGGATTAAAAAACAGGATCCTTCTATATGCTGTCTACAGGAAACACATCTTAGACCCAAAGATAAACATAGGTTGAAAGTGACAGGTTAGGAAAAGATATTTCATGCAAATAACAACCAGAAAAGAGCAGGAGTAGCTATACTAATATCCAACAAATTAGACTTCAAATGTAAAACAGTCAAAAGAGACAAAGAAGGATACTAAGTACTAATAAAAGGAACAATTCAACATGAAGACATAACAATCATAAATATTTACGCACCGAACCAGAATGCCCCAAAATATGTGAGGCAAACACTGCAAGCACTGAAAAGGGAAATGGACACATCTACCATAATAGTTGAAGACTTCAATTCCCCACTCTCATCAATGGACAGAACATCTAGACAGAGGTTCAATAAAGAAACAGAGAATTTGAATATTACAATAAATGAGCTACACTTAACAGACATTTATAGGACATTACACCCCACAACAGCAGGATGCACCTTTTCCTCAAGTGCTCATGGATCATTCTCAAAGATAGACCATATGCTGGGTCACAAAGCAAGTTTCAACAAATTTAAAAAGATTGAAGTCATACAAAACACTTTCTCAGATCATAAGGGAATGAAGTTGGAAATCAATAATAGGCAAAGCGCCAGAAAAGTCACAAATATGTGGAGGTTCAGCAACACACTCTTAAACAACCAGTGGGTCAAGGAAGAAATTACAAGAGAAATCAGTAAAATCTCGACGCAAATGAAAATGAAAACACAACATACCAAAACTTATGGGATGCAGCAAAGGCAGTGCTAAGAGCGAAATTTATTCCCCTACATGCCTATATCAAAAAAGAAGAAAGGGGAAAAATTCAGGAATTAACTGTCCACTTGGAAGAACTAGAGAAAGAACAGCAAACTAACCCCAAAGCAAGCAAAAGGAAAGAAATAACAAAGATTAGAGCAGAAATAAATGAAATTGAGAACATGAAAACAACTGAGGAAATCAATAAAGCTAGAAGCTGGTTTTAGGAGAAAATCAAAAAGATTGATGGACCCTTAGCAAGACTGACAAAAAAGAAGAAGAGAGAGGATGCAAATAAATAAGATCAGAAATGGAAGAAGAGACATAACCACTGACCCACAGAAATAAAGGAGGTAATAACAGGACACTATGAACAACTTTATGCCAATAAATACAACAATCTAGATGAAATGGACAACCCCCTAGAAAGGCATGAACAACCAACTTTGACTCAAGATGAAATCGATGACCTCAACAAACCAATCACCACTAAAGAAATTGAATCATTCATTAAAAAGCTTTCCAAAAAGAAAAGTCCAGGACCAGACAGCTTCACATGTGAATTCTACCAAACATTCCAGAAAGAATTAGTACCAACCCTGCTCAAACTCTTCAAAAAAATTGAAGTGGAGGGAAAGCTACCTAATTCATTCTATGAAGCCAACATCACCCTCATACCAAAACCAGGTAAAGATATTACATAAAAAGAAAAATACAGACCAATCTCTCTAATGAATATAGATGCAAAAATCCTCAACAAAATTCTTATAAATCGATCCAGCAACACATTAAAAGAATTATACATCATGACCAAGTAGGATTCATCCCAGGTATGCAAGGATGGTTCAACATAAGAAAATCAATTAGTGTAATATACCATATCAACAAATCAAAGCAGAAAAATCACATGATTATCTCAATTGATGCAGAGAAGGCATTTGACAAGATTCAACATTCGTTCCTGTTGAAAACACTTCAAAGGATAGGAATACAAGGGAACTTTCTTAAAATCATAAAGGGAATATATGAAACAAACACCCACAGGTAATATCGTACTCAATGGGGAAAAACTGAAAACTTTCCCCCTAAGATCAGGAACAAGACAAGGATGTCCACTATCGACACTGTTATTCAACATTGTGTTGGAAGTTCTAGCCAGAGCAATTAGACAACAAAGAGAAATACAAGGCATCAAAATTGGAAAGGAAGAAGTAAAACTCTCACTGTTTGCAGATGATATGATACTATATGTCGAAAACCCTGAAAAATCCACAGCAAAACTACTAGAACTAATAAACGAGTACAGCAAAGTGGCAGTTTACAAGATCAACATTCAAAAATCCGTAGTGTTTCTATATACTAGTAATGAACAATCTGAGGGGGAAATCAAGAAACGAATTTCATTTACAATTGCAACTAAAAGAATAAAATACTTAGGAATAAATTTAACTACAGAGACAAATGACCTATACAAAGAAAACTACAAAAAACTGTTCAAAGAAATCACAGAAGACTTAAATAGATGGAAGGGCATACCGTGTTCATGGATTGGAAGACTAAATATAGTTAAGATGTCAATCCTACCTAAATTGATTTACAGATTCAATGCAATACCAATCAAAATCCCAACAACTTACTTTTCAGAAATAGAAAAGCCAATAAACAAATTTATCTGGAAGGGCAGGGTGCCCCGAATTGCTAAAAGTATCTTGAGGAAAAAAAACGAAGCTGGAGGTCTCACGCTGCCTGACTTAAAGGCATATTATGAAGCCACGCAGTCAAAACAGCATGGTACTGGCATAAAGATAGATATATTGAACAATGGAATCGAAGCGAGTCCTCAGATATAGAAACTCTCATCTATGGATATCTGATCTTTGATAAGGCAGTCAAGCCAACTCACCTGGGACAGAGCAGTCTCTTCAATAAACGGTGCCTAGAAAACTGGATATCCATATGCAAAAGAATGAAAGAGGACCCATATCTCACACTCTATACAAAAGTTAACTCAAAATGGATCAAAGATCTAAACATTAGGTCTAAGACCATAAAACAGTTAGAGGAAAATGTAGGGAAATATCTTATAAATCTCACAATTGGAGGAGGTTTTATAGACCTTACACCTAAAACAAGAGCACTGAAGAAAGAAAGAAATAGATGGGAGCTCCTCAAAATTAAACACTTTTGTGCATCAAAGAACTTCATCAAGAAAGTAAAAAGACAGCCTACACAATGGGAGACAATATTTGGAAATGACATATCAGATAAAGGTCTAGTATCCAGAATTTATAAACAGATTGTTCAATGCAACATAAAAAGACAGCCAATCCAATTACAAAATGGGAAAAAGACTTGAACAGACACTTCTCAGAAGAGGAAGTACAAATGGCCAAAAGGCACATGAAGAGATGCTCCAGGTCCCTGGCCATTAGAGAAATGCAACTCAAAACCACAATGAGATATAATCTCACACACACCAGAATGGCCATTATCAACAAAACAGAAAATGACGAGTGCTGGAGAGGATGTGGAGAAAGAGGCACACTTATTCACTGTTGGTGGGAATGTCAAATGGTGCAACCACTGTGGAAGGCAGCTTGGCAGTTCCTCAAAAAGCTGAATATAGAATTTCCATATGACCCAGCAATACCATTGCTTGGTATCTACTCAGAGGACATAAGGGCAGACACAAACGGACATTTGCACGCCAATGTTTATAGCAGCATTATTTACAATTGCAAAGAGATGGAAACAGCCAAAATGTCCATCAACAGACAAGTGGCTAAACAAACTGTGGTATATACATACGATGGAATATTATGCAGCTTTAAGACAGAATAAACTTTTGAAGTATGTAACAACATGGATGGACCCTGAGAACATTATGCTGAGTGAGACTAGCCAAAAACTAAAGGACAAATACTGTATGATCTCATTGATATGAACTGACATTAGTGAATAAACTTGGAATATTTCGTTCGTAACAGAGACCATCAGGAGATAGAAATAGGGTAAGATATTGGGTAATTGGAGCCGAAGGGATACAAACTGTGCAACAGGACTGGATACAAAAACTCACAAATGGACAGCACAATACTACCTAACTGTAATATAATTATGTTAAAACACTGAATGAAGCTGCATGTGAGAATGATAGAGGGAGGAGGGCTGGGGACATCAATGAAATCAGAAAGAAAGATAGATGTTAAAGATTGAGATGGTATAATCTAGGAATGCCTAGTGTGTGTAATAATAGTGAAATGTACAAGGTAAAATTTTAAAAATGTTTTTGCATGAGGAAGAACAAAGGAACGTCATTATTGCAGGGTACTGAAAATAGATGGTAATTAATATTTTAAAATGTCACTTTCTGCGTGAGACTAAAGCAAAAAATGTTTATTTGTTACAAAATTTATATTTTGACTAGTGCATTCCCTAATATAACTTATGTAGATAGTTTGACTGAATACCATAAGTACTTGGAATCTCAGGTAGGACATGAGATTTTGCTGGTTTGTCCAGAGTGATACCCCGATGAATCCCAGAGTGATTCGATCGGTGAGTGGAAAAGTATCTGCAAAGCCCCCTTCGGGGAGTGGTGAGAACGGGGAGAAATTCAACTTTCCCAAGTTGAACTCCTGATATTCTCACAAGCAGTGTGGACAACCAAAGCTATATGCAGAGCCCCCAGTCTTGGGGTTTGTTCATATGAAACTTAACCCCACAAAGGATAGGTCAAGTCTAGTTAAAATTTAGGCCTAAGAGTCACCCCCAAGAGAGCCTCTTTTGTTGCTCAGATGTGGCCTCTCTCTTCAGCCAACACAACGAGCAGTCTCACCATCCTACCCCTCTCTAGGTGGGACATGACTCCCAGGGGTGTGGACCTTCCTGGCAACGTGGGACAGAGACGTTGGAATGAGCGGAGACTCGGCATCAAGGAATTGAGAAAAGCCCTAGAATGAGCTGAGACTTAGCATCAAGGGATTGAGAAAACCTTCTCGACCAAAAGGGGGAAGAGGGAAATGAGACAAAGTGTCAATGGCTGAGAGATTCCAAACAGAGTTGAGAGGTTATCCCAGAGGATATTCTTATGCATCAAGTAGATATCATCTTGTTATTCAAGATGTAATGGAGAGGCTGGAGGGAACTGCCTGAAAATGTAGAGCTGTGTTCCAGTAGCCATGTTTCTTGAGGATGATTGCATAATGATACAACTGTCACAATGTGACTGTGTGATTGTGAAAACCTTGTGTCTGATGTTCCTTTTATTTACCTTGTCAACAAAGGAGTAGAACATATGGAATAAAATAAATAATAGGGGGAACAATGCTAAAATAAATTTAGTTTGAAATGCTAGTGATCAATGAAAGCAAGGGGTATGGGAGGTATAATATTTTTTTCTCTTTCCTGTGTTCGTTTTATTTTTTTTTATATTGCCTTTTTATTTCTTTTTCTGAATTAATGCACATGTTCTAAGAAATGATGAATATGCAACTAAGCGATGATATTGTGAATTTCTGATTATGTATGTTGTTTTACTTTGTTTCTTTATTTTTTAATTAATAAATAAATTAAAAAACAAACAAACAAACAAACAAAAAACACACAGTCTACTCACCAGACTTGGCAGGAACAGAGTCACTGGCTGCTTTGACAGTCTTCAGAGAAAGATGCTGGCTGGAGGAGATAGACATGCTTGGCCTGCATTGCTGCTGCTGCTGCTGCTGCTTCTTCTGCTGTTGCTGCTTTAGAGCCTACAAAGAGAAAACTGACACTAATCAGTTTTCAGTGATTATAAAAATCACTTTTTAAAAAAAGAGGTGATAAAGATAGTGATCATACAATTTCTTTGAAATCTAGCCAAGCAAACAAAAAACTAAGATAAGTTAAGTGCAACGATGCCAAAATAAACCTTTAAGTTTGGATTTCTACAGAGGGAGCCCAGAGTAAGAATGAGGGCCTTTAATCCTGTATAGTTTAATGTAATGCCTGGATATATCCCAGAGAATATTAAGAAGATAATCAAAAAGTACTGGCAAAGTTCCTTGAGATATGGGAGAAAAATTATGGAATTATTAAACTTTCCTACCAGGGAAACCCTTATACAGTGTCAAACATTAGGGACATCCAAATCAATAGGCCAAGCTCTTGATCTTGAAGCTTACTCTTGTGAAGCTTATTTATGTAGCAGAGAAGCTTAGCCTACATATAGGTATGCCTAAGAGTTATTTGTGATGGACCTCTTTTCTTCCTCAGATGTGGCTTCTCTCCCTTTCTAAGTTCAATTTTGCAAATGAAATCATTGCTCTCCCCACTACGCCCAGGAGTGAAAGTCTCCCTGGTGGTGTGGGAGATGACTCCCAGGGATGAGTCTGGCCTAAGACTGAGATCAACAATGCCACTCTGATCAAAAGGGGGAAAAGAAATATAATAAATAAGGTTTATTAGTGGCTGAGAAAGTTTGAAGAGTTGATAAGTACTCTGGAGTCCACTCTTACACACACACCAATTAAGACATTGCTACCTGTGATAACTTACCAAAACCCAAACAAAACCATTCCTGCCAATCCTAAAGAACACCTAGGGTATTATGTAAGATTCTACAAAGATTTCATACATTAGGGTAACTTCCAAGAAACGTACAACCTCAGGATGGGTCCCTAGACCAAATAAGTCCTGAAATGCAGAGGAGTCAGCCTCTCCAGAACATCAACTAGTTCCATCCCCCAATCCCATATTATCAACAGTCCCTTCCAACATGAAAAAGTCAGTATGGGCATAGCCCAAATACCTCTAAGGAGTGGGAAAGAAAGATCAAAGATGATGGTGGAGTTACATGGAGAAGGCAGGGTTTAACAAATGAATATGATCACTGAATCATTACACTGATTATTTCTTTTGGTCTCCAGTATCTTAGAGCAGCTAGAAGTAAAAACCTAGAACTGCAGAATTGTAACCCACGCCAAAATCTGAAATCTGTTTCAGAACAAAGTGTTGCAATTTGCTTTGAAATTTATTGCTTTTTTGTATATGTCATTTTTCATAAAAAAGAAAAAAAGTAGATTGTGATGATCAAATATAAATAAATAAATAAGAGTTTGGATTTCTTTCTTCCTTTCTTTTGCCAGCATTATTCCTTTATTTTGTATAAATGTGACAAATAGTTATTAATAATTTTTAGAACTTAAAAATCATTAATAGACCAAGGACTCCTTCCCAATTTTCCAGTAGTAGAAGTTGAATCTTAGCATAAAATTGCATGTTTTCAATAATTTCTGGATGCAGAATATTATTGATACACCAAGAAAATTGTATTTGTCTCAACTCTATGTAGAAATACAAATATTCAATTTATGTATTTTAGAGTGCTACATTTGAACAAAAGATTATGATTGACTACCTGAGTTAGATCTTGGGTAAGAGCAATGAGATTTGGCCTAAAGACCTAATAGCAATGCAGTAAACAGGCAGAGAGATCAGAAAATACTGGTTTCAGTAAGTGTGGCTCCTTTTGGCTGTTTCAGGATTTTTTTTATGATGTTCTTTGTTTATAGACTACACCAGGCAATACAATTTGGAATGAACAGAAAAGCCAAGAACTTCCCAGAATTTTAATCATGAAAATAGATGGGCAACCATTTTATTTAAAGCAAAAAAAAGGCAAAGATATCAAGTAAAGCTGCATTTCAGGGAAATTTAAGACTTTGCTAAGTTTCCAGTTTAAGCTTTAACCTTCAAGATCATGTAGAAAAGTCTAGAATAGCTCCCTAGCTCTAGTTTTCCAATTCCCTGATCCCAATATAATTTCTTCCTGCTTAATGTTTATACATATCTCTGGCTAGGCTATTCACCTAGAGGCATCAGAGGTCAGAGAATTAATCTCCTTCCTATAAAGTTGCCAATAAATGTAACTCTGAGAGAGAGGTAGATATCTGGCTTAGACTCACCTACAAAGTTCATATAAATTCAGACACTTAGTTGATGAAAGCAAGAATTATAAGTGGTTTCTTCCCACTCAACGGTTTACAAACCCTGTGGCTAATTCTCCCATTGTTTAACTAAAAAACAAATACTTAACAACAACAACAAAATACCCTCATGTGTGGTAAAGGATAATTATTATTTGTAATAATTTTCCTCAGATAATAGTATAAAAAACATATATTAGGGGAAGGACTTATTTTACATACTAAAAATCTAATTTATAGAATTTTCCATGCTGATAGTCCCTAAAGAAAATGTTGTGACTCCCAAGATTAGAGGAATATAATACATGAGTACAGAAATAGCTCACACATCATAAATTAGCTAAAAGATTTA
Organism: Tamandua tetradactyla; assembly: GCF_023851605.1. NCBI lineage: Eukaryota > Metazoa > Chordata > Mammalia > Pilosa > Myrmecophagidae > Tamandua > Tamandua tetradactyla. The sequence continues at coordinate 9,433,135 of NC_135329.1, forward strand.
AGGAAATACTTGCTTTTTCCCTGTGTAAAAGCTGCATCTTACAAATTCTCCAGAGAACTTACAAAAATAACTGCTAATGGATACCCAGGCAAACAGTAATTACTCTTAACAAATTGGAGGTGCACTGTTTTAAACATTTTAAGACATATATAATTTTTTAAATGTTATCTTTTAATTATAAAGGTAATACAAAAAAATATTTTTAATGCCCGATTCAAACATAAAAGCTAAATTCTCTTTTGACTACCACTCCTATACTTAGTACTCAATTCTCATAATCATCAACTATTGAACTTCAGTGTATACATGTGCATGTTGTTATAAATGGTGTCATGCACTACATGCTCTAGAATAACTTAATTTTAATGACTTAACATTATATCATGGCTATTTTTCCATGTTCATTCACACAGAATGACTTCATTAAAAAATAAATTTTTATTGTTGTATTTGTCCAGAGTATGACTCATTTAATTTATAACAATCTGAGGATAAAAAAAAAAAATCTGCTATTTTAATGTTTCCCTAATTATTAACGAACTTTTATTTGTTGGTCATTTGTATTTCAAAAACTTCCAAAGCTAGTTCTTTGAAATGTCCAATAAAATAGACAAGCCACTGACAAATGCATTGAAAAAAGGATCCATTAAAATGAACAACACTGAGGAATAAAAAGGAGACATAAAAGAATACAATGTGCAACTTTAAACCAATACTTGAAAAAACTAAGCAAAATGGACCATTTTCTAAGAAAAAAGAAATTCCCAAAGTTTTCTCAAAAAGCAGAAAATCAAAAGAAACCAACACTAAATGAAAGTGAAATGCTAAGAAAATGATTCTAAAAGGTGAGATTTACCAAACTTTAAAGGAATAATTCCCATAATTTTGTTCCAAAATCTAGAAAAATATGGAGAGGTACACAACTTATTTCATCAAGCTGGAATAATTCTGATTCTAATACTATGTAAGTATAATATAAGAAAAATATAAAACCCAAACTAAAACCTTAACACAGAGAATTCAACAATGTATTAAAAATGTATGGAGTGTGGGCAATGGTGGCTCAGTGGCAGAGTTCTCACCAGCCATTCCAGAGACCTGAGTTCGATTCCTGGAGCCTGCTCATGTTAAAAAAATAAAAAAATAAAAAAATAAAAACCTTGGGGGTTTATTCCAAAAAGTTAAGCAGAGCTTAACATAAGAAAATCTAGCCACAGAATTCTGTGCATTAAAAGATGGCACAGAATTAAAAGATTAACTATTTTAATTTGTGAACAGATTAAATAGATTAAAAGAGAAAACTACATATCATCTCAATAAATTCTGAGGAAAAAAAAATTTTAAAACTCAACACCTATTCATGATTCAAAAATACCCAAAAACTTCTTAGCAAATTAGGAACAAATTAGGTACTTCAAAATCTGACAAAAAGAGTATCTGCCAAAAAAATTTTTTTTTAAAGAGTATCTATCTAAAACATTGGGTATCATACATAGTAGCACATAAATTATTAAGTAACTAAATAGAAAATTTCTCCTCTTAAAAGGGCCTAAAGTAAAAATTTTCAAGAAATTCTGAATGACTGCCAAAGTCATACATTTTTAATGCAGGAGATTATACTTCTGACATGGACTAGCATGATTACCTGCTTTAGTGCCTTCTTGGTATGCTTCTGTGATGGAGAAATGACTTTACCTGCTGGAATGGAGGGAGATGGACAGCCTGACTGGGGGGAAGATGGCTGTGACAATCTAGAAGATACTAGGGAAAAAAATGACAATGAAAAATTATGTTATCAGAGTTGATATTAAACACCATTCCTTTCCCAATCATACACAGCTACCTGTGTTAAGAACTGTGACCAAACCCTTTGGGGAAGGATCTTCTTTTTGGAGTTCTGCAAACAGCCTCCCTTTACAGTTTTATTTCCTCAAAAAGCTCTATGGAAGGATGATAGGATAGGGATGGGATGGGTATTAGTATTCATTACTTTTTCAAAAGAATTGATTGAAGAAGCAGAAGTAGAATAAAAACCATGAGTTTATCAAATTAGATAAAACTTTTAAAAGAATTCTGAAGAGCTCTGGACAGTATCTATGATCTAAAAGTAAATACAATGACAACATAATACAGTGGAAGAATCCTGGATTGACAGTATGGGCCCCAGTTTTCCTACCTTTAAAATAAAGGGAATAAGATAGAATTCTGGTAGTAAAATTCTACCACAGCTTTAACTGTTATGATCCTTCATCTCTTAAATCAAGTTTTAGGCCTATAAGTTTGAGAGGGTGTTTAGGATTTCACTAATAGAAGCAAAGTAGTTGCACAGGATGTAACCACTATCTCCTTCATCACTACCTATTTTATAGCCTGTAACAGATTAACCAAATCTTAGTCTTAGATGAATAAGCCTATACCAAGAGCCTATACCTTCTATAATAAATAGCAATTAAGTCTTCTTTATGGCCTTTAAAGTTTTACATTGTGTATTATTTGTGATAAAGAAGAATAGGAATTGCTGTTCAGATGCATAAATAATAAAAAATAACAAAGTTATAATCACTACTGCTAAGTAAAGACTCTCAGAGAGTGCAAGTTTACTAATGTCTTCCTCCTTTCATAGTAGTTGGCCAGAAAAGGTCTGATTTGCAAAACTTTGCCCCACAGTAAGGCTAATGAGGTTTAAAATATCTTATAAGGTATGTACTGACATGAACATGTGGTTCACTTGAATATACAATTTATGGAATGCAGCATTTAAACTTATTCTCAGATATCCTAAGAATGGAATACACAGTAGATAAACTTACAGAAGACACAGCAGACATTAAGAGGATGATTTACCATATTTAGCTTAATTTTGTATTCCAACTCTTATGATAAAAGAAAAACATGATGCATAAGTTCCAGGTTTAAAAATTTTAAAAAAAAAAAAGTTCACTGTAATATATCATAAGAAAAAGGAGTTGGCTAATTCTTGAAGCAGTTGTATATCAACAACATATCCTTAGTATACTTGGACATGGACCAATTTTTTTAATGACAGCTTTATTGAGATATATTTCACAATCCATGTACCAGATAATTCATCTCTTTAAAGTAACATTCAATGGTTTTTAGTATATTCAGCTATGCAACATTCATCACAATTTTTACTCCTCTACCTGTTCCCCCCAAAACTGTGTCCCTGTGACCATGAGCTGTTATTTCTTTCCCCCCCCAAATCGCACCCCAGCCATAGGCTAATCTACTTTCTGTTTCTGTAGATTTGCCTATTCTGGGCATTTCACATAAATGGAATCATTCAATCTTTGGCCTTTTTTATCTGTCTTCTTTTTCCTTAACATAAAGTTCATTCATGTTGCAGTATGTATCAGTACTACATTCCTTTTTATTGCTTAATATGACCTTTTTATTGCCAAATACTATTCTGCTGTATGGCTTATACCACATTTCATGCATTCATCAGTTGATGGACATTTGGGTTATTTCCACTTTGGGGCTATTATGAATAAGGCTACAATTAACATTCATAAACAAGTTTTTGTGGGGGCCTATATTTTCAATTCTCTTGGATATTTACATATAAGTGAAATTTCCGGGTCTTATGGAAACTCTGTGTTTAACTCTTCAGAGCAACTGCCAAACTGTTTTTCAAAATGGCTGAAGTATTTTTACAATCCCATCAGCAAATACGAGGGTTCTAATTTCTCTACATCCTCATCAACACTTAATACAGTCTTTTTTTCTCTGATCAAAGATTTTAATTTTAAAAACAAAGAAAAATAAAGTTAAATAATATCTAAATATGTTTATTCTTTTAACCTCTTTTAGAAATCTGAGAATACACATTTCCTCACCTCACCAGGATTATAAACAGAAAATAAAGAAACCAAAACATCCCCACTACAGAACAAAAGAATTCTTCCACTTCATTGCCTAGAAAATGAGACAATAAAAGAATCTGTGACTGCCAGGGCAAAGAACTTGGAATACTTCTCCTGAAAGCAAAAACCCTTTCAATAAAATGAAATCACAAACATATCCAAAAATAACCGAAATAAATCATAAAATCCTCTAGCACCCAGCAGTAAAAAATATCTACCAGAACTCACTTAATTTGGATTACTAGTTTCATAACTACTCTGAAACTTAAAACAATATTCTTATTTTTTAAATATTAAATATTCAGAATAAAGAATAGTAATGCCTTAAATAAAACACATGTAAGAAACTTTTCTCATAATTTCTTTTGGCGGCTACATTACCTTCAAGGACACAAAATTTTATTAATAATAGCAATTAAGTATCAGATATCTCCCATGTGACTAACACTGTGCTAGGCTAGTTGAAACAGGATTTCAGTGAATTCTCAGAACAACCCTCTAAAGAAAGTACAATAAAAATAAAAATTTTCTTTTTATCCTCACCAGAATTCTTCCAATTCTATTCTGAGAGATAACTAAATACTTCTGGTTAGCATACTTACTGACACTTTCCTATGCAAATAAAAATATTTTTAAGGACATATACGCATAAACACAAATAAATTTCAAATATACGCACATTTTATCTGTCTACTGTAATGGTATTATATAAATTTTACACATCAGGAGATTTAAGTAGCTTGTCCAAGGACACAAAGCTAGTAAAGAGGGAAGCCAAAATTTGAGCTTTGTTTTAAGAATGAGTTTTATATATAAGAATCAAAAAAAAAAAAAAAGGACTGTCCAACACAGTGAACCCTAATGTAAACTATGGATTATAGTTAATAGTATAATTATAATAATATTGTTTCTTCAACTGTAACAAAGGTACCACACTAATGCAAAGTGTTAATAATAGGGAGTGGGTAGGATGGAGGTGAAGAGCTTTAGAAGAACTCTGTATTTTCTGCATGACTTTTCTGTAAATCTCTAATAAAATAAAGACATACACACAAGAGTAATCATCAGTACCTGCAGTGGGCTGAATGGCAGCCCCTAGAAACAAATGTCCATGCCCTAATCCCCAAAACCTATGAATATTACCTTATATGGAAAAAGTGTTTTTGCAGGTATGATTAAGTTAAGGATCTTAAAATGGGAAGAATATCCTAGATTATCTTGGTGGGTGTAAATACATGACAAATGTTCTTTTAAGAGACGGCAGAGAAGACAACAGACATAGAGGAGAAGGCAATAAGAAGCACAGGCTGAGACTGGAGTGACTGAGCCACAAGGCAAGGAAGCCAGCAATCCCAAAAGCAAGAAGCATGAAATAGATCTTCTCCCAGAGCCTCTCTGTAGGGAGCATGGCCCTGTCAACACCTTGACTTTGGATTCTGACCTCCAGAACCATAAGAGAATAAACTTCAGAGGTTTTAAGCCACCTAATTAATAGTAATTTGTTATGGTAGCCCCAGGAATCTAATACAGTACACCTAATCAAACCACAAAGGCGACTAATATTTGTTTTGTTCTTTTAAGTCCATTATCAACTCAAAGATGCTTATATTTGTAACATGTTTAAATCAACAGCAATTTTTAAAGATTGGGCTCATTTTGAGCTAATGGGATCTTTCTTCGAGTTGTACATTAGTGGCTGCTTCCTTGCTGTCTGGCACAGAAAGAAGTTCCAGGCAAAATGTCTTGCAAAATGTCTATCCCAGACCTGGAATCAGCCACTTCCAACTATTATACACATAATTGTCTGTCTTATATATTTAATGCTTTCTCAGATTTCTTTTATCTCATTTTTTTGTTGTTGTTGCTCTCCATTTAATCTTTTGTTTTCTTTAATGTAGTAGCTTCCATTTTCTCTTGTCACTCATAGGATCCTTCTAATTTAGTCTTCATTTGTGAAGTGTGTTTTTCCTTAATTTCTAATTCTTTCTGGAGTATTGTCATCTTTCTTTCATATCTTATTTTCTATCAATCTAATTTCAGAGCTTTCTAATCCTGGTTTATGCTGTACTCTCAATATCTACAGTTTTCCTCAACTTCTGTGGCTCATTTTTAAATATTAAGTAACAGTTTTCATCTATTTTGGAGCTGCATTTTTGGTGTGCCATCAATGTCTAAGGATACATTATTCATATCATACCCACTCTTTTTGTTGCCAAACTGCCACTGTATAAGGTTTAATCACAATCCTTTTTCTGTACTCAACATAACTGATAAAATATTTCCTGTATTTTCAGAATGAGGTTCTGGGCACAAGACACCAAAGAAGCATCCCTAATTTCATACCTTTAGAATATAGGTATAATATAGGTAAATAATATAGGAATCCCTTTCTAAATAATTCAGGCCTACAACTAGGTGGCTAGGTGGGGTGAAGGGAGAGGGCCACAGACCAAAGTAGAAATCCATGTTGGGGGAAAGGTAAGGCAAACTTCAGGTAGTGGGACATTGATCCAGCATAGGATGTCAGAGTATAAGCAGAGTGAAAATAAAATTCTTTGAGGTTTGGGGTAGAACATAGTCAAACAAGGGGAGACCAAGAATAAATGAAATGAGAAGGGCATCCAAACAAGGGGTGTGAGAACATGAAAAGAATAAAGGGCTTCTACAAGGTAAACTCGGGAATGTCACTGTCTGAGAAGAGAATTAAAAATATGATAGAGAGAATGAAGTCTATGGTACTGGACTGAAAATGGAGGTACCCATGTGCATTCATGATTTTCAAAATACAGATACAGAAATAAAAATAAATATAAGGGGGTGCAAAGGTAGTTCAATGAAGAATTTTCACCTGCCATGTGGGAGACCTGAGTTCGATTTCCAGTCCATGCACTCCCCAAAAAACAAACAAACAAACAAAATTCAACAAGTGGTGCTGCAATAACAGGATACTCACATGGAAAAGTAACGAAATGTGACCCCACCACATAGCATACAAAAAATAATAGTAATAATATATATATATATATATATATATATAAATGAGTGTGTCTCCACTGAGTTCAGCTACTGCTACTGGAAATAGTAACAATCTAATAATAATGAACACAAAGAGACTAGTTCCTGGTTTCTAAATACCATTTTCTAATAATCAGAACTCCCTGGAGAAATGATTAATTCTTGAGCTGGGTGAGAGAAGGTATAAGATGAGCCCAGAACATCTATGTTCTTAGGGTACTCAAAGAGTAAGGACATGTCAAAAGGACACAGAAATCAGCTTGACAGGCTCTCAATGATTGAAATAGGATAATTTGAACACGAACATACGCAATTATAACAGATTATAATCCACTGAAGACATAGGAAACCATCAGTCCACAGACACAAATAAATGAATGCCCAAATTAAAAGGCTGTTGAGGAACAGGATATTTATGTCATTGCAAAGTAACTTATTTATTAAAATGAGAAAAGTAGTATTTAAAGTGGAGAGGACGAGAAAGCACTGCTTTATTAAAGTTATCATTATCTATAGTGGACAAATCAAAATCATGAAACAACTGACAGGGTACAATGAGAACATTATAACATAAAATACGTAATAATTCTTCCAAAGAGGAATAACATAAATCTAATCATGAGATTAGATTTATTAGAATTTATTAGAATTAATCTAATTCTATGAAAAAACTGGCCTGTAATTTTCAAAAATGTCAAAGATATGAAAGTCACATAAGATTTGAGGACTGGTTTTGGAATAAAGGAGTTAAGAAGATATGGCAAGCAAATGTTGACAGATGGTTCTGAACTCGACTGTTTGGCTACAAAAGCACGCTACTTACTGGGCAGAACCTGGAGGAATCAATATGCAGGTTTTCTTACGCTCTCTCCCATGAAAGGTCACACAGAGCACATTCACTCCCAGCAACAAAAATGCAACCAATGGGTGATGTTTCTGCCCAGGGAAGCCTATTAGAGATTCAGTACCTGTGCTGGTTTGAAACTGTTGTGTATCCTACAAAAGTCATGTTCTTTAATCCTGATTCAATATTTTTAGGTGGACTCTTTTTTTGTTTTTTTACTATTTTTACAATATCTTCACACACATATAGTTCACTGAAAGCACACAATCAATAGCTCACAAATCATCACATAGTTGTGCATTCATTACCATGATCATTTGGAACATATGCATCACTCCAGAAAAAGAAAAAGGAAAAAAAACATACATCTCATACCCCTTAGCTCTCCCTCTCACTGACCACTAGTATTGCAATCCACCCAATTTTTTTTTTAACCTCTCATCCCCACCATCTATTATTTATTTATTTCTTCTCATTTTACTCATCTGTCCATACCCTGGATAAAAAAAGCATCAGACACAAGTTTTCACAATCACACAGTCACATTGTAAAAGCTATATAGTTATACAATCATTTTCCATAAACAAGACTACTAGAATCGACAGTTTCCGGTACTTCCCTGTAGCCACTACAATACATCATAAACTAAAAAGGGATATCTATATAATGCATAGAAATAACCTCCAGGATAACCTCTCGCCTCTGTTTGATATCTCTCTGCTACTGAAACTTCACTTTGCCTCATTTCTCTCTTTACCTTTTTGTTCAAGAAGGCTTTCTCAATCCCATGATGCTAGGTCCCACTCCTACCCGGGAATCATGTCCCATTTTGCCAGGAGATATATAGCCCTGGGAGTCATATCCCACAGAGAGGGGAGGGCAGTGAGTTCACCTGCTGAGTTGGCTGAGAGAGAGAGAGGCCATATCTGAGCAACAAAAGAGGTAGTCTCTGGGGGTGATTCTCAAGCATAATTGTAAGTAGGCTTAGCTTCTCCTTTGCAGAAATAAGTTTCATAGGGGTGAACCCCAAGATCTAGGGCTCAGCCCACTGAATCGGTTGTCTCCACTGCCTGCAAGAATATCAGGAATTCCCCAGGTGGGGAAATTTAATATTTCTCCCTTTCTCCCCACTTCCCAAAGGGGACTTCACAAATACTTTTTTAATATTCTTTACTCTGGATTGTATTGGGCATCACACTAACATGTAAAAATTAGCAAGATCTCACTACTTATTCAAGAGTCCATGTAATTATGGTGTTCAAATAAACTGCTCATACAAGGTAAATTAGATAATAGGGTAACCAAAATATAATTTTTGCACAAAATAAACATCTCTTCTTTTGGTCTCACATAGAAGTTAAAGTTTTAAAATATAGACCTTATCATCCTTTACCCTGTATTCAAATTACCTTAGTCCTGCCCAGATCAGCTTCATTCATATTTCTGCTCAAAGTCTGACCACTTTTTCAACTTTTTTTAACAGCTGCTGTATGGGGTAATGCTGGCTTTCATAGCTCGAGAGCTCTAACTCTGAGCTTTAAGTGTTCCCAAAATTTCAGGGAACGCTTCCCAGAGGGAAAGGAAAGAGATTCTAAATCTGGTCAAGGCAGAGGTCACTCATTGGGCTCACGGAAAAAGAGGAAACGGGAGGAAACGGAGGCTTCAGTGGCTGTGTCTCTACAGAGACTTGGCAGCCTCTGGATTCAGTAACGGAACTTCTTGGGCTGCAACTGCCCCAGGCATAGGCAAAAACCAGCTGCTTTCAGGGCTATCTCCCACATGTGCCTTCCCCAGGGGAGGAGTGAAGCCCAACTCAGGTGGAATCCCTCCCTCAAGGAATTCAGACCCCAGGGCTTGGCAATTTGAAGCCATTAAAACCAGCCTACAACCTCTCCTCCCTCTCCACCACGCCCCCAGCAGGGAGAGGCTTCCAAAGTTAAAAGTGCCGCAACATCTTTTGCTGGTGCGACCCACAGGCAGACATGCCACATACTGGGCAGGATAAGAAAAACAGAGCCCAGAGACTTCACAGGAAAGTCTTTCAACCTACTGGGTCTCACCCTCAGGGAAAACTGACGCAGGTGTATCAGGTGGCCTGATAGGAGGCCAGTATAGTCTGGGAAAAACCGGCTGGAGTCTATAATACCTATATAGACCCTCCTAAGGGTGGGGAGGGAACAGGCACCATACAAGCAGGGCAAGAAACAAGAAAACAGGAACCGAAAATTTCTCCCCTGTTAAACAAAACCTAAGCTAGAGGTCCAGAAAAAGCTGAACTGAAGGTCAAAGAACAGAGAGACAACAAATTCATCTAGCAAGAAAACTGTACGTAAGAGAAGTGAAAGCAATCACCAGAATAAACTAATTAAGGTAATTAAATGTCTAGGAGCCAGCAAAAAATAACAAATCACACCAGGAAAATTGAAGATATGGCCCAGTCAAAGGAACAAACCAATAGTTCAAATGAGATACAAGAGTTGAAACAACTAATTCAGAATATACGAACAGACATGGAAAACCTCATCAAAAACCAAATCAATGCATTGAGGAAGGATATGAAGAAGGCAAGGAACGAACAAAAAGAAGAAATGGAAAGTCTGAAAAAACAAATCATGGAACTTATGGGGATGAAAGGTACAGTAGAAGAGATGAAAAAAAACAATGGAAACCTACAATGGTAGATTTCAAGAGACAGAGGTTAGGATTAGTGAAATGGAGGATGGAACATCTGAAATCCGACAAGATACAGAAACTATAGGGGAAAAAAATGGAAAAATATGAGCAGGGACTCAGGGAAGTGAATGATAATATGAAGTGCACAAACATACGTGTTGTGGGTGTCCCGGAAGGAGAAGAGAAGGGAAAAGGAGGAGAAAAACTAATGGAAGAAATTATCACTGAAAATTTCCCAACTCTTATGAAAGACCTAAAATTACAGATCCAAGAAGTGCAGCATACCCCAAAGGGAATAGATCCAAATAGACATTCTCCAAGACACTTACTAGTCAGAATGTCAGAGGTCAAAGAGAAAGAGAGGATCTTGAAAGTAGCAAGAGAAAAGCAATCCATCACATACAAGAGAAACCCAATAAGACTCAGCAGAAACCATGGAGGCAAGAAGACAGTGGGATGATATATTCAACCTACTAAAAGAGAAAAACTGCCAACCAAGAATTCTATACCCAGCAAAATTGTCCTTCAAAAATGAGGGAGAAATTAAAACATTTTCAGACAAAAAAATCACTGCGAGAATTTGTGACCAGGAGACCAGCTCTGCAAGAAATACTAAAGGGAGCACTACAGACAGATATGAAAAGACAGAAGAGAGAGGTGTGGAGAACAGTGTAGAAAGAAGGAAAATTAGATATGACATACAAAATACAAAAGGCAAAATGGTAGAGGAAACTACAACCCAAACAGTAATAACATGAAATGTTCATGGATTGAACTCTCCAATCAAAAGACATAGACTGGCAGAATGGATTAAAAAACAGGATCCTTCTGTATGCTGTCTACAGGAAACACATCTTAGACCCAAAGATAAACATAGGTTGAAAGTGAAAGGTTGGGAAAAGCTATTTCATGCAAATAACAACCAGAAAAGAGCAGGAGGAGCTATACTAGTATTCAACAAATTAGACTTCAAATGTAAAACAGTCAAAAGAGACAAAGAAGGATACTATGTACTAATAAAAGGAACAATTCAACATGAAGACATAACAATCATAAATATTTATGCACCGAACCAGAATGCCCCAAAATATGTGAGGCAAACACTGCAAACACTGAAAAGGGAAATAGACACATCTACCATAATAGTTGAAGACTTCAATTCCCCAATCTGATCAATGGACAGAACATCTTGACAGAGGATCAATAAAAAAAAATTTCAGGGAACCACCAAGTTATACACAAATAGCTCAGCATCTCAGAATTTAGAAATAAGTTACAATATTTCAGAATAGATGTGACTGCTATAGGAGTTTACAATCTAAATCCTTTGCAACAGGCCCTAACTTGATAATTCAGCTTTCGACTCCAATTCTTCAAGTTTGTATATTATGTTAGTACATATGAGTAAGGTATGATAGCATTTGTCTTTTTATTTCTGGTATTTCATTCAACATACGTTCTCAAGGTTCATTCACCTAGTTGCATGCCTCACAACTTCATTCCTTCTTGCAGCCACTCAGGATTCTGCTGTACGTATAAACCACAGTACCCCTGTCATGGTTGGGGACAGGTGTCAACTTGGCCAAGTTGTGGTACCTGTTCATCTGATTGGGCAGGCGCTGGCCTGTCTGTTGCAATGAGGACATTTCATAGGATTAGGTCATGATCATGTCAGCTACATCCACAGCTGATTCCATTTGTAATCAGCCAAAGGGGAGTGTCTTCTGCAATTAGTGATGCTAAATCCAATCATGGGAAGCCTTTTAAGGAGGACTCAGAGGAGACAGGTTGCATTCCTGCTTTGGCTGGTGAGCCTCTCCTGTGGAGTTCATCCAGGCCATCCATTGGAGTCATCGGCTTCGCAACCTGCCCTGTGGATTTTGGGCTCTGCATTCCTACGGTCACGTGAGACACTTTCATAAATTTTATATTTGCAAGTGTTCCCTGTTGATTCTGTTTCTCTAGAGAACCCTAACTAATACAACCCCCTTCCATTTCTGTCACTGTACCCTTAGTCCACCTCCATCCATTGTGAATCCTGAACACTGCCACCATGAGCATCAGTGTGCAAATGCCCATTCGCATTCCCACTCTCAGTTCCTCCAGGTATATACCTAGCAATGGGATTGCAGAATCATATGGCAATCCCACCCCTACCCTCCTATGGAACTATCACACTGCCCTCCAGAGGATCCGTACCTCTCAGCTTCCCTACCAAGAGTGAATAAGAATCTCTTTCTCCACATTTTCTCCAGAGATTTCTCATATATTTCTGTTCATTTTTAAACAGTTTTATCTGTACATCATGCAATCCAAACTAAGTTAAAAAAAAAAATCAATGGTTCCTAGTATAATCACCTAGCCATGCTTAGTGGGATCTTCTTGATTAAGCTGTTTCTATGGAAACACTATTGGGTGGGACCTTTTGATTAGGTGGTTTCCATGGAGATGTGTCTCCACCCATTCAAGGAGGGCTGCTTACTAGAGTTTTTAAGAGGGAACAAATCTTCAGAGCCCACACAGAAAGACCTTTGGAGATGCAGGAAGAAAATGCCTTAGGAAAGCTGTTTGGAATAAGAAGGCAGGAGACAAAGCTAACACAAGTTGCCATGTGCCTTCCCAGGTAACAGGGAAACCCCAAACATCATCGGCTCTTACTTTAGTCAAGGTATCTTTCTCTGGATACCTTAGTTTGGACATTCTTATGACCTTAGAATTATAACTTGTAACTTAAATTCCCTTTCAAAAAGCCAACACATTTCTAGAACATTGCATTTCTGGCAGCATTAAGAAACTAAAACAGTAACCAAGGTTTTTACTGGGGGATGGTCATCTTCTGCCTGGTACATACCAATATTCCACATTCTCAAAAGGAAATCAGATATTTATCATAAGCCATGTTATTTGCACAAATAGTTTAGGTACAGTGAGCTGCCTTTATCAGTTAGGGAACAGTGGGGACACTCCCAAATCCAAAGCATAGCAGCCTTAGTCTGTTCTGGTAACCTCTTTCTAGACACCCACATTACTCCACAGTCTCAGAATGACAATACTAATACCACCACCAGTGATATAATTACTGGAAATATTTTTAAAATATGAAGATATTCTCCCTGTTCTACTGTACCTGAACATATAACCATACATACTCTCCCTTTAAATTGCTATTATTTAGTCTTAGTTCAATGCTCACTACCAGTCCTTATGCCAATGACTCCATTTTTGGTTGCCTGAAGCTTGTCTTCTAATAGATTCTCAGGAAGGGCTTCTGAGGACCATATTTCTCGAGTTCTTATATGGTGAAAAAAGTCTGTCCATGTCCTTTATACTTGAAAGACAGTTTTGCTGGCATAAATTTCTCAGCTTACATTTTCTTTCCTTGGGACAGTAAATAAAGTACTTTACTTTATTCTGACACAAAGGGTCACTATCAAAGTCTAATGATGATCTAATTTTTTTACCCTTCTAAGTCACTTGTTTTGTTTTGTTTTTTCAGAATCCCAAAACATTTTTTTTCCTTTAAAGTCCAATAATTTACAAGAACATGCCTTGTTTTTGGTCACTATGAGTAGCTATTATCAGGTACATAGTATGCCCCTTCAAATATTTTTCTATTTCCATCCCCACCCCTACCCCCCCAGACTCCAATGACATATATATTAGGTGGCCTGAATCAGTCTCACAGATAACTAATAATCTGTTCCTTTTTTCAGTGTTTTTTCTTTCTACATTTCATTTTGGATAGTTTCTATAACATGTCTTCAAGTTCACCTATCTTTTAGTCTAAATGTATAATCTTTCATTAATCCTATCCAACAGTTTTTATCTTAGATATTGGGGTTTTCATTTCTAGAAGTTATATTTGGTCTTTTTTGTGTCATCTATGCCTCAGCTTAATATGGTTAATCTAGTCTCTTGAATATATGGATAGAGTTATAACTATTTTAATGCTCTTGACTACTGATTCTATAATCTATGCCATTTCTGAATCAGTTTTGACTGATTTTTCTTCAAATTATGTGTCTATTCCCACGGCTCTTGCATGCCTAGTTATTTTTTTATTGGATGTCAGAAATTGTGGATTTGACCTTGCTTAGGGATGAATAGTTATGTATTCCAGAAATACTGTTCAGCTTTATTTTACTCTGAGAAACAGTTATCTGCAAATAGTTTGATCCTTTTGGGTCTTGTGTTTAAGTTATTATTAGGGCCAGAGCAGCATTTAGGTCTAATTAAGACTAATTTTGTCCCCACTACTGAGGTAAAAACCTTTCTAACTATTCTACTTGATGCCTAGTGAATTAGGTTATCCACTCTGGCTGGTGGGACCAGGAACTATTCCTATACCTCTGTGAACTCAGATGATTATTCCCACTAATCCCTTCTGGTGATTCCTTGCCCAGCCTCAGGTACTTCCCCTCACATACATGAGTGAGGGGTCCTCAGCCGAAGAACTGAAGGGGACTATCTGCAGATCACCACAGCACCCTCCCTCTCTGTGAAGCTCTCTCCTTTCCAGTGCTCTACCCTGTCAATTCTAGTTGCACTGCTTGGGAGAAGGACCTGGGAATCCAGCGAGATCACTGGGTTCCACCTGGGTTTTTCCCCTTCTCGCTGTGACTCGAAAATCTATCCAAGCTAAGGTATCCAAAGTATTCACCTCATTTCTTTCTCTCTTCTCAAGGATCACTGTCCTTCATTGCTTGATGTCCACTGTCTTGAAAACCACTTTTCATATATTTTGTCCTGGTTTAATTGTTTCAGATAGGAGGGTAAATCTGGTCCCTGTTACTCCATTTTGTCCAAAAGCAGAAGGAAGCCCATCCAAAATGCTCTTTAAATATGATCTTTCTTCTTTTTTCTTAGCATGTTCCTCTTTTCCATCTTCTATTTCTCTTAAGCCATAATGTGTTAATTCTTTGCTTTGTGTTCCTTCTTATTTAATCAATTCTGAAACAAGTTTTTTCTTTTATTTCCAAACAGTTCCCGAGATCTACCAACTCATTCTGAGTTTTTCTAATACTTGTTATTCTTTCATTGCCTTGTATCATTTTCTTCATGTCATTTACCTTGTTTCAAAATAGCTGGTTATAGTTTTTATTTATTCTGTGAGCATGTGTTTACAGTATGCTTTCATGGTCTGTAAAGGCAGTATTTTATTCCCTATTCCCTTTTCTTCTTATAATAACTTTGTATGGGATTTGTACTTTGTACTCTCTTGTTTTTTTCTTTTTCTCATGGGCAGAAATTGAACCCAGAAATTGAACCCAGGTCTCTGTAATGGCAAGCGAGAACTCTGCCTGCTGAGGCACGGTGGCCCACACTGTTACTCTTCTTTATATCAAACTGGTTTTCTTAAACTTGCAGAAGTGGGATTTAGGGTAGCTTCTCAAATGTCAGAGCCCTGTCTACTTTCAGTCTTGTATAGTGTTTAAAAATATGGCATGTTTTAGATAACGAAAAAGTAAGTAAGAGAAGGTGGAGATGGTAGTGCATCATTGTAAAAAAGTAACTAAAGTCACTGAATTGAACATATATAATGGTTGAAATGCAAAATTTTGCTACATATATTGTCACAATAAAAATTTACATGGAAAAAATTTTTAAAGTACATTACTAGAACAACTGGGGAATCCACATGGAGTCTGAATATTAGAGTACAGTAATTTATCATTGTTAACTTCTTGATTTTGAAGACTGAACTGAGGTTATATAAAATAACCTGGCTTAAAAGAAACAAACACTGAAGTTGGGGTTGGCAAACTATTGCCATTGCCTATTTTTGTTGACTGGAGCACAGGCACATCCATTTGCTTATTCATTATCTATGGTTGCTTTTGCACTATAATGGCAAAGTTGAATCACTGTGACAGAAACATACAGCCCACAAAGCCTAATGAATTTACTATCTGGTCCTTCTACCAATAAAGTTTGCTGACCCTGGCTAAAGTCTGGGGAAATGAGGAAGTCTTATTCTCACTTTAGCAACTCACTCTCCAAGATGCAAAAAAAAAACCTTTTATGTATTATATTTGCAACTATTCTGTACATTTTTAACTGTTTAAAAAAATGTTTAATTAAACAATAAAAATATGGCACTGCCAATTAGCAGAGTTTAAGAAAATCTGTGACTTTAAATACAGGAACAAAGGAAGAGAAATAACATGAAGGAAGAAGTAGAGGAGGTTTTGAATCTCCTAAAATTTCATTACATATTAAGTTGGAGTATCTATGATAGCAAAAGCAAAAAGCCTTGCAAATGACATGATCTTATATGTAGAAAATTCATGAGAAAATTACTAGAGTTAATAAACAATTTCAGCAAAGTGGCAGGGTTACAAAATCAATGCAAAAAAATCAATTGTTTTAACACACTAGTGATGAAAACTCTGAACAGGAAATTAAGGAAACAATTCCAACTACAATAGCATGTTAACAACTATGAATAAACTTATCCAAGGATAAAAGAATGGTACAATGAAAACTATAAAAAACTGCTGAAAGAAGACAAAACATCCCATGTTCATGGTTTGGAAAACTTAATAATGTTAAGATGTCTAGATCAACTGTATTAGTTTGCTGATGCTGCCAAAAAGCAATATATAAGAAATGGAATGGCTTTTAAAATGCATATTTAATAAATACACATTTAGTAGTTCTAAGGCCATAAAAATGTCCTAAACTAAGGCATCCAGATAAAGATATCTTGGCTCAAGGAAGGCCAATGTGGAAAGGCACATGGCTCATGGCTGCTGGTTCTTGTTCCCAGTTCTGTTGCTTCCAGCTTCTGATGCCAGTGGTTTCCCTCTTTAATTGTCTGTGGACCTTCACTTAGCTCTTCCAGGACACAACTCTGGGTTTGCTTAGCTCATGGGAAGGCACACAGTGACGTTTGCAGGGCTCTGCCATGTCTAGGCATCTGCTCTCTCTCTGTCCACACTCCAAGCATCTCCAAACATCTGTGCCTCCATCAGCTGAGAAGCAACTGTCAGCCAAGTGTTGGCATCTGTGTTTCAAAGTGTCTGTGTCTGCAATGAAGTTTTCTTAAAAATTTTTTCTCCTTTTAAAGGTCTCCAGTAAACTAATCAAGACCAATCTTGAAGGGGCAGAGTGACATCTCTATCTAACCACAAGGCCACACCCACAATTGGGCAGGCCACATCTCCATGACCTAATCAAAGGTCATACCCACAACTGGCAACATCACATCTCCATGGAGATAATCTAATCAAAGGGTTTCTACCCTACAATACTGAATCAGGATTAAAGGAAATGGTTTTTCTGGAATACACAACACTTTCAAAATGGCACATTACCCAAGCCATCTACAAATTCAACACAATTCCTGTAAAAATTACAGTAGCTCTTTCCCAGAAATGGAAAACCCATCATCAAATTCACATGAAATCTGCAAAATGGCCCAAACAGCCAAAATAGTCTCAAAAAAGAAAAACAAAGTTGGAAGACTCAAGTTGCCCGATTCAACTGTACTACAAAGTTACAGTAATCAAAACAGGTGTAGTACCAGCATAAAGACAGAAAGACAGACCAATGGAACAGAATTCAGTTCAAAAATGACCCTCACATCAATGGCCATTTGAATATTTGCATTTTACTGCATTTATGTTAAACTTTAATAAAAAGTAAAATATCCCACAAAGAAATTTCCAGGCCTCAGTGGCTCACTCCAGTGAATTTTTCCAAAAGCTTAGGAAGAAATAACACCAATCATTAGACAAATTCAGAGAATCAAAAAGCTGGAAATACTTACAACTTGCTTTATAATACCAAAATTCTACAAGAACATAATATGAGAGAGAGAAAAAAAATCTGGCCAAACTTTCTCATCAATAGAAGTTAAAAAAATAAAAAACATAATAATAGTAAATTAAATCTAATGATATAGAGGATTAATAACATAATCTGACAAAGTTGTTTTATTCTAGACATACAAGGTTGGTATCACATTTGATATAAAAACAGCAAGCAATCCACTGTATTAACAGAATAAAGGGGGAAATTATCTCAAAAGATTAAGGAAAAAATCTGTTCATTATAAAAACTCAGCAACTCATTTCTATTCCACAATGTACTGGAAATACTAGTCAGTACAGCATGGCAAAAAACGCTATGAAACATTATTCATAAATTATATCTTGCATATGAGACACTGGGGGGGGGGAACACCCTATATATAATCCAAGATAATTAAAAAAATGAATTCAGCAATATTGATGGATACATTAATGTTGGGGGGAGGCAATACACTATGTTTCCTGAGTGTCGCTACATATATTTGGCTAGTTATACCAACAAGGCAAGGCTCTAAACACTCTTTATGGAGGCCTTTCCCCAGGGTTGTGCTTGAAAGTAACCTTGGAGATGAAGTGATGTCTCCTTACAGACAAAGCAAGTTTACTTCTGCCAAATACAAAAGCAATGAATCCAATGAATCTCACAAATTTGGTATTTCCTTGGTTGCAATACAAACCCATGTATGAGTAGCATGTAAATCACCTTGTGAAACTTAACAGCAAAGATGGCTAACACAAAAATTACACTGAAGCTCATACTGCTTCCTGTGCCATGAATAAGCAATAAAGTCTTTTGTCTCTGACCCAGAAATTCTGTATCACCTGCCGGTATCTAGGAATGAATAAGAGGGTAGTTTGTTAGCTTAGAAGTAGGGTAATATCCTTGATCCTTCAAAGGCACTGACAGTTTATGAAAATTAATTGTATTTCTATGTGGTACCAAAAAACAACGTATAAATTGAAAAAATTTAAAGGCCATTTACAGTAGGGTAAAAAATGTCAGAGAATAAATCTAATAAAAGATGTGCAAGACCTCTGCCCAGAAAACTACATGATTTTAATGAGAGAAATTAATGAAAACAGAAGAAAATAACAGAATATACCATTTTCAGGAACTGAAAGGCTCAATAACATAAACATTCCAATACAACCCAAACTGATCTACAAATTCATTGCAATCCCAATCAAAATTCTAGGAGGTTTACGGAGGCGGAGGCTGTTTGAAACTGGCAAGCTGATTCCAAAATTTACGTGGAAATGAGAAAAGCTACGAGTATCACACAATTTTGAAGAACAAAATTAAAGGACTTTAACTAATGGATATGAAGACTAGTAATAAAGTGACAGGAATCAAAACATGATGGAATGGGTTCAAGGACAGACAGACATACCAATGGAACAAAACAGACTCCAGAAACAGACCTATAAATGTAGAGTCAACTGACTTACAACAAAGGAAACACTTGTAATACAGTGGAGGAAAGAAAAGTCTTTTCAAAAAAGCATGCTGGATCACTTAGATATCTAGATAGGGGAAAACATACTATCCTTATCTCATATCATATACAAAATCTCCAAATGGTTTGTAGATCTTAAATGCAGGAGATGAAAAAATAAAGCTGCCATTAGTGCATATATAAACAGATGCCACAGTCACAGGAAACTACTTTTGTGTCAGAGGAATATACAATTTTCTTTAGAAAAAGACATAGTGGATTACACCATAATTAAGAAGTCCTATTTTTCTATAGAAACCTTGAAGGAGAGTGAAAACACTGGAATGTATGCTGGGAGTGGTCATGATTAACAATGGATGGAGGTGGCCTAAGAGTACAACGACTGAGAGAAGGAAGGGGGAACTGTGGTATATACCTACAACCGACTACTGAGCAGCTGCAAGAAGTAATGAAGCTGTGAGGAATGAAATTAGGCGAATGAACCTTAAGGACAGTATGCTGAATGAAATGGCAGAAACAAATAGACAAATATCATGTCTCACCAATATGGACTAACTATAATGTACAAACTCGGAGAACTGAAGTAGAGAGCATGGGTTATCAGGTTGGGGGTTATTGTGAAGGGTCCTAGATTGTAAAAGCTCTCACAGCAGTCACATATATTCAGGAATTGTAATTGTTATTTTTAAGTTCTGAGATACTGAGCCATTTGTGCATAACCTGGTTGCTCCCTGAAACTTTGGGTATATATGTGACAACTGAGACTCTAAGTTAGAGCACTGAAGCTATGAAAGTCAGCATTACCCTGTATAGCAACTGCTTAAAAAGCTGAAAAAGTGACCAGACTCCAACTAGAGAAATGAATGAAGCTGATTTGGATAGGACTAAGGTAATTAGAATACATTAAAGGATGAAATGGTCCATATTTTAAAACTTCAACCTCTGTGTTAGACCAAAGGAAGGGATGTTTATTTCATGCAAAAATTATATTTTGGGTAGCAATTTATCTCATTTAACTTTTATGAGCAGTTTACTTAAACACCATAATTTTATGGAATCTTGAATAAGGCATGAGATCCTGTTGGTTTTTATAGGTTAGTATGATGCCATGATATATCCCAGAGTAGTTTGGGTAGAGAATAAGAACGTATTTGTGAAGTACCCTTGGTGAACTGGGAAGAAAGGAGGCAATATTCAACTTCCCCATCTGGAGAATTCCTGATATTCTCGCAAGCAGCAGGGACAAACAATTCAACAGGCTAAGCCCTAGATCTCTGGGTTCATCCCTACGAAATTTATTCCTGCAAAGGAGAAGCTAAGCCTACTTATAATTATGCCTGAGAGTCACCCCCAGAGAGCCTCTTTTGTTGCTCAGAAGGGGCCTCTCTAAGCCAACTCAGCAGGTGAATTCACTGCCCTCCCCCTCTACAGTGGACATGACTCCTAGAGATGTAAATCTCCCTGGCAAAGTGGGACAGGACTCCAGGGATGAACTAGGACCTAGCATCATGGGATTGAGAAAGCCTTCTTGACCAAAAAGGGTGAAGAGAGAATTGAGACAAAATAAAGTTTCAGGGACTGAAAGATTTCAAACAGAGTCAAGAGGTTATCCTGAAGTTTATTCTTATACATTATACAGATAACCTTTTTTAGTTTATGGTATATTGGAATGGCTGAAGTACCTGAAATTGTTGAGCTGTGTTCCAGTATCCTTGCTTCTTAAAGACTGTATAACTATATAGCTTTTACAATGTTCCTATATGATTGTGAAAACCTTGTGTCTGATGCTCCTTTTCGCAGTGTATGGACAGATGAGTAAAAAAGTAAGGATAAAAAATAAGTAAATAATGGGTTAAAAATTAGATAGATTGCAATACTAGTGGTCAATGAGAGGGAGGGGTAAGGGGTACAGGATGTACGTTTTTTCTTATTTCTTTTTCTGGAGTGATGCAACTGTTTTAAAAATGATCATGGTGATGAATACACAACTATGTGTTGATATTGTGAACAACCAATTGTATACATGTATTGACAGTATGTGTGTGATGATCTCTCAATAAAAAATAAAAAGTAAAAGGACAGAAAAAATAATCTATCATGCAAACAGTAACCAAAAGAGAGCTGGGAGAGCTATACCATCAACAGTAAAATAGACTTTAAGTAAAAAACTGTCACAAGAGACAAAGTAGGCCACTGTGTACGGATAAAGGCATCAATTAAACAAGAAGACATAATTATAAACATATATACACCTAATGGCAGAGCCACAAAATATAAGAGCCAAAGACTGACAGACCTGAAAGGAGAAACAAATGATTCCACATTAACAGCGGGAGCTTCAAAATACCACTTCCAATAATGGACAAAATCAATAAAGATACAGAAGACCTGAACGATATTCTAAATCAACGAAACCTAATACACACGTAGAGAACTTCATTCAACAGTAGCAGAATACACAATCTTCTCTAGTACACATGGATCATCTCTAGAATAGACTACATGTTAGGTCACAAAACAGGTCTCAGAAAATGTTTAAATCATACAGTGTGTCTTCTCCAAACACAGCTGAATGAGGCTAGAAATCAGTAACAGAGAGAGCTGGAAAATCCACAAGTAGGTGGAAATGAAACAACACACTCTTGAACAACCAATGAGTCAAAGCAGAAATCACAAGGGAAAACAGCAAATATTCTGAGGCAAATAAAAATGAAAACAAAACAATGCACAACTTATAGGGTGCAGAAAAGGCAGTATGGAGCATTTATAGCTCTAAATGCTTACATTAAAACAGAAGAAAGATCTCAAATTAGAGACACAACTTCACAACTGTGGGATCTAGAAAAAGAAGACCAAACTAAACCCCAAACAAGCTGAAGGAAAGAAATAACAAAGGTTAGAGTGGAGATAAATGAAATAGAGAATTAAAAACAATAGAGAGAATCAACAAAAACAAAAGTTGATTCTCTGAAAAAAATCAACAAAACTTTAGCTAAACTGACAAAGGAGAAAAAGAGAGAAGACACAAATAACTAAAATCAGAACTGAAGGGGCACATTACTACTGACCCCATAGAAATAAAAAAATTTCTAAGAGGATACTATGAAAAACTATATGGCAACAAATTAGAACACCTAGGTGAAATGAACAACTTCTTAGAAACACACAACCTATACTGACTCAAGAAGAAACAGAGATGATCACAACAAACCAATAACAAGATACTGAATCAGTAATCAAAAACCTCCCAATAAATGGCTTCACCTAGGAATTTTATCAAAACATCCAAAGAAGATGAATTTTATCAAAACATCCAAACAATCCTGATCAAAACTCTTCCAAAAACTAAAGAGGAAGGACTGCCCCCTAACTCATTCTGAGGCCAGCATCACACTAATACTAAAGCCAGGTAAAGATACTGCAAGAAAATTACAGACCAGCATTCCTTATGAATATGGACACAAAAATCATCAAGAAACACTAGCAAATAGAATCCAAGAGCACATTAAAAGAATTCTAAACCACGATCAAGAAGCGCTTATCACAGAGATGCAAGAGTGGTTCAACATAAGAAAATCAATGATTGTAACACACCATACCACAAAATGAAGAGGAAAAAATATATTATCAGGGGTGCAAGGACAGTTCACTTGCCTGCTATGTAGGGGACCCAAGTTCAATTTTTGGTCCATGTACTTTCCAAAAAACAAACAAGCAAGCAAAACAAAAAAAATTCAACAAATATTGCTGTAATAACAGGATATTCACATGGAAAAATAATGAAATGTGACCCCACCATACAGTACACACACAAAAAAGATCATCTCAATGTATAAAAGGCATTGACACAATCTAGCACCCCTTCTTGAGAAAAACACTCAAAAAACTAGGAATAGAAGGAAACTTTCTCAAGTGATACAGGGCATATGAAAAGCCTACAGCTAATATCCTACTTAATGGTGAAAATCTGAAAGCTTTCCCTCTAAGAACAAGAACAGAACAAGGATGTACACTCTCACTACTGTTATTTAAAATTGTTCTGGAATTGTTCTAGCTAGAGCAATTTGGCAAGGACAAATTTCCAAATTGGAAAGAAAGAAGTAAATCTTTTCCCATTTGCACATGATATGATCCTTCGTAGAGAAAATTCTGAAAAGTCTACACCAAAGGTAATAGAGCTAAATACATACATACATACATATATATATATATATATATATATATATATACACACATACACACACACACACACACACACACACACACACCAAGCTATAGGTTACAAAGGTAACAAACTGAAATCAGTAGTGTTTCTATACACTAATAGTGAACTCTCTGAAGAAGAAATCAAAGAAAAAAATTTCATTCCCAAAAGCAACTAAAAGAATTAAGGATCTAGGACTAAGTCTAACCAAAGATGTAAAGGACTTGTTCCAAAAAAACTATAAAACACTGCTATAAGAAATCAAAGAACACCTAATAAATGGAATGACATTCTGTGTTCATAGATCAGAAGTCTAAATATTAAGATTTCAATTCACCTCAAAATAATTTATAGATTCAGCACATCCCAGTCAAATTCCAACAGCCTTCTCTCCAGAAACAGAAAAACCTATCATCAAATTTATACAGAAGAGTAAAAGGGCACCAAATAGCCTAAATCACCTTGAGAAAGAAAAAGTTCGAGGACTCAAACTTACTACAAAGTGAGAGTAATCATATCAGTATGGTATTAGTATAAGGACAAACATACAGACCAATGGAATAGAATTGAGAGTTCAGAAATCAACCATTAAATTATGGCCAATTAATTTCTGACAAGGGTGCTAAGTCCATTCAGTTGGGAAAGAACACTTTCTTCAACAAAAATGATGCTGAAAAAAACTGGTTCTCCATTTCCTAAAGAATGAAGATGGACTCCTACCTCATACCACATACAAAACTCAACTCAAAATGAATCAATGACCTACTTTAAGAACCAAAACCATATAAACTATCTAGAAGAAAACAGAGAAGCAGCTTCAGGATTCTGTTTTAGGCAAGCTTCTTAGACTTTCTATCTAAAGAACAAGTAACAAAAGAAAAACAGATAAATGGAACCTCATTAGACGTACTTCATCATTAAAGTAAAAAAGACAACCTATGGAATTAGAGAAAAAAATTGGAAACCACATATATAGTAAGGGTTTAATACCATAATATATATTTTTTAAAAATTTACAACTCAATAACAAAAACACAAACAACCCAGTTAAAATATGGGCCAAAGACCTGAACAGACATTTCTCCAAAGAAGATATACAAATAGCCAAAAAGCACATGAAAAGACTCTCCACATCATTAACCACTAGGGAAATGCAAATCAAAACTACAGTGAGATACATTTCACACATACTAGGATGGCTACTAAAAAAAGAGAATAGAAATTTACAAGTATTGGAGAGGATGTAGAGAAACAGACATTCATTTTTGGTGGAAGACAGTTTGGTGGGTCCTCAAAAGGTTAAGTATAGTATTCCCACATGACTCAGCAATCCCACATATAGTTATATACCCCAAAGAATTGAAAGCAGGGACTCAAAGAGATATTTGTACAATGATGGTTATAGTGGCATTATTCATAATTGTCCACAAGATGGAAATAACATCAACAGTTGAATTAATAAGTAAATTATAGTATACACACACAATGGAATACTACTCAGCCATAAAAAGGAATGAATTTCTGATCCAGGCTACAACACGGATGACCCTTGAAGACATTATGTTGACTGTTATAAGCCAGACACAAAAGGACAAATATCATATTAGTACCATTTATATGAAATGACTAGAATAAGCAAATTCAGAGACAGAAAGTAGATCCAAGGTTACCAGGGACTAGGGTGGGGTTAGGGAATAGAGTCTTAATGATTAACTGGAACATAATTTACATTTTGGGTGATGGTAATGGATGGTGATAATGCACAACACTGTGAATTATATATTTGATTGCATTTAAAAAGGGAAATTTTAGATTGTATAAATCGTATAATAAAAAATTTAAAAACAAAACCATAGGATTGTACAATAGAAACACTGAATCCTAATGTAAATAAACTATGGAATATAGTTAATAGTACAATTATAATAATATCCTTTCAATAGTAACAAAGATATCACACTAATGAAAAGTATTAATAACAGGGAGTTATGTCGGTTTGAAACTATTATGTATCCCCGAAAAGCCACGTTTTAATTCTGATCCAATCTTGTGGGGGAGCCATTTCTTTTAATTCTGATTCAATATCGTAGGGCAGAAACTTTTGACTAGATTATCCCCATGTGGCCAATTGTGGGTGTGACCTTTTGATTAGATGGAGATGTGACTCCACCAATTCAAGGTGTTTTGATTAGTTTACCAGAGTCCTTTAGAGGGGGAACATTTTGAAGAAACCTCAAATGTAGACATTTAAAGAACTGTCGCTTCAGAGCTGACAAAGACACAGATGTCTGGAGATGCGTGGAGTGCGAACGGAGAGAACAGATGCTTAGAAACGGGCAGAGTCCAGCAGACATTGCCATGTGCCTTCCAATGAGATCTTAAGCAAGCCAAAACCCGGAGTTGTGTCAAGGAGGAGCTAAGTGAAGTCCAGATATGCTGAGAGAGGAAACCACAGGAAACAGAGGCTGAAAGCAATGGAGCCCAGTAACCAGGGACCAGCAGATGCCAGCCACATGCCTTTCCAGCTGATAGTGGCATTCTGGACAGCATTTGAGTGAAGGAAACCTTTGTTGGTGCCTTAATTTGGACATTTTCTCGACCTTATAACTATTAATTTGTAACTTATTAAATTATCTTTAATAAGCTGCTCCATTTCTAGTATATTGCATTCCGGCAGCATAACAAACTAATATAGAGGTGTACATGGGAACTCTGTATTTTTTGCCTGATTTTTCTGTAATCCTAAAATCTCTGGGAAAAAATTATATAAAAATATTAAGTGCTTTATAGAAAAATATTTAAAACAAATTTTAGAAGTTGAAACTTATCAAAACCAGTTTTACATAGTTGAGTGAAGTAGTGTCACACTATTGGATATTTAATAAAACTGGTTATGTACCATCCAGTGAGTACCAGTTCAAAAGGTACTACTTTTCAGATACATATGGCAGTAGGAATTTTCCATTTCCACAGATGATTATTACTCTCGAGGCAGGTCTAAAGGATATAAACTATTAACAATAGACGCATGTGAATTAAAACCTTCAGTAAATTATTTTTGACTTAAAATTTTATTTTCAGCTGAAGATATTCAATTGGTTCCTCTGAAGTATTTAAGGGACTATCAGAAACACTGGAGGAGTAATACCAAGATTGAAACTTAAGGACTATATATATTATTAGTTGAAAGAATGATTACAATTGAAGTTTCCAAAATTGTTTTATTCTTCAGAAACAATAATTTTTCTTTTAAGGGGGAGTTTTTATTCCAACAGTCTTTCTTTTGAGGAAATAATTGGTAACAGACCCATTTTAGATCCAAGTTCCTTCTTCCCATACCAAGTATAATCTAATTCAAACTGGGCAGACTCTGGATACTGATTGATTCAAATAGTTCCCTATCCAAAAATGGAGAGGTCATGCCTAAACACCTTCCTTGCTTCTCATACCCTGTTTATCCAAATCCTAATGCTGTAGACATCTTCAATTCCAAAAACAGAGTGAAAACTTGCAACTCAGCAACCAATTCACAGAACATCTTACAAAGGTCCCTCTCCACATAAGTTAATTTTTCAAAAATGATTTTCTTCCCCAGTTCACCTTTTAAACAAGATGCTACATAGTCATCCCTGTTCAGTAATTTAACATGTAATTAAATGGTGTTAGAAGGCAGGTGGGTCCTCTGATATTTTAAATAACTCCAGACACAATACATTTCAAATACCAGATTTTAAATATTCTGAACAAGCAGTAAATTTAACATTAGTTCATGGTCCTAGAAATAATTAGTAATTCCTTATTAGGTGAAAAGGTCTATTTCACATAATTTTTTTCTTAAAATCTTTTAAAAGTAGATCATAATCTAACAGAACTCTGAATTTTCTCTTTCAGAACATAAAAACAATACTCTGCAGTTGCCCCATGCTGTAATTTTATATTTTATTTGGGGCAAAAGGCAGTGACTTTACTTAGCTATCATTCTACAAAAAAAAGCAAAAGAAACAGTTGATTTTTAACAGTCATTTGGCTGGAGTTACTCCACCTTACCTTGGCTTGGAATTCCATAAAGCTCTTCTCTGACCATTGTTTCCAAAATCATAACCCAAACTACAAACTTCTAAATTCTTTTACTTTACATGGAAATCAATAAATTAGTTTTAATAATAAACTGAATTTCAAAGTTCTGTTCTCTGTTTCTATTTGGCTAAGAGGCATACCTATTAAGAAAGTTTCTATCGATATTCAACCAGAAGTATCAGTTTTGCTCTCAGAGCTCTTTATTTTTGTACATAAAAGGAAGTGGGTTTTGATAGTATCTCAATGTGCTTCCTGTCTTACAATGCATTTGAAATAAAGTGATGCCAGATTGAGAATAAATTTTCTTCCTACATAAGAAAAAGGAATAGGCACAATTAGTTTCCTTTATTTTTATTGCTATCTGTAACTGACTCACAACTGCTTTGTAAATCATACATTGTATGCTGTTACCAACTGCTGGCTACAAGTTTTCACTTAAATTTGTACTGCACCACAAAAAATTCATAAAGATTTAATATGTACCTAAAAATGTAGATTAATCTGTGCTACATACCATACATATAACACATGAATGGGCAACACTCATTCTACAGGAAACTAAATCTTCATTATTGTATATTTATTTAACCATTTCGTGAGACTATGCTGAGTAAACACGAATTACACGTGACATATGCACATGTAATATGATCTCCACTTTCCAAACTCCACATAAATTCAATTCTAATTAAATTAATTAATCTAATCTAATAAAATTAAAATAGACTATCTATAACCAGAATAAAAATTTATAAAATATCTTATCTTAATGTAAACTGAAAACAGATACTCAATATTGTGACAATTTCTCAAAGAGAAAAGAATCAAAAGCAATTCAAAAAAATTTTATCTGGCCATAATTTCAAATTTGCTACTACCTTACAGTTGATGTCTTCTATTACTATACCCAGCTTATGCTATCCAAATCTACCTAATAAGTTACTGACAGTGTGGTTCTCTAGTTACTTCTTAGTTCCTCCTATATCATATACTACATATACCACAAATTCTTAGTGATAGCCATTAATAAATGTTGGTTTTGAGAAGAAAACAGATGTAACGGCCACTTATCAAAACGGCTACAAGGGCATATGGTGGCTCTTGAAAGGCAAGGATATCCCAAGACCAGGATTTTGTTCCCAGTTTACTAGATCTTCCTCTAAATATTGACTTCCCCATTTTTAACCCATCCATAGAACAAGAACATTGCTAAATGTTTTTCTTGCTTGATGACTTCACTTGGTTCCCAATCTTAGATCAACAATGCGCAAACTTAAAAAGTAAAATTTTAAATGGGAAGAAGCAGGGGCGAGACAAGAGTCCTTCTCACTTTTGGCTCCACCTTTCCACAAAAAAGTTCTTAACAGAACCCGAAGAATTCAAGGCCCTGGAACATTCCCTCCTCCCACTATCAACAGGGATTACTTTAACTATATAGATGAAGAAAATTGGTTAGAGGCCCCAGCCTTGTCTTACCTTCATTCTATTTGTTCCTAACATTTGAGGTCTGAATTGCACTCCATCTGGCTGTGACCTTAAAATTTAAATCTTTTGGTTCAGAGTTTGCCCAAATTTTCCCTATAGTAGCTATAGACATAATGCTATAAATTATGTACAGGAATGGCATAGTTGACACAAGGATGGTTAATAATTCTATAAGACTTAAAATTAATGAGTCAAGTATTTCAGCCAATGTTCTTCTAACTCCTAGTCAAAGATAGTTCACTATAACTAAAATCTAAGATAAGGTCCAAGCAAGAGTAAATTTTGAATGTCTATTTTGCTCAGAATATAGCTATGTCAGTCCTTGTGAAGGAACCACCATGAATTGGTTCAAAACTTGTTTGCTACTTATGGCTAAATTTATAAACAAGGGGGTCAAAGAGATTTGATTTCTTCAAGAAAACTCTGACAAGAAGTGACAGATTTAGCAGGAATAAATAAAATGTGTCTTTATCTATAAAGACCATCCCAGGGAAGCTGCAGCAACAAAGACATTATTTCCCAAAGGAGGTTTTTTGGGAGGGAACTATCAAGCAGATACCAAGCAGGGGATGAGAGCAAAGACCAGAAAATTTTAAATTCAGCCTTTGCTAGCAGAAATGGAAAGCATTATTTTCCTAGCAAGGAAAAAGATGTTAGAGCAAGAAGTACTTAAATTTTAGAAGACAGAAATATAAAGGGAAATAAAGTAAAAGCATCCTAAAAATGGCTATGGATGGCAGGTAACCCAGGTAAAATCCATAGCTGTGCTGTCCAATGTGGTAGCCTCTAGTTACATATGCTATTTAAATTCAAGTTAAAATAAAATTAAAAATCAGTTTCTTGGTCACATTAGCCATATGCGGAGTGGTCAATACAAACATTAGCTAGTGGCTATTGTGTTTGATAGCACAGATGTAGAACAATTCCAACATCACAAGAAATTCTATTGGACAATGCTGATCTAGAGGATCTAGAAGGTAAAGGAAAGAAACTGACTGATCTGGAGCCTGGGAAAAAAAGAGGAACTACTAATAAGGGCATTAGTCCCACAGCATTTGGTACTTTATTGAGGGATCAGGTGGATTTACCTTTCCTTTTCCACCTGCTCTTTTTTCCCTCCTTGTTGCTGCCACCATCACTGCTGCTGCTGCTGTTCTCAGAACTCTGGGAATCTGACTGACCATCACTGCTTTCTTCTGAACCTTCTGATAGCTCTTTCACCCCATCCGGCACATCCTTCTGAAAATGTAGGCATCCAATTAGGATTAATCATTACCATTTCAGCAAATAGGAATTATGTATGCTGCAACTTAACTGTGCTGATTAATTTTGAGTATTATATACTTCAGTACTAGAACCAACAATATATTCTGAATTCCTGTCCTCTTTCTCTAGGTCACATTAGCCAATGTTTCCCTCTAATTATCTAAAGATTAAAATGATACATGACATTCACATGCAGGCACAAACACACACTGGACAAAAACTGAGTAGATGTAAGTTCAAGCAAATGCTCAGGATAAAAAAACACAGAATTCAGGCGGGCCATGGTGGCTCAGCAGGCACAGTTCTCGCCTGCCATGCTGGAGACCCGGGTTCATTTCCTGGTGCCTGCCCATGCAAAAAAACAAACAAACAAACAAACAATTCTATTAAATATATATATGTATATTTGTGCATATATGTATATTTGTGTATATATAAGTATCATTATCTACAATGAATTGATTCTGGATAGTGATAGTGCATTATTTGAATCTAACCGGTTCTTGAATATTGGTTAATAAGTAGCAAGAGTTAAATAGAAAGTGAGATGTATTTTTTTAAAGTCACATGAATCTCTTTGGTTTATGCCCTAGGATAGTGAGAGTGCTAAACAGAAAGGATAACTGTGTCAGCATAATAGGTGAGAGATATTACAGGGCAGTTACAAGATCAAGGACTAGGAAATAGAGACTTTCTGGTTTTAAATTTTGGCTTTATCTTTTCCTAAGTGTACATTCTTGTCTCTTAACATCTCATACCCTCAGTTTCCTTGTCTATAAAATGGGAGTAATAATAGTACCTAACTCAAAGATTATTCTAAAGTTAAAGGACTTAATAAATGTAAAACGAGAAGTGCTGGCATATGAAAAAAGCTTAATAAATATCAGCTATTAATTATGCATAAAGTGAGTAAAAAAAACATTTTAATGAATGTTATTTTTAAGTTAAAAAAATAACTTCTTTTAACTTCTTCTTTTTTCCTCTTAATACTTTTAAGAGGAAAAGTATTGCTTCTTTTTTCCTCTTAATACTTTTAAATTTTGTCACATAATTTATTTTTATAATAAGATAAAAATAATTTTGACAGAAAAAATGTGACCCTCCTACCTACAACTGTCATCCATATGATGTTAAAGCCAAAACTGTACCTAGTAACACTTATTTTCTAGGTTTCTAGGTTTATGTTTCAGTCCTATCTCTCTTTGTGTCATCTCTTATATACTTTCTTAAAATATTTCTCTATTCTTTCCTTCAAAATGCAGAACAGCTTTCTTAGAGCACAAATTACCTGTCAAACATTTTAACCTATAGGTTCAACAAGCATCTTAAACACAGATATAATTATCTGATTTTCCTAAACTTGTGATATCTTCAGAGTCAACTGCTATGCCCCAAATATGAGAATCATTTCACTCTTTCACCCATTCCAAAAACTACATATTTTATTTCTCCTATATCCTTTGCATCTATCTGTTTTACCACTCTCTTAGTTTCAGGCCCTGATTACCTCTTCCAAATCACCATAACCCCTTTTCTATGAGTTTCCTTTTTCTACCTTTAAATCTACCCTACTTACATTATCTTCCTAAACACAGACTTGGTCATGCTATCCTCCTGAAAAATCTCCCCCATTGCTTCAACATTCATGGACACATACAAACACACACATACACACACACTTTTACTTTAAAATTGCTCAGTCAGGTTTTCAAAAGCCTCCAGAGTTTGATCTCTAACTAATATTTACCATATCCCTGACTCTTTACCACACGAATCCACACATAGATTACCATCAAATCACTCTAATTCATTCTATTTTAAATCCATTCTGAAGGCTTATACCTGTGGGTTTTTTTCCATCTGTGTTTTTGCTTATACTATTTCCTCGTTCTGGAAGGTACTACCTACCTCTCATTACTTATGGATCACAGTCCAGATCAAACCTTACAACTTGAAAAAAAATGTTTTTCTAGATCCCTTTAGTCAAAGTTAATCTTTATTTCTCTACATTTTCATAATACTTTATAGTACAATACTTTATATCACAGTATTTTTGTAAGTACACAATTATTTCAGTAACTATAAATGTGAGCTTCAAAGACCAGGGACTACAGTTCTTTAGCATAGAGTAAGCATTTATTAACTATTATTAACAATACAGAACGAGCAGAACAAATAAAACCTAAAAGGAACGTAGAAAGCCTCAACTGGGAAAGGAGCCCAGCAATACCAGGAAATTCAATAAAATACAAAAAGGAAATATTACAGGTAGGTTAGGTTCTTTTATGATAGTGGGCTACACACAATCACTGAACACAGAGATGATTACAAGTTAAAAACTAAAAAGGTTAATAGGGAACAGAGTCCCAAATACTTGGGCACTGCCATTGCCTAACCAAGCACCCATTCTCCTTCTGGCTAGTAAAACCCCCCTAGATGTCTCCTGGGAAGCAATTCCTCTTCTTAACTCACCTGGTTTAAGTGGGTTTAACCTCAAGTCAAGGGCTATCATGAATCTAAGACTGGCCCACCAAAAGACCTGATACATTTGGTAAAAGCAATAATTCAGGTATAGACACTTCAGCCAAGTCAAACCAATTAAGTCATATGAGAATTAACTGAGGGGCTTTTGTTTTATTTCCTGGGATTCTTCTCTTCAGACTTACAATTTCTGAATGGGGGATGTTGACTGAACTATGCACAACAAAGAATGAACCTACCTGAAAATGAAAGTCAAAAGAAAGCAGAAACAAAAAACGCAGAGACTAAGCCCTAACAACACCAACTGGGCTCCTGGATCCAGCCGGAGTTACCCTAGATTTTTTCAGTGACATGAGATAATAAATTCCCTATCTAATTCAAATTCACTTGAGTTGGGTTTCCTGTCACATGTACCGAAAGGACACTAACAAGTAACCATTCCTTCCCAGTATAGGAATTAGAAATGAGAAGTCTGTTATATGATGGAAAGAGTATGTGCTTGAGAGTTCAGGCAGATCTAGATTCATATTCTGGTTCTGATACTATCTGGCCAACCCTGGGCAAGAAAATTAAATCTTCTGAACTTTGGTTTTCTCCATCATAAAAAAGGGATAATAACCACAACTTCGAATTGTAGAGGAGAATTAAATAAGAAAGTAAGGCAACCCATCTAGACAGCAGGCTCCACATAAACATTTAATTATTACTCAAATGTTGTAAGGCTCTTTAAAAAGTCACTGGGCATAATTTTTATTTCATCTTTAAAATAATACCATAAAGAATAAAAACATAAACTTACTTATCTGATCTAGCTATAGATACAACTAGTTAAAAAAATGTATTGACATAATACCTCTTCCTGAAGATATTTAAGAAAAACAGAATTCTGTCTCTATGACTCAAATCTTGTTTATACATAATCATTTCCTGTTTTTTTTTTCTTTCCAAATGATTCCCCAACAAAAATATTTACCTTCAATGTATATACTCCCATTCTACCTGGAACCTTGTAGAAGATGCCCTCTTCACCTCGGGAGTTTGTGTGTAGCATTGCATTCAGGCATGCAAGAGGGGAAGTCCCACTGCAAACAAAACAAAAACAAAAAAAAAACACACACGATTAGTTTCTGTCTCTGAACACTGTATGTGACACTGACAAAATAAACTAGTCAACACTGATTCACTTAAAACACTTTATATAAAGGAGTAAAAAAAAATCTATCATTTAGAGGGAGGCAGCCGTGGAGAAAATGAATATAAAAATCATTTCCATATATCTAAAGAAAAAAATAATTTTCTTTATCCTTAATTTTCTTAATCCTTATCCAGCATTTAAGTCAAAAAAAGTTATCTCATGATTATCACAAATATATTTTGTAAAGATTATATTTCATTAGTATAAGCTTTAAACGTCCAAAATTAAATTGGGCAGGAACCATACCCTCCCCATTCCTGCACACACACAGATTTAAGAAAAAATTAAACTTAACCTCCCTGTATACTGCAACATCAGACTAAACAACTAACATGTTTCCTATAGTTTCTCCTATTTAAATCTATCTTGAGAGCACCGAAAAAAGGTATTAAGTAGGATTGTGAATATTTATCATCTATGTAGGAACTTGGTTAAATGTTTAATTCTTATACGCAATCACTATATTCTTGATATATTTAGGGATGTAACAAATTATCTGTAAAAAAAATTTTAATAAATTATTTTTCTTTTCAAATGTAAACAGATTTCATTTCCGGGTCATTTTTTACCTACCTACCAAATCAACAGAAATATATATTATCATAGACAATCTTGGTTTATTCCTGTGTTAAGGGAATGGCACTAATGTTTCACCACGGAACTTAATGTTGGTATTTTATTTAAAATAATTATTCCATGTTAAGGAAAAGAAAGAGAATTGTAAATTAGATGCACAATTTTTAACATATACAAAATGGAAGTAACATAATAAGAACTCAATATGAAATGCCAAACTGTAGAGTGATAAGCAAAAATTCCAATAAAATAAATGTTTACCTTAGGTGGATGATTAATTTTTAGCTTTTACACAAAATGAATTATAAAAAGATTTAAAATGAGATAATTTCAAAATAAAAGTCTCAATGCAAAAAAAACTAAAAAAAAAAGTATAAAATAGAAAATACTGTTGAAAGTCAGGTATAGCAAAAAGTTAAGAGCTGTAATGTTTAAAGGTAGTGTTGTAGTATTTAAAGATAGTGTTGTAGTATTCAAAGACAATGTTCGTATTTCTAAGGAAAAAACCAAAAGCATCATTAGATAAAATATTAGAACATTTCACATAAGAAAAATCAGCAGGAGTAAACAAATACATGCAAAGTCCATATGGAAATACTCAGGACAAGTTAGTGGCCCAGAGCCTCTGACTGGCGATATGTGATATCCTTATTTTTAAAAATTTCTCACAATACTTGATGAATAAGGCAAGCTTAACTGCACATTTCTAACCCTTTTCCCAAACCAGCTCTTGGATGGCCATAATTAATAATCAAAATAAGCCCACTAGAAGAATCTGCAAAATAAGCCTACTAGATAGAGATCCTGGGCATATCTAAAGGTCAGAGTTTTCTGTGAGGGATAAAGGGGCCATAGGTCCATTATCATTTGGTGCTATGAAAGTCATGAGGGTCAAAGAACTGGAGAGAAAGCTTGCCTCTCCCTTAACACAGATGGAGAATGGCAGAAAAGAAAACCTTTTGCTGAGTAGTGCCAAGTATCTCCAGGTTGATTTTCATAGTTATGTTTACTTAATTTGGATATTTCCTTTTTAAAAAGAATATATATGCAATTTCAATCAGAATCTAAAAATTTATATAAAAAATATATAAAATTTTTCAAGAAATTTCTAGAATAAAAATATGGGAGACTTCTCCAAGAAGATATTAAAATATACTCTACACCACCATCATTGAAAAAGTATGTTACTGGAACAGGAATTTTTAAATGGGCAGATGAGCACTCTTACAGATTGCTAATGAAATAAAAAAGAAAAAAACAGAAACATCATAATAAATGCATAGGGTACTATTTCTGTTTAATAGGAAGAAGGTAGGGTTATGCCATGGTCACCTATGGTTTTACTCTCTTGGCATCTATTTCTTTTCCTTCTGGAAACAGTACCTAAAATTTCCTGTGAAGCATTATCCTTCTCCCAGTCAAAGTCATGCAGTTTAGAGGGACTTATTTCCATCTATTCCCCTAGTCACAATGACATTCAGGGACAGACACGGCTTAATCAGAGCCAACAATCCAAGAAGCTCTTTACTTAGGCATTTAGGGAAAGAAACTTGCTCTCCTAGGAAGCTTCTGAGAGAGCCTTTCTCTTCTACTGAAACTAGTGGGATAAAGAAGTGAGGCCTAAAACTTTTAGTCATTTTGTAGCTTCAGGGAAGGACCTGGAATTGGAGTAGAAAAACACACAGGACAAGAGGACAAAGTAAGGTATATAAGGAGAAACCCAAAACCAAAGTAGACAAACCTGAGAAAAGGGGGAAAATTTAGCAATATTTAAATATTGCTTTAAATATTGCTTGTACCACTGTATCAAGTCTTGCCTTAAGCCAGTCCTACCTCTGGAATTTTGAGGAGCTTTTAAGTCACAAACAACTGAAAGAATCCCAAACAAAATAGTTCCTTTAATAAACCATACTGGCATATCTTGTTGTACATCTAGGGGGAAATGTTTTCACAATAGATACAAAAACATATTTCAACTGGATTAAAGACCTAAATGTAAAAAGGAAAACAAAAGAATTAAAAGAAACTCTAGGAAATTAGAGGGTGGAGAAACCTTTCTACAAAAATAAGAAAATCCAAAATCTTAAAAAAAAAAAAAAAAACATTTCTACACAGGAAAAGACACAATGAACATAACCATAGAAAATATATGAAGCTTGAGTAAATAATTATACAACATAGAGCAGATAAAAAATGAAGAGTCCTAATACAAGAACTTCTTTTAGGAAAACACAAAGAACCCATTAGAAAAAATGGATAAAGGATATAACAAGTAATTAATAAAACGTACAAACTAAATGACCAGTAGAAAAAATGGATAAAGGATATAACAAGTAATTAATAAAACGTACAAACTAAATGACCAGTAAAGCACAAGAAAAGCTCAAATTTAATAGTCATCAAAGGAAAGCAAATTAAATTGAGTTATCATTGGACAGGCTGGTAAAAATTAAATGGCTCACTCTTAGCTCACAGTATTGAAACAATGTCAGTGTCCTGGTTTTGATACTGTATTACGATTATATAAGATGTCGCTAGAAGCTGGGTGGACAATTCACAGGACTCTAGGTGTTATTTTTGCAATTTCCTGTGAGTCTTTATTTCAAAATAAAAAGAAAAAAATCAAATGGGTTGATGAAGTCAATTGCTGGTAAGGTTATGGGCAAATAGGCACTCTAATAGATTGCTGGTGAGACTGAAAACAGCTACCTTCTTCTCATTTCTCGAAAGTATCCAATAAAGTTGAAAATACTTGGGACCACTAACTCAACAATATAACTTGAATCTATCCTACAAATATAAAACCACAAGGACTTGAGGGCATACGAACAAGAATAGTTTGACAAGCCTAACAACCCTGGAGTAAATATAACTGTTGAAAATTATCTCAATGCCCATTAAGGGAAAAGTTGACCAACGAGATGCAAATCAACAGCAGCTACACTAACAGTTAAAGGAATGCCAACTATGCTTCAAGAAGCATTCTGGAGGGGGCGGCGGCGGCCGGGGCCGGAAAGCTCTAGCGCAGCTGTCTGCGCTGCGGCTCTGGAGGCTCCAGCCCCGAGGACGAGGGGCGGGGGGACCGGCCCGCCCCCTCGCGGTCGTCTCGCGGCCTCGGGCCTGGTAAGGGGCTTCCGCCCGCGAAGGGTCCCTAGGTGTTTCGTCGTCCAGCCGAAGGCCGGCGGCGCGTACCCGGCCACCAACCCAGGCGGGACCGCGGCGAGGCCTGGGTGCCGGAGGTGGGAAAGGAAGGTCGGCGTTCTCTGGGAGGAGGAGGAGGCCGAGGGGTTGGACGTCTCCTTCCCCCTCTCGCTTTTCCCCGGCTGCCCGGGGCCTTGTGAGTACCTGGGACCCCGCGGCCTAGGCTGCTTTGCCTTGAGAGAAAAAGTGTTTAAATTTCTAAAATGTCATCTATCAAGCAACTAGTTTATGCAGTTATTCGTTTCTTAAGGGAACAAAGTCAAATGGATGCTTATACTTCAGATGAACAAGAGAGCTTGGAAGTTGCAATTCAGTGCTTGGAGACGGTTTTTAAGATCACCTCAGAAGATACACATCTAGCAGTGGCACAACCTTTGACAGAAATATTCACAAATACCCTCTGTAAGAATGATATTGTGTCCCTCTCAAACTCAGTGGCTGAAGATGTGGGAAAAGCTGACCAATTAAAAGATGAAGGCAATAATCACATGAAAGAAGAAAATTATAATGCTGCCGTGGAATGCTATACACAGGCAATAGAATTGGACCCAAGTAATGCAGTTTATTATTGCAACAGGGCTGCTGCTCAGAGTAAATTAGGTAACTACACAGATGCAATAAAAGATTGTGAAAAAGCA
This sequence comes from Tamandua tetradactyla, assembly GCF_023851605.1. NCBI lineage: Eukaryota > Metazoa > Chordata > Mammalia > Pilosa > Myrmecophagidae > Tamandua > Tamandua tetradactyla. The sequence continues at coordinate 9,471,948 of NC_135329.1, forward strand.
ATAGGAATTGATTCAAAGTACAGCAAAGCCTATGGGAGAATGGGGTTGGCTCTTGCTGCAATGAATAAGTTTGAAGAAGCGGTTACAAGCTATCAAAAGGCATTGGAGCTTGACCCTGAAAATGATTCCTATAAATCAAATCTCAAAATAGCAGAACAGAAGCTAAGAGAGGTATCCAGTCCTACAGGAACTGGATTGAGCTTTGACATGGCCAGCTTGATAAATAATCCAGCCTTCATTAGTATGGCTGCAAGTTTAATGCAGAATCCTCAAGTTCAACAGCTGATGTCAGGAATGATGACAAACGCCATTGGAGGACCTGCTGCTGGAGTTGGGGGCCTGACTGACCTGTCCAGCCTCATCCAGGCAGGGCAGCAGTTTGCTCAGCAGATACAGCAACAGAATCCTGAACTTATAGAGCAACTGAGAAATCATGTCCGGAGCAGATCATTCAGCAGCAGCACTGAAGAACATTCCTGACTTGACCAGGGACGTTAGCTCAGAATGCAAATGGTTTCTGGCTCTGAAGTGTTACCCATAGATAATGGCCATAAAAAGCACCATAGCTGATCTTTGAAAATAATGGAGGAAAAACTCTTGTGTATATTCCTAAAGAATAAATCTGTTTAGATAATAGGTTTATTACAAACAGATTTGAACATAATATGACTCCTTTGGAAACAGATGATCAGTAGGCTTAACTACAAGTGCCAAGATAGCATTGGACAAGATTGCATTTTGAAACCTTTATCATCATATTTGTATATTAGATTTAACAGAGTATATTTATTGAATAGTAGGGCTATTTATTGTTGTGTTCTCAAGCTCCAAATTCCCTCAAGTAAACAGTTTTGAGACGGGAGAGAAGCAAAAGGAAAGATTTCCCATGTTGGCCTAGAAGAAATATACTTGCCACTGAGCAGCATGTTTCAGAAAGTTTTTTTCTGAGAAGAAAATTTTTATTTAGGTTTGGCTTTGATAGTGTTATCAGTAATGAATATGTATCATAGGTGCCATTACCATCTTTAATGCTGCTTGTTCTAATACATGACAGGGGATCTTAAGAGCTAGTGGAAAGCATCATCGATGCAAGGAGTTTGCTTTGAAAAGAAAAATAGATGAGGTGAATGTAGAGGGAGTGAGGTACGATGCTCAATTTTTTTGCCTGGCTCTCAAGTAATCTTGCGTGCAGTTTGATATTGATAACATTAACATGGTCAGTTGTGCTAAGAACATAATGAAATACATTTAGAAATCCTTAATGGTGTTCTGGTTAGGTCAGTCATACAACTATTCAGTTTAATTGGCACAATTTCATCGGTGGTGCATGTCCATGTGAATTCTCAAAATACAGGCAAGGCTATACCTATATTTAAATAAACCAATGGCTTGACCCTAAGTTAAGGATTTTCTAAGTGTCATTAAATTATGTTTCCATAAGCATTTGAAAAAAACAATTAATGGATTAATCAGTGGATTTCAGAAAGCTTTTATCACGTTGCTTGTTCATGTAATTTTCTGCTCCTATAGTTTGGCTTCACATGCCACTTATGCTTAACCTTAATTTGATGCAACTTAAATATAATAGTAGACTTAAAACATTTTATTATAAATTACATGCTATATTAGTTAGTGGAGAATAGTGGCATTGGGTATTAACGGCATGTCTTTAACTACAGTGTGGAAGAGGCTATTCTAATTCCGGTTAGATTTTCTTTTGCGTGTTAATCACAAATTTGGTAAAGTGGGGGCTGACATGATTTCACAAGTGTGAGTGAAAAATGAAAGTAATGTAAAAAAAAAACTAGTAATATTGATTATCAGGGTCTTCCCAAATTACCAAGTTTTTCTTTCTTTTCCTTTGTAAGATTAGAAGAGTAGTTCTATAATTCAGGTAGTTCTGGTGTAGGTCCTAGTACTGTAATTTAGAGAAACACTAAGTTTTAGAATATTTTCTCATCAGTTAGACCTGAAAGTAAGTTTCTGGGCGTAGGCTACATTGAAGATCTATATGGTTCTGGCCAGAGTAGGTAGGAAATGAAATTTTAGGCATTCTGAAATTAAATTTCTTATATTCCAACTAAAACAACTTAATTTTCCATGAAATCCACTTCTGTGTTCAAATGTTATACAGAATAAAATGTTAACTAATCAGATAAAAATGATGACAGCGATAAAAAAAAATTCCAGAAGCAAAATTGATCCTTATTTAAAAATTAGTCACTCTTATCCAGTGTTGAATAAGTTAGTTTCTAGCATAACTATCTTGAGTTTATTAAAAACACTTTAAGATCAATAAAATTGATAAGCCTCTTGTTAGATGGACTAAAATAGAGAAAATACAAATGAATAGTATCAGCAATGAAAGGGAGGAGTGTCACTACAGACCATAGATATCAAAATGGTAATTGAGAAAATCCCAACTGCAGGTCATATGTTTAACAACTTAGATGAAACAGATGAATTAATTTTAAGGTAGAAACTACCAAAGTTCACTTAAGAAATAATGAATAGACCTCTGTTTATCGAAGAAATTGAATATGTAGTTAAAAACATTCCAGAAAATACAGGCTGAAATGGTTTCACTGATGAATTCTACCAAAAATGTAAGATATGTCAATTTTATGCAGTCTCTTCCAGAAAATAAATGAGGAGGAAACACTCCCCACACATTTGGCCAGTATCACCCTGACACCAAAATCAAAGACATTATAAGAAAAAATACTTTAAATAATGTCTTGATATGCTAACATTTGTAGTTAAGGAAGCCATTCTTTTTATATGAAATAATGGGAATGGTGTATTTCTTTCATTTTACCCTTTTACTTTCTTTGCTAATGTGCCACTGATGATGAATTCAATATATAGGATACCTGTCAACTATCTTGATTTCCATTCCATCTAGATCACTTTTGGTCTTCAAGAAGTACCTTATTACTTTGAAATCATTGCATTACAAACTATTTAAAGAGACAGGTCTGTGGGTTGGATTGTGCTAGCAACTCTTAAAACTATATGAAATGCCCCCCATACTACTCTTGCTTGTCTGGAAAACTACACTCCCAATCTAAGTAGAGGAAAAAGAGGGTATAGCAGTAAAATTTCGTGTACATTCTACTTAGGATGCTATGTAAAACTTAACATGTCCTGTTTATGCAAATGACATTTTCATTCAGTGTACCAAATTGTTTATCTAGTTTTATAATATGGTTTTAACAGATTCTAAGATTGCATTATCTAACCTTTACTTAAAATATGTGTCTGGGTTATTGTTTTCAAACAGAAAATACTTTATAATTAAATAAAATTAATGGCAGATTTCAAGTGACCATTATATCTTACTTTTTAAATTTGAAATAGGATGAAACAGAAGATTTCAGTCATGAGAAGAACCTTGAAAAACAATCCAAGTGCCCAGAGCAGTGGCTTCAGTCTTGTTTCCTCCTTTAATTAATCTTAATTATTTTGGAAGAAAGACTTCAGTTTTATACTACTTGAGTTTTATTTTGCACAGACATTTCATGAATTATTAATCCAATTCTGAACAGAGCTTTCATTGTGGACCAATTGTTATGGCAATAAATTTAAGAAAAGTCAAAAAAAAAAAAAAAAAAAGAAGCATTCTGTTTGGCCCTCACAACAATCCTATGAGTCAGGCAAAATTATTATACTGTTTTACAAATGAAAAGTCTAATGCACACAGGTTTTAAATAAGCTATTCAAGACCACACAGTTAGTAAATGGTGACATCAAAATTTCAGCAAAAAGAAAAATGGAGAAAAACGAGACATTGTTTAAAAAGAGAACATATAACCAAGTGAAAAAAACATTTCAGATGCTGCAGCTCAATAACCCAACTGGTAAAAACTTTGCCCCAATAAATGGTATTTAACTTAAATGTAAAGTATCCACTCTGTTTGGGGCAATTAACTAGGGTCTGTGGATCCAAAAAGGAAAGCTCTCTTAGTTTAGAATCTAATTTAGGGAAGGCAGATGAGGAAATAGGCACAGCCCATTGGGATCAGTATAATAACATAGGTATATGTCCACAATTGCTGTTTCAAATCACGTAAAGCTAAAAATGTTTCAGACAAGATTGCTTGTAACTTCAGAAAGGTAAAATGATATGTTATATATTAGGTAACTGCCCCACCCAGGGAGATTAGCAGTTATTAGGAGTAGCATCCTGTAACCACAGAAAGTGAAATATGAATATTTACACTAAGTCTTGGATTTTGGAATTGTGGATATGATCCTAGACCTATATATTTAAAATACTTTAAGTCAGAGAGGAAGGAACAAATAATCTAGTCTGGGACTTTGTAGGTAGGACTAAAAACAAACAAGCAAAAAACAAAAAATCAGCTGCCCTTAAAGTTAAATCTATAAAATGAAAGTGACACATCTGGTAAAAAGATAACAGATATTATCATAATATTTTCCTTGAGAATCTCGATATTATTTTCCTTTGAGTGAAATATTATCATTTTTCTTAAATTTAGATTTTATTTCCTAAAATATAAAAAGTCAACTGCTACTTCAGAATTCTGGCAGGAATAAATCTTCAAGATAACTTTAGAATTATATAATTAAATAAAAATAAGTGAATCAGTTGAAGAAATAAGACAGCATCTTCAAAGAGGATAAAGCCCTAGTACTGAGGAGATCAATACCAATGTAAAGTCAAGTACAATAATACGGGGTAAGTACTGATACCTGAAGCAGCATAGATCACACAGGAACACCTTAGAAGATAGTATCATCAGACAAGACAGCACCTAATTTTTCTCGTCCATTTTCAAGAGATCAGAGTTGAAGACGTGGGATTCTTTTTAAGGAAAGAAACAAGCAAGTGCAATGGTATATTTTATGCTGAGTCTACCTTGTGTAAGGAAATGTTCTAATATTTTACACAATGAGGCCCAAAGAATCAAAAATGACTTTAGTCATATTGCCAACAACCTAATTTTTAGTTCTCTTTGCAATAAAAATGGTTCCTTAGAGAGCTCAGCTAAGATGGTGGGATAGGATAGATCGAGTTCTCCGCTACTCCAAGGAACAGCTAGAGTAGTGACATGAAGGCTACTGGAACAGAGATTCCAGGGTATAAGTAACCTGGGAGGGTCACAGGGAAGCCCTGGTTGCAAAAGTTGAAGACCTGAGACATAGAAAAACAGAGACCATCCAGCCAGTGCAAACAGCCTAAAGTGCAACTTTCCGGATGGAAGCCTGGAGCCCTCAGGAGTACATGGACAGGGAGACAGGGAAAAGGAAGTAAGCCAAACTCCATTCCTTAAAGAGCCACGCCATAACTCCCCCCACACCCCATGTACCAGTACCCCATCACCAGACTCCCCCACTGTGCTCGAAGTGCCCCTGCCAACTACCAGCCCACACCCCTGCCCCACTCCGGCCCCAGTGTGAACCACCTCTCCCACACGAAAGCAGTCTGGCTCCGCCCCTCCCAAGACCCAGAGACTGGGGCATCATCATCTGCACAGCCTCCCCATCTGCCTCCCACCATACCCTGCCTCTTTGTCCCCCGTGCTGCACCCTGCTACAAGGTGTGCCTGAGCTATAACGCACACCTACAGCCATGGCACCACAAATCTACAATCCCATACCCCACACCCCACACTTACAGGCACCAATGTAGCGCCCCGACCCATGCCTATATTTGTGCCACAACCGGTCACTGCACTGTGGTGCCCTGCCCCAGGTCCTGCATCCTGCTCCACATTCATCTTACAAATATAAAGCTTTAGAATACTGAAGGAAATCAATTTCCAAAGTAACCCTATCGAGATGTTTACATGCCTTGAAGGTAACAGGAAATCACTAAGCATATCAAGATGCAGACACATAAAGCCCAGCCTAATGATGAAATTAAAGCACCAGAGGAATCACCAACTTTGGAACAACTAATCAAAGATGTTCATATAACTCTACTAAATAAAATCAGTGGGATGGCTAATGACATAAAGGAGATCAAGACAACACTAAAAGAGCATAAAGAGAAATCTGAAAAAATACATAGAAAAATAGCAGATATAATAGACATTAAAGATGCAGCAGACCAAATAAAAATGTGTACTAGACACACAACAGCAGATTTTAAGAGGCAGAAGAAAGAATAAGCAAACTAGAGGGCAGGACAACCGATTTCAAAAATACAAAAGAGCAAATGGCAAAAAAGATGGAAAATATGAACTGGATCTAAGGGAAATGATGGATAAAACAAGGTGCACAGGGGGCTTCCAGGAAGATGGCCAAATACAGTAGGTCAAGTTCAGCCCTGCTCCCTGGAAAAATCAGAGAAGGGACGAAAGGGTGACTGAGACGGCAATTCAAAAGTGCAACCAACCTGGGTGCACCACATAGGACAGCCCTGGTTGCAGAGGCTGAGGAACTGAAAAGCAGAAAGCTGGGGCCTAGCACAGAGGCGCGGAGCCCATGGGAGTGCATGGATGGGAGCCGAGGACTAGGAAGCAACCTAGGCCACCTTCCTTGAACACACTACCCTCACCAATGCAGCACCCTGTCCCGCAACTCACCCCACACCCCATGCACCCGAACCCCGTCACCCACTCCCATGCACCGCGCTCCAAGCACCCCCACCCCACCAGCCCCTAGCACGCTACCCACCCCATAACCCCAAGTGCAGCTCGACCCAACTCTTTTGCACCCCTCCCGAGCACTACCTTCCTCTTCCTGCTCCCTGTAGGCTGTTGCCAGCACATAAAGGCCATGGGCACATACCTCCATACCCAGGCTACCCCCCTGAGCTCCATGCATCAGTTCATGGCACTTCTAGATTCAAACATGCTCACGGGCCCCCAATCATCTCCTTCAGTTCTGGGAACTTCGGTTTACAATAGTCGTAGAACTGCACATGCGCACAGCCCTCAGTCACACTTACCAGCTCTGAGAAACTGCTGACCTGCACAGCCAGGTCACATCTGCCACCAACAAATGAAGGCATAACACTGACCTGTTGCCACAGCTCTACACAAGCATACAAGAGTCCCGTGCCCTAGACCAATGCACACCAGGGTTACGCCACCCAGACCGGTGCACCTGCACAGCTACATCCTCCCTGGCTACTGGGCACCCAGGCTCACAAGCACCAGCCAGCGTAACATCCCCAACCTGCACCTATACCTGCCCTGAAATGAATCACCACACAGTTGTGCCCCATCTCATATCCTGCTCCCTGCTGCACATCCATCCGCAAACACAAGGCTTTAGACTACTGAAAGAAATCAACTCCCAAAGTAAATTAATCAAGATATTTACATGCGATAAAAACAACAAAAGATCACTAAGCATTTCAAAATGTAGACAGATACAGCCCTGCCTAATGACCAAATTAAAACACCCAAGGAGACACAGACGTTGGAACAACTAATTAAAGAAGTTCATATACTTCTGCTTAATAAAATAAATGGGACGGCTAATGACATAAAGGAAAAGTTTCTAGAAGAAATCATAGGGAAACATCTTCAAGACCTAGTAATAGGAGGTAGCTTTCTAAACTTTACACCCAAAGCACAAACAACAAAAGAAAAAATAGATAAATGGGAACTCTTCAAAATCAAATGCTTCTATACCTCAAAAGACTTTGTCAAAAAGGTGACGAAGCAGCCAACTCAATGGGGGAAAATATTTGGAAATCACATATGGAAAAAGGTTTGATAGCCGGTATACATAAAGAAATCATACAACTCAACAACAAAAGAACAAACAACCCAATTATAAAATGGGCTAAAGATATGAACAGGCATTTTTCTGAAGAGCAAATACAGATGACTCAAAACCAAATGAAAAGATGCTGATTTTCATTAGCTATAAGAGAAATGCAGTTCAAGACTACAATGAGATACTACCTCATATCTGTAAGAATGGCTGCTATTAAACAAATAGGAAACTATAAATGTTGGAGGAGAAGATGTGGAGAAATCGGGACACTTATGCACTGCTGGGGGGAATGTATAATGGTACAGCCACTATGGAAGACAGTTTGAAGGTTCCTTACAAAACTAAATATGACCCACCAACAGCACTCCTTGTTATATACCCAGAAGAGCTGAAAGCAATGACATAAACAGACATTTGCACATCGATGTTCACAGCAGCATTATTCACAATTGCCAACAGATGGAAACTAACAAAAGGCCAATCAACAGACGAGTGGATTAACAAAATGTATATACATACACTGGAATATTATGAAGTAATAAGATGAAGTGACGCTCTGAAACACATGACAAGATGGATGAGCCTTGAGGACACAATGCTAAGTGAAACAGGCTAGACAAAAAGGATAGATATTATATGACTCCACTTGTATGACCATGGTAAAGGTCAAATCAGAGGCTTGTAATATCCCCAGAATATAGGGGATTTAGAGATACATAGAAGCTAGAGATGGGTAAACGGTTAGCTAATAAGGTTGAACTCAAATGTAAGGGAATAGATTGAAGTAAAGGCAGTTATCTAGTGGGTCTATAAGTAATATTACAATATTGAAGATGAGCAAGATTGTATAGACCTATGTGTCCCGCTGATTAACACTAGAAATATGAATTAATTCTTGTAAGAACTACTTCAATGTATGATTTGTGTACAAAGAGTGTTTGAGTCCAGGGCACAGGTGGAAAACTGCTGTTGCATATTATGGGCTATGTTTCACAGAAAACCATCAGCACTACCACAGCAACAGCAAGAGTAAACAATTGGGGGGAGAGGCAAGAGTTAAGGGGAGGTTTAGATTTCCTATTTGGTGAGGGTGTGTTTATTAGTTATTTTTCTCTTGGAACAAAAAAATTATCTAAAATTGAGAGTGTTGATGGACTATGGACTTTGGGCATATAAATGATGTCCAATGAATGCAGGTAACTGAAGGATGCACAAACTGAGAAGTAGATTGCCAAATGACAGTGTATACATATGATCAAATATTGTGCTGCCACAAAAAAGGAACAAAGTCGTGAGACATGAAACAATGTGAATGAACCTGTGGGACATTTGGTGAGGCAAAATAAGCCAGAAACGTAAGAACAATTATTGTATGGACTCCTTCAGAAATTGCTTCTGAGAAATTAGGGGCCTAGATAGTAAGCTTTTATAGCAGACACATTTAGTGCAAAAGGGTAATTATTACTTCTGGATTTTGAGAGGCTGTTTTATATATCTATAACCTGATATTCAGAGATAAGAATGAAGCTGATCAGGTCAGGATTAAAGTAATTCAGAACACAGGAGTAAGGAAGACATTGTCTGTATTTTGGAACCTACTCTTTGAGACCAAAGGAAGAAAGGTTTATTTTGTCCAGAACCTAGTTTTTCTGTAGCACAAAATCTAACGCAACCTGTCTGTATCGCTAATTTGAACAAGGGAAATGATGAATATGCAACTATGTGATGATATTAAGAATTACTGATTGTCTATGTAGAATGGAATGATATCTTAATGTTTTGTATGTTAATATTTTTAATTAATAAAAAAAGTTAAAAAGAAAAAAAATTACAAAGATTTGGTTAGATGTCTATAAAAAAGGTTTTATTTCTATAATATAATCTGGCCTCACTATAATTTAAAATAAAAATATTACTATTACAATTAAAATTAAAGACATTACAGTTAAAAGCATTCTGCAAAAAATAAAAATGGGATGAAATAACATACTCAATCCTTTATTTGTCCTTCTCAAAAATATTTCTGTGTTTCTGTTTTTCTTTTAAAATAATGAATTTTCCTATTTGTGTCTGTATGCATTTTCAATGTATAGTCTCATACCTCTGGATAGTAAAAGCAAATTAATAAGAAGATTCTTAACAAGCTCTATTTAAACTGCTTAAAAATATTTAGGTGTCTGGTATAAATATATAAATTCATATTTCTGGAAAAAAGCTTTAAATAGCAAGATTCAAAAACTTTAGTTTTATAATTACTATAAACAAAATGGGACATTACAAAGAAACCATTACTAAAATTTCCTTAAGTTTTGGTAGAGCTGCCCCTGGAAAAAGCAAACTCCTTTTTCCAATGATCCTGGTCACAACTTTCAATAAAATAAATCTAATAATTAGAAATAATGTTTTAAATAGCATAAAAACTCTCAAAATTCTATGGCCTTTACCTAAAACTTTCAAACCCCAAAACCCTAATATCTTTCTGTCTGTGCAACCAATTAAAAAGTTTTCCTAAATTTAAAGTTGGGACAAATTGAATGAATTCATTTGATTTCCCAAAACTTAACAGTCAATATATTTTTAAAGTTCTTCATAATTTAAAAATATTATAAAAACAATAGAAGTAATTGAATGATGAAATTTTAAATTAAACATATGCAATTTTATTCCACTTAGGTGGGTTTCCCTTAAATTTAAACAAACATACTAACAAACAAGCTAATATTATAAGTACATTCTCAAAATTCCTCCTAAAGTAACCTAACAGGCTCCAAAAATTGAACAATATACCTGATAATACTGGCACTTAAATATAATAAAAACAAAGATATAATAATCCTTCAAATATTCTATTTAAGAAATCAATTAAATTTAATAAAAATATTAAAGGATTTTTTATAACTTTGATTACCTGAATTTCAAAGAATCTAGCTTTTAGTTACTTGGCCATTTGTTACCTCAGTATGTGAAAGAACCTAAATTTATGGTGAATTTGTGAAATATGCTTGTACCAGGGCATAGTTCAAAAAGTCATAACAAAGGAATAAAAATGCTGGAAAAATTTAAAAAGCAGAGAAATAAAAATGACCTAAAAAGTCCTCATAGAAATGACACGTGTAAGGCCTTTAAATAATAAAATAACATTTAAACAAAAAGAATTCTAAACTAGTTTTTAAAAAAAAACCATAACTTAATTTCGTAAACTAACACATTCCTGGCATTGTTAGCAGTTGGGAAAATTATTTTTTAAAATTTTGAGGTTTTTTTAATTGCTATAAGTCCCTTAAATATAAAAAAAGCTGATTATATTTTAAACTTAGGACTTTCCTGACCTCTAAAGGTAATGCTGAATTGGACTAAAATATTTTAAATATGCTCTAAAGAAATCATGTACAGATACTAAATATAAAGTTTATAGATACCTGACTATGTCCTAAACCCAAACATAAATTTCTTCCCTTCTTCAATTATTTTATAGATCTCTGTCTCTTCTTCCCTTCAAAAATACTGTTATTAAAAGGAAGTATGCAGGTTCAAAAGCTTTATGAATGCATTTTCAAATTTATTTCTGATTATGTACAGTTTAAATAAATAAAAACTATAGGCGGGCGCAGGCCACAGTGGCTCAGCAGGCAGAGTCCTCACCTGCCATGCCGAGACCCGGGTTCAATTCCCGGTATCTGCCCAGTTGAAAAAAAAAAATATATATATATAGGTGGAATGGATACAGAAGGTAATAGAGTTTAAAGAAATGAATTTCGTTTGTTATACTTATTTTTTATTATAAGTTCTAAATGATTGTAAAGAGTTAAAAAGGGACTATAAATTCTGAATGACTGAAGAAAGTTATAAGGAAGGAGTTTATGAAAGCGAATTCCGTCTGTCATAATCAGGGCTAACCAAAATTTAATAGTCTATTTATCATACAAAGGAAAGTTTTTGTGTGAAGCTGGGTATTAATACAAAACAGAAGTTAAGTTTTCTCTGTCTTCTATTAACATGGATTGTTAGTATGCTCTTTTATTTTTCTTTATTAAACATAAGCACGTACAAATGCAAACATTCTAAAAATATGATCATTCCATTCTTCATTTATAATCAGTAACTCACAATATCATCACATAGTTGTATATTCATCATCATGATCATTTCTTAGAACATTTGCATCAATTCAGAAAAATAAATAAAAAGAAAAAAATTCATACATACCATACCCCTTACCCCTCGCTTTCATTGATCACTAGCATTTCAATCTACTAAATTTATTTCAACATTTCTTCCCTGTATTATTTATTTATTTTTAATCCATTGCTAGGTATTAGCATTTTAATCCATTGCTAGGTAAAGTGCATTGTAACCTGCCACTTTGCTGTACTCATTTATTAGCTCTAGTAGTTTTGCTGTGGATTTTGGGGGGTTTTTGACATATAGTATCATATCATTTGCAAACACTGAGAGTTTTACTTCATCCTTTCTGACTTTGATACCTTGTATTTCTTTTTCTCATCTAATTGCCCTGGCTAGAAGTTCCAACACAATGTTGAATAACAATAGTGATGGCCGACATCCTTGTCTTGTTCCTGATTAGGGGGAAAGTTTTCAGTTTTTCCCTATTGAGGGTTATGTTAGCTGTGGGTTTTTCATATATTCCCTTTATCATGTTGAAGAAGTTCCCTTCTATTCCCATCCTTTGAAGTGTTTTCAACAAAGAAAGGATGTTGAATTTTGTCAAATGTCCTTTCTGCATCAATTGAGATGATCATGTGGTTTTTCTTCTTTGATTTGTTGATATGGTGTATTACATTAACTGGTTTTCTTATGTTGAACCATCCTTGCACACCTGGGATGAATCTGTTGAAGATTTTTGCATCTACATTCATTAGAGAGATTGGTGATTGGTCTGTAGTTTTCTTTTCTTGTAATATCTTTGTCTGATGTTAATCTGAGGATTATGCTGCTTCATAGAATGAGTTAGGTAGCTTTCTCTCCTCTTCAATTTTTTTGAAGAGTTTGAACAGGGCTAGTACTAATTCTTTCTGGAATGTTTGGTAGAATTCACATGTGAAGCCATCTGGTCCTGGACTTTTCTTTTTGGGGAGTTTCTTAATGACAGATTCAATTCCTTTACTTGTGATTGGTTTGTGGAGGTTGCCTATTTCTTCTCAAGTCAATGTTGGTTGTTCATGCTTTTCAAGGAAGTTGTCCACTTCATCTACATTGTCGAGTTTATTAGCACAAAGTTGTTCATAGTATCCTCTCATTACTTCCTTTACTTCTCCGGGTCAGTGGTTATGTCTCTTCTTCCACTTCTGATTTTACTTATTTGCATCCTCTTTCTTCTCTGTCAACCTCAATAAGGGTCCATCAATCTTACTGATTTTCTCAAAGAACCAATTTCCGGTTTTGTTGATTTTCTCGATTGTTTCATGTTCTCAATTTCACTTATTTCTGATCTAATCTTCACTATTACTTTCCTTTTGTTTGCTTTGGGATTAGTTTGCTGTTCTTTCTCTAGTTCTTCCGAAAGGACAGGTAATTCCTCAAATTTGCTCTTTCTTCTTTTTTAATATAGGCATTTAGGGCAATAAATTTCCCTCGTAGCACTACCTTTGTTGCAACCCATAAATTTTGATATGTTGTTTTCATTTTCATTTGCCTTGAAATATTTATTGATTTCTCTTGTAATTTCTTCCTTGACCCACTGGTTGTTTAAGAGTGTGTTGCTTAGCCTCCATATATTTGTGAGTTTTCTGGCACACTGCCTATTATTGATTTCCAACTTCATTCCTTTATGATCTAAGAAAGTATTTTGTATGATTTCAATCTTTTTAAATTTATTGAGACTTGCTCTGTGACCCAGCATATGGTCTATTCTTGAGAATGATCCATGAGCACTTGAGAAAAAGGCATATCCTGCTGTTGTAGGGGGTAATGTTCTATAAATGTCTGTTAAGTCTAGGTCATTTATTGCATTATTCAAATTCTCTGTTTATTGATCATCTGTCTAGGTGTTCTGTCCATTGAAGAGTATGGGGAATTAAAGTCTCCAACTATTATGGTAGATGTGTCTATTCCTCTTTTCAGTGTTTTCAGCGTTTGCCTCGTGTATTTTGGAGCATTCTGGCTTGGTGCATAAATATTTATGATTATTATGTCTTCCTGTTGAATTGCTCCTTTTATTAACACATAGTGGCCTTCTTTGTCTCTTTCAACTGTTTTACATTTGGAGTCTAATATGTTGGATATTAGTATAGCTACTCTTGCTCTTTTCTGATTGTTATTTTCATGGAATATCTTTTCCCAACCTTTCACTTTCAACCTATGTTTATCCTTGGGTGTAAAATGCGTTTCCTGTACACAACATATAGACAGGTCCTGTCTTTTAATCCATTTTGCCAGGCTATGTCTTTTCATTGGGAAGTTTAATCCATTAACATTTAGTGTTATTACTAAATGGGCAGTACTTTCTTCTACCATTTTGCCTTTTTGATTTTATACGTCATATCTAATTTTTCTACTTTTTACCTTTACTGATATCCTTCATTTCTATACTCTTCTTCAACCTCTCTCTCCTGTCTTTTTGTATCTGTCTCTAGTGCTCCCTTCAGTATTTCTTGCAGAGCCAATCTCCTGATCACAAATTTTCTCAGTGATTTTTTTGTCTGAAAATGTTTTCATTTCCCCCTCATTTTTGAGGGAAAATTTTGCTGGAGATAGAATTCTTGGTTGGCAGTTTTTCTCTTTTATTAACTTAAATTTATCAACCTACTGTCTTCTCACCTCCATGACTTCTGCTGAGAAATCTATGCGTAGGCTTATTGGCCTTCCCTTGTATGTGATGGACTGCTTTTCTCTTGCTGCTTTCAAGATACCCTCTTTCTCTTTGACATCTGACATTCTGATTAGTAAGTGTCTTGGAGTACATCTATTTGGATCTATTCTGTGTGGGGTATGCTGTACTTCTTGGAGCTGCAATTTTAAGTCTTTTATAAGAGTTGGAAATTTTTCAGTGATTATTTCCTCCATTAGTTTTTCTCCTCCTTCTCCCTTCTCTTCTCCTTCTGGGAAACCCACAACACGTATATTTGTGAGCTTCATGTTGTCATTCAGTTCCCTGCATCTTGGCTCATATTTTTCCATTCTTTTCCCTATATTTTCTTTTGCTTGTCAGATTTCAGATGTCCCATCCTCCAGTGCACTAATCCTATCTTCTGCCTCTTGAAACCTAACATTGTAGGTTTCCATTGTTTTTTCATCTTTTCTACTGTGCCTTTCATTCCCATAAGTTTTGTGATTTGTTTTTTCAGACTTTCAATTTCTTCTTTTTGTTCATTCCTTGCCTTCTTTATATCCTCCCTCAATTCAATGATTTGATTTTTGATGAGGTTTTCCATGTCTGTTCTAACATTCTAAATTAACTGTTTCAACTCCTGTATCGCATTTGAATTGTTGGTTTGTTCCTTTGACTGGGCCATATCTTCAATTTTCCTAGTATGATTCCTTATTTTTTGCTGTCATCTAGGCATTTAATTACTTTAACTAGTTTATTCTGGAGATTGTTTTCATTTTTTTAACTAGGATTTTCTTGCTGGATGACTTTGCTGTCTATCTGTTCGCTGACATTCAGTTCAGCTTATTCCAGACCTCTAGCTTACGTTTTGTTTAACAGATCAGATTTTTTCAGTTCTTGTTTTCTTATTTCTTGCCCTGTATGGTGCCTTCCTCCCACCCTCCACCCCCCACCTTTAGGAGAGTCTACTTAGGTATTATAGACAAAGCCAGATTTTCCCAGACCAAACAGGCCTCCTCTCAGGAAGAAAGAGTCACCCGCATCAGTTTTCCCTGAGGGTGAGACCCAGCAGACTGAAAGGCTTTCCTATGAAGCCTCTGGACTCTGCATTTTTCTTATCCTGCTCAGTATGTGGGGCTTTTCTGCCTGCGGGTCCCACCAGCATAAGGTGATGTGGTACCTTTAACTTCAGCAGACTCTCCCTGCTGGAGGCGTGATGGAGACAGAGGAGGGGCTAGGGATGGCTTTAATTGCTTCACTTTTCCACACCCTGGGGTCTGAATTCCTTGAGGGAGGGATTCCACCTGATCCTGGCCCCACCCCTCTTCCAGGGAAGGCACAGGCTGTAGAAAAACACTCAAACAAGCTTAATTCTGCCTATGCCTGGGGCAGTTGGAGCCTGAGAAGCCCAGCCACTATATCTAAAGAGCAGTCAAGCACAGAAACACAGCCACAAAAAAGAAAGAGAAAAATCCTTTTCAGAGCAGGACACCCATTCCTCGGGTTTGCCAATCAAAAGCTTAAGTTGGTATGTTGCTTTGCGTATATCCAGGTCCTGTGTGCCCCCTCCTTTTCTTCAGGGCCCAGACCTTTTTGGATCCATCATGTGCTACTGGATCCAAAAAACCTCTGTTCGATTTTTTTCTTTCTCTCTTTTTAATTTTTCTGTCAGTCCTGCCTCCTCTGCGCCGGGGCAAAAATCAGCGACCTCCGTTTTATTCAAGGTTCAGCTTAAGTAGGGGCCTATTTTTAGTAGTCAGAATTTGTTAATAATTCCACAATTGGAGCTTGGTTACGCTCAGCCCCTGCTGCTAGTAAAGTCTTTCCTGTCCCCTCCAGGAATCAGCCTATGGGGGAGGGGTGCTGGCTGCCACAATTTGGGGAACTCACAGTTCTGGGTGGGCTCACAACTGGTCCAGCTCATCCAGACTAGAGTATGCTGTGTGTCCAGTCACTGATTTGGCCCCAGCAGTTGTTTTGTACCATTCCTGGCTATTTACTAGATGCTCCGGAGGATGAGCTAAATACCATACCTCGCTAAGCCACCATCTTGGCCCCATCCTCAATCTTCATTAGTATGCTTTTAATATAAAATATTTTAAGAAACAATTTTCCATAACCATCCAAGTACTGCATCTAGCAGATTTTACCTCAAAATAATATCCTTACCAACGTTTATGTTGGCATTACCCCTTATTTCAGAGGACAAATCTTCTCACTGTTAATAAAAAACTGTTACAAATAATTTGTTCTTTCACCTTGTATAAGTAAGGTGCTAAAATAACTTAACCTATTGCAGGAAAAATGTCTGGCAAGTATTTTAATAGTTAAAACGGATTTTGTATCTTGATACTAATTAAATTTAAATGAGCAAAATATTCCTATATTCAGAAACTGTATAAATTCCTAAAAATTTAACAATATTCTCACTGTCGATGTATACCTGATACTAATCTGTATAATATTAAGAAATGGTATGGTGTTATTAATTACAATTTTAGTCACTCTTTGAAAAGTTACAGATCAGAGAAACATCCTAACTGTCAACTGCACTACTCTGTTCTAACACATCTAGTCAGAGCAGTGCCTCTGCTATGACTTGTTAACATGAAACAGCTGTCTTGTGATTTGTTTCTAAACATAGCTTTGTTAAAAAATACTCATAGGTCGGGCCACGGTGGCTCAGCAGGCAAGAATTGTTGCCTGCCATGCCAGAGGACCCGGGTTCGTTCCCCGGTGCCCGCCCATGTAAAAAAAAAAAAAAAAAAAAAACCTCATAAAGATTAGAGCTTATATTGTTTACTTTGTTATCTGTAAATTCTGAGGTGACTTACTCTTTATATAGCCCACTAATTCCCTGGAGCTCTAAATGTCTGTGTTAACACCTGAAACTCACTTTTTGTCTGCCAACTCTAAAAATTAGCGTAAGTCCACACAACAACAGTTAAAAACACTGAAGGATCAAACTCCAATTAAAAACATGACAAAACTAATCTGGTTAAAGTAAAAATAAATCAATACTCAAGGTAAGAAGTAATATTGTTTGTATGTTAAAGCTTTAACTTTTGTGCAAGATAAAAGAAAAATAGAGAATTAAACAACCTAATTCAGCTTTTTTAATATGGAACCTTGAATAAGAAACAAAATCTTAATGTTAATGCAAGTTAATACTTTATAACCTGCATTTCAGAGCATTTAGGGCAGAAAATGAAAAACTGTCTGCAAGGTCCCTTGAGGGACTGGGAGAAATAAAACTATTAGGAATTTCCCAGGTAAGCAAGCCTAACATTTTTCTTAAGAAAAAGGCGCTCCCCAATTAAAAAGCAAGACCATAATTTTAAAGCTTGCCCTTATGAAACTTATTTCTGTAATACTCAACTAAACCTTCTTAAAATTAGTGCCTAACTGAGCCCCCAATATTGGGGTTTGTTCATATGAAACTTAACCCCACAAAAGATAGGTCAAGCCTACTTAAAATTAGGCCTAAGAGTCACGACCAAGAGAACCTCTTTTGTTGCTCAGATGTGGCCTCTCTCTCCAGCCAACACAACAAGCAAATCCACCACCATCTCCCTGTCTACGTGGGACATGACTCCCAGGGGTGTGGACATTCCTGGCAATGTGGGACAGAAATCCTAGAATGAACTGAGACTCAGCATCAAGGGATTGAGAAAACTTTCTCGATTCAAAAGGGGGAAGAGTGAAATGAGACAAAGTGTCAATGGCTGAGAGATTCCAAACAGAGTCGAGAGGTTATCCTGGAGGTTACTCTTACGCATTAAGTAGATACCACCCTGTTATTCAAGATGTAATGGAGAGGCTGGAGGGAACTGCCTGAAAATGTACAGCTGTGTTCCAGTAGCCATGTTTCTTGAAGATGGCTGTATAATGACATAGCTTTCACAATGTGACTGTGTGATTGTGAAAACCTTGTGTCTGATGCTCCTTTTACCAACAGATAAAACATATCAACAGATGAGTAAAACATATGAAATAAAAATGAATAATGGAGCAGATATTAAAATAAATTTAGACTGAAATGCTAGTGATCAATGAAAGGGAGGGGAAATGCTAGTGATCAATGAAAGGGAGGGGTAAGGGTATGTATGAATTTTTTTCTGTTTTCTTTTTATTTCTTTTTCTGAATAGATGCAAATGTTCCAAGAAATGATCATGATGATGAATATGCAACTATGTTATGATATTGTAAATTACCGATTATAGATGGAGAACGGAATGATCGAATGTTAACAACGTTTGGGTTTATTTGGTACTTAAAAAATTTTTTTAATTAATTAAAAAAAAATTAGTGCCTAAGAGCCATTTTCAGAAAATCTCTGCTGTTGTTCAAATGTGGGCTCTCTCTAAGCCAAACCCTGTGCTTCCCCCCAATATGGGACATAATTTCCAGGAGTAGAAACCTGACACTAGCAGCATAAAATGTAACAGGCCCTGGCATCACAAAACATAATTAGCTCTGGCATGATGGAACACAAGTGGCCCTGGCACTGTGAAACATACACTCTAAGGATGAGACTGGCCCTGACATCGCAGATGAACTGACCAAAAGGGAAAAGAAACAGAATTTCAATGGCTAAGAGATTCCAAATTGAGTCAAGAAATTATTCTAGAGGTTACTCTTATGCAAGTATAACAGCAAATGCAAATTCATCTTGGCTGGAAAACTTTCTTTCAGACTTTCTTTCATTCTCCTCCACCCCTTTACAAGCTATTCTGCTCCTTCTCATTGAGCCCTTAGTTATCCTCCTATTAATTTCCCCCCCCCCCCCTGCCTCTTACAATGTCTAAGTTTGTTCACAGGTCAAATAGCAGCCGTGACCAACCAACAAAACTCAGAGAACATACTCCTGCGACAACAGAAATTTGAAAACCTATGTCTGTCACAACAAGAACATTGCTACCAACCTATTCCAACTTAAAATGCTCTGAAACCCAATTAATGATAGCCCTGATTGGCTTGAAGCAATTTATTCTCTCCCTCCCCCACCCAACCAACTATACCATTTTGTCAGCAAAAAGTAGTTAAAGAAAGAACACACAATCCCTGCTCCCTCCAAAAATTGCTTCAAACTGGGCTAGAGCATCCCCTCAAACCCAACCCCAACTCCAGTCAATTTTATTAAAATAAAAAGGCAGGAATGGCAGTTCTCAGAAAAGGAAGTTTACATATAAAATAGACTCCATAATCCAGAGGCCTCTCAGTTTTTTTTTTAGCTTCTTTCCCTCAGTTTCCTTCACTGAGCCTGATGTTCAAGAGACAGAGCAGTGTGTCAGAAGCCCAACAACCAATCAAACCATAAGTTAACAAGCCCCCATCCAATCAAGGGACAACACACCACCTGGGAGGCACTATCCCCTCCTGACATCACTGTATCTTTAAAACATAGCTCCCAGAACAAAGATTCAGAGCCATTTTCTCTTTCCTTTCGCTAGCTCCCTATGCAGAAGCTATTTTCTCTATTTTGCTCTCCCACTATTCTAGTTTGCTAGCTGCTGAATGCAATATACCAGAAACGGAAAGGTTCTTTAACAAGGGGAATTTAATGAGTTGCTAGTTTACAGTTCTAAGGCCGAGAAAATGTCCAATTAAAGCAAGTCTATAGAAATGTCCAGTCAAAAGCATCCATCCAGGGAAAGATACCTTGGTTCTAGAAGGCCAATAAAGTTCAGGTTTTTTCTCTCAAGTGGAAGGGCAGGTGGTGAACACAGTCAGGGCTTCTCTCTCATCTGGAAGGGCAGGTGGCGAACACGGCCTCATCTGCTAGCTTTCTCTCCTGGCTTCCGGTTTCATGAAGCTCCCCAGGAGGTGTTTTCCTTCTTCATCTCCAAAGGTCGCTGGCTAGTGGATTCTCTGGTTCATGGTGTTGCTCTCTCTGAATCTCTCATTCTCTAAAACATTTCCTCTTTTAAAGGACTCCAATAAACCAATCAAGACCCACCCAAATGGGTGGAGACATGTCGCCCCCTAATTCAGTTTAACAACCATTCTTGACTAAATCACATCATCCAGGGAGATGATCTCATTACAGTTTCAAACATACAGTATTGAATAGAGATTATTCCACCTTTATGAAATGGGATTTATATTAAAACATGGCTTTTCTTAGGGGGCATACTTCCTTTCAAACCAGCACACCCACCTACTTTTTCCCTGCTCCCTCACCCCAATAAACCTGGTAAGTTTTGAAAAACAAAAAACCAGCTAGGGTAATATATAAGATTCTACAAAGGTTCCGGTAACTTTCCAGAAACTTTCACACTCCAGATGGATCCCTGGACCAGATAAGTCCTGAAAGCTAGAGGGCCCAGCCTCTCCAGAACATCAGCTAGTTCCTTCTCCCCACCCCATATTATTGACAGCCCCTTCCAACATGAAAGTGTTAGAATGGACACAGCCCAATTACCCAAAAAAGTGGGATAGAAAGATCAAAAGTGATGATGTAGTTATACAGAGAAGGGAGGGTTTAACAAACAAGTATTGATTGCTGAATCACTGTATTGATACTTTCTTTAATCTCCAGTACCTCAGAGCAGCTAGGAGTAAAAACCTAAAATTGTGTAACTGTAACCCATCCAAACTCTGAAATCTGTTCTACAATTGTTGTTCCCTGTTTTGAAATTTAATGTTTTTTAGTACATATGCTATTTTTCTCAAAAAAGAAAAAAAAATGATGATAAAAAATATATATTTCTTCTCGCCTTCAATGTTCTGGAGCAGCCAGAAAGAAAAATCTGAGATGACGGTACGGTGGCTCATGACAAACACTGGGAACTGTCCTGTAACTACTTGTTGAAGAGTGCTTTGAAAACTATTGCTTTTTTTTCTCTCTGCTTTCTTATATTTATGTTATATTACACAAAAAAAGACTTAAAGAAAAAAAGAGATGACGAAAGTGTGAAAATCAAGGACTTAAATGATCACCAGGAAGAATTTGAGAAAGAACAGCAAACTAACCCCAAAACAAATAAAAGAAGAGAAACAAAGACTAAACAGAAATAAATAGGGTAGAGAAAAATAAAACAATAGGAAGAATCAACAAAACTATAAGTTGGTTCTTTGAGAAAATCAGAAATGAGATGGAGGTCGTTACCACAGATCATGAAAAATTTTTTTAAATCCTAAGAGAATACTATGAACTACAGGACAACAAACTAAACAACTTAGGTGAAATGGATAAATTCCTAGAAACATATGAATTACCTATACTGACTCGAGAGAAATAAATCTCAACACACCAATTATAAGTAAAGAGATCCAACCAGTCATAAAAAATCTTCCCACAAAATAAAACCCAGCTTCACAGGAGAATTTATCAACATTTCAAAAAAAACTAACGCCAATCCTCCTCAAACTCTTGCAAAAATATGAAGAAAAGGGAATGCTATCGAATTCATTTTATGACGCTAACAGCATTCTAATACCAAAATCAGACAAAGATGATACAAATAGAGAAAACTACAGACCAATCTTCCTAATGAACAGAAATGCAAAAACTCTTAACAAAATACTAGTAAATCATATCCAATGCCACATTAAAAGAATTATACATCATGATCAAGTGGGATTCATACCAGAAATGCAAGGGCAGTTCAACATAAGAAAATCAATCAATGTAATTATAGCACATTAACAAATCAGAAGGGAAAAATCACATGATCATATCAATTGATGCAAAAAAAGCATTCAACAAAATCCAGCATCTCTATTGTGCATATGATTAATATCACTGAGTTGTACACATGAGAATGGTTAAAATGGGAAATATTGTATTGTATTTGTTACCACAATAAAAATATTTTAAAAAATTAAATCCAAAAAACCAAAAATCCAGCATCCTTTCCTGATAAAATCACTTCAAAAGTTAGGTATCAAAAAAAAAAAAAAAAAGGAGACTTCCTGGAAGATGGCGGCTTAGTAAGACGCGCGGATCTTAGTTTCTTCTCCAAGACACCTACTAGGGGAGTAGAAACGATACAGAAAGCGCCCAAAGCCACAACAGAGATAAAAAAGACAGCGTACCCCATCCTGGAACAGCTGCCTGGCTGAGAGAAGCAGCTCGGGTGAGATCGCCGAGGCGCGCGGGCCTTACCGGGCGGGGTGGCAAGCGGCCGGAGTTACTCCCTTCCCCCTTCCCGGGCCGGCTGGGAGAATTGGAGAGGTGGTCCCCTGAAACCAAAGCGACTGGCGCCCACACCACGCGCAGCCCCCGGACCAACTGAGAGAATTGGATCGGAAACCCCCAGGTCGCGGAGAACGGTGACCCCGTGACTCCCGGGGAACGTGCACTCTCTCGGGCGGGCCGCTGCCGCTGGCGCCCTCCCGCCACGCTTGTTGCCCAGGGCCGACTAGGAAATTCGGACGGGCTCTTTCCCTGGCTGCGGCGACCAGCAACCCTCCCTGCGTTCGGACACCCTCCCTGTGTTCGGACCCCGGGCCGGCTCAAGCGGCTTCGGCTAGCAAACCCCCAGGACGGCGAGAGTTTTCCAAAGTTTAAGGTCCCACAGCACCTTTTACTGGTGGGACCCGCAGACAAACGTGTGCCACGAGCGCCACCTACTGGGCAGGATAAGAAAAACAGAACCCAGAGATTTCACAGAAAAATATTACAACCTTGCTGGGTCCAACACCAAGAGAAATCTGAATAAATGCCCAGACGCCAGCAGCAGAAGATAACTGTCCACGCTCAAAAGATTGAGAATATGGCTCAGTCAAAGGAACAAACCAATAGCTCAAATGAGACACAAGAGCTGAGACAACTAATGCTGAATATACGAACAGAAATGGAAAACCTCTTCAAAAATGAAATCGATAAATTGAGGGAGGACATGAAGAGGACATGGGCTGAACATAAAGAAGAAATAGAAAAACTGAAAAAACAAATCGCAGAACTTATGGAAGTGAAGGATAAAGTAGCAAACATAGAAAAAATAATGGATAGCTACAATGATAGATTTAAAGAGACAGAAGATAGAATTAGTGATTTGGAGGATGGAACATCTGAATTCCAAAAAGAAACAGAAACTATAGGGAAAAGAATGGAAAAATTTGAACAGGGTATCAGGGAACTCAAGGACAATATGAACCGCACAAATATACGTGTTGTGGGTGTCCCAGAAGGAGAAGAGAAGGGAAAAGGAGGAGAAAAACTAATGGAAGAAATTATCACTGAAAATTTCCCAACTCTTATGAAAGACCTAAAATTACAGATCTAAGAAGTGCAGCGCACCCCAAAGAGATTAGACCCAAATAGGCGTTCTCCAAGACACTTACTAGTTAGAATGTCAGAGGTCAAAGAGAAAGAGAAGATCTTGAAAGCAGCAAGAGAAAAACAATCCATTACATACAAGGGAAACCCAATAAGACTTTGTGTAGATTTCTCAGCAGAAACCATGGAAGCTAGAAGACAGTGGGATGATATATTTAAAATACTAAAAGAGAAAAACTGCCAACCAAGACTCCTATATCCAGCAAAATTATCCTTCAAAAATGAGGGAGAAATTAAAACATTCTCAGACAAAAAGTCACTGAAAGAATAGATGGAAGGGCATACCGTGTTCATGGATTGGAAGACTAAATATAGTTAAGGTGTCAATCCTACCTAAATTGATTTACAGATTCAATGCAATACCAATCAAAATCCCAACAACTTATTTTTCAGAATTAGAAAAACCAATAAGCAAATTTATCTGGAAGGGCAAGTTACCCCGAATTGCTAAAAACATCTTGAGGAAAAAAAACGAAGCTGAAGGTCTCGCGCTGCCTGACTTTAAGGCATATTATGAAGCCACAGTGGTCAAAACAGCATGGTATTGGCATAAAGATAGATATATCGACCAATGGAATCGAATAGAGTGCTCAGATATAGACCCTCTCATCTATGGACATTTGATCTTTGATAAGGCAGTCAAGCCAACTCACCTGGGACAGAGCAGTCTCTTCAATAAATGGTGCCTAGAGAACTGGATATCCATATGCAAAAGAATGAAAGAAGACCCATCTCTCACACCCTATACAAAAGTTAACTCAAAATGGATCAAAGATCTAAACATTAGGTCTAAGACCATAAAACAGTTAGAGGAAAATGTTGGGAGATATCTTATGGATCTTACAACTGGAGGCGGTTTTATGGACCTTAAACCTAAAGCAAGAGCACTGAAGAAGGAAATAAATAAATGGGAACTCCTCAAAATTAAACACTTTTGTGCATCAAAGAACTTCATCAAGAAAGTAGAAAGACAGCCATCACAATGGGAGACAATATTTGGAAATGATATATCAGATAAAGGTCTAGTATCCAGAATTTATAAAGAGATTGTTCATCTCAACAACAAAAAGACAGCCAACCCAATTACAAAATGGGAAAAAGACTTGAACAGACACCTCTCAGAAGAGGAAATACGGATGGCCAAGAGGCACATGAAGAGATGCTCAATGTCCCTGGCCATTAGAGAAATGCAAATCAAAACCACAATGAGATATCATCTCACACCCACCAGAATGGCCATTATCAACAAAACAGAAAATGACAAGTGCTGGAGAGGATGCGGTGAAAGAGGCACACTTATCCACTGTTGGTGGGAATGTCAAAGGGTGCAACCACTGTGGAAGGCAGTTTGGCGGTTCCTCAAAAAGCTGAATATAGAATTGCCATACGACCCAGCAATACCATTGCTAGGTATCTACTCAAAGGACTTAAGGGCAAAGACACAAACGGACATTTGCACACCAATGTTTATAGCAGCATTATTTACAATTGCAAAGAGATGGAAACAGCCAAAATCTCCATCAACAGAAGAGTGGCTAAACAAACTGTGGTATATACATACGATGGAATATTATGCAGCTTTAAGACAAGATAAACTTATGAACCATGTAATAACATAGACGGACCTAGAGAATGTTATGCTGAGTGAATCCAGCCAAAAACTAAAGGACAAATACTGTATGGTCCCACTGATGTGAACGGACATTCGAGAATAAACTTGAAATATGTCATTGGTAACAGAGTTCAGCAGGAGTTAGAAACAGGGTAAGACAATGGGTAATTGAAGCTGAAGGGATACAGACTGTGCAACAGGACTAGATACAAAAACTCAAAAATGGACAGCACAATAATACCTAATTGTAAAGTAATCATGTTAAAACACTGAATGAAGCTGCATCTGAGCTATAGGTTTTTGTTTTGTTTTGTTTTGTTTTGTTTTGATTTTACTATTATTACTTTTATTTTTTTCTCTATATTAACATTCTATATCTTTTTCGGTTATGTTGCTAGTTCTTCTAAACCAATGCAAATGTACTAAGAAATGATGATCATGCATGTATGTGATGATGTTAAGAATTAATGATTGCATGTGTAGAATGGTATGATCTCTAAATGTTGGGTTAATTTCTTTTTTTCCGTTAATTAAAAAAAAAAAAAAAAGAGAAGGGATAATTGGAGATGAAGGGATACAGACTGTACAACGGGACTGGATATAAAAACTCAGAAATGGACAGCACAATACTACCCAATTGTAATGCAATTATGTTAAAACACTGAATGAAGCTGCATGTGAGGTATAGGTTTTTTGTTTTTGTTTTTTTTGTTTTTTTTCTTTCTATTATTGTTTTAATTCTTATTCTGTTGTCTTTTTATTTCTTTTTCTAAATCGATGCAAATGTACTAAGAAATGATGAATATGCAACTAGGTGATGTTATTAAGAATTACTGATTGTACATGTAGATTGGAATGATTTCTAATTGTTTTGTTAATTCTTTTTTTAATTAATAAAAAAAAAAAAAAAAACACATCCAAATAGGAAAGGAAGAAGTAAAACTTTCATTATTTGCAGATGACATGAGCCTATACCTAAAAAAACCTGAGGAATCTACAGCAAAACTATTTGACCTAATACACAAATTCAGCAAAGTGGCAGGATTACAAGATTAATGTACAAAAATCAATAATGTTTTCATACACAAGCAATGATCTATCTGCGGTGACAACTAAGGAAAAAATTCCATTCAAAATAGCAACCAGAAGAATCCAGTATCTAGGAATAAGCCTAAACAGGGAGGTCAAGGACTTATACACAGAAAATTACAAGAAAAAATTGCTTAAAGAAATAAAAAATGATCTAAATAGATGGAAAGATATGAAAAGATAGATATGAATAGATAAGAAATGATATGAATACATGCATAGATATGAAGGTTGAATATCATCGAGATGTCAACTCTATCCAAACTCATCTACAGATTCAATGCAATACCAATGAAAATCCCAAGGATATACCTTGAAGACTTGGAAAAGCTGGTTATCAAATTTATATGGAAGGGAAAGAGACCCCAAATAGCTAAAAACATCCTTTAAAAAAGAGCGAACTGGGAAGTCTATCACTTTCTAATTTCAAAGCTTACTATAAAGCCACAGTTGTCAAAAACAGTATGGTACTGGCACAAAAACAAAAGGATTGACCAGTGCAATAGAATTCAGCGTGCAGAGATTTATGGACATTTGATCTTCAATAAGGCCCCCAAACCCACTGAATTGGGACAGTATAGTCTTTTCAATAAACGGGCATGGGAAAACTGAATTTTAATACCCAAAAGAATGAAAGAGGACCCCTACCTTATACGCTATCACAAAAATTAATTCAAAATGGATCAAAGACATAAATGTAAGAGCAAGTACCATAAAATTTCTAGAAAAAAAATGTAGGGAAATATCTTCAAGATGTAGTAATAGAAAGTAGTTTCTTAAACTTTACACCTAAACCACAAGCAGTGAAAGAAAAAATAGAAAATGGGAATTCCTTAAGATCAAGAGCTTCTGTGCCTCAAAGAACTTTGTTAAAAAGGTGAAGAGGGAGGGAGTCAAGATGGCGGCTTAGCAATGTGCGCGTTTTAGTTCGTCCTCCAGAACAACTACTAAATAACCAGAAATAAAAGAACAGCTCCCGGAGCCACGTCAGTAACCAAACACATAGCATACCCCAGTCTGGACCAGCTGGACCGGCTGCAAGCCTACCCAAAACCGTGAGTTTCCCAAGCCACGGCACCCAGCACCCATCCCCCACAGGCGGCTTCCCAGAGGGAAAGGAAATAGACTCTAAACCTGGTCAAGGCAGAGGTCGCTCATTGGGCTCACGGAAAAAGAGGAAAAGGGGAGGAAACAGAGGTTTTAGTGGCTGTGTCTCTACAGAGACTTGGCAGCCTCTGGATTCAGCGGCGGGACTTCGTGGCTGTAACTGACCCAGGAATAGGCAGAAACGGGCTGCTTTCAGGGCTGTCTCCCACATGTGCCTTCCCCAGGGGAGGGGTGAAATGCAACTCAGGCGGAATCCCACTCTCAAGGATTCAGACCCCAGGGCTTGGCAATTTGAACCCTTTAAAACCAGCCTACAACCTCTCCTCTGTCTCCACCACGCCCCCAGCAGGGAGACTCTTCCAAAGTTAAAAGTGCCGCAATATCTTTTGCTGGTGCAACCCACAGGCAGATGTGCCACATAGTGGGCAGGATAAGAAAAACAGAGCCCAGACACTTCACAGGAAAGTCTTTTAACCTGCTGGGTCTCACCCTCAGGGAAAACAGATGCAGGTGACCCCTTCCCCCTGATAGGAGGTCAGTTTAGTCCGAGAAAACCCGGCTGGAGTCTATAATACCTACATAGACTGTCCTAAGGGTGGGGAGGAAACAGGCACCATACAAGCAGGGCTAGAAACAAGAAAACAAGAACTGAAAAATTCTCCTCTGTTAAACAAAACCTAAGCTAGAGATCTAGAAAAAGCTGAACTGAAGGTCAAAGAACAGACAGACAACAAATTCATCTAGCAAGAAAACCCTAGGTAAGAAAAGTGAAAGTAATCTCCAGAATAAACTAATTGAGGTAATTAAATGTCTAGACACCAGCAAAAAATAACAAATCATGCCAGGAAAATTGAAGATATGGCCCAGTCAAAGGAACAAACCAATAGTTCAAATGAAATACAAGAGCTGAAACAACTAATTAAGAATGCACGAACAGACATGGAAACCTCATCAAACAACAAATCAATGAAATGAGGGAGGATATGAAGAAGGCAAGAAATGAACAAAAAGAAGAAATGGAAAGTCTGAAAAAAACAAATTATGGAACTTATGGGGATGAAAGGTACAGTAGAAGAGATGAAAAAAAACAATGGAAACCTACAATGGTAGATTTCAAGAGACAGAGCTTAGGATTAATGAAGTGGAGGATGGAACATCTGAAATCCGTCAAGATACAGAAACTATACGGAAAAAAAAAAAAGAAAAATATGAGCAGGGACTCAGGGACCTGAATATGAAGCGCACAAATATACGTGTTGTGGGTATCACGGAAGGAAAAGAGAAGGGAAAAGGAGGAGAAAAACTAATGGAAGAAATTATCACTGAAAATTTCACAACTCTTATGAAAGACCTAAAATTACAGATCCAAGAAGTGTAGCATACCCCAAAGGGAACAGATCCAAATAGACGTTCCCCAGACACTTACTAGTCAGAATGTCAGAGGTCAAAGAGAAAGAGAGGATCTTGAAAGCAGCAAGAGAAAAGCAATCCATCACATACAAGGGAAACCCAATAAGACTATGTGTAGATTTCTCAGCAGAAACCATGGAGGCGAGAAGACAGTGGGATGATATATTCAACCTACTAAAAGAGAAAAACTGCCAACCAAGAATTCTATACCCAGCAAAATTGTCCTTCAAAAATGAGGGAGAAATTAAAACATTTTCAGACAGAAAAATCACTGAGAGAATTTGTGACCAAGAGACCAGCTCTGCAAGAAATACTAAAGGTTGCTGGGTATCTACTCAAAGGACTTAAGGGCAAAGACACAAACGGACATTTCCACACCAATGTTTATAGCAGCGTTATTTACAATTGCAAAGAGATGGAAACAGCCAAAATGTCCATCAACAGACGAGTGGCTAAACAAACTGTGGTATATACATACGATGGAATATTATGCAGCTTTAAGACAGGATAAACTTATGAAGCATGTAATAACATGGATGGACCTAGAGAACATTATGCTGAGTGAGTCTAGCCAAAAACTAAAGGACAAATACTGTATGGTCCCACTGATGTGAACGGACATTCGAGAATAAACTTGGAATATGTCATCAGTAACAGAGTCCAGCAGGAGTTAGAAACAGGGTAAGATAATGGGTAATTGGAGCTGAAGGGATACAGATTGTGCAACAGGACTAGATACAAAAACTCAAAAATGGACAGCACAATAATACCTAATCGTAAAGTAATCATGTTAAAACACTGAATGAAGCTGCATCTGAGCTATAGATTTTTTTTTCTTTTGTTTTTTTTTTACTATTATTATTACTTTTATTTCTTTTCTCTATATTAACATTCTATATCTTTTTCTGTTGTGTTGTTAGTTCTTCTAAACCGATGCAAATGTACTAAGAAACGATGATAATGCATCAAAAGAAATACTAAAGGGAGCACTAGAGACAGATACGAAAAGACAGAAGAGAGAGGTGTGGAGAACAGTGTAGAAAGAAGGAAAATTAGATATGACATACAAAACACAAAAGGCAAAGTGGCAGAGGGAAGTACGACGGAAAGAGTAATAACACTAAATGTTAATGGATTGAACTCTCCAATCAAAAGACATAGACTGGCAGAATGGATTGAAAAAAACAGGATCCTTCTATATGCTGTCTACAGGAAACACATCTTAGACCCAAAGATAAACATAGGTTGAAAGTGAAAGGTTGGGAAAGATATTTCGTGCAAATAAGAACCAGAAAAGATCGGGAGTAGCTATATTAATAGCCAACAAATTAGACTTCATATGTAAAACAGTCAAAAGAGACAAAGAAGGATACTAGGTACTAAAAAAAGGAACAATTCAACATGAACACCTAACAATCATAAACATTTATGCACCGAACCAGAATGCCCCAAAATACATTAGGAAAACACTGAAAAGGGAAATAGACACATCTACCATAATAGCTGGAGATTTCAATACCCCACTCTCATCAATGGACAGAACATCTAGACAGAGGATCAATAAAGAAACAGAGAATTTGAATATTACAATAAATGAGCTACACTTAACAGACATTTATAGGACATTGCACCCAACAACAGCAGGATACACCTTTTTCTCAAGTGCTCATGGATCATTCTCAAAGATAGACCATATTCTGGGTCACAAAGAAAGTTTCAACAAATTTAAAAAGATTGAAATCATATAAAACACTTTCTCAGATTAAGGCAATGAAGTTGGGAATCAATAATAGGCAGAGTGCCAGAAAATTCACAAATATCTGGAACCTCAGCAACACACTCTTAAACAGTCAGTGGGTCAAGGAAGAAATTACAAGAGAAATCAGTAAATATATCGAGGCAAATGAAAATGAAAACACAACATATCAAAACTTAAGGGATGCAGCAAAGGCAGTGCTAAGAGGGGAATTTATTGCCCTAAATGCCTATATCAAAAAAGAAGAAAGGGCAAAAATTCAGGAATTAACTGTCCACTTGGAAGAACTGGAGAAAGAACAGCAAACAAACCCCAAAGCCAGCAAAAGGAAAGAAATAACAAAGATTAGAGCAGAAATGATGAAATTGAGGACATGAAAACAATTGAGAAAATCAATAAAACCAGAAGTTGGTTCTATGAGAAAATCAATAAGATTGATGGGCCCTTAGCAAGATTGACAAAAAGAAGAAGAGAGAAGATGCAAATAAATAAGATCAGAAATGGAAGAGGAAACATAACCACTGACCCCACAGAAATAAAGGAGGTAATAACAGGATACTATGAACAACTTTATGCCAATAAATACAACAATGTCGATGAAATGGACAACTTCCTAGGAAGGTATGAACAACCAACTTCGACTCAAGAAGAAATAGATGACCTCCACAAACCAATCACAAGTAAAGAAATTGAACCAGTCATTTAAAAGCTTCCCAAAAAGAAAAGTCCAAGACCAGACGGCTTCACATGTGAATTCTACGAAATATTCCAGAAAGAATTAGTACTAATCCTGCTCAAACTCTTCAAAAAAATTGAAGTGGAGGGAAAGCTACCTAATTCATTCTATGAAGCCAACATCACCCTCATACCAAAACCAGGCAAAGATATTACAAAAAAAGAAAACTACAGACCAATCTCTCTAATGAATATAGATGCAAAAATCCACAACAAAATTCTTATAAATCGAATCCAGCAACACATTAAAAGAATTATACATCATGACCATACAGGATTCATCCCAGGTATGCAAGGATGGTTCAACATAAGAAAATCAATTCGTGTAATACACTATATCAACAAATCAAAGCAGAAAAATCACAAGATCATCTCAATTGATGGAGAGAAGACATTTGACAAATTTCAAAGGATAGGAAAACAAGGGAACTTTCTTAAAATCATAAAGGGAATATATGAAAAACCCACAGCTAATATCATCCTGAATGGGGAAATAGTGAAAACTTTCCCCCTAAGATCAGGAACAAGACAAGGATGTCCACTATCAACACTATTATTCAACATTCTGTTGGAAGTTCTAGCCAGAGCAATTAGACAAGAAAGAGAAATACAAGGCATCAAAATTGGAAAGGACAAAGTAAAACTCTCACTGTTTGCAGATGATATGATACTATGTGTCAAAAACCCTGAAAAATCCACAGCAGAACTACTAGAGCTAATAAACGAGTACAGCAAAGTCGCAGATTACAAGATCAACATTCAAAAATCCGTAGTGTTTCTATACACTAGTAATGAACAATCTGAGGGGGAAATTAAGAATCAAATTTCATTTACAATTGCAACTAAAAGAAGAAATACTTAGGAATAAATTTAACTACAGAGACAAAAGACCTATACAAAGAAAACTACAAGAAACTGTTCAAAGAAATCACAGAAGACCTAAATAGATGGAAGGGCATACCATGTTCATGGACTGTAAGACTAAATATAGTTAAGATGTCAATTCTACCTAAATTGATTTACACATTCAACGCAATACCAATCAAACTCCCAACAACTTACTTTTCAGAATTAGAAAAACCAATAAGCAAATTTATCTGGAAGGGCAGGGTGCCCCGAATTGCTAAAAGTATCTTGAGGAAAAAAAACGAAGCTGGAGGTCTCACGCTGCTGGACTTTAAGGCATATTATGAAGCAACACTAGTCAAAACAGCATGGTACTGGCATAAAGACAGATATATTGAACAATGGAATCGAATAGAGTGTTCAGATATAGAACCTCTCATCTATGAACATTTGATCTTTGAAAAGGCAGTCAAGCCAACTCACCTGGGACAGAGCAGTCTCTTCAATAAATGGTGCCTAGAAAACTGGATATTCATATGCAAAAGAATGAAAGAGGACCCGTATCTCACACCCTATACAAAAGTTAACTCAAAATGGATCAAAGATGTAAACATCAGGTCTAAGACCATAAAACAGTTTGAGGAAAATGTAGGGACATATCTTTTAAATCTTATAATTGGAGGCGGTTTATAGACCTTACACCTAAAACAAGAGCACTGAAGAAAGAAATAAATAAATGGGAGCTCCTCAAAATTAAACACTTTTGCGCATCAAAGAACTTCATCAAGAAAGTAAAAAGACAGCCTACACAATGGGAGACAATATTTGGAAACGACATTATCAGATAAAGGTCTAGTATCCAGAATTTATAAAGAGATTGTTCAACTCAACAACAAAAAGACAGCCAACCCAATTACAAAATGGGAAAAAGACTTGAACAGACACCTACCAGGAGAAGAAATACAGATGGCCAAGAGGCACATGAAGAGATGCTCAATGTCCCTGGCCATTAGAGAAATGCAAATCAAAACCACAATGAGATATCATCTCACACCCACCAGAATGGCCATTATCAACAAAACAGAAAATGACAAGTGCTGGAGAGGATGCGGAGAAAGAGGCACACTTATCCACTGTTGGTGGGAATGTCAAATGGTGCAACCACTGTGGAAGGCAGTTTGGCGGTTCCTCAAAAAGCTGAATATAGAATTGCCATACGACCCAGCAATACCATTGCTAGGTATCTACTCAAAGGACTTAAGGGCAAAGACACAAACGGACATTTGCACACCAATGTTTAGAGCAGCGTTATTTACAATTGCAAAGAGATGGAAACAGCCAAAATGTCCATCAACAGAAGAGTGGCTAAACAAACTGTGGTATATACATATGATGGAATATTATGCAGCTTTAAGACAGGATAAACTTATGAAGCATGTAATAACATGGATGGACCTAGAGAACATTATGCTGAGTGAGTCTAGCCAAAAACTAAAAGACAAATACTGTATGGTCCCACTGATGTGAACCGACATTCTAGAATAAACTTGGAATATGTCATTGGTAACAGAGTCCAGCAGGAGTTAGAAACAGGGTAAGATAATGGGTAATTGGAGCTGTTGGGATACAGACTGTGCAACAGGACTAGATACAAAAACTCAAAAATGGACAGCACAATACTACCTAATTGTAAAGTAATCATGTGAAAACACTGAATGAAGCTGCATCCGAGCTATAGGTTTTTGTTTTGTTTTGTTTTGTTTTGTTTTTACTATTATTACTTTTATTTTTTTCTCTATGTTAACATTCTATATCTTTTTGGGTTGTGTTGCTAGTTCTTCTAAACCGATGGAAATGTACTAAGAAACGATGCCTTGACCTTAAAGCATATATCAGTTTATCATCTGCAAACTCTCAAAATTCAACAGCAAATAACTTTAAAACCAAGAGTACATTTTAATGATCTTTGATGTATGCATGCTGACCTACCTTTTTAAACAGTATATAAAAGTGAACTTAATACCACTTAAGCACATCTTTTAAATTCACTGAACATTTTCAAATTCTTATAAATTCTTTCAGTAAAAACTTTTGCTTTCTCTTGTTAATATTACCTATAGCTCCACCAAAGATAAATACATTTGGATTAAAAATTAATCTGCTTTTAGAAAGAAAAACCATACATGTAATATTTCAATTTAAAAGTTTAATTGAAAGAGTAAGATATGACTCTCTTCTGCTTCCTCAGGAACTAGAAGCAGAGATCATGGGATTCTCTGTGGCACCAGATAAACCAAGCAGATCAAAAGAGCACTGTCAAAACTCTAAAGATTCGATTGTTATTGGAACTACCACCAACATACTCAAGGACCTGCATGTTAACCATAAGCAAGGAGACTCTTTAAATAACAGATCTAAATAGGTCCCAAAGTCTCCTAACCTAACAGCCAAAATGTCCAGGATTCAATTGAAAATCAAGTGTTATAACAAGAACTAGGAAAATCACAACCTGAATTGGAAAAAAGCAAAGAACTGATGCCAACACTAAGATAACTCAGATGATAGAATTATCAGACAAGGATTTTAAAGCAACTGTCACAAAAATGCTACAATAACCAATTACAAATTTTTGTACATACAAAAAAATTTTTTAAAAACTCAGCAAGGAAACAGAGGTTATTAAAAAAAAAGAACCAAATGGAAATTATTTAACTAAAAAATAAAAAATACAATAGAAATACAAACCTCACTGGACAGGCTCAATTGTAGAGTAAAGATAACAGATGACAGAAACAGTGATCTCAAGAAGAATTGATAGAATTTATTCAATGTGAACAACAGAAAGAAAATAACTAAAAGAAAGGGGGGGATAAAAACAGAGCCTCAGGGACTTATTAGTCAATAATAAAAGACCCAATGTTTGTATTATTGGAGTCCCAGAAGGAGGGGAGAAAGTGAGCAGGGCTGAAAGTATATTTAAAAAATAAAGGCTAGAAACTTTTCATATGGCAAAAGACCTAAACCTATAATTTCAAGAAACTGAACAGGCCTAAATGGGACATAGCCAAAGAAATTCCTGCCAAAACACATCATAATTAAATTCTGAAAACTACAGACAAAGAAAAATTCTCAAAAGAAGTCAAAGAGAAACAATTAACTATAGGGGAATACAAATTCAACAGACAGCAGATTTCTCACCTGAAACATGGAGGCCAGGAGGAAGTGGCACAACATTTTTTAGGCTGAAAGAAAAGCACTGTTTATTGTGAGTTCTATATTCAGCAAAACTATCCTTCAAAAATGAAAGATAAAGATATTCTCAGATAAAAGAAAACTAACACTTAAGATCTACCCTTAAAGAATGACTAGAGGAAATTCTTTAACCAGAAAGGAAATGTTAAAAGAAAAAATCTTGGCACAACAGGAAGAAAGAACAACAGAAAACAGGAATATATGTACATACAGACTGTCCTCCTCTTCATGAATTTTATAACTCATATTTGATGTTTGAAACAAAAACTATAGCAGTGATATTCAAGGCAATGATATTTAAAAGTGTTGAAGGTAAAAGGATCTGGTAAGGTTTACACATTTCACTCCAAGTGGTAATATGTTGATACCAGTAGACTGTAATGAATTGCAAGTGTGTAACTGAAATACCCAAAACACGTACCAAGGAAACTATGCAAAGAGATACAGGCAAATAAACTATAAATAAATCAAGAAGCTATTAAATAACCCTCAGAAAGGCAGGGAAATTGAAACAGAGGAACAAAAAACAAAAGAAACAAACAGAAAAATAATACAACGTCAGATTTTAGCTCTAACATATCAATAATTACCTTAAACATATAGACAAAAGTTGGCAGAGCTGGTTAAAAAAAAACACAATACCTGTTGTTTTCAGGAAACTCACTTTAAACTTGGAGAAACTAGATCACACCAACATTATTAGTAGAAATATAAAATGGTACAGCCACTCTGGAAAACAGTTCGGCAGTTTCTTTAAAACTAAACATGCACGTACCATACAACCCAGCAATTATATTCTTGGGAATTTATTCCAGAGAAATAAAAACCAATGTTCACACAAAAACCTGTATAAGAATGTGTGCTGGTTTGAAAGGATGTATGCCCCCCCTAGAAAAGCCATGTTTTAATCAAAATCCCATTTCATAAAGGCAGAATAATCCCTATTCAATACTGTATGTTTGAAACTGTAATCAGATCATCTCCCTGGAGATTTGATTTAATCAAGAGTGGTTGTTAAGCTGGATTAGGTGATGATGTGTCTCCAACCCATTTGGGTGGGTCTTGATAAGTTTCTGGAGTCCTATAAAAGAGGAAACATTTTGGAAAGGAGATTCACAGAGAGCAGAGCAGAACGACATAGTCACAAGAAGCAGAATCCACCAGTCAGTGACCTTTGGAGATGAAGAAGGAACATGCCTCCCAGGGAGATTCATGCAACAGGAAGCCAGGAGAAGAAGCTAGCAGATGACGCTGTGTTCGCCATGTGCCCTTCCAGATGAGAGAGGAACCCTGACCGTGTTCACCATGTGCCTTTCCAGATGAGAGAGAAACTCTGACTCTGTTCGCCATGTGCCCTTCCACTTGAGAGAGAAATCGAGAACTTCAACGGCCTTCTTGAACCAAGATATCTTTCCCTGGATGGATGTCTTTGGACATTTCTATAGACTTGCTTTAATTGGGACATTTTCTCAGCCTTAGAACTGTAAACTAGCAACTTATTAAATTCCCCTTTCTAAAAGCCATTCTGTTTCTGGCATATTACACTCCGGCAGCTAGCAAACTAGAACAGAATGTTCACAGCAGCTTGAATCAGCTCAGATGTCCTTCCACAACTGAATGATTAAACAAATTGTGGTACATCCATGTCATGCAATACTACTCATGCAATAAAAAAAGGAACAAAATATTGCTATACGCAACAATTTGAATTCATCCCCAGGAAATTATACTGGGTGAAAAAAGCCAATCAAAAAAAGTCAATATAACATTTCCTGAAATGACAAAATTATACAAATGTGGAAGAGATTAATAGTTGCAGGAAGTGAAAGAGTGAAGGGGCATTACAGAAGTAGGTGCAGCTAGAAAAGGGCAACACAAGGGAACTTTGTGCTGATGAAACTGCGCTGTATCTTGACTATGGTGGTAGATACACAAACCCATATATATGATAAAACTGCACAGAACTAAATACACATTTATTTATATGCATGCACACACACAGATACAAATGAGTACAAGTAAAACCATGTGGACACTAGAAATTATGGACGAGTTCTCATAAGAATTACTTTAAAGATGTGACTCTTGTATAAAGAGTGTTTAAGTCCAGGGTACAGGGGGGAAACTGTTGCATGCTATGAGCTATGTTCAAAAGGAAACCATCAGCACTATCACAGCAACAGCAGAGGAAAATAATGGAGGGAATGCCTCAAAATGTAGTGCTGTGTTCCAGTAGCCATGTTTCTTGATGATGATTGAACAATGATATAGCTTTCACAATGAGACTCTGTGAATGTGAAAACCTTGTGTCTGATGCTCATTTTAGCTACTATATCAACAGAAGAGTAGAACATATGGAATAAAAATAAATAATAGGGGGAACAAATGTTAAAATAAATTCAGTTTGAAATAGTGGTAAATGAAAGCAAGGGGTAAGGGGTATGGTACGTATAGTTTGTTTTTTTTCTCTATTATCATTTTATTTCTTTTTCCATTGTCTTTTTATTTCTTGTTCTAAATCGATGAAATGTACTAAGAAATGATGAATAAGCAACTATGTGATGATATTAAGAATTACTGATTATATATGTAGAATGGAATGATTTCTAAATGTTTTGTTTGTTAATTTTTTTAATTAATAAAAATAAATAAATGATACTGCTTCAAAATGTTTAAAAAAAAAATAATGGAAGGAGGGACAACAGTGAAGAGAAGGTTTAGATTTCCTATTTGGAGAGGTTACATTTATTGGTTTTCTGCCTCTTGGGAACAATGAAATTATCTAAAATTGAGAATGCTGACGGACTGTAGACTTTGGGCCTCTATATGATGCCTGATGAATGCAGGTGGCTGAAGGATGCACTGATGGAGAAGTAGATTGGTGGTGAACAATGGTGTATACGTATGAACAAAGGTTGTGCTGCTACAAAAAGGAACAATGTCGTGAGGCATGCAATAATGTGAATGAACACGTGGGACATTTGGTGAGACAAAATAAGCCAGAAACAAAAAAAACAACAGTGGCATGGTCACCTTTAGAAAATGCTTATAAACAGGGGTCTAGATTGTAAGCTTTTAGAGCAGACACATTAACTCCAGAGTAGTGGTTATTACTCCTGGATTTTGAGAGGCTATTTTATATATATAACCTGATATTTACAGATAAGAATGAAGCTGAACAGGTTGGGGTTAAAGTAATTCAGAACACAGGGGTAAGAAAGACATATTCTAGAACTACACATACTCTTTGAGACCAATAGAAGAAAGGTTTATATGATCTGGAACTGAAATCTTCTGTAGTGCATAATCTAATTCAACCTATCTGTATAGCTCTTTGAACAACTGAAACACAGGAAGCACAGAATAAGAAAGACGTCCTTTAATATGTATAGATTATTGTAATGACTGGAAACATCCTAGAGTATATTAAGCAAATAATCAAAAAGTATTGGCAAAGTCCTCTGAGGGAGTGGAGAAAGACCATGGAACTATTAAACCTTACCATCAGGGAATTCCCTGATACTGTGTCAAACTTTAGGGATACCCAAAGCAAGAGGCCATGCCGTCGATCATGAGGCTTACACTTGTGAAGCTTAAGTAGGCAGCAGAGAATCTTAGACTACGTATAGGCAGGCCTAAGAGTTACTTCTGGAGGACCGCTCTTGTTGCTCAGGTGTGGCCTCAGTCTCTCTAATCCCAACTCTACAAGTGAAATCATTGCCTTCCCCACTACGTGGGCGATAACTCCAAGGGATGAATCCAGACCTGGCACCAAGGGATCAACAATTCCATCATGACCAAAAGGGGGAAAAGAAGTATAATTTATAAAGTATCAGTTGCAGAGAGAGTTCAAATGGAGTCGAGAGGTTATTCTGGAGGTTGCTCTTACAGAAGCTGCAGGTAGACCTTGCTACCTATCATAACCTGCCAACCCCTAACTAGGACCATTCTAGCCAATCCTATAAAACACCTAGGGCAATATATAAGCTTCCACAAGGGTTCCAGGCACTAGAGTAACTTGCCAGAAACCTACAACCTCCAGATGGGTCTCTGGTCCAGATAAATCCTAAAACCTAGCCCAGCCTCTCTAGAATATCAGTAGATCCATCTCCCTACCCATACTAGTGATGGACCCTTCCAATATCAAAAATTTAGAATTGCCATAGCCCAAACAACTCCAAAGAGAGGTAACGGAAAGATCAAAGCTGATGGTGGAATTATACATAGATGACAGGACTTGACAAATGAATATGAATGCTGAATCATTAAATTGATATTTCTTTTAGTCTCCAGTATTTCAGAGCAGCTAGAAGTAAAAACCTAAAATTGTGAAACTGTAACCCACATCAAACTCTGAAAAATGTTCTACAACTAATTGTGGTGCTGTGCATTGAAATTTATAGCTTTTTTTGTGTATATATACATATTATTGTTCACAAAAAAAAAAAGAAGGAAAAAAGTTGTTTGTGATAATAAAGTATTTAAGTCCTCTAGCCTCCTATTCTGGAGCAGGTAGAGGGAAAAATATGAGAGGATCGTATGGTAGTCCATGACAAACTCTGGGATCTGTCCTGTAACCACTTGTTGCAGAGTGCTTTGAAAACTATTGCTTTTTTATTTCTTTTCTTTGTATATATGTTATACTATACAATAAAAAAGTTAAAAAAAAAAAAGAAAGAAAGAAAGAAACCGTGTAGATCGTACCAAGGCTAATAGTCTACCTATAATAATGTACTAGGTTCTGCATGATGTTACCATAGGGGGAATCTAGGTAAAGAGTTATTTGTTACAACTGCTTGTGACTTCTACAATTATCTCAAAATAAAAGGTTTAATTTAAAAAAAAAAAAAGGCAAAAATAAAAATTGTACACACAGAAACAAAACATGCTTGGGAATCACAAAACCCATAACATACTGTTAGAAAACCTTCACTGGTTCAATTTTTTATCTTCTTGTTTCATGTTTTTCTGTTGTACTCTAATTTTCAACAGTAAGCATTATATATCTGTTGTTTCTGTCTGAGCAGTATACTCTCTTTCTTCTGGAAAACAATATCCAATTCTGCTTTGGGGATCTATACCTTACCCCACTGAAAACAGTGTTAGTAGAATTGTCCATCTGTCTAACTATTCCCAAGTACTGCACCAGCCCAAGCACTCTTCCTTGAAATTTAACCCTGAGCAGATTAGCACTATGACTAGCTCATCCCAGGTAGAGTGTCTTGATGAGACAAATCATCATTAATGTGAGCTACCCAGATCTCTGAAGCAGACTTAGTTCTCTTAATTTTAGAGCCTGTTTCTTTCCTTTGAGTATATAAACTACTCCTCATTCTTCAAAAATATCTATTTTGCTTAAGTATTCAAATTTGTTTCCTATAATTCATACTTTTAGAACTCAATCAAATACAAGCACCCCCCGCCAAACAAAACTAACACAAAAAAAACTTTTTTACCTGGTTTTAATTTTAACAGTCCGTATAATCTGAATCAAGCTTTTTTCCATAAGCTATTATTCTGAAATGAATGGGTTCCTATAAATGAACTTAATGGAGCTCAAGTTTAACTTCAGTTAAAACCATTTATTAAGTTCTAAGCCAAGCATACCATCAAATTCAAGTGACATGAAAATGCACAGATATGGTTCCTACTCTCAAGTCTCATAAGCAAGTCAGATACAGGTAATAATATGGGATAGTATAACTTGGGAAACTGTTTAACAGAGGTCTATCTAACTGCTGTGCCAATGCAGACAAAAAACCAATTCAGTAAAAGATCCAGACTACGAGTTTTAATTTGGCCTAACTTTAAGTATCATTCCCCTAGAGAACTTACCAATATTCTCTCTAAATCAGAGCATAAATGTGCAGTTTCAGTCTTGTAGTCAAAAAGCAAACGCTAACTTGGCGATTTCTAATCTCTTAAATATTTTCATTATTAATCTGCAGAATACTATGTACCCCAATGACAGTAAGTCCAAAGGTGATTTTTATAAACTAAATATAGATCAGGTTTCTAAAATAGTAGCCAAACGATAATTATTACAAACTGCAAAAACAAAAAAGCACATTTAATAAATAAACAGTTACATATTAATCACTATTATTTAGTTTCTAGACCAGTTATTTAGTTTTATCAAGTAAAAATCATGCATTTAAATTTAAACTCGTAAAACAGTCTTCATAATTGCATAATACTGTTTTAGAATAAAGTAATACTTCTTACCTTCTGGAGTTGGATTGCAACCCAAGAAAATGAAAGGAGAAAAAAAAAAAGCTTTTAATTTTTCTTTACAAAGCAATAATAAAGTAAACTATCCCTTCCCTCCCAGCAATATCAACCATTCCTCAAATTAGCACTCCCCTATCTTGTTACATGAAACACTTCTTTCTTTAAAAGTTACACGTTAGCCCAAAATATCACTATCTAAAAATATACAATTAAATTCATCTCAATAGTCTAACCCACTTCAAAAAACAGTTGCAGAACCTTTATCATGTAGTATAGTAAAACTATCAAGGAGTTTAGAATTCAATGTGGATACAATTACTATTTCCCATTCTTTAATATTCTTCCCATGCATTTTTACTATAAGGAGCCATCATAAAGCCATCAGCTATGGACCCTAAGCTTCTTTTTGATATATAACAGGACTCATGAATTTGGATAACAGTGGATAAGTATACTTTTTTCTGTCAGTTAATCAAGTATTTTCTTTCTGTGTTTTCATTATTATTTTTTGATATCCCTACCAGGTTTGTGGGCTTAAAAGCAGACCTCAAATAATAATATAAAGATGGAAGCCTAGGTATTACCCAACCATTAGACTGATATGGTATCATTATTACATATTACATATTAATAAGTAAATGTTGACTTTTATTTCCCTTGCTATATATTTTTGAGTAAGGAGAAGCGACAAAAAAATTAGGGACTCTAATTGTTTTGTTTTTGTTTTTTTTTGCATGGGCAGGCACCGGAATCAAACCCGGGTCTCCGGCATGGCAGGTGAGAATCTGCCAGCTGAGCCACCATGGCCCGCCCTCAGTTTTTGATAGAAGATGAACAAAAATATATATAATCTTAAATATGATGTGAGAAGGATGGTTTTATAGAACAAAAGATATTATTTTGCTCACAAATAAATGTAGTAATACCAATCAAAGGCTACTGGGATTTCACAGATATAAATGAATTTTGCACGATGGTTCCCAAAGTTGTTCTGCAATTCTAACCCTAAAGGAGCTTACAACCTTGCTTGGGATAACAAACTGAAATCAAGAAAAGATCCTTGCTATATTACAATTTTGAGTTCTACAAAATAAAACAAAAAGCACATCTCTTTAAATGTGGGGTTAGGATAAGTTTATAAAAAAATGCATTGGCTGTAAATTAAAAACATGGGCTATAATTAACAGTGTAATCATA
This sequence comes from Tamandua tetradactyla, assembly GCF_023851605.1. Taxonomy (NCBI): domain Eukaryota; kingdom Metazoa; phylum Chordata; class Mammalia; order Pilosa; family Myrmecophagidae; genus Tamandua; species Tamandua tetradactyla. The sequence goes on from NC_135329.1 coordinate 9,514,955, forward strand.
AAAATAGGCTTTTTCACTCACAACAAATGTACTATATCAATGCAAGGTGTTAATAAAAGGGTGGTGAATGGGAATCCTGTACTTTATGCATGCTTGTTCTGTAAACCCACAACTTCTCTAATAAAAAATATGCAATAAACAAAAAAATTTTTAAAGATTTCTTATTGACCCTTTCAGAATTCATTATAACAGCTGAGGTCTTTATTTCAAATTCTTCCCAGAAAGCAATTACACAAGTGTTGTCTGTGTTAAAAGTTTGATATGACAAATAATACGGCAAATGTACTCATCAACAGCAGGAAGAATTATGGATGTAGAGTTAGTATGATATACTAAAAAGGACAAAAAAAAATCAGAAAAAGTAAGCCTGAGTTTCTAGTTTCACTGTGGTAGTGTATGACTTTGGCCAAGTCTTACTCTCCATAAACTTTAACTCCCTCAATAACATAATGAGATGTAGCTGTAAAAGCCCAATTATCTTTTCCAGTTATAACATTCTGTGACTGAAATAATGTGACTAGTACAAAAAAAGGAGTGGGAGAGAGATGAGAAATGCAACAGTGAATACCATTTTGGGGTATTATTTGTCAGGAACATCTCGGTGTAATGTAAATCCCTTCATTTGCAAGGGATTCATGTCCAAGTCACCTGCTTGTCTAAAAATATTCCAACATTACTATATAACTAGCACTACGCCTTCCTTTCCAGGTCTTTTTCTACAACGAAACAAATGCTTTTAAACACTCCCTGACCTCTTGCAGAGGTGACAGTAAGGAATGATCAGCTTATATTTAAAGGCTAGGCAGTTGGCAAGGCTAATTGAACAGCTATATAACTTACTCTCTCATAGCAGACCTATGATAGGAAAGATTCAAATATGTGCCTGACCAAAACTACAAATTACTATATATCATGAACGCATGGGATCATTCATAAATAATGTAATTAGAAAATGCTCAATCTATGGATGCTAAATTCAGGAAAATGAAGAATCTTTGTGGGAAGATCTTGCTCCTTCCAATCTATTCATGAATAGAAAGACAAGGAAAACTAGTAAAAGAAGAGGATCTCTAGCAACGAATACTTTACCTACTTTTTTCTTCCTTCTGAACAAATTTCTTTCATTGTTTCTTTCTATTTGCTGAGTCAAGATAATACAACTAATAAGAAGAGCAAAGCAAGTTAAGAAAACTCCACTAGGGAAGAAAGAACTTTAAAGGCAATGGCTACTTAGGAAGGTTTAAAGACCCTGCACACTTAACAACTATAAAGCACGTCTGTAAATATTAATGACAGCCAGATAGAAGGGGGAAACTCGTACATCAGCCTAAAGACAGAATTAGTAATGAACAATAACAATAAAGGATTAGCAAGAATGGTCTCAAAGCATATATAAGAACTCAGTGCTTTATGTGTTATTTTATGTGTGTATTTTGTAAATGTGTACGTTCAGTTGCTCTATCTTTTATAATAAGCCACAATATCCCAAATGCACACAAATAAAAGAGTCTCTTGAGTGCTTATCTACTAAATACATACTGGAATGCTAAACTGATTAAATGCCTGAGATTTACATCAAAACATTCTGAGTGGGAGGGCTGTTTATAATTTATGCTGGCTGATGCATATTTGTTTCTGTTTGGAATTTCTGAGAAGTAAAAATTTACATTTTAATAAGTCTTTACATACATGACTTGCAAACCTAAGCCTATAACAAAATGAAAGTATATAATCACAAGCGTAAAAAGGATGCATTTCAAGATTCTAAAACCTGCCAGGAACTAGACATCAACATCCAAAACAGGTATTAAGTATTAATCTTTGAAAATAGACACCTACTCTACAGCCCCAGTTTACTGTTACCTTTTAATTCCTACCTTGCCATATATAAGCAAATCCACGTCTCCATATTTGAATACCTCTCTGCCCTTTATAAAGTTCACAACTTTTTTTGCCACAACATACCCTCAATGAATCCTGATTAATCACACATCCTCACCTTATCAATTTAACCCTCAAATTCTAGAACATCATTTTTTCTTTTCTCCTTTCTCTCACTTCCCATATCTAATCCACCTGCAATCCCTGTTCACGCAAAACAAGTATCTGAAATTTGACTATTACTTCCAGTTTCAATTACTTTAACTCTAATCCAAACCAGTATCATACTTTGCCAAGTATACTGCTATAGCCTATTTATTAGTTTTCTTAATTCCTTTGACTCCTGCTTGTTTCAGTCCATTCTTCACAGAGGAGCTCATAAGGCTCGATGTATGATATAAATCAGACTACATATGATCTCATTATTAAAAGATGCAAAAGTATGAGGTAACTGTAAATTCCCTACGAAATAAAAGGGCTCATTTAACCACGGCAATGGATTCACTTCTTGTATTCTATTTGCATACACTTACTTAACTGGTACAAAAACCAGGCTCCAATTATAGAACCAGTGAACACTGAAGTTTCTCATCTTTAGTTACAAAACAGCTATCTCAAATGGCTTATTCCAGACTATCTGTAGTAACTTCTCCTTAGAGCATTTTAATCATGACTGGAAAACAAACAATATACCAAAGTCTATTTTAAGCCAAAGAAAAACACAATGATTCTGACTTAAATTCTGTGACCTAATCATGGATGGTTCCATGAATTTAAAGCTTAATCCAATTTCATGATTTAAAATTTACTGGGACCTCTGGAGCTGGTGAAGACAGAGTAAGTTCACAACCTGTCTGTTCAGCTAATTAAAACTAAGCACTGTAGACACAATGCAAATAGAACTACTCATACAAAAACTTGTAAACAAATATTCATATCACCATTATTCATAATAGCCCAAAGGTGAAAACAATCCAAATTCCATCAATAGATGAAAAGACAAACAAAATATGGTATAAATGAGTCCTGCCCTAATTAAGATAATGGAAGAAATACTCCAGGACTCTGTGTTCCAACAGAAGTTTCTCAAAAGCAAAAGCTTTTTAACATCTCTCAAGGTTACAGAAAAAAGTTACAGGGTTACAGTAACAAGGAAAGCACAGAATTTTTTTAAAAAGCAATTTAAAAACAGCAGGAAAGCCAGGCATCCTTGCTAAGCTATCCCTTAAACTCTCTCAGGCTCCATAGAAAGCCCACATACACTTCCAGTGCAGGTCCCTGGTCCCTAAAGTAGAATAACTTTTGTGTATATACTACAGCATATGTATGTCTGAGACAGTAAGAAGGTGGCAAAAGGTCTGAATGAGGAAATATGTCACAGGGTGGCCATCCCATAACTTGCCCTGTGCCTAAAGGTGGCTCACAGAGCTATTCTACAGAACGGTGTTGAATAGTCAAACCAAGCTGCCTGGGGCAAAGGAGTACCAGTGTGGAAAATACACTGTATACTTGGGATCAGGAAGAAACACTTTTTCCTAGGGAAATGAGGACATTCCTATTCTTGTAAATGAAGGAATTCCTAGGAGCATGAGCTCATACCCAAGACATAATGCCTACACAGTAAAAATCGAAGATGCACACACTAAAGATTGGGGAGTCCCTATGTTTTTGCTTTGGGTTCTTGTCTAAACTCACTGTATGGATAAGCTCTGAAAGAAAAGCACAGGCTAATCTGTAAAGACTGGAAAATGAGTTTTCTTACTTTCGGGTTTTTAGTTGCTGTTGTTGTGTTTTGGTTAACTCCCGGCATTCAAAGAAATGTCATAACATTAGCTGGATACAAGTTCAAGGAATAGATGTCTCAGAATCTAAATTTCAGAAGTAATATGCTGAAATGTCAAAACATCTAGGTTGGAACCTCAAAGGATAGGAATAGAAGGGAGTTTCCTCAACATGATAAAGGGAATATATGAAAAACCCAAAGCTATCATCATCCTCAAGGTGTAAAAACTGAAAACTTTCCCCCTAAAATCAGGAACAAGACAAGGATGTCCACTATCACCACTGTTACTCAACATTGTGTTGGAAGTTTTAGCCAGAGCAATTAGACAAGAAAAAGAGATACAAGGCATCAAAATTGGAAAGGAAAAAGTAAACCTCCCACTGTTCGCAGATGATAAAATACTATATGTGGAAAATCCCAAAAATCCATAGCAAAACTACTAGAGTTAATAAATGAGCAAAGTGGCAGGTTACAAATAAACACTCAAAAATCTGTAGTGTTTTTATACACTAGTAATGAATAATCTGAGGGGGAAATTAAGAAACGAATTCCATTTACAATTGTAACTAAAAGAATAAAATACTTAGGAATAAATTTAACTAAAGAGACAAAAGACCTATACAAAGAAAACTACAAGAAATTGCTAAAAGAAATCATAGAAGACCTAAATAATTGGAAGGGCATATTGTGTTCATGGATTGGAAGACTAAATATAGTTAAGATGTCAATTCTACCTAAACTGATTTACAGATTCAATGCAATACCAATTAAAATTCCAAAAATTTACTTTTCAGAAATAGAAAAACCAATAAGCAAATTTATCTGGAAGGGCAGGGTGCCCTGAATAGCTAAAAGTATCCTGAGGAAGAAAAATGAAGGTAGAAGTCTCATGCTATCTGATTTTAAAAAGTGTATTATGAAGCTACTGTGGTCAAAATGGCATGGTATTGGCATAAAGATAGATATACTGACCAATGGAATAAAACAGTGTTCAGATATAGACCCTCTCATCTATGGACAGTTGATCTTTGATAAGGCAGTCAAGCCAACTCACCTGGGACAGAGCAGTCTCTTCAATAAATGGTGCCTAGAAAACTGGATATCCATATGCAAAAGAATGAAACAGGACCCATATCTCACACCCTATACAAAAGTTAACTCAAAATGGATCAAAGACCTAAACATTAGATCTAAGATCATAAAACTGTTAGAAGAAAATGTAGGGAAATATCTTATAAATCTTATACTTGGAGGTAGTTTTATAGACCTTATACCCAAAGCAAGAGAATTGAAGAAAAAAAGAAAGAAATGGAACTCCTCAAAATTAAACACTTTTGTGCATCAAAGAACTTCATCAAGAAAGTAAAAACACAGCCTACACAATGGGAGACAATATTTGGAAACAATATATCAGATAAAGGTCTAATATCCAGAATATATAAAGAGACTGTTCAACTAAACAACAAAAAGACAGACAACCCAATTACAAAATGGGCAAAAGACATGAACAGGTAGCAGTCGAAATGGCGTCGCTAGTTGGACGTGGTACTTCACTGCAGCTTTTATTCTAGACGAGGTTAGAGGTGATGGGAAAACAATTTCATCTCAAAGTAACACTGAGGATTCCTTAGAGCCATGGGAACAATTCACAGTGGCCGCCGGCCCCCTAGACCGCAATTCAAGGAAAAATATTCCACGCTTTGGGAGACGATTTACTGGGTAGTCCAGTTGCCGGAGCCAGTCTGGGAGCTGTGGAGTTGCAAATAGAGAAAGGGAACCCGAGCGGTGAGGCTGAGATTTGAGTTTGAGATCCAATCTCGACATCGGTTCCTCCACGTGTGAAATGGAAACGATGATGATATCTCGGGTTCTATCTCTCACATGCCAGAAGAAGGGACTTACTTGAAGCCCTACGACGTGGTAGGTGCCCCCCCCTCAGGCTTAGTTCTTATTTAATCCCACAACAATTTTTTTAAGAAGGTATTCTTTTTACAGATGAGAAAAGGGGCCCAATATATTTTTACTCGCGTCCATAAACTTGAAGCCAGTGCCTGGCATAGTTGTAATTGGCCTCCCTCTTTAAATATTTGTACTCTTGGTAACCACATGGGATTTGGGTAGAAATGGTCAAGTTAAAAGGGAGTTTAATATGCATTCTGCTGTTACAAGAAATAGTTTTCTATGAAAAAAATGGGATTAATACTTCCCCATGAGAATGTTGTGATACACAACAGACAAAAATTCCTTATGAATTGTGAACCACTATACAAAACGCGTGAGCTGTAGATTAGGAAGAGAAAGCAACAGCATAAGTTTCCCACTACTATTTATACGTTAGATCAGCATATTTCCCAAAGTCCAAAAAAATTGTTAAAGCTGAAGCCATCCCCTTCAAAAAATCGTGAAGTGGGGCAGATTAATCTTCAGACTCTCCATCCACCTCATTCTTGACCTGCCATTGCATTCTCTTCCATCTGTTGCCCACTAAATGAGAGGAACTCCTGTTTCAAACAGGTTGAGAAAGAATAGTAAATGAAACCTAAATAGAAGGTTTTGCTGTTTAACATGCACTCTTTAATTTGAATCTCAGGGCATCCCAGCGAGGCAGGTAAAGTTAAGGAACCCCCTACTATGGATGAGAAAATCTCACAGATATTCAATAACTCATCCAAGTTCACACAGCTAGAAACTGAAGGGAGCTGGACTTTCTTCTGACCTCCACTGTCCTTTCCTCTACAACAATGTCAGAATAAGTAACAAGGCTGGAGAATAAGTACATGTAATCCTTGTGCTTATCAGGTGCCAAGTACTATTCTAAATATTTCATATATTAACTCATTTAGTCCTTACAACAACTTTAAAAGGTGGAACCTATTATTGCTCCTAGTTACAAATGAGATATGGACACATAGAAGGAGGTTTAAATAGCTTGTCTAAGTTACACGCTTATAAGTAATGATAAAGCATTTGAACCCTAGCAGTTTGGTTCCAGAGCCTATCCTCTGGACGAGTGGTTTTTTAACTTTAATATTCAATAAAAACCACTGCAGATCTTGTTAAAATGCAGGTTTTAATTGAATAAGTCTGGGGTGGGGCCTGAGATCCTGTGTTTGTAACGAACTCCCAAGTTATGCTGCTGCTGTTAGCCACTGTATACTATCTCTTATGTACTATATATTCCCCCTCTGTTCCTGCTAACCATATTTCTTTTGTAGTCAGAAACCACATTCCCCATTCTGTCTCTTGACTGCTTCATATTCCCAGTTGTTTATAATATTCAATTTTCTTCCTTAAGGATCACCCTCAAGGAATTTATCCTCCCCCTTCCTTTATTTTTTAAATTTGTAAAAAAATTTTTTATTATTGCAACTGAATGGTACTCCTTATTTTTTGACATCTTAAATAAAACATAATCATTGTATGATATTGTGAGTTATTGATTATGTATCAAGAATGGAATGCTCATGTTAAGAATGTTCATGTTTGTATGTTGTTATGTTTAATAAATAAATAAATTTTTTTTTAGATTTTCCATAAAAAAAAAAAAAAAAGACATGAACAGATATTTCTCAGAAGAGGAAATACAAATGGCCAAAAGGCAGATGAAAAGATGCTCAACTTCCCCGGCTATTAGCAAAATGCAAATCAAAACCACAATGAGATATCATCTCAAGCCCACCAGAATGGCCATTATCAATAAAACAGAAAATGACAAGTGCTGGAGAGGATGTGAAGAAAGAGGTACACTTATCCACTGTTGGTGGGAATGTCAAATGGTATAACCACTGTGGAACGCAGTTTGGCGGTTCCTCAGGAAGCTAAGTATAGAATTGCCATATGACCCGGCAATACCATTACTAAGTATCTACTGAGAGGACAAGAGGGCAACGACACAAATGGACATTTGCACACCAATGTTTACAGCAGCATTATTTACAACTGCCAAGAGACGGAAACAGCCAAAATGTCTATCAATAGACAAGTGGCTAAACAAACTGTGGTATATACATACGATGGAATATTATGCAGCTGTAAGACAGATTAAAGTTATGAAGTATGTAACAGCATGGATGGACCTTAAGGGCATTATGCTGAGTGAGATTAGGCAGAAACGAAAGGAAAAATACAGTATGGTCTCACTGATGTGAACTGACATTAGTGAATGAACCTGGAGAATTTCAGTTGGTAATAAACACTATCAGGAGATAGAAATAGGGTAGATGTTGGGCAATTGGAGCTGAAGGGATACAGATTGTACAACAGAACTGATCGTACAAACTCAGAAATGGATAGCATAATACTACCTAACCGTAATACAATAATGTTAGAACACTGAAATGAAGCTGAATATGAGAATGTTAGAGGGAGGAGGCCTGGGGGCACAAATAAAATCAGAAGGAAAGATAGATGATAAAGACTGAGATGGTATAGTCTAGAATTGCCTAGAGTGTATAATGATAGTGACTAAATGTACAAATTTAAAAATGTTTTTGCATGAGGAAGAACAAAGGAATTTCAATACTGCAGGGTGCTGAAAATAGATGGTAATTAGTACTTCAAAACTTAAACTTATGTGTGAGACTAAAGCAAAAAAATGTTTATTTGGTACAAAATTTATATTTTGACTAGTGCAGTTCCTAATATGACTTATGTAGATAGCTTAATTGAACACCATAAGTACATGGAAGCTTGAGTAGGGCATGAGATTTTGTAGGTTTGTCCAGAGGGATGCCCCAATAAATCTCAGAGTGATTTCTACAGTGAATAGAAAAGTATTTGCAAAGCCCCCTTGCACGAATGGTGAAAAAGGGGGAAAACTCAAATTCCCAAAGTACAGAATTCTTGATATTCTCACAAGCAGTGGGAACAACCAAAGCAACAGGTGGCACCCTCAATCTCGGGATTTGTTCATATGAAACTTAATCTCGCAAAGGATAGGTTAAGCCTACTTAAAATTAGGCCTAAGATTCACCGCCAGAGGACTTCTTTTGTTGTTCAGATGTGGCCTCTCTCTCAGCCAACACAACAAGCAAACTCACTGCCCTCCCCTTCTCTACGTGAGACATGACTCCCAGAGGTGTGGACCTTTCTGGCAACATGGGACAGAAATCCTAGAATGACCTGGGACTCAGTATCAAGGGACTGAGAAAACCTTCACGACTGAAAGGTCAATGAAAGGGAGTGGTAAGTGATCAATGAAAGGGAGGGGTAAAGGGTACTGTATGTATGAATTTTTTTCTGTTTTCTTTTTCATTTCTTTTTCTGAATTGACGCAAATGTTCTAAGAAATGATCATGATGATGAATATACAACTATGTGATGATATTGTGAGTTACTGATTATATAACAAGAACGGAATGATCATATGGTAAGAATGTTTGTGTTTGTATGTGGTTATGTTTCATAAATAAATTTTTAAAAATTAAAAAAGAACGTATGTTATTTTATTAATAAAAATATGCTTTCAAATGTAGAAAAAAGAAAAGTCTATGTTGGAAACATGCAAACAAACAGGTAGTGGCCCAGGCACAGGAGAAGATCAATGCATTAGAAATCATTAACAAGGAGGGCATATCTGGGACATACCAGACAAGACTATTTTAAAATTGTCCTAGATATGCTCAAAAAGAGAAAGAAAAAATAGACAAAAGAATAAAGGACACTAAGAAAACAAAAGATGACTACAGAATATCAATAGAGAGATGGAAAGGGACCAAACAGAGCTGAAGATCATAGTACCAGAAATTCAAAATTCCTAGAGGGATTCAACAGCAGAATGGAACTGGGAGAAGAATGAGTGAACTTGAAGATAAGATAATTGAAATCATTCAGTCTAAGGATCAAAAAGAGGAAACAATGAAGAAAAGCGAACAGAGTCTGAGGAACCTGTGGAGACAAATCAACCATATATACATTGTGGGAATCCCGGGAGAATAAAGAGAAAGAAGCAGACAGAATAAACAAAGATACAATGGTTGGAAACTTCCCAAATCTAATGAAAGATATGAATATACACGTCCAGAACACTCAATGAACTTCAACAGGATAACCCCAAATAGACCAACACTGCACCATGCTATAATCAAGTGGTTTGAACACCAAAGATAGAGGCAGAGTTCTAAAAGTCACAAGACAGAAACAACTTACAAGGGAGCCTCAATAAGATTACATGCCAAATTTCCCTCACAAACCATGGAGTCAAGAAGGCAGTGGGATGACATTTTTAAAGTGCTGAAAGCAAAAAAAAAAATGCCTAACAAGAATTCCATATCCAGCAAAACTGTCTTTCCCTTTCCTTCTCACACAACATCCATTCTGCAGCCCACAGATCAAGGAATCATTTAGATTTTCAAGTCTTTTTTTGAAGAAATATATTTTGTAAGGTTCTAGCTGCCAGAGATAGTGATTTCTCTGATGGATCTAGACAAAGTAAACTGAAAACCTTCTGAAAAATATTCACCATTCTACATGCAATTAATAACATCTGATTCATGGGAGAAGGTCAAAATATCAACATTTACAAGAGTTTGGAAGAAGCTGATTCCAACCCTTGATGTGCTCAAGACTTCAGTGGAGGAAGTAATTGCAGATGTGGTTGAAACAGCAAGAGAACTAGAATTAGAAGTAGAACCTAAAGATGTATCTGAATTGCTGCAACCTCATAATAAAACTTGAGTAGATGAGGAGTTGCTTCTTATGGATGAGCAAAGAAAGTGATTTCTTGAGATCCTGGTAAGATCCTGTGAACATCGTTGCAATGACAACTTTTATACACACTATGAAACAAACAAAAAAAATATGTGACTTGCTTTATTATGATATTAGCTTTATTGCAGTGGCCTGGAACCAAACCCATAATATCTTGGATGTAAGCCTGTATTGATAGCTAATGATAGCCATTTACCACAAATGCTTCCCTTGGAGAAGAACTGAAGTATAAAGCCAAATTTACCAAATTCATACAACTGCACAACATGATTCAAGAGTAACACAGCTATAATAATGAGAATGGGTTTCCGAATCAAACTCAATAAGCAAAATCTTTGTTCAATTAATAATGTAGCTTTTTAAAAGAAGAAACTATCTAGAAAAAATATGAGTAAAGGCTTACAGAATATTTTTTAAGATTCTAATACCACTTCAAATTGGAACAAACAATTTTGTGTGGAAAAGTGCACCCTAGGGAGCGCTCTTTGGCTACTTATGTTTACAGAGGCAGAACAATTAGGCCATATATTTTAGCCATGTTAAAGATGTCACTCAACACCAACAACACACTAAAAGAATTATACATCATGACCAAGTAGGATTCATCCCAGGTATGCAAGGATGGTTCAACATAAGAAAATCAATTAATGCAATACACCACATCAACAAATCAAAGCAGAAAAATCACATGATCATCTCAATTGATGCAGAGAAGGCATTTGACAAGATTCAACATCCTTTCCTGTTGAAAACACTTCAAAAGATAGGAATACAAGGGAACTTCCTTAAAATGATAGAGGGAATATATGAAAAACCCACAGCTGATATCATCCTCAATGGGGAAAAATTGAAAACTTTCCCCCTAAGATCAGGAACAAGACAAGGATGTCCACTATCACCACTATTATTCAACATTGTGTTGGAAGTTCTAGCCAAAGCAATTAGACAAGAAAAAGAAATAAAAGGCATCAAAATTGGAAAGGAAGAAGTAAAACTATCACTGTTTGCAGACGATATGATACTATACATAGAAAACCCAGAAAAATCCACAACAAAATTACTAGAGCTAATAAATGAGTACAGCAAAGTAGCAGGCTACCAGATCAACATTCAAAAATCTGTAGCTTTTCTATACACTAGTAATGAACAAGCTGAGGGGGAAATCAAGAAACAAATCCCATTTACAATCGCAACTAAAAGAATAAAATACCTAGGAATAAATGTAACCAAAGAGACAAAAAACCTATATAAAGAAAACTACAAAAAACTGCTAAAAGAAATCACAGAAGACCTAAACAGATGGAAGGGCATACCGTGTTCATGGACTGGAAGACTAAATATAATTAAGATGTCAATCCTACCTAAACTGATCTACAGATTCAATGCAATACCAATCAAAATTCCAACAACTTATTTTTCAGAATTAGAAAAACCAATAAGCAAATTTATCTGGAAGGGCAAGTTACCCCGAATTGCTAAAAACATCTTGAGGGAAAAAAACGAAGCTGGAGGTCTCGCGATGCCGGACTTTAAGGCATATTATGAAGCCACAGTGGTCAAAACAGCATGGTATTGGCATAAAGATAGATATATCGACCAATGGAATCAAATAGAGTGCTCAGATATAGACCCTCTCATCTATGGACATTTGATCTTTGATAAGGCAGTCAAGCCAACTCACCTGGGACAGAACAGTCTCTTCAATAAATGGTGCCTAGAGAACTGGATATCCATATGTAAAAGAATGAAAGAAGACCCGTATCTCACACCTTATACAAAAGTTAACTCAAAATGGATCAAAGATCTAAACATTAGGTCTAAGACCATAAAACAGTTAGAGGAAAATGTAGGGAGATATCTTATGAATCTTACAACTGGAGGCAGTTTTATGGACCTTAAACCTAAAGCAAGAGCACTGAAGAAATAAATAAATAAATGGGAGCTCCTCAAAATTAAACACTTTTGTGCATCAAAGAACTTCATCAAGAAAGTAGAAAGACAGCCTACACAATGGGAGATAATATTTGGAAATGACATATCAGATAAAGGTCTAGTATCCAGAATTTATAAAGAGATTGTTCAACTCAACAACAAAAAGACAGCCAACCCAATTACAAAATGGGAAAAAGACTTGAACAGACCTACCAGAAGAGGAAATACAAATGGCCAAGAGGCACATGAAGAGATGCTCAATGTCCCTGGCCATTAGAGAAATGCAAATCAAAACCACAATGAGATATCATCTCACTCCCACCAGAATGGGCATTATCAACAAAACAGAAAATGACAAGTGCTGGAGAGGATGCGGAGAAAGAGGCACACTTATCCACTGTTGGTGGGAATGTCAAATGGTGCAACCACTGTGGAAGGCAGTTTGGCGGTTCCTCAAAAAGCTGAATATAGAATTGCCATACGACCCAGCAATACCATTGCTGGCAATCTACTCAAAGGAATTAAGGGCAAAAACTCAAACGGACATTTGCACACCAATGTTTATAGCGGCGTTATTTACAATTGCAAAGAGATGGAAACAGCCAAAATGTCCATCAACAGAAGAATGGCTAAACAAACTGTGGTATATACATACGATGGAATATTATGCAGCTTTAAGACAAGATAAACTTATGAACCATGTAATAACATGGATGGACCTAGAGAATATTATGCTGAGTGAGTCCAGCTAAAAACTAAAGGACAAATACTGTATGGTCCCACTGATGTGAACGGACATTCGAGAATAAACTTGAAATATGTCATTGGTAACAGAGTCCAGCAGTAATTAGAAACAGGGTAAGATAATGGGTAATTGAAGCTGAAGGGATACAGACTGTGCAACAGGACTAGATACAAAAACTCAAAAATGGACAGCACAATACTACCTAATTGTAAAGTAATCATGTTAAAACACTGAATGAAGCTGCATCTGAGCTATAGGGTTTTTTTTTTTTTTTACTATTATTACTACTTTTATTTCTTTTCTCTATATTAACATTTTATAGCTTTTTCTGTTGTGTTGCTAGTTCCTCTAAACCGATGCAAATGTACTAAGAAACGATAATCATGCATCTATGTGATGATGTTAAGAATTACTGAGTGCATATGCAGAATGGTATGATTTCTAAATGTTGTGTTAATTTTTTTTCTTTCCGTTAATAAAATAAATAAATAAATAAATAAATAAAAGATGTCACTCAACAAATGTTTTTAATTTTTTTTTAAAAACTGTTTACTGGTAAATAGTACAGATATTAACTTTTATTATTTACTAACAAATGATTTAATGACAAAATCCACAGTTAGAGCATCTATCTTTATTATCAGTAACACATAACTTTTTTTTATTAATTAAAAAAATTAACAAACAAAACATTTAGAATCATTCCATTCTACATATATAATCAGTAATTCTTAATATCATCACATAGTTGCATATTCATCATTTCTTAGTACATTTGCATTGATTTAGAAAAAGAAATAAAAAGACAACGGAAAAAGAAATAAAATGATAATAGAGAAAAAAAAAAACTTTATGTACCGTCCCCCTTACCCCTCGCTTTCATTTACCACTATTTCAAACTGAATTTATTTTAACATCGAGTAACACATAACTTTTAAGATCCAATTCATTCATTTTTTAAAATCTTTTTATCTTTTCTCCCTCCTATGGACTACTGCAAGCCCTTTCCATGTTTTCTTATCTCATTTGTCCCAAAGAGAAATAGGCTACTTTCAGTAAACTCCAGAATGCCTCTGCTATTCTCTCTGGCTACTAGTAAGTTCACCAGAAACCCTGGCCTAAGCCATTTCTCCTTTCATGGAAACCCAAAAATTTGTGTATCTTCTCTTCCCTATGACTCTTATTGGAAACTCTAAACTGTCCTTAGGAGGGGTACATGTAGGTGTAAAAAGAATTTAACAGAACACAATTATACAATTGTTGTGAGAGGACAAATTTAAGGACATTTAAGGGCATTTTTTGAAAAGTCCTAATTTTTTTTTTAAAGGATGCATGTTTCTAAATAATTCATTCAGAATTCCATTGTTCAGGTAAATGAGTTTTTAAAGATCTTACTACCTATCTTCTTAAAGAGACCTGAATCTTTCTCAGCCAAGAGTTAATCAGTTGATATTCTCACAAGCAGTGTGGACAACCAAAGCTATAGGCTGAGTCCCCAGTCTTGGAGTTAGTTCATATGAAACTTAACCCCACAAAGGATATGTCAAGCCTACTTAAAACTTAGGCCTAAGAGTCACCCCCAGGAGAGCCTTTTTTGTTGCTCAGATATGGCCTCTGTCTCCAGCCAACACAACAAGCAAACTCACCACCCTCCCCTGTCTACGTGGGACATGACCCAGGGGTGTGGACCTTCCTGGCAACATGGGACAGAAATCCTAGAATGAGCTGAGATTCAGCATCAAAGGATTGAGAAAACCTTCTCGACCAAAAGGGGGAAGAGTGAAATGAGACAAGATAAAATGTCAATGCCTGAGAGATTCCAAACAGAGCGGAGAGGTTATCCTGGAGGTTATTCTTACGCATTAAGTAGATATCACCTTATTATTCAAGATGTAATGGACAGGCTGGAGGGAACTGCCTGAAAATGTAGAGCTGCGTTTCAGTAGCCATGTTTCTTGATGATGATTGAATAATGATATAGCTTTCACAATGTGACTGTGTGATTGTGAAAACCTTGTGTCTGATGCTCCTTTCATCTACCTTGTCAACAGACGAGTAGAACATATGGAATAAAAATAAATAACAGGGGGAACAAATGTTAAAATAAATTTAGTTTGAAATGCTAGCGACCAATGAAAGGGAGGGGTAAGGGGTATGGTATGTACAATCTCTTTTTTTTTTCTGTTTTCATTTTGTTTCTTTTTCTGTTGTCTTTTTATTTCTTTTTCTGAATTGATGCAAATGTTCTAAGAAATGATCATGATGATGATATGCAACTATGTGATATGGTGAATTATTGATTATATATGTAGAACAGAATGATCATATGTTAAGAGTGTTTTTGTTCGTTTGTTGTTAAATTTTTTTTAATTTAATAAATAAACAAAATTTTAAAAAGTTAATCAGTTGATTTTCTAATATATTTTAAAACCAAATAAAATATAGTATGGATTAATCAAAACTAAGCAAGAGTCTTCAAAATGTGGAAACAGAGGGATAAAAGAGAGAAGAGCTGGAAACCATGTATTAGGATTTGAGGAATGAAAATAAACAGAAGCAGCACATCTTCAATAAGCATAATATTGGCTTAAAATCCGTTGATCTAACTAAAAACTCTAAAGATTATAAGACTAACACATCACTGCAGAGAGAGAATAAGCTTATAATTATATTTTGAATGTGATCTTTCAGTCACTGATAACTTCATATATTTATTAACAAGTAGATCTTCCATACCTGCGATATGCCAAATAGCTGGCTTAGTATAAGCTGTAGGGAAGTTATATGATTTTTAAAATCCCAAAATATACCATAAGCGCTACAAAGAAAGAGTACAGAACACCACAATAAACTAAAATAAGATGTGATCAAGACTGGAAGGTCAGCCAAGGTTTCTCTCAAAAAAGAAATATTCAAACTGAGAACTGAAAGACAAAAAAGAGTTACCTGTCAAATAACTGAAGGAAAGCACGTTCCTTGCTAAGGGATCAGAATGTGCAAAAGCTGAGGTGGAAAAGTAACTTCCCTGCAAATCTGGGAATTGACAAATTATAGATGATATTTAAAGCTATGAGAATGGGCAAAATTGGATTTAAATTGGAGAGAAACTAAGCAGCAAACTAACAAACAAAACAAAACAATGACGACAGCTCAAGCAAGGTAGAAAGATAGGAATGTTTGCGGTGTCACTTAAAGTAACAAAAGCAGAGGAGCTGTGTTAAACAATCTGAGAAGTTAAGAAAGGCAAGGACTAAAAAGTCTAGTCTAAGAGATGTTCTGTGGTTACACAACTGCATAACCACAACAACACGGTCTAACCAGGAATAAACTACTTGTAAATTGTTGTCACTAACTGAAGCAAGGAGCCATTTCTTATGAAAATACAATCTTGCTACCTTTTTTTAAGCAATTCATTTTGTTCATCTGTTCTTTATTTCTTTATTATTATTATTATTATTGCTTGCACCTTGGAAAGGATGGTAAGTTTAAAGTCACAAAGTCTTACTGTGTTATATCTGGATAATACTACAACTAACAGTTAGACTTAAAGAGACTAATCAAGCCTGACCTCTATACCCAAGATTTTCTGGTCTATTTACTTAGTATATCAAAAATCTAATTAGCAAAAGAAATGAAATCACTTGCTCATTCCTATTCTTTAAGATCCAAAAGTGTTATAAAAAGACATGAGAATACCTTAGCAGAATTCATTCCTCAGTCACAAAATTAGGTAACCTATTCTCTTCCAGCTCTCTACAAATTGATCTCTGATTAAATGGGTACCTGTGCTTTAATTAATCTACTTCAAATAAAAATTCAAAATTAATCAGTAAAGGGTGATTAAAATTTAAAATAATTTATAACATATGGCTTTTAAAAGTTAATTCTTAGAATGTATTTCAGTTTTTAAGGGACACTCATTATTCAAGGTGAGTATACCAATTTATATTTCCCTGCTTCATATTATTATACCAAAGCCTAATTTATTCACGGCCTCCTAACATTTGGCCAAAATTTTTTTTTAATATTTTTAATTGCTTTAGAAAAGAGCCATCAAAAAAGAATTTCAAATTGAACTTCATTTTGATGAAAAGCAAAAAATTAAAATCTAGAACACACAATCACTTTTATCAAAAAAATATATAATAGACCATTTACAAATATTTGAGTGTAGCTCAAGGTTTCTCAATAAGGACACTATATTAGCTCAACAATTCCTCAGCGTAAAGGCCTGTCCAACTTTATGCAAGACATTTAACACCCATGTTATCTGCCCATTAAATGCCATAGGGCTGTCCCTTCCCCAGTCACTGTGACAATCAAAATTACCCCCCAAAAAATCTGAAATCCACAATATCATCCCCAATTGAGAACCAGTAGTGGTACTTTTAAAGCATCATAACCTCGTCTATCTTAATAAAAATCTCTGAAAGTAGGCTCCCAAATTTCTGTCTTAATAAATGTAACATAATTTTAACATTTCTTGATTATGCACAGTAACTATTAGGTGCTAATGTAATATAATAAGGTTTTTAGAAATTAAAGTATGTCATTGGACCTATACTGATTAACTATAGGCTATATATTTTGAATGCATATTTTGCTTTATTTAACTCTTCCATTTTGTTCTTTTGGGCCAATGTCATTTCTTCCTGGACTGTTTGTCTCTCTCTAACAAAGTGTCTGCACTAGAGCACTTTTTACCTGCTAATGACCAAGCTTATCAAATCAAAAGCGTGAATTGATAGATGAAGACTTGAAGATGGCTCCAGGCCTTCCCTAGGAATTCAAAGTGCATGGGCTTAGAGACAGCTACCTTCTTACTCACTAAGAACTTTTTTTTAATTTACTTTTCATTTTTTAACTTTGCTGTGAGAAAGCAGACAACTGAAGAAATGAGAAATGAACAAAGCATTTGTTTACTAAATAATCAATCTTCAAGACTAAGGTATAATCTACCAAATACTCTAATCAAGAGTTAATGTTCTTATTGATAATGTTTAAATAACTCACCTGATTTCTTTTAGTCCTTCTCTCTGGATAACTTGAAGAATTTCTTTATGACTCATGGGTGTATTGGGGTATTTTTCTAAGACCTGAGAAATAAATACATAATAATAAATCATGTATTCTTATTTTAAGTTTTTATCCTTCTTAAAATTATATTTTATACTCTTATAATTTTGTCTTAATAATCACATCTATAACATACATATAAAGAGACTTTGTCCCTCATATTCTATTACAATAATAAAAGGGAAAATTTAACTGAATATAAATAGGGTCTTCTTTCTCTCAGACACAAACAACAAGCCAAAATCTAAAGCAAAAATGGATCAACAAAGCAGAGACCATTAAGTCAATTATTCATTAAACATATTAAATTGTTTACTTTCTGCCTCTACCACCCCACACCCCTACCAGTGACCTACTGTAAGCATCTTAGAGAGTATTCATTGTTGCATCTCCAGCAACACCTAGTGTAGAATGGATGCTCTATAAATTCATAACTAATACAAATGAATACTAAGTTTATGATAAAATTAAATTGCTGTCTGTACTTGGGTTCTGGTAGAAATAGAATAAGCATATTTCATCCTGTCTCTCCCACTGAATGCAACTAAACACCTAGACAGAACACATGGAGCAGCCATCTGAGGACTCTGAAAATGGCTGCAGGTGGCTTGGGGTAGAAACCACAACTCAAAGTACTACTAAACCAGCACTGAGTTTCCTGGTTTGATGAATTTCCTGGTTTTGTTTCCTCTAGTATCTCTAGTATCTCTATGTATCCTCTAGTATCTCTATGCCTGGATGCAAAGGTGTTCTAAAAATATCTTTATATAGCCTTCATTTTTTGAGGAATGTTATCACTGAGTATAGAATTCTATGTTGGCAATTATTTTCTTCAGTACTGTGAAAATAACATTTCATTCTCTTCTGGTTTCCACAGTTTCTATTTAGAAGTCAACTTTTGGTCTTACTGCTGCTTCTTTGAACATAATTCCTTTCAATCCCATCCCCCATCTCACCAGTCACCTCCATTTAGCTGTAGTTAAGATTTTTCTTTGCTTTGCCTTTCATCAGTTTTACTATTATGTGCCTAGATGTGGTTTTCATTGTATTTATTGTGCTTGAAGTTCACAAGGCTTCTGGAACATTCTTGCACATTAGCTCTGCAGATATCATTTCTGCCTATCTTTCTCTCCCATCCTTGAAATCCAATTGCCAAATGTTTTGAGCTGTTCTTTTTTTAACTATGCCCCCACTGAATTCAGACTCTTTTTTTGTGTTGCCACTGTTTTTCTCTTATTGGTGCTTTAGTCTACATGTTGTCTTCTGACAATTTTAGAATAGCTGGAGAAATGATGATTAATTAACCTGCCTTTCATGCAGAAGACTCAGGTTCGATTCCCAGACCATGTACCCCCCTCCCAAACAAAAGATGACAAACCTAGAAAATCTGCTGTTAAGCCCAATAATTTACTGGATGATTATAGGGTATGTGAATATATCTCAATAAAACTGTACTAAAAAGAAAAAAGCTAAACCTACTTATAATTATGTCTAAGACTCATCCCCACAGAATCTCTTTTATTGCTCAGATGTGGCCTCTCTAAGCCTACTCAGCAGGTAAACTCACTGCCCTCTCCCCTACATGGGACATGACTCCAAGGGGTGTAAATTTCCCTGGTAATGTGGGACAGGACTCCCGGGGATGAAACTGAACCTAGCATCATGGGATTAAGAAAGCCTTCTTGACAAAAAGGGAGAAGAGAATGAAACAAAAGAAAAGTTTCAGTGGCTGAGAGATTTCAGAGTTGAGAGGTCATTCTGGAGATTATTCTAATGCATTATATCCTTTTTTAGTTTTCAGTGGATTACAACAGCTAGAAGGAAATAATTTAAACTGTTGAACTATATTCTAGTAACCTTTGATTCTTGAAGAACACTGTGTAACTATAGAGCTTTTACAGAGTAACCATGTGAATGTGAAAACCTTGTGACTGACACTCCCTTTAACCAGAGTATGGACAGATAAGTTAAAAAAAAAATAAGGACAAAAAATAAATAAATAATGAGGGTAATAAGAAGCATGGGATGCTCGGGGTGTTCTTTTTCATTTTTACTTTTATTCTTTTTTTTTTTAAGTAATGAAAATGTTAAGAGTTGATTGTGGTGCTCAGTGCACAACTATATGAGGACAATGAACCACCGATTGTACCTTTTGGATTTATTTTATAGGGTATATAAATATATCTCAATAAAATTGCATTAAAAAATAAAATAACGTTTTGAAAAACCAACAGTTTAGTTTCAATTATTATACTGAGTTTGAAGTTCTTAGTTTCAAATTAGTCCTTAGTCTCAATTATTGCACTTCTGACAGCTGTAAAATTTCCATTTAATTAGTTTGTAGTTTCAAATTCTCACCAAGATCCTCCATATTGTTCTTTAAATATATTAACTATATACTAATCAACAAATACCAAATTCTTATTGTCTTGGTAGTGTTCAAATGTTTAATAATGCTTATATATTAATTATAACTATTTCAAAGCCTGTGTTGGTTTGAAACTATTATGTACTCCAGAAAAGCCATGTTTTAATTCTGACCCAATCTTGTAGGGGTGGCAGTTTCTTTTAATCCTGATTCAATATTGTACTGTGGAAATTGCTTTGATGTAGATTATCTCCATGGAGATGTGGTACCACTAATTTGGGGTGTGGCCTTTTCACTAGATGGAGATGTAACTCTGCCCATTCAGAGTGGGTCTTGATTTATTTACTGGAATCTGTTAAAAGAGGAAGCATTTTGGAGAGAGCCCAGAGCCAATGTAGACATTTGGTCATCAAGACAGAAATAGCCCAGGTGCTAAACAAAGACTCACAGAAATAGCTAGAACCTGAAGAGAAGAAATCTCCACCCCAGCAGATGCTAGGCTAAGAGAGGAAATCCAGAGCTGTGTCCCAGAGGAGCCAAGTGAAGGCCCATAGACACCAAATAAGGAACCTCTCACAGGAAACAGAGGCTGAAATCAATGACGTCCAGGAGCAAGGAACCAGCAGATGCCAGCCAGATGTCTTCCCAGCAAGACATGTTCCAGATGGCATCAACCATTCTTGAAAGAAGGTAACCTCTTGTTAGTGCCTTAATTTGGATATTTTCTGGCCTTAGAACTGTAAACTTGCAACTTATTAAATTCCCTTTTTAAAAGCCATTCCATTTCTGGGATATTGCATTCCATTTCAGGTATACTGTATTCCAGTAGCTTAACAAACGAATACAAAACCCATGCCTGATAACTCCACTATCTACAACACCTATGAATCTACTTCTTTTATCTGTTTTTTTTTGCTCAAATTTTCTCTTCTGTGTTTTTTCCCCACTGTATTTTTTTTAATTTTTATTAATTAAAAAAAATTACAAGAAACAAACATTCCCAACACATACACTCAGCAATTCACAATATCATCATATAGTTGCATATGCATCATCATGATCATTTCCCAGAACATTAGCATCAATTCAGAAAAAGAAATAAAAAGACAACAGAAAAATATAACAAACAGAAAAAAAAAATTTTTTACAGGCCATACCCCTTACTAACATTTCAAACTAAATCTATTTTAACATTTGTTCCCCCTATTATTTATTTTTATTCCATATGTTCCTCTCATCTGTTGACAAGGTAGATAAAAGGAGCATCAGACACAAGGTTTTCACAATCACACAGTCACATTGTGAAAGCTTTATCATTATACAATCATCATCAAGAAATATGGCTACTGGAACACAGCTCTACATTTTCAGGCAGTTCCCTCCAGCCTCTCCATTACATCTTGGATAACAAGGTGATATCTACTTAATGCATAAGAACAACCTCCAGGATAACCTCTCCACTCTGTTTGGATCCCCACTGTATTTTTTGCTATTGTTGCAGTATAGCTTATCTATAATAAAGCACATAAATCTTAAACATATGCCTCAATGAAGTCTTAATATGTATATTAAGACTGCGTAACCACTATGCACATGAAGATACAGAACATTTCCAGTATTCCAAAAACTCCTTCATGCTTCCTCCTACTGAGTAATTCAATAACATAATAATATCCACTCTCTGTCCTGTTAAATTTTATGTTTTGAACTTCATGTAAATATATTCTGAAATATTGTTTCACATTTGATTTCTTTCACCCATATTGTATTCATACATTTTCACTGTTATGTAATATTCCACTAGATGAAAATCCATTATACTGTTAGTGGACATTTGGATTGTTTCCAATTTTAGGCTATTACAAATAAAAACTATGAACACCCTTTCACAATTTTTTTTCTTTCTTTCATTTTTTTTGTTGTTGTTGTTGTTGTTTTGTTTTTGTTTTTGCATGGGCAGGCATCAGGAATCTAACCCAGGTCTCCAGGATGGCAGGCAAGAAGTCCGCCTGCTGAGCCACCATGGCCCACCTCCTTGCACATTTTCTTTAATGGTCATTAGCACTCATTTTTTACCCAGGAGTAGTAAGTTCTGACAAACATATTTGCTGAGTAGTTATTCCATATTTACATTCCCTTCAGTAATGTTAAGAGAGCCAGTTGTTCTATCTAGTTATTTTGTATTGAACACTAGGCAGTATGAAAAACTGTAAAAAATCTAGTAGATTTTATATTAAATTCCACCACATAATATTTACTTTTGCTTCTGACTGCAATTAAGTTAAGACAAATCACCTTAATCCAATCAAGGGTTGAAATAACTTAAAGCTAAGACTTACCAACCTCGAAACATTGATTTCTTTCTAACTTGCCTTTACTCCTAGAGTGTAGTCCTTCTGAGTTTCAGCTAAGAACCTGTAGTATTTAATAAGGCGTTCTTTGGCAAGCGCTAAACTTGCATTCATTCCTCTAGTCCATTGAGAAAAAGTTCTACTCAGACTCTCAGCTACTCTGATCATCAGAATCAACAAATACCAAATTTTCACTGTCTTGGTAGTGCTCAAATACTTTCAATTAGATTTTTAAAATATGTTCTCCAGTTTTACTAATTCTCTTCAGTGCAAAAGGGGTTCAAAGTAACCTAGACAACCATTGATTTAAGTAGAAATCCTCCTTCACCACACCCCATTTGCAGTGGTTCTCAAACTTGATCATATATTAAACTTGTTCTCTCATCAGCTATTACTTTAAGAGTGCTACAAGTGGTCTCCTTGGCAACAATTATCTGCATGCTCTTATCACTACCATACTTTTCATTTTTCTCTTGATTCATTTTCTATCAGCCTTTTCCACAGGCTGCTCCCTCTACTTCTACCCACCACCCCTTTTCCAAGATTTCTTCCCTGCAATGGGGAAAGTACTTAAGAAGGGCACTAATCCAGACTAGCATGGATGATTGGGGTATAGTGATACCATGTCACACATTGCTTGAAAATGCACTTGAATTGTTCAGTGAATATTTGCGATAAAATAAGATCATCTTCGGCCCTACTATCTTGGGGCTTTCTGTACCACACCCCCAGTGTAGAATGCAAAAGAGAGAGACCACCTCCTAATTTGAGTTCCAAAATACTATTTACTGTTTTAATACAAATGATGGCAAGTTAAGGGGCTCTCAGCTTCAAAATATTTATCATTTTGGAAAAAAATAACTTAGATTCCCACCTTTCATTACATTAATCCGAGATTCAAATGTTTAATGTTAAAAGCAGTAAAACAACATTAGCATGACATCAAGGATGGAAATTATAATGATTTAACTATATATAAAAAAAGTAAAACCTATGAATCAAAAAAATTTTACTAGTAAAATTAAATGACAGAAAAAAACACACTGGAAAATATTTGATACTTTTTACAAAAATAACCTGTAACACAAAAAAAGAGCTTTTATAAGAATACAAAAGGCCAACATACAAATTTTAAAGGTATTATAGATTTTCTATCATGCTGTCCATATAATACATATAAATACTGGACTTCTATCCCTTAATCCCTATATATTTGCCTCATAGCTTAAAACATCACACAGTCTTTCTATTTCATTTGATCCTTACAACAGTCAAGAAAGAGCAAAGTAGGTTGTCTATTTTACCAGAATGGAAACTAAGACCCAGACAAATTATATAGCATAATCTGAATTTAGACTACAGAATTATTTCCCCAAGCTCACAAGGAAAGTAATAAATCTGTTCCCAAAGTAAAGCATTCAATGAAAAATAATACATAAATGAACAAAAATATGCATGGAAATGACAAAAACCATGCCTCTACTGAATGATGGGTTAGCCCTTGATGAAGCAGAAAAACTTAACAAGAGTGCAGAAATGTTGTCTTTTTGACTGAGATGGGGATGGAGGGAGCATCAAGTATAAAGGTCACAGGTCTAGTTTGAGAGATAACAAAGCTAGTCAACAAGGCTAAAAAGGAGAGCAGTATAATGACATAAGAATACTGAGTATTCTTCAGACCCCACAAATGTCTATGATTAGGTCCATACCTCAAGAGGAAGGTTTCTGGCTCTGTCTTCTATAATCAGCAAGAACATAAAACAGAAAAACGAGATCCTGGTGGGGCCTAGAAAGATTCTGAACATTTCTCAAACTGGGTTCCTCAAACTCAAGTGCTTGTCAGGCCAAATAACTAATGCTTATCATAACTTCCAATATTTATGGTGTTCCACAAAGAAATGAATTCCAGGTGCTGAGATAAGTCCACATATAATCACACAAAACATATATAAAGCAAGAGGGTTTTTTTCCCCAATAATAATACAGGTTCATTCTAGAAAATTTAGAACATACCAAAAGAGGGTTTTGTTTTGTTTTTGTTGGTTGTATACATGAGAGGAAGGAAAAACATCACCCATTACTTTACCATGAGAGAAAAATATTAACATTTTGGCATACTGGCTTCTACACATTTTTCTACATTTCCAACAGTTGAGATTCTTCTGTATATACTATTTTGCATCTTATTTTTTAATACTGTCATAAGCTTTTTTCCCCAAATCATGACACATTCCTTACTGATAGATTTAATAACAGCAAAATACTCCACGGACTATATAAACATGTACTTAATCTATTTTCTTTTGTTGCATATTTAGATTGCTTAAAGAGCATTATATATTAATTATTAACAAACATGCGCTCAGAGTGACACAGAGCTTAATTTTATTCCTGACTCTGCCACTTAAAGCTCTGTGACTTTGGAAAGATACTCTCTGAGCCTCAATCTCATCAGTTAAACAGAAATGGAGTTGCCATGAGAGTTAAACAGGATATTTAGAGATGCTTCACTTAGAACTTAGAGATACAGCAAGTCCTCAATAAATATGTATACATTATTTCTTTTTTACTGTAACAAATGTCATCATGTGTTTTGGGTTAATTTTTAAGTTTTCTAACAAACGGAAATGCTACATAAAGTAAAAGCTATTTTAATATATAATGTTGCCAATTCGTTTTCCACCAGAAATATATGAGTTTTGCCATACCATTATCAGCATTCAGTATAATTTAAAATCCTTGGTAATTACAAAAAAAATACATTACAATTCTTAAATTGTAGCTACTAATGAGACTGAATTGTTTCCATATGAAAACTACTTTAATACCAGAAATAGACCACTTTTATTTCATTTCAGAAAATAGTACATTCAATGACTGGCCAAATACAACTATAACTCTACCCAAACAAAAACTATTTCTGCCTAAGAGTGGAAATGTACAGCATATTAGTCAAAAGCAGAGAAATGCATTAAAAGCATTACAGTGCTTGATGTGGGTATAAATGATACTCCATGACGAGCTGTTGCTAAAGGCAGATTCAGCAGACTTTCCAACTGCCAGCAAGCAAACAATATCACCAAAACAGAACTTCCCCTCAACAATCCCATTTAGGTGCTGGAAGATAATAAGTTGCCAGTAAAATCTGAGAGGAACTGTATTGCCTACAATGTCTGCCTGGATCAAAATGGGAAGATAAAGAGGTTTATGTAAGCCAAACTGAAAAAACACTGGCTATGAGCTAAGAAACACTTTGTACAGCCTAAGAAATACTTTGTACTAGCTTGCTGTAGTCAAAAAAACAGAGGATTTGTAAGGAAACTAGTTGATAAATCATCCCACCTGAGAAGTAAATTTTGCTGTATTATTCTCATTAGGAAATCCTGAGTACTACAAAATATATATATTTAGGGAGGAGAATGCATGGCCCAAGAATCCAACCCAGGACTCTGCAATGGCAGGCAAGAATTCTACCACTGAACTACCCATGCACCCTATGCCACTAAATATACATTTAAACAGTGATGCAAATGAGGAAGTTGCTTGAGGTCTGATTATCTTAAACAGTATCAAAGCTTATAAAAATATTTCATTTCACACCAACATACAATGGCTAAGCGCTGGTGTTCTCTATAAATGTCATAAACAGAATCAAGCAGTGCAGTTTTTTAAAAAGGTTATTTTAATTGAGGCAGAACATGAAAGTGCTTCAGTGTAGAGGTCAAAGACAGATGACTAAAAGCTCTAAATCCCTACCCCCCTCTGCAGTGTGTGGGTTATAACATCCTCAAAGATGAGAACATGAGTAACACATTTTGCAATATTCTTGATTCTGAACGTTATTTACCAGTTTTCAAAATCATTAGCTAGTTTTTTAGCATGCTCAAAGATGACCAATAAGGCTGTCCATTTAAAGAACTATTACTAATATTATGAATATCACTTTATGGATTACCATTATGGATTTTAATATATTTTTGCGCTGTAACTACTATATTTCCTCAGTTGTGGACTGGCTGTTCATGACCATTGCTCACTTACTTATAATAATACCAGTTGATTGAGCTCTTTTTTTTTATACTTGAAACTTTTACTGCCACAATTACTTTAAGTACTTTCTCCGATTTATTCTTCATCTTTTCATTAGCATTGTTTTCCCCCATGGTCTTTTAAATTAATTTTACATACTGTAAGTGTTCTTTCGATTTCTTTCAGCACTTCTACACTTAAGTGTAGCTTTCCTCCCATCAGCAGTTTGATATACTTTCTGTTTTCTTCATTTACATTTAACTAGTCATTCACATAACAAAATGTGCATACATAGAAGTGAGAAAAACAGGAGGGAGAGAAAAACAAAACTTTTGTATTTCTGAGCAAAAATGCTATTTTGAACTATGACATTCTTTCTATCATAAGTTTAACATAAGTGGAGTGACTATGTTAAGTCTGCAAAATAGATAGCTTATTTTAACCAAAGGAGGGCGATGTTTATCAAGCAAAACCTCATTCCATTGAAATAGTTCACAGAAATATAAAATGCATTTTTTTAGAAACTACTTCATGTAAAAAACTGCTAAGATTTAAAATCAACACTACCCAGAATTAAAGTACAATTTTAAAAAGTAAGTTTTGAGAGTGTTCTTGAAACATCTACTTCTTAGCCTTTGGATTATCAAAATCTGCTAATGAAAAGGATACAAAAATTATATGGTATTAGTATTCAAAAATCATCTATGCAGTTCCTAAAATTCAAGTTTTATTCTAGCCTGTGTAACACCAGGCTAGAATAATAATAATAATGATATTATTATTCAAATATTGCATTTATGGGTTTGGTTCTTTCTAGATATACATAGATGTGTAGAGTCTGAATTTCGTGTAATCTAGATGATTTCATTTTACTTTTAAAATGTCCAGGGCAGGCCATGGTGCCTCAGCAGGCAGAGTTCTTGCCTGCCATGCCAGAGACCCAGGTTCAATCTGTGGTGCCTGCCCATGCAAGAAAAAAAAGTCCAAATTTTGTTTCCCAGAGCCTGCCAATGCAAATAAAAAAATGTCCAAACCAATAAAATGGTAATCTTTCTAGATTTATACCAGCATGAAATGATTATTTACTACCCAAAAGCTTTAATAAGGGTAATGAATACCACAGTGGAGGATGAGATCACCCAGGAACATGCACAATGGGGAAGAGAGGATGGTCTATACTATAGAGCCCTGAAACATATAAATGTTCAAGCGCCAACTTTGTAGGGAATTCGCTGCCCTCCCCCTTCTCCCCCCCCACAACGTGGGACATGACTCCTAGGGGTGTAAATCTCCCTAGCAACACCAGGACCTGGCATTATGGGAATTGTGCTTGTTTGAAAAGGTTTATGTATGCTAGAAAAGCCATATTTAAATCCTAATCAGCCTTATGGGAGCAACAGTTTCTTCTAATCCCTATTCAGTAATGAATGTTGGAAACGTTGAGATGTGACTCAATCAGTGTGAGTTTTAAACTTAATAGATGGTGACATGTCTCCACCCATTCAGGGAGGGTCTTGAATGGTTTTACTGGAATCCTTTAAAAGAAGGAGCACTTTGGAAAAAGCTAGACAATGACAAAAGAGAAAATGGGGAGATTCAGAGAGAGAGCAGAGAACAACAGAGCCACAAGAAAGCCACAACACAGAACACTGCAGAACCACAAAGCACCATCAGCCAGTGACTTTTGGAGATGAAGAAGGGAGCTGTAGAGGAAGCAAGCAGATTATGCCGTATTTACCATGTACCTTTCCAGCCGACAGAGAAACCTTGAACTTCATTAGCCTTCTTGAATCAAGGTATCTTTCCCTGGATGCCTTAGATTGGACATTTCTATAGAATTGCCTTAATTAGGACATTTCCAAGGCCTAAAAATGTTAACTTGCAACTTAATAAATTCCCCTTTTTAAAAGCTGTTCCATTTCTGGTATATTGTAATCCAGCAGCTAACAAACTAGATCAGGAATGAAAAAGTTTTCTTGACCAAAAGGGAGAAGAGAAAAATGAGACGAAATAAAGTTTCAGTGGTTAAGAGATTCCAAACAGAGTTGAGAGGTTATCCTGGAAGTTATTCTTATGCATTGTATAGATAGATACCCCTTTTAAGTTCCTGGTGCACTGGAGTGGCTAGAGGGAAATACCTGAAACCAATGAACTGTGTTGCAGTAGCCTTTGATTCTTGAAGATGACTGTATAACTATATAGCTTTTACAGTGTGATTGTGTAATTGTGAAAAGCTTGTGTCTAATGCTCCCTTTATCCAGTGAATGGCCTGAGTAAAAATAAATAAATAAATAATAGGAGGGGACAAGGGGTTATTTAAAAATGGGTAGATTGAAATACTAGTGGTCATTGAGAGGGACGGGTAAGGGGTATGGGATGTATGAGTTTTTTCTTTTTATTTCTTTTTCTGAAGTGATGCAAATGTTCTAAAAATGAACACGGTGATGGATGTTGAGGGTATAGAGTACTACAGGAGTAAAGATAAAGAACATTTAATTCTTACTATAAAGATTATGTAATACTTTAATACAGAGAAAACTGTATGAAATAACAAAACAAACACGTACTAACAAGCTTTGACAAATATGCAAAGAGAAATGAAGGAAATTACTAAAAAGACAGAGAAATATTTTATACCTTGACTGAGGTGGTGGTTATACAGGTGAATATATTCATCAGAATCCCTCAACTGTACATTTACAATGTGTGCATCCTATTACATGTAAATTATACCTCAAGATAGCTAAGTATATCTCAATTTAATTTTTTTTTAACAAATAAAAACAAAATGAAGAAAGGCTGGAAAAACAGACTACCCTCCCTGAAATGAAAGAGTAATTTGAAAACAGTTAGAAAGTATTAAACTGAATTTATTAATACCTAAAAATTAGAGGGGTAGGGAAGTGATAGCCAAGAGATAGGACTGAGGACACAGAAAGAATAATGTTCTTTGCTTGCAAAAGTCAATAGATAAATCCTCAAGAGACAAGATATCGCAGTCATTGTATCCATCAAGCAAAAAGAGGGTGCCAAGAAATGTTCTAGGTGCCAGGGATACAAAGTGATGGACAAAATAAAGCAGGTCCCCGTTTTAGGGAGGTTAGCATTCTATTGGTAGAAACAGAGAATACATATTTGGCTCAAAAGTCACGAAAAATAGTTTATATTTAATCACATAGAAAAATAAAATCCAAATCCAATAATAAACATATCATTTATAGTAGTTTTATCCTTTAAAAAAAGTGATTTATTAAAAGAAAACAAAGTAAAATGCATAAAATGAAGTTTCCTTACCATCTTGTCTCCCATCCCCTATTCCCATACATCCCCTCCTCAGACACTTATTAGTCACCTCCTTCAAGAGGTCAGCCAATCACAAAAAATATGGATATATTTTTATTTTCCCACTTCTATACACAAAAGATGAAGTCATACACAATAGGTTTTTCATTTTGAAAATTTTACAGGATTTTTCCTTATATGTATATAGAAAGCATCTATTCTTTTTTATAGCTGTATAATATTCCATTGTCTAGATATACCACATTTATTTAACCAGTCTCTTAATGAGATTTCCGCACAGTATAAAGCAGAAGTAAGCAGTGCCCTATATCATATCCCTCCATTCTGCCAGATTCAGTCACAGTTGCAATGGATAGTTCCCACTCACACTGATAGACATCCGTCACAAGGTTCCATGAGTTTCTCTGAAGCCAAGCAAAGCAGCCCAGAAAAGCAGGAGAGTTAGTACCCTTAGGGGCAACCCTCAACCATGGGGGAAATGGGACGGAGGAAACAGGTGGATAAATGCTCCAGACTATGTCTTAAACCACCCTGTGCCCTTAGAATAGGCACACAAAGAAGCCATGATGACAGGGATGAAGGCTATGCATGGGCCCAAAAGCATGGCCTTCCTCTCATTAAAACTGACATAACTTGGCTACTGCTGTTGACTGCCCAAGGCATCATCACCAAAGGCTACCTCTCATCTCCTTATGTTACCATCCCCTCAAGGGGATCAGCCAGCAGTGTGGGTGCAAGTTAATTATACTGGACCTGTTCCACCTTGAAGGGGGCAGAAATTTGTTCTTACTGGCACTGACAACCATTCCAGACATGACTTTGCCTTCTCCTCCTTCAGTGCCTCAGCCAGCACCAAGGGTATTTGATTTACAGTTATTAATTTACAGTCTAGGCTCATAGGCTACATACGCAGGCTTTGGGGGTACATGGACCCCTCTGGAATTATGTACAGCATTTAGTGCTTCTGTCTTTTACTAAGAAGAAGATCACAGCTTTCATCAAACTCCAACTGGAACCCCTGCCTGCCCACCCCCCAAATGATTAAGAATACTCCTCTTCCTGTGTGGTAGAATTAAGACTTTTTTCTTGTTCTTCACACATTCCTGTTCTTAAAAATTTCCACATTATTAGACAGACAATGGGGGGAGGGGAAGAGATTAAGTAAAAGTTTGCATAGTTCACAAAATGACTGATTCCTAACAGAAAAGTTAACAGACATACATAGATAGACATTTCCCTAATATATTTTTATCATCTTGAAACACACACTTTTAATGTTCAGCCTAAACTCTTGTCCACATTAGAAGTTCAGAATTTCATATTCTTATTACACTCCAAATCAAAGTTTAGTACAAATGAAGGAGAAAGGAGTAGGAAACCAATGCTAACATTGCTACTCTACAAATATAACTGTGATAACACAAAAGAATTTCAGTAAAAGGACGTCGGGTCTAAACTAAAAAGTGGTCTTCACATTCTAGGGTTGTCAGGCCATCCTGATTTAAATTTCAAAAAAAAGAAGTGGACTAAACTATCCAGTACAAAAAATGGAGTTGTTATATAAATCATTGGCCATCAATTAAAATGTTAGCTAAAAGGGGGAAAAGAAATTGACAAAAGAAGATATTGCAGCTAAGAGATTTCAAATAGAGTACAGAGGCTATTCTGGAAGTTACTCTCATACAAGCTTCAGCTAGATATTGTCAAGGTTTGCCAAACCTCAACCAACATCACGCCTATTAACCTAAAGAATACCTAGGGCTCTAATTGAGACTCAAAAGTTTGATGCAGACAGGGTAAGATAATGGGTAATTGGAGCTGAAGGGATACAGACTGTGCAACAGGACTAGATACAAAAACTCAAAAATGAACAGCACAATACTACCTAATTGTAATGTAATTATGTTAAAACACTGAATGAAGCTGCATCTGAGCTATAGTTTTTGTTTGTTTGTTTTTGTATTTTTTTGTATTCTTTATTTTTATTTTTTTCTCTATATTATCATTTTATTTCTTTTTCTGTTGTCTTGCTATTTCTTTTTCTAAATGGATGCAAATGTACTAAGATGATGATCATACATCTATGTGATGATATTGAGAATTACTGATTGCATATGTAGAATGGAATGATTTCTAAATGTTGTGTTAGTTAATTTTTTTTAATTAATTAAAAAAAAAAAACAGCATAACAAGAAAAAAAAAAAGTTTCATGCAGAGTCCAAATTCCATAGAGCAGGCCACAAGCTGGCAACTCCAATTAAAGTCTTCAATGAATTCCCCATGAAAGGCAGGCTAACTAAAGCAGAAAGAGATTCTTGTGATTTCTCCTATAAGCCTTCAATTGATTAGATTAAACCTTACTCACTGCAGAAGACACTCTACTTAGCCTATTGCAGATGTAATCAGATACATCAATGTGCTGATGACTTAATAAACCAGCCTTCTGGTTCACTAAACAAGCACAAAATGTCCTTGAGGTAATAGGCCAGTGCTTGCTTGAATAGACAACTGGGCACCATCACCTAGCCAGGCTGACACATAAACATTAGTGACCGTAACAGTAAGGATTAAATCACCTTATCATTCAAAGAACAATTATACATGTTATTTTGATTGATCTATATAATTTTTGCATGTATTAATTCATTTTTAAGCTTAAAATGATCATTTCCATTTAATCACACATTTTAATCAGTAAAAATACATTGTACTGGGGAAAGAAAGAAAAAAGCTTCCTGCACTAAGTTTACTTTCCTGAAACTCATTACTTCCATAAGGTTCCTAGGCTACGTAAGCCCTGAAACCCAGAGGTTTCAGACCAGCCTCTACAAGAATACAAACTACGTCTATCCCCCTGTATTATCGACACCTGTTTTCAACATGAAAAGTTAGAAAGGGCATAGCCCAAAGATCCTTATAGAGTGGGAGACGGATCAAAAGAGAAAGAGAAGTTATAACAAAGAAGATAGGATTTAACAAATGAATATGAATGCTCAATCACTATGTTGATTTTTTTTTTTAAAGCCTCCAGTGTTTTGGAGCAGCTAGAAGGAAACACTTTGCAAGTATGGAATGGTAACCCATACCAAACTCTGAAATTCGTTCTGTAGTTGCTTATTGCAGTATACTTTGAAAATCATTGCCTTTTCATTTTTTTTAATATATGTTATATTTCACAATAAAGAAAGCATTAAAAAAAAAGATTACATTCTGCAAAGTACAAATTAGGCCATGGAATAATGCTATTCCACATCCAATCACTTATTTGGGCTTCCACTCCTTGGAAATGTTTGCTAAATCTATCTGCATTGATTAGGCTCAGAGTTTCCTCTCAATTTTTATTAACAGTGAAAGTAATCATTTTTTTAAAGGTTTCAGGGGACATATTAGCTTTTAAATAGTTTATAACAAAGTTATAACCAACACATCTGTTCATTCCCTCTAGTATAAACCTGAACTTCTCTAACATGGGATAAAGGGCCTCTATCTTCTTCAGGTCCTCTTCCCTGGAGCTTCCTTATGGAAGTTTTTGTCATTTACCAAATAATCCCTGCCTTCTTGTTCTTTTCTGCCTTTGGACATGCTATCCACTCCACTGAGATTTATTTAAACTATTTAAAAGCCCTCAGCACATTAATTATTTCAATATAAAGTACTGAGGCTCATCAAGTAATTTTTTATGTTTATTTACTCAGCAAAAAGTCACTAAATGTCATCAACTGTGTTAGGTCCTGGTACGAAAAGTAACAATACAAGCCACATCCTTGAGAAACTATTACACAGTTGCAATACAAGGTGTCACTGGCTTGGGAAAATGAAAAGGAAGTCAGAAAAGCCTACAGAGAAGAGGTAAAATTGAACAGGGTCTTGATGACTGTGCAGGAGTTCTCTGGTTAGTAAATGAGAGAACATTCTAAGTGGAGAGGACAGCATGTCCAAAGGCAGAAAAGAACAAGGAGGCAGGGATTATTTGGTAACTGACAAAAGCTTCCATAAGGAAGCTCCAGGGAAGAGGACCTGAAGAAGACAGAGGCCCTTTATCTCATGTTAGAGAAGTTCAGGTTTATAATAGAGGGAATGAAGAGATGTGTTGGTTATAACTCTGTGGTTGTAACATAGGATTAGTGTAACAGCGAGAGAGAGATGGCCCTCAGACTTCCGAGACCTCACAGCTTCATGCAATCAAGACTGGAAAGGCGATAGATTTGTAAACTGGAACGCCAGAAGAAACCTCTTCTACTCTGTTTTTTTTTTTTCTCTCCTCATTCATTCATTCATTCGTTTGGGGAGGGGTGTGTGCATGGTCCAAGAATCTCTACATTTATTTTTTTTTTTTAAGAAAGTTCTCCTTTATTTATTTATTTATTTTAGACTTGGGCAGGCACTGGGAATCGAACCCAGGTCCTCTGGCATGGCAGGCAAGCGTTCTTGCCTGCTGAGCCACTGTGGCCCACCCTCTACATTTATTTTTTACATTATTCAGGACTCTTTTTTTTTTTTTACATGGGCAGGCACTGGGAATCAAACCTGGGTCTCCGGCAGAAGAGGCAAGAATTCCACCACTGAACCACCATCACACTGCCCCAATCAGGACTCTTTTCGTCATGAATGGAAGAAATATAATTTAAAATAGTTTGAGCCAAAAAAGAAACATATTGGCTCTCAAAGTGGGAAGTACAGGAAGAAATACAACTTCAAGCACTGCTAGATGCAGGAATTCAGCAGACATCATCCAATCCTGCTGTTCTCTATTTCACAGCTCTGCTTTCCTCTGTCAGCTTTATCTTCAAGAAGGCTCTTCTCAAGTGGTAGCAAAGATGACAACTCTCACATTTACAGAGCTAATGACTACAACCAAAAGAATGCCTCTTGTCTGACAGTTCTGGGGGTGAATAATTGGCCTGGTTTGGGATCACTGTAGGCCAAGAGGTTAGCTAGACCCATTCCTAAACCAATCACTAGAGATAGGAAGCAGAGTATTCTGATTTGCCAAGTCTGGATCACATGTCCAAACCTGTACCAATTCACTGCAGCCAAGGGAGCAGAGCTTTCTGGCCAGGTCTTGGTTCTTGCGCCTATCTCTGGGAGTCAGCCCCACTTAAACCACATGGACTGAGAATGAGAAAAAGATTATTTCCCAAAAGAGAGAACTGAGCAGTCAAAACATGTTCCATTACAGCGTCATTCTTATTTCTCTGCAGACCAGTTTTCTCATTTTTTCAATCAGTACATGTGTTGGTTAATTTCATGTGTCAACTTCGCTACTATATGACGTCCAACTGTTTGGTCAGCAAGTACCAACCTGATTATTACTGTGTGGGTATTTCATAGATTGATTTAAATCATTAGTCGATTTCATCTATGGCTGATTACATCTACAATCAACAAAGGAGATTGTATTCAGCAATGAAGGGAGTCTCCTCATCCAGCTGGAAGCCTCAAAGTGAGAGCTGAGGATATATATCAGCAGTCAGAAAGAAGAATTTCTAACTCTATTTCAGCAAACCAGCTTTTCTTGGGGAACTCAACTTCACCATAATCAAATTTCCAATTTAAAGCTTATGTTGGGGAACTGGACTTCACTGTTATCAAATTTCCGACCTGTGGCATGCCATACAGAATTTGGACTAGCCATTCCCCACAGTTGTGTGAACCAATTCCTATAATAAATCTTTTAATATTTACATTAAAAAAAGAGTCAAGAGTGATTCTCTCAGCCCACCCTTTCTTCTACTACAATTCTCATTCATGATTACAAAAAGAAACAAGAGCATATGAATTATGAAAACAGTAAGGCTGATTTCAAAGCTATATCAAACTTTAAACTCTTCAAAAAATTCCACTTTTTCTCCAAATTTACAGAATAGTTAGAAAACTGACTACTTATTAGAAAACCTCAATAATTATAAAATCCATAAACTATTCAAACTATATTTTCTGACTGTAATACAATGAAGCCATAAATGAACAAAAAGTAAAATAATTCCTAAAAATTGTGTTTAATTTCTACCAAGAAAAAAACTGATTAGGAAGGAAATAATTATAATACTTAAGCAAGAAAATTAAGTGAAAGAGATAACAACTGAAAAGAAGGAAGCAATTCCCCTCCCTCCCAGAACTGACACATTTTATTTTATTTAAATAGATTCATTTTTAATTATTTTCTAAGTATTGATATTTTTTAAAAGAGGAATATTTAAGTACCATCAGATTCTATTTCTCAAGTGTGGTTGTTTATCCGTGTTTGTTTTCATCCTTGCCGTGAATATATACCACTTACATAATAGTTAAGAATCATAACTTTTTGTTCTGTTTAACATTCAAAATTATTTTCTAATTGCCCCAAATATTTGTTTAGATATGCATTAAAAAAAACTAAAATGTGACAAACATACTAGATTTTCAGCAACAATATTTGTTATTTGTATACATGAAAGTACTAATCTATTGATTATTGAATAAGCAATCAACAGATTATTCTTACAAAATTTCTTAAAAATCACATATTTCTTAAAAAAGCGACCATTCAATATACCCAGGGCACTTCAAAATCCTATGCTGTTATCCTACATAATAATTTCGATAGTAAAACTTGTTAAAAATTCTTGATTCTTTGAAGAATTGAGTGCTTAAGGGTCCATATAAAGTATTTTATTTTTCATTATGAGTTTTCTGATTTGAAAGCCAGTTTTCTAAAACTGGCTTAAGGACTGTTGTTTCCTTAGCCTAAGAATATTAGTGCTATTGAATGAGTGATCATTGAAGACTTCATAACATCTATAAGAGTTTCATACAGGTTGCGGTCTCACTTGCCTTAAGAGTTGGAACAGAAGGAAGCAATTTATTTTTAGTACTATAGGGTTTTTTTGTTTGTCTGTTTTGCATGGGCAAACACCAGGAATCGAACCTGGGTCTCCAGCATGGAAGGCGAGAATTCTGCCACTGAGCCACCATCACACTGCACGGAAACAACTTATTTTTGCTTTCTCCTTTCTCTTAAATAGATTTTTTTTTTTACCATATTTAAATTATTTTAACAAATAATCTGAACATCTACTTTAAATGCTATTGCCTGGCAAGTCCACCGAAATATGGCTGTATATAAGACTATCCAAACAGAAATTATCCTCAACATATTACTTATACTGTGTTTAGTTAATGTAATCCCACTGTCTCTTAAATAATAAAAGGAAATTTGCACAACTAAAAATAAAGGAAATACAACCTGAAATCATATTTAAACAACATCGTTTCAGACTCTCATCCTAATGAACCTTCTCTAGCTTCTGCCCTTCCTATCTTCTCACCCAGCTAACAGAAGATCTGGAGAATGGTACTAGGAGTTCAGGCAAGGAAGAAAAGGCTTATTCAACAGCAAGTGTTTTCTTCTCAAGGTCAGTAACCATGTATTACATACTAATGACTCTCCACAAACTAAAAGTTAAGTAGGGAAAAACTTATACTGAAATATCAATGGCAGTTGTCACCAGGTGATAGGACTGTGGGTGATTTTTTTTCTCCTTTTTACCCTCTCCATGTTTTGTATCATGTGCAAGGATTACTTTGACCTAGAAAAGTTTTCCATTTTTAAATAGTCAATTCGTACCCTTTATGGAGTCTGTTTTATTAATGCTTCCAAAGAATGACAAAATATTGGGCCATGAAGAAAAATATTAGCAAATGTGACTACTTAAAAATGAAAAAATTTGGCATGGCATGCTATGCTGTGTGTGCACATTTGCATGTGGTTTCATACACACAAACCCATAAACAAAGTCTAAAGGCAAACGAAGAAAAAATAATTGGAAAACATATCACATACACACAGAGTTGTTAAGAAACAATGAGAAAAGCACCAACAATTAAGAAAAAGAATTGGTAAAGGAAATAAAGGAATAGTTAAGAGAACTGGAAACTCAAATGGCCAATAAACATCTAAACCAATATTCAACCACAATCATAGACATAAAAATCACAATTAAAAACATGATTTTTTGACTAATGAATTGGGAAGAGGGAGTTAGAAAGAATTACTTTTTACATTATAGCCTTAAGTATTTGGGGTTTTTGTCATGAGCATGTATTATTTTATTGTAAACAAATACATTTATACAATCCTAACCCTTCCCCACCACTGCCCACCCCAAAGCAAATACCTTCCTGACATTTAGTTCAATGACTTCATTTCTTACATTCAAAATGTCAACCCGTTTATAAGGCAGGGATATAGTTTTCTCAAAATCACTAGATTTCTCTATACCTCTTGTATAATTCATCCTTTCTCCATTTTTTTTAAATAGAAACTTAATCACATACTGAATTCTCAGAATATAAAGCCTTTGTACTTAAAGTCTATACTATTCACCAGTCTTGTCTATTCCCACATCAGACCACATTGCTTCACTCCTCATTGTATCTTTGCAATATATTTTTGTATCTAGTAATTCAAGTTAGCTTCACCATCCTTCTTTTTAAAGAAATATTCTTCATCTAATCCAGCTAAATTTTTGATTCATCAAGGAAATTGCTTTAAATTTATACATTTACTTGACAAGAAGTGATATGGATTTTTCCCATTCAGAAATAAATTGGCTGTCTTCAATTTTTCAAGACATTTTCTTGCCCCTTCCCAGGATTTTATAGTTTTCTTCATCTAGAACCTGTACATTTCTTCAAATCACTCTGACATTTTTTCCATTTTTTTTTTTTTGGTGATTACTGGCGCATAGAAACACCATTAACCTTTTTTTTTCTCCATTAACTTTTATATATTTACTTTAACAATCACCTCTGACCAAAATCTTTTGACAGACTCTGACTTAATTTGGGGACTGCTATACAAACAATCACAATATTTGCTAAGAATACAACTTTGTTTCTTCAACGTTTATGCCTCATTTATTTTTCATGCCTAGCCATACTGGCTATAAAACTTCCAGAACAATGATTACCAGTAATGACAACAAATTTCCTTGTCATGTTTCTAATTTTTTCATCAATTTGACTCTAGAGTTTCACAACCACTGTGATATTGACTATTAGTTTAAAATATTCTGTATGTTATAAAAGCATCGTTCTATGGAATTTTTTGTTGTGCTTTATTCTAAGAACAAGTAATATGCTATCTTTTTTCCACTATTCCCAAGACTGCTCTTTCAGAAGGAAAATAAATTCAAGTAAACCAGTCAAAGAGTAAACAATATCTAAATCTTCCACACAAGTACAGATATTCTACTGGGTATATATGTGCTTAACATTTTCTTTAAATAAAAACATTTAAATAGATGTTGAATTTTAATAATTGCCTTCTTTATATGGTTTAAGATACTCATATAGCTTATTAAGGTTATACTAAGTACTAATAAATAAATCCCAAGATTTCATTAGCTTAACACAACATAGGTCATTCATATAACAGCTCAGTGCAGGTATTCCTGGTCAGTGAGCAGCTTTTCTCGATGAAGCAATTCAAGAAACCTGTCTCTTTCCAACATGTAGCTCCTCACGCCATAGCCCTTGGAGTTCTCGGCATTGCAACTAAGGGAAGAGAACACATGGAGAAAACACATCCTCTTCTTAAATACCTTGGTCAGAAAGTGACACATACACTACTTCTGTTCATACTCTACTGCAAAAATTGTGATCTGGCACCACAAAGACACAAGAAAGTCCAGGAAATAAAATTCTTGTCTGGGTAGCTTCTCAACATTCATTTTTTCATCTTGGACCCAATAATTTGATGAAACACAGCATAAGAAAACTAACCTAACAAAGATGGTGATAAATTCTAAATAATAACTGGGTTAAGACTTAAAATTTAAATGTTATAGTTTTCTTAAAATCCTCGAGGAACTGAATAGTTTTTGCTATTAAAGCTTTGGCCATTCTCTGACACAAGAGGAAAAGGATAATACCCAATGCATGCTACCCTCCACACACCAGCACCAAACCAGAATCACTCCAGAAGATATTAGATTAACTAGGTAGGGCACTCAGCCTGAAAGGCACTGGAGTAAATTTGGATAAGTTAAAAACCACCAATATTTCCAGAAAGTGGGGCTTATTTAGTCCTAGTAATAAACACATTACCTTCCTGACTTGATAGTCTGTATCTGTCTTCTTCAATCAACTCTATTCCAACTACACTGTCCTCACTGTTGCTAGAACAAGACAGGCACATCTCTGCTCCATCTTTGCACTGACTTTTCCCTCAGTGTAGACAGAATGCTCTTTCCTCAAGTATCTGCAAAACTTGCTTCTTTGCCTTCTGTGAGTGTATGGTCAAATGTAACCTTCTCACTGAGGTCTTCCCTCAATACCCAATTAAAACTGCATACTACCGGGCGGGCCGCGGTGGCTCAGCGGGCAAAGTGCTTGCCTGCTATGCCGGAGGACCTCGGTTCGATTCCCGGCCCCAGCCCATGTAACAAAAACGCAGAAACAAAATACAATAAAACAAGAAAATGTTTAAAAAAAAAAAAAAAAAAACTGCATACTACCTATATTAGTTTAATATACCAGAATGTAATACACCAGAAATGGAATGAATGGCTTTTATAAAGAGAATGTATTAAGTTACAAGTTGACAGTTCTAAGACCATAAAAATGTTCAA
This sequence comes from Tamandua tetradactyla, assembly GCF_023851605.1. NCBI lineage: Eukaryota > Metazoa > Chordata > Mammalia > Pilosa > Myrmecophagidae > Tamandua > Tamandua tetradactyla. The sequence continues at coordinate 9,555,744 of NC_135329.1, forward strand.
ATTAAGGCATCCAGAGGGAGATACTTTGATTCAAGAAGGGCCAATGGGTCCAGAACACCTCTGTCTGCTGGGAAGGCACATGGCTGGCATCTGCTGGCATCTCTGGCTTCTGGTTTCAAATAGCTTCCCCGGCGGGGCAAGGGGAGTCATTTTCTTTTTGCATCTCCAAACATCTGCGTCTCATGTTGGCTCTGAACTCTCTCCAAAATGTTTCCCCTCTTAAAGGATTCCAGTAAACTAATGAAGACATATCTTAAATGGATGGAGTCACAGCTCCATCTAATCGAAAGGTCATACCCACAACTGAGGGGACTATATCTCCATGGAAACAGTCTAATCAAAGGGTCCTACCCTACAATATTGAATCAGTATTAGAAGAACAAGGCTTTTCTGGGATACCTAACAATTTCAAACCAGCATACTTCCCCAATCCCATCCCAGTACTCTCTAGCCATCCTGCTTTACTGTTCCCATAGCACTTATCTCTAGCATACCATATAGTTTATTTGTTTAACATGTTCTACATTTTCTTCCTTTGCCCAAAGACTATTATATTCCATGCAGGTAGGATTATTTTTTCCTAGTTTATTCACTGATATATCCACATATTCTAGAATAGTGTCTGGCACATAATAAGCGCTGAATAAATATTTAACTAAAGTAAATGCTTCACATATTGAATGTCCAACTTTAGGATATCCCAAGATATAGTGTTGAGACTTGGTGTTTAATTGACCCTATCCTAAGCAAACCTAAGATATTCACTAAAGAACTGCCCCCCAACTAGCTTACAAACCTAAAAACCTGATTAAAAAAACACTTGACAGTATTTATATCTCTCCTGGTCACTGCTTAAATTCTTTAACCTTTATGGAAAAACTAGAAAAAGTCACAGAAGAAAGTTTCTCCACAGCACCCCACAGAACAATTGTTTGGTGCCTGTTTTCACTTCCTAGCAGCCATGTCCTCATCTCCATTTTGTCCACTTTCCAAAGGAAAGTTAGGAAGAAAAAAAACCCTAATATTAAAAGCTCCAAGAGCTGGTAAAGAGAGGAGGAAATGACAACATGAAAACAAATAGAAACCTGAACATTACAGGGAAAACATATTGATATGTATGTTTAATTACTAATGATATTTCAAACTTTTCTAATCATATAAGGCAATGCTATTATTTAACTATACCTAACCTTCCCAGCTATCATAACTGTTTAAGGAAAAAATGTTACCCTTAAACTGTATCCACCATATGGGAGAACTGGTTATATATTTCATTGCTGTTGACATTGAAAATGGGTATAACTCTTTAATAGAGTAATATATTAAGAAACAAATCACAGGTAACCACATTTCTAATATTTCCAAAAGAAGTATTCCAAGATATAGGGATGGTGTTTTGGTTTGAAATTGTTCTGTACCCCATAAAAGTCATGTTCTTTTAATCTTGATTCAATAATGCAGAATGGGAACTCTTGACTAGGTTGTTTCCATGGAGATGTGACACATCCAATTGTGGGTATGGCCTTTTGATTAGATTAATTCCATGGAGATGTGACCCCCCCAACTGTGGGTGGGACCTTTGATAAGGTGGAGATATGACTCTGTCCATTCAAGGGGTAGGCCTTAGTTTACTGGAATCCTTCAAAAGGGGAAACATTTTGGAAAAATCTCAGAGCCGACAGAGATGCAGACATTTGGAGATGCTTGGAGACAGAAGAACCTCAGTGAGGCAACCACTGGGACCAGGGGCTGAAAGCAATGAGACCCAGGAGCAAAAGGCCAGCAGACAGTACCATGTGCCTTCCCAGGTGCCAGAGGAAACTCGGACAGATACCAGCCTTTCTTTTGACTCAAGGTATGTTTCTCTTGATGCCTTAGTTTGGACATTTTTAAGGCACTACAACTGCAAACCTGTAACTTTATAAATCCCCTTTACATAATCTCATCCATTTCTGGTAATTGCATTTTGGCAACATTAGCAATCCAAGGGTTCTGGTTCTAGGTAAGAAGAAAGTATACTCTACCCTGTCATTCCCACAGAATATACCTATGAAACCTGGGTAGTATGCATGGAGCAGTTGAGAATTCTGCAAAATAAATGATGGCAGACAGATCGGAGAAGAACATAATTCAAAATACCACTGAATTAGCAGTGATTTTACCATATTTCCCCACTTCAGCATCTCTCAACCTGAACTCAATACAACCTGAAACTTAGAAGTGGGTATTAGTGAGGACAGGCAGAGCTCTAGAAATCCTCCAATACTGCTATTGCTTAGAAATAGAGCACAAATTTTCTCATCTTCTTTCTTTCTTTTTTTTTCTTTTCCCCATTCTCTCACACTCCAGACACCAAGCAGCAATGGTAACCTCAAACTCTGATGGAAGGAAATCTTTCCCTTCAACTGGAAAAGTGGTGGTTCCAAGAGAGTGAGACAAAACATCAATGCTTTTTTACCCTCTCACTCCTCCTACAGTGTGGTGTAAGGGAGGCATAGTTATAGGGCATGCACAGAAGATCAGGATAAAGAAAGGCCACAGCTTTCTGGCCAAACAACTGAAAAGGAGAACCCCAGGAAAACAGAAAGAACTGAGGAGGAAGCTATGCTGGTTTGAAAGTGTTGTCTACACCAGCAAAGCCATGCTCTTTAACCTGATTCAATACTGTAGGGTAGAAATCTCTGATTAGATTGTTTCCATGGAAACTGACCCACTCAATTGCAAGTATAGCCTCTTGATTAGATTACTTGCGTGGAGATATGGTGTGCCCAACTATGGGTGTCTTTTGATTAAATGGCGATATGACTCTGCCCATTCAAGCTAGGTCTTGATTAGTTTACTGGAGTCCTTTAAAAGAGAGGACATTTTGGAGAAAACACAGTTGCTTCAAGTCAACAGAGATGCAGACATTTGGAGATGCTTGGGGTGCCAAAAGAGAAAGCAGGCGCCTAGACACAGACTTTTGGAGATGTGGCGCCCAGCAAACATTACCATGTGCCATCTCAGGAGATGCTAAGCAAGCCAGAATCCAGAGTTGTATCCCACAGGAGCAAAGTGACGGCCTACAGATGCTGAGAGAGGAAACTACTGGCATCAGAAGCTGGAAGCAATGGAACTGGGAACAAGGACTAGCAGATGCCAGCCATACGCCTTTCCATATGACAGACATCAGTCTTTCTCGAGTCAAGTCATCTCTCTCTGGTTGCCTTAGTCTGGATATATTTATGGCCTTAGAACTGTTAACTTATAACTTAACAAATTCCCTTTTTAAAAGCTGTTCAATTTCTAGTACATTTCACTCCGACAGCATTTAATAAACGAAAACAGAAGCAGAGAGGGAGGAACTCAGGAAAGCAACACCTTAAAGCTGCTTATGAACACCTGGAATAACCCTTGACTACACATACATTGACTGGACACTGCATATATTGACGATCAGACATTAACCAGCATATCATAGATATTGAGAGCTGGACTACAAGATAGACCAAAGGGCAGCAAATCTTTCCTGTAAAAGTACAAACAGTAAATATTTTAGGCTTTGTGCTGTATGGTCTCTGTCACAACTACTCAACTATAGCCACCATAAGATGAAAGCAGCCACAAACAATATATAAACAAATTACTGTGACCGTGGCTGTGGTCCAATAAAACTTTATGCACCAAAATAGGGGAGGGCTATATTTAGTCCAAACGCCATAGTTTGATAATCCTTGGAGCAGACCATTGCCAAAATCCCAGACAGGCCACTGGATGGTGTACACAAAAGACTTATCCAAACAACATTAAAAAGGCTTTGAAAATTTAATTGATACTGGATTCCACAATCCACAGAAAGCAGGTGAGAATTTGAGGCCTGAACTCAGCCAGGTCAATTGTTTGCTAAAACAAAACCATTAACATTCTCCATTGAACTTAAACAAGACCCAGGGTCTTATAATATTCAAAATATCCAGAATATAATCTAAATTTTAGATAGTATACAAAGATCCACGAAAATCTCAATGTGCTTAGGAAAAAAGAAATCAAATGACACAAACATGGAGATGATACTGATATTGGACTTATCTAACAAAAACTTTAAAGCTACTGTTACAAAAATATTCCAAGGATAAACACTCCTGAAATGAACAGAAAGACAAAAAGTCTCAGCAGAGAGGTAGAAAATATAAAGAACTAAATGGTAAATTTAGAAATACATAATAACTAAAATAAAAATATAATAATCAAAATTTTTAAAACTCATAGGTGGAATAACAGTAGATGAGTACATGAAGATAAAAATAGAGAAACAAAAAAATCTAATTTGAATAGAGAGAAGAAAAATAAGCATTTACCCAAAACAAAAAATTTTCTATCAGAGGGCAAATCAAGAAAGCAAAAAGACAACCAGAGAATGGGCAAAGAATATTTGCAAATCACATATCTGATATGGGACATGTGTCCAGAATGTATAAAGAACACTTACAAATTCACAATCAAAAGACAAACAACCCAGTTTAAAAATGCACAAAGGATACGAACAGATATTTCTCCAAAGAAAATGTACAAATGGCCAATAAGCATATGAAAAGATGCTCAACAACACTGGTGATTGGGGAAAAGAAAATTAAAACCACAAGATACACCTTACCCACTAAACTGGCTACTAAAATAATGAAAATAATAAGTGTTGCAAGGATGTGAAGAAACAAGTACCCTGGTACACTGCTGTTGGAAATAAAAAATGGTGCAGCTGCTGTGGGAATCAGTTTGGTGGTTCCTCAGAAAGGTAAGTATGAAATTACCATAGGACCCAGCAATCCCACTTCTAAGAATCTCCCAACAGAACTGAAAGCAGGGACTCAAAGACGTACTCCCATACCAAAGCTCATATTGGCATTATCTACAACTGCCAAAAGATGGAAGCAATCTAAGCGTCCATCAACAGATGAATGGATAAATAAAATGTAGTATATATACTCAACAGATTATTATTCACAAAGAAGTATTTGCAAAGTCCCCTTGAGGGAATAGCAAGAAAGGGGGAAAATTCAATTTCCCCATTTGGAGAATTCCTGATATTCTCACAAGCAGTGGGGACAACCAAATCAAGCAGTGGGGACAACCAAATCATTGTCCACTCTAGCCATTCATAAGTTATACCATCTCAGTCTTTATCCTCTATCTTTCCTTCTGGTGTCATATATGCCCTCAGCCCTTATCCCTCAACCAAAGTCACATTCAGCTTCATTCAATGTACTTATATTATTGTGCTACCATCAGACAGCACCGTGCCATCCATCAGTGAATTTGTACAATCATTCCTGTTGCACATTCTGTAGTTCTTCAGCCCCAAATGCTCAATCTGTATCCTCTATCTTCTGATAACCTGTGTTAACGTTAACCCTCAAAGTTCACTCATTCATGTTAGTTCATATTTGTGAGACCATACAGTATGTGTCCTTTTGTTTCTGGCTAATTTCACTCAGCATAATCTCCTCAAGGTTCACTCACTATTCTAGTTCGCTAGCTGCCGGAATGCAATATACCAGAAACAGAACGGCTTTTAAAAAGGGGAATTTAATAAGCTGGTAGTTTACAGTTCTAAGGCCAAGAAAATGTTCCAATGAAAGCAAGTCTATAGAAATGTCTAATCTAAGGCATCCAGGGAAAGACACATTGGTTCAAGGAGGCCGATGAAACGGGTGGAGAGAGGCCTCTACCTAATCCACTTTAACCACTCTTGATTGGGATAAATCTCCAGGGAGATGATCTAATTACAGATTCAAACATATGGTATTGAATAGGGATTATTCTGCCATCATGAAATGGGATTTTGATTAAAACATGGCTTTTCTAGGGTCCATACATTCTTTCAAACCAGCATATTCCACCTTCTGGATCCTAAAAAAGACATGTTTTCCCCATTACAAAATACATTCATTCCATAACAATATCAGAGAACCTTAAAGCATTTCAGTAACATTACAAATATAATGCAAGGTAAAAACCAGTAGAAAATCTCAAAGTTAGTTACAAGCATAGTCTGTCCTAAGGCAAAATTCTCCTCTATCTCTGGACATTTGAAAACTCATAACAAGTTATTTGCTGCCAACATACAAAGGAGGAACAGTCATGGGATACAGATACGCATTTCCATAGGGAGGAATGAACACAGGGGTCACCAGACCCAAGCAGTTTCAAAAAACCGCAGGGCAGAGTCCATTCCATTTCAATCTCTGAGAGCCATTTATCCTTGGGGCTTTAGAAGGTGGCAGTCCCACCTTTTCAAAGGGCCTACGCAGAGGGCTGTCCTCTCCGAATGCAACTTTGGGGGATTTTGGGGAGACTACCTCTTTTCTTAGCTCCATCCTTTCCAAGGATCGGGGCTGCAACCGGGCTCTCTGCGCTCTCTGCAATCTTCCGGGCACATTCTCAACCCCTCCATGTGGTGGCAGCTAGACTCTCCCCAAACCCCAAGGAATGTGCTTCACCCTCTCTGTGGTAGTTAGACTCAGTTGTCAACTTGGCCAGGTGAAGGCACCTAGCTCTGTTGCTGTGGACATGAGCCAATGGTACCTGAACTTCACCTGTTACTGATTACATCTGCAGTCGGCTAGGGGGCGTGTCTGCTGCAATGAATGATGTTTGACTTAACTGGCTGATACTTAAATGAGAGAGTGCAACGTAGCACAGCCCAAGCAGCTCGGCATACCTCATCTCAGCACTTGCAGCTCAGCCCAGGCCTTTGGAGATGCAGAAAGAAATCATCCTGGGGAAAGTTGCTGGAACGTAGAGGCCTGGAGAGAAGGCCAGAAGAGACCATCCTGTGACTTCCCACGTAAGAAAGAACCTCAGTGGAAAGTTAGCTGCCTATCCTCTGAAGAACTAACAAAATAAATCCCCTTTTATTAAAAGCCAATCCATCTCTGGTGTGTTGCATTCTGGCAGCTAGCAAACTAGAACACTCTCCAAGGCCTGAGGCGGGATGAGTCTTCCACTGCAACCAGGTGGAAGGCCCATCCTCTCCACGGGCTTAGGTGGGTCCACTCTCCTGGCCCGAGGCTTGATCACTTCAGACCTCAGCCTCCATGGTTTTGCCTCTGAAGTTATTTTTCCTCCAATGTGTCCCTTCTCTGAACCCCCCAGTCCAGATGGGCAGCGGCTCTCTTTATACAGGTCCCACAGCACTCTTGTTGGCTTTCTACGCAGTAGCCTTGGATCATGCCCATCACACATAAGGAGTTTCCACAAATCCGTCTTGGATAACTCCATGTCCGATCCTTGCTTTCTCTGAAATGGCTGACTGGTTTCACATTTGGCCAAGTCTTCATGTGGGGCACTGTTCTCTGAGGTCCCCCTTTCAGGAAACCCAGAATTCTCCAGAACAGCAACTTCTGGTTTCTTTGTACCCAAGAGTTCAGTTCTCAGCTTATCTCTCTCCTGTCGCATTTCACTATAAGCTGTGAGGAGAAACCAGGCTGCACTTTCCACATTTAATTTGGAGATCTCTTCTGCTAAATGTCCAAGTTCATGGCTTTTAAAAGAGCTATCTGCCTTTCAGCCAAAGCCACCAGTCAATTTTGCCAGATTATCTGCCATTTTAAAATAAGACTCACCTTCCTTCCTGTCCACAATTACACATGCCTCATCTCTGTCTAAAGCCTGGTCAGAGGTATCTTTAGAGTCCACATTTCTATCAACAGTCTCTTCAGAGCACTCTAGGCCTTCTCTAGCAAGCTTCTCACAACTCCTCCAGATTCTTCCCCTTATTCATTTAAAAAGCCATTCCAACATGTTTGGTATTTGTAAACTGCAGCAGCACCCTACTCCTGGTACCAAAATCGGTTCTAGTTTGCTAGCTGCTGGAATGTAATATACCAGAAACAGAACAGCTTTTAAAAAGGGGAATTAAATAAGTTGGGAGTTTACAGTTCTAAGGTCGAGAAAATGTCCCAATTAAAAAGCAAGTCTATAGAAATGTCCAATCTAAGGCATCCAGGGAAAGATACCTTGGTTCAAGAAGGCCGATGAAGTTCAGAGTTTGTTTCTCAAGTGGAAGGGCACATGGTGAACACAGTCAGAGTTTCTCTCTCATCTGGAAAGGCACATGGTGAACACGGTCAGGGTTCCTCTCTCAACTGGAAGGGCACATGGCAAGCATGGCATCATCTGCTAGGTTCTTCTCCTGGCTTCCTGTTTCATGAAGCTCCCCAGGAGGCATGTTCCTTCTTCATCTCCAAAGGTTGCTGGCTGGTGGACTCTGCATCTCGTGGCTATGTTGTTCTGCTCTGCTCTGAGTCTCCCATTCTCCAAAATGTTGCATTTTTTATAGGACTTCAGAAATAAATCAAACCCACCCAAATGGGTGGATACGTGCCTCTAACTAATCCAGCTTAACAACCACTCTTGATTGGGATACATCTCCAGGGAGATGATCTAATTACAGATTCAAACATGCAGTAACGAATAGGGATTATTCTGCCATTACGAAATGGGATTTTGATTAAAACATGGCTTTTCTAGGGGCCATACATCCTTTCAAACCAGCACACCCACATTGTTACATGCTTTGAGAGGTGCGATTATCAGATTGGGGCCTACTGCAAAGGGAACTAAACTATAAGCTCTTACAGCAGTCACATATATTCAGGAGTTGTAACTGTTATTTCTAAATTCTTAGATACTGCGCTATTTGTGTACAACCTGGTCATTCCCTGAAACTTCGCGTATTTATGTGACACCTGAGACTCAAAATTAGAGCTCTAAAGCTATGAAAGTTAGCATAACCTTACAGAAACTGTTAAAAAAGCTGAAAAAGTAATCAGACTTTGACTAGAGATATGAATGAAGTTGATCTAGGACTAAGGTGAATCAGAATACAGGCTAAAGAATGATATGGTCCATATTTAAAACTTCAGCTTCTGTGTGAGACCAAAGGAAGGATTGTTTATTTGGTGCAAAATTTATATTTTGTGTAGTGCATTATCTAATTTAATTTGTATGGTCAGTCTATTTGAACACCATAATTACAAGAAATCTTGAACAGGGCATGAGATCTTGTTAGTTTGTACAGGTTAGTGTGATGCCCCAATATATCCCAGAGTAATTTGGGCAAAGAATAAAAAAGTATTTGCAAAGTCTCCCTGAGGAACTGGGGAGAAAGGAGAAAATATTCAACTTTCCCATCTGGGGAATTCCTGATATTCTCGCAAGCAGTGGGGACAACCAGTTCAATAGGCTGAGCCCTCGATCTTGGGGTTTGCCCCTATGAAATTTATTCCTACAAAGGAGAGGCTAAGCCTACTTATAGTCAGGCCTGAGAGTCACCCCCAAAGAACCTCTTTGGTTGCTTAGATGTGTCCTCTCTCTCTAAGCCAACTCGGCAGGTAAACTCACTGTCCTTTCCCAGTACCTGGGACATGACTCTCAGGGGTGTAAATCTCCCTGGCAATGGGGGACAGGACATCCAGGATGAACTGGGACCTGACATTATGGGATTGAGAAAGCCTTCTTGACCAAAAATAGGGGAAGATAAAAATGAGACAAAATAAAGCTTGAGTGGCTGAGATTTCAAACAGAGTCAAAACATTATCCTGGAGGTTATTCTTATGCATTGTATAGATAGCTCTTTTTAGCTTATGGGTGTATTGGAGTGGCTAGAGGTAAGCACCTGAAACTGTTGAACTGTGATCCAGTAGCCTTAACTCTTGAAGAGGATAGTATAACTATATAGCTTTTTCAATGTGATCATGTGACTGTGAAAACTTTGTGCCTGATGCTCCTTTTATCCAAGATATGGAAAGATAAGTAAAAAATAAGGACAAAAAATAAATAACAGGGACGGATAGAGGGTAAAAAATTGGGTAGATTGAAATACTAGTAGTCAATGAGTGGGAGGAGTAGGGGTATAGAATGTATGAGTTTTTTTCTTTTTCTTTTTTTTTTTTTACTTCCTTCTCTGGAGTGAAGCAAATGTTCTAAAAATGATCATGTGAGGAATATGCAACTATGTGATGACATTGTGAGCCACTGACTTTAAATATGGATGGACTATATGTGTGTGAAGATTTCTCAATAAAAATATTTTTTAATTTATTAATTTAAAAAAATTAAGAACAAAAACATTAATATATAATTCTGTTCTACATATATATTCAGTAATTCTCAATATCATCACATAGTTGCATATTCATCATTTCTTAGAACATTTGCATCAATTCAGAAAAAGAAATAAAAAGACAACAGAAAAAGAAATAAAACAATAACAGAAAAAAAAGATTATACATACCATACCCCTTAACCCTCACTTTCATCTATCACTAGCATTTCAAACTAAATTTCAATAAAAATATTTTTAAAGAAAAGTTTGCCATTGTTGCAGCTTCAACAACACAAATTTATTTACCTACTACACCAATTTTCCCACAAGATAAATATATTTTTAAAAATTACTTTCACATATAGCAGTAATAACCCACCAAAGGCAGAGACAAAAATTTTAGTAGCAAACAAAAACATAAAACATACAAAACGATTACTTCTCATATAAATCATTAATCTGCCTTACTATATAGTAAACTTCAAGAAGGCAAAGACAGTTCTTTGTGTTTCCCATAGTCTCCAAACACAGCAAGTAACAAGTAGTTAAGTAGTGAATAAGCATAAATGAATAGGAATAAAATGAGATTTGAAGCCAACACAAAAGAAAGTCCAAAAGCAGATGAAAATAGTATTTTATTATATTACTCATGAACAAATTCAATTAATTTTAAATAAATATGAAAATATAGTGGGATTCATACCTAAACATCATTACTTTAAGAAGAAAACATTCACACACACACACACACACACACAAAGATAAGGGAGGAGATGGAGAATTATTTGTGCAAACCAGGGGTACAGGTCCAGGATAAGGACATTGGCAACTGAGGTGTAAATCAAGAGTGGGATTTTGCACAGAAACTCCTGAAGGCAGGAGGTGGCTCTTCAGTCACATGACAGGACAGAGTGATTTCCCAAAGTTGTTCACAGATAGTTTAAGTCTCTGTGTGATCTATCTTGGAAAACAGCAGCAAATGGGGTCCCTGAGGTTTAAAAGATTTCCATCTGAATTGACTCAAGCCCTTGCACTTGTTTGCTAAGAAATGACATCTTTACAGTATTTGTCTTCACATTCAGAAAGATAAAATGACATTTATCAACTCCAGTAATATTGACAGTATATACAACAAACCAGGCATTGTATAAAGAACTTGTAATACATTATCTAACCTAATCACCTAACACTTCATATAAATTACTATTATCTCCATTTTAAAGATGGGGAAATTGACAGCACTTACAGTAAATCCACATAACTCCAAATGTGGTCCATGGACCAGCAGCATCAGCATTACCTAGGAACCTGTCAGAAAGACAGAATCTCTGGCCATTCCCAGGACATACTGAATCAAAATCTGCATTAAGGCAAGACGCCCAGAAGATTTTCATGCACATTACATCTAATCACTAAAATTACAGGTCCAAACTATTCAGTAAATGGTAGAGCTGAGATTAAATCCAGATGTGTGATTCAATGTCCATTTTCTTAACCACCAGATAATAATTATGTTGCTTTGTTAAAAAAGGCCCACATATTAATTCCAGGGTACTATTAAAAATTCTTCACTTTTCCCCATCATCTTTTATGATTACTCATATATATGAGTATATGTTTTTTAAAAATCTTTACCCTGTAACCCACTTCTTTATGACTAACTTCCAAACACTGTTACATCAAATCACCTAGTACAACAGATTTACAGACAGTAATTAACAGACATGTGCACACTGATGTTCACAACAGCATTATTCACAACTGTCAAAAGACGGAAACAATCCAAGTAACCATCAACAGAGGAGTTGACAAACAAAATGTGGTCATATGATGGAATACATATGATGGAATATTAAGCAGCAGTAAGATAACATAACATTCTGAAGCATATGACAACATGGATGAACCTTGAGGACATAATGTTAAGTGAAATAAGCCAGACACAAAACGATAGAGACTATGTGGTTCTGCTTTTATGACCTTGGTAAAGGTATGCTCAGACGATTATAATACAAAATATAGGGGACCTAGAGATACACGGAGGTTAGAGATGGGTGAGTAGATAGCTAATGAGGTTGAACTTAAACCTAAGGGAATGGTTAGGAGTGAAGGCAGTTCATTAGTGGGTCTATAAGCAAAATTGTTAAATTGAAGATGAATATAATTGAAAGGGGTTGTACAGAGACATGTATCCCATCAATTAACACTAAAATATAAATAAGTTCTTGTATGAACAATTTCAAAGGTATGAATCTTGTAAATAATAAGCAGGTATAGGGAGAAAACTACTATTGCATGCTACGGGTTATGTTTAAGAAGAAGACGTCAACATTACAACAGCAATGCCAGGGGTAAATAACTGGGGGTGGGGCGCGCAGGGGGTAGGACAAGAGTCAAAGGGAGATTTGGATTTTCTACTTGGTGAGGTCTCAGCAGTTATTTTTTTCTTGGGAGCAATGAAAATTGTCTATAACGGAGAGTGTTGATGATTATACAACTAAGTGAGGATAATGTGAGACATGGACTGTTGACTGGACATTATACATGAGGCCCAATGGATGAAGGTGGCTGAAGGAAACACTCAGAAGCAGAATGGTGAATTGCAGCATATACATACGATCGAATATTGTGCTGCTACAGAAAGGAACAAAGTCATCAGGCACGCAATGATGTGAATGTACAAATACAGAAACAACAATGATTAAACAAGAAATAAATGAATAGGAGAACAATAGAAAGAATCAATAAAATGAAAAATAGGTTCTTTGAGAAAATCAATAAAACTGACGGGCCACCAGCAAGACTGACAAAGAAAAAAAGAGAGACAATGCAAATAAACAAAACCAGAAATGAAAAGGGGTGCATTACCACTGAGCCTGAGGAAATAAAAGAAATCATAAGAGGATACCATGAACAACTATATGCGAACAAACTAGATCACTTGGATGAAATGGACAAATTTTTGGAGACACACAAACAAGCTACACTGATTCAGGAAGAAACAGAAGATCTCAACAAAACAAGCACAAGTGAAGACATTCAATCAGTCATCAAAATTCTTCCTACAAACTGTGTTCCAGTAGCCATATTTCTTCATGATGATTGCATAATGATATGGCTTTCACAATGTGACCATGTGATTGTGAAAACTTTTGTGTCTGATGCTCCTTTTATCTACCATGTCAACAGATGAGTAGAACATATGGAATAAAAATAAATAATAGGGGGAACAAATGTTCAAATAAATTTAGTTCGAAATGCTAATGATCAATGAAAGGGAGGGGTAACGGGTATGATATGTATATATTATTTTTCTGTTTTCGTTTTTTTTTCTGTTGTCTTCTTATCTTTTTCTGAATTCATGCAAATGTTCTAAGAAATGAACATGATGATGAATATGCAATGATATTTTGAATTACTAATTATATATGTAGAACAGAATGATCATATGTTAAGAATATCTGTGTTTCTTTCTTGTCATTTTTTTTAACTTAAAAATTAATTTAAAAAATGTATAAAAATCTTCCTACAAAGAAAAGCCCAGGATGGCTTCAAAGGGTAATTTTATCAAACATTCCAGAAAAAACTAACACCAATCCTGCTCAAACTTTTCAGAAAAACTGAGGAAAAAGGAACTCTGCCTAACTCATTTTATGAAGCTAATATTTTAATACCAAAACTGGGTAAAGATCCTATAAGAACGGAAAACTACAGGCCAATCTCCCTAATAAACATAGATACAAAAATTCTCAATAAAATATTAGGAAATTAAATCCAACACCACATTAAAAGAATTATACACCAAGACCAAGTTGGGTTTATATCAGGAATGCAAGGATGATTCAACACAAGAAAATCAATTAATGCAATGCAGCCATTAACAAATCAAAAGGGAAAAATCACATGATCATCTTCATCAATGCTGGAAAAGCATTTGACAAAAATTCAACATCCTGAGACTTCCGGGCCAAGGTGGCAGCTTAGCAATGTGTGCATTTTAGTTCGTCCTCCAGAACAACTACTAAATAACAAGAAACAGTACAGAACAGCTACTGGGGCCACGTCAATGACCGGACACACAGCATACCCCAGTCTGGACCAGCTGGACTGCCTGCGAGCCCCCCCAGAACCGTGAGTTCCCCAAGCCACAGCAGCCGGGGCGCCTCCCCCACAGGCTGCTTCCCAGAGGGGAAAGGACAGGGACTTAACCAGCAGCAGGGGCTGAACCTAACCAATCGCCAATTGTGGAATTAATTAACAAATTCTGACTACTAAAAATAGGCCCCCAGCTTAGATGAACATGGTCAAAGCAGAGGTCGCTCATTTTTGCCCCACCACCAAGGGGGTAGGGCTGATGGAAAAAGAAAAAAAAAGGAAACAGAGGTTTTTGTGGCTTGACTGCCTTTGGATACAGAGGCAGGGCTTCTCAGGCTGCAACTGCCCCAGGCATAGACAGAAACAAGCATGTCTGAGAGCTTGTCTAGAGCCTGTGCATTCCCCAGGGGAGGGGTGAAGCCCGACTCAGGTGGAATCCCTCCCTCAAGGAATTCAGACTCGAGGGCTTGGTAATCTGAAGCCATTAAAACCAGCACACATCTTTTTGTACTGGAGAGGCTGGAGGGAACTGCCTGAAAATGTAGAGCTGTGTTCCAGTAGCCATGTTTCTTGATGATGATTGAACAATGATAGAGCTTTCACAATGTGACTCTGTGATTGTGAAAACCTTGTGACTGATGTTCCTTGTATCTACTATATCAACAGACGAGTAGAACATATGGAATAAAAACAAATAATGGGGGAAAAATGTTAAAATAAATTTAGTTTGAAATGCTAGTGATAAATGAAAGTGAGAGGCAAGGTGTATGGTATGTATAATCTTTTTTTTTGTTATCATTTTATTTCTTTTTCTATTGTCTTTTTATTTCTTTTTCTAAATCGATGCAAATGTTCTAAGAAATGATGCATATGCAACTATGTGATGATATTAAGAATTACTGATTATATATGTAGAATGGAATGATATGTTAATATTTTTGTTTCCTTGTTGTTAATTTTTTAAATTAATAAATTTTAAAAATTTAAAATTTAAAAAAACAAAACCAGCCTACAACCTCTCCTCTGCTCCATCACGTCCCCAGCAGAAAAGTCTGCCAAAGTTAAAGGTACCGCATCATCTTATCCTGGTGGGACCTGCAGGCAGACAAGCACCACATACTGAGGAGGATAAGAAAAACAGAGCCCAGAGACTTCACAGGAAAGTCGTTCAACCTGCTGGGTCTCACCCTCAAGGAAAACCAACGCAGGTGACTCTTTCCTCCTGATAGGAGGCCAGTTTCATTTGGGAAAATCCAACTGGGGTCTATAATACCTAAGTACACCCTTCTAAGGGTGGGAGGGGAAAGCACCATGAAAGCAGGGCAAGAAACAAGAAAACAAGAACTGAAAAATTCTCCTCTATTAAACAAAACCTAAGCTAGAGGTCCAAAAAAAAGCTGAACTGAATGTCAAAGAACAGACAGAAAACAAATTCATCCACTAAGAAAACCCTAGGTAAAAGAAGTGAAAGCAATCTCCAGAAAAAACTACTTAAGATAATTAAATGTCTAGAAACCAGCAAAAAATAACAAATCACACTAAGAAAACTGAAGATATGGCCCAGTCAAAGGAACAAACCAACAATTCAAATGAGATACAGCAGCTGAAACAATTAATTCAGAATAACAAACTACATGGAAAACCTCATCAAAAATCAAATCAATGAATTGAGAGAGGATATGAAGAAGGCAAAGAATGAACAAAAAAGAAGAAATGGAAAGTCTGAAAAAACAAATCACAGAACTTACGGGAATGAAAGGTATAGTAGAAGAGATGAAAAAAACAATTAGAAAACTACAATGGTAGATTTCAAGAGACAGAGCTTAGGATTAGAGAAATGGAGGGCGAAACATCTGAAATCCGACAAGAAACAGAAAATATAGGGAAAAAACTGGAAAAATATGAGCAGGGACTCAGGGAACTGAATGATAATATGAAGCGCACAAATATATGTGTTGTGGGTGTCCTGGAAGAAGAAGGGAAAAGGAGGAGAAAAACCAATGGAAGAAATTATCACTGAAAATTTACCAACCCTTATGAAAGACCTAAAATTACAGATCCAAGAAGTGCAGCGTACCCCAAAGGGAATAGATCCAAATAGACGTTCCCCAAGACACTTACTAGTCAGAATGTCAGAGGTCAAAGAGAAAGAGAGGATCTTGAAAGCAGCAAGAGAAAAGCAATCCATCACATAAAAGGGAAACCCAATAAGACTATGTGTAGATTTCTCAGCAGACACCATGGAAGCAAGAAGACAGTGGGATGATATATTCAA
Organism: Tamandua tetradactyla; assembly: GCF_023851605.1. NCBI lineage: Eukaryota > Metazoa > Chordata > Mammalia > Pilosa > Myrmecophagidae > Tamandua > Tamandua tetradactyla. The sequence continues at coordinate 9,572,198 of NC_135329.1, forward strand.
CCTGCTAAAAGAGAAAAACTGCCAACCAAGAATTCTATACCCAGCAAAATTGTCCTTCAAAAATGAGGGAGAAATTAAAACATTTTCAGACAAAAAATCACTGAGGGAATTTGTGACCAAGAGACCAGCTCTGCAAGAAATACTAAAGGGAGCACTAGAGTCAGATACAAAAAGACAGAAGAGAGAGGTGTGGAGAACAGTGTAGAAAGAAGGAAAATTAGATATGACATACAAAATACAAAAGGCAAAATGGTAGAAGAAAGTACTAACCATACAGTAATAACACTAAATGTTAATGGATTGAACTCCCCAATCAAAAGACATAGACTAGCATTGGGGCGGGCCGCGGTGGCGCAGCAGGCAAAGTGCTTGCCTGCTATGCCGGAGGACCTCGGTTCGATTCCCGGCCCCAGCCCATGTAACAAAAACGGAGAAACAGAATACAATAAAACAAGAAAATGTTTAAAGATGTTTCCCTTTCTTCCTTCCTTCCTTCCTTCTATCCTTCCTTCCTTCTCTCTGTCTTTCCTTTAAAAAAAAAAAAAAAAAAAAAAAAAAAAAAAAAAAAAAAGACATAGACTAGCAGAATGGATTGAAAAACGGGATCCTTCTATACGCCGTCTACAGGAAACACATCTTAGACCCAAAGATAAACATAGGTTGAAAGTGAAAGGTTGGGAAAAGATATTTCATGCAAATAACAACCAGAAAAGAGTAGGAGTAGCTATATTAATATCCAACAAATTAGACTTCAAATGTAAAAGAAAGAGACAAAGAAGGATACTATGTACTAATAAAAGGAACAATTCAACATGAAGACATAACAATCATAAATATTTATGCACTGAACCAGAATGTCCCAAAATACATGAGGTAAACACTGAAAAGGGCAATAAACTCATCTACCATAATAGTTGGAGATTTCAATTCCCCACTCTCATCAATGGACAGAACATCTAGACAGAGGATCAATAAAGAAACAGATATTTGAGTATTACAATAAATGAGCTAGAGTTAACAGACATTTATAGGATATTACACCCGACAACAGCAGGATACACATTTTTCTCAAGTGCTCATGGATCATATTCAAAGACAGACCATATGATGGGTCGCAAAGCAAGTCTCAATAAATTTAAAAAGACTGAAATCATACAAAACACTTTCTCAGATGATAAGGGAATGAAGTTGGAAATCAACAATAGACAAACCGCCAGAAAATTCACAAATATGTGGAGGCTCAGCAACACACTCTTAAACAACCAGTGGGTCAAGGAAGAAATTACAAGAGAAATCAGTAAATATCTCGATGCAAATGAATATGAAAACACAACATATCAAAACTTATGGGATGCAGCAAAGGCAGTACTAAGAGGGAAATTTATTGCCCTACATGCCTATATCAAAAAAGAAGAAAGGGGAAAAATTCAGTAATTAACTGTCCACTTGGAAGAACTGGAGAAAGAACAGCAAATTAACCCCAAAGCAAGCAAAAGGAAAGAAATAACAAAGATTAGAGCAGAAATAAATGAAATTGAGAACATGAAAACAATTGAGAAAATCAATAAAACCAGAAGTCGGTTCTATGAGAAAATCAATAAGTTTGACTGGCCCTTAGCAAGATTGACAAAAAGAAGAAGAGAGAGTATGCAAATAAATAAGATCAGAAATGGAAGAGGAGACATAACCACTGACCTACAATTATAAAGGAGGTAATAACAGGATACTATGAACAACTTTATGCCAATAAATACAACAATCTAGATGAAATGGACAACCCCCTAGAAAGGCATGAAGAATCAACTTTGAATCAAGATGAAATAGATGACCTCAACAAACCAATCACAAGTAAAGAAATTCAATCAGTCATTAAAAAGCTTCCCAAAAAGAAAAGTCCAGGACCAGATAGCTTCACATGTGAATTCTATCAAACATTTCAGAAAGAATTAGTACCAACCCTGCTCAAACTCTTCAAAAACATTGAAGTGGAGGGAAAGCTACCTAATTCATTCTATGAAGCCAACATCACCATCATACTAAAACCAGGCAAAGACATTACAAAAAAAGAAAACTACAGACCAATTCTCTAATGAATATAGATGCAAAAACCCTCAACAAAATTCTAGCAAATCGAATCCAGCAACACATTAAAAGAATTATACATCACGACCAAGCAGGATTCATCCCAGGTACACAAGGATGGTACACAGGAAAATCAATTAATGTAATACACCATATCAACAAATCAAAGCAGAAAAATCACAAGATCATCTCAATTGATGCAGAGAAGGCATTTGACAAAATTCAACATCCTTTCCTGCTGAAAACACTTCAAAGGATAGGAATACAAGGGAATTTTTCTTAAAATGAGAAAAGGAATATATGAAAAACCCACAGCTAATCATCCGCAATGGGGAAAAATTGAAAACTTTCCCCCTAAGATCAGGAACAAGACAAGGATGTCCACTATAGACACTGTTATTCAACATTGTGTTGGAAGTTCTAGCCAGAGCAATTAGACAAGAAAAAGAAATACAAGGCATCAAAACTGGAAAGGAAGAAGTAAAACTATCACTGTTTGCAGATGATATGATACTACATGTTGAAAACCCTGAAAAATCCACAGCAGAACTACTAGAGCTAATAAACGAGTACAGCAAAGTGGCAGGTTACAAGATCAACATTCAAATATCTGTAGTGTTTCTATACACTAGTAATGAACAATCTGAGGGGGAAATCAAGAAACGAATTCCATTTACAATTGCAACTAAAAGAATAAAATACCTAGGAATAAATTTAACTACACAGACAAAAGACCTATACAAAGAAAACTACAAGAAACTGTTAAAAGAAATCACAGAACCTAAATAGATGGAAGGGCATACCGTGTTCATGGAATGGAAGACTAAATCTAGTTAAGATGTCAATTCTACATAAACTGATTTACAAATTCAACGCAATACCAATCAAAATCCCAACAACTTACTTTTCAGAAATAGAAAAACCAATAAGCAAATTTATCTGGAAGGGCAGGGTGCAACAAATAGCTAAAAGTATCCTGAAAAAGAAAAATGAAGGTCTCACGCTGCCTGACTTTAAGGCATATTATGAAGCCACAGTGGTCAAAACAGCATGGTATTGGCATAAAGATAGATATATCGACCAATGGAATCAAATAGAGTGCTCAGATATAGACCCTCTCATCTATGGACATTTGATCTTTGATAAGGCAGTCAAGCCAACTCACCTGGGACAGAACAGTCTCTTCAATAAATGGTGCCTAGAGAACTGGATATCCATATGCAAAAGAATGAAAGAAGACCCATCTCTCACACCCTATACAAAAGTTAACTCAAAATGGATCAAAGATCTAAACATTAGGTCTAAGACCATAAAACAGTTAGAGGAAAATGTAGGGAGATATCTTATGAATCTTACAACTGGAGGCGGTTTTATGGACCATAAACCTAAAGCAAGAGCACTGAAGAAGGAAATAAATAAATGGGAGCTCCTCAAAATTAAACACTTTTGTGCATCAAAGAACTTCATCAAGAAAGTAGAAAGACAGCCTACACAATGGGAGACAATATTTGGAAATGACATATCAGATAAAGGTCTAGTATCCAGAATTCATAAAGAGATTGTTCAACTCAACAACAAAAAGACAGCCAACCCAATTACAAAAAGGGAAAAAGACTTGAACAGACACCTATCAGAAGAGGAAATACAAATGGCCAAAAGGCACATGAAGAGATGCTCAATGTCCCTGGCCATTAGAGAAATGCAAATCAAAACCACAATGAGATATCATCTCACACCCACCAGAATGGCCATTATCAACAAAACAGAAAATGACAAGTGCTGGAGAGGATGCGGAGAAAGAGGCACACTTATCCACTGTTGGTGGGAATGTCAAATGGTGCAACCACTGTGGAAGGCAGTTTGGCGGTTCCTCAAAAAGCTGAATATAGAATTGCCATACGACCCAGCAATACCATTGCTGGGAATCTACTCAAAGGACTTAAGGGCAAAGACACAAACGGACATTTGCACACCAATGTTTATAGCAGCGTTATTTACGATTGCAAGGAGATGGAAACAGCCAAAATCTCCATCAACAGAAGAGTGGCTAAACAAACTGTGGTATATACATACGATGGAATATTATGCAGCTTTAAGACAGGATAAACTTATGAAGCATGTAATAACATGGATGGACCTAGAGAACATTATGCTGAGTGAGTCTAGCCAAAAACTAAAGGACAAATACTGTATGGTCCCACTGATGTGAACGGACATTCGAGAATAAATTTGGAATATGTCATTGGTAACAGAGTCCAGCAGGAGGTAGAAACAGGGTAAGATGATGGGCAATTGGAGCTGAAGGGATACAGACTGTGCAACAGGACTAGATACAAAAACTCAAAAATGGACAGCACAATAATACCTAATTGTAAAGTAATCATGTTAAAACACTGAATGAAGCTGCATCTGAGCTATAGGTTTTTGTTTTGTTTTGTTTTGTTTTGTTTTTACTATTATTACTTTTTTTTCTCTATATTAACATTCTATATCTTTTTCGGTTGTGTTGCTACTTCTTCTAAACCGATGCAAATGTACTAAGAAACGATGATCATGCATCTATGTGATGATGTTAAGAATTACTGATTGCATATGTAGAATGGTATGATTTCTTAATGTTGGGTTAATTTCATTTTTTCCGTTAATTAAAAAAAAAAGAAAAAAAGAGAAGAGGTAATTGGAGCTGAAGGGATACAGACTGTGCAACAGGACTGAATATAAAAACTCAGAAATGGACAGCACAATACTACCTAACTGTAATGCAATTATGTTAAAACATTGAATGAAGCTGCATGTGAGGTATAGGTTTTTTTTCTCTCTCTATTATCGTTTTAATTCTTATTCTGTTGTCTTTTTATTTCTTTTTCTAAATCGATGCAAATGTACTAAGAAATGATGAATATGCAACTATGTGATGATATTAAGAATTACCGATTGTACATGTAGAATGGAATGATTTCTAAATGTTTTGTTAATTTTTTTTTAATTAATAAAAAAAAGAAAAAAAAAAAAACAGGAACCACCTACATATTGTCCCTACTCAAAGGACATGATGGCAAGGACACAAACGGACATTGTACACCAATGTTTATAGCAGCATTATTTACAATTACCAAGAGATGGAAACAGCCAAAATGCATCAACAGACGAATAGCTAAACAAACTATGCATATACATATGATGGAATATTATGCAGCTGTTAGACAAAATAAAGTTACGAAGAATGTAACAACATGGATGGACCTTAAGGACATTATGCTGAGTGAGATTAGCCAAAAACAAAAGGACAAATACTGTATGGTCTCACTGATATGAACTGACATTAGTGAATAAACTGGGAATATTTTGTTGGTAACAGAGACCATCAGGAGATAGAAATAGGGTAAGATATTGGGTGAGTGGAGCTGAAGGGATACAGATTGTGCAACAGAACTGAATATAAAAACTCAGAAATGGACAGCACAATACTACCTAACTGTAATACAATATGTTAAAACACTGAATGAAGCTGAATGTGAGAATGATAGAGGGAGAAGGGCTGGGAGCACAAATGAAATCACAAAGAAGACAGACGATAAAGACTGAAATGGTATAATCTAGGAATGCCTAGAATGTATAATGATAGTGACTAAATGTACAAATTTTAAAAATGTTTTTACATGAGGAAGAACAAAGGAATGTCATTACTGCAGGGTGCTGAAAATAGATGGTAATTAATATTTTAAAATTTCAACATATGTGTGAGACTAACACAAAAAAATGTTTATTTGGTACAAAATTTATATTTTGACTAGTGCATTTCCAAATATAACTTACGTAGATAGTTGGTTGAACAACATAAGTACATGGAATCTTGGGTAGGACATGAGATTCTGTTGGTTTGTCCAGAATGATGCCCCAATGAATCCCAGAGTGACTTGATCTGTGAGTGGAAAAGTACTTGCAAAGGCCCCTTTGGGGAATGGTGAGAACGGGGAAAAATTCAACCTCCCCAAGTTGAATTCTTGATATTCTCACAAGCAGTGTGGACAACCAAAGCTATAGGCTGAGTCCCCAGTCTTGTTCATATGAAACTTAAAATTAGGCCTAAGAGTCATCCCCAAGAGAGCCTCTTTCGTTGCTCAGATGTGGCCTCTCTCTTCAGCCAACACAACGAGCAGTCTCACCACCCTACCCCTCTCTACGTGGGACATGAATCCCAGGGGTGTGGACCTTCCTGGCAACGTGGGACAGAGATCTTGGAATGAACAGAGACTCAGAATCAAGAGATTGAGAAAAAACCTAGAATGAGCTGAGACTTAGCATCAAGGGATTGAGAAAACCTTCTCGACCAAAAGGGGGAAGAGGAAAATGAGACAAAGTGTCAATGGCTGTGAGATTCCAAACAGAGTCGAGAGGTTATCCTGGAAGTTTTCTTATGCATCAAGTAGATATCATTTTGTTATTCAAGATGTAATGGAGAGGCTGGAGGGAACTTCCTGAAAATGTAGAGCTGTGTTCCAGTAGCCATGTTTCTTGAGGATGATTGCATAATGATACAGCTGTCACAATGTGACTGTGTGATTGTGAAAACCTTGTGTCTGATGCTCCTTTTATCTACCTTGTCAACAAAGGAGTAGAACATATGGAATAAAAATAAATAATAGGGGGGAACAAATGTTAAAATAAATTTAGTTTGAAATGCTAGTGGTAAATGAAAGCGAGGGGTAAGGGGTAGGGTATGTATTGTCTTTTTTTTCTCTATTATCGTTTTATTTCTTTTTCTGTTGTCTTTTTATTTCTTTTTCTAAATTGATGCAAATGTTCTAAGAAATGATGAATATGCAACTATGTGATGATATTAAGAATTACTGATTGTATATGTAGAATGGAATGATATCTTAATGTTTTGTTAATTTTTTTCATTAACAAAAAAAGTTTAAAAAAAAAAAAAGGTAACTACCTTAATATGATAAAGGGAATATATGAAAAACCGACAGCCAGCATCATACTCAACGGAGAGAGACTGAAAGACTCCCCCCTAAGATCAGGTACAAGACAAGGATGCCCACTGTCACCACTATTATTCAACATTATGCTAGAAGTTCTAGCTAGAGCAATTTAGCAGGGCAAAGAAATGAAAGGCATCCAAATCAGAAAGGAAGAAGTAAAACTCTCATTATTTGCAGATGATATGATACTATACTTGGAAGATCTTGAGAAATCTACAGCAAAGTTACCCGAGCTAATGAACAACTTCAGCAAGGTGGCAGGATATAAAATTAATGTGCAAAAATCAGTAACATTTCTACACACAAGCAATGGCCTAGCTGAGGAGTCAGTTAAGAAAAAAAGCCATTCAAAATAGCAACTAAAAGAATCAAACTATCTAGATTTAGAATGAACTTAACTAGGGACGTAAAAGACTTGTACAAAAAAAACTACATAACATTGCTAAAGAAATCAAACAGGTGGAAAGACATTTCCTGTTCATGGATAGGAAGGCTAAATATAGTTAAGATGTCAATTCTCCCCAAATTGATCTAAAGATTCAACACGGTACCAATCAAAATTCCAACAACCTACTTTGAAGATTTGGAAACGTTAACTACCAAATTCATCTGGAAGGGAAAGAGACCCCGAATAGCTAAAAGCATCCTAACAAAGAAGAACGAAGAGGGAGGATTACCACTTCCTGACTTTAAACCCTACAGTGGTCAAAACAGCATGGTACTAACAAAGACAGAAGCACTGACCAATGGAATTGAATCGGGAATACAGAAATAGACAATCAAATCTATGATCAAGTGATTTTTGACAAAGCCCCCAAATCCTCTGAACTGGAACAAAATAGTCTTTTCAATAATTGGGTATGGAAGAACTGGATATCAATAGTCAAAAGAATGAAAGAGGACCCTTACCTTACACCCTACACAAAAATTAACTCAAACTGGATCAAACGCCTAAATATAAGAACACCATAAAGATTCTAGAAGAAAATGTAGGGGAACATCTTCAAGACCTAGGAACAGGAGGTAGCTTCCTAAACTTTATATCCAAAGCACAAAGCAACAAATGAAAAAATAAATGGGAACTCCTCAAAATCAAATGCTTCTGCACCTCAAAAAACTGTCAAAAAGGAGGCAGCCAACTCAATGGGAGAAAATATTTAGAAATCACATATCAGACAAAGGTTTGATATCCTGTATAGATACAAAGAAATCATACAACTCAACAAAAGAAAAAACCCAATAATAAAATGGACTAAAGATATGAATACGCATTTTTCTGAAGAGGAAATGCAGACGGCTCAAAAGCACATAAAGAGATGCTCATTTTCACTGGCTATAAGAAAAATGCAGATCAAGACTACAATGAGATACCACCTCACACCTAAAATAATGGCTGCTATTAAACAAACAGGAAACTATAAATGTTGGAGAGGATGTTGAGAAACTGGGACACTTATGCAATGCTGATGGGAATGTATAATAGTGCAGCCACTACGGAAGACTATTTGGCAGTTCCTTAGGAAACTAAGTATCAAGTTGCCCTATGACCCAGCAATAGCACTACTTGGTATATACCCAGAAGAGCTGAAAGCAACGACACAGACATTTGCACACTGATGTTCAAAGCAGCATTATTCACTATTGCCAAAAGATGGAAACAAACCAAATGCCCGTCAACAGACAAGTGGATGAACAAAATGTGGTATATACGTACAATGGAATATTATGCAGCAGTAGACAAAATGACATGCTGAAGCACATGACAAGATGGATGAGCCTTGAAGACAGAAAGCTGAGCGAAATTAGCCAGACACAAAAGGATACTGCATGATTCCACTTTTATGACCAGCATAAAAGTACAATCAGAGGCTAATACAGAATATAGGGGACTTAGTGATACAGAGAAGCTGGAGAAGGTTGAATTACAATGTAAGGGGATAGACAGGAGTGAAGGTGATTCTCTAGGGGGTCTAGAAGTAATATTACCATACTGAAGATGAACAAGATTGAAAGGAGTTGTGTAGACCTAAGTGTCCCACTGATTCACACTAGAAATATGAATGAATTCTTATAAGAATTACTTCAAATATATGATTTCTTGTATAAAGAGTGTGTAGGTCCAGGGTACAGGGGGAAAACAGTTATTGCATGCTATGAGCTATGTTCAAAAGGAAACCATCAGCACTACCATAGCAACATCAGAGGTAAATAATGTAGGGATAAGAATTAAGAGGAGGTTTAGATTTCCTATTTGGCGTGGTGTGTTTATTGGTTTTCTGTCTCTTGGGAACAATGAAATTATCTAAAGTTGAGAATGCTAATGGACTGTGGACTTTGGGCCTTCTACTTGATGCCCGATAAATGCAGGTGGCTGAAGGATGCACGGAAAGAGACGTAGATCGGCGAACAATGATGAATATTTCTGAACGAAGGTTGTGCTGCTACAAAAAGGAACAAAGTCGTGAGGCATGCAATGATATAAATGAACATGCAGGACATATGGTGAGACAAGACAGAAATAAAATAACAACAATGGTTTGGTCACCTTTAGAAAATGCTTATAAGAAAACAGGGCCTAGATTGTAAGCTTTTAGAGCAGACACATTAAGTCCAGAGTGGTGATTATTTTTTCTGGATTTTGAGAGGCTGTTTTATATATGTAATGATATTTAGAGATAAGAATGAAGCCGAATAGATTAGGGTTAAAATAATTCAGAACATAGGGGTAAGGAAGACAGTGTTTGTATTTTAGAACCACACATACTCTTTGAGACCAAGGGAAGAAAGTTTTATTTGATCTGGAACTGAAATTTTTTGTAATGCATAATCTAATTCAACTTATCTGTATAGCTCCTTGAACAACTGAAACACAGGAAGCACAAAATAAGAAAGACATTCTTTAATCCTGTATAGATTATTGTAATGCCTGGAAACATCCTAGAGTATATTAAGCAGGTAATCAAAAAATTTGGGGAAAGTCCCCTGAGGGAGGGAAGAAAGACTATGGAACTATTAAACCTTACCATCAGGGAATCCCCTGACACTATGTCAAACTTTAGGGATATATAAAGCAATAGGCCATGCCCTCGATCAGGAGGCTTACTCTTGTGAAGCTTATGTAGGTAGCGGAGAATCTTAAGATTACCTATAGGCATGCCTAAGAGTTACTTCTAGAGGATCTCTGTTGTTGCTCAGATGTGGCCTCAGTCTCTCTAAGTCCAACTCTGCAATGATAAATCCAGATCTGGCACCATGGGATCAACAATTCCATCCTGACCCAAAAGGGGGTAAAGAAGTATAATTTATACAGTATCAGTTGCAGAGAGAGTTCAAATAGAGTCGAGAGGCTACTCTGGAGGCTGCTCTTATGCAAGCTTCAGGTAGATCTTGCTACCTATCATAATCTGCAACCCCGAACCAGGACCACTCCAGCCAATCCTAAAGAACACCTAGGGCAATGTATAAGATTCCACAAGCATTCCAAGCACTAGAGTAACTTTTCAGAAACCTCCACCTCCAGATGGGGCCTGGTCCAGATAAGGCCTGAAACTTAGTCCAGCCTCTCCAGGACATCAGATAGTTCCATCTCCCTATCCCATATTAGTGATGGACCCTTCCAATAGCAAAAATTTAGAATTGCGATAGCCTAAACAACCCCAAAGAGAGGCATGGAAAGATCAAAAGTAATGGTGGAATTATACAAAGAAGATAGGACTTAACAAATGAATATGAATGCTGAATCATTCAACTGCTATCTCTTTTAGTCTGCAATATTTTAGAGCAGCTAGAAGTAAAAACCTAAAATTGTGAAATTGTAACCCATGTCAAAGTCTGAAATATGTTCTCAACTAATTGCAGTGCTGTCCTTAGAAATTTATAGTTTTTTTGTATATATGGTATTGCTCACAAAAAAAGAAGGAAAAAAAAACATCGACTGTGATGGTAAAAAAGTATTTAAGCCCTCTAGCCTCCTATATTCTGGAACAGCTAGAAGGAAAAATCTGAGAAGATCATATGGTAGCCCATGACAAACTCTGGGATCTGTCCTGTAACCACCTGTTGGAGAATGCTTTGAAAACTATTGCTTTTTTATTTATTTTCTTTGTATACGTGTTATAATATACAATAAAAATGTTAAAAAAAAAAAAAACAAAAAAAACATTCCAGATGGATACAAGATCTAAAATAAGAAATAAAACTTCTGGTTATTTTTATACTAAAAAAAAAAAAACCCAGAGGGGCCAGCCTCTCCAAGAACATCAACTAGTTCAATCCCCCTATCCCATATTATCAAAGCCCCTATGAAAAAGTTAGAATGGGCATAGCCAAAATACTCCTAAAGATTGGAAGAAGGATCAAAGGAGAAAGAGGAGTTATCACAGAGAAGAGAGGATTTAACAAGTGAGTATGACTACTGAATCATTATATAGATATTTCTTTTAGTCTCCAGTGTTTTGGAGCAGCTAAAAGGAAAAACCTGAAATTGTGAAACATTACCATACCAAACTCTGAAATCTGTTCTATAACACTTGCTACAATGTACTTTGAAATGTACTGCTTTTTTATATGTATATTTCACAATAAAAAGTTGAAAAAAAAAGTAATGATAGACTCTCTTGGTTGCTGGAGTACAGCTGGGTCCCCCAGATGGTCCAATGAATTAAAGAAAATACTTTATCAGAAGAAGATGGCCTCTGCACAGCTGCAGAGAACTTTCATGAGTGCACTGGTAATTTCCAATAAGATATCAACTGACCACAGTCTTTAGTGTTAGTGCAGAGGCTCCTAGCAGTTTCAAGTATCCTGTATCACATATGTGAAAGGAATATTTCCAGAGTGTGCTTATGGAACAAGATACCTAGATGATATTTACATCAAAATTCTGAGAGAAGATAAAAATTGTCCAGGATCTACACAGTTAGTGAAATGGATGCTAGGATGTTGTGATGCTTTACAGAAAAAATATTTAAGGATGGTTATTCTAGCCGTATACACCAATATAGAAGATTCTCAGACAATTTCAGAATGTTACCAATTTAAATTCAAGTACATGAGTAAGTACACCAGTTATGGACCTCATAAGTAAAAACCAAAGCAATGAAGTCCATATCTTTCAATTTCTCATTCTCAGTTTAAGCAGTTAGACAGTAAAACATCAGAACCTGATGTGTCTGAAAGCAAAGCAAAAAGTGGAAAAACCTTTCAGAGTAAGATGGTTAATGGAATTCAGCCATTAAACTCTTCTAAAGAAAATTGGAAGAGAAGCCAAAAAAAAAACAGTCCTCCATCAGTTTGATTCTTCTAGTCAAGAGTCAGTGCCAAAAAGGAGAAAGCTCAGGGAACCAAAGGAATATATACAAAAATTATTTTCTCTTCTGCATGTTCACAAAGCTCTTCTCAACATTTAACCTAAAGTGCACTATATTACCATTTCCCTACCTCTGAAAATTGGTACATAGTCTTCAGCAATTATTCTCACACTAAAACGAAGTTTTTGTCGTTCTTATGAAGACAAGGCCAAGAGAGTTTTTAATAAAACCCAAAATAGCAATGTCATAGTTGAATCTATTCATCATCTATTTAGCATCAATGTCTTCCATTTTGGTGGACACTTCCTTCAAGCATATACTGCATTATATTGAAAAGTCACAGACATGAACTGCATTAACTTCTAAGGCACTTTTAAGCCATTTTTTTAAAAAGTAGTGTTTATTATGGTATTAAATTTTGATAGGGATTAACTTTTTAATTCTGTTAAAACAATACCATTTGACTGTGTCATTGTGTTATTAAAACAATGTTTTTCAGTACTTTGATACAATGTACTAACAATTCATAATGTACAATAAAAATTAGTGCTTTGCTTATTTTTTTTAATTTTTTTACTAAAGGTAAAAAGATAACTGATTTTTTTAAAAGTCTGGCATTTTTTGTTTTTTTAATAACAATAACATGAATAGCAATAGTGATAATTTATTGGGTTCTACTATGTGCCAGTCTCTGTTCTGAGAAATATATATTAACCATTTTAACCCTCATGACAACTTCATCAGTTAGGTACTATTATTATTCCCATTTTACAGAGAAGGAAACTAAGGCACAAAACAGGTTAAGCCTTCTCTCAGCTTCCATCACTCACAGTATACATCTTTGTTAAAGTACATTGTTGTAGTTTGCTAGCTGCCGGAATGCAACACACCAGAGACGGACTGGCTTTCAATAAAAGCGGATTTATGTTGTTAGTTCTTCAGAGGAAAGGCAGCTAACTTTCATCTGAGGTTCTTTCTTACATGGGAAAGCTCAGGGTAATCTCTGCTGGCCTTCTCTCCAGCCCTCTGGGTTCCAACAACTTTCCCCGGGGTGATTCCTTTCTGCACCTTCAAAGGCCTGGGCTGAGCTGCAAGCGCTGAGATGAGGTATGCCGAGTTGCTTGGGCTGTGCTAAGGTGTGCTCTCTCATTTAAGCACCAGCCAGTTAAGTCAAACGTCATTCATTGCAGCAGGCACGCCTCCTAGCAGAGTGCAGATGTAATTAGCAACAGATGGTTCACGAACCATTGGCTCATGTCCACAGCAACAGAACTAGGTGCCTTCACCTGGCCAAGTTGACAACTGAATCTAACTACCACATGTCCACCCTTTGTCAACTTGGCAACTACACACATCACCTTAAACAATACTAAGGTGCAAAAAATTCTCTTCTGACTGTGGACCTGTGAATTTCAAAACAAGTTGTCTGGTGCCAATATGCAAAGGAGGGACAGTCACAGGATACAGGTTTTCATTTCCATAGGGAGAAATTGGAAGAAACACAGATGTAAAACCTGCAAGGCAAGTGCCATGGAATTTCAAAGTCCACAAGTCATTTATCCTTCGGCTTTAGAAAGTGGCAGTTCCACCCTTTCCAAAGGCCTACACAAAGGCCCGACTCTCTGTGAACACAAACTTGGGGGATATTGAGGAGACCACCTTTTTCTCAGCTCCACCCTTCCAAGCATTGGGGCTGCACCCAGGTACTCTGCCATCTCCAGGGCACACGCTCAATCCCTTCATGTGGTGGCAGCCAGGCTCTCCCCAAACCCCAAGGAATGTGCTTCACTCTCTACAAGGCCTGAGGCGGCATGACTCTTCCACTGCAACCAGGTGGAAGGCCCATCCTCTGCCTTTGGGGCAAACTCACCCTCTCCACAGGCTTGGGTGGGTCTGCTCTCCTGGCCCGAGGCTTCTTGACTTCAGACCTGAGCCTCCATGGTTTTGTCTCTGAAGTTATTGTTCCTCCAGTGTGTCCCTTCTCTGAACTCCCCAGTCCAGGCTGGCAGTGGCTCTCTTTATACAGGTCCCACAGCACTCTCGTCGGCTTTCTATGCAGTAGCCTCGGATCATGTCCATCAGACATAAGGGGTTTCCACAAATTCTTCCTGGATAACTCCAGGTCCAATCCTGGCTTTCTCTGAGATGGCTGACTGGTTTCACATTTGGTTAAATCCTCACACAGGGCTCTGTTCTCTGGGGTCTCCCTTTCTGGAGGTCCAGAATTTTCCAGGACCTCAATTTCTGGTTTCTTTTTACTCAAGAGTTCAGTTTTCAGCTTATCTCTCTCCTGTCACATTTCACTATAAGCTGTGAGGAGAAACCAGGCTGCACTTTCGACATTTAATTTGGAGATCTGCTAAATATCCAAGTTCATGGCTTTTAAAATCTGCCCTCCAGCCAAAGCGATTAGTCAACTTTGCCAGGTTATCTGCCATTTTAAAACAAGGATCACCTTCCTTCCAGTTTGCAAAAACACGTGCCTCATTTCTGTCTAAGGCCTCATCAGAGGTATCTTCAGAGTCTACATTTCTACCAACAGTCTCTTCAAAACATTCTAGGCCTTCTCTATCAAGCTTCTCACAACTCTTCAAGACTCTTCCCCTTATCAATTTAAAAAGGCGTTCCAACATGTTTGGTATTCTCAAACTGCGGCAGCAGCACCCCACTCTCCAGTACCAAAATCTGTTCTCGTTTGCTAGCTGCTGGAATGCAATATACCAGACACGGAATGGCTTTTAAAGGGGGGAATTTAATGAGTTGCTAGTTTACAGTTCTAAGGCCGAGAAAATGTCCCAATTAAAATAAGTCTATAGAAATGTCCAATCTAAGGCATCCATCCAGGGAAAGAGACCTTGGTTCAAGAAGGCCGATGAAGTTCAGGGCTTCTTTCTCAAGTGAAAAGGCACATGGCGAACACAGTCAGGGCTTCTCTACCAGCTGGAAGGGCACATGGCAAACATGGCGGCATCTGCTGGCCTTCTCGTGGCTCTACCAAAAAGGACTCTGTCCAAAATGTTTCCTCTTTTAAAGGATTCAAGGAAGCAAGCAACTCCAGCTTCAGTGGGTGGAGACACACCTCCATGGAAATCATCTAATCAAAAGTTACCACCCACAATTGGGTGGGTCACATCTTCATGGAAACAATCAAAATACTCCCACTCAGCAATACTGAATGAGGATCAAAGGGTATGGCTTTTCTGGGGTCCACCACAGATTCAGACCAGCACATACATCTCAGTTGCTTTGTATTCTCTGTATTTTTAAGGTCCTCAAGGGGCTTAGACATCTACAGTGGTTCAATACATGTTGAATGAGTAACTAGTGCTTTTGAGCCAAGCCTTTTTGGCAAATCTTGGGAGACCCTCTCTCCCTTTGTTGAGGCTGCCCTCATTAAAAAAGAAAAAAGAGAGAGAGAGAGATAATGACAATTAAGGACAACACATGATACTGGATGGAATCTAAGAATGCAGGAGAAAAATCTCAAGAGGACATTACTGGGCATTGGGTAGATGGAAATACTAGCAGTCAATGAGAGGGAGGCATAAGGGGTATGGTATATATATATATGATTTTTTTTTCTTTTTATTTCCTTTTCTGAATTGATGCAAATGTTCATGGTGATGAATATACAACTAAGTGATGATATTGTGAGTTATTGATTATATACCAAGAATGGAATGATCATATGGTAAGAATGTATTTATATGTTGTTATGTTTAAAAAAAATTTTTTTTAATTATGAAGAAAAAAGAGGACATTATTAAGACATTACAAAAATGGAATACAGACTGTAAGTTTTATATCAATGTTAAATTTCTTGAACTTGATAACTGCTTTTAAGGTAATTACATGTTTCATAAGAAATGTACATGAAAGCATTAAGTGTTCAAGGATCACAATGTATATGAGCTGTTCTAAAATAATCAGACAATAGATAAGTAGAGAAAGAGAATGGTAACAAACTGGCAAAATGTTAAAACTGGTGGATCTGAGTATCTGGGAGGTTGCTGAAGCTCTCTGTATGAGTCTGTATTATTTTTACAACTGCCCTATAAGTTTGAAATTATTACAAAATAAAAAGTTAAAGGGTGACATCATCAACACAGTGATAAGACATCCCTTGAAAAACCCCCACCAGAGATTCAGCAAATATAAGGACAAATTTCACTTGCTGAAAATAATTCAACAGTGCTATATATAAAACATATAAAAAACTATAGATACATAATTTTATTTCATATGTCTTAAAATTTTTATGCACTGTAAAAATCAATGCATGCTTAAAGTATTTGTCCCCAAAGTGTAGTATCTGAAACAACCCATGCCAAACCAAAAACCTCCAATATTCATAAAATATAATACATAAGAGATTTTTATATTTATAAAATGTAAGCTATAAATGTCTTGCATGGGGATTTTAGGTTGTGCTTATGAAAGGTTGCAAAAATAATGTAATTATTCAAGAAATGCTATCGGAAGATTTAATTATACATTTAAAAAGCTTAACTAGTCTAGAATTTTCTACTGGCATTCCAGTTCCTAGTAGCTTGTATTAGTTCTGTACAATAAAGGCAATATATTTTAGAAAAAAAAAAAAGAATATTCCCAACCCCAACCAGGACCATTCCAGCCAATCCTAAAGAATATCTAGGACAATTTATAAGATTCCACAAGGGTTCCACGCACTAGCATAACTTTCCAGAAGCCTACAACCTCCAAATGGGCCCCTGGACCAGATAAGTCCTGAAACGTAGAGCGCCAAGTCTCTCCAGAACATCAGATCATTCTATTCCCTTATCCCATATTAGTGACAGACCCTTCCAACATGAAAAAATTAGAATGGCGATAGTCCAAACACTCCTAAAGAGAGGGATAGAAAGATCAAAGGTGATAGTGGAGTTATACAGCGAAGATAGGATTTAACAAATGAATATGAATACTGAATCATTAAATTAGTATCTCTTTCAGTCTTCAGTATGTTAGAGCAGCTAGAAGTAAAAACCTAAAATTGTGGAATTGCAACCCATGTCAAAGTCCGAAATATGTTGTCAACTAATTGTGATGCTGTGCTTTGAAATTTATTGCTTTTTTGTATATACATTATTTTTCACACAAAAAAAGAAAACAAGTCGATTGTGGTGATAAAAAAATATTTAAACCTTCTAACCTCTTATATTCTGGAGCAGCTAAAAGAAAAAATCTGAGGGGATCGTATGGTAGCCCATGACAAACTCTGGGATCTGTCCTGTAACTACTTGTTGAAGAGTGCTTTGAAAACTACTGCTTTTTGCTTTCTTTGCTTTGTATATATGTTATATTATTCAATTAAAAAGTTTTTAAAAATGAAAAAAAAATACTCCCTAATA
The DNA here is from genome assembly GCF_023851605.1 of Tamandua tetradactyla. Taxonomy (NCBI): domain Eukaryota; kingdom Metazoa; phylum Chordata; class Mammalia; order Pilosa; family Myrmecophagidae; genus Tamandua; species Tamandua tetradactyla. The sequence goes on from NC_135329.1 coordinate 9,589,949, forward strand.
AACCTCCTGCACGCTAAAAAAATTAAATTCCACTTGCTTAGAACTCTAGAGGATAGTAGAGACTGAAGAAGCTCTCCACAAATATTGAATCAATGAAGGGGAGAAAACTACCAGGCAAGAAACTTGCATCCCAGAGTGGCCAGCCCTCTTCCCTGCCCCATACTCAGTCCTGTGCAACTTACAATGTCTTCAAGGCAGTGACCCAAGTCCCTCCCACTGGGGTCACAGAGTATAGAGGAACTCACAACAGTTAGAACTTGGGCCCTTGCAACAACATGGAGAAGCCTTGAGGACATTATGCCTAATGAAATAAGCAAACACAAAAGGATGTATGATCTCACTGATATGAACTAAATATAATAAATTCAGTGTTAGAATCCAGATTATAGGTTACCAGGAGATACGCTGGGTTTAGAGATGGGGGAGTTGATGCTTAATTTCTATAGAATTTCTATTTAGATTGATTGGAAACATTTGAAAATGGATGGAGGGTAATAATATGATAGTAGCACAAGAGTGAATTACATAGGTGAATGTGTTTGAAAGGGGAAGCTTCAGGTCTTATATGTTACTAGAATAAAAATTAAAAGATAAAACATGGGACTGTACAACACAGTAAACCCTGTTATAGACAATGGACTATAATTAATAGTACAAATATAAGAATTCTTTTATGAATTAAAATAAACGTACAATACTAATAAAAGATTTTAATAATAGGGTGGTATATGGAAAAAATTACACTTAGTGTATACTATGGATGATAGTTAATAGTATTATTTTAATCTTTCATCAACTGTAAAAAAGGTGACTGACTACTATTTAAAAAAAAATAGTACAACTATAAAAAAGTGCTACCATCATCAACTGTGATAACGTTCCACAACAATGTTTGCATTGAGATGATATATAGGAATCTCGTATTATATGTGTGATTGTTCTGTAAACTCACAATTTCTCTAATAAAATTAAAAATTAAGAAGTTTTAAAAAATTATCCTGGGGTATGGGATATATACGTTTTCTAAATGTTCTAAAAATGATCATGGTGATGAATACAACTATGTGATGACACTATGAGCCATTGATTGTACACCCTGTATGGACTGTATGTGAGTGAAAATTTGCCAATAAAAATATTTTTTAAATAAAAATAAATATAAAAACAGTCTGGTGGTTCCTCAGAAAGTTAAACATAGAATTACCCTATGACTTGGAAATTCCCCTTCTAGGTATAAACCCCAGAGAATTAAAAACAGGGACACAAACATGCACTTACATACCAATGTTCATAGTGGTATTATTCACAGCCCAAGTGACCATCAATAGATGAACAGATAGACATAATGTGGCATTATTCAGGTATATAATGAAATGAATTTCTGATAAATGCTACGACATGGATGAACCCTGAAGACATCACATTGAGTGAAATAAGCCAGACACAAAAGGACAAATATTGTATGACTCCACTTACATGAAAGACCTAGAACAAGCAAATACATAGAGGCAGAGTAGATTATAGATTACTAGGGGCTAGAGGGACTGGGAATGTTTGTTGAGTACAGAGTTTCTGTTCAGGATGATGAAAAAGTTTTGGTAATGGATGGAAGAGATGGTAGCACAATACTATGAATGCAACTAACATCATTGAACTATACAGATGAAAGTTGTTAAAATGGGAAATTTCGTTATGCATCCTGCTACAATGAAAACATTTGACGTAGTATTCATTATTGAGTGAATAGTCTATAGATAGAATATAAAACAATACAAAAATCAACCTTTTTCTTTGGTCTACAAGTCATCTGTGAGAGATCTATCCTACGGATTGTGTGCCACATATTTCACTTTTCATATTCCGACCACCTTTTTTCCTGATTTCTATAACAGTGAACAAATATATCTTAAGTTTACAATTTCCAAAGTCTGCCTTTCTACCTACACACACTCACATATACACATAAACATAAACACACACAAAGTCTTCCATAACTGTTGATAAGTGAGGAGGGAAAAGTGAAAAAGGAAAACAGAATCAAGATCGTGCTATTTCAAAGTTTCTGCTTTGCAAACACTGCTAAAATCCTCAGAGATGTCATCAAATATTTAGATAATACAATGTCTTTTTTTTTTATTAAAGAATTAGGCCAACTTTGAACATGGTTCTAGAGTCAATGTAATGGTTCTCTATATCTCCGGCTTACACAAATTTTTCAGAATAAAAAACTAAACACTACACTACACCTTTCTCATCCTAATCATTTCATCATCACCACCACCACCACCACTGCTGCCCTTAAATTTTAACACACATGAAACTATTAACTAAATACCTGAATAATGCTTTTTATTACTAGAGTATTTAAACAAGTTAAATTTACGATCAATAAAGCTACAGTCCAATAGTCAATGAGCATTCAAGCCCAGTTGAATATCAGCTTCATTATTTCTTTTTTTGGTTTTCTTAGTTACTGAAACTAATCTGTAGTCTACATTTAAGTACGTTTTTTCAGTCTTTTGGCATAATTAACACATACTATAGAATTCATAAATAATTACAAGTCATTATTTTAATTTTTAAAATTGCTTATAAACTTTACATAAACCCATGTATCTCTCTCACATACGAAACATACTCACATATACACAGTATCTATCTTATTTAAACAAATTCAATTATTTGTTGCTATATTACTGGTCAGAAACATCACCCTGTTTTAATATGCCCTTAAAACAGGTTAGCGTACAATGCAGGTACCAAGAATAGTATAAAATAAGAAGTAGATACTGCCTATATTTGTAAATAATTTTATTATTTCCTTGCTGAAACTGTTCCTAGAACACTTGCCTTTAATGCCCTTGAAATAAATTTAACCCACTCTCCTAGTCCTCTTGATCTTCTAAATATCTGCATCACTTCTTAATTTAGGTCAAAGTTACTTTCGTTTGTCAATTTTCTGATCTCATTCTGCAGTCTGAAATATTAAAGATATGCTTCTGTCTACACTTACTTTTATCTATTCCTCCTACAAACAGAATTCTTCTAAACCCTGAGGTTAAGTTAATCTCATTTTACACATGATCAAACAACCCAAAAAAGAGGGTATTCTCTAGAAAGGGGGGGAAAAAGACAAGTTTTAGCATCATCATCTTCTTTCTAAACTTCACTTTTATTTATATTGAGATCTTTTATATTTGCCAGAATCAAATAAAAATGCCAAGCCACAATAAATTCTTTCAGAACTTCACTGATCAAACTAGCCTTTCTACCTTTTAACTAATATTTTTCACATGGCTAACTAGGGCATGAAATGTCAATTACAAATGTGCAAATGAGCTAACTGTAGGAAAATTTTAACACATGCAGACTAGTTTTTACTATTTGTCACAATTTTACAATCATTAGATTAATCAAAAAAATACTCTAGAAGTCTAGAGACAACATAAATAGCATAATTAGGGTGGAGTCTGCTTACCTATAATTAAAATTTGACATGCTTCTTTTAATAGCATGAAGAAGATTCTTTACATAAACCCATGTATCTCTCTCACATACGAAACATACTCACATATACACAGTATCTATCTTATTTAAACAAATTCAATTATTTGTTGCTATATTACTGGTCAGAAACACCACCCTGTTTTAATATGCCCTTAAAACAGGTTAGCGTACAATGCAGGTACCAAGAACAGTATAAAATAAGAAGTAGATACATAGATATCTAAGAAGTAGATATATACATACGATGGAATATTATGCAGCTTTAAGACAGAATAAACTTACGAAGCATGTAATAACATGGATGGACCTAGAGAACATTATGCTGAGTGAGATTAGCCAAAAACTAAAGGACAAATACTGTATGGTCCCAATGATGTGAACCGACATTAGAGAATAAACTTGGAATATGTCATTGGTAACAGAGACCATAAGGAGTTAGAAATAGGGTAAGATAATGGGTAATTGGAGCTGAAGGGATACAGACTGTGCAACAGGACTGGATACAAAAACTCAAAAATGGACAGCACAATACTACCTAATTGTAATGTAATTATGTTAAAACACTGAATGAAGCTGCATCTGAGCTATAGTTTTTTTTGTTTGTTTTGTTTTTTATATATATTTTTTGTATTTTTTATTTTTATTTTTCTCTCTCTATTATCATTTTATTTCTTTTTCTGTTGTCTTGCTATTTCTTTTTCTAAATCGATGAAAATGTACTAAGAAATGATGATCATACATCTATGTGATGATATTAAGAATTACTGATTGCATATGCAGAATGGAATGATTTCTAAATGTTGTGTTAGTTAATTTTTTTAATTAATAAAAAATATATATCAATTAAAAAAAAAAAAGAAGATTCTTGAGGTCTCCCTCAAGTACAGGTAAAATAGTCTTTTGTGGAGAAGCAAGCTCCCTGCCACATCAAAAATTATTTCTATAGTTTTATCTTTTAGAGAGAAACTACCAAAAGAGTCACAATTATGAAGAGATATTGTAAGTGAAAACAATTAATTTAAAAAGGACTATTATTTTTTCACTAACTTTTTCATATTGCCAACTAAAACAAAAACACAAGTTTAAGACTCATCAACCCCCTAATGCACAAAGTTTACAAGACAATGCACAAATTTGGGGAAATACATTTTTAAACCTAGATTTGGGGAAATACATTTTTAAAACTAGAAGATAATAAACCAAAACGCTAGCAGATGTAGCTGACGGCTGAAAAAAGTGATTTTATTTTCTTCTTTATATTTTTCCATAACTTTCCAAATTGAATACATACTGCTTTTATATTAAAAAAAAAAAAAACTCATTCAAAAAACAAACCACACAACGTACAAAAAAGTCTCATTAAGAAGGACTCTGCAAGTTGTCCAGGTATTACTGGTATAATTCATAATTAAAAATAATGATCCCCCGAAAGAAAATAATGCTCCCGCACCTTCTCACTTCCCAACACTGAAATGCTGTTTACTGTTCTATTATTTTTCTGTTGCACACTCAAGAACGGAGTGAACTTCATTCTCATTCCTACACATATACAAGCTTTTTACTTTTTTCTTAGATGTAAAAGTTCTCACTAATCCTTAATATTCCATGTTTGAAAACCTACCTCTAAAATTCGATGACAAAATTTGCAAAGTTTTACCCACTAATTAATACAACTTCATTGGCCCACCATCACTACGGAAAAGTGAAGGCCGAGTAAACTACACGTCCCACCATGCATTGCTGCCTTGTTCAGAGTAGGTCTCTACGGAAACAGAAAAAAAAAAAATTCTACAAGTCCCACCTGTTACTTCGTTTCTAAACACCTCCTGCACTTTCAGCTCAAACGGCAACAAAAACAAAACCTCGTGATGGCACGCCGGATCTCAGAGCCCAGATAAACCGGGGACCCGAGGTTAGGCAGCAAGTCTGCTTTAGCCGGTAAATTCTATCAGGCTCCAAGCGTTCCCCTCCTCTTTCCGGGGCTGAATGCACGCACAAGCGTTCTCCTATCTGCATCCAATGGGGACTCTTTGAGCCGCACAAGGGAGAAAAACGGGTTACTATGTAAGCACAACAGACTTCCCCATGCCGGGCAGGGGCGACCAGAGTCGGGGCGATAACAACTTGACCCCGACAGACTGCCTCAGAACACCTAAAGGACATGCCGCTGACGCTGGGAGCAAACCACAAGCCCGCGGCGACCCCCTTACGCTGCGCCTCCATTTCACAGGGATCACAACCTCAACACTAACCGTCGCCCTCTCCGCGAGGTTTTGTACCCCTTCAGCCGGGTCGCTGCGACAGTGACCTCCCTTCCCGTGCGACTAGCGGGTGGCAAGGAAACGAAATCCTCCCGGCCTTCCCTTTCGCTCCCTCCCCCTTACCGTCTTGGCGGCCTCCGCCCAGGTCCTGCCCTTCTTCCTACGGCCCTTTTCCCTCATGTCGGGTCCTGAACTGACTGGGTGGCTCCCGTGTCCGGGCTCCGGCCGCCCTCCCTGCCTTCTCTGCCCTGCGCTGCTTTTCCCGCGATGCCGGGAAAGGTGGGAAAAAGGGGAAGTCAGGCCGGAGAAGCACCCAAGCAGAGGCGGCGCGGGTGGCGCGCGGGGTGGGTTATGGGGCGACCGGTCCTCCTGCTGCCGTTGCCACTGCTACCGTCGCTGCCATGTTGGGCCCTTACTGTACAGGCAGCCGCTGCGGTCATGTGACCGCTCCCGCGCGGCCGTCCCTACTGTACGCAGCCAGCCGCGCGAACGAGCCCGCGCGCGCCCCCGCCTCCCGCTGGAGGATGCAGAGGGAGCAGGAGAGCCGGCCGGCCGCGGCGCCTGGCCACTCCCCAACCGTTCAGGTCTCCGCCTCTCTTCAGGAGCATGCGCGTAAAAGGGAGTCCGACGCTCCTGTGCGTCGGGCGTCTGACGCTCACGCCTATCACGAAATCGGCCTGCGGAAGCGGAACTTGATCGGTTGGTGGAGGCTCATTGGGAAGATCCCTACCGCGTGCCAGGTTGTGGGGACGTGGAAGAGTTTGGAGACATCCCGTTAGGGTAGCCTGTCACTTTCAGTAAGCCCTGTACTTTTGTTTTTTAGTCACATTTTACAGTGCATTTTTATAAAGATAATGATTTTGAAGATTTCCGACAATTTTCATCTACGTGTTAGCTACGTTTGACTGATGAGGCAACCGAGAGATCCAGTGACTTGGCATACGCGCCTGTCCACAATGTGAGGCCAAAAAACAAATTGCAAGTCCTTTCTGACTCTCTAGAATGTTGTTGTTTTTTTAAAAAAAAGAAACATAACAGACTCCGGAAATAGACGTATTATGTGGTCAATTGCTTTTTTTTCTATTTGTTCTTTAAACCATATCCACCAAATAAGACTGCTTTAAAAAAAAAAAAAAAAAACTGGCAGTAATTACATTCACGCTTTCACATGTACATTGTCTCATCCAGGATAGAAACAGTGTCACATTTACCTAATGTGAACCCAGTCCCTAGCATACTGCCTGTAATATCAGGTGCTCTGCAAATATTTGCCGAGTGATTCAATTTTGCCGTCAGAAACCATTATTTGTAGTGTCCGTAGCAGCCTTCTGAAAGATCCAGAATGTGGCATTTCCCATGCCATTTCCACGTCTTTATACTTTGCAAAGTAAAACTGTGACAATTACTGATCTGCCAAACCCACCTAGTTCCAGAGGCTGCCCGGAACAGTCTAGTAAATTAATCTATATACTGAAATAGAACTGAGGACACAGTACTGCCTCTTTGGAGGAGTGGCAGGTTAGAAAAATATGTAACTTAGAGTTCATGGATGGGTTTTAGGAGTTGGTGAACCGCCTAAAATCGTAGGCGGTATTTTGTGTGTAAATTAATATGTGCATTTTTTGAGAAGAAGATTCATAGGTTTTCTTTTTCTTTTCAAAAGGGGCCTTGTTACACAGAAAAAAAAATTTTAAGTGGGAGTTGGAGATGCTATCTTCTTTATATTTCCCCTTTAGTCATTGATCAGACGGCCCCATTTCAGCAATTGATATGGCTATAGTTTCATAAATTCCTTTAGTAATTCAGTACTACCCATAACACTCACAGTGATTACCATCCCACTACAAAGCCTGGACCTAAAGTCAGTTCAAGCAGCCCTTCTCCATCTCCCAGTTATTGGCTAGGGCTTACCTTACACCCCTACTGCCTGGGCATGGCAGCTCTACCCCACTTGTATTTAGTCCCTACAGCCAGATACTCCCACTGTCTTTACTTTGCATTTTGGAGTTTTATTCCCAGATTTTAATTTCAAAAGGAGATAAGGATTGCAATATTGCGTTACCTACTTTTTTATCTTCCACAAGTATGAATGGGTTTTTTAATTATTTATTTTTTAATTAAATTATAATTGCCTAAAGAGTGTTTTAGTCCCATGACTGTTCATGCAGATTTTATGCCTGTTGCATCTCTTCTATCATTTCCACTCCAGTTCTGTAATTTCCTAAATGTTTTATCTATACTCAAGCCCCTCCTTCAAAGGATGCCAGATTTATCTTCTTAAAATTCCACCTAAGTGTAAAATGGTGCAGCCGCTATGGAAAACAGTTTGGCAATTCTTCAGAAGGTTGAACATAGAGTTGCCATATGACCTAACAATTCCTCTTCTAAATATATACCCCAAAGAGTTGAAAACAGGGACTTGAACAAATATTTGTATACCAGTGTTCATGGTAGCATTATTTACGATACCCAAAAGATGGAAGCAACCCAAGTGTCCACCAGCAGGTTCAAAAATGTGGTATATCTGTACAATGGAGTATTATTCAGCCATAAAAAGGAACGAAGTCAGAGAGTGTGAGGGTAGTTCAGTGGTAGAATTCTCGCCTGCCATGCAGGAAACCCAGGTTAGATTCCCAGTCCATGCACTTCCCAAAAACAAACAAAAAAAAAGCAAAACTTCAACAAATAGTGCAGCAGTAACAGGATACTCACAGGGAAAAACAATGAAATGTGACCCCTGAGGCGGTGTGATGGTAGCTCAGTGGTAAAATTCTCGCCTGCCAGAGACCCGGGTACGAGTCCCACAGCCTGCCCAAGCACACACACACACAAAAAGCAAGAAAGGCACTTAAAAATAATAATAATAAAAATAGTGAGTTCCCTGTTTATAAGATTTCTCATTGTAAAAATCCCACAGATATATGTTGGTTGTACAGAAGCAGGTACTGAATCTCAACTCCTTGTGCAAGTAATTTATCAGCATGCTCTCAGGAGAAATATGTAAGGATGTGAAGGAAGCATGAGAGACAAGGAAAGAAGCTAAGCAAAGATGTCCAGCCCCAGCCTGATATCACCAGGAGCTCTTGAGCCTAAATGGTCCCACAGAATTACTCAACTTTGAAGTAAAAGACTGAGCTTTTGTCTCCTCTTAGCAAACAGTCTTAAATGGAGGCTCTCTTCTCGAGGGACAGGGTTCATTGCAACCCAAACATTTCCAGGAAGGATGCCTCTTGGTGACCAAGGGCAACTCTCTGGAGAAGGTTGCAGCTGCGAACACCTAGTTACCAGTACTTACAGCAGCTGAAGGATACGTGCAACAGAAGGGGGTCTGGGCAAGGCAGAATAGGGTCTGTTACAAATTATAAAAAAGAAAATTTTAATTCCACTACCTAGACATCACCCAGATCATTTTCATATTTTGCTTACAATAAAATAGCATGTATAGGATGACACAATTATATATATATTTAAATACACATACATCTTTCTATAAAAAGAAAAGTATATTATGCATGCTATGTAATCATATTTTTATACTTAAAATATATTACAGACTCTATTTCCATTTTGAGAAATATGAACCTGTAATGTCAGGGGAGATGTTAATACAACACACCTCATATTTCCATGTTTTAGAGGAGTTGTCCTGGCTTCTTGCTCTACCCCTTACACATGCCCTAACCTGAAAAGCAATGATTGGGAGTGGCAATCATAGGTCTAGTTTCTTCATTGTCAAAGCAAATCTATTAAAAGGCCATCAGCACAAAGAATTCACTTCCTTTGCTTTTTCTCCTTCACCCTGGGACAGTGTGAGTTACTGAACCTTATTAAAGATGTCTCCTTTGGAGACTCAGACTTTCACTCAGATGGGTTATCTTAAGTTCTAGCAAGCACGTTTGACCCTCACCACCCATTTTATCTTCAATGGTTTTTTCGTTATGAAGGTGACATCTTCATTTCCACCTGCTTGCCTCCTGTAGATATCTCTCAGTTGTTTTTTTTTCTAAATTTGGGCAGATTGGACTGGTTGACACCTCAGATTCCAACATATAGTATAATTTTAAATAGCTATATAAAATATCATAATATATTAATTCATAGAGATTAAATCTAGGATATAGGTCACCAGGAGATAGAATGAGGCTAAAGAAAGGGAGTAGATGCTTAATGTGTGCAGCATTTCTAACTAGGTTGAATGTAAATGTTTGGAAATGGACACAGGTGATGGTAGTACATTATGGTGAGAGTAATAAACACATAATAAGCACATTATGGTAAACGTAATAAACAGCGCTGAATTATGTGCATGGGATTGTGGTGGAATGGGGAAGTGTATGCCACTAGAAGGAAAGCTAGAGGTTAAAACATGGGACTCTATTACCCAGTGAACCCTGTGGTGGTTGATGACTGTAATTAACAGCACACATATAAAAATGTTCTTTCATGACTGAGAACAAATGTACATCATTTTTATAAGGAGTTAATAAAGGAGAAGCATGTGGGGAAATGCACTTATTGTAAACTATGACCTATATTTAACAGTAATATTTTAATATTCTTTCATCAACAATAACAAATGTACCACACCCATGCTGGGGGTCAGTAATATGGGGGGGACGAGGGACATGGGATGTTTCTTGTTTGTTTGTTTGTTTGTTTGATTGTTGAGTAATGAAAATGTTCTAAAATTGATTGTGGTGATGCATGCACAACTATGTGATGATACTGTGTATACTTTAGAAGGATTATACGTTATGTGAATGTCTCAATAAAACTGCATTAAAAATAGCTATATATTCCTGTGTGAATAATGGACAACAATTTTAACTAATCTCCATGTTTTCCCAATTTTTCTATTATAAACAATGCTGAGATGAACATCCTAGTACACACTTTATTACTCATTAGTAGAAAGGCAGCTAATAAATATTAATATAAAAAAGACAAGGTTTAGAATCATATGCATACTATGATCCCATTTGATGGAAAAGAAAAAAAAAAAGAGGGGAGGATAGACATTCTTTTTAGCTACTAGTATCTGAGCCCCCTTCCTCTATTTGGAAATTTCCCATCTACTTTAGAAATTGAAAACTCCAATCTCTCTTGCAGCTAGGGCTTTATATCAAATGTTAATGCTCACTAGAAAGTATCCATTAGGGATGAAGCACTAAGAAAATAAGTGGACACAATGATTCTGTCAGTTGACATCAGTCAACCTTTATCAATGGCCACTCCAGGGCTTGCCCAATTCATCCATGAACATGGTAGCCATCATGGCAGGAATGGAGGCTGTGAATGTGTACAACAGCCTGGCCCCCCACTCACCAAGGCTGATCTACTTATTGTTACTACTGGATGTCCAGCCCACCAGCAAGAAAGTCAAAAGCTGAACCCCTGATTGGACACCATCCTCAACAGGACCAATCAGCCACTTGATGGTAAATTAACTGCAAAGAACCCTTTCTACCTTAGAAGAGTCAGCAACTCGTTTTGAGTAAAACAAATATGTAGTTCAGATATGGGCTAGGTCATGACCAGGAGCCAGGCTGTGGGATCCCATTCAAAATCACAGATTCTGAATGTATACAGGTCAAGAGAGGCACCTGCACAGAGGAAGAGGTGCTAGCATCAGACTGGGAAGGCTACAATTCCCCCCACCTAAGTACTTTCTACTCATAGGAACTTGGGCAAGTTGCTCAACCTCTTTAAGCCTCAGTTTCATCTACTAGGGTTACTATGAGGTGTGAATGAGGTGATACATGCAGTAGTACTTGGAATAGTGACTCATACATTGGAAGCCATCAATAAATGGCAGCTGTAGTATCATATATATTAATCATTTCATTTTTTTTCAGGGGTGTGTGTGATCTGGGCATCAAACCCAGGTCTCTCACTTGGAAGGTGAGCATTCTGGCACTGAACCACCCGTGCACCCCAGTATCATATACATTATACGTGGTCAGAAAAGAGGGCAACCTTGTCAACCCTTCTTCTCTCCTACAGAACTTATGAATACCTAGCCATTACCATTTCTCACCTATTCAACAAAATTTAGATTACTTGGTGACCAGCCCAGGAGGAACCTAGAAGGAAAGGAAAGAAAGGAACTGACTGTTGAATGTCTGCTATATACCAGACAATTTATATGAGAATATGAAAACTGAGGAACTTCTCAAGAATCAGTTCCTTTAAGGACAATGTCTGCCATACACTAGCACTATGACCTTGAAATCCAATTTAATTAAAAATAGTCAATTAAATAAATCCAATTCAATTAAACAGATTTAGTATCTTTCAATCACGAGCCAAATACTGAACCAAAACCAGAAAGGAGTGAAAGATGGCAAAGCAGTGGGGGCAGGGCCTGCGCCTATCACGTTCATTATTATATTCGCAGTGCTCAGAAAAGCACCTTGCAATCGGTATTTTTAAGGAATGAATGAATAGATAAATGAGTGAATGAACAAGACACATTCCCTACTCCCAAGCAGCTCAAATAAAGCAAGAAACTTATAAACAAATTAAATACCATACATTGTCATGCATGCAACCATAAAAGTATGTACAAGTTCCCTGAAAGGTTTAGGAGGCGAAAGGGTGAGAAAGAAGAAAGGTAGACCAGGAAATTTAAAGTGGGGGGGGGGGGGGGTATTTTTGCACTCCCGGGCAGAGCTCACCAAACCCAAGATGGAGGGAGGTGAGTGTGGGGGCTTCGGTGCGGGCAGCTTTTAAGGATGGAGGTCAGGTGACGTCCAGAAGGGGCAGTTCATTAGGTCCGGAAGTCAGGTTGGGAGGGGTGACACAGCCTCTGCAGCTCCAGTTGCAGTGCCTTTCCCTGTTCCCTCGACCTAACAGTCCCAAAATGGCATAGGGGAACATGACATGAGGATTAGGGGTGGGGAGCATATCTGCAAGGCTTGAAGGAGGAGACTTTTAGATTGTGATTCAGTGGAATGAAAGGGAGGGCAAATGAAGTTAGAAGCAGGAAGCCCGGTTAGGAGGGGCTTGCGATAGCTCGGAAGCGTTATGTCTTCACGATCTGGATCAGGGTTCTTAACCCTGGGGTCCAGAAAAGGGATCCACTAAACATGGACAGGGAGAAGAGTCCTCCTTATTTTCACTAACCTTCAACTGATTCATCACCAATGGTTTTGATAGCAACAGAAATTGCAACTATTTTCATATCATAGTACAGTTGTTACCGATACTGAGAAATATTTTTACGTTTATCACAACTTCCAAATTTTAGTATTTTTAGACCTGCCACTAAATCTTGTTATTTGATGTGTTATATAGTGACATATCTCACTATATCACAAATTTGTTTTTCTAGTCAATTGATCACTTATTTCAATGTAATTGACTTTCTTTGTAATCCTGTGTATTTTATTTACACATTTAAAAATATTCTGAGAAGGGGTCCATAGACTTCACCAAACTATCAAAGGGATCCATGGTAAAAAACAAAAACACAAAACAAACAAAAACAAAACAGGGGATGCAGTTCGTTAAAGCCCAAAGTCAGATCAAGTGTATAAAATCCCGGTTCCACTACATAATAGTGTGCAACTTTAGGCAAATTTTAAAAAATCTTTCTGGGCCTCATTTTTCTCACATGGAAAACAGATGTAATAGTGATAGTGCCTACTTGATAAGGCTGTTGTAAAGAGCAAATGCATACCCATAAAGAGCTTAGAACAATGCCAGATACATAGCAAACATTCCACCAATGATAACATCATAATCTGCCTGGATAGTCCAGCATTCCCAGACCCTCTGAGACACTAACCTATTTGTGAAGAGTTCCCTGAATGCTAATTAAGGCAACACCCCCAAAAGAGTCCTCATTTTCTCTTCTTCCCCTTTTGTTTTATTTGTCAACTTGAGGATCAATGAAGTTTCAACCCCAGGTTCCCATTTTCTGCAAACAATTAAAACTGCCACTTCCTGAGAATGAAGGCTGATATATAAACATAAATTGCAAGTTGGTAGACCCCCACAGAAAATATCCTATTCCAGGTTCTCTAAAGCACAACAAAATACTATTGACAAGGATGAACTAGCTCACCTCAGAGGCGTGAAAGGAAAACACACGCACCCCAACTCTTAAACTGTACTGCAGCTGGTCAAAGTCTCAGAGGAACCAGAAAGGAAGAAGGACTTGGAGACCAGCCTGAAGAATCTGGGAGTAGCCAGGTAGTGCTGGTCGGCAATTACCACCGGCCTGGTCCAGCCAGATGTCCATGGCGTCTCCTTGGTTTTCTGCCTAGGAATTTGACTATTCTTTCTAAAGTTGTCTTAAATGCTCTGCACATTCACAAGTGCAGTGGCCAAATACATTTTTAAATGCTCATCCTAGCAAGAGATTTTTACACAGATGGGACTACAGGTTTAGGTTCAAATCTCAAAGTTGCCATTTACTAACTGAGTGATTTATTTTAGCTTAAGCAATTTATTTAGTTTCTCTACTCTCCAGTTTCCTCATTATGCTAGTTTGAAACCATTATGTTCTCCAGAAAAGCCATCTTCTTTCAATTTAGATCCAATCTTGTGAGGCCTATTGTTCTGAATGGAAAGTTTGATTAGACTGTGTCCATAGAGATTAACCCACTCAATCGTGGAGGGGGGGTGCTTTTGATTAGATTACTTCCATGGAGATGTGGCCCTGCCTATTCAAGGTGCGTGATTAGTCTACTGGAGTCCTTTTAAAGGGGAGACATTCAGAGAAAGTATAGTTGCTTCAGAGCTGGCTTAGATGCAGATATTTGCAGATGCCTGGAGTGCCGACAGAGAGCAAGCAGATGCCTAGGCACAGACATTTGGAAATATTTGGAGTGCCAACACACAGACGCTTGGAGAGCTGTTAGAAACCAGAGCCTGACAAACGTTGCCATGTACCCTCCCATGAAGTGTTAAGCAAGACCCCACACTACTGAAAAGCCAGAACCTGGAGACAGTCAAGGGAGGCTAAGAGAAGAAATCCAGTGTTTGCCCCACAGAAGCTAAGAAAGGACCAGCAGACACCAGCCATGTGCCTTCCCAGCTGACACAGGAAACCCAGACACTATCTGACCCCTTTCTCCAGAATCAAGGTATCTTTATCTGGATGCCTTAGTTTGGACATTTCTATAGCCTTAGAACTATAAACTTGTAACTTGGGCAGGCCATGGTGGCTCAGCAGGCAAGAATGCTTGCCTGCCATGCCAGAGGACCCGGGTTCGATTCCCAGTGCCTGACCATGTAAATAAAAATTAAAAAAAATAAAATAAAATAAAAAATATATATATATATAAACTTGTAACTTAATAAATCCCTTTTATAAAAGCCAACCCAGGGTGGGCCACAGTGGCTCAGCAGGCATAGTTCTCACATGCCATGCTGGAGACCCGAGTTCGATTTCTGGTGCTTGCCCATGAAAAAAAAATTTTTTAATTTAAAGCCATCCTATTCCTGGTATACTGTATTCTGGCAGCATTAGCAAACTAAAACACTCATCTTTCAAAAATCGCAGTAACGCACTCAATAAGTATTCATTTCTGAGTAGCTATCATGTGACAGACTCAGATTTGGATGTTGAGAACCCAGAAGTAAACTAGATGGGTAAGCTCTGCTGTTGTGGAGCTTTATTTGAGTAGAATTTGGATAAATAGATAAAACAATATCAGATGTTGATAAATGCTGGGAAGATGATAAAATAAGTTGATGTGAGAGAGTGACTGGGTGGGAGCTTCTTTATATTCTAAGGAAAGCCTCACTGAGGAACTGACATTTGAGCTAAAATGGAAGACAAGAGAGACAAGAAGGAACTGGTCCAGAAAGATCAGGGTGTGGAACATTCCAGCTAGAGGGAAGGGGAAGTTCAAGGCTTTAAGGCAGAGGAAAGAATTTGGTATGTCAGAGGAACATAAAGATCTAGAATGGAGTGAAGTGGAGAAGGATCAGAAAGTGTAGTAGGGTTGCTTGGCAGCATCGAGACTCTTTTCAAGGTGGGTGGTGATGAATTTAAACTAGAATTACTTGGCATGGCGGGTGTTGTTCTGTAGATTAGAAGTTCTTGATACATAGTAGATGCTAAAACATGTTTAGCTGTTATGAGAAAATATTGGCAAGAGGAACACTAATCCATCTCTTTTATTCTTACTTCCATTTGCAACTCGTAAGAAAAGTAAATAAACCATGTTTTCTGCTCTTCAGTTTAAGACAAAGGTTTTCTTCAAGAGTGAGATTTTGCATCTGGATATTTTAACCTGACTGCTTTTCCATGCCTCATGCAAAACACTGTGACTCTGCTCTTGTGGTTATAATAAACTGCAAGTACATTTTTTTTGGTCAGTCCCTTGTATGACCACTTCCTGAGTTCCTGTATTCCAAATACAGCAACTCAACTCATCTTAGTATACGCCCCATATTTGCTTCTCTTCATCTTTTCGAGTGTTCAGACAAAAGAAAGATTTCTTCTGGCAGCCTTCCAAGATGTTCTGATGCACCTTAATTTGCAACATTTGGTACCTGAGAACCACTCTGCAGCCTAGACTATGATACCTGTTGCAACTTTAAATATAACCTCCCTTACGATGAGAAATAGAGAAAATCACACTTAAGATCATCGATGAGATCTTTTTAGACAAACCACGTCTTAAATCTCCTTGAGGTCAGTCCTGATAGCAGAAGTTGATATGAAGCAGAAGAGCAGAATGAACTAGATCTGTACAGGATGGAACCTAGATAGAGGACCAAGGATGGGATATTTCATTGGTGTTTGGCCCTCAGGGACAGGGGACAGAAGGCAAGTAGCTGCTGAGACTTGAGAATGATGACCAGTTAGCAGGTGATTAGTGAGGAAACCAACAAGGGATAATAAGTCGGTGCAGTAGCTAGGGGCAGGGAGCAATGGTGAGGCATCTGAAAGCAAGTAATATGTGGGAGTCTAGGCATAGAGTTGATAGCTGGACACAGGCCATGAGAAGTCCTGCTGGTAAGCAGTAAGAGAGGTCGAAAAGAAGAAAGTAGACCCCAATCTTAGCGCACATGTAAGCAAACACAGACAGTCAGACTCTAGAATATAGGTTATCATGGGTTGGGGAATAAGGAGTTAAGGCTTAAAATGTACACAGTTTCTGTGTAGGACAATGGAAACATTTTGGCAATGGATGGTGGTGATGGTAGCATGACATTGGTTATGTAATTAACACTGAAGTGTATATTTGAATGTGGTTGTATATATGTTATTAGAATACATTTTTTAAAAAATCCAATAATATAGACAACATAAGCAGTGAACACTAAGTTAAACCATGGACTGTAATACAGTTATAAAAATGTGCTTTCATGAATTGTAACAAATGTCCCACACCACTGCAAGGTGTTAATAATAGGTTGGTAGTTGGAATCCTTTATTTTATGTATGATTGTTCTGCAAACCCACAACTTCTCTGTGGTAGTTAGGTTCAGATGTCAACTTGGCCAGGTAAAGGTGCCTAGTTCTATTGCTGTGGACATGAGCCAATGGCATGTGAACCTCATCTGCTGCTGATTACATCTGCAGTCAGGAGGCGTGCCTGCTGCAATGAATGATGTTTGGTTTAATTGGCTGGATGCTTAAATGAGAGAGCTCAACATAGCACAGCCAAAGCAGCTCAACATACCTCTTCTCAGCACTTGCAGCTCGGCCCAGGCCTTTAGAGATACAGAAAGGAATCACCCCAGGGAATGTTGTTGGAACCCAGAGGCCAGGAGAGAAGGCCAGCAGAGATCGCCCTGTGCCTACCCGTATAAGAAAGAACCTCAGTTGAAAGTTAGCTGCCTTTCCTCTGAAGAAGTATACATTTTTAACTAAATAAATCCCCTTTTATTAAAAGCTGATCCATCTCTGGTGTGTTGCATTCTGGCAGCTAGCACACTAGAACATTCTCTAACAAAAAAAAAAAAAGAGAGAGAGAAAGAAAGAAAATACCTACTGAGAATGCCGCTTTGTGAAAGATCTGAAGTCTTAATTTCCAGAGGGTGGAGAGCTGAGAAAGAAAAGGAAAGAGTGATGTTGTATGTATAGCAGGTTCCTTTGCTATGATGTAATGAGAACAGCACATCACCTCTGTGGTCTTCCATCCCCCACAAGCCCATTACCTGAGTCTAATCATAAGAAAAACATAAGACATCCCAATCAAGAGACAGTCTACAAAATACCTACCCAGCGCTTCTCAAAACCGCAGAGGTCATACAAAAAAACAAGGAATATCTGAGAAACTGTTACAGCCAAGAGGAACCTTGGAAAAAAAGCAACTAACTGTACAGTGGTGTGGTGGTTTGAAGCTGTATGTACTCCAGAAAACATGTCCTTAAAATTAATCCATTTTGGTGGGTGTGAACCCATTGGAAGTAGGACCTTTTCATGAGGTTACTTCAGTTAAGGGGTGACCCTTCTCCATCAGGATGGGTCTTAATCCTATTACTGGAGTCCTTTATCAGAGAATGAAGTTCAGAAAGAGAAAAAGCCTCAGGAAGTCAGAAGCTGAAATCAGTGAAACCCAGAAGAGAAGGCAGAGACCAGGAGCCACGCCATGTGCTTTGCCATGTGACAGAGGATGGAAGGATTGCTGGCAGCCAACCCCAGAAAGCCACAGTCTTCGGAAAGAAAGCACCACCCTGATGATGCCTTATTTGGACTTTCTTAACTTCAACATCATAAGCTAATAAATTCCATTTGTTTAAGCCAAAGAATTTCATGGGATTTACTTAAGCAGCCTCCTAACCTAAAACGTGGTACCCAGATGGGATCCTGGAGCAGAAAAAGGACATTAGGTAAAATCAAAGGAAATCTGAATAAAGTATAGGTTTTAGTCAATAATCATGTACCAATAATGATTCATTAATTGTCACAAATGTATGCTAATGTAAGATGTTAATAAAAGGGGAACTTGGGGACATGGTGAGAGAGGGGGAAAATTCAACTTCCCCAAGTGGAGAATTCTTGATATTCTCACAAGCAGTGGGGACAACCAAAGCAATAGGCTGAGCCCCCAATCTTGAGATCTGTTCATATGAAACTTAACTGCGCAAAGGATAGGCTAAGCCTAGTTAAAATTAGGCCTAAGAGTCACCCCCAAGAGAACGTCTTTTGTTGCTCAGATGTGGCCTCTCTCTCTCAGCCAAAATGGCAAGAAAACTCACTGTCCTGCCCCTCTCTACGTGGGACATGACTCCCAGGGGTGTGGTCTTTCCTGGCAATGTGGGACAGAAATCCTAGAATGAGCTGGGACTCAGCATCAAAGGATTGAGGAAACCTTCTCACCAAAAAGGAAAAGAGCAAAATGAGACAAAATAAAGTGTCAATGGCGGAGAGATTCCAAACAGAGTCGAGAAGTTATCCTGGAGGTTATTCTTATGCATTAAATAGATATCACCTTTTTAGTTAAGGTATAATGGAGAGGCTGGAGGGAACTGCCTGAAAATGCAGAGCTGTGTTACAGTAGCCATGTTCCTTGAAGACAATTGTATAATGATAGAGCTTTCACAATGTAACTGTGTGATCGTGAAAACCTTGTGTCTGATGCTCCTTTTATTTATGGTATGGACAGATGAGTAAAACATATGGATTAGAAATAAATAAATAATAGGGGGAACAAACATTAAAATAAATTTAGTAGACTGAAATGCTAGTGATCAATGAAAGGGAGGGGTAAGGGGTATGGTATGTATGAATTTTTTTCTGTTTTCTTTTTATTTCTTTTTCTGAACTGATGCAAATGTTCAAAGAAATTATCATGATGATGAATTTACAACTATGTGATGATATTGTGAATTACTGATTATATGTGAAGAATGGAATGATCATATGGTAAGAATGTTTGTGTTTGTATGTTGGTATGTTTAACAAATAAAATAAATTATAACTTACAATAAAAAATATATAAGTAAAAGGGGAAACTTGGTATGGGATATTTGGGAACTCTTGTACTATCTGCTCACATTTACTGGAATCCAAAACTGTTCGCAAAAATAAAGTTTATTTTTAAAAAATGGCTCCCAAAGAATCATACCTTTCTGTGTCCATACGTCTTTATAAGATGTCTTCCAGCCCTACCCCCGCCAAAAAAGGTAGAGTCTATTTCCAGTCCCCTTGCATCTGGGCTGGTCTTGTGGCTTGGCTTGACCAGCAGGACATAGTGGGAGTGATGTTCTAGGACTTCTGAGCCCAAGCCTTCAGGGGCCTTGCAGCTTGGGAGCCTGCTTTTTATAAGAAGTCCAGCTCACCTAAGAGCATCACACAGTGAGGAATCTAAGCCAGCCCCATGGGGAGTCCAGGGGAAAGCAAGGGCAGCCCAGCGGGTTGTCCCACCCTGGCCGCTAGCTGGATGCAGTTATACAAATGACACCAGGCAAGACTAGCAGAACACTCCCACTCCAGCACCTCACAGAAATATGAAAGTTAATAAAGTTTGGGGGGTAGTTTATTACATAGCAGTTGTTTACTGAAATATCCTGGGAGTTCAAATGCCTGAATTCATGTCCCAACAACTACAAGATATGGGGGAGATAAAAAGAACACTAACTGCTGTGAAGACACCTCTCATGAAGATTAGACAAGAGCAGACAAATGAAAATGTTTTGTAAACTTCAATGTGTCACACATACTTAAGATATTAGCAGCAGGGAAACTATTCACAATAATAGTAACTGATAAGTGCATGACGTATTTCCCCTCGCTTGGATTTTAAAGTAAAAAAATACTCCTTAGTGCTGGTATTTAAGGAAATTATTTTGGGAAAGAGCGTCCAGGCTGAGGCCCCTCAAACTTGCCAAAAGAGGGCCCTCTACCCTCCTGTGAAATAGCTCAGCACTACATGGGTGTTCCGGTTTTCCACTGAGACTTCTAGAGGGAGGCAGTAGCATATTCTACATCCAACTCCATCCACAATCCTTTTCAGCTTTGCCTAGCAGTACATCCTGCCTCCAAGAGTCTAGGATGAGGAGCTTCCCCTCCTGCCGTGCTCCACCAGAAGCCCCCTAAAGATCCTTTCCTCAGTTAGAGGCAGCGTCCTAGCCACATCTGTAAGCGGAAGGTCCCTTAGGGACACTGCTTGCCTGCCTGACCACAGTTCTGGTAAGAGAGAAAGAAAACCATGCCCTAAGAGGCTGGCTTCTCTGCCCCTCCCGGAGCCCAGGAGCTGGAGTCCTAGACAGGCCTTAATTCAGCTGGATTCCAGAGACGCCTGGCCACACTTTGGGGACAGCCAGTCCCTCCTGTGCATAATGAAGGGCAACTCTTGTGGCCCTTGCTTCTAAGAGTGGGTAAAACAGCACCCATGGGGAAGCAGGGCTCCAGCTGGGAAAAGCATCAGCGGGACTCCCTTAGCTTTTCCCACCAGTTCTTTCCTGCCACGGGCATGATGATCACCTCTAATGCCACATCAAAGAGGGCAACAAAAGAAATGCATGTTGAATTCTTATTACAATGGTAGCTACTGCACTAGACAGTGTTCTCTTTCTTTTTCTCTTTCAGCTTTTTTAAAAAACATTTTTATTATGAAATATATAGAAAAACAACAAATTTCAAAGTACATTGTAACAAGCAGTTATAAAACAGATTTCAGAGTTTGTTATGGGTTACTACTCCACAGTTTTAGATTTTTCCTTCTAGCTGCTGCAAGATACTGTAGACTAAAAGAAAATCGTGTAATGATTTAGTACTTACATTCATTTGTTAAATCCTACGTTCTCTGTTATAATCCCTCCCTCTCCTTTGACCGTTCTTCCAATCTTTAGGGGCATTTAGGCTCTGCCATTTTTAACTTTTTCATGTTGGAAGGGCTGTCGATAATATGGACTTGGGGGTAGAAGTGGTTGATGTTCGAGGAGAGGCTGGCCGCTCTGGGTTTCAGGATTTATCTGGCCTAGGAACCCATACAGAGGTTGTAGGTTTCTGTGGGTGAAGCATTACTCATTGCAGAAGACATTCTCCTTAGCTGATTGCAAATGCAGTCAGCTGTGGATGCCATTAATGTGGTCATGATTTAAGTCCATGAAATATCCTCAGAGCAACAGACAGGCCAGCACTTGCCCAACCAGATAACTGGGCACCACCACCTGGCTCATGACACATGAGCCTGACCATCACAATGTGCAACAGAAAATTTAGGTCTTGGACAAAATAAATCTCTCTTCCTTTGGTCTCATACCGTAGGTGGAATTCTACAATACAGACAATGTCACTGTATTCTGATTCACCTTAGTCCCAACCCATCAGCTTCATTCTTATCTCTAATTGAAGCCTGGTTTCTTTTTTTGTTTCTTTAACAGATGTTGTATGTAACATGCTGCCTTTCAGAACTGCAGAACTCCAACACTGTGTCCTAGGTGGCACACAGGTAACCAAGGCTCCAGAGAAATAACAGGTTAAACATATATAGCAGAGCATCTCAAAATCTAGAAAGATTATCCCTTTCCCAACTTTATATTGTAAAAAATTTACAAACATATGCAAAAGTACAAAAAATAGTCTAAGGAACCTCCATTAATATCCATCACCCAGTTTCAGCAATGATTCATTAGCAAAAATATCAACAACTACTCAAGGCCAACCTTATTTTATCTTTATCCCTGTCCATTCCCTTCCCTATGTTGTTTAAAACAAATTCTAGATATCATATCATTACATCCAGGCGTAATATTTCAATGTGCATCTCTAAGAGATAAGAACTCTTTTATAACATAACCACAATATTAACAACAAACTTAAAAATTTAAAAAGAATTCCTTAACCTATAGTATAAAAACACATATGTATTTTACAATTTCAATTATTTATCTTAGCCATTGTTGAACCCTTTCCCTGACCTCATCTCTGTGCTTTACATTTGCTGATTCCTCTGCCTAGACTGCCTTTCCTTTCTTGCCTATTTAGCAAGACACAGCCTTCAAGATTTGGTCAAATATCACCTCCTCCAGGAAGCCGTCCCGGGCAAGGCTCAGCAGTTCGTCATTACTGCCGAGCTAACACTCTGCTGTAGGGGCTTCTGTTCATTTCCATCTGAACCCTGGATTGTGAGTTCCTTGGGGACCTCCAGTCCCCAGCACGATGCCTGGCCCATAGTATTTGCTTAAAGCCAGCATATCATCTCCCAGGAGGCATTCCCAAGGCCTCTTCCATTGTCTCGGTGTCCATCTAACCTTTTCTAAAGTTCAATGCCTCTTTCAAGAGAGTGTTTTTCACCCCCCTGTCCCCCACCCCCACCCCCGCCCCTGAAGTGGCTGGGAATTGACCTGGTGTTTTCATCCTGAAAGCTCTTAGAAACCACTGGAGGCAGAAGTAATTAGTTTAATGCCCCCTCCCCCTGCCCGCCTTTTCTTTTTTTAAAGGATTCCAGGATTGACAGGATATAAAGCAGAGAGACTGAGGGAAGAGAAAGCCATTTTGTCTATCAACAGCCCACCCTGGGGTTAAGACAGTAAAAGCTGCACAGAATTTAAAAGGAAAGAACATTATCCTTGCCCTTTAATTATATACAATCCACAAACCTTCTGATTTTCTGATGAGAGTCTTGCAACACGCTCGCAATTTCCAAGCTGTAATTAATAACAGTTTGGACCATTGTTTTCGAATATTTCTTTTGCCTCAGAATCCCTTCTTTCAGGTTATGTCACCGAGAAGATCAGTATGTTCCCCAGCTAGCAGCTCTGGGGCAAAGGGCCTGGGGACCCGGCTCCTTTGGGCTCTCTTCTAGTTCTCCCCCAATTGACCCCTGAGACACAGGACTCAGGTCACTAGCCCATTCATTCATTCATTCAATCTGTCAACATTCACCACTATTTATTGAGCGCCTACTGTGTGTCCAGGGCCAGAGGTATGGCACTGGACAAGAGCCATGGCCCTCCATATTCTCAGAGTTTATATTCTAGAGAAGGTTGAGGGAGTGAAGCAAACTCATCTAAGTGAGTGGTTTCTCAAACTTTGGTTTTCATCAGAGTCACCTGGAGTATTTGCTGAAACCCAGATTGCTGGGCCCCAGTCTGAGTTTCTAATTCAGTAGGTTTAAGGTGGACCCAAGGATGTGTATTCCTAACAAGTTCCCAGCTGACACCGGTGCTCCTGGTCCTGGGACCACACTTTGAGAACTACTAGCATAAAGAGAGAAAGAAGTAAAATAGGCTATGTGCTTTGCTTTTAGGAAAAAGAAAAGGATAATGGAGTGGAAAATTACAGGGTTGAGCAGCTCCTTTCCCGTGAGTGGCCAGAGAAAGCTTCTCTGAGAAGGTGACATTTGATTTGAGACCTGGATGGTGAAAAGGAGCCAATCCATCTAAAAATCGGGGTGGGAGGTAGGAGAAGTATCGTGAAAAAAGGAAATGACGAATGCCAAGGCCCTGGGCAGGGAACAAGCATAGCATACTTGAGGAACAAAAGAAGATGATCAAAAGGTCAGTTTAGCTGCAGAGTAGCTTGAAGGAGAAGCGCGATACAAGATTGTCATAGAATTAGTGACAGACCCTTCCAATATGAAAAATTTAGAATGGTCATAGGCCAAACACCCCTAAAGAGAGGTATCGAAAGATCAAAGGTGATGGTGGAGTTATACAGTGATGATAGGACTTAACAAATGAATATGAATGCTGAATCATGAAATTGCCATCTCTTTTAGTCTCCAGTATTTTAGAGCAGCTAGAAGTAAAAACCTAAAATTATGGAAATGTAACCCATGCTAAACTCTGAAATATGTTCTACAACTAATTGTGGTGCTGTACTTTGAGTTTTATTGCTTTTTTGTACACATATTTATTTTTCACAAAAAAAAAAAAAAGAAGATGATAAAAAAGTATTTAAGCCCTCAGCCTCCTATATTCTGGAGCAGCTAGAAGGAAAAATCTGAGAGGACCGTATGGTAGCGCATGACAAACTCTGGAATCTGTCCTGTAACAACTTATTGAAGAGTGCCTTGAAAACTATGGCTTTTTTATTTATTTGCTTTGTATATATGTTACACTATACAATAAAAAAGTTTTTTAAAAATGGGATGAGCAGAGGGGAAAAAAAAGATTGTCAAGAAGCAGATAGGGATCAGATTATGTAGGCACTTGCAGGCCATTGTAAAAAGTCTAGTTTTAAAGTGCTGCATACAACTATTGGAGGGTTTTAAGCAGGGGACTTAAATGACCTTATTTTACATTTTAAATGTAAGTTCTTTGCTCTCAAATATCTCTTTGGCTACTAGCGTGGAGAATGTTCCGTGGGATGGAGAGGTGCAGCAGTGGAGGCTGAGAGGCCAGTTAGAAGGCACTTGTGTTCTGGGCCGATTTGATGCAGGGAGGGTGAGTAGCAGTGGAAATGGTGAGAAGTGGGGAAATGGGGTGGAGGGGACTGGCTGACGGATCCGGCAAGGGCAGCTCCAAGCTGCCTAAGGCCTTGCAATTGAACCCGCTCAGCAAATAGACCTGAGATGAAAGAATGACGTTTCCTCCCTTCCTGTTCGACATCCTGATTATAATCCTTCACTGCCCTGAGGATGTGAAGAATATTATAAAGTTATCCCTCAAACTGGATGGCATTTTCCTGTTGGTAAGGGGTTTTCCGTGGGCCTGTGTGGGTACGCATGCACGTGTTAGGTGGGTATTTTTTTGGGGGGAGGGGGATGGCATATCCCCCCCTCCATTCTCTAAGGCACTTTTAAAATATTTTACTCTTACTCCTTCCTATTTTTTCAGATAGAATGTAGATTTTCAACAGCTCCCTAAGAATGATTTTCCTTTTGTCAAGCAAACTGAGCGGGGGCGGGCTAAGAGCAATTCTCTCGGGAAGCGGAAGGAGTGGCTTGGTCTCCAGGGGCTCTCGTTGCTGGGAGAGGTAAAGTGTGAGTGCGGGGAGAGATGGGCAACTCTTCCCCAGCTCACGGAGGGTGATGATCGATTTATTCCTTGAGGGTTTTTTTCACTGGATTTTTTTGGTATTGTTTCCACTGCCTCTCTTGCCTACTAGAACAAAATGCAATCAAAATATGGATTTAATCTGGCAGGGGATTTGTCAATAAGGTGAATTGTCAATATGGTGGAAGAGCAAATATGAGCCAAGCAGCCTGCTTTAGCACAGCAGAGGGAAGTGCCCCAGCTCAGCCAGCGACGCGATGCTTGTTAGGCATGAAAAAAAATCTCTGAAACCCAAGTTGTTCCTCAGAATACCAGCAAAATTGAGCTCCCTGGGAAAATAAACCATTGTTTTGCATTAAATTTCAAAAGTTAATAAAAGCAGAAACACTGCGGGTTTTGGTTTGGTTTTCTTTTCTTTGCAGAAACGGCATTTAAATCTATGCACCAAACAAAAGGAGCCAAAGGTCAATTTTAACTTTCCTTAGCCTCCCCGGGTCAGGAGGCAGGAGTGTGGTTCTTGAGTACAAAGTGTTTCCTGCCAAGCCTTCCATATCTTCTCAGTCTCCCACCACTTCACGCCTGCGGATTGCCCTTTCTGAACACTGCTTTTCTCTCCATAGATCCCTGGATAGCTTCCTCACTTACGGTTTCCTTTCTTTATCTCTTTCCTTCAAACCTATTGTCTTTCTTTCTCTCTGTGTTTCATATACATATATGTGTATATCGCTTGACTAGCCAAATGCAAAATTAGCCGAGTTGCAGAAGTGAAGTAGGTTATTTTTTTGTTTAAATATTAAGTCGTTTTATGTATTCTTGCTACATTAAAAAATGTGCATAGATAAAGGACCGTATCATTCTTTCTTAAACATCCTATGTCTTCCTTTTAACTCACTGATAGTTCCCCACACACCTCCCAGCCCCCTGTGGTCCACTGGCCCTCACTTTAAGGGAAGAAGGAAGGATGGGGGGAATGGAGGGAAGGAGGGAGAAAGGGAGGGAGGAGAAGACTGCCCCTTCCTACTCCGTGCACTTTAATTCCCTCCAGTGAGGGCAGCCTAATTGTGTCTTCAGGCTTTATACCTAAAAATAAAGATTTCTTTAATCAGCCACATTCCAGGGTTGGCACTGGCTTGGGAAAGGGAGAGTACATGAACTGGGGAGAAAAAAAAAAAAGAATGTGTGTGTGAATATGTGGAAATACAGAAAGCTGTTCATCCTCTCCTCTGGGAAGAGACATGAGTGAGGAAGCATGAGTTCAAAAAACACATTTGAAAGAGGAAGGAAGGTCACCAGCCAAATAGAGTATGCATTCTACCCAGCACCTGGTGCAAACCAGGGCATGGGTGTGTACACTCAATGTGTGCACACATTTGCACAAATACACACACTAACCAGCAACACTCTGGGGAAGTTCGGTCTTCAGTGACTGCTGGGCACAGCATCTGGGCAGAGTCCCATGCTGGGTTGGAAAGCTCTTACCCACCTGTTCTTAATAGTTCCAAGAGATACGTAGATCAAAATACTGAAATTATTTATCTGAGTATTGTTTAATTCCCAGAGTACGAAAGGGGTAATGCAGGGTTGTTTCCTACTTTGAACTACCTTTGCCCTAAAAGCTTTGCCCTACAACCTCATGGACTAAGGTCGATTGACTGTGCACCTTAAACCCCAGGAGACCTCACTTGCCCAGATCCCTTTCAGGGCCCACTGAGGTCCGAGGGGTTCTCGCGATGTATTCATTTGGTCACATAAGTCTTTAAGGTTCTAAAAGATATTTTAATTGCAGACTCTGAATATCACTGTCCCTTTCTACTTCTACTTCCCTCACATGCTCATGGCCTGAGAGAGGTTGCAGGCATTTGGGGGATCGAGCTAGAGGGAAGTTGAGTTGGGGGGCACATTGAATTTGGTTTAATGGGATGCATGTAAGTGATTCACAGGCACCTTCATGTGTAGATAATGACTGCAACCACTGCTAGCTCACCTAGTAAAGAAATGGCTCCCAGGAACCCTCCTGTCACCTGCTCTACCAACTCACCTGGTAGCAAGGGGCAAGTCTAGAGATATAAATTGACAAGAAGGAGAACTATAGCCCCCAGCACCACACGCTGGTGGGTAGAGAAGGACAGACATGATTTGAAAATGTGCAGAGCCAAAAGTGAATCGGTGAAAAATTCTTCCAATTTTCAGGCATGTCATGTGGTAAGTGGGGTATTTGGGTCTCATCAATGTCTGGTCAAAGTGGAAGTTCTCTCCCATCAGGAATGTCCTTGGTGTATAGCATTATAAACACACGAGTTATGCAAAATAGAATTCATCAGAATGTTTGGGTTTACAGGGCACAACTCTCTAACAGTTCTGAAAGAGTTGTATATGTTGTGTGTTTTATACATCTGTATGTATGTTGTATATTTTATACATCTCCAGAAATACTGGCATATGAAGATAATATAAAAAACTCATAAGCCATTACACTTAGCACATTGTCAACAAACTGATTAATAAGCACTATTACTTCAAAAAGTATTTAAACCATCAACTGATGAACGGATAAATAAAATGTGGTCTGTCCATACAATATTATTCAGCCATAAAAAAGAAATAAAGTTCTGATGCATACTATAAGTTGGATGAGCTTTGAAAATACATGCTAGGTGAAAAAAGCCAGACACAGAACATCAAATATTGTATAATTTCATTTATATGAAATGCCCAGAATAGACAAACCCACAGAGACAGAGATCAAATTAGTGGCTGCCCAGGAATGGGGGAGGGGGACCTAGGAGACATTGCTTTATGGGTATGGAGACTCTTTTTGGGATGATGAATATGTTCTGGAAATAGATGCTAGGGATGGCTGCACAATATCATAAAAGTACTGGAAGCCACAGAACTGTACACTTTACAATGGTCAATTTTACTTTATGTGAATTTTACCTCAAAAGAAAACCAAAAAGGATTTAAGATTAATTATATGTACACCCGCCTCCCCATGCATGCAACGTGAAATGCACTGAAATCTTATAGCTCACACATGAAAGAAATTTGATAGAGGTTGTGCTGGTTTGAAACTCTTATGTATCCCAGGAAAGCCATGCTCCTTTAATCCAACCTTGTGGGTGCAGACTTACTGTGGATGGGATCTTTTGATTAGGATATTTCCGTGGAGATGTGGCCCTATGCATTCAAGGTGAGTCTTAATTAGTTTACCTGAGTCCTTAAAAGAGCCGACAGAGAGAGCAGAGAGATGAAACCAAGACGCAAACTTTGGAGATGCAGAAGGAGTCCAGGAGATGTCAGGAGCTGAGCCAACTGTTTGAACCCAGAAGCCAGGAGAGAAGAACAGCAGACATCGGCATGTGATAGAGAAACCTCAGACAGGATCGGCCTTACTTGAGTGAACATACCTTCTTGTTGATGCCTTAATTTGTACAGTTTCATGGCCTTAGAACTGTAACTTCATAACCTAATAAATCCCCTTTGTAAAAGCCAGTCCATTTCTGGTATATTGCATTTTGGCAACTTTAGCAAACTGAAACAGAGATTTTCACAATTTGACCATTATACTAAACATTTACATGAAATTACTAACAACAAATTGAAGAGGAAAGAAACTTTTCTAAAGTATCAATATATATATTTTTAATTAAAAAAGGCAGAATTATCATTTCATTCTTTTGCTAGAGGATATTACAAAATTGTTATATGGCGAGGCAACCAAAATGTACTCAGCCAGAAAATATAGGAAAAAAAGTTTGAGAGCTCTGCCAGGTATTTAATTAATAAAAAGCATTTTTTTAATTTTCTGATATTATAAGTAGGATTTTTCAGCTTCTTAAATTTTATAATTTGCTGTGATTTCTTCACATTCTAAATAAATATTCCCTTAGTACCTAATTTTGTTCCTTAATGAGCACCTGCCCTTCTCAAATTGTATGAAGTCCAAGCCATCAAACCATGGCTCTGCCCCTGACAGGGACGTACCTGGGCTTCACAGTAGCTATTACGAAGAGCCCAAAGAATAACCTGTGAGCAGGAGCCAGGCTAATACATATGGTTGTGTCATAACAAAGCCCCGGATTATTAGCCACTGTGGTAGTTAGATCCACTTGTCAACTTGGCCAGGTGAAGGCACCTAGTTCTGTTGCTGTGGACATGAGTCAATGGTACGTGAACTTCATCTGTTGGTAATTACATCTGCAGTCGGCTAGGAGGCGTGTCTGCTGCAATGAATGATGTTTTACTTAATTGGCTGGTGCTTAAATGAGAGAGCACAACATAGCACAGCCCAAGCAGCTTGGCATTCCTCATCTCAGGCAGCTCAGCCCAGGCCTTTGGAGATGCAGAAAGGAATCAGCCCCGGGAAAGTCGTTGGAACCCAGAGACCTGGGGAGAAGGCCAGCAGAGGTTACCCTGAGCCTTCCCATGTAAGAAAGAACCTCAGTTGAAAGTTAGCTGCCTTTCTTCTGAAGAATAACAAAATAAATTTCCTTTTATTAAAAGCCATTAAAAGCCAATCCATCTCTGGTGTGTTGCATTCTGGCAGCTAGCAAACTAGAACAGCCACCCACAATAAAATCCACAGTTTTTAGATTCCCTTGAAACTAGGGACAAAGTTACTAGATAATATGACACATGCAACTTTCAGCTTCCCTTAAAGGAACAAGGCATGTCCTCTACTTCTTTCCTCCTTGTCCACTAACTGGAATGTGTGGAGATGAGTGTGGTGATGAGTATGTTGAACCATGTGGGCAGAGACCACACTGGAAAGATGCTGGAACAGCAGGAAGGAAGGAAGCCAGGTCTCTAATCCCATGGAACAGCTCTATCAATCCTCAGTCCACTTAGACCCATATTGCCATGTAGGAGAGGGATAACACTTTCGTCTTGTTTAAGTCCTAATACTTTGGATCTCCATCAGGCTGCTGATTCTATATCTTAGCTGATACAACCATATTAATGACATATTGTAGTTATAAAGGTCTTTATTCTTTGTAAAATTCTGTAGTGTCTCATCATGAGTAGCTGCCAGCATGGGTGGGGATAGGACGTCCCTATTTTAAATTTGCGGCCCCTGAGGCCCAGGGAATTGAAAGACTTTCCTCTGGGCCTACAGTAGAGGGCTCTGGAAACAGCATACACCCCACTGAGGACCAGACCAGGGTGGAAGCCCATTGTGCATGGGTGGTGAGCAGTCTGGGCTTCTTATTCTCAGCATTCAGGAAGAATTGCTTCCTGACTATTCAATTTGTAAACTTCTAGAACAGGGACAGTTCACGTGATTTCCTTTCTCATTTTCATGCACTTTTCTAAGTTTTCTGCATCACACAGTGAATAAGAAAGGGATAAGAAACAGGGAAGGGTTTCTGCTTTAAATATAATGTTTCTCCATTTCTCCCTCCCTTAATAATTCAGTCAAAAAGTCATTGGACAAAAAGGATTGAAAGCAGAGACTCGGGTAGATATTTGCAGACCAAAGTTCATAGTGGTATTATTCAGAATTGCCAAAAGATGTATCCAGCACATCTTTTGTGTCCAGCAAAAGATGAATAGAGAAACAAAATGTGATATATACATGCAATATATTATGCTGTCATGAAAAGGAATCACATTCTGATACCTGCAATGACATGGATGAAACTTGACAATATCATGGCGAGTGGAATAAGCCAAACCACAAAAGTTAAAATATTATATGATCTCACTGACGAAATACTTAGAATAAGCAAATTCACAGAGTTAGAATATTAGCTACATATATTAAGGAAATGAAGAGTTTATTTTTAATTGGTACAGAGTTTCTATTTGGGATGATAGAGAAGTTTTGGTAATGGATGGCGGTGAATGTAGCACACATTGTGAATGTAATTAACAGCATTGGGTCATAATCTGAATGTGGTTACAAGGGGAAGTTTTAGGCTGAATATATGTTACCAAAATAAATTTTTTAAAAAAGTCATTGGCCAGGCCCAAACAAGCAGATGACTGCGCAGTGCAGCAGCCTGGCAGGGGTCAGTGTCCATGTAAGGAGGGTGGTGGCCTGTGCGGGGAAGAGAACAGCCACTGCAAGGGGACTGGGCACATTAGTAAATATATTGAGGTTAATGCAGGCCTGTCAGGCAAAGGAGTAAGAAGGATGAAAACTGGAAACATTAGAATGAACCCTGTCTTCTTGGGTTGGAATTAGAGATTTCAATATAAACTCATGTTGATCAATAGGTGGATGGATGGAAGGATGGATAAATAGAGTTGACAGATGTAAAAAGTAAATATAATTGTAACATGTGAGCATAAGCAAGTATGTACATACATATGCATATTTCTGAGCTCTGTCCACTGAGAGAGCCAGGGACAGCCCGCTGGCAATAAGCGCACCATTCTCCACTCTCAGGACTCCTTGAAGAAAAGTCAGATTCTTGGCCCGGCGCAGAGAGAACATAAGATGAATCTAGAACATTTTTTTGTGACAGAAGGCAAGGAAGTGCTCAAAGAAGTATCAGGATATTTCAGAAGAACACAAAGCCAGCTTGAAAAGATTGCCACTAGCCAAATCTGAGATATTTTGATCAAAACAAATAATGATAGTTATGAACTATATCCCCTTGAATAAAATAGGAATCCATGAGTCCTCATTGACTGAAATAAAAGGAGAAAAGAGAAAGCTTTTGCTTATAAGTAATGCCAACTAATAAAAGTGGAAGAAATAATGGAATTAGAAAATCATCATGTGGCAACCATCATAGCAATTCATTTGAGCAAGAAACACGAATGGAAGCTAAAATTAGTGGATGAAATTTAGACAAGAAGCCGAATATTTATATAATCTCAAGGGATCTCCTCGAGAAATGCTTATTAATGACAAAGAGTGAGAGTCACTGTACAATGGGCTGGCGGACACCACCTGAATCACGTGATTAGCACGGAACTGGACAGAGTGACGTCATCAGGTGCTGTGTGATGGGTTCAGTGAGAAGACCACGTCACGTCTGCGCATCACCTGAATCAAATAATGAGGAGACAGCTGAAAAACCTGAATTGAGGGACAGTCTACAAATTAACTGGTCTGTGATAATTTAAAATGTAAAGGGCATAAGGGTCAAGAACAGTCTGAGGGAATCTTCTGGATAGGAGACTACAGAGACTAATTGAAGCAAAAAGAGATCCTGGATTGGATCCTTTCACTATTGAGGCCATTCTTGGAATAGTTAGCAAAACTTGTCTGGGGTCTCTGGGTGAAGAATATGTGGGAGTTCTGGTACTATTCTGACAACTTTTCCATAGGTTTTAAATTTGCCTTCCAGGTCCATCCCGCTTGCTAACCATTTGTGTGACTTTTGGGAAATCACCACTTTCCTTTGCTGGCCTTTTCCATGTTGCAAAATGAGAGCTCTGGACAGTAAATGACCACTTTGGCTCTTCTGGCCAATCAGGGTAGCACCCCACACACACACATCCCCACATGTGGAGAGGGGCCATGTGGCTGAGCCTGGAGCTCCCAAAATGCCACTTGGTGGCTTTGCTGGGTGGACACAGGCAAGAGGTGCAGCGCTGGCTTTTGTTGGAGAGCTGGGCCTGCAGAGGTCAGGACTCTAAAGTACAGCCGGCTTCAAACATTACTGAGTGGCCCCAGGAGCCACCTGGGGCGCTTGGTTAAAATGCAGACTCATGGCCAACAGACCTAGCACAGGCCTAGACCCAGAGGGGTCTATTGTCTCATACCCGTTGCAGGTCTAGCAGGGGACAGACCCAGGCTGGTGAGCAGCTCAGACCTGGTCAGGGACTGGTCTCCTTGCCTCTCTACACCATCAATCAGCTGGTGCACGTGGCCTTAAACAAGCCCGGCACCCACCTGCTCAGGGAATTTGCACTTGCTCTTCCCCCAGCCAAGCCCCCTTCCTCTGGGCACCTGCAGGCCCCCCCTCCTCACCTCCTTCAGGAAATTGCTCAGATGTCACCTTCTACGTGAGAGCTTTAAAACTGAGCCCCACCACTACCAGTACTCGGGACTCCCCATCTTCCTTCTGTTTTATTTTTCTCAACAGCACTTCTCACCATCTGACATGCAGTTATGTTTTTCTGGTTTACTGTCTTTGCTCCACCCTAGAATGTAAGCGCTGCGACAGGGCGCTGTCTGTCCATCTGTGCTATTCACTGCTGTGCTCCCAGCACTTTGAACAGTCCCTGGAACATCAGAGTAGCAGGTGCTCAGTAAATATTTAGTGAATGAATGAACGAATGCATTCCCAGAAAGCTCACTGGCGTTCCAGGCAGGCAGGAGGAAGGGGAGGACATAGCAGGAAAGTAAAAACATCCCCAGCCGATTTCCACTTACATCTCCTTAGCCAAAACCATGGCACGTGGATACCCACTGCTGCAAGGGAGCCTGGGAAGACGCATATTTTTATCTGGGCACATCCCCGTGACTCAGGAAGAAGGGAAGAATGGATATCGGAAAAGCAGCGTGCAGTGTCTACCTTGCAGATCCATTCTGGACCTCGTGGAGAAGAATCTCTGAAGGCGATAATTTTAATCCAGATGATCCTTGAACTATGTTACAAAAAATAAAAGGGTCAGAGTAGTAGGGTGCAGCCAGACCCAAATCTGCTGAAGCCCGCACAGGGTGATGGTACCGTCGCCCTAAGCCTCGGTTATGCTGACTGCCCAGGGCCCCACCCCTCCCCTTGTCCTTTTTCAGGAATCCCTTTCTCCCCTGCCCTGCCCCCCATCTGTGTGGTCACAGCAGCAGGACTCTGGGACAGCTGTTCCCACCCACCTGACCCAAACTGCTGAGCCCAGGTCCCATTGAACACGTTTGGCCTGGGGACTGAGACCTGAAGTCTCCCGGGATGCTGCGTCTCCCTAACAGAGCTGCGGCAGCCGTATTTTCTGCCTCATGAACTGGAGCAAACAAAGCCCCGCAGACGTGTGGTGACACCGAGAGGGTCCTGGGGTTGAGTTCCTGCAAGCGCTGGGTCCTGGGGTCCGCCTCTGTCCCCGCCTTGGGCTCCACGGCCCGGCCCTGGGCAGCGGGAAAGAATTGGGTGCTCGGTGCACCTGCCGTTTAGGTACTTGCCCCCAGAAACAACTCCTTGGAAATCGGGTGCCCGTGCTGGAGGAAGGGAAACATGGCAGTTTTCTATCTGAGGGAGAGTTCTGACCCTCTGGCTGCTGACAGGGCGGGGGTAGGGGTGGGGGCTCTAGGAAACCTCCCTTGCCACCTGCACAGCCAACCCTGTTAACAGGATCTCTAGGCTAAGGGGCTGGGGACTTGTTTTATTACCAACTATACACACTGGACAAGCTGCACAGCCCCTGTCCTGGCCATCACACCTGTAAAACACAGAGGGGGCCTCATACTCTCCTAGGGTAGAAAAGTGGGCTAGAGATATTGGGGCGTACAGGGAGGAATGGCAGGGCTTTAGAGCCTGCAGTCTGGTCCCATCACTCACTGTGTATCTTTAGCCACGTTAATTAATCCCCTAAATCGCGACAATTCCCACCTGGGGGTTAAAGGAAATAGTGTGTGTAAAGCACTCAACACCTCATCTGGAAAATTCGGCCCCGCAGCGCAATCACGACAGGCCTGGGACTCCACAGACCTCGGTGCCAAGGCCTGATCCAGAGGCAGGGGGGCTCTCCCAGCCCAAGCCCCGGCTCCCTGCAGCGCTGCTGGCATCTTGCCGGCCATAGTGCTCCCAGGTGCCAGGGTTTAGGTCTGCTCATCTGTTTGGCAGTAACTACTTTCCATTTCCTGTAAGACCCCCCTCACCTTTCGGGGAGCCAGTAGCTAGAACCCAGAGGGTTGCGGCAAGAGACCCTGGGAAGAGAGAGTAAGGGGAAGCTGGTTGTTAAAGCTCTTCAATGTGGCACCTGCCAGGTGCCAGGTACCTCTGGGGGCTTTACAAGAGCCCTTTCTTGTCTTCCTTCCCTGTCGGTTGGTAAGCAGAGGTGCAGAGGGGCGTATGACATTGACAGCTCATATGCACAGGACCCAGGCACTTCTACATCAGTGAGTAGCTCAGAATTAATGGTTGGGGGCCACTAGCCTAGACCACGAGCCACAGCCTGACCAGAAACTTCCAAATGGGGCTTGGGATCGGGCCCCAGCCCTGAAGAGCACATAAGTTCCTTTTATTGAGCAGCCATTGAGCAGCCAGTTTATTTCCAGGGAGCTGATAACTGCAGTTGGGCTCCATATACTCTTGAACCACCACTGGAAAAGCAAGGAAAGGAGAGGAGGGAGGAACAAAAAAGGGAGGAAAACTAGGAAGAAGCCAAACAAAGGGAACAGAAGGCAGGCAACCAACTCCGTAACGATACTCATTCCTTTATTGTCGACTGTGTTAGTTTGAACAGGGCTGGGACCTGCAGACTGCATCTCAGCTCAACAGAGAGGCCTCCATCCTAAGCCAAGGGGACAGAGGGTAACATCTTATATATATATTTATATATTACATATGTCCTGTATAGTCATATGTATAGAATGGGCCACCTGCATTGTTACCTGTTATCCCAAGTAAAGACCATAACAACAGACAGGGAAATTTGGTCCTGATCAAGGCC
This sequence comes from Tamandua tetradactyla, assembly GCF_023851605.1. Classification (NCBI taxonomy): domain Eukaryota; kingdom Metazoa; phylum Chordata; class Mammalia; order Pilosa; family Myrmecophagidae; genus Tamandua; species Tamandua tetradactyla. The sequence continues at coordinate 9,626,134 of NC_135329.1, forward strand.
CTTACTTTGTCAATCAAATATCTTATACATCAAAAGGAAAAGGAGAGAGACAGACTGAGATCCAGCCACCCCCGGTGGCCCTGTGCCCAGCATAGCTTATGCTGAGTATAGAGTGTCCCCTGTGGAGGTAAACACACACACACACACATACACACACACACACACACACACGGACACAAAACCGCAGGCAGGAGCTCCTCCTCTGACCACACCTGGGGGCCCAGCCCGCAGACTGGGGGGGTGAACTTGGGTTTATTGTGCTATAAGACTGTGAGGAACGAGTGACCAGACAAGGGGGAGTCGACGTGTCCACGTGGCGAATGGAGCGACACGTGCTGCTTCATCCACAAGGGAGAAAGGGGTCAGTGGGACAGACTGCTCCACACAGCCTCGGAGGACCCTCTGTGCCCAGGCCACCGGGGGGACTCGCACATACACCCCCATCCCAGCCGCAGCCAAACCTCTGATCTGACTCCTGAGTCTCAAAAATCATTCCTTGGACTCTCATGAAAAATGTTATTTCCTTAAAGGACAGGAACAAAGGGCAATCGAGTTGCCCAACCACATGGTCCAGTAAAGACAGCGGAACTGGCAGCGTCTTTGGGCAAGACTAGGCCAAAGCTTGGTCCTTGGAGCAGAACTTGAACTGAGTGAGAAGGGCTCACTTTCTGATGGACAGAGACGAACCGGGTCATCAGCTCCCTCCACCTCCAACCCACCATAGTTCACATAAGTCAGTCAGTCTCACAACTTCACCCCAAAGACAAAACTCTTGGTATTTTAGGAATTGGAGACTCCTCCTGTTTTGGCATTTTGAAATCTTAAATCACTTGCTTTGCTTTCATGATTACCCCTTCCCCTCTTCCACCAAAATATACACTTAAAAAGTAAGTTGATGAAAATTATCCTCTTTATATATATATAGATAGATAGATAGAAATTTACTTATCACTTTAGATACCTGGAGACATCTTGGGATGCCACAAGGGGAGGTGAGAGAACAGCTTTCAGGACCAATTTGCAAAACTACTGAAGGAAGAGTCAGTTTTCAACAAAATGGTGCCCCCCAAATGTGATTCCACGACAGAGGTAACAGGCAAAGCTGGCAGAGACTGGACCTGGGCCTCCTCCTGTGCTAAATGAGGGGGAAAGCCACAGGGTTAGGTGCCCTCTGTTTAGCCAGCGTTAGTAGGAGATTAATCCCTCCCACACAAACTGAACTCCAGGCAGCTGCAGGGAGGAAAGACCAAAGCAGGAAAATGCCTTGGGCGGTTGGCATGATGGCTCATTGTCCAAAGTTACTCCTGAGAAGGGACACAAACAAAGAGACCCAGAGGAAGGACTTCCATTGATGACCATCCAAGCTGGCTCAATTATGCCGTTCCTTTCCCTGCCGGGCCTGAGGAGGCAGCAACTGGTTGGTCTGCAAATTCCCATCCAGGTTGGGGAAGGTGGGAAGGAAGCAGTATTTGGGAAGCCATGAGTTCTTGCCAAAGCTGGAGATGGTGGGCTATGTTGGTGAGGCCATTTAAGTCCTTGAAAAAGAGCCCGAGTGGCCGAAAGAGGCTGTCTAAGCCCCAGAAATTGGAGACTTCTACTCTCCTGGCATAGCAGAGCTCTCTCCACTGGGAGCACACGCCCAATACTGTCAAGATATCTCTTGTCTTCAGTGGACACCCAAGATGTTTCTAGTCCCAGAAAGTGCTTAGGAGCTGCTCACCACCAGCGGAGGAGGAGATGGCGATTATGGAATGGAACAAGTAGAAAAAGTACTCTCTTCTCAGGCACAGGCCACCTTCCCTTCTGGGGGCAGCAGACATGGGGAGTAGCTTGAGGGCTCACTGGGGAGATCTAAAGTCAGAAGAAAAGGGGGCTACGCAGTGACTACTGCAGGCCCAGACAGCTCAGTCGGGGATATCTTCCCTATACGAACTGAGCTCCACGAATAAATAACATTAATTAAATAAAGGAGGCTAAGAAGAGCAAGCAGAGGCACCATCTGCCAGATTCTTACCCCTTCACGCACGCGCACACGCACATGCACACACACGCACGCACACAAGTGGCAGGTGAGATGATCCGAGGCTGACTGCCCCCCGCCGGGGTCTGGGAGCCTGGCTGTGAAGGCTGTCACTCATGGTCCGGCGCTGTCGTGGGGCACAGAGAAGGAGAGGCCAGCGAGGCATGTGTGGTGGAGGGTGGAGGCCGCTGAGGACCCTGGCACCTGCCGCGGGGGGATGAGAGGGGAGTTTAGGGAAGTGTGGGAAACAGAAGAGTGGGCTCATGCCTTTCCCCCACCTCTTGCTGCAGGAACGTCCCCCACCCCTCACCCCCCAGCCTCTTCAGCCTCAACCGGCCAGTGGGGTCCCCTGCCCATGGCACTGCTCACCAGGATCTGGACTTTCGGACTTTAGAAGTGGAAGGCCTTTCGAGAAAGCTGTCCAACCGCATGAGCCTCTCCACGTGTAGTGCACGGGGATCCTGTTCTTGGTCGTGAGTGAATTCCATCTCAAAGACAGCTGGAGGGGACACGTCCAGCTCCAGAAACATTATGTTTTCCGCCTGTGGTGGGAACAGCATGCCAGATGTGGGCACAGACCCCAGTGGCTGAGCCTTCCAGGCATGCAGTGAACACTGGGTGCGGTAAGGGTGGCAAGGTGGTTGGAGGAGGCAGAGGCTGCGTCACTTCCCACTTCTCCCCCCATCTCTCCCCAGCCTCTTACCCTGTACCTGGGGTGGGACCCCATTGCCATAGCAACCCGAGCATACTGGCTGATGGGCCTCTTGTAGCCCACAGCAGAAGTTGGCCGCTTCTTCATTTGGCTGTTATTGCTGTAGGGAAGAGGATGTATTAGAACGGATTTCTTTGAAACACGAAGCGAAAACAGTATCAGGAAGAATCGAGTATCACTCAGGTAGCCGGGAGGCCCTGCAGACAGCAGGTTCTGGAATTTTCTTCTCCTTGCTCTAATACAACCTGACAACTGAAACTAGTGTGACCTAAGGAGGAACATATGTCTCCACTCCTGTTTAGCCAATATTTTTCCCACAATAAGGAGGGCTGACAGAGGGATGGAATGGAGAAAAGAAGTTCAATCTCATTTTAGCTTTCAGATTCAGATATTAATTTCACATACTACACAAGACCATTGCTGATTGGTGACTTTGCTTTTCATTTCTCTTACGGGAGGCAATATAATAAAATGGCTAAAAACACAAGCCTTGGATGGCAAGGGTCCCAGAAATAGCCAAAAGAATCTTGAAAAAGAAGAACAAAGTTGGAGGACTCACACTTCCCAATTTCAAAACTTCCTACAAAGCTACAAAGCCATAGCTACCTAGACACTGTGCAACTGGCATAAGGACAGGCACTGACATCAAGAGAACTCAATGGAGAGTCCAGAAACGTCATTACATTTATGGTTAACTGATTTTCAACAAGGGTGCTGAGACAATTCAATGGGGAAAAGACTGTCTTTTCAATAAGTATGTGCTGGGACAACTGGATAACCACACGCAAAAGAATGAAGGTAGACCCCTACCTCACACCATATACAAAAATGAACTCAAAATGGATCACAGATCTAAATGTAAGAGCTAAAGCTATAAAACTCTTAGAAGAAAGCACACAAATAAATCTTCATGACCTTTTATTAGGCATCAGTTTCTTAAATACGACATCAAAAGCACAAGTAAGAAAAGGAAAAATAAACACCATCAAAATATAAAATGTTTGCACTTCAAAGGATACCATGAAGAAAGTGAAAAACATAACCCACAGAATAGGAGAAAATATTTGCAAATCATATATCTGCAGATATATATACATATATATAAAACTTTCACAAATCACAATAAAGACAAGTAATTTCATTAAAACATAGGCAAAGGATCTGAACAGATGTCTCTCCAAAGAAGATATAGCACATGAAAAGATACTCAATGTTATTAGTCATTAGGGAAATTTAAATCTAAACTGCAACAAAAACTACTTCATACTTACTGAAGTGGCTATAATCAAAGAGACAGACAATAACAAGTGTTGGTGAGGATATGGAGAAATTGGAACCCTCGTATATTTCTGGTGGTAATGTAAAATGTGCAGCTGCTTTGAAAAACAATTTAGTAGTTCCTCAAAAACGTAAATATACAATTACCATGCAACGCAGCAATTCCATTCCTAGGCATATACCCAAGAGAACTGAAAGCACATGCCCAGACGAAGACCTGTACCTGAATGCTCACAGCGGAGTTCATACTAGGCAAAAAATACAAATAACCCAAGAATCCATCGAGGGATGAATGGATAAGCAAAATGTGGTATATCCATACAATGGAATGTCCTTTGGCAATAAGAAGGAATGAATATATACTACAACAGGGTGAACCTTGAAAACATATTGCTAAACAAAAGAAGCCAAACAGAAGAGACCACATATCCTATGATTCCATTTATGTGAAATGTCTGGAATAGGCAAATCCATAGAAATAGAAAGTAGATTAATGGGTGCCTAAGCCTGGGGGGGCGGGGAAGGCAGGGTGGAGAATGACTGCTCATGGATTCAAGGTTTCTCTGTAGGGTATGGAAAATGTTCTGGAATTAGATGGTGGTGATGGTTGCACAACTCTGTGAATGCACTAAAAACAATGAATTACATGCTTTAAAATGATAAATTTTATGATATGGAATCTATAGTTCAATAAAGCTATTAATAAAAGAAAAATCTCAGACTTGGCTTCCCCCCCCCAGGTTTTTAAAAGGTACATCTCCTTTGACCCAGTAATTTCACTCCTAGGAATTTCCCTAAGGAAATAATCAGAGATGGGACAAAGATTTACATGAGGTATATTTTCTGCAGCATTATTTACAACTGCAAAAAAAAAATCATAAATATCTTAGATGTGCATCAATGAGGAACTGATGTTCATCCTGGCTATGTGAAGGCATGTTATATAGTCATTAAAATTTTAAGAGCCTCCACATTGAGGTGAAAACTTCACAATATATTAAATGAAAAAAAGCAAATAAAAAGATGAAGACTTTGTTGTTTTGTTTTTGAAGAAGTTTATGTATATGTGTGTCTATACATAGAAAAAAGTCTGGACTTCCAACAAAATAGTGATTATCTTTGGGTAGTGAGATTATGGGTGATTTTTATTTTCTTCGTGCCTTCCTGTAACGTATGAATTTTTTACAGTAAATATCATACTTTATATATTATTTCGAACATCCAGAAAGCCACACAAAATAATATATACCTGTAACCTACTATTCAGTTTTGTCAAATCTTATTTTGTCATTCTTACTTCAATTTTTTAAAAACTTCATTATTTTAAGAAAATTTTAAACCTCCAATTCCTAGTCCTCCCTCCCGAGAGTTAATCACTCATTTCTGTCTGGTGCTTAATCAAAGTCACGCATGTTTCCATACTTATTGATATATGTATGTATTCATAACATATATTGTATTTGAGTGATTGCTAAATTTTGTACTCTATGTAATTTGTACTCTTCTGTGTGTTCAAGATACTCTCTTAAATATCTTTACGTAGCTCTAAGATCATTAAGACTTAACTACATTGAATATCTCATGGTTTCAAAGTACCATAATAAACATTGCTGTTCTCTTGGTGATGTATATCCAGGTTGATTTTTAATTCTATGAAACACAGTGAATAATTCTATACAGGTATCTTTGTGTACGTGTTCAACAGTTTCCCTGGGGTATGTATCCCAAAATGGAATTACTGAGTTGTAGGGCGTGTGCATTTTCAACTCCACTAGATACTGCCAGATTGCCTTTCAGTGTGGTTATATTTACACTTCCACCAGCAATACATGAAAGATTCCAATGCTCTATATCTTAGGCAGCCCATGGTACATCAGACACGTTACTTTCAGTCAACTGATGACTCTGATATATTACTTTTATCATCCCAAACAATCAAAAAAAGAAATGAAAGAAAACAAGAAAGCTATTTCCGCTTTTGAAAAAGGGGACTCTGCCCCATACAGCTTTGTTACCTTGGGAAATGGCTTTTAATATCCCTGAGACTCAGCTGTAGAATCCCTATCCCATAGACTTGTTGATACTAAACAAGGTCAGCATTTAGCATAGAACACCGCACCCGCAAAGGTTCAACACAATGGCAGATGTGATTATTATTTGTTTCCAATTCCACCTGCTAATTTCAAGTAGGGATACAAACGAGCAAGGAAGAAGCCAAAAGGCAAGACAGTTTAGAGGTGAAAGAGGAAGAGAAACAGGCCGAGTGACTGACAGATAGGACATTCTGGCCTCGAACAGTAGAACAAGCTGTGCAGGAGCCAACAGAACGATGCTTGCCTTTGCAAGGGGAAGTGATGAGAAAAATCATTCTTGGGCTTCAACTCATCAAGCATATAAAGGAGGGCTGGGTCCCACTTAGGTGTCCCTGCAGACCCCTTTTAACACATAAAAACAAGGATGGGTAAGGAGATGGACGCCCCAGCTCTCTGCTGCCTCTTAGCCTACAGAAAGGGGGTGTGGGAGGGAATACGGCTGCAGGTGCTGCTTGGGGAAAATGCAGGACTGTCCCCTCTAAGGTGGGACTGGGGATCAGTAAAACACCGCCCTTTACAAAGTGCTTCTACATATTCCACTGAACTTTGCAGCAACATCCAGGTACAGCCTGGGGCCAGAGAGCCCTCGGAAGGCTTCAGGCTCCAGGTAGAGAGCAGAGGGATGGGGCTGGGTGAGCAGGGCAGCGGATCAGTGCGCATTGGTAGCCTGACCCAGTAAAGATGCCAGGGCTATTCTGGGTGGTCTGGGGGGTGGGGTGGAGGGGGAGAAGGGGCCGGGGGAGGGGAGCCTCTAACTGGGACACCAAACTCCCCTGTCCACTCCCTCTTCTGCCCCAAGCCTACTTTCCCCAATGGATCCCTCTGCAATGGGCAGATTGTGGGCACTGAGGCCTGGCATTCATCACTCCCCCACATCTCCCAAGGGAGATGCTGCAACAATAGTTATTGTGTGCTTACTCCATCCTGCAGTTCTTCTAGGATCTCACTCCGAAGTGCTGACTGCTGTTATAGTTTTTTTTTTATCCTCAATATTAAAAAGCCAGTTTTCAACTCCCTCTGAGAGGGCGGGCACGATGCTCATTACGGGCTCTGTGTAATCACCCCCTTTCCACTGCTGTTCTGGAAACAGGCACCCAAACACCGTGGGGTGTATTCTCCTTTCAAACCCTTCACGGGCACCCAACACAACAAATGAGACTTTCTTCCGTGCTCTGGCCGCCCCGTCCCTGCTGGCCTGCTGTCCATCTCCATTCACCAAAGTCTAAACTCTCACTCCCCTTCCTTCTCGGTTCAACCCCTGCCTCAGGCTGCTTGGTCAGTTTGCACACAGGCCTCTGCAGCCATCCGGGTCAGGGCTGAGTGTGCTCTCGCTCAGGTAAACTTTGCCACTGTAATGAAACCAGTTTCATTTTCTTTCCTGACTCTATTTAGGGTAAGGAATGCTCTCCCTTTAAACTTGGAGGCAGTCTGGGAAAGAAAAAAAGATCTAAAGCCAAAGCCAAAACAAGCCAAACTGTCCTTCCACGGCCTTTGTTAGGGTTGGAGGCAGGCTGACTTCTCTGGAGTGTCCAGAATCCTCACCCTGGCTCAGTGGCTGGACCACAGTCACTTACTGATAATATCTTATGTGCCCAGCTCCGGCCTGGAACTTTATGCCCATGATTTCATTCGACCTGCAGAGTACATATGATCTCCACTTTAAGGGTGAAGAAGCTGGGGTTCAGAAAAATGAAATAACTTCCTCAGACTGTTCTAAATACAACGTCCAGACTCTTCCTACTGCACCATGATGCGTCTGAAAAAACTCTAGGGTGGCTGGGGTTGCAAAGGCCAAAGGGCGACAATTACTGGTAGAATTTTCTGGATTGCCAACCACGCACTAGGAACATGATGAACATATAACCTTACAAGACAATTTTGTATAAATGTAATTAAAAATAAGGTCCATTAGAAAAACTACAGATAGAAGGTCACAGCTGTAAAATAGGTAGTACGGGAGCTGGTTATAAAAAAATGGTTTTTCAAAGTAACTTTAACATAATATTCTTTCTAACTGTGGGAGGCACCTCACCTGAAATTACTGGGTATCTAGCGAAAGTACACAGAGGCAATGGAGAAAAGAGAAAAAGAGACAGACATTCAAAATCAGTTGATTTGGGCATGTCTCCGAGTGGGGTGACCACAGCTCCTGCTTGCACAGTGGGCGGTTAAGAGCGTGTACGAGACTAGGTGCCTGTAGCTAGAAGAGCAGGAGGGAGAGAAGTTTTCCAAGCAAAAGCTTTCTAAACAGACAGCATGACTGTCGGTAATGCCCTTCAAAAATGCTTTTTTATCTCCCAATTCTAAGCAGCTTTCGGGGGTCTCATGCCCAGAATATGCCCGAGGCCAGAGTCAAGCAAAATATTCCATATTTGACCTGAACAAATGGAACAATGCCCCGATTCGTTAAATATGTCTTAGAGAGAATGAGTTCTGTTGATTGCGTTATGTTGCAAATGGTGGAACATGATGCTGAGGATAAGGTCCTCTCTTTCCAGCGCTCCCTGAAATGGGGAAGGCTGTGTTCAAACACCTCCCCGTGGGCCGGATGCTCTTAGAGAGGGCTCCAGCTGCTCCCGCTGCCAAGGGCTGCTCCCTGCCCCCCTGTGCGCAATTAGAATCACAACCGGGATTTCAGTTGCGATGGGACTGTATTTGCTTTATTCTAACCACCAATTCCTAAATTAAACAAGTGATTTTTAAAATTTATTTCATATAAAAACGTTCTCGATTCATTTTTGCTTTTATTTTCTTTGTTCTTTTTATTGCTGATGTTTTTAATTCTGTTTAAATAGTTTTAAATACTGCATGGGCCAACTGTGGGAGAAAGGGAGGGAGGAAAATATATTTATATATTTGTTAGTAATTCAGAATGGCATATAATTAGTTGATTCCCTGGTATACATTAAAAGTCTTTTCAAAGTCATTTATTTCTTGGAGTTCTTTCTTTGAGCATCGTATAACACTGTTGCTATAATTTGTATTTCAGTGCACTAGAGAATACTGGTATGCCACAATTGCCTTAATATCATTTACCTTTACACAGATATACTTTGAATAACTTCTCTATGAAATATCTACTGTTTATATTCTGAAAAGATACATACTTATTCTGTACAAACTGGCTTGGCTAACCCTGGGCTAAAAGTTTAGAAAAGTTTCTAAATATATCTTCACCATCAAACCTTTGGGGAACTCAGTGCAGTTGGGACCCAGCGCAGGAAGCTGCTGACAGGAGACGCAGACTCGGGCTGATGAGCCACTGCCTGTAGCTTAGTGGCTAAGACAGGGGTGATTCTCCCCAAAGAACCGTGGAAAAGACAACATGCAGAGGTAAACTGAGGCAAGATGCTTCTGAGGAATGATCACGCCTTCAAGTTTTCCAACAGCAAAGACAAGATGGAACCTTTCTCTCTGTGTATTACCTTCCTCGTGCAAAAAAGGATGAAATGTGAGGTGGGGAGGGGGAATGGGGGATTAAGAGAAGAGGGGGAGGGTAGAAAAAAAGTCTCACAGCAATCACAGGTCCTCCTTTGTTAGCTCAGCAGCCTGGGGACCGTCTCAGGCACACAAAAGTGCATGTAAAGAGTACAAATTTGCCTTTAATGCAGACAATAGGGATAAAAGAGACAATGAAGAAAGATACCTAGCTGTATTTTAGAACACATCTTTCTTTTAAAAAGCCATTACTGGTATCTCCTCTACAAATTATTTAAAGTGTGCAGTTTTAAGAAGGCTGCTTTAAATTCTTGCCATGCTTTAAGTTTATAAAAATCTGCAAAGGGCTTTTCAATCCATGATGCCATTTTTGAATACACACAAAAAAGTTTGTTCTCTATACATAGGAAAAAAAAAAAAAAAAAGGAAGGGTTATGCCCAAATGCTAGCAGAGACCACCTCTAAATGGAGGGAATTTTCATTCTTTCTGTTTAACTAAGTTTTCCATAATGAAAACATACTACCTTTACAATTAACGGAGAGTTATTTAACAGTTAGAAGATGAATTTGAAACAATACTTAAAGGATAGAAATTCACATTCATTAAGCAGAAACCTTATCTTAGCCTCAGGAAAAACATCCACCCAGCTTTGCGTTTGGATTAGGTGCTAAAACAGCCAGCTCAATGCAAAATTGTAGTGACAGTGTTCTGAGAAATAAATCAACTGTTCTGCAGCATGAAACTGCAAAACTCAAACCAAGATCCTTTCTCAGTTACAAATTAAAGGAGACTGAAGAGGGACGACAGTAATCCTGGGTGGGGAGTGGGGAAATTACCATAAAGGACATTATTTGGGTAACTGGCAAAAATCAAATGTTGTTCCTACGATAATAATACTGGATCAATACACAATTTCCTGAATTTGATCACTGTACTGTGGTAATGTAAGGAAACATCCTCATTATTAGGAAAAACAGGTAAAGGGTCAGGATGTCTGCAACTTAATCTCAAATGTCGAGAGTGGGTGGGAATTAACAAAACAGGATGTAGTAAAGAATTATCAGTTGGTGAATTTTGGTGATGAGTTTATAGGTATTCTCTGTACTATTCTTGCAATCCTTAATTTTCAAAGTAAAAAGTTAAAGCACACATGCCTTCTCAGGGCCCTCCCTCCTCATGTTAGGCTCTCTGTCCCTAGTTGAGTACGCAGATGACACTAGCACATCCCCTGCAAAGAAACTCCTCCGCCAGCTAACTGAAGAATTCCTCTAAGCACAAAATTACGCAGCCCTACAGAGCAGAGAGCTCACCAGCACCTGCCTCCGGCAGATGGCACTGGAGTAGTGGTTCTCAAGCCTGGCTTCACGGCAGAACCTCCTGGGAGCTTTGAAAAAAACACATGGAGGCCTGGGAGCCACCCAAGACTCTCGAAATCAAATTCTCTGGAGCCCGATACACAGGTGACTTTAGCTGCAGCCAGGGTGGAGAATTTCTGCATTCGACGATGTAATGATCTCCACTTGGATCAGAAAGGTAGAGCATAAATCCAAAGTGACACCACTGCAAATCTCCTCTCCTCCTGACGGCCATTTATAAATTTGCACAGCGCCCGTCACCCTGGACCTAGAACCAGCCTTTCAGAAAGGAGCCAGTTTAAGTAGGACCCTGATATGCAGTGAGAAGCTGTGGACTTTCCGCTAGCTTCCCACCCCCAGCTTTGGGGAGAGTCCTCCATATCTTGGCACTCAAACTCCTAAGATAGAGAGGGGAAGAATCTCTGGGAAGTGTATCCGGCCTCCTAAGAGCCTACGTGTAGAGATTTGCAATGAAGGGACAGCGGTAGGGCTGGAGTCAGCCGGAGTGTCTGGTGTCGCTCTTCCCGGCGACCAGCAGAGGGCGTAGCACGCCCAACGAGGGCCGCAGGCTGCCCTGGAGGGCCCGGGCGTGGGAACAGGTGGAAATGCCTCCTCTCGGCGCCGAGCCCCGGCAGGCGGTGAAGACGGACTCGCACCCCTACCCTGCGGCCCCGCTCTGTATTTCCCACTAGACTGTTAGCTCTGGCCGGGTCTGAGTTACCTTCTGTCTGCCGAGTTTCTCACGGTGCCTGGCACAGAGCAAGCGCCCGGCTGATGTTAACTGCGGCCGTTTTCCGGGCCAGACAAGCGAGTTTCCACCAGCACCGGCCGTGAGCTCGGGCCGCGCTGCCGACAGGCCCCTCCTCCCGCGCCGAGGCCCCTCCTTCCCCGACACCTCCACAGAGCAGGGCCGGAGAAACCTGTCCTCCACCCGTGCACCCCCCAACCCAGGCCCCTCAACACCCCCAGGCCCCCGGTACGAAGACTCACACTCCGGCCGGCACGAGCGGCTGGAACTTCCACTGCTCCTCCTCGCAGTCCAGGAAAAGCCGGTTCATGATCTTGTTCTTCTCCTCCGGCGGGATGAAGTTCTCGATTATTAGGTACCTGGGTGGGGAGAGGAATCGGGAGTGAGGGGCCACTCGGGGCGCGGGCGAAGACGCAGAGGGCACAGAGGGCACAGAGAAGCGGAAAAGCCCCGCGTGGTGTGCCGGGGACCCCTGTGGGAACTGCGGAGCCCGAAGACCACTGCTCAGCCCAGAGAGGGCAGGCTCGCGAGCCTGGGCTCATTGCGCATTTGGGAACATTCCTCCCAGAGGGAACTCCAGAACTCGGACCCATTTCTCCTCCCTGGGATATGTTCTGTTCCTAAGATATGTGGCTCCTGGGCCTAGACAGACAGAATGAGGCCTGCAGGAAGGAGAGGGGCGTGGGGGGCGGCCCGGGCAGAAGGGGGTGGGGTGGGCCTACTTGAGCTTGAGCTCCCGCGTCTGCTCGTTCTGGGCCTCCTCCAGGTCCTGCCGCACCCGGATGTACTCGTCGTGCTGGTCCTGAATCTCCGCCTTCACCGCCTGCAGCTTGGCGTAGAGCTGTGGGACAGGGGCGGCTCAGGGCTGCACGAGGTGGCCCCTAGGTCCCAGCCGTCCCGCCTGGGTCCCGAAGGCTGCAGGCTCAGGGTCTGCCAGGCCCGTGCTACCCCAGCACGTGTCGGGACAGGCTGTGGGAGGGAGCACCCAGCCCCTACACCCGGGTCTGCCAGCCGCATTGCCTGAGCACCCAGCCCCTACACCCGGGCCTGCCAGCCTTGCCTGAGCACCCAGCCCCTGCACCGGGGCCTGCCGGCCTCGCCTGAGCACCTAGCCCCTACACCGGGGCCTGACAGCCTTGCCTGCCTGGCTTCCAGCTGCTCAAAGCATCACAGACTCTATTCACATTAAAACTGGAAAGGACCAGAGGGTCCCTTCATCATGTTCTCTTTCATAGATGGGGAAAGTGACACCCAGGGAAGGGCCGGGACAGAACTAGTTAGTAGGCCTGGACTCAGGACCCAAGTATCAGGACTGCTAGTCCAGGGCTCTTGTGAGACCCAGAGTGCAGGGAGGGGAGCAACCTAAGGGAGTTGGAAGGAGACCCAATCCATCCCTGCCTCTCTGGGGTTCTCAGAAGTGGGGGTGTGGAGGGTAGCACTGACCCTTCTGTCCCACCCTCCACCACCTAAAAGGGGGCACCGTGGTGACTGCCCCATGGCTGGGCCTCTGCCTGGCCTGCTGGGACAGCCACGCGGCTAACCCTAAGGGCTCTCCAAGTCCTTCCCAGGATCCACACAGGAACCTGCGTCCTGCCCCAGGTCCTCATCTCATGGCCGTGGCTTTCCCTTGCCATGGACTTTTCAGGGTCCCCGTGAGCAGGGTCTCATCCCTTGACATGTCCCTACGGGCCATCGGGTTCCCTTCCTGAGCTCCCCCAGACTCAATCTCCTTTTCAGGCCTCCTTGCCACTCCCTTGGCCTTGCTCCAGGCCCAGCTATCCACGTCGTGACTCACTGGTCACACTGTAAAGGAGGAAGTTACCAGGACCCTGAGGACGGCAAGCTAGGAGCTGGAAGTGACAGAGTTCCTGGCCCAACACGTCCAGCCTGGCCCTACCCCCAAGCCAGGCCCCTCCCCACCCCTGCTCGTCACCCCGGCAGCCCCAGCAACGTAGCTCAGGGGCTCAGCAGTTCAGACAGAGTGGGGCAGGGGCTCTGAAGCTCCCCATGGCGGCTGCTTGTCTTCAGCAGAGGCTGCTGGGCCCTAGCACACCTCAGCTCCGTCCTGCTGAGAGGCCTCACCTTCTTGAGCTTCTTGGTTTTGACCTCCACCTCCTGCTGCAGGGACGTGTAGGTGCCCCGGAGCTCCATGGTCTCCTCATCTCGGAGCATCATCTCCTGCTGCATTTCCCGCTCCCGGCGTTTCTAGGTCAACACAGGGCAGAGGAGCTTGCAAGGGCAGCACGCATTGGGAGAGGGGTAAGGAAGTTCAGGGGACTGGCTCCCTTGACCTGGCTTTATCGTTGCTACAGGTGCCAGGAGGGAGGGGAGGGCATCCCAAGGCCACTGCTTCTGTCCCATCCACAGATGGCCCCCTCTGAGCCCTTCTCTCACCACCCACTGTGCATGGACACCCCAGCACCACAGCTTGGCATGCTCCAGGGGGCCAGCCAAATGCAGAGATGCCCATCACACTGGCTCCAGGCTGCCATCCCCTCTCCCCAGTATTGTGGTTTGATGGGTAAGACCAATAAGCCAAGGTTTTTGATGACTGAGGAAACAGTCCTACACTTGGCAAAGAACTCACACCTCCGTGGAAGGCCCAGGAGTTCGCACCAGCTACCCTGCAGAGGCTGACATCCCAGCCAGCCACCCACTTCCTCTTGCCCACCAACTAGCAGCGGGGTCTAGGCAGCAAGTCTCAGATGCTCAGCTCCGGAGATCCTGAGTGCATGATGCTTATGGCCCCAGGCCCCCGAGGCCCGGCCTCCAGGCCGTGTGCCCGAGGAGACCTGGAATCCGGCAGCCCCACCTGCTCGGCGATCTCCTGCCTCTTCAGTTCCAGCATCTTCTGCTGCTCGTTGGTGTGGTCCATGATGTTCCTGCCGCCGATGAGCAGCTTGCTCTCCATGGCCTGGGGACACAAAGGGGGCCACAGGTGGGTTTCTCAAAGGGCCATGTGTTCCCAGCTTGAGAAGCTTTACCCTCCTACTCCCCCAGCTCTGTCATCCTTACAGGAGTGGCCATAGATGTGTCTCAAATCGGGGTGGGCACAGATTGTGGCCTCGTGACCCTCCATGGACACAGATTGTCCCCTCCAGCCACTGGGGCCCCAGCACAAGGCTCCCGTTGTGGCCAGGACCATCAGGTAAGGCAGAGAAAGGGAAGCCGTGGGAGCAGAGCGTTCTCTCTGCTTGCTCTGCACAGAGAGAAGGCGGTTCACCCACCAAGTGGAAACCACTTCTCAGCAACCAGGCCCTGCCATGCCCAGGAGGGAAGCCCACGCGTTAGCTGGCTGGCTCCCCACTCAGGGCGAGACCATGCCACACAGACAGCACAAAAGGGGCTAATCTTTGGCTGAAGAAAAGGGCTGGCCTTGGATTTAAAAATGAAGGGCATTCTGGACAGAACAGTGAAGGAAAATGTCAAAGAAATCGTCATCTCGTAAAACTCAGTGAAACTTGTGCTTGACAGTGACTGTGATTTGTTCCAGGTCTTTCATGAACTAGAATAAATGTATGACATTATTACAAGGAGTTAATAATAGGGTGGTATATGGGGGGCAGGGAAGCACCTATTGCAAACTATGCACTATAGTTAACAGAATATCTTAATACTCTTTCATCAACAGTAACAAATGTACCACACCAATGCTAGAGGTCAATGATGGGAGGGTGACAGGGGTGGAGAGATTTCTAGCAGAGTCAAGAGGTTGTCCTGGAGGTTATCTTTTTGCATTGAATAGATTTCCTTTTTAGTTTATGGAGTATTGGAGTGGCTGGAGGGAAGTACCTGAAACTGGTGAACTGTGTTCCAGTAGCCTTGATTCTCAAAGATGACTGTATAAAAATATAACATTTACAATGTGACACTATGATTGTGAAAACCTTGTGTCAGATGTTTCTTTTATCCAGGGTATGGACAGATGAGTAAAAAAATATGGATAAAAAGATGGGTCCCTGGTCCAGACAAGTCCTGAAACCTAGAGGGCCCAGCCTTTCCAGAACATCAACTAGTTCCATCCCCCTATCCCATATTATTGACAGCCCCTTCCAACATGAAAATGTTAGGACAAGAATAGCCCAAATTCCAAAATAGCCAAAAAGGCAAAACAAAACAAAACAAAAAAAACCCTGAAAAGTGGATAGTGGAGTTATACAGAGAAGGTCAGGTTTAACAAATGAGTATGAGTGCTGAATCATTATGCTGATATTTCTCTTAACCTCCAGTAGCTTAGAGCCACTAGAAATAAAAACCTAAAACTACGGAATTGTAACCCATACCAAACTCTGAAATATGTTCCACAACTAACTGCTGCAATGTATTTTGAAATTTATTGCTTTTATGTATGTATGTTATTTAAACAGGAGGAGTATAACAGGGAAGATAGGATTTAACAAATGAGTATGATTGCTGAATCATTATATTAATATTTCTGTTGGTCTCTAGTGTCTTGGAACAGCTAGAAGAAAAAACAAAAAATCATGGGACTGTAACCCATACCAAACTTTAAAATCTGCTCTATAACTACTTGTTAAAATGTGCTTGGAAAAGTATTGTTTTTTTGGTCCATATGTTATATTTCACTATCTGAAAAAGTTAATATAAAAAAAGTTTTACCCGTAAGGGGTAAAATAAATTGGACAGATGGAAATACTAGTGGTTAATGAAGGAGAGGGGTAAAGGGTATGGGATGTATCAGTTTTTTTTATTTTTCTTTTTCTGGAGTGATGCAAATGTTCTAAAAATGATCCTGATGATGAATAAATAATTATGTGATGATATTGTGAGCCACTGATTGTACACCACGTATGGACTCTTTGTGTGTGAAGATTTGGCAGTAAAAATATTAAAGGAAAAAAACAAAAAAAATAATAATAGGGGTTGGGGTGAGGGGTGGTAAGGAGTATTGGAGGATTTGGGTTTTCATTTTTATTTCTTCTCTGGAGTAATGAAAATGTTCTAAAATTGATCATGGGGGGTACATGCACAACTATGTGATGATACTGGGAGCCAGTCTACTTGGATGGTTTGTCTAGTATGTGAATATATGATACTAAAATTGCATTGAAAGAAATCGTCAATTTTGAGCCCTAAATCACTGCAACGAGGGGCCCCAGAAGCAGCACAAGCTTTGGAGACAGCCATAGAGCCTGAGGTTCGCTCACTAACTGGAAGGCCTCTTGTACAACACTGGCGGTTCTGCACAGCCAACTGACGTCTACCGAGCACTGTTTGCTCAGTGCTCAGCTGAGCTCTCCGACAAAATCTCCACGCTCACTAAGAGCATTTAAAAAGTGAAGAAATTTAAAAATAATAATAATAAAAAAATAAAAATAAAAAGTGAAATTGACGTAAGTAGCCTAAGTTGCTGTGGCTAGGAAGTGGCAAAGTGCTGAGACCTGAAAGCCCCCAGCCCAGGTGCCAGGCACGGATGTTCAGGGGGCACCTGTTGAGTGGGAAGCTTAAATGGTAATTGGATTTGTGCAGACTGTAAATTGTGGCTACATGAGGTGCATTGTCATGGCAGACGCTGTGCTTTCCTGTGCTCAGGAGCTTCCGGACTTCACAAATTGAAGGTTGGTGGCTCAACCTTCAATGGCACCCTGCTCAAGCAAGACCCTGGGTGCCATTCTTCCAACAGTACATGTGCACGTGATGTCTCTGTGTCACGTATTAATTATGGCATGTACATTGTGTTTCTGACATAACACTACTGTACACTTTATAGACTACAGTATAGTGTAAACATAACTTGTATATGCACTGGGAAGCCAAAAACTCTGGGTGACTCGCTTGGTTGTGACATTCGCTCCACTACAGTGGTGTGGAACCAAGCCCACAATATCTCTGAGGTACCCCTGCACTGCTAATGAGGGGGTGCTGCTCTGGGGCCCCTCAGCTGTCCTCTGAGTCCATCACGGGCTTCCTGGAAGGTCGAAATCACCTTGAGTCACCAGGATAACTTGGCTGCCTCCCCAGTGGAATTTTTCCCAATGGAACCAGCTGACCTGTCTGAAGGCTCTCAAAGCTGAGGGAGCTATCGGACGTGGGGAGTCCCACCACTGGGGACAGAGCAGAACAGGGGTCAAGGGTCACTTTGGGGAGGTCAAGGTCAGACTGTGTGCGAGTGCCAGAGGATGCCAAGTGAAACTGGGCCAACAAGAGACACAGGGCCTCATGCTCACCTCACACGGCGGAGGCCGAGGCGAGACCTGCTCAGGGGATGGGCCTTGAGTCCAGACAGCAACCCGCAGCTACTGCCAAGCTGTGCCCCCCCACCGCAAGAGGCCTTGCTCCTGGTTACTCATCTCACCACCTGGCAGCCCCACCTCACAGGCCTGAACCAACCCTAGGTTCCTCCTTCTCACTCAAGGTCGCACCTGCATGGCCTGACTGTGGCTCCTCAAATTCCGGCCTCTTGGGGCCTCACTGTGATCCCTGCCCTGCGTCCCGCTCACCACACACACGTGCTCACTCGTGAAATCCCCTTGGACTGCCTCCTTGGTAGGGCTCCCCACCTCCTCCTCTCCCCTGACACCTGCAGACTTCATGGGACCCTCATCTGACTCTCGCCTGGAGCCCTGCCTCAGTCTCCCCCTTCGAGCCACACCCACGGGATCCACCAAGAACACACACCCGAACATGCCCCTCCCCGGCTTCAACCACTTAAGGGGCCTCCATCCCCTGCAGGATAGAGTCCAAGGTCTTTATAGCAGGGCAACAAGCCCATGGGCCATCACCTCCCAGACTCCTTGTTGCAGAGCCCGCTCCCGTCATGGGCTCTACCGGAAGGAGTCCAGCACCCTGAATCTCACATCATCTCATGGCTCTGCACCTCTCCTCCCCCTCCACATCCAACAGGAAACTGCTGCTTGTCCCACAGGACATACTTGGGAAGTTTTCCTGGTACTCTTCAAAGCTGCCCATTGCCTCCCTGGAGCCTCCTCTAGGATAGGACATACTCTTGCTATTTTCACATGATTGGACCATCATTTGCTTACTCTCTGTCTTCAGAGGAGGAGTCATTTTTTATTAATATCTCAGTATCCTGGGGACTGAGCATGCTGGGCACTAGGCAAGTGTTTGGTGAACGCAACTGACTCTGGGATGGGAGTGGAGGGGTGCAGTGGGAGTGGAGGGGACCAGGTCCTTTCTCTCCAGGGCTCTCTATCCCAGCTTCCCCTCCCTCAATGACCAACTACACCCACCGTCTCAGGGCAAAAAAAGGTCAGAGAAGCAGGGTCCGGGCAGCTGGGGCAACTCAGTAGGGGGGGACAAGGTGGAGACGAAGAGGGAGAGATGAGAGAAGGCGTCAGCTCTGGCTCCTGCACGGAGGAAAAGCCCCCTACAATGAGGGCCGTGGGGGGGCTGCTCCCTTAACTACTGGGTAATGGATCTTGGTGTCTGGCCTGGTCTCCCATCCTAGGACACCCTTATCCACTTCAACCTGAGTCCTGGCACCTCCCTCAGCATTTTCTGGGACTCTAGTTGCCTTCACTCGTTGCCACTTAAAAAGGCACCAATTCTCAAACTTCACTGCATGTTAGAATCCCCAGGGAACGTGAGAAACTCCCAGTGCTTCTCATCCTAGGCTCTTTCCTTGAAGGCTGGCTGTGGGAGTTCCCAAGGCAGACGCTCAAGAGAAGATGGACAGACAGACAGATGGACGGGCATGCAGGCAGGTAGGCATGGGGAACAGAGTGCATTCCCTGATTTTCCCTGCCCAATTTAAAGAAGACTAGGGACGAAGGAGCAGAAAGAAGCACAAGGAAACATAAAGAAGAAAACCATTTTTTTTTTTTCTGGGCCTGCAATGTGCCAGGTGCTTTACACATAACCCTACTTAAAACAAGCAGTGGGTCCCAAACCAGGATGCATAGTGAATCATCTACGGAGTTTTTAGAAAGCCCAGTGACCAGGTCACACCCTGTTGGTAGTCAGATTCAGCTGTCAACTTGGCCAGGTGAAGGCACCTAGTTCTGCTACTGTGGACATAAGCCAATGGTACATGAACCTCATCTGTTACTGATTAATTACACGTGCAGTAGGCTAGGAGGCGTGCCTGCTGCAATGAATGATGTTTGACTTAATTGGCTGGTGCTTAAATGAGAGAGCTCAATGCAGCACAGCCCAAGCAGCTCGGCATATCTCATCTCAGCACTCACAGCTCAGCCCAGGCCTTTGGAGATGCAGAAAGGAATCACTGGGGAAAGTTGTTGGAACCCAGAGGGCTGGAGAGAAGGCCAGCAGAGATCACCCTGTGCCTTCCCACAGAAGAAGAACCTCAGTTGAAAGTTAGCCGCCTTTCCTCTGAAGAACTAACAAAATAAATCCCCTTTTATTAAAAGCCAATCCATCTCTGGTGTGTTGCATTCCAGTAGCTAGCAAACTAGAACACACCTCACTGCCAATTACACTGGGTTTGGGTGGGTGAGGAAGCTGGTGAAGCCCAGGTATGAGAGCTTTTTAATTTCCCAGATGATTTCAGTGTGCAAATTTGAGATTCCCTGGTTTTTTTGTATTTATTTTTAAAGGACTGTGGCAACACACACACACACACACACACACACATATATATATGTATATATATATATAAAACACCAGATTTCCCATTTTAACTATTTTTGCTTTTTTTTTTATTTTTTTGTTTTTCACATGGGCAGGCACCAGGAATCAAAGCCAGGTCTCCAGCATGGCAGGCAAGAACTCTGCCACTAAGCCACCGTGGCCCGCCCACCATTTTAACCATTTTGAAGTGTACGTTTTTCAGTGGCATTAATTACAATCACAAAGTTGTGCTACCATCACCACCG
Organism: Tamandua tetradactyla; assembly: GCF_023851605.1. Lineage (NCBI taxonomy): Eukaryota > Metazoa > Chordata > Mammalia > Pilosa > Myrmecophagidae > Tamandua > Tamandua tetradactyla. The sequence continues at coordinate 9,646,595 of NC_135329.1, forward strand.
ACTATTACCGAAACTTTTTCATGATTCAAACAGAAACTCTGGATCTATTAAGCAAAACCTCCCCACCCCCAGCTCCTGGTAACTTCTCATATATTTTGTTTCAATGACTTTGTTTATTCTAGATTGTTCATGGACATGGGATCCCACTGTATCTGTCCTTTCGTGTCTGGCTTATTTCATGCAACAGAAGGATATCAAGGTTCATCCAGGTTGTAGCAGGTATCACAACTTCAGGGAGTCACTGCCTTTCAAGGTCATGAGAATCGGTATCACCTGGGTGTTCGTAAGAAATGCAGAATCTCAGGCCCTACCCAGACATAACAAATCAGAATCTGTATTGTCACAAGATCCCCTGTGAAAAGGGGTGCTCTGAAGAACATACAATTGATGTCATCACTTTTCAGATGAAAGCTCAGAGAAGTTGAGTAACCCACCCAAGGTCCATCAGGCCACTAAATTGAAAAGAGAACCCAGACCCGGTCTACCTGGCCTTACAGACCTTACGCCGAGCGCTCTAGGAAGCACAGCCTGCTAAAGGAAAAACAGTGGGTCTCCAGCAAGAAGAAATAAAGTCTGATTAAGCTCCTAGAGTTCTTCCTTGGACAACACAGGTTATTTCAGCCTTTGGTGGGGGGTGGGGGTAGGCAGTGGCTGAAACTTCAGATGTTTAATGTTCCTGGCAAGGGTCTACACCTGAGGCCATTCAAAGTTGGAGGGGGGTTGGTGAGGACATAGAGAAAGGGGAAGTGATTTATCATAATAAGGAAAAGGATTAGGAAAAGAAAGCAGAAATAAGCAAGAATTTCTCTAGAAAAATGTTCCAGTGCTAAAAGGAAAGGACTGGTCTCCTTTACAAATTGTACAAGAAAGAGTGGGCTGGTAAAATATCCAGCTTCATAGATACCCCCCCCACCCCCAAATCCTTCCAGGTGGCAAAGTGCAAGAGACTCTCTAGGCCAAATGAGCTGACAGGAAAAAAAGATGGCAGACGAGCTTCAATTATAGTTTTACATTTTGCCAAAAGGAATCCTAACTCTACTCATAAAATGATAGCTGTGATCAATCAGTGATAAATCAAAAGGGAGGAGGGGTAATTATCTATTGTTCCCAGAAGACAATGGTTTAATATGCTGCCACAGCTGAAAAAACCAATAGCATCTGGCCGGGTACCACCATGAAGGATTTTTGGAAACAAAACAAAAAAGCATCATACCTTGTATAAAACCATGATGCAGCGGAATTGGGAGTACTAAGTACAGTTCCCAACTCTGCATCTCCAGAGACATAAAAGAGAGAAGATCTGGGGAAGGACAGCTAAAATCATCCAAGGGCTATTATAAGAGACTTCAAAAAATAGGACTCTTTAGTCTGCAAAGACAAGGAGAGGTTAAGAGGATGGGCCTGGAAACTATACAATCACTGAAGGTGAGAAAGGAAAAATCCAGCCTTTTTCATTCAGTCCTGGTAATAAAAGGAAGAGCTTATACCTTGAGTTTTGAAAGCAGTCATTTTTAAGGCAAATAAGAGGAAAGTCTATTGTTTCTAGGAGATAGTAAATTTATGCAATTTGTTATCTTAGGAGTTGGTGCTGGATTGAATACTTAACAGTTTATTAAGGGATTCCAGGGACACTTGTTAAACCTTTTATTGTCCTTCTCTCCTTTTAGATAAAAAAATTGTACCAACATCAAAACCACAGAAAAGAGAAAAACCTTCACATATTCCTCACCATAACTAATCAGCTTCTTCCATTTTCCCTGTTCCAAATTTTTCCCTATACATATGTCATATTTTCATATCTATAGATAGGGTATTGAAATAAGCTATGTCCTGCTATCTCCACTTAATATCCCAAGCATTTTCTGTTACTTCCCTAGTGTTTACGATTATAATTTTAATGACTACTTAATATTTAGAGGAGATAAGTTTTAATTTATTTAATTATATCAGAGTAAGATATGTAGGTTGCTTACAGTGTTTACAATCAACACGGTTGTGGATATCATTTTTTCCTTCTTTTACATGACTTAATAGAAGGAAATTTTAGAAGTGGGTAAAGGGTTATGAATAATCAAGACACTGCGGAAACATATTGTCCAGTTACCTTCCTAAGGGGTTCAACCACAAACTACTGCCAGCAATAAATAATGGAATAATCTTAGTATTAGTACACCCTCACAGGCATGACACATCACCCTTTTTAAATTTTGCTATTATAATGGTCTAAGCTGGAGCCCCCACACACACTGACTTCATGTTCTGTCTTCCTCTGGGGTGGTCTTGTGGGGGCTGATCTCCCCTTTCATAACAAACCCTTTTGTGCAACCGAGTGATTTTTAAGGGAGGAGACAGACCTTGGGCCCAAACCAGAATTTCTCAGCCTCTACCTTCCCCAGTTCTGCACACCTAGGCCCACACTCTCCTCACTTAAAGGCTCCCACTTTCCCCGGTTCTTGAACCCATCTGGAACTGTCAGGCAGGATGTGAGCTGGCATCAGGCCTGGCATCTGCTGCATCAGCCGAGACCGTGTTGTCCCTGAGGCCCAGCCCTGCTCCCACCCCCGCCCCTGCCGTCGGATTCCCAGGGCAGGTTGCCTCGGTGGTGCCTGCTAATCTGCCTTCGTGTTAGACTTCGCTCTCTGCCCCAGAACTCTGCCCCAGAATCTCTCGGCCAGGCCCTGAGCTCCAAGAACCAAATTTCCAGGACGATGCTGACTGCCCCCCACTCCCTGCCGGGCTCCGCCAGCCCTGCTGGCACCCACTCGGCCGTGGTCTGAATCACAACTGGATCTCTGTATGGCCTCTGCGCTGAGCCTGGCCCACTGTCCCAAACCCACGCCAGCAGCCCAGCCTGCCTTCAGAACCAGCCTTGCGCTAGAGGGGGCTGGTTCTGGCACAAAACTGGTGGGCAGGGCCCAGTCCAGGTGGAAGGCCTCAGCCCCCTCCATCTGCCAAAACTCAACCCGTGCTTTCACCCCTATGCTCTGAAATATGTCCCCTACCAGCTTCACTTCTTTGCTTACAGACGGTTTTGTGTTTTTTCCCCTTCGTGTCTCTGAGGCTGAAGTAGCGGTCTTTACCTTTTCCTCACATCTCTAACCTTAACCTGCACCTGTGAGTGGGAGGAAAGGAGAGGGACACCTGAAATCCTTAGGTCCAATTCAGGCCGGGGAGGGAGCCCACCGCAGAAGGGCTAAGAATGTGGGGTGACGTGTTCCCGGAGCTCCCAGCTGCCCTGAGCCAATGCTTCCTCTGCGGTCTCTCCCTCTCCGGGTCACGGGGCACAGGTGGGTGGGGCCTGCCGGCGGGACCCACACTGGGTCTTGCTGGTTCTAAATAAGTCCAGTGTAAGGAAAAGGCCAGCAGGGGCTGTGGGGGCGGGAGTGACAGGGCTGCACCCTCCAGCCGACCTGAGAACGGGAGATACCAGAGTCTCAGAACTCAGGGATCAGCTCCCCACTCCCTTTTTTGCCTTCCTAATGAGGAAACAGGGGTCCAGAGACAGACTGCTCTAAGTCCAGAGACTCACCATCACGGAACCTTTACGTGTATCTCAGTGCCTACGTTAACTATGCACTTTCCAAATAATTTGCAAATAATTTCCCAATTTGATCAGGACCCAGGTTCCAGGTACTGGACTAGGCCAGCTGCCACACAATCAGCAACCGAGAGCACCGCAGGGACCTGCCACGTGCAGGCAGAGCTTGGGATACCCGGAGGCTCATCTTTTCCCATTCCGGGAGCAGGTGAAGTGCAGAAGGTACAGGAAGCTCCAGCACTCGTGAAGTGTTGATCCGGGAAGGGACAGTGGAGATAGCCAGGCCCAGCCAGCCACTCTTCCCGGGAGATACCTCAAGGATGATTTTACCAGGAACAGAAGCCAAACGGCCTCTGCCCTGTCCCCGCCAGCAACTCCAGGACATTCCAGAGGACACAAGAGCCTTAGATGCAAACTGCCATGTACCTGCAGCTGGACAAAGTGCTTTTACATTAATCATCCTATTTAATCATCACCAAGAACCTTCTGAGACAACGATTATAAGATCAAAGAAAACCAAGGATCAGAGAGGTGAAGCGGCTAGCCCAAGGTTACAGAGCCAGCAAACGGCAGCAGTGCTGTTTGAACACCAGCTTCCTATTCCAACTCCAGTGGCCTTTCCCCTGTTCCAGGCTTTCTCTGGGGCTCAGGCAGGAAGGTGCCTTGGAGAAAAGCAGCATTTAGTATCTGTACTTGTGCCAGCTCTGGAACCATCAAGAAAGCTCAAGGCACTATTTCTTTCTGCAATAAAGAAATTTTTTCTTTATTGTTTCCACTGGAAACAAGCAGGATTCTGCTGAAGATGCTTCTAGGCTCTTCTGGGAGTCCCTGAGCTGAGCAGGACAGAGCTCTCAACCGTAGGCTGTGGGGTGGAGGGTAAGTTTTCACCCCCCACTGTAGTCCCAGACAGAGGCTCAAACCTGGGAGGCCATGGGACGGGCTGCTTCTCAAGCCCCAGTGAGGGATGACAGAACGAGCGCCGGGCATGTGAGCAGAGGGCCTGACACCTGGTGCACGCTCTCTCTGCAACCCTATTTGCTATGAAATCTTGCTTCAGTTTTCTCATCTGTAAAATGAAAAGAATACCCCCTACTCTGAAGGCTTCAGGTAAGGATGGTGAGTGGAATAACGGACTTGAAAGTGCTTGGTAAATAGTGCAGCACCAGTAAATGTCAGTGGCCACTTGCTGTTTCAATACCTCATGAGCATTTACTCGGCACCCACCACAAAGAGCAAATCCAAGCAATTAGGTCAATGCTCCCTGCTTCCATCTCTTGGGAAATGCAGCTCCTCCCGCCTGCACAGGACTGTCTCTCCTCTTATAGCCCCTGACTACAGAACCCCGGGGGCCTGAGGTAAAAGCAGAGGAAAGGAAGGGGATATTGGCGGAGGGGGGTAAACAGTGCTATTTTCAGCAATTCTCTGTCCTGGGGATCCTAAGTCAGGAGAACAAGTCTTCTGCCCAAGGTGGTTGCAAATAAAAGTACAATCCAAGGGATGGCTGCTTCGAATGTTAGGCATTCTCTCTTCTCAAGAAGAATGAACAGTTAGAGATGAGCAAGGTAAGCTGGGCTGAAGTCCCAGTCTTGTCCTGGACAAAGGCATGAACCCCTCTTCTTGGAGAAGAGGGGGAAGGAAAAAGTCACCCTTCTACTTCCGTGAGAAAGCCATGACCACCTCAGGTCTGATCCTTATCTTCATTCTTTCTCCCCCATTTCCCTCCCTGACTTGCGGCTTTCTAGAGGACTTCTCTCCACACCAGGGCCTCAGTGACATTCAGCCAGACCACAGAATGCTAGCTACCACGTCAAAACTGGAGAAGACCGCCGGGAGTACAACACAGACTCACAGTTTTACAGACACGGTGAGGGCAAAGGGGTGTTAGGTGGGGTGTCCTGGGGGGTCCCCATCAAGGCTCAGACATTTCTCTTCATCCCTGCCCCACCCCTCCTTCAGGCCCGTCTCTAACTCTGGGCTCAGGCCAACCAACAAATGGTGTAGAAAGGAAGGAAACATCTATTGATCATCTCTTACAATCCCTGGGAGGGGACGAGACTTGTCCAAGGACACGGGATTACTAACAACTGGGTAAAACTGAGAATTATTAACAATTGAGGAATTATCCCTCAGTTATTCATAACCATTAGGCAAATCTACCAACCAGGTGTTAACACATTTCTTGTATTATTTTTCCTCTGTTTTTAACAGCTCCAACCCTGATAAAGTGTTTTATTCCCTCACAAATTTTAGATTAGCCTGTGTTTAATTTAAAAAGGAATATAGGCTTGCTGTAAACAATTTTTTAAAAAGTAAAAAAAGGTATAAAATGAAAAATAGAAGTCCTCCTCCCTATTTCGATCCCTAGAGATAACCACTATCAGTGGTTCAGTGATTCCTGCCAGAAATTTAAAGAATTTAAAGACTAGGGTTGCTCTACCTCCTGATTTGTGCTCCTGGCCATGGGTAATCAAAAAGATTGAGCTGGGCGGGCCATGATAGCTCATCAGACAGAGTTCTCGCCTGCCATGCCAGAAACCTGGGTTCAATTTCTGGTGCCTGACCATGTAAAAACAACAAAAAAACTGAGCTGATGATATGAATGAGTGGTGCTGGGCTGAGGTCAGAGGCTGGGGTGTTGCATCATATGGAAGGACAGTGATGAGTTAAGCATCTTGGGAGACCAGAGCTCCCTCTGGGGCCTCTTAACATAAATCCTTCCTGGCTGAGCTCACGGTGTGGAGGTAAAGGTCGTGGCTTTGGAATCATATTCTGGCCCTACCACTTCCTAGGTGAGGGACATGGGTGACATGGGGTGGTCCTTCTTTACAGACCTCAGTATCCTCATTTGTCACATGGAGATCAAAACAGTATGAACTCACAGTGCTGAATAAAATACCCAACATGAAGAACACCTCAGTGTGCTGGGCATTCAGTGTGCACCAAAGAAATGGCAGCTGCAGTTATTCTTACTACTGCTGTCACTGCCTTTATCATTCAGAAAGGAGAAAGCTTGCAGGTCCATGACCTAGTGCCACCAGGCATCTCCACCCAGGGCCTGGGTCTCTTTCTGTTGAGTAATCTGGGAGGAAAGAGAGGCAATTAGAAAGTAATTCCTTAGTCGGACCAGGAGTTAATGCCCAGACATGTCTCAAGATATTTAAAATTCTACTGTGCAATTTTTCTATCACCAGAAAACTTCTCTAAAAAATGAAGTTTCTTACTTGAAAAAAAAAAATCTAGATATACCAAACCTCAAGTACAGGTGCCCTGTAAGAGCTGAGCTCAGGGGGATGGTCTTGCACGGTGCTCCCAGCCAAAGGACTGGGTCTGCAGGAAGCAGACCTATCTTCAAGGCACAATGAGGACAGCACAGCCACTTCATCCAATTTTACGCTATCTGGGGGCTAGAAATGACTAAGGGAAATATGATAATACACTCCTCCGGCCCACACACATCCTGAGAAACGCAACACTGCTGAGCCCCAAACGGCTTGCTTGGGCCTCGAAATAACTTGAAATCCGTAACCTCTAGCAGAAATGTATTAGCCTTGTATACGTCCTGTTGGTCAAATCTTTATGTTGCAAGTGGCTTCCAGCTAATCACAGCTCTGTGACCCAGCCACCTACACCCACGATGGAAAGAAATAAAAGTCAGAGCTCCACCAATACCAAGAGGCCAGAAGCTCTGACCTGGATTCCAGACCTAGCTGGAGTGTTGGCTGCTTCTTATCATGGCTTCTCTTAAGGGTCTGACCGTGGGGGACTCAGCTAGGGGGAGCTGCTCACAGTTCCCTGATCATCAAGCCCTATGAATCCTACAGTGTCAGACATGGGGCTGGTGTCCCGGAGGACATCCGGATAGAAGGAAATCAGCTTCGGGAAAGCAGATGCTCCTGTGGCTACGGGGGTCTGCGGAGAGATTTAATTTCTCTACAGCATGTTCTCTCCCAGGTTGGGCTTCTTCTCTCCAGAGATCATGCTGTCCACCCATCTTCCCACTCTCTCTCTTTCTCCCTGCCTCCATGACTTCATCTCTTTCCTCTTCATTGTTTCCCTCTAATTTTCTCCTGTCTTCCCCCATTCTCCTTCTCTTCCTTCCATCCTTTCTTATTAATGTCTTTGAGTCTTCTCTAATTGGCCATGACAGAGTTGAAAAATATCTTTCTATTGGTTGAATTTATACCACAGTGAAATTTAAACCCTGTGATCTTCATTTTTAAAGGAAATGAACTAAACATTTTACATTTTGCTCTAAAAAACTACTATTTAAAAAAAAAAATCAGAACTTTTAAAGATCATCTTGCTCAATGGCTTTTCTGATCTATGAATCCCTTAGAGCAGCTCTGATATTCAGTCTCTCCTTGAACACTTCCAGGGATGGGAGCCCAGTACCTCTTGAGGCAGCCCAATTTCAATGGTCCAGAAGTATTTCTTTATCTTGAGCATAATCTGCTTCCACAATTCTCACTCCCTGCTTACCAGAGACAATCCAGGATATGAAAACAGTGCAACCCACAAAAGGACTGACAGGTATCATGTGGATTCAAGGGACTGGTGTAGACCAGCTGGCTGTGAAATTCTCCTACTGGAGAAGCTTGCTGGGGCAAGCAACACAGAAAAGGCTATTGCAACTAGACTCTGGTGGGCCTTGAATACCAGGCTAAAATGGGATGTGCTTGATGTATTGGGATGGTGGCCAAGTGAAAATACCCATTAGGCAGCTGGAGATGACAGTGGTAATAACAGTTATTATTTATTGGATACTTATATGCAAACTGCCTTATGTTGATTATCTCAATTCATCCTCTAAATAGCACTAGGACACAGGTACTAATATTAATCCATTTTATGGACAAGGACATTGGGGCTCAGGGGTCTCAGAACTAGGAGGTGACTGAGCTCAGGCTTGTGTTCAGGCCTGTCTGACTTCAATGCCTGTGGAGCAGTGTCCACAGAGAGGGCAGCAGAGAGGCCAGCACAGGAGACCCTGATTTGGGAATCACACTGAGGGAAAGCTGTTCAGTTAAGAGGGCCAGTGAGCCCACCTGAGACCTCTTCTAATGATGAGCCCCCAATCTCCATTTCCAGACCCCCGTGCTTGCTTCTACCCTGTACTAGTACAGCTCTAGCCACCCACTAGTGTCTGTCCCCTCCAATTCAACACCCTACAACAGCTCTTGTCATTTTTCTCACAACCTCCATAGTGACCAGTTCCCAACCTGATTTTCCTAATTCTTGAAGCTGAAAAGAGCATCAGTTTTCATGTCAACTGTTTGAAGTTCAAAGAGATCTGCCATATACAAACCATGTGGCCTTGGGTAAGTTACTTAACCTCAACAGGCCTCAGTTTTCTCATCTATAAATTGGAAACAATAACAATCTCTTTCTTAGAGGGTTCTTGGGTGGATTAAATGAGATCATTTTCTAAATGGCATACAGTATAGGGACTGGAAGAGAGCAAGCATCGTTACTCTTGCTACAACCATTGTGTCTCAGGCTTGAAATTCCCTCGCTTGCCTCCTTATTTTTAGCTAATCTCCATAATGGGAGGTGGGAAGAAGAAGAGGGACCCACAAAGAGGACAGTAAAGATACAATACCATGTATCTGGAGATGCTTCAACCATGTGGCCTTGGGAGCTGCCCTGAAGGGTTCTTTTCCCCCACCCAGCATACCGAGAGTCAGGCTCCAGCCAAGAGGCCCCTGCTGTCTCCCCTGCAGACTTCCTCCCTTGGGGATCACATCCAGGACCGCTGTTTCTACCCCTTATGCTCCACTCCTCAATTCAGCCTGCATTTGTATCACCTTTGCCTTCCCCAAAGCCTGGGATCAAAGTTTCAGAAATTTCAAATATAAAGCAATTAAAAAAAAAATTCTTGCACAACTAAACTCAAGTCAAATGGGCATCCTCCCAAACAACCCATGCGCATTGGTCACATCAGTCTTCACTGCAGTGCATGTATTGTGCACAAACATTCAAGCTTTAGCTGTGTGGTACAATACCCTCAGTTGTGGGTCTGTAATTCGACTTATTCTTTCTAACATCCTCCTACTTCATAGGCGTAGTCCATTTCTCAGGCCCCCCAGAGGCACCCCACAAATATGGATCGCTAATGCCAGAGAAGCAGGGAGGGCGCCATCCCAAACCTGCACGCATGTGCCACCCCAGTACACCCCCAGGGCTGCGGGAGGTATCAGAGGCGAGATGCGGTGGGCTTCGGGGAGACATGCCCGGTGTTTGCTGAACAAAGGGAGCGGGAGTCTCGGATGAGGCAGGCGGGGAGAGCAGGCGAGACAGGCTGTGAGATGAGTCAGAGAGGGAACGAGGGCACTGGGTCGCAGCAGCCACCACTTAGCTGCCCCCCAGAGGGTGGCGCAAGCTGGAAGAAGGGAATGGGGGAGGTGATAACTCAGAAAGTGGGAAGGATGAGTTGCAGCTGGCGAGCAAAAGCTCAGCTGATTTCCAGAAGGAAGGCCAGCTCCTGCCCTCTGGGACCCCCACCCGCCCCTCCCTACAGACCTTTCCCAAGGTCTGCAGAGTTAAGACAAGGCAGCTGGGGCGGCAGGGGGAGCAGGGTGTGCAGGCTTCAGCTCACAGCGCAGATGTCAATCCCGGAGACCACCGGCCCCCTGCTCGGCCAGACAAGGGCCTTCCAGTGGCTGCTAATGCGCTCCACCTCAGGGGCGCTTCCAATTCGTTTCAAATGCCCTCACACTAATGATCTAGTTAATCTTCAGCTCAACCGTGTGAAATAGGCAGGATTTGGGATTATTGTCTCTAACGTGCTCCTCCCCTCTTTACCCGGTGGGTCCCTCGAGAGCTCTCAAATTATTTCCGCCTTCCTGGAACCATCCAATACTGAACAGGCCCTGCTTCGGGGGCTACAGGGAGGGTTGGGTCCCCTGCCCAGGCCGACTCTGCTTGCTGCTGATTGTCCTGGGCTGGCTACGACTGAGTCACAGGACACAGACTCATTCCCCTCTTGGAATGTCCCTTTGCTTCTATCTGAAAACCGGGAGTTCGATGGACATTTCACCCACTCCCCAAGGAGCTGTCAGGCTGCTCCTTCTCTTGAGACGAGTGGAAACCTAAGGCCTAGAGAAGCACAGGCCATTGCTCTGAGTCACACACTGCGTAGACAAGGAAGGATGTGACGGGGTGGGAAGGCCTGGGCTCCAGGCCGGGCTTCCAGGCTCGGGTTCCAGGCCCAGCCCCGCCATTTATCAGCCAGGGGTCCCAGTGAGTCACTCAACCTCCCCAGCCTTGCTTTCCATCACTGTCTGGTGGAAATAATAAATACCCATCTCTTTGGGTTGTTGGGAAGATTAAATGACATTAAGATGGCAAAGTGCTCTTTAAATATAAAATATTACATAAAAACGAATTGCCAGTATAAAGAGTCTGGACTCTCCTCAAATCACCTGTGTGGCCCTGGGCAAGTCAGGGCCTCAGTTTCCCCAGCCCCTGCCAGCGATAAGACTGTGGGAATGTAGGGGCTAAGCTTCTGGCAAGAATTCTAGCATTCCCCTGATTCCTTGATTATCCTATTATCTGTGTCCCACATTGCCTCAGATCCAGGGGCCTTACTGAGGGGAGCCAGTCACTTCCCAACTACGGGAACCATCCCTCCATCTCCTCTACCCATGACCTTAGGTGGGTGGAGTGTGCTTCTGCCATCTTCTCTCTTCTTAGCTCCCCTGGCTCCCCAGCTTAAACACCCAGTGACGGGGGCAGAGTGGGGACTCTTGGCAGTGAAACCAGTGACAGGTTGCCCAGGTAAGATCCCCCAGTCAAAAGCATCCGACTGCCTGGATTCCCTCCCTCCAGGGAAGGCCAGAGTCTAACTGTCCTTTTAACATCCTGCTTCTCCCAGGCTGGCCCCGAGGGTGCCAGGGCCCTGGTCCATTCCTCAGCACCATTCCTGCTGAGCTCATGGAGGTGAATTATTTTAAATATGTAAGGCTAGAGCTCCCGGTCAGCAGCACATTCCCTACCACAGACAACGGCATACATCTCAGCCATGGCTCTGCCGGTGGCTCTCCCTTGCCAGCCTGGGCTTCCCTGCTCCCCAGCCCACGCTCCTGAAGAGAAATGGCAATGCTGGGCTCCTCCCAGCATATGATCAGCTGATGGTTCCCTTCACTCTTCGTCTAACCCCCAGTGTTAAGGGTTCCAGGGATCCGGAAATGCTGGAACAACTGCCTTGTGGCATCTGCAGCAGCATCAAAATTTGACAGATCTGTGGGTGGTCATGTGAGGCTCCCACCAGGAAGGGGCAGCTCAGGAAGGACTCCAAGGCCCCAACATCTCTCAGGGCAATGGGGAATGGGATCTTACGGGATGAGGCCTAGGTGTGGGGGCCAGGTGGTTTGCTTCTTAGATTAGACAGGTCATAGCATCATCAGGTTGCAAGACCTCAGAAATCCCACAGGCCAACCCCTTATTTAGCAGAAAACGGAAACTGAGGTCCAAAGACATGGGGCAAGCAATGTGCACAAGGTCACTCAAGTGGCTGAACAGTAGCTAGGACTAGAATCTAGGTCGCTGGCCTGCAGCTGGTGCTCTGTCCACCTGCCTCCTGGATGACCCCACTGAGTCTCCTTCCTGATGGACCTGGCACCGCAACGGCCCAATGGGTGCCACCTTCACAGGGAGGCACGAGCTATTCATGGTTCTGCCTTTGACCCAGGCTGCAAGAATCCAAAAAGCACCAGGGTTCTAGCTCGGCTCTGCTACCCTGTAGTGTGGAACCCTGGTCACGTCACTTCTCTGAGCCCTAGCTCCTCATCCCTACAACGAGGATTTAAGAACTCATTTCCCTGTAAAAATCAAATGACAGCATGTCCGGGGGTTATTTTGTAAACAAGGAAGTGTAATCCAAGTGTCAGGTATGACTAAAAAGATGTGAAGTTTGAAGCTGCTGCAGAGGGAGAAAGAAACAGAGGAGGAGGTGAGGCAGGGGTAAGGTCACAGTCACAAGAGGGGCACTGCCTGGCTGTCCCACAGGCCGGGACACAACATGGGGATGCCTGGCAGAGTCTGACAGCAAGTCAGACCTCCCCAAGCTCACTGGCTTGAGACCACCTGGCTGCTTGGCTTCATGTGTGTGTATGTGTGTATGTGAGTGTGTGTATGTGTGGGTGTGTGCGTGTCCTCCGAAGTCCTCCAAGGAGGCTCTGCCTGGCAGTCTGGGTATTGCAGAAACTTGCCTGGTCGCTCCAGAGGCCCATGCAGTTGAAGGGCAGTTGTGGTGTGGGGGAGAACACAGGATTTACACCAGGCCACAGACCCTAAAAGAAAAGCCTCCCAGCCTGGGTACCCTCTCCGCAGAGACTCCCTCCCGGAACCTTACCTTGTACTTGGCAGCAAGCAGCTCCGTGGCCTGCTGCTCCCGCTGCAGGTCCTCCAGCATCTTCTCCTTCTCCTCGAGCAGCTTCTGCTTCTCCTCGCTCACCAGGCTGCGGTCATCCTGGATGGCCGCCTTCTCCTCCTCCAGCCGCTCCTTCTGCTCCTGCAGGTAATTCTCCATGCTCTTCTCCAGGGCGGACTCCAGGATGGACAGGGGCGGGCGGTGGTTGTTGTTGTTGTCATCTTCCTCTTCAGCCACCCAGGCCTCGATCACCGACCCCTCGGGGTACCCCGGGGGGGCCGACACGGCCTTCTTCCTGCGGCTACTCTTCCTCCGAGGCCGCTTCCCCAGCATCCCCTTCTTCTCCAGCTGGGCCTTCAGGCGGGCAATCTCCTCCTGGAACTCCCGCAGCAGCGTGTCCTTGGGGTCCTCATTCACACGAGGCTTGTTCTTGATGTTCTTGGCTCGGTTGGCAAAGCGCAGGGTGGAGAGGCTCTCGTCGAAGCTGTGAGAAGCCGGTCCCAGCGTGGCCACCATGATGGTCTTGGCGTTACCCCCCAGGGAGTCCTGGAGCAGCCGGGTGAGCTTGGAGTCCCGGTAAGGGATGTGGGTGCTCCTGTTGCCAGCCAGAGCGGCAATCACATTGCCCAGGGCGGACAGCGAGAGGTTGATTTTGGAGGCCTCCTTGGGCCTCTCTCCACCACCGCCCCCGCCACCGCCGCCCGCTGACTGTGTGGCTGTCCCTGCGGCCGCGTTGGGACCCGCCTTGTTCTGCCTCTCGCTGCCGGCCAGGTCCACCAGGTTGAGCTTGCCCACGCGGATGTGGTCCTGGCCGTCGAGGCCGCGCTCGCTGCACTCCACGGTGATGACAAAGATGGCATGGGAGCGCGAGCTGACTTCGTTCATGTGCGTGCTGCCCACCGCCCGGGTCTGGTTCCCCAGGTTCATCACATGCTCTATCTCCTTGACGTTCTTGGTGACGAAGGAGGACAGGTCCTTGATGTAGACGCCCGTCTCTGGGTTCTCCTTCAGCTCCAGCCTCTTGCCGGGCTCCTTGGAGAGCAGGTCTCGGATCTCCTCCTGGTAGATCTCCAGGTAGGAGGCCCGGACCAGGTACTGCTGGTTCTGGGAGCGGGAGATGTGGGTGAAGATGTGCTCGAAAGCGTTGGGGATGACCCCGCGCAGCTCGGGCTCCACCCAGGCGCCCTGCATGGTGTAGGTCTTGCCGGTGCCCGTCTGGCCATAGGCGAACACCGTGCCGTTGAAACCCTGGAGCACCGAGTCTACCAGGGGCCTCACGGTTTCGTCGTACAGGTCTGCCTGCTTGGAGCTGGCATCGTACACCGCGTCAAAGGTGAAGGTCTTGGGCAGCTCCCCCGGGGCAGCGCGTGGGTTCCGCAGGGTCACCTGGCCCAGTTTCACGTCCATGGACAGGATCTGCTCGTGACCAGCGGCCTCCTCTTTCCGGCTGAGGGGGCGGCACCGGGCCACCACCTTGAGGGCCTCGCTGGCCTTGGTTTTACTGGCCATCCTGCTGCCCCGCCCGGGCCCCGGGGCCCTCCGCAGCCTGGGCGCGCCTGCTGCCCTGCTCCCTAGGTCGGATCTTCAATCCGCATACAGCCTCCCAGGGCGGGGACGCGGGGACGCGGGCCGCCGCTGCTGCAGCCCGGGCCTCCCCTGCTCTCCGATCCTCGTTGCACCGGCTTGGGGACGCAGAATTAGGCAGAGTCGCCGGGCAGCAGCGGGAGCACGGGCGGCCGAAGGGAAGCGCCCGGAGCCCGCCCCATGCCGGGGCCGAGGGAGCCCTGCCGGCAACAGCTCCGGCAACAATGAGATAAAGGAAGAGGAAAATGGGATGGGGGTGGGCGGCAGGGCTGTCTTCTCCTCCTCCTTCTCCTTCCTCTAGGGATCCATAGCCGGGGCTGCCGGTTCGGGGCGGCCGGGGGTCCCGGCCCTCCCGAGGGCAGGGACTCACCTGGCGTCCTCCCCCCAGGCTGGGGGATCAGGCATCGCAGCCCGCGCCGCCGCCGCCCGCGCCGCCACCGGAGGATGAGGGAGAAAAACAGAAGGGGATGGGGCGGAGCAGCGGCGGCGAGAGGGATGCTGCCGCCGCGCTGCGGCCCCGGAGAAGCCTCGCGGCTGGGGTGGGGCGAGGGGCGCGGCCAGTGTGCGGGACTGAGCGGCGCATCGCCGGCCCCCGCCTACCGCTCGCCGGGGACGGGCTCGCGCGCCGCCCGCGGTCCCGCGCCCACCAGTCCCGGCCCGCGCAGCCGCCGCCGCCGTCACCCCACCCGGCCCGAGCACGCCGGGACTTGTAGTCCTGCCTTTGTTAGCCGGCTTCTGGCAGGTTGCGGAGGCCTCTCCCCGTCCCAGAGGCCCCGCCCTCTCCGCGCCGCAACCCCCCGGGGGCGGCCTACCCGTGAGGGTTTCGCTCCCAATGCAAACTCCGTCCTCGGTCTCGCCGCTACCTCTTGCCTTTGCCCGCAGACAGGTGCCTGTCACCCCTCCCCGGCAGGGTGTGGCCGGGGAGCGAACTCTTAAATGCTTCTTGACCCTTCGCTCTCCCTCCTCTGGCTTACTTCAGGCCTTCCTCTGCCTCGCTGTCCTGGGGCCACCTTCCAGCTGGTTCTCCCCTTACCTTCTCTCCACACCTGCAGCCTGGGCCCCTCCTGCCTTCCATGTTGCCTCCAAGGCTTTCCATTCTCTGCCTCCTGCTTGATGGCCCAGCCTTGCCTCCTATGCACATTTTCTGTTCCAGACGGTCATTCTTTCAACCCTTAGTCATGCAGGGCCTGCAGAGCCCCAGTCCCATACTAGGGGCTGGACCTTTCTGGCCTCCAGGGGCTTGCATTCTAGAAACCGTGTTTTGTTTAACTGGCCAGCTGTGTTGCATCTCTGAGCCTTTGTCCAGTGGACCTGCACTTGGGCTGCCTGCCAGTGGGCAGTGCAAGCACCATCTCCCCTGTCTAGACTTCTTTGACCCATTTCTTTTCCATTGCAGAAACAGTTGCAGAATTTGCAAAAAGTGAAACCTGGATTCAGGTTCCAGTTCTACCATCCATCCAACCATGACTTTGCGCAGTTACTTTCCTTGTCCCAGACTTATTTTCCTCATATGTTTAAATTTTGGAAGGGAGGGGGCATAGAGAAAAGTAATGCATACTTCACAGAGTGGTTGTGAATGGTACATTATGATGAATCAGAAAGTAGTGGACCCACGAGAAGGCATTATAAAGCAAGCCTTTAATTCCCGCAGGTGGCCCAGCTTGGACTGCTTGACAGCTCCTGCTTCCTTGAGTATCCCAAATAGGCCAGGCCTGTGCTTGGTGTCCTCAATTTCTTTATTCTCTAGAATGTGAATTAAGTGCAATTCCACAAGACCAAGCAGCAAGCCTGAGTCCTGTCCATATGCTGCCTTCAGAGGGGAGCTGAATCTGTGAACTCACACCAAACTATCCTTACTCCCTAGATGAGGTGCCATCATCTGAAACCTCGAGGCCCTTCTTCATAGAGATACCAAAATGATCTTTGCACAAAACATCTCCAAGCATGTTATTTTCTAGAGGGCCTAATTGCATAGTGCTTCAATGCTACAAAAACTGTCTCCTCACCTCTTCCTTATCTCTGTGTCCACGGGAACTGAAAGTCAGCTAGGCTCAGGGCTTGAGGCCTAGCTGGTTGCTTGTCCACTCCTAAAGTTTTCCGGCTCCCCACCCCCATCCCGTCTCTGGTCAAGCTTGACTGCTTGTGATTTACTTGGCTTTTCGACCAGTTACTGGGTGGGATTTTGGCTTTGTAGACTTAACCTCTGTAAGCTCAGGCAACCTGCTTTCTGGATGTGCCATTTGGCTCTTTAACTATTTACTTGTTGCAATAGGGTTTGGTTTTTGAACTACCCTCTCTCTGCTTTGTCTAGCAGGCCTGATACTGTAGTGCTGGATAATAGGGACCCCACCCTGTTCTCCCCACCCAGTGTTACCACCTGGCCCAACACTTGTTCAACTCTACCTATGTGGGAGGGAGATTGGAATCCCATTGCTTACCAGATATGTGATCCTGGGTAAATTATTTAAGTTCTCTGAATAGCTATTTTCATTGGGAAAAGTAAAGATAAAACTACTTCTCTTACTCACAGGGTTTTCTCTAATGATTGAGATAATGTAGGTGAAAGCTCCCAGGACATAAAAGGCACTCAAAAAATAGTACTTTGCCTTCTTTTTGTCCTTTGCGTACAAGGCTGTTCATACTCTGTGTCTTTCTTTTACATGCTCGAGGCTCTAGCCACTCTGATTTGCTTGAGATCTCCCAAACACATTAGCTATTTCGGTGTGTGTCTCTTGGACACCCAAATTGCATCACCATTCCAGACTTCTCTCCAAACCTATCAATCCAGCTCTCCGATGGATAAAGCCCCTTCGATGGCTCCCAGCACCTGAAACACTCCTTGTTCACACCAAACTCATTGTCTTGCCCTCCAGACTCTCTGCCCCCAAAATGGTCTCTGACTCCATAAAAAGCACCTCCCCTTCCTCTATTACATCCACTTAAATAACAAATCTTATCAACTCAACTTCCTGTATATTTCTCAGATCTATCGACTTCTCTG
Organism: Tamandua tetradactyla; assembly: GCF_023851605.1. Classification (NCBI taxonomy): domain Eukaryota; kingdom Metazoa; phylum Chordata; class Mammalia; order Pilosa; family Myrmecophagidae; genus Tamandua; species Tamandua tetradactyla. The sequence goes on from NC_135329.1 coordinate 9,664,088, forward strand.
TGTTCACTCCCATGCCCCAAGCCATCGTCTTCTCTGGCCTGGTCTCCTACAGTAGCCTCGTTCCTAGTCTCCCGAGGCCTGCTCTTGCCTCCACCAATCTACTCTCCGCAAAGCAATCGTTTAAAAACACATATCTGATCTTGTCACTCTCTGCTTAAACTTTTCAATTCTTCACACTGCTCTGAAGGTAAAGTTCAAGCTTTTAATATGGTCCCCAATGCCCTGCCCAATATGGTACCTGCCTGTGTCTCCAGAAATATCTCACGTCACTCTGATCTTCTTCCCTGTGATCTAATTACAATGGTCTTCTTCAGCTCCCTCCCAACTTCCTACCACCGGGCCTTTGCACATTCTGTTTCTGCTACATAGAACATTTAGCCTCACCAACCTTGCCTGGATGCCTCCTCTTCACTATTCACATCTCAGCTTGAATGTCACTGCCTGAAGTATAACTTTCTTGACTTTTCCACCTAGGCTAGGCCCTTTAGTAAGATGTTATCATTATTCCATGTAAGTTCCTTCATAGAACTTAGCATAATTGTAATGAATTATTTGTGTACTTCACCTGTTGTTCTATGAAGACATGAGCCACATCTGTCTCATTTGTCTTTGTATCCACAATGACTGCCCAACTCTTGGCATGTAGTATGCTCTCAAAAGATATTTCTTAAATAAATAAAATAAGCAAAAGCCCCAGGATGAATATCACCTCTTCCAGAAGGCCTTCTTTGACTCCTCTCACACTGTCAGAATAAATCTTTCCTTTACGCATGATTCTATAGGTCATCGTTTAACAATCAACCTTTAAAGCGCTTAAACTCTGACTTGTTCTCTGGTTTACCAAGTCCAACTCCTTCCTCATAATATGAGTCCCCTGACTACAGGAGCTATGATTTGTTACTTTGTGCACCCTTTCCCCACACAGAACGTGTTACTGTACACACTTCAGGTAGTCAGTATTGGTTGTTAAGCAAATGAATGACTGTTCCATGACCTTCCAGGCAAAATGATAGGAGAAGACAACAGTATTAAGCCCTTATGTTTGTAGAGTGATGTACAGTTAATAAAGAATGATCACATACATTAGTCACTAGATCCTCTCATCAACCCCAGGAACGAAACAAATATAAATGTATCCATATTATAAGGAGGACCCCAACTTTCAGGCTAAGTGATACAGAAGAAAACCTGTCACAAAGTGGCACAGTCCATCTTCAGACTCGAAACCAGCAATCCGGAGACCTTTCCCTTGTGCCACGGGGCCAAGCTCATGTGAAGGTGGAAGATCAGTTGCTTCCAAGCCCTGGCCCGAATCACAGTTTCATGGGACTCCAGACCCATTACTGGCCTGGTGGGAGGAAGACGCTCCTTTGCTGCATTATCAATTCCTATTTCCTATTGCGAAAGTTCTTTTCCAGAGAATTCCCATACCAGACTCTCCTTCCAGTATGGGCCCAGCAGTGGTAGAGTGTGATTATACCGAGAAGGCAGGGTGAGCTATCTAAAAATTCTGGGGCCTGCAAATTTTCAGATGCAGATAATTCAGGATTTAGGTTTGCCCTGCAAAGCCAAGTTCTGCCAGCAGAGGGAGAGATGACTAAGTGACAAAACCCCTGGATGAGCTCCAAGTTTCTGGGTTATAAATCATTAGATTATCTAACTCAGAAGTCCCCCAAATGTGTCCAAGCATAGATTTCTAATAACTCCTCTCTTCCCAGTAGTTTATTTTCTCCCTTCTCTGCTGTAATTTCTGGTGAATGGGATTTGAGTCCATCAAAAAAAAAGGAATTAAAAAAACTGAAAAATAAAAGCATCTCAGTACTAAAAAGGAGATGTTTATACTAGCTACCTGGTTATGGAGTGCACATAAGTGAGTTACCAACGTTTTGTCTAATCTTCACAGTCACTCAGATGCTAGGGACTTGAGCAGCGCTGGGACTTGAGCCTAGTTTCTCTGACTCCAAAGTTTCTCTTTCCTGCAATTTGCCCGGCCTCTGAGGCTCAGCCTTGCCCCTTCCTGGACTAACTCTACCTTCTTCCTTAACCGCCACTGTAAGTCCTGACTCCTCCATAAAGGCTTTCCTCCCCTCCGGTGGCAATTCGTATACCATGTCCAATTAGCATCTGCTTTTTGAAATGCTATTATCCATTCCTCTATGAATCTATTCTGCCTCCGCCACTGGATTTCTTCTACTTTGCCATACTTAACTTTCTCATACAAAATTTAAGACTATTTTCTGAAGAGCTTCGGCCAAGCTGTACACTGCCTTTTTTTTCAATGTTGTAGCCATCACCAGCTTCCTCTTCTCCTACATGCAATCCACCAATACATCCTACAAAATCCTATTTAACCCTGAATCCAAAATGCTTTCTACCACTACCACCCCAGGTCCAGCATGGATTATCATGGGAGCATTTTAACAGGGATCCGTCTTCCATCCTTAGCCCTCTTTCCTCTCTCTTCCACAGAACAGCCAGACTCTTCCCTTCCAGACGAGAAATCAAATCCCATCACGTCTGGCTGTCTGGGCTCCAGTGATGGATCATCACCCTCAGAGTAAAATCCAAAGTCCTTGCCGTGGCCCTCAGGCCGTATGTGTTCAGGTCCCCAGTTCCTTCTCCAGTTTCAGGCCTTAGCACTCTGCCCTTCACTCACTCCTGTCCAATGGCACTGGCTTCCTTGTCCCTCAACTCTCTAGCCCTGGGGCCCGTGCTCGGGCTGCTTCCTATGCCCGAGAACTTCTCCAAAGTGCAACGTAACTGTTCTCCTTCATTTCATTCAGTTTTGTTTTCAAGTGACATTTCCGCAGAGAAGCTTTTTCGACCATGCTTCCTAAAATATTTCTTGATCACTTTCCAGATCCTTACTCCACTCCACGTTTCTTCACAGCACTTACCACAGTATGACATTCTGTATGCTTCTTGGTTTCTCTATTTATGGATGATCTTCCTTCTAGAATGCAAGCACTGTGAGAACATTGTATTCGGTATCCCAGTGCCTAGGAATATGAAAGATGTTTATAATAAGTGCTCAGGAATTGTTTGTTTAATGAATGAGTAGTGGCATGAGTATTTTCCTAAGTTATTCATAGCCTTCACAACTGTCCTTTTGAACGGCTGTTTTAACTTAATGCTAAATATTTCCTATTGTGAAATAATAGGTTGAAGCATATGAAATTGCCATTTCGTAGGTAAAGGGTGGTTGAATTTGGCAATTTCACGTAGTTCGGTTGAATAAAAATACACTCAGAAAATTTCATGGTACGCATGTAATTAAGCCACTTAAAGAATTACTTAAAGAATTTAAAGAATTACTATAAAACAAAAACACATATATCCAGCACCCAGGTCAAAAATGGAACATTGCACCCAATCGTGTGGCGGCAGCTGTTTCTTTTCATCCTGACTCAATACTGTAGGGTGGAAACTTTTAATTAGATTATCTCCAAGGGGATGTGAGAGTTCCAGTTGTGGGTGTGACCTTTTGGTTAGATGAAGATGTGAGTCTCCCCGTTCACTGTGGGTCTTGATTAGTTTAGTGGAGTCCTTTGAAAGGGAAAATGTCTTGGAAAAAGCTTCAGAGCCCTCACAGCCAGAGACCTTTGGAAATGCAGAGGAAAACCCAGCCCAGGAAGCCTTATGAAACAAGAAGCTGGGAGAGAAAGCTAGCAGACATTGCCATGTGCCTTCTCAGCTGACGGAGGTGTCCAGAAGCCAAAGACCCCAGCAGACACTAGCCATGTGTCTTCCCAGCTGACAGAGGTGTTCCAGACAGCATCAGCCTTTCTTGAATGAAGGTAACCTCTTGTTGGTGCCTTAATTTAGACATTTTTCATGGCCTTAGAACTGTAGACTTGCAACTTATTAAATTCCCCTTTTTAATAAGCGGTCCCGTTTCTGGTCTATTGCATTCCGGCAGCTTAACAGACTAACACAGGTTCATAGCTAGGAGTGGAATTGCCCAGGCACAGGGACTACATATTTCAACTTTGATTAATCATGTCAAACTTTTCCAAAGTTGGTGTAACAATTTGCACACCCAGCAGCATATGAGAGTTCCAGTAACCTCACATCCGTGCCAATACTTAGCATAGTAATTTTTAGTTTTAGATATTTGCTGAATATATAGTAGTATCTCATTGTCATTTTAATTTGGATTTCCCTGATAACAAAAAAGTTGAACACCTTTGCATATGCTTGTTGGCATATTTGCATGTTTTCTTTTGCAAATTGCCTACTCAAGTCCCTTACTCATTTTTCTACTAAGTTGCCTATGCTGTTCACATTTTTTTAAAGAGCCTTTTTATATTTTGCATTTGGGCCTTTTGTTGCTTATATGTATTACAAGCATCTTCTCTGTGGCTTAACTTTTCATTCTTTTCATGGTGCGTTTTTATAACCAGCATGAAATTCATCCATCTTTTCTCTTAATTAGTATTTTTCATGTCTTACTCAAAAACTCTTCCTGTACCCCAGGGTGACAATGAAATTCTTCTATGTTATTTTCTAAAAGCTTCATGGTTTTGAATGGCAACTTAACTTTATGTTTCATAGTTTTATTTAAATCATTCTCCCTTTTGTTGTGTTATTTAGGCTGTTTATGTTTGTTTGTCTGTTTTTGGCTATTATAAACAGTTATGTTTAATGTTAGGGTGAATGACTCTGTATGTAGAGCGTTCTCTGATTTTAGGACTTTTCTTTGGGCCAGATATCCAAAAGTGAAAATAAAGAAGTGAAATGCAAAAAGAGTTTTAAAGCTCTTTATCCATATTTTCAAAATGGTTTCCATATGGCTCGCCCAGATCTACAATTTATTTGAGGGCAGAAGCTGTGTCTGTAATGCTCTCGTGTCCTGGCAGCCATGCAGCCTCACGCAGGTGTCGGGGAGCGGGGGGGGTTGGGGGCCACAGTCTGCGGTAGGTGAAGTATGAGGATCGGAGTCAGAAGACCTGAGTGTTTCCAAGCTACAGAACCCTGAGCAGGTCACTTCACCTCTTTGGATCTGTTTTTCACTGTAAAATGGGAAGGAACTCAAGGGCAAAACTATGAGCCCTATAAGTATTGGCTATTGCCATCCTCTGCACTCTCAGTCCCTTACTTGGTTCAGGTGCTCCGTGAACCTTAGTGACGATGCTTACCTTCCTACCTCGCCCGTGTCGGGAAAAGGAAGTGGTGGGGAGACGGGGTGGTTCACGCCACCCAGCCCCCTAGTAAGACAGCTTGGCTCTCCTCCTTGAATCCAAGATCAAGCCTCCTGCTGCCTGCTGAGAATTTCCTCTTGACACTTCCCTGGGGGGCAGCTGCTGGAGTAGGCGGTCAGGAGACCCTGGGCCTGAGGCCAAACTCTGGCCACCCTGGTGACAGGAGAAGCCCCTTAATGTCTCAGCCCTGTCGGCTCGGCTGCAGACGGGGCGTGGAGTCGGGCCTCTCCGGACTGCCCCTCGGGCGCCCTTTGCCCTGTGCACCATCACTCGGCAGCGGGACCCATGGCCTGGCCCTCGCGTCCTGGAACACTGCAGGAGCGGCTTCCGGGTGTGACTCACAGGCAGCACGGATGCTTCTGTCTGACACAGAGACCCGAGACCTACTTCGGGTGGCGGTTACCCTCAACCAGGAAAGCATCCTCAGAGCCTCCTGGTCCCCAGAGTTTTGGGGTCACAACTCCCCCCTGTGAGGGGGCTCCCACTGCTATCTTTGCGATTATTTTCACTTGTGGCAGCCTTTTTCCTACAGCGAGCAGCCCCAGATCAGGGAACAGGCTGGTATGGCCTTGCCCAGCCCTAACCCATGTGCCGGATGTGGCTGACATTCACCAGACGTGAGATCAAGCCACCCAGTGGTGTTTGGGGATGCTTCGCCCCATGGGTTAAGGACACTTGGGGGTTAGAATCACCCGTGGAGGAAGGCTTCCAGAACGGTCAAAAATGAACCCCCGTGGCCTGACTTGGTGGCTGCCCATGGATGCTTCCAGAGGAGCCTGCGCAGACCCCACGAGCCCGGGGAGAGTCAGTTTCGTAAAGCTGTGCCCACCTGCTTAACAAAGAGAGCCCCAGCCTGCTGCATTGGCCAGGCTCAAGTGTCCCCTGAAATAGCTCCACCCAAAGGCCGCGTTAACTGCTCTTGAGAAGTTAATCCCCCGGACTGGGTGTTGTGAAGGTTGAAAACCTAAATTGAAGAACAGCTGCTACAGGCTGGGAAGTGAGCAGCAGCCCCGTGGAGCTGGGAGCAGGCCCCAAGCTGGAGTCAGGAAACCCGAGCCTTGGCCTGGCTCAGCGACAGGGTGCCCCGTGACGCTGGGGCCCCTCCCGGCCTGTGTCCTGATGTGCCCAGCAAGGGGCAGCTCTGCCCAGCCACCCGCACAGGGCTGGGGTCAGCTGCAAGCAGCACAATGTATATCAAAGCACTTTGCAAAGCTTAAAACAGTAGAACGACATTAAGGGTCATTAGAAAGAAAAGTGCTGAGAGGTGGGAGGGGCAGGCCTCTGACACTTGTCAGTGTACTTTACTCAGCAGTAGGAACAATCCCTTATTTGTTCAATGCTTGATAATTTACAAAGGGTTTCTGGGTTCTTTATCTCACTTGAGCCTCACAATAGCCCAGTGCAGTTGGCAGGGCAGGGATTATTCTCCTTGCCCACTGAGAGGCTGAGAGAGCAGACATGATCACCCATGGCCCCGTGGTCACAGAGCTGGGACTGAAACTCCCTTTTCTGTCATTCGGGTATGAGGGGCCCAGCATGGTGCCCCTTCTGTTCCAGTGGCTGCAATCCTATGGGGAAATTTCCCACCAGAACTGCGGCCACACTTCCTAGCGGGCCTCAGAACCCCCATACGGCTAGAAGCAGGTGGGGAGGAAAAAGAGAGGCTAAAATGTGCAAAAGGCAATGGGAAACTATTAAAACACATCAAGCAGAAGAATAACATAATCAGGACTGTGTTTAAACAAACAAACAAAATCTCTCCTTTTCCACCTCCTTCCTTTCCTCTTCCCTCATCCCTTCTCCTCCCTCCTCTTCTTCCTTCTCCCCTTTATTCAATTGCTTTATACCATTCCGTAGAAAAGAGAAAGAGAGGGGAAATCTGGATTTTCTAACACTGGAACCCTTGGGCATCCAGCCAGCTGCAGTCCTGACTGGCAGCTCCTTGCATAATAGGAGGCCAGTGTCCTGCCCAGAGCCCAGCATCCCTCCCGAGGCTTCTCTCTCCGGGGGGCCATTCCCAGAACAGGAGCGAGGCCGGGACTCAGAAAAGGAATACATTGCAGCAGGCACGTGCCCAGGGCTGCTCGCCTCCCCAGAAGCTGGAAGCAGGCCTCGCGGCCCTTGCTCACCCTCTGGGTGGCCCAGAACCCCAGATCCTGTCGGCGTGCCCTGCTCCACTGGGGGCCTGCCACGCAGAGTCACACAGTAACAAATGGCCAGGGGGCTGGTGTGGACACCTGGGGCTGCCCCCCATCCCGAGACTGCCTGCGCCCCCTTCCACCTGAGCTCCCTTGAGCTGTCAGCGCAACTGCTTCTGCAGTTTGCCCAAGTGTCCCACATAAAGCTCATGCTGGGCAACAGGGTCCCAAGTTAGGGGCTCTGGGGAAAGGCAAGTGCATGTGCCTGCACAAGCGTGCATGTATGCATCCACACGTGTTCCCCAGAACATGCAGTGGGGGGAGGTTGGAAGAAATATGCATGGCCTTTATGAAGAACCCTGTCTAATCAGTCTTGCTCAATATCATATCCCAGCACTGGGCAAGGACCTGCCTGGCACCTAGTAAATCCTTGTTGGATGAATGAATGAACAATGAGTGAATGAACTGAAGACAACCTGTGGCCTGGACTTTGCAACAAGGAAGCCCTTGGTGATCTTGGGGAGAGTGTTTGTAAGGAGGGCAGGCAGGGCAGGCCGGGCGCTGGGGTGGAGGGGTGTGGGGTGGGGAGACAGCACAGGCAGCCCGTAAGAAGGCCGACGTGGAAGAGAAGAGGCAGTTGGGGAAGGTGGCGGGGAGGCCATGGGGATCCTGTCTGGGAGCAGGAAGAAGGAGTCCTGTAGGGAACTCCCCCACCAGCAAGGCCTTCTCACATCCTCACCCACCCCAGCGCTGCCGTCTCAGACCCTGACCTTCCATCCCCAAACTAAATCCAGCCTCTTTTCCCTCTCGCTTTCCCTGAACACAGGCCCTCCGCTTTGCCCACACAGGCAGGATCCCTGGTTGTTCAGGTCCTATTTCCCTCCGATCATCTGTTCTAGACATTTTGGACACCCTTTCCAGCTGGCGCATCCGGCTCAGCTCCTTTCACGGTGACCTTCCCTCCCCTCTAGGTTCCTGGGGACTTCCGGCACCTGGCATGTCTGCCCTTCCTGGGAGGGTGCAGGAGAAAGTGATCTGCAGATGCAGAGGAGACCAGAGATCCAGGTCCACTGGCGCCCCCAAGATGCAGAGGGAGGAGCCCCCAACCCTGGCTTTCTGGGTTCCTGCCTTGAGCTAATTTGAGGAGGCTTCTCTTCCTTCCAACCAAATGATACTATACACCCCACAGATGGGACATCCCCTTCTGAACGAATTCCAATCTTAGCTGCGGCCCCCAGAGCGCCTGCAGTCAGCTCTCTCACCCTCAACTACCCTGTCTCTGTCATCGCCATCACTCTCCTTAGAGTTCCATTTCACTCATTTCCTCTTCCATCTGTGACTTCTCTCTGAATCTGTTCCCACTCCCTGCTTTCCTTACCCTAAGCCTCCATCAGCACCAGCTTCCTTTCTCTGTCTCCAATTCCAGGGTCTTTCTTCTCCAACCCATTTTGCATACACCATCATAGCATTATCTTCATTTTCATTTTTCAGAAATATGAATTATCTCCTATATTTATTCAGCAGGGAGTACAAAACATATATGCCTAATTTTGAATGAGCCTATGTGGGGGCCATAACCATTCCCCATGTTAAGAAACAGAGCACACCCATACCCGTTATCTGCTTTGACTGCCTCTTTTAAAGTACGCAAGAAGCTTCTGAAATTCCCCACTTCCTAGTCTAATTTCCCCAGCTTGTCACAGTCAAGTCCACAGTCCCGCCCAAGAGTCTGGCCCACCACGCTTGCCTTCACCCTACTTCCACTGAGACTAAGAGCACTGGATCAGAAGCCATAAGCCCCTCTCTATCATTTATTAGCAGTCTGAATTAAAATATATCGCCTAAGTGAATAAAGAAGTATTTGCAAAGTCCCCTTGGGGGACTGGGGAGAAAGGAGGAAATATTCAACTTCCCCATGTGGAGAATTTCTATATTCTCACAAGCAGTGGAGACAACCAAATCAAGAGTCTGAGTCCTCCATCTTGGGGTTCGCCCCTATGAAACTTATTCCTGCAAAGGAGAAGCTAAACCTACTTATAATTATGTCTATGAGTCACCTCCAGAGATTCTCTTTTGTTGTTAGATATGGCCTCTCTCTCTAAGCCGAAACGGCAAGTGAACTCATTGCCTCCCACCCCTACGTGGGACATGACTCCGGGGGGTATAAATCTCCCTGCCAACGTGGGACAGAATTCCTGGGATGAGCCAGGACCCAACATCAAGGGACTGAGAAAGCCTTCTTGACCAAAAGGGGGAAGAAAGAGATGAGACAAAATAAGGTCTCAGTAGTTGAGAGATTTCAAATAGAGTTGAGAGGTTATCTGGAGGTTATTCTTATGCATTACATAGATATCCCCTCTTTAATTTATGGTGTGTTGGAGTGGCTGGAGGGAAGTATCTGAAACTGCTGAGCTGTGTTCCAGTATCCTTGATTCTTGAAGACAACTGTATAAAGATATAACTTTTACAAAGTGACTGTGTGATTGTGAAAACCTTGTGTCTGATGCTCCCTTTATCCAGGGTATGGACATATGAGTTAAAAAACATAGATAAAAAAGAAATAAATAATATGGGGGATAAGGGGTAAAATAAATTGGGTAGATTGAAATACTAGTGGTCAATAAGAGGGAGGGGTAAGGGGTATGGGATATATGAATTTTTTCTTTTTATTTCTTTTTCTGGAGTGATGTAAATGTTCAAAAAAATGATCATGGTGAGGAATACACAACTATGTGATGATATTGTGAGCCATTGATTGTACACCATGTATGGAATGTTTATGTGTGAAAATTTGTCAATAAATATTAAAAATATATATATTAGCCTAAATATGCCAAATAAATAGGGAGTATAGGAAAGGGGTATGGAATTCTTTGCAGAAGAAAAGGAAATTTCTCATATAGATTGTGGTGGTGAAGGCATGGCTATGTGATTATACTGGGAACACTGATTTTTTACTTATACTGGACTATATGATATATGAATAAGACTGTTTAAAAATGAAAAAATAAAAAAATTCATACTGCTTATAGGGCCTCATGTCTTTCTGATTCAATGTGGAGCTTTTGAAAATGCCTTGATTAAATTTGGATCTTCTTAAAAAGTATATATGTATATATATATTGCCTAAGATTTCTGAATTCATCAAGACTCTCTGGGCAGCAATTAACAGAAACCAAATTCAAACACTCTTAAACAAATGAAAATGTAATAGCTCACCTCTCCAAAGAATCCTAGGGTAAGTCTGGCTCTGGGCACATCTGGATCTAGAACCCAAATAATGCCACCAGGAGTTGGTCTCTCGGCTCTGCTTTCCCCTGTGTTGACTTTTTTTCCCTTTCCCACTCAGTCCAGGAAAAGTCCCGGAGGTGAGTCTCCTTGGCTTGCTTGGACCATGTGCCCATCTCTGAGCCACCATGGCCAGTAGAGGGCCAGACCCACTTATACCCAACCTGCAGTAGGGTGGACTCAGACCCCTGGTTGGTCCTAGAGTGGAGAGATGCTTCCCCAAGGAAAACCAGGGTTCTGGATGAAGAAGATGGGGGAAGAGATGCCAAGTGAGCAAAAGTAACAGCTGCTCTCCAGCTTTTACTGTCCCTGTGAGTAGCGATCTCTGTCCTGCCAAACGCTTGAGGCTGCTGTGAAGATCAAACATGACCAAGGCTATGAAAGTTCTTTGGAAAACGTAAAGAACTTGACAGTTTGTTTAAGTTTTATTGTGTTAAAATATATATAAATTGGGGGGAACAAATGTTACAATAAATTTAGTAGATTGAAATGCTGGTGATCAATGAAAGGGAGTGGTAAGGGGTAGAGAAAAATAGGGGAAACAAAGGCTAAAATATGTTGGGTAGATGGAAATAATAGCAGTCAATGAGAGGGAGGGGGAAGGGGTATGGTATGTATGAGTTTTTTCTTTTTTCTTTTTATTTCTTTTTCTGAATTGATGCAATTGTTCTAAGAAATGATCATCGTGATAATATTGTGAGTTTTTGATTATAAACCAAGCATGGAACGATCATATGATAAGAATGTTCGTGTTTGTACGTTATGTTTTATATATATATATATATATATATATATATATAACAAGATTTGCCATTTTAATCATTTTAACTATACAGGTCAGTGCACTCATTATATTCTCAATGAAAATAATGTAAATTATATTCCACCATCCATTGCCAAAACTTTGTCATGACCCCAACTGAAACTCCATACATACTAAACAATAACTCCCCATTCCGCCTCTCCCAGCCCCTGGTAACTGGTAACCTCTAATCTACTCTCTGTCGCCATGCATTTACCTACATAAATGGAAGTGATTTAAATGATGACCATTTCTTTGCCTTTTTCCCACACTCTCCAACACTTCATTTGTTTATTCAAAGCCTCCTCTTCCTTTAGCTCCAGGTCCAAGAAGAGCTGGACCGTATCCAGCACCTAGAGTCTCTTGGGTACCTGTGGACCTGCTCAACATTTAGTGGATGCCATAATTTAGCAGTTATTAAATATGGTCCTTTATTGTCCTTGTCTGTCTTTTATGACTGTTGCAGTTGATTTAACAGTTCACACATGGATCATCAACATCTATGGATGAACTAGAAATAATTTTGAGTCCCAGGAAAGCTCCTCCTTTCCCTCTGAGATGCATAACACTTTCACTATTGCCCAGAGGGTGACTGGGAAGTTCACACTAATTTGAATTTTGGTTTAAAATAAGTACAAAAATCACATCAGTTGTACTGTTCCTTAGTGGTTTCACGTCTGTTGCCCTCCTCTTTCTAGGTTGCTTCAGTTGCTTCCCATGCCTCATTCTCTACTCTTCAGAGGTCCAGTTCCTATCAGTTTCCAGTGGCCGCTGTAACAAATTACCATAAACGTAGTGGCTTAAAACCACAGAAGTGCATTCTGTCATAGTTCAGGAGGCCAGAAGTCCAAAATCATATCGCAGAGCCAAACTCAAAGTGTCGGACCACCCTCCCTCTGGAGGCTCTAGGGGAGAACCTGTGCCTTGTCAGCCTCTGATGACATCCACCATTCCTTAAGCTGTGGCCACCTCACTCCAAGCTCTTCCTTGGTCTTCACATTGCCTTCTCTGTGCCTGTTGCTTATCTCCCTCTGCCTCCCTCTTATAAAGATGCATGGAAAGCATCTAAGGCCCACTCGGATGATCCAGGAAAATCTCCCCATCTTGAGGTTCTTATCTTAATCACATCTACAAAGATCCTTCTTCTGAATAGGCAACATTTACAGGCTCCAGGATTAAGGGCTGATATCTTTGGGCACTGTCACTCAACCTGCTACAGTTTCTGTTGAACACATTTTGAATGTGCAGAACAGCCCTCTCTGTTGGTTGATTTACAAGTTGACTTTTTGAAGAAGTAGAGAAATAAGCAAAAAGCTAGGTTGGAAAGTTTCCATTCATACCAAACCAGTTAATTTAGTCGTAGGGTTTATAAACCTTCAGTTGGCATCTGGTTTCATGAAACTTGGGCACCTTTATCAGGTTCTTTGTCCCTAGCTTTTTTCTCCTTCCTGGTGAGGTGCCATCTTACCACCCATTTCTCTAAAGCTACTCTCTTTGTAGCCAGAACCAAGAGAGATTCTTTCTCTGCCACTCCTTGGGACCCTCCCGTCAGTCCCAGTTTCGGCTTTAAGAAATGCACTTTTTATCCAGGTAGCTGGAAGGAAGGCAGGTCTCAGCCTTGAACCTCACCTTTCATAGGAGACCCTACCCTTTCAGATAGACAGTGGGCAGTCCTGTCTAGCTCAACAAGAGGGCCCTACCTCAATAATTTAAAGCTCTTAATAAGCACACAAGGCACACATACATACAAAGTATAATGGGAGTCTCTTCTTTCAGAGGAATACCTTTCATTCTGGTATGCCATGAGGAAGATACCCAGGGACACTGGAATTTTCCTTCCACTTTCTTGTGCCCTCAGTGATTTGGTAACATCAATCTAGGAGTTAGGTAGGTGGGGCATCGCTTCCCATCCAGGTTTACCCAGTTTTTCCAGGCAGAGGAGAGTAGACTGAGGCTGCAACCAAGAGAAGAAACACAAGATAGAGGAAGCACAGGGTGCTGGTTCCTCAACTTGTTGAGACGAGAGTTGTGTAGTAGGACAAGCCCAAGCTTGCTCAGCATTTCTCCTTCCTGGCTTGGGTTTCACCTTGGCCCCAGTTCAGTGGAAACTGTTGGCTCAGAGGGGTGAAGGATCCAGGAGGAGGAAGCTTGTACAATCTTCATTTAGTAGGGGCAGAAGTGGGGTGGGGTGGGGTTTTAAAGTTAGCCTTTCACAAAGGCTGAGTCAACTATATTGTTCCAAGTCTGGATCTAGCTTCTCCTGCTGCTCTACCCTACTCTTTATGACCTCCAGTTGCACCAAAATGTCTTACTCTCCCTGACCATGACAGGCATGGCTGCTGTGTACTGCTTTGCAGACTTATGCATGACACAGTTCTAGGAAGTGCCATCCCCAAAGACAAAGGAATGACGAGCAACAACAAGAATCATGGACAATTGTGCAGGACAGCCCTGAGTCAGGTCCTTTTATAATTTCCTTACTTTTCACATATTGCTTCCTTTGCCAAGAATGCCGTTGCCTTCCTTCTCTCCCATCACTATTTTCACTTTTAAATTCTGCTCAAAAAATGTTGGTGAACATGAAGGTGACAACCGAATACTTTGGGAAATGTTCAAAGCCATTGGGAAGAAACACCTTACATATAGGGGTCTCAAGTTGGCATACTGTTAGCTCATTCAGCCTTGCAGTTGCATTTTGTCTGTGGGATGATTATAAAAGGCAAAGTTAGTAAAATCCATCAGAAAGGCAAAAATGAAAAAGACAGAATGTCAAGTGTTGATGAAGTTATGGAGCACCTGGAACTCCCATATATCGTTAGAGGGAGTTAAAACAGAACTTTGTAGATGAAATATCAAATAAACAACAAACAGAATAAGCCCAGAGTCTATGCCAATGTACATCAAAAACAGACTATTAAACACTAAATTTAAAGAGCAAATCTTGTAAGTAACAAGAGAAAAATTGAATTATATTTAGGGGAACAATGATCTGATTAAAGGCTGACTTCTTTAGAAACTATGTTGGGCAAAAGAAAGTGGATGACATCTTTAAAATAATAAAAGCAAAGAAGAACTGTCAGCCAGAATTTTATAATCAGTAAAAATATTCAAAAATGAAGGAGAGAAAAAAACATTTTCAGAAAAAAAAGAAAAATAAGACTGTTGCCAACCTAATTGCACTACATGAAAGTTGGTAAAGATAATTCTTTCGATCGAAGGGAAATGATACAAGATAGAGATGTGGATTGGCAGAAAAAGATAAAATGTTTCAGAAATGATAAATATTTGGGTAAATTCAAAAGGTCATTTTAGAGCCTTTTCTTCTAAATTCCTTTATGACCCATATATAACTATTTAAAACTAAAATTATAGCATAAGACAAGGCATTGAGTTTATAATCTATATAAATGTATTACATATAGTAATTGTTATATAAAGACTGGGGATGTTATAGGCCTATAAGTTTGCAAGACTTCCATATTTTACATGAAGTAAATGAACTACAAAAGTTTAAAGTATGTATTTTAATTCCTAGTACAGCCACTATAAAATGGTACCACAAATAGTTAAAAAGTAAACAAGAAAAATAAAAATCCTTAAGCATATCAAAACAGTATTTTTTTATTAGGAGGGACAAAGAACAGAGAAACAAAGAACAGGAGTGTGCTAGTTTGAAAGGATTAGGTTCCCTAGAAAAGCCACGTTTTAATCCTGATCTCATCTTGTAGGAGCAACCATTTCTTTTAATTCATATTCAATAATGTAGGTTGGAATCTTTTGATTAGATTATATTCATGGCCATGTGACTCACCCAATTGTGGGTATTAACTTTTGATTAGATGAAGTTGTGACCCCACCCATTCCAGGTGGGTCTTGATTGGTTTACTGGAATCCTTTCAAAGAGGAAGCATTTTGGAGAGAGTCCCTTTAGAGCCACTAGAGAGCAGCGAGAATCACAGAGCCCAAGCTACCAGTGACCTTTGGAGTTGAAGAAAGAATATATCCCCAGGGGAGCTTCATTAAACAAGAAGCCTGGAGAGAAAGCTAGCAGAAGTTGCCATGTTTGCCATGTACCTTTCCAGCTGAGAGAGAAACTCTGAACCTCATTGGCCTTTCTTGAGTGAAGGCAACCTCTTGTTGATGCTTTAATTTGGACACAGTAGAATTAAAAGAGAGATAAATAACAATGAGACAATCAAGAAAATGGAATTATTTGGAAATTAAATAATGTAGTTCTAAATAATCATTGGACCAAAGAAGAAATCATGAGAAATTAGAAAATATTTTGAGCCCAATGATAAAAAAATACAACATACCCAAATGTGTGGGGTACATCTAAAGCATTGCCTAGAGGGAAACTTATGGCTGTAAGACCTACATTAGGAAAGAAGAGAGGTTTCAGATCAATAATCTAAGCTTCTACCTTAAGAAATTAGAAGAAAAGAAGAGCAAATTATATCTAAAGCAAACAGAAAGAAGAAACAAAAAGGAAAGAGCAAAAATCAATAAAATAATAGTAGAAAAAACATTTGAAAATCAACGAAATAGAAACTTGGTTCTTCAAAAAAAATCGATGAAATTGATAGACATCTAGTTAAATTGATCAAGGAAAAAGAAGACAACTGATCACTTTTAGGAATAAAGGGAGAATATTATCACTAATGAGATAAAATGAATCTTGACTATTATCTCACACAATAAGCAAAAATGAAATTATAGGCCTAAAACTAATAAACTTCTGGAAGAACAAAGAGGATAAAATCTTTGTAACACTGGATTAGGCAAAGATTAGGATACCAAAATCATAAATTATAAAAGAAAAGTTTTCATAAAATGGACTTTGTAGAGATTAAAAACTTTGACTCCTCAAAATTCCTGGTTGAGAATAGGCAAGCTATTTTAGAACACATATATTCAAGGGCTTGAGTACAGAAAATAAGAAGAATTCTTAAAGTTCAATTCTAAGAATACAGTTAGTTCAAAATAAAATGGACAAAGATTTGAACAGACAATTCTCTTAAAAAAAAAAAAAGATGTATGCATGGCCAAGCCAAAAAGCACATGAAAATATGCTCAACCTCATTAGTCATTAGGTAGGTGCAAATCAAAACCACAGTGAGATTCCGTCGCACCCCATGAATATACTGAAACTAAAAAGACTGACAATATCAAGTATTGGCAAGAACATGCAGCAACTAGCATTCTCATTCCTTGCTGGCAGAAATGCAAAATCATCCAGTCACTTTGAAAACAGTTTTGTGGCTTCTTATGATATTAAACACACATTTATCCTAGTGAAAGGGGGAAATATGTCTATACCAAAAAATATCATTCATAAAAGCCAAAAACCCAGAAACAACCTAAAACATGCATCAATTGATGAATAGATAAACAATTGGTGGTAGGTCCATTCAATAGAATTACTACTGAGCAATAGAAGGGAATGAACTCTTGCCACGAATATATGAAACCACATGCTAAGTGAAAGGAACCAGACAAAAAGACTACATAATGTATGATTGCTTCCATCTGTATGAAATTCCAGAAAAGGCAAATCAATAGTGACAGAAAGGAGATTAGTAGCTGCCAGGAGTCAGAGGTTGGGGAAAGAGGATTGACTGCTCAGGGCATAAGAGCACTTTTTGGGGTAATGGAAATATTCTATTTCACGATTGTGGTTTGATGATTGAATGTCTGTATTCATTTGCCAAAACTCATTGACTTGAGTTTTGTATTTTAAAAGTTGGTGAATTTTATTGTATGTAAATTATACGGCAATAAAGTTGACCAAACGGTAAAAGAAATAAATGGCTTGCTTTACACATGTGTTAACTGTTGGCCTCCTTTTCCCCTAGCATGCAAATGAGTTTGCAATCCCTGACTAGGAGTTCGTGTTTTCAAGGCTCTTTCATATTCTTTAATGTATGATACTAGCTGAGATTTGGAAACGACAGGATCCACTTTTTCAGAAACTGTCTTCTTGAAAACCAAGAGGATATAGAAGTTATATGATTTGTTAAGGTGCAAAAGGGGGGGATGGGGTGGTGGGGAGAGCCAGGGCTGCTGCTAGCTTCTGCAGGTTGGGAAACATGTCCCCTACCTCAAGTTAAAAGCATTTTAAGTTGGCGTATTTTTTGCACAGCTTGAACAGTGGCGTACAGCAGCTCAGCTCCTTGGCTTGGCCCAGATTGCTCTCCAGATTCTGGCAGGTGGCAGTCTTGGCTGTACCCAGGTGCCCTCACACAGACCCAGATACCACCCTGAGCCCACCACTGCTTCACCCTCCCCCAGCCCCCCAGATGTGGTGACTGAGCCAGGTGCAGTGTGGGAGGAGGGGTGGGTGGTAGAAGTTGGACCTCCAGGAGCAGGTGGTGAGAGAAGAGTTCTCAGGAGCAGGAGCCCCCACAGTGCATCAGAGAGAGGATGTGGCTGTGCACTAGAGTGTGTGCCAGTAAGTGTGTGCAAGTTTGTGCTCTCAAGCTTGCACGGCTACATGTGAAGATCAGGATTTATGGAGGCGGGGACTGTTGCAGCCAGGAGGCCTGGAATCTCCCCAGAGGTCTGCTCTTGTTCAGGTTGGTGGACACCCAGCTGCCAACATTGCCTCCTTCAATGCGGTGCCCTTGTGCAGTGCACAGTCGGAACCACTGTACCTGGTCACCCTAGATACGCCTCCCTGAAACCTCTCCTTCTTCCTGAGGAGAAACCCTCCCCAGTCACCTGAAAAGAAGCCAGAAGATACTAAATCTCTTCTCTTCCCACACCTTCCCAAATGGCACTTATATAATGACTATCTCTGGGTCTCCATGCCAACTTCTCCACTCAGCGCCAGGAGGAGCTGCAAGGGACAAGAACAACCTTCATTGGTTCCCTCCATCCCTGGGGCCTGCAACATTGGGTGGAGCCTCCTCTGTCCTTCACCTGTGACCTCTCAGAGACCTCTGATCTCCTCTGATGCCCTCCCTCCCAGAGTAGCATGCATGACAGTCCTTAGAGTTCACCTGGTGCTGACAAGAGACCTCGGTCTAGCATCACCCCCTCTCGGGACACTTTCTTTTCAACTTTGCCAATGCTGGGCCTTGAAAAAGGAATAGCATTCTTATGCTTTACTATACAAAGGCTCATCTTTCCACTACACCTTGCTCCCCTTTTCCCCCCAATTAGCAAATATATGTTGCGCAACTCTATGTGCCATGCACTGGCTAAGTACTAGTGATATACAAGTGAACAAAATATATATGTGCAGACAGATATATATATTCATGCCATCTTCTGTTACATCTCGTTTCTAAAGAGTCCAAACTAAAGCCAGTTGCCTTTACCGAATGCTTTCTTTCCCTGCCTTGTCAAGGGAATTCTTTAAAACTGAGCTCAAAAAGTGAAGAGACTGGAAAATACACACCAAATTGTTACCAAGGGTGGATTTATGAGTGGCTTTAAACCCTTTCAGGTATGTGTGCATTTCCTAAAGTTTCAACATTCATGTGTTATTTTCGTGAAGAAAGAAACAGCAGAAGTTACTCAAGGAAAAAGAAAAACCACACTCTCAGTTTAAACATATCCTCCTAAGGAAACCCTTCCCTGAAGGCCCCTTTCTCCACGATGACTTGGGGATGTCTCTTCTGTACACACACAAGCACTCTGCATGGGATAAGCAGGGATTATTTATGCGTTTCTCTTCTCCTGGACTGTGAACTGCAAGGCAGAGCTTGTGTCATATTCATTTATGAAGCTGCAGCTCCAAACACATCTGGCACACAAGTCAGAGTTCACAAAGTGTCTGTTGAATGAATGGATGGGTGATAGTATCAAGTCACAGACTTGGGCCTAGAGAATAAGACTGAAATCCAGGGGTCAGACCTGCAGTAATGAGGGAGGAACTGAGTCTTGAATCTAGTTACTCAAGCTCCAGTTCAGACTAGAAGGGAAAATTAGATGCTGACTCTTTTTTAATATTTTCATTATAAACAATGAGCTGACATACCAACATTCTTTTTTTTTAAATCATATTCTGCATCCTTTATTTCAGAGAAAATAATCCTCAATATATTTCAGAAGATTTCAATTCAAAATATTCAAAATAAAATAATTGGGTGCTTAAAGATAAATTTCAGTGATGTGATATTTTAGTTTCTTAGGCTGCTCAAGCAAGTACAATGCAATGGATTGGCTTAAACAATAGGAATTTATCAGCTCATGGTTTTGAGGCTAAAAGAAAATCCAAATCAAGATGCTTTAAAGATGATGCTTTATTCCAGAAGACTGGCTGCTGGTGATCCTTGGCTCCTCTGTCACATGGTAAGGCAAATGGCAATCCTGGATTCCCCCTTCTCTTCCAGGTTCACTGGTTTCAGCTTCTCACTGCTCCCTCTGGCTGTTTTTCTCTGTCTGAATTTCATTCTGCTTATAAAGGACTCCAGTAATAGGATTAAGACCCATCCTGACGGAAGTGGGCCACAACTTAACTGAAATAACCTCATCAAAAGGTCCCACTTACAATAATTTCACACCCACAGAAATGAATTAGATTTAAGACCATGTTTTTCTGTGATACACACAGCTTCAAATCACCACACTGTACCCTCTGGATCCCCCCAAAACATGTCCTTTCTATATGTAAAATACAATAATTCCATCACAATACTCCTAAAACCTTAAGTCATGTCAGAACAATGCTTAAGTCATGTCAGAACAATGCTTAGTACAAAGTCTCATCAAAATCAGTTATACATGTGCTCTGTTCTGGGGCAAAATTCCCCTCTGTCTGTGGACCTATAAAACTTAGAAAACAAGTTATCTGCTTTTGATATACAATGAGGGATAAGTATAAGATAAACATTTCCATTCACACAGAGAGAAATTGAAATGAAAACATAAGCACTGGCCCCAAACAATGCCAAAACCCTGTAGAGCATACTCCATTAGATTTCCAGGTCTGAGAGTCATCTATGGAATGGTTTTGTCCTCCAGACCTGATGAAGTAGCATCCCCACCCCTCCCAAGAACTTTGACCATGCTTTCCCTGAAAACCGGGGTGAAGGCTTCACTCTCTTGGATGGTGGTCAGGCTCTCTCTGAAAGCCGCTGCTCAGGTTCCACCTCTCCAAGCTCTAGGATGGTAGCACCTTCCTGAACAACGGGGCAGAAGCCCTGCCTTCTCCAGGTGCCGGGGCAGACACACCATCTCCATACCCATGGGTGGACTTGCTCTCTTGGATCAAAATATCTTTGGTCCAGACCTAAGCTTCATTGGTTCTGCCATTGAAGTCATTTTCCCTTCAATTTGTCCTTCTATATCCCTTCTATTCCAGGCTGGCAGAGGTTTCTTTCACACACAATAAACTTGCTGGTTTTGCATGTGGTTCACAATGGTCGAAGCAACTGGATAGTAGGACTTTCCACAGATCCTTCCTAGATAACTGCATCTGAAATCCTAACTTATGGTCAGAAATGGCTGGCTGGTTCCATGTTCACTTAAACCCTCACATGGTGCACTATTCTCTGGGGATTCACGTTCCAGAAGCTCAGAATTTTCCAAACCACCAACTTCTGATTTCCTTGTGCTTGGAAGTCAGTTCTCAGCTTATCTCTTTCCTCTCACATTTTACTTTAAGTTGCAAGGAGAAACCAGGCTACACTTTCCACATTTATCTTGAACATCTCCTCAGCTAAATATCCAAGTTCATCACTTTCAAGTTCTGCCTTTCATTTGACATCAGAACTCAATTTTAGTACATTCTCTGCCCCTTTAAAACAACGATCACTTTTCTTCCCATTTCTAATAATACATTCATCATTTCTGTAGAAGGCCTCATCAGAAATAACTTTAGCATTCATATTTCTACCAACAGTCTCTTCAAAGAAATCTGGGCCTTTTCTATCAAGTATTTCATATCTCACAATTCTTCCAGCCTTCACCCATTATCCAATTCCAAAGTGGTTTCCACATTATTGGTATTTGGCAATAGCAGCACCCCACTCCTGGTAACAAAATCTGTTTTAGTTTCCTAAGCTGCTTAAGCAAATACTATGAAATGGGTTGGCGTAAACAATGGGAATTTATTAGCTTATGATTTTGAGACCAGGAAAATGTCCAAATCAAGGTGATGCTTTCTCTCCAAGGCTGGCTGCTGGCGATCTTGATCCTTAGCTTAATACATGGTGGCATCTCCTGGTCTCTTCCTCCTCTTCCAGGCTCTGTTTCAGCTTCTTGCCTCCTGTGGTTTTCTCTTATCTGAATTTCTTTCTCTTTTACTCCAGTAATAGGATTAAGATTCTTCTTGTGATGAAGTTAGAGGGAGCATGTGACCCAGTTCTGGCCAATAAGGTATTAAGGCATGAGGGGAAGTCTTCTGGATGATTTTCGGAAAGGTTTCTTGATCAGCACAACTGTGCATCTTCTTTCTTTGCTAAACGGGGCTGGCCCGTACCCGCATTATTGGAGAATGGATTCGGCCCCATACCAACATTCTTGACATAAAATCATTCTTGGCATATGAACGTTCTTGACATGGTTACGATCAATGGCTCACAATATCATCACATAGTTGTGTATTCATCACCATGATCATTTTTCAGAACATTCGTATCTTTCCAGAAAAAGAAAGAAAGAAAAAAAAACCCTCATACATGCCATATCTCTTACCATGCCCTTTCACTGACCACTAATATTTCAATCTACTCAATTAATTTTAACCTTTGTTCCTCCTATTATTTATTTTTCTATCCTTAGATGCTGAGTCTTCCGAGATTGAGCTAAAGCTTCTTAAATTTTCCTGGTCAGGATGAGAGAGGGAAGGTCACAGAATCTGGGATACATATTAGCCTGCAGGAAAGAATTTAGTAACCCTAGGGTGAAGTATGACTATTTGTAATAGTCTCTTCTACATATCTTTTGCGTTTTTATTGTCACACCCTCATTCATGGCGGGGATCTTATCTGACTTGGATCATAAGGCTCAGACCAGTGCCTGGCAAGTACATGGCACACAGTAAATATTTGTTGAATTAATGTTCAATGAATGAACTCACTCTAAGCCAAACCCACAAGGGAGAAACTAGATGCAGCATTATCCATTCATCCTGTAAAGTATAAGTGACAACGGGCCTGAAGAAACCCCAGTCAGCACATTCTTCACTCTGTGGGAAGGCAAACTTCGGAAACCAAAAGTGAATCTGAGAGCTGCTTGATAAATACAAAGAAATGGACTAAGGGGACTTTGGAAGATCTTGAGATTGTGTCACCAATGAGTCATGCGTTCCCACACGGGGACAGATATCCCTTGCCAAACAGGATCCTGCCTTGCCCAAGGCTGACACCTCCTTCCTGTCACTGGGAGAGGAACTCTGATGGTGCGTCCTTTCTGCTTCCCCTCTCACTGCTCTTGAGCAGACATGTGGCCTCAGTCCCTTCGGCTTGACCTCGTGGTGCAGTGGCCAGGACTGCCAAGTGCCCCTTATTGGTTATAGTTTCCACTGTGGCTTCCCGAGGAGATCTCGGCAACAATTTCACATATTCTGCTAAAGATGAACAACCTCAGACCCAGATCAAGACCTTCCACTTCCTGAGGTGCAAGGTCACTCACTGTCTCTGCACCTCGATTTTCCTTTCTTTAGAAAATGAAGTGCTAGTCTTTTCCATCTACCCCTCAGGGCTGTTAAGCAGAAGAAATGAAGATGAGTTTTAAGTGGCTCAGACTTTATGATTAAAGTTCTCTACCAGATTTGCCAGTAATGGGCTACATGACCTTAAGACCTTTTACCCACCCACCAGGCCACATGTCAGGCACTTGTCCCAGGGTCTTGTTCTTAATCAGACTTCAAGAAACATTAGCTGTTATTGCTATGACTTTATCACCATGGGCTGACATACTCTACCCCCTTCCCAAAGAGCGTGCTTGAGAAAAAATAGTTGCTTTCGAGGTACTATTGTGCTTTTGCTTTGTTGAGTGGGGTATATGAACTTGGGACCATAGCTGAATGGTTTGGGAGAAAAGAGGGGGTTTCAGAAGTTGTGTAGGAAAAAGGACGAAAGGAGATCTGACAATGTGGCAGCAAAGGAGAAAGTCTTGAGAGGGAGAACAGGTAAGACTAGTCAAATGGAGGAATTGATTTAAGATGTAATCCTCTTACCTCAAGATGTAATCCTCTTCTCCATATTCCCATGAAGCTTTCAGTAAAAATTTCATTAGTCACAAATACTTGTGGATTTGAATGTGTTGGGCAGACGCAAACAAAGTGTTCAGTCTGACCTTGAGATGGACAGGGAGTGAGAGCAAAGGTCAATCATCTTCTGGTTATATGATCAATTTAAAAATGAGGAGTTGAATTATGTGACCTTTATGGGCTCTTCCATCTCTAATGTTTTATGATTTTATATATGGAAGAGACAGAATGTTGCTAAGAGAGCCTGATGCGGAAGGTTGAGGTGGGGCTTGGAAATCCCCATTTAAAAAAATTCCTCCAAATGATGGTGATGAACACCAAAATTTGGGCATCATTGTGCACACACTCATCATATTCTATAGTTGTGTACTTGATCACGTGCAGAAAAATCACACCCCCAATCTCCAGAAGGAACATTGCTGACAGTACTAATTGGGGTGTGCTCAGAGAATGTAAACTTACATTAACCTAAGTAAAACATGTTCAGAAAAAGAGTGTTGCAGCAATGGGATAACAAATGCAACAAATGGTGCTGAGACAATTGGACATCCACATGCAAAAGAATGAAGTTGGACACCTATCTCATACCACACATAAAAATTAACTCAGAATGGATCACAAAATTATAAAAATCTCAATGTGGGCATGAAGTTATAAAAGTCTTAGAAGGAAACAGAAGAGTAAATCTTGATGACCTTGGATTAGGCAATGGATATTTAGCTGAGACACCAAAAGGCAAAGTAAAAAAAAAAAAGAGCTAGATTGGATTCTATCAAAATTAAAGCTTTTGTGCTTCATTGAGAAAGTAAAAAGACAACTCACAGATTAGAAGAAAATATTTGCAAATCATTTATCTGATACGGAACTTGTATCTAGAATACATAAATAACTCTTATGAATCAGTAATAGAAAGACAAATATAAAAAACAAGTATATAAAGAAACATAACCCAATTGAAAATTGGCAAAAGATTAGAATAGACATTTCTCCAAAGAAGATAGACAAATAGTCAACAAGTACTTTAAAAGATACTTAGAGTCATTAACATTAGGGAAATGTAAATCAAAACCATCATAAATATCTTTCATGTTCACTAGGATAAATAAAATGGAAAATACACACAACAACAAGTGTTGCTGAAGCTATGGAGAAAATGGAATCTTCATACATTTCTTCATACACTTTGAAAAATAGTTTGGCAATTTCTCAAAAAGTTGAACATGAAGCCACCATATGATCTACTACTACATATAACCAAGAGAATTCAAAACCCATGTAACCAAGAGAATTCCACTACCACATGTAACCAAGAGAATTCAAAATCCATGTCCACACAAAAACGTGTACATGAATGCTCATAGAAGCATTATTCATAATAACCAAAATGTAGAAACAACCAGGATGTCCATTACCTGACTGGATAACTATTATTCAGCTATTAAAAGGAATGAAGTACTGATTCCTGCTGCCACATGCATGAACTTTGAAAATATTAAATTAACTGAAAGAAGACAAACTAGTTACAAAAGGCAACATATTGTATGATTCCATTATAAGAAATATCTGGAGTAGTCAAACCCTATTTTAGGGACAAAAAAATAGATGAGTGGTCACCAGAGTTTGGGGAAAGAGGGTATATGATATGACTGCTAATATATGCAGGATTTCTTTTTAGGGTGATGAAAATATTCTAAAATAAGATAATGGTGATAGCCGTACAACATGATGAATACACTAAAAATCACTGATTATACATTTTAAAAGGGTGAATTTTATGGCGGTGAATTCTATTTCAATAAAGCTTTTATAAAAAATAATGCTGCATATGTAATATGATTCACACAAAAGAAAACATTTTAGATTTTGCATTCCATTCTCTGCCTACAACATGTACACCTTTGGGCTTCTTTTGTAAGTGACAAAAATCCAGTTTAGACTGGTTTAAGCAGAATACAAAATATATTGGCTCACATAGTCGAAAATTACAGGTTGTTGGCTTTAGGCCAACAATGATGTAATCCAAGAATCCCTTTGGTTCCTTCCATCCCTCAACCCTGCTTTTTTCTGTGCTGCCTTCATTCTCAGGCAGAGTCTCCCCAGGTGATAGTGAGATGGCCACCAGTGTCCACAGGCTTACAACCTTCCAACTTAGCAGTCAAAGCAAATGGCTTTCCCAAGAAAAACCCAGATTTAGGTTTTGACCGGGCTGGCCTACATCATGTATGTGGGAATGCAATATTCTTAGTGGCCAGGCAGGGTAAGAGACAAACTATGGTGAGTTAGTATTAATGCTAGAAATGTCAAATATAGATTATTAAAACAAGTGATCTTTGAGGGGGTTGCTTGGAACCATGTTAATTCACTTAGGACAAATGGATCAAAACTTTTAATGAAAAAAAAATAATAAATCCCCAAAGTGGCAGATCAGCAAAATGCTTGGGATTTTGTATTTTGATTTTAGCAAGCCACTTGACAAGACTTTCATGGTAAACCAAGACTGAACAGTTGAGTTAGGTAGAGTCATAGTTTATTGACTACACATTTCCAAAGAGGACTCACTAATGAGTCAACTGAGTGGATCCTGGTGGGGCTGCAGAGATCTGGAAGCCTAACCTGGCCGACCTGTTTAGTTACTACTTAGATAGAGATACAGAAATCATGCTCATTAGGTCACACCTAAAAAGAAATCCCAGCAATTCTTTTTATTTTTTTCTCATTAATTAGAGAAGTTGTAGTTTTTCAAAAAAATCATGCATCAGATACAGAGTTCCCATCTACCACCCTATTATTAATATCTTGATTAGTCTGTTACATTTGTTCCAATTCATAGAAGAACATTTTTATAATTGTACTATTAATCAGAGTCCATCTTTTACAACAGTGTTCACTGCATGTGCTGTAAGTCCTGTATTTTTAAAAAAATTTTATTCTAGTAACACATATATGATCTAAAATGTCCCCTTTTAACCCCATTCAGTTATACAATTCAGTGGTGTTAATTCCCTTTACAAGGTTGTGCTACCATCACTGCTACCCACTACCAAAACTCTTCCATCAACTCAAATAGAAGTTCTATACAAATTCAGCAATAACTCCCCATTCCTTACCCCATCTCAGCCCCTGGGAACCTATATTCCAGTTACTGACTCCATAAATTTGCTTCCCAATAATTCTTTGACATCATAAATATACATCATAAAATATGTATTTTTCAAATTTCCAATTATTCCAATTGTTTCCTAAGTATACAAAAAACTTTTTTCACAGTTTGTTTAATTCAGAAGCCAACAAAAGTCCGCACACTCCAGTTAGTTGATAAGTAACTTAACTCTCTTTTAGTTCACAAGTTGTCCCTCTGCCTCTTTTTTCCTTGCAATTTATTTGTTGAAGGACCAAAATAATCTTGATGACAAAATGATATTTGGTAGAGCTAAATAGTGTAACATTAAAGCTTGATTTTATAAAATTAGCAATAACTATATAAAATGTGGGAGACATCTGCAATGTGTGACCAAGGCCAAAAAGACCCAGGAGTTTTAGCTGGGTACCAACCCAGAAGAGTCAACACCATGACTTAATGGCCCAAGTCTAATATACAAGGAAGTTCCATTGCATGGTTGCAGTGTATGGTCACATCAGGAGATGTGATCGTCCTTTCTACCATATCCTGCTGAGAACATGCCTGATTGTGGCTCCCCCAGTTTAAGAGGGACCCTCCAAAACCAGACCACTGGGCGCTGCAAGGGTAGTTCAGTGGTAGAAGTCTCACCAGTCATGCGGGAGACGCGGGTTAGATTCCCAGCCGGTGCATTCCCCCCCCACCCCCCAAAAAAAAACCACAAAAAACAAAAAAACGCAGAACACTGAGAGAAAGTCCTGATCCTGGCGAGAGCTGTAATAGCCCTCCCGGACCAGCGAGTGGGGAGAGGAGAAAGGTGAGTCCGCTGAACATTTGGGCACGAAACACTCTAGGCAGTGAGCCCTCGACAATGGGTCTGCACTGAAGAGGATGTGGGAGAAGGGGTCTTGGAGCACATGGACTCAGGAGTTTTGAGGCTCAAAAAGATAGGAAAGAGGTCATGTTAGGAGCAGGGGAAGGTCAGGGACAGAGAGGGCAGTTAGTGAGAGGGTAATAATCAGGTCCCACTCTGCGGTGGGAGCCAAGGGCGTGTAGAATGGAATCAGGAGAGGTGCGATCTGTTTGGGGGCTCCAGGTGATCAGGAAATAACTGGTCCATGTGGGAGTCAACAGGAAGGTGGGTGCGAATACCCAGAATCAAGAGCGGCGGCCGCGTTTGTCTCAGGCCCCAAAGCTTGGACATCAGCTGTGTTTGAGCAGGAGCTGATCTGAAGGCTACTGGTGTGCATGGAGCACCACAACAACCCTGCAAGGTAACGATTTCATTCCTCTACAGGTATTTTCTTACTTGGCAGTCACATAGACTGAGGCTCAGGCCATGGGCACCTAAGGGGCAGAGCCCGCGCTCACGCGGGGCTGGCCGCATAAGGCCAGGCTCCGGGGTGACGTCAGCGCCTGTTTCCTCCAATCGCAATGCCAGGCTTGGTCGGCGTCCACGCCTGGGGAACAAGCCGTGTCAGCACTTACAGTGGCTTCAAGGTTAGACCAAGAAAAGGGTGTGATGAGAGAACCCATGACAGCTGCTCCATAAAAACACACCTACAGGAGATGACTCCCAGGGATGAATCCGGTCCTGGCACGGTGGGATCAACAGTTCCATCCTGACCAAAAAGAGAAAAGAGAAGTGTAACTAATAAAGTATCAGTGGCAGGGAGAGTTTAAATAGAGTCCAGAGGCTGCTATGGAGGTTGCTCTCACGTAAGCTTCAGTTAGACCTTGCTACCTATCATAACCAACTAGGACCATTCCAGCCAATCCTAAAGAACACCTAGGGTAATATATAACATCCCACAAGGGTTCCATGCATTAGAATAACTCTCCAGAAACCTACAACCTCCAGATGGGTCCCTGGACCAGATAAGTCCTGAAACCTAGAAGGCCCAGCCTCTACAGAACATCAGATAGTTGCACCCCCCTACCCCATGTTAGTGACAGCTCCTTCCGACATGAAAAAGTTAGAATGGCCATAGGCCAAACACCCCTAAAAAGAGGGATAGAAAGATCAAAGGTGATGGTGCAGTTATACAGAGAAGATAGGATTTAACAAATGAATATGATTGCTGAATCATTAAATTGATATCTCTTTTAGTTTCCAATATTTTAGAACAAGCTAGAAGTAAAAACCTAAGATTGTGCAATTGTAACCCATGTCAAACTCTGAAATACGTTCTACAACTAATTGTTCTGCTGCTGTGCTTAGAAATTTATTGCTTTTTTTTGTATATATGTTATTTTCACAAAAAAGAAAGGAAAAAAGTCAATTATGCTGACAAAAAAAATATTCAAGCCTTCTAGCCTCCTATATTCTGGAGCAGCTAGAAGGAAAAATCTGAGAGGATCGTATGGTAGTCCGTGACAAACTTTGGGATCTGACCTGTAACTACTTTGAAGAGTGCTTTAGAAACTATTGCTTTTTATTTCTTTGCTTTGTATATATGTTATACTATACAATAACAAAAGTTAAAAAAACAAAACATGTTATAGGATGATGATGAAAAATGTAGCATCACCTGGAAGGGAAGTCAGTAAATAAGACAGTTACAGTAACAGCATTGCTTTTTGTCCATTTTTTTTAATTAATAAGTAAAGAAATTGTAAATATATGATGTTTCAGTTCATGTGTATGTTCAAATCTAACCTCAACATAACCTGATTGTTAGACCATTGTCATGAGTTTAAAATAAAGATCAAAAATAGTAATTAGAAACAAAACAAAAAATACATACAGACACCTATAATATACTGCCTTCCCCCATGCCCCCCCACTTCTCTGGCCCCAGTTTCTCCTGGGCTTGATCTTGTGGTGGGGAGGTAGGGTGGAGATCCTCCTCTAAAGAAGTGGGGGTGTCTTTATATATTCTCCTGTTTTTCTCCTAAAGCAAATCCCAGAGTCACCAAGAGAAGGGGCATTCCCCTTGGCAGATGGTAGGAGATACTGGTCTCCAGTTCATTCTTTCCGTTCCAGGACAGATTCCAGAGCTCTGTCCATGCCTCCGAGGGCTCAGAGGTGGTCTTTTTTCTCCCTTCAGAGCTGACATTCCAGGCATCAGGTTGCTGTCCTGGATGACAAGGGAACCCCAGGTGAGATGAGTGAGCCATGAGCGCCCACCAAGGAGGATGCTGGGCAGGTCAGGGCAGGGCCGGCCCAACCAGTTCAGGCCAGCGAGGGGAGGGCGCGGCCCATGTGGCCGGGCAGCGAGGTTGGGTAGGGGAGTGGCGCTGACTCAGGGGCTGGCGAGTCAGGTGACGCAACAACAGCTGTTGCCTGGGTGTTTTTAGAAAACTTTGGCTGCCAAAGACTCTGCTGGGCTTCTTCTGCGCCTACCCAGAAGCAGGCTGAGAAAACCAGGATATTTTCTTTATAAAGAGCCCTTGGTGAGGGGCATTGATACCTGGCTCTTTTCCTGTTGATTCTTCATATAATGTACCTGGAAAGTAGGAATAGAAATTAGTCAAGAGACCTCCGAATGCCCTTTAGAACCCTCTGAAAATCACTACCCTTTTCTTCTTAGATCTTTTTAGTCACCTTGCTAGGAATCCACTGTAGAGGTTAAAAGAAAGCAGCAAGTTCTGGAGTCAGGAGGGTGTGGGATCACACTTATTATGTAAGACTTTGATCAAGTTTCTCAACATAAAAAAATCACTTTAATTATAGAAAATTTCAAATATATACAAATTAGACATAATAGTGTAATGAACCATGTACCCATTATCTTGCCTGGACAATTATCAACGCTCAGCTAATCCTGCTTCATCTGTACCCCATGCATCCCCCAATTAAATCCCAGGCATCATCTCATTAGCTATCCCTCTTGACTTTTTTTAAATCCTTGTTTCCTCAACTAAAAATGGGAATTGTAATATTCTCTACCCCGGGGTATTATTGTGAGGTCACACATGTAAGGTGCCAGCACAAAGTAGGAGCTCAATAAATGACAGCTCATATTATTAGATGAAATACTTAAAAAGGCCAAGTTCGTCTCTCCTACCCTTCCGTCTCTCTGCCTGTACCCTTCTTTCTTCCTGAGTATCCTTCCACTCTCTGAGGAATCTCTTTTCTTCCAGGACAAGGCTCACGGCTGCCATGGTGACAGGGTTAGGATGCCCACCCAGCTGCCCCGGCCTTGGGATGTGCTGGGAGCAAAGGGCCCTGAGCCCAGGGGCTGGGGGAAGAGGGAGGTATTGGAGACACAGGAAAGAAGGGTCAACGCTACGACACGCTTGGAAGAAAGTCTTCCCTCCTGACATGTCCTCCACTGTGCCTGCTTTTTGTATCATTAGTCTCTGAGTCAGGGTTTGGGGCTGGTGCTTTTGACTGGTCATGCCCAGCTCCTGTTCCCAGAGCCCAGGTGTATGTTTGGGGATGGGATGGGGATGGGGATGGGGATGGGGAAAGGAATATGTTAGGAGGACTCTGCATACTCAAACTCATGGTGGACAGTTTGTTGAAGGAAAGGGGTAAGGTGCTGGGCAATCAAAGACCTGGCAAATGTCCATTGCACAAGGAAGTGAGTGTGAATATGGGTGAGAGCTGGAGGGTGGGTGGGTGGTGGTACTGGTAAAGTGGCACAAGGCAAAGAAACAGGACCCCCACTGGCAGTCAGGGAGACAGGGCCAGTTTTCCTTGGGGACCCTAGTAGCCCTGAGGCAGGGCAGAAGGTAGTAAGTGGAACCCAGGATTCACCAGCTACAGGAACAAGGGCCTGCCTTCTTCTTGGGGCCATCACGCGCAATGGGGATGGTTCCCATGCTCTCTTAGCTTGTCTCAGCAGCGTCTAACTTCATTGTTACACTGTGTAGGAGCGCTGTTAATACATTGTGCTTCTCTGGCTCCAGGAAAGAGGTGGAGCAACCTGCAAATGACTGGGTGCTTATTCCAAAAAGGTGGAACCAGACAGGGCAGGGCAAGAGCGGACAGCTGAGAGTTGAGCACCAAGTTTCATGGATAGACAACTGCATGAAGTCAGCTTCCATGATCAAACGAACATGATCAAATAAATCCCCTCATGCATTTAAAAAATTGATGAACTGTTGTGATGCTCTGTGGTCATGAGGTTTAAATAGCAAATAGCCAGAATCGATATTTTTTTCATTAAACCACATCAGACACTTAGGGTTTTATTTTTCCTCACTTTGCTATTTTTCTAATAACTGTAAGAAGTATCACTATCAATTTCCTCCACCTCCCCTCACTTTTGTTTTGTTTAAAAATTTAGATCTGGGATGCAGAACATTGAGTTAATATTCTTCACTTCCTAGCACACTGACCTCTGATATCTTTAGTTTGTGCAAGGCCTTTCTTATTCTGTATTTTTCCCCTTCTTCCCCTCTCATTGCCACCTATCCCCCCCCATAGGTTTCCTTTCTAATATGTTTGATATAGGTCATTAAGTATGTGTGAAATCTAATAAGACGTAAAGTATGGTTTTGTGTGTTTTTAATTTACTTGGGTGACATTGTATTGAGGATCATTTTCTGTTTACTTTATCTCCCACTATGTTTTCAAGGTTCTCCTTGTTGCTGTGTGAAGGAAATTGGTAGCTTCCTATTGCTACATTGTACTCTACCATGATACAATGGGCTGCGGCAGCCTTCCTGTAGCATGTAAAGTAATGCCTGTAGCAAACAAGGCATTTCTTATATGGTGGGATGTAGACCCTGAAATGCTGACCTGGCCCCTCCCTAAACCTAATCCGAGAAAAACTTCAGCCCAATTCTGAACTAATTAGATTGATTCTTCTCCCTTTGAATGGGCAGCACTGACCACCAGAATTTGGGGATGTCTCTGTGAGGCAGTAGGTAGGTGGTGTTTCTTGCTTTGCTTGTTTGCTAGTTGATTAGGATGCTGAGGTGCTAACACCCTTGACCTGGGTCTGGGCTGTCATTCCATCAACTTTTAAATCCAGGCCCCATCTTTTGTGATCTGGACCAACTCAACATGCATCTACCACATTTTACATACCTCTTTTTGCAGTAATAGACACTTAGATTGCTTCCATCATTCTATCACAAACAAAGCCATGATTAATCTGTGTGGAACTTTCTTTGTGATGCACCCTGAAGTGGTCTTGTTGAGTCACAGGTTTGCACATCATTTTATTAACTATTGCCTGATGGCTTCTCAGAGTGGCTGGACCAGATTAGATTCCCACCAGCTTTGCATGGGAGTTCTTATCTTTCTGCATCCTCACCAACACTTGCTATTATCCATCTTTCTAATTTTTGCCATGCTGATGGGTGGAAAATGTTATTGTTTTAATTTGCATTTCTCTGATTACAAGTGAATTTGAGCCTTTCTTCACATACCACTTCATATACTTCTGTGAGTTGCCTGTTCCTTTCCTTTTATCTATTTGAAACTGCTTTTATCATAAGTTATTGAATAGCTTAAATGACTTCAGAATGTTTACAATGCAAGATTGAGGTGAAGGTGTTTTCTTCTCAAGCAGGTCTTAGAGAGTATCCCAATTGGTCCTTATTTCTGTAACCTGCTTGTGGTAGCCTGATCTGGACATTTTCACAGAGTTATTTCCCCAACTTAAGCACAGGATTCAATTATGTCTGCCACACTCCACGTAGGTATCTGAGAATCATCTTACATGAAGATAGTCAGTTTGGAGCAATTTTAGAGGGAAACACCAATGTTACCTTCAAATAATTGGACAGCTATTATGTGAAAATGGAGAAAGATTTATTCTGTGTTGCTACAGAGGACAGAATTTTAAAAGACGGGTCGCAGTTACAGAGGAGCAGAGTTGGGTTTGGTATGTGGGACATTTTTTTGTTGGAATACCCACCTCTGCAATCAGTCCATTTGGTATTGGCAAGCTCACTATAAATGTTCACCCAGAGGCTGGACAGACCAATTTTGTTGGTTAGAGCATTTCTGCATGGAACAGGGAATTAACCCCAATACTTCCAAGATTGCATCTAATGCTGATGTAATTCAATTTAGCTAATATTTATTGAGCCCCTACTACATGCAAGATATCAGGCTAAGAATGATAGGAAATATAACAGTGGTTCCTGCCCTCAGGGTTTACAGTCTTGTAGATGGGAGAGAATCAATATTTAATGAACTGCTAGCCTCCGCTGCCAGGTTCTTTGCATGGATTATTTAATCTTCACAATAGTTCGATTCAGTAGTTCCTGATAACCCCAGTTTCCAGGTGAGGGAACTGAAGTTCAGAGTGATTGAATAATTGTCCAAGGTCACCCACTAACATAAAGTTGAACAGGAATTCAAGATCAGAGCACTGGAACTCCATTACATCATGGAATGAGTTTATGAACTTGCGTCACAAGTGTAGCGTCACATTTTTTGGCTTGATCCAGGCTTAAAGCTTTCCCCTCTTGTCTTTTTAAGTCTGATAGATCACCCACTAGTCTTGACACATGAGGATATAGTGTTCTAGAGTGCAATCTAAGGCTGTTAGTTTCTCTTCCTTTTGCGTCCCAAGTCCTTCCCTGAGCTCCCTCCCCTCATTTTGTCAGCTCTCTGCCAACAGAAAGAATTTTTTCTTTTGGTGCTTCTGCTTTTTCCAGACTTCTCTGGCAGGCTAAATTGTCATATTTAGTGTTCTCTGTTCCTGGTGCTCTGTTGGTTTAGGCAAAGCCCTCTTTCCTCTTCAGAGCTCTGAGCCCTGTCACCATAAATAACCCAGGTTCCTCTGGCTCCAAAAGTGTGCCTTTAAGCCCTGTTTTTGCAATGCACCATCCAGGAGTTTGTTATTCATATCTTCATGTTAAAAGATTACTATTATATTTTAGAAATATATTTCTTGGTGCTCTCCATTTTCTAAGTAGTGTGAATTGAATATTTATTACTTTTATGAATAGGTAAATAGGCAGTATTAGAAAAAAGTAATCATCCTTTTATCTCGGATCATTTTTTTGTTTTTCCCTAGACATTAAGAAAAAAGAGGTTAAAGGGTATGGACAGTTGAGTAAAAAAAATAAGGATAATAAATAAATAAATAATGGGGGGATAAGGGTTAAAAATTGGGTAGATTGAAATACTAGTGGTCAATGAGAGGGAAGGGTAAGGGGTATGGCATGTTCAGGTTTTTTCTTTTTATTTCTTTTTCAGGAGTGATGAAAACGTTCTAAAAATGATCATGGTGATGAATACACAACTATGTGATGATATTGTGAGCCAGTGATTATATACTATGAATGCACTGTGTGTGAAGATTTCTCAATAAAAATATTGAAAAAAAAAAAAAAGAGGGCGGGCCATGGTGGCTCAGCAGGCAGAGTTCTTGCCTGCTATGTCGAGATCCGGGTTCAATTCTCAAGCCTGCCCATGCAAAAAAAAAAAAAAAAAGATAAAAAAGGTTAATCTCCCCATTTACATTGTAATATGTAAATATGCAGCCCCAAGAGTGGTAAGCGTTCCTATTTGATTAGTAATCACTTTTAGAAGAAACATAAGGTTGTATACATACATTTAATGGAAATTTCCCTCCTAGGATTTTCTACAGATTAGTAGAATGTTTTCAGTGTCTCAGAATAAGCTATTTTTCACTTGTGTTCCTCTAGATTTACTTTTTTTCTACAAGCCAGTGATCCTAAATGGAAAAGTTTTCTCAGCTTCTGTGGTGGTAATAACATTTCTAAGCATTAACAAAAGGCCAAACTGTGTCTCATTTAACTTCACACAACCCTATGGTAGTTTTTATTTTGTTCCTATTAACACAAGTGAGGAAAAAGATTCAGAGAGGTTAGGGAACTTACACAAGGTCTCTTTTCAACAAAGTGACAGAATTAGAACCCCAGGTCTAGCAGACTCAAAGTCCATGTTTTTTTTTTTTTTTTTTTTTACTTTTTATTGTATAGTATAACATATATACAAAGCAAAGAAATAAAAAAGCAATAATTTTCAAAGCACTCTTCAACAAGTGGGTTACAGGACAGATTCCAGAGTTTGTCATGGGCTACCATATGATCCTCTCATATTTTTCCTTCTAGCTGCTCCAGAATATAAAGGCTAGAGGGCTTAAATATTTTTTTATCATCACAATCAACTCGTTTTTCTTCTTTTTTTGTAAAAAATAACATATATACAAAAAAGTTATAAAATAAAATTTCAAAGCAAAGCACCACAATTAGTTGTAGAACATATTTCAGAGTTCGAAATGGGTTGCAATTCCACAATTTTAGGCTTTTACTTCTAGCTGTTCTCAAATACTGGAGACTAAAAGAGATATCAATTTAATGATTTAGCATTCATATTAATTTGTTAAATCCTATCTTCTCTGTATAACTCCACCATCACCTTTGATCTTTCCATCCCTTGCTTTAGGGTGCTTTTTAAAAAAATGTTTTTATTATAAACAACGAACAAAATACAAACATTCTCGACATACAAACATTCTTGTAATGGTTACAATCAATAAAGTCCATGCTTTTAACCATTGTGCTGGGGCAATTGCTCTAACATTGATGGGAAGAGTCTGGAGTCATTTGCTGGGATCAGTGGTATGTAGCCTTTTATTTAGATATTTTTTATGACAAGCTTTCTACATTTTATGAAAGATATATGTATCTTATTGTCTCAAACTGGAAACTCCCTGAGAGTCACAACTTTTGTATGTCATTTAGCACATGTCCTAACTAGATCAGAAATTCAAAACACATTTATTGAAGGAAAAAGCAAATGAAAGGTAAGAGTGACGTATATTTTTTTCCTGGAAAACAATACTATTTCGGAGAAATCTTCGAAATATTGAAAAAAAAAAGAAAATTCAAAAGACGTGAATAGAAAGATAATACCTTTGAAGAAATATTTTATTATTATTTATTAATGAAAAGGGGGAAGTGTAGCTGGTTTAAAAAAGTGGTATGGAAGTTAAAGAAGAAAAAAATTACTTTCGGCCCAGAGAGCCCTGGGAGAAAGGCCAAGGCATTTAAGGCAAAGGCTGAAGGGATGGTATATGTGGTGAGGAGAGGGCGCATTTCACAAGGAAAAAACACGTTAAACATGAAATCTAGAAGATACACACACTTTGGGGGAAAGACTAGTTCAGCTTGTCTGGAAAACTGTGTGTGGAAATTAGGATAGGAAATAAAGCTGGTGGCTAGAGCGTGGAGCCCCTTCGGTGCCAGGCTGAAGAGGCCAGCATTTAAAACTGGAGTATCTATGGCAGTTGTCCACAGCAAACTCACCCAATGGGGCTGGGGAAGACTCAAGGGATAGTTATTCTCTAACCCGAGGTAAGACTAAGCCAAGATGAGCGGGCAGAGCAGATATTGACAACTTCTGTCAATAAAGCCAGTAACAGCCTCCAGGCAATGAGTATTTAGCATTTTCCTCTTGGAAGTCCCAGCAGGAATGACTCTGGGTATGAACAGAAGGGAAATAGGCAGTAGTTAATAGGCCATATCCTAGAGACTGGAGGAGGTGCTGCTGTAGGA
The DNA here is from genome assembly GCF_023851605.1 of Tamandua tetradactyla. NCBI lineage: Eukaryota > Metazoa > Chordata > Mammalia > Pilosa > Myrmecophagidae > Tamandua > Tamandua tetradactyla. The sequence continues at coordinate 9,701,235 of NC_135329.1, forward strand.
GTAGGGCTTGGTTCAAGGAAAGACTCCATTCTTACGAAGAACAGAGAGCAAACCCCAGCAAGAACTCAGGCACTGAAACTGGACAAAATATGTAGGAGAATAGGCAGCAAGGCTGATCCTGGGTCATCTTTTGAGACAGATTTCTTATAAACTGTGGGAGCAGGTCCTGAAAGCTTAAGCTGACGATCAGAGCCAGGAGTTGGCTAGACGTGCTTTTTCTAGAAAAATTAAGCAATATTACCTTCATTAATCATAAAAACGTATGAATATACCTATTTGCTTTCTTTGCTTGCAAATGTTTGGACTAGATATTGTATAAAGCAACTCCGAAAGAGACATAAACCCCAAGCTACTAACCAGATGGGCATTTTCTTTCACCAAGTTTCAACTTTTACCAAATATACTCAGCAATTCCAGGTTTACCTTTGAGGCCTACATAGATTCCCATTTTATTTTATTTTATTTTCTAGATCTTCCATGCCCTGACCACTTGAGAATTCTGCAACAGCGATTTGGCTTTATGCTAGGACCTCACGCCATCAAAACCTGTAATTAGCTTTAGGGAAGCCAAACTTTAATGACCGATTGAACCTCCCAATTCTCCTCTTCACGGATTATGATGTTCTGCAGAGGTTTCCTTCTCTCTTCCCTGCTCACGTAGGCCTTGCTCACAGTGTGACCTCTGGCAAGTCTCCAACCCAAGCCTCAGACTCCTTTCTCATCTGTAAATTACCTTCAGAGACCGAATAAATGACTTACATGATCAAGGCAGATCTAAAATTCTACAATCCTGATACATAAAAATAAAAATTGCTAATAAATTCAGTTCTAAAGTTACAGAATACAGGGTCCATAAGGAAAAGGTTCTAATTGATAAAACCTTTTGGAAATGACTGGGCCAAGAGGTGAAGTTTTATTTTTATTTCTAGCTGCCTATTATTCCCAAAACTTATTTAATGGTATTCTTTACCAAATTAGGTTCTCTCTCTCTCTCTCTCTCTATATATATATATATAAAGTAAGATTTCTAAATGCTTTACAACACTGGGGTTTGTGTTCATTGCACTTATTTTGAAAGGCTCAAACTAACACTGATGTTTATTTTCCTGAGGCTTCAAGGTTATCACTGAACTGACAACAAACCTGTAGCCACTGACCAAAACTCTTTGTAATCTGCATATCTAACCTACTTCAGAGTCGTTGGTATTATCATAAGACACTCAACTGGAGGAGTGATTCGTAGAAGATAAGAGGGTTTGTGACAGGATTAAGAGCCATCAAAGAAAAGAACTGAAGGACGAGATGCGTAAGAAGACAACCTCAAGTTTTAGGGGTGCCTGGGAAGGAATGATGGAAGGATGTAAGACAAGTCTTTAAAGAACGGGTGGCTGAAATAGGATTATCCCGTCTGCTTCAAAGATGAATTTTTAATTACATACTAAAAACTTGAACACATCTTGCTTTCAGGTATCCCCGGGTTTCTCCTCTATCAAGTCGAACCAGCCCACCAGAGCCGACCCTCCTGCCCTGCTCTCTAAGGCGCGCTTTGGGGTGATGAAGCATGCCAAGTGAGAAACGAAGGGCAGGAGTAGGAGCATCTGAATGACAGAAAGGAAGAGGAGGAAAAGGGAGGTATAAATAAGACTGATGGTATAACGGGTAAGATTTACGAAAAGCAAGGCCACGGGAGAGGGCTGTGTGGGGCAGGGGTAGGTGCCCGCCCCCTCTGCGTGGAGGTTGGGGCTCTCCCGCCGCGGCCTGGGGCGGGATCCCCGTGCAGAGCGGCGCACCAAAGCCTCCCTTCCGCGGGAGGGGCTCCCGTGCCCAGGCATTCCTCTTCCCTCCTCACCTCGCCCAGAAAGGCCCATTACATCATCCCGGCCTGAGCAGCGTGGCCAGTTTCTCCAGGTCGAACTCCCGCTCCCTCAGTGAACACCGACCGCGCTCTCACAGTTCCCCGGTCACGGCTCTCCCACGAGGGAGGGCACTCGGGATGCGACGCATTTTGGCAAAGAGGCTATTAAATGATTCCCCCGCGTTTACGAGTTACACCCACACAGGAACACACGGACACCCAAGCCTCTCGCTGCGCCAAGTGCTTCAGCTCGACACCCACGACAGACGACAGACAACCCGGCGCAGCCCAGAGGATGACCCCAGGGAAAAAGGGCGGGGCGGGGTGGGGGGGCAGGGGGCTACTCCACCGTGGCGCGCCTGCGCAGTCACTACGCAGCCCCTCCCCGCGGGGCGTGCTTGTAACGCAGCGCATCCTATCAGGCGGCCGCAGGGAGCGCGCCCGCGGCCTCGCCCTCTCTCGCCCCTCCCCTCTCTCGTCTCGGTCCAGCCTCAGACAGAAGCTTGAAGAGCAAGCTCGCCGCTCCCCGCCCCCGGGCGCCCCCACGCCCTCCTGCGCGCGTGCGCGGTGGTGGACCGCAGGGCCAGGGCGCGAGGGAAGGGCGGGCGTACGTCCTTGCGTGCGTCTCAGGCAGCGCGCACGCCGGCGTGAGAGGGCACGGGGAAAAGGTGGCTCAGGCCGGGCGGCTCGGCTTCCTGTGGCTATGTAGCTGAGCTTGGCGGCTCGGGGTCCACCGTTGCTGCCATCGCCGCGTCCTAGCTCGGGGTTTACGCTCAGGAGCGAGTCAGTCCTTAAGCCCGCCGCGCTCCCTCGACGGCGGAGATTGCTCGCTTGCCGGTGGGAGCGTCCCGGCCGAGCAACCCTGAGGGGGAGGGGAGGCCATTTTGTCCCGACCGACTCCCCGGAACCGGGCGGAGCGGCTGGGAGAGGCTGCGGAGTCGCGGTCGCCGCCTTCGGAGGCACTGGACGCCGCCACCGTCGGGGCTTCCTCGACGAGGCGGTTCGTAGGTCACCCGCGCCTTCGCGAGTCTTTTTTCCCACGCCTTCTCGGTCCTCCGGCCTGAGAACGCCCGAGCAAGGAGTTGGCTGTGGTGAGAGGGACCGATCCCCTGGGGCCGCCGGCGGCGAGAGTCTGAGCCGCTCCTCCCAATGGCGAAGAAGACGTACGACCTGCTTTTCAAGCTGCTCCTGATCGGGGACTCGGGAGTGGGGAAGACCTGCGTCCTTTTTCGTTTTTCGGATGATGCCTTCAATACCACCTTTATTTCCACCATAGGTAAGACCTGTGGGAAGATGGCATTCGATCTCTAGAGCTGCAAACCGTTCCTTTTACTCCAGACATCTTGCTTCTCGTACTGTACGCCTTTGTTTTGGTGATCCCGATTCTAAGCAACAGACCCAAGTTACTGTTTGAATCGGCACTGAGCTCTCTGGGGCGGGGTCGGCCCGTGCTTTCCATCAGGTCTTTTGCATTTAAGTCTTCAGCCTTGCTCAGGGCCCACTGATAGAGAATTTGCAGTACTTTATCAACGTTCCAGAATCCTTTTTCTTTAAGCGACTACAGTGGCTTTTCCACATTCATGTGGATTTACTACATGTATGACATTTGTAGGAGATATGGGATTGAAATAGTCCTAGTCATTGGATAAAGGCCTGAAATAGCCTTTGGGGCAAAGAGATTACACATGGGCGTAACTTGAATTAAACTTGAGGGTTTGTGTGAAGAATAATGAAAGTAAATTAGAGAGCTCGAGTGAGTTGCCCCGCGTTGACTAAATCCATTGATGTGTCAAACAATCGGAGGCTCTTGGTGCTTGGGGTGGGACTCTGGCATCAGCAGAAGCAGTGATCTAAGGGAGCTAGATGGTCAGTTTTTGTCCTCCAATCCGACGGAATGAAGTCAGGTCTCCCCGTCCCCCTACCCCTCCCCCCCGTTTTTTTTACTTTACGCTAGAATTTACAGGAAAGTATTTTGTCACTATAGCCCTGAGAACTTGTACTTTCTTTCACTTCGTGTTTCAGAATTTCTTAATGTGGAAGTAAGTGCTAAAGATTGATCTTTTTAATCGGTTTCTCGTTTAAGAACAGGGAAGGCTCTAGGAAAGTCCCATTTGACTCGAGTTGGGAAATTTAGTGGTATTGTGCTAAATGAGTTGTATCTGAAGCCCTTTCTTTTTCACACACACATTCGTTAAGGGACAAATGGATGCCTCTGTCACCTGCATTCAGTACTGAAACCCACAAATACTCGTTCTCAATAACGCGAATTATACTGAAATTAGATGAGGCGATTGATTTTAAATAATTTTTATTTTACTCACTTTTTGGGGGGGGGAGGGAGAGAAAGATTATAATCATCATTATTTCCTGAGTATCGTATTATTCTCTCTGAAACTTAGAACTTGTTCTTTCCCTTGTGGGTTGGCACTTGCTCAGAATAAGTTTGCTTTAAATATTCTACTTATAGTTGTAGCAGGGTAGGCCAGATGTTTAGACGGGCCAGCAAATATTTATTGGTCACCTAATGCTGTCCGCTGTTATAGACTATGAGGTTAAGTGGCAAATACAATGGACTCCTTAAGAGAAATCACAGTAGAGTGCGAAAAGTGCTAAGATAGGAATAAATTTAGGGAGGAGAGGTGACTAGCCTTAGACCTTCAGAGTTATAAGGAGGCTTGCATGTGGGAGATGTCTCTAATATGAAGCCTGAATGACAAATAGAAATTGGACTAGAAGGGTGGGGTAAGAATTTCATGAAAAGGGAGTATTGAACAAACCTGTAATAAGGTTAGGGATTTAATTCAAGTGGTCGACTTTGAACCATTGCCATTGAGAAGGGTGAGAGTGAAGAGTGGGGAGCCAACAGCCAATTCCATCTACTTACATCTTTTATAATGGGTGTATATCCACAGCTAAAACCCAATCCTGTATGGTAATGGTATAATTTATAATTATAATTGATAATTGATAATTTTTCTGTGTAGTGCTTTTACTTGGGAAATATGTGGTGGTTTGGGATCAGGCCTGCTGGATTGGAATCCTGGTTCCACACGTTACTAACTGAGGTACTTGGGGCAAGTTAATTTAACCTCTCCCTCAGTTTCTTTAAATTGTGTTACTAATAGTACTTACCACATAGAGGGTTGTGAGAGTTTTATGGGTCAGTGAAAGTAAAACATTTAGCATGGTGCCAGGCATATTGTAAGAGTGCAGTGCATGTTAGCTAGAAATAGAATACATGCCCCTTGTACTGCTGAAGGGGGCACAAGTTACTCTGTGGTTTGAATGGCCTTTACTCAGTGATCTGCAAATATTTGTTGGTGCTCTTTTAAACAATTTCACTTTAGACTCTGAAACTTTCATACTTTGATATGAAAATATGTTTGATATGTGTGCTATTTGGCTATATGAAATGTTGAACAATTTAAGTGGAGAAAGTTAGTAAAGACATAACATTCTGAGTACCAGCTGGAAGGCATTGCATGTATTAATTCTGTGTGTGGGTTTAGAAGGCTACTATTGTATTAAGCAAGTACTGTATAAAAAGGAATATAATGTGAGCCACATACACAATTTACAATTATTTAGTAGCCATGTTAAAAAAGTAAAAAAGGGAAACTAATTTTAATAATATATTTTAACTCAATGTATACAAAATGTTATCTTTTTATTGTAATCAGGATAAAAAACTGAGATAGTTTACATTCTTTTTTCCTGACGTGTATTTTGTACTTACAGCTCATCTTAATTTAGATTAGCCACATTTCAAGTGCTCAGTAGCCACGTGTTTCTGGTGGCTACCATTTTGGGCGGTGCTTAAATTAAGTTGTGTACATTTTATAGCCAGTTGACTAATGTGCATTTACATTTAGGGCATTTTTCATTTTAACAATTGACTAGGGTTGCTTTTTAATCTAGAACATTCTCTAGGTATAAATCAATGAAATTTGTGAGTTGTCATTTGATTATTAGAATATTCTGAGGTTTGTATAGAAGAAGTTCTCTTCGGGGTATGCAGAAAAGCCTAACTACTGTAATAAAACTGGCCCTTACTGCCTCCAGTGCGTTCATTCTTGACTACTGACTCTTTCAAGAAAGAATTTTTATAGGTTTGTGGTGCTTGCTTTGAATATCCACAAAGACTAGTACATTGAAATATTTTCCCCACACTTTCGGTTTCCATACCTCTGTACCAAAGGTTATGTATGTTGGCTTTTATGGTCAGATTAATTGCAGACAGAGTTGCAAAACCACAGTAGTGGTGTGTTTCACACGCCTCAATCTCAAAGTGACTCCTCGGGCACTGGAGTGTAAGCTGTACAAGAACAGAGATCATTATTATTTTTGCTGATATTTGATAAACACCTAGGAGAGTCCTTCCATTTAATTAGTGAATAAATCATGAATGAAGGAGGCAGGCAGCCAAGTAGTCCAATCAGAATCTTCTAATACAGGATTAGAGTTAATTTTCATTTTAGTGTTTTCCTTTTTTATCTGTTTTCTAAGAGAGGTAGATTGAGATCAGAGCTACTTAAAAATATTACTCTACTTTGTCTAGTAGAGTAATTTTAGGACAAGGCTGGTTTTGGGAGTTCATAGATTGTTTGAAAAGCAGTTGCTAAAGAAAGGTACTGGATTTGGATGATTAAATTTCAGTGGTTTATTTGACCATTACTCTCATGGCAGTATGAGTTCGGGAAAGTGGTATTCATTGTTGGCATGGTATTTACATGGGCTTGTCTCCAAAGCACACATTTTTAGTGGGTCATTTCTGTTGGATTTACTATTTTCACATATCCATTAATCCACACCTAGACTTCTTTTTATTTCTTCCATAAGGAATATCTTCTTTTGGGGAATAGTTTGGGCTCTATGCAAGAAAGTTGGTAAAGGCTCTCACCCTGGGTTGGGTTGTCTTTCTGAGTGTTATGTTTTTAAGCTTTGAAAGAGTAGATTGGTTCCACCAGTTGATCAAATTTAACTATGCTGTTATATGTGGAGGGTTTTTTTTTTTTATATTTTAACTTTTTATTGTATAATATAACATATATACAAAGCAAAGAAAGAAAAAAGCAATAGTTTTCAAAGCACTCTTCAATAATAAGTAGTTACAGAACAGATCCCAGAGTTTGTTATGGGCTAGTGCACCATTATCTCAGATTTTTCCTTCTGGCTGCTCCAAAATGTAGGAGGCTAGAAGGAATAAATATTTTTTTATCATTGAAATTGACTTTTTTTTCATTTTTTTCTGGGAAAATAACATATATACAAAAAAGCAATAAATTTCAAAGCACAGCACGATGAATAGTTGTAAAACAGATTACACAGTTTAGTATGGATTACAATTCTACAATTTTGGGTTTTTAGTTCTACCTGCGCTAAGATACTACTCTGTATAACTCCACCATCACCTCTTATCTTTCTATTCTACTCTTTAGGGGTATTTGAGCTATGGCTATTCTAACTTTTTCATGTACAAAGGGGCTGTAGATAATATGGGGTAGGGAGATGGAACTATCTGATGCTCTGGAGAGGCTGGCTCCTCTAGGTTTTAGGACTTATCTGATCCAGGCCCCATCTGGAGGTTGTAGTATCTGGAAAGTTACCCTAGTACATGGAACATTTGCAGATTCTTATATATGGTCCTAGGTGTTCTTTAGGATTGGTTGGAATGGTTTTGGTTGTGGTTTGGCAATTTCTTATAGGTAGCAATGTTTAACTGAAGCGTGCCTAAGAGTGACCTCCAGCATAGCCTCTTGACACTATTTGAACTCTCTCAGCCTCTGATACTTCATTAGTTATACTTCTTTTCCCCCTTTTTGTCAGTATGGAATTGTAGACTCCATGGTACCAGGCCTGATAGATCACTGGGAGTTATCCCCCACATGTCCAAGGAGACTTTCATCCCTGGATGTCATGTTCCAAGTAGTGGGGAGGGAAATTATTTCACTTGCAGAGTTGAGTTTAGCGAGAATGAGGTGTGGAGGTTCTTTTTTGAGAAGTGAGCAGAACTTTTGTCAAAATAAATGTCTCTGGGCTCTGTTGTAACACTCAGGCAGCCCCTCATGCTGTCGGTGCCAGAGTTCTTCAGGAATTTGTCTCATTTTAGAGTTCGTGAAACTGTCTAGCACATGACCTAGCTTTCTAAAAGGCCATTTGATCAGAGATGGTGCCTCCCTGTTCTAGATGATGTTAAGGGGGTGTGAGTCAGGAGGATCCTTGGCAGTGCTATAGTACCTCATGTTAAGTATCACTGGTCTGTTACTTAACTTTCAGATATTGAAGACAGGTTTGTCTTTTTGTTGTATGTATATCTACATAGACCTCCTTGTCATGTTAGATTCACAGAATGTTATTGCAGGAAAGAACCCCACAAAGAATTTGAAGAGGAAACAGACTGGTGAGGTGAAGTAGCTTCCAAAAGGTTATATGGCTAATATAGTGAAAGAGGTTTGACCAGACTCCAGATCCAATGTTGTGATTTTTTGAAAAAAATTGAATGCTAGGATTGCCCTCTTACTTATCAATTTTTAATTTGAAAAGCAGGTTTAAAAAAAGTTTTTTTTTTTTCAGAAGTGGGAAAGTAACGTGTCTCAGCATCATATATCAAGGGCTTTGTTCAGGTTATTTGTCCTTCGCAAGCCTACAACCTAACCAGACTAGACTTGATGATAGGAATGATTTTCTTTTCAAGGATTATTGTGTATAATGGTGTGTAAGGTGTGGCAAAGGAGATGCTCCTATTTGGTTTGTAAAAGGGAAGGAATGATAAGCAGAAATACTGGCAGCCTGTTTCAACTTGTAGTAGTACGAGGTTGCCCAGTCAGTGGTGTGGTAGCAGCTGTGAGGAGCAGAAGTGGGAGCTTGTTGAGTGTTGATATACAAATAAGAGACCACTATTTAGCACAAAATAAAAATTGTGTGAGTAGCTAAAGAGATCTCCATGTGAGAACTGCCTATGGAGATGGTTAGGTCATAAAGAAAGAGTTTGAAGGAGCTACGATGGTGTTTTGGTTAACAGAACATTGTCTGAACCCATAAAACTGATAAAAGTCTTATAAAAGACATGGACTTGGTTCTTTCATCTCGGAACTTGGGGGTTGGTCGAATAAGTTCTTAAATTTGAATTATAGCAAAAGGAATTTGAAAAGATGTTTAGAATAAAATTGTGATTAAGAAAACTCATTCTGAAGGGAAATCTGAAATGAGAAAATTTTTTCTTTAAAGACAGTGCCATGTTGTTTGGGTTACATGCAAAAGTGAATGCTGCAGTATTCTGTGATATATTTAATGAGTTTTCACAGATAATTGAGGAAACACAAGACCTGTTATCCATGAATATTGTAACATAAACAAATCATAATCCATTTCTGATGTCTTCAAGTGCTCTATCTAGCAGACAAATATCATTTTTATGTCTGTGTGCCAAGAAAAAAAAATATTTTCTAAGAAAAAAAAAAAAGAATGCTGGATGTTTATCCCTCTTTCCCCAGAGATGAAAAATAATGTTTTTGAGGAAAACTGCAATGTGTGATATTTCTAGTGTCAGACAGAAACAGTATACAAGGTTGTAAACATTAAAAATGGAAAAACCATTATTTTGGAGACCCAAAAAGTACAATGTATCAAAATCAGAACAGAGGACAGTGTTCTTATGTCAGTAGTAATGCTTATACAGACTTTTTAAATTGAAATTTTAATTGAGATAATTGTAGATTCACATGTGGTTATAAGATGTAATACAGAGGAATCCCTTGTGCACTTTGCCCATTTTCTCCCAACAGTAACATTTGTAAAACTGTAGTTTACTGTCACAACAGGGATATTGCCTTTGGTGCATGCCGATCTTATTCAGATTTCCACAGTTTTACTTATATTCAATGCGCTTGAATTCAATTCTGTACAACCCTGTAGGTTCATGTATCCATCATCACAAGACACTGATCAGTCAAGATAACTGAACAATTCCAAAGGCCACAAGAATCCCTTGTGTTGTTCTTTTGTAATCATACATCTTTTTCCTCACCCCTGCATTTCTCCCCTCCAAACCCCTAGTATCCATTTCTCTGTCCTCTATTTCTAAAATTTTGTCATTTCACAAGTATTATATAAATGGAACCATACAGTTATGAAATCTTTTGGAATTTTTTTTCTCATTCAATGTGTAATTCGCTGGAAAGTCATCCAAGTTTTTGCATGTCAGTTTTTTTGTTTTTTTTTTTCTGAGTAGTATTCCATGGTATGTATATGTATCACAGCTTGTTTAACCATTTATCTACTGAAGGACATCTGGGCTGATCTGAGGTTTTGCTATTACAAATAAAGCTGCTGAGAACATTTGTATACAGATTTTTATGTGAGCATAAGTTTTCATTTTTCTGGGTTAAATGCCCAAGAGTACAGTTGCTGTGCCATATGGTAATTGTATGTTTAGTTCTATAAGAAATTACCGAAGTGTCTCCAGAGTGGTTTACCATTTCACATTTCCACCAGCAGTGTGTTGTGTGATCCAGTTTCTCTGTATCTTCATTGCTATTTAGTATTTTGTTACTGTTTTGTATTTTTGTTGTTCTGGTATGTTGTGATAATCTCATTGTGGTTTTAATTTGCATTTCCCTCATGATCAGTGATGTTGAAAAAATGTTTTTGTGTGCTTTTTTGCTCTCTGTATATCTTCTTTGAAGAAATGTGTTTTTATTTTGCTCATTTTCTAATTGGATTGTTTGGTTTATGCTGTTGAGTTTTAAAAGATTTTTGTACATTTCAGGTACTAGACCATTTTTCGATATGTGTTTTGCAAATATTTTCTCCTAATCTGTAGCTTGTCTTTTCATCTTCACATGGGCTTTCACAGAGCAAAAATTTTTAGTTTTGATGAAGATTGGTTTTTGAATAATTCTTTTTATGGATCTTGGTTTTGGTGTTTAAGAACTCTTTGTGTAGTCCTGAATCCCAAAGATTTTTTCCTGTGCTTTTTTCTAAAAGTTTTATGATTTTATATATGAGTCTATTATACGTTCTGAGTTAGTTTTTGTATAAGGTATGAGGTTTAGGGTCTAGGTTCTTTTTTTTTGTTTATAAATGTCCAGTTGCCCCAACAGTTTGCTGAAGTACAGTTTTTTTTTAAATTTCCTAGTCTCCCAGGAGGTAAAGATGTTGAGAAGGTTTCTGAGACTCTATATGACAAAAAGAGTTGACTTAATGTTTGACTTATCATAATTTACACTGTGCTATCTGAAAGGATTTATTTTAAACTTTCTTTATTGTGAAAGATAACATATAAAACTGATAAATGTCAAAAGTACATGTTAACAGGTAGTTATAGAACAAATTTCAAAGTATGGTATGGGTTACAATTCTACAATTTCAGGTTTTCCTTCTAGCTGATTGAAGACACTGGAGACAAAAAAAATATCAGTATAGTGATTCAGTAGTCATACTCATAAATCCTGTTTTCTTACAACTCCTTTTTTTTCTGACTTTTTTTGTGAAAAATAACACACAAAAAAGCAATAGCTTTCAGAGCACATCACTATTAGTTACAGAACATATTTCATAGTTTGGTATAGGTTAAATTCCAGAATTTTAGTATTTTACTTCTAGCTGCTCTGAGATACTGGAAAACAGAAGAAATATCCATATAATGATTTCATATTTGTTTGTTAAACCTGACCTCTGTATTACTCCACTGTCACATTTGATCTTTCTCCCATTCTTTAGGAGTATTTGGGCTACACCCATTCCAACTTTTTCATGTTGGAAGGGGTATCTGAAAGGTTTTAAAAATTAATTAATTTTTAATTTTAAATACAGCACAATTTAAATATAGCACATATTTAAAATCAAATACTACTAAAAGATGTATAATAAAAAACAGCAATCTCTTGCCTCTTTCTCTCAACTCCCAGTCTTGCTCTCCAGAGGCATCCTCCATTTCTTTTTTTTATTATATAATTCTGTATTTTCAAATGGTATGCTTATATAGTTACATCTTGAGTCATTAATTTTCTGTTAGGTAAGGATTTTATCCTTTTATAACCCCAGGTCATGCTGTATCCCATTATTTTGTTAAATCTATATCCAGTGTTTATATCATATACCCATGTAAATATGTTCCATTGAACCATATAGTCTGCTTTGACTGTCTTTCTTCCAGGTTCAAAATTCCCTTCTCTTTATTTCATTAGTTTTCTTTTACCCAAAGCCAGGTCTTCCTACATCTTCCAATAGCATCTTGAGAAATGATTTTCAAAGCAGACTAACCATTAAGAGACCATCTTTTGGTCACCGCCTCCCCCCCCAGATTTCCCTTCTAGATCTTTTTTCCCTCCTGCTTCCATAGTGGACTGACTGATGACAATCGCATAGCTGTAGCCTTGGGAATTTCCTGTCTCTTGTGTGTGATTCCCTGCTTTTTGCCATGACTTCTTGGTTGGTTTACTTCCCTTATATTATTCTCTAGTAGCTTCTGGTAAAAAGGGTGCATACCATGCAGCTGGTGAGCTCACTGCCCTCTACCCCCTACGTGGGACATGACTCCCAGGGGTGTAAATGTCCCTGGCAACATGGGACAGAAATCCTGGGATGAGCCGGGATCTGGCATCTAGGGATTGAGAGAGCCTTCTTGAACAAAAAGCTGAAGAAAAAAATGAGATAAAATAAAGTGTCATTGGCTGAGAGATTTCAAACTGGGTTGAGAGGTTATCCAGGAGATTATTCTTTTTTTTTTCTTTTCTTTTTAGCATTTTAATATGGAAGATTTCAAATATACACATAAAACCATATGATGATTTCCTATATATCTAGTTGCAATAGTTATCAGCTTATGGCTACGCTTGTTTCATCTATACCCCAGTCTCTTCCCCTCCCCCAAGCTGTATTACTTTGAAACACATCCCAGATATGACATTATTTTATCTGTAAATTTTTCATTATGTATCTCTAAATGATACGGAGCCCCCCTTTTTTCTATAAACTATACATATAAGATCTAAAATTACCGTCTGAACTCTTTTTATAGTTTCCATTTCCTGTTGAGATTCCCACATGGTTACTCGTTACGTCTATCATTTCCTTTAAATACTGGAAAATATAGCTTTACATTATTTGGGTTTTTTTTTTTTGTTGTTCCAAATAAACATTTCTTGCTTTACTCTCACACAGAAGTTGAAGCTTTAAAATATGAATGACCATCTATCTTCAGCACCCTGAAATATTGACATTCCTTTGTTGTTCCTCATGCAAAAACATTTTTTAATTTGTACGTTTAGTCACTATCATTGTATATTCTAGGCATTCTTAGATTATACCGTCTTAGTCTTCGTTTATCTTTCCTTCTGGTTTTATATGTGCCCCGACCCCTCCTCCCTCTGTCATTCTCACATTCAACTTCATTCAGTGTACCTACATTATTGTGCTACAAATTGTGTTATCCATTTCTGAATTTTTACAGTCAGTCCTGTGACACAATCTGTATCCCTTCAAGCTCCCATTACCCAGTCTCTACCCTGTTTCTATCTCCTGATAACTTCTGTTCTTAACTGAAATTCTCCAAGTTCATTCATTAATGTTAGTTCATATCAAGAAACCATACAGTATTTGTACTTTTGTTTCTGGCTAATGTCACGCAGCATAATGCCCTCAAGGTCCATCCACGTGGTTACATGTTATATGACTTTATTCTGTCTTAGAGCTGTGTAATATTCTTGTTTAGTCACTCATCTGTTGATGGACATTTGGGCTGTTTCCATTTCTTGCCAATTGTAAATAATGCTGCTAAAAACATTGGTGTGCAAATGTCCGTTTGTGTCCTTGCCCTCATGTCTCCTCTGAATAGATAACTAGGAATGGTATTGCTGGATCATATGGCAATTCTATACTTAGCTTCCTGAGAAAGCCAAACTGCCTTCCACAGCAGTTGTACCATTTTACATTCCCACCAGTAGTGAATAAGTGTTCTTTCTCCACATCCTCTCCAGCACTTGTCGTTTTCTGTTTTATTGATAATGGCCATTCTGGTGGGTGTGAGATGATACCTCATTGTGGGTTTGATTTGCATTTCCCTAATAACCAGGGAAGTTGAGCATCCTTTCCTGTGCCTTTTGGCCATTTCTGTTTGCTCTTCTGAGAAGTGTCTGTTCATGTCTTTTGCCCATTTTTTAATTGGGTTGTTTGTCTTTTTTGTTGTTGAATTGAAGAATGTCTTTATATATTCTAGATACTAGACCCTTATCTGATACATTACTTCCAAATATTGTGGAGCTTTTTCTTATACATTATATAGATATCCCTTTTTGGATTATGGTATATTAGAGTGGCTGTAGGGAAATACTTGAAATTGTTGAATTGTATTCCTGTAGCCTTGGTTTTTATAACGGTATGACTTTTTACAATGTGACTGTGTGATTGTGAAAACCTTGTGTCTGATACTCCTTTTATATTGGGTATGGACAGATGAGTAAAAAATATGGATGGAGAATACAATTAATAGGGGGGACAAAGGTTAAAATAAATGGGGTAGATGGAAATACTAGTCGTCAATGAGAGGGAGGAGTAAGGGATATGGTATGTATGAGTTTTTTCTTTTTTCTTTTTCTGGAGTGATGCAAATGTTCTGAAAAATGATCATGGTGATGAATGCAAAACTGTGTGATGATGTTGTGAGCCATTGATTGTAAACCATGTATGGAATGTTTGTATGTTAATTATCAATAAAAACATGAAGAAAAGGCCGCATACTAAAGTGAATTTTTTGAGACTTGGAATGTCACACTGTCTGAATTTTCTTTCCTTGCTTTCAGAGTTTGACAGGGCCCAGAATTGTAGGTTGAAAACCATTTTCCCTTGCCATTTTGAAGGCAGCGTTCCATTGTCTTTTAGCTTTCGATGTTGCTGACAAGGCTAATGCTATTCAGATTCTTTATCCTTTGTTTGTGGCCTTAGTTTGTTTCTAGAAGTTGATAGACCTTTTTTTTTTTCAATTCCTAGTAGCACATTTCACTGTGAGTGCCTTAGTGGATGGATCTTTTTTATAAATCCATTATGCTGGATATTTTTGTGGACCTTTTCAGTTCCTTTAGCTTTTGGAAGTTTTCTTGTCATTTTTCCTCCTATATGTTCTTCCCCTTTTCTGCTTTCTCTTTAATTAGATGTTGGACTTCCTGGATTGATTGTCTACTTTTTCATTTTCCAACTTGCTAAATTCTACTGTCTGTGAGATTTCCTCAATTTTATCTTCTAACTTTTCTATTATTTCTACTGTCATAATAAATTTCTAACTCATTTTTCTTGTTCTCTATTCCTTTTTTTTTAATTAAAGATTCTTGTTTCATGAGTACGTTATTCTGTCTTCTTGGAGAATAGCTTGTTTGTTGTTTTCTTCTATTTCCTTCTTTCTTTTTCCATGAAAATCTTTTTCCAGCTGTTTGTTTTGATCTGTATTTTATTTTAGAAATGCTTCTCAAATGACTGGGGATTTCAGGCTGTACATTAAGAATTAAGAATGGGCCATTACAAAGATGTTTGAGAGCTCTGTAAGTATGTGTGGGGCTTTTAACGGTAGGACTCTGCAATAGGGTAATGAAACAGTGAGCCTCTTTCTTCATTGGTGGAACACGCAAGCAAAATAGTAGGTCTTGTTTCTGGAGTCATTCCGTTTCTCCGGAGAAAAAGATGTCCTCCCTGGAAGGGGTATAAGTCTGGCTGCTTGTGTTCTTAAATCTAAACATCTAAAAGAACTTAGTGAGGGTCGGGGGTGGAGGTTAGTTTTAGTTTCATTATACATATTTGTACTTAATCTCTAGTTTTAGTCTGTGTTCTCGTCCCCCATTACATTGAACCTTGTGTTTTTGCTTCCAGAGTGTGTCTGTTTCAGGTTTTCTGGAGATAAACCTTTAGATTCCTGCTTGGTCTTGAGTGGTGATATCTGGCTGTGTGAGATGGAGATTGGGTCTTGGGGGTATACTTATGTAGACTTCTAATTATGCACTCACTTTTCTGCGTGGTACCTGATACTTCCTTTTGCTAATAACATTTCCATGGTTCTGAGGCATGAATTAGCTTGCTTTTTATTGGTATATTCTTCAGCAGGTCCTGAGATTATAAACTTCTTTGTCTTCATATACTGTGGTTAGAGTTTACAGTGTCTGCTCATTGAAATAAAAGTGAAATTACTGATGTATTTTATTTTTCTTATTATTTCTCTATTTTCTCTGTTCTTTCTTTGGAAATTTTGTAGAGAAAGACAGAAAACTCATTCTCCACTATCTTAAATGAAATTTGAAGTAATATTGACTCCAAATAAATTTTGATCCAATTACTTTATAATTTATAACATCCAGTTGAGTTAGGAAGGGATGAGATTTTGCTACTGTTTTGTTACTACTATTCAGTCCATCTTCAGATTATTGAGATTTTTTCAGACTATTGAGATTTTTGTTATTTAGGATAGTCACATGAATGTGGTAGGGAATCAAAGTAGTTCTGCCACTGTTTAAAGCAGGGACATTTAAAGGAGACAACTTTAATTTAGATGTATACTTCTTGTCTGATATACTTGAAGAGAAAAGAAGCATTTCTGCTTTTTGAACAAAGAATGTAGTCTTAAATTTCAATTTATACTTTTGATGTGTATACTATTTTATAGGGTATGCAACAACAAATGAGTCAGCAAATTAATACTTTGTCAGAGGATGAAAGTGGGTCCCATACATTATAGTACTTGGCATTGAATGATAAGTTATGTAATCCTTAATTTTTGCTGGTTTGAAGCCTCTTAGTAAACATTTGTGCTGATGGCGTGTGAATATTGTTTTTCAAGTTCTTCATATATTGTTAGTCTTACAAAAAATGATGCCTTTGTCTTTCTTAAATTAGATATTAATGGATGTGTGATTTTAAAAAACAGAATAGTCTTTTTGCATATTTTAGTGTATAGGGATATACTTAGCATAAAATTGGCCAAGAATGCTGTGCAAGGTAAATAGGATATCAAAATAATTGTTCAGGGTGCATGGGTAGTTCAGTGGTTAGAATGCCCGCCTTCCATGTGGGAGACCTGGGTTCGATTCCCGTACTATCCACCTAAAAAAAAAGAAAAAAAAAAGTTCAAATATTTATTCTTTGTCTAGGTGAATTAAAGGTTTTAAACGTTTTCTGTTTAGAAAAATTTCAAACCCTCAGAAAAGTTAAGATAATTATTACTGTAAATCCTCCTGTATCATTCTAGATTTACTAGTTATCAACATTTGGTTATATTGATTTTATCTTTCTCAAAAGAGTTTATTTTGAGTATGTTGTGGTATCAGACTCAAAACAGTAAGGATTTGTAAATAAAAATTAATAAAGTATAAAGTCCATAAAAAGAGATAAATTGCATATTCATAGTCCCCGAAATTAAAACCACATACAGTACTTGGCTTTCCTTAGTGTCTTGCTGACTTTGATTTTTAACCCCAGAAGAAGCAAACTGGTGTTCTCTGGTAATGTGTCCAGCTAATGGAAATGACACCAGATTGTGAGACATTCAAGGATGAGACCAGAAGACTTAAAGTGAAGGTTCAAGATTGTATTGCTAAACCATGCAGTTACAGATTTGTGAATTGATGATTATGATTAATGAGAAGAAATTCTTTGTCTTCAGGAGTCTTTGTAAATATAAGACACATTTGATCCTTAGTTTAGAGATTTCATAAAGTTTCCTAATAAAAATGACTACATTTTGGTGTTTTAAATATAAGCAGAGTTTAAGTGAAATGATTTTTTTCCCACAAGATGGTAGGTAAATGTTTTATTATAAAATAAAAAAAATGATTTATTGTATTTAAAAGGATAAATTTTAAAAATTGGGATGCATATTGGAATGGTGAAGCCTGAGAGTGGCCATAATCCAAGCAAATTTTGAGTCCTTGGCTGAGGTAAATTTAAGATTTACTCACTAACTCTCAAGTATTAGCATTGTTGGAGGGTTCTCCTTTGAAATGTGAACAAGCCAGTTTTGGTGCTATATAAAAGTGTTTTTTTTTTTCTACATTGAAAGATACTTTTAAAGAAGTGATTTCTTACTGTGGAGTAAAAAAGGGCCACATAGATGTGTAATTTTTAAAAAGTACTTTTATTGATAAGACAACATACAGACATACAAATATTTCATACATGGTATACAGTTGGTGACTTGCAGTATCATCACATAGTTGTGTGTAATCACCATGATCATTTTTTTGAGCATTTGCATCACTCCAGGAAAAGAAATAAAAATGTGTGACTTTAGGGGCCCTGTACCTAACCTTTAAGATGGACTTTGGGAAGGTGAGCCATGCTCTTAATATGCTTCCCTTGGAAGAATAGTGGGCTTTTTGAATCATAAGTGAGACAGTTTTAGGCAGTTAGTGTTTCTTTGTAAAATAATATTTTAATAAAATACTACATTGTAATAGATAATATAGGTAACCATAAATTAAGCAACATGTGGACTTTTTACTTTGTGGTGCTATTCATGGCTAATGGTTAATATGCTTAAAAGAATGAAAGTAATTTCAATATTTACTTGATAAAATCCAATATAACTGATTTTTAAACTATAATATCCTCATCATGACTTTCCCTCTAATTTTTCTTCTGTTTCTCTTGATATTTTCCCTTATTAAGATGTTTTTTTGCATATGATGACAAAAAATTTGGAACTTTTAAAAATACAATGCACTAAAACCCCAACCAAAACCATTCCTGTCAATCCTAAAGAACACCTAGGGCATTAGATAAGATTCTACAAAGGTTCCACGTACTTTCCAGAAACCTGCAACGTCCAGATGGGTCCCTGGACCAGATAAGTCCTTAAATGCAGAGAGCTAGCCTCACCAGAATATCAACTAGTTCCATCCCCTATCCCATATTGTCAGCAGCCCCTTCCAACATGAAAAAGCTAGAATGGGTGTAGCCCAATACCCCTAAAGAGTGGAAGAAAGATCAAGGGTGATGGTGGAGTTATACAGAGAAGGTAGGGTTTAACAAACAAGCATGATTGCTGAATCATTATATTGATATTTCTTTTAGTCTCCAGTATCTTAGAGCAGCTAGAAATAAAGACTTAAAATTGTGGGATTGTAACCTATACCAAACTCTGAAATCTGTTCTACAACTAATTGTTGTGATGTGCTTTGAAATTTATTGCTGTTTTGTATATATACTATTTTTCACACACACACAAAAGTCGATTTTGATCATAAATGCACAGCCATGTATTGAAAATATATTAATGTAATCATGCACTGCATTACATAATAAAGATTTAAAATCTTAACAAAACGCAAGACACTTAAGATTTTCTTCTTTAGTCCCCAATACATGCTTTATTGAGTGGATGTTGACCCTTTTCTAGTTTATGCTTTTTAGCAGGCACTGTTTCAGGTCGTTTGTAAGGAGGCAGTATTTATATATGAGTGCTCTTATCTGACGTGGTCTTTCTGTTTAATGATGATTTCAAATTCTGGCAGTGATTTAGTTAAATGTGGTTTAGAATTTCAGCACTCTATTCAGAGTCTGATAACAACTCCATCCTTGGAATTCGATCTTCCCTTGTACTATTTCTCTTTGACATTGTAAAAATGTTCCTTTCGAATGGAACTGTTTCTTCAAACATTTTGCCTTCTTTCTTGGTCAGTCGTCGTCTTTTTTTTTTTTTAATTAAGTTTGTAATTAAAAAAATAACAAATGCAAACATTCTTACATTCCGTTCTCCATAAATAATCAGTAATTCACAATATCATCACATAGTTGCATAGTCATCATCATGATCATTTCTTAGAACATTTGCATCAATTCAGAAAAAGAAAGAAAAAGGCAACAGAAAAAAATTCATGCATACCATACCCCTTAACCCTCCCTTTCATTGATCACTAGCATTTCAATCTAAATTTATTTTAACATTTGTTCCCCCTGTTATTTATTTTTATTCCATATGTTTTACTTGTCTGTTGATAAGGTAGGTAAAAGGTGCACCAGACACAAGATTTTCACAATCACACAGTCACATTGTGAAAGCTGTATCATTATACAATCATCTTCAAGAAATATGGCTACTGGAACACAGTCTACATTTTCAGGCCGTTTCCTCCAGCCTCTCCATTACATCTTGACTAACAAGGTGATATCTGTTTAGTGCATAAGAATAACCTCCAGGATAACCTTTCGACTCTGTTTGGAATCTCTCAGCCATTGACACTTTATTTTGTCTCATTTTGTTCTTCTCCCTTTTAGTCGAGAAGGTTTTCTCAATCCCCTGATGCTGAGTCTCAGCTCATTCTAGGATTTCTGTCCCATGTTGCCAGGAAGGTCCACACCCCTGGGAGTCATGTCCCACATAGACAGGGGGAGGGCAGTGAGTTTGCTTGTTGTGCTGGCTGGAGAGAGAGAGGCCACATCTGAGCAACCGAAGAGGTTCTCTTGGGGGTGACTCTTAGGCCTAGTTTTAAGTAGGCTTGACCTATCCTTTGTGTGGGGTTAAGTTTCATATGAACAAACCCCAAGATTGGGGGCTCAGCCTATAGTTTTGGTTGTCTGCACTGCTTGTGAAAATATCAAGATGGGGAAGTTGAATTTTCCCCCTTTGTCACCATTCCCCAAAAGGGACTTTGCAAATAATTTTTTATTCACTGTTCAAATCACTCTGGGATTTATCGGGGCATCACTCTGGACAAACCAACAAAATCTCATGCCCTACTCAAGATTCCATGATGGTGTTCATTTAAGCTGTCTACATAAGTTATATTAGGAAATGGACTAGTGAAAATATAAATTTTGTACCATATAAACATTTTTTTGCTTCAGTGTCACACGAGTTAAAATTTTAAAATATTAATTACCATCTATTTTCAACACCCTGCAGTAATGATATTCCTTTGTTCTTCCTCACGCAAAAACATTTTTAAAATTTGTACATTTAGTCACTATCATTATACACTCTAGGCATTCCTGGATCATACCATCTCGGTCTTTATCGTCTATCTTTCTGATTGCATTTGTACGCCTAGCCCTATCATTCTCACATTCAGTGTCATTCAGTGTTTTAACATAATTGTATTGCAGTTAGGCAGTATTGTGCTATCCATTTCTGAGATTTTACAATCAGTCCTGTTGTACAATCTGTATCCCTTCAGCTCCAGTTACCCAATATCTTACTCTATTTCTATCTCCTGATGGTCTCTGTTATCTTGGTCAATCTTCTGTTGCATTTTGGTGAACTTAGTGAGTTTAAAATTGCCCAGTTGAGTGGGAATTTTTTAGGCAACTGTATTATCAATAAAAGTTTGTTTTATTATGTACTGGCCAGTGCATCTCAACTTGGATGTTTGTAAATCTCATAGATGAAAAATAATATGGTGAATTTATTTGTTGATTGATGGGATTGAGTGACTGGAGAAAAGAACGGTAGAAATTTTTTGTTTTAGACTTTGAAAGTTAAGCATTAATCTTAAATAACTGATTTAGTATCAAGAGCAATAGTTTTAACTTTTTGTTAATTTGTCTTAACTCTTCTACTATAAAACACATCTTCTCTATGTGATATGGTGTGCCTGTTTGATATTGCATTAATTAGTAGGTTTTGAAATGCACCATGGAATGGCTTATCTCCTTGCAGTTTGTTGGTTAAATTTTCTTTATGTAACTGCTGTGATTTGCTTCAGTGGATGGTTTGCTATTAGGCAGTATTTGGCCTTCCTCAGTCACTGTGTAATTTGGGAATCTGTGGTTGGTTGATTTTCTTTAAAGACGGTAAAGAATTATGCATTTTTTGGGCAGTGTGAAATTTTAGTGACATGTCAAGACTGGTTCTGAAGCCGGCAGCATCAGCATCACCTGGAAACTTATTGACAATGCAGATTCTTGAGTTCCATCTCTGACCTAATGAATTGATTTAGGGCCTAAACCATTTGTTCTAACAGAGCCTTCCAGATAATTTTGGTGCAAGCTAAAATTTGAGAACCAAGATTGTACTATTAAATAAACGCCTTACAAAAAAGTTATTTACTAAGAAGAACTTGCTGTTGAAATATGTAGGTTCCTTCTTCAAAATCTTTTTAAATAATGCTGCAGTAAACATCACTATCTAGAGAATATTTTAAGTTTAGAGATCTGATAAACAAAAAATTGCTTCTGTAAATTTCTTTAATTTGTGGTACAGTTTTTTAAATGTATTTATTGGACATAGTTTCTGAAAGTTTATTCTTCTGTAATTGTAATTATTGGTCAGCTCCTTGGGTTCTGTGATTCTTTTTTTCCTCTGAAAGGCCATTAAACAATGTCTGCCCCCACCCCACCCCCGCTTTTGACTAGGTAAATAGTTGTGTGGATCAAAATTCAAAAGGTTTGAAGTCTCCATTGGGGCAAACAGTATTTACTGCTTTTTTATGTTCTTCCAGAGATACTTTTTGCGTAGAAAAGCAAATAGGTATATAATGTTTTTTTCCCTTGTTACATAAATTTTAGTGCCTGTGCCCTGCACATACACAGATTATTCTATTTCTTATCAAAGTGTTAAATAGCTTCTTCATATATATTTTTTAACACTGCTGCATAGTGCTCCATTAGATGATGCATCATCATTTATCCAACAGTCCCCTACTTACTGACATTTTGGGCTCCTCCTTCACGTCCTCCTCCTTCTTTTGCCATTACGAGCAACACTGTATTGACTTACCTTGTATTCACTTATCTTGTACATGTTAAACAAATCTGGATAAATTCCTGGCTAAATATTGTTGGGTCAAAGGCTGTATGCATTTTAAATTTTGATAGTTATTGCTGAGTTGCTCTTCATGCAATTTACATTTCCACTAACAGTTTATGAAAGTGCCTGTTTCCCCACACTCTGGCCAGTGCATCTCAACTTTGGACATTTGTAAATCTCATAGATGAAAAATAATGTTTGTGTAGGATTAATTTGTATTTTGCATGAATGAGCTTTAAGCATCTTCCTATGTTTGAGCCTTATTTCCTATATATGAACTATCTTTTCATATCCTTTGCCCACTTATTGTTGATGTGTTGTCTTTTCCTTATTCATTTGTATGCATTTGTTATACCAAAAGTAGCCTTTGTGATATGATTTACAGATATATTTTGCTTTTTTCTGCTTTGGATGTTGATCATGGTGGTTTTACTCTGCCAAAATACTTTGTGTGCATTTTATCAAGTCTTTTTTCTTTTTTTATTGAGAGCTAATTCACATGCTATGAAATTCACCATTTTATTTATCATGTTTTCTAAGATCTGAATTTTATGGCACACTTAGGCCTTCCCCATTCTGAGATTATTAAAACAGGTTTTTTCTCCCACTTGTTCTAAGTGTTTTATGATTTTATTTTTGACATTTTAATCGTAACATTTGGAAGTCATCCTGTTGTAAGGTGTGAGATATATATTTGTTGGTAATTTTTATTTTATTTTTTCCTCTTCTAATACCATCTACTTTTGGGTACTTTCTTTAACAGGTCATTAGTATCTAGTAACCAGTTATAGTTAACCTTTATTAAGGGGGTTGCGTTGGTTTGAAATTGTTATGTATCCCAGAAAAGGTCCTGTTCTTTTAATCCCTCCCTGTAAGTATAGACCTGTTACAGATGGGACATTTTGGTTAGGTTATTTCAATTGAAATGTGACCCACCCCAATCGAGGTGTGTCTTAATCCTTTTACTAGAGTCCCTTATGAGGATAAAAGACAGAAAAAGCCTAGAAGCTCATAGAGAAAAAGCCCCTGGAGGAGCTGAGAGAGGAAGCCGCTGAAGTCAGAAGCTGAAAGCAAGGAAACCAGGGAGAGCAGGACTAACAGACCCTGGCATTTCCCTTCCCAGTATCCCAAATGCTGGTGGCTTTTTGTCACCTATGTTATTTTATTTATTTATTTATTTATTTTTGTCTGGAGTTCCTTGCTTTCTTCTTATTATTATTTATTTATTTTTTTTGTA
Source organism: Tamandua tetradactyla (assembly GCF_023851605.1). Classification (NCBI taxonomy): domain Eukaryota; kingdom Metazoa; phylum Chordata; class Mammalia; order Pilosa; family Myrmecophagidae; genus Tamandua; species Tamandua tetradactyla. Next base: position 9,725,049 of record NC_135329.1, read on the forward strand.
CTTGGACATTTATTGCTTTTTTTGGTATATATGTTATATTTCACAATTTTTAAAAAAGGACACTTTTTTTTTTTTTTTAAGTTGGAACCTAATTCCCCTCCAGCCTTAGAGAGACTCGCTTTTCACTATGAGCACGTGGCAGAGTGTGGCATGACATCCAAGGGCAGGTGAGGGCAGGCAAGGGGGCTCCTCCTGGTTACCTCCCCTGGATGCCTCTGGGGGAAGCTGGCTGCACACCCTGAGGTGCTTGTGCAGCCCCAGGAGAGGCCCCTGTGATGAGGAGCTGACACTTCCTGCCCAAGCCAGCCCCAAAGCACATGGTAGGGACCTTCCAGCCCCCCCACCAAACTTCCAGGGTTCCCCGACTTGACTGCAACCTCATGAGAAACCCTAAACAAGAACCGTGCAGCTAAACCACTCCTAGAATTTCTGACTTACAGAAACAGATAAAGTAAAGGCTCATCTGGATGCTGCTGAGTTTTGGGATAATTTGCTATGCATCAAGAGATAGCTATTACAGTCTGAACCAAGCCACTACCCTGCCCAGCCTCAGCACGGGGCAGGAGGTAAGTGGCTTCTGAGGTTCCCAGAGCAAAGCAGGTGCTTTTGGTTTGATGGGCTGTTTTCCAGAAACTCTGGTTTCTGAAGATGAGGTCTTCTCTGTGGTCCTTGGGCAGAGTTGGTCAGTGCTTGGGACAAAGGCATAGCCTTTAATCAAGAGTTTTTTCCTATCATGGTCCCTCAGACCAGTGTGGCCAGAGTACCAACAATCGGTTTTCCCAGCACAACCCTTTCACCTTGAAGAGGTCAACAAGCACGTTCTTTTTCTTATTTTTTAAATTAATTTTTAAATTAAAAAAATATATAACAAATAAACACAAACATTCTTAACTTAGATCATTCTGTTCTATATATATAGTTTTAGTAATTCACAATATCATCACATAGTTGCATATTCATCCTCATATCATTCCTTAGAACATTTGCATCAATTCAGAAAAAGAAATAAAAAGACAGCAGAAAAAAATTCATACATGTCATACCCCTTATCCCTCCCTTTCATTGATCACTAGCATTTCAGCCTAAATTTAACATTTGTTCCCCCTATTATTTATTTATTTTATGATTATTTTTTAATGTTTTATACTTAAAAAAAATTTATTTATTAATTAAAAAAATTAAACCAAATAGAACATCCTATTATTTATTTTTATTCCATGTGTTTTACTCATCTGTTGATAAGGTAGATAATCAGAGACAAGGTTTTCACAATCACACAGTCACACTGTGAAAGCTATATCATTATACAATCATCTTCAAGAAACATGGCTACTGGAACACAGCTCTACATTTATAGGCCATTCCCTCCAGCCTCTCCATTACATCTTGACTAACAAGGTGATATCTACTTAATGTGTAAGCATAACCTCCAGGATAACCTCTCAACTCCATTTGGAATCTCTTAGCCATTGACACTTTATTTTGTCTCAAGAAATAACTATTTTTGAAAATAGTTTTTGAATAGATAAAAACAAATCTGTTAAATATTTCAACTAATTATGTAATTTTAATTATTTTTATTTATTTTTTATTAATTTATTTTTTGGGGGTGCATGGTCCAGGAATCGAACCCGGGTCTCCCACATGAAAGGTGGGCATTCTAACCACTAAACTACCCGTGCACCCTTAAATTATTTTTAGCACTCCCTTTCTCTAGCGTGTCCATTTTGGATGATAAATTATATGGTAACTCAACCACAGGCATACTCAGTTTTATTCATTGTCTTCCTGGACCCAGTACAGTGTCCAAAGTTGGGTATTCAGTCTATGCTAGCTGACTGAATGAACAGCTCATCTCTTTAATCTTTCTAAAATGATTTATATAGATAGGTAGATATCACATAAGGGCATTCACAGATAATAAGAGGGGAAATACCCACCCCCATCCTGTCTGTCATCTACCATGCGCTGTTTCATTAAGGATATTATCAGTTACTAGCTGCCCAAGTTAGAAGCCTGTTTGGTCCCTTGCTCTCCCCACTCTTGTCTCCAACTTCTAATCACACTGAATCAAGTTTACTTCTTTAATATCTTTATTCACTTCTCACCTTCCCAGTTAAAAACACTTACCATTTCTCTCTTGGCCTCTTTTAGCATTTTGCTAATTTGTTTCTCTATTTCCATTTACTCCCATATGAATAGTTTGTATATATCCTTTGATATTCTTTCTATATATATGAAGTATAGACAGTATACTTTTTCTTTGGAAGTGCAGGGTCCAAGAATTGAATAGACAGTATACTTTTTTTTGGCATGGGGAGGCTCTGGGAATCGAACCCACTTCTCTGGCATGGCATGCGACTGGCATTATACAGGTTTTTTTTTGGGGGGGGGCGGAGTTTGTATTTTGTTTTTGTTTTCAGCTTTTTTTGTTGTGTAGTATAACATATATACAAAGCAAAGAAATAAAAAAGCAGTAGTTTTCAAAGCACTCTTCAACAAGTGGTTACAGGACGTATCCCAGAGTTTGTCATGGGCTGCCATACGATCCTCTCATATTTTTCCTTTTAGCTGCTCCAGAATATGGGAGGCTAGAGGACTTAAATATTTTTTTATCATCACAATCGACTGAGCCCCCCTCTGAGCCACAACAGATGTCTTCCAGAAGTAACTCTTAGGCATACCTATAGGTAGTTTAGACTTCTCTGCTACCTACATAAGCTTCACAAGAATAAGCCTCATGATCGAGGGCATGGCCTATTGCTTTGGGTATCCCTAAAGTTTGACACAGTATCAGGGGATTCCCTGATGGGAAGGTTTAATAGTTCCATATTCTTTCTACCCTTCCTCAGGGAACTTTGCCAATACTTTTTAATTATCTGCTTAATATACTCGAGGATGTTTCCAGGCATTACAATAATCTATACAGGATTAAAGGACTTCTTTCTTATTCTGTGCTTCCTGTGTTTCAGTTGTTCAAATGAGTTATACAGATAAGTTTAATTAAATTATGCACTTCAGAAAATTTCATTTCTAGATCAAATAAACCTTTCTTCCATGGTCTCAACGAGTATGTGTGGTTCTAAAATATAGACACTGTGTTCCCTACCCTTATGTTCTGAATTACTTTAGCCCCAACCTGTTTGGTTTTGTTCTTATCTCTAAATATCAGGTTATATATATATATATATACATATATATATATATATAAACAACCTCTCAAAATCCAGGAATAATAATCAGCACTCTGGACTTAATGTGTCTGCTCTAAAAGCTTACAATCTAGGCCCTTGTTTTCTTATAAGCATTTTCTAAAGGTGTCCATACCATTGTTATTCTTTTGTTTCTGGCTTACTTTGTTTCACCAAATGCCCCACATATTCATTCACATTGTTGCATACCTCACGACTTTGTTTCTTTTTGTAGCAACACAGCCTTCTTCTTTGATAAGTATACGCCATCATTTGCCAATCTGACAGTATACTTTTTAAACAGAAAAAAATTAATGTGCTAAATTTGAAATCACTGTCCCTTTTACTTAAAACTCTTGATGACATCTTAGAGAATCCAGACTGCTTCACCAGACTTTCAAGGCCCTCTACAATCCTAGCTCTAAGTTATTTCCTGCCATATTTCACTTTACAGTCATTTTGTGCTATGTACAGTCTCCAAACACACCAGGTATCAGTGACTCCATACATTTTCTCATGCAGTTCCCTCTACCTGAAAATGCCTATCCTCTTCATCAGTCAGGCTTTACTGCTTAGCTTAAATAAGGTTTCCTCTGTGAGGCCTATACTCACAGTCAGAGCTTACCAGTCCTGGCCCTGTGCTTCCCCGCAACAATTTTACATAGCTTTATTATTATTCACTATATTGTGTTAAAAAGTTAATTGTTTGGGTGAGTGGATCACTAAATTGTATGCTCTTTGAAGGAGAAATTTTCATAGTTTTTCTTTCATTTCTATATAAACCATCATATCCCTTATATAATGATATGTTCCCAGTAAATGTTTATTGAGTAAACAAAAATCCCTTAGTGCTACTTGTTGAAAACCTATTTTTCATCAGAATTAAGATTTCAACTGGTGCCTCTAAAAACTGTAACTACAAGGAAATATACCTCATCTGTTTTCCTTTCTAATGTCATCAATTTCCTCTCTATGGTACCCTATTAGAAAGTAGTGGAATAAGGCATTAGAATAGATTCCAAATCACCAACTGTTTCTAAAATAGTATTTAACCTAAAGGTGTATTGTTTTTCATTTTCAACCTGTATTCTAGTTTCTTATTTCAATATGGATTTGCATATTCTAATTATTTTCTGTCAGTGAGCTCGTACAGTATTTGTTGTTTTGTATCTGGCTTATTTCACTCAAATTCATGATCACTCAAAATTTATGATCAAGATGGTGATTTCTCTATATATCACTTTATATATTTCTAAATTTCAACGGCTAAAGCTTGTCTTTCTGTTGGTAGAATGTTGTAGCCTTTTTTGTATGCAGTTATGACTAATGTGTATTCCACAACCATTCCAAGTAAAGTTTTTGTTACATACTTTTTTTTAGTTTGGTGAGAATATTATTTTTATTATGGCACTATACTCCACAAAAGTTTGTGTTCTCATCATTGCTAAAACAAATTTTATCTTCACTCTCATATATATATGAGAGTGAAGATAAAATATATATATATATGTATTTTTCTTTTTAGTATGGGCAGGCTCTGGGAATTGAACCCCGGTCTCTGGTATGGCAGGTGAGAATTCTACCACTGAGCCAACGTTGCCTGCCCCACTGTCTTAAATTTTTTTAACTGAGTTCATAATAATATTCACAGTAATGTCAGGTATTTGACTTTAAACAGAGCGAACTTCTAAAAGCATTATTTTGACTCCATGAATTGAATGAAAGAAATCATCATTAATGGAATGGGCTTATTTGATTTTTTATTTGAAGTATCTCATAATATTGATAAATTTGCATCAGTCATTAGTTACCCCATCACCAGAGGTACTCTAACGTTTTTTAAACTTTTTTTTTTAACATGGGCAGGCACCTGGAATTGAACCCGAATCTCCTCCATTGCTTGCCCTTTTTTAACTTTTTTTTATTGTATAATATGACATATATACAAAGAAAAGAAAGAAGAAAGCAGTAGTTTTCAAAGCACTCTTCAACAAGTAGTTACAGGACAGATCCCTGAGTTTGTCATGGGCTACCATACCATCATCTCAGACTTTTCTAGCTCCTCCAGAACATTGGAGGCAGATGGAATAAATATTTTTTATCATCACTATTGACTTTTTTTTATTTTTAGGGGAAAATAAAATATATTTAAAACAATAAATTTCAAAATGCAGCACAACAATTAATTGTAGAACAGATTTCAGAGTTTGGTCATTAACATTTTGATATGGTAACATTTATATAGTTTATTCTTGAATTTGTGTTGGCATATATGTGTGTATCTACATATACAAGCGCATAGACACAGAAAAATGAGATCCTATTACAGGTAGTATTTTGTAGCCTGTTTCACATAAGTGCTTTGATAGTTGCATAGAGTTTTATTATATGGGTGTACACTATTTAATTAATCTACTGTATATTCAGATAGCTTCCAGTCTGTTTGCTAATATACATAATGCTATGATGAGCACTTTTTTCTAAGCTTATCTGTTTCGGCAAAATACATTTTTAGAAGTGTTAATTGCTGAGTTAATGTCCTCGCATTTTTTTATCAATTTTTTAATTAATAAGACCAATCAACACACAATATGAACATTCTTTTTTCATCACATAGTTGTATAATCATCATGATGATCATTTCTTAGAACATTTGCATCAATTCAGAAAGAGATAAAAAGAAAACAAAAAAAATTTGTACATACCATGCCCCTTACCCCTCCCTTTCATTAATCACTAGCATTTCAATCTACTAAATTTATTTTAACATTTGTTCCCTCTATTATTTATTTTTAATTCCTATGCTTTACTCATCTGTGCATAAGGTAGATGAAAGAAGCATCAGACACAAGGTTTTCACAATCACACAGTCACATTATGAAAGCTGTATCATTATACAATCATCTTCAAGAAACATGGCTACTGGAACACAGCTTTACATTTTCAGGCAGTTCCCTCCAGCCTCTCCCATTATACCTTAACTAAAAAGGTGATATCTATTTAATGTGTAAGAATAACCTCCAGGATAACCTTTTGACTCTGTTTGAAATCTCTCCGCCATTGACACTTTATATTTGTCTCATTTTGCTCTTACCCCTTTCGGTCGAGAAAGTTTTCTCAATCCCTTGGTGCTGAGTCCCAGCTCATTCTAGGATTTCTGTCCCACACTGCCAGGAAGGTTCACACCCCTGGGAGTCATGTCCCACATAGAGAGAGGGAGGGCAGTGAGTTTGCTTGTCATGCTGGCTGAGAGAGAGGGGCCACATCTGAGCAACAAAAGAGATTCTCTTGGGGGTATAATGTCCTCACTTAAAGAAAAAAAAAAAGTCTTAAAATCTTTTATTCCCTACCCAAGACATAAATTTTGTCTTTTACTTTCAGTTTTCTACAATTTCCAACTTGTACCTGTAGTTAATACTGCTTTAATTTGCTGAAGACATTAACTGATTACTTTCCTAAATCTAAGGATGATATACTTTAATATAAATATGTCACATTTTCATAAATTTTGACAGAACTAAACATTTTAAGTTCATGCTCCTTCTACTACTTACGAAATCTGATTAATGATAAAAAGGTCTTGATTGTCACTCTTTGCTTATAATAGTCTTCCTCCTGAACTGCCACTCAATTTTTACCTAATATCGAACAATAGGAAAACCAAAAAATTGTCTTAATCTTTTTTTTTCCAACATAATAACATACAAAGACAAACATTCTTACCATATGATCATTCCATTCTTGGTATATAATCAGTAATTTACAGTGTCATCACATAGTTGTTTATTCATCACCATGATCATTTCTTAGAACATTTGCATCAATTCAGAGAAAGAAATACAAAACAAAAAGAAAAAAAACTCATACATACCATAATCCTTACCCCGCTCTCTCACTGATTGCTAGTATTTCCATCTACCCAATATATTTTAGCCTTTGTTTCCCCTATTTTTTTTCTATACCCCTTATCAGTCCCTTTCATTGATCACTAGCATTTCAATCTACCAAATTTATTTTAACATTTGTTCCCTGTGTTATTTATTTATTTTTAATCCCTGTGTTTTACTCATCTGATCATACCATAGATAAAAGGAGCATCAGACACAAGGTTTTCACAAATCACACAGTCACATTGCGAAAGCTATATCATACAGTCATCTACAGGAAATATGGCTACTGGTATACAGCTCTTCAGTTACAATTTCTTCTTTTGACACTATAATATGAACTTTTAAAAATAAAACATTTGGCGGGCCGCGGTGGCTCAGCGGGCAAAGTGCTTGCCTGCTATGCCGGAGGACCTCGGTTCGATTCCCGGCCCCAGCCCATGTAACAAAAACGGAGAAACAGAATACAATAAAAACAAGAAAATGTTTAAAAATGTTTCCCTTTCTTCCTTCCTTCCTTCCTTCTATCCTTCCTTCCTTCTCTCTGTCTTTCCTTTAAAAAAAAAAAAAAATAAAAAAAATAAAAAAAAAAAATAAAACATTTATCCCAAACTTACTAAATTCAAATGAACTGAGTTTCCTGTAAGGTGATGGTCACCGTGGAAGGCCACACAATTCATTCTTCTAACTGTGCTGCCATTGCTCAGGATACCTTTAAAACTCCTTTGGGTTTACCCTCAAAGTCAACTGCACTCTCTCTATTATTGCCTCAAATAGATTTAATTTTTGGAAATTATTAAGTCATTTAGTGCCAAATAATGGTTAAAGAAAATCTAGCTTGGTAGTAATAGTTTGAACAAAACAAAATAATGTATACTCATAACTTTAACAGTGTGTATTCTGAATACAGCTCCAAAAGAGCCAAACCTAAGAGGTTTTGGGCAATCGTAGATTGCTGGAATTAGCAAATAACCTCCAAGCACATTAATATGTAGGGTGATATTCATGTAGCTATGTTCTGACATATTTTTTAAAGCAAACATTCTGATAGTGAGAATTTATTCCTTTAAAAAAAGAATATCAGGTGGGCCATGGTGGCTCAGTGGCAGAGTTCTCACCTGCCATGTTGGAGACCCAGGTTTGATTCCCAGTGCTTGCCCAAGCAAAAAAAAAAAAAAAAAAAGAATTCTGTTCCTTTACAGCATCATTGTCAAAGTCAGTACTATATAGATACTCTGTTTGAAACTAATTCTCCTTATCAATAAAGACTACTTTTTAAAAAACCTGTAAGTAAATAACCAACTTGCCCCAAGTTTCCAAAAATTATTAACTGAAGATAAAATAATTTGAAATCTCTAAAGTACTAAAAAGCAAAACAGAAACCCCAAATATAATGAAAATACATAATAACATTTTAGTTTATACATGAAAACAGGAAACGTTCAAAAGGGTATGCTTTTCAAGTTATTGCAGGTTATTTGTGAGAATTTCTAAACACATATCAAAGATGTGTTTCCAGCTCTGTTTGGATGTTGAGCCTTTAAATGTTTGTTTAGAACTTATCTTTTAGTGCCAAAGACATTAGACAGAATATTGAGCCATGAAGCAGGGTTCTAATTATGGTTACTTTGCTTTGTGAGCTTGAGCAAGTCTTTAACTTCTAAGCCTCTTTCTCTGTATGTTGGGTGTATTTGATATGCTTAACTTTGTGTTAAATCACTTAACTCTAGTTAACACTTGGCTCAGTTCTGCTGAGTCATTCTCTCAGACTATGTGGCCAGGCTTAATTATGAACAGCTAAGCAAACTTACGGACACCTAAAGAAGTCAGAGGGAAAAAGGGGTTGTTTTACCTTACATCTGTTTTATTTTTTAAATGAAAGTAGATTTTTTTTTGCAGAGCAGTTAGTATATCAGTTTATGCAAATTCTCTTCGGTGAACAGAGAGAATAGAGTGTTCTGTAGTGTGTTAGTTAGATTCAGTTGTCAACTTGGCCAGGTGAGCATACCTAGTTTTGTTGCTGTGGACATAAGCCAATGGTAGGTGAACCTCATCTGTTGCTAATTACATCTGCAGTCGGCTAGAAGGCGTGTCTGCTGCAATGAGTGACGTTTGACTTAATTGGCTGGTGCTTTATGAGAGAGGGCAATGTAGCACAGCCTAAGCAGCTCGGCATTCCTCATCTCAGCACTTGCAGCTCAGCCCAGGCCTTTGGAGATGCAGAAAGAAGTCACCCTGGGGAAAGTTGTTGGAACCCAGGGGCCTGGAAAGAAGACCAGCAGAGACCATCCTGTACCTTCCACGTAAGAAGGAACCTCAGTGGAAAGTTAGCTGCCTTTCCTCTGAAGAACTAACAAAATAAATCCCCTTTTATTAAAAGCCAATCCGTCTCTAGTATATGTGCTGCCGAAGCGAGCACGGGATACATTTTTAAAAATATATGTAAGACATGGATACTGAAAGCCGTAAAACATGGCTAGAGAGCTTAATGAAGACCCAGATAAATGAAAAGCTAAACCGTGTCCATGGATTGATCACCACACTCAAAATCCTCCCTGTTTCTTAAGCATGCAAAGTATATTTGCACCTCAGACCCTTTGTATTTGTTGATTCTCTGTCTGAAACGTTCTTCCCACATATTCCCCTGGCTTTCCCTTCCACCTCCTTGAGAGGTCTTTACTCAAACTCTTAGTGAAATATTCCCTTACTTATAAAATAGTTCTCCCTCTGATTCTTGTTCATGTTATTTAACACTACTCATTTTTTTTTTTGTTTTTGGCTTCCCTGTTTGGAATGTAAGTTCCTACAATAGAAAGACTTTTTTCTTCTTTTTTTTGTAAATACAACATATATACAAAGTAAAGAAAGAAAATGCAATAATTTCAAAGCATACTTCAACAAGTAGTTAACAGAGCAGATCCTGCAGTGTGTTATGGGCTATCATTCTGTCAGATCAGATTTTTCCGTCTAGCTGCATCAAAACACTGGAGGCTAAAAGGAATATTAATATAGTGATTCAGTAGTCACACTTGTTTGTTAAATCCTGATTTCTGTATTATACTGTCTCTGTTTCCTTTGATCTTCCCAATCCATAGAGATCTTTAAGCAATGCTTTTTCATGTTGAGAAGGGGTATCAAAACTAAAGGATAGTGGCAGAGAGAGTTCAGATACAGTAGAGATGCTACTCTGGAGGTTGCTCTTACACAAGCTTCAGGTAGACCTTGCTACCTATCATAACGTGCCAGCCCCCAACCAGGACTATTCCAGCCAATCCTAAAGAATACCTAGGGCAATATGTAAGATTCCACAAGAGTTCCAGGCACTAGAGTATCTTGCCAGAAACCTACAACCTCCAGATGGGTCCCTGGTCCAGATAAGTCCTGAAACCTAGCCCAGCCTCTCCAGAACATCAACTAATTCCATCTCCCTACCCCATATTAATGACAAGACCCTTCCAGTATCAACAATTTAGAATTGCCATAGCCCGAACAACTCCAAAGAGAGGTATGGAAAGATCACAGGTGATGGTGGAATTATACATAGAAGATAGGACTTAACAAATGAATATGAATGCTGATTCATTAAATTGATACCTCTTTTAATCTCCAGTATTTTAGAGCAGTTAGAAGGAAAAACCTAAAATTGTGAAATTGTAACCCATGTCAAAATCTGAAATGTGTTCTACAATTAATTCTGGTGCTGAACTTTGAAATGTATAGCTTTTTTTGTATATATGTTACTGTTCACTTTTTTTTTATTAATTAACGGAAAAAAAGAAATTAACCCAACATTTAGAAATCATACCATTCTACATATGCAATCAGTAATTCTTAACATCATCACATAGATGCATGATCATCGTTTCTTAGTACATTTGCATCAGTTTAGAAGAACTAGCAACACAACAGAAAAACATATAGAATGTTAATATAGAGAAAAAAAATAAAAGTAATAATAATAGTAAAAAAAAAGAAAAAACCTATAGCTCATATGCAGCTTCATTCAGTGTTTTAACATGATTACTTTACAGTTAGGTATTATTGTGCTGTCCATTTTTGAGTTTTTGTATCTAGTCCTGTTGCACAGTCTGTATCCCTTCAGCTCCAATTACCCGTTATCTTACCCTGTTTCTAACTCCTGCTGGACTCTGTTACCAATGACATATTCCAAGTTTATTCTCGAATGTCCGTTCACATCAGTGGGACCATACAGTATTTGTCCTTTAGTTTTTGGCTAGACTTACTCAGCATAATGTTCTCTAGGTCCATCCATGTTATTACATGCTTCATAAGTTTATCCTGTCTTAAAGCTGCATAATATTCCATCGTGTGTATATACCACAGTTTGTTTAGCCACTCGTCTGTTGATGGACATTTTGGCTGTTTCCATCTCTTTGCAATTGTGAATAACACTGCTATAAACATTGGTGTGCAAATGTCCGTTTGTGTCTTTGCCCTTAAGTCCTTTGAGTAGATACCCAGCAATGGTATTGCTGGGTCGTATGGCAATTCTATATTCAGCTTTTTGAGGAACCACCAAACTGCCTTCCACAGTGGTTGCACCATTTGACATTCCCACCAACAGTGGATAAGTGTGCCTCTTTCTCCGCATCCTCTCCAGCACTTGTCATTTTCTGTTTTGTTGATAATGGCCATTCTGGTGGGTGTGAGATGATATCTCATTGTGGTTTTGATTTGCATTTCTCTAATGGCCAGGGACATTGAGCATCTCTTCATGTGCCTCTTGGCCATCCGTATTTCCTCTTCTGAGAGGTGTCTGTTCAAGTCTTTTTCCCATTTTGTAATTGGGTTGGCTGTCTTTTTGTTGTTGAGTTGAACAATCTCTTTATAAATTCTGGATACTAGACCTTTATCTGATATGTCATTTCCAAATATTATCTCCCATTGTGTAGGCTGTCTTCCTACTTTCTTGATGAAGTTCTTTGATGTACAAAAGTGTTTAATTTTGAGGAGCTCCCATTTATTTATTTCCTTCTTCAGTGCTCTTGCTTTAGGTTTAAGGTCCATAAAACCGCCTCCAATTGTAAGTTTCATAAGATATCTCCCTACATTTTCCTCTAACTGCTTTATGGTCTTAGACCTAATGTTTAGATCTTTGATCCATTTTGAGTTAACTTTTGTATAAGGTGTGAAATATGGGTATTGCATTGAATCTGTAGATCAATTTAGGTAGGATTGACATCTTAACTATATTTAGTCTTCCAATCCATGAACACGGTATGCGCTTCCATCTATTTAGGTCTTCTGTGATTTCTTTTAGCAGTTTTTTGTAGTTTTCTTTATATAGGTTTTTTGTCTCTTTAGTTAAATATATTCCTAGGTATTTTATTCTTTTAGTTGCAATTGTAAATGGGATTCGTTTCTTGATTTCCCCCTCAGCTTGTTCATTACTAGTGTATAGAAATGCTACAGATTTTTGAATGTTGATCTTGTAACCTGCTACTTTGCTGTACTCATTAGCTCTAGTAGTTTTGTTGTGGATTTTTCTGGGTTTTCGACGTATAGTATCATATCGTCTGCAAACAGTGATAGTTTTACTTCTTCCTTTCCAATTTTGATGCCTTGTATTTCTTTTTCTTGTCTAATTGCTTTGGCTAGAACCTCCAACACAATGTTCCTACTTGGTCATGATGTATAATTCTTTTAATGTGTTGTTGGATACAATTTGCTAGAATTTTATTGAGGATTTTTGCATCTATATTCATTAGAGAGATTGGTCTGTAGTTTTCTGTTTTTGTAATATCTTTGCCTGGTTTTGGTATGAGGGTGATGTTGGCTTCATAGAATGAATAGGGTAGTTTTCCCTCCACTTCGATTTTTTTGAAGAGTTTGAGGAGAGTTGGTACTAATTCTTTCTGGAATGTTTGATAGAATTCACATGTGAAGCCATCTGGTCCTGGACTTTCCTTTTTAGGAAGCTTTTGAATGACTAATTCAATTTCTTTACTTGTGATTGGTTTGTTGAGGTCATCTATTTCTTCTTTTTTTTTTTTCTGAAGCTTTGACGGTTTTATTTCACTACATTAAGTTAAGCATAAGGCAAAACAGTAACCTGTTATTAATAAAGATCAAGGAGTGTTTCTTGTTCCCAAAAGGGACCAAAGAGTGTTTCTTCACAAATATGCATGACATTTTGCTTATTATGCCAACAAGTACTTTGAATAGAAGAAAACTTTGGTGGTTTAATAAAATTACAAATCCAGGTTAATTTAGCTCTAAGCTTCCAAAATTATGGTTTCAAGTGCTAGTACCATCTAATTCTCCTGCAGGGGTCCACGCTGACTTTGCATTTAACAAGCTTGCACCTGATCTAATATAAAAAAGCAACAAATAAAATTTCTAATTCACCAGCTGCAGGTGTTGAACCATTTCTACGAACATACAAAATATGAGCTTGCACTAAAATTATCTTAAGGAAACACTAAACTAAACCAACGACTCTGTTGTTCTGCATGTAATTTGGCTTCTGAAAGAAAAAGTATTCTATTATCAAAGTGTTTTTGTTTCTGTGTCACATGGGGGTGATAAAATCCATCACACCATTATTACTTCTGGGGACAAATACAGCTACACGCCATAAATGCACAACATACAATTTTGTGTAGTCTATGCAAATGTGTAAACATATGAAGCTATTCTCTACTTTGATACCATTTTCCTCCACTGGCAAATAGGGAGTGATGGCTTCACAGTAGGCTCTAGCAGGTAGTGAATTAAGAATTAATTTGACACTCTGTGGGTTCACAAAAAATTAAACACTTCTTATAGCCTACAAGTCTGTCATTATCCAACTCCCCTACCACAACTCCTAAAAGGCTAAGCCATTTATTATTGTCATAATATTACAGATGAATATTTTTTCTTATATTGCAGCATTTATATTACTCTGTAGGAATATTGTTTCATAAGAATACAATTTAGTGTCTTTCAAAGGTTTCCCAAAATTTTTTATCTTTCAAGGTGGTACTGCAAGTTACTATGTCCTGTCTGTATTCTAGATTACATTATGCATTAATTTTAAGACCTCAAATTAAAAACACAATCAGGATAAGCAAGTAATGTCTTTTCCCCAAAGTCTGCTGGACATATGCTAACAATACACGTGATGAAAATGTGCAGCTGGGGGTATACTTTGTCCAGTCTCATTTTAGAAAACATCACAGAAATTAAAGTTAGCAAACCAACTCTAGGATATCAAGTACAAACAGCATGTGTGCTGTCAGGTCAGTATTCTAGAATATCTGCTGAACTATTTCATGGTTTACAATCAAAATGGCCTTCTTTGATATATAATAAAAGTCATAAACACAGGAATGCAAAAGGTTCTCTTTCTTAATATTCCATTTTGGATTCAAGAGATTATAATCATTAATTTCCCCTTAAAATCAACGGAAAGAATGTTAGTTTAAATCATGCCTAAAAATCTAACCTTAATAGTATTTTCTGCACTTGGGGAGTACACTTTTCCCCCTCTTTCCAAGTCCCAAATACTGAAAGCAAGTTATTCAGTTAAAAAGGGAGAGCAAAGGATTGGTAGTAATGTATAAGGCATACAAAGGTTGCCTCTTTGTGGCAGCATTCCTCCCTGGATATTGTGGCAACATTTAAATAAATGGAATTTGCCACTTCCTTGATATGATATGTAATTGCTTGCTTCTCAAATTGTTAAAAAAGAAAAGCTACTTATTCTACTGGGAAATATTTTTAAGAGCACAATGAATAAATAAACATGTCCTGTATTATCTTCACTTAGACGAGGGCAAATGAAGTCTTAAGAATTTCACAGATTTCTTCCAATCATCACAAGGCTTAAGACAATGTTGCAATTCTATTATTTCTGGTAAATGAAAATCTGTGGGAGGATAGGAGCCAAGTGAAGGGATGTTTAGACAGTTGGATTATATCTAATGGAATGCAGAAAGCATGTGATACACTGAGATCAATGTTGGATCATTAATAGTAGGCCCACCTTTGGGTTATCATTTTATGTTTCATACTTGAGATTCTGACCCTTTGTGAGATCAGATCAGGAGATTGCGCAGATCAGGCGGTAAATCTAGTGCCAGTCCAAGAAACAGTCACCCCCTTTCTTGGGATGGGACTATGCTATGATTCGTCAACGTGCAGGGTTCAGTGAGTGAGATACAGACTTTCTGGTGCTACAGAAGTGAGACTAAGAGGAACAGCAGTTACCCTGTGTTCCTAACGCCTTGTCTACTCCTCAACTCTCCTAGGAATAGGATTCAGATGTGCAAGGGTACATTGTTATAAACAAGGCCTAACAAGCAGCAGCTTCCACATTTTAACATGGGTTCATGGTGATACCGTCCTTTGGGATCTGCCTGCCAGTGGAACCTTTCAAGGAAGAAGTGGGCCCAAGCTGTGTTCCACATGCTGCGTGAGCCAGATGACTTCTGTGCCCTGATCACTTTCTTCGATGGGGCGGATAGGGGCTGCCAAGTTTTTAAAATCATGCTTCATCTTAAAGCACACGGTCACTTCACCATCCTCACGTTGTGGGGTAACTTTGATGAAAATACCCACTTTGTTGGCCTTTCTGAAGGCTATAATGTCAGGGTCATCCTGAAAGTCCTGGGGTTCTGCCAACTCATCATATTCCGCTGCAGCATCCTTGCCAGCTAAAACAAGCTCTTTGGGAGGCACCACCACCTTAGCAGTGCTGTTGACATTATCAGGGTCTCCCTCCTCATATTCCAACAATGTCACATGGGTGAGGTTCTCCACTGGATTTGTAAGAGTTAGGAGGACCTGGCTCTCCTTCATGTAGCGAAGGTTGGGAATTGACATGATTCTCACTTCTGGGATATAATTGACAGCCACAAGTTGGATTTTGAATTTGATAGATGTTGGATTAAATTCTGGCTTGCTCAAATTATGTTCACATTTCCGACAACGTAGGGACCGTTTGATCAGAAGATGTTTATGGCGAGGATAGATCTGTGAAGCACAAACTGGTTGAAAGTCTGGCTGTAAGAGGCGCTGCTGAAGAGTAGTGACCTCTGTTAAATTTATTGGTCTTGTATAGTAGTCTTCAGGTAGGGGTTCCACTTCGTCTACAGCCTGAGCTAGTTCAATCTTTATCTCTTTTTGGTCCTCTCCTTCTTTAAGGGAAAGTCCAGCAAGGGTACTGATGGATGCACCAGCTCGTGGTCGCTAAAGCCTGGTTCCAAGACCATATTTGTCCGAAAAAGCCAGAGGCATATAATTTCGACATCGTGCTAGTTTCTTGCGCTCTCGTTCAACCTTCTCTTTCTGAGCAAGCTGTTGGTAATATTCTATCAGTTTGTTCATCCTTTGTGTGTAAGGATTTTCAGGTTCTTGCCAACCGCCACTGGCCACAGATTTGTCTGCCATGCCCACATCTCTAGATGTCCAGCGACAAAATCCACATGCCAGGTAATAGGCTTTCTTCATGGTGGTCTTGGCTGGGTCATCTGGGAGCTGCGTGGAGATACTTGTTGCCCGGGTGGAAAGGGTATGCATGCAGCCAGGACAGTCAAAGCAGTTGGCGCATCTATTCTTTTTCAGTTTGGCTTCAGCCGACGGCATATTTTCTAAGCAACTAGGACAATAATGGGAGTCCACCTCGTGAGACACACATTCCAGCGACCGAAGTTCACTACAATAACGGCAAAAGTAAAGCTGCGAGAGCGGGGCCCGAACTTTCTTTTCTCCCTGGACTAGATAGAGAACCCGCTCCGACTGCAGCAGAGACGCCATCTTGAAGACGGAGGAGTCAATGGGCGAGCCGCTGTCCATCTATTTCTTCTTGAGTCAAAGTTGGTTGTTCATGTCTTTCCAGGAACCCGTCCATTTCCTCTAAATTGTTGTATTTATTAGCGTAAAGTTGTTCATAGTATCCTGTTATTACCTCCTTTATTTCTGTGAGGTCAGTAGTTATGTCTCCTCTTCCATTTCTGATCTTATTTATTTGCATCCTCTCTCTTCTTCTTTTTGTCAGTCTTGCTAAGGGCCCATCAATCTTATTGATTTTCTCATAGAACCAACTTCTGGTCTTATTGATTTTCTCTATTGTTTTCATGTTTTCAATTTCATTTATTTCTGCTCTAATCTTTGTTATTTCTTTCCTTTTGCTTGCTTTGGGATTAGTTTGCTGTTCTTTCTCCAGTTCTTCCAAGTGGACAGTTAATTCCTGCATTTTTGCCTTTTCTTCTTTTCTGACAAAGGCATTTAGGGCAATAAATTTCCCTCTTAGCACTGCCTTTGCTGCGTCCCATAAGTTTTGATATGTTGTGTTTTCATTTTCATTCGCCTCGAGGTATTTACTAATTTCTCTTGCAATTTCTTCTTTGACCCACTTGTTGTTTAAGAGTGTGTTGTTGAGCCTCCACATATTTGTGAATTTTCTGGCACTCCGCCTATTATTGATTTCCAACTTCATTCCTTTATGATCCGAGAGATCATTGTTGTGAATGATTTCAATCTTTTTAAATTTGTTAAGACTTGCTTTGTGACCCAGCATATGGTCTATCTTTGAGAATAATCCATGAGCACTTGAGAAAAAGGTGTATCCTGGTGTTGTGGGATGTAATGTCCTATAAATGTCTGTTAAGTCTAGCTCATTTATAGTAATATTCAGATTCTCTATTTCTTTATTGATCCTCTGTCTAGATGTTCTGTCCATTGATGAAAGTGGTAAATTGAAGTCTCCAACTATTATGGTATATGTGTCTATTTCCCTTTTCAGTGTTTGCAGTGTATTCCTCACGTATTTTGGGGCATTCTGGTTTGGTGCATAAATATTTATGATTGTTATGTCTTCTTGTTTAATTGTTCCTTTTATTAGTATATAGTGTCCTTCTTTGTCTCTTTTAACTGTTTTACATTTGAAGTCTAATTTGTTGGATATTACTATAGCCACTCCTGCTCTTTTCTGGTTGTTATTTGCATGAAATATCTTTTCCCAACCTTTCACTTTCAACCTATGTTTATCTTTGGGTCTAAGATGTGTTTCTTGTAGACAGCATATAGAAGGATCCTGTTTTTTAATCCATTCTGCCAGTCTGTGTCTTTTGATTGGGGAATTCAGTCCATTAACATTTAGTGTTATTACTGTTTGGATAATATTTTCCTCTACCATTTTGCCTTTTGTATTATATATATCATATCTAACTTTCCTTCTTTCTACACTCTTCTCCATAACTCTCTCTTCTGTCTTTTCGTATCTGACTCTAGTGCTCCCTTTAGTATTTCTTGCAGAGCTGGTCTCTTGGTCACAAATTCTCTCAGTGACTTTTTGTCTGAGAATGTTTTAATTTCTCCCTCATTTTTGAAGGACAATTTTGCTATGATATAGGATTCTTGGTTGGCAGTTTTTCTCTCTTAGTAACTTAAATATATCATCCCACTGTCTTCTAACTTCCATGGTTTCTGCAGAGAAATCTACACATAGTCTTATTGGGTTTCCCTTGTATGTGATGGATTGCTTCTCTCTTGCTGCTTTCAAGATCCTCTCTTTCTCTTTGACCTCTGACATTCTAACTAGTAAGTGTCTTGGGGAACGCCTATTTGGGTTTAATCTCTTTGGGGTGCACTGCACTTCTTGGATCTGTAATTTTAGGTCTTTCATAAGAGTTGGGAAATTTTCAGTGATAATTTCTTCCATTAGTTTTTCTCCTCCTTTTCCCTTCTCTTCTCCTTCTGGGATACCCACAACACGTATATTTGTGCGGTTCATATTGTCCTTGAATTCCCTGATACCCTGTTCAAATTTTTCCATTCTTTTCCTGATAGTTTCTGTTTCTTTTTGGGATTCAGATGTTCCATCCTCCAAATCACTAATTCTATCTTCTGTCTCTTTAGATCTACCATTGTAGGTTTCCATTGTTTTTTCCATCTTTTCTACTTTATCCTTCACTTCCATAAGTTCTGTGATTTGTTTTTTCAGTTTTTCTGTTTCTTCTTTTTGTTCAGCCCATGTCTTCTTCATGTCCTCCCTCAATTTATCGATTTCATTTTTTAAGAGGTTTTCCATTTCTGTTTGTATATTCAGCATTATTTGTCTGAGCTCCTGTATCTCATTTGAACTATTGGTTTGTTCCCTTGACTGGGCCATATTTTCAATTTTCTGAGCGTGATCCGTTACCTTCTGCTGGCGTCTGGGCATTTAGTCAGATTTCCCTGGGTGTTGGACCCAGCAGGTTGAAAGATTTTTCTGTGCAATCTCTGGGTTCTGTTTTTCTTATCCTGCCCAGTAGGTGGCGCTCGTGGCACACGTTTGTCTGCGGGTCCCACCAGTAAAAGGTGCTGTGGGTCCTTTAACTTTGGAAAACTCTCGCCGTGGGGGAGGTTTGCCAGCCGAAGTGTCTTGGAGGAGTGCCAGCCGGCCCGGGAGTCCGAACGCGGGGAGGGTCGCTGGCCGCCGCAGCCTGTGAGAGCGCCTGTCCGAATTTCCTAGTCAGCCCGGGGCGCCAAGCGTGCCGGGAGGGCGCCGGCCGCCACTGCCCGGGAGAGCGTCCGTCCGAATTTCCTAGTCGGCCCGGGGTGCCAAGCGTTGCGGGAGGGCTCCGGCCTCTGCAGCCCAGGAGAGTGCACCATTCCCAGCCGGACCGGGGAGTCACATTTTTGGAAGGGACCCCCCCCCGTTCACCTTTCTGCACGGCCTGGGGATTTCCGATCCAATTCTCTCAGTTGATCCGGGCGGCCGCGTGTGGTGGGGGCACCAGCTGCCGCGGCTTTAGGGGACCGCCTGCCCAATTCTGCCAGCTGGCCTGGGAAGGAGGAAGGGAGGGACTCCGGCCGCTTGCCACTCCGCCCGGGAAGCCCACGCCCCTCAGCGATCTCACTGGAGCGGGTTCTCTCAGCCAGTCAGCCGTTCCAGGATGGGGTACGCTGTCTTTTTGATCTCTGTCGTGGCTCCGGGAGCTGTTCTGTATCGTTTTTACTCCCCTAGTTGCTGTTCTGGAGAAGGAACTAAGATCCTCGCGTCTTGCTAAGCCGCCATCTTCTCCGAAAGTCTCTACTGTTCACTTTTAAAAAAAGGAAAAAAGATCAGTTGTGATGATAAAAAGGTATTTAAGCCCTCTAGCCTCCTGTATTCAGGAGTGGCTAGAAGGAAAAATATGAGAGGATCGTATGGTAGCCCATGATAAACTCTGAAATCTATCCTGTAACCACTTTTTGAAGAGTGCTTTGAAAACTGTTTTTTATTTCTTTTTTTAAAATTTTTTATTAATTAAAAAAAATTACAAGAAGCACAAACATTCCCAACAGCTTTTTTATTTCTTTGCTTCTTATATATGTTATACTGTACAATAAAAAAAGTTTTAAAAAACACAAAAGCAAAAACTAACGAATAGGTGGATATAATTGATAATCTTGGAAAGGCTGGTCCCTCTGAGTTCCCGGATTTATCTGGCCTGGAAATCCTCTGGAGATTATAGGTTCCAGGAGAGCAAATTTAGGACCTGAAACTTGTATAGGGTCTCAATTTGGGTCCTAAGTGTTCTTTTGTATATATGTGTGTGTGTGTGTATATATATATGTATATATATATGTATGTGTATATATATATAGATATTTATTTTTAAACGTTTTAAAATTGTGAATATAACATATATACAAAAAAAGCAATAAATGTCCAAGTTCATTTTAATAAGTAGTTATAGAACAGACTTTAAACTTTGTTCCATAATTTTTCATCTTTTCTTCTAGCTGCTCCAAGACACTGGAGACCAAAAGAAATACCAATATAATGATTCATCAGTTATACTCATTTGTTAAATCCTACCCTCTCTGTTATACTCCTCCTTCTCTCTCTCTCTCTCTCTCTCTCTTTTTTTTTTTTTTTGTGAAAAATAACATATAGCATATATACAAAAACAATAAATTTTAAAGAACATCGCAACAGTTAGTTGTAGAACAGATTTCAGAGTTTGGTATGGGTTGCAATTCCACGATTTTAGGTTTTTACTTCTAGCTACTCTAAGATAGTGGAGACTAAAGGAAATGTCAAGATAATGATTCATCAGTCATACTCATTTGTTAAACCCTACTGTGCTGGTTTGAAAGGAAGTGTGCCCCCTAAAAAAAGTCATGTTTTAATATAAATCCCATTTCATAAAGACAGAATAATCTCTATTCAGTACTGTATGTTTGAAACTGTAATGAGATCATCTCCCTGGTTGATGTGATTTAGTCAACAGTGGTTGTTAAACTGGATTAAGGGATGACATGTCTCCACCCATTTGGGTGGGTCTTGATTGGTTTATTGGAGTCCTATAAAAGAAGAAATATTTTGGAGAATGAGAGACTCAGAGAGAGCAGAGAATGCTGCAGCACCACGAAGCAGAGAGTCCACTAGCCAGTGACCTTTGGAGATGAAGAAGGAAGACGCCTCCCAGGGAGCTTCATGAAACCGGAAGCCAGAAGACAAAGCTAACAGATGACGCCGTACTCACCATGTGCCCTTCCAGCCAAGAGAGCAGCCCTGACTGTGTTTGCCATGTGCGTTTTCACTTGAGAGAGAAACCCTGAACTTCAGCGGCCTTCTTGAACCAAGGTTTCTTTCCCTGGATGCGTTTGATTGGACATTTCTATAGACTTGTTTTAATTGTGGCATTTTCTCGGCCTTAGAACTGTAAACTAGCAACTCATTAAATTCCCCTTGTTAAAAGCCATTCCGTTTCTGGTATATTGCATTCTGGCAGCTAGCAAACTAGAACACCTACCTTCTCTGTATAATTCCACCATTACCTTTGATCTTTCTCATACTCTTTAGGGGTATTTGGGCTACGCCCATTCTAACTTTTTCATGTTGGAAGGGGCTGTTGATAATATGGAATAGTGGGATGGAACTAGCTGATATTCTGCAGAGGCTGGCCCCTCTGCATTTCAGGGCTTTATCCAGTCCAGGGACCCTCCTGGAGGTTGTAGGTTTCTGGAAAGTTACCCTATACTGAAGAATCTTATAAAATGACATAAGTGTTCTTTAGGATTGAGGGGAATGGTTTTGGTTGGTGTTTGGCAAGTTAATACAGGTAGCAACGTCTAATTGAAGCTTGCATAAAAATGACCTCCAGAATAGCCTCTTGACTCTATTTGAACTCTCTCAGCTGCTGATACCTTATTTGTTAAACTTCTTTTCCCCCTTTTGGTCAGGGTGGCATTGTTGATTCCACTACGCCAGAGCCAAGCTCATCCCTAGGATTCATCTTCCATGCTGCCACGGAGACTTTTCACCCTTGGATGCCTTCCCTCTAAAACACTTTTAGAGGGAAGGCAATGATTTCACTTGCAGAATTAGGCTTAGAGAGGGGCCACATCTGAACAACAGAAGAGGTCCTCCAGAGGTGACTCTTAGGCATACGTATGGATAGGCTAAGTTTCTCTTCTACATACATAAACTTCACAAGAGCAAGTCTGAAGATCAAGGGCTTGACCTGTTGATTTGGATGTCCCTAATGTGTGACACAGCACCCAGGAGTTTCCCAGTGGTAAAGTTTAATAGTTCCATATTTTTTCTCCCATCCCTTAAGGGACTTTGCCAATACTTTTTGATTGTCTGCTTTATATTCTGGGATATATCCAGGCATTACATAAAAACTATACAGGACTAAAGGCTCTCATTCTTATTCTGGGCTACCTGTGTTTGGATTGTTTAATTGATCTTTGCAGACAGGTTGAGTTGATGTGCTGCAGAAAATTTAGGTTCTAGACCTTTCTTCCTTTGGTCTCAAAGAATAGATGAAGTTCTAAAATACAGACACTATCTTCCTTCCCTTGTATTCTGAATTATCTTACTCCTGACCTGGTTGCTTCATTCTTATCTCTAAATACCGGGTTATATATATATGAAACAGCCCCTCAAAATCCATGAATAACATTATAGTGGTAATGTTATTCATGTGACTGCTATAAGAGGTTGCAGTCTAGGCCTTAGTTTTCTTCTAAGTATTTTTTTTTATTGTAAACAGCAAACATGCCAACATTTTTGACATACAAACATTCTTGACATCGTTACAATTAGTGGCTCACAATATCATCACATAGTTGTGTATTCATCACCATGATCAGTTTTTTGAACGTTTGCATCTCTCCAGCAAAAGAAATAAAAAAGAGAAAACTCATACATACCATACCCTTTACTCCACCTTCTCACTAAACATTAGTATTTCAGTCTACTCAATTTATTTTAACCTTTGTTCCCCCAGTATTTGTTTATTCTTATCCATATTTTTTACTCATATGTCCATACTGTAGATAAAAGGAGTAAGAGACGCAAGGTTTTCAAAAGCAGTTTTCTTATAAGTATTTCTAAATGAGATCATAGAATATATTTGCTCCTTTGTTTCTATAAGAACCAGTGTCTTACAGGTTCATTCACATCATTGCATGCACATAACTTTGTTCCTTTTTGTAGCAGCACAATGTTCAATCATATGTATACACCATCGTTCACCAGTCTACTTCTCAGTCAGTACGTCTTTCAACTCTCTCCTTCTACTGAGCCTGCTGCATAATATCCAAAGTCAGCAGTCCATCAACACTCTCAATTTTAGATAATTTCTTTGTTCCCAAGAGAAAGATAACCAATAGAGACACCCTCTCCAAATAGAAAATCCAAACCTCTCCCTGACTCTTATCTCTCCTCCTGTTATGTACCTCTGGTATTGCTGTAGCACTGTTGTTTTCCTATTAAACATAGCCTATAGTATGCAATAACAGTTTTCCTCCTATATCCCTACACTCTTTGTGCAAGATTCATACCTAGGCTTTCTTAAGAGTTAACAAGATGTTGTTGGTGAGGGTTTAGCAAACCATGGCAATAAGCACTATCTAACTGAAGTTTGCATTAAGATAGGCTCCAGGATAGCCTCTATTTGACCTCTGTTAACCACTAATGCCTTATTGTATTAAACTTCTTTTCACCCTTTTGGTCAGGAAGGCATTGCCAATCCAATGTTCCCAGACCAGACTCATCCCTGGAGTCACACTCCAGAGTCACCCCTCATGTTGTTGGGGAGAATTTTACCCCTGCATGTCATGTCCCACATAGAGGAGAGGGTGATGCTTTTCCTTACAGAGTTAGGCTTAGAGAGAGGAAGGCCACATCTGAGCAACAAAAGAGGTTCCTTGGAAGCAACTCTTAGGCCTTGTTATAGCTATATATATAATATATATATATATATATATTTATTTTTTTTTTGTCTTTCAGACCCTCAAGATACTCTACCAGTACTATTTAATTATCAGGGCACATAGTGTGAGATGTATCCTGGTATTACAAAATTAAGCTGTACAGAATTACAAGACCTTGTTCCCATGCTGGGCTCCAGGAATTTGGGTTGTTTAAATGAGCTATTCAGACAGGTTGATTTAAGATTGTGTGTAACAGAAAATTTAGATTCTAGACATAATAAACCTCTCTGTCTTTAGTTTTATAGTTCTAGAGTACATACACTATCATCTTTTACTCTGTGTTCTGATTTAGTTTAGACCCAGCCAGATTGGCTTTGTTTTTTTGTTTGTTTTTTTCTGTATGTTGTATAGCAGGGGTCACATTTCATTCTTTTACCCTGTCAGTATCCCGTTATTACAACACCATTTGTTCATTTGTTTGTCTTGGGGAAGTGCATGGGCCGAGTATTGAACCTGGGTCTCCCACATGGCAGGTAAGAATTCTACCACTGAATTACCCTTGTACCCCCCTGTTTCGTTTTTAACTCTAATTGAGGCCTGATATTTTTTTTCAGTTACTTAAACTGTTATTATATACGGCTCTGCTAACTTCCAGGGCTGCGGCACTCCATTCCTAGATCTTAGGTGTCACAGAGTTACTTGAAGTTTCAGGGAAATACCAGTTGATACACATATGATTCAGTGTCTTACAGTCTAGAAATACATTTACAACTTCAGGCTAAGCCACAATTTTATTGTATTTTCTGAAAGAAACCTTAGCATATTTGTTCTTTTGCTTCTGGCTTATTTTGCACCGTACGTTGTCCCCAAGGTTTATTGGGTTCGTTGCGTGCCTCTTGATGTTCTTCCTTTTTTTTTTTAATTTTTTAAATTAATTTTTAAATAAAAAAATATGACAAGAAAGAAACACATTCTTAACATGTGATCATTCCATTCTATGTATATAATCAGTAATTCACAATATCATTACATAGTTGCATTTTCATCATCATGATCATTTCTTAGAACATTTGCATCAATTCAGAAAAAGAAATAAAAAGACCACAGAAAAAGAAAACAAAAACAGAAAAAAAAATTTTTACATACCATACCCCTTACCGCTCCCTTTCACTGATCACTGGCATTTCAAACTAAATTTATTTTAACATTTGTTCCCCCTATTATTTATTTTTATTCTATGTGTTCTACTCATCTGTTGACAAAGTAGATAAAAGGAGCATCAGACACAAGGTTTTCACAATCACACAGTCATATTGTGAAAGCTGTAACATCATACAATCATCCTCAAGAAACGTGGCTACTGGAACACAGCTCTACATTTTCAGGCAGTTCCCTCCAGCCTCTCCATTGCATCTTGAAAAACGGGGTGATATCTACTTAACGCATAAGAATAACCTCCAGGATAACCTCTCGACTCTGTTTGGAATCTCTCAGCCATTGACACTTTGTCTCATTTCACTCTTCCCCCTTTTGGTTGAGAAGGTTTTCTTAATCCCTTGATGCTGAGTCTTAGCTTATTCCAGGGTTTCTGTCCCACATTGCCAGGAAGGTTCACACCCCTGAGAATCATGTCCCACGTAGAAAGGGGGAGGGTGGTGAGTTTGCTTGTTGTGTTGACTGGAGAGAGAGGCCACATCTGAGTAACAAAAGAGGTTCTCTTGGGGATGACTCTTAGGCCTAATTTTAAGTAGGTTTGACCTATCCTTTGTGGGGTTAAGTTTCATGTGACGTTCTTCCTTTTTGTAGCTGCACCATATTCTATCATATAAATATATCACAGTCCACCATTCTACTTCTCAGTCATTGTTTTTTTGTGTGTGTTGCTTGTTTGTTTTGCATGTACAGGCACCAGGAATCGAACCCGGGTCTCCCCCATGGCAGACGAGAGCTCTGCCTGCTGAGCCACTGTGGCCCAGCTTCTCAGTCATTGTACCCTTCAGCTCCCTCCATCTATTGGGCATCATAGATAATGTTCACAGTAAACAGACCATGTCTTACAGTATCCTCACTTGATTGTATAATCAGCAACACTCTCAATTTTAGACGGTTTTCATTGGCCCATAGTGACAGAAATTTCAAGCACAATTATCACCAACTATCAAGTCAAAACTACCTCTTATCACTGTGTGTCCCCGCCAATTAGTTGTCCCTGGTAGTGCTGTGGTACTGTTGATGTCTTCCTTTCCTGTTAACTATTATACATAGCATGCATTTTTAGTCTCCCCCCATACCCTTCTGCTGTCGACTTTTTGTCCACTGTTGAACCAATGAAATAGTTCGTGTTTATAATTATAGATTTAATCAGTGGGATACATGGCACTGTACATCCCCTTTCAATTGTATTTATCTTCAGTATGGTAATGTCACTTATAACCTGCTAATTAGTTACCATCACTTCTATCTGTTCCTTTGCATTTAGGCTCAGCTTCATTGGGTAGCCGTTCCCCCATCTCTAGCTTTTGTGTACCCGTAGGTCTGCTGTATTCTACAGTGTAGTCTCTGAGGTTACCTTTACCAGACTCATAATAGCGAATTTATACAGTATTTGTCCTTTTGTGTCAGACTTACTTCACTCAGCACTATGACCTCAAGATTCATCCACATTGTCTTGTGCTTCCGGACCTCATTTCATCTTACTGTTGAATAATACTCCATTGTATGTATATACCCCATTTTCTTTATCCACTGTCTGTTGATGGGATTGTTTGTATCTTTTTGCAGTTGAAAATAGGGCCGCTATGAACATCAGTGTGCAAATATTTGTGTCACTGTTTTCAGCTCTTCTGGATATATACCAAGTATTGGTATTGCCAGGTCATAGGGCAACTCATTATTTAGTTTTCTGAGGAATCGCTGAAGTGTTTCCCACAGCAGGTGTACCATTATACATTCCCACCAACAGTGAATAAGTCTAGTTTCTCCACATCTTCTCCAACATTTGTAGTTTTGTTTGTTTAATAGCAGCCATTATAGGTATGAGGTAATATCTCATTGTCATTCTTGATTTACAGTCCCCTTAGCTAATGAAAATAAGCATCTCTTAAGTGTTTTTTTTTTTAGCCATCTGTATTTGCTCTTCAGAAAAGTGTCTGTTCATATCCTCTGCCCATTTTATTATTTGGCCAGTCCTTTTGTTGTTGAGCATTATGATTTCTTTATATACACAGGATATCAAGCCTTTATTTGATAGGTGGTTTACAAGTATTTTTTCTATTGTGTTGGCTGCATCTTTACCTTTTTGACAAAGTTCTTTGAGGCACAGAAGCTCTTGATCTTAAGGAGTTCCCGTGTATCTATTTTTTCTTTGGCTACTTATGGTTTAGGTGTAAAATTTAAGAAGGTACCTCCTATTGCAACATCTTGAAGATGTTTCCCTGTATTTTCTTCTAGAAGTTTTATGGAACTGGCTCTTACATTTAGGCCTTTAATCCATTTTGAATTAATTTTTATACAGGGTATAAGGTAGGGGTCCTCTTTCATTCTTTTGGCTACTGATATCCAGTTCTCCCATGCTTGTTTCTTGAAAAGGCTATTCTGTCCCAGTTTAGTGGATTTGGGGGCCTTATGGAAGATCAGTGTCCATAAATTTGGTGGTGTATCTCCCCACTCTTGATTCAGTTCCATTGGTTGATACTTTTGTCTTTGTGATGGAACTATGCTGTTATGACCACTGTGGCTTTAAAGTGATAGTCCTCCTACTTCACTTACTTTTTAGGATATCTTTAGCTGTTCAAGGTCTCTTTCTTTTCCAAATATGATAATTAACTTTTCCAAATCTTCAAAGTAGGTTGTTTGAATTTTGATTGCTATTGCATGGAATCTGTAGATCAATTTGGTTAGAATTGACATATTAACAACATCCAGCCTTCCTATCCATGCGCATGGAATAGTGCATTGTTTTTGCTGTCAAGTGTAATACATTTGATCAGAATATGCCTCAGATGAATGCAGAAATGTGCACATACCAATTCATTTCTCATTCTTGCTCTTGGCAGAGTTTGGCCAAGGGAAATTTTTGAGGCTGTATGCTGTCTTTGTATATTTTGTCCCTTCTTCACAATTCTGCATTTCAGCCCATCCATATACCACATTTCATCAAGCTACTTTGATCTATTTTAAGGACAAAAGTCAATATTTACTATAGTTGTTTTTAAGAATTTAACATGCCTTTTAAAAATAATAGTAGTATTTTTAGTGCCCTGAACAAAGTTTCATATAATTTTCTTTAACCCTGCTTATTTTTATTGTGTGATTTTGCAGAACATGAGGTTTTCTCAGGAACATATATATTACATTGTAATAGAAATTCTTGTTTTATCCCTTAACTGTAACTTAATATGAGGTTGCCAAAAATTGAATTTAGCTTTAGTTCTGCTATCAGGAATTTTTTAAATTTCCCAAACATTCTCCCCTTTTATGTATTTCAAAAATTAAAAATCAGTGGAAGTATAAAGTTTTTTTTTCTGTTTGTTTGTTTTTTGGCATGGGTAGGCACCGGGAATCGAACCCAGGTCTCCAGCATGGCAGGTGAGAATTCTGCCTGCTAAGTCACCGTCATACTGCCTGATGAAGTTTTAACGTAGGCTAAGTGCACGCAACCTGAAATCAGACTGACATGGAATTGAGTCCTGGGTTTGCTACCTGTTATCCTGTGATCTTAAGTAAATTGCATCAGATTTTCTCTTTTATCAAATAGGCATCATTATCTCAGAGGATGTGGGGGAGTATTAAAGAGAAAAAGTACATGTGAAGAGCTTAGCACAATTAGTAATGATCCAGTGAATGTTATTAGTGTTACTGCTATTATTGTTGCTGTAGATTTTTTTTTTTTGGTATGCTGTTTGGCGGGGTTACATTTCATTATTTTTCCATATGAGTATCCCGTTATTGCAGCACTATTTTTTTTTTGGCTTAATAATGGACATTTATTAGCTTACAGTTTTGAGGTTGAGAAAAATGTTCAAATCAAGGCATCATCAAGGTGGTGCTATCTTCATCAAGAACAGCTCTCAGCAATTCTTAGCTTCTCACTCACATGACAAGGTACAGGCAGCATCTTTTGGTCTCCTCCTTCCCTTCCAGATTTTGCGGATTTCAGTTTTTGCTTTCTTAGTACCTTTGTTGTCTCTCTGTGCATTCATTCTGTTTATACATTCCTTCTGTAAAAGGACAAAGGACCATCCTAAATGAGGTATGTCACATCTTAATTGAAGTTGCCTCATCACAAGATTCTTCTTACAATGTTTTTATAAACACAGGAATGAATTAAATTTAAGAAAATGTTTTTCTGAGGTACATACAATTTCAAACCACCACAATACCATCTCTATTTTATGTAGAGCTAGGGAGTGCGTTAATTAATTGTCTTCCTCAGTTTATTCAACAACACCTGATTCTCTAGGATCCTTTCTGCCTTCATCTTTCTCATCATTCTAATTTTCATAACAGAAACACCATCATGATCATTCTCATCCAAGTGGACTCCAGCGTATGCACATTTTGAGGATATTTCCTACAAAGCCAACACTTTTTCTAGTGGACATCTTGTATATTTCCACCCTTATGCCCATGGTGCTGGTTGACCAGTTAGTGTGCCAGGAATTCATTTCCTTTGGAAGTTGTACTGCCCAGCATTTCCTTTACTTGACTTAGGTGGGGGCTGAGTTTTTCTTCCTAGGACTCATATTCTATGACTACTGTGACTATCTGCATTCCTCTGCACTGGCATCATGGGATGCAGGTCTTCTTGTTAAGTGTGGTGGCATCTTCATTGTAAGACTCTATAAATGAGTTCTTTCTCACCACCATCACCATGAAGTTCCTTTTCTGTGTCTCAAGAAATAACCCTCTTCCTCTGTGAGGTCCTCATGCTTCTCAAGTTTTCATTTGATGGAATATTATGAAGCAGTTAGCTAAAATGATGTCCCAAGACATATCACAGGGTGGGCCACGGTGTCTTAGTGTGGAATCCTCACCAGCCATGCCCGAGACCCGGGTTGGAGTCCCAGCGCCGTGAACTGCTCCTGGGACTTGTAGTCTCATGCAGGTAGACGCAAGCCGTGCTGAACGCCGTCATCAGGTCACTGGACAGGAGCTCTCTTGCAAAGCTGGAAGTGCTCGGCCTGCAGCGTCTAGGCGATCTCCTGCTCGCGACCGCCGGGTGGCGTGGGCGGCGGCGGCTGCGTGGCCGTGGACAATCCGGCGGTCAGACTGTCCAGCCCTTTCCTGGTGTTGAATTTCCTCATGGTCTTGGCTAGGCCCCCTCCCGAGGGTTCCAGTGGCCCCAGGGCGCGCACGGGAAATGCAGCGACGTTGGCCCCGTGACCGGCTGCCCGCTCACTTGGTCGTGACTGGGCCCCGTGCAGCCCTCACAGCTCCCACTCTGGCTCCCTGTCCCGCCTCAGCTTCGGTTGTGGCGGCCCGGCCCCATGCAAGCCGCCCCGCCCCTGACTGGACTGCCGCGGCTCCGTGAGGGTCAGCTACCTGCGCCAACGCCCACCAAGCCACGACCTGCAGCACTATTGTTGTTGAATTTTTTGTTTGTTTGTTTATTTTTTGGGAAGAACATTGATCGGGAATTGAACCTGGGTCTCCCACGTGGTGATTTTTATTTTATTCCTCAGTTATGGAATGGAAATAATAGTATGAACTGGAATTATTTTGAGAATTTAATGAATTAGTTCATGCAAAGGCTTGGGTCAGTGCCAGGCATGTTGTAACTTCTCAAAGTGTTAACTAAGCTGTTGTTAATATTATATGAAGGAATGTTTAGAGGAAACATTTTTCACATTCTGCATATACCTGAAGGAACTAATAATCCGTATTTGGAAACTGATTCTCATGATGGCTAGAAGTTGTAGTTATTCCTGTTGCCACTTGATGGTGCTTCTGCGATGTCATTAAAACAAATATGCTGCCTTATACTGTTTCTCTTCTTCCTGAGCAGGTGAAAAATTGGTGAATGACTTAGACTGTGGAAAATTGAAATACTCTTTTGGGCTGAGATCCCAGGAATCTGTAAAAAGTGGGAATTTACTCTAATGTGTCTTTTTATAAGCAAAACCTAAAGAAGATCACTGGTTGGATCAAACCCTATGATTGCTTTCTTTAGTCTGTAGTTATTAAGCAAATTGATAGGGTTGGAGGAAAATCTGTATATTCTCCTGGCAGATTCATTTTTTAAAAAAATATTTTTATGGAGAAGTATCCACACACGGACAGTCTAACTATATTATACAATCAATGACTCACAATATTATCACATAGTTGTATATTCATCACCACAATAATTTTGAGTGCTTGCATCACTCCAGAAAAAAATAAAAAAAGAAAAACTGATACATCATATACTGCTTACCCCTCCCTCTCATTGACCACTTGTAATTTCAGTCTACCCATTTTTTTCTTTTACCTTTTATGCCGCGCTATTCTTTATTTCTTTTTTATCCATATTTTTTTACTTTGGATAAATGGAGCATCAGGCATAAGGTTTTCACAATCATCCAGTCACATTGTAAAAGCTATATAGTTATTACAGTTGTCTTCAAGAATCAAGACTACTAGAATACAGTGCATCAGTTTCAGGTACTCCTCTAGCCACTCCTATACAATATAAACTAGAAAGGGATCTCTATAGAATGTGTAAGATTAACCTCCAAGATAATCTCCCTACTCTGTCTGAAATCTTTTAGCCACTGAAACTTTATTTCGTCTCATTTCTCTCTTCCCCCTTTTGGTGGAAAAACTTTCTCTTTCCCATAATGCTGGGTCCCGGCTTATTCCTGGGAGTCCTGTCCCACTTTGCCAGGGAGGTTTGCTCACTCCCCTGGGAGACATGTCCCACGTGGGGGGTGGGGGAGTGGTGGCGCGCACTGAGTACACCCGCTGAATTGGCTTAGAGAGGCCACATCTGAGCAACAAAAGAGGTTCTCTGGGGGGTGACTCTCAGCCGTAATTATCAGTCAGCTTAACTTCTCCTTTGAGTAATAAGCCTCATAGGGGTGAGTTCCAAGATTGAGGGCTCAGCTTATTTGAATTGGTTGTGAGAATATGAGGAATTCCCCAGATGGGGAAGTTGAATATTTACTCCTTTCTCCTCAGTCCCCCAAGGGGACTTTGCAAATACTTTTTTATTCTCTGTCCAAACTACTCTGGGCTATATTGTACAAACTTATACAAACCAACAAGATCTCATGCCCTATTCAAGAATCCATGCAATTAGGATTTTCAAGTAAACTGACCATACAAGTTCAATAAGGTGCTACCCAAAATATAAATTTCGCACCAAATAAACGTCTCTCTCTTTAGTCTCGCATCGAGTTTGCATTTTCAAAATATGGGGTATATCATCCTTTACCTGGTATTCTGATTTACCTTAGTCTGTCCAAATCAGTTTCATTCATATCACTAGATGAAGTCTGATCAACTTTTTAACTTTTTAAACAGTTGTTGAATGGGGTAATGCTGACTTTCATAGCTTTACTAAAATACCCAAAGTTTCAGGGAACGACCAGGTTGTATACAAACAGCTTAGTATCTCAGAATTTAGAAATATCAGTTACAACTTCAGAATAGAAGCGACTGCTGGAAGAGCTTATACTCTAGGACCCTTTACAGTAGGCCCCGACCTGATAACCTCTGCTCTCAACTTCAGTACTCCGAGTTTGTACATTATATGTTAGTCTGTATGAGCGAGGCATGATAATATTTGGCTTTTTGTTTCTGCCATTTCATTCAACATACTGTCCTCCAGGTTCATTTACGTAATTGCATGCCTCACAACTTCAGTCCTTCTTGTAGCTGCTTAGTAGTCTGTTGTGTGTATACACCACAGTTCTCCCTTCCCTAGGCCACCTCCATCTATTGTGAAATTGTGAACACTGTCTCCATAAACACCAGTGTGCAAATGTACATTTGTGTCCTCACTCTCAGTTCGTCCAGGTATATTCCTAGCAGTGGGGTTGCAGGATCATTTGGGATCCCCACCCCTAGCCTCCTGTGGAACCACCACGCTAGCCCACGACAAACTATCACACCATGATAGCCCACGACAAACTCTGGGATCTGCCCAGTAACTACTTGTTGAAAAGTGCTCCAAAACAGTTGCTTTTTTCTTTCTTTGCCCTCCCAGGGGGCTCTATTTGTCAGTTTCCCTACCAGCAGTGAATAGGTATATTTCTCTCTCATATTTTCTGCAGCACTTGTATCCTTCTGTTCTTCTTTTTTTTACCTTTTTAAAATGTATAGCATTTATATTATATTACATTATATTATTTGTATTTGTATTATCTTATATATGTTATACATGTAACATTGTATACATGTAACATGTATAACATGTATACAAAGCAAAGAAAGAAAAAAGCAACAGTTTTTGGAGCACTCTTTAACAAGTAGTTACTGGGCAGATCCCAGAGTTTGTCATGGGCTATCATACCATCCTCTCACATTTTTCCTTCTAGCTGCTCCAGAATATAGGGAGCTAGAAAGCCTAAATACTTTTTTTATCACCACAATCAACTTTTTTGTGTGTATGTGAAAAATAGAGTATATACAAAAAAGTAATAAATTTTAAAACACAGCCCCACAATTAGTTGTAGAACATATTTCAGAGTTTGACATGGGTTGTAATTCCACTATTTTAGATTTTTATTTCTAGCTGTTCTAAGATACTAGAGACTAAAAGAGATACCAATGTAATGATTCAGCAGTCATGTTCATTTGTTAAATCCTATCTTCACTGTATATCTCCACCATCACCTTTGATCTTCCCATCCCTTTCTTTAGGGGTGTTTGAGCTATGGCCATTCTAAATTTTTCATATTGAAAGGGTCTGTCACTAATATGAGGTAGGAAGATGGAACTAACTGATGCTCTGGAGAGGCTGGGCCCTCTGGGTTTCAGGACTTATCTGGACCAGGGACCCATCTGGAGGTTTTAGGTATTTGGAAAGTTACTCTAGGGCATGAAACCCTTGTGGAATCTTATATGTTGCCCTAGGTGTTCTTTAGGACTGCCTGAAATGGTCCTGGTTCGGGTTTGTCAGGTTATGATAGGTAGCAAGGTCTAAAAGCTTACATAAGAGCAACATCCAGAGTAGCCTCTTTACTTAATTAAAATCTGGATTGTGGACTAATATTCAGTAGGGTTTTCTGTGTGAGAATGCTGGCAAAAAAGCATTTATACCTACGGATGATTATTAATTTGCTGTTAATATACAAGAACCACTTTTATGTAAGTCTGAATCCTCAAACCTGAAGCTTCTGTGTTGTCTCCTTTTACCAGTGAGTAGATTTTTGTTTGTTTGTTTCTAGGTTATTCTTTCATTAAGGCTATAGTACTTCATAGATTTTAGGCAGAGTACTTAGTTCTGTTATTTGCCTTGTAAAGTTTCCGTTTGTTTCCCATTAACTGTTACAACTCAAGTTCTTTGGTTACCAAGATTCATCTCCTCTGTCCCTGTTCCTCAGGTGTAACTAGAACCTGTGTATCTGATCTGGTTTTCAATTTCCTCTTTGGTTTTGGCCCATAAGCATTTCTCTTAGTTTCTTGAAAATGTATCTGATATGTTATATTTAATTAACATTTCTGGTGCTTTGTAGTGGAATAAATTTCAGTTTGAATCAGCTCTGTTGTCAGGATTGGACAGCTAAATGTCTCTGATTTATTAATATTTTTTTCCTAAATTATTATCCTCTTCCCCTTTGCGTTTTACTCTTTGCTTATTTAATTTATTGCCCTCTAGGCAAATGGGCTATTTGTATCATCCATTATAAGATGATGCAATCACACAGTAGCTTTCTATATTAAGGTAAGGATGCTTATCAGAATTTAGAGTATACTTACGGAGTTTGGAGTCCCTGTCATAATATCGTGAATCTTCTAGCAAAGTTTAATTTGTTATCTCATGCCTTTATCTGGGTTGACTATTTGTTTTGAAGGTTCCTCTTCTAGTTTGCTAGCTGCTGGAATGCAATATACCAGAAATGGAATGGCTTTTTAAAAGAGGAATTTAATGAATTGCTAGTTTACAGTTTTAAGGCCAAGAAAATGTCCCAATTAAAACAAGTCTATAGAAATGCCCAATCAGAAGTATCCAGGGAAAGATACCTTGGTTCAAGAAGGCGGATGAAGTTCAGGGTTTTTCTCTCAAGTG
Organism: Tamandua tetradactyla; assembly: GCF_023851605.1. Lineage (NCBI taxonomy): Eukaryota > Metazoa > Chordata > Mammalia > Pilosa > Myrmecophagidae > Tamandua > Tamandua tetradactyla. The sequence continues at coordinate 9,760,484 of NC_135329.1, forward strand.
AGAAGGCACATGGTGAACACAGTCAGGGCTTCTCTCTCATCTGGAAGGGCACATGGCAAGCAAGGCATCATCTGCTAGCTTTCTCTCCTGGCTTCTGGTTTTATGAAGCTCCCTGGGAGGCGTTTTCCTTCTTCATCTCCAAAGTTCACTGGCTTGTGGACTCTGCTTCGTGGTGCTGCAGCATTCTTTGCTCTCTCTGAATCTCTTTCTTCAAAATGTTTCCTCTTTTAAAGGACTCCAGAAACTTATCAAGACCCACCCAAATGGGTGGAGACATGTCTTCACTAATCCAGTTTAACAACCACTCTTGATTAAATCAGGAGATAATCTGATTACTGTTTCAAACATACAGTATTGAATAGGGATTATTCTACCTTTATGAAATAGGATTTTGATTAAAACATGGCTTTTCTAGGGGGCATACATCATTTCAAACCAACACAGTTCCTTTTCCTTTCCGCTTTGCCAAATAAGCCATAAGGGGGATATTTTCAAAGACCTGACACTTCCGGTTTTTGGCATATACTTTAGCAATTACAGACATTATACATTCTATTCTTTTGCTGTTTTTTTCCTTTCTAAAACAATTGCTTGGATTTTATTATAGTTTTATTTCCTAATGGAAACGTTAATATTATAAACTTCCCTCTGAACCCTTCTTTAGTTGCATCCCATAAATTTTGATGTTTTTGTTTTCCTTCAATTTCTACTTTTTATTGCAATTTCTTCTTTGACTCATGAATTTCCAAATATTTAAGGGGTTTTTCCAGATGTCTTTCTGTTATTAACTTCCGATTTTTGTCCTGGTCAGAGAATATGCTTTATATGGTTTCAGTACTCTTAAATGTATTGAAACTTCTTTTCTCAATAAATGTTCAGTCTGTACCTGAAAAGAATGTGTATTCTGTTGCTGAATAGAGATTCATAATAATGCCAATTAAATCAAATTATTGGTAATATTCAAGTCATATCATTTAAAAAATTTTCTGTCTACTTGTCTTTTTTTTTTCAATTACTGATAAAGGTGTGTTGAAATCTCCAACTATAATTAATTGTGGATTTGTCTATTTCTCCTTGCAGTTCTGTTAGCTTTTTTTTTCTTTGTGGAAAACAACATAAACACAAAATGACAACAAATTTCAAAGCAGAACGCAACAATTAGTTATAGAACAGATTCCAGATCCTAGCATGGGTTACAGTACCACAACTTTAGGCCCTTCCCTATAGCCACTCAAAGACACTGGTGACCAAAAAATGTATCAGTATAGTGATTCAGCAGTCATACTTATCTGTCAAATCCCATCCTCTCTGTCAGAACTCTACCTTCTCTCCCTTGATCCCTCTCCCAATCCCCAGTTGTATTTGGGGTATGCCCATTCTAACATTTTTACCTTAGAAAGGGCTGCCAACGACATGGAATAGGAGGATGGAACTAATTGATGATCTGTATAGGCTGGCCCCTCTGGGCTTCAGGACTTGTCTGGCCTAGGAACCCATCTGGGGACTGCAGGCCTCAGGAAAGCATCACAGCACATGGAACCCTGGAAGAATCTCAGGTAAAGCCCAAGGCATTCCTCAGGGTTGGCAGGAATGGTTTTGGTTGTGGTCTGGCACACCATGATAAACAGCAATATCTCGCTGATGCTTGTATAAGAGCAGCCTCCAGAGTAGCGTTTCTACTCTATTTAAACTTGCTCAGCCATGTTACAGTTCTTTTTCCCCTTTTGATCAGGAATACATTGTTGATCCCACGGTGCCAAGTCAAGGATCATCCTTGGGAGTCACATCCCACATTGTTAGGGAAACTTTCTTCCCTGGATGTCATGTCCCATGCAGCAGGGAGGGTAATGATTTTACTTGCAGAGTTTGGAGAGGTCCCAAATGAGCAACAAAAGAGGTCATTTGGGAGTAAGTAACTCTTAGGCACAGCCATAGGTAGGCTCAGCCTCTCCACTATACAGATAAGCTTCACAAGAGCAAGCCTCAAGATCAAGGGCCTGGCCCATTGACCTGGGAGTCCCCAGTGCCTGAGACAACATCAGGTCTCCCTGGCAGCAAAGCCCCAACAGCTCCACATTCTTTCTCCCATCCCTCGAGGGTCCCTGCCAACACTTTTCAGTTAACTGCTTAACACGCTCTGGGATGTATCCAGGCATTAGATTAAGCTATACAGAATTATAAGCTCTTATTTCCATTCTGGGCTCCATGTATCTGGGTTTAAATGATCTATCTAGGCAGGTTGAGTTAGACTTGTGCTACAGATAATTTAGGTTTTGGACAAAATAAACCTCTTTTTCTTTGATCTCTTTTAGCTTTTTCTTCATTTATTTTGAAGTTCTGTGTTATTAGGTCCATAAACTAGTACTTTTTAATTTAATATCTTTAGTATTTTTATGCTTTCTTGATGGAGTGATTCCTTTATGAAATTATCTTCTTTATCCCTGATAGTATTTTTTCGATCTGCAATCTAATGAAGCTTATGTGTATAAGCCTATATTTAAGAATATCTTTTTATTCTTACACATTCAAATATTAGGTATTTAACATTTTACTTTATGTTCCGATTTATAGAAACTCTCCTTCTCTAACTATTCCTCATGCCAGCCTAAATCTTATATTCAGGTTTAAAATTGGATCTATTTGCTCAGAACTGTACACTTAATGAAGATGTATAGACAAACACAAATTTAAAAAATGTAAGCATTTTTACTCCAGTTAATTTTAATATAGACAATCATAGAGCTACAGTTACAGTTTACTTTTTTTTCTATGTTGTAGGAATAGACTTTAAGATCAAAACAGTTGAATTACAAGGAAAGAAGATCAAGCTACAGATATGGTAAGTGATACTAATTTACTCACTTTATATAATGTAATGTCAGGTTCCTGAAGGCTTGGCATTGAAATTCTTCCTTGTTACCTATTTAGATTCTGAGACTTGGTTTCCTAAAGCTAACAGTCAGGTGACCTTTCATTGAAGTTTTTTTTAAAAAAAGATTATTGGCCATGCGTTGACAGTTTTATATCTTTCACTTATTCTATGAGCTTGAACAAGTTGCATGCCGCGCTCCATATGAACCTCTTAAATCTTCATATGTAAAGAGATATACCACTTATCTCAAAGGTATTTTTATAAGTTTTATATGCAGTAATTTATGTAAAGCCTCTAGCACAATGCTTTACTCATAAACACCCAGTGTAAAAAGTTAACATAACCCTTTTGTTGTTTTGAGAGTCTTAATGGTAAAAAGTATATTTTCTTTAGTATGTTTATAACTTTATCTAGGTATTATTATTTTTGTTAGTTTGTATAGGATTTTCCTGCAAAATGTGTAAAAATTGAAATTTTAAAGTTTTTTTCAGTGAATAGTGTGTGTTTTATGGGTATTAATGTGCACTAAATACTCATAATGACCCTATGAAGTACATGTTACTCCTTTTTTTGAACAGTTTTATTAAGGTATAACTGACGTAGTAAACTGCTATACTTAAAATGTAGAACTTGGTTGGTAAGTTTTGGCATGTGTATAAATCCTTGAAACCATCACCACAATCAAGGTAGTGAACATATCAATCATCTTAAAAGTTTCCTTGAGCCTCTTTGTAATCGCCCCTTCCCCTCTACTCTTGGTCTCAGGCAACCACTGATCTGCTTTCTGTCACTTTAATTTCCATTTTCCAGTACTTTATGTTAATGGAATCATACAGTTTTTCTTTTTCTTTTTTCGGGGGGAGGGGAGTTGGGAAGGTGGGGGTTAGGGAGTGGATGGGTCTGGTCTGGCTTCTTTTACTCAGCATAATTATTTTGAAAATTATTAATGATTTTATATGTGTCAGTAGTTTGTTACTTCTTATTGCTGAGTTTTATTCCATTGTTAGGATATACTACAATTTGTTAACCTGTTCACTTGTTGATAGACATTGGGTTGTCTCTAGTTTGGGGCCTTTGCTAATAAAAGTTGCTGTGAAAATTCCTGTACAAATTTTTATATGGTGTATTTTTTTTTACCTCTTGTATTCTCCCTACTTTATAGATAATGAAACAGTGACACTTTGAAATAATTTGACCACTCTGCTAAGTGGCAGAGATGGTACGCAGATGTGTTCACAGTAGGTTCTAGAGTGGCATTCTTAAGTACTCTACTGCTTCCAGTGACTATCATTTCCCTCTCTTCATTGCCTGGCTACAGTTGTGATACATATGAATTCATGTCATCTTGGGTTTTATTGTATTAGGACCTGTCATAAGATGATCATGAGGATGAATGATACATATAAAACATTTCACATAGTTACTATTCAGTAAATCATAGCTATGATTATATGGGGTCTGAGCAGAGAAGCAAGTTGCCGAAAGTGTTTGTAAAACTATAGTTGGAGAGTTACAAAGAGAATCAGAAGAGAACAATGTTCCAGAATCCAAAATTAGATAGTTTGAAAAGCTAAGTTTTCTCTTTTAAGAAAGCTGATCATTAGAAGTAGAATGTGTTTAACCAGAATGTTAAACTATTTTTTACCTGACTTTGTAATGAGAGGTTATGATCTTTATCCATACATCTTTAAATTTTAATGCAAATTTAAATACAACTTAGATATTTTAAAGTATTTCTTAAGATTTGTGATTCTCTTTGAAGCAAAATACACTTGATGATCATTTATTTTTACTTATTTTAGCAGGTAAGTAACCAGTCAATGACGTGTGGTTTATGGTCTGTTTCATTTTAATTAAGCTGATTCAAGGGAAAGGAGTGTCAACACCTTCCCCTTCCCTGCCACCCCTTCCATGGTGGTCTGTGTAATCAGCCTCTTCAAGGCTCTGCCATACTCACTGGCTCTCATCTCTACTGTACTCCCTTCTGTACATAATTTAAGCCAATGATCTAACTTTTTTTTGACAGGGAGAGATACATTTTACATTGTGACTCAGTATACCTGTACACGTATATGTATGTATATACAAACGAAGTTCACAAATTCAGATATATTCTGCCTTACTAGAACCTTTGCTCTACTAAGTTTGTCCTGATCTTTCTACTTCACCTCTCCCACAGACTTTCTCTTCTTCTGTTTCTTGACTTGTGGTTTATACACCTCCCCCCCAACATTTTAGTTCCTATCAGCTTTCAGAAATAAACAGTAGCAATTGACTAGCACTTATTTTTGAAAAGAGAGTCTTTCTCAAAAGATGCTCTTTTGAAACAGTAAGTCCTCCAGCATGGTCTTCAAGATTAATCTAGAAATAGAGATTTCTACTGTACCTGTAAAACTCAAATATAGCAAATAAATAATAACATTTGTAATTGAGAGTTTAATTTTTAGACATATTTAACAGAACCTTTTTTAGGTAAAACAGTTCAGAAGGAAACCATGATTTAGTCTACATTTTCACTTATACAACTGACTGATTTAATTTGAAATATCCATTTTCCTGTTAAGATAAGGAGTTGGTAACAGTGAAATTTATGATTAATAGCTTAAAAAATTTCCATTGTGCGAGGTGATTTTTGTTTGCTCAAGCTGATGTGCTAACATTGCAGAGAGAAAGAAGCCTTGTAGATCCAGGTGAAGATATCTGGAATATGCAACAGTAATGCAAGAAGGCTTTTAGGATGAAAAAACCCATTGCTTAAAATTTAAGATATACCAAAATTCAAACCTCTCTCTTCAATTTTAATGCTTTGCTCCAATTGCTACTAAAAAGCATGGTGATTTTTTTTTTAGTTTTTTATTAATTAAAAAAAAAAATTACAAGAAGCACAAATATTCCCAACACATACACTCAGCAATTCACAATATCATCACATAGTTGCATATCATCATCATGATCATTTCCCACACATTTGCATCAATTCAGAAAAAGACATAAAAAGACAATAGAAAAATAAAACAAAAACAGAAAAAAAAAATTTTTACATACCATACCCCTTACCCCTCGCTTTCATTGATCACTAGCATTCCAAACTAAATGTAACATTTGTTCCCCCATTATTTATTTTTATTCCATATATTCTACTCATCTGTTGACAAGGTAGATAAAAGGAGCATCAGACACAAGGTTTTCACAATCACACAGTCACATTGTGAAAGCTATGTCATTATACAATCATCATCAAGAAACATGGCTACTGGAACACAGCTCTACAGTTTCAGGCAATTCTGGGGGTGACTCTTAAGCCTAACTTTAAATAGGTTTAGTTTATCCTTTGCAGGAATATATATGTTTCATAGGGGTGAACCCCAAGATCAAGGCCTAACCTATTGATTTGGTTGTCCCCACTGCTTGAGAGAATAGCAGAAATTCTCCAGGTAGGGAAGTTGAATATTTCTTCCATTCTCCCCAGTCTCCCAAGGGGACTTTGCAAATACTTCTTTATTCAGTGCCCAAATTACTCCCGGATATATTGGGGCATCATACTAACTTGTACAAACCAGCAGGATCTCACACCCTACTCAAGATTCTATCTTCTTATGGTATTTGACTAAACTAACCATACTAGTTAAATTTGGTAATGTGGTACCCAAAATATAAATTTTGCACCAACTAAACATCTCTCCCTTTGAAATTTTAAAATATGGACAATATCTTCCTTTACCCTGTATTCTGATATATCCTATCCAGATCAGCTTCATTTTTATCTCTAGTCGATGTCTGATCCCTTTTTCAACTTTTTAAACAGTTTTTGTATGGGGTACTGCTGACTTTCCTAGCTTTAGTGCTCTGAATCTCAGGTGTCACACCTGAGGTTTCAGGGAATGACCAGGTTATATACAAACAGCTCAGCATCTCAGAATTTAGAAATAACAGTTACAGCTCTTGAATATATGTGACTGCTGTAAGAACTTATACTCTAGGACCCTTTACAATACGCCCCAACCCAATAACTCATGCTCTTGACCTCAGTTCACAAAGTTTTTATATTATAGTTAGTCCATATGAGTAAGGCATGATAATATTTGTTTTTTTTTGTTTATTTCTGACATTTCATTCAACATACAGTCTTTATGTTATTCACCTAGTTGCATGCCTCACAACCTCATTCATTCTCTTGACTGCTCAGTAATCCATTGTGTGTATACACCACAGTGTTCCCCCTTCCATTCCTCAGTCGTTGTACCCTTAGACTACCTCCATCCATTGTGACTCACAAATGCCATAAACAACAGTGACCACTAGCAAATTTTAACATCAGTCACCTGAAACTAGTTGTACCACTCCTTACTTGCTCTTTCCAGATACTTGGGAGTCATCTTTGATCCTTTTTTATTTCCTTAACATCACCATCCAATTTGTTATCAAGCTCTGTTAATCCTATCTCCAAAATATGTCTAGAATCCATATACGATTTTTCATCTCTGTTGTTACCCCGTTGTCCAAGCTGCTGTTGCCTCTTCCTTGAACTATTGTAATAAGCCCCAATATCTTAACAGGTCTTTACTTTCCCCTTTTAGTCTTTTTCAGATTTTTTTCCATATCATAGCCAGAATAATCTTTCTTCAAATACAAATTGGATCATGATTGTCATTCCTTCCCTATTTGGAACCCTTTTGATTTTCCATTGCATTTCGAATGAATGTCCAAACTGCAGATCCAAATTTCTTACTACAGTTTATAGGATGGGCCTTTGCCCACCTTTATGACCTCATCCTGTGCTGTTTTTTTTTTCTTTGTATTTATAGTCTGTTCAATTCCATGACATTGGAAAGCTGTTCTCCAATTTAGGATCATTATACATTCCCTGTCCTTATGTCTCTGCCCCTGCCCGGCAAAGAAGCTAAACTGAGCTTTCTAAAGTGTCACTTCATATCAGAGGCTTCCTGTTTCAACAGGAATAAAAATTTAAACTCCATGCTCTGGATATTGCCCTCTTCTGTCCTCATCTCTCACCAGCTTTGCTCCAACCATTATGTCCTTTTCTTTTTCCCTTGTGCATGCCAAGCATGTTATCTCAGGGCCTTTGCCCTTTTACTGTTGTTCTGCTTGGACTGCTTTTCCTGAGATTTTTGCCTGCCTCTTGTCATTCTTTCTCAATTCATTATTATCTTCAGAGAGAGACCTCACATATGACTGTGTACAGCAGACCAGTCCCACTAGGCTTTATCACATTTGCCATAGTGAACCTCTGTCATAATATTTTTCATTATCTGAACTTACCTTATTTTTAAAATATGTTTATTATTTTAGTTCTCCCCCCCCCACTAGAATGTAAAGTTTTTGAGAGGGAGGATGCCATCTGTCTTTTTTTATGATTATATTCCCAACACCTTGAACAAAGCCTGGCAAATAGAGATGCTTGACAAATATTTGTTGACCAGATGATTTTGTTTAGTTGATTGCTCTTCATACTTCACTTCTCAGCTTAAGTGTCACCTCTAAAAAGAGGACTTTGCTGACCATTCATTTCATCTAGGTGACTTCCTCCCTCCTCCTTACCCCATTCTCTGTCACTCCACCTTATTTACTTTACTAACATTAATCACAATTTGTGGTTATATATTTGTTCACTTTGTTTGTCCCTGCTGAAATGTAAGCTCTGAGAAGGTAGATATGAGACTTTTTACTTTCGAAACTTTTTTTAAACGAATATAAACATAACTTAAACTCATGGTATTTTGGCTGTGGAGAAATTATACATTATGAGGATATCAGGTCTTGTTAAAGTAAAACTCAATGTATGATATTTTATGTACTAATTTATAAAGTAGGAAATAAATACAGTATGTTGCCCAAAACACAAAAATTATGAAATTTGGTGACTCTACTCAACAGAGCAAATTGATACTGTCTCTGGCCTGTTCCAGCGCTTTCAGTGCCCAGACTAAAAATAACTGTCATAATAGCCACCAGAGTACACAGCTTCCTTGACTCTGTGTGTGGGACTAGCAATTAAGGAGATAAGCTATTTCGGTTCCTAGAAACATATCATTCCTTTTTATAATGTCAGTTGGAGAAAAAAAGATTTTGCATTTTTTAGCTGTATGTTTTATTTTATGTAAGAAAAATTCTCTGCCATTGGCTAATAATTTCAGAGACGGAATCATACAATGTAGAATGGGAAGGGAAAACTTTTAATAGCAGAGGAAAACCAAGGAAATGATTTTCAAAGAGACTGAAAAGCCTGTATTGTTGTGACACAAAAAGACATTGTGAACTGGTACGGTGTTTAATTGTTCCTCAGATGTAGAGACCTGCTGTCTTTAGACCTGGCCGTATGTGAGTGTGCAAACCTAAGAATAATTTGATCGATGCACAAGCAGCTGTTGCTCTAGTTTGCTAGCTGCTGGAATGAAATATACCAGAAACAGAATGTCTTTTAAAAAGGGGTTCTAAGGCCGAGAAAATGTCCCAATTAAAACAAGTACATAGAAATGTCCAATCAGAGGCATCTAGGGAAAGATAACTTGGTTCGAGAAGGCTGATGAAGTTCAGGGTTTTTCTCTCAAGTGGAAGGGCACGTGGTAAACACAGTCAGAGGTTCTCTCTCATTTGGAAAGACATGTGGTGAACAAGGTCAGGGTTCCTCTCTCATCTGGAAGGGCACATGGTAAACACGGCGTCATCTGCTAGCTTCTTCTCCTGGCTTCCTGTTTCATGAAGCTTCCTGGGAGGCATTTTCCTTCTTCATCTCCAGAGGTCACTGGCTGGTGGACTCTGCTTCTCGTGACTATGTCATTCTACTCTGCTCTCTCTGAATCTCTTATTCTCCAAAATATTTCCTCTTTTATAGAACTCCAGTAAACCAATCAAGACCCGCCCAAATGGGTGGAGGCACAGTTCCCCTAATCCAGTTTAACAACCACTCTTGATTGGGAGACATCTCCAGGGAGATGATCTGATTACAGATTCAAACATATAGTATTGAATAACTATTATTCTGCCATTTTACAAAATGGGATTTTGATTAAAACTTGGCTTTTCTACGGTACATACATCCTTTCAAACCAGCACAGCTGTTGATATTTTTAGCCCTGGGTAAAAGATTACCTGTTAGCCTAGAGGTAGTGAATGAAAGCTACCTTTCCCAGGATTGAAATAAATTGTTGATCATCTTTACTGGCAGGGGCTGGTAAAAATGAGGACACAGATGGTAGGGCCCTGGAAAAGAATAATTTGAGATCAAAGAGTTAAGGACAAAGGTCATTTTGTGGGCAGATAGAATCATGTTGAAAAGTGTAAATGCCTAAGTGTATGAAAAGCATAAAAGAAAATGGAGTATAGAAAACTTTAAAAAAATTAGAAGGGGACTCATAATAAAAAGAGAGGATAATTGGGTAAGAGAGTGTAGTGTATGGAGGAGACAAATATCAAAGAGTAGAGGGAGTATTATGCCATGAATCAAAATCGGAAACATTCTCTGAATATAAGTCATGATTATTTTTCTCTTTGGTGGGGCCCTTAATATTTCAAAATCTATTTTGGTATTTCGTAACTAACCAGTATTATAAAAGTTCCCTCTCTGGGTTCTGTGATTCAGGTTTAGCTAAGTAGTCTCTTTTGCAGTGTCTTCTTTCTTGATGGAGAAGATAGTCTAAATTTGACTATGAATTGTGTATATAATTGGCTAATTGTACAGAGGGAATGGGGGGGGGGAGAAGGAAGCGTCTTAATTGTTAGAAAGTGCTGGGCAGCCCTTCATAATGGAGTGCTGAAGAAGATCTTACCTCTGAGTTGTTAATACTTAGGGTAGAAGCTGAAAGAACAGGTCAGTATCTGTCCTACCCTCTAGCTTTTGGGCATTATTGTTAGCCCTGGTCCTACCCACTTGGTCTTGGATAAATATTTGGATTTTAAGTGGGAGATATTAACTCAACTCCAAGGGAATAGAATTTTTTTTTTAATCTTCAGTGTTTTAATTTTTATTCAAAAAAATTTTTTTTAATTTATGATACATAACCACATACAAACACAAATATTCTTACCATATGATCATTCCATTCTTATTATATAATCAATAACTCATAATATCATCACATAGTTGTATATTCATCATCGTCGTCATCATTTCTTAGAATATTTGCATCAATTCAGAAAAAGAGATAAAAAGAAAACAAAAGAATTCATAGATACCATACCCTTACCCCTCCCTTTCATTGATCACTAGCATTTCAATCTACTGAATTTATTTTAACATTTGTTCTCCCTATTATTTTTAATCCATATGTTTTACTTGTCTGAGAATAAGTTAGATAAAAGGAACATCAGATACAAGGTTTTCACAATCACACAGTCATATTGTGAAAGCTATATCATTATACAGTCATCTTCAAGAAACATGGCTGCTGGAGCTCAGCTCCCCATTTTCAGGCAGTTCCCTTCAGCCTCTCCATTACACCTTAACTAAACATGTGATATCTATTTAATGCGTAAGAATAACCTCAAGGATAACCTCTCGACTCTGTTTGGAATCTCTCCGCCATTGACACTTTATTTTGTTTCATTTCGTTCTTCCCCCTTTTGATTGAGAAGGTTTTCTCAATCCCTTAATGCCGAGTTCCAGCTCACACTAGGATTTCTGTCCCACGTTACCAGGAAGGTCCACACCCCTGGGAGTCATGTCCCACTTAGAGAAAGGCGGGGCAGTGAGTTTGCTTGTCATGTTGGCTGAGAGAGAGGGGCCACATCTGAGCAACAGAAGAGCTTCTCTTGGAGGGTGACTCTTAGGCCTCATTTTAAGTAGGTTTAGCCTATGCTTTGTGGAGTTAAGTTTCATATGAACAAACCCCAATATTGAGGGCTCAGCCTGTTGCTTCGGTTGTCCCCACTGCTTGTGAGAAGATCAAGACTTCTCCACTTGGGGAAGTTGAATTTTCTCCCTTTCTCACCATTCCCCTAAGGGGACTTGGGAATAGAATTATTAATTTATGCCAGTTTTTACCAGTTAGGAAAAGGACTAAGATATTTATATTGTAATGAGGCTAATCTTCATTTTTTCCATGAAAGAATTTGTAATTATACCTGATTTACGGTATCTTGTAACTAAATACATGATAAAATTAATGAAAGATAAAACAAGAAACTGGAAATGAGAAAAATGTAAGGTAGAAATACAAATGTTATTTCTAAAGAGCAATTCAATTGCTGTGATTAATTTATAAAATTTACCTTTAAACTTCTTGGGACCAAAGACAAAAGAAAAGGGGGAAATGGAGGATTACATTATTGTTTTAAGAAATTAAGAGTGAAGAACATTATAACAAATACAAAATAAGATTTCATCTTGTAATGATTCTTAGTAACACAGGTTAAAGTCATTTTTTGCACAAAACCCTCCAGTAGACTTCCCATCCCAGGAAAATCTGTTGTTCCTGTAGAGACTTAGAAGGCCCTATACAATCTGCATTCCCGTCCCAACCCCTGCATTGCTCTGATTTCAGCCACTAGTCTCTCCTCACTCACTTTATTCTAGTCCACTGCCCTCTTCGATATACCTTTACCATGCCTGGTGTGTTCTTACCTCAGGCTTTACTCTTGTTCTTCCTTCTTGGATCACTGTTTCTCTAGATATGCACAGGGTTCACTTCCTCTATTCCCTTCACCTTCTCAGTTGGGCTTTCCTTACCACTCGATTCAAAGTTTCATGCTGTGCCACCAGCACCATCCCCAGTTTCCTTTCTTCCTTTTATTTTGGCCTCTTCGGCACTTAAAAATCACCCACTGTCATTCAGTGTCTGTTTATTGTCTTCCTCCAATAGAATGTAGACTCCGTTAAAGCAGACATTTTTGTTCCATTTATTGCTGTAGCTCAAGTGCCTAGAAAGTGTCTGAATAAATATTTGCTCAGTAAATACTTGTTGAATAAATGAATGGGGTTTTGAGTTGTTTTAAAGGGTAGATTCATCTGTTACTTTAAAGATGAGATGAACAAATGAGAGGGCTGAGATTTTCTTAAGAAAATGGAAAAGCCAAACTAGGGCTACCCTCATCTGGCTAAATGATAAACCATTTTATTGTACTTTTTTTTTTTAACTTTTTTTTATTAATTGAAAAAAATTAACAAACAAAACATTTAGATATCATTCCATTCTACATATACAATCAGTAATTCTTAATATCATCACATAGTTGCATATTCATCATTTCTTAGTACATTTGCATCGATTTAGAAAAAGGAATAAAAAGACAACAGAAAAAGAAATAAAATGATCATAGAGAAAAAAAAGACTATACATACCATACCCCTTACCCCTCGCTTTCATTTACCACTATTTCAAACTGAATTTATTTTAACATTTGTTCCCCCTATTATTTACTTTTATTCCACGTCTTCTACTCTTCTGTTGATATAGTAGCTAAAAGGAGCATCAGACATAAGGTTTTCACATTCACAGAGTCTCATTGTGAAAGCTATATCATTGTTCTATCATCATCAAGAAACATGGCTACTGGAACTCAGCACTACATTATTGTACTTTTATACAGAAGTAGACTGCAGGCATAGCTGGGGTTTTCTTTGTAAAGCAGCTTTGAACACAGACAGGTATTCAGATGAAAGTGCTTATAATACTGTAGAGCATTTGCAAAGATGGTTTTGACCTAGAGCATTGTTAGGACCTCTTGAATTAAATTTTGGGTCAGCTATAGTGACATTATTGCATCTTTGCATATTTTGTGGTAGAGATTACTTTGGAGTTATTTAAAACAGGTATAAATAATTAACAGAATTTTATCTTACTTTCTTTCCAATTGTTTATATGTGAAAAAACTAAACTCCAGGGAGATTTAAATAGCTTCAGAGTTACCTAGCTGGAAGAATTAGAACCTGAGGGTAAACTTGGATCTGACTCTCAACCATGTAATGCGTGTACTCTTGCATAATGCCTGACACTTAGTTGATACTCAGTAAATATTTGAATTGATGGATGATAATGTTGCTGTAAATGTTTGTCTATAAGTGATTTCCCTTGGGTATATTCCCAAGAGGAAAATAACAGGATTGTATGGTAACTCTATTTTTAACCTTTTGAGGAACTGCTCAGCTGTTTCCTGAAATAGCTCCTTCATTTTACATTACCACCATTAGTGTATGAGGGCTCCATTTTCTCCACATATTCGTCAACATTGTCAGGTCTTGAAGATTTTCCCCTCTTGTAAGAGTTTAATGGTTTTAGCTCTTGTATTTTATTTATTGTATATATTTAGGTCACTGATCCATTTTGAGTTAATTTTTGTATATGGTGGAGGTAGAAATCAAGTCTTATTCATTTCTATGTGGATATTCAGATTTCCTAATACTGTTTGTTAAAGAGACTTTTACCATTGGGTCGACATACCCTTGTCAAAAATCAGTTGGCTCTCTGTGCCCCATCTGCTGTGAGAATGAGGACCGCTTTCAGCAGCCAGACTGTCAACATTCCGGAAACTGTCAACATTGTGCTGAAGGGAAACAGTCAGATCCAAGTTTACCCTCAGGTTCTGTTTCTTCCAGCTACGTAACTTTGAAACTACTTAGTTATTGTGAAGGCCCCCACTCCACCCCCGCCCCAGGAACCCTGCAGAAGGACTTCACTCGCATCTATGTAGAACTCAGTCTACTTGGGAAGAAAAAGAAGAGGCTTCAAGTTGACAAATGGTGAGGAAATAGAAAGAAGCTGGCTACTGTTTTGTACTATATGGAGTCATGTACAGAACATGATCAAGGGTGTTATACTGTGCTTCTGTTACAAGATGAGATCTGGGTATGCTCACTTCCCCGTCAATGTTAATATTCAGGAGAGTGGGTCTCTGGTTGAAATCTGAAATTTCTTATGTGAAAAATCCATCTGCAGGCATCATATGAGGCCAGGTCTTGTCTGTTCACTATCTCAAGCCAAGAAAGATGAATTAATTCTTGAAGGAAATGACATTGAATTTGTATCCAATTCAGCTGCTTTGATTCAGCAAGCCACAACAGTTAAAAACAAGGATATAAGAAAAATTTTGGATGGTATCTATGTCTCTGAAAAAGTAACAGTTCAACAGGCTCATGAATAAGATATAAGGAGTTGTGCAGCAGTGGAAACAAGAAGTCAGACCTATTTGTGATTTTAAAGATGCAATAAAGTTTATTTGTTAAAAAAAAAAAAATGTTGGCCATAGATGGTGTGAACTTATTTCTGAACTCTCAGTTCTGTTCTATTCCATTGATCTATTTATCTTTTAGAGAAATAGATACTAGTTAAATAGTACTGGTATACCAGTACCACAGTACCTTTTTTTCCAAAAAAATTTTTAAAATAAGAAAACAAGCAATATACTTGAGCCACCGAAAATACGTATCTTAAATATGTATTTTTAAATGAAGTATCCATATAATCATTGTAAAACCTGTGTTAGTGCAGTAAGTTTCATAAAGCAATTTAAAATTAAGGCAACGAGGAAAAGATCTGCAAAATCAAATGACAAAGTTCTTAAATTCTAAATATTAAACACTAACTTAGATATCATTTGATCAGCTGTCAAAACTAAATGTTCTCAAAATATCAAGTAGAAAGTTCTTACAAATATGTGTTGCTATAGTAATGACCTGTGCTACAAAATATTTCCTGATTTCAGGAAAATATGAAGGTAAAAATATTTTTACAATTAACATATGAAAATCTTAACCACTAGATGGATATTTTAGTTAGCTTATCCATCAGCATATTAAAAAAAAGATATAAGTAATCATCGTAAAGCTTGTGTTCTAGTTTGCTAGCTGCTGGAATGCAACACACCAGAGATGGATTGGCTTGTAATAAAAGGGAATTTATTTTGTTAGTTCTTCAGAGGAAAGGCAGCTCACTTTCGATTGAGGTTCTTTCTTATGTGGGAAGGCACAGGGTGATCTTTGGTGGCCTTCTCTCCAAGCCTCTGAGTTCCGACAACTTTCCCTGGGCTGATTCCTTTCTGCATCTGCAAAGGCCTGGGCTGAGCTGCAAGTGCTGAGGTGAGGTATGCTGAGCTGCTTGGGCTGTGCTACATTGAGCTCTCTCATTTAAGCACCAGCCAATTAAACCAAACATCATTCATTGCAGCAGGCACGCCTCCTAGCCGACTGCAGATGTAATGAGCAACAGATGAGGTTCATGTGCCATTGGCTCATGTCCACAGCAGTAGAACTAAGCACCTTCACCTAGCCAAGTTGACGCTTGAATCTAACTATCACAGCCTGTTTGTATATGTTTAATAAACCAATTTAAAATTCAGACAAGGAAAGAAAAAAATCTGTAGGAACAGATATGAGAGTTTCTTAAATTCTAAATATTAAACACTATCTTAAATTCCATTTGCTTAACTATCAAAGCTGCATTCTCAAAATACCAAGTAAAAAGTTATTACAGAGGGCGGGCAACGGTGGCTCAGTGGCAGAGTTCTTGCTTGCCATGCGAGAGACCCTGGTTCAATTCCCTAGTGCCTGCCCATGTATAAAAATATATGTATATGGTTATCACAGATAATCAACTTTGCTATAGTAGTGCGCTATGTTACTAAATATTTTCAAATTTTTTATTTCAGGAATTTATTTTATCTAATATTACTATAGTTGTCTATAGTTTTTTTTTTACCTTTTATTGTTGTAAAATATAACATATGTATATATATACACACACACACACACACAAAGAAAAGAAAGAAAAAAGCAGTAGTTTTCAAAGCAAACTTCAACAAGAAAATATCCCAGAGTTTGTCATGGGCTACCATGCCCTCATCTCAGATTTTCCTTCTAGCTACTCCAGAACACTGGCAGCTTTATCAGAGTCATA
Source organism: Tamandua tetradactyla (assembly GCF_023851605.1). Taxonomy (NCBI): domain Eukaryota; kingdom Metazoa; phylum Chordata; class Mammalia; order Pilosa; family Myrmecophagidae; genus Tamandua; species Tamandua tetradactyla. Next base: position 9,777,203 of record NC_135329.1, read on the forward strand.
ATAACAGAATCATATAGTATCTGTCCTTTCGTGTCTGACTTATTTCACTCAGTGTTATGTCCTTAAGGTTCATCACATTGTCATATGTTTTGGGACGTTGTTTTGTCTAAATGCTGCATAATATTCCATCATATGTGTATATCATATTTTGTTTATCCACTGATCTGTTGCTAGGCACCTGGATTGTTTCCATCTCTTGGCAATTGTGAATAGTGCTGCTATGAACGTGTGTGCAAATGTCTGTTCCTGTCACTGTCCTCAACTCTCCTGGGTATATACTGAGTATTGGTATTGCTGAGTCATAGGGCAACTCAATATTTAGTTTTCTGAGGAGTCGCCAAACTACTTCCACAGTGGCTGAGCCATTTTACATTCCCACCAGCAATGAATAAGTGTTCTAATTTCTCCACATCCTCTCCAACATTTATAGTTTCCTGTTTTTTTAATAGCAGGCATTCTTATAGGTATGATGTGATATCTCATTGTTTGTTTGTTTGAATGGGAAATTTAAAAATTATTTTTATTGAGAAATAGCCACAAATTACGTTCCAACCATATTATACAATCAGTGGCTCACAGTATCATCACATTGTTGTGTATTCTTCATTATGATAATTTTAGAACATTTGCATCACTCCAGAAAAAGAAATAAAAAGAAAAAAATAATTCATGCATCACATGCCCTTACCTCTCTCTCTCATTAACACACAGTAAAAATGGGAAAATTTGAGTTGTATGTGTGTTACTAAAATAAAAAGTTAAATGTTTAGAAGAAGGATAGTGGATGAATGAATGAACAATAAAAGACTCTTACCATTTGGAAAAATAAATGAGGTCAATCCCTAAATCTCAGTAATCCAATCAGCCACTAAGTAGATAAGGTGGGGGAGACAGAATCTCCTTATTGGGCATTAAAAAATGGGGACGCGTGATATATAATAAGAGTTTTATAAAAGAGTAAGAATAAAAATAGGATGGTTAAGGATGAAATGTAATGCAAAGTTTCAAGAAAATATGTACTCTTGGAATGTCTTATCATTATTGTTCTAGTTTGCTAGCTGCTGGAATGCAATATACCAGAAATGGAACGGCTTTTAAAAGGGGAAATTTAATGAGTTGCTAGTTTACAATTCTAAGGCCGAGAAAATATCCCAGTTGAAACAAGTCTATAGAAATGCCAATCAAAGGCATCCAGGGAAAGATACCTTGGTTCAAGAAGGCTGATGAAGTTCAGGGCTTCTCTCTCAGCTGGAAGGGCACATGGCAAACATGGCATTGTCATCTGCTAGTTTTCTCTCCTGGCTTCTGGTTTCATGAAGCTCCCCGGGAGGCATTTTCCTTCTTCATCTCCAAAGGTTGCTGGCTCGTGGACTCTGCATCTCATGGCTACATCATTTTGCTCTCTCTGAATCTCCCTGAATCTCTCGTTCTCCAAAATGTTTCCTCTTTTCTAGGACTTCAGAAACTAATCGAGGCCCACTCAAATGGGTGGAGACATGTCATCCCCTAATCCAGTTTAACAACCATTCTTAACTAAATCACATCAACCAGGGAGATGATCTCATTACAGTTTCAAATATACAGTATTGAATAGGGATTATTCTACCTTTAAGAAATGGGATTTATATTAAAACATGGCTTTTCTTAGGGGGCATACTTCCTTTCAAACCAGCACAATTATTATCTTTGTAAAGGCAGCAGTGTTTGAAATCATTTACTACTCACAGTAATTAGCCCAGTTATCCAGATGATAAAATTCTAAAGAGGTCACCCTGGGTGCCCTTAGAGTCCCCCCACTCCCACCCCACCATCAAAACAAACAAACAGAAATCATGCCCTCTGGTGTTTCCTCTTTATCTTTTGAAATCGGAAGCCCAATCAAGGCAGCTGACTCAGATCCACAATTAAGTCTCCAGTTCATTAACTTTCCCCAAACAAAGTAAAGCCCATCTGCCCTAAACCGGCCTCTAAAGATGGACATACCCTGGTGCAATCAATAGGAACCAAGTTAATTCTTTATGTCAATACAAATACCTTATCAGCCCTCAAACCCTGAAGCTACTTTAGCTCTGGCTTCCTTTGCTGCAGCAAAACTTTGGTGTCCCAAATAAAATGCCATAATCAGCAAACTAGACTCCAATTTGTCTTTCACAACCTCAGGAGTTTTACTCTCACATTCAGAGGTAATTCGGCCATTTCAAGAAGTCCTAGGCAGCTTCTCACAGGTTGTCGGTGGAGGCTCAACAAAGCGGCCACCCCCAGATGCACAATTCCGAGACTGGCCTGGCAGATGGGGACCTTTATAGCAACCATCCTTTATAGCAACCATCTCATTGTTGTTTTAATTTGCATTTCCCTTATAGCCAATGAAGATGAGCAGCTCTTCATGTGGTTTTTAGCCATCTGTATTTGCTCTTCAGAAAAGTGCCTATGTATTTCCTCTGTCCATTTTGTTACTGGGTGGTTCTTTTGTTGTTGAGCTGTGTAATTTCTTTATGTACACAGAATATTAAGCCTTTATCTGATATGTGGTTTCCAAGTATTTTCTCCCATTGTGTTGGCTGCTGCTTCCCCTTTTTTAATAAAGTCCTTTGAGGCACAGAAGTTCTTGATCTTAAGGACTTCCCATTTGTCTGTTTTTTCTTTCACAGCTTGTGCTTTAGGTGTAAAGTTTAAGACGGAACCTCCTATTACTACTTCTTGAAGATGTTTTCCTATATTTTTTTCTGTAAGTTTTATGGTACTGGCTCTTATGGTTAGATCTTTGATCCATTTTGAATTAATTTTTGTATAGGATGTAAGATAGGGGTCCTCTTCATTCTTTTGGCTGTTGAAATCCAGTTCTTCCATGCCCATTTATTGAAAGACTATTCGGTCCCAATTCAGTGAATTTAGAGGCCTTATGAAAAATCAATGTCTATAAATTTGGAGGTCAGTCTACACTCTCAATTCTGTTCCACTAGTCAGCCCTTCTATCTTTGTTCCAATACCATGCTATTTGGACCACTGTGGCTTTATAGTAAGCTTTAAAGTTAGGAAGTGATATACCTCATGGCTTACTCTTCTTTTTTAGGATAGCTTTAGCTACTTGGGGTCTCATTTCCTTCCATGTAAATCTGATAACCAGCTTTTCCAAGTCTTCACAGTAAGTTGTTGGGATTTTTATTGGTATTGCATTGAATCTGTAGATCAGTTTCAGTAGAATTGACATCTTGATGTTCAACCTTCCTATCTATGAGCATGGAATATCTTTCCATCTATTTAGGTCCTTTATTTCTTTTAGCAATTTTTTGTAATTTTCTGTGTATAAGTCCTTGACATCCCTTGTTAGGCTCATTCCTAGATACCTAATTCTGCCGGTCACTATTCCGAACGGAATTTTCCTTAGATGTCACCTCATATAGGTCATTGCATGTGTATAGAAACATTACTGATTTTTGTACATTAATCTTGTATCCTGCCACTTTGCTGAATTTGTTTATTAGCTCAAGTAATTCTGCTGTAGATTTCTCAGGGTTTTCTAAGTATAGGTTCATGTCATCTGCAAATAATGAAAGTTTTACTTCCTTTTCTATTTGGATGCCTTTTATTTCTTTCTCCTGTTTAGTTGCTTCACTGGTACTTGTAATACAATGTTGAATAATAGTGGTGACAGTGGGCATCCTTTTCTTGTCCCTGATCTCAGGAGAGGAATGCTTTCAATTGGACACCATTAAGTATGATGCTGCCTATGGTTTTTCATATATGCCCTTTATGATATTGAGAAAGTTTCCTTTGATACCTAACTTTTGAAATGTTTTTATCAGGAATGGATGCTGGATTTTGTCGAATGCTTTTTCAGCATCAGTCAACATGATCACATGTGATTTTTCCCTTTCAACTTGTTAATGTGCTGTATTACGTTGATTGGTCTTCTTATGTTGAACCACCCTTGCATTCCTGGTATGAATCCCACTTGATCATGGTGTATAATTCTTTTAATGTGGCATTGGATACAGTTCGCTAGTATTCTGTTAAGAATTTTCACATCTGTGTTCATTAGGAAGATTGGTTGGTAGTTTTATTTTTTTTTAATAAATTTTGAAATTAAAAAAATATGACAAGAAAGAAACATATTCTTAACATATGATCATTCCATTCTACATAATGTAATCAGTAATTCACAATATCATCACACAGTTGCATATTTATCGTCATGATCATTTCTTAGAACATTTGCATCAATTCAGAAAAAGAAATCAGAAAAAAATTCATACATACCGTATCCTTTACCCCTCCCTTTCATTGATCACTAGCATTTCAAACTAAATTTATTTTAACATTTGTTCCCCCTGTTATTTATTTTTATTCCATATGTTTTACTCGTCTGTTGATAAGATGTAGATAAAAGGAGCATCAGACACAAGGTTTTCACAATCACACAGTCATATTGTGAAAGCTGTATCATTATACAATCATCTTCAAGAGACATGGTTACTGAAACACAGCGCTACAGTTTCAAGCAGTTCCCTCCAACCTCTCCATTAAGTCTTGACTAACAACGTAATATCTATTTAATGCCTAACAGTAACCTCCAGGATAACCTCTCGACTCTGTTTGGGATCTCTCAGCCAGTGACACTATTTTATCTCATTTCACTCTTCCCTCTTTTGGTCGAGAAGATTTTCTCAATCCCGTGATGCTGAGTCTCAGCTCATTCCAGGATTTCTGTTCCACGTTGCCAGGAAGGTCCACACCCCTGGGAGTCATGTCCCACGTAGACAGGGGAAGGGCGGTGAGTTTGCTTGTTGTGTTGGCTGGAGAGAGAGGCCACATCTGAGTAACAACAGAGGTTCTCTTGGGGTTGACTCTTAGGCCTAATTTTAAGTAGGCTTGACCTCTCCTTTGTGGGGTTAAGTTTCATGTGGACAAACCCCAAGATTGGGGCTCAGGCGATTGCTTTGGTTGTCTGCACTGCTTGTGAGAATATTAGGAATTCAACTTGGGGAAGTTGAATTTTCCTTTTTCACACCATTCCCTGAAGGGGACTTTGCAAATACTTTTTTATTCACTGTTCAAATCACTCTGGGATTTATCAGGGTATCACCCTGGACAAACCAACAAAATCTCATGCCCTACTCAAGGTTCCATGTACTTATGGTATTCAGTTAAGCTGTCTACATTAGTTATATTAGGAAATGCACAAGTCAAAATATAAATTTTGCATCAAATAAACATTTTTTGCTTTAGTCTTACACCTAAGGTAAAATTTTAAGATATTGATTAGCATCTATTTTCAACATCCTGCAATAACAACATTCCTATGTTCTTCCTCATGCAAAAACAATTTTTTAAATTTGTGCATTTAGTCACTATCATTATGCACTCAAGGCATTCCTAGATTATACCATCTCAGTCTTTAATCATCTATCTTTCTTTCTGATTTCATTTGTGCCCCCAGCCCTCCTCCCTCTATCATTCTCACATTCAGCTTCATTCAGTGTTTTGACATAATTGTATTACAGTTAGGTAGTATTGTGCTCTCCATTTCTGAGTTTTTTTTTTTTTTTTTTTTTTTTTTTTTTAAAGAGAGAGGGAGGAAAGGAAGGAAAGACAGAGAAGGAAGGAAGGATGGAAGGAAGGAAGGGAGGAAGAAAGGGAAACATTTTTAAACATTTTCTTGTTTTATTATATTTTGTTTGTTTGTTTGTTTGTTTTTTACATGGGCTGGGGCCGGGAATCGAACCAGGGTCCTCCGGCACGGCAGGCAAGCACTCTTGCCCGCTGAGCCACCGCGGCCCGCCCCATTTCTGAGTTTTTATGTTCCGTCCTTTTGCACAATCTGTACCCTTTCCACTCCGGTTACTCAATATCTTACCCTATTTCTACCTCCTGATGGTCTCTGTTACCAATGAAACTCTCCAAGTTTATTCACTAACATCAGTTAATATCAGTGAGACCATACAGTATTTGTCATTTTCTTTCTGTCTAATCTCAGCATAATAACCTTAAAGTCCATCTATGTTGTTACATACTCATAACTTTATTCTGTCTTACGTCTGCATAATGTTCCATCGTATGTATATACCAGAGTTTGTTTAACCACTCATCTGTTGATGGACATTTTGGCTGTTTCCATCTCTTTGCAATTGTAAATAGTGCTGCTATAAACATTGGTGTGCAAATGTCCACTTGTGTCCTTGCCCTCGTGTCCTCCGAATAGATACTAACAATGGTATTTCCAGGTCATATGGTAATTCTATATTTAGCTTCCTGAGGAACCACCAAACTGCCTTCCACAGCGGTTGTGCCATTTGACATTCCCACCAATGATGGGTAAGTGTGCCACTTTTTCTACATCCTCTCCAGCACTTGTCATTTTCTGTTTTATTGATAATGGCCATTCTGGTGGGTGTGAGATGATATCTCATTATGGGTTTGTTTTGCATTTCCTTAATAGCCAGGGAAGTAGAGCATCTTTTCATGTCCCTTTTGGCCATTTGTATTTCGTCTTCTGAGAAGTGTCTGTTCAAGTTTTTTGCCCATTTTGTAATTCGGTTGTCTGTCTTTTTGTTGTTGTGTTGAACAATCTCTATGTATTCTGGATACTAGACCTTTATCTGATATATCATTTCCAAATATTGTCTCCCATTGTGTAGGCTGTCTTTTTACTTTCTTTTTTTATTATTAATTAAAAAAATTAACTAACACAACATTTAGAAATCATTCCATTCTACATATACAATCAGTAATTCCCAATATCATCACATAGGTGTATATTCATCATTTCTTAGTACATTTGCATCGATTTAGAAAAAGAAATAAGAAGACAACAGAAAAAGAAATAAAACAATAATAGAGAGAAAGAAATAAAAATAAAAATTAAAAAAAACTATACCTCAGATGCAGCTTTATTCAGTGTTTTAACATAATTACATTACAATTAGGTAGTACTGTGCTGTCCATTTCTGAGTTTTTGTATCCAGTCCTGTTGCACAATCTGTATCCCTTCAGCTCCAATTACCCATTATCTTACCCTATTTCTATCTCCTGATGGTCTCTGCTACCAATGACATATTCCAAGTTTATTCTCTAATGTCGGTTCACATCAGTGGGACCATACAGTATTTGTCCTTTAGTTTTTGGCTAGTCCACTCAGCATAATGTTCTCTTGGTCCATCTATGTTATTACATGCTTCATAAGTTTATTCTGTCTTAAAGCTGCATGATATTCCATCGTATGTATATACCACAGTTTGTTTAGCCACTCGTCTGTTGATGGACATTTTGGCTGTTTCCATCTCTTTGCAATTGTAAATAATGCTGCTATAAACATTGGTGTGCAAATGTCTGTTTGTGTCTTTGCCCTTAAGTCCTCTGAGTAGATACCTAGCAATGGTATTGCTGGGTCGTATGGCAATTCTATATTCAGCTTTTTGAGGAACCACCAAACTGCCTTCCACAGTGGTTGCACCATTTGACATTCACACCAACAGTGGATAAGTGTGCCTCTTTCTCCACATCCTCTCCAGCACTTGTCATTTTCTGTTTTGTTGATAATGGCCATTCTGGTGGGTGTGAGATGATATCTCATTGTGGTTTTGATTTGCATTTCTCTAATGTCCAGGGACATTGAGCATCTCTTCATGTGCCTCTTGGCCATCCGTATTTCCTCTTCTGAGATGTGTCTGTTCAAGTCTTTTTCCCATTTTGTAATTGGGTTGGCTGTCTTTTTGTTGTTGAGTTGGACAATCTCTTTATAAATTCTGGATACTAGACCTTTATCTGATATGTCGTTTCCAAATATTGTCTGCCATTGTGTAGGCTGTCTTTCTACTTTCTTGATGAAGTTCTTTGATGCACAAAAGTGTTTAATTTTGAGGAGCTCCCATTTATTTCTTTCTTTCTTCAGTGCTCTTGCTTTAGGTTTAAGGTCCATAAAACCACCTCCAGTTGCAAGATTCATAAGATATCTCCCAACATTTTCCTCTAACTGTTTTATGGTCTTAGACCAAATTTTTAGATCTTTGATCCATTTTGAGTTAACTTTTGTATAGGGTGTGAAATACGGGTCCTCTTTCATTCTTTTGCATATGGATATCCAGTTCTCTAGGCACCATTTATTGAAGAGACTGTTCTGTCCCAGGTGAGTTGGCTTGACTGCCTTATCAAAGATCAAATGTCCATAGATGAGAGGGTCTATATCTGAGCACTCTATTTGATTCCATTGGTCAGTATATCTATGTTTATGCCAGTACCATGCTATTTTGACCACTGTAGCTTCATAATATGCCTTAAAGTCAGGTAGCATGAGGCTTCCAAATTCATTTTTCTTTCTCAGGATAATTTTAGCTATTTGGGGCACCCCTTCCCTTCCAGATAAATTTGGTTATTGGATTTTCTGTTTCTGAAAAGTAAGTTGTTGGGATTTTAATTGGTATTGCATTGAGTCTGTAAATCAATTTAGGTAGATTTGACATATTAATTACATTTAGACTTCTAGTTCATGAACACGGTGTGCCCTTCCATTTATTTAGGTATTCTGTGATTTTTTTTGACAATTTCTTGTAGTTTTCTTTGTTATAGGTCTTTTGTATCTTTAGTTAAGTTTATTCCTAAATATTTTATTCTTTTGGTTGCAATTGTAAATGGAATTTTTTTCTTGATTTCCCCCTCAGATAGTTCATTACTAGTGTATAGAAGCACTACAGATTTTTGAGTGTTGATCTTGTAACCTGCCACTTTTTGTACTCATTTCTTAGCTCTAGTAGTTTTGCTGTGGATTTTTCAGGGTTTTCAATGTATAGTACATCATCTGCAAAGAGTGAGAGTTTTACTTCTTCCTTTCTAATTTTGATGCCTTGTATTCCTTTTTCTTGTCTAATTGCTCTGGCTAGAACTTCCAATACAATGTTGAATAATAATGGTGATAGTGGACATCCTTGTCTTGTTGCTGATCTTAGGGGGAAATTTTTCGGTTTTACCCCATTGAGGATGATGTTAGCTGTGGGATTTTCATATATTCCCTTTATCATGTTGGGAAAATTCCCTACTATTCCTATCCTTTGAAGTGTTTTCAACCAGAAAGGGTGTTGAATTTCGTCAAATGCCTTTTCTGCATCAAATGAGGTGATCATGTGGTTTTTCTGCTTTGATTTGTTGATATGGTGTATTACATTAATTGATTTTCTTATGTTGAACCATCCTTGCATACCTGGGATGAATTCTACTTGGTCATGGTGTATAATTTTTTTAATGTGCTACTGTATTCGATTTGCAAGAATTTTGTTGAAGATTTTTGCATCTATATTAATTAGAGAAATTGGCCTGTAGTTTTCTTTTCTTGTAATATCTTTGTCTGGCTTTGGTATGAGGGTGACGTTGGCTTTGTAGAATGAATTAGGTACCTTTACCCCCTCTTCTGGGACACCCACAACACGTATATTTGTGCGGTTCATATTGTCCTTGAGTTCCCTGATACCCTGTTCAAATTTTTCCATTCTTTTCCCGATATTTTCTGTTTGTTTTTGGAATTCAGATGTTCCATCCTCCAAATCACTAATTCTATCTTCTGTCTCTTTAAATCTATCATTGTAGGTATCCATTGTTTTTTCCATCTTTTCTACTTTATCCTTCACTTCCATAAGTTCTGTGATTTGTCTTTTCAGTTTTTCTATTTCTTCTTTATGTTCAGCCCATGTCCTGTTCATGTCCTCCCTCAATTTATCGATTTCATTTTTGAAGAGGTTTTCCACTTCTGTTCGTATATTCAGCATTAGTTGTCTCAGCTCTTGTATCTCATTTGAACTATTGGTTTGTTCCTTTGACTGGGCCATATTCTCAAGCTTCTGAGCATGGACAGTTATCTTCTGCTGCTGGCGTCTGGGAATTTAGTCAGATTTCCCTGGGTGACGGACCCAACAAGGTTGTAAGGTTTTTCTGTGAAATCTCTGGGTTCTGTTTTTCTTATCCTGCCCAGTAGGTGGCGCTCGTGGCACACGTTTGTCTGCGGTTCCCACCAGTAAAAGGTGCTGTGGGTCCTTTAACTTTGGAAAACTCTCGCCGTCCGGGAGGTTCGCTAGCCGAAGCGGCTTGGAAGAGTGCCAGCCGGCCCGGGGTCTGAACGCGGGGAGGGTCGCTGGCCGCCGCAGCCCGGGAAAGCGCCCGTCCGAATTTCCTAGTCAGCCTGGGGCGCCAAGCTTGGCGGGAGGGCGCCAGCCGCAGCGGCCCGCCCGGGAGAGTGCACGTTTCCGGGGAGTCACGGGTTTGGAAGGGGCCCCCCCCGTCGCCGTTCTCCGTGGCCTGGGGATTTCCGATCCAAATCTCTCAGTTGGTACGGGGGGCCGTGCGTGGTGTGGGCGCCAGCCACCGCGGTTTGAGGGGACCGCCTGTCCAATTCTCCCAGCCGGCCCCAGGTGGGGGAAGGGAGTGACTCCGGCTGCTTGCCGCCCCGCCTGGTGAAGCCCGCGCCCCTCAGCGATCTCACCAGAGCGGGTTCTCTCAGCCAGCCAGCCGTTCCAGGATGGAGTACGCTGTCTTTTTTATCTCTGTTGTGGCTTTGGGCGCTGTTCTGTATCGTTTCTACTCCCCTAGTAGCTGTCCTGGAGGAGAAACTAAGATCCGCGCGTCTTACTAAGCCGCCATCTTCTCCGGAAGTCCTATTTCACAATTTTAAAATGTTGAAAAAGAAAAAGACATCATTGTTCCTCTCAGAGCTGAGTCACTGTTACTCTCAGAGCTGAGCCACTTGGAATGAAAGCTACCCAGGTGGCAGATGGAGCACTATAATGCAGAGATGCGCTCTGTGCTTCTCCTCTGGTTTGACGTTTCAGAATTGTTCAGAGCACTAAGAAAACCTGCTTCCGCCGCTTATTAATTACGCCACTTCTACCAGAGCACTGATTGGACATCGCGCGCCCACCCGGACCTTTACCCCCTCTTCAATTTTTTGAAAGAGTTTGAGCAGGATTGGTACTAAATCTTTCTTGACTGTTTGGTAGAATTCACATGTGAAGCCATCTGGTCCTGGACTTTTCTCTTTGGAGAGCTTCTTAATGACTGATTCAGTTTCTTTGCTTGTGCTTGGTTTGTTGAGGTTGTCTGTTTCTTCTCATGTCAAAATTGGTTGTTCATAGTGCATTTCCTAATATAACTTATGTAGATAGTTTGATTGAATGCCATAAGTACCTGGAATCTCAGGTAGGACATGAGATTTTGTTGGTTTGTCCAGAGTGATGCCCCGATGAATCCCAGAGTGATTCGATCAGTGACTGGAAAAGTATTTGCAAAGCCCCCTTCGGGGAATGGTGAGAACAGGGAGAAATTCAACTTCCCCAAGTTGAATTCTTTTTTTTTTTTAAACTGTTTGAGTGAATCTTTTTGTATCTTTATTCAACTGTATGGACGTAGGCTCTTTTCTTACAGTACTCCTCACCTGCTTTGTGATTGTTTTTTACTTGGCTGCCTCGTCTGTGTGATCATAGGCTTCATGAGGATGATTTTCCAGGTCATCATGTCCTCAATACAATAAATTTTTCTTTGAAGAAATGAATAAAGTTCATGCAGAGAAGTCCTGTAATCTATATTAGAGAAATGGTGCATTTTTTTTTTTTTTTTATTAACGGAAAGAAAAAAAAGAAATTAACACAACATTTAGAAATCATACCATTCTACATATGTACTCAGTAATTCTTAACATCATCACATAGATGCATGATCATTGTTTCTTAGTACATTTGCATCAGTTTAGAGGAACTAGCAACACAACAGAAAAAGATATAAAATGTTAATATAAAGAAAAGAAATTAAAGTAGTAGTAATAGTAAAAAACAACAACAACAAACAAACCAACAAGCAAACAAAACCAAAAAAAACCCCTATAGCTCAGATGCAGCTTCATTCAGTATTTTAACATGATTACTTTACAATGAGGTATTATTGTGCTGTCCATTTTTGAGTTTTTGTATCTAGTCCTGTTGCACAATCTGTATCCCTTCAGCTTCAATTACCCATTGTCTTACCCTGTTTCTAACTCCTGCTGAACTCTGTTACCAATGACATATTTCAAGTTTATTCTCGAATGTCCGTTCACAACAGTGGGACCATACAGTATTTGTCCTTTAGTTTTTGGCTGGATTCACTCAGCATAATATTCTCTAGGTCCATCCATGTTATTACATGGTTCACAAGTTTATCTTGTCTTAAAGCTGCATAATATTCCATCGTATGTATATACCACAGTTTGTTTAGCCACTCTTCTGTTGATGGAGATTTTGGCTGTTTCCATCTCTTTGCAATTGTAAATAACGCTGCTATAAACATTGGTGTGCAAATGTCCGTTTGTGTCTTTGCCCTTAAGTCCTTTGAGTAGATACCTAGCAATGGTATTGCTGGGTCGTATGGCAATTCTATATTCAGCTTTTTGAGGAACCGCCAAACTGCCTTCCACAGTGGTTGCACCCTTTGACATTCCCACCAACAGTGAATAAGTGTGCCTCTTTCTCCGCATCCTCTCCAGCACTTGTCATTTTCTGTTTTGTTGATAATGGCCATTCTGGTGGGTGTGAGATGATATCTCATTGTGGTTTTGATTTGCATTTCTCTAATGGCCAGGGACATTGAGCATCTCTTCATGTGCCTCTTGGCCATCCGTATTTCTTCTTCTGGTAGGTGTCTGTTTAAGTCTTTTTCCCATTTTGTAATTGGGTTGGCTGTCTTTTTGTTGTTGAGTTGAATAATCTCTTTATAAATTCTGGATACTAGACCCTTATCTGATATGTCATTTCCAAATATTGTCTCCCATTGTGTAGGCTGTCTTTCTACTTTCTTGATGAAGTTCTCTGATGCACAAAAGTGTTTAATTTTGAGAAGCTCCCATTTATTTATTTCCTTCTTCAGTGTTCTTGCTTTAGGTTTAAGGTCCATAAAACCACCTCCAGTTGTAAGATCCATAAGATATCTCCCAACATTTTCCTCTAACTGTTTTATGGTCTTAGACCTAATGTTTAGATCTTTGATCCATTTTGAGTTAACTTTTGTATAGGGTGTGAGAGATGGGTCTTCTTTCATTCTTTTGCATATGGATATCCAGTTCTCTAGGCACCATTTATTGAAGAGACTGTTCTGTCCCAGGTGAGTTGGCTTGACTGCCTTATCAAAGATCAAATGTCCATAGATGAGAGGGTCTATATCTGAGCACTCTATTCGATTCCATTGGTCGATATATCTATCTTTATGCCAATACCATGCTGTTTTGACCACTGTGGCTTCATAATATGCCTTAAAGTCAGGCAGCGCGAGACCTCCAGCTTCGTTTTTTTTCCTCAAGATGTTTTTAGCAATTCGGGGTACCCTGCCCTTCCAGATAAATTTGCTTATTGGTTTTTCTATTTCTGAAAAATATGTTGTTGGGATTTTGATTGGTATTGCATTGAATCTGTAAATCAATTTAGGTAGGATTGACATCTTAACTATATTTAGTCTTCCAATCCATGAACACGGTACGCCCTTCCATCTATTTAGGTCTTCTGTGATTTCTTTTAACAGTTTTTTGTAGTTTTCTTTATATAGGTTTTTTGTCTCTTTGGTTAAATTTATTCCTAGGTATTTTATTCTTTTAGTTGCGATTGTAAATGGGATTCGTTTCTTGATTTCTACCTCAGCTTGTTCATTACTAGTGTATAGAAAAGCTACAGATTTTTGAATGTTGATCTTGTAGCCTGCTACTTTGCTGTACTCATTTATTAGCTCTAGTAATTTTGTTGTGGATTTTTCTGGGTTTTCTACATATAGTATCATATCGTCTGCAAACAGTGATAGTTTTACTTCTTCCTTTCCAATTTTGATGCCTTGTATTTCTTTTTCTTGCCTAATTGCTCTGGCTAGAACTTCCAACACAATGTTGAATAATAGTGGTGATAGTGGACATCCTTGTCTTGTTCCTGATCTTAGGGGGAAAGTTTTCAATTTTTCCCCATTGAGGATGATATTAGCTGTGGGTTTTTCATATATTCCCTCTATCATTTTAAGGAAGTTCCCTTGTATTCCTATCTTTTGAAGTGTTTTCAGCAGGAAAGGATGTTGAATCTTGTCAAATGCCTTCTCTGCATCAATTGAGATGATCATGTGATTTTTCTGCTTTGATTTGTTGATATGGTGTATTACATTAATTGATTTTCTTATGTTGAACCATCCTTGCATACCTGGGATGAATCCTACTTGGTCATGATGTATAATTCTTTTAATGTGTTGTTGGATACGATTTGCTAGAATTTTATTGAGGATTTTTGCATCTGTATTCATTAGAGAGATTGGTCTGTAGTTTTCTTTTTTTGTAATATCTTTGCCTGGTTTTGGTATGAGGGTGATGTTGGCTTCATAGAATGAATTAGGTAGTTTTCCCTCCACTTCGATTATGTTGAAGAGTTTGAGGAGCGTAGGTACTAATTCTTTCTGGAATGTTTGATAGAATTCACATGTGAAGCCGTCTGGTCCTGGACTTTTCTTTTTAGGGAGGTTTTGAATAACTAATTCAATCTCTTTACTTGTGATTGGTTTGTTGAGGTCGTCTATTTCTTCTTGAGTCAAAGTTGATTGTTCCTGTCTTTCCAGGAACCTGTCCATTTCTTCTAAATTGTTGTATTTATTAGCGTAAAGTTGTTCATAGTATCCTGTTATTACCTCCTTTATTTCTGTGAGGTCAGTAGTTATGTCTCCTCTTTCATTTCTGATCTTATTTATTTGCATCCTCTCTCTTCTTCTTTTTGTCAATCTTGCTAAGGGCCCATCAATCTTATTGATTTTCTCATAGAACCAACTTCTGGCCTTATTGATTTTCTCTATTGTTTTCATGTTTTCAATTTCATTTATTTGTGCTCTAATCTTTGTTATTTCTTTCCTTTTGCTTGCTTTGGGGTTAGCTTGCTGTTCTTTCTCCAGTTCTTCCAAATGGATAGTTAATTCCTGAATTTTTGCCTTTTCTTCTTTTCTGATATAGGCATTTAGAGCAATAAATTTCCCTCTTAGCACTGCCTTTGCTGCGTCCCATAAGTTTTGATATGTTGTGTCTTCATTTTCATTTGCCTCTAGGTATTTACTAATTTCTCTTGCAATTTCTTCTTTGACCCACTTGTTGTTTAAGAGTGTGTTGTTGAGCCTCCATGTATTTATGAATTTTCTGGCACTCCGCCTATTATTGATTTCCAACTTCATTCCTTTATGATCCGAGAAAGTGTTGTGTATGATTTCAATCTTTTTAAATTTGTTAAGACTTGCTTTGTGACCCAGCATATGGTCTATCTTTGAGAATGATCCATGAGCACTTGAAAAAAAGGTGTATCCTGCTGTTGTGGGATGTAATGTCCTATAAATGTCTGTTAAGTCAAGTTCATTTATAGTAGTATTCAAGTTCTCTATTTCTTTATTGATCCTCTGTGTAGATGTTCTGTCCATTGATGAGAGTGGTGAATTGAAGTCTCCAACTATTATGGTATATGTGTCTATTTCCCTTTTCAGTGTTTGCAGTGTATTCCTCACGTATTTTGGGGCATTCTGGTTCGGTGCATAAATATTTATGATTGTTATGTCTTCTTGTTTAATTGTTCCTTTTATTAGTATATAGTGTCCTTCTTTGTCTCTTTTAACTGCTTTACATTTGAAGTCTAATTTGTTGGATATTAGTATAGCCACTCCTGCTCTTTTCTGGTTGTTGTTTGCATGAAATATCTTTTCCCAACCTTTCACTTTCAACCTATATTTATCTTTGGGTCTAAGATGTGTTTCCTGTAGACAGCATATAGAAGGATCCTGTTTTTTAATCCATTCTGCCAGTCTATGTCTTTTAATTGGGGAATTCAGTCCATTGACATTTAGAGTTATTACTGTTTGGATAATATTTTCCTCTACCATTTTGCCTTTTGTATTATATATATCATATCTGTCTTTCCTTCTTTCTACACTTTTCTCCATGTCTCTCTCTTCTGTCTTTTTGTATCTGACTCTAGTGCTTCCTTTAGTATTTCTTGCAAAGCTGGTCTCTTGGTCACAAATTCTCTTAGTGACTTTTTGTCTGAGAATGTTTTAATTTCTCCCTCATTTTTGAAGGACAATTTTGCTGGATATAGGAGTCTTGGCTGGCAGTTTTTCTCTTTTAGTAACTTAAATATATCATCCCACTGTCTTCTAGCTTCCATGGTTTCTGCTGAGAAATCTACACATAGTCTTATTGGGTTTCCCTTGTATGTGACGGATTGTTTTTCTCTCACTGCCTTCAAGATCCTCTCTTTCTCTTTGACCTCTGACATTCTAACTAGTAAGTGTCTTGGGGAACGCCTATTTGTGTCTAATCTCTTTGGGGTGCGCTGCACTTCTTGGATCTGTAATTTTAGGTCTTTCATAAGAGTTGGGAAATTTTCAGTGATAATTTCTTCCATTAGTTTTTCTCCTCCTTTTCCCTTCTCTTCTCCTTCTGGGATACCCACTACACGTATATTTGTACGTTTCACATTGTCCTTGAGTTCCCTGATACCTTGTTCAAATTTTTCCATTCTTTTCCGGATAGTTTCTGTTTCTTTTTGGAGTTCAGATGTTTCATCCTCCAAATCACTAATTCTATCTTCTGTTTCTTTAAATCTGTCATTGTAGGTATCCATTGTTTTTTCCATCTTTTCTACTTTATCTTTCACTTCCATAAGTTCTGTGATTTGTTTTTTCAGTTTTTCTATTTCTTCTTTATGTTCAGCCCATGTCTTCTTCATGTCCTCCCTCAATTTATCGATTTCGTTTTTGAAGAGGTTTTCCATTTCTGTTCGTATATTCAGCATTAGTTGTTTCAGCTCCTGTATCTCATTTGAACTATTGGTTTCTTCGTTTGACTGGGCCATATGTTCAATTTTCTGAGCGTGATCCGTTATCTTCTGCTGGCGTCTGGGCATTTAGTCAGATTTCCCCGGGTGTTCGACCCCACAGGTTGAAAGATTTTTCTGCGCAGTCTCTCGGTTCTGTTCTTTCTATCCTGCCCAGTAGGTGGCGCACGTGGCACACGCCTGTCTGTGGGTTCCACCAGCGAAAGTTGCTGTGGGTCCCTCAACTCTGGAAAACTCTCACCGTAGGGGAGGTTCGGCAACCGAAGCGTCTTGGAAGAATGCCAGCCGGCCCGGGGTTCCAAACGCGGGGAGGGTCGCCGGCTGTCGCAGCACAGGAGAGCGTCCGGCCAAATTAGCTAGTCGGCCCGGGGCACCAAGCGTGGCGGGAGGGTGCCAGCTGTCGCAGCCCGGGAGAGTGCACTGTTCCCAGCCGACGGGGGAGTCACGTGTTTGGAAGGGATCCCCCGGTCACTGTTCTCCGCAGTCTGGGGATTTCCGACCCAACTATCTCAGTTGTTCCGGGGGGCCTCGTGTGGTGGGGGCACCAGCCGCCGCGGCCTAAGGGGACCGCCTGTCCAATTCTACCAGCTGGCCTGGGAAGGTGGAAGGGAGGGACTCCGGTCGCTTGCTGTCCCACCCAGGAAAGCCCGTGCCCCTTGGTGATCTCACCGGAGCTGGTTCTCCCGGTTAGTCAGCCGTTCCAGGATGGGGTACGCTGTCCCTTTAATCTCCCTCGTGGCTCCGGGAGCTGCTCTGTATTATCTCCACTCCCCCAGTAGTTGTTCTGGAGGAGGAAAGGTGAGGGCGGCAAGGCTGTCGAGGCTGGTTGCGGAGGAGCACGGTGAAGGCGGGGGAAGAGGGCACCGTGTTGGTTGGAGAGCAGCCGGAGCAGGCGGAGAAAGAGAGGGGGTAGGGAGGTCGGGCGGCTCGGCTGCTGCGGGGCGCGTGCGCCGCGCGGCGGGCCGGCGGAGAAAGAGAGGGGGTAGGGAGGTCGGGCGGCTCGGCTGCTGCGGGGCGCGTGCGCCGCACGGCGGGCCGGCGGCGAAAGCCCAAGTTGAATTCTTGATATTCTTGCAAGCAGTGTGGACAACCAAAGCTATGGGCTGAGCCCCCAGTCTTGGGGTTTGTTCATATGAAACTTAACCCCACAAAGGATAGGTCAAGTGACTCTCAGGCCTAAAATTTAGGCCTGAGAGTCACCGCCAAGAGAGCCTCTTTTGTTGCTCAGATGTGGCCTCTCTCTCCAGCCAACAGGATAAACAGTCTCACCACCCTCCCCCTCTCTGCATGGAACGTGACTCCCAGGGGTGTGGACCTTCCTGGCAACGTGGGACAGAGATCCTGGGATGAGCTGGGACTCAGCATCAAGGGATTGAGAAAAACCCTAGAATGAGCTGAGAATTAACATCAAGGGATTGAGAGAACCTTCTTGACCAAAAGGGGGAAGAGTGAAATGAGACAAAATAGTCAATGGCTAAGAGATTCCAGACAGAGTCGAAATGTTATCCCGGGGGTTATTCTTACACATTGAATAGATATCACCTTGTTAGTCAAGATGTAGTGAAGAAGCTGGAGGGGAACTGCCTGAAAATGTAGATCTGTGTTCCAGTAGCTATGTTTCTTGAAGATGATTCTATAATGGTATAGCTTTCACAATGTGGCTCTGTGATTGTGAAAACCTTGTGTCTGATGATGCTCCTTTTATCTACCTTATCAACAGACAAGTAAAACATGGAATAAAGATGAATAATAGGGGAAACAAATGTTAAAATAAATTTAGAGTGAAATCCTGGTGATCGGTGAGGGGGGAGGGGAGGTTTGGTATGTATGAATTTTTTTCTGTTTTCTTTTTATTTCATTTTCTGAATAGATGCAAATGTTCCAAGAAATGATCATGATGATGAATATACAACTATGTGATGATACTGTGAATTACTGATTATGTATGTAGAATGGCATGATCAAGAAGTACGAATGTTTGTGTGCGTTTGGTGTCTTTTGGTATTTCAAAAAAATTTTTTTTAATTAATTAAAAAAACACATTAGAAAGATAAGCAATGACCTTTGTGTTAAATAAAGTATCATAATTCTTTAGAAAAAAAAAAGTGTGTTGTTTAATCTCCGTATACTTGTGATGGCTCTGGTTCTTTGGTGATTTGTACTTCCTACTTTATTCTGTTGTGACCAGAGAAAAGAAAGTGTTTTGGATAATTTCAATTATATTAAATTTATGGTGACCTAGTTTATGTCCCTGTATATAATTTATCCTGGAGAACATTCCATGTGCATTAGAGAAGAATATATATCCTAGTGTTTTGGGATGTAATGATACATATATATTAGATCTAACTGTTTAGGTTCTCTGTTTCCTTGTTGATCTTCAGTGTGGTGTTCTTTCTGTGGCAAAGAGTGGTGTATTGAAGTCTTCCACTGTTAGAGTTGATATGTCTGTAGCTCCCTTCAGTTTTTCCAATATGTGCCTCATGTACTTTGGAGCTCCTTGATTGGGAGATAAACATTTATGATTGTTATTTTCTCTTGGTGAATTCTTCCTTTTATTAATATGTAGTGCCTTTCTTTGTCTCTTATGACGTCTTTACATTTAAAATCTATTTTGTCTGATATTAGTACAGCTACTCCTGCTTTCTTTGGTTACAACTTGCTTAGATTTTTTTCTATCCTTTCACTTTCAATCTAACTATGTCCTTGAGTCTAAGATATGTCTCTTACAAAGCGCATATAGCTGGGTTATACTTTTTGATCCATTCTGTCAGTGTGAATCTTTTAATTGGTGAGTTTAGTCCATTAACATTCAAAGTAATTACTGTAAAAGTGGTTCTCAACTCTACCATCTTGTCCTTGTTACCATCCTTGTCTTGTTTTTATTTGTCAAATCTATATATTTTCCTTCTCTCTCTCTTTTCCTTTAAATTACCTTAATTGTATTTTTCAGTTCTGTGCCGTCCTCCAGAAGTTCCTCTCCTGTTTTTTTTTTTTTTTTTTTAATCAGCTGTCAGGGGTCCCTTTAGAATTTCTTTTCAGGCTGGTCTCTTGTTCACTAGGTCTTTCAATCTTTCTTTGTCTTTGAAGATTTTAATCTCTTCCTCAATATTGAAGGGTAACTTAGCTGGATAAAGCGTTCTTGGTTGAAAAGCCTTCCTCATTCGTGATCTTAAAAATATCATACCACTGCCTTCTTGCTTCCATGGTGCCAGTTTAGTAGTCTGAAGTTAGTCTTATGTGTTTTCCCTGGTATGTAGCAGATTGCTTTTCTTGTGGTGCTTTCAGGACTTTCTGTTTCTCTTCAACACCTGACAGTCTGATTAGTATGTGTCTTGGAGTAGATACATTTGGATTTAATCTATTTGGAGTCCACTGGGCTTCTTTGATTTGCTTATTCACGTCATTTATGTTGGGAAGTTTTCCCCGATTATATCTTCAACTCACTTTCCCAGCCCTTTACTCTTCTCTTCACCTTCTGGGACACTATCTTATGTTTGTGTGCCTCTTGTCCATTTCCCTAACATTCATTTGAATTTTCCCATCTTTCTTGCCACTTTTGCCACTTGTTCTTTTGTGCATTCTAGTTCTGTTGTCACTCATTCTAGATCACTTATTCTTCCTTCTGCTTCTTTGAATCTGCTATATTGTGTCTCCAATATATTTTTAATTTGGCCCTCTGAATCTTTCATTTCTATGAGATCTACCATTTTTCTGTTTAACCTCCCAAGTTCTTCGTAATGTTCTTTTAGTGTCTTCCTAATATCTTTATTTCTTTATAATTATCTCTGAATAGTTGTTCCATATTCTTTGTCCCCTCTGGAATTTTGAGTTGGTCATTTGGGCCATTTATGCTTGGATCTTCATGTGCTTGGTGATATTCTATTGTATTCAGGGTATTTGATTATCTTGATATGGTTATTTTGCAAATTGGTTTCCTTCAGTCTTCTAAAGTTTTGAATTTACTTAGTTTTTGCTCAGTGTTCCTTTTGTACTTTGTTAGTTATTCCCCATCAAATCAAGGTCCAGATCTCATGTAGGGGATACAGTTCAATGTAAAGGTCTATTAGAAGCTAGGCCAGAGTACATGGGTACTCCAGTGGCAGAATGGCTGCCCATCACGTGGGAGACCCAGACTCAACTCCCAGCCTATGTACAAAACAAAAAGAATGAGAGAAGAAAAAAGAGATAATAATAACAAAGTAAAATAATAATAGAGTAAAGGTTTGGAACATGAAAACAACCACAAGAAAATACACCTCAATGTTAGTAGGCCCCAGAATCAAAATATACTGGGAGGATATACTGGGAGTAAACTTAGGCTGGTGCCCACCTGAGGGAGAGAAAATCTAAGGGAAAAAAGTAATACTAATAAAAATAAATGAAATGGAATAATAAAAAACAATGTGAAATAAAAAATAGAAAATAACAGATAAAAATGTAATAACAAAATAGCTATAAGAGTTTTTAAAATAATGAAAACAACAATTCTATTACTAATAAAAATGTATATAAAGAATACGTTTTTAAAAGGGAGGAAAAGAAAAAATATTAAGAAAAAAATTTTTTTCAATAAAATGAAAATAAAGAGCTAGGCAGATAGGGAGTTAGCTTGCCTGCACCTAACCCTTCTCCCCAGCAGATGGCGAATGTGAGGCTCCTCCTCCCTCAAGCTCTCTCCTCCCTCAAGCTCTCTCCTCTCTGCCTGGTACAGCTCACATACACATACCACCCACATCTGGCCAGCAGATAGTGTGCTTGAGGCTGCTCTGCCAGGGTTAGCCAGCTGGTGGGTCTCTGCCAGAACAGCTGGTGGACCTACCAGACACTGGGACTACAGGCTGACCATTCCTGCACCCAACCGGGTAATCACTCCCCCCATCCCAGGGCCTGGCCCCACTGTGGACAGTCTGTCCACCTGCCAGCTCCCCACAAGCTCTGTCCACTGCACCCATGTGGGAAGGTTTCCACAGTTGGCAACTGTGCAGGCTGGAACCAAGGAGGGTCAGTTCCCTCCCATTACACCTCCCCGGTGCACTGTAGCCTGCCTGGTGGGGATCCTGGTCACCTAGCCCACTTACTCTCCCCTGATCTGCCAGTGCTCTCCTCCCCAAAACTGCCTAAAGACCCTCCTAGTTTAGTCACATCCTGAGATTTGCAGTCTTGGGCATTTTATCCCCACCTGCTATTTTGTTATATGAGCAGGAGTGAATTCACTCTACTCCCCATCTTCCAGGAAGTCATCACACTACTTTAATTGCTGTAGCTTTATAATAAGTTTTCAGATTTGGAAGTATGACTCTTCGGCTGTGACCTTTTTAAAAGATGAATTTAGCAATTCAGATCCCCTTGCCATTCCACATGAAATTGATGCTTGAGTTTTCCATCTCCACAAAAAGGCTGCTGGAATTTTGATCAATATTGTGTTGAATCTGTAAATTGCTTTGGATAGTATTGACATTGTAATGATATTTAGACTTCCAGTCCATGAGCATAGAATGTCTTTCCATCTAATTTTCAGCAGTGTTTTGTAGTTTTCAATGTACATCTTTTACATCTTTGGTTAAATTTATTCCTAGATATTTTGCTCTTCTAGATGTTATTGTGAATGGAATTGTTTTCTTGATTTCCTTTTCAGATTGTTCATGATTTTTGCATGTTCATCATGTATTCCCACTTTACTGAAATTGTTTATTAGTTTTAGTAGCTTTCTTCTCTACTCTTAGAATAGTAGTGGTATTAGAAGTACAGTTGGAATTAGTTGCAAATTAATAGGGTGAGATAGCAGCTAGAGATAAAACTCTTCAAAGAAATTTGCTGGGAAGATTTTTTTTTGCTTGGGATATATACAAGCTTATCAGAAATTTATATAGAGACGCTAGAATAGCTAAGACAATTTTGGAAAAGATTAAAGTGGGAGTAATCACTACAACTGAAAGTTGTAACTTTTTTTTTTTTTAGCTGCAGTGATCAAGACAGCATGTTATTGGTAGAAGTGTAGACACATAGGTTAATGGAACAGATTCAAGAACCCAGAAATAGGCCCACAGAGGTATAGCCAGCTGAATATTTACAAAGGTGCAAAAAGAATTCAGTGGAGGGAGAATAGGCTTTTCAACAAATGATGCTAAAACAATTGAACATTCATAGGCAAAAAAAAGCTTTATTCAAAATTCACTCCTTATATCAAAATTAGCTCACAAGAAATCATCAGTTTAGTGAAAGTAAAACCATAAAACCTTTGGAAGAAAACCTAGGAGAAAATCATCAGGACCTAGGTCTAGATGAAGAGTTCTTAAGAGCACCAAAAGCACAATTATAAAAGAAAAAGAAATCTGTAAATTGGGCTTCAGCATAATTAAGATTTTCTGTTCGGCAGAGGACTGTCAAGAGAATGAAGAAACAAGTTACAGACTAGGAAGACATATTTGCAAACCACATTTCCGACAAAGGACTTATATGTGGAACTCTCAGAGCTCAGTGCTAGAAAAATAAAAAAGGCAAGCAATCCAATTAGAAAATAGGCAAAAGACGCAAATAGGCATTTCACTGAAAAAGATCTGCTAATCACAAATAAGCACATGAAAAGATGTTTAACACTATTAGCCCCTAGGGACATACGATTCAAGCAAACATAAAATATCACCACATACATATTAGGACAGCTAAAATAAAAAATGTAATGATAACTCTATTTGCTGGAGAGGATGCAAAGAAACTGGATCACTCATTAATGGTGAGAATGTAAAATGGTACAGTCATTCTGGGATAGTTTGGCAGTATCTTATAAGCATATATAAAATATGACCTAATGCTAACATTCCTGGACATTATTCCAGAGAAATGAAAACTTACGTCCTCCAAAAAACTATTACATGAATGTTCATAGTAGTTTTATTTGTAAAGGTCAAAAACTGGAAACAACCCACATGTTCTTCAGCATGTGTTCTAGTTTTCTAGCTGCCAGAATGCAGCACACTGGAGACGGATTGGCTTTTAATAAAAGGGGATTTATTTTGTTAAAAACGTGTTGTTCTTCAGAGGAAAGACAGCAGCTAACTTTCAACTGAGTTTCTTTCTTAAAAGGAAAGGCACAGCATGATCTCATGATCTCTGCTGGCCTTCTCTCCAGGCCTCTGGGTTCCAACAACTTCCCCAGGGTGATTCCTTTCTGCATCTCCAAAAGCCTGGGCTGAGCTGCGAGTGCTGAAATGAGGTGTGCTGAGCTGCTTGGGCTGTGCTACATTGAGCTCTCTCATTTAAACACCAGCCAATTAAATCAAACATCAGTCATTGTAGCAGGCATACCTCCTAGCCAACTGCAGTTGTAATCAGCAACAGATGAGGTTCACATGCCATTGGCTCATGTCCACAGCAATAGAAGTAGGCACCTTCCCCTGGCCAAATTGACACTTGAAACTAACTACCACAACAGGTGAATGGTTAAAACTGTGGTGTGGTACATCCATACTCTGAAATACTAACTACTCAGCAATAAAAAGGAATGGACTAGGGATGCATGCAACATTTTGGATGGCTCTCAAGGGCATTATTCTAAAGGTAGCATACTGTAGAGTTTGATTTATATAAATTCTGGAAATATCAAAATTGTGGAAGTGTGAGACAAATTAGGTGTCAAGTATTTAAGGATTGAGGGATCTGAAGGTATGCACTATAAAAAATTAGCATGAGGAAGTTCCTCTGGTGGTAGAACAGTTATCTTGTTTGTGGTGATAGTGGTTACACAAATCTGTACATGTGGTAAAATTGCAGAGAATTATAGCTTATCACACTCAGATGAATACATGTAAAACTGAATAAGGTCTGTAGATTGTATTAATGTTAATGTCCTGGTTTTGCTATTGTACTGTGGTTATGTAAAAAGTTATCACTGGGAAAAGCTGGATGAAATGTACACAGGACTTCTGTGCTTTTTTCCCAAGAGAAGTGGTGGGTTTACAGAACAATTATACATAAAATACAGCCTTCCCATACACCATCCCACTACCAATATCTATATTGGTGTGAAAAGTTTGTTACAGTTGATAACACATTTTTTGGTAATTCTGTTTTTAACAGTAGTTACGTTTCTTACAGTTGATGAAAGATTATTAAAGTAGTACTTAAACTAGTTTACATGGGGATATTTCCCCCATATTCCTGACCTAGTACTATTTTTTTTTTCATTCACGTCATTATTACTCATCTACCCACATACTGGATAAAGGGAGTGTCCATCACAAGGTTTTTACAATCACATGGTCACATGATAAAAGCTATATAGTTATTCAATCATCACAAAAGATCAAGGCTGCTGTTTTAGTTAAGGTGTAATAGAGAGGCTGGAGGGAACTGCCTGAAAATGCAGAGCTGTGTTCCAGTAGCTATGTTTCTTGAAGATGATTGTATAATGAATATAGCTTTCGCAGTGTGACTTGTGTGATTGTGAACAATTTGTGTCTGATGCTCCTTTTATCTACCTTATCAACAGAAGAGTAAAACATATGGATTAAAAATAAATAATAGAGGGAACAAATATTAAAATAAATTTAGTAGATTGAAAAAAATACATATGTTGTTACTATTCAGGTTAAACTATACTTAAGAAATCTGGCATTCAGGCAAAATTATCTTGGCCCCAAAACAAGAATATCTTTTTAGGAATAAAAACAGATTTTTTTTGTCTTTATAAAAGTAGCAGAATGTAATACTGTAAAAATTAGTTCCTAGATAACTTATTCTTTATTAGTATAATCAAGATCAACCTGCCAGCTGCTAAATTATTAATGACTAAATCTTTCTCAGAAAATCACTGCAGCATTTATTATTCAGTTAAAAATGTTTTAAGCTTCATTCATACATGGACTAAACACATGCTAATTTTTTGTGGTGACAAATGTACATGGTATAAAACTTAATGATGTTTAGTACATTCTTGATGTTGTGAAACCATCACCACTATTTTGGTGAACATTTTCATCAGCTCAAAAGGAAATGCTGTTCCCACTCAGCAGTCACTCCCCTTCCCTTACTTTTCAGGTTCTGGCAATGAATATGCCTTCTGTCTCTATGAATTTCCCTATTCTAGAAATTTCATGTGAAAGCACTTATAAAATATGTGGCCTTTTAGTTCTGGCTTCTCTCACTGTGCTTGATGTTTTCAAGATTCATTCATGTTGCACCATGTATCTGTCCTTCTGTCCATTTACAGCAGAATAATATTCAGTTATATTGGATATACCACTTTTTGTTTACCCATTTATCAGTTGACATTTGGGTGGCTTCCAGTTTTTGGCTAATGTCAACAATGCTGCTATAAGCACTCATGTACAATTTTTGTTTGAACACATATTTTAATTTGTTGAAAATTACTCCTTAAGTCATCTGCTGCATATTAGAATTCAGTAGATTAAAAGCTCAAAGTAAAAAAATAAAATTAAAAAAAAATTTTAAATCAAGGCTACTGTGTTACATTTCACCATTTTCAGGTATTTCTTCTGGCTGTTCCAATACACTAGCAACTAAAAAGAAACATCCATATAATGATTCAGTAGTCATAACTGTTTGCTAAAATTTCTCAGTTACACCTCCTCCCTCTCATTTGATCTTTCTCTCAGTCTTCAGGGATATCTGGGGAGTGACCATTTTAACTTCTTCATGCTGTAAAGGGTTGTCGACCTTATGGGTAGAGGAGTGAATCTGGTTGATTTTCTTGGATAGACTGGTACCTCTTTTTTTTCAGGGATTATCTGGCATAGGAACAATCTGGAGGCCTTTAGTTTCTGAAAAAATAAACTTTCTCAGTAAAATTTTATAGAGTCTAATTAGAGGCCAGGGTATTCTTTCGGGTTTTCAGGAATACTATTGTTTGGAACTTGACATACTGTGGCAATTTGCAGTATCTGGCTGAAGCTTGCATAAGAGTAATATCCAGAATGATCTCTTGGCTTTGTTTGAAATCTCTTAGCCTCTGAAACTTTGTTTCATTTCTGTTCCCCCTTTTGGTCAAGAAGGCATTCTCAATTCCACCATGCTAGGGCAGGATGATTCCACATTGCCAGGGAGACTTACACCCTATTAGCTATTAGCATTTCCCTAATAGTTAATGAAGGTGAACATCTTTCCATTTGCTATAATTAGGTTGTTTGTCCTTATGTTGTTGAATTTTAGGATTTCATTATATATACTGGATTTCAAACCCTTATCAGATATATGGTTTCCACATAGTCTCTCTTCACCTTTTTGACAAAACCCCTTTCAAGCACAGGTGTATTTAGTCTTGAGGAGTTCCCATTTATGTTTTTTCTTTCATTGCTTGTGCTTTGGGTACAAGGTCTAAGAAGCTGCCTCCTGTTACTATATTTTTAATATGTTTCCCTATATTTTCTTCTAGGAGTTTTATAGTACTGACTCTTATATGTAGATCCTTATCTGCTTTGAGTTAATTTTTGCTTAGGGTGTGTTTTAGTCTGTTAATGCTGCTGGCAATGCAATTTACCAGAAATGAGTTGGCTTTATAAAGAGTTAAGTTACAAGCTTATAGTTCTGAGGCCATAAAAGAAATGTCCAAAGTAATGCTTAACTCAAGATATCATAAGATATCTCCCTACATTTTCCTCTAACTGTTTTATGGTCTTAGACCTAATGTTTAGATCTTTGATCCATTTTGAGTTAACTTTTGTATAGGGTGTGAGATACGGGTTCTCTTTCATTCTTTTGCATATGGATATCCAGTTCTCTAGGCACCATTTATTGAAGAGACTGTAAGAGAGAGATATCTTAACTCAAGAAAGCACCAGAGACATTTTCTCTGTCTGCTGGAAAGGCTCATGGGATTTGTGCTAGTGTTCTCTCCCAGCTTCTTGTTTCAAATGGCTTCTCTGGGGGCATTTTCTTTCTGCATCTCCACATGTCTCTGTCTGTGTCAGCTCTGAAGTTTTTTCCACTTAAGGACTCTAGTAAGTGACCCACCTTGAATGGGTGAAGCTCCATCTCCATGGAAACCACCAAATCAAAAGGTCCTTCCCAACAATATTGAATCAGGAATAAAGAACATGGCTTTCCTGGGGTACACAACAGTTTCACCCTGGCACAGAATATGAGATAGGGGTCCACTTTCGTTCTTTTGGATATGGAAATCCAGTTCTCCCACCTCTGTTTATCAAAGAGTTTATTCAGTTCCAGTTCAGTGGTTTTTTTTGGGATCTAAAGATCCATCTCTGAACTCTAAATTTGATTCCGTTGATCAGTAGGCTTGTCCTTGTACCGGTACCATGCTGTTTTGACCACTGTGACTTTAAATAAGCTTTAAAGTCAGGAAGTGTAAGTTCTCCCACTTCATTTGTCTTTTGTTAGTATGTTTTTGGCCATTTAAGGCCCCTTTCCCATCCGAATAAACTTGATAACTAGCTTTTCCAAATCTGCGAAGTAGGTCTTAGAATTTAGATTGTTATTGAATTGAATAATTTGGGTAGAATTGACAAACTTATTGCCATTTAATCTTCCTCTCCATGAACACGAAATGTCTTTCCATCTGTAGTCTTCTTTGATTTCTTTTAGCAAAGTTTTATAGTTTTATGCATACAGGTCCTTTACATCCTTGGTGTCTACTATTTTGCAATTCCTTATGAATCTATAATTATTTCAAAATAAAATGTTTAAAATAAAAAAGTTTGCCGGAAAAGGTAACAGAGAAATAAAGATTAGCTGAAGGGGATGTATGGTTGAAAGTTTTGTTTTGATTTGGTTTATTATTTTTTAATAGATGGGAGATTCTAAAACATGTTTGTGTGTTGTTGAGACTGATCCATAAAAGAGGAGGAAATCAGTAATACAGAGAAGAGGAGCAAAATATATCTTCAACCTTTGATTTGAAGGCATTAAAGAATGATGAAAATATTCCTGGTTATATAATTGTCTTATTTATAAATGAGTTTGTCTTATTTATAAATGAGTTTATCTTGACAAGTTTTACAAATTATTCTAAAGGGAACTATGTCTATACCACAGTCACACGTGTTCTAAGAATTCCACATGCTTTCTTATTACATTATTGACTAAGTCACTAAATAAAATTGAATTCCATGAGTTTTTATGGTGCTTGCTGGCATTCATTAAATAACTTCTAAAGTTTTACTTATCATTTTCATCTGTTTTCCCTTCCAGATTTCCATTCAGTGCAGATGAGTCACTAATTTCCTTTGACTGAAAAGTTTTTCCCCCCTTATTTTTTATTTTTCCACAATTATTTACCGTTTAAAAATTAAATGAGTAGTCATTCTGTTTTGCTTTGTGGTACCGAATGGGTTTTAATCTGTGTCTGTGTTACCAAACTACTATTGTTTTTCTCCTTTATGTGGAATGTAGTAATATCAAAATACTTACTAATACAAATTATTGATCGTTTTCAGGGATACAGCAGGCCAGGAGCGATTTCACACCATCACAACCTCCTACTACAGAGGAGCTATGGGTATCATGCTAGTATATGACATCACAAATGGTAAAAGTTTTGAAAACATCAGCAAATGGCTTAGAAACATAGATGAGGTAAGTCCTAGAAATTGTATAAACCCTCCATGAACCCACATGATATATTTGTTTTGGGAGAATAAGTATTGCAATTGATTTTTAGGACATAATATACTGTTTTTTCCAAAGATTTACAAATAGCCAAAAAACATATGTCTATATTTTATTCTTCCCCTACTTTTTCTGAAAACATTTCGACAGGTCTGTCTTCAACCCCATCTAAGTGAATAACTAAATGACATAAAACCTCTGTATATCCATATATCCATCTTATAAAATGGCCCCAAATAGAAACTACTAGTGGTTTTAGAGTGCCGTTTTCTAAATTCTAAATGGATTGTTCGTCAGTGCATTTTTGTTGAATGAATGGTTGAGATTTCAGCAGTGATTTTTAAATGTATTTTAAGTTTTATAGAAATGCCATTTTACTTCTGGACATTTTGAAAGATAGTGTTCTAATAAATAAAAACTTACCCAAGAAAATAGTGCCAAATTATTGTATGTGAGCATGTGAGTTTTTTTAAGCAAAGTTATTTATCCAAGCATGTCTTTTCCGTGCTGCAGCATAGGTGCGTTCTTGTTGAAACTATTTTTTCCTTCTTTATTTCTGCCTAGTCTTTGCGTGAAATTAATGCCAACTCTTTAAAGCAAGTTTTGGTTGGATACATGAAGATTAACTTTTAAACCAGTGTTAGATCCAAGAAT
Source organism: Tamandua tetradactyla (assembly GCF_023851605.1). Taxonomy (NCBI): domain Eukaryota; kingdom Metazoa; phylum Chordata; class Mammalia; order Pilosa; family Myrmecophagidae; genus Tamandua; species Tamandua tetradactyla. Next base: position 9,807,280 of record NC_135329.1, read on the forward strand.
AATATTTTCAGTGGAAGCAATCCTAAGAGTTCATTACTACTTTGTCATTGTTATAATAAATCTTCAAGTAAGGGCCTGTATTTATTATTTAATGGACAAAGACGCACAGATCTTGTAAAAACAGGGTTTGGGAGAGGAATCTCCAGTTTGTATTTTCTTAGACTTTATTTTATAGTTCAGCCAAATAGTGTGTTATTAAAAGTTTATTTTGAGATTTATATACTTGATTTTGTAGACTGATTGGCTTAGGTTTTCAGTAGTAACTGACATACTTAAAACCCAGCCATTAAAAATGCAAATCTTGTTTTTCTGACATATAAGAGGTAGGCTGTACTTCATTTTCACCTGTTGAGGAAGTCCTGTTTTTTGGAATAAAAAGAAGCTTAACTGATCCAGCAGCATTAAAAAAATAAATTATGTGCCATACTCAAGTGTGATTTATACTGAAAATGCAGTGGTGGTTCAACATATGAAATCAACCAATGTAACATCTCAGTAGACATAGAAAAAGCAATTGACAAAAACCAAAACCCTTTCATGATAAAGACACTCAAACTAGGACTAGAAGGGAAATTCTTCAACTTGATAAAAGACGTTTACAAAAACCCCACAGTTAATGTACTTAATGGCAAAAGACTTAAAACTTGCCCAGCAAAATCAGAAACATGACAGTGATGTCTGCTGTGGCCACTTCTAATTGCCTGGAGGTTGTAGCCAAGGCAGTTAGCAAAGGAAAAAGTAAGGCATCCAGTTTGGAAAGTAAAACTATCACTCTTTGGCGTTGACTTGATTTTGTATATAGAAAAGCTTATGGACTCTACACAGATAGCAAAAATTCCTATTAGAGCTAATAAATAAGTTCTGCAAATTTTCAGGAAACATCAATATGTAAAAATCAGTTGTGTTTCTATACACTGTCAATGAAGAATCTGAAAATATAATTAAGAAAACAGTTCAACTTACAATGGCATCAATAAGAGCAGAATACTTAGGAGTAAAGAAAATAAAAGAAGTGTAAGACTGGGAGTGCAAGGATAGTTCAGTGGTAGAATTCTCACCTACCATGCAAGAGACTCAGATTCAATTCCTGGCCTGTGCGCTCCCCAAAACAAACAAAAATTCAACAAATGGTGTTGCAATAACAGGATACTCACATGGAAAAAGAATGAAATGTGACCCTCACCATACAGCATACAAAAAAAAAGAAGTGGTGCAAGACTGAACACGACAAAGCATTGTTGAAAGAAATTAAAGAAAGACCTAAATAAATGGAAAAAGATATCATATGTTCATGGGTTGGAAGACTTAATACTGTTAAGATGACATTGTTCCTGAAAGCATATACAGATTTAATGCAATCCCTACCAGCTCCCTACTTCCTTTTTCTCTTTTTTTCTTTCTTTGTAGAAATTGACAGGCTGTTTGCAAAATTTGTATGGAAATTCAGTATAGGGACTCAGAATAGCCAAAGCAACCCTGAAAGAGAAGTACAAAATTGAAGGCCGCATGCTTTCCAATTTCAAAACTTAATACAAATTTATAGAAATCAACACAGTATGGTACTGTCATAAGGATAGACAAGGGTTCCAGGATAATTTACTGTGGGAAGATTAGTCTTTTCAACAAATGGTGCTGGAGCAATGGTTATCCACATACGAAAAAAGGAATTTGGACCCTTACCTCATGCTGTAAACAAAATTAACTCAAAGTGATCATTGTAAGTGCTAAATTTACAAAATTTTTAGGAGAAAACATAGTAGTTAATATTTTGGATTATTAGGCAGTGGTTACTTAAAAGCACCCCAAAAGCACAGCAGTGAAAGGAAAAATAGTAAATTGGCCTCCATCAATGTTAAAAATTTCTGTGCTTCCAAGGACACCACCATTTATGTGATCGGGAATTTGTGTATGCAGAATATATAAAGAATTTTATAATTCAACAGTAAAAAGACAGGGCGGGCCACGGTGACTCAGCAGGCGAGAATGCTTGCCTGCCATGCCAGAGGACCTGGGTTCGATTCCCGGTGCCTGCCCATGTCAAAAATAAAAAATAAATAAATAATTAAAAAAAAAAAACAGTAAAAAGACAGATAACCCAATTAAAAAGTTGGCAAAGGATCTGAATAGAATTTTTCCAAGGAAGATATACAAATAGACAGTAAACACATGAAAAGATGCTCAATATCATTAGTCATTAGGAAAATATAAATCAAAATCATGATTGAGATACCATTTCACACTCAGTAGAGTACTTATAATAAAAAGGACAGACCATAACAAGTATTGCTGAGAATGTGGAGAAATTGGAACCTTTATATTGCTCTTAGAATTATAAAGTGATGTAGCTGCTTTGGAAACAGTTTGGCAGTTCCTGAAAATGGTAAATATAGATGGAATAACCATATTCTGTTATATAGATGAAATAACCATATAACCAAGCAGTTCCACTCCTAAGTATATACCCATGAGAATTAAAATATAGATCCCCAGAAAAACTTATTTACAGTTTTTCATAGTATTATTTATAATAGTCAAAAAGTGGAAACAACCCAAATGTCTATCAGTTGGTAAAATGGATAAATAAAATGTGGCATAACCATACAATGGAATATTATTGAGCCATAAATAAGAATGAAGTCCTGAAACTTGTTGCAGCATGAACAGATTTTCAAAACATCATGAAATGTGCAGAATAGGGAAATCCTTAGAGACAGAAAATAGAATTTGTGGCTCTTAGAGCTGGGGCTGGGGAGAAAGGGAGTGACTGACTACTAGTGGATACTGGTATTTTGGGGGGTGATGAAAATAATTGAAATTAGATTGTGATGGTTGCCCAAACTTGTGAATATATTAAAAATCACAGTTATATTTTTAAAGGGAATTTTATGGCATGTGAATTAAACCTCAGTAAAGCTGTTATTTTTTGAAAAACTGAATTGAGCATTAATACCTTGTTTTACAATTATTTCTTTAGCAAAAGGAGACAAGTACAAGTTTTCTGTGCTTTGGAATAATGGAAAGAGGTGAGAAGTGACGATAGCTAAGTTAGAATTTTAGTCCTGCTGCTTTTTAGTATCATGACCTTGCTTTATCTCTCTTTTTAAAATGTGAATAAATGATTGAAATTATTCAGACTACAACTTTTCTGCCAGATAAGGTCTATAAAATGCTCTGGTGGAATGAACAAAGTGACTATTTTTTTTTTACTGCCTATCTGTCCTAGGAGCCTAAAGATAAGGCGGGGAGGCCCCATTTAAAGGATTGGTAGAGAAGAATGGGCTCCTTCTGTGGTGTTTTAGTACCATCTGCTCATTAAAATTTATTGGTGCTTGAAATATCCTTATTCTAGGCAGCCCCTCAAAATCTCTACTAATTGCAAAGCACCTCATCTTAAAAAAATAAAAAGGAAGGGGGCAATCAAGCATTATTGACATCTTTAGTTTTAGGCTTGTTTCAGCCTGGTTATGTTGCCCTCCTGCACAGGGCTTACAGAGGATCTTAGTGGTGAGTGTCTCACATGAAATACATTTTCATTCTCTTAATTGTGTATTTTCTAAGGTGTGTTCTCCATTCTAATGAGTATTATTTGGCATAAAGGCAGGTCTCTTTTTTTTGTGGGACTTTGAATTCTTTCACATATTCTGATGTACAAGAGAAGAGTTATGGTTTGTAGCTTTTGTCAAACTTGTTGAAACGTTTTACTGTGAAACAACTCTTGGAATCAATGTTTTGCACATCATGCTTCCTGAACTAACTGTTTTAAACCAGCACAACTCAAAGTCTGTAGCGTTAGAATCACCTGGGAATTTATGAGACGTTCAATTATCAGACCCTACCCCAGATCTTCTGAATTAGGTAGGGTCTGGTGATTCTGATACACGCTAAAGTTGTAAAACAATGGCTTTAAACCTTAATTCCCTCATCTTTTATAAAGAAATAATGTCATCTATCCTTACAGGTCAATAATAAATATAATTTGTCTAGTGCTAATAGGATTGAAGTAATTTTGGTTTTTAAATCATGTCAGGGGATGTTGATTCACCTGTGATGGTGTGTCATTATGGATCAAGTTGGATGTCCAAACCAAAAGCTTAAGGTGTATTTGCTTCTTATTTGTAAAGATTTCTTGAAATAATCCTTTTCAAATTACTGTTTTATTCTTGACAGTTTTACTTCCTTGCACCTCCTTCTGATAAAAGTGTAGTAAAATACCCAAAGAATGGTAGGAGTGGCCTGTGCCACCATCCCCTGATCAACATGAAATTAGTTCGTGGTGGTTCCTGGACCATGCACCACCACCACCACCACCCCAAAAAAACATTCATGGTCGAGTGAGAGGCTTGTTTGTGGGTATATTATAAAATGTTATATTTGAATGATCAAATGGGAAAGATTTTTAACCTTTAAAAGCATGCTAATGATATGTGTTGTCATCATATCATCTAACTTTAGGTTGCTTCCAATATATATGTATGTGTGTTAGAGCAAAGAGCCAAGTGTAAAGGTGATCTTTCAGTGACATTCAGTGGCCTAGATCCTTGCTTCCCAAGAAGAAATTGGTGGACCAACAGCATCAGTGTCTCTTGGGAGTTTGTTAGAAATAATACTCTGGGACCCCACCCCACACCCGCTGAATGAGAATATGCCTTTTGATAGGATCTCCAGATGTTGTGTGTGTACTGTAAATTTTGAGATGCATTGCCCTTCTTGAAAGACCAGCAGAGTTTAGTGTTCCTTATATATACTACAAATGTCTCCTTGGTAATGAGGAGTGAAATGGAGCAGCAGGGTGAGGTGGAGATTGAGCACCTCCTCTTTAATCAGCTACTTCCTTTTGTTTCTTTTACATATTAGTGTTCCAAGTGTGATTTTATTTGGGGGTGGGGGGAATTGAAATCAGTGCTAAAAAATTGATCTGCTCTTAACAGATAGGAAAATGTTCTGAGAGCCTTAGAGCTCAGTGATAATAGCCCATTTATTTACTAGTAATTTCACTAAGTGATATTTGGAAGAGTTCAATTTTATTAAAAACTCTGAAGATTCATAGTATTATTTTTATAGCCAGCATGTATGTGTGTGTTTTCATTCATGGCATGGGGAGAGCAACCACCCCGAGCAGTCCCATGCTGCTCAGATTATGTGAATTATAAAATGATAAAAAAAACACTTGAGAACATAGAACGAAAGAATCTTTTAGTACTTTTGTGTAAAACTATGGTTCCTGTAAGGCTTGAATTGTGAAGGCAACTTTAAAAAACAACCAGTCAACCAACATTTATGGAGCTCCTGCTTTATGGCACGTTCATAGAGGCTGGGGATGCAGCATGAACAAGATAAATGATCCTCTGCAAAGTGTTAAGGGTTAAGAAGCGAAAAACACTTAGTGTTTTGTTTGTTTGTTTAAAAAAGGCACTTGAGTTGTTTGGAAGGTGAGAGGAGTGACTTTTAAGCTGAGATTTGAAGAGATGAGTAAGAGTTGTCCAGATAAGGATACAGTTGGTGGAAAGAGTGTGATGGATTCAAATTTAAGACAAATATCATAAAATTGCTTTTGCTTTCCAGGGAACTTAACTACCTTGGCTGTAGGGAAACTCAGGGAAAGGTGTTTTGGACTGAAGATTTTATCCAAGTTGCAGGTTTTTCTCTAAACCTTTATGTTCTTTTAGCTCCAATTTTTAAAACTTCATGGTTTTTTTCATTGTTTAACAGGTTATTTAGTGTTTGTACATCATAAGAACTTAGAGGCTCATGTTTATGAAATGTACCTTGGCTTCTGAATTGTTTCATGGTTAACTATTGAGATTGGAACATCCTTTTGAATTATTTGGAGCATCTAATTTGACTTAATTATGGGCACTGGTCTTTTCTAAACCAGTGGTTTGCAGTCAGCGTTGATTATATTCTCCAGGCCACATTTGGCAATGTCTGAGGATATTTTGGTTGTTACAACTGGGAGCAGGGTACTGGCATCTAGTGACTCAAAGTCAGGGATACTGTCAAACATCCTGTAATGCACAGGACAACATTCTCCCCTACTCCTCACCCCTCCAAACACACAGAATTATCTGGCCCTAAAGTTGAGAAACCCTGATTTAAACTCATCTCTCTTAGTACCTTGGGATTTTAGCCACTTTTTAAGCTAGCAACACTCTGATTTTTAGTTTTGTAGAGATAGAGATGGGTGTGCTCCTGAGTAGTTATATGTGTTTCTTTATGGCAGGCCTGAGTGATGTGTCTACCTCTCCTACTTTGTGTTTTTGTTCCATGTGATTGTAAACACATTTTCTGTGTATCTGAATGAAAAATATTAATAATCATGATGGCATAAGAAAACATGTGAGAAGTTCTGTGCATTCTGAAGGCTGTTTTAGTGATCCCCTAGTTCAGCAGTGAAGCCTACTTTAACCTTATCTTGCTGGATTTTTATTGTCATTATTTACCATTTAAGGATGATCTTAACTGTAAAGATTTAATACTGTTTAGACTTTTTTTTTCATTTTTGTGCTTGTTATTCAGAGAAATATATCCTAACTGTTCTTAAATCCCAGCTTTTCTTAGCCTTGCTAGTATCTCTTTAGCACTATGTGAAAGGGACACTAATTAGAAAAAAAATAGTAATTTGAGCCAAGAAACTATTAATTCAGAAAATTCTTTAGAGTAATAGGAATGTGTTATTACTTAATGAACTACAGAAATGTGTCACTTGCTGGGAAATAGTCTGTCATTTGTGTATCTGAGATCTAATCTTTTAAGAGCAGGTCTTATAATAAGACCTTACAATGTTGTAGAACATTTTATGAAACTGGATATCTTGTTTCTGGTTTTTATTAATACTAAGAGGTACTCCCTTCTTCTACATCATTAATGCAGAAGAGCTTTTACCTTCCTAATGAAAATTAACAATAAATAAATGTGATAATCTGCCTTGGGTCAGTCCAACCTCGGTTCCAAATTTTCCTTCAAAGGAAAAAAGTACATATCAATTCTAAAGAGAAAGGAACATTCAAGATGCAAAAATGTCTTCTTGATGAATACTAAAACTTGTAATGACAGTGGAACCTGCTGTCATCAAGGCTTTCCCTGTCTGCTTTTGGTAAGAGAGGCTCCCTAAGCCCAACAGAAAGCCAAGGTTTCGGATGCGGAAGAGCTGGTCCAGGGACACTGGGGCAGTCTAGTCCATTTCATTTGTGCCTGTGCCTGAAGGAAACTTACACTAAGAACACTAGGATGTAGTCACCGCCATGTTATGTGTTGCTGTTCTAGAATGACATTTAAGTAGAATTTCAGGAAGACAGCTCGGTGGTCTTATTTCTTCAAGCTTACTTTGAAATATATATTTGAACAAGAGCCTGCTTCCTTGCTAACTACAGAATAATAAATTATGTGGGGGTGGGGATAGGTAGGGAAATTGTAAATTGGTAGTTAAATTGCTAAAACCATTTGAATTGTTTTTCACCAGGCTCAAAATGCCTTGACACTTAGACATTTATATCTGAGGTAATTTAACCCTTTTTTGTACTTTATTGATCATTTATTTGTTGTTCTCCTTTCATTGACCTGCTCACCCCTTAATTTAAAAGTAATCCTGAATTAGGGGAATATCGGATCCCAAAGCTAAAGACGCATAAATTATCCTCTGGAGTAGGCTCATGTTAATATCTATGGCGACTTGCCATATCTGATAGTGATCAGATATTGGCAGATTATTTCAGATAATTGTGATAAATTTGTCCAGTTAGTGACTGGGACCCTCTGCAGGCAATGATTTCCATGCCTTTTTTTTTGGGTCACGGACCCCTTTGAGAATTTAGAAGCTTACCAGAAAAATGTACATACTCAATATCCCACAAAGTTTTGTGTATGATTGCTGGGCGTTCTTGAAGCCCCTGAAGTTCATCCACAATTTATAGAGTATTAAGAGCACTCATGTTCTGCTGATTCATGTTGAGTATTTGCCAGGTTGCCTTTGCTTTTGCAGTAATATAAATTAGGAGGCACTAAGTTCAAATAAGAACATGGAATCCCTCAAATAGGGGAAGAATAGTTTTTCTTTAATGCTTTGTATAATTTCTTTTCTTTCTTAAGCTTGTTGTCTTAAGAATCTTAAGATTCTAATAGTATCTCCTACATGAAGAGGTATTCTCCATACCCCTACCTTTTTGTCCCCTTTCAAACTTTATTTTTTAGGTCAAAAACACATTGTATGACTTAACTGCCAATTTGTGTTTTTTTAATTGATTTTTTCTGCGTCAGATCACCTTATACCCAAGTGTTGTGACTGTCTGAGACTTTAAAGGCTCCAGTATCGTATCTTTTGCCTATATGCTCTCTTTTGTTGAGAATATACTTACAAACTAGATAGCTTCCTATTGGAGGAAAATAATGTTTGACAAGAATTCAGCTTACTAATTATGTTTCTTTGTCTTAACAGTTTAAGAATTTGCATAGACTTTTAGCATGGGGTGGTTTCAGGATGGCTGCTTTAAAATTTCCAAACTATAGAAATGACACCCTAAATTGAGAAAAATATTAAAGTTATTTTTTAGAGACTTTTGAGTCTCTACCATAATTCATGGTAGTGTATAAAAGTAAAATTTTATTCCCTTGTAGCATGCCAATGAAGATGTGGAAAGAATGTTACTAGGAAACAAGTGTGATATGGATGATAAAAGAGTTGTACCTAAAGGAAAAGGAGAACAGGTAAAAAATTATGCATGAAACTGATATACTGCCTTTTGTTTGTGAAGATGGTATTGCTTTTGACTGTTTTTACAATAGTGGTAACAGAGTGCACTGAGCTATTCACATCGTTTTTTTAGTGCTGTTGGAACCCACAGTTGATCATTCGAGTGAATGTTTTCTGTGCCTATCTAATAGGTATGGAAGAATCAGATCTGTGGCAAGTAGTATTTTTAGCCTTATTTAAACCACAAAGTGGGAAACACATAATCAATGATTCTCTCTCTTTTTTTTAAGACTTGAAAGAATTGTTTCAATTAGTATGATTCCAAAGCTCCTGGCAGCCAGGAGCATGTGACAAGCAGAAAATAGATAATGCTAAACTCATTTTGAGCTGCTCTTAAGTTTGCCAGCGTAGTAAAATTTCTGAGTTAGAAAATCTAAAGTAAATTGTTAGGGTGAGAAGAGGGTTGTTTTGAAAGAGGCCTTGATCTGTTTATATGATCAAGACAGCTATTTTTATTTTTAGAGTAATAATTACATTTTCTCTCAGATATTAAAATCATCAGTTGGCAACCCATACTTGATAATTTTATGATGATATTGCTTCTGTTTTAGATTGCAAGGGAGCATGGTATTAGATTTTTTGAGACTAGTGCAAAAGCAAATATAAACATCGAGAAGGCATTCCTCACATTAGCTGAAGATATCCTTCGAAAGGTAAGTTCCTATATTTACTTACTGGTAAGTTGTTCAGGGGCTCAATTGAACACTCAGTCTCTTCTAAAGACTAAATTTACATATAGAAGTTGGGTTTGGGTAGCAGTATTTTTCTCAAGATTTCTTAGCTGTTACCAATATTTACTCCTCCAAAGTGAAGTAAGGACATGGAAGGAGCAAAGAACCATCCAAACACCTGAATATTGATTGAAGGAGAAAAGCAAGTTACGATGTGTAATATCATTTTTAATAAATTATATGTGACATTAAGAAAAAAGTATTCCTTTCATACATAAACTATGGGACTGCCCGTTTAAAGTGGTGTGTCCTTCCGGTTTTAAAAGAAATATTTAGAATGTTAACAAAATGCAGGATAATAAAAAGAAGGAAATAAGTCACCCACAATCTTACCACTTAAGGGTTACTATTGTTAACATTTAGTATCCATCCTTTTGACTTTTTTTTTTTAATTAACGGGAAAAAAAAAGAAATTAACACAACATTTAGAAATCATACCATTCTACATATGCAATCAGTAATTCTTAACATCATCACATAGATGCATGACCATCGTTTCTTATCCTTTTGACTTTTTAAAGTATTATGAATACTCAAAGGTCCAGGGCCTGGAGATATAAACTGCTATTCAAAAGTTAGGGCAAAGAAGATTCCAGAAGCTCTAACAGGATGGCAGGAGGCCTCGAAAGCTGCCATGGTACAGGTCAAAAGCAGAGCTTCCAAATCTTTACTTTGCATGGGGGGAAAACACATGTCATGTGACTACAGTTACATTTTGTGACATAAATTGACATTTGTGAGAATACGTCTTTTGGATCTTGATATAATCGTGGTAACACTTTTTCATGGGTTACTTTCCTTGTGTGTTTGTTCTAGACCCCCGTAAAAGAGCCCAACAGTGAAAATGTAGATATCAGCAGTGGAGGAGGCGTGACAGGCTGGAAGAGCAAATGTTGCTGAGCGTCCTCCTGTTCCATCAATTGCCATCCACCACCTGATTTTTTCTTCTTGCTGCAAAATAAACCACTCTGTCCATTTTTAATCCTAAATAGATATTTTTATTCCTCATCTTAAATCCACCTATTTTATTTGTTCTTTCATCTGTGCCTGCTTGCTGACTTTATATTTTCTTCAAACAAAAAATGTATAGAAAAATCATGTCTGTGACTTCATTTTTAAATGTACTTGCTCAGCTCACCACTGCATTTCAGTTGTATTATAGTCCGGTTCTTCTTATCAACATTAAAACCTATAGCAATCATTTCAACTCTATTCTGCAAATTGTATAAGAATAAAAGTTAGAATTAACAATTTTATTTTGTACAACATTGGAATTTTCTGTCATGGATGATGTGCTTGAGTCCCTGTAATCTATAGACATGGGCTAGCAAAAGAAACAAACAAACAAACAAGCCAGGAAGACGCTCATTTTCACCTTGACTATGTAAATGGGGTTAATTTTGTCCTGTGCCTTATGTGGAAAGGAACTAATTTGGTTTTGCCTTTTTTGTTTTGGTGGAAGCATGTGCAGGAGACATATCATCCAAATATAAACTATTAAAATGTTTGTGATTTGCTTGGCTGTAATTTTCGAAGTAGTTAATTGAGGACAAAGGGTAATGCAGAAATGATAACTTCGGTTTGCTGAATCTCATTTTAAGTAGCTTTGATATTTAAGACTATTCTTGCTACCATTTCTTCTCCTTGGCCATGCTTTCCTTGCTTCTTTCTTCCTGCATGCTGCTTTATTTGCTTCTCCTTCCCCTGCCCCAGCACCCCCCCGCCATGGTATGAGTTATTTAAAAATGAAAGGGAGAAACTAATAGGTTTGAGAAATTCGACACAAAGCACTGATTTAACTTGCTAAGTAAACTGAAAGATAAACTCTAACTGCCTACAAAAGTCAGTTAATTGGTGTCTTCCCCTTGTTTGCTCTCTCCCCTAAAACTTCTGTCCCTGAAGTCCTTCATTTAGCTGTTTTCCTTCTATGTACCTCTTCTCCTTCCTTCTTTATTCCCCCTCTGTCTATCCATTGCGTTTATGAAATGGAAGAGTTAATTGCATGCACTAGTGTTTGGAGGGTGTTGTTATAGTTTGTCTTTCTCATTAGGTGTGTAGCCTATTCATTTTCCTAGAATAAACCTCTTAACCTAAATTTAAGTAGTCTATTTTGGCAACTTCTCTAGCAGTTTGGTAGCCCAGTAAAGATTTTTTGTTTTTTGTTTTTTAAAAGGCAGGAAAAGAGGAGTGAAATTTATTAACATGTTTGCCAAATGTGTCAAGATTTGGCTTCTGAAAAAGACTTTTTCAGTGTTAAGTTGTCTTCACCTTAAGATTTAGAAATACTTTAGAATATTAATAAATTTAAGTCCTGTCTTCATATACTTTTGGAAAACTTGTATTGCCATGATTTGTTTGAAAAAAGGACAACAAATAGCTTTTCATGTGAAGATAAGATCTCTAGCTATCTCTAACCCCGCCCCTTTTTTGCTTCATTTTCTAGTTTTGCTTCATTGCTTATCATTAGGATGGAATAAGTTAAGTTTGCTATGCTGCTAGCATCCTAAGATGATACCTTTGTTGAAATAATTGTGAATAGCATGATTCATTTCTAGCAGAGGCTGAGTTTAGGACAGCAGTTTCCATTGAACAGTCCTTCTGTGTCGTGGATAGCATTTTAATGCCTTCTTGGCTCTTTTAATGCCCTGTGGACGTATCTGCGCTGAAAATCCACGAATTTTTCAGTTAGTGCCCTAAAAACAATTTTACATGCCTCACCTGTTGTTGTTCTTAGGTTTTCCCCCTCATTTGACTTTATCATTGTTTACTTCTAGTAAAAGCAACCTTGCCAAATAATCCCTAATTTTCCACTAAGAAAATAATGAAATGATATTAAGCTTCTCAAAAAGTTTTAAGTTAAACCTACCTTTGTTAGATTAACTTGTTGTTTTCCCTTTCTCTGGAATGTGGCAGTAGCTTTTTTATTTTAAATTCTCTTAATCCTTATTAAATGCAGTTACTTAAGGTTTGAGAACTAAACACTGGGAGTTGGGGTAACAGACTGACAATTTTGTTGTTTGCGTAATTATAATTGGCATTTTCCGTAGAAAGGATATGGCTACCTTTTGTTAAATCTGCACTTTCTAAATATCAAAAAAAAAAAAAGGGAAATGGAGTATAAATCAACTTTTGTATCATCTGTTGGAAACATGAGTTTTATTTGCTTAATATTGGGGCTTTTCCCCTTTTCTGTAAGTCTCTTGGGATCCTGTGTAGAAGCTGTTCTCATTAAACACCAAACAGTTAAGTCCATTCTCTGGTACTAGTTACAAATTTGGTTTCATATTCTACTTAACAATTTAAATAAACTGAAATATTTCTAGATGGTCTACTTCTGTTCATATAAAAACAAAGCTTGATTTCCAAATGTGTGGTTTGGTTTTCATTTATTGATGGAGTTGAAGGTGGAGGATTACCTCTGAAAATAATGTAAAATTGTAAGCTAAATGTCAGAGGGGAAATAACTTTCTCAGCCTGTGGAAAACTGAGGAGATAGTCTCACTAAGAAACTATATAAGAAGATAAAAACATTATCTCTAGGACACTAAAGTAGAGTTATCTTGGTGTCGTGATCCTAGTCAACCCTAAGTTATGCCACCGAAATTTGCCCAAGTTCAACTACAACTGAAGACAGCTAATTGCTCAGGGGCACCAAAGCAAGTTCATCATACTGAAGAATGAACCCTTTTGGCAGTGGCTCTCCTCTTATCCAAAAAACGTTAAGTATTTCCTAGTTTTTTGTGAACTATAAGCCACAACTTTGGCCAAAGTCTTGACAAAAAGAAATAAGGTTTTTGTTAACAGGATTACCTCTCCTGGAAGGGTGGTAATTAGGGGTTTTTATTTATTTAGTGTGGGGCCTAGCAATCTGCCTTTGAGATTTATTTAGGAAAATAGAACATCGTCTGTGCTCTTAAATTTGTGATCTAGTTTAGAAAGCAAAATTAACACCAGCAAAACGTGTACAAAAGCAGAAGAGTTGTGATCCAGATTTTAAGGTGTATTAATGGAGCTAGTTCAGTTGGTGGAAATAGCTGGGATAGCTTTTTGAGGGAGAAGGGATGTGAATTGGTTCTTGGGTGTGTAGATGAGTTGTGTAGGGCAGGAGGTGAGCACTGTATGGAGGAGGGACTACAGAGCCAAGTCAGCAATGAGCCAAGCGTCTAAAAAGCTGAAGTCCATCTGTGCTGCGTGATGGGTGATGGGGAGCCACAATAGTCTATTGTGAGTGGTGAGACGAATGTGTTTGAGGAAAGCAAGTCTAGAGTTGGAAGAGGAGAGACTGAAAGGTTCTAGGGATCATTAAGAAAGTTTTACTAATCCAGGTTTGAATAGGATCTGGCCAAAATGATGGCAGAGGGATATGCAGGATTACAGTTAGGGGAAATGTGAAGGGAAAAGAGTATTTCTTATGAGCCTCCTAGGGTGCTTGTGGTAGTGTTCTAGATTCTTTGTGTTCTGTCATTGACAGCCTGCCAAAGTAGATAATAAAAATCCCATTATACTACATGAGAAACTGCCTCAGATAAATAATTTTCTTGAAGTGTCATGGCTAGTTGGATTGGGATTTTGAAACCAAGCCTGACATCATTGTCCATCCTTTATTCTTATCTGCTTCTCAGGATACAGTTCTAAGGTTTAGGTTTGGTTATAATGATTGTAATGGATGTGATAAACATGTGCCAGAGCCAACAAAAATAGAATGCTGCCTGTAGTCTTATCTAGTTAATGTAACCATTTAGCCTAACCTTGATATCTTCTAAAAAAGGGGTGCCCTTAAAAAGTACCTGGAAGTTCACTACTGTTTTTCCTTTAGAGCTATATTATTGCCCCTCATGAGCTTGTTAATTTTACTACCTTTTCTCCTGGTCCAAACCATCTTTTGACCGAAAGTAATAAGGCAATTGCTTTTCCCAATTCTCCTAAATGGCCTTCGGAGGCTATCTTTTAAGGGGACCTCCTGCTGCCAATATTGCCTGCCACAATGAACAACAGTGGTAACATGAAGCAGGGGAGGGGGAAGAAAAGGCAATTGGATATGGCTTATGTCACCTTCCAGATGGATTTGAAATCGTCGACAATAAAAGACTAGAACCATGTAAGGGAGATGAGAGAGACCCAATCCTGTGGAAACACTGAATTTAGGTTTCACTTTCTTGTGCCAAGACAAACAGAGGCAGTCCTGAGGCATCAGACGTGAGAGAGAGAATAACAGTTGCCAAGGAAAGAAAATTTTTTCTAGCACAAGACTCAGGAATTTCTATGGAAATTGAGAATAACTGAACTTAGTGAAAATATCTTCAACGTGGTTTTATAAAATACAACAACTTGCTTGTATGCCTGTGTCATTTATTGAATCCCAGTAAAAGGCAGGATTAAATTGTAAATCAGAGGTGACATTTCTGCAGGGTGCTGAAATAATAGAGGCTAGGTCTGTAGCTTTTTGGTGGTGTAACTTGCCATAGACATACCGCTAATTGCTCTTGTAAAAAAAGAGCAATGTCATTTGATTCTGAAATGGTCATCAGTTGGTCTTTTGAGTGGAACTAGAAAGCAGTCAGTTCAAGATTAGGCTCTAGTGAGTTTTTAGTGTTGTATGAAAAGGATCCATTTGCTTTAGATACCACATGTGCAGGTAGCACAGTTAATGTTATTTTTACTTTTTTTTTCTTAATCACTCAGCCTTGAAACCAACACTGATGCCCCCTCCACATTGTTCAACCACCTGGTTCTGTTTCATTATCTTGCCTTCTCTCAGGTCCTCTCCTTTATATTCCCACTTTTCTACTTGTGGTACTTGGACCTAATCTTCTGAAACCCCACTCTCCTCAGGAATCTTCAGTGGCTCCCATCCTCTATGGCAAGGATCTGCAGGGTTCAATCTGATTCAGCTCAGTCAGGCAGAAAGCTACTGTCCTAGCTTTCAGGGAAATAAAGCGGCATCTCCTGAGCCTCCAATTGGGGATCTTAACCAGGTCCCAACCCATTAACAGCCTTAACTTTCACCAAAGTGCAACACAAATCCATTCAGTTACTTATAGACCTCAAAACAAGTCAGACAAAATCTTTGCATCCACCACTCCCCTACTTAATTAACGTCTGTCTTCAGTTTTGAAACTTAACTGCAAACAAAAAATCATTATTTGGCTAATAATAGAAAATGATATTGATTAAAATGATTAGTTTGGATTCCAATAAAAAGGTGGTGGTTGTAGCATAGTGTTTATTGACCACAAAGCCCTCTTTAGAAACACAGCAACCAGGATAACAAAATCCATGAGCAACATATACAGCAAAAGTAGGTAACAGAGGATTCCCCACAAACCCCAAATGCAAGCAAGTAGGAGGCAAACTTCTAGCAGAAACAAGCCCTGCTTAATATTAGCCTCTCTGCAGAAGAAAGCAAAGGGAAGCACTGGGGCATCTATCTGATGGCTCTCAGAACTTCCAAATAACCAGCGGGTACTTGAAGGTTCTGCAGGCCAATTCGAGAGCAGTGGGTTAAAACTGTAATAGGGTTGCGTACTCCAAATAGCAGAGGATCCACAGTAAGCACTAAGAAGACTGCTACAGACTGGGTCCTAGGAAATTCCACTTGCCCCCTAAAAGAAACCAGGACTTCTTGAAAAAAATGCTGATTCCAAGTTTGTGGCAGGAAATGTGTAAGATAAGCTTGTGACATCAAACAGCAAAACTCAGAATCCACTAAGGACAAGTCAGTATGGCTTTGGAGGCCAACTTGAAGAAGCCCCCTGTGGCCAGAGAGTCCATTTTAACACATCAAATATGTTTAAATCCATGAATTCGTAACAGTGGCACAATACACACAAGACCCCTAATTGGTCACTGTTGGAGGATAAGAGGGAAAGATCTCTCTTCTCCAATGACTAAAAAAACCAAGGATTTTATTTTGCCTTCCCTGTACAAATTACACCACCAAGTAACTTGTAAATGAGGTGAAGTTTCTCTATTGAAAAGTATCCCAAGGAATAAAGAACAACTGATAGACTATAACTATTTTGCAGCCTCTAATGAATTTACAAATCTAGAAAATAGCCATCAAAGGCTACTAACATTACAAAAAGATTCACACCAAAGTATGCATATGCCTTCTGATAAAGAACAATGCTTCCTGTGATGAGGCCATACCGAAAATATCGAACTTCAATCAGATTAAACATCTGGTTATAGGAAATCTGAGGAGAAAGGAATGTATGAAATAGTCAACAAAATCCAGACTTGTAAATTTTACAGAACAATTGATCCAATCTGTACAACAATTAAATTTCAAGGACTTGAACCAGAGAAAGAGAGAAACTGAAAATTAAAAAAGACTAAAAATGGGGTGGGGGGGGGAGCGGGGAGCAGGCAAAACTAAACCATAGAGTTGTTTAGGAATGGACAGAGATAATATACTTTAAAAAAATTTTTTTACTACAAGAGTCAGGATATGGCTAGTCTCAGCAGGTTGGGAAAGGCTGGAATTGGCAGGGGGTACATGGAGGGATTCTGGGATGAACAGGAAAATCCTATCTCCTGGCATGGATGTCGGTTGCAAGAGCATTTGCCTTATAACAATTCATTAAGATAGTCGTTTGCTTTATAAGCATTTTTTAATTTGTAGTGTATTTAGCCATAAAAGATTGAGTGTTAAGAATTATATTGGGGTATTCACAATTCCCAGAACCGAAAAACCAGTCTTAGAGGCTGGAGAAATTTTCAGTTTCTCTCTTTCTCTGGTTCAAGTCCTTGAAATTTAATTGTTGGAAAGATTGGATCAATTTTTCTGTAAAATTTACAAGTCGATTTTGTTGACTATTTCACACATTCCTTTCTCCTCAGATTTCCTATAACCAGATGTTTAATCTGACTGTAGCCAAGACCAGTGCCCCAAATCAGGCTGCAGATTGGCCCTGCTAAGACCCTACTGTAACTGTTGCTTAACAGACCCCAGGCCCTGAGGGTTGTCACCACTTGTTTCAGTAGCTTCTGATTCAAAGTCTGGGGATGGTTCTGTTCGGTGAAGACTGCAATGCATGTCCGTGCGCTAGGTGCGAAGGGAGTGGCATAAGGGAGTTTCTCTTGGATTCAGCTTCAATAGTGGAAGGTGGGCTCTGACTCCTTAGGTGGCTGATTCAGGTCCTGGGTGAATAAAAAGTGACAGATGTCCCCATGCCAGCGGTGCTCAGACTTTGCTCCTTTTAGAATCACCTGGAGAGTGCTTTAAAAAAAAAATACCACTGTCAGCATTGTACCCCAACAATCTCTGGGGTGAGGCTTGGGCATTAGTGCTTTAGTGTTGCTTGAACTCCCTCGTGATTCCAGTGTACGGCCGAGTTCACGGACCGGTGCCATACACCCTAGCTACTCGAAGTGGTCGTCAGCTCAGCAGTCTGGGTACTGCCCGAGAGCTTGTTAGACGTAAGGCCCTGCCTCACCCCTACGGAATTAAAACCTGCTTTAAATGAGAACCTTCGGTGCGTTCTGCACATTACAGTTTGAGAAGGACTGATGAACACTCTTCTACCAAGGCCAGCTCAAGGATGTTCATACTCCTGGGCAAGGAGGGCAGCTCGCCCCCCTCCATTCTTGGAAGGTGACTTTTTACCTACGTTTCCCTTGGGCATTTATTGCCTCTTGGCTGCAATTACGTGACTTCTGTTTGGCTTATCTCCTAAGAGATTGTAAGCACCTGGTGGGCAGGGACTGCGTTGTCTGCCTCAGGTGTCTTCACAGCACTTGGTACTTGGGAGATGTGATAAGTGAATCTGGGACTTTCCTTCCACTGCTTTCTCCCCACCACATTCAGCTGGAGATGCAAAGGCCTCCTTTCCCCACCCCCTACTTTCGTGAGTTCACATCTGTACTTTAATTCAAAATAAAAAAGTTTTAATATAACTGTAAAAGAACTTTAAATCCAAGCTTACTACTACTGACTTTATCTCCAGATAGTGGATAAATTGGTTAACTACTGTGGATCTCCCTTTCCTTGTCTCTAAAAGGAGGTGTACTAAAAACCCTTTGAGACTTAGTCCAATAAATATCCTATGACTCTCTGGTCCCCCTCTTCTGCATTAACCCACTCAGAATCCTCCAATTCTTGGGGCAGGGCTTTGCATGCAGAAACCATAGTTAACTAAATAGCGGGTTACTGAGCCACCTAGTGACCACTCTAGAGAACTGCACTTCTCCGGCGTGCCGTGAGAAACTCCTCTGAGCCAATCGGTTTCTGAGCCCATCATCAAGAATTTATGGTAAGCAGAACCACACAAATTTTAAAAATATAAGCCTACACTGACCAAAATAAAGGCAAGAGACATTTTCAAGTGACAAAATGTTTATTTCTGCAAATCTTGAACAACTAAGACTTTAAAAAATGGAAGATGGAAAACAGATAAGGTGCTAACTACCCTAGAGCAGAAGTTACAACTTAATGTTTCCGAAGGGGGTTGCCAATAAAAAGTAAGCAAATTTGCCCTCAAGAATCTCAAGAATTTCAGGATTTTTGAGGCCCCAGGATCCAAGATGTCTTGTATGTGGCAACAGGCTACAAATGAGGCTAGTAGAAAGTATGCACAGAAAATGAAGGGGATCCCCAGGAATCCCTTCCCACTATTCACAGCTAGGGGATGCCTCCACCCCTCCTAGAGGTTTATTATTTGCAGAAATTGAATACAGAGACTCCAGACTTGAGGACACTGGGCTCAAGTAAAAGGGAGGAGGGGTGGAATACTGCAGCCTGACTGTTAGCATAGCTTTGTCTAATAACTGCAATTGAGGGGGAGGTCAGGCCTCAATTACAGTTAAAAACCAAACCAGTCTGGCTGGGACTAAGGTAAGTCAGAATACAGGGTAAAAGATGACAGTGTACGTACTTGTTCTAGTTTGCTAGCTGCCAGAAGGCAATATGCCAGAAACGGAATGGCTTTTAAAAGGGGAGTTTAATAAATTGCTAGTTTACAGTTCTAAGGCCGAGAAAATGTCCCAATTAAAACAAGTCTGTCCTATCTAAGACATTCAGGGAAAGATACCTTGATAGAGTATTGAATAGGGATTATTCTACCTTTACGAAATGGGATTTAGATTAAAACATGGCTTTTCTCGGGTCCATACATTCTTTGAAACCAGCACAGTACTCTAGACCTTCACCTACTGTATGGGGCCAAAGGCAGAAAGATTTATTACATCTAGAACCTAAATTTTCTGTAACACATAATCTAAATCAACTTGTCTGGATAGCTCATTTGAATGTCCCAGACTCCTGGGGTCCAGAATGAGGACGCAGCCTTGTAGTTCTGTGGTTTGATATAATGCCGGGACACATCTCAGATGGTGCTGTGCTGATAATTGGGAGGTGTTGGTGGAGTCCCTTGAGGATCTGAAGGGAAAAAATATGTATATATGGAAGTATTGAACTTTCCCATCTGGGAATCCCCGGGTACCCTCTCAACCATAGAGGACTCTCAGGAAAATGGGCCAGGCCTTTGATTTTGAGCCTTGCCCTTATGAAAATTGTTGCTGTGGGGAAGAAGCTAAGACTGCCCATGGCAAGGCCTGGAATTTCTCTCCAGGTAGGTTCTTTGTTTGCCCAGATGTGGCCTCTCTCTCTCTAGGCCCAACTCTGCGAGGAGAGTCATCGCCCTCCTCCCCAATGTGGGACATGACATTCAGGGGCGAAGGGCTTCCTGGATGCATGGGTTATGGCTTCCGGGGACGAGTCTGGTCCTGGCACCGTGGGATCCACACCTTCTAGACCAAGAGGAGGAAAAGAGGCATTAAAAAATGCCTAATAAAATAAGGCTTAATAGCCAAGAGAGATCAAGTGGAGTCGAGAGACTTCTCCAGAGGCAACTCTTAGGCAAGCCTCAATTAGATAGTGTTGATTACCATGGTTTGCTAAACCCCAACCAGCATCACTCCTGTTGACTCTAAAGAGCACTTAGGAATCGAACAGAGACTCTATAAAGGTTTCATGTACTGTTTGCTTTCCTGGAACCTATAATTCCTGGAGGGTTCCTAAGTCAGATAAATCCTGAAACTCAGAGGGACCAGCCTTTCCAGGATTATCAATTAATTACATCCCCCCCTATCCTTTAGTGTTGATGCCCCTTCTCAACAGGAAAAAGTGAGAATGGATGTTGCGCAGGGATCTGTATAGCTTGGGAGGGGGATCAGGGGAGAAGGAGGAGGTACAACAGAGAGGACAGGGTTTAATAAACAAGTGTGACTGATGACTCACTATATTAATATTCTTTCTAACCATCAGTGTTTTGGAGTAGCTAGAAGGAAAATTCTGAGAGCATGGTATGGTAGCCCATGACACACTCTGGGATCTTTTCTGTAACTACTTGTTGAAGTGTGCTTTGAAAATTAATGCTTGTTTTCTTTCTTTGCTTTGTATGTATATTATATTTTACAATAAAAAATGTAAAAAAAAAAAAAAACAAAAGCAATGAGACTTGAGAGTTAGAAAAAAAAGAAAGAAAGAAAAGGGGAGGTAGTCATAGAATTGAAAACAAGGAATGTAGTGAAAGATGGGTTCCTCAGCTTCTTTCCTCCCCATTCCCCTCCCCGTTTCCCAGAATTTTGGAAACAAGCAAATGTACCCAGGCAGGAAAGTAGAGAATTCTAATTCCTGGCCCAACAGGAAAGACTGACAAATAACATGAACTGAAGGTTCACTAAAAAAGCCAGCTCATTGAAAATTACTCTAGGTTTAAGCCGTCCAGTCATCAAGACATACGAATACACATAAAGTTTCCAATCAACTTGTTTTAGTTTGCTAAAATTGCCAAAATGCAATATACCAGAACTAGGTTGGCTTTTACAATGAGGATTTATTAACTTACAAGCTTACAGTTCTGAGGCCATGAAAATGTCCAAATCAAGGCATCAAGCTGCCAGCATCCTCGGCTACTCTGTCACATGGCAGAGCACAGGACGGGTCTGCTGTGCTCTCCCTTCTCTCCCGGGTTTCGTTGCTGTCAGCTCTCGCATCTCCGTCTGTGGCTTTCTGCTCAGCTTCTGTGTGTGTCCTCTCTCAGCTTCTGTGCTGCTTCCGATTCCATTCTCTATATAAATAAAGGACTCTAGTAAATGGATTAAGACCCACCTGTGGCACGCCCCAACTGAAATAACCTAATCCAAAGGTCCCACCCACAAGAGATCTATAGCCACAGGAATGGATTAGCTTTAAGAACATGTTATTTTATGGGGTACATAACAGCTTCAAACCGTCACACTACTTTTTAAAAAAATTTTATTTTTATTGATATATTATTCACATCACATGTAATCATGCAAAGTGTACAATCAGTGATTCACAAGGCCATCATATAGCTGTGTATTTATTATCGCAATCAACTTTTTTCTTTTTTTGACCATCAAACTACTTTTAAAATATATGAAATATTTCAGACATATAAAAAAGCACAGAAACAAAAATCTAAATACTTGATACCCAGGTTCAGTAGATACTTACAGTCAATAAGATACTCAGTTCTTCATGCTAATCAAAGGGAAGATAAAACAACAAAAAGAAAAAGGAAACTTAAGGAAAAAGACAATGCAATAAACAAGAGCTGTGATGGCTATACTAATGTGCTGGTTTGAAATGATGTATGTACCCTAGAAAAGCCATGTTTTAATCCTAATCCTATTTTGTAAAGGCAGCCAGTTCTTCTAATTCCTATTCAGTACTGTGTGTTTGAAACTGTAATTAGATCATCTTCCTGGAGATGTGACTTAGGGAGTCACATCTTGATGCTATCTTGATGTGACCTTGATATGATCTTGAGTGATCAAGAGTGGTTGTTAAAATGGATTAGGTGGAGACGTGTCTCCATCCATTCGGGTGGGTCTTGATTCGTTTAGTGGAATCCTATAAAAGAGAATGACAAGAGAGAAAGCCAAGCAATTCAGAGAGAGCAGAGCAGAGCGACATAGCCACAAGAAGCAGAGTCCACCAGCCAGCGACCTTTGGAGATGAAGAGGAAAATGCCTCCCAGAGAGCTTCATGCAACAGGAAGCAGGGGAGGGGGAAGCTAGCAGGTGACACCGTGTTTGCCATGTGCCCTTCCAGCCAAAAGAGAAACCCTGACCATGTTCACCATGTGCCTTTCCAGATGAGAGAGAAACTCTGTGTTCACCATGTGCCCTTCCACTTGAGAGAGAAACCCTGAACTTCATCGACCTTCTTGAACCAAGGTAACTTTCCATGGATGCCTTAGATTGAACATTTCTATAGACTTGTTTTAATTGGGACATTTTCTCAGCCTTAGAACTGTAAACAAGCAATTTATTAAATTCCCCTTTTAAAAGCCATTCCATTTCTGATATATTGCATTCTGGCAGCTAGCAAACTAGAACAACTAATATCAGATAAAATAAACTTTAAGTAAAAAACAGTTAGAAGGGACAAAGATGGCCATAATGTATTCATAAAGGGGATCATTCAAAGGAAGATGTAGCAATTAGAATATATATGCACCTAACAGCAGAGCCCCAAAATATATGAAGCAAGTATTGAGACTTGAAGGGAGAAATTGGTGGTTCTACATTAATAGGAAATTTCAAGACCCTACTTTCAATAATGGATAGAACATCTAGATAGAAGGTCAGAAAGGAAATACAAGACTTGAGCAATACTCTAAACCAACTAGACCTAATAGACATGTAGATCATTTCACCCAGCAACAGAAAACACATTCTTCTCTAGAGCACAAGGGTCATTCTCCAGGATAGACCATATGTTAAGTCATAAAACAAACTTCAATTTAAAAATATTGTATTCAGACATTGTATCTTTTCTGACCACACAGGAACAAAGCTAGAAGGAGAATTTACAAATAGGTGGAAATTAAACAATGCACTCTTCTTTTTTGTTTTGAAAAATAACATATATATATAAAAGCAATACATTTCAAAGTACACCACAACAATCAGTTGTAGAACAGATTTCAGAGCTTATCATGGGTTAACAATTCCAAAATTTTAGGTTTTTACTTCTAGCTGCTTCAAGACACTGGACACTAAAAGAAATGTCAATATAAGATTCAGCCATCACATTCATTTGTTAAACCCTACATTCGCTGTATAACTGTATAAGATATTCTCTGTATAACTCCACCATCTCCTTTGATCTTTCTCCCAATATGTAGGGGTATTTGGGCTATGCCCATTCTAACTTTTTCATGGTGGAAGAAGCTGTTGATAATACGGGACAGAGGGATGGAAATAATTGATGTCCTGGAGAGGCTGGCCCCTCTATGTTCAGGACTTATGTGGCCTAGGAACCCTTCTGAAGGTCGCAGGTTTCTGGGAAGTCATTATAGTGGGTGAAACATTTGCAGAATTTCAGATAAAGCCCTAGGTGTTCTTTAGGATTGGCAGGAGTGGTTTTAGTTGGGGTTTGACAAACCATGATAGGTAGCAATGTCTAACTGAGGCTTGCATGAGAGTGACCTCCAGAGTAGACTCTCGACTCCAATTGCACTCTCTCAGCCACTGTCACCTTATTTATTACACTTCTTTTCCCCCTTTTGGTCAGGATGGTATTGTCTATCTCACAGTGCCAGGGCTAGGCTTGTCCCTGAGAGTCATCTCCCACATTGCCAAGGAAACTTTCATCCCTGGATGTCATGTCCCACATAGGGAGGAGGGTAATGATTTCACTTGCAGAGTTGGGTTTAGAGAAAGAGAGGCCACATCTAAGCAACAAAAAGGGTCCTCTGGAAGTAACTCTTAGGCATAAGTATAGGTAGGCTTAGCTTCTCTGCTTCATAGGTAAGCTTTATAAGAGCAAGCCTCAAGATTAAGCTCTTGGCCTATTGACTTGAGAGTCCCTAATGTTTGAAGCAGTGTCAGGGATTTCCCCAGTGGTAAATAAACAATGCACTTTTTAAAAGTCAATAGATCAAAGAAGAAATCACAAGAAAATTAGGAAATATCATGAGGCAAATGAAAATTCAAACACAACATATAAAATCTTGGAGGTGCAACAAAGGCAATGCTATAAGGGAAATGTCTATCTTTAAATGCTTACATTAAAAACCAAGAAAGATCTCAAATCATAGACCTAACCTTACACTGTAGGACCTTTAAGCAGAAGGAAATAAACAAGTGCCAAAGTAAGCAGAAGGAAATAAATAACAAACATTAGAATGAAGGTAAACAAAATACATAATACAAACAATAGAGAGAATCAACAAAACCAGAAGACATTTCTTTGAAAAGGTCAATAAAATTAACAAACCTTTAGCCAGATTGACAAAGACAAAAAGGACACAAATAACTAAAATAAAAAATAAAAGAGGGGACATTATTATTGACCCCACAGACTAAAAAGGATTATAAGAGGATGCTATGAACAATTATATGTCAACAAATTTGGTAACCTAGAGGAAATGGACAAATTTCTAGAGATACACGAACTACCTACACTGACTCTAAAAAAGAAAGAGAAGATCTCAACAAATCTATAACTAGTAAAGAGATCAAATCAGTAATCAAAAAACCTCCCAACAAAGAAAAGCCCAAGATCAGTTGGCTTCATAGGTGAATTTTACCAAAAATTTCAAAAAGAATCCAATCAATCCTTCTCAAATTCTTCCAAAAAATTGAAGAGAAGGGGACACTTCCAAACTCATTCTATTTGGCCAACATCACCTAAGCACCAAATATCGGATAATATATAATATAAATATCAGATAATGATACCAAAATAAAGGAAAATTATAGTCCAACATTCCCTATGAATATAGATGCAAAATACAAGCAACAAAATACAAGCAAGCTGAATCCAAAAGCACATTGATCAGGTAGGTTGATCTCAGGTATGGAAGTATGGTTCAGCATAAGAAAATCAATTAATGTAATACACTGTAGTAATATGACAAAAGGAAAAAATCCCACATGATCATCCTCAATTGACACAGAAAAGGCACTTGACTAAATACAGCACCCTTTCTTGATAAAAACACTTAGAAGCCTAGGTATAGAAGGAAACTTCCTCAGCATGATAAAGGTCATATATGAAAAATCTACAGTTAACATCACACTCAAAGGTGAAAGATGAAAGCTTTCCCCTGAAGGTCAGGAACAAAGAAAGGATGCCTGCCGTCACCACCACCATTCACCACTGTGCTGGAAGTTCTTTCCAGAGCAATTAGGCAGAAAAAGAAATAAAAGGCATCCAAATTGGAAAGGAAGAACTAAAACTTTCCTTATTTGTAGAAGGCATGATCCTATCTATAGAAAATTCTGAAAAACCCACAGCAGTTACTAGAGTTAATAAACTAATTCTGCAAAGCGGTGGGGTAAAAGATCAACATGCAAAAAATCAGTGATGTTTCTATACTAGTAATAAACAATATGAAGGAGCTATTTTAAAATTCTATTTATAATAGCAGCTACAAGAATCAAATATCTAGAAATAAATTGAACCAAATTTGTAAAGGTTTTCTTGTACACAGAAAACCACAAAACACTGCTAAAAGAAAACAAAGAAGATCTAAATAAATGGAAAGGCATTCCATGTTCATAGATCGGAAGATTAAATTTTGTTAAGATGTCAAGTCTACTCAAAATGATTTAGAGATTCAATGCAATCTCGATCAAGATTCCAACAGTCTTCTTTTCAGAAATGAAAAAACAGTCATCAGATTTATATGGGAAGGTAAGTGCCTCCAGATAGCCAAGGCCATCTTGAAAAAAATAAAGAACAAAATTGGAGAATTTAACTTCTAAATCTTAAGACTTATTACAAGTCACAGTAATCAAAACAGCATGTTACTGGCACAAGGCCAGAGATACAAACCCAATGGAATAGAATTGAGAGTTCAGAAATAAACCCTCATATGTATGGCCAATTAATTTTCAACAAAGGTACGAAGTCTTTTGGTGAGGAAAGAATAGGCTCTTCAATAAATGGTGCTGGGAAAACTGGATATTCTTCTGTAAAGGAATGAAAGCAGACTCCTACCTCACATCTATAAAAAAAAATAAGCCACATGAAGACTTAAATATAAGAACTAAAACTATGCAAGTCATAGAAGAAAACATAGCAAAACACTTTCAAGACTTGTTTAGGAAATCATTTCTTAGACTTTGCTCCAAAAGTCCAAACAATAAATTAAAAAAGAAATACATGAATGGGACTTAGTTAAAATGTATAAACTTTTGGGCATCAAAGGGTTTCATCATGAAAGTAAAAAGACAATCTACAGAATAGGAGAAAAGACTTGAAAACCATATATCTGCTAAGGGTTTAATATCCACACATATAAAGAATTCTTACAACTTGACAACAGAATGTCAAACAACCCAACTTAAAAATGGACAAAAGACTTAGATGTTTCTCCAAAGAAGGTATACAAGTGGCCACAATCATATGAAAAGATGCTTAACATCATTAGCCATTAGGGAAATCCAAATCAAAACCACAAGATACCAGCTCACATCCACTAGAATGACTCCTCTTGAAAAAAAAGAAAGAAAATACCAAGTGTTGGAGAGAATGTGGAGAAATAGGAACACTTGTACATTGTTAGTCGGGATATAAAGCATGCAGATGCTGTGGAAGACAGTCTACTGGTTCTTCAGAAAGTTAGGTATAGAATTATCATATAACCTGGCACTCCCACTTCTAGGTATATACCCAAAAGAACTGAAAGCAGCGACTTGAACAAGTATTTGTACACCAGTGTTCCTAGTGGCATTATTCACAGTTGCCAAAAGGTGAAGTAACCCAAGTGTCCATCAACTGATGAGTAGATAATCAAAATGTGGTATATACTTATGATGAAATATTATTCACCCATAAAAAGGAATAAAAATTCTGATACATGTGACAATGTGGATGAACCTTAAAGACATCATTGTTGAGTGAAAGCAGCCAGACATAAAAGGACAACAAATGTATGATATCACTTCTATGAAATAGTTAGAATATGCAGATTCATAGTCACAGAAAGTAGATGACAGTAGTAGATAAAGTAGTAGGTTAACAGGGGTTAGGGGAAGTGGGAATGGGGGACCGATGCTTAACAGGTACCAAGTTTGAGCTGATGGAAAAGTTTTGGTAATGGATGGTGATGATCGTAGCACAACATTGTGAGTGCAATTGATGCCACTGAATTGTATGCCAGGAGGTGGTTAAAATGAAAATCTTTTGTAGCATATATGTTACCAGAAAAATTCCCAATTTAGGAACATTCTATGAAATATCTGACTAGTACTCTTCAAAACTATCAAAACTTTTCAAAAACAAGAAAAGTCTGAGAAACAGTCCAAGTCAAAAGATGCCTAAGGAGAGGGGACAACAGAATCTAATTTGGTGTCCTGGACAGAAAAAGGGCATAAGGTAAATAGTTTAAAATTGAAATAAAGTATCTTTCTATATTGATACTAAAGTATCACATGTACCAATCATCAAGTACCAATATTGGGTCATTAATTGTGAGAAATATAATCAGGGTGCTAATGTGAGATGTTAGTAACAGGAAAAACAGAGCCTGAGTATATGGGAACTCTGTACTATCTTTGCAACTTTTTTGTAAATCTAATGCATTCTAAAATAAAAGGTTTATTTTTAAAAATGTAAAACACAAAGCAAATGCCTTCATAACTACTAACCAGGTTAAAAAGATTAAACATTACCAGCACTCCCAAAGAATAAATAAAGCATATCCAGTTTTTTAAAAGTTCGATTTATCAGAGGCATACACCTGATTTACTGTGTCAGCATTATTGATCAAAACTTAAAACGTAGCTTCCTGAAATAAATATTTCATGAGTTATTTATTTTTAGAATTTCAGGAATAACTGATAAGTAAGAACTGGGTTTTAATTCCTCAATATTGGTGACTATAAATTTTTTTTAATGAGAATGTATAAACATGCAAAAAATTCTCTTTGAATAGACTCCTTTCCAAATTTTCTTGAATAATGAACAAAACTAGGGAAATTAACATAGGTTAATCAAATTGTAGTTCTTTCCTCTTTTGCAGCATTCTAAGGCATTTTATAATTCACAGCAAAAAATAAGAAAGAAAATCTTACCTGAACTGGGTTTTTAAAAATATTTTTATTGAGAAATATATCAATGCATGTACAGTTCAACCATATTATACAATCAGTGGCTCACAATATCATCATATAGTTATGTATTCTTCACCATGATCATTTTTAGAACATTTGCATCACTCCAGAAAAAGAAGTAAAAAGAAAAAAAAAGAGCTCATACATCCAATACAACTTACCCCTCCCTCTCATTGACCCACAGTATTTCAACCTATCCAATTTTTACTCTTTATCTCCCCCTACTATTTATCTATTTTTTATCCTTTTTTTTTCAACTCATCTGTCCATACCCTGGATAAAAGGAGCATCAGACACAAAGTTTTCATAAT
This sequence comes from Tamandua tetradactyla, assembly GCF_023851605.1. Lineage (NCBI taxonomy): Eukaryota > Metazoa > Chordata > Mammalia > Pilosa > Myrmecophagidae > Tamandua > Tamandua tetradactyla. Next base: position 9,836,166 of record NC_135329.1, read on the forward strand.
CACACAGTCACATTGTAAAAGCTATATAGTTATACACTCTTCTTCAAGAATCAAGGCTACTGGAACACAGTTCAACAGTTTCAGGTACTTCCCACCAGCCACTCCAATAATACACCATAAACTTAGGGATATCTATATAATGCATAAGAATAACCTCCAGGATATCCTCTCAACTCTGTTTGAAATCCCTCAGCCACTGAAACTTTATTGTATCTCATTTCTCTCTTACCCTTTTGGTCAAGAAAGCTTTCTCAATCCCATGATGCCGGGTCCCGGCTCATCCCCAGGAGTCAGGTCTCACGTTGCCAGGGAGATTTACACCCCTGGAATATGCCATGTGTGTGTTGGGGCTGGGGGGGAGGCCAGTGAGTTTACCTGCTGAGTTGGCTTAGAGAGAGAGAGGCCACATCTGAGCAACAAAAGAGGTTCTCTGGGGGTGACTCTTAGGCTTAATTATAAGAAGGTTTAGCCTAACCTTTGTGGGAATAAACTTCACAGGGGTGAGCCCCAAGGTTGAGGACTCAACCTATTGAATTGGTTGTCCCCACTGCTTGCGAGAATAGTAGGAATTCTCCAGATGGGGAAGTTGAATATTTCCTCCTTTCTCCCCAGTCCCCCAAGGGGACTCTGCAAATATTTTTTTATTCTCTGCCCAAATTACTCTGCGATGTATTGAGGCATCACACTAACCTGTACAAACCAATGAGATCTCATGCCCTATTCAAGATTCCACATAATTATGGTGTTCAACTAAACTGACCATACAAGTTAAATTAGATAATTCGCTACCAAAATTACAATTTTTACACCAAATAAACATCTCTCATTTTGGTCTTGTACAGAGGTTGAAGTTTGAAAATATGGAACATATCGTCCTTTATCCAGATTCTGATTTACCTTAGTCCTATCCAGATCAGCTTCATTCACGTCTCTAAATGAAGTCGCTTCACTTTTTCAGCTTTTTAACAGCTCCTGTGTAGGGTGCTGCTTTCATAGCTTCAGAGCTCTAACTCTGAGTCTCAGGTGTCACACAAATACCCAAAGTTTCAGGGACCAGGTTATATACTAAAAGCTCAGTACCTTGGAATTTAGAAATATCAGTTACAACTCATAAATACACACGACAGCTGTGAGAGCTTACAATCTAGGACCCTGTATAATAGGCCCCAACCTGACAACCCATGCTCTCGACTTCAGTTTTTCTGAGTTTGTATATTATGTAGTTAGTCCATATGTGAGGCATGATAATATTTGTCTTTTTGTTCCTGATATTTCATTCACCATCTGTCATTAAGTTTCATTCACCTAGTTGCCTGCTTCACAGCTTCAGTCCTTCTTGCAGCTGCTTAGTATGTAAACACCACAGTTCCTGCACTGTTTTTTAATTGTGTGCACCTACAAGAAGGCAACTAAAAGACATTAAATCGTGGCGGGCCGCGGTGGCTCAGCGGGCAAGAGTGCTTGCCTGCCATGCCGGAGGACCCCGGTTCGATTCCCGGCCCCAGCCCATGTAAAAAACAAACAAACAAACAAAATATAATAAAAAATAAGAAAATGTTTAAAGATGTTTCCCTTTCTTCCTCCCTTCCTTCCTTCCATCCTTCCTTCCTTCTCTGTCTTTCCTTCCCTTAAAAAAAAAAAAAAAAAAAAAAAAAGAAAAAAAAAAAAAAAGACATTAAATCGTGACATTAATGAAGGCGGAACTCATTTCCTGAATGTTGTAATGGATGTCCTGGCCCCTTATAAGACCCCTGATGGTGCCCCAAACATCAGCAGTAAGAACCTCATGGCTGGGAGAGGGCAGAGGTGACAGGGTCCCATTGCAGGCATGTGCAGCAATTGTGGACAGAATGAGCACATTTCCCTCAGGCCATGACACAAACTTCTTGCTTGTCTTCGACTCTGACAGACACCTATTACCTGGACTCAGCGAATGGCACTGCCCAGACTCTCCCCGAGGGGTCACAAAAGGAAACAGCTGACCCAGGAGGAACAAGGAAAGTGCCAAATGAGCTTTGAACATCCTGTTGTGACAGAAAATCAGGACAGTCCCAAAGAAGTGTGGGCTGTGCCACTGGGACACAGAGACCGGGTGAAAAGTGTTCGCACGGGTCAAATGCAGGACAGGAGGAACAGCCACACGAAGGGAGGGTCAAGAAAACCCTCAGCCTCCAGTCTTAGGGTTTGTTCATATGCAACTTAATCCCGCAAAGGATAGGCTAAGCCTATTTAAAATTAGGCCTAAGAGTCACCCTCAGAGAACCTCTTTTGTTGCTCAGATGTGGCCTCTCTCTCTCCAGCCAACACAACAAGCAAACTCACCACCTTCCCCCTGTCTATGTGGGACATGATTTTCGGGGGTGTGGACCTTCCTGGCAACGTAGGACAGAAATCCTAGAATGAGCTGAGACTCAGCATCAAGGGATTGAGAAAACCTTTTCGACCAAAAGGGGAAGAGTGAAATAAGACAAATAAAGCGTCAGTGGCTGAGAGATTCCAAAGAGCCGAGAGGTTATCCTGGAGGTTATTCTTATGCATTAAATAGATATCACCTGTTTAGTTAAGGTGTAATGGAGAGGCTGGAGGGAACTGCCTGAAAATGAGGAGCTGTGCTCCGGTGGCCATGTTTCTTGAAGATAATTGTATGATGCTATGGCTGTCACAGTGTGACTGTGTGGTTGTGTGAGCTTTGTGTCTGATGCTTCTTTTATCTACCTTATGGACAGATGAGTAAAAGATATGGATTAAAAATAAATAAATAACAGAGGGAACAAATGTTGAAATAAATTTAGTAGATTGAAATGCTGGTGATCGGTGAAGGGGAGGGGTAAGGGGTATGGTATGTATGAATTTTTTTCTGTTTTCTTTTTGTTGCTTTTTCTGAATTGATGCAGATATTCTAAGAAATGATCATGAGGACGAATATACAACTATGTGATGATAGTGTGAGTTATTGATTATATAACAAGAACGGCATGATCATATGATAAGAATGTTTGTGTTTGCATGTGGTTATGTATCATAAATAAATTTTTTTTAAATGCAGATTCCTGGGTTCAACTATCAGACTGTAATTAGCTATAAATTCAGGGATGGGGTTTACGAATCTCCATTTTTAACCAACATCATTGGTGGTTCTAATGCAGTTGGCTTGCTAACACACGTTTTTAGAAATACCAATTTATGCTAATACATTGGTTAGATTAGAAAAGGAATTTAGTTGCCATAACTATAATATAAAACTTCTTTTTCAACTTGCTGTTCTTTAATTTTAATTAGATGCATTATACTAAAAAAGTTAAATTGAATACTTTTACCCATACCAAACTCTGAAATTTCTTCTTCAACTAATTTTTGCGATGTGCTTTGAAATCTATTGCTTTTTTGGATATGTTATTTTTCACAAAAAAGGAAAAAAGTCAATTGTGACAATAAATGTACAGCTATATGATAAAAAAAATGTAACTGTAAGAATTCAACAAGAGGTATGAAGGAAGCTGATCTGGATAGGACTAAGGTAGATCAGAATAAAAGGTAAAGGACGATATTGCCAATATTTTAAAACTTCAAGTTCTATGTGAGACCAAGGGGAGAGATGTTTATTTGGTGCAGAATTTATATTTTGGGTAGTGCATTACCTGATTTAACTTGTATGGTCGGTTTGGTTGAACACCATAAGTACATGGAATCTTGACTAGGGCATGAGATTTTGTTGGTTTGTCCAGGTTAGTGTGAGGCCCTGATATATTCCTCAGTAATTTGGTCAGAGAATAAAGTATTTGCAAAGCCCCCTTGGGGGACTAGGGAGAAAGGAGGAAATATTCAGCCTCCCCATTTGAGAATTTCTGATATTCTCGCAAGCAGCAGGGACAACCAAATCAATAACCCTTGATCATGGGGAAACTTATTCCTACAAAGGATAGGCTAAGCCTACTTAAAATTGTGCTTAAAGGTCACCCCCAGAGAACCTGTTTTTGTTGCTCAGATTTGGCCAATCTCTCTAAGCCAACTCAGCAGGTGAACTTGCCGTCCTCCCTCCTATGTGGGACCTGACTCCCAGGGATGAGCTGGGACCTGTCATCATGGGGTTGAGAAAGACTTCTTGACCAAAAGGGGGAAGAGAAATGAGACAAAATAAAGTTTCAGTGGCTGAGAGATTTCAAACAGAGTCCAGAGTTTACCCTGGAGACTATTCTTATGCATTATATAGTTATCCCTTTTTAGTTTATGGTGTATTGGAGTGGCTGGAGGGAAGTACCTGAAACTGTTGAGCTGTGTTCCAGTAGCCTTGATTCTTGAAGACGATTGTATAAAGACATAACTTTTATAATGTGACTGTGTGATGGTGAGAACCATGTGTCTGAAGCTCCTTTTATCCAGGGTATGGACAGATGAGTAAAAAAATAAGGATCAAAAATAAGTAGTAGTGGGGATAAGGAATAAAATAAATTTGGTAAATGGAAATACTAGTAGTCAATGAGAAGGAGGGGTAAGGGGTATGGAATGTATGAGGTTTTTCTTTTTATTTCTTTTTCTGGAGTTTTAAAAAGTGATCATGGTGATGAATAAACGACCACGTGATGATACTGTGAGACATTAATTGTATGCCATGTATGGACTGTGTGTGAGGATGTGTCAATAAAAATATTTGTTTAAAAATGTAAAAATAAAGAAAGCCCTTGGGTCAGTGAGCCACGGCAGGGAGGCTGGTGGGGTGTGGCCCCCCAGCCGCCTGGCCTCTCGCCCCCTCTTCTCTTCCTGGCTCTCTCTCTGTCTCTCTGGCCGATCTGTCTCTGAATCTCGACCTCACTTTCTTTTCTCGCGCCCTCCTCTCCCATCCCAGCCCCCTGTCTGCTCCTGCGGGGTCCCGTCTGAGCACCCACACTCTCCTCCAGCCCACGGAGCAGGCTTTTATCCTTCGGAATTATCCATTGGAGCAATTATCCTTTGGAAATGTGCTCACACTTGGATGCTGCTGGAATGAAAAAGTTAGGAAAGAGGTACAAGAAATTTGATTTGAACCATTCTGGTTCTTTGGGCGTGGAAGAGTTCATGTCTGCTGCCTGGGTGACAGCAGAATCCTGGAGTCCAGCGACGAATAGGTGTCTCTGACACAGGCGGGAATGGAGGAGACTTTAAAGAATTCATTGTGGGAGTCTCTGAGCTCAGTGTCAAAGGAGACAAGGAACAGAAGTTGAGGTACGCTTTCCATATCCAAGACTTGGGTAAAGACGGCTCTAATTTCAAAGGGGAAATCGAGCAGGTGCTGAAGTCAATGGGGGAGGACAATGTGAGAATTACACAGTGATGGTAAATTGTAGACAGTGCTATAAGAAATGCAGATTAAGGATGGAGGTGGAAGGAGACCCTTTGAAGAATTCGGTGCCATTATAAGTGACCTAGATATGCATGAAAAAATGGGGGAAGATGTCTTTTTTTTTTAAAATAGTACCATCCAACACTTATAGAGCTATATGGAGCTTTCTATATAGATAACAGATTGGCTTTAATTTAATAAACTTGACTCAGAAACAAAACAACAGAGTACAAAAGTGCCAAGCAGAAAAAAACAAAGTTCAGAAGCATGGATTTGTACAGCCTTACCTTTATTTCACAGATTTATATAGAGATAGAAGATTGCAAAATTTGAGCCAGGTGTAAGCCAGTTATTTTCCTTTTCCTGTGCTTTCTCCTTTGACAGACAAAGCGCTGGTTATCCTAGGATTTACCTTAATCACATTTCCGTAACAAAGCGGTCTGTGACTTCATTTATACCTTCAAAGATGCATATCCAGGGATTCTGTCCCATCACTGAGCAACTTTCTTTTTAAATCTTTAAATTGAAAATATTATGAGAAAGAAACACAAACATTCTTAATATATGATCATTCCGTTCTACATATATAATCAGTAATTCACAATATCATCACAGCTGCCTATTCATCATCATGATCATTTCTTAGAACATTTGCATCAATTCAGAAAAAGAAATAAAAAGAAAACAGAAAAAAAATTCATACATACCATACCCCTTACCCCTCCCCTTCATTGATCACTAACATTTCAATCTACGAAATTCATTTTAACATTTGTTCTCCCTATTATTTATTTATTTTTAATCCATGTGTTTTATCATCTGTCCATAAGGTGGATAAAAGAAGCATCAGACGCAAGGTTTTCGCAAGCGTGACTGTTTGTTAAACTTCCCTAAGAAAATTTAAGTCACGTGCAATTACTATTTGACACATGCAGACCAGACGCTGTCTGAGGCAATCAGATTTCCCTTCTGCCTAATGAAGAGCAGCTGAAGAAATCATGTAACTGCGTAGGGTAGCCATTTATTTATTTCATTACATGGTTAAGTAATTTGTCATTAAACGCACCATAAATTTCTTTTCTGTGTTTCCAAAGGCTGGCAAATGGTCTAAATAACTGGTGATAGTTAATGTGCACGTACGCATCTAAACATCCATATCTGTGGCGTAAAGGAGAGAAATTTTGAAGAGCAAACATTTTATCCAAATTTAAACCTCTTAAGTTTCTTTACTACAGGCACAGAGAGTGATGAGAGCTTTCTTCCTTGATTCGCCCATATAATATGTAAAAAATGACAACTTAACACATTTGTGGGAGATAAAAGTAGGCTTTTGTGTTCTACCACCTGGCATTATCCCTTCCCTTTCCTGCGAAGGCACTAGGGGATGGAAGGGAAGCCTTTGGGTGAGCTTTCCAGGACAACTGTCTTTCTCTATAGAGGTTGGTCGTTTGTTCGTTTTGTCCTGTGAGAACACTGTCGTGTTTGTACAGTTAACCACAGTCACCGTCCACAGCAGCCTTTGCGATGTCCGCGGGGTTTTTCTGTGTAAATGCGTTTACAGTCCTGGGTGCAGGGGCCTGAGTCCCACGGTGCCTCCACCGAGACCCGCCGGCCCGGCTCTGTCTGGGCCGGGATAATCCCGGAGCTTGTGTCCTTGCATGATACGGAGTTTTGCCTGCACATCGATTTAAAATGTACCTCCTGTTGACACAATTTGCACGGGTAATGTTCTGGTTTGCTAGCTGCTGGAATGCAATATACCAGAAACGGAATGGCTTTTAACAAGGGGAATTTAATGAGTTGCTAGTTTACAGTTCTAAGGCCGAGAATTAAAACAAGTCTATAGAAAAGTCCAATCAAAGGCATCCAGGGAAAGATACCTTGGTTCAAGAAGGCCGATGAAGTTCAGGGTTTCTCTCTCATCTGGAAAGGCACATGGCGAACGTGATCAGGGCTTCTCTCTCGGCTGGAAGGGCACATGGCAGACACGGCGTCATCTGCTAGCTTACTCTCCTGGCTTCTGGTTTCATAAAGCTCCCCGGGAGGCATTTCCCTTCTTCATCTCCAAAGGTCGCTGGCTGGTGGACTCTCTGCTTTGTAGTGTTGCAGCATTCTCTGCTCTCTCTGAGTCTCTCATTCTCCAAAATGTTTCCTCTTTTATAGGACTTCAGAAACTAATCAAGACCCACTCAGATGGGTGGAGACATGTCATCCCCTAATCCAGTTTAACAACCGTTCTTAACTAAATCTCATCAACCAGGGAGATGATCCCATTACAGTTTCAAATATACAGTATTGAATAGGGATTATTCTTCCTTTATGAAATGGGATCTAAATTAAAACATGGCTTTTCTTAGGGGGCATACTTCCTTTCAAACCAGCACAGGTAAAAACATAATGTTGCAGACTTTGGAAATGGTCGTGTTCAAACCGAAAAATCTCCACTGCATGTCACTTTCTCCCCCTGGCTCCGTGCGTGTATCGCCAGCCCAGCCAGCGGCTTCATCTCTGCCAGTGTCAACTGCTATGTGCTCTGCTTTAAGGGGGAACTAGTCTTGTATGGATTTTTTTTTTGTATGTCCTTATTATAAATACTTTAGCACATGCTTTCCATTTCTCTTGCTTGTGCACATCTTGGCTGGCATCACAGAAAATAGTGCAAATGTTATTTCTTTACTGAGGAATGAGGGCTTTTTTTTTTTAGTCATTTAGTTATTTATTTAGTTATTTATTTAGTTTGTGTGTGTATGAGGTGGGAGAGGGGTGGTTTATATTGAACGTTTAGTTTTTCTTCTGCATGATATACCATATTGTGGGGATCTTTAGAATAATTCATGCTGTAGGAATGAAAAAATTGGAACTTGAAGAAAACCCAACAATCCTGAATTGAGAATAAATCAGAAGGGAAGGGGGGATTGCTTGTAGTAGAATGCCTACAAATGAATGCATAAAGATTGATAGCATTAGAAAACCACCATTTTGTAACTGTCAGTGTAATAACTGACTCAGGTAAGAATCACCAACGAATACTAAAATCTGTGGATTGAAGTGTGCTGGAAACAGGATACTTACATAGCCTTGAACATCTCCCCACTGATTCCTTTTTAATTCCAAAGGGGAAAAAGGGTGCCTTAAAAGTGGGAGTACCCGGAAGATGCTACCCTTAACAAATGATCCAAGTTAACATTGCTAAAAATGGGACAAGAGGACACTGTATGTCCCCTGATGTGATGCACTGAAACAGACACATCAGTCATGCCTTCCTGCCGTGACTGCAAAAACTAAGTGTAACCATTCTACAGAACAAATGGTCTGTGTTCTTCAAAAATGTTTATTTCTTGAAAGACAAGAGCTGAGGAATTGTTCCAGAGGCATGACAGCTAAAATACAATGCATGATCCTGGATTAAATCTCTGGAAGCTACTCTAAAGGACAACACTGAGATAATTTTAAAAAATGAATATGGTCTGTATATTATTGTATCACTATTAAATTTCCTGAGCTGGATAATTGAACTCTGGCTATGTAAGAAGAGAATGTTCTTGTTCTTAGAAAATACATCCTGAACTATTTATGGACAAAGGGGCTTCATGACTGAAAATTAGTTCCAAATGGTTCAGAAAACACAAAAACATAATATGTATTATATTGTGAATCCAGATGAAGAATATATGGAACTTGTTCTCGCATTCTTGCAACTTTTTTATAGGTTGAAAAGATGTTTTTTCAAAACAACAAATTTACTTAGAAAATGAAGTTGGGAGTACTTTCATTTCTAGTAATTTCTTAGTAAGATCCTACCAAAGTAACCCTCCCACAGACAATAGTTCTCCTTGAACAGACTCCCTCCTATATTCTGGACATAATGTGAAAATGAAGCTAAGTGAAGGCTGAGGAAAGTGAGCTACAGAGGACAAAGAATAGTCCAACAACTTGTCCTAGTTTTCCAGGCTGCTATGACAGATATCTCACGATGGGCTGGCTTAAACAATGGGGGTTTATTGTTTATGGTCTAAGATGCCAGAATCCTGACCAAGCTGCTGCCCAGAAGGTCGCTTCCTCCGGGGTTGGGGGCGTCCGGCTGCCCTGCAACCCTTGGGCGCCTCGCCTCGTGTCTGTGCCTCCTACCGCCTGCTGAGGTCCTCTCCCTTCTCTTCGCGGTTCCGTTGACTTCCGGCTTCCGCCTCGTCCCCATGTCTTTCTCTGACTATATCAGAATTTTTTTTGTTTATGAATAAAGAATTCCAGTAATCCAGTTTAAGACCCAATCCATTCAGTAGCACGACACCTGGGCTAAAAATAGTGCCTTCAAGAGATCCTGTTTACAGTGGATTCGTAGTCATGGGAACGTGGATTAAGTTTAAGTCTAAACTGGAGCACATAATTCAACCTACCACAAACATCTTTAAAGACTGAAAGTAAAGAACTGTCAACCCAGAATCCCATAGCCAGTGAAAGTATCTTCCAAAAATAAAGGTAAAATATTCTTTTCAGATAAAAGAAAAGTAAGAGATTTATCACCACTAGATCTGCTCTGTAGGAAATGCTAAAGGAGCTCCTGCAGGCTGAAGGGATAGAATGCCAGTGGAAATTTGGATCCTCAGAAAGTAATAAAGAAATAAAGGGTTAAAAAAAAACCCAGATCTACTTTTCTGCTGTTTACCTCTTCATTTCACTATGATATATGAATATTTAAAGGAAAAAATATAACATTGTCTTGTGGGTCTAATAAACCATATGTAGACGTAATGTATATAGCACATACAGCATATAGGGGAAGGGATAAATGGATTACACGGTTATAAGCTTTCTATGTTTAATGTGAAACATTTCAACAGTAATTCTATTTAGAGGTTGAAAATTAAGAATGGATATTTTAATTTCTTGAGCAATATAGTTAAATGGGCCAGTAAAATAAAAACAAAAAGGGACTCTTAAAAAAAAAAAAAAGAGGGGGCGGGCCGCGGTGGCTCAGCGGGCAAAGTGCTTGCCTGCTATGCCGGAGGACCTCGGTTCGATTCCCGGCCCCAGCCCATGTAACAAAAACGGAGAAACAGAATACAATAAAACAAGAAAATGTTTAAAAATGTTTCCCTTTCTTCCTTCCTTCCTTCCTTCTATCCTTCCTTCCTTCTCTCTGTCTTTCCTTTAAAAAAAAAAAAAAAAAAAAAAAAAAAAAAAAAAAGAGGCAGAAAAGGAAGAACAGAGGAACGAAAAAAGAAAAAAAAAACTGAGGAGGTGAATAGAAAAACATAATAAAATGGTGGGAACAGAAGGGACCTTCCTCAACCTGATAAAGGCCATCTACAAATAACCTGCTGCTAACATCATACTCACCGGTCAAGACCAAAAACCTTCCTTCTGAGATGCCGCAAGAGTGTGCCCATTCACCCTCGCCATTCCAGTTCAGCATCACCCTGCAGGTCCCAGCCAGTGTCACAGGGCAAGAATGCAAGCAAGGAAAAGGCACACAGACTGGAATTAATGAAGTGAAATGGTCTTTATCTGTAGACAACATGATCATGTACCTAGAGAATCTCAAAGAATCTACAAAAAGGTCACTAAAACTAATAAGTGAATTTAAGAACCTTGAGGAATTCAAAGTAATATACAGTGTCAATTGCATTTCCATGTAATGGCAATGAATGCCCAGAAATTATTTGAATAAGTAATTTTTTAAATTTTGAAATAATTTCAAACTTACAGGACAGTTGTGAAAGTAATGCAAAACTCATACAGAGAACTCTTACACACACCCCCACCTGGCTACCCAGCTCCACTAACTTTTAACATTGTTACCTTTGTCATAGCCTTCTTTCTTTCTTTCTTTCTTCCTTCCTTCCTTCCTTCCTTCCTTCCTTCCTTCCTTCCTTCCTTCCTTCCTTCCTTCCTTCCTTCCTTCCTTCTTTCCTTCTTTCATCTATTCATCTATTTTCTAAATACTTGACAGCAGATTATATACATTATGCTCCTCAAACACTTAGTACTTCCTTGTATTTTTCCTATGAACAAGGATATTCACTTATGTAACTACTTTAAATGCTGTTATCAAGTTTAAGAACTTTAACATTGATATAAAGTATATAGTCTACATTCTGATTTTTTAAATGTCACAATACTGTCCTTTTTTAAAATTGTGAAAACATATATACAACATGAACTTTCCCATCTCAACTACTAGCAAGCACACAACTTAGTGGGATCAGTCGTATGTAGTGTTGTGCTACCCTCACCACCAACCATCACCAGTATTTTCTCATCACTCCAAACAGAAAACATGCACCCATTAGGCATTAACTGCTCACCAATCCCCCATAACCAGTACCCTACTTTCTGTCTCTACAAATCTACATATTCTAGCTATTTCATATAACTGAAATCAAATCAAATCTGTCTCTTTCTGTCCGACTTATTCCACCCAGCATGGTATCTTCAGGGTTCATCTATGTAGTAGCACATATCAGAACTTCATTCCTTCATAGAGCTGAATAGTGTTCCACTGGATGACTGTATCACATTTGTTTATTCATTCATCTTCTGATAGACATTTGGTTTGCTTCTACTTTGTGGCTCTTGTGAATAACATTGCTATGGAAAGTGTTTTTAGAACTCTATTTATATAGCACCCATAAAATATTTAGAAGTAAATTTAACAAAATCTATGCAAGGACCTGTAAAATGAAAAACACAAAATTGCTGAAGAAAATTGAGAGAGACCTAAATAAATGGAAAGATATGCCAAACTCATAGATTGGAAGAATCAATATTGTTAAAATACCAGTTTACCCCCTGTTCTAGTTTGCTAGCTACCGGAATGCAATATACCAGAAACTGAATGGCTTTTAAAAAGGGGAATTTAATAAGTTGCAAGGCTTACAGTTCTAAGGCCGAGAAAATGTCTCAATTAAAACAAGTCTATAGAAATGTCCAATTTAAGGCATCCAAAGAAAAATACCTTGGTTCAAGAAGGCCGATGACGTTCAGCATTTCTCTCTCAGCTGTAGGGGCACATGGCGAACATGGTGACAGTTTGCTAGCTTTCTCTCCTGGCTTCCTGCTTCATGAAGCTCCTGGGAGGCATTTTCCTTCCTAAGCTTCCAAGGTCGCTGGCTGGTGGACTCTCTGCGTCATGGTTCTGCCTTCTGCTGTGGCTTTCTCGTGGTTCTAAAAAGGGACTCTCCAAATTGTTTTCTCTTTTAAAGGATTAATGGGTGGAGTCACAACTCCATGGACGCCATCTGATCAAAAGTTACCACCCACAATTCAGTGGGTCACATCTCCACGGGAACAATCAAAAGGCTCCCACCCAGAACTGCCTGAAAACATAGAGCTGTGTTCCAGTAGCCATGTTTCTTGAAGATGATTGTATAATGATATAGCTTTCACAGTGTGACTGTGTGATTGTGAAAACCTTGTGTCTGATGCTCCTGTTATCTACCTTGTCAACAGACGAGTAGAATATATGGAATAAAAATAAATAATGGGGGAACAAATGTTAAAATAAATTTAGTTTGAAATGCTAGTGATCAATGAAAGCTAGGGGTAAGAGGTATGGTATGTATAATCTTTTTTTTTCTGTTTTTGTTTTATTTCTTTTTCTGAATTGATGCAAATGTTCTAAGAAATGATGAATATGCAACTAAGTGATGATATTGTGAATTATTGATTATATATGTTAATGTTTAAGTTTGTTTGTTAAATATTTTTTAATTAATAAATAAATTTTTAAAAAAAGGCTCCCACCCAGAAATATTGAATGAGGATTAAAGGACATGGGGTCCGCCACAGATTCTTTTTTTTTTTTTTTGCATGGGCAGGTACCGGGAATCGAACCCAAGTCTCTGGCATGGCAATTGTTCTAGTTTGCTAGCTGCCAGAATGCAATATACCAGAAACGGAATGGCTTTTAACAAGGAGGAATTTAATGAGTTGCTGGCTTACAGTTCTAAGGCCAAGAAAATGTCCCAATTACAACAAGTCTATAGAAATGTCCAGTCACAGGCATCCAGGGAAAGATACCTTGATTGAAGAAGGCCGATGAAGTTCAGGGTTTCTCTCTCAAGTGAGAAGGCACGTGGCGAACACAGTCAGGGCTTCTCTCAGCTGGAAGGGCACATGGCGAACATGGCGTTGTCATCTGCTACTTTCTCTCCTGGCTTCTGGTTTTATGAAGCTCCCCGGGAGACGTTTTCCTTCTTCATCTCCAAATGTTGCTGGCTCGTGGACACTCTGCATCTCATGGCTACATCGTTCTGCTCTCTCTGAATCTCTCACTCTCCAAAATGTTTCCTCTTTTATAGGACTCCAATAAACCAATCAAGACCCACCCAAATGGGTGGAGACATGTCGTCCCTTAATCCAGTTGAACAACCATTCTTGACTAAATCACATCATCCAGGGAGATGACCTGGTTAACAGTTTCAAACATACAGTATTGAATAAGGATTTTTCTACCTTTATGAAATTATATTTTGATTAAAACATGGCTTTTCTAGGGGGCATACTTCCTTTCAAACCAGCACAGCAAGCGAGAACTCTACCTGCTGAGCCACCGTGGCCCGCCCTCCACCACAGATTCAAGCTGACACACACCCCAGATTAAATTATAGATTCAGTGTAGTCCCAACCAAGATCCTAGCAGCCTTTTTAAAGAAATTGAAGAGCTGATTCTAAAATTGCTATGGAAATGTAAAGAACTTAGAAGCCAAAAAGAAAGAAAAAGAGAAAGCACAAGGCTGAAGGACCTACACTACCTGATTTCAAAACTTACTATAAAGTTATACTAATCAAGACCATGTGTGAACGGTGTAAGTACAGGCATTTAAATCAATAAAACAGAACAGAAGGTCCAGAAATAGACCCACATTCATGTAGTAGATTGATATTTTTAACAAAGGTGCTAAAGTAATTCAATGGGAAATAATAACCTCCCTCAACAAATGGTGCTGAAACATCTGGATCTCTGCACGGGAAAAAATAAATCTCAACCCTGCTCACATTCTATACAAATTAACTTGAAATGGATCATAGACCAAAAATGAAAGCTAAAACTATAAAACTTCTCAAAGAAAGCGTAGGATAAATTGTTTATGACATTGGATTAGGCAAAGGTTTTCTAAACTTGACACAGCAAACTTATACAATAAAAGAGTATATTGCTAAAGATGGACTTTATTAAACTTTTTAAAAAATCTGCTTATCAAAAGACCCAGTTAAGAAAATGAAAAAGCAAGCCACAGACGTGGAGAAAATATCTGTAAAGCATATATATACACAAAGGACTTGTATCCAGAAAATATAAAGAATTCTTACAACTTAAGAAAACATTTTAAGAGCCTTGAGAAATTGGGCAAATGATTTGAACACTTTGCTGAAGAAGATATACAAATGGTCAAAATGCACAAGAAAAGATACTGAATATCACTAGTTACCAGGGAAATGTGAATTAAAACCACAATAAAATGCCACTATCCACCCACTAGACTAGAGTTAAAAAGACTGACAATATCCAATGCTCACAAGGATGGAAGTAGTCCTCATATATTACTAGTGATAATACAAATAGCACAGCCATTTGCAAAACAGTATGCCAGTATCTTATAAAAATTAAATATGTACTTGTCATATGATCTGGCAATCCCACTCCTAGGTATTTACACCTCTTACATTCAACAGGTATAAACACATATGTCCACTTAAAGGCTTGCATGCAAATGATCATGGTATCATTATTCACAACAACGAGAAACAGCCCAAATGCCCATAACCGGTGAATGGTAAAAAAGTCGTGGATTATCCATACTATAGAATACCCATCAGAAACTAAAAGGAGTGAAGTGAAATATTAATACAAGCAGTTCTCTGCTTTGCACAACAGGGTGGGGCTGTAAAAATAAGGGTGCAAACTGAAAACAATCTTAACAATCAGTGGGAAAAATTAAGCTTACTCTATAGCCTTCAAACATATTTGTCAAAATATTGACCATCTTGCTGCTGGTTATAATTATGAGGAAATGAAAAAATAGTAAAACTATGTAATACAGTGTAATTAAAACTTTAGAAATATTGAGAATTAAAGTGTTTTTTTGTTTGTTTGTACAACAAACTTATCAAGAGTAGTTGAACATGTACGTATGAAATCAGGAGGAAAGATAGAGGACAAAGGCTGAGAGAGTGTGAGTTAGGAATGCCTAGAGTGGACAATGATGGTGATTAAATATCCAAATAACAAAATGTTTTTGCATAAGGGAGGACAAATGAATGTCAATATTGCAAGGTGTTGAAAATAGATGGTATACAGGAAAAAGTACAATCAATGCAAGCTAGGGTCTGTAGTCAACAGTAACATTGTAATAAGCTTCCACTGAATGTAACAAAGGCATTATGCCAAAACTCTAAGGGGGGGCGGGGTTTGATATGGGGGAGGGGTATGGATTCTTTGTGGAAGGAAAGGAAATGCCCTCAGATAGATTGTGTGGCGAAGGCATGTCTATTTACTTAGGCTGGATTGCATGATGTGTGAATAAAACTGTTTAAAAATGAACAGAAAAAAAGAATAGTTGAACCTATGATGCATGCAATGAGGTGAATGTTGAATGAAATGTCAGAAGCCAAAAAGGCAAATATAGTTATGCCTCACTCATACCGACTAACTATAATATACAAACTCAGTGAACTGAAGTTGAGAGCAGAGGGTATCAGGTGGGGCCTATTGTAAAGGGTCCTAGATTGTAAGCTTTTATAGCATTCACATCTATTCTGGAGTTGTAACAGTTATTTCTAAATTCTGAGATGCTGAACTATTTGTGCATAATCTGGCGATTTCCTGTAACTTCAGGTATTTTTGTGACACCTGAGACACAGAGTTAAATCCCTGGAGCTATGAAAGTCAGCATTACCTCATACAGCAACTGTTTAAAAAGTGATCAGACTTCAACTAGAGATATGAATGAGGCTGATCTAGATAGGACTAAGGTAAACCAGAATAGGTAAAGGAAGATACAGTCTCTATTTTAAAACTTCAACTTCTGTGTGAGACCAAAGAAAGAGATCTTTATTTGGTGCAAAATTTATATTTTGGGTAGCACAATATCAAATTTAACTTGCATGGTCAGTTCAGTCAAACACCTTAATTACATGGAATTTTGAATACAGCATGAAATCTTGTTGGTTTGTACAGGTCAGTGTGATGCCCTGATACATCCCAGAGTAATATGGGTAGAGAATGAGTATTTGCCAAGTTCCCTGGAGGTACTGGGAAGAAAGGAGGAAATATTCAACCTCCTCATCTGGGGAATTCCTGATATTCTCACAAGCATTGGAGATAATCAATTTAATAGGCTAAGCCCTCAGTCTTGGGGTTTGCCCGTATGAAACTTATTCCTGCAAAGAAGAAGCTAAGCCTACATATAAGTATGCCTAAGAGTCATCCTCAGAGAACCTCTTTTGTTGCTCAGATGTGGCCTTTCTCTCTAAGCCAACTCAGTAGTGAACTCACTGCCCTCCCCACTACGTGGGACATGACTCCCTGGGGTGTAAATCTCCCTGGAAATGTGGGACAGGACTCCTGGGAATGAGCTGTGATCTGGCATCATCAGATTGAGAAAGGCTTCTTGATTAAAAGGAGAAAGAGAGAAATGAGACAAAATAATATTTCAGTGGCTGAGAGATTTCAGAGATGAGAGGTTATCTTACACATCTATTCTTACACATCTATCTATTATATAGACATCCCTCTTTAGTTTATGGCGTATTGGAGAGGCTGGACGGAAGCATCTGAAACTGTTGAGCTGTATTCCAGTAGCCTTGATCCTTGAAGATGACTGTGTAACTAAGTAACTTTCACAATGTGTCAACATTCCCACAGGCAGCTATTTCTTTATGACTCTATATATGTTCAGATTTGAATTTCACTTCCAGGGTTATCACTTTTCATTTCTTTGCTGCACTTTAATCCTTGTTGACCAATTCGTTCTTTTGATGATCCATTATCCATTATTGATTTTGTAAAACGTCTCCTGGGTTTATCACGGGGAGACACAATGACAGGCAGCTTTGCTATCTGTGTGAACTGAACTGCAGGTGTGCAGTGACCAGCCACCGACAGATGTGGAAAGGAGGGGACGTGTGGCCACCCATCACGATGAGCCGCTGTCATCGACGCGGTGACTTCGGGACTGCAGTTTTGCACTTAATGCAGTGCCTTCCAGTTGCTATGCCACGGTTAGCGATTGGAAGCCCGTTAGGGGGCCGGTGCGATCTACGTGAACTGTGCTAAATGAAACGCGGGCATGCTGGAACCGTGCAGAACAAGGGGTGCCTGCACCCTCACCGGCACGGTCAATCTCGAAACCGCCAAGCTAAGTGAAGAAGTCAGACACCATGTATTTGTATGACTGTGTATTGTATGGCTCCATTTATATGAAACTCTGCAGCGAAGAAATCAGATCAGGGGCTGCCGGAGGGTGGGGACAGGGAGCCAGCAGTAATGATGGACAAGGGAACTTTTAAGGGCAATGGAATGTTTTACATCTTGATTGCAGTGGCAGGTATACAACTTATACAAATTCCAAAATTCATCACACTCCACACCTAAGACAGATGTAAGCTACATGTCAGTAGGTTGGGGAAAAACTGACATAATTATAAAGTTGGACATTGTGCTGTTGGTTATAAAATTGACCCAAGTCTCCCACACGGCAGGTGAGAATTCTATCACTGAACTACCCTCGCACCCCCTCACACATTCATTTCTAAGAACACAGGGGAGCCTCAGCGGCTGCAAAGGCGGAACGTAGCCAGGCTAAGGAAGGAAGAACTAATTAGAAGCTACATCCAACACTGAAGAACTGGGGTTACTGTGCTTTCACCCCCAAATCAAAGACACTTTTCACCTCAGATACCTTATTCAGCCTGATCAAGGATGAATAAATACTATGGCACATGTTCATTTCAGAAAATAAGCTAGGCAAGCAAGAAAAGCAAAATAAGAAAAGAAATAAGACTTGCAATGCAATGGCACTCCCAAGAGAGAACCACTGTTAAAACATTGGTGTATTTCCGTCAGCCTTTATTTCTTTCTCTCTATAAGATCACACTGTTTGGTAACTTGCTCTTTTTACTTAATGTATTATGAAAATATTTTTGTTTGCTCTTTATATACAAGGCTAGGACATAAACCTGGATTTATGGCTTGCGAAGTCATTTTTTTCCCCTTTATAAGTACTGGTTTATCTTTTTTACTTACAAGAAAATTATTGTTTTTAAAAATAAGCAAAGGATAATTTGGGACTTTTAAACACTTTGGAAATAATACAAAATTACTAATCATCTTATCAACCATGGTTAATTATTTCTATTCTGTTTTAAAAAAACCTCTTTATTGTAGTAATAGATAGAGAGCACAAAATTTCCCTTTAAACCACATTCGAGTGTACAATTCAGTAGTATTCATTATACTCCACATATTGTGGTACCACCATGGGCATCCATTCCCCTCCATCTCCACACCCCAAGCAGAAACTACTCACCCACTAAAGAATAATGCCCTCTTCCCTCCCCACCTGCTAACCTAGAAACCACTACGTGTCCCTATGAAGTTTGCGTCTTCTAGATACTTCATATAAGTGAAATCACACAATATTTGTCCTTCTGTGTCTGGCTTATTCCACTCCACATGATGTTTTCAAGGGTCATCCCTGTTGCTGCATGTATCTGAATTTCATTCTTTTTGTTGTTGTTGAATAATCCTCCACAGAGGGCAGACAGTATATCACATTTCGTTTATTCATTCATCCCTTGATGGGCATTTGGGCTGCGTCCACCTTGGGACTATGGTGACAAATGCTGCTATAAACATGGGGTACAAGTATCTGTTCAAGTCTGCTTTCAGTTCTTTAGGGTAAATACCAAGAAGTAGGATCGCTGGCCCATGTGGTGATTCTTCTTTGAATTTTTTGAGAAACAGCCAAACTGATTTCCACAGTGGCTGCATCATTCTACAGTGCCACTGCAGAAAAAGAACAGGGCTTTTAGTTCTCTCCACCCTCACCAGCACTTCTTTTCTTTCTTCCCTTTTAATATTAGCCATCCTAATGGGTGTAAAGTCGTATCTCATTGTGATTTTGATTTGCATCCCACAATGATGTTGAACATCTTTTTGGGTGCTTATTGGCCATCTGTATACCTTTTTTAGAGAAATGTCTATTCAGTTCAGTTCCTTTGGCCTTTTTTTTTTTTTTTTTTTTTTGCATGGGCAGGCACCTGGCCTGCTTTTAAATTGAGTTATTTGTCTTTTTCTTGTTGAGTAGTAGCAGTTCTTTACATATACTGGATATTAGACCCTTATCATATATATACTTTTCTCCAATCTGTAGGCTTCCTCTTCACTTTCTTTTTTTTTTTTTTAAATGTTTACTTTCTTTTTTTTTAATTTTTTTATTAATCAAAAAAAGAAAAGAAATTAACACAACATTTAGAAATCATTCCATTCTACAAATGCACTCAGTAATTCTTAGTATCATCACATAGATGTATGATCATCATTTCTTAGTACATTTGCATCGATTTAGGAAAAGAACTAGCAAAACAGCAGAAAAAGATATAGAATGTTAATATAGAGAAGAGAATTAAAATAATAATACTAATAATATATATATATATATAAAGGAAAAAGAAAAAAACAAAAACAAAAGATACAAACACCCAAACAAACAAACAAAAAACCATATTTCAGGAGCAGCTTCATTCAGTGTTCCAACCTAGTTACATTACACTTAGGTATTATTGTGCTGTCCATTTTTGAGTTTTTGTATCTAGTCCTGTTGCACAGTCTGTATCCCTTCAGCTCCAATTACCCATTATCTTACCCTGTTTCTAACTCCTGCTGGTCTCTGTTACCAATGATATATTCCAAGCTGATTCTCGAATGTCGGTTCACATCAGTGGGACCATACAGTATTTGTCCTTTAGTTTTCGGCTAGACTCACTCAGCATAATGTTCTCTAGGTCCATCCATGTTATTACATGCTTCATAAGTTTAGTCTGTCTTAAAGCTGCATAATATTCCATCGTAGGTATACGCCACAGTTTGTTTAGCCACTTGTCTGTTGATGAACATTTTGGCTGTTTCCATCTCTTTGCAATTGTAGATAATGCTGCTATAAACACTGGTGTGCAAATGTCCGTCTGTGTCTTTGCCCTTAAGTCCTTTGAGTAGATACCTAGCAGTGGTATTGCTGGGTCATAATCCATTCTGCCATTCTATGTCTTTTGATTGGGAAATTCAGTCCATTAACTTTTAGTATTATTACTGTTTGGATAATATTTTCCTCTACCATTTTGGCTTTTGTATTATATATATCATATCTGATTTTCCTTCTTTCTACACTTTACTCCATACCTCTCTCTTCTGTCTTTTCGTATCTGACTCTAGTGCTCCTTTTAGTATTTCTTGCAGAGCTGGTCTCTTGGTCACAAATTCTCTCAGTGACTTTTTTTTTTTTTTTTTTTTTTTTTTTTTTTTTTTAAAGGAAAGACAGAGAGAAGGAAGGAAGGATAGAAGGAAGGAAGGAAGGAAGAAAGGGAAACATTTTTAAACATTTTCTTGTTTTATTGTATTCTGTTTCTCCGTTTTTGTTACATGGGCTGGGGCCGGGAATCGAACCGAGGTCCTCCGGCATAGCAGGCAAGCACTTTGCCCGCTGAGCCACCGCGGCCCGCCCCCTCTCAGTGACTTTTTGTCTATAAATGTTTTAATTTCTCCTTCATTTTTGAAGGACAATTTTGCTGGATATAGGAGTCTTGGTTGGCAGTTTTTCTCTTTTAGTAATTTAAATATATCATCCCACTGTCTTCTAGCTTCCATGGTTTCTGCTGAGAAATCTACACATAGTCTTATTGGGTTTCCCTTGTATGTGACAGATTGTTTTTCTCTTGCTGCTTTCAAGATCCTCTCTTTCTCTTTGACCTCTGACATTCTAACTAGTAAGTGTCTTGGAGAATGCCTATTTGGGTCTATTCTCTTTGGGGTGCGCTGCACTTCTTGGATCTGCAAATTTAGGTCTTTCATAAGAGTTGGGAAATTTTCAGTGATAATTTCTTCCATTAGTTTTTCTCCTCCTTTTCCCTTCTCTTCTCCTTCTGGGACACCCACAACACGTATATTTGTGCGCTTCATATTGTCATTCAGTTCCCTGATCCCCTGCTCAAGTTTTTCCATTCTTTTCCCTATAGTTTCTGTTTCTTTTTGGAATTCAGATGTTCCATCCTCCAGTTCACTAATTGTAGCTTCTGTCTCTTTAGATCTACCATTGTAGGTATCCATTGTTTTTTCCATTTTTTCTTCTTTGTCCTTCACTCCCATAAGTTCTGTGATTTGTTTTTTCAGATTTTCTATTTCTTCTTTTTGTTCAGCCCATGTCTTCTTCATGTCCTCCCTCAATTTATTGATTTGGTTTTTGAAGAGTTTTTCCATTTCTGTTCGTATATTCAGCATTAGTTGTCTCAGCTCCTGTATCTCATTTGAACTATTGGTTTGTTCCTTTGACTGGGCCATATCTTCAATTTTCCGAGCGTCATCCATTATTTTCTGCTGGTGTCTGGGCATTTGATGAGATTTCCCTGGGTGTGGGACCCAGCTGGTTGAAAGCTTTTTCTGTGAAATCTCTGGGCTCTGTTTTTCTTTTCCTGCCCAGTAGGTGGCGCTCGTGGCGCTCGTCTGTCTGCACGGCATTCGGCCCGGGAAACCGCGCGTGGAGGCGGGGGTCGCTGGCCGTCGCGGCTTGGGAGAGTGCCGGTCCTAATTGCCCAGCTGGCCCGAAACGCCAAGCGTGACGGGAGGGCCCCACTATCCAAGGTTCCCAGTCAGACCGGGGAGCCACGTGCGTGGAGGGGACCCCAGTCGCCAGTCGCCAGCCGCCGCGGCCGGGAAAACGCACGCCCCTCGGGTATCTCACTGCAGCAGATTCTGCCTGCCCGTTCAGCTGTTCCAGAATGGGGTACGCTGTCTTTTTGGTCTCTGTCGTGACTCCGGGAGCTGTTTCGTATTGTTTCTGTTTCTTTAGTTGCTTTTCTGGAGGAGGAACTAAGACCCGCGCGTCTTACTAAGCCGCCATCTTCTCCGGAAGTCCCTCTTCACTTTCTTGATAATGTACTTTGGCAAACAAAAGTTTTAAATTTTGACAAAGTCTATTTTATCTTTTATTTTTTCTTTTCTAGCTGCTACTTTTGGTGTCATAGCTAAGAAATCACTACCAAATCCAGGATTATGAAAGTTCCCCTCCTATGTTTTCTTCTAGAGTTCTATGCGTTCAGCTCTTATGCTTAGGTCCTTGGCCCGTTGGAATTCATTTTTTGTATATAGTGTGAGGTAGGGATCTAACTTTATTCTTTTGCACATGGATATCCAGTTTTTCCAAGAACCATTTGTTGAAGAGACGTTCTTTCCCCCAATTAATGTCCTTGCACTTTTGTAAAAAATCAGTTGGCCAATAGAGGTGAAGGTTTATTTCTGAATTCTCGAGCCTATGGTTCTATCTTTTTTGCCAGTGCCACACTGTTTTGATTACTGTGGCTTTGTAGTAAGTTTTGAAATTGGGCAGTGTGAGACCTCCAACTGTGCTCTTCCTTCACAGTTATTCAGGGCCCCTTGTGATTCCACATGAATATGAGTATCAGCTTTTCTATTTCTGTCAGAAGAGCAGCTGAGATTTTGAGAAGTATAGCATTAAATATGCAAGTGCCTATGGGTAATATTCACTCAGTAATACTAAGTCTTCCTATCCATAAGCACAGGATGCCTTTCATTTATTTAGGTCTTTGATTTCTTCAGCATTGTTTTTAGATTTCATATACAAGTCATTAACCTTCTTAGTTAAATGTATTCTTAGGTATTTTGTTATTTTATGAGTGATTGTGAATGGATTATTTTTTTAATTCCATTTCAGTATATTCTTTGGTGGTGTTTAGAAACACAACTGCCTTTTACGTGTTGATCCTGTAGCCTTCAATTTTGCTGAATTCATTTATCAGTTCTAGCAGTTTTCTTGCAGATTCTTTGGCATCTTCTATATAAAGGATCAAGTTGTCTGTTAGCAGTGCAATGCTATTTTTACCAGCTGCACAATATTCCATTAAATAGATATAACCATTTATTGATCAGCACTTACATTGTTTCTGAATTTCACTGATCACAGACAACATTTTTCTCAACATCACGTAGTCAAGTATTTCAGCAAATTCATGATTGTATACTCAGGATAAATTCCCAGAACTTAATTTTGGGGGCTCAAAGACAAGTGCTATTCCCAGCATTTCCATTTCTCCTTCCAGACATAGTAGGATTGGATGTTCCTGCTCTCTTGGAGTCCCACTGCCACATTCCTTCTGCTACATGATTAAGAACGTTCTAGAAAGTCAGCCTGGGCCCCCAGGAATACTGATGGCCTATGTAAGAGTCCCCCTGGCCCGCAGTGAGCGTGTAGTGTGAGAAAAAACACCCTGCTGATTTAAGCCACTGAGATTTCGATACAGTTTGTAATTCCAGCATAACCCACCCCATCCTGACTGAGACACACTTTAAGACTGCTGACATGTCTTATCAAATTGCACGACGGGAAGTAGCAGGTATCCTCTCTCCTGGGGCACTAACACACTGCTGGGTTAAATAAGAACCACGATGCCAGTTAGCTGGGCGTCCTCATGCAATTCCTGAGATAACCGGAACCGTTTCTGTCAGACGTCCTCCCGGCAGGCCCGGCGCCCACCTCGGGAGCATCCCAAGTCTGAAAAACGCGTAGCTGGAGTCTGCTCGTTGGGACAAATAGTCATTATCTTAGCTAGAGTACGGCTGCCTGGTTCTGAATAGTGCAAAAAAGAAACCAAGAGAGAATCCAAAGCACAGTTTGAGCAAAATGCTGGAACTGGATCCATGCACACTACTTACCGATTGTGAGTAAAATGAAGGCAAGTTCAGATCAATAAAAAGGCCGCGTTATGTTCAGTGCAAGTAGTAAAGAATTAAATTGTGAAGAAGGTAGAACGTCCTTTGTCAAAGAAAACTTAGGTTGCATGCGGGTAGGCGTGCACCACAGCTGCCCACATTAGGGGTCCTGGCAGTGCCCACCCTGTGAGGAGGCAAGCTTGCTGAGTCCTGCTATGGAGCATTCTGTACCCCTTCCAAATGACGTCCTGTAACCCCTATCCCCCTCCCTCCCAGGGCGGATTCTCCTGCAGCTGGCCCCACCCCCGCCCCCAGCCGGGACCTGCGCGGCTGTGGGGCGCGCGGGCTCCCTCTGGCGGACAGTGAGACGCCTGCTGGGAGAACCTGCAGCTCGGACTTCGAGCCCTGCGGGCTGAGATCTCACAGGCCCCGCTCCCTTTTGAAAAGTTTGAGCCTGCTTTTCTTAGTTCTAAAATAAACCACGCCACGGTATCAAAAACTCTGAAAAATATAAAAAAGCAGAAAATCAACCTCACTCATTCCACAGCCCAGACCCAGACACTTAACGTTGGAGCATTCCTCCTTCGAGTGTCCCTCTTCTTCCAGTCCTCCCGGTTCATGCAGGAAATGTTACTGCACTTCCGGTTTTGTATCCTGACACGCTCGAACACTTTTCACACAACGCTTTATCGTGAGACTCTTTCCATATCGTTGAAATTCTTCTGTAAGCATCGTAGCCAATAAACGGGTGGGTGAGTCGGCCTTGGTGCGTGCGCCTTGGACACCTCCGAGGACGGCACGCGCAGGGGCTTCCAGCCGGCCCTGCCCGAAGCGAGGAGGGGATGCAAACCGTGCCCCAGGGCTCCTGGCGCTGGGCTAACTGCTCAGTATCCTACTTTATTTATGCCCATGATGTCGTGGGGTGGGTGCTATTTTTATCCCCCTTTTACAATGAGGGACAAGGCGGGCGGTAAATGCCCCATCACCACGCTGCAGGAACACCGCAGAGCCTTGGTTCACGGCCTTTGCCACTTTCCATGGTGTAAACGCTCCCTCGGCCGATTTCAAGTTATCAGCACGCCACTGCGGAACCGAGCCGGAGGAGCTGCGCTCAGGCACTCCATCAGGCAGTTTTCCCACCATAGATGCATTAGACCGTAAACAGCCTCAAAAACAAAAAATAGCAAAATGTAATAAAGTAGGGGGGTCAGAGGGTAGTTCTGTGGCAGAATTCCCGCCTGCCATGCGGGAGACCCGAGTTCAATTTCCGACCTATGTGCATTGCAAAAAACAAACAAGCAAACAAACAAATGAAAAACCAAAGAAAAACAAAAATTCAACAGATGGTGCTGCAAGAAGGGGATTCTCACCTGGAAAAAGGATGAAACGTGACCACCACCATACAGCATACAAAGAAAAGAAAAAAATGTAATAAATTAATGAGAAATGGATGGATCTTAGATTCTAAGTCCAAATTTATCCCAGGAGAAAGAGGTGTTGAAGTCCTAACCCCAGCCCTTCAGAATGTGACTTTATTGGGAAGTAGGGTCATCACGGATGGAATTAGGTGAGTTAGAATGAGGCCATCTCAGAGGAGGGTGGGCCTTTGATCCAATGATGTTGTCTTTCTAGAAGGAGAGAGGAGCCACATTGTGGCTGGCCAGGTCACAGCAGAGGCAGAGACTTGAGTTATGCCACATGCCCAAGGAGCACCAGAACCAGGAGAGAGCCACGAAAACAGGGTCTCTTCCACGGACTCCACAGGGAGAACAGCCCCTCTGCTCCTTGACTCCCGACTTCCAGCCTCCAGAATGGATAATAAATTACTGTTGCTTTAAGCCATCCAGACTGCAGTGGTTTGTTACAGCAGCCCTAAGAAGCAAAGACAGTGTACGGAATTTAATATGGTTGTTTTCAATCTAATTGCTTTTTTTTGGTAAATTTTATAATTTAATTTTTAATGATTGCTGTATTTAATAACCCCCTTGCAAAATTCCTGAACATTTGGCATTTTTGTCACCACTGGAGAGAGGTTAAGTAACAACACGTGCATACCCTTCCCCTACCTACCTAACACAGCTTCTAGACCTCAGGTGTCATCTCCCAGTGCTGGGGACACTTTGCCCTTATCTGCTGAGGCCTGCTATGCACCAGACCCCACGCTGCTCCCTGTGGGGAGTCAGAGATGAAGAGCTACAAGGGGCCTGGGGGAAGATATAGAAGGGTCTGATACATACAACATCTCCCACCCACCCAGGACTGACCTCGCCGCCTCCCCCTCCTCGGGCACCCCCTCCCGTCACTCCCTGGAAGCCTGCCGAGCTTTGGCTGTCATAACCTAGACACTGCCCACCCTGAGTGCATCTTGTTTTGAGAAAAAGTGTTCCTACCCAACTGTTTTCCCAATACTTGCACACGAGCCTGTGCTGCTCAGTCACCTCAACCTACTGGGTGTGACTAGAGATGCGCATATGAACTTGGCTAGATTTCTTGCAAAACTTGCCATCCATTGCATGGGAACTGCAGCTGTTAACACATGTAAGTCCCCTGACAAATGCCTAAGGACTCATGGCCCTGACTTTCGGTGCCTCTCTCTCTGCAATCGCGACAGGCTGTGTTGTGGGTTGGTTTGGAGAGGTCCTGGCTGGGTGTCCCCCTGTTTCTTCCTGTGGGGGGAGTCCTGCTGTTGGTTCTGGAGGAGGCAACAATAAGTAAATGACTATAATGCAGGGTATGGTAGTTAGATTCAGGTGTCCACTTGGCTGGGTGAAGGCACCTAGTTCTGTTGCTGTGGACATGAGCCAATGGTACGTGAACCTCATCTGTTGCTGATTACATCTGCAGTCGGGTAGGAGGCGTGCCTGCTGCAATGAATGATGTTTTACTTAATTGGCTGGTGCTTAAATGAGAGAGCGCAACGTAGCACAGCCTAGGCAGCTCAGCATACCTCATCTCAGCACTCGCAGGTCAGCCCAGGCCTTTGGAGATGCAGAAAGGAATCATCCCGGGGAAAGTTGTTGGAACCCAGAGGCCTGAAGAGAAGGCCAGCAGAGATTACCCTGAGCCTTCCCATGTAAGAAAGAACCTCAGATGAAAGTTAGCTGCCTTTCCTCTGAAGAACTAATGAAATAAATCCCCTTTTATTAAAAGCCAATCCATCTCTGGTGTGTTGCATTCTGGCAGCTAGCAAACTAGAACACAGGGTAATAAATTTTATGGCAGTGGTGGGTTCAAAATGTGGCCTGACCTCTGAGGCACGATGGCTCAGTCTTAATGAGGGGGAATTTGGCTGAGCTGTAAAAGGGAGGTGACACTTAGGCACTGATCAAGGGCTGTGGACATCACAACAACACCTACCTGACATTATGTCCCTCCTGATGGAAACGCCACCAACTGCGACCTGGATATGCAAACAAAACAACCTGACTTTCATTTAAGTCACTATATTCTACTATAAATTTAGAGAAAATCAGAGAACAGAGCAACATAAAACTACCCAAGGTGACTGAATTGATAAAATCTGGATTGTGGGAAATACTACAGGACAAACGATTCAGTTTCTTCCACAAATTACTTGCAAGTGAACAATGTATGGAACTCACTGGGACACTGATTCAAATACACAAACGTTATGGGTTTTTTTTTTTAATTTACAAGACAGTTGGGGAAATATGAATGCTGACTAAATATTTTTTTATATTAAGAAAATATTATTACCTTTTAAAATGTATAATGTTATTGTGGTTATATTTTATTTTCTTATCAGTTCTATCTTTAAATACATTGAACTATTTATAGATTAAATGATAAGATATTTAAGATTTGTTTCAAAATTCCATGAGGAGTGGGCCACGTTGGTGCAGCAGGCAGAGTTCTCGCCTGCCATGCCGGAGACCCGGGTTCAATTCCCAGTGCCTGCCCATGCAAAGGAAAAAGAAAACGAAAGAGAGAGAAAGAAAGAAAAGAAAAATTCCATGAGGATGTTTATGGTCATTTGATTTTTTAAAAAAACTCTTTGTTTTGAAATGCTTTCAAATTTGCGGGACAGTTACAAAAAACACAACCCCCATACAGAGAATTCCGACAAACCCTGTCTCACCACCCACGACCAGATCCCCAGATTCACCAATTTTAACATGTTGCCACATTTGCCATTTCATTCTATATTTATCTATTCGTCCATACATCCATTTTCTGAACACTTGAGTGTTGATTTCTACATCATGCTCCTTGAACACTGCCAAGTACATTTCCTAAGAACAAGGAGAGCCACCTTAAGTGTAGTGATCAAGTTAAAGCTTAGAGTATATATTCCAATATTTTCATATGCCCAATAATGTCCCTTTGAGCCTTTTCTCCTCCTTTCCTAGGTCTCATCCGGGATCATATATTGCATTTAATTGTCCTTGTCTCTTTAGTTGCCCTTTCTATTTTTCAACTGTGGAAACACATATACCACATAAACTTCCCCATTTCAACCACTCCCAGCCATACCATTTAATCAGATTAATCACAATCACAATATTTGCTACCCTCACCACCTACCATTACTAAAATAGTCCATTACCCCAAATAGACACCCTTTGCTCATTATATATTAAACCCCATTTCCCCTTTGTCCCATCCCTGGCAACTCTAATTTCATTCTCTATCAGCATTTGTATTTTCCAATATTTTCTTTGTCGTTACCGTGGGGCTCAAATTTAATACCCTAAATCTGTAATAATATCATTTGCTTTGATACCGACGTAACTTCAGTAGCAGACAATATGTTTCTATAGCCCTCCATCCTTTCACCTTTTTGTAGATCTGTCCCAAATTACACATTTATACATTATGAGTCCAAACCCACTGATTTCTCATTACATTTTATGCATTTGCCTTTTCGATCCTGTGGGAAGTAAAAAGTGGAGTTTATAAACCAAAAATACAACTGTCTTGGAATTTATATTTGCCCATGTCAATACCCTCACTGGAGAGCTTTATTCCTTCATGCCACCTTAATCTACTGTCTATTGACCCTTCCTTTCAGCCTGCAGGACTCTCTTTGGCATCTCTTGTCGAGCTGGTCAAGTGGTGGTGAACTCCCTCAGTTTTTGTTTATCTAGGGATGTCTTAATTTACTTTCTCATTTTTGAACGAGAGTTTTGGTTCCTACTGCCTTCTTGCCTTCATAGTTTCTGATAAAAAATCAGCACTTTTTTAAAACTTTTTTATTGTATAATATAACATATATAGAAAGGAAAGACAGAAAAAAGCAATAGTTTTCAACGCACTCTTCAACCAGTAGTTACAGGACAGATTCCAGTGTTTGTCATGGGCTACCATAGCATCTTCTCAAATTTTTTCTTTCTAGCTCCTCCAGAATATGGACCGCTAGAAAGAATAAATATTTTTTATTATCATAATTGACATTTTAAAATTTTTTGTGAAAAATAACATGTATACAAAAAAGCAATACATTTCAAAGCACAGCACAACAATTAGTTGTAGAACAGAGATCAGAGTTAGGTATGGGTTAGATTTCCACAATTTTAGGTTTTTACTTCTAGCTGCTCTAATTACTGGAGATTAAAAGAAATATTAATTTAATGATTCAGCAATCATATTCATTTGTTAAACCCTACCTTCTCTGTAAAAATTGGTAATTCCACCATCACCTTTGATCTTTCTATCCCACTCTTTAGGAGTATTTGGGCTATGCCCATTCTAACATTTTCATGTTGGAAGGGGCTGTCACTAACATAAATATGTGATCTTCTGGAGAGGCTGGTCCTCTAGGTTTCAGGACTTATCTCATCCAGGGACCCATCTGGAGGTTGTAGGTTTGTGGAAAGTTACTAGTGTATGGAACCTTTGTAGAATCCTATATATATTTCCCTAGGTGTTCTTTAGGATTGGCTGGAATGGTTTTGGTTGGGGTTTAGCAAGTTATGATAGGTAGCAATGTGTAACTGAAGCTTGCTTAAGAGTGACCTCCAGAGTAGCCTCTCAACTCTATTTGAACTCTCTCAGCCACTGATACCTTATCAGTTACACTTCTTTCCCCCCTTTCAGTCAGGATGGAATAGTTGATCCTATGGTGCCAGGGCCAGGCTCAACCCTGGGAGTCAACTCTTGTGCTGCCAGGGAGACTTTTACCCCTGGATGTCATGTCCCAGGTAGGGGGGAGGGCAATTATTTCATGTCCTGGTTGGGGGTTGGCAGGTTATGATAGGTAGCAAGGTCTAACTGAAGCTTGTGTAAGAGCAACCTCCAGAGTAGCCTCTCAGCTCTATTTGAACTCTCTCTGCCACTGCCACTTTATTAATTACACTTCTTTCCCTCCTTTTGGTCAGGATGAAATTGTTGATCCCACGGTGCCAGGTCTAGATTCAACCCTGGGAGTCATCTCCCACGTTACCAGGGAGACTTTCACCCCTGTAGGCGGAGGGCAGTGATTTCACTCGCAGAGTTGGGCTTAGAGAGACCGAGGCCACACTGAGCAGCAAAAGAGGTCCTCCAGAAGTAACTCTTAGGCATGCCTATAGGCAGGCTAAGCTTCTCCACTACCTACATAAGCGTCACAAGAGTAAGCCTCAAGATCAAGGACACGGCCTATTGCTTTGGTGTCCCTAATGTTTGACACAGTATCGGGAGTTTCCCTGATGGTAAAGTTTAATAGTTCAATATTTTTTCTCCCATCCCTCAAGGGACTTTGCCAATACTTTTTGATTATTTGCTTAATATATTCTAGGATGTACCCAGATATTACATTAAGTTATACAGGATTAAAGGCCCTCATTTGTATCCTGGGCCCCCTGTGTTTCAATTGTTCAAATGAGCTATCCAGACAGTTTGAGTTAGATTATGTGCTATGGAACGTTTAGGTTCTGGACAAAATAAACCTTTCTTCCCTTGGTCTCAAAGAGTAGGTGAAGCTGTAAAATATAGAAATGTCTTTCTTACCCCTGTGTTCTGAATTACCTTAATCCTGACTGATTGGCTTCCTTCTTATCTCTAAATACCAGGTTATAGATACATAAAACAGCTTCTCAAAATCCAGAAATAATAATTACCACTCTGGACTAATCTAGGCCCCTGTTTTCTTATAAGCATTTTCTCAAGGAGACCATACAATAATTGTTCTTTCGTTTCTGGCTTATTTTGCCTCACCAAATGTCCCACATGTTCATTCACATCATTACATGCTTCACAACTTCATTCCTTTTTGTAGCAGCATAATATTCAATCATATGTATATACCATCATTCGCCAATCTGCTTCTCAGTCAGTGCATCCTGTGTTAGGCATCGTGTATGTGCTGGTTTGAAAGGATGTATGTACCCTAGAAAAGCCATGTTTTAATCAAAACCCCATTTTGTAAAGGCAGAATAATCCCTATTCAATACTGTATGCTTGAAACTGTAATCAGATGATCTCCCTGGAGATGTGATTTAATCGAGTGGTTGTTAAGCGGATTAGGACATGTGTCCACCCATTTGGGTGGGTCTTGATTAGTTTCTTAAGTCCTATAAAAGAGGAAACATTTTGGAGAATGAGTCACTCAGAGAGAGCAGAGCAGAACGACATAGCCACAAGAAGCAGAGTCCACCAGCCAGCAACCTTTGGAGATGAAGAAGGAAAATGCCTCCCGGGTAGCTTCATGAAACAGGAAGCCAGGAGAAGAAGCTAGGAGATGACACTGTGTTTGCCACGTGCCCTTCCAGCCGAGAGAGAAACTGTAACTGTTCACCATGTGCCTTCTCACTAGAGAGAAACCCTGAATGTCATCGGCCTTCTTGAACCAAGGTATCTTTCCCTGGATGCCTTAGATTGGACATTTCTATAGACTTGTTTTAATTGGGACATTTTCTCGGCCTTAGAACTGTAAGCTAGCAACTTATTAAATTCTCCTTTTTAAAGGCCATTCCGTTTCTGGTGTATTGCATGCTGGCAGCTAGCAAACTAGAACAATGTATAATGTCCAAAGTCCACAGTCCACCAACACTCTCAATTTTAAATAATTTCATTGTTCCCAAGAGAAAGAAAACCAATAAACTCACCTTTGCCAAATAGGGAATCCTAACCTCCCCTTAATCTTGGCCCTCCGCCCATCATTTACCCCTACTGCTGCTGTGGCATTGCTGATGGTTTCCTGTTAAACAGAGCCCATAGCACGCAATGGCAGTTTTCCCCTGTACCCTAGTCTTAAACACTCTTTGTACAAGAATCATACCTTTGAACTAGTTTTTGCAAGAACTTATTTATATTTCTACTGTTACTCAGTGGGACACATAGATCTATACAACCCCTTTCAATCTTGTTCACTTTCAATATAGTAATCTTACTTATAGACCCACTAGAGAAGTGCTTTCACTTCTATCTATTCCCTTACATTTGAGTTCAACCTCATTAGCTAACTGTTCACCCATCTCTAGCTTCTATGTATCTCTAGGTCCCCTATATTCTGTATTATATGCCTCTGATTTTACCGTTAGTACCATATCATCTGTAAATAATGAAAGTTTTATTTCTTCCTTTCCAATTTAGATGGCTTTTATTTCTTTGTCATGCCTGACTGCCCTAGCTAGAACTTCTAGCACAATGTTGAATAATATGGTGACAGTGGGTATCCTTGTCTCATTCCTGATCTTAGGGGGAAAGCTTTCAGTCTCTTTCCATTGAGTATAATGCTGGCTATCAGTTTTCATATATTCCCTTTATCATATTGAGGAAGTTATCTTTGATTCCTACCTTTTCAGTATTTTTATCAGAAAAGGATGTTGAATTTTGTTGAATGCTTTTTCAGCATCAATCAAGACAATTGTGATTTTTCCCTTTTGATTTGTTAGTGTACTGTATTACATTAATTGATTTTCTTGTGTTGAACCATCCTTGCATTCTGGTATAAACCCCACTTGGTCATGGTATATAATTCTTTTAATGTGTTGTTGGATTCGATTTGCTAATATTTTATTGAGAAATTTTGCATCTATGTTCATTAGGGAGATTGGCCTGTAGTTTTCTTTTCTTATAGCATCTTTACCCAGTTTTAGTATTAAAATGATATTAGCTTCATAGAGTGAGTTAGGTAGAGTTCCTTTTTCCTCAATTTTTTGGAAAAATTTGAGCAGGATTGGTGTCAGTTCTTTCTGGTATGTTTGATAAAATTCCCCCGTGAAGCCATCTGGTCCTGGGCTTTTCTTTGTAGGAAGATTTTTTATGACAGATTGGATCTCTTTACCTGTGATCGGTTTGTTGAGATCTTCTATTTCTTCCTGAGTCAGTGTAGCTTGTTTGTGTGTCTCCAGAAATTAGTCCATTTCAACTAAGTTGTCTACTTAGTTTGTTGGCATACAGTTGTTCATAGTGTCCTCTTATGATTTCTTTTATTTCTTCAGGGTCTGTGATAACATACCTCTTCTAGTTTTGATTTTATTTACTTGCATCCTCTCTCTTTTTTTCTTTGTCAGTCTTGGGCCATCAATTTTATTGATTTTCTCAAAGAACCAACTTTTGGTTTTGTTGATTCTTTCTGTTGTTCATTTTGTGTGTGTGTGTGTGTGTGTGTGTGTGTGTGTGTGTGTGGGCAGGCAAGGGAATCGAACCTGGGTCTCCAGCATAGCAGGCGATAACTGTGCCTGCTCAGCCACTGTGGCCCACCCTCTATTGTTCTTTTGATCTCCCATTCATTTAACTCTGATTTAATCTTTGTTATTTCTCCTCTTTTTGCTTTGGGGTTATTTTGCTGTTCTTTCTCAAGTTCCTCCAGGTGAGCAGTTGAGTCCTTAATTTTTGCTCTTTCTTGTTTTTTTAATATAGGCATTTAGGGCAATAAATTTCCCTTTCAGCACAGCCTTTGCTGCATCCCATAAGTTCTGATATGTTGTATTCTCATTTCCATTCATCTCCAGATAGCTACTGATTTCTCTAGCAATTTCTTCTTTGACCCACTAGTTGTTTAACTGTGTTATTTAATTTCCATATTGTTCTAGTTTGCTAGCTGCTAGAATGTAACATACCAGAAATGGAATAGCTTTTCAAAGGGGAATTTAATAAGTTGCTAGTTTACAGTTCTAAGGCCAAGAAAATGTCCCAGTTAAACAAGTCTATAGAAATGTCCAATCTAAGGCATCTAAGGAAAGACACCTTGGTTCAAGAAGGCCAATGAAGTTCAGGGTTTCTCTCTCAAGTGGAAGGGCACATGGTGAACACAGTCAGAGTTTCTCTCATCTGGAAGGGCACATGGCGAGCATGGCATCATCTGCTAGCTTCTTCTCCTGGCTTCCTGTTTCATGAAGCACTCTGGGAGGCATTTTCTTTCTTCATCTCCAAAGGTCACTGGCTGGTGGACTCTGCTTTTCTTGGCTTTGTCATTCTACCCTGCTCTCTCTGAATCTCTTTCATTCTCCAAAATGTTTCCTCTTTTCTAGGACTTTAGAAACTTATCAAGACCCACCCAAATGGGTGGACACATGTTGTCACCTAATCCAGTTTAACAACATTAAATCACATCTCGAGGGAGATGATCTGATTACAGTTTCAAACATACAGTATTGAATAGGGATTATTCTGCCCTTACAAAATGGGATTTTGATTAAAACATGGCTTTTCTAGGGGATGTACATCCTTTCAAACCAGCACACATATATCTGTGAATGTTCTTGTTCTTTGGTAGCTATTGAGATCCAGCTTCATTCCATTGTGATCAGAGAAAGTGCTTTGAATAATTTCAATATTTTTTAATTTATAAAGACCTGTTTTGTGCTCTAGCATATGATCTATCCTGGAGAATGTTCCATGAGCACTAGAGAAGGATATATAACCTTGTGCTTTGGGATACAATGACCTATTTATGTCTGTTAGGTCTAATTCATTTATCAAGTTATTTAACTTCTCTATTTCTTTGTTGATCTTCTGTCTGGTTGTTCTATCTATAGAGAAAAGTGGTGTATTGAAGTCTCCTACTATTATTGTTGAAACATGTATCGCTCCCTTCAGTTTTGCCAATGTCTGTCTCATTTACTTTGGAGCTCCTTGATTGGGAGCGTAAACATTTATAATTGTTACATCATCTTGGTGAATTGACCCTTTCATTAGTATATAGTGTCCTTCTTTGTCTCTTATATTGTCTTTACATTTAAAGTCTATTTTGTCCGATATTAGTATAACTACTCCTGCTTTCTTTTGGTTACAATTTACGTGGACAATTTTTTTCCATCCTTTCACTTTCAATCTATTTGTATCCTTGTGTCTAAGATGAGTCTCTTATAAGCAGCATGTAGCTGGATTATCTTTCTTAATCCATTCTGTCAGTCTGTATCTTTTAATTGATAAATTTAGTCCATTAACATTCAGAGTTATTACTGAAAAGGTGTTTCTTGATTCCACCATCTTATATTTTTTATTTTATTAGTCAGATCTATACATTATTTTCCCTATTACTCTTTGTATTTTTTAAAATTACCCTTAGTGGTACTCTTCAATTCTGTGCCCTCCTCCAGACCTCCTTCTCCTGTCTTTTTTTTTTTTCCCAGCTGGCAGGACTCCTTTTAGCATTTCTTGTAGGGCTGGTCTCTTGTTGACAAATTCTTTCAGGACTTCTTTGTCTGTGAAAGTTTTAATCTCATCCTCAATTTTAAAGGACAATTTGACTGGGTACAGAATTCTTGGCTGGAAGTCTTTCTCTTTCAGGATCTTGAATATATCACACCACTGCCTTTTTGCCTCCAGGGTGCTAGTTGAGTAGTCTGAACTCAGTTTGATTTGGTTTCCCTTGTATGTAGTAGATTGTTTTTCTCTTGTTGCTTTCAGGATTTTCTGCTTCTGTATGTTGTTTTATTAATAAAAATATTTATTAAAAATTAATTACCTTCTGTTCTAGTTTGCTAGCTGCTGGAATTCAATATACCAGAAATGGAATGGCTTTTAAAAAGGGGAATTTAATAAGTTGCTAGCTTACAGTTCTAAGGCCGAGAAAATGTCCCAATTAAAACAAGTCTATAGAAATGTCCAATCTAAGCTATCCCAGGGAAAGACATCTTGGTTCAAGAAGGCTGATGAAGTTCAGGGTTTTTCTCTAAAGTGAGAAGATACATGGTGAACACAGAGTTTCTCTCTCAATTGGAAAGGCACATGGTGAACACAGTCAGGGTTCCTCGCTCATCTGCAAGGGCACATGGCAAACACAGTGTCATCTGATACTTCTTCTCCTGGCTTCCTATTTCATGAAGCTCCCCAGGAGGCATTTTCCTTCTTCATCTCCAAAGGTCACTGGCTGGTGGACTCTCCTTAGTGGTGCTATAGCATTCTCTGCTCTCTCTGTATCTCTTTCATTCTCGTAAGTGTTTCCTCATTTATAGGACTCCAGAAACTTATCAAGACCCACCCAAATGGGTGGAGACATGTTGTCACCTAATCCAGTTTAGCTACATTAAATCACATCATCCAGGGAGATGATCTGATTACAGTTTCAAACATACAGTATTGAATAGGGATTAGAAAAAATGGCTGCCTTTACAAAATGGGATTATGATTAAAACATGGCTTTTCTAGGGGACATACATCATTTCAAACCAGCACACCCTCCCCCTATTGGGACATGAGTCCCAGGGACGTGGAATCGTGGGATCGATAATGCCTTCCAAACCAAAAGGGTAAAAAGAAATTTAACAAAAATAAGGTATCTGTGACTAACAGAGTTCAAATAGAGTCAAGAGGCTATTCTAGAGGCTACTCTTACACTAGCTTCAGCTAGATATTGCTAATTACTAGGGTTTGCCAAACCCCAACCAAAAACAGTCCCATCAATCATACAGAATACCCAGGGCTTTATCTGAGATTCTACAAAGGTTTCATACATTAGGATTACTTTCCATAAACCTACAACCTCCAGATGGGTTTCTAAGCCAGATAAGTCCTGAAATCTGGAGGTGCCAGCCTCTCCAAGAGCATCAACTAGTTCCATCCCCCTATCTCATAATAGTGACACACCTTCTCAACATGAAAAAGTTAGAATGAACATTGCACAAGTACTCCTAAAGATTGGGAGAAGGGTCAAAGGGAAAGGAAGAGTTATAGCAGGAAGATAGGATTTAACAAATGAGTATGAGTGCTGAATCATTATACTGATATTTCTTTTAGTCTCCAGTGTGTTGGAGCAGCTATAAGGAAAAACTTAAACTTGTAGTACTATAACTCATACCAAACTCTGAAATCTGTTCTATAATTACTTGTACAATGTACTTTGATATATATTGCTTTTTTGTTTACATATTTCACAATAAAAATATTAAAAAATAGGCAAAGGAAATGAATAGACATTTCTCTAAAAAACATATGCAAATGGCCAATAAGCACATAAGATGCTCAACATTATCGGTCACCAGGGAAATGCAAATCAAAACCCCAGTGAGATACCATTTCAGACCCACTAGGGTGGCCATTATTTAAAAAACAGAAAATAACGTGTTGGCAAGAAGGTGGAGAAATAGGGGCCCTTATACGTTGCTGGTGGTACTGTATAATGGTGCAGCCACTGTGGGAATCAATTTTTTGGTTCCTCAGGAAATTAAGTATAGAATTACCATAGGACCCAGCAGTCCCACGTCGTGGTATATACCCTCAAAGAGTTAACTGAAAGCAGGGCCTTGAACAGATGTTCACACACAGACGTTCATAGCAGTGTCATTTACAACAGTCAACAGGTGGAAGCAATGCAAGTGTCTATCAGTGGATGAATGGATAAACAAAACATGGTACATCTGTACAATGGAATATTATTCGGCCTTGAAAGGAATGAAGTTCTGATGCAGGCAGCAACAGGGCTGTACCTCGAAGACATCATGTTGAGTGAAACAAGCCAGTCACAAAAGGACAAATATTGTAAAATTCCACTTATATGAAGTATCTAGAATAGGCACATTCATAGAAGCAGAAAGCAGAATAATAGTTGCCATGGGCTGAGGGAGATATTACTTAATGAAAATGTTCTGGAAATAGTGGTCAAAGTTGTACAACATTGTCAATGTACTTAATATTACTGAATTGTACTTAATATGGCTTTTTTATAAAGATTTTATTCTTTATTCTAGGTTCCATGTCAAATAAACAGAGCTGGAGAACTCTAACTCTGAGTTTCAGGTGTCACACCGATACTTAAAGTTCCAGGGAACTACCAGGTTGTTCAGAGAACAAAGCATCTCAGAATTTAGAAATAACAGTTAAAGCTCAAGAATAAATGTGACTGCTGTAAGAGCTTACAGTCTAAACCCTAATTTTCTTAAAAGCATTTTAAATGAAGCTTTCAGAAATAAAAACATTTGACAGTTGTCTTATAGTGACAAATCATAGCAGAGGTTTTGTCTTTAAACATTTACTAGAGTTATGTTAATTAACAGGTAAGATATAATTTATGTATTTGTCTTGCTTTTCTTTGTGTGTGTGTGTGTGTGTGTGTGTGTGTTTTGTTTTGTTTTTAGGTGCATGGTCAGGGAATTGAAACCAGATCTCCTGCATGGAAGGCGGGCATTCTACCACTGAACTAACAATGCACCCTGTCTTGCTTGTCTTTTTTTTTTTTTTTTGCCTATTGATTCACTTTTTTAAAATTAATTAAAAATTTTTTTAAATACCAAACGCAAACATTCGCAATTTTTGATCAATCTGTTCTACATATATAATCAGTAATTCGCAATATCATCACATAGCTGTATATTTATCATCATGATCATTTCTTGGAACATTTGCATCTATTCAGAAAACAAAATAAAAAGAAAACAGAAAAAAATTCATACATACCATATCCCTCACCATTCCCCTTCACCGATTACCACTATTTCACTCTAAATTTATTTTAACATTTGTTCCCCCATTATTCATCTTTATTCCATATGTTTTACTTGTCTGTTGATAAGGTAGATATAAGGAGCATCAGACACAAGGTTTTCACAATCACAGAGTTACATTGTGAAAGCTGTATCATTATACAATCATCTTCAAGAAACATGGCTACTGGAACACATCTCTACATTTTCAGGTAGTTCCCTCCAGCCTCTCCACTACATTTTGAATAACAAGGTGATATCTATTTAATGCTTTGTAAGAATAACTTCCAGGATAACCTCTCGACTCTGTTTGGAATCTCTCAGCCATTGACACTTTATTTGTCTTATTTCACTCTTCCCCCTTTTGGTCGAGAAGGTTTTCTCAATCCCCTGATGCTGAGTCTCAGCTCATTCTAGGGTTTTTCTCAATCCCTTGATGCTGAGTCTCAGCTCATTCCAGGATTTCTGTCCCACATTGCCAGGAAGGTCCAAACCCCTGGGAGTCATGTCCCACGCAGACAGAGGGAGGGTGGTGAGTTTGCTTGTTGTGTTGTTTGGAGAGAGAGGCCACATCTGAGCAACAACAGAGGTTCTCTTGGGGGTGACTCTTAGGCCTAATTTTAAGTAGGCTTGACCTGTCCTTTGTAGGGTTACGTTTCATATGAACAAACCCCAAGATTAGGGGCTCAGCCTACAGCTTTATTGTCCATACTGCTTGTGAGAATATCAAGAAGTCAACTTGGGGAAGTTGAATTTTCCCCCTTTCACACCATTCCCTGAAGGGGACTTTGCAAATACTTTTTTATTCACTGTTCAAATCACATATAAGGTAAAAATTTTAAATATTAATTACCATCTGTTTTCAGCACCCTGCAGTATGACATTCCTTTGTTCTTCCTCATGCAAAAACATTTTTAAAATTTGTACATTTAGTCACTATCATTATACACTCTCAGCATTCCTAGATTATACCATCTCAGTCTTTATCGTCTTTCTTTCTGATTTCATTTGTGCCCCCAGCCCTCCTCCCTCTATCGATCTCACATTCAGCTTCACTCAGTGTTATAACATTATTGTATTGCAGTTAGGTAGTATTGTGCTATCCATTTCTGAGTTTTTACATTCAGTCCTGTTGCACAATCTGTATCCCTTCAGCTCCAATTACCCAATATCTTACCCTGTTTCTATCTCCTGATGGTCCTGTTACCAGTGGAATTCTCCAAGTTTATTCCCTAATGTCAGTTCATTTCAGTGAGACCATACAGTATTTGTCCTTTTGTTTCTGTCTAATCTCATTCAGCATAATGTCCTTAAAGTCCATCCATGTTGTTACATACTTCATAACTTTATTCTGTCTTACAGCTGCATAATATTCCATCGTATGTATATACCACAGTTTGTTTAGCCACTCTTCTGTTGATGGACATTTTGGCTGTTTCCATCTCTTCACAATTGTAAATAATGCTGCTATAAACATTGGTGTGCAAATGTCTGTCTGTGTTCTTGCCCTCTTGTCCTCTGAGTAGATACCTAGCAATGGTATTACTGGGTCACATGGCAATTCTATATTTAGCTTTTTGAGGATCTGCCAAACCGCCTTCCACAGTGGTTGTACCATTTGACATTCCCACCAACAGTGGATAAGTGTGCCTCTTTCTCCACATCCTCTCCAGCACTTGTCATTTTCTGTTTTATTGATAATGGTCATTCTGGTGGGTGTGAGATGATACCTCATTGTGGTTTTGATTTGTATTTCCCGAATAGCCAGAGGAGTTGAGCATCTCTTCATGTGCCTTTTGGCCATTTATATTTCCTCCTCTGAGAAGTGTCTGTTCAAGTCTTTTGCCCATTTTGTAATTGGGTTGGCTGTCTTTTTGTTGTTGAGTTGAACAATCTCTTTATGTATTCTGGATACTAGACCTTTATCTGATATATCGTTTCCAAATATTGTCTCCCATTGTGTAGGCTGCCTTTTTACTTTCTTGATGAAGTTCTTTGATGCACAAAAGTGTTTAATTTTGAGGCGTTCCCATTTATCTATTTCTTTCTTCAATGCTCGTGCTTTGGGTGTAAGGTCTACAAAACTGCCTCCTAGTATAAGATTTATAAGATATTTCCCTACATTTTCTTCTAAGAGTTTTATGGTCTTAGATCTAATGCTTAGGTCTGATCTATTCTGAGTTAATTTTTGTGTATGGTGTGAGATTTGGGACCTCTTTCATTCTTTTGCATATGGATATCCAGTTCTCTAGCCACCATTTATTGAAGAGACTGTTCTGTCCCAGGTGAGTTGGCTTGACTGCCTTATCAAAGATCAATTGTCCATAGATGAGAGCGTCTATATCTGAACACTCTATTTGATTCCATTGGTCAGTATATCTATCTTTATGCCAGTACCATGCTGTTTTGACCACTGCAGCTTCATAATACGTAATATGGCTTTTTAATTTATTTTATTTTAATATTTTTATTGTAAAAACTTAACATAAAACATATATTCTTAACATACAAACATTACATACATTGTGTCCAATCAGTGGCTCACTATATCATCACATAGTTGTGTATTCATCACCATGATCATTTTTTGAACATTTACATCACTCCAGCAAAAGAATTAAAAAGAAAAAAGAAAAGACGCATATATACCATACCCCTCATTGCTCCCTCTCATTGAGCACTAGTGTTTCCATATACTCAATTTATTTTGCCTTTTGTCCCCCCTATTATTTATTTATTTATTTATATCCATATTTTTTACTCATCTGTCCATACTCTGGATATAAGGAGCATCAGACCCAAGGTTCTCACAATCATACAGTCACATTGTAAACCTTAGATCTTTATACAGCTGTCTTCAAGAATCTAGGCTACTGAAACACAGCTCAACAGTTTCAAGAATCTAGGCTACTGAAACACAGCTCAACAGTTTCAGGTACTTCCCTCTAGCCACTCCAATACACCATAAACTAAAAAGGGATATCTATGTAGTGCATATGAATAACCTCCAGGATAACCTCTCGACTCTGTTTGAAATCTCTCAGCCAC
This sequence comes from Tamandua tetradactyla, assembly GCF_023851605.1. NCBI lineage: Eukaryota > Metazoa > Chordata > Mammalia > Pilosa > Myrmecophagidae > Tamandua > Tamandua tetradactyla. The sequence goes on from NC_135329.1 coordinate 9,878,278, forward strand.
TGACACTTTATTTTGTCTCATTTCCCTCTTTGCCCTTTTGGTCAAGAAGTCTTTCTCGATCTTTTGATGCCAGGTCCTGGCATATCCCAGGCTCTCTGCCCCATGCTGCCAGGGAGGTTTACACCCCTGGGAGTCATGTCCCACATAGCGGGGAAGGCAGTGAGTTCACATGCTGAGTTGGCTTAGAGATAAAGTTGTATAACATTGTCAATGTACTTAATGTCACTGAATTGCACTAAAAATGGTTTTATACCATGTGTATTTCACCATAATAATAATAAAGAGGAATGAAGTACTGGTATGTGCTTGATGATATGGATGAGTCCATATCATCAAGCATATTTGAAGAGATGGATAAATCTTGAAATAATACATGTGATAGAAGCCACCCACAAAAAAACCTGTATTTTATGATCCCATTTATTTGAAATGTTTGGAATAGGCACATTTAGGGGGAAAGGAAGTAGATTAGTGATGATTGCTTTAGGCTGGGGGTGGGGGCATGGAGGGTAGGGACTGACCCCAAGTGCCTGCAGGTTTTCTTTTGGGAGGGATGGATGTGTTCCAAATTAAATTGTAGAAATGGCTGCACATATCTGTGAATGGACTAAAAGCACTGAATTGTACACTTTAAGTGGGTGACTCGTATAGTATGTGAATTCTGTCTCAATAAAGCCGTTTCTTAAAAACATTCTGAGGCAGGAGAGTAAGCAGGTACGTAGGAATAAGACCAGCTATGGGTGGTTAAGTGTTGAAGGTGGGAAATGAGGAAATGGGGGTTAGTTATACTATTATCTCTATTTTTGTTTACAATTAGAACTTCCTGAAATAAAAAGTTAAATACATATTTCCTGGAATTCTTGGTGGTGCCAACCCAGTAACCTAAATGTACCCAGGTCCTGGACTCAGATAAGTCCACCTGTCCTTCAAACAGGGTAGGGCTGGAGCTCTTTCATTGGGAACCCGACATGCTGTGGCAGCTTTCATCATCTTTCTACCCAACTGATCGCTCAGCCCCACCATGGGCAGCTCAGCCAACCCAACCACAGCAGCACCGTGGCCTGTGCGGGGGTTCTGAGCCCTGCTCTGTCTTTTCCTTCTGACCACTGGCCTCTCTTGTCCCCTCCTATCCAAACAGTAGGGAACCGCCTTCTACTTGTCACCGCCCACCTAGTCAGAGGTTGAACCCACAACAGAGCAGCTGGGCTCCGGGTGACCCAGCTGTTTCTCCTCTGTTCCTCAGACGTCTCCCACTCCCGGAGGGCTGAGCTCGGGCCCAGCCCCTACACACACAGCCTGGGCCCACCGGCTCTCTCACTTCCGAACCCAGCTCCTGCGTTCAGCCTCGCTGCAGACCACCACCCTCCCGCCCAGTGTTCTCCTGGCTCTTCTTCCTGCCAGCTTCTTCCAGCCCACCCAGGAATCCAAGGAAAGATCGAAGCATTTCTGACTCTCATCGAAGCTGAGTGCCTTCCTCCAGAGCTCCTGGGGCTTCGGCAAATTGGGGGATGCGTCTGGGAACTTCTGTCAGGTCCCAGGGGATTTACCAACAGTTTAAGGGTCCTGAAGAGGCTTCTGGAACATTCCACGAGAGTTAGGCAATGGGTCCATCTACTTAAGCGTTTCTGCCTCGCCCATGTGTTGCCCCTACCTCAGTCGAAACCCACGGTTCCAGGGTTCTGAGTATAAAAATGAGGTTTGGCCTGGAGGAGGGGGGATACCGGGTGGGGCTGTGGGGGTGTGGGAGTGTGGAGGGGGTGGGGGTGTAGGACGGGGTGGTGGGGGTGGGTGTGGGGATGTGGGATGGGGGTGTGGGGTGGGGAGAGGAGCCAGCCCTACCGTCTCGTCCCGGCTCTGCCTCCTTCCCGCGCAGTGACCTTCCACCATGTCCACTCTTGAGGTCTCAGTTTCTTCCTCTGAGAAAGAGGCTCTGCAGCGTTTCTATCTGAGAAGTGTTGTGCTTCTTATCTTGTGCCATTTCTCTTGCGGAAGGGGAGTTCAGATCAGACGACGCCAGGAGTGAGTCACCGTGGCGGGCGGGCTGGTGGTTATGGAGGTGCGGGTCTCTCGCGGAGCCGAGGCGGAGGGCTAGAGCCAAAGGGCGCCCTTTAAGGGGCAGCCTGGGGTACCGCCCGGGCGCGGTCCCCGTCCACAACAGGCCTGCACCGGCCCCTGGTCACCTGCAGAGGGCGCCGCAAACGCACACACGCTGCGGGCGACGCGGGACGCGGGCCCGGCTTGGGGCCGAGGACCCCGCAGCTCCTCCAAGGGGAACCCCGGAGCCGAGAGGGGCTGGAAGAAGGAGGCGAGGAGAGCAGGGAAGGAAGGGGGACAGCAAGGGAAACAAGGGGCAGGGGCTGGGGTCACGCGGCCAAGGGAAGGGCCCCGCCGCGGGTCCTGAGGCAGCGGGCGCAGCGGCACCGCGGGCGCCGGGTGTCTGCGGGCGCCGCGGGCTCGCAGGGCTGTGGGGAGACCGGGTAACGGCGCGTCGAGGGCTCCACAGCGGGCCGGGGCGCGCTAGCTGCGGGGGTGGGTCAGTCCTGGCTGCCCCCGGCCTCCCCAGCCTCAGTTTGCGCATCGGCGAAGTGGGGCCGAGCGCGGCCCGCCCAGCGGCTGGATTCGGGCGGGAGCCTGGGGAAGCGGAGCCGCCCCGGGGACGGCCCGGGGGGCGCTAAGGGGCCCGGAGCCATTCGGCGGGGAAGAGGAGGCTGCCCCCCACCCAGCCCAGGCCACCCGCGACCCCGCAGATACCGCTCTGGGGCTTCGTTTCCCACCCAAGCGCCCGCTGTGCTCGGTCACCGGCTGTCACCTGGGCCCTCCGGGAGGGGGAGGCCGCGGGTGGGGCGGGACTTGGCGGCGGCGGGAGGCGGGGGTGGGGCGAGGGGCGGGGGCCGGGGGCGCGCCCCGCGGCCAGCCGGGCCCACGTGACGCCCGCAGCCCGGGCCGCGCGGCCAGGCGGGGAGCGCCGCGGCGGCCCCAGGAGGTGGCGGCGGGCGCGGAGCCCCGGCCGCGCGGGACTGGCCGTCGGGGCCCCGGGCCGGCGGCCCCGGGGGCGCCCATGCCATGGAGAAGCTGGCGGCCGGCCTGGCGGGCCTGCGCTGGAGCAGGGGCGCCTTCCCGCTCGACCTCATCGTCAGCCGCTGCCGCCTGCCCACGCTCGCCTGCCTCGGGCCAGGTACCCGGGTGCCGGGGAGGGGCGCGGGGTGGGGGGCGCCCTACGGGAGATCCCGGACTCTCCAGGCTGGGTGTTGGCGGGCCCGTGAGGATGCGGCTCCCGCCCTCCCCGCTCTCCAGCGCTGCTTCCCCCCGCGCTTCCCCGAGATTCCTGGGACCCACGAGCCCCGGGTCCACCTCCCCCTGGGCCGCGCGCCCCGGAGCAGGGGCCGAAACCTGTGACAGGGCCGGGCCCGAGCCCGGGCCCGAGATTTCCGGCCCTGCTGGAGTCCCGAGCGCGGCCGAACCAGCGCGCCCGCCCCGTCGGCGCACCCCATTCCCCCTGCGCCCCTAAGGCCCCGCGCCGCGCCCGCGCCCCCGCCGTCTCTTTGTCTCCGGCCTCTCACCTCGACCCTCCCGCATCCCCTGGGCATCACGTTGTGTCTTCCCAGCACCGCCACCCCCAGCCCCGCTCAGCTCCTCTTGGGACCCTCCCTTCGCGTCCTGGGTGCAGCCCCGGGTCCTCGGGGACGGGCAGGCCGGCTCCGGGAGAGGCCCGAACGAGGGGCCGCCGGGCGCGCCCCCCAGGGTCCCTGGCCCCCTCCCACGCCTCGCCCCTCTTGTCCGCGGGGCCCGGCGGCCCGGGCCGCTCTGCTGAGGGGACAGTGCGTGGGGGCCCGAGAAGACGCTGGGGGCTGAACGGGGCGAGGGGACCGTTTGGGGGAAGGGGGATGCCTGGCTGGGGGAGGGGCGGGAGCCGGGGCTGGCAGCCAAGCCGGGGGTTTTGTGTGAGAGAAGAATAGGGGTTTGGCCCGCGTTGGCACACTCGCTTCCCGGAATGCTAATGGGGCCGGCGGTTCCTCTCCGCGGCGCGGGCCCCGGCAGCCCCTCCTCCGACCCGGCGCGGCGAGGAGTGGGTGCAGCGGGCGCCGGCGGGTCCTGGGGGCAGGCTCGGTGGGAGCGCCCAGGTACCGGCCCTGCAGGTCTCTCATCCCGGAGCGTCTCCGCATCGTCCGTGTGTGGCCCTGGGCCTGTCCGGGGCAGCGGCAGGGCTGGGTGTGTCTGACGGTGCCTGAACACCTCCCACGCCTCTTCTTTGGCAACTGCCCCTCCTGGCTCCTTGGGCACCCTTGACACCCCGTGGGTCCTCTACCTCGTCTTTCACTCTGTGCCCCTTAACAGTTGATTGTCTTCCCATTGGGCCCCAGCCTCCTGCTTAACAAAGATGGATGGATTGAAGGAAGGAGAGAATGAGTGAATGAGTGGCTGACCCCAGGTGTCTGTCTGTGACAGTGCGTGGCTACCTGTGGTCACCGTCAGAGTGGGAGTGTGATCAAAAGTGTGGCCTTGGAGGTCCCTCTGTGGCAGTGCATTTAAGAGGGGCCCCTTAGTAGAACCACGGGCCTGAGTTGTGTCTCTGGGGTAACAAGGAGCTGCCACTATGGGCCAGGTGGCCGTGGTGGCTCTACTGTTGGTGACCATGACCCCTGGCTGTTGTCCTGTGCCAGTGTAGCTGTGGCTTGCGTTCCCATGGAAGGGTGGGCTGGGCTTTGGTGACCTTTAAGGGGAGGGGGCAGAGTTGGAGGAGAGCTTGACTTGTTTGATCCAGAAAGTGGGGGGCTCAGATACACACTACCCCCCCCAAGGCACAGTGGGAGCCAGGCCGTCCCAACAGGCCCTGAACTTCCCACCCCCAACCCCACTATGCACACACAGACACACTTCCCACACACAGACATACGGACATAGAAGCCATCGGGGTAAAAAACATTTCCCATTCGGTTGGGGCAGGAATTTAGTAAGTTGTGTCAGGGGGCTGGGGAGGAGGCGTCCCCACCCCCACCCTGCCCACCAGCTGCAGCCAGGGGCCGGCCCACCAGCCTGGGAAGCCGGGCCAGCCCCTCCTGCTCCCCTGGAAACCGTTGCTGTGGCTGGGGTTGGAGCCTCCAGGGCCCAGGCCCCTCCCAGCCCCTCTGCCCCAGTGCAGTTTCCCCCAGGACGGGGCGCCCCCCTCCTGCCTTCTCTGCACCCCTCCCCCCTCCAGCCACCATCACTGTGTTCCAAAGGCCCGGAGGATGGGGGGGCGGGAGAGAGCCAAGAAGCAGTTTCTTCCAGATGGGGTGGGAGGTTTCAGGGCTTCTCCCTTCCCCTGAGGGCCCCTGAATGCAGGAGACTGCCCATGACACTAGGTGACAGGGCAGGAGAGAGCTGAGAATAAGCACCTCTGAGCCCTGCCGTTCCCCTGGCCCAAGAGTGGTCTGGGGCGCGGTCACATCAGCACCTGCAGCGGGAGTCCCCATCACTCCCCCAGAAGGGATCTCCTTACTTGGCCTGCTACTGTGGGGGGCTGCGGACTCTGCTGGACCTCAGGTGCACTCAGGTGTCTCCTGCTCAGGACAGCCTCCTTCCTTCCCCCCTGTCCCGGCTAGGGCCCGCCACATTCCTTGGACGGTCCCAGCCACCCACCGGCCAGTGCCTCACACTGTATTCCTGCCCCTTTCTCTCCCCACTTTCCATGGCCCATGGGCTCCGGGAAGGCAGGGGCAGGGCCCATGGGCTCCCTGATGAGAGAGAGGCTGCAGAGGCCGGAGCCCTGGAGCAGTGTGCACAGGGCAGGCGGCCGGGGAGCTGTCCCCGGGTGGGGAGTTGAGGAGGTCGCCCGCCCTTTCTTTCGGCTTCTCCTCACACCCTCCCTCCCTCTCCCAGGGGAATACGCCGAAGGCGTCAGTGAGCGCGACATCCTGCTCATCCACTCGTGCCGCCAGTGGACCACGGTGACAGCCCACACCCTGGAGGAGGGCCACTACGTCATCGGGCCCAAGATTGACATCCCCCTGCAGTACCCAGGTGGGGCAGACAGCCTAAGGCCTGTGGGGTGGGGGGAAGGCAGGCCTGGGGGAGGGTAGGGTGGGCTTTCCTTGTAGCTGCAGGGATGGGAGAGGACCCACCCCAGGGGGTCTTTCATACTTTCCTATTTTCTCTGGAGCCTTGGGTTTCTGGAGAGGTGGTTCATATTTTATTTTAAAATAGATTATAAACTAATGATTAAAATAATACCCACACCCATAAACTGCTACACATCAAACCATAACCCTAGTTAGAGACCTTCAGCATATGCCTCGAGGTGCCTTTTTAACCTGTTGGTGCAGCTGGAATCTCAGCTCTCTGCAAACAAAAGCAGGTCAGAAACAGGTCAGAGGCTGATTTCCCCAATTTTTGTGTTAATCAAAACAGTTCCTTGTTGTCACTGATTGACTTTCTAAGTGAATGCTAAAATTTCAGACTTTTAAGTAAGATTACTCCTGAACGTCTGCTTTGATCTGTTTAATGTATGGTGTTGACATCTTACATAAGATTTTGTTTGCAGAAAAGATTCTGATGCCCATAAAGAAAGTGCAGCCCTTTGATTTTACAGACGGTCAGATGGCCTAAGGGGGACAATGACTGGCCACATAGGGCCATACAGCTAGTAAGTGGCCGAGCCAGAGCCAGAACCCAGGGGTCCAGGAGTGCCGTGGGTGTATGGGGATGTATGGGGTCTGGTGGCCCCTGTCCCGGAGATGTTGCCCTGTGACCTCGGGACCCACAACCACTGCGCAGGGTCGTGTGCTGTATTCTGGCCACCTGGCAGAACTTTTCCTCATTTCATCCTTAGAGCAGCCCTGTGAGAAAGTCTTATCTACTACATTTAATTCACAAGGAAACTGAGGTCCCAAGACCCAGGATAGCTTGTGCAGGTCTGGGTTCCTTCCTGCGATAACCACTGCTCCACCCCCCCCTCCCCGCCGGTACACAACAAAAGCTGGGGGCCTTGGAGGCCCCCCTTCTGTCCCGGCCATGAGACAGAGCTAAGCCATTTATCAACCCCCTCGCCCCACCCCATCCTTCCCCCTTACCCCCGCCACCGTCCTCCCTTTTCCACTTTTCACCACACTGGGAGGTGGATACCACCCTACGCCCGCCCGCCTCCCCCCCAATTTGAAAGTTGAGGAAACTCTCGCAAGTGTCTCCCCGACCTGGGGTCCCGGCCGGCTGGAAACCTTGGGAGGATCAGCCCAAGCCAGAGAAGGCCCAGCTAGGGGTCTGGCGGGTCGGGGGACGGGTCCCAGGACCTCTTGGATTAAAAAAAAAGCAAAGACTGGAAAACGCCCTCACCGACTGGAGGGAGCACGACTTCAGCGCCCTTTCCGGGAGTGCCTAAAGCTCTGGTGAGAGGTCGTCCCCTTTGTACAGAGAGGGAAACCAAGGCACGGGGTCTCCTAAGGAACTAGGGGTCCAGCGGGCTCTTAGCCCTTTACAGCCATCTCTTTTGGGGCACCCTGAGTGCCTGGGGATGGTGGTGATAATGGGGTGACAGCTGGTCTGCAGGGCTTCGCGGCCCCAGCCGCATCCTCGAGGTGGGCGGCCCGGGCCTGCCTAGGTGGGGGAGGGGCGCCGCTGGCCCCCTAGGAGGGGGAGGGGCCGGGCTGCGGCGGGGGGGCCGCGGAGGCTCTGAGGGCTCCTCGGCCGGGCGCTGCTTCCTCCTGATGAATTAATAATGGCAGCGCGCGGGAGGGGCGGCCGGTGAGGACCGCGGGGGCAGGGGGTGGGCAGGGGAGGGCGGGGGCACCGCCCGAGGACCCGAGTCTCCAGGCTGCGACTCCCGCCCAGGGAGACAGAGAGGCGCCCCCCGCGGGGCGTCCGGGGAACCTGGCTGCTCTGAGACCATGCCCGCTGGAGGGGCCCAGGCTTCTCCCCTGGGCGCATTGCCGCTCCGGAGCGTTGCCTCTGTGCCCCGGAGCTAAGTAGTAGGCCTCCAATTTACAGATGGGAAAGCCGAAGCCCAGAGAGACTAAGTGATTTACCCAAGGCCACACAGTGGCTTGGTGGCTGAGCTGGCATTCCACCAGCTGTCCGGTTCCAAAGCCTGTGCTCTGACCCTCCCCCACCCCGACTCCTTTCCTGAGCGTAACGTGTGCCATGTGCTGGCAGGACCGGGTGGGAAGAAACCAGACTCTGCTCCTGCCCTCAAGGCCTTAAGGCTGAAGGAGGCGGGCGGGGTTGGGGCTGGTCCCTGGAGCACAGCCGGGGGCAGGCGTGAGGGCGGTTCCGGCTGCACTGCCGGGCTGGGGAGAGGAAGGGGCTGCCAGGGGCCGGAGTACGGCTCCCGGGAGGTCTCCCTTCCTTCCTCCCTGCAGTAATGGCCGGCGCGGGGCTCGGTCGGGCGGCCGCAGCGGGCGGGGCGGATGCCATGGTTACATCGATCCTCGCCGCCGCCGCCTCCCCCCGGGGCTCCGGCCCTGACCCGGCCCCCACTCTCCCCGCAGAGGCGGTGGACAGCTCCCTCTGCCTGGCTGCTGGTGGCTGGAGCCCCGCTCCCAGCGTACCCGGGAGGTGTTGGGGGGCTTGCAGCGGTGATGGGGGAGGAGGAGGGGGGGAGTACTTGCTGTCTGATGACAGCAGATTCCCAAACTCCTGCTCTCTGACTCCCAGCCCCCCTGCCCCCTCCTCCATTTTAGCCCCGCTGCTCTCTAGGGCTGTGGTACCTCTGAGGCCTTTTCCCACTGCGGTCCCAAGGGGTCAGGGCAGAACGAGGGGGCTCCCCTCCCAGCTTTCTCCCGGTGTTTCCCACATATTCACCCTTACGTGTCATGCTCTCCTTTCTGCGCTTGCTCCTAGATGTTGATGCTGTCCGCTCAGCCTTTGGCCCTGCTGCTCCTCCTACCCTGCCCCGTCTGGGTCCCGGGTTGGCCTTTGGGGCTCCAGGAAGTCCCAACATGTTCATGCTACTGATACAGTGCAGGCATATTGCAGAGAAGTGGGTCCCCAAAGGGTTAAGACCCTCTGTCCTTGCCCTTCCCTGTGCCAGCTTACCTGCCCCACGGTGAAGCCACCACCTGTGGGCTGCTGCCTCACCTGTTCCCTCCGCTGAGCCTCCCCAGGCACTCTGCCCACAGGCTCGCTGCCCCCCCCCCCCCAGCACAGCTCTACCTGGGGGCCTCTCCCCTGGCCTCCCCTGGCCTCCCCTGGACCTGCCCCACAACTTGCTCCTCCCAGGTACCTAGTTTTAGTTCCATTCATCTCTATTCTTGAGTGGCCCGGGAGACTGAGGACATCATCTTTAGTCCCTCCATCCCCATCCAGGTCTGCTGAGTCCCCCTTCCCAGTAACTCTAGGTCTGTTGAGTTCACGCTTCCCTCAGTCACTCCAGGTCCTCCCTAGGATTCATTACTTATTATCTCCCTGGCTGGCCTCCCGGTTGTCTTTATGGACTTCAGCCTGAATCATGACATTTCCTTGCTCAAAACACTCCAAATGGGACCCACGTCCCATGGAATAAAGTCCTCTACTTTGGCATGGCATTCCCAGCCCTTCCTAATCAGCTGCAGGCTGCTTCACCTGCCGTTGCCCCTCCTCACACCTGTCCAGGCACCCACCATCCAGCAGCATTCTCATCTCGTGGCTTTGCCGGTGCTCTTTCTCCCCTGTGGAAGGCCTGTTCTGTAAAGTCCCTTCCATTCACAAGGTGCAGCTCAACCATCCCCTCTGGCTCTCCCAGGCAGGGTTCTCCCTTCTCAGCCATCCTCCAAGCTCTTTCCAGGGGTCTGTGGTAGCACCTGGGACGTCCTGCCATTGGTGGGTACTCTGTCACCTACTGTATCTAGATTTCCTCAAGGACAGACTGTATTTTATTCCCTGGAGGCCTAGCACAGTATCTGGTGCATGGTGGGTGCTCCATAAATGTTTGTGGAATAAACAAGTGGATAAACTGTGGACCAACCTCAAGGAAGACTACAGAAACTGGAGTCACCTTCTCACGACCTGTTATCCCCTCACCTACTCACCTACCTGAGACTTTCTTCCTTCTGTGCACATCCTGAGAAGAGGGTGTGCAGATGCCAGGGCAGTTCTCAACCTTGAGCTTGGGCTCATGCCAGTGGGCACGTAAAAGGTGTGCAGAGGCTGGGTTGGGACCAAGCTGGGGGTCAGTATCCCCAATGCCACACTGATACCTGTTGCCAAGTTTCAGAGGCCAGCTCTGTATCCCAGCGTGCAGTTGGGTTTGTCTGGAGAGGCAGCCACTTGTCCTGTCGCATGCCCACAAGCCTTCCAGGGGGTGAGGGCTGGGTTCTATTTGCTGGGGACCTGTGTTCACCCTGGGGTGAGCCTTAAGCCAGCCCCTCCACCCTGGGCTATACACATCTGCCTGCTGCCTACCTGAGTCCCAGAGGTACTTGCTGAGAGGAAGGGAGCAATTAGGAATCATGTGGGAACTGGGGATGCAGGCCAGGCTTCCAGCAGGCAGGTGCATCCTAGCAGCTGGCGTTCCCACCTGTGCAGGGAAGTTCAAGCTCCTGGAACAGGCACGGGATGTGCGGGAGCCAGTGAGGTACTTCAGCAGCGTGGAGGAGGTGGCCAGCGTCTTCCCTGACCGCATCTTTGTGATGGAAGCCATCACCTTCAGCGTCAAGGTCAGTCTCTCCTGCACGGGGCATGCTGCTTCCACCCCCACCCCCTTCCCTCAGAGGCAGCCCTGACCTTGGAGGGGGGCCCTCAGGGTCCAGAAGAGGGAGTGTCCTGTATGACCCCTCGAGGGCACTGTCAGACCAGGTCAGAAGAGATGGGCGTGTGGCCCACCGGTCCAAGAGAACTTCCATGAGAGGTGGTAAAGCAGGAGTAAGTGTGTGTGTGGTGGGGTCCCACCCTGATCACAGGCCTTTCAGCGAAGCCTGGCAGACCTGGCATCCGGCACTGGAGTGGGTGGTTGCGGGGAAGCACACAGCACAAACCATTCCCTGTGTGGGAACAGACAGCCCTTCGGTGCTTGCAAACCCTTTCCTGATCTATCAGTTAATTTCTCCCCACAGTAGCCTTCTAGGATGGGTGGGGCATCACATCATCCCAGTTTTGAAGATGTTGATAATAAAAGTTGCCATTTATCGCATAATCTAAAAGTATGTTACTATAGCGTATATTCAGCAATTTAATCCTTAGGGCACCTCTTCCGAGACAGTTATCACGTGAGGTAGCCGAGGCCCAGAAAGACAGCTAATTTAAGGTGCTCTTGCGACATCTCCGTGATGGCACGTGGGTCCCCTGGCCCCCGGTCGCGTGCTCTGGGTCTGGTCTCCGTGGGAGAAGAGGGCAGGGTGGGCCCCCGAGGTCCCGCGGAGCCCGCCGTGTGGCTCTTCAGGCCCCCGCCCTGTTTCTGGGATTCCCAGGTGGTGTCGGGCGAGTTCAGCGAGGACAGCGAGGTGTACAACTTCACGCTGCACGCGGGCGACGAACTCACGCTCATGGGCCAGGCGGAGATTCTGTGCGCCAAGACCACGAAGGAGCGCTCGCGCTTCACCACCCTCCTGCGCAAGCTGGGCCGGGCCGGGGCGCTGGCCGGGGCGGGCGGCGGGGCGGCGGGCGGCGGGGCCGCTGGGCCTGGCAGGGGCAAGATGCCCTGCCTCATCTGCATGAACCACCGCACCAACGAGAGCCTGAGCCTGCCCTTCCAGTGCCAGGGCCGCTTCAGCACGCGCAGCCCGCTGGAGCTGCAGATGCAGGAAGGCGAGCACACGGTGCGCGCCATCATCGAGCGCGTGCGGCTCCCCGTGAACGTGCTGGTGCCCAGCCGGCCGCCGCGCAACCCCTACGACTTGCACCCGGTGCGCGAGGGCCACCGCTACCAGTTGGTCAGCATCATCTCCAAGACCGTGGTGCTGGGGCTGGCGCTGCGCCGCGAGGGCCCGGCGCCCCTGCACTTCCTGCTGCTCCCCGACACGCCGCGCTTCGCGCTGCCGCAGGGGCTGCTGGCCGGCGACCCGCGCGTCGAGCGCCTGCTGCGCGACAGCGCCTCCTACTGCCGGGAGCGCTTCGACCCGGACGAGTACTCCACCGCCGTGCGCGAGGCGCCCGCCGAGCTCGCGGACGACGGCGCCAGTCCGCGCCGCGCGCGCCTCTGCCTGCCCGCGCCGCGCGCCCCCGCGCCCGCCTGGGCACCCGCCGCGCCCGGCCCGGCCCCGGCGGCCGGCGACGCCGACCAGGAGTACGTGAGCCCCGACTGGGCCGGCGCGCCCGCCGACCTACCCTACGAGGAGCTGTGGGCGCGCCCGGCGGCCGAGGGCCTCCCTGAGGCCAGGGCCAGGCCGCATCCCGGGCCCGACCTCCTCTCCTTCGGGGCCGCCGGGCCGTCGCGCCCGGAGCCCGAGGCGCCGCCGCCTCCCGTCCCCCCCAAATCCGAGGCGGTGAGTGAGAGCGGCTCTTTATCCTCCGGGGAGGCTGCCACCCCAGCTCCAGACCCTGGGGCGTGTGCCAGAGCGGGGCACGGGAGGGGAGGCTGAGGCGCAGAGGGCGCGGCGGGGAGTTGTCGGGACCAAGGCTCCAGGGAACTCGGGACGAGGCTAGAGCAGCGTTTCTCAGGAGGATCCACAGAACGGGAGTCCTTTAGCTCGTCCAGTGAAAAGAGGGCTCCATGGTGAAAGAGGTTTGAAAATGTGCGTGGTTGCCAGCCCTCCTTTGGCATTCCTCTGGGGCCACAGAATTCTGGTACATTAAGGGCTCCCAGAAGTCCTGCCTGGAGGACACTTGGTGATCTCTGCAGAATTCCCCAAACTTATTTGTCTAGAACATTTCCCCTGATACCTGACGGTAACTAAAACCCTGGAGTCCACTTTGGGGGATTTTGACTTGTAAGGAAGGGATCTAAATGGCAAATACTTTCCTTCCCTTTCTCCCTTCTGTCACTCTTTTTCCTCCTTTCTTCTTTTCCTTGAGGCGGGACTATGTCTACTTATCTGATTATTTTGGATTTACTTCTGTATTCTTTTTCTTTCATTCATGACTTCCAAAGGGAAGAGCTGTGTGCATGAAGGGGGCTCTTGGTGAGTGGAATAGGGGTGGCTGGGTTAGCGGCTGGGGTGTAGGGCTAGGCAGCCTCTTGGCAAAGTGGGGCAAAATGTCAGCTGCAGACACCCCTTTGCCCAGCTGCTTGGGAAAGGGGAGATGAGGAGTGCCAGCTGCCGCCCTCTGCCTGCTTCCCTGACTCTGCCTGCCGTCTGCGTGCAGGTGAAGGAGGAGTGCCGCCTGCTCAACGCCCCGCCTGTGCCTCCCCGTGGGGGCAGCAGCAGCGGCCGGCTCTCGGGCAGCCCCCCGGTGCCCCCACGCTTCCCCAAGCTGCAGCCTGTCCACTCCCCTAGCTCCAGTCTCTCCTACTACTCCTCTGGCCTCCAGGATGGGTGAGTCCCTTCTTTCTCTTGGTCCTGGATCCTTCTAAGGGAGATGGGGATGGTGGGGAGAGGGAAGTGCAGAGGGAAAGGCAGGCCACAGGCCTGGGAGTCGGAGGGTGAGGGTCCTTGTACAGCTGGCAGGGGAGAGGGCAGCGGTGCTCTGGGAGTCCACAGCCTGGTCCTCAGATTGGCCACCATCCTGCTGAAGTCTGCTTTTTTCCTCAATGAGGAGGATTGGATGGGAGAGACTGTGTGAGGGCAGGATGGGGTATCCCTGGTTTCTTTTCCATTTTTATTTAATTCAGTTTAATTTCCCCCCTTGTGTTTTCTGCTCTGGGTTGGGGGATGGTGGAAGAAAGAACAGAGCAAATCAGAGGGTCTCAGGCTTGAGGGCTGGGGTAGGGCCTGTGTGCTGAGATCAGAGTGGTGGCCTCCATGGCCTAAGTGGTTTGCTGTGTCATGTGCTTAACCCTGTCCTCTGTCTTGCTCTGCCTTACCTCCTGTGTAAGTGTCTGTCTGTCTCTGTCTACAGGGCGGGCTCCCGCAGTGGTAGCGGCTCCCCGTCACCAGATGCATACTCCCTCTACTGCTACCCATGCACCTGGGGGGATTGCAAGGTGGGGGAGTCTTCCAGCCGCCCACCCCCAGGACCCCTACCCTCGACCACGCAGCCCAGCCAGGCCTCCCGGACCCACGCAGAGCCCCTGAGCAGTCGAGCCACCTCCCTCTTGGGGGCTGACACTCCTGTCAAGACCTACCAGAGCTGCCCGCCTCCGTTCAAGCTCTCCCACTCCCAGAAACGCTTTGCACCGTTTGGAGCTCTCAACCCCTTTTCTGGGACTGCCTATGCCTCAGGCCCTTCAACAGCCTCCTCTTCTGGGCCCATGACCACCGTGGGTCCCCTGGCTACCTCCTGCCCTGCGTATTCCCCAGGCCCAGCCTCACCAGGCCAGGCCTATTCAGCTGCACCCACCTCCTCCTGCCCCACCTCTTCCTCATCTTCCTCTGAATGGCAGGAACCAGCCCTGGAACCCTTTGATCCCTTTGAGCTGGGGCAGGGTAGTTCTCCAGAGCCCGAGCTGCTGCGCTATCAGGAACCCAGAGCTGTGGGGGGACCTGGGTCTGGAGCCCGCCTCTCGCCACTTGGTCCCCCTAAGGCCTTTGAGTCTGAAGGTCTGGTGCTGCGGCAGGTCTCCACCCCACTGTCACCAGGAGCCCTGCCGGGGCCTGAGGCTGGCGGAACCCGACACTTCCTCACCCAAGGGCGCCCAGAAGGGCCTCCTGCCAGTCCCCGGGAAGGGGCCACAGGCTGGGGTGGCCGGGATGCATCCTGGCAGCCTCCCGCTGACCTGTCTGCACTCTCCCTGGAGGAGGTCTCTCGCAGTCTGCGTTTCATTGGGCTCTCAGAGGATGTGGTGAGCTTCTTTGCCCGAGAACGCATTGATGGCAGCATTTTCGTGCAGCTCAGTGAGGACATCCTGACAGACGACTTCCGTCTCACCAAGCTCCAGGTCAAGAAGATCATGCAGTTCATCAAAGGCTGGCGGCCCAAGATCTGAACTGCCCACCTTGGGCTCCCCAGCTGGGATGCTGGCGTGGATCCTCTGGGGACCAACCGTGGCTCTACTGGGGACAGCGCTCCTTGAGAGGTGGGCATTCCTGGCTGCAGGAGGTCTGTGCCAAGAGTGAGGCTGCCAGGCAGCCGCTCAGAGTGAAGCCAGGGGAGAGAGACACGCTTGGAGATGTGGTCCTCTGGGATGAGGCCCCTCAGCATGGGGCCGTCTTGCCTTCTGAGTGGGCACAGTACATGAAGCAGCAGCTGGAGGCACAGTGGAACTGGTGAGGCATTGCTGAGATTCCTGTAGGGGGGTCAGAAGCTGCCCTTCTCTGGACCTGACACCTCTCCATGCCCCCTGTAGAACTTCACAGACATCTTGCACTTCTCAAACTTTGGAAGTTCAAGTTAAAGACAAAGGAAGAAGGATGGTCCATAATTTAAGCACAAATTCCTTAAGTGCCCGCTCCTCTGTGCTCTGTGGCTTTTGGCCTAAACAGCCCCAGAGTCAGAGGTGCTGATTTCTGTATCTCTGGGATGCCCCCTTGTCCTTCTCTGCCCCATCACATTTAGGTGCCTGGCCCTAAATACAGGTCATTTGGCACAAGCACTGCCTTTGGGTTTTGGTTTGTGGGTGATGATTTTGGGAGGGCATGGCTCTGCCATTGACCTACTTATCTAGCGAGGGAGGCAGATGTGCCCCAGATGTCCATGACACCCAGGCTTTGGCACTGAGCTCACTGTAATTCATCATTTTTCTTGATAGCTGAGGTTCAGAGCCTTTAAAGAGTGACTCCGTGGAAGGGCAGGTAGCATCAGCTAAGCTGCACTTGATTCTAGAGGGAGGTAGCTTTCAATCATTCCCATCTTTGCCAGTTCCCTGCTCCCATCACAGTGGCCTTCCCTGGTTTTTGTCACATAAGAGTATGGTTGGGAAAGCAAGAACAGAGTGGCTTGGGCAAAGCCTCCTTTCCCCCGCCTCGTGGTGCTCAGTTCTCTGCACTTATTCACATGCTTCAAAGCAGGTCTTGGTGCCTCTGACTCTAGAGCATGGGCTCTACTGTGAACGCCACCCCCTGCCCCATCCCATTCCCCATCTCAGCTAACCAGGACCACACCAATTCTCCCCGTGCCCACTGGTGTCAGGGCCCAGGACTGCCAGCCTTCCCTTTTACTTTATTTAGTCTACCCAGTTATTTATTTCCTCAGTTTTTTCCTTGAGAATAAGCCATGCCGGGAGCAGGCTGCCTTGGCTCTGAGGGGAGGTAAACTAGCACGTAGGGCACAGAAACAATGTAGCTGCAACATCTTGGTTTCTTGCACATCATTTAATGAGTCCTCATGGACTAGTGAAATAAATGCTAGACCACTGAAGAGTACAAATGGCATTCTGGATGCCAGCTGCTCTTTCTGTTTTGGAGGACCAGAGGAGTGATGGGCAAGGGAGAACTTTGGAATGGTGCATGCACATGGCCCAGTGCTATGTCACCAGAAACAGCTGGCATTGCCAGCCCTCATTCCCCTCTGAAAGCCCTTCACCCATCCCTAACCTCCAATTCTCACTAATATTTCAACATAACTCACACTTGCCTAGTGCTGCACAGTGAAAGGACCCAGACTTTAAAGCTCACTGCTGCCAGCCAGGGCCCAAGTTAACTTCCTGGCACTCCCAGAATGCCTGCTTTGAGGCTCTCTCAAGGCCCTCACATTAGAAGCCTACTAATGGTTTTGGTGCAGCAGGTAGTTCTCTGCTTTCAATTAGTCATCTGAAAACCCCAGCTCAGAGATAACTTGATTTTAGGTCTGGCTTCCTAGCAACTAACTGTTGAGAAGAGCCAGAGCTAAAGTCCTTGACTGCCAGTCCTAACAACAGAGCTGGGACCAGGAAAATACTTGAAGTACTAGCACTGGAGCAGAAGCAGGAGTAACTGGTAGTATCTGCAAATTTAGAATGCACAAAGTTGATGGGACTTGAGTTATGATTCTGCAAACATTCAGTGTGGATCCATCAGCTAGATCCAGTTAGAAGCCCTGACACTGTTTACTCAGACTGGGCACTGCTTCTGCCAGAATGTGTGTGTAGGAACTTTCCACACCAGGGGTGTGAGAGGAGGGGAAGGGTAATGGCTACAGTGGAGTGGTGTAGGGGTTGAGT
The DNA here is from genome assembly GCF_023851605.1 of Tamandua tetradactyla. Taxonomy (NCBI): domain Eukaryota; kingdom Metazoa; phylum Chordata; class Mammalia; order Pilosa; family Myrmecophagidae; genus Tamandua; species Tamandua tetradactyla. The sequence continues at coordinate 9,895,337 of NC_135329.1, forward strand.
CAGCATTTGTATTGCTCCCAGAAGCCTGTGGAGTTTTGGTACCCAGGAGGTGTGGGGTATACTGAACACCAGGGTAGCATCATCTCTGCTCAACTCCTTGCACTCACAAATGCCCTAAGGAGTGTGCAGGCATCAACTATGAATCACATTAAGGAATGAACTGGGTAAAATCATGCAATGAGGAAATCTGGTTTGGAGAAAGCAGTGTCTTTTATCTTTTGGCTTACCATCCCTATCATATACTCCTCTGCAGGCCGAATATGCTAAATGATATTTAAACACAGCTTTAGCAGCTTTACACTCATAAAGTTTAACTTTCTATCACTACGTCCCTCTCTTAAGGTGCTTCTTGAGCTCTCCCAGCACAGTCTTACTAAAACAGCACAGGGTTTTATTCCAGCTCACTCCTTGAAAAAGGCATTTAGACTAGAAGGGCAAAGACAGAAGAAAAAGGAATCAAGCAGGTGGAGAGGCTGATAAAGAGTTTGGTTTTATTGTTACTCTGTGTTTGGTTAGGTGTGGAATTGCCCTCACCACCACTGGCCTCCTGGGAAGGAACAGGTAGCAAAGATGGCCCCAGAGATGCTGCCAACTTGGACCCTGGGGCTCATACAACCATGGGCACAGCAGATTCCACCTTCCAAGATGAAGTACAAAATCTAATTCACAGTCAGACTTCACAAGGAGGGAGAGATGGTCACAGCTAAAGGCACTTTAGTCAAGGAGCAAATCTGATGCCAAAGTTTGTTTTCCTTCTGGTTACTCAGGGATATCTAGACACCCCTTGGATGGAGACCCAGCACTGCCTGTAGCTGAGGGTTAGTGCACTTACTAAGCAAGGCACGAGGCCTGCTCACAGATAAAACTTTTTAGGGTTATTAGCGTGCTCAATTAGCATCTGGCATGGAGTGAACTGGTTCCCATAGGCAGCTTCATACTTTCTGAGCCGGTCCACAATCTTCTGAGCACCATACAGATCCACAAAGCGGAAGGGCCCTAAATGGAGAAATAAAACTTTGTGAAGGAGACAGCCACAAGAGTGCTAAGATAAAGCAAGTCAACTTCTTAATTTGCAAGACTGACCTCCAAGACAAGGGGGGAAGCCAAGCCCAAAGACTGCTCCAATGTCTCCTTCTGCAGGCGTAGCCAAGATCCCTTCCTGCAGGCACATGACTGCCTCATTCACAAACCTTGTCACCAGGCGGAACTGGATGTCTTCATCCGAGGAGCTGCCAACAGGAAGAGATATTAGGTAGAGGAAGAATAAAAGGGGAGGGAAGTGGGAGCGGCAGGTACAGAAGGTGAAGTGAGGGCTGGTGCTCGTGGAGTTCCGACGGGCAGTCTGGACTGAACACCCAGCTCTGCAGAAAAGAGGCTGCCCGGGATTCCCAGCCTTTCCCTTGGAAAAAGATAGCAGAGGGTTACTTGCCCTATTAAACATGAAAGTGAGCACTCAAAACAGAGCCTGTCCCCACATGGATAATTATATATTTCTTGACTTTAGAAACTGTCAGTTACTCACAAATGATAATGTATTTGGGAGGCGGTGGGGGCCTATTCATCTACCCAGCTGCAATCTGAGCTTCTCTGTGCAGGTTGGAGCAGGGGTCTTAATGAAGCTGGGCCATGGTTCTCACCTGATGCCTGCCTGCCTGCCAGAGGGCAGGTGGCATGGGGAAGGGCTCCCAAGTGTAAAGCACCACACCAGTGTGGAGAAAGTCTTTCTGGTCAGGTATGCTGACCATAACAGACATACAAGGGGGGCTGAGAAGCTTTGAGCTGCCAGAGAAATATGTTTCCAAGACATCAGTTACCCAAACTGACTTACACCTCAGGCTTAGGCGGCACCTTCAGACTTGCCAAAATACCATCCATGTCAGAATTCAAATTCTTATTCTTTGTACCCTCCTGGTAGAGGTAAAAGCCCTTTCCAGACTTGCGACCTAAAAGAAGCAATATCAGGAAGTTACAAATTCGCAGAGCCCATTCAGAATTCTCTTTTCTGATGGTCTGCTATAAAGCTGTAGCCTCTCTTTCTATTCCTGAACTTGTATGTCTAGCTAACTCTAGAAATTTAGTCTTTGTCTTCAGAAGAGTTGGAAGAGATAGAAAAAAGATCTGGTGTTTCCTGGAGCTTGAAGATCTGTGTATCTGGACGAGTAAAGCAGCACTTGGGTGAATTTTAATGCCCAGATATGCCATACCAGGCCCCAGAATGCCCAGGTTCTCGTTTTTTTGCTCTAAACTCCCTGCTTCAAGCCAACAGAGAAAGCCATCTCTCTGGTGCCTATATTTACAGGTTTTACTCGGTCCACATGGGCGACCAGACAGCATGGCAAAGCTTGGATGCAGAACTTGCACCTGCAGTATCGCTAAAGTATTAAAAGTCTTGGGCAGGATGAAAATTCCCGTCAGTCTGAAATGACCTGGGCCACAGATGGCAGAGCTCCAGGTCAGAATTGTACATTCTGTCCAAAATCTACAGACCTAGACTAAAAGGAGGTTCTCAAAATCATTTTGGAAATTCTACATGACAGTGGCCTCTATGTCGAAGGCAGTATTCTATATGGTACTTCTATTGTTTGGTCTCAGGAAACTGCTCAGAACTTTGTAACTAATGGTGCTGGTTAGGTTACTCACCTAGGAAGCCTTTGGATACCATCTGCTGCAGCAGTTCTAGGCTTCCGCCTCCAAACCGCTCCCCAAAGGCTTTGCCTAGATCTTCAGCTACATGTTTAGCCACATCCACACCAACTTCATCCACCAGTGTGGCAGCACCCACAGGAAACCCAAAGCTTGTGGTGAGCAAATCCAGTTTCTTGGGGTCAACTCCTTCCTGAATGGGGAGTGAAGCAGGGAGTTTAGAGGAGGCCATCCCAGATCCTCCCCACAAGGGCTCCCAGGGCTGCACCTCTTAGAACCTCGTGGAAAACCTTCCTTTCTGGGTGCCACCTGGCCAGGCCCAGCACTGGGACTATTTCACTTAGGAAAGCCCAAGAGGCCTAGGAATGACAAGTAATGCCTGATTTTCCCTAGTCTACTGCAGTTTAGGGAGTTTTAGAGATGAGCAGATTTTTAATTTCTTTCTTGTTTTTTCCATTATGAATCTCAGCATAACTTGGCTCCATGACCAATGGAGCTCAAATCCCGTGATTGAGAGAAAGAACACTAGCAAGGGGCTGTGCTACAGCACCCCGTGACCTGGGTCTGGCTTATCTCCTTTCCTGCCAGCAAATGACCTGGGCAGCACGAGAGGGATCTGCAGGCAGCAGAATCAGGTGCAGCCCCAGTCAGAACCGACAATGGTCCTGTTCTGGATAGTCCCTGCCTCAAAAGTGGATGCAGGAACAACATAGAAATGCACATTTAGAGGCCTCTAGCTTAAGAGAGCAGAGCTAAAATTTTGCCCATTTCAGTGCAGCATCAGCCTCAGGACTTCCCACTCTTGTGTGGAAATGGGAGGGCACCAAAGGGCTTTCCTGGAGAAGAGTCAGGCATCAGTATATGAGAAGGAAACTTGTTCCTCATTTTCCCATGAGCTGTTTGGTGGACTCATTTCACAAGTAGAAAACGTCTCCAGCATTCCAGAGCAATACCAACCTGGAGAATCCGGATGACTTCAGACATCATGGGGGCAAGACATCTGGTGGTATAGAAGCCAGGTCCATCCTGCCAAGGGAGAAAACATGCTCACGGGCCCTTCTGTTGCTGATACTCCCCATGTCTAAAACTAGTCTCCCTTTCCCAGACATTTAATTAATTTATAATTTCAATCAGCATCCTTAGCATTAAATGACAGGGAAGCCATGGGCAGCATCAAACAGCACAGCACTGAGTTTCCTGGTGGCCTGAGGTCTAGGAAGATAAGGGAGTCCCTGCCATATCCAGACCCTCCCCCCTCCTATCCCGAACCAGTGCACAGGGCTGTACCACTGTCCATACCATAGACAACCTCGGGGGAAAAGTTACATCAAAAGCTAGTATATATTTACCCCAGAACAGTTACACAGAACAGTTACGAACAAGCCTAGTGTAGTGGCATAAGGAGTCTTGATAGAACTTTTCAAAATCTGCCCCTATTACCCAGCTCCTTACCTTAACCACAATGATGACCTTCCCCTGCTTAAGACCAACCGCTACAGCTGAAGCAGTTGTGTCCTTAGAGGTCTTTTCAGTTGTGATAATCTCCAACAGCTGCATCTTGTCCACAGGAGAGAAGTAGTGCATGCCAATCACCTGGCAGGGGGAACAAGCCAGTAGACTCAAGAATGGTGAGAAGGGAAGCTAAAAGTATTACTGTTTTGCTAGGGAAAATGTTGGAGAGAAAGACGTTTGCAATATAGGGATACTGCTTGATACATAGAAGAGTGGTTTGGTCCCATGGTTCTTTGTTTAAAAGTTCAGTGTGTTCTGGGGCTTTTCACCAAGGGCAGCTGACTGACAAGCAGTGTCAAAATCACAGGTAAAGGCCAACTTAGATTTACTGGAGAAGAATGAATGACTGTTCCACTAATATTAATAATACTGATGGTTAGGTGAGAGGGTCCATTATTTTTCTGGGGAGAAAATTATTTTAGGTGGAGCAGTCAGAAGAATGTACATTAATATTCTGGATTGTCGGAGATGCATGGATTTTACACAGATGGGTCTCACCGGGGATACTAGGTCTAAATCACTCTTTCCAACACTCAAATACATCAAAGACTCATTAAACCAGTGACTCTCAAAGTGTGGTTCCTGGACCAGCAGCATTAACTTCACCTGGGGATGTCAGACCTGTAAGTTCGCAGGCCCACCCACACCTGCTGAATCAGAAACTCAGGGTAGGTCCACTGCTGTGTTTTAATTATTCCCATGTGATTCTAATGCATGCTGAAGTTTGAGAACCACCTCATTAAACTAACAGCTAATCCCTCTTCACAACAGAATTGTGAAAGTCAAATTTATGAATTTGTAGTTCTGCATTTTTCTCCCCACATTTGCTAAAGGACAGCTGATAATACCTCCAATTTATTGAATTTTAACCATCTACCAGTTCCTTGGTACATTTATTATTTATTCTTTACATTTAATCCATTATGACCCTGTGAACTGGTCTAATTATCCAAATGAGGAAAAAAGGGATCAACAAATTCAAATAAATAGCTTATTTGGGGCCAGTTAGTAAATGACAGAGTGGGATTCTATCATAGGCCTGCCTGTCTCCAAAGCCTTTCCACTTACCATTAGATAATACACAAGTCACTCAAATGTCACATATATGTATCAATCCAAAAGTTACTTCTAACCTCCCAATTTTTGTTTTACTCATGTCTAAAATACTTAACAAGGCAAAAACTAATTTGGACTCTGTACTCCTGAGAAGGAATGAGTCTTTATTGACATATAATTTATATACAATAAAATACACATAAAGTGTTTAGTATAATGAGTTTGGACAAGTGTATGTACACCCATGTAATCATTACACTAAGTAAAATATGGTTACATCACTCAAGAAAGTTGTGCCTGAGGTGCGACTCCTCCTGGACTGCCTGGAACATTCCTAGTTGCAGCACCCAAGGTCCCATGTCCCAGGAAATCCTTAGTTCTTGGCAAACGGAGATGGCTGGCTGCCCTACTTGTGCCCCTTTGGTCTTTTTTTCTTTTGCCTTACTTTTATATGAATGACATAAGGCAAGCAGGTGATAAAAGCTATCCAAGATACCTAGAGGCTCAGACTGCAAAACGTGATGCTTATTCCACTCCACTGAAGAGAACCGTTTAAGCATTAAATGAAAAACAGATTCTTCCTTTACTAATTTTAAATGCTGCAAACTGTCAACTCCCACTTCTCCCTACGATCTTTTCCCAGTCATCATTGAGACTGCCTCCATCAGGCCCCACATGACTTCTAATCTGTTATGTGCCAGGAAAGTAGATTACCCTATATTAGCAAATCAGGATGAACAAGGAAGAATAAATAGACTTCTGTGTTTTTAACACATGAACTTTGTATTAACAGTTTCAGCTGTTTAAAGGTCTTTTATATTTCCTGCTGGCCTTTAGCTGGGATAATCAGTATCCTCCAGAGAAGTGAGGTGTTTTATTATTCCTTGAATGATTTCACTTCCCCTAATTACTCGTGTAAATACCAGAAGCTCAAAGACAAATTTCTAGGCATCACTCCAAATACTCACTGAAATTGCTTTTGCACCCAACCTTTTCATGTCCTGGATGGAAAGTCTAAGTGAACCGCTACGCAGAAACTTCCCACCACATCCCCTGATCCTGGATCTGAAGTTACAACTGTCTTAGACACTCACTAGGATATGCTATGTAACAGAGCCATCTTTTAGAACATCCTTTCTTATTTTAGGGATATCCTTCAATACCTGGTTATAGGACAGAGGTAAGTTTTATAGTCTGAACCTGAAAAATAACACCCATTAAGGTATGTCTGTAGTTGTTCTTCACTTATTACTGTGTCTCACATTGGGCTTTTCTGGGCCTAGTTTTTGGGAATACATCATTACCCCCATCCACTTCATTTCATAATCTACACCAGCCCCTCTCCACCATTCATGTACTAAGCCTTCAGGAATGAGCCTGATCAGTATGACATTTCAGGACTTTTACCTTCTCAGGTCTTTTGCTGTCAGCAGCAATTTCTCTGATTGGGAGAGCAGATGTGTTACTGGCAAAGACACAGTGATCTGGAATCACCTGCAGGGGAAAATAAAGCATTTAAGAACGTGTCATGAAGGCCTGGAAGATGACCACAGGCTCAGCCCACCCTTTTACCCAGAACTGCTCAGACAGCAGATGGGCAGGTCACCTAGGGGCTTGGGTGGTGAGTGAAATGTGGTGACCCTGTCCTTTTTCCCACTCCCAGAGTTCCTCTGGTTAGGGGCCATTAAAAAGTCACCTGATGCACACCTGGGCTCTACACCTCAGCTACTGAGTAAGATAAACACTGAAAAGATGACCTCTAGAGAGAATCAATAAAACCAAAAGTTCGTCCACAACTGCCAACAGATGAAAGCAACACAAGTGCCCATAAACCTATGAATAGATAAACAAAATGTGGTATATATACACACTGGAATATTACTCAACCATAAAAAGGAATGAAGTTCTGAGACATGCAACAACAAGGATGAACCCTGGAGACAACATATTGAGTGAAATAAGCCAGCACAAAAAGACAACTATTGTATGATCTCACTGACATGAAATGAGAATAAGCAAACTCAGAGAGTCAGAAACTAGAAGATAGGTTGCCAGGGGCCAAGGGAGGGATAAGAAATGGGGAGTTAATGCTTAACTGGTACAGAATTTCTATTTAGGGTGATGGAAAAATTTTGGTAATGGATGGGAGTGAGGGTAGCAACATTATGAATATAATTGTCAATTATATATTTGTGCTTTAAAACAGGAATTTTTAGGTTGTATATATGTTACTAGAATAAAAATTCAAAAAACAAAAAAACCGTAGGACTGTATACAGAAATGGGACCCCAATGCAAACTATGAACTATTGTTAATAGTGCAATTATAATAATATTTTTCATCAATTATTAACAAAGGTACCAAATTAATGAAAGGTGCTAATAAGGGTGTATAAGGGAACTCTCTATTTTTCTGTGAAATTACAACTTTTCTAAAATAAAAATGAAAAAAATTCTGTTCTTTTAGTATGAAGAACAGAATTTTAAGTGTCTTTAACAACTTTTTATATTGATTACATATTGAAATGATACTCTGGATATTTTGTGTTAAATAAAATATATTGTTAAAATAAAAAAAGGAAGACTCCTAGTTGTTATACAGCATGTTTCTAAAAAATTGTATAAACCTCCATTATAGCTATAGTACATGAATACTATCAACTATTAGCTTTATCAACCTGTAGGGCAGTCTCTACTGCAAACTGTCTCAGTATTTTGTTCAGGGCCCCAATTTATGCATGTTCATATTCAGATGTTTGGATGAAAAATGTGGAAGGCACGCCTGTAGAATCTACACATATCTGGGACAGTAAGAACCTTAGCATCAGAGAAAACAATCAAGTTCAGACACATTCAACACACTGAGAAGTTGAGTGTAAAGTAAGATTGATTATAATAGATATAAAGGTAAAGTACTGCATTAAGATTAAAAAAATAAAGAAAGGGGAAAGAAGAGAACTATATAGGCACATGATGGGCAAGACCTGCCTGGCAGTAAACTTGTGACAAAGACCATGTGATTTTAATTAGTCAAAAGTGTAATGAGTCGACAGTACCACATGACTGGAAGAAAGCTAATAAAGTCTCAAGTTGCATAAACAATGGTAAAGCGTTTAATGCTGGCAGCAAATCTCTCAGAGGGGCAGACTAATGTCTCTAAAGATGGCTAGCAACAACTTTTCCCCTCCTGGTACATGCAGGTCTTTCCTCCTATCCAGAGACAGGGTTTATTTACCCTCCCCCGGAATGTGAGCAGGCTTTGTGACTTACTTTGACTAACAGAACGCAGTGCAAGTGACTCTGACAGTTCCCGGCCCAGCCCTACAAGCCCAGTAGCTTCTGTTTTTGCTCTTTTGGAAGCCAGGAGCCAGGCTGTAGAGAAACTCCAGCTAGACTCCTGACTGCCAAGGGCTTTGGGTAGAGGGAGAGCACATGAGGGAGCACTGAGAGGCCCTAATCAAGCTCCCAGCTGAGTGCAGTGACATGCGTGACCCAGACTATGCTACATGCAGTTAAGGTCCAACTGTCTCTGCCCAAACTGCCAGACGGTGAAAAATCAAAGAGCTGTTGTGTTAAGCCACCAAGTTTTACGATGGGTTGTTATATAGCAACAGAACACTGAGACACGATAAAGATATTGAAGAGGGCAACCACAACAGCAAGGGATCTAGAAACAATGTCTTCTTGTGAAGAGTGTCAAAGGAATGAGGCTTTTTTTTTTTTTTTTTTTTTAGTTCTGTGGAGAATAAGGGATAGTCACTTTTAATCCTTGAAGGACTGTCATGTTGGTCAGATTCAACTTTAAACTTTTCTTATAAAGGAAGCAAAGGCCAGAGACTACAGAAGGAATTTATTATTAATGGGAGGATGGACTTTAGAAGGATGGATTTCCCAAAGGTTTTTTTACCTAAAATTCCCTTGGGACTTAGATTTGACCTTTATAATTATACTGTGAGCTTGGGTTCACAGAAAAACTTGATTGGAATTAGCTCTATAAAAACAACTATGAGTTCCTACAGCTCCTTTGAAAATGCTCTCAGTGGCCTTCATCCACTACACTGGGGTTCAAGCCAAGCAGGCTCCTTACTTACCGCTTCTACCTCCTTTAGCACTCTGTGTTTGAGGTTAAGGTCCTCAAACACAGCTTCAATCACCATGTCTGCCTTTTCAAAACCCTGGTAATCGAGCTGCCCAGTCAAGTTGCTGAAAATGGAGTCCCTTTCAAATGATGTCAGTGCTTTCTTCTTTACCTTTTCATTCAATCTAGGAAAAAAGCAAAGCAAAACACACATACATACACACTCCTAGTCCGAGGAGGAGAACAGGAAACTAACATTTATTGAGTATTTGTGGGCCAGATGGTGTGCTATGAAGAAATTATTATATTACCCACTTTGAGGGGCTAAGTGCTCAGCTGATCAAATAGCTACTAAGGGAGGGTACTAGGATGCAAAGTCAGGTTGACTACAAAATCCACATTCCTTCCATTACTAGATGCCTCTAAAAGCCTAACTTTTACAAGCTGCATCAACTCATAAAACAACTGAGTTGGAAAGAGAAGTAAATGACATGAATACTAGAATGGCACAACAAGAGAGCAGCTCTAGTAATTCTTTCTACAATAGGGGAAATGGCCAGTGGGTGTCCTTCACCATGATTTAATACTTGCTTACATTCTATAATTGTAATCTTCTAGAGACAGAGACAAGCTTTGTTTCTTATATTTTCAGTCCATTTCCCACTCAGCACCTAGTAGTACACTATACTGATTACATTAAATATTAACTCTAGGTTTCTTCTTTCCCATAGGGAGTTAAGGATTCCTGTTACTCTGACATTTAACTGATTATTTTTATTGCTAAGGAAAACAGGTTTTCTTAGGTTTCACTCTGATCACATATTCAGAATGAATGACTTAGAGGTTTTATCTGAATGAAGAATAATGCCAAACCTCACTAATCCCCTTTATTGAAAGAAAAATTAAAGCTAAGAATGTAAGTTCAAAGAACCATTCAATTAAAGCCTTACAGATAAGGTTCAAATTATTTGATTTCAGATAATCAGCAACCAACAAGCCAGGTAGTTGTCAGTTTGAAACATTTTTAATTGTTCTAATTCTCAGGTCTAATGAAACTATTTCCAGGAGAGGATAGGAAACGTATGTTTTCAACAGTATGGGGAGAGGTATTTGAAGAGACTGAAGTTTTTCAGGTGGAAAAGGGAAACCAGGCAGAGCTGTATCCAAAGGAAGTCAAGGGAAGGAGGCTCTACTACAGCAGCAATTTCTCATTTTGGTAACCATGAAACTGCTGTTTTGTTTTTTTTTATAGTTTATTTTTTAAAATTTATTTATTAATTAAAAAATAAGAAACAAAATAAAACATACATAATCAGTAATTTACAATATCATCACCTAGTTGCATATTCATCATTTCTTAGAACATTTGCATTAATTCAGAAAAAGAAACAAAAAAGACAATAGAAAAAGAAATGAAACGAACACAGGAAAGGAAAAAAAAAAAGATTATACCTATCATACCCCTTACCCCTTGCCTTCATTGATCACTAGCATTTCAAACTAAATTTATTTTAACATTTCTTCCCCCTATTATTTATTTTTACTCCATATGTTCCACTTGTCTGTTGACATGGTAGACAAAAGGAACATCAGACACAAGGTTCCCACAACCACACAGTCACATTGTGAAAGCTATATCATTGTTCAATCATCCTGAAGAAACATGGCTACTGGAACACAGCTCCACATTTTCAGGCAGTTTCCTTCAGCCTCTCCATTACATCTTCAATAACAAGATGATATCTACTTGATGTATAAGAATAACCTCCAGGATAACCTCTCGACTCTGTTTGGAATCTCTCCCCCTTTTGGTCGAGAAGATTTTCTCAATTCCTTGATGCTAAGTCTCAGCTCATTCTAGGGTTTTTCTCAATCCCTTGATGCCGAGTCTCTGCTCATTCCAAGATCTCTGTCCCAGGTTGCCAGGATGTCCACACCCCTGGGAGTCATGTCACACGTAGAGAAGGGTAGGGTGGTGAGACTGCTCGTTGTGTTGGCTGGAGAGAGGGGCCACATCTGAGCAACAAAAGAGGCTCTCTTGGGGGTGACTCTCAGGCCCAACCTTAAGTAGGCTTGACCTATCCTTTGTGGGGTTAGGTTTCATATGAACAAACCCCAAGACTGGGGGCTCTGCCTATAGCTTTGGTTGTCCACACTGTCTGTGAGAATATCAAGAATTCAACTTGGGGAAGTTGAATTTCTCCCCGTTCTCACCACTCCCGAAAGGGGGCTTTGCAGATACTTTTCCACTCACTGATCGAATCACTCTGGGATTCATCGGGGCATCACTCTGGACAAACCAGCACAATCTCATGTCCCACCTGAGATTCCAAGTACTTATGGCATTCAATCAAACTATCTACATAGGTTATATTAGGAAATGCACTAGTCAAAATATTAATTTTCTACCAAATAAACCTTTTTTGCTTTAGTCTCACACGGAAGGTGACATTTTAAAATATTAATTACCATCTATTTTCAGTACCCTGCAATAATGCCATTCCTTTGTTCTTCCTCATGCAAAAACATTTTTAAAATTGTACCTTGTACATTTCACTATTATTATACACTCTAGGCATTCCTAGATTATACCATCTCAATCTTTAACATCTATCTTTCTTTCTGATTTCAATATGTCCCCAGCCCTCCTCCCTCTATCATTCTCACATGCAGCTTCATTCAGTGTTTTAACATAATTATATCACAGTTAGGTAGTATTGCGCTGTCCATTTCTGAGAAACTGCTGTTTTTTGATACTTGGATGCTAGTGTCAGAGCAATGCTGTTATTCAGCAACCAGACTGTATATAATATCTGAATTGAAAATATGACGAAACCAATTCTCAGTCCTCACAATTTGCTGTCTTGGCATTCCAAAACAATACCACAACTAAACAGAGCTGTATCAAAATTCACAAACTTGAGAAGGTCTATTCTGGTACCAGGTGTGCCAGTTTGAAAGGATGTATGTACTCTAGAAAAGCCATGTTTTTTAACCCTAATCCAATTTTATAAAGGCAGCTGTTTCTTCTAATCCCTATTCAGTACTGCATGAAACTTTAATTAGCTCATCACTCTGGAGATGTGACTCAATCAAGAGTGGTTGTTAAACTGGATTAGGTGGAGATGTGTCTCCACCCATTCCAGGTGGGTCTTGATTAGTTTACTGGAATCCTATAAAAGAGGAAACATTTCAGAGAAAGGGGGAGATTCTGAGAGAGCAGAACAACGTAGCCATGAGAAGCAGAGAGTCCAACAGCTGGCGTCCTTTGGAGATGAAGAAGGAAATGCCTCCCAGGAAGCGTCATAAACAGAAAGCCAGGAGAGAAAGCTAGCAGATGGCACCACATTCACCACATGCCTTTCCAGAGGGGAAAGAAACCCTGACTGTTTGCCATGTGCCTTTTTACTTGAGAGAGAAACCCTGAACTTTATTGGCCTTCTTGAACCAAGGTATCTTTCCCTGGATGCCTTAGATTGGATATTTCTATAGGCTTGTTTTAACTGGGACATTTTCTTGGCCTTAGAACTATAAAGTAGCAACTTATTAAATTCCCCCTTTTAAAAGCCAATCTGCTTCTGGTATACTGCATTCCGGCAGCTAGCAAACTAGAACACCACGGCATAAAGTAAATGACATTTAAAAATATCTAATACAGTTTTCCCTTCTGCACTCAAAGACTATAAAGACTTCAAAGATGTTGATGGTCTACAATATTTGCAACAAAACAAAGTGAAAGAAGGAATTAGCATTCCTAAAAATCAAAAGAAACTTGGTTTAACTATAGAGTGTGGTTCAGGGAAAAGGAGTCTATGAGGGTAAAAAACAACAACATTCTAACTCCTGGCAAATGAGAGACAAGGCAAAGAGCAGGCTTACCCTTTGAACACTTGCTGCTGTCCTCGGCCTAGCCCGGCTAGTGTAGTATCTTTAATTATAGTCTTTAACTCCTTATCCACGGAGACTTGGGCAATGCCGGCTCCCATCAGCCCTGCACCAAGAATAGCTAGATGTCTGAAAGAAAAGGATGGAAGGACTTTGGTAAACAACTCTTACTCATTTCAGGAAGAGTGGAAGGTTGCAAAATTATCATCTGAAAAAGCAAATAAAGCAAGCACAACAATAAGGTGTTTCAAAATAATCTTTACCTGTAACAATACATCTTTAATGAATCACTCATTTTCAATGTTAAATGCAAAAACCCATTAGGTCTAAAAAAACTGGTCTACCCAAGAAGAGAGAATTATACTGCTCTTTAATCATGTCTGGAGAACCCCCAAAACAAATCAGTATATGCTTAAGTCACTATGACTATTTTTGTTTTCTAAACAAAAACCAACTTGTAGTAGTATGCCCAAAGACTAACCTCACCTCTTCCAACTACTTATTTGTTAGTGATTCTACCATTTTCTAATTAAATTTGATTTCTACTGAAATGTGCTCTTTTCTTTTCTCTGTCCTCCCAGTCACCACTCTAATCTGTGCCTTTATCACCTCTCACCTGGATCAGTTCAAAAGCCTCCTGGATGGTCTTTGCTTCCAGACTTTAACCCTCCCTCAAATGTGCCCCCCCCCATACACATCCATTCCAATGAATGCAAGGCTCTGACTGCCTTTCCATTTTATCTTCTACTTTGGACTGTAATCTCATTCAAGGTGAGGGGAAGGAGATGATGGAAACATTAACTGCTTTTCTTGTTCAGCTAGAACGGGGTTTCTTGGCCTTAGCACTATGGCCATTTTAGGCTGGACCCATTCTTTGCCTGTGCATTGTAGCATGCTTAGCAGCTTCTATGGCCTCTCTATTCAATAGATGCCAGTAGTATCTCCCCCTCTGCAGGTGTGATAATGAAAAATATCTCCAGAAATTGCCAGATGTCCCTTGGGGTGGGGCATGGGTGACAGAATCTCCCAGGTTGAGAAACTCTAAGCTAGAACGTGAGTTAAAGATCATTACAAAACTTAGGATGTGTAAGAGCCATTTAGGTAGCATAACATTGAAAGCCTGGCTGTAGAGAAGAGACATGAAACAGGTAATCAGAATCTCAAAGGCTTAAGTTATAAACTAAAAGGACAAGACTTAACAACTACAATGAGGCTTTGTTTTTTAATGATGAAGAAGTGTGAATACCCAGGGATGGTTTCTTAAGTCACAGGGCTAAACAATTTCATTAAACATACTCGTGTGTATTTATTTTAGAAAAAGGGGACTTAAACCAGACTTCTAAGACAGTGAGACAAGAAACAGCCTCTTTAATATAGATATATATTAGAGGGGTCTGGAAAATACTCAGAATGCATAGCACTTTGGAAGCCAAAAGGTTTTTCGTAGGATGGAGGGATTGAGGTATCTACTGTGGTCAGGACAGAAGGTTTAGGGCAAGACTGAATTGATATTAACTAGACTTGTAGGTCTTCAGAAGCATCTATAAGCTATGCCACACTGTACAATTCATAAGGGCTTCTGTGTAGAGTTTAACTTACTTAACATCCTTCTGAGGAGCTCCAAATTTATTCTTCTTGCACAGGACCTGGCCATGGTAAAGTCCCACCAAGGCCTTTGATTCTTTGGTCATTGCAAGCTCTCCAAATTGCTGAAAAGTAAAAGGGAACAAGAGAAGGTAGAAGCTCCCAGTCTAAGTGAGGTGGAGATGGCTTCAGTTCAGGCCTGTCTGCAAAGGTTCAGCTGCTCCGAGGGCCTGAGTGCAGGGGTGCCAGTGCTGCAGAAGCCTGTCCCCTGCTGATGGGCCTTTCCTTCTCCCTTTGCTATCTGCAGCACTTTCAGACCCCTGCTTTGGAACAGGTTCTGGATATAACTCAGCTTTTGGATTTTCTACACCAAGAGGTTGTGCTAACTTTTTCCATAGCTTTACTTTTCTAATTCACTAAAAAAGGGTCTGGGCTTCAAAGGTTCATCTCTAGGCCCTAACAAGTAAAGAACATACTTTTCTATCAATGTATCTATTTTATCACAATGAAACCAGCCAAATTGCAAGACAAAAACATCCCTAAGTGAGTTTATTTTGAAAGAATTATAACACTGCTCCTGTGAATTTCATCCTCATTATCATAAATGCCTATTTTCACTACTTGTCATGACTGGGTCAACATGAAATGAGATTTAAAAAAAAAAAAAATGAGGGCAGTCCAAATATTTGTAGACCACTGGGCCCTCTTAGCATCCACCCGCTCACTCAGATTAATCATAAGAAACGATAACTGCTGGAAGAAAATAATTTTTACAGGATGTGGATACTTTTTCTTTTTTCAGCTTTATATACAGTATTAGATCTTTGGTTCGCCTGCAACATAACTACTAATAAAAAATTTAAAGGAAATAACTTTACCTGAGATTCAGAGAGATAGCCAGCTTCCTTTCCTTGCTCAATTCCAGTCTTTACCACCTAAAAAATGTATAAAGCATTTGTTCAGTATTGGAAGAGAACGGTGAGACAATAATGCTGAATAAAATTTCCATTATTACTGGCTTTTGAAGTGTTAAGTTAAAAGTCTAAACTGGAGTGAAAAAGTAAAGATGACCAAGTACCTGGTTCTTAAGACTGACTTAATTCTCCCACTCTGGGGCTACTGCTAAATCCAGCATAAATTGGAAGGAGCAGGAGAAAAGGGAAAAAGGGAAAAAACACAAGAGGCTCCATCGCTCAAATTCTATCTCCATATCCAACTCGGAATCCTCTTTTATTCTGTCAGAGAAAGAGGGGTAATCACTCCTTTCTGAGTTCAATATATTTATCCTTCCCTCTTACCCACCTCCCTTCCTGTATAATTACTCCTCCCACTTCTCTTCTGTTCTCCAAATGCAGGTAATCTCCAAAGTTCCACTTCCAGCCATTTACTCTCTCTATGCATTCTTCCTTGGACGCATCCCCTAGTTTATCACACTAATCATAACCTCTATGAAATTCAATTTAATATTTGAGGTAGGTACTATTTTATATACATTGGGAAATGTAAAAGATGAAGAGATGACTTTGCACTCAATCATCACAATTTCAGAGCATGACAAAAGAAAAAAAAAGAATACACAGATCTAACATTCCCAACCCTGACTTCATTATTGTAACTGCTGTTGAATTTCCTACAAAACTGAAACTCAACACATCTAAAACTTAATGCATCATCCCTCTTTAGCAAATATCTTACTTCCTTCATATTTTCACTTTTACTATTACATCTCAGGTCTTATTCAAACTTCAAGACTGAATTGTCAAAACAGCTTCCAAATCCAACGGCCAAATTTCTCTATCAAATCCATTTTTAAACACTACAATGAAAACAGCTCTCTACAATCTATATAGGACAAAAGTCAAATTTTCAATTCACTACTGACAGTCTTCTAAAATCTAGCTTTCATCTGCCTTTTTGCAGACAGACACCTCACTATTCCTCTACAAAAACCAGTTTTGCTGAATGTTCCTTGAAGAAGCTTCCTGTTTTCCTGCTTCTGTGACTGCTCAACATATCCATCTCCCTTGGCGTTACATCCCCCTGCTCTATTCTGTATATATTCTTCAGGGCTCAGGTCAAATCCCGTAAGGCTCTTCCTCATCTTTTTGGCTCACGGCAACTGTTCCCTCCTCTGAGCACTTGGTAATTTTCCTCTGTCCCAATTATCTGTCCATTAATCTTATGCTTTCTTATAATGTTTCTCATACTGTTGCCTGAGCCTTTCCATACACACACACACACACACACACACACACAACCTTCTTAAACCCAGATTATGAGACAAATGGAGGTAGAGGATCACGTTTCATTTTTTATGTACTGTGGTGTCTTCTACTCAAAAAATATTTGTTGACTGACTCATTCTCAATTTTGAAGTTTTTGATTCTATGCTTTCTTAATCTTGGACTTTCCAGATTGAAGAGTTATAAGTTTTAAAGTCTACTTTTTATTTTTTGGGGGTGCATGGTCTGGAAATCAAACCCAGGTCTCCCACATGGAATTGTGCATTCTACCACTGAGCCACTTAAAGTCTATTTTTAGACAACAGTTTCTTTAACCCTGTGATCATTATCCTATGTGCTGGTTTGAAACTGTTATGTACCCCAGAGAAGCCATAATTCAATATTATAGAATGGGATCTTTTTTTTTTAATATTTTTACTGACAAAACAACATACAAACATGAACATTCTTAACATATGAACATTCCATAGTTGGTGTACAATCAATGGCTCACAATATCATCACATAGTTGTATATTCATCACCATGATCATTTCTTAGAACATTTGCATCACTTCAGAAAAAGAAAGATAAAGAAAAAAGAAAAAATTATACATACCATACCCCTTACCCCTCCCACTCATTGACCGCTAGTATTTCCATCTACCCAATATATTTTAACCTTTGTTCCCTTTATTTTTTTCCTATACCCTTTACCACTCCCTTTCATTGATCACTAGTATTTCAATCTACTCAATTTATTTTAACATTTGTTCCCCCTATTATTTATTTATTTATTTTACACCTATTTTTTACTCATCTGTCCATACCATAGATAAAAGGAGTATCAGACACAAGGTTTTCACAATCACACAGTCACGTTGTAAAAGCTATATTACCATACAGTCATCTTCAAGAAACATGGCTGCTGGTGCACAGCTCTACGGTTTCAGGCACTTCCTCTGGCCGCTCTAATATACCTTAAACTAAAAAGGGGATATCTATATACTGTGTAAGTATAACTTCCAAGATAACCTCTCGACTCTATTTGAAATCTCTCAGCCACTGACACTTTATTTTGTCTCATTTCTTTCTTCCCCTTTTTGGTGGAAGAGATTTTCTCAATCCCTTGAGGTTGAGTCCCAGCTCAGAATGGAATCTTTTTGATTAAGTTGTTTCCATGGAGATGTGACCCACTCAATTGTAGATGGGGACTCTGATTAGGTAGTTTCCACAGAGATGTATCTCTGCCCATTCGAGATGGGTCTTTATCTACCTATTGGAGTCCTTTAAGAGGGAACCATTTTGAAAAAAGCTTCAGAGCCAACAGAACCGGGAGAGCCAACTTGAGACCTAGAAAGTTGGAGGCAGAAAAACACCCCCCAGGAAAGCTATCAGAAGCCAAAGACCCCAGCAGATGCCAGCCCCATGCCTTCCTAGTTGACAGAGGTGTTCTAGACCCCTCAGCCTTTCTTGAGTCAAGATGTCTTTCTCTGGACGCCTTAGTTTGGACATTAGTATAGCCTTAGAACTGTAAACTTGTAAACTTACTAAATTCCTTTATTTAAAAGCCATTCTATTTCTGGTATATTGCATTCTGACAGCCTTTAACAAGCTAATATATTATTCTTGATCTTTTTCAGAAATTACCTTATCATTAAAACTTTTTGATAATTAGATCAATGGGAAGTCCACGAAACATTGATACTTTAAGTATCAACAATGGTTTTGACTTAAGGCAGAATATAGCTGTAACTTTTGTTTCAACTATTTCTCTCTTTTTTAAAAAGAGTTTTTATTGACATATCTTCATGTACCATATAGTCCATTCAAAGTATACAATTAATGGTTCACAATTTTGTCACATAGTTGTGTTTTCATCACCATGATCAGTTTTAGAACATTTATATCACTCCAGAAAAATAAATAAAAAGAAAAAACCCATCATCCCATACCCTTTACTCCTCCCTCTCACTGACCAACAGTATTGCAATCTACCCAATTTTTTTTAACCCCCTATCCCTACCCCTGCCATTATTTATTTTTTTGTCCTTATTTTTTTACTCATCTGTCCATATTCTGGATAAAAGAGGCATTAGTCAGATGGTTTTCATGATTACATGGGTGACCTATAAAAGCTATAGAGTTATACAGTCATCTTCAAGAATCAAGGCTACTGGAATTCAACAGTTCAACAGTTTCAGGTACTTCTCTCCAGCCACTCTAATACACCATAAAACTAAAAGGGGATATTTGTATAATGCATAAGAATAACCTTCAGGAAGACCTCCTGACTCTGTCTGAAATCTCTCAGTCACTGAAACTTTGTCTAATTTCTCTCTTCCCCCTTTTGGTCAAGAAGGCTTCCTCAATCCCATGATGCTAGACCCTGGCTTATCCCTGGGAGTCATGCCCCACGTTGCCAGAGAGGTTTATATCCCTGGGAGTCATGTCCCACGTAAGGGGAAAGACTGTGAGTTTATCTGCTGAGTTGGCTTATCAACTATCTCTTAATGCCCAACATTTTACTGACCTTTTATACTGATATGTCTTAGTTTACTTCCCTGGTTTACACTGATAGCTTTGAATTCATCAACCAGTGAGTATGTCTAGCACTAATTTCCTCCAAAATATCACTTTATATGAACACTTATAGTCTGCTATGCTTTACTCCTATTTTGGTATTTTAATAGAATTAAGAAATTTAACACTGACATACATAGTCCAGAATGGCAAGAAATAGTAGTGCTCTACATGAAAAGAAGAACTGTAAGAAATGTGGGAATATGGGGTTAAGACTCACATCAATTATCTTCAGAGGTGCAGGATAAAGGCCTTTGGTCTGCTTTTGTACTTTTTCTTCCACCTTCTTGTAAATCTGTTGCCTGATAAATGGAATAGTCATCGCATACGATGTCAGTTCTGTAAAGTAAAATGCTTTCAGATGCTGAATGGAAAGCCTCCCTTTTAGCTTGTGTTATAAATTGCCTAAAATATAGTAATTCTTAGCTATCTGCAAGAAGTGTTTTTTATTCTGATGTACACAATTTAAACTTCAACCTACGCACTTGTTTAATACAATTTTATTGAGATTTATTCACATGCCATATAATCATCCAAAGTATACAACCAATGGCTCACAGTTTCACCACAGTTGTGCATTTATCACCACAATCAATTTTTGAATATTTTCATTACTCCAAAAAATAAAAATAAAAAAGAACACCCAAAACATCCCATATCCCTATCCTCTCCTATTATTTATTTATTTATTTTTCATCTTTTAATCTTACTCATCTACACATACACTGGATAAAGGCAGAGTTAGTAACAAGGTTTTCACAATTACACGGTCACATCATAAAAGCCACATAGTTACACACTCATCATAAAAAATCAAGGCTATTGCAGGGCTGTGTAATGGTGGGTCAGTGGCAGAATTCTTGCCTGCCATGTCCAAGACCTGAGTTTGATTCCTGGAGCCTGCCCATGCCAAAAAAAAAAACAACAACAAAGAATCAAGAATCAAGGATATTGTAGTTCAACAGTTTCAGGTATTTCCTTCTAGCTATTCTAATATAGTAGAAACTAAAAAGGATTAGCTATATAATGCATAAAAAATACCCTCCAGTATGACCTCTTGACTATATTTGAAATCTCTTAGCCATTAAAACTATCTTGTTGCATTTCTTTTCGCCTTTTGGTCAAGAAGGTTAAGCACTTCTTTAAATATGGTTTTACTACTTGATAAATGTTAAAGCTGGAAAATGGGTATATATGAGTATGTATTACATTGTTATACTATTAGACTTTTGATTTAATATTTAGAATTTTCCAAAATAAAATGTTTTAAGATGATGGCTTTTCCTCACCAGTGTTAAAAAGCTGACTATAAGCTCAGGGTAAATAATATATTTACCTCTTCCTCTTTTCTAAACCATACCAGGAAAAAAAAATTAAATTCCCAGGAAAGAAGCTTTGCCTTTGTTCTTTAAAAATGAGACTTACTTTCTACCAGTCCCTTGTGTCTCTTGGAAGAAATCTTCTTATCAGCTAGTTCTTTGGCAAAAGTAACTGCAACTTCTTCTAAGTATTCAATTGTCCGTTCCTCTGGAGGTTTTACTCCTGGTCCTGTAAAAATGAACACAACAGACTGGAAAGCTTATCAGGCTTAGATCAGTCCCAGGTAGGTAAAATCTTAGACATTCCAGAGCCTTTAGCATCCACTCTCAGCACAGCTGTCCATTTCAGACTAGAGACTTGGAGGTGGACAAGTCAAGACTTATGGATTCAAAGAAGGGGAATAACATTAAACACAGTGCAACAACAGGCTCTAGGTAGAAAGCAAGGTCTTAACCCATCCCAGTCTGGCTTCCATTTTTTAGTATATTATAGTATATCTCATGTATTCTTATTATAAAACTGGAAATAAATGAATAAACTCCAGAAATCACATTTTTAATGGCACTAGAAAGCTATATGAATCAACAAGGACTGTATGAACAAAAATTTCAGAGACAGAAGAGCTATCCAAAGTGAACTGATAACTGCTGGTCATTTTCTTCCCTAGGCATGCATATGTGATACTTTTACATGTGGGCTGAAGATTGGACTTTGCTCAGGAAGGGTGCTACGAGGGGAAAGAGAAGACACTGGAGCTTTTAGTGGTCATATATTAAGAGATCTAAAACTAGAAGAAATCAGACACAAGGCCAGTTTTCTCCATGGAGCATCTGTGGAGTTCTAAGGTGGTATAGAAGGCTAGAGGAGTTGGGCCAGAAAGGCAGAGTGAAATCTCTCCCAGTGTCATAATGTTTAGGACACAGCACTTCTATAGAGGCGAGCACTGGCAACAAATATGCAACTGGTTTCCTGCTGAAGGTATCTGCCATATCTACTTGAGGTAGTACACTAAAGAGCTAGATTCAAAAAACCTAAAGAGTAGAATAAATAGACTCTCAGTCAAGTCTTAGAGGAGTCACACTAGAGGAGAGGGTGGCTGAGGTAAGAAATACAATCTTGGGCCATCTTGCAGTACTTAGGAGACAAAAATCCCATAGAGGGAGGAGCCTGCAACAAATAGAAAACCAATCTTCCCTTAAAAAATGTGCTCTATTTTGAACCTGTGTGTGACAGGAAGTCAAAGAACTAAGACCAAAAATCTCTGAATGGCAAAAGTGGAGAGAACCTATGCGAGTCACGACGCAGCTCTGCAGAAAGGTCAAAGCAACTGTAATTTGTGAGCTAGGATACTAGAGGGTAGCTAGTAGATAGAATGAGTGCCAGCGATTACACAGTGGCCCCTTCTAACTTTGGCTGAGTATTGCTTGGAAAATGCATTAGAGGAAGCTAGCTGAGGCTGTAGAAAGAAACACTATAAAGGAGTAGTCTGATGCTTCCTGGGGCTCACATATAGGACAGGAAGAAAAAGGGAATAAACAGATGAGACAAATAGAAAACATGGGAGATTTAAACAAAGATATATACTGTGATGGTTTTTTGATGTGTCATCTTGGCTAGGTTACAGTCCCCAGTTATTCAATAAACACTAATCTAGGTGTTGCTGAGAAGGCATTTTGGAGACATAATTAAAATCCATAATCAGTTGACTGCAGAGAGATTATCCTAGATAATCAGGGTGGGTCTGATCTAATTAATTAATCTGGGTGGGTCTGATCTGATCAATTGAAAGTCCTTAAGAGCAGAACTGAGGTCTCCCTGATGAAGAAGATATCCCACTTGTGGATAGCTATATTTCATCCATGCCTGATAGTTCCAGTCTGTTTTTCCTGATGGCTCACCACATAGATTTTAGAGTTGCTTTGCCAGCCCCAACTGTATAAATGCCAACTCTTTGCAATAAATCTCCTAATATTCATCTCCTCCTGATTCTACTTCTCTGCTTGAATCCTGACTGATACATGTACATTAAATGAAAATGATCTAAACATTGCAACTAAAAAGCAGAGATTGGGGGTTCAGTGGTAGAATGCCTTTCATGCAGGAGACCCAGGTTTGATTCCCAGAATATGTATTAAAAAAAAAAAGGCCAAAATTGAATTTAAAAAAGAGATTCACCATAAATATAAAGATACAGACAGACTGAGTAAAAGGAGGCAAATATATGCACCTTGTAAACAGTATGCAAAAGAAAGCTGGAGTGGTTTTTATTAATATGTAGATTTCAGAATAAGAAATGTCAACTGGCATAAAGATGAAGAATTGATAACAAAGAAGTCAGTTTACCAGGAGGAAATAATAATCCTAAATGTGTATGCATATAATAAAAAAGTTTCAGAATACATAAAGCAAAAACTGAAAGAACTGAAAGGAGAAATAGGCAAGTAAATGAATATAGATTGAGATGAACATTCTTCTCTTGGTAACTGTAGACAGAAAACCCAAACAGATACAGAAGGCTTAAACACTCTTATCAACCAACTTGACCTAACTGAAATTTACAGAACACTCCACCCAACAACAGAATACAGAGCATCATCTTAAAATCCTTTAAAAAACTTTTTTATTTTATAAAATTGATATATGTTCATGTTAAAACCCAAACAATACAGAAAAGTATAGCTTGGTAAACATCCTTTTAGATGCACTATGAAAAACAGATACATGTATACAATTTTATATAAAGGGAGTCATACTATGTATGCCTTTCCAGAACCTTTTTTTTTAAACAACAGGATTTTATTGGTTTGTGGTTTCAGAAGCTACAAGTTCAAAGTGAAGACATTAGCTAAGTCATATTTTCTCCCCAGTTTGTGGCACAGAACCTTTCAAAAATTTTTTAAAAGTTTTATTCACACACCATACAATCCACTCAAAGTGTATAAGCAATGCTCATGGTATAATCAAAGAGTTGTGCATTCACCACCACAATCAACTTGAGAACATTTTCATTATTCCAAAAAGAAAAACCCCATACCCTTATACTCACCGACTCCCATTACTGATACTTGGCATTGGTGTGGTACCTTACAGAATATTAAAGTATTACTATTAACTATAATCCATAGATTGCATCAGGTGTACTTTTTACCATATTTTAATTTATTATTAACACCTTGTAATAATGACATACATTTGTTCTAGTTCATGGAAGAACACACTTATAGTTGTACCATTAACCACATTCATTGTCCCCACCAGGGTTCACTATGCTATACAGCACCACATTTTATCCTCTAGCTTTCCTTCTAGTGACATACATGACCTTAAACTTCCCCTTTCAACCACAAACACACAATTCAGCACTGTTAATTACACTCACAATAATGTGCTACTGTCACCTCTATTCATTTCCAAACATTTACAATCAACCTTATAAAAATTTCTGTACAAATTAAGCATCAGCTCTCCATTCTCTACCCTTATTCTATAGCTTGGTAACCTATATTCTAGATATTAACTCCATGAGTTTGCTCATTATAATCCATATTAGTGAGATCATACAATATTTGTCATTTTGCATCTGGCTTATGTCACTTAACATAATGTCCTCAAAGTTCATCTATGTTTGCATGCTTCAGGATTTCATTCCTTCTTAATGCTGAAAAATATTCCATCATATGTATATACTGCATTTTGTTTATCTATTCATTGGTTAATGGACACTTGGGTTGCTTCCATCTCTTGGCAATCGTGAATAATGCCACTGTAAACATCGGTGTTCAATCTGCTTTCATTTCTTCTGTGTGTATCTAGCAGTGGGATTGCTGGATCATACGGCAATTCTATACTTAGCTTCCTGAGGAAATGCCAAACTATCTGCCACAGTGGCTACACCGTTTTACATTCCTACCAACAGTGAGTCAGTGTTCCTATCTCTGTATCCTCTCCAACACCTTTAGTTTTCTGTTTTTGTTTTTTTTTTTTTAAAAACAGTGGCCATTCTAGTTGAGGGGAAATGATAACTCACTGTGGTTATGGTTTGCACTTCCCTAATAGCTGGTGAAGTTAAGCATCTTTTCATTTGCTTTTCAGTCATTTATATTTCCACTGTGGAAAAATGTCTATTCATGTCTTTCACCCATTTTTAAATTAGTTTTTTTTCTTTTTATTGTTGAGTTGTAGGATTACTTTATATATTCTGGATTTCAAACCCTATTGGATATGTGGTTTCCAAATATTTTCTTCTGTTGAGTAGGCTGCTTTTTCACCTTCTTAACAAAGTCTTTTTTAAATATTTTTTTTAACTTTTTTTTTTATTGTATAATATAACAAAGCAAAGAAAGAAAACAACAGTTTTCAAAGTACTCTTCAACAAGTAGTTACAGGACAGATCGTGTAACCCTGTAAGTGAAATCATTGCCCTTCCTACTACATGGGACATGATATCCAGATTTTTCCTTCTAGCTGCTCCAGAATATAGGAGGCTAGAAAAAATAAACATTTTTTTAATCATCACAATCAACTTTTTTTTCTTTTTAGTGAAAGATAATATATATACACACAAAACAATAAATTTCAAAGCACTGCACAAGAATTAGTTATAGAACAGATTTCAGAGTTTGGTATGGGTTACAATTTCACAATTTTAGATTTTTACTTCTAGCTGCTCTAAGATACTGGAGACTAAAAGAAATATCAATTTAATGATTCAGCAATCATATTTGTTTGTTAAACCCTACCTTCTCTGTATAACTCCATCATCACCTTTGATCTTTCTATCCCACTCTTAAGGAGTATTTGCGCTATGGCCATTCTATCTTTTTCATATTGGAAGGCTGTCAATAACATGGGGTAGGGAAATGGAACTAGCTGATGTTCCATTTTTTTGCTGGGCCCTTGAGGTTTCAGGTCCAGGGACCCACCTGGAGGTAAATTTCTGGAAAGTTACTCTAGCACATGGAACCTTTGTAGAATCTTATATATTGCCCTCGGTGTTCTTTAGGATTGCCTGGAATGATTTTGGTCGGGGTTTGGCAGGTTATGATAGGTAGCAATGTCTAACTGAATGAAGCTTGTATAAGAGTGACCTCCAGAGTAGCATCTCAACTCTATTTGAACTCTCTCAGCCACTAGTACTTTATTAGTTACACTTCTTTCCCCGTTTTGGTCAGGATGGAATTGTTGATCCCAGGGTGTCAGGGTTGGACTCAACCCTGGGAGTCATCTCCCACACTGCCAGAAAGACTCTTACCCCTGGATGTCATGTCTCACGTAGCGGGGAGGGCAATGATTTCACTTACAGAGCTGGGTTTAGAGAGACTGAGGCCACATCTGAGCAACAAAAGAAATCCTCCACCACCTACATAAACTTCACAAGAGTAAGCCTCAGGATCAAGGCTTGGCCTACTGATTTGGGTATCTCTAATGTTTGACATTGAATCAGAGGATTCCCTGATGTTAAGGTTTAATAGTTCATATTTTTTCTCCCATCCCTCAACTGGCAAAGTATTTGCCAATATCTGCTTAATATATTCTAAGATGCATCCAGGCATTATATTAAATTATACAGGATTAAAGGCCCTCATTTTAAATTAAGCTCCCTGTGTTTCAATTGCTCAAATGAGCTATCCAGACAGGTTGGGTTAGATTATGTGCTACAGAAAATTCAGGTTCCAGACATAATAAACCTTTCTTCCTTTGGTCTCAAACAGTAGGTGTGGTTCTAAAATATAGACAATTGAGAAAGTCTTTTGAAGCACAGAAGTATTCAATTTTGAGGGGGTCCCATTTATCTATTTTTTCTTTTGCTGCTTGTGCTTTGGGTATAAAGTCCAAGAAACTACTGCCTACCACAAGATCTTAAAGATGCTTCCCTATATTTTCTTCTAGGAGATTTATGGCCCTGGCTCTTATATTTAGGTCTTTGATCCATTTTGAATTAATTTTGCAGCAGATGTGAGATAGGGGTCCTCTTTCCTTCTTTTGGATATGGCTATCCACTTCTCCTAGAACCATTTGTTGAAGAGACTTTTAGGTCCCAGCTGAGTGGACTTGGTAGCCTTGTCAAAAATCAATTGATCAAAGGAAAGGCTAAGCCTACTTAAAATTAGGCCTGAAAGTCAACTCCAGAGAACCTCTTTTGTTGCTCAGATGTGGCCTCTCTAAACCAACTCAGTAGGTGAACTCACTGCCCTCCCCACTACGTGGGACATCACTCCCAGGGGAGTAAATCTCCTTGGCAATGTGGGAAAGAACTTCCAGATGAGCTTGGACTTGGCATCATAGGATTGAGAAAGCCTACTTGACCAAAAGGGGGAAGAGAAAAATAAGCAAAATAAAGTTTCAGTGGCTGAGAGATTTCAAACAGAGTTGAGAGGTTATTCTTACACATTATATAGATATCCCCTTTTTAGTTCATGGTATATTGGAGTGGCTAGAGGGAAGTACCTGAAACTACTGAGCTGTGTTCTACTAGCCTTTATTCTTTAAGACCACTGTTAAAGATACAACTTTTACAATGTGACTGATGTTCCTTTTATTCAGGATATGGACAGATGAATAAAAATATGGATAAAAAATAAATAATAGGGGGGATAAGGGGAAA
Organism: Tamandua tetradactyla; assembly: GCF_023851605.1. Classification (NCBI taxonomy): domain Eukaryota; kingdom Metazoa; phylum Chordata; class Mammalia; order Pilosa; family Myrmecophagidae; genus Tamandua; species Tamandua tetradactyla. The sequence continues at coordinate 9,922,822 of NC_135329.1, forward strand.
ATAAATTGGGTAGACATAAATACTAGTGGTCACTGAGAGGGAAAGGTAAGGGGTACTGGATGTTTGAGGGTTTTTTAATTTTATTTTTCTTTTTCTGGAATGATGGAAATGTTCTAAAAATGATCATGGTGATGAATACATAACTAAGTGATGATACTGTGAGCCACTGATTTTACACCATGTGTGGATAGTATGTCTGTGAAGATTTGTCATAAAATAAAAAAAGAAACCACGGAATAGATCTGGAATTGGAAAAAAAAAGTCAATTGATGATAGATAAAGGAAGTATTTCTTAACTCTCAATTCAGTTCTACTGATCATTATGCCTATTTTTATGCCAGTACCATGCTATTTTGACCCCTGCAGCTTTGTAACATGCTTTAAAGCTAGGAAGTGTGAATCCTCCAATTTAATTCTTCTTTTACATGATGATTTGGGCTCTTCAGGGCCGCTTACATGTCCAAATACATCTGAGAATTAGCTTTTCCATTTGTGCAAAGTAGGCTGTTGAAATTTCGATTGGGATTGCATTGAATCTGTAAATCAATTTGGGTAGAACTGACATCTTACCCATATTTAGTCTTCCAATCTGTGAACAAAGAATGTCTTTCTATTTATTTAGGTCTGCTTTTATTTCTTTTAGCAATGTTTTGTAGTTTCCTGTGTATATGTTCTTTAAGTCTTTGGTTATATTTATTCCTAGATATTTGATCCTTTTCCATTCTGTAAACAGAACTTTTTTTCTTGATTTCTTCCTCAACTTGCTCATTACTAGTGTCTAGAAATGCTATTGATTTTTGTGCCTTGATCTTGCATCCTGCTACTTTGCTGAAGTTGTTTTATTAGCTCTAGTAGCTTTGTTGCAGGTTTTCCTGGACTTTCTGAATATATCATCATGTTGTTTTCAAATAGTCAAAGTTCTACTTCTTGCCTTTTATTTCTTTTTCTGGAAAGCTTTCAGTCTTTCACCATTGAGTATGACATAAACCGTGAGCTTTCCATATATGCCCTTTATCATGTTGAGGAAGTTTCCTTCTATTTCTTTCTGTTCTTTTATTTAAAAAAAATTTTTATCTTGAAACACTTTCAATCATGTAATTATAAAAATAATACCAATCCCATATAGACAATTCCAACATACTTCTATACACTGATACCCAGGATCCACCATTTTTACATTTTGCCACATTTTCTGTATCATCCTATCAATCAATCTCAATCTATCTATCCATCTATCTATCAATCCTTTTTCTGAACACTTGAGTGTGGGTTGTATACATCAAGATTCTTGAACATTTGTCATGTACATTTCCAAAGAAAAAGGATATTCACTTTTATAACTACCCTGAGTAATCAAGTTCAAGAAATTTAACATTGACCTAAAGCTTATAGTCTATATTCCATATTATTTTTGTACGTCTCAATAATGTCTTTTGAGCTTTTTCTCCACCCTTGATAGAAACCATCCAGAATAACGTACTGTATTTAACTGTCAGTGCCTGTTTGGTTGGTCTTTCTTTTTTCTAACTGTGGGAATATACAAACAACATAAATTTTCTCATCTCAACCACTTCCAGGCATATCATTCAGCAGGATAATCACATCCACAATGCTGCAGTACTCTTACCATCTTCAGCACCAAAATCTTCCTATATCCCTAAACAGAAGGCTTGCACCCATTTTGTGTTAGCTCCCCACTTCCCATGCCTCCATCCCTGGCAGCCTGTACTCTAATTTCAGTTTTTAAGTGCTTGCATATTCTACAATATTTTCTTTGTAGTTACTATGGGGCTTAAAACTTTACAGCCTAAGGGTGCACAGATGGTTCGGTGGTAGAATGCTCACCTTTCATGCAGGAGACCCAAGCTAATTCCCGGACCATGTACCCCCCCAAAAAAACCAAACAAACAAACAAACAAAACTTAACAGTCTAAATCAATAACAATCTCACTTGCCTTGATACCAACTTAGCATCAATAGTATACAAAAACTATGATCCTATCTACCCCATCCCTTCACCTGAGGTAGTTCTTGTCACAAATTGTATGCTTATACATTATGAGTCCAACACCTAATTTACCATTACATAGTATGAATTTGTCTTTTAGAGCCTTCAGGAAATAAAAAGTGGGGTTACAAATAAAAAATACAATAGTACTGGCATTTATATTAACCTGTGTCATTACCCTCCTCTGATATCTTTATTTCTTCATAAAGCTTCAATACATTGTCTAGAGCCCTTTCCTTGCAGAACTCTCTTTAGGATATCTTTTTAGGGCCAGCCTAGTGGTGGTATGAACTCCCTCAGTTTTTATTTATCTAGGAATGCCTCAGTCTTTTCCTCATCAGAAAGACAATTTTGCCAAATAAAAAATTCCTGGTTGACAATTTTTGCTTTCACCCCATTAAGTATGTCATCCCACTGCCTTGTTACCTCCATGGTTTCTGACGAAAAATCAGCACTTAATCTTACTGAGGTTCCCTTGTATGACACACTCTCTTGCAGCTTTCAGAATTCTCTATTTTTGTTATTCGACCGTTTGATTATAATGTGTCACAGTGTGTGTGTCTATTTGAGTTTATCCTATTTGGAGTTCACTGAGCATCTTGAATGTGTATATTCATGTCTTTTGTTAAATGTGGGAAGTTTTCAACCATTATTTCTTAGAATATTGTCTCTGCCCCACTGTCTCTTTCTTTTCTTTCTGTAACTCCCATAATGTAAATATTGCTGTCTGAGAGTGGCCCAAAAGTTCCTCAGGCTCTGTTTACTTTTCTTCATTTTTGTTCCTTTCTGCTCTTCACACTGAATTATTTCAACTGGTTTATCTTGAAGTTCACTGATTCTTCTGCCAGCTCCAATTTGCTGTTGAATTCCTCTAGGGAATTTTAAGTTTCTGTTATTGTTTGGTTCTTTTTCATAACTTATATCTCACTATTGACATTCTCTTTGTGTTTCTCTACCATTTTCCTGTTTCCTTTAATTCTCTGTTCATGTTTTCCTTTAGCTCTGTGAGCATATTTAATACCAACTTTAAAAGTCATCGCCTGGTATGTCTCAGGTCTGGTCTGACTCACTGATGATTTCTAATGATTTAATATTCTTTGCCTGGGCCAGGACTATTGCTTTCTGATTCTTTTGTATATTTTTTACCTTCTGTTGAAACCTGGACATTTTGATATTTTTTTTTTTTGGCTTTTTTTCTTTTTAATTTTTTTATTTAAGAAAAACAATACACTTAGAACCACCAAAAATGGATATCTTAGTTAGCTTAACCATAAGCACATTTAAATAAAGTATCCACACAATCATTGTAAAGTCTGTGTGTGTGGAGTAAGTTTCATAAATCAATTTAAAATTAAGGCAACAAGGAAAAAATCTACATATTCAGATAGTAAAATTCTTAAATTCTAAGTATTAAATAAAAACTAACCTAGATGCTCTTGTGCAAGCTTCAGGTAGACCTCACTACCTATCATAACCTGCCAACCAGGAACATTCCAGCCAATCTTAAAGAACACGTAGGGCAATGTATAAGATTCCACAAGGGTTCCAGGCACTAGAGTAACTTGCAGAAACCTACAACCTCCAGATGGGTCCTTGGTCCGGATAAGTCCTGAAACTTAGCCCAGCCTCTCCAGAACATCAAATAGTTCCATCTCCCTACCCCATATTAGTGACAGACCCTTCCAATATCAAAAATTTAGAACTGCCATAGCCCAAACAACCTCAGTGAGAAGTAATGGAAGATCAAAGGTGATTGTGGAATTATACAAGGAAGATAGGACTTAACAAATGAATATGAATGCTGAACCATTAAATTAATATCTCTTAGTCTTCAGTATTTTAGAGCAGCTAGAAGTAGAAACATAAAATTGTGAAACTAACCCATGTCAAAATCTGAAATACGTTCTGCAACTAATTGTGGTGCTGTGCTTGGAAATTTATAGCTTTTTTGTATATATGTTATTGTTTACAAAAAAAGAAGGAAAAAAAAGTCGAGTGTAAGGTTAAAAAAGTATATAAGCCCACTAGCCCCCTATATACTGGAGCAGCTAGAAGGAAAAATATGAGAGGATCATACGTAGTCCATGACAAACTCTGGGATCTATCCTGTAACCACTTGTTGAAGAGTGCTTTGAAAACTACTGCTTTTTTATTTCTTTGCTTTGTATATATGTTATACTATACAATAAAAAAAGTTAAAAAAAAAAACTAACTTAGAGATCATTTGAACTAGCTGTCAAAACTATTAATGTTCTCATAATATCCAGTAGAAAGTTCTTACAAATATCTCCATTGCTACAGTAATGACCTATGTTACTAAATATTTTCCTTATTTCAGGAAAATATGAAGATACAAATATTTCTAATTAACATATGGAAATCTTAGCCACCTGCAATGAGTATCTTTTTTTTTTTTTAATATGCCTGTGGATAAGCTAAATCTTTCAATTCCTGGTGCCTGCCCATGTTAAAAAAAAAATCTAAGTAATCACCAAGCCTGTTTGTACAATGTTTCATAAACTAATTTAAAATTAAAGCAAAGAAGGAAAAAAATCTATAAATACAGATATCAGTTACTTGAACTCTAAATATTAAACAGTATCTTAAATAACATTTGATTAACTATCAACACTGTGTGCACTCTCAAAATATCAAGTATTTTATTATTACAATATACCAACTTTGCTATATAGTGAGCTATGTTACTAAATATTTTCAGATTTTTGATTTCAGGAATTTATTTTATTTTATGCATATTTTTTAAGAAAACAAACAATACATTTAGAACCACCAAAAATGGATATCTTAGTTAGCTTAACGATAGGCATATTTAAATAATAAAATATCCATATAATCATTGTAAATCCTGTGTTTGCATAGTAGGTTTCATAAACCAATTTAAAATTAAGGCAACAAGGAAAAAATCTACATATTCAGATAACAAAGTTCTTAAATCTAAGTATTAAAAACTAACTTAGATACCATTTGATCAACTGTTAAAACTGTGAATGCTCTCAAAACATCCAGCAGAAAGTTTTTACAAATACCTGCATTGCTATAGTAATGACCTATGTTACTAAATAATTGTCTTATTTCAGGAAAATACAAAGATATATATATTTTTTACAATTGACATATAGAAATCTTAACTACCTAAAATGGATATCTTAGTTAGTTTATCCATAGGCATATTAAAAAATATAGCTAAGTAATCATTATAAAGCCTGTTTGTATAATATGTTTCATAAACCAACTTAAAACTAAAGGAAGGAAGGAAAAAAAATCTATAAATACAGATATCAGTCACTTGAATTCTAAATATTAAACAGTATGTTAAGTACCATTTGATTAACTATGAAAACTGTGTGTTCTCAAAATATCAAATAAAAAGCTATTACAAATATGAACTTTGCTATAGTAATGAGCTATGTTACTAAGTATTTTCAAGTTTTTATTTCAGGAATTTATTTTATCTAATATTACTATAACTGTCAATAGTTTTTTAAAAGCCGTTTTTTAGTTGTAAAATATAACATACATACACAAAGAAAAAAAGCAACAGTTTTCAAAGCACACTTCACTAAGTAGCTACAGAAAAGTTCCCAGGGTTTGTCGTGGGCTACCATGCCCTTTACTCAGATTTTTCCTTCTAGCTGCTCCAGAACACTGGCGGTTATCAGAGTCATAGTAAGGGAATCATACAGTATCTGTCCTTTCGTGTCTGACTTATTCCACTCAGCATTATGTCCTCAAGGTTCATCCATGTTGTCATATGTTTCAGGACATAATTTTGTCTAAATGCCGTATAATATTCCATCATATGTATGTACCACATTTTGTTTATACACTTGTCTGTTGATGGGCACCTGGATTGTTTCTATCTCCTGGCAATTATGAATAGTGCTGCTAAGAACACTGGTATGCAAATGTCTGTTCATGTCACTGCTCTTAACTCTTCTGGGTATATACTGAGTATTGGCATTGCCAGGTCATAGGGCAACTCAATATTTAATTTTCTGAGGAATCACCAAACTGATTTCCATAGTGGCTGGACCATTTCACATTCCCACCAACAGGGAATAAGTGTTTCAATTACATCCTCTCCAACATTTATAGGTTCCTGTTTGTTTAATAGCAGCCATTCTTACAGATGAGACGTGGTATCTCATTGTCATCTTAATTTGCATTCTCTTATAGCCAATGAAGATGAGTAGCTATTCATATGCTTTTTAGCCATCTGTATTTGCTCTTCAGAAAAGTGCCTATCATTTCCTCTGCCCATTTTACAACTGAGTTGTTCGTTCTTTTGTTGGTGAGCTGTATAATTACTTTATGTACACAGGATATCAAGCCTTTATCTGATGTGTGGTTTCCAAATATTTTCTCCCATTGTGTTGGGTGCCTCGTCACCTTTTTAACAAAGTCCTTGAGGCACAGAAGTTCTTGATTTTTTAATTTTTTAATTTTTTCTTTCACAGCTTGTGCTTTAGGTGTAAGGTTTAAGAAGCTACCTTCTATTATTAGACCTTGAAGATGTTTCCCTACATTTTTTTCAAGAAGTTTTATGGTACTGGCTCTTACATTTAGGTCTTTGATTCATTTTGAATTAATTTTTGTATAGGGTGTAAGGTAGGGGTCCTCTTTCATTCTTTTGGCTGCTGAAATCCAGTTCTCCCATGCCCATTTATTGGAAAGACTAGGCTGTCTCAATTCAGTGGATTTGGGAGCCTTATCGAAAATCAAATGTCCATAAATTTGGTGGTCAATCTCTGCACTCTTGATTCTATTCCACTGGTCAGTCCTTTTGTCTTTGTGCCAGTACCATGCTATTTTGACCACTGGGGCTTTATAGTAAGCTTTAATGTCAGGAAATGATAGAAACTCTCAGTTTGCTCTTCATTTTTAGGGTGTCTTTAGCTATTTGAGGTCTCCTTTCCTTCCATATAAATATGATAACCAATTTTTCCAAGTCTTCAAAGTACATTGCTGGGAATTTTATTGGTATTGCATTGAATCTGTAGTTCGGGTAGAGTTGACATCTTGACTAATATTCAACCTCTATCCATGAGCATGGGATATCTTTCCTTCTGTTAGGTCTTTTAAAATTTCTTTTAGCTATTTTTTGTAATTTTCTGCATATAAGTCCTTAACATCCCTGGTTAGGCTTATTCCTAGATACCTAATTCTTCTGGTTGCTATTCTGAATGGAATTTTTTCCTTAGTTGCCATCTCAGATAGGTCATTGCTTGTGTATAGAAACATTACTGATTTTCGTACATTAATTTTGTATCCTGCCACTTTGCTGAACTTATTACCTCAGGTAATTTTACTGTAGATTTCTCAGGGTTTTCTAAGTATAGGATCATGTTATCTGTAAATAATGAAACTTTTACTTCTTCCCTTCCTATTTGGATGCCTTTTATTTCTTCTGTCTGCTCCAGCTAGTACGTTTAATACAATTTTGAATAACAGTGGTGACAACATGCATCCTTGTCTCATCCCTGATCTCAAGAGGAAAGCTTTCGATTTCTCACCATTAAGTATGATGCTGGCTATGGATTTTTCATATATGCCCTTTATGATATTGAGAAAGTTTCCTTCCACACCTAATTTTTGAAGCATTTTTATCAGGAAAGGATGCTGTATTTCGTCAAATGCCTTTTCAGCCTCAGTTGATATGATCATGTGAGTTTTCCCCTTTCAATTTGTTAATGTGCTGTATTATGTTGATTGATTTCCTTATGTTGAACTACCCTTGTATTCCTGGTATGAATCCCATTTGATCATGATGTATAATTCTTTTAATGTGGCATTGGATATGATTTGCTAGTATTTTGCTAAGAATTTTCACATCTATATTCGTTAGGGAGACTGGTCTATAGTTTTCTTTTCTTATATCGTCTTTATCCGATTTTGGTATTAGAGTGATGTTAGCTTCATAAAATGAGTTAGGTAGCATTCCTTTCTCATGAAATTTTTTGGAAGAGTTTGGGCAGGACTGGTGCCAGTTCTTTTTGAAAAGTTTGATAAATTCTCCTGTCCTGGGCTTTTTTTTTTTGTGGGAATATTTTTGATGACTGTTTGGATCTCTTTATTTGTAACTGTTTTTTTGACATCTTCTATTTCTTCTGTGAGCACTGCCATTTTTTCTATTTAGCCTCTTAAACTCTTCTTTATGCTCTTCTAGTGTCTTCCTGGTATCCCTAATTTCTTTATAAATATCCTTGAGTAATTGTTTCATACTCTGGAACAATTTCGATTTGGTCATTTGGCTGGGCCATTTCTGCTTGGATCTTCGTGTGCTTTGTGATTTTCTGTTGTGTTCTGGGGATCTGTTAATCTTGATATGGTTATTACGCAAGTTGGCTTCCTTCACTCATCTAAGTTTTGTATTTACTTAGTTCTTGCTGAATGTTTCCTTTTACACTTTGTCGGTTACTCTGCCAAATGAAGGTCTGGATCTCATGTAGGGGATACAATTTCACTTAAGGGTCTATTATAAGGTAGGCCACGGTGTACATGTACTCCAGTGGCAGAATGGGTGACTACCATGCAGGAGAGCCAAGCTGAATTCCTAGCCACATTCAGCCAGCAGATGGTGCTGGAGTCTCCTCCTCCCTCAGCCCCGCCCCTCCAGGCCAGAGCAACTCAAGTCCAGTGTGCTCAGCAGGGGGACTGCTCCACCAGGGGCAGCTGACTGGTGGGCCTGCCAGACAAGGTGACCGTGAGCCAGCTTTTCCTGTACCTGACTAGGTGACCATTCCCCCACCCTGAGGCCCACCCTGTGGTGGATAATCACCAGCCTCTGGGCTCCCTGCAGGCGCAAGCACGTGGGTATGTTTCCCCAGCCAGCAGCTGTGCAGGCTGGAGCCAAAGAGGGTTAGTTCCCTTCAATCGCACCTTCCTGGTGCACTGCAGCCCACCTGGTGGGGATCCTGTTCACCCGTCCCACTCTCTTTCCTGATCCTCTTCCCCACCAAAACTGCATAAAGGCCCTCCTAGACTACTCAATTTCCTCCCCATCTTCTACTGTGTTTCACAGAGCAGGAGAGAACTCACTCCACTCCAGTCCACCATCTTCCTGGAAGTCCATTTTGATATTTTAATGTGTTATAGTGGGAATTTACTCTGAGGAGTCTTTTCTTTAAGCTTGTATCCAGCTAGTGTTATGACAGAGCTTTCTTTGAATGCCAAGAGGTAACAAAAAAAGGGAGAAATATCCAAAGCAGCTGGCTGGTGGCTTGGCCTTGCATGGGCAGGGCCAGGTGTCCACCCATTGTCAGGCAGCCAACGTGGACTCCTTTTTGTGTCCCTTTTCTTTTCTTGGGTGGTGTCCATGGGTTACCTGGGGCAGTGATATGTCTATAGGTATGGTCACCAAGGCTCAGGACTATGAGGTGAGGATGCCTGGGGGGGCCAGAGGCCCAGTGGCACAAGGTCAGGATCTTTTGCCTTCCCCCCACTGAGCCTCACAGCCAGCAGATGCCTTTTGGATTCCATGGCCACAAGGGAGGTGGAGGAGAGAACATTGAAATTATTCTCTAAGCTACTTGAAGACAGTGATTAAATGCACCTAGGTCAGGCTGTCTGTGGATATGAAGTGGATGGGAGAATTCAAGAACATGGTGGTGAATGGCAGGGGTAATGGAAGCAAGCTTTCTAATGGTCATAAACAGAATCAAAATTACAGCATATGGGAAAGGACACTATAAAGATGGCAAAAGGGCACTTGAGAGGTCAAGCAGACGTAATAGTAATTTGGGATTCAAAGGATAGAGTTGATATATACCGTCTTCTGGAGTATCTGCCAAGGAACATTGTGACCCTGCAACCAATTTGGTTCTTGATCCCTATTTAGGTTTTCCAACACACAAATACTAGTTCCTCTCCTTTAAGGAGCTCAAGACAGTTTTCAAAATCTGAGTTTTTCTCACAACAACCCTTTGAGATTTCAGCCTATTAAAGGAAGACAAGAAGAACTAAAGGAAGTTAATTATTATTTTAAGAAACATGAATGAACACTTGGAGAAAGCCTCCAAACATCTGACATTAGGTGAATGGGCACAGCACTATTTTCACCATAAAATTGAATTATATAGCCAAGGTCAGGATCTTTTGCCTCCCCCTGTATGGGACCATCAAATCCCAGCTTGGATAAGTAATCATAAATGATCTGAAGTGGTTACTCAGTAGGTTATAGTTTCCATGAAGCTGTAAATAAAGGCTTTCCTTTCCCTCACCAGCACATGTTCTTGATGCTGCTGTCTCTACTCTGCAAAGGACAAGATGTAAGTCAGAGGAGGAGGAGGCGGTAGCGGTTGTGGTGGCAGCAGTAGCTCTGCTCCATAAAGGTAAACACAGCTTTTCTTCATATTTTCTCTTAGTCAGTCTCTTTCTCAAGAATCAAATCTACTTCTCCTATTCAAACAATTTCTGCTCCAACTGAGTTTCATATTTCACTTCAGTATGTAGATTCCTTCTGGCCGGCAGCTTGCTGGTACTTCAGGTGGTTCTGGGGACTCCAGCAGGTCCTGGTTCCTGGCTCCCCGCTCCCCATTGGCAGCAGAGGCTGCACAGTATTCCTGTCTTTCAAAGTATTTTTATTGAGAAAGGATGCTAGATTGTGTCAAATGCTACATTTACATCAATCAAGATGATCATGTGGTCTTCTCCTCTGATTCGTTAATGTGATATATTAAATTAAATGATTTTCTTGCGATGAAACACCCTTGAATACCTGCAATCAAAACCACTCGATCATGATGTATAATTCTTTTAATGTACTGCTGGATTCAATTTGAAAGTTTTTATTGAGGATTCCTACATATATATTCATTAGAGAAAACGGTCTGTAATTTTCTTTTCTTGTATCTCTATCTGGCTTTTGGTATTAGGGGAATATTGGCTTTATAAAATGAGGTAGGTAGTGTTTCCTCCTTTTCAATTTTTTGGAAGAGTTTGAGCAGGACTGGTATTAATTCTTCTTGGAATGACTAGTAGGATTCACCTGTGAAGTCATCCAGTACTGGGCTTTTCTTTGTTGGGGGGTTTTTGATGACTGATTCAATCTTCATAATTGGTCTGTTGAGGTCTTCTATTTCTTCTAGATTCAGTGTAGGTGGTTCGTGTGTTTCTAGGAATGTGTCCATTTAACCTAAATTGTATCCTGCGCACAGCATATAGATGGAACTTATTTTTTTTTTAATCCATTCTGCTAATCTATGTCTTTTGTTTGGAGAGTTTAACCCATTAACATTCAATGCTATTACTGTAAAAGCAGTACTTAACTTCAACCAAAAACCTTTGGCTTTTATATGTAATATTTTATTTTTGTCTTTCCTTTTACCCTTTTAGCTACCCTTACCGATAATCTTCATTTTTACATTCTCCTCCAAGCCTCACTCTGCTGTCTTTTCCTTTCAGACTGCAGAACTCCCTTTAAGCATTTCTCACAGGGCAGGTTTCTTGTTAACAAACACTCTGTTTCTGTTTATCTGTAAATATTTTAAACTCTCCTTTATTATTGAAGAACAGTTTTGCTGGTTAAAGAATTCTTGTCTGGCAGTTTTTCTCATTCAGTATCTTAAATATATTATACTGCCTTCTCACCTCCATGGCTTCTGATGAAAAATCAGAACTTAAGTCTTACTGAACATCCCTTGTATGTGACAAATTGGCTTTCTCTTGCTGCTTATCTTTGGCATTTGATATTCTTATTAGCATGTTTCTTGGAGTGGGTCTATTAGGATTTATTCTGTTTAGAGTATGTTGCACTTCTTGTATATTATATTCAAGTCTTTCATAAGAGTTGGGAAAGTTTGGGCTATTACTCCCTCAAATATTCTTTGTGCCCCCTTTCCTTTTCTTCTTCTGGGACACCCATGATACACATGTTTGTGTGCTTCATGCTGTCATTCAAGTCCCTGAGACCCTGCTCAATTTTTCCCATTCTCTTCTCTATCTGTTCATCTGTCAGGAAGATTTCGATGGCACTGTCTTCTAGTTCATTGGTTCTTTCTTCTGGCTGTTCAAATCTGCTGTTGAATGCCTTCAGTGTATTTTTAATCTTAACCTTTGTGCCTTTCTTTCCCATAAGTTGTTATTTTTCTTTGCATGTTTTCAAATATTTCATTGTGTTCACTCAGTGTTTTCTTAATATCCTTTCTTAATAACCTAAAAAAAAAGCCATATTTTTGTTATCTCCTTGAATTAATTTAGGAAAGTTTTGAACACCTTTGATTCATTGTTCCAAACTCTGTCTCCTCTGACTTTTTAATGTGTTCCTTTGACTGGGCTGTATCTTCCTGTTTCTTAAAATGGCTTATAATTTTTTGCTTGATATCTGGGCATCTGATTACCTTGTTGCATTACTCTGATGGTCAGTTTCTCTCTTGCCTAGGGTTTTACTGCTGATTGGCTTTGTATTAAGACTCTTCTTTGACACTTGGTTCAATTTATTCTAGATCTTTAAAATTGCCTATGTTTTAACTGATCAAAACAGAGCCATAAAAGATGGCCATCTTTTTTTTCCTGCCTCCCCAAGCTGCACTCTCCTTGCCTGCCCAGCAGATGGCATTCTTCATCATGTATTTTTTCAACCTTCACTGCGCAGCGCTGAAAATGGCAATAGAGATCCCTGTTCTGGTCAGACTAGAACCAGGATTCAGAGCTGGAACCCAGTGGTCCAAACTCGCCAATCAGAAACCACACTCAGAACTTGTGTCCCCAATCTGTTTCCAAGGAGGAAGACCATGTCCCTCTCCGTCTGAGGCAGCTAGCCACCGACTATATCCAAGGCAAGACTTGCGGGTGGGGCATGGGTGCCAGCCACTGCCTTGGGAGCAATTCAACCACAGTTTTTGTTGTAGCTTCTTAGTTTTCCTAGTCCACTCTTTCCTGGATGCTGTACAGTGCTACCTTGGCCTCTGGAGCCCCGAAACAACTGTATCAGATAGTTCCTCCCTGTCCTCTAGTTGATTTTGTAGGAAGGGTGTGTCCTGTATCTCCCTACTCCACCATTTTCCTTGGAAAAGCTCTCTTTAATCCTTTTTATTTCTGTAAAATTGGCAATAATGTCCCCACTTTCATTTCTGATCTCAGTAATTTGAATCTCATCTCTTTTTTCCTTAGCTTATCTAAAGGTTTGTAAATTTTGTCAATCTTGAGAAAGAGCAAACTTTTGGCTTCATTGATTTTCTCTATTGTTTTCTATTCTCTATTTTGTTTATGTCCATTCTAATCTTTACTATTCCTTCTTTCTGCTAGCGTCCTTGCTTCTGGCTAGTTTGTTCTTTTCTAGAAGGTGCACCATTAGATTACTCATTTGAGATCTTTCTTCTTTTTCAATGTAGGCAAAGAGAACGAATATTCATTAAGATAAAGCATATCTTGGGACATAAAATGAGTCTTAATAAATTTTAAATGAATAAAATCACACAAAGTGTGTACTCTGAACAGTATTAAACTAAAATAACAGAAAAGTATCTGAAACATCCTCAAATATTTGGAAATTAAACAACACATTTCTAAATGACACACGAGCAAATGAATAAAAGGAAATTTAAAAATATTTTAATCTGCATGGAAATGAAAACGTAACATTTATATATTATATATATTATGTAGCTACAGCAATGCTGAAAGAAATGTACAGATTTAAATACTTTTATTACAAAAGGCCTAAAATCAATGCTCTAAGCTTCTATCTTAAGAAAGTAAATGAAGAAAAGTAAATTAAACCCAAAAGCAAGCAAAAAGAAATGTTAGCAGAAATCAATAAAATAACAAGCAGAAAAACCATAAAGTCAATGAAACCAAAAGACGGTTCTTAGAAAAAAATCAATATAGCTGATAAATTTCTAGCCTGATTCATCACACCAAAAATAGAGAAGACACAAGTTATCAAAATCAGGAATGAAAGAGGAGACATCTTTACAGATTATGAAGACATTAAATGAACAATAATAAATAAACAAAAAATTGGCAATTTAGATTAAATGGCCAATTTCTTTGAAAGACAAATACTACAGCTCACTCAAGGAATAGAGAACCTAAATAGTGCTAATCCTATTAAGGGAATTTTAATGCATAGGTAAAGACCTTTCCAACAAAGAAAATTTCAAACCCATAGGACTTTACTGGTAAGTTCTATCAAGTATTTAAGGAAGAAATAATATCAATTCTACACAAAATCTTCTAGAAAATAGAAGAGGATAGAATATTTCCCAACTCATTTTATGAAGCTAGCATTACCCTGACACCAACAAAAGGCAAAAATATCACAAGAAAAGAAATTATTCCTGAGACCATCATCCTTCCTGACCAGTCACAAAAATCTTTAAGAAAATTTTAGCTGACTGTGCCAGCAATTTACAAAAAAGATTAATACATCAAGAAAAAGTAGAATTTATTCCAGGAATACAAGGCTGGTTCAAGAGAAAATCAATGATCATCTCAACAGATTAAAAAAACAGCATTTGACTTCTGAATTCAAGATCAATTCTCAGAATACTATAAATAAAAGGGAACTTCCTCAACGTAATAAAGGGCATATCTAAAAACCTACAGCTAACTTCATTCTTAATATTGAGAAACTGAATAATTTCCCTTTAAGAATGGGAACAAGTATTTTCACCACTTCTACCCAATATTGTGTTGCAGGTCTAAATCATTATAGTAAGTCAAAAAAAAGAGAGAGAGAAAGAATTGGAAAGGAATAAGTCAAACTGTCTTTATTTTAAACAAGATAGTTATATATGTAGAAAATCCTTAGGATTTTACAAAACAAACAAACAACTATCAGAACTAATGAATGTGTTAAGTAAAATCATATCATACAAGTTCATTGTACAAAAATCAACTGTATTTCTATATACTAGCAACTAATGGCCTAAAGATATGAACTACTTAGGTATAAATTTGACAAAAGGTGTGCAAGATCTGCTCACTAAAACCTAAAAACAATACAGAAGACTTGAGTAAAGAGCTATGCCATGTTTATTGAAGGAAAAACTCAGTATTTTAACGATGCCGATTTTTCCCAAATTTATATATTGATTCAATGCAATTCAAATCAAAATCCTAGTAGACCTTTTTTTTGTATACAATGACAAGCTGATTCTAAAATTTATATGCAAATGCAAAGGAACTAGTAAGAGAAGAACCAAGTTAGAGAACTTACACTACCTGATTTCAAGATTATTGTAAAGCTACAGTAATCAAGACATATAAGGAAAGACATACAGCAGATATATGGGAAAAGAATATCCTAATATGGACCCAAACATATATGGTCAATTGATTTTCAACCTAGGTGTCAAGGTAATTCAAGGGTTAAAGATCAGTCTTTTTGACAAATGGTGTTGGAGCGACTGGATAGTCATACACAAACAAAACAAAACCTCTCAAACCTTACTTCACACCATACACAAAAGTTTAACTTGAAATGGATCAAAGATCAAAATGTTAAGAGCTAAAACTACAAAACTTCCAGAAGAAAATGGAGGATAAAATCCTTGTGATTTTGCTTTAGAAAAAGATTTCTTGCATGCAACACAAACAGCATTATCCATAAAAGAGAAAACTAACAAACTGTGTTTCATCAAAATTAAGAACTTCTGCTAGTAGAGAATGAAAAGACAAGCCAAAGACTGGAAGAAAATATTTGCCAATCACATGTCTGTGAAGGACTTATCTACCGATATATAAAGAATTCCCAAACCTTACTAATAAGAAAACAAACAAGCCAATCCAACAAAATGGGCAAAAGACATGAACAGATACTTTGCAAAGGAGTTATATAAAAGGCAAAACAAAAACAAAAACAAAAAACATGAAAAGATACTCAAGATCAGTCATTAGGAAAATACAGTTTAAAACCACAAGGAGATATTACTACAGTCCTATTAGAATGTCTAAAATTAAAGAGTGACTATGCCAACTGGTTGGTTAACTGGAACTCTTATACACTGCTGACAGGAACACAAAATTATACAACCACTTTGGGAACAGTTTAGCAGTTTGTTAAAAGCTAAACATGCATCTATCATATGGCCTAGCCAATCCACTCCTCGGTATTTACTCAAAAGTAATGAACTGAATGTTTACACACAGATTTTAGGTGAATGTTCATAGCAGCTTTATTCAGAATAGCTCCAAACTGGAAACAACTCAAATGTCCATCATTTGGTAAATGGATAAACAAATTATGGTATATCAACACGATGGAACAGCACTCAACAATAAGAAGGAACAAATTGCTGATACATGAAACAACATAGATGACTCTGAAAAGCATGAAGCTAAATGAAAGCACAAAACGCTAATAATGGGAATGCTCTATTTTATGACTTGGTGGTATTTAGACAACTATATACATGTGTCAAAGCTAAAACTGTTCATTTTAAATTGGTTATTTATTTTTATGTAAATATCTCAATAATGCTGATCTTTAAAAAAAATGCAAGAGAGTGATGAGCACCTGATTCTGATTGTCAATTTCCTTGGGGTGGGGAGGTAAAGAAATTGTGTAGGGGAGGTGGCAAATCAGTGGATGTCAATTATAGTTACAGTTTTAGTTCTTAGGTTGTTTCATACATATTGTGCCAGTTTGAACCTCTTGTGTACCCCAGAAAAGCCAAGTTCTTTAATCCTCATTTTATATTGCTGGTAGAAGCTTTTTGATGGAGATGTGACCCACCCCAATGTGGGTGGTAACTTCTGACTAGATGGTTTTCATGGAGATGTGTCTCCACCCATTCAAGGTGGGGTTGCTTACTGGAGCTCTTTAAGAGGGAACCATTCTAGAAAAAGCTTTAGAGCATAAGCAGCCAGAGACCTTTGGAGACAAAGAAGGAAAATGCCCTGGGAGAGCTTCATGAAGCAAGAAGCCTGGAGAGAAAGCTAGCAGAAGTCGCCATGTTTGCCATGTGTCTTTCCAGTTGAGAGAGAAACCCTGAACGTTGTCAGCCATCTTGAACCAAGGTGTCTTTCCCTGGATTCCTGAGATTGGACATTTCTATAGCTTTGCTTTAATCTGGACATTTTCACAGCCTTAAAACTGTAAACATGCGACTTAGTAAATTCCCCTTTTTAGAAGCCGTTCCACTTCCGGTATGTCGCACTCCAGCAGCT
Source organism: Tamandua tetradactyla (assembly GCF_023851605.1). NCBI lineage: Eukaryota > Metazoa > Chordata > Mammalia > Pilosa > Myrmecophagidae > Tamandua > Tamandua tetradactyla. The sequence continues at coordinate 9,939,962 of NC_135329.1, forward strand.
TGCAAACTAAAACACATGTTTATTGTATTATTAAAGCAAATATAGAAAAACTGAAGTAGGCTTATTCATGTAAAGTGACATGGGCAAATTAAGATCCAAGATTCAGTTCTGTATTCCTGATGTCCCGATTATAGATAAAGTAAAATATAAATTGAGATAATGTTGAAAGTCATTTAACATAATCTACTTTAGAAAGTATCACTTCCTAAATGGATGATGATTCATTTCTTAGGGTTCAAATTTCATTGTATCGAATATTCCAGAGATGAACTCTTCAAGAAAATAAATAACTTTATATAGCACAATTCTGAGCTTACACTTACCCAAGGGTTCCACCAATTGGTCAACAAGCCCCATTTTCTTTGCTCTGTCTGCACGAATATTTCTACCAGTCAGCATCATGTCAAAAGCAGCAGGCACACCCACCTAACATGTAAGCAAGGATCAAAGAAGAGAGAAAAAAATCAGAGTGACAACTGCGGTTGATAAAAAATGAAAATGAGCAAAATAAGAACTGATAAGATACAGAATTATTTCGGTATGCTTCCTAAAATTGATTTCATATCAATCTGAGTTTCTGCTCTATCATGTATATAATATTTTAAATTCCTACACTAGAACTAGTGGAGACTCTGAGAATCTGAAACTTTTTTTTTAAACAATAAGGTATGTTTATTTTGAGAGACAGGAACTGACATCCACGTAGGTCCTGTAACATCAGTCACATTCTTCATCTCTGCAGTTAGAAAACACAAGCTATCACTGCTTACACAAGAAAGGACACAACTGCTCAGAGTAAACTGAGAGCCACAGGGATTTTGGTTAAGTAGTATTAACAGGCACCTGATCTGCTAGATGTTTTTAATGTTTAAATCATTTCTTAAAATGAGAGAAACAGGTATTACATATCTTGACCTAAATATAGTTAGTAATCTATAAAGTTTAAAGCACAGATAATAAAAATATACTATTGTATATACAATAAACACAATGTGCCTTAAAAAATAAATTTTATCTTAATTGCACTCTGATGGTCAAAATAAAATTTTGTACATCTGTCAATAAAACTGCTAAATTGATGTATAAATTCTACCTAGGCACAGCACGGTAAAAATGATATACCTTGGGTGTTGGGGAAAAACAGAGCAATTTATTAGGCAGTTGAGAGAAAAAAGGACCCACCTCAGCACCTTGGAATCCCATTCTAGGGAATGTTGAAAGGAAGTTTCTAGGGATCTCAGGCTGCAACTGATAATCTCAGGTGTCCAGTCTAGCTAGCCCATATCATGTAATGTGAAAGTGATCAATACCAAGAAATGAGGGCCCAGTTTGGGCACCTATCGGTAACTGAGTCAATTCTAAAATCTACTTATCCTGATCACGAAAATCCTGCCTTATTCAGTCAAATGAGAAATACAACATGAATAAAAATTCTCATTTTAAATCGGTACCTTGATTTTAAAAAAAATTCTTAAAAGATTTAACCTAAATTACCCTCACATTTACAACAGGGTGGGTGGATTTCAAGCCAGGTTTATTCTACCCTATGCTATGTCTTTATATCACTTGGCCACTAGATGGCACTATTTCTTGCATTATGTGATTTTAAAACTTCACAGCATGGGAACATTTTAACAAGCATAACAAATCATACCTACTTAGACCAGTTCTTTCCTATTAAAAAGAATATGACTTTTGAATAAGAAACTCATAGAAAAAAATCAAGGTTGACTCAACCACATTTACCCTGTGGGTATTTCTAATAGGAAGTCATTCCAAGTAGTCAGATAAAGCCATGTTCGCTCTTCTTAACAGCTTGCAATGTCTTAATTTTGAGGACTTCTTTTTTCAATGCTAAAATTGGTCCAACATGGTTACACTTACAGGAATAAACCATAACAGTCAAATTATGATGGCAAAAATTGCTCATAAAGGCAACCTAAGGTTTACCCTGTGGATACTTCAAAATTAATACTAATGAAATACAAAGGTAGTATTTCACTGAGAAACAGGACTAAACAAAAACATTCACTACTTCATTTTTTTCTTTTTATTCATTGTTCAAGGAATTTCACATAATCGCATGAACTACTCTCCAGGTTGGTATCTGGTTCCTGAAACAGCTTCTACTTCTTCTTCTGGAGTACCTGCCCACTGGCCCACTGGTCCTTCCAGGTTGACTGCTTTTTGATTATGGTTGTGCAAAGTTCCAATCTACTAGATTGGGAAGTCGCTGGTCCTCTTACCGGTCCACTATGGATTAAATTATTAGTGTAAGCAGGGCCAGACCAACAAAGAAGAGTGTAAAATGAAGCAGATACACTGTTGATCAAACCATCCCAGTGCCAAAAACATTCCCATCCTAATCTAAGGTAGATTAGGATCAGGCAGCACTGAAACATGAATCATGAGCCACTAATTTAGCTTCCAAAACTGAGAATCTGTCCAATCAGCCTTTAAGAGCATCCCAGAAATGCAGGCAAAGGGGCTCATCTCTAAAAGCAATACAGTGGTCATAGCTAGAAAGTAGCCAGCTTTGAGACTGCTCTCTGAATCAAGAAATCCAAGAAAAGCAAAGAGATGGTGGATAACTAAAAACAAATCAGGTAAACTGTTACATTTTCAAAGAAAAAGAATCCAGTTGCTGTTGTGATACTTAACCAACACCAGTTCTGCTAGTTGTGTGATTTATCGGCAGGAAGAACAGGGTCTATCAGCAAAGCCCAGACTTGCAACTGAACGCTGGACACCAAAGATTCCAGGAGACTTTTTTCTTTGGCCACCAAAGAACAGTAAGTGGCATTCAGGGAGAAAGACAGCTGGTAGCAGACCACAAAAACACCCAGGTAAAAGAAAAAAAGCAGCTATCACTAACATTAAGTAAATTTTCCACAAAGCATGGTCCAAATAAAAAATGCTCTGATGTTGATCTATCACTTTCAAGATTCATTGTTCTAAATTTTGTATCAAAGGATTGTAAGGGAAACACAGGACTTGTGGGCCCTATAGTGTATTATCCCCAAGAAAACAAGTCAATGTAATTGTTTCTGTGATCTTCATATGTCTATCTTCAGTAGGAGCTTTACAAAGGATCTGATATCAGGGCTGGTTCTCTACCACCTATCCTCCCACAACACCCCAATCCTGGGTAGCTGATCTCAGGACATGGTGACATGGCCCAATGCCTTATCACTTTCTCCCATCCCTATCTGAACCCAGAGACCCCATCGTGGACAACAGCCCCATCTATAAAACCGCACTGGGCTATGAAAGAGGGGTTCAGACGTTCATTTTGGTTCTGAACAAGCATTCTCTGTTCTGAGTCTTAGGAGCCACATCCCATCCCTTTGGCCTTCCTGGGCCACACAATGCAGGCTACACTCAAGTGGTATCACACTGCAGAACTGCAAGGACATGACTTCACCCTGCCCATCAGCAACAAAACATCGAAACATGAAACTTCTGACAATATCTTTAGGGGGAACTTTAGGCTTAATGAAAATAAGGGCTTCTCATGAGGAATATAAAAAGGAATGACTTCTAGCAACATTCAAATATTAACTAGAGCAAAAAAAACCTCAGCAAATATTTTCTATACATAAAGACTCATTTACTCAAAAAACCCTTTTGACATTCCAATGAAAGACTGCGAACAGTTTACTATCAGAAAATTAACACCATAACCTTCCTACATTTCCGTGCCCAGTTCATATCAACTTCCCTCCAAAGAGTATTTCCACTGACCCTTGTTTTCACTGAGGAATCAAATGCACTAGAAGCAATGAGGTTAAGTGGGCCCTCAAGCATGATACTAAGACTGCTCTGCAGCCTCCCTATCTGTCTGTCTCCCTTCTTGATAATTCAAAAGGCTGATGGGCTTTCTTTTGGCTCTAGATAAATCAGCAAGAGATAATGGAGAAACGGTCCGTTTCTTATATTTATCATGAACTATGACCCATAGATTTGAAAAAACTGATAAAATGGTACTGTGTTAAGAAGGAACAAATCAAACTATAAGCTTCAGAAAGGCAAGACACGTATCTTATGTTTATCCTTCTTTGCATCTAGCAAAGAACTCTAATCAATAATTTTGTGGAACTGGAAAAACAAACCAAACCAGGAATAGCTATGTCATTGATGGTATATACTTACACATTATTTGATCTCTAAGTTCTACAACAAATACCCATAGCATGCACAAGAAATAGATCTCAAGAGGCATACAGGTACAGTTCAAAAGGGGGTCTTAAACTCACCATTTTGGGGAGCCTTTGTGTACCTCCTGCTCCTGGTAATATCCCCAGCAGAACTTCAGGAGCACCTAATACTGTTTTTCTATCTTTTGTTGCTATTCTGTATTGGCAAGAAATGGCAAGCTTCAAACAAATGAAAGAAAATTAGAATGTTAGAAAATGTAACTTAATAACATCTGAGGATCTATGAGGGTCTAAAGATTACTTATTAAAGCAGGAATGTGTCTTTAGGCTGGCATTTTGATGCTTCCTACAATATAACTTTTCAGCCTTATTTCATACTTTTCCCCTAATTTATTAACCTCTTTCAGGGTTGTAGCTCTCCATAAAAAAATGTGATGGAAGTTAGGGAAACACACACACATTTATTTGGGTCCCAGGTTAAGAAGGCTTGTGCCCTACAGACTCTCTCCTTTCCAAACATGAAGGTCCATTTAGGCTTTGTTTATCATACCAGAAGTGGAACGCTGTCCACCATTTAAGGCCATGCACAGGTTCTCTTAATTGTGATGCTTAATTTATATGTCAATTTCTCCAGGATAAGTAGTCCATTGTTTGGTCAAACACTGGCCTACCTGTTAACTGTGAAGGTAGTCTACAGATGGGATTTGCACCTATCAACAAAGGAGACTGTCCTCAGGAATGTGGGCAATCTCCTCATCTAATTAGTCGGCGTTTTTAAAAAGTGAGAACTGAAGATTTTAGAAGTCAGAAAAAGTTGTGCCTCAGCTTCATTATTGGCTCTTGCTGGAATTTCCAGTCATCTGGGTTCCCTAGGGAGTTTAGACTATGGACTTCAGCCTGTGGTCTGCCCTATGGAATTTGAACTTTTCAGCCTCCATGGTTACGTGAGCCATTTCCTTGTAGTGAATTTCTTAATGTGCGCGCACATGCACACACACACACACACACACACACGGAGATGTATTAAAAGAACTGGCTCGTGACTGTAGGGATTGGCATGTCTGAACTCTATAAGGCAGGCTACAAGTTGGGAATCTCAGTGAAGGTTTCAGTGAATTCAGTGGTTAAAAAGGAAGAAATTATTTCTGACTGCTGGAATGAATCATCAGTTCTCCATTTAGGGCCTTCAATTGAATTGGGTGAAACTTCTCATTACTGAAGGTAATCTATGTTGAATGTAAAGGTAATCAACTACAGATGCAAACAGATGACTATTTAAATCCATGAAATATCCTCTCAGTAACAAACAGGCCAGTGCTTGCTTGACTAAACAAATGGACACCATAACCTGGCCACGACGACACATGAAATTAACCATTATAGAGTCTAAAATGATGAATGCTCAATGTTATTTTCTTTTCCCCTTTCCTTCTTTTATGTTAGAGTCTAGCAGGCATCTCTTCTGTCAAATCTTTTAGTATTTATCATGTTTATTATTCATAAAACAGTTAAACATGTATTATGTTTTGTGTGTCCCAGTTAGACTCAAGTACCTAAAGAGCATGGATCACTTCTGAATCTCTGCTGTGCAAACTTGAACCAGGTTTTTAATAACTGAAAGGGACCTTAGAGATCTTGTTCAAACCTTCTCAATTTATAAATGAAAATATGTTTCATTTGCTCTGTGCCACAGTGCTGACTAGCAACAGAGTAAAGATTAAAACTTATCCGGAAGTTTGACAGCTAAAGAGAAAGCTGATTCTCTTCTGAGCACTTCTCTCAAGCAAAACAGTAGACTAAAGGCTTACTGCTGATGAATACCACCAATGACTTTGGATAATCAATACCTCAAGTCCTCCTCCCAAGCAAGATCCACTGATGGCAGCCACAATAGGCTTTGAGGATTTCTCAAGTTTCTCAAACATTTTCTGTCCTTCTTGTGATATCTGTGTTACTTCTTGAGGGGTCTTGCAAGCGGTTAACATGCTGGAGTATCCATGAAAAGCAGAGAACAGAAAAAAGCAAAGATGAAACTACAGCCTACTTTGTTCAATACCTCATCCATTATATAACTATCCTACATCAATATTTGGTGGTGAATTTTCAAATATTCAAAAGTTAAAGACTGATTTTTACCATATCAATAAGCACTAATAACAGCAACATCACCTCTATAAAGAGTCTCAAGTTTCTGGAGTCAGAGAACAAAAACCAAAGGTGTTCTCTAATTTATTTTTGCTTCTATAAAAATCATTAGATTACAAAACTCTAATGAATTAAAGATAACTCTTTATCTTTTGGTAAACATTCCCACTAACATTAAATATTTTCACTATCAGGTAGCTAAAAGTTTAACAGCAATCAAAACAACAGCAAAAAATAGCTTAAACATAAGAGCTTAAACTACAAAGCTCTTAGAAGAAAATATAGGAATAAATCTTTATGACCTCAGATTTGACAGTAGATTCTTCTATTTGTCATCAAAAGCATGAGCAACAAAAGAAAATGCTGACAAACTGGACTTAATCAAAACGAAAAACTTCTGTGTACCAGAATATTATCAAGAATGTGACAACAACCTACACAGTGGGAGAAAATATTTGGAAATCATATATCTGATAAAGATTAATATACAGAATATATAAAGAACTCCTAGGACAAAAAAGATAGACAACCCAATTAAAAAATGGGTAAAGAACTTGAATAGACATTTCTCCAAAGAAGATAAACAAATGGCCAATAAGCATATTAAATGCAACATCATTAGCCATTAGAGAAATGCAGATCAAAAACACAAAACCACAATAATAACCATTTCACACTCACTAGAATGACTTTAATAAAAAATGGAAACTAAATGTCAGTGAGAATGACAGAAAACCTTATACATTGCTATGGAAAAGTATGTTGGTTCCTCCATAAGTTAAACATGATATTACCACTCTTAGTTTACATACCCAAGAGAAATAAAAGTATATATCCACACAGAAACTTGTATACGAATGTTGACAGCAGCATTATTCATAACAGTCAAAAGGTGCAAACAACCTACATGTTCCTCAATGAATGATTGGATAAACAAATTATGGTATATCCATAGAATGGATATTATTCAGTAATAAAAAGGAATGAAGTACTGATACAAGCTACAACTTGGATGAACCTTAAAACCATTATGCTAAGTGTAAGTCACACAAAAGGTTGCATATTGTATGATTGCTGTTTCATGATGCATCCAGAATAGGCAAATTCATAGAGACAGAAAGCAGATTAAAGGTTATTAGAGGATGCTGGGAGAGGAGGGAACATGGACTGATAATTTAATAGGTATAGAGTATTTTTATGGGGTGATGAAAAGGTTTTGAAACTAGAGAACTAGTAGATACACAACACTATGAACACACCACATGTCAATAAATGGTACATTCTTTTCTTTTTAAATTTTTATTTATAAAACCAAACAACACAGAAACATGAACTTTCTCAACATATGAACATTTCATACTTGGTGTGCAATCAGTGGTTCATAATATCATCACATAGTTGTATATTCATCACATTGTATAAATGTCTTAGAACATTTGCATCACTCCAGAAAAAGAAATAAAAAGAAAAAAGAAAAAACTCATACACACCATACCCCTTACCCCTCCCTCTCATTGACCACTAATATTTTCCTCTTCTCAATTTATTTTAACATTTGTTTCCCCTATTATTTATGTATTTTTAATCCATATTTTTTAATCATCTGTCCATACTGTAGATAAAAGGAGCATCAGAACAAGGTTTTCACAATCACGCAGTCACTTCACGAAAGCTATATCATCATACAATCATCTTTAAGAAACATGGCTACGGGAACACAGCTGTAGTTTAAGGCACTTCCCTCTTACTTCTCTAATACACCTTAAACTAAACAGGGGATATCTATATTATGTGCAAGAATAACCTCCAGGATAACCTCTAGACTCTGTCTGAAATCTCTCAGCCACTGACACTTTATTTTTTCTCATTTCTCTCTTCCCCCTTTCAGTCAAGAAGGTTTTCTCAATTCCCTGATGCTGTGCTCATTCTAGGATTTCTGTCCCACGATGCCAGGGAAGTTTACATCCCTGGGAGTCATGTCCCATGTAGAGAAGGGGAGGGCAGTGAGTTTGCCTGCCATATTGGCTGAGAGAGAGGCCACATCTGAGCAACAAAAGAGGTTCTCTGGGGGTGACTCTTAGGCCTAATTTTAAGTAGGCTTAGCCTATCCTTTGCAGGGATGTTTCATATGAACAAACTCCAAGATTGAGGGCTCGGCCTATTGATTTGGTTGTTTCCATTACTTGTGAGAATTTCAGGTCTTCTTCAAATGGGGAAGTTGAATTTTCCTCCTTTCTCACCATTCTCCCAAGCAGACTTTGCAAATACTTTTTTATTCACTGTTCAAATCACTCTGGGATTTATTGGCACATCACTCTGGACAAAATTCAAAATTTCATGCCTTATTCAAGGTTCCATGTACTTATAGTGGTCAATTAAACTGTCCATATAAGTTATATTAGGAAATGCACTAGTCAAAATACAAATTTTGTCCCAAATAAACATTTTTTGCTTTAGTCTCACCTATAAGTTAAAGTTGAATGGTATATTTTTATTTATTTATTTTTTTGCATGGGCAGGCACCGGGAATCAAACCCGGGTCTTCAGCATAGCAGGCAAGAACTCTGCCACTAAGCCACCGTGGCCCGCCCTCTGAATGGTATATTTTTAAATGGCTAATTGTATCTTAGGTGGATTTCACCTCAAAAACAAAAAAGACAGGAAAAAAGTTCTCAAGTTGTTTAGAGGGTTCTATCTGAAACCTTTACATAGATCAATTCATGATTGAAAGGATTTCATACAATAATGTTGTACTAAATGTCCTTTAATTTCTGTTTGGTTTATTTACTACTTTGTTTCTGAACACACTTAAACTTTGTTTTTGTACTTCCGACCAAGGATAATAAATATTTTCTGTCATTTTATACACTGGCGAGTGGTGTAGCTCGCCTCAGAGAAGCTGCATGAGTTTTCCTATGGACACAGGTTACCACCGCCAGGGTCACTTGGATCTTACTAATCTCAAATAATGGAGTTAGAAGCAGCAACAAAATAAACATTAAATAAACAGAATCTATTAATTTCTAATTACCATACATAAACAAGAAAAGATACCCAATGTGGATAGAGGTTTTAAAAAATATACGCCCCTTCAGTACGAATTAGTAAGCCCATAATATGACAAATACCCATACTTTTACAGAATTAACAACTGTTAACATTTTAACCTTTAAACTAACAATGAGATGGCATTTCCCCTCACTAAACACTCTTTAAAAATGTTAAATGTTTCTATGCATACATCCTGCCATTTAAAAGAGGGAAAGAAACCATTCACTCCCTCTGTAAAGCTGCCTTTGATCACCACCTCCAGTGCTACCATTCATTTCATTTTTATATTTCATATATTCATGTTCATTTCCTTCCAGACCAACTAAATATATTTGTTTCATAAATAATATAAAAATGATTTCATGTGTGGTTTAAAAATGTTTATATAAATAGTATACTATACAAAAATTCTGCAATTTATATTTTTTGAGACCTAACATTATATTTGGATCCAGTTATCTCTTTTTAACTGTTTTGCAGTATTTTATCATGTGAATAATCTATATTTTACTTTCCATTTCCTTACTGATTAACACTTAGCTTGTCTTAAATTCTTCATTATTTAAAAATACACTGGACTGAACATCTTTGGACATGAATCCTTACGAACAAAGGGTGATATTTCTCTAGTTTATTATATACCTACGTATTGCTGAATATGATATGTGCATTTTCAAGTTTCTTAAATGCTGCCAAATAGCTCTTCTAAGTGGCTGGACCAACTGGCATTTCTACCAGTAATATATTAACTTTCTTATTTCTCCAAGTCCTTGCTAACACATGGTATTTTCAGACTTTTAAATGTTTGCTGATCTGACAGGTAAATGACATCTCATGGTTAGTTTTATTCAACAGTATTTTTTATTCTATTCAAATACTCTGCACAACTTCCTCCTTGACTTGCTTTCAAATTCTTTAAGGACAGGCTATATATCTTACATGTTTAAGCAGCAAGCCCCTCTATTTTATCAACTTTATTATACTAATGAAGATAACTTTAAAAAAAAATAAACTTTCAGGGAATTTATTTCTACCTTCTTCTAAAAGGAGGACTTACTAAGCCTAAGAAATGTACTACTGGTCAAGATAAAAGGCGGCTTCATAGTTCCTAAAACTTACTTGATATCAGCCCCTGCAATAAAGCAGCCTGGCTTTGATGAGATAAGGACAGCACTTCTGATTTGATCACTAGCCCAGATTTCATTCATTACTTCTATGAACTCTGACTGCAGTTCTTTATTCAGGGTATTTACCTGTCAAAAGGAAATACATATAAATCTACGGGTTTAAATTCAAAGTATAGATGTACATATCATTAATTGCCATTTTGATAGGAAATATGTTTACCCAGCAGAAAAAAGACTATTAGAAGCAAGGAAATAGAGGTAAGAAAAAAACCAAAAAAGCCAGCAGCTTTCTGTTCAGGTAGCTTTGGCCAACTTATAAGCACCCCTCCCTTTAAAAACAGGTCAAACCAAAGGAGGAATTCAGGGTCATATTCAAGAGTCTGAATCATATACAGGCTACAAATAAGTCTATAAATGTATTGGCATGGAAAAACATCGTAGAATGTTAGGGTGAAAAAGGAATCAAAATTAGACATATACTATGATATTAACTTAAAAAAATTACTTGTTGAAATTGGATTAAGTGTTAAAAGTGGTTATATTTGGGTTTGAATTATGAATGATTACTATTTCCTTTAACATTTTTTGTGGTTTTAACATTTCCTATCATAGACATTTCTGTATTCAGGAAAAATGGTCAATTTAAAAAGAATCTGAAAAAAAAAATCTCCCACTTCAATCAGTAATGCTAGATTGAGTGAAAGGAAATGCTCTTATGTTCCTGAGTTTGCAACAGTTATCAATTGCTGCCATCCAGGTCTTCCTGTTTTAACTAGGACTCTGGTTACAAGATTTCTGAGGCATCAAATCTTGACACCAATTTTAGATGGGGGAAAAGCACAAGTCCCTGCAACAAAGCTTTTCTTGGCAAAAGACTGTATTAATGCTGCATGCATTCTGGAGGTTGCCAAACTCAAAGCTTCACTTTCACAAGAACTTGACTTCTGTGAACTGCACTGAGTCATTCAGTTCCTTTAGGAAGCATAAGAGCCAACTTTCTGTATTTAAACCAGCCCATTTACTCACTATTGAAAGGTTTTAATGACTAGCAAGGACGAGAAACAGCTGAGGAGTTCAGGCAAGAGGTTTATCACGAAAAAGAAAATTGCCTGGGCAGCGCTCAAAATGGTGACTGCACCTGATTGACGGAGGGAGCAGTCTTTTATGCAGTGGTTGAGTTTCTGTTTTGTGGATTGAAAGGCCAGTGCTCTGATTAATCTGTTAACTATGAATAAACACCATGTCAAGCAAGTAATGAAGAAAGTGGATTTTATAACCTCATTTAAAACGGGAAGGTAAGTTTTGATTCTTATAAACACAGCCTGTACTTCAGTTCTTATCCAACGAGTCACCTCCCCATTCTACAGTGTAACAGAAAGCTAGTTTTGTTAATCCTTGATGCTAACCTCACATCTAAGGGTCAACTAGAAGGAATCCCCTCACACACAAGAACCTGTGCTACAGAATTCTGCCTTCCTTGGGCAATTTGTTAAACCCCATGATCAAACTGTAAGCCGACATGATAAGACTACTGCCAAATAGGTAATTTCTTTCCCATTAAGGACTGGATCCATTAATGTGGTTAGTAAAAATAAACTGCAGCAAGTTAAATTAAGTACCTTTGAATTGGGTGAGTTAATTCGTACAACCGCCACATCCCCTTTGACTCCATAGTTAATATGGGTTCTGGCTAGAAAGAGTAGGAGAATTTATTTGTAAACATGTTTATTGTTAATTAAGTCTAAAAAGTATTGTAAGCATGTCAGCAAGAAATTAAACTTACCCATCAAAGGAGGGGCTCTTGTAAAGTTGCGGCAAAAATAACCTGTAAGAAAATGGCATTTCAAAATTAATTATTTTGCAAAACAGAATTTCTGTAGCACCTGTTATTAATAAAAAAGCTGGCATTATTAAAAAAAATCAGAACAAAGTATTTTAGGCCATTATTATGACTACTACCATATCTTTTTCCTTTCAACTGTAAGATTGTGTTTATTTAGATACTAAATGTGTAGGCAGAATAATGCCCTCTTCATCCTTCCCAAGATGTCCAAGCCCTAGTTTCAAAAACTTGTAAATATGTTAGCTACATGGCAAAGGCGAATTAAGGTTGCAGATGGAATCAAGGGTTGCTGTTCAGCTGACCTCAAAATGTAGGAAGATTATCTTGGATTATCCAGGTGTGCCCAATGTAAGCCTAAAGGGCAAAGAGGGAGGCAGAAGAGAACCAGAATGACGGCAGTGTGAGAACTTAGCCCAGTATTCCTGGCTTCAAAGGAGGAGGAGACAGGCAAAGAACAGAAGGATGTGGACAATCTCTAAAAGCCAGAAAAGGCAAGGAGATGTTCCCCCGTCAAGCAGCAAAAGGAACATGGCCCTGCCTAGTGAGACCCATGTCAGACTTCTAACCTATAGAACTGTAAGATACTAAATTTGTATTCTTTTTTTCCTCCTTTTTAAATACAATTTTATTGCAAAATATTCACATACCATTCAATCTATTCGAAGTATACAATCAGTGGCTCAGTATCATCACATAGGAGTGTTACCTTTTTATCCAATCAGACAATATCTTTTAAATTAGAATATTTAGAACACTCACACTTAACATGATTATTGTTTAGATTAAACATACCATCTTCCTAGCTCTTTTTGTTTCCATCTGTTCTGTTTTTTTCCCTCCTTTACTGCCTTTTCTTGAGGATTTTATGAATTAATTTCAACTCCACTGTTAACTTATTGTTAACACCTCTTTTAAAAAATATCAGTGTTGCTACAGAGTTTACAATATACACATTTAACTAGTCAGAACTTATGTTCAAATATTATGTGGCCACACGAGTGTAAAGACGTTACAACAGTATATTTCCAATTCCCCTCTCTCATCCTTTGTGCTACATTTGTTGTCATACATTTTATTTAAATTATAAACACAGAATACATTATTACCATTTTTGCTTTAGACAGTTCTCTTCTAGAGCAAAAATTTAAAAACAGGAAAAATAAATTTTATTTTTCATTTTCAGTGCTTTTAATTTCTTTGTGTAGATCCGTGTTCCTGTCTAGAATGATATTCCGTCTGAAGAATGTCCTTTACTGTTTTTTGTAGGCCTGCTTGCATGAATTCTCTGAAATTGTATTCTTTAAGATACTAAGTTTGTGGTAGGTTTTTTATGGCAGCGAAAGGAAACTAACACAATAAGACACCACAAAGCAATCTATAATGTCAGGTCCAAATGTATTCCAGATACATTCCAACTATCTTCTCTAATCAGTGCCCTCTTGTATTTTTCTGGAGGTGAACTTTTCAGTGTCATCAAAAGTAAAATCAAGGAATATTATGAATATTATTAATGAAACATTTTGTGCCTTTGTTGTTTTAAAATCAGGAATATACACAACAATCCATCAACTAAGGCTGGTCAAAGTGTGGGTTGTGGCATTAACTTCCCTCTCAACATCTTATCTACTTTCTATTTTCTAATAAGAGGCAGACTGATGAAATCAGAATGAAGTTAAAAGTAATTTCAAGCTCACAGTTCTGATTGTTAAAACCCGTAATACCCCTAAAACTGGCCAGCAATCCCTGACTAGGTAAGAAATATTGTATTCCAGGCCCCATGTGCTTGCCCCCTCACTCTGTATATCTCCTAAGCAGTTCTGTCTGGCTTACTGTGGGCCCAATCCTTTGAAGTGCTATGCTCTTAAAACAGTCAAGAAGAAAAGAGAGAAAATGTGAAGTGTGGTCATGTACAAGTATTTCTAACTGAAAAAATCTATACCGCATTCCACCAAGAATATTCTTTTTCCTTACATAACAAAAACAGCCACTCTCCTCCCTCTTCTCTAACTACTTCAGTCCTTTAGGCTCACTGGCAGTACAGGAAAGAGATAATCAAAACAAACTATCACAGAAGCACCAGAAATGGGTATGGTCTTGGAGCCACATCAGTTCTAAGCTGAGGGTGGCCTGTATTTGGCCAGGAGGTAGGGACCCTTCTGGAGCTGTGAACTGTAACATGTGGCCAGAGCTGAACCCAAGGTACTACCTAACATATCCAGTTGGATTGGGATTCTGATAGGAGTACCGAGAAGTGACTGCTTCTCTAGAATTCTAGAACCTAGCTGGGCATTAGAAGCAGTTGGGGAGGTTCACGTATACTCATAAACTCCTGGGTCCCTAACTAGAACCACAGAAGCAGAAAGTAAGGGGACCAGGTCTTAGAATTTGTATTTTTTAAAAAGGTGACTCTGAAGTAATTGTAAACAAATGGGCATTTTGGAAGCACTGATTTGATGGGGTGGGACAGGGGAGGACCATCAACAGTAGTCAAGGCTCCTGCTTCCTCCCATCTTTTTCTCTCTATCCCATATTCTTTAAAAGAAGGTAAGAGCAGGCACTGAAAATAGCAGTTTTCCACTGGTATGAAAGGAAACCTCACATAGCGTTAAAAAAAAGAAAAGGAATCTGTGTAGACAGCATTAGAACCAGAGTGGGATTATCTCAAGTTCTTGTCTGCATTTCTTCTTTAAGTAATCCAAGTCGGTCCTCCTAGTGCAAAGACAAAGGACTTGAGAGTGAAAAGATTTGGGTTCAACAGTATAGTATGACCATAAGCAAGTAAGTCTCTTAGTGAATTTCAAGCGTTTTTATAAACATAGAAATAAAAGTGATGTAATGACTGTAACAGTACCCGTAAGTCAAAGTGCTATATCAAAGTAAATAAGATAGAAGGCAGACATTCTCAACTGCCAGTGATTCTGCTTTACTAATTATATACTTCCCTTGTTTTCCCATCACTTGAAATCTGTCATTTGTATTTTATTTTTTTAAGTCAATTTTATGATTGGTCAACATTAAAAATGTGAAACATATGGAAGCCATTGCTTGTGAAGTCATGTGTGTACTCTAGCTGCAGAGATGTAACATCTGGTTTACTGCTATATATGAGTACAGATTTTCTTCCTGAGTCATAACGATATGGAGTTTGCTCTCTTTATCAGAGTTACAATAGTGAAATCAAATTATATCTATCTTTCGTGCTGGCTTATTTCACTCAGCATTATATCCTCTAGGTTCATCCATGTTGCCATATGCTTCAGGACCAATTTCATCTTACTGCTGCATAATATTCCATTGTGTGTATATATATATATATATATATATACATTTTGTTTATCCACTCGTGTGTTGATGGGCACTTGGATTGTTTCCATCTTTTGTCAATTACGAATAGATCGCTATGAACATCCATGTACAAATGTCTGTCTGTGTCACTACTTTCAGCTCTTCTGTGTATATACCTAATACTGGTATTACTGGGCTGTATGGAAACTCAATGTTTAGTTTCTAAGGAACTGCCAAACTGTCTTCCACAGCAGTAGTACCATTATACATTCCCACCAGCAGTGAATAAGTGTTCTAATTTCTCCATATCCTCTCTAACATTTGTAGTTTCCTGTTTGTTTAATAGCAGCCATTCTTATTGGTGTGAGATATCTCATTGCAGTTTTGATTTGCATTTCCTTTATAGCTAATGAAGATGGGCATCTCTTCATGTGCTTTCTAGCCATTTGTATTTGCTCCTTGAAAAAATGTCTATTTGTATCTTTTGTTCATTTTATAATTGGGTTGTCTGGTTTTTCTGTTAAGTTGTGTAACTTCTTAATATACACATGATATCAAACCTTTAACTGATATATGGTTACCAAATGTTTTCTCAGATTAGGTTGGCTGCCTTTTCACCTTTTTTCACAAACTGCTTTGAGTCACAGAAGCTTTTGATTCTAAGGAGTTCCCACTTATCTATTTTTTCTTTCATAGCTTGTGTATTGGGTATAAAGTTCAAGAAGCTAGGTTTTCAAGGTGTTTCCTTATATTTTCTTCTAGGAGATATATGGTACTGGCTTTTATGTTTAGGTCTTTGATCCATTTTGAGTTAATTTTTGCATAATGTATAGGTAAGGATCCAGTGCTCCCAAGGCCATTTATTGAAAAGACCATTCTGTCCCAATTTAGTGGATTTGGGGGCCTTGTCGAAGATTAATTGGCCATAGATTTGAAGGTCAATCTCCATGCTCTTGATTTGGTTCCATTGGTTGATACTTCTGTCTTTGTGCCAGTACCATGCTATTCTGACCACTGTGGCTTTATAGTAAGCTTTAAAGTCAGGAAAAGTTAATCCTCCCACTTCAGCTATTCAAGTTTCTTTCCCTTCCAAATAAATTAGATAACTAGCTTTTCCAAGTCTTCAAAATAGGTTCCTGAAATTTTAATTGGTATTGCACTGAATCTGTAGATCAATCTGGGTAGAAATGACATCTTAATGACATTGAACCTTCCTATTCTTGAGCACAGAGAGTCTATCCATCTGTTAAGATCTTCTTTGAGTTCCTTTATCAGTGTTTTGTAGTTTTCTGTGTAAAAGTCCTTCACATCCCTGGTTAAGTTTATTCCTAAATACTTGATTCTTTTAGTGGCTATTTTGAATGGATTTTTTTCCTTAGTTGTCTCCTTAGTGAGATCATTACTTGTATATAGAAACATTAATGATTTTTGTTTTTTTAATTTTGCATCCCACCATTGTGCCGAATTTGTTTATTAGCTCAAGTTGCTTTACTGTAACTTTCTCAGGATTTTCCACATATTGGGTCATGCTATCTGTAAATAATGAAAGTTGGACTTCTTTTCCTATTTGGATGCCTTTTATTCCTTTCTCCTGCCTTACTCCTTTAGCCAAAACTTCTAGTACAATGTTGAACAGTGGTGATAAGGGGCATCCTTGTCTCATTCCTGATCTTGGGAGAATGTTTTCAATCTCTCACTGTTGAGAATGATGCTGGCTCTTTATGATATTGGGGAAATTTCCTTTGATTCTTACCTCCTGAAGTGTTTCTATCAGAAAAAGATGCTGAATTTTGTCAAATGCTTTCTCAGCATCAATCAATATGATCATGTGTTTTTCCCTTTTGATTTGTTAGTGTGCTGTATTACACTGATTTATTTTCTTATGTTGAGCCACCCTTACATTCCAGGTATACTTCACTTGGTCATGATGTATAATTCTTTTAATATATGGCTGGATTTCATTTGCTACAATTTTGTTGAGAAAATTTGCATCTACATTCATTAGGAAGATTGTTCTGTAATTTTCCATTCTTGTAGTGTCTTTGTCTGGTTTTGTATAAGTATGTTTGCTTCATAAAATGAGTTCAATAGTGTTCCTATTTTCTCAAATTTTTGGAAGAGTTTGAGCAGAATTGGTGTTAGTTCTTTTTGAAATGTTTGATAAAATTCCCCTGTGAATGCATTTGGCCCTGGACTTTTCTTTGTAGGAAGATTTTTCATAATTAATTGAATCTCTTTACTTCTAATTGGTTTAAGATCTTCTATTTCTGCTCCAATCAGTGTTGGTAGTTTGTATGCTTCTAGAAATTTATCCATTTCATCTAAGTTGTCTCATTTTTTAGAATATAATTGTTTATAATATTCTTTAATGATTTTTAAAATTTCTTCAGGATTCATGGTAACACCACCACTCTCATTTCTAATTTTGTTTATTTGCACCCTCTTTTTTTTCCTTTGTCAGTCTAGCTAGCTAAAATCAATTTTATTGATTTTATTTTTATTTTTCTCAGAGAACCAACTTTTATTTTTGTCAATTCTATTGTTTTGTTTTGTTTTTTTCCTTCCCTAGTTCATTTATTTCTGCTTTAATCTTAGCTGTTTTTCTTTTCCTATTTGCTTTGGGGTTAGTTTGCTGTGCTTTCTCTAATTCTTCCAGGTGAGCAGTTAGGTCATCAATTTTTGCTTGTTCTTCTTTTTTAATATTGGCATGTAGGGTGATAAATTTCCCTCCCAGCACTGCCTTTGGCACATCTCTTAAGTTCTGAGATGTCGTATTTTCATTTCCATTCATCTCCAGGTATTTACCAATTTCTCTAACAATTTCTTCTTCAATCAACTGATTATTTAAGAGTGTGTTGTTTAATCTCCATATATTTGTGAAAGTTCTGGTTCTTTGGTGATTGTTAATTTTCAGCTTCATTCTGTCATGACTAGAGAAAGTGTTTTGAATTACTTCAATCTTGTTAAACTTATAAAGACCTGATTTGTGTTAAAGCAAATGATCTATTATGGGGAACAGTCCATGAGCACTAGAGAAGAATGTATATTCTGATATTTTTGGGTGCAAAGATCTATATATCAGTTAAGTCTAATTTGTCTTATCAAATTATTTAAATTCTCTATACCCTTAATGATCCTCTGTCTGTTTGTTCTATCCATGGAGGAGAGTGGTGTATTGAAGTCTCCCATTATTATTGTTGAAACATCTATTGCTCTATTCAGTTTTGCCAATGTTTGCCTCATGTACTACAGTGCTCTTTGATTGGGACCATAAATATTTATGACTGTTACTTCTTCTTAATGAATTGTCCCTTTTTTAAATATATGGTGGCCTTCCTTTACATTTAAAGTTTATTTTACCTGATATTAGTATGTCTCCTCCTGCTTGCTTTTGGTTACAAGTTGCATAGAACATCTTTTTCCATCTTTTCACTTTCAATCTATTTGTATCCTTGGGTCTAAGATGAGTTTCTTAAAAGTGGCATATAGATAGATATTATTTAATCCATTCTGCTAATCTGTCTTTTAATTGGTGAGTTTCATCCATTAACATTCAAAGTTACTGCTGTAAGGGCAGTTCTTAACCTACCACCTTTAGTTTTTGTCAGATCTGTATTTTCTTTTCCCCCTTTCTCTTTTTATTCTTTAAATTACCCTAACTGACAACTGTTCAATTCTGTACCCTCCCCCAAATTTCCCTCTCCTTTTATTTTTTTATCTTTTTCAGCTGACAAAAGTCCCTTTAGTATTTCAGGTCAGATCTCTTGCTGGCAAATTCTCTCAGCCTTTGTTTGTCTGTGAAGATTTTAATTTTCCCCTCAATTTTGCAGGACAACTTGGAAGGATAAAGAATTCTTGCTATAAGTCATTCTTGTTCAGAATCTTAAATATAGCCTACCACTGCTTTCTCACCTCCAAGGTGCCTATTGAGTAGTGTGAGCTTAGTCTTATGTACCTTCCCCTATATATGTAGTGAATCCCTTTACTCCTGCTGCTTTCGTGACTTTTGCTTCTCTTCAAGATTTGACATTCTGAATAGTATGTATCTTGGAGTAAGTCTATTTGGACTTATTTTATTTGGAATTGGTTGGGCTTGCTTGATTTGCGTATTTATATCTTTTATAAGGGTTTGGAAGGTTCCCCCCATAATCTCTTCAACTAGCCTTCCTATCCCTTTACTCTTCTCTTCTTCTGGGATACCAACAATTCTTTTTTTTTTGAAACATTTTTTTTTATTAATTAAAAAAAGAATTAACAAAACAATTAGAAATCATTTCAATCTACATCCTATGTCACAATCCAACAATTCTTATATTTTAGTGCCTCATGTTGTCTATCATTTCCGAGATCTAATTCCATTTTTCCATCTTTCTTGCTATTTTTTCTTGTATGCATTGAAGTTCAATTGTCCTATCTTCTAATTTGCTTATTCTTTCTTCTGCCTCTTCAAATCTGCTGTTGTGTGTCTCTAGTATATGTTTTGTTTTTTTTTAGGTGCATGGTCTGGGACACGAATCTAGTACACTTTTAATTTGGCCTAAAGTGTCTTCCATCTCTGTGAGATCTGCTATTTTAACTTATTCAAATTCTTATTTCTGCTCTTCCAGTATTTTCTTATTCTGTATGTTACTATGAACATCCTTGATTAATTATTCCAAATTCTGTATCCCCGCTCGTGGTTTAATTTGGTCATTTGGCTGGTTCATATCTGCCTGAATCTTCTTATGCTATGTGATCTTCTGTTAAAAATGGGGCATTTGATTGTCTTGATAAGGTTATTTTGCAAGCTGTTTTCCAAAACTCATTCAGGGTTTTGTATCTACTTGGGTTTGTGTTGAAAGTCCACTTTTGGATTTGGTTTGTGGACCCTTCACACCAAACCAAGTCCCAGATCTCATGGGGAGGTTGCAATTCTACTTCAGACTCTACTGAAAGCTAGGCAGATAAGCAATGTGCCAGGCTGCACTTTCTGCTTATTCCCACCAGATGGCGCTCTTGAGCTACCTCTTCTCCTCAGGCCCACTTCTCCCTGTCTGCAGGTGCCACCTGGGCTGAATGGAGACCTGATATAATTTCAGCCAGGGCCACTGGTCTCATTGCTCATTGAAAGATACCAAATCTGGGGCTGGGGGATGGACAGTGTTCATCTCTGCATAGACCCTGTTAGATCTGGTAGCCCCTAGACTCCCACTTTGGATGATCGTGGGCTGTGGAACTGGGTATTTCAACTTTCCCTGACTACAGCCAACCTGGAAATGTCTAGTCACAGCATTGTTTGGCTGGCTTCCTCAGTCTCATCTCTCTGGTTGTGGACGCCTGAGGTCTCTGGGACCTCATGAGGGAAGGGTAGCAATATCAGGACCCAAACAAGCCTACTTTGCTGGCTGGCTGTCAAGACAGGAACCACTCTGGGTCTCCCCCTCCTCCCCAGGAAAGGCCCCAAAGTTTCTGCCAAAAAAGACCAGGCACCCATAGCAGCCTGTCTTAGGAGTAGGAAACAGTTACTAGACCCTGACCAACTGGTCTTTGTGGGCAGGGAAAGCAAGTGTGCTGGCTTCCAAGTTCCCCAAGGGAACTCCTGGCTGTGGAGCTGCGAGGGGAGATTTAACAAGGCAGCAGTAGGCTGGAATAATTACCACGCATACTCACCCCACTCTCTCTGTACCAATTTCTCTGCTTTTTCATTCAGGGCTTCCCTATACAGGGTAGAAGACTGTCTCTGGTCACTACCTCCTTGGAACCACTGTCCCAGTCATTTTTTTCTGTACCATTTCTCATTGCATGGAGCCGGAGTGAACTCTGCCTCTCCTATTCTGCCAAGTCCCTGTATTTACATATCATGTCATCTTTATTTACTTCTTTGTCTCTGTATCATGGCTCCAATCTTTTCCACATAGTCTTTTCTTCAGATTCTAATCTAAAACAATTTTTCCCTTCTCTGTCTGCATTTTGATCTTTATTATTTACTGTTTTGTTCTGTAATCTCTGCATCTGTAGCAGGTGTTTCCCCCAATTAAACTGTAATCTCTTCCAACAGGCTCTTGTAGTCATTCAGTCAACAAAAACAATTGTTGTGGCCTACCATGTGCCATTCATTGTTCTAGGCACTTGGAGAGAATCAGAAGACAAAAATCCCTGTCTTTATAGAGCTTACATTCTAGGCCAGGAAGGGATACAGTATCTGGGGAGAATCAGTTCCTACTTAGTAGAGATAAATGAATGGGTGAAAACAGACCTGGAAAGAATGGAAATTGCTTATAATGTAGTAGAAATTCCAATGGGAGGGAAAGCAGGGAATAGGTAATTCTAGCTAGAGCCAGAGTAAAGTGGATGAGAGTGGGAGAGGACTGGTTGAGAATGAAAGTTGGGAGGGATGGGTGCAATAATACAGACCAAGAAACATAAGAAATGATAGATATGTAAAAAAAATATGTGACAAGATAAGCCCCTAAACAAAGAAAAGAAAATACAGCAGGTATACGGGTTTGGGCAACGGTTGCCATTTTAAAGATTAAATATTGGAAATGACTGGTTGCTCAATAGCCTACCATAGTTTAAAACCTTTAAACCTACCTGCTAAGCTATTTTTGTAGTCTAAGCATGCATGTGCACACGTACACTGTGGTCAGGTTCATGTGTCAACTTGGCCAGGTGGTGGTGCCCAGTTGTCTGGTCAGAAAAGTGCTAGGCTGTCTGTTGCTGTAAGGACATTTCATGAACTTAAATCCTGACCACATTGGCTGCACAACGGGAGTGTCTTCTGCAATGAGTGACGCTTAATCTAATCACCAGAAGGCTTTTAAGGAGGATTCAAAAGAGACAATCACTCTGCTTCAGCCAGCCAGCCTCTCCTGAAAGTTCGTTGAGGACCTTCATTGGAGCTGTCAGCTCATGGCCTGTGTTACAGATCTTACTTACATCCCCATGGTTTTGTGAGACACTTATAAATTTCACATTTACAGATTTCTCCTGCTGATTCTGTTTCTCTAGAGAATCTTAGCTAATATACAAATGTTCCTCTAAATCAATAGAGACAAAAATACAGAAACCAGTAGATATACAAACTTATTTGGAAAAGAATTTCAAACCAGAGTAAATGAAATCAACTCAGAGTTCAAAGTAGCTTTGCTTTTGGATCCCAAATCAGCAGAGCTCACCTTACAGCAATTCGTGAACTTCAGCCTACATCTACTGTTGCCAGCCAGTGAGAGTAACCTTTGATCTACTTTCTAATCATCTTTGTCATTTAGCTCAAGGAAATAACTACAACACATTATAAGACTAGAATCAGTGGAGACAGATGGATTATACTGGCACAAATTTCAAATTTGAAAATGTTACTTTGGTTGTAGTAACCTACAGATTTTTTCAAAATCCAACCCTGGGAAAAGGGTGGGATTAGGGAAGTGAGTCAAGTTTAAATATACAGCATGTGCTGAGGACTAAGTAAGGTATTTGCATCCAATTACATGACATTTCCTATTAAATTATTTCATAGCTCACATAATTGGGGATTTAGGTTGCGGAGAGGGGGAATTAGACAAGGTATTTTTTTCTAGATGTGACTCATCTGACAATCAAATTGAGAATTACAGTACTGGTAGAGGAGGAATGAGTTAAAACTTCAAGAACTACAAGTCTAGTTCATAAAATTTAATCATCTACTAGTAAATGCCATATCTCATTAAATGTCTGGCAATATCTTGGCACAGACTTTAAGGGGAAGAAATCAATCTACTGAGTCTAAATGGCAATTCAGGTGTGCAGGTAACTTTAAATTCACCTACTAAGCAATTTTCCAAAATTTATAAATTGCTATCAAAACGACAGTAACTATAATAAGCCACTTTCTAACTGGTGAAAACATGATACAAAAAAAATGTTTATATATGTGCATACCTTACCTCCATACCGAAAATATGGCACAACTAAAGTTGCAACTGTTTATTACACATTTTTAAATTGTAGAAGTTACTTTAAAAAAATCCCAGATATACAAAAATCATAGTTCTTCAGGGCTGTAAAGAGTTAACAATAGTTAACATTTACTGAGCACCTACTCCATGAAAAACTGATTAACATTTAAAAAACTCCTTTAGATTTCTAAACAACCTTGTAAGGAGGTATTTTTTAACCACATTTTTTACAGATGAGAAAAGAGATAAAGAAATTGCCCAAGGTCGTGAGAGAGTAAATGCCAGCTTTAAATTCAGAAGACAGAGGCCAAATTTCATGCTTTTCTCTGTCAAACTACTTCTCAAGTAAAAGAAAACCCACAGTCTCATCCATTCATTTTACAGATGAGGAAAATAGAGCCTGCTTAGATTATGAAATCTGTCCCAAATCACACAACTAATTAATGAAAGGGTCGTGATGCTAGAAACCAGGTTACCTGACTACCAGTTCAGTGTTACAACAGCTGTCAACCCATAAGAAGTACCTCAAAACCAATGCAGGTGTAAGCTCATACATACAATCTGATTTTTATAAAGTGTTAAAACATAAAAGTGGGAAACAGAAAAAAAATCTGTAAGGAAGGATGACAAAATGCTAACATGTGAGTAGCAAGTGAACAGGTAATTTATTTTTAACCCTGTTTCTGAGCTTTACACTTCAATTTCTGTAATAATGTAGTTATACTATGATTGGTACACACACATCAGTGAGAATGCTCCTGTGGAGACTAAAAACAACGGGAGAAATGAGAAAGCAGAAAAAGATTGAATCAGCCAAAATGAATCCCTCTTAAGTAAGGGGAAATTCAGCTACCAGCCTTAAAGACAAGCTAAGAAGGAAGTGGGAATATATATGATAATTTAACAATTTAAATAATTGGTATTAGGCACAGCATCTCACATCTCACGTGACAGGTTTGAGAAGGGAGAGAAATGCTTAGTTTCTCCCATCACCCACCTTAACCCTTCCACTGCCAATTTGAAGAGAAAAGATAACAGCAAATGCAGGCTGACAGGGAAGTGTCAGAAACAAGATCAGAAAAGGTACATAAAATTATCTAACGCTTTATTTTCTAAGTTACAGGACATCTGAGCATTAAATTAAAAAGTTGCTTCTTTTCCAGCAAGTTGCTGAACCTCCTGTTGAAATTCAACATACCATACATACGTTTACACTAGGATTGACAGAACTGGGCAAGAGCTGAGCTCCATCGAAAAGCGGTAATAAGTACTAAAGTGGTTTGACAACAAAGGAGAAGGGAGCGGCAGTAACCTGTCACGCCGGTTACGGGAAGGTGCTGTGAAGACGCCAAGATGTGAGAGACCGGGGATGCCCGTTCTTCTGGACCCGGATCCAGTAGGAAGGGCGTGAACCCCGAAGTGCGACGCGGGAGATCTGCGGAAAATTCCGGCACCGGGTGGGAAGGACTCAGAAAGTTAGGGGTTACGGAGCCTGGAAGCCCCACGGCGCTGGGTGTCGTGGGAGAGGAAGCCGCAATCCCTTCACAGGGACGCAGGGGCCCGGCGTCCACCCCAAGCACTGGAAGGCCCAGGCGGGGGCGGGGAGACGCCGGCTAGCCCGAGACGCGGTTCCGGGGCCGCCCCAGGCCGGGCAGGAGTTCTGCCCGGGCTGCAGAGCGCCCTCCGCCAGGCCTCACCTGGGGAGCGAAGAGTCCTAGAGGAAGTGAAGCGGCTGAGGCTGCCAATTGCCCGGGACGCCACCATCTTGCACGGAAAAGGACGAAAGTAGAAAGCGCTTCCAGCGGGGGCGGCTGAGCAGAGGACTTTTCCCCCAAGCAGCGTGGTCCCTGCCAGGCGTCCGCCGTACTGCCTGACTAAAACCCAGATGCCGAGGTGCCGTCCGCCCCGCGACCCTGCCCTTCGCTCCCGGTACATGAGGCGAAAAGGGCGTTCTCCTCGTCAGGGAAAGAGGCCGGTCGAGGAAGGGGCGAGGAGCCGCCGTTCCAGTCAGGCATCCGGCGGGCAGCCCGCGAAGCCCGTGGGCGGGGCGCGGAGGGGTCCTTTCAAACAGGCCCCGCCCCTTGGCCCCACAGACTCTAGACGCTTGGGTCCGAATTTTACCCGGAGTCGGGGCCGCAGTGGAGTCGGAGCGGGCGAGAGCAAAGGTGGGACTATGTTTGCGTTCGGGTTTCCGCCTGAGTTTCTTCCCGGGCGACAGCCGCACTTCCTTTCCTTTCGCCAGACCCGAGACCTGTGGCCGCCGGCCAGAAGGCTTCTCTCCCTGTGAGGCTAGTATTCCGGCGAGCGGAAGGAAGCGCCCCGACTGGGCGTGCTGTAGCCGGAGCGACTAGTACTGGGGCAGTAACTTGGGCTAGCCTTCTAATTGTACTGTGGGCAGTAGTGTCACCTGTGTCTTTTAGTTTATCACCGCAAGTTAGCCAACAGTTTGTCGGCATACAAACCTACTTTGGAGTGTTTACTATTCACCTGTAGCCAGGTCAGCGGCCTTAGAGCTCCTGAAGGGGACCACGGGTCTACCCCGTTTTCTGCTTCAAAGGGTGGAGCTCGGCCCTGTGTCCTTTCGGGACTCGAGTGTGGGAGGAGCTGAGACATTTCGCCCTCCTCCTCGGAGATGGATAATGCAGGGGAATTTTCAAATCTGTGAGAGACCTGGTATCATCGGTCATTCACCCCCTTCACTCGATCGGTAAGGAAACTGAAGCCCCCAAATCAGACTGAGTAATTTTATCCAAGGTCACAGGTGGTAGAAATAAGACTAGAACCTAGGTCTCCTAGTTTCCAGCCGAGACGCTGCTTGCTCCGGTGCTCCAGAGTCCTGTTAGAGATGAGACGATTCAAGCCAAAAGGAAATAATTTTGAGGGCCTGTTGTGCTTCAGTCACTTTCCTCCCATTCCATTTAATTCTTATGAACCTAGGCTTATTTGCATTTTTCTAGCTAAAGTTTGGGAGGTTCCGAGAAGAGTAGATAAATTTTTTTGATTTCAGATATAAATCTGAGACTCACTGCTTACCAGATTGATGTCTGGCAAGAGAGACAGCAAGAGGGGCCAGCGGGCGGGAAAAATGGCAGGGAAATTGAGGCTGAAACAAGTATAAAAAAAAAGAAGAGAGATTTCTGTTAAAACTCAAGTCAAATAGTGAGTCCCCCATCATTGTGTACTTTTTAAGTAGAAACTGGATATGACCAGTGATCACCTTGTAGGAAATTGTAAAAAGGATTTTAATGACCTCCAAAGGCCCTCCAACTTAAAAGATTTTTTTGCCACCCCTCATCTAAATAATAAGTGCTTCATGGAATGAGGTACTGAAGAGAGCATTGTGTGGGCAGGAGACAGGACTTGAACTGTAAAAAAATCTTTTTAAAATAGTTTAGGCTTTGGAGGCCTGCATAGGGCTCTGTCATGTTCTTTTTTGTTTTGTTTTACAGCCCTTTAAAAATATATAAAACTGTTCTAAGGTGGAAGCCCATGGACTGTAGTTTGGCAACCCTTGATTTAGATCACCCTTTTGCCTCTTGATTTTTTTATGCCTTGCACTCTCAGCAAAATCGTAAGCTCCATTGGGGCAAAAATGTCCTGTTTCTTTGATCCTTAATACTTAAGAAAGATGGCTTGTACAGAGCAGAAACTAAGTACATTTATAGCACTGTCACTACCTCCTAAAAGTAACAACAGACCCACATATAACTCTTACTATGTATCAGGCACTGTTCTAAATTAATCTTTGCAGTAGCCCTATGAGGTAAGAACTGCAATTAGTTGGGATCCTAAGGCAGAGAAAGGGTGGAGTCAGTATTTCAGTTAAGGCAATCTGGCTTCAGAGTCTGTGCTCTTAACCGTTACGTTGTGTCTTAATGCTTTTTGAAATTATGGCTCTAACAAGAGCCATCCCATCTTGTTTCAGAACTTGCCCAGCCCTTTCTTCCTTTCCTTGCTCCAGGTGCCCGCAACTTTAAGCGTTTTTCCATGCTTCCACACCCTACAAAGCCTACCTACCCTGGAGTTTCCATGCTTCAAAAATCCTCGAGTCAAAATTTTTCGCTGTTTAGATGTTTTAAATGTTTATATAATCAGATCTGTTATTTTTAGAAAGTTTTGATATCTATTAAAGCAAGGTGTCTTTTTTTCTTTTTCAAAATGTCCTTGATTATTTTCATGAGTTTTATTTCAAGATGACCTTTGCTTAAGAGAATTTGTATCCTAGATTCATGTAGAATCATCCGTATCTTCTAGAAACCATGGTATCTTATGGGCTTCTTTGTCTCCTTGGCTGGAGTTCCTGTATACCTATAGGCTGCTGAGCCTAGAATTTGGATTCGGCCACTGCTTTCCAATGTGAAACATGTGATTTTCTTCATTTTTCTTCTTTTTGGTGTGGTGGTGATTTATAAGGCAGTTTTAATGAGATATTTTCACATACCATACACTCCATCCAGTGTGCACAATTAGTGGCTTTTAGTATAATCACAGAGTTGTGCGTTCATTGCCACGATCCATTTTAGAACATTTTTATTACTCCAAAAAGAAAAACCTCAAACCCCTTAGCAGTCACCTTTCAAGCTCTCTGTCCTGTCCTGGCACTATGTAATCACTAATCTAATTCTGTCTCTATAGATTTATTTATACTTAATTTTATATAAATGGAATCATGCAATATGTAGTACTTTGTGTCTGATTTTTTCCACTTAGCATAATGTTTTTAAATTATTATTGTTTTTTAATTACAGAAGTTGTAGGTTTACGAGAAAGTCATATTAAAAAATACAGCGTTCTTCTATACTCCCCTATTGTTGAAACTTTGTATTAGTATGGTACCTTTGTTACAATAGATCAGAGGACATTAAAATATTACTGTTAACTATAGTCCATAGTTTACATTAGGTATACTTTCCCCATATATCATCTCTTATTAACACCTTGTAATATTGTTGTACATTTGTTATAATTCATGAAAGAACATTCTTAAATTCGTACTATTAACCACAATCCATCATGCACTACAGGTTCACTGTGTTATACAGTCCCATGTTTTATCTTCTAACTTTCCTTCTAGTAACATACGTGACTCAAAACTTCCCCTTTCAACCACATTCACAAACATAATTCAGTGCTGTTAATTAGACTCACAATAATATGTAACCATCACCACCATCCGTTTCCAAACCTTTACAATCAACCTAAGAAGAAAAGAAGAAATTTGGTTCAAATTAAGCATCAGTTTCCCCATTCTTTACTCTCTTCTGTCTTCTGGTAACCTATTTTCTAGATTCTAATTCTATGATTTTGCTTATTATAATTAGTTCATATCAGTGAGATCATATAATATTTATTGCTTTGTGTCTGCCTTATTTCGCTCAACATAATGTGTTCAAGGTTCATCCATGCTGTCATATGCATCATGACTTTCATTTTATGACTGAATGACGTTCCATCGTGTGTGTGTTTATATATATATATATATATATATATATATATATATATATATACATGCACATACCACATTTTGTTTATCCATTCACTGGTTGATAGATACTTGAGTTGTTTCCATCTTTTAGTGATTGTGAATGATGCTGCTGTAAACATTAGTGTGCAAATATCTGTTTGAGTTCAGTGTATTTTGGGGCACCATGATTAGGTACATAAATATTTATGATTGTTATTTCTTCTTGGTGGTTTGCCCCATTTATTAATATATAGGTTCCTTCTCTGTCTAACAGTTTTGCATTTAGAGTCTGTTTTGGCTAGTATGAGTATAGCTACCCCAGCTCTTCTTTGGTTACTGTTTGCATCACATTTCCTTTTCCGACCTTTCATTTTCACCCTATTTGTGTTTTTGGATCTAAGGTGACTCTCTTGTAGATAGCTTATGGATAGAGCATATATATATATATATATATATTTTATCCAATCTGCCACTCTGTGTGTTTTGACTGGGGAGTTTAACCCATTAATATTCAATGCTATTTCTGTAAAGGCCGTACTTACATCAGCCATTTTATCCTCTGGCTTTTATATGTTGTATCTTATTTTCAGTGCTCATGTATTTTGGAGCACTCTGGCTTGGTACATAAATATTGATGATTGTTATGTCTTCTTGTTGAATTCTTCCCTTTATTAATACATTTTGTCTCTATTAATACATTTTATTAATACATTTGTCTCTTTGTCTCTTTTAATTGTTTTATATTTGGAGTCTAATTTGTTGGATTGTTGTTTGCATGAAATATCTTTTCCTAACCTTTTACTTTCAACCTATGTTTATCCTTGTGTCTAAAATGTATCTCCTGTAGACAGCATATAGATGGGTCCTGTTTTTTAATCCATTTTGCCAGTCTCTTTTGATTGGGGAGTTTAATCCATTAACATTTAGTGTTATTACAGTAAGGGAGGTACTTTCTTCTACCATTTTGTCTTTTGGATTTTATATGTCATATCTAATTTTTCTTGTTTTTATCTTTACTGATAGTCTTCATTTCTATACTCTTTTCCACACCTCTCTCCTGTCTTTTCCTGTCTGTCTCTAGTGCTCTTTTTAGTATTTCTTGCAGAGCTGGTGTCTTGGTCACAAATTCAGTGATATTTTTGTCTGAAAATGTTTTAATTTCCCCTCATTTTTGCTGGATATAGAATTCTTGTTTGGCAGTTTTTCTCTTTTAATATCTTAAATATATCATCCCACTGTCTTCTTGCCTCCATTGTTTCTACTGAGAAATCTATGCATAGTCTTATTGGGCTTCCCTTATATGTGATAGATTGCTTTTCTCTTGCTGCTTTCAAAGTTCTTTCTCTTTGAAATCTGACATTCTGATTAGTAAGTGTCTTGGAGTATGTCTGTTTGGATCTGTTCTGTGGGGTACACTGAACTTCTTGAATCTATAATTTTAAGTCTTTCATAAGAGTTGGGAAATTTTCAGTGATAATTTCCTCCATTAGTTTTTCTCCTCCTTTTCCCTTCTGTTCTCCTTCTGGGACACCCACAGCATGTATATTTGTGTGCTTCATGTTGTCATTCAATTTCCTGAGTCCCTACTATATTTTTCCATTCTCTTCCCTATATTTTCTTTTGCTTGTCGGATTTCAAATGTCCTATCCTCCAGTTCACAAATCCTATCTTCTGCCTCTTAAAATCTAACATTGTAGGTTTCCATTGTTTTTTCATCTCTTCTACTGGGTCTTTCATTTCCATAAGTTCTGTGATTTGTTTTTTTCAGACTTTCAATTTCTTTTTGTTTGTCTCTTGCCTTCTTTATATCCTCTCTCAATTCATTGATTTGATTTTTGATGAGATTTTCTATGTCTGTTCAAACATCCTGAATTAATTGTTTCAACTCCTGTATCTCATTTGAATTGTTGGTTTGTTCATTTGACTGTGCCATATCTTCAGTTTTCCTAGTTATGATTTGTTATTTTTTGCTGGTGTCTAGACATTTAATTTCCTTAATTAGTTTATTGTGGAGGTTGTTTTCATTTTTTTTTCCTAGGATTTTCTTGCTGGATGACTTTGTTGTGTATCTGTTCTTTGACATTCAGTTCAGCTTATTCTAGACCTCTAGCTTAGGTTTTGTTTAACAGATCAGAATTTTTCAGTTCTTGTTTTTTGTTTCTTGCCCTGCCTATATGGTGCCTTTTTTTTTTTTCCCCCTTAGGAGGGTCTACTTAGGTATTATAGACCCCAGTCAGAGTTTCCCAGACCAGACTGGCCTCCTTTCTGGAGGAAAGAGTCACCTGGGTCAGTTTTCCCTGAGGGTGAGACCTAGCAGGTTGAAAGACTTTCTTATGAAGCCTCTAGACTCTTTTTTTCCTATCCTGCCTGGTACGTGGCCCTTGTCTGCCTGTGGGTCCCACCAGCATAAGGTGATGTGGTACCTTTAACTTCAGCAGACTCTCCCTGCTGGGGGCGTGGTTTAGACAGAGGAGAGGTTGTAGGCTGGCTTTAATCATTTCAGTTTTCTAGTCCCTGGGGTCTGAATTCCTTGAGGGAGGGATTCTACCTGAGATGGGCTCCATCCCTCTCCTGGGAAAGGCACAGCCTCCAGGGAATTACTGCCTTTCACCTGACCAGCCTCTTTCTCTCAGACCAGCTTAATTCAGCCGTTGCCTGGGGTATGTGGAGCTGAGAAGCCTTACAGTTGTATCCAGAGCAGTCAAGCTCTAGAAGCACAGCCAAAAAAGGAAAAGAAAAAAAAAAATCCTTTTCAGAGCAGGACTCCCCCTATTCCTCAGTTTTGCCAACCAAGAGCTTGTGTTGGTAGGTTGCTCTGTGTATCTCCAGGTCCTATGTGCCCCCTCCTTTCCTTCAGATCCCAGACCCTTTCAAGTATTTTGTGCTCTCCGATAAAAAAACAAAAAACAAGACAAAAAAACTTCTGTTTTTTTTTTTTTTACTTTTACATCAGTCCTTCCCCCTCTATACTGGGCAAAAACTAACAACCTTAGGTTTTACTTGAGGTTCAGCTGAGCTGGGGTTGCTAGTTTCATCCCCATGAGAAAGCTTCCTTTTCTCTCTTCGTTTTCCAGGAAACTTGACTGCCCCATTTGTTTTTGTTTTGCCTCCGTAGTTTTTGTTACATTCCTTTTCTTATCTCTAACTGCTCTTCCCTGGAAGGCCTATTCTGGGAAGAGGTTCAGTCCCGTGAGGACTTTCCCAAGTCAGTATTTTGCAGCCAAAACAGAGCCAGGAACCCATGAAGGGGATGCAGAGAAGCTCTAAAGAGTCCTGGGAGAAGGTCAGGAAAGACTCCAGAGGCACCCACCCCCTTTTATTTTAATTTTTTAAAAATATTTTTATTGATAAATCTTAACACACAAACATTCCATACATGGTATACAATCAGTGGCTCACAGTATCATCACATAGTTGTGTATGCATCATCGTGATCATTTGTTAGAACATTTGCATCACTCTAGAAAAATAAATAAAAAGAAAAAACTCATACATCCTATACCCCTTGCCCGGCCCTCTCATTAACCATTAGTATTTCCATCTATCCAATTTATTTTAACCTTTTCCCCCTCTGTTATTTGTTTTTTTGTTATCCATATTTTTTTACTCATCCAGAAGCGTTTTTGACAACTCCCTGAAGCTTTGCTTTCCTGGCCTGCCCAGCAGATGGAGCTCTCCAGTAAACTGTTCCCCACAGGCCTAAGGAGATCCTGTGTCTTTTAAACCTTCACCACCTGCACCCCTGTTGGTTGTGGGGTTAAAACAATGGCTGTATCTGTCCCTGTCCAGGGTGGACTGAAATAGCAGTTCA
This sequence comes from Tamandua tetradactyla, assembly GCF_023851605.1. Classification (NCBI taxonomy): domain Eukaryota; kingdom Metazoa; phylum Chordata; class Mammalia; order Pilosa; family Myrmecophagidae; genus Tamandua; species Tamandua tetradactyla. The sequence goes on from NC_135329.1 coordinate 9,972,761, forward strand.
GAGCAGGGACCCAGAGATCCAAATTTGCCGATTAGAAACCATGATCATTGCTTGTATCCTGTCATCCCCCACCGCCCCGATCTTGGGGATGAGGACTTCCATCCCCTTTCTGTCCACAGCAGCCAACCAGAGACTGGACGTGTAGCACCCTGTCTTTAGGGTGGGGGTTGGGTGCTGGGAGCTGGGAGGTATGGCAGTATAAGTTACAGTTCCTTACCAGTTTCTCTTCCTCCACTCTTCCCTGGATGTTGTACAGTGCTCTCTGGCCTCCAGAGCCGAGAACAGTTGTCTCAGATAGTGCCTGCCTGTCTACTACCTGCTCTTGAGCAGTGAGTCCTGGAGTTCCCTACTCCATCATCTTCCCAGAAATCTCTCCTCCATAATTTTCTTCTTTTTGGAAGCCAAAAAGACATCCCTCTTTTAGTCTATAAGCCTGGAAGAAGTTAAACCTTAAGGCCTTTACATTAGTTATCTATTGCTGCATAACAAATTACCCTAAAATTTACCTTAAAGCAATAAATATTTATTATTTTGCATTGTTTCTGAAGGTCAGGAATCTGAAGGTGACTAAGCTGGGTTGTTAGAAGTTCTGGTGAGATTGCTGCCAAGTGTTGGCCAGGGCTGTCATCTTCTGAGAGCTTAACTGGGCTAGAGGATCCACTTCCAGCCTGCTCACCTGGTTGTTGGCAGGAGGCTTCCATTCCTCACTATGCGGGTCTCTTCATAGGGCTGCTTGTGACACGACAGCTGGCTTTCCCCAGAGTGATCTGGAAGAGAAGCCAAGACTGAAGCTGCAGGCTCTTTGGTGGGTTTATCTCAAAGGGGACATCTCATCACTTCTGACATACCCTTTTGGTTATCCAGACCAACTGGGGTAAAGTGAGCGCGAAGGCTACACAAGAGGGTGAATTCCAGGAGGTGGGGATCGTTGAGGGCCTTTTTGGATTTTTTTTTTTTTTTTTTTTACATGGGCAGGCACTGAGAATCGAACCCAGGTCTCTGGTATGGTAGGCGAGAATTCTGCCACTGAACCACCGTTGCCCTGACCAGAGTGCCATTTTTTTGAAGGCTGGCTTCTAGGGCCTTCGTAGGCAGATCTTGCAAGTTATATTTTTTTAAGTTAAAACATATTTCAAAATGAAGAAATTATGCTCAACTGGAAAATTTATCCCCTAGTTACCCAGTTCACTTCCAGCCAACTGTTAAGTTATTTTTAACATCTTTGTACTTCCAGAAATACTTGATACAAATAGAAGGAAATGCATGTATTATTTTTCCTCTTTTTATATGAATGATAGTATACTGTAGACACTATTTTGCATTTCGCTGTTTTCGCTTAACAGTATAGCTTAGAAATTGTTCCAGAAAGGTACATAATCATGTCCTTACCTTTACAGCTGCATAATACTTCTTTGAGTGGCTGTTGAATGGCTTACTTAACCAATTCTCTATTTATTGGTTGTTCTAATCTTTTGTTATTACTTACAGTGCTGATATAGGTCATGTCCCGTGTGTGTAAGTAATATTCATAGAATTAAGTGATGGAATGGAATTGCCAGACCAAAAGTCAGTTGTGCTTGTCATTTTGACAGATAATTTCCAAATTGTCCTCTAGAAGGATTGTACCAGTTTACACTCTCGGCAGCAGTATATGAGAATGCCTCTTAAGGCTTGCTCTTATCTACATAGTACATATCAGAGCCTTGAGTCTTTGCAAGTGCGCCAGGCCCAAAATTGTATATCTGCTTGGTTTTAATTTGCATTTCTCTGATGAGTCAGGTTAAATATCTTTTCATATATTTAAGAGCTAATTGTATTCCATTTCTGTGAACGGCGTGCTCATGTCCTTTGCCCGTGTGTCTGCTGAGTTTTTTTTTTTTTTTTTTTTTTTAATTGATTAGTAGGAACTCATTATTAAGAATTTAGCCCCTGGAGGTGGATGTGCTTAATATGTTTAAAATATTTTTTAATATATTGTTTTTTTATATGTAGATGTATTCATTTTGGGTTATTTTAAAACAGTATAACATTTATTAAAAAGTTGCAAGTATGAACACCTTTTTTCTCTTGTACCACTTGAGAGTAAGATGCTGAAGTGCTACGTCACTATCCCTGAATACCTTAGGATGTATTTCCTTCAGATATAGATATTCCACAGTGTATTCTGTGCAATCACAGTATAACATTCAGAAGTCAGGAAATTGGTGGTTTAATGATCATGCCAGCAGTCTGTCTACCCCTTTCGCTCTAGAGGATGAGGGCACAAACTCTGGGACTAGCACAAGCCCAGCTTTGCCATTTATTACCTGTGGTCTTTGGGCAAGCCATTCAGCCCCTTTGTGCCTCAGTTTCCTTCCAGATCTCTCACCAATAGTAATAATGCCTACCTCATAGATTGTTGTGAGGACTAGATGAGTTAATGCTTAGAACAGTGGTTGACACAATGTAATATTATTAGAGGAAGAATAGTTGGTAATAGATTAACTTTTATAGTATTCTATAGTAGGCATGGATGAGATTATCAGAGATGACAGGCTACCATATAAGCAATAAAATGTTCAAATAACCCAAAATATTTTTTTCTTCTCTTTTTCAGAGTTCAGAATGACTTCCCTCTTGACTTACACTTTTAAAAATCTTCCTACTACGTCAAAATGTGCCCTCAGATTTTGTGAGTTTATTTTTTCCTTTCTTTTTTAAGATTAGATTTGGATTTATAAGCATCTTATGAAAGTATTGATTGTAAATCTCGACAAACAAACATACTAGCATATAAAAATATTGAATTGTATTGCTTTTTATAAAACGATTTATTTTGTCTTTCAGCTGTCAGACCTCTGAGCTGTTCCTCCCAGCTACAGGCTGCCCCAGGTACAGTAATTTGTAAAATAAAAACTTTTAATTTGTCAGATTTTGATTTGAATTATAAATCAAAAACAAAATTAATTTACTAATTCTCCCCTTTTTGTAAACTTGAACATTAGTATTTGCCTTCAAATAAAAAGGATACAGAGTCAATCAATGATGCTCTTGCATGGTATAGGATCAGGCTTGGGGATATCGACAGGATGCTGCCTTCTGGGATTTGGAGGCTGATGGAATCATGGAGATCCCATGAAACTTGCTGGTCAGTTTATTCACCCCCTGGCTAGCAGTCTTGGAGGTATTAGGTTGCAAACACTCTTGAGACCATTTTTGAGCCAAAAGTTAACTTTTTATATTTACAATTAGTGATAGGCTTCTCTGTTGATGAATATCTTCTCCCTTATGGAAGAGGACCCATTTCTGAAATAGAGGTGCCTGGGAACTCAGTTAATAAGAAAAAGGTTGCTTATTCCATGTGAAATAAAAGAATGAGGAAATTCCCTGATTTTAAAGAGTCATTTAGACCTTTAGTAGAACCTTATGAATTAGGCTTCTTCACTGTTGAATACATATTTTTGCAAACCTGCTGTAGATATATTTTTACTAGCTAGCTCTTGACAAATTCTTAGCACTTATTCTCCTTTCCTGGGTTCTGTATTGACTTAGAACTTATGGTTTCTCTTTCATTCTAGTATTTCTAGTTGTGTAGTGACCTAATGGAAAAAGCGTTTTAGCAGGATCAGGAGAGCTAGTCTCTGTTCCAGCTATACCTCTTTTGGGTAGTGTGACCCCAAAGTGATCACTTTACTTCTCTGTGGTTTATTTTAGTATCTTTCTGTAAGAGAGAAATATAATACATCTAGTCTTGTTAGGCTCATGTAATTACGAAGTTATCCAGAAGCACTTTGAAAACTGTAAACTCATTATGGATATAACCTGATGTTTTTGTATGTTTATTATTCCCAGAGGTTTGATGTTTCATCACCACTAGAGAAGTTTCATGTTATCTTGTAACAAATATGTTTCCTATGGCTTCTAAATTCTAACCAGAATGTAGATTTCCTGTAGCCTCCCAAAGAATAATTCCTTTCTGTCTTATTTCACCTTTTCCCTAATTCTAATGTTCATCCAAGCCTTTGCTTTGCAAAGTCACACAAATAGACCTTCTTTCCAGCTGGGGCAAAAGGTCATTCTGAATACCACTAGACGTACAGCATTCATCCAGCATTTACAGTACTCATCTTTATACTGCTCTTTAATTCTTTTGTATGTTTCTGCCTCCCCAACTGTGTTATAAGCCCTTTTGTATCCCCAAGTGTCTAACACAGTGTCCTACAAGTATTTTGTATTAGTACTTGATAGTGGTGCAAGAAGGCATGTGATTTGAGGAAGAAATGTAAACTGACTTGTGGGGAGGGATTAGGTGTGTGCCTGTATGTACTGTGCAGGTTTGAGATTGCAGTACTTTTATAACTCATTCCCTCTTGAAGTTCACATGAATACCCCTGCTTGACAAAGTTGTTAGGGTGAAAGAATAAGAGTAGAAGGGTTTATTGATGTTTTCAATCATCTGATGGACTGGAAATGCAAGTGTTCGGTGGTATTTTCGACTGATTAGATGATTAAGTGTATATGTGTGTATAATCAAAGCAGTTAAAAGATGTGGCACAGGGCGGGCCGCGGTGGCTCAGCGGGCAAAGTGCTTGCCTGCTATGCCGGAGGACCTCGGTTCGATTCCCGGCCCCAGCCCATGTAACAAAAACGGAGAAACAGAATACAATAAAACAAGAAAATGTTTAAAAATGTTTCCCTTTCTTCCTTCCTTCCTTCCTTCTATCCTTCCTTCCTTCTCTCTGTCTTTCCTTTAAAAAAAAAAAAAAAAAAAAAAAAAAAAAAAAAGATGTGGCACATATTTTATATGTATATATAATATCATTGTATAATACCTGACGTGTCTTTTATTTTACCTGTTTTGATTTTAATTATATGTATAGAATATAGAATATTTATCAGTCAGCCAATCCCAGGTTTTGAAGTTAGGAGGAGTCTTTGAGGTGATCTAATCCAGCTCCTATGTTTACAAATGAAAGTTTTGGCAAAGCAGGAACTAGAACCCAGATATTTTTATTTATTTATTTGTTTTAAACATGGCAACATACAAACGCGAACATTCTTAACATATGAGCATTCGATTCTTAGTATATAATCAGTGGCCCACAATATCATCACATAGTAGTATATTCATCCCCGTGATAATTTCTTAGAACATTTGCATCACTGCAGAAAATGAAATAAAAAGAAAAAACTCACATTTACTGTCCTCCTTACCCCTCCGTCTCGTTGACTGCTAGTATTTCCATCTACCCAATATATTTTAGTCTTTGTTTCGCTTATCTTTGTTTCTATACCCTTTACCACTCCCTTTCATTGATCACTAGTATTCAGTCTACTACATTTATTTTAACATTTGTTCCCCCTATTATTTATTTTTAATCATATGTTTTACTTATCTGTCTGTACCGTAGAGAAAAGGAGCATCAGACACAAGGTTTTCATAATCACAGTCACATTGCAAAAGTTATATCATACAATCATCTTCAAAAAATATGGCTACTAGAACACAGCTGTACAGTTTCAGGCACTTCCCTCTAATAAACCTTAAACTAAAAAAGTGATATCAATATAATGCATGAGAATAACCTCCAGAATAACCTCTTGACTCTGTTTGAAATCTCTCAGCCACTGACACTTTATTTTGACTCATTTCTCTCTTCCCCTTTTGAACCCAGGTATTTTAACCTCCAATCTAGGTTCTTATACTGCACTGCTATTGTGTGCCCATAGCACTATGGAACATATAAAAAGAAGCTCTGTTATTTATCCTTGAGAAAATTCTGATGTAGTTAGGAGCCAGTGTGTACCCAAAACAGAATAGGAGTCCTTTGGGTAACTGTTGAATACATAATGAAAAATGAACATTATTTTTAAAATGTGGCTTATATAGTTAGTTGAGTTACTTTATAATATGCTAAATGTTTACTTTCTGATATACTCAATTTTTGCCCGAGAGGTGGCCATAGAAGTTGAGAGGCAGGAAGTTCTAGATAACTGTAGTTTTTGGGAAAAATTATCCTAGGTGGTGGAATGTGAGCTGTGTTCTGAGGGATAGGTAGGAATTAAATAGATAAAAAAGGGACACTCAGATGAAAAAAGACAAGGAGATTGAAGTGAGCAAGGCTGTGAGGAACCGGAGGCTTGCTCATCTGAGCCAATGGAATCCTGTTGAAGAGTAATGGAAAATGCCCTTGGACAATTTAGGCGGAACCAGATAAAGCATGGAGCTAGTTAGAAAAATCTAAATCTGAGCTTTATATGAAAGTAAAGTTTGTAAATGTAAAACGGGGTCAGTTCTTAAATGGTGGCATGATCTGATGCCGTGTCATCTGACTTTTCTTCACATCACTTTCTTTTCTCCCAGACCAGTCCTGAGTAATCTGAAAATCTTCACATTTTGTGGCCTTTTTTCAGTCCACATTCTCCTTGAATATTGAAACATCTGACCATCTGGTTCTCTTGGAAACTCTCCTGCTTTAGCTTATATACAGTGTTCGCTCTTGATCCTTCTTGTACCACTCAAGTATAGCTTCTGCCTCCACATCTTCTCTCTGCCTTCTAACTGTGGGGAATCACAAGTCTGTGTTGTTGTTTTTTTTATAGTTTTTTTTTATTAATTAAAAAAAATTAACAACAAACAAAACAATAAGATATCATTCCATTCTACATATATAATCAGTAATTATTAATATCATCACATAGTTGCATATTCATCATTTCTTAGAACATTTGCATTGATTTAGAAAAAGAAAGAAAACGATAATAGAGAAAAAATGTTATACATAATATACCCCTTACCCCTCGCTTTCATTTACCACTAGCATTTCAAACTAAATTTATTTTAACATTTGTTCCCCCTATTACTTATTTTTATTCCGTATGTTCTACTCTTTTGTTGATACGGTAGATAAAAGGAGCATCAGACACAAGGTTTTCACATTCACAGAGTCTCATTGTGAAAGCTATATCATTGTTCAATCATCATCAAGAAACATGGCTACTGGAACACAGCTCTACATTTTCAGGCAGTTCCCTCCAGCCTCTCCACTACATCTTGAACAACAAGGTGATATCTACTTAATGCATAAGAATAACCTCCAGGATAACCTCTCGACTCTGTTTGGAATCTCTCAGCCATTGACACTTAGTCTCATTTCACTCTTCCCCCTTTTGGTCAAGAAGGTTCTCTCAATCCCTTGATGTTAATTCTCAGCTCATTCTAGGGTTTTTCTCAGTCCCTTAATGCTGAGTCTCAGCTCATCCAGGATCTCTGTCCCACGTTGCCAGGCAGGTCCCCACCCCTGGGAATCATGTCTCATGCAGAGAGGGGAAGGGTGGTGGGACTGCTTGTCATATTGGCTGGAGGGAGAGGCCATATCTGAGCAACAAAAGAGGCTCTGTTGGGGGTGGACTCTTAGGCCTAAATTTTAAGTAGACTTGACCTATCCTTTGTGGGGTTAAGTTTCATATGAACAAACCCCAAGACTGGGGGCTCAGCCTGTAGCTTTGGTTGTCCACACTGCTTGTGAGAATATTGAGAATTCGACTTGGGGAAGTTGAATTTCTCCCCGCTCTCACCATTCCCCGAAGAGGGCTTGCAAATACTTTTCCACTCACTGATCAAATCACTCTGGGATTCATCAGGGCATCACTCTGGACAAACCAACAAAATCTCATGTCCTACCTGATATTCCAAGTACTTATGACGTTCAATCAAACTATCTACATAAGTTATATTAGGAAATGCTCTAGTCAAAATATAAATTTTGAAACAAACATTTTTTGCTTTAGTCTCACACATAAGGTGACATTTTAAAATGTTAATTACCATCTATTTTCAGCACCCTGCAATAATGACATTCCTTTGTTTTTCCTCATGCGAAAACATTTTTAAAATTTGTACATTGTACATTTCACTATTATTATACACTCTAGGCATTCCTAGATTATACCATCCGATCTTTAACATCTATCTTTCTTTCTGATTTCATTTATGTCCCCAGTCCTTCTCCCTCTATCATTCTCACATGCAGCTTCATTCAGTGTTTTAACATAATTACATTACAGTTAGGTAGTATTGTGCTGTCCATTTCTGAGTTTTTGTATCCAGTTCTGTTGCACAGTCTGTATCCCTTCAGCTCCAATTACCCAATATCTTACCCTATTTCTATCTCCTGATGGTCTCTGTTACCAATGATATATTCCAGGCTTATTCACTAATGTCAGTTCATATCAGTGAGACCATACAGTATTTGTCCTTTAGTTTTTGGCTAGTCTCACTCAGCAGAATGTTCTCAAGGTCCATCCATGTTGTTACATACTTCATAAGTTTATTCTGTCTTAAAGCTGCATAATATTCCATCGTATGTATATACCACAGTTTGTTTAGCCACTCGTTTGTTGATGGACATTTTGGCTGTTTCCATCTCTTTGCAATTGTAAATAATGCTGCTATAAACATTGGTGTGCAAGTGTCCGTTTGTGTCTTTGCCCTTAAGTCCTCTGAGTAGATACCTAGCAATGGTATTGCTGGGTCATATGGCAATTCTATATTCAGCTTTTTGAGGAGCCGCAAAACTGCCTTCCACAGCGGTTGTACCATTTGACATTCCCACCAACAGTGGATAAGTGTGCCTCTTTCTCCACATCCTCTCCAGCACTTGTCATTTTCTGTTTTGTTGATAATGGCCATTCTGGTGGGTGTGAGATGATATCTCATTGTGGTTTTGATTTGCATTTCTCTAATGGCCAGGGACGTTGAGCATCTCTTCATGTGCCTTTTGGCCATTTGTATTTCCTCTTCTGAGAGTTGTCTGTTCAAGTCTTTTTCCCATTTTTTAATTGGATTGGCTGTCTTTTTGTTGTTGAGTTGAACAATCTCTTTATAAATTCTGGATACTAGACCTTTATCTGATATGTCGTTTCCAAATATTGTCTCCCATTGTGTAGGCTGTCTTTTTACTTTCTTGATGAAGTTCTTTGATGCACGGAAGTGTTTAATTTTGAGGAGCTCCCATTTATTTATTTCTTTCATCAGTGCTCTTGCTTTAGGTGTAAGGTCTATAAAACCGCCTCCAATTATAAGATTTATAAGATATCTCCCTACATTTTCCTCTAACTGTTTTATGGTCTTAGGCCTAATGTTTAGATCTTTGACCCATTTTGAGTTAACTTTTGTATAGGGTGTGAGATACAGGTCCTCTTTCATTCTTTTGCATATGGATATCCAGTTCTCTAGGCACCATTTATTGAAGAGACTGCTCTGTCCCAGGTGAGTTGGCTTGACTGCCTTATCAAAGATCAAATGTCCATAGATGAGAGGGTCTATATCTGAATACTCTATTCGATTCCATTGTTCAATATATCTATCTTTATGCCAGTACCATGCTGTTTTGACCACCGTGGCTTCATAATATGTCTTAAAGTCAGGCAGTGTGAGACCTCCAGCTTCGTTTCTTTTTCCTCAAGATACTTTTAGCAATTCGGAACACCCTCCTGTTCCAGATAAATTTGCTTATTGGTTTTTCCATTTCTGAAAAGTAAGTTGTTGGGATTTTGATTGGTATTGTATTGAATCTGTAAATCAATTCAGGTAGAATTGACATCTTAACTGTATTTAGGCTTCCAATCCATGAACACGGTATGCCCTTCCATCTATTTAGGTCTTCTGTGACTTCTTTTAACAGTTTCTTGTAGTTTTCTTTGTATGGGTCTTTTGTCTCTTTAGTTAAATTTATTCCTAAGTATTTTATTCTTTTAGTTGCAATTGTAAATGGAATTCATTTCTTGATTTCCCCCTCAGATTGTTCGTTACTAGTGTATAGAAACACTACAGATTTTTGAATGTTGGTCTTGTAACCTGCCACTTTGCTGTATTCATTTATTAGCTCTGGTAGTTTTGCTGTGGATTTTTCAGGGTTTTTGACATATAGTATCATATCATCTGCAAAGAGTGAGAGTTTTACTTCTTCCTTTCCAATTTTGATGTCTTGTATTTCTTTTCCTTGTCTGATTGCTCTGGCTAGAACTTCCAACACAATGTTGAATAACATTGTTGATAGTGGACATCCTTGTCTTGTTCCTGATCTTAGGGGGAAAGTTTTCAGTTTTTCCCCATTGAGGACGATATTAGCTGTGGGTTTTTCATATATTCCCTCTATCATTTTAAGGAAGTTCCCTTGTATTCCTATCCTTTGAAGTGTTTTCAACAGGAAAGGATGTTGAATTTGTCAAATGCCTTCTCTGCCTCAATTGAAATGATCATGTGATTTTTCTGCTTTGATTTGTTGATATGGTGTATTACATTAATTGATTTTCTTATGTTGAACCATCCTTGCATACCTGGGATGAATCCTACTTGGTCATGATGTATAATTCTTTTAGTGTGTTGCTGGATTCGATTTGTTAGAATTTTGTTGAGGATTTTTGCATCTATATTCATTAGAGAGATTGGTCTGTAGTTTTCTTTTTTGTAATATCTTTGCCTGGTTTTGGTATGAGGGTGATGTTGGCTTCATAGAATGAATTATGTAGCTTTCCCTCCACTTCAATTTTTTTAAAGAGTTTGAGCAGGGTTGGTACTAATTCTTTCTGGAATGTTTGGTAGATTTCACATGTGAAGCCGTCTGGTCCTGGACTTTTCTTTTTGGGAAGCTTTTTAATGACTGATTCAATTTCTTTGCTTGCGATTGGTTTGTTGAGGTCATCTATTTCTTCTTGAGTCAAAGTTGGTTGTTCATGGCTTTCTAGGAAGTTGTCCATTTCATCTACATTGTTGTATTTATTAGCATAAAGTTGTTCATAGTATCCTGTTATTACCTCCTTTATTTCTGTGGGGTTAGTGGTTATGTCTCCTCTTTCATTTCTGATCTTATTTATTTGTGTCCTCTCTCTTTCTTTTTTGTCAATCTTGGTAAGGGCCCATCAATCTTATTGATTTTCTTATAGAACCAACTTCTGGTTTTATTGATTTTCTCAATTGTTTTCATGTTTTCAATTTCATTTATTTCTGCTCTAATCTTTGTTATTTCTTTCCTTTTGCTTGCTTTGGGGTTAGTTTGCTGTTCTTTCTCCAGTTCTTCCAAATGGAGAGTTTATTCCCGAATTTTTGCCCTTATTTTTTGATATAGACATTTAGGGCAATAAATTTCCCTCTTAGCACTGCCTTTGCTGCATCCCATAAGTTTTGATATGTTGTGTTTTCATTTTCATTCAAGGCTGTATGTTTTTATTGTGTAATCAACCCATTAAAGTTAAGGATAAGAGGGTCCATGTGTATTATATCTTGGATGGTGTTAGGAACCAAGCAGCTCTAGGGGCCGGCCGCTTGGTCCCTCGTGTATAGCATGTCTCCCTTTCCTGTCCTTTCTACTTCTCTTTATATCCTTTTCTCTGCTTGCTGGCTTCTTTGCTCACTTACTGGTGTTGCTGCCCTATAACTCTGGCTTACAAATGGTTTTTGTTTACCATCACCCTGGTTGTCTGTGCTGGTTTGAAAGGATATATGTACCCTAGAAAAGCCATGTTTTAATCTTAATCCCATTTTGTAAAGGCAGCTATTTCTTCTAATTCCTATTCAGCACCATATGTTTGAAACTATAATTAGATCATTTCCCTGGAGATGTAATTCAGTCAAGAGTGGTTGTTAAGCTGGATTAGGTGGAGATATGTCTCCACCCATTCGAGTTGGTCTGGATTAGTTTATTGGAATCCTATAAAAGAGAATGACGAGAGAAACCCAGGAGATTCAGAGAGAGCAGAGAATGCTGCAGCACCACAAAGCAGAGAGTCCACCAACCAGTGACCTTTGAAGATAAAGAAAGAAAACGCCTCCCAGGGAGCTTCATGAAACAAAGAAACCAGGAGAGAAAGCTAGCAGATGACACTGTGTTTACCATGTGCCCTTCCAGCAGAGAGAGAAGCCCTGACTGTGGTCACCATGTGCCTTCTCACTTGAGAGAGAAACCTTGAACTTTATTAGCCTTCTTGAACCAAGGTATCTTTCCCTGGATGCCTTAGATTGGACAATTCTATGAACTTGTTTTAATTGGGACATTTTCTCAGTCTTAGAACTGTAAACTAGCAATTTATTAAATTCTCCTTTCTAAAAGCCATTCCATTTCTGGTATATTGCATTCTGGCAGCTAACAAACTAGAACATTGTCTTTGTGACATCCTTTCAGCTTCCACTTCTACTCTTTTTTTTTTTTTTTTTTTTTTTTTTAAATTATTTTTTATTTTTTTTATTAACGGAAAGAAAAAAAAAAAAAGAAATTAACACAACATTTACAAATCATACCATTCTACATATGCACTCAGTAATTCTTAACATCATCACATAGATGCATGATCATTGTTTCTTAGTACATTTGCATCGGTTTAGAGGAACTAGCAACACAACAGAAAAAGATATAAAATGTTAATATAAAGAAAAGAAATAAAAGTAGTAGTAATAGTAAAAAACAACAACAACAAACAAACCAACAAGCAAACAAAAACAAAAAAAAACCCTATAGCTCAGATGCAGCTTCATTCAGTATTTTAACATGATTACTTTACAATTAGGTATTATTGTGCTGTCCATTTTTGAGTTTTTGTATCTAGTCCTGTTGCACAGTCTGTATCCCTTCAGCTTCAACCACCCACTGTCTTACCCTGTTTCTAACTCCTGCTGAACTCTGTTACCAATGACATATTTCAAGTTTATTCTCGAATGTCCGTTCACATCAGTGGGACCATACAGTATTTGTCCTTTAGTTTTTGGCTAGATTCACTCAGCATAATATTCTCTAGGTCCATCCATGTTATTACATGGTTCATAAGTTTATCTTGTCTTAAAGCTGCATAATATTCCATCGTATGTATATACCACAGTTTGTTTAGCCACTCTTCTGTTGATGGAGATTTTGGCTGTTTCCATCTCTTTGCAATTGTAAATAACGCTGCCATAAACATTGGTGTGCAAATGTCCGTTTGTGTCTTTGCCCTTAAGTCCTTTGAGTAGATACCCAGCAATGGTATTGCTGGGTCGTATGGCAATTCTATATTCAGCTTTTTGAGGAACCGCCAAACTGCCTTCCACAGTGGTTGCACCCTTTGACATTCCCACCAACAGTGGATAAGTGTGCCTCTTTCTCCGCATCCTCTCCAGCACTTGTCATTTTCTGTTTTGTTGATAATGGCCATTCTGGTGGGTGTGAGATGATATCTCATTGTGGTTTTGATTTGCATTTCTCTAATGGCCAGGGACATTGAGCATCTCTTCATGTGCCTCTTGGCCATCCGTATTTCTTCTTCTGGTAGGTGTCTGTTTAAGTCTTTTTCCCATTTTGTAATTGGGTTGGCTGTCTTTTTGTTGTTGAGTTGAATAATCTCTTTATAAATTCTGGATACTAGACCTTTATCTGATATGTCGTTTCCAAATATTGTCTCCCATTGTGTAGGCTGTCTTTCTACTTTCTTGATGAAGTTCTCTGATGCACAAAAGTGTTTAATTTTGAGGAGCTCCCATTTATTTATTTCCTTCTTCAGTGCTCTTGCTTTAGGTTTAAGGTCCATAAAACCACCTCCAGTTGTAAGATCCATAAGATATCTCCCAACATTTTCCTCTATCTGTTTTATGGTCTTAGACCTAATGTTTAGATCTTTGATCCATTTTGAGTTAACTTTTGTGTAGGGTGTGAGAGATGGGTCTTTTTTCATTCTTTTGCATATGGATATCCAGTTCTCTAGGCACCATTTATTGAAGAGACTGCTCTGTCCCAGGTGAGTTGGCTTGACTGCCTTATCAAAGATCAAATGTCCATAGATGAGAGGGTCTATATCTGAGCACTCTATTCGATTCCATTGGTCGATATATCTATCTTTATGCCAATACCATGCTGTTTTGACCACTGTGGCTTCATAGTATGCCTTAAAGTCAGGCAGCGCGAGACCTCCAGCTTCGTTTTTTTTCCTCAAGATGTTTTTAGCAATTCGGGGCACCCTGCCCTTCCAGATAAATTTGCTTATTGGTTTTTCTATTTCTGAAAAATAAGTTGTTGGGATTTTGATTGGTATTGCATTGAATCTGTAAATCAATTTAGGTAGGATTGACATCTTAACTATATTTAGTCTTCCAATCCATGAACACGGTATGCCCTTCCATCTATTTAGGTCTTCTGTGATTTCTTTTAACAGTTTTTTGTAGTTTTCTTTATATAGGTTTTTTGTCTCTCTGGTTAAATTTATTCCTAGGTATTTTATTCTTTTAGTTGCGATTGTAAATGGGATTCGTTTCTTGATTTCCGCCTCAGCTTGTTCATTACTAGTGTATAGAAAAGCTACAGATTTTTGAATGTTGATCTTGTAGCCTGCTACTTTGCTGTACTCATTTATTAGCTCTAGTAATTTTGTTGTGGATTTTTCTGGGTTTTCTACATATATTATCATATCGTCTGCAAACAGTGATAGTTTTACTTCTTCCTTTCCAATTTTGATGCCTTGTATTTCTTTTTCTTGCCTAATTGCTCTGGCTAGAACTTCCAACACAATGTTGAATAATAGTGGTGATAGTGGACATCCTTGTCTTGTTCCTGATCTTAGGGGGAAAGTTTTCAATTTTTCCCCATTGAGGATGATATTAGCTGTGGGTTTTTCATATATTCCCTCTATCATTTTAAGGAAGTTCCCTTGTATCCCTATCTTTTGAAGTGTTTTCAGCAGGAAAGGATGTTGAATCTTGTCAAATGCCTTCTCTGCATCAATTGAGATGATCATGTGATTTTTCTGCTTTGATTTGTTGATATGGTGTATTACATTAATTGATTTTCTTATGTTGAACCATCCTTGCATACCTGGGATGAATCCTACTTGGTCATGATGTATAATTCTTTTAATGTGTTTTTGGATACGATTTGCTAGAATTTTATTGAGGATTTTTGCATCTGTATTCATTAGAGAGATTGGTCTGTAGTTTTCTTTTTTTGTATTATCTTTGCCTGGTTTTGGTATGAGGGTGATGTTGGCTTCATAGAATGAATTAGGTAGTTTTCCCTCCACTTCGATTATGTTGAAGAGTTTGAGGAGAGTAGGTACTAATTCTTTCTGGAATGTTTGATAGAATTCACATGTGAAGCCGTCTGGTCCTGGACTTTTCTTTTTAGGGAGCTTTTGAATAACTAATTCAATCTCTTTACTTGTGATTGGTTTGTTGAGGTCGTCTATTTCTTCTTGAGTCAAAGTTGGTTGTTCATGTCTTTCCAGGAACCTGTCCATTTCTTCTAAATTGTTGTATTTATTAGCGTAAAGTTGTTCATAGTATCCTGTTATTACCTCCTTTATTTCTGTGAGGTCAGTAGTTATGTCTCCTATTTCATATCTAATCTTATTTATTTGCATCCTCTCTCTTCTTCTTTTTGTCAATCTTGCTAAGGGCCCATCAATCTTGTTGATTTTCTCATAGAACCAACTTCTGGTCTTATTGATTTTCTCTGTTGTTTTCATGTTTTCAATTTCATTTATTTCTGCTCTAATCTTTGTTATTTCTTTCCTTTTGCTTGCTTTGGGATTAGTTTGCTGTTCTTTCTCCAGTTCTTCCAAGTGGACAGTTAATTCCTGCATTTTTGCCTTTTCTTCTTTTCTGATAAAGGCATTTAGGGCAATAAATTTCCCTCTTAGCACTGCCTTTGCTGCGTCCCATAAGTTTTGATATGTTGTGTCTTCATTTTCATTTGCCTCTAGGTATTTACTAATTTCTCTTGCAATTTCTTCTTTGACCCACTTGTTGTTTAAGAGTGTGTTGTTGAGCCTCCATGTATTTATGAATTTTCTGGCCCTCCGCCTATTATTGATTTCCAACTTCATTGCTTTATGATCCGAGAAAGTGTTGTGTATGATTTCAATATTTTTAAATTTGTTAAGACTTGCTTTGTGACCCAGCATATGGTCTATCTTTGAGAATGATCCATGAGCACTTGAAAAAAAGGTGTATCCTGCTGTTGTGGGATGTAATGTCCTATAAATGTCTGTTAAGTCAAGTTCATTTATAGTAATATTCAGGTTCTCTATTTCTTTATTGATCCTCTGTGTAGATGTTCTGTCCATTGATGAGAGTGGTGAATTGAAGTCTCCAACTATTATGGTATATGTGTCTATTTCCCTCTTCAGTGTTTGCAGTGTATTCCTCACGTATTTTGGGGCATTCTGGTTCGGTGCGTAAATATTTATGATTGTTATGTCTTCTTGTTTAATTGTTCCTTTTAATAGTATATAGTGTCCTTCTTTGTCTCTTTTAACTGTTTTACATTTGAAGTCTAATTTGTTGGATATTAGTATAGCCACTCCTGCTCTTTTCTGGTTGTTGTTTGCATGAAATATCTTTTCCCAACCTTTCACTTTCAACCTATATTTATCTTTGGGTCTAAGATGTGTTTCCTGTAGACAGCATATAGAAGGATCCTGTTTTTTAATCCATTCTGCCAGTCTATGTCTTTTAATTGGGGAATTCAGTCCATTGACATTTAGAGTTATTACTGTTTGGATAATATTTTCCTCTACCATTTTGCCTTTTGTATTATATATATCATATCTGACTTTCCTTCTTTCTACACTTTTCTCCATGTCTCTCTCTTCTGTCTTTTTGTATCTGACTCTAGTGCTTCCTTTAGTATTTCTTGCAGAGCTGGTCTCTTGGTCACAAATTCTTTCAGTGACTTTTTGTCTGAGAATGTTTTAATTTCTCCCTCATTTTTGAAGGATAATTTTGCTGGGTATAGGAGTCTTGGTTGGCAGTTTTTCTCTTTTAGTAACTTAAATATATCATCCCACTGTCTTCTAGCTTCCATGGTTTCTGCTGAGAAATCTACACATAGTCTTATTGGGTTTCCCTTGTATGTGACGGATTGTTTTTCTCTCGCTGCCTTCAAGATCCTCTCTTTCTCTTTGACCTCTGACATTCTAACTAGTAAGTGTCTTGGGGAACGCCTATTTGTGTCTAATCTCTTTGGGGTGCGCTGCACTTCTTGGATCTGTAATTTTAGGTCTTTCATAAGAGTTGGGAAATTTTCAGTGATAATTTCTTCCATTAGTTTTTCTCCTCCTTTTCCCTTCTCTTCTCCTTCTGGGATACCCACTACACGTATATTTGTACGGTTCACATTGTCCTTGAGTTCCCTGATACCTTGTTCAAATTTTTCCATTCTTTTCCGGATAGTTTCTGTTTCTTTTTGGAATTCAGATGTTTCATCCTCCAAATCACTAATTCTATCTTCTGTTTCTTTACATCTGTCATTGTAGGTATCCATTGTTTTTTCCATCTTTTCTACTTTATCTTTCACTTCCATAAGTTCTGTGATTTGTTTTTTCAGTTTTTCTATTTCTTCTTTATGTTCAGCCCATGTCTTCTTCATGTCCTCCCTCAATTTATCGATTTCGTTTTTGAAGAGGTTTTCCATTTCTGTTCGTATATTCAGCATTAGTTGTTTCAGCTCCTGTATCTCATTTGAACTATTGGTTTCTTCGTTTGACTGGGCCATGTGTTCAATTTTCTGAGCGTGATCCGTTATCTTCTGCTGGCGTCTGGGCATTTAGTCAGATTTCCCCGGGTGTTCGATCCCACAGGTTGAAAGATTTTTCTGTGCAATCTCTGGGTTCTGTTCTTCCTATCCTGCCCAGTAGGTGGCGCTCGTGGCACACGCCTGTCTGTGGGTTCCACCAGCGAACGTTGCTGTGGGTCCCTCAACTCTGGAAACCTCTCGCCGTAGGGGAGGTTCGGTAATCTAAGCGTCTTGGAAGAATGCCAGCCGGCCCGGGGTTCCAAACGCGGGGAGGGTCGCCGGCCGTCGCAGCACAGGAGAGCGTCCGGCCAAATTAGCCAGTCGGCCCGGGGCACCAAGCGTGGCGGGAGGGCGCCAGCTGTCACAGCCCAGGAGAGTATACTGTTCCCAGCCGACGGGGGAGTCACGTGTTTGGAAGGGATCCCCCGGTCACTGTTCTCCGCAGTCTGGGGATTTCCGGCCCAACTATCTCAGTTGTTCCGGGGGGCCTCGTGTGGTGGGGGCACCAGCCGCTGCGGCCTAAGGGGACCGCCTGTCCAATTCTACCAGCTGGCCCAGGAAGGTGGAAGGGAGGGACTCCGGTCGCTTGCCGACCCACCCAGGAAAGCCCGTGCCCCTTGGTGATCTCACCGGAGCTGGTTCTCCCAGATAGTCAGCCGTTCCAGGATGGGGTACGCTGTCCCTTTGATCTCCCTCGTGGTTCCGGGAGCTGCTCTGTATTATCTCCACTCCCCCAGTAGCTGTTCTGGAGGAGGAAAGGTGAGGGCGGCAAGGCTGTCGAGGCTGGTGGCGGAGGAGCACGGTGAAGGCAGGGGAAGAAGGCACCGTGGTGGTTGGAGAGCAGCCGGAGCAGGAGGGGGAGGAGAGGGGAGGAGGAGGAGGGCGGGCAGCTCGGCTCGGCTCGGCGGGCCGGCGGAGAAAGAGAGGGGAGGAGGAGGAGGGCGGGCGGCTCGGCTCGGCTCGGCGGGCCGGCGGAGAAAGAGAGGGGAGGAGGAGGAGGGCGGGCGGCTCGGCTCGGCTCGGCGGGCCGGCGGAGAAAGAGAGGGGAGGAGGAGGAGGGCGGGCGGCTCGGCTCGGCTCGGCGGGCCGGCGGAGAAAGAGAGGGGAGGAGGAGGAGGGCGGGCGGCTCGGCTCGGCTCGGCGGGCCGGCGGAGAAAGAGAGGGGAGGAGGAGGAGGGCGGGCGGCTCGGCTCGGCTCGGCGGGCCGGCGGAGATAAGAGAGGGGAGGAGGAGGAGGGCGGGCGGCTCGGCTCGGCTCGGCGGGCCGGCGGAGAAAGAGAGGGGAGGAGGAGGAGGGCGGGCGGCTCGGCTCGGCTCGGCGGGCCGGCGGAGAAAGAGCTCCACTTCTACTCTTGATTGGCATTTCTTTCCTCCAATTCCCAGTAGAATCTCAGTTTACTATTTGTAGATGGAGTTCTAGTTTGCTAACTGCCAGAATGCAATATACTAGAAACAGAATGGCTGTTTAAAAAGGGGAATTTATTAAGTTGCTGATTTACAGTTCTAAGGCCATGAAAATGTCCCAATTAAAGCAAGTCTATAAAAATATACAAATTAAGGCACCAAGAAGAGGTTACTTCACTCAAGAAAGGCTGATGAAGTTCAGGGTTTCTCTCTCAACTAGAAAGGCACAAAGCAAACATGGCGACATCTGTTAGCTTTCTCTCTAGGCTTATTTCATGAAGCTCCCCCAGGGGTATTTTCCTTCTTCATCTCTGAAGTCTCTGGCTGTGTGGGCTCTCTTGTGGCTCTAAAAAGGGACTATTTCCAAAATGTTTTGTCTTTTAAAGGATTCTAGTAAACTAATCAAGACTCACCTGGAATGGATGGAGTCACAACTCCATGGAAGCCAACTAATCAAAAGTTAACACCCACAATTTGGTGGGTCACATCTCCATGGAACCAATCAAAAAGCTCCCAGCCAGCAATATTGAATGGGAATTAAAGGACATGGCTTTTCTGGGGTCCACCAGATTCAAACTGGCACAGTGGATGACCCAGGTTAGTGGCTCCACACCTGAGGAAATGACTGGAAATGGGCCCAGTACCCACTCTGAATCTCAACTTTGGCTGAAGCCTTAGGGACATGACACTGCAAAATATGTCTAGTGCCTTATGTGCACTTCATTCAGCTTTTCTTCTATATTCTATATTTCAAATATCTCATGGTCCCCAATTCATACTCACTTTTCTTGTGAGCTTTAGTCTTCTATCTCTAACCATCTACCAAATAGTCATCTCTACCTCGATTTTTCTGTATCACCAAGAATTTAGCAAGTTTAAAAATGAACTCGACTGTCTTCCAAAACCTGTTTTCACTCTGTGTAGAGTAGCCATGTTTCTTAGTCTTGTGCTTCCTTTATAATTCTCCCTTCTTCCTTTTTTTCCATATCCTATTGGTCACCAAAATGCCTAGTCTTTGTTTATAAAATCCCAAATCCTTTGTGTTGGTTCCTTCCTTTCCATTCACATTGCTACTACCTTTGTCCTGGTCTTTGACACCTCACGCTTGGATTTGCAACAGTCTCCTTACTCATCTGTCTGTTGTCTTTATCTCCTTGGCCAATATATCTTTTTTTTTTTCCCTTTTGTATGCTATATGGTGGGAATCACATTTCATTCTTTTTCCGTATGAATATCCCCTTATTGTAGCACCATTTGTTGAATTTTTGTTTGATTTTTCATTTGTTTGTTTGCTTGTTTGTTTGGGAAGTGCATGGGCCAGCAATCGAACCTGGGTCTCCTGCATTAGCCAGTACATCTTTGTTGGAGCTGCCAGAATAATCTGCGGACCCCATTTTATTATGACTCTTAGCTCTGACATTAGTTCTTTCAAGTTGGTTGTAGAGCATATTTTGTTACAGTAGCATAAATATTCCTCTGTGACTTCAATGAATGTGGGAAGGTAGTTGCTGAAATTTTATTCCCAGCAATTTAGGGTATTTCTCCGTCTCTGATCATGAAGGAAGGATTGTAGTAGGTGAATTCTAACATAAACAAATTAAGTTAGCAAAGAATAAGGTAGATTTACATATACTAACCCAGAAAGATTGTCAAGCTATATTGTTAACTAAAAAAAGAAACAACAAATCACAACTATATATATTATCCACAGGGAGTATGTATATACATGCATTAAGAGAAAAAAGATTTGGAGGTATATATACCAAATTAAAAGTATTTACCTCTGGGAAGGAAATAATGGTGGGGGAGGGGCATAAAGACAGAGCTTTAGTCTACATTTTAGTATTGCTTATTTTTTCTTTTTTTAAACCAGATACAAATATTCATCTGTTCTTTAATTTAAAAAATTGAAGGAAGATTGTTCTTTCAGTGTTAGGAATGATTAATCAAATTGAGTCAAACAGAATCAGGAAGCAGTCTAGGTTTTCACAGGATGGCGATAGTATCAACTGGATGGTCTTTTTTTTCTACATAGAATAACAGGAATATCAAACTGTAGAGTGAACAGTATCAGTCATTGTGACTTCTAATAATAAGGGCGGACTTACATATAAAATTTGTTGCATTTGCTGCACTAAGTTGTTAAACTTTTGATAAATAACATTTTGTTAGTGGCATAAATACACTTATCAGTGGATAAAATATATTTACATTGAATATTATTTGGAAACTTGTAAATGCTAGTCAGTTTTCTTTTTGATAGCAAAGTGGTTTAGGAAAATGGCACAAGCGACTTGGCATTGAATGACATAATTCTTCTCAGAATGCTTACATTTAAAAATGTAAAAAGAAACTTGAATTCGTATATTCTATTGAATAGTTCTTTGAACTTTATCTTAAAGCTGTCCAGACCAAATCAAAGAAGACCTTAGGCAAGCCCAGTGTAAGGAATGTGGTGGTGGTAGATGGTGTCCGCACTCCGTTTTTGCTGTCAGGCACTTCGTAAGTATGAGACATTTGTGGGATTTATTCCTTCTTTTAAAGCACTTTCAAAAGTGATCTTTGTGCCACGTGGGAGGCCCAGATTCGATTCCCAGCCATGCACCGACCCCCCACCAAAAAAAGTGATCCTTGAAAATTAGCCCAGTAAATGCTAGAGCTGAATTAATATATGGATAGCATTTTCCTGAAATTGGTATAGGATAAGTCAAGCAAACAGTGAAATAATATTGCAAAATTTGATTTTCATCCTTTTTCAAGAACAAGCCTGGTATAGTTTTGACTTGAATCAGCCCTGTCTGAAAGCTTAGTATGGGTCCAGATAGTTTACTTTCAACAGAGGTGTCCTTTACTTCTCTGGAGGTAACACTTATTTCATACCTGCTCAGAACCTTGAGTGCTGAGATTGTGGCCCAGTAGGCATTCTGAAGGACCTGTAATCCACTCGCTTTGACCTCCTGGCAATGATCGGAATTGAAGTTGACAGGACTGGTCCAGGCCCCCAGCATGGCACAACCCCCAAGTGTATGGAACAAGAGTCGTCTTAGTCCAGCCTGAAGAGTCCCCGGGATTTATTGTTATGTAACTTAGTTCATAAGTAATTTAGTGGTACAGAGAAAAAGGACAAACTTTCAGTAATGTAAGAAATGACGGGAAGAACGAATAAAAAGTATTTTAACATAATATTCATATAAAGAATAAAAAATGACTAAAAAGGTACAGAGGGAAGAATTTATCAGAAAGACAAGCAAGTTTAGTCATCGATGTGGCAAATACATCTTCTATAAATAAAAGATAAGAGGGGATAAAGATCTTTCCTGTTTAATTTGAAGAAACTTTGCTTTCTAACGTGACTGTTATTTGGAAGACAGGTTTTTCTTAGAGGTTGGGGGCATTTGGGAAACATTCCTAGAAATAGACCAGGTGTGGGACTCTGGAAAACCAAGAAATGAATGTGAGACAGGTATGGGAACATGGAAGTAAAGATTGTAAAATGATAAATAATTTATGGGTTGTGCATCTTACAAACGACATACTGCTTTTCCCCAAATTATTGTGTCATAATGTGAAGAAACTGGTTTTACCTATGAAAAATTTGGGAAAATACTGATGATTCTTCTGTGATTTAGAATGAAAATAAAAATGTTTTTGAATTTCTCTTAATTTTCAGAAACTGAAAGAATGAACCTCCTTATTCAACTCAATGGTCAAATCCTTTACTTAAAAATATGGGTAATTTATTGCTGACATTAAAAAGTAAATAAAAGAGTCACACCCACATCTTGGTTTCCAATATCATTCTTCAATAAAAGGAACCAGGGTTCCTTAGAGTATTGGGTTACTCTATGGCTGAACCAAGAAAAATATAAGATGAGCCAAAGCTTGAACAGTTTGAGTAATAAAAGTAAATTACAATAGCATTGGATAATAACCCCCCAAATAAAATAAATTTCCAAGAGTCCATTCTGATATCAATAAACGATGGAATAAATAAATGACGGAGAAGGGACAAATCTTCCTTACAGAAGAATCTCAGTTAATAAATGTAGAAGTAATTAGGGCAATAAATAAATCACCATTAGAATCACAGTAATAATTACTGTGAGCAAGATCCACTAATGCATGTTAAAATAAGTGAGCAAAATACTAAGAAGCAGACTATCTGCAGAGCCTCAAAGTATCTTCCCCTAAGTATTTATTAATTACTGTCATGACTTTAATATATATCCACAAATTCTCTGATATTTCTTTTTCTACAAGGGAGAATTTAATTCTCCTCCCCTTGAGTGTGGGCTAGACTTAGTGATTCTCTTCAAAAGATTTGACTATAGAGGGGGAAACAGTAACTTTCCAGTGGAGAAAACCGAGACACCGCTAACCGATCAAGTGGACATCCTCAGTAGTAAGGCATGTTGACATCGTGCACAACTTGAGATGATGGGATAAGAAAGTCACTTCACCTCTTCACAAAAGTGTCAAAGTCATGAAAGAAAAGAATAGGCTGAGATACTGTCACAGATTAAGGGGGACTAAGGAGACATAATGACTAAGTGCAACATGGTATCCTGGAACAAAAAAAGAGACATTAAGGGAAAAACTGGAGATATCTAAATAATGAAGTTTGTAGCTTAGTGAATGGCATTGTGCCAGTGTTCATTTCTTATTAAGTGCACCGTGCTTGTGTAAGATATTAGCATTAGAGGAAGCTGGGTAAAGGATACATAAACTCTGTTCTATCTTTCTAATTCTATAGGTCTCATTACTTCAAAGTAAAAATGAAAAAAAGCAAAAGCCATAATACATCCCCCAGAGTCCCTTAGGGCATCAAAAAATAAATAGGTTAAATTAATGCAGCTACTGCTGATGCCAGATGCTAACAGATAAATGCCTTTGTGAGTCTCAAGGTATACAATTATTAAATTCTAATCATAAGAGATAGTGATTAAAATGATCCATTTGAAAAAATGCTGACTTAGGTATGTATGGATTTTCTTTTAAGAATACATACTCCACCACCACCACCCCCCAAAAAAAGAATTCATACCCATTTATTTCTCGGAGGCTGCCCATGTAAAAAAAAAAAAAAGACATACCCACAGTCTTGAATAATCATCAGTAAGTGCATCATTGTGACTTACTGTTGCTATGATTGAATATGCATTTAACAGTGCTTGTCCCAGTCCTCAGTCCATAAATCATGCAATAAAATGGCCCTACAAGGGAGAAAAAAAGTAGGTTATATGGTTTTAAAAATAAAATTAAAAAAGAAGAATTCCATAGCTAGCATTTAGTTTTTAAAAGAATATTTAACATGTCGTGCTGAACAATAAGGTATTGGGCAGCACTTTGTTAGATTCTTAGTACTTGCAGTAGTGGTTAAGGCTTGCCAGATTTTTCAGGATGACAGATAGCAGGAGTCCCACTGTTTCTGCATTTGAAGTGATGGATTGCCTTGGATAGTAAAGTTAAATGCAGTTGCAGCAGCATAGGTTAGATGATCTCTTTAAGGGTTTTTCAGAGAAAATAAAAAATGTTTATTAAAGCTTTTGGTTTAAGCTATTTGTTTTCTTTCCCTAGTTATAAAGACCTGATGCCACATGATTTGGCTAGAGCAGCACTTTCGTAAGTAAATGCAATTTCATTTTAGTTTTTATTTTATTAAAGGCATTTTTCTCTAATGTTTACACTTAAAATAACATCTTTAATAGAATTTCCATATTTAGGATATAATACTTCTGTGTGTTGAGAAAAAATACTGATTAGCTTTTCCAAGATTCATTTATTCTTCCTTTTAACCATATGTCCTACTCAAATTCAAGCAGTTGGTGAGTATCAGTAGTCTTTATTTTGCAGGTTTAACAAAAATATCTCTGGACATGACAATATCTTTTAGTGAGTAAGTAGCCTAAACATATGTTAACTCAGTAAACAATGTAGGGCTAGATTGACCAACCTAAATATAATTCATATATTTAATAATTGTCTTAGATAGGGACTTAATTATTGTCATGGGTAGCTAAACAGACTATGCAGATATTAATCTAGAAAGAAGCCTGCCGAGAAACATGGAGATTCATGTGCAGGCCAATTAAAAATGTAAATTTACACATGGTAAATGAGGGAAATAGATGAATAACTTGGTGAAAGTAATAAAATGTATGACTGTTTCTGCAGTGACAATAACATGTAAGATATCATCTCGTTTTCTTTCTGTTGACATCTTGCCGTACGTCTTTTCTAGCTTGAAAAAACCCTTCAGTTGATCCTTCTGCCCATTCCAACTCTGGATCTATTTCTTCTCTTCCTGCCAGACTTCAAGAATGAATGAAATTGGTTCTCTTTCCTTACTACCCATTTTTTCACCTTAATTTCATAATAATTCAGTTTCCATTCCATCGCTCTATAGTAACCATGCTTAGAAGCATCTCGTCATAATGACTTTGAATCATTAAACGCAGCAGCCTTTTCTCAGGTGTCAGTCTCTTTGTCCTTTATAGCATTTGACACTGTCAGCTGTACTCAAAACAGTCTTCCCTTGACATCTTACTATATTGCCTTTATAATTTTCCTCTCATCTTCCATTTCCTTCTCTACTTTTTCTTTAATTGAATCTCTTCCTCATTTTCCTTTTTAAAGGCATTTGACAAGTTTCTCTGTGTGAACTCTTTCCCTTAGAAATCTCATCTAGTTTTAGAATTTGTATATAACACAAAATTTCTGAGTTTGAACATTTTAAGTGTATACTTAAGTGCTGTTAATCACATCACAGTGTTGTGCTACCATCATCACCATCCATTACCAAGACTTTTTTCATGGCCCCAAATGGAAACTCTGTACCTACTAAGCTATAACTCCCCATTCTCCCCTCTCCCTGGCCCTGGTAACCTCTACTTTACTTTTTTATCTGTATTAATTTTTTATTTTTAAAATCTCATTTATTTAACCTTTTTCAGTTTTAGTAGAAGGCTCCCAAATCCTACATTTGACCTCCTTTTTAGATACTTCAAGTCCAGGATGTCAAAAAAAAAAATTATCTTTCCCCCAAATCAGCTTATTTTCCTATTTCTGATAATGGTGCTGGTAAGGGCACAGACTGGAAGTTTATAAGTTTTGTTGTTGTTTATTTTTATGTTCCTTATAGGAAAAAAATTGTTTTTGTTTTGGGTGCATGGTCTGGGAATCGAACCAGGTCTCCTGCATGGAAGGCGAGCATTCTACCACTGAACCACTCGTGCACCCTTTTCAACTTTTTAATTTGAAAAGTATCAGATGTTCATTAAAATTAAAAGAATACTACAAAGAAAATCTAAATACACTCTCTCTGCAGTCCAGTAATTGTTACCTTTTGCAGTATCTATATGGTTTGGACCATTGAACAGTGGGTTGCAAGCACTCCAGCCCTAAATCTTCTAGCGTTTATCCCCTAAGAATAAGGACCTCTCATACAAACCAAGACACCATTACCACAGCCAGGATAGTGACGTTGACTTCATGATAGTTTCTAAGATGCAGTTCATATTCAAATCCCCCGAGTTGTTCCAAGCACATCTTTGTGTGTGTGTGTGTGTGTGTTCATTTTCTCAGCCCAGGATCCAACAAGGTTCATATTTAAAATGAATATCTCTTTAGTTTCTTTGAATTTAGGACATTTTCTTTCTGTTTTTACCCCATGACACTCACCTCGTGAAAAGTCCAGGCCAGCAGACCTGTAGGATGTCCCGTGTTCTGGATGTTTTCTCATTATGGTATTTTGCTTTCCTCTCCTCTGATTTTCCTGTGAACTGGAAGTGAGATCTAGAGGCCCGATTAAATTTAGGTTAAACATTTTTTTGTGGGGAAGAATACTTGATGGGTGGGACAGCGTACTTCATATTTTATTATACCAAGAGACTTGTGATATTTGTGTTAGACCTGACCTCTGCGTCACAGTGGTCAGACTGCAAGATCTTTGGATGGTAAAGGTACATTTTCCCCTTAGCAATTGTTAAGTAACCTGTAAAGTGATACCTTAGCACCATGCAAATATTTTGATCCCCCCCAAACCTATTGCCAAGTGGTTTTAGCATTCATTGATAATTTTTGCCTGAATCAGTTATGACATTAAGTGATTGCAAATTTATGATTTTTTTGAATTTTATTATTCCTCCTACAGTTATCAGCTGGCACTTTTTCATTAGCACAAACTTTCCTTTTGTTTTTTCCTTTCTTATTTTCATGATAGAGATGTACAGATTTTTAGTTTTTTATTGTGTTACAACCAAGTTTAGACAATATTTTTTTCAAAACTTATAATTTATCAGCAGGAGCTCCTTCAAGCAAGTTCCTTATTCCTTTTGGGTTTTAATGCAATATTATTATTTTTTAAGATATAATTGATATATAATAAAATACGCAGATTTAAAATGTATTTTTGATGAGTTTTGACAGAAGCGTTCGCCTGTGTTCCTGTTTTTGATATGATCTGTTTTTTGACTCTTCCTTACTCTCTGGCACAAAAAGATGAACAAGGTTTATTTTGTGCTTTCCCTGACTCAGACCTGGTATGAGTTATTTTTTTAAGAAGCTCTGATTCCTTTCATGGGAAATGCCATTTAGAAGCCCTGTCTGAGCGCAAGTTATCCTCATTCTTCCTGGAATATTGTTTCTAGTCTCTATCGGTGGGCAGAATAGGAAAAAATAGATATTTGCATAATGTGTTTCTGTTAATATTTCAAATTTAATTGAACATACCTGGAATTTTGCTTCATTTCTTTGATTTTATATTCACTCTTTTTTTTACTAAAACTTTGGTTCCTACTAACATGAACATGTTTACTTATCTTTCTTATCCTATTCAACATTACTTTTGATTCCACCACTCTAAATTTTCTTTGCCAGTTGAATATCAAATATTAACCTTTTAAATCACTCACTCATTTTTTATTTGATACAATGCCCGGAACTTATGGAAATGATACAATCTCTGCTCTTTTAAATTCAGGGCCAACCTTTTTAAAGAAGTGTAATGTTTGGTGTGATCATTTATATAGTACGGCCTGGTATGTGAAATGTTTCTTTGCTTTGGATTTTGCTCTTAGGGGTTTGTTGCATCGGACCAGCGTCCCAAAGGAAGTTGTTGATTATATCACCTTTGGTACAGTTATTCAGGAAGTGAAAACAAGCAATGTGGCTAGGGAGGTGAGTAAAAACTTCATATTGCGTTAGAAGACTGAGAGGAGAATCAATGTGAATTTCAACCAATATAAATTTGCTTTTAAAAGTCCATTAATAGAGCAGAGACATTAAGTCTGGAGTGGTGATTAATATTTCTAGATTTTGAGAGGCTATTATGTATATATAATCTGGTATTTAGACATAAGAACGAAGCCGAAAAGGTTGGGGTTAAAGTAATTTAGAACATAGAGGTAAGGAAGACAGTGTCTGTATTTTAGAACCACACATACTGTTTGAGACCAATGGAAGAAAGGTTTATTTGATCTCGAACTGAAATCTGTGTAGTGCATAGTCTAATTCAACCTATCTGTATAGCTCATTGGAAGAATTGAAACACAAGGAGTACAGAATAAGAAAGAGGCCCTTTAATCCTGTATAGATTATTGTGATGTCTGGAAACATCCTAGATTATATTAAGCAGATAATCAAAAAGTATTGGCAAAGTGCCCTAGAGGGAAGGGAGAAAGAAAATGAAACTATTAAACCTTACCATCAGGGAATCCCCTGATACTGTGTCAAACTTTAGGATACCCAAATCAGAAGGCCATGCCCTCGATCATGAGGCTTACTCTTGTGAAGCTCATGTAGGTAGCAGAGGAACTTAGACTACCTATAGTCATGCCTAAGAGTTACTTCTGGAGGACCTCTGTTGTTGCTCAGATGTGGCCTTACTCTCTCTAAGCCCAACTCTGCAAGTGAAATCATTGCCCTCCCCCTTAAATGGGACATGACATCCAGGGGCGAAAGTCTCCCTGGCAACATGGAAGATGACTCCCAGGGATGAATCCAGACCTGGCACCGTGGGATCAACAATTCTGTCCTGACCAAAAGGGGGAAAAGAAGTATAATTAATAAAGTATCAGTGGCAGAGAGAGTTCAAATAAGAGTCAAGATGCAACTCTGAAAGTTGCTCTTACACAAGCTTCTGTTAGACCTTGCTACCTATCATAACCTGCCAACCCCCATCAGGTCCATTCCAGCCAATCCTAAAGAACACCTAGGATAATATATAAGATTCCACAAGGGTTCCATGCACTCGAGTTAACTTTCCAGAAACCTACAACCTCCAGATGGGTCCCTCGTCCAGATAAGTCCTGAAACCTAGCCCAGCCTCTCCAGAACATCAGATAGTTCCATCTCCCTATGCCATGTTAGTGACAGATCCTTCCAATATTAAAAGCTTAGAATTGCTATAGTCCAAACAACCCTAAAGAGAGGTATGGAAAGATCAAAGGTGATGGTACAGTTATACGTAGAAAATAAGATTTAACAAATGAATATGAATGCTGAATCATTAAATTGATATCTCTTTTAGTCTCCAGTATTTTAGAGTAGCTAGAAGTAAAAACCTAAAATTGTGAAATAGTAATCCATGTCAAAGTCTAAAATATGTTCTACAACTAGTTGTGGTACTATACTTTGAAATTTATAGCTTTTTTGAATATATGTTATTTTTTCATTAAAAAAAGAAGGAAAAAAAGTCGATTTTAATGATAAAAAAGTATTTAAGTCCTCTAGCCTCCTGTATTCTGGAGCAGCTAGAAGGAAAAGTCTGAGAGGATCATATCGTAGCCCATGACAAACTCTGGGATTTGTCCTGTAACCACTTGTTGAAGAGTGCTTTGAAAACTATTGCTTTTTTTTTTCTTTGCTTTGTATGTATGTTATACTATACAATAAAAAAAAGTTAAAAAAGAAAATCCATTAAATAAAGTATTATTTGACTTAATATGTGATTTTACAATTTGCATGGTATTTAAGAGTCTTCATTGTCTCCGTAGCCCACTACCAGGTAATGCAGTGGGAGGCAGCTTCGTCATTGGCATGAAGACTACAAGGAGAGAATGGAGGCTTTTTTTATGCTTTCTTATTTGCTTTGGCCATATTGTAGTTTTTAGCCTCTTGATCTGTATACCCAAATTGAATAATGAATGTGATTTAATATTTAAAAGAATTATATATCAAATGAGTTCCTATTTGACCCAGTTTGGGAAATGTTAATTTGATAATTTGAGTGCCTTTGGTATTAAGAAAATAGATATTATGCAAAATGTGGCTGATGTTACTCTTAACATGACTTAATGGCATCTATAATTAATTTAAAATTTCAACACTGTGCAAAGAATGTATCTCATAATTTGGCTTTTGTTAGTTGGAGAAAGTCTTTTATTCACTTATTCCCACTGACTAGATGACATGTGATGACATGTGAGTTTTTAAAAAGCTATTTCACAGCAATTTACCTTTGCCCTAGTTGGCACAGTTACATGGAGTGTTTACTGGACAACTTAGATAATGGCAGGCCTTGAAATTTCTGTGCCATGTCTGCAGGAATTGCACAAGAAATAGTCTTAAACACATCATCTAGTCCTTGTTTCACTTTGAAAGTGATTATTTGTATAAAGTTGGCTCCAAAGCGCATTTTAGTGGGCAAAGCATTTTCCTTGTTTCCAGTCTGTGCTTGTTTATCGTTCGGCTCATTGTAGTTGTGAGGATGATAACTTCCACACGTCTTTGTTGAGAAAGAAATAAAAATGAGCAGAACTGAAAGTAGTTGTTCTGCTGCAACTTTGTGCCTATCAATAAATGTTAAAATTTCTGAGGCCTACATGGCATTACTGAAACCCACCAAAATGGACTATAGACTGTTGGGACAGAACGCATTAAGAAGAGGAAGAATTTTTTTTCCATGAAACTGTTTGTTTTGTTTTGTTTTTCCTCTGGACCTTCACATTTCTAAAGGTATCAAACATGACAGTTTCATGAGCACATCCAGGTATTCTAAATACATTTGCTATTTTTATATTCTGAAAATAACAAAGTGACACTCATAAAAGCACCAAAAGAGTAATATTAAAATCTGTTTCAATTTTCTCCATATTTTTCTTCTAACTTAAAACTAAAGCCATAATGTTTTCCATAATTTTTTTTTCTGGAAATGTTATATCCGTGTATATATATCTGTTATTGTTTGCCATGAGGTTGATTCCCTCTCTCTGACCTCCAGTTATGTGAGCTCCAGGTCATTTTTGCAGGGGCTACAGGAAGAGATTGGGTTGAGCAGATATGAGAATATAGTTCTGAAGCTACATTGTGGCCTAAAAGCTAACATAATTGCCAGCTAAAGAATCTCTTTAGGACCTGTCATCTGTATTGATGTCAGTATGAGAGCCTAAAAGGCATCTGGTGTGGAGTTTCCATGAACCTGACTTTTCCAAAGGCCTCTGCATATTTTCCGCTCTCTAGCTTAATAAGAGGCCTCCTCCTCCTTTCCCCTTCATGTGCCATTCAGAGCCTAAGCTAGCCTGAAAGCTATTTCATCTTTAAATAGAAGTATGTAGATGAGGGTCACCAGCAGCCATGCTATTTAAAGCTCCTGCAGTCCCGAGAGTCAGTTGGGGCCAAGGGTATCGTGTACTGGGAACAACCTTGTGAAGATCAGGCCATCCTGACCTCAGGGTGCTCCCGGCTCTTGCCACTCTGCAGAACTCCCCCCCCCCCCACCCCCATACCCTCCCGAGACTTTCCTTCTCTTCCTTGTGAGTGGGTTTAAGTGGAAAGGCCAACATGCAGTTGCCAGGAGGTAGTTTTCAGCAAATTGTCTCCCCATAAAGCTTAGGTGGGGCACTTAACAGGCCTGTCCAGCAGGAGCAGCATATGTTCATATTCCGTGTACACTACCATAGCACACTTCTGTTTCTGTAGCGAATGGTAGATGGTCTAAAGATGGTTTATGAAACACTGAATCTCCTTACTTCAGACTTTGGCAACATGTTTATTTTACCAAATTATAGGAGAGCCTTGTTATCTGAGGATAATTAAATAGTTTCAGAAAAAGGCCACTGAATGTTAATTCCCCTAAATGGGAACCAGAATTTCGTAGTAAGTAGGAGAAAAAGTTGGGAGCTTTATTTTAAAAGTGAATTTAAATATTATAAAAATAAGTATAATTGCACCCATGCATTCATTCAGAAACATAAACACAAATGAAATTAGCATTGACTATTTTGTATTTTTTTGACAGCATAATTTTTAAATAAATAGTGTAATAAAATAAAGGTATCCTGGGCGGGCCTCAGTGGTTCACCAGGCAAGAATGCTTGCCTGCCATGCCAGAGAACCCAGCTTTGATTCCCAGTACCTACCCATGTAAAATAAAAAAATAATAATAAAAAAGAAGATCTCTATTAAAAAAAAAATAAGGTATCCTCATTACATGTTTAACTTTTCTGGTGTCATCATAATAGAGAACATATTTTCAAGAAAACAGCCTGCATTGTCTCAAAGCCTCTCAAATTATTCTCTTGGTAAGCACCTATTATATCTTCATCCTGGCCAGTTTTTTCTTTGCTAGTTGTTAGCTGGTCTTTTATTAGAGTGGTTTATTGTGGCTCAGGTGATTTTCCAAAGCTTCTTTAATCAACTTGAGATCCTGCCTACTTGGCAAGCTTTCCACTTTGACTCTCATTGCATCAACCTTGTGTTATTTGAAATATCAGAACAGTCTCGGTGAAGTATCAGACAGTCTCAGTGAGCGAGACTAACTGGCATTGAGGATAGATGTTATTATACAGCAGGGATGGGTACCTGTGTGGGCACTCTGTTTATGAAGTGGTCACTTCTTAAGGCATTATTTTCAGGTTTGCTTTCCTACACAGTCTTAGAGCTTCAGGGACACACGGCATGAGGGCCTTGCCCCCAAATTTATTTCATTAGTCCATGAACTATATTTAACAAGTTTTACTTGGTTTGTTTGAAAATTTAAGCAGGTTAAAATCAGTATATATTGTTATGCTTGAAAGCTGAGCAAAGCATTGCTAAGAAATTGAGTGAAATAAAAGAGTTTTGCAGTCTTGTATCCCATGTAATTGAATTTGGCAACATGTTTATTTTACCAAATTAACCAGAGGCCCAGGAATGGAATTTTGCAGACTGCCTCTCAGTTAATGGCTAATGATAAACCTTTTTCCTTTTTGCACTGGGACTAATTTTATTTCCAAGATACTCTGTAGACTGTTGAGCTGAACCCTTCCCTGATTCACCATGCAGAGGAGGAGTGCTTAAATCCTCATTTACAGATAGCACTTCCTTTATAAGTGATCATGCACTGTATTTTTTGAAGGCTGCTCTCGGAGCCGGCTTCTCCAACAAGACTCCTGCCCACACTGTCACCATGGCCTGCATCTCTGCCAACCAAGCCATGACCACAGGTATGCTTACTTGAAAGCAGAAGGGGCATGTTAGTTTTCCTCCACTATCTTTGACGTGACCAGAAAAAAAATTGTCTTTTCACAGAATTAAAATGTTTAGCACAGATCTTTGAATTTGTGTTTTTTAAAAAGTAAATTTGCATTTTAAAAATTTGTTTTTTGACAGTTCTCAACCTTCTTCTTACTCTCCATACCCAAGGAACACATAGTTTCCCCATCAGTGCGGTGACTGCATGTCCCTAGGAGGCTGCTTTAGAACCCACAGCATAAATAGATTAAAATATGCTCCCCAGGTGATTATAGGATCCTGCCTGATGAAGATTGTAGTGCATTATAACTATCCCCATAGCTATAAATCACTGCTTAAGATGGTGTAACTCTTTCCTTACTTTCTCCCCATGTCCTTGGCATTTTTGTAATTCATTGTAAATTCTCCTGACAAACTAGCAAAATTGTGAGACATTTGTAACACCAGCCATTTGCGTGAAAAGACAGGTAGCCTGAAAGAATTGGTGACCGGGCACTCCGTTAGTGACAATCAAGGCCAGAGTGGGCAGCCTGCCTACATCATGGGTGCCAGGATGATGCTGGAACCTGCAACAGGGTTCTCCCCCCTCTGCAGTGGGTGACTCACTCTCTGGTAGAGCAACAGACAGCTTGCTGGTGTTCATAAAAAGGGAGGGGGGCTGGCTTACATCTCAAACCCTAGAATTTCTCACGGATATAATTAAGTAAAAATTGTAGTTGAAGTTAAAATTCCCTTTCTAGGGGAAAAAAAAACTTTCTGAACACTAAAGTTGGGGCAGATGAAATGTGCAGAATGTTCTCTGGTTTACAAGTTGATCTGTTTGAAAGTTGGTCTTAGGGGTATCTCCAGAAGTTGGTGTCCATGTGGCCTGTATGAAACTTGTTTTTCTCTGGCCTGTTGCAATGTATTTTTAGTCATTTTTTAAAATTATACTTAATCATCCCCTCGAAAAAGAGGAAAATTTTAATTACAGATAAAATTGTGCAATGCTGCTTACTGTTGCACGCCTTTTAAATCAAAAAGCTGCAATCACCAGTGGTACATTGTATCCTGCAAAAGATGTTACTAAGCGTCTCACCCATGCCCTGTAGGTGTCGGCTTGATCGCTTCCGGCCAGTGTGATGTGGTGGTGGCGGGCGGTGTGGAGTTAATGTCCGACGTCCCTATTCGTCATTCAAGGAAAATGAGGAAGATGATGCTTGAGCTCAACAAGGCCAAGACTCTGGGTCAGCGACTGTCTTTAATCTCTCAATTCAGATTGAATTTTCTGTCGCCTGAGGTAAGACTCGTGAGCTCTTACAGAGAAACCTGTGTTTCCAAAGCCCCTCCCTGCAGAGCGGCAGAGTTAGGTGGGACAGTGTGGGTGCAGGCCTGCTCAAATAGTTGTAGATTCTGGTAGTTATAGGGAAGACTTAATTATTTGGCCAAGATGCTGAAAGAGAAAATTCATAGGTAGTAGGCAGAGAAGTTGAATTTGTAAGGCCTCCTTAGAGACATCCTGCTCACCAGGGACTTCCCTGGTCTTGATCTTGACTGATAGATTGAAAACAAGCAGTAGATCTGATCTTTCCCACATGACTCAGGACCCCGTGGACATGGGGCAGCCCCTGGGAACTTCCCCTTGCCCCTGTGCTTCCCTCCCAGCTCCCTGCCGTGGCCGAGTTCTCCACCAGCGAGACCATGGGCCACTCTGCAGACCGACTGGCTGCCGCCTTTGCTGTTTCCCGAGCGGAACAGGATGAATATGCGCTGCGGTCTCACACCCTGGCCAAGAAGGCACAGGATGAAGGGCTCCTGTCTGATGTGGTGCCTTTCAAAGTGCCAGGTACACAGGTTTGCTCAGCCGTGTAAAGGGGAATCTTTGTGATAATTGGTGGAAGTTCTGAGTTGGTCCTAAGACTCACAGTCCCATGTATGCCATTGCAAGTGTGTTGTTCTGTCCCCAGAACACTTAACCTTCGCTCTTAAACATGGATTTATATTGTTACAATAGGGAAATGTTATAAAAAGACAGATTTCTGCGTGTCTTCTTTTAGATTTTCCTGATATATTCTAGTTCTTATGTCCATGCCTGTTTTTTTTTTTTAATTCCTGACTCAAATGACTGCTGTATAGAACAGTCAAATGTGAATGAATGCCTCAAGAAAATAGCATGTCCTTTTTCTCTGTCAAGTCATTTAGATGATTTCCCAAATGTCCTAAGCATTTAAAATTTGATACTACCTTGAGAACTCTAAAAGTCTTCCTTCCTAGTGAATAGGTGTGTTGTACATATCAATTGTACTTGTAATTTTGGAAGCATATTTTTCTGGATATGATATTTAAAGCTTGTAGTTGCTTAGAATTAAAAATTCCATGTTTTTGTAGGAAAAGATACAGTTACCAAAGATAACGGCATTCGTCCTTCCTCGCTGGAGCAGATGGCCAAACTGAGACCCGCATTCATCAAACCCTATGGCACAGTGACAGCTGCAAATTCTTCATTCCTGGTATCAGTGCTGTTTACGTTTAGTTGTGACTTTTATATTTGTGTATTCTCGAGAAAATCTCTGGATCATACATAGAGGCCTAAAGAATATAGGTATTCAATTTAAAGATAATGTTAAAACAGGATCATAAAAAAACTAAAGCATCATAGTTTTAAAGCCTTATAAATCACCTACCCCAGCTACCATTCAAATACAGAATGTCATTCTCTTACTCGGTCAAAACATTTATTGCCTGTGCTAGGCACTGGAGATAGAAAAGACAGACAAATATAATATAGTGAGGAAGGGCTGAGATGGATGGATGCGCAAAATATTGGGAAAATACATAGGGGGCCCCTGACCCAAACTGGGCGTGTCAGAGAAGCTTCTTAGAGAAGGGCACATTTGTGCAGTAAGTCTTGAAGGAAGAGTAAAAGCCAACTCAGCCTATAGGTAGGCTAAGCTTCTCCAGTACTTACGTAAGCTTTACAAGAGCAAGCCTCAAGATCAAGAGCTTGGCCTATTGATTTGGGTGTCCCTAATGTCTGACACTGTATCCAGGGTTTCCCCAGTAGTAAAGTTTAATAGTTCAGTATTTTTTATCCCATCGCTCAAGGGACTTTGCCAGTACTTTTTGATTACCTACTTAATATACTCTGGAATGTATCTAGGCATTACATTAAGCTGTACAGGATTAAAGGCTCTCATTCTTATTCTGGGCTCCCTTCGTTTGGATTGTTTAAATGATACCCATCCAGACAGGTTGAGCTAGATTATGTGCTCAGAAAATTTAGGTTCTGGACAAAATGAACCTTTCTTTTCGACTCAAAGAGAGGATGAGGTTCTAAAATATATAAAATGTCTTTCTTACCCCTGTATTCTGAGTTACCTTAATCCTGACTTGATTGGCCTCATTTTTACCTCTAAATATAATATAAATATAAATTGTTGTACAAATATAAAACAGCCTCTCAAAATGCAGAAATA
This sequence comes from Tamandua tetradactyla, assembly GCF_023851605.1. NCBI lineage: Eukaryota > Metazoa > Chordata > Mammalia > Pilosa > Myrmecophagidae > Tamandua > Tamandua tetradactyla. Next base: position 10,009,584 of record NC_135329.1, read on the forward strand.
ATAATTACCGCTCCAGACTAAATGTGACTGCTATAAGAGCTTAAATCTAGGTCCCTCTTTTTTTATAAGTATTTTCTAAATGACACCATACAATATTTGCTCTTTTCTTTCTGGCTTGTTTTGCCTCACCAAATGTCCCACATGTTCATTCACAATGTTCCATACCTCACAACTTCATTCTTTTTGTAGCAGCACAATAATAGATGATATGTATACACTACCATTCACCAGTCTACTTCTCAGTCACTGCATGGCTTCTGCCACCTCCATTCGTTAGGCATCATGTATAATGCCCAAAGTCAACAGTCCATCAACACTCTCAATTTTAGATAATTTCATTATCCATATTTTTTTTACTCATCTGTTTATACACTGGATAAAAGGAGCAACAGACACAAGGTTTTCACAATCCCACAGTCACATTGTAAAAGTTACACCTTTATACAATCATCTTCAAGAATTAAGGCTGCTGGAACACAGCTCAACAGTTTCAGATACTTCCTCCAGCCACTCCAGTACACCATAAACTAAAAAGGGATATCTATATAATGCATAAGAATAACCTCCAGGATAACCTCTCAACTATGCTCAAAATCTCTCAGCCACTGTCACTCTCCCATTATTTATTTTCATACTTTTTTTCCTCTCTCTCTTTTTTTTTGTCAGCCTTGCTAAGAATCTATCAATTTTATTGATTTTCTCAAAGAACCAACAACTGGTTTTGTTGATTTTCTTTGTTTTCATATTCTCAATTTCATTTATTTCTACTCTAATCTTTGTTATTTCTTTCCTTCTGTTTTCTTTGTAGTTGGTTTGTTGTTCTTTCTCTGGTTCTTCCTGGTCAACAGTTAATTCCTTGATTTTTGCTCTGGGCAATAAATTTCCCTCTCAGCACTGCCTTTACTGCATCCCATAAGTTTGTTATGCTGTGTTTTCATTTTCATTTCCTCAAGATATTTACTGATTTCTCTTGTAATTTTTTCCTTGACATTTAACACATTTAAGAATGTGTTGCCTAGACTCCATGTATTTGTGACTTTTCCAGCCCTCGGCTAGTCATTGATCCCCGACTTCATTTCATTATGATCCGAGAAGTGTTTTGTATAATATCAGTCTTTTTAAATTTATTGAAACTTGCTTTGTGACCCAATATATTGTTTATCCTTGAGAATGATCCATGAGAAGAATGCGTATCTTGTTATTCTGGGGTGTAAAGTTCTGTAAATGTCTATTAAGTCTATTCATTTATCATTTTATTCAAAATCTCTCTATTTCCTTATTCATTCTCTGTCTGGGTGTTCTATCCATTGATGAGAGCAGTAAATTGAATTCTCCAGCTATTATCATAAACATGTCTCCTTCTCCCTTCAGTGTTGTCAGTGTTTGATGTATTTTGGGGACACTCTGGCTCAGTGCGTAAATGTTTGTGATTGTTATGTCTTCTTGATGAATTATTCCTTTTATTAATGCATAGTACCTGTCTTTGTCTCTTTTAATTGTTTTACATTTGAAGTCTAATTTGTCAGATATTAACGTAGCTATCCCCACTCTTCTCTGGTTGTTGTTTGCATAAAATATCTTTTTCCAGCCTTTCATTTTCAGTCTATTTTTGTCCTTTTGTCTAAAGTGAGTCTCTTGTTGGCAGCATATAGATGGGTCCTGATTTTTAGTCCATTCTGCCAGTCTGTGTCATTTGATTGGGGAGTTTAGTCCATTAACATTTAATGTTATTATTGTAAAGGCAGTACTTTATTCTACAATTTTGCCATTTGGATCTTATATATCATATCTTATTTTTTTTTTCCTTTTTCCTTTTACTGATAGTCTTCATTTCTATAGTCTTCTCTAGACCTCTCTTGTCTTTTCTTGTCTTCCTGTAAAGCTTCCTTTGGTATTTTTTTTGTAAGGCTGATCTTTTAGTCACAAATGTCTCAGTGACTGAGACACTCACTCAGTGTCTGAAAATATATTAAACTCTCCTTCGCTTTTTATTTTTTTTTATCCTCCTCTCTTTTTCTGGTGAAAAATAACATATATACAAAAAAGGCAATAAATTTCAAAGCATAGCACAGCAATTAGTTTCAGAACAGATTTCAGAATTTGGTATGGGTTATAGTTTTAGGTTTTTCCTTCTAGCTGCTCCAGACTCATTGACTTTTTGTCTGAAAATATATTAAACTTCCTTTCACTTTTTATTTTTGTATCCTCCTCTCTTTTTTTGGTGAAAAATAACATATATACAAAAAAAATCAATAAGTTTCAAAGCACACCACAACAATTAATTATAGAACAGGTTTCAGAATTTGGTATGGGCTATAGTTTTAGGTTTTTCTTTTTTTTGAACATTCTTTTTTTTTTTCTTTTTCGTCACATAGTTGTATATTCATCATCATGATCATTTCCTAGAACATTTTACGTTTTCTTTCTAGCTGCTCCAAGACACTGGAAACTACAAGAAATATCAATATAATGATTCAGCAGTCATACTCATTTGTTAAATCCTATCTTCTCTGTTATAACTCCACCTTTTCCTTTGATCTTTCTTCCAATTTTTAGGGGTATTTGGGCTTTGACCATTCCAACTTTTTCATTTTGGAAAGGGCTGTCAGTAGTATGGGATAGGGGGATGGAAGTAGTTGATGTTTTGGAGAGGCTGGCCTCTCTGGATCTCTAGACTGGAATCCATGTGGAGGTTGTAGGTTTCTGGAAAGTAATCACAGTGCATGGAACCTTTGTAGAATCTCTGATAAAGCCCTTGGTGTTCTTTAGGTTTGGCAGGAATGGTTTTGGTTGGAGTTCAATAAACCATGATAAACAGCTATATCTAGCTGAAGCTTGCATACGAGTAGCCTCTCGACACTATTTGAGGTCAGTATCAGCCACTGATATCTTATTTGTACAATTCTTTTCCCCCTTTTGATCAGGAATGGCATTGTTGATCCCACAGTACAGGACCATGTTCGTCCCTGGGAATCATCTCCCATGTTGCTAGGGAGACTTTCACCCCTGGATGCCATGTCCCAGTTAGGGGGGAGGGTAATTATTTCACTTGCAGAGTTGGGCTTAGAGAGAGAGGCCACATCTGCGCAACAAAGAGATTCTCTTTAAGTAACTCTCAGGCATAACCATAGGTAAGCTAAGCTTCTCTGCTACATAAATAAGCTTCACAAGAGCAAGCCTCAAGATCAAGAACTTGGAACACTGAAAGTCCCTTATGTCTGAAATGGTATCAGGTGGTAAAGTTTAATAGTTCCATATTTTTTTCTCCCATCCCTTAAAGTACTTTGCCAATACTTTAAAATTATTTACTCATGTGGGATGTATCTGTAACCCCCTCGTTTTTTGTTTGTTTGTTTTGCATGGGCAGGCACCAGGAAGCAAGCCTGGGTTTCTGGCATGGCAGGCAAGAACTTTGCCTGCTGAGCCACTGTGGCCCGCCCTCCCCCATTTTTTTTGAGGACAGTTTTTCTGGGTGTAGAATTTTTGGTTGGCATTTTTTCTTTTTGAATCTTGAATACATCATACCACTTCCTTCTCACCTCCATGGTTTCTGCTGAGAAATCCACACATTGTCTTATCAAACTTCTTTTGTATGTGATGGATTGCTTTTCCCTTGCTGCTTTCAGAATTCTCTCTTTGTCATTGATGTTTGACAATCTGATTAGGAAGTGTGTTGGAGTAGGTCCATTTGGATCTGTTTCATTTAAGGTACACTGTACTTGGATCTGTAATTTTATATCTTTCATAAGAGATGGGAAATTTTCAGTGATTATTTCCTCCATTAGTCTTTCTGCCACCTTTCCCTTTTCTTTTACTTCTGGGGCACCCGTAACACATATATTTATGTGCTTCACGTTGTCATTAAATTCCTTTACACTTTGCTGATATTTTTCCATTATTTTCCCTATCCTTTCTTTTGCTTATAGGATTTCATATGTCCTGTCCCTGTCATCTAGTTTACTAATCCTTTCTTCTGCCTCTTCAAATCTGCTGTTATATGTCTCCATTGTTTTTTCCATCTCTTCTATTGTACCTTTCATTCCCATAAGTTTTGCCCTTTGTTTTTTCAAACTTTCACATTCTTCTCTATGTTCACCCAATATTTTCTTTATATCCTTCATCTCTTTTGCCATATCTTCCCTCAGCCATTGATTTGATTTTTGATGTGATTGTACATGTCTTTTCAAACATCTTTAATTACTTATTTCAACTTTTGTATCTCATTTGAAATATTGGTTTGTTCCATTGACTGGGCCATATCTTTGATTTTCCTAGTATGACTTCTTATTTTTTGCTGGCATTTAGGCATTTGATTTCCTTTGTTTATTCTGCAGATGATTTTCACACCTTTACCTAGTGTTTTCTTATTGGTTGGCTTTGTTCTTTATCTGTTCTTGGTATTCAGTTCAACTTATTCTAGTCCTCTAGTATAACTTTTGTTTAACCAATTAGAAGTTTTCAGCTCTTGTTTTTCTGTTTCTTGCCCTGCTTATATGGAACCTCTCTTTGAAGAGGGTCTTCTCAGATATGATTGACCCCTGTCAGATTTTCCCAGACCAGACAGCCCACTTCTCAGGGGGAGGCTGTATCCACTATCAGTTTTCCCTGAGGGTGAGACCTAGCATGTCGATAGACTTTCCTTTGAAGCCTCTAGACTCTGTGTTTTCCTATCCTGCCCAGCCTGTAGCACTTGTCAGCCTGCAGCTTCCTACCAGTGAGAAGTGATGTAGTGCATTTCTCAGCAGCCTCTCCCTGCCAGTGGTATGATTGAAACAAAGGTAAGATAGTAGGCTCCTTTAGGGTTGCTTCTATTTTCCAGCCCCTGGGGCCTGAATTCCCAGGAGGAGGGCCACCACTTGATCTGGGCCCCGCCTCCCTTTCCTTAGGGAAGATAGACACCCTCTAGAGAATTATCCTCCCCATTCACTGGGCTGGTTACTTTGTCTCTCAGATGTGCCTTTATTTCACCCTGGCCTGGGCAGTGCTGGGGCCTGAGAATGCTTAAAGTTCTATCTAATGAGAGTTCTGTGGAATCTCAGCTGTTCCACCCATTCTAGATTGGTGTATGATGTATGTCTGGTCATTGATGTCCCCCCAACAGTTGTTCCATACAGTTCCTGGCTGTTTACTAGCTCTCCTCCTGGAGGATGAACTAAATTCCACACCTCACTATGCCGCCATCTTGCCATGCCCCCATTTATTTTTCACTTCTCTGGTATGTAACCATCATATTCTTCTTTGCTCTTTAGATTACTTAGTAAGTATCCCTATTGATTCTGCTGCTCTAAGATGTCTCTTCTGATGGAAATAGGTCAGTGTTTCTACTATAAAATAACTTCTGTCTAATGGCAGACAGAGTTCAAGGAAATAGGATTAGACAGTTTTGTAAGTTACTCCTCCTCACCTGCTGATTCTCATCCCTTTGCAGTTCTGGGGTTCAGTTGTGTGTTCCAGGAGGATTTCACTCCTTCACACATCTCCCATAGACATTCAGATTTCTACTTGAATATTTTATGCTCTGTTTGCATTTTTCCCTTATTTTGAAACTAAAAATATAGGTATTTATCAGACTTACATACTTCAGGGACATCAGATGACAGAACATTAATCGGTAGAGAGTATCCATTGTGTGTTTTTATCTACCATATTCTTAGACTGAAGTTTTCCAGAGCATTTAAGTATATTAGAGAAAGGAAAACAAATTATGTAAACAATGTGAGGAAAGGAAGAACACTGTTTCAACAACCCAGAAAATAAAGGGACCATTAATCTGTTGTAGATGCACTGATTGAGGGATAGAAAATGGAATTTCACTGACAATCCCTGGGAATTCATTTCTCCCCAAGGAAATAAGTACTTGTGCTGTATTTAGCTTTTTTTCTTTTCCTTTCTTTACCAGGGGCAGCCTTTGGGGAGTGACTGCTAATGGGCATGGTTTTTTTCTTTTATACAATTTTATTTATATATATATATTCACATATCATGTAATCATCCGAAGTATATAACCAGTGGTTCACAGTGTCATCATATAGCTTTGCATTTATCATCACAATCGATTTTTGAACATTTTCATTACTCAAAAAAGAATAAAAGTAAAAGTAAAAAAGAAGACTCAAAACATCCCCTATCCCTCATCTCCCCCATTGTTTATTTATTTTTTTGTCTTTATTTTCTTACTTACCTGTTCATACACTGGATAAACGGAGGGTCAATCACAAGGTTCTCATATTCACACAGTCACACCTTAAAAGCTATATAGTTATACAATCATCTTCAAAAATCCCCGCTACGTGGGACAGGATATCCAGGAGTGAAAGTCTCCCTGGTGACATGGGAGATGATTCCCAGGGATGAATCCAGACCTGGCACCATGGAATCAACAATTCCATCCTGACCAAAAGGGAGGAAAAGGTGTAAATTATCAGTGACAGAGAGAGTTCAGATAGAGTTGAGAGGTTACTCTGGAGTTTGCTCTTATGCAAGCTTCAGGTAGACCTTGCTACCTATCATAACCTGCCAACCCCCAACCAAGACTGTTCCAGCCCATCTTAAAGAACACCTAGGGCAATATGTAAGAGTCCAGAGGGTTCCATGCATTAAAGTAACTTTACTTTAATGTTTAAAGAAACCTTCAAACTCCAGATGGGTCCCTGATCCAGATAAGTCCTGAAACTTAGAGGGCCCAGCCTCTCCAGAACATCAGATAGTTCCATCTCCCTACCCCATATTAGTGGCAGACCCTTCCAAAATCAAAAATTTAGACTCCGCCATAGCCCAAACACTCCTAAAAAGAGGTATGGAAAGATCAAAGGTGATGGTGGAGTTATACATGGGAGATAGGATTTAACAAATAAATATGAATGCTGAATCATTAAATTGATATCTCATTTAGCCTCCAGTATTTTAGAACAGCTAGAAGTAAAAGCCTAAAATTGTGAAATAGTAATCTATGTCAAAATCTAAAATGTATTCTACAACTAATTGTGGTACTGTGCTTTGAAATTTATAGCTTTTTTGTATATGTTATTTTTCACAAAACAAAAGAAGGAAAAAAAGTAGATTGTGATGATAAAAAGGTATTTAAGCCCTCTAGCCTCCTATATTCTGGAGCAACTAGAAGGAAAAATTTGAGAGGATTATATCATAGCCCATGAGAAACTCGGGGACCTGTCCTATAACCACTTGTTGAAAAGTGCTTTGAAAACTATTGCTTTTTTATTTCTTTGCTTTGTATGTATGTTATACTGTACGATAAAAAATGTTAAAAAAAAAAAAAGAATCAAGGGCATTGGATTACAGTTAAACAGTATCAGGTATTTCCCTCTAGCTACTTGGGCATGGGCTTTTTTGGCAGGTGATGAAAATATTGGGTGGTGATAATTACTGCACAACTTTATGAATATAGTAAAAACCACATAACTGTGCACTTTAGAGGAGTGATTTTTATGGTGTGTGAATTATGTCTCAATAAAGCTATTATAAGTTTTAAAAATTTGCAGTTAAGGTCTAATAAAAAGATTGTTGAATCATGGCCAATAGCCATTTATTTGAATCTGAATTCAGCATAACTTTAGAGTTAGTTGAAATGGGACTTGGTTTGTGTTTATAAAGTGGCTATAAGGTCTGGAAACGTAAGCAAATGCTTGAGGTACTAGGTGATGGTAAGTGACCAGTCAGTGCCTGCTATTGATGGGCTAGAGGAGGGGTCCCTGGAGTGGTTCCAACAGGATGCCTCACCACCCCAGTAAGCCAGAGTGGGTGCAGGACTGGTTGGATGATAATTTCTAAAACTTGACTGGATATTATGGCATGTTACATGGGCTACACTCAGGCCAGATCTGAGCTCCCTTGATTACTTCTCCTGGGGTGTATTAAAGGTGCAGTTTTATTCAGTGAAAATCACAGTCACAGATCATCTGAGGCCGCATGATAACTCTCAGAAACATGTGAATGTACCACATTCATTGTACACCTGCACAATGACACGTTAAACCTATTTGTAGCACAATGCCCGTAAACCATTTGTTATGTACATTTGCCCATTTTCAAACTTTCTGGCCACTCTGTAGATGGCTGCATAGTCTCTTCAGAGTCATGGGGTTATAAGCATATGATAGAATGTGGTAGAAATTGTTTTGAATTTACAGACTATATGGAATTCTTTCCTTTCCTTTGGAATCTTGGCCTTTTCAAAATTCTTTCTTTTGAATTGATGGTAAAGGACTTTTTATCAGTGGTACCTCTTTGTACCCCAACTTCTTGACTGTCATCTGGGAAAATGCTTAGAGGAGTGTCTGAAGAGGGTAGACGGTGTGTGTAATACTCTGAGCTGCCTGCCTGTTTCTTCTCCCATTGGAAGAAGCAATGAGAAGCAATGCAGAAAATGTGACAGATAAATAGCTAAGATGATAGAATGGATATATTAGATAACTCAGGTAGAAAGTTAGATAGATGCTAGATTGTTTTAATTCATAAAATTCTTCATATTCTGGCTCCAAAGTGAAGCATGTTTCCTTTACATTTACTGTGGTACCTATTTCTAAAGTTACCTATTCTCTTTATCCATTTTGATAATTCTAGTACTTTTTGAAAAGGCCCCTCTACCCTCTTCCTCCAGATAATGTCAGTGTCTGTGTTTGAATTGTGATTTAATGATAGATAAAATGAAATAAGTTGCTATATTGAATTGCTGTATAATTAGTAGATTCATGAACAAGACTTAGAAGATGCTATAGAAAGACGTCCATACGGGTTAAAGGATTTTACAGAATTGTCTGGTGTACATTTCAGACTGATGGCGCCTCTGCAATGCTGATTATGGCTGAGGAAAAGGCTCTGGCTATGGGGTACAAGCCCAAGGCCTATTTGAGGTAAAGTAAAATGTTCAAATGAGTTGCCTCTGATTTCTTTATTTTCTTACTGAAGCTAACCGTTCTATTTTTCACCTAGGGATTTTGTGTATGTATCGCAGGACCCAAAAGATCAACTTTTACTTGGGTAGGTAGCAGTATATGTCCTTGGGCTATACTCAGAAGTATTTATGCTGCTTAAGTTACCCACATTTATTACACAAATTTTAAAGGACACCATGCCCTGAGTGGGGTTCTTGTTATAACGATAATAATCCTTTGTGCTGATATATCATTTTATAATTAGGAGTTATTTTTTTCTATGTGTTTTTACTTATATACATGTGCAACTTTGTATTCTGCTATTTTTGCATTAAGATGTCATAAGCATTTTCACATATCACTCTGTGATCTGCCACATAGCTTCTTGACAGCTCTATAAAATTTATAATTTTAGACCTTCCTCCCCTCACCCACAAAGGCTCTAACCTCTCTGGCCTCCATTATGTCTTTCAAACTAGCCGGTCCCTCTCTGGGCCTTGCCCCTTGCCCCTTGAACTCTGCTTTCTTCTTCTAGCTCTCAGCATCTTTAGCTTGTCCTTGACCTTCAGGTATTGGGTTGAATACCATCTAAAAGAGGCCTTCCCTGACCAGCCTCTCTAAAGAGTCTCCATCAGTTATTTTCTGAATCATTTCCTCATGACCCTGATGATCCCAGGCTGCATTTATCTTCCTTTGTTTACCTGTTTATTATCTGTTTCCCTGACTCTAGAATATAAACTTCCTATGGGCAAACACCATGCCTGTTCACTCCTACATCCCCAGCACTTAATGAATATTCATACAGCAGCATTATTGAGTGAATAAATAAATGCTGGACATTATAATACCTCAGTAAAACTCAGTTTGTGAAATATAAAGAAGCTCTTGGGTTACACATTAAAGTTTTGAGTTGTTAATTTTTAAAAATTTTTTCTTTTCAGACCAACATATGCTACTCCAAAAGTTTTAGAGAAAGCAGGATTAACAATGAATGATCTTGATGCTTTTGAATTTCATGAAGCTTTCTCAGTAAGTCATTTTAAAGACACACATCACAGTGTGGATATATCTCAATAAAATAACATTAAAAGAAGACATATCAGAGAATTATAAACAGTGTAGTCCATGTTTGTTGTAGACAAAGTTTGTCTTTTATACATAACCGGCCTACAGAGGGGAGGGGGTTGAGGGCCAGCTGGGTGACAGTGCTGGGAGGCCCTGCTGAGGACATCTCTTAGATGCCCTTCATAGGACCAAATAGTTTCTGGAGGAAATCTCTTCTGAAAATTGATTTAAAGATTTGCTCATCTCTAAAATTAGACAAACCTCTGCCTAAAAGAAAGCTGAGAAATATTAATAACAAGGCACTAACTGAATTATTTTCCCCTCTAGGGTCAAATTTTGGCTAATTTTAAAGCCATGGATTCTGATTGGTTTGCACAGAACTGCATGGGCAGAAATACCAAGGTGGGTTTCTGATTAAACATGTGTTTGAATTACCAAAGCACATTAATATTGGAGCTTAGTTAGCTCTAGGAAAGTTATGAAGGGGATAGCTTTTCCTTTTTATGAAGAATTCTGTTTCATTAAATGTATGTATTTCTTAGTTTAAAAATAGTTGCTAGAAATTCCTGAGCAAAATTAAAAGCATAACTACATTGTCTTTTGTTCTTCCCATTCTGACACTAGATGAAAATAGATGGACCCTTGGCTTTCAGAACTGACCTAGAGTTTCTTTTGTAATAACATTATTTGTGATGTTTCTGAAGTTATTAACTTTCCCCTCTCTAATTGCTTCCTATTCCCAAGGGCCTAGCCTGATTGCTTTCTCAGGAACCTCATCCTTCCATTTGTGTCTCTTGTGGCTACCAGGTTGGGGTGCCTCCCCTGGAGAAGTTTAACAACTGGGGTGGGTCGCTGTCCCTGGGACACCCATTTGGAGCCACTGGCTGCCGCTTGGTCATGGCAGCTGCCAACAGGCTACGGAGGGAAGGAGGCCAGTATGGCCTCGTGGCCGCCTGTGCAGCCGGAGGGCAGGTATGTTGTCCCCAAAGCCACTTTTTTGGAAATGAAAGAAGTTCATTTCAAGAACGTCTAGTTTAGTTTGGTTTGGAGCATTCTTTTTTTTTTTTTCATATATTTTTATTTTGAAAAATTTCTAAACATACAGCAAGTTGCAAAAATAGTACAATGAACCTACCTACCCACTATCTAAATTCACCAAATGTTAACATTTTCCACATTCTCTCTAGTTCACAAATGTTTATAGTGGCTTATTTGTAATAGTAGAAAACAACAATAACACCAAAAAAAAAAAAAAAACAAAAACTGTGAACAGGTAAATGGATAAACAAATTGCAGTATAAACATATAATGAAATACTACTCGATAATAAAATAGAATGAACTATTGTCAGGATTATCTACATACTGTATGGTTAGAATTGGCCATGGACCACCAACCTGTCTTCTCAGCCCGAAACGGTGAACCTGCTGACTTCTTTCCCCTTCCTCCGAATCCTGGCTCATGAAGCTTAGCTTTTGTCATAGCTGTCCTCATCTCCAACTCGCCTAGTAACTGCTGTAGAATACCAGGTTGAAACAAAAATTTTTTAGCCTGAAAAGTTTCTTTGGAAGCTGATCCCTGTCAGAATATTCAAATTAATGCCCTCTAAACCACCTTGGGTGTGGGAGACCGCAGTGCACACCTGTCGGTGGTGACTGCCTGAGCAAGCAAGGGGAAGGGAGAACTCTGGGACCTGCCACCTCCCTCCATCCCCTATTAGGGATTTTCTCTTCCCTAAATTTATGACTGTTTTAATAATGGCTTTCATATTGTTCCATTTTCCCCCCACATTATCACATTTAGAATACCTTTAAGGGGGCCCAGGTATATCTCTGCAGACGGAAAGATAAGGAATACATATTTTCATATTCTGTGTTTTCAATATCTGAATGTTAGACATTGGGAGGACACAAGAGTTCAGAATATTATATTGGCCCTGAGAATGCAGAGGGTGTAGTGATGACTGGAAATGGAATCACCTAAACAGGCTTGCTATACATCGTGAAATGCCAAGACCTGGGAGTTGTCACTAATGCCCCTCTTTCCAACACATCTTATGTTAGCAAATTATTTCAGTTCTGCTTTCAAAATATATAGCAAATCTAATTGCTTATTTGCCTCTGTATTGTTACCAACTTAGTCCAAGCCAACGACCTCTGCCTCGAATATTGCCTGAGAATCCCAGTGGGGACTCTGCTTCATCCTTAACCACCAGCACCCAGAAAGCAGAGTAATCCTGTTGAATGACCAGTCAGTTCTAGCCTCTCTCTCTCTCTCTCTCTCTCGTTTTTTTCATTTTAAACGGTTTTATTCACATAGCATGTAGTCCAACCTAAGTAAATATAACCCATGCCTTTGCCACCATAATCTATATGAAAAATTTCCTTTTCTAATTTAGAATGTTCTTAAAGCAATATTTCTGATGGCAGGTGGGTAGGGGAGAAAAGCAGCCTGTTTATTCATTTGGTACAACTTTATTTTTTTCCTAAAATAATATTTACTTTTTTTATGAACGTGATATAACAGTGCTCATTATGGAAATTCTGGAAAACATGAAAAGTATATAGAACAAAAATTAAATCACCTGTAGTTCCCTCAGCAGATATATAATTAACATCTTGATATATTTTTATTTCATCTATGTAGTCATCCTGAGACTTTATCTGTAAAATGTCTTCAAGAGGTAACTGTCTTTCTAGAGGAATGCACTGTACCTTAATTGGGAAAGTAATTTATCTTTGGATAACTTATTGCTAGTTAGCCAGGAGAAATTATGTTATTCTGACAGTTAATGACTATATAACAAGAATGGAATGATCATTAAAAAAAAGCCACTGTGATTTCTCATTTTAATAATCATTTATGGAGCATCTATTAGGAATTACACTCTACTAGGCACCTTATTTATAGTATGCTATTTAATGTCGTGCTCGCAAAAACACTGGGAGCTCCATTTTGTAACTGAGGAAATTGAGATTAATGACTGATAACTTTCCCAAGATCACACAGCGTTTGAATGGCAGGACCAGGATCAAACTACAAAGCCTGTATTTACCCCATTGTACTCCGCTGCCTCCTTAATCGTGTTATGCTTATTGTCCAATTTCATTGCCTTTCGTTGCCCTAATTGAACTTTCTATTTTTCACTTTACAGGGCCATGCTATGATAGTGGAAGCTTATCCAAAATAATATATCAAGAAGAGGTGACGTGAAATTTTTGTGAAACACTCACACTAAGCAATGCCATTTCAATGCATTACTAAGTGACATCTATAATTCCCAGCTCCTCTTAGGAAAGCAAAATTTGTGGCCTTCTGTTAAATATTTTCCAATTAAGCCTTGCCTGTGTTCTGGCTTTTCGATAATCATGGCTTACTGCTCTTTCAGGGATTTCTTAGTCACCAGAATCTTACCCAGTAATACAGTCAAGCTGCTGCCTCTTTTTCTTTTTTTGTCTATTTTCATGAACAACTAAACGAGCAGTTGCAGTTTGGGAAAGAGGTTGGCTGAGATTTGAAATCATCTGTTATAACATTTGCAAATTATGCTCACTCCTATTTGTGTCCTAAAGATAAGTGTTTTTTCTATAAAATACAAACCAATGTGCCTAAATTAACTCAATATAGAAAGATAATTCAGAACCTAAACCATACTGAAAACTAACAGCAAATATATAGCTACATAAATGTCAACTTGGTCAACTTTAATAAAGTGGAGACATGTTAGAGAACTATTTATTTTTTATTAGGGGGACGGGAATGGTTCTCTTGGCTTATGGGCAAATTTTGCCTTTAATTACTCATTTGGAACTTCTAACCTCTAACCATTTTGATCTATCTCGAGGCTACTAGGAACATAACGGGGGTCCTGCTTTAGAATAACACCTTTTTTTTTCCATTTCTTCAATTGAAGTAAAAAAAAAAAAGTATGAATTTCGCCCTTTGAGAATGCTTCTGTTTACCAAGATTTAAATGAAGTATAAAGAGGTTTTTTATTTTGATCAATATATTGTACATTCTCTCAGTTTTTTGACCATACTAAGTAACATGTATGCTAGTCCTTTGAAGAAACAGAAGGCTCAGTTTGTCATCACCATCCAGTTCAGGGGCAGGCTGGGCAAGGGACCTCGTCCTAACCTCCTTAAAGTGAATTTGAGTATCTCAGCATCATTTTCCCCATGGTTTCATTGATAATTTCAACATAACATGAGCTTTTAATTAATACTGAGAGGCACTGTGTATTTATATAACTATACATCGAAAAATCCACTTGTTAAATATAAAGGGGGAAAACTTTAACAATTTTAGAAAAAATATCACTTCCTTATCTTAGAATAAGGAAAATTACTTAAATAAGACATTTAAAAATGCTAATCATAAAAGATTGATGAGTCTACATTAAAATAAAAACTTCAAACCTTTGTGTGAGCAGATAGAAAGACAAACAGGGAAAAGATATTCACAATCCGTATCTTTCAAAGGGTCCAAAATGAGAAAGAACTGCAAATTAATTAAAACAACAACAACAAACAACTCAGTAGGAAAAATGGACAAAAGACGAACAGCTATTTTTTTAGAAAATGATACACAAATGGAGAATAAGCATAAGAATATGCTCATTAGTAATTAGGAAAACCCAAATTAAGATCATAATGAGATACCTTTTTTAAAAAACTTTTTTTTTGTTTGTTTGTGTTTTTTTTCTTTTTCCTTTTTTTATATGTTAAAAAAATTTTTTATTGTGAAATATACAGAAAAAAATGATAAATTTCAAAGTACATTTTAACAAGTAGTTATAGGACAGATTTAACGTATGGTATGGGTTACAGTTCCACAATTTTATGTATTTTCTTCTAGCTGTTCTAAGACACTGGAGACAAAAGAAATATCAACGATTCAGTAGTTATACTTAATTGTTAAATTCTACATCATTGTTACAACTCCTCTTTCTCCTTTGATCCTTCTCCCAATCTTTAGGGATATTTGGGCAAGGACCATTCTAACTTCCACATGTTGAAAAGGGGTGTCAACATTATTGGGTAGGGGGATGCAACTGGTTGATGCTCTTAGACTGGTAACTCTGGGTTTCAGGGCTTATCTGGCCTAGGAACCATCTGCAGGTTTTAGGTTTCTGAAAAATAAATTTAATGAGTGAAACTTTCATAGTCTCAGATAGAGCCCTTGGTAGTCTGTAGGGTTTACAGGATTACTATTGGTTGGGTCAAGATACCATTTTATATTTACCAGACTGGCAAAAACTAGGAGAATCCCATATGTTGGTGAAAATGCCGCATAATAGGGACTTTTGTATAGGGCTGGTGAGATTCCAAATTGGTATAACCCCTTTGGAAAACAGTGTGTCATGATCTGATACGTTTGAAGATGCATGGGCTGTAACCTGGGATTTCCACTCATATTCCCTGAAGAATCTTTTGTGCTGGAAGATATATGCAAGAGTGTTCACAGCAGCATTGCCCAACAACGGAATAGTGTAAGTAATGTCTATTGACGGGAAAGGTGCAAAAATAAGTACATTTTTAGGATGCCTACAGATGAGGTAAAAATATTTTATAAAAAATGAAGGAAAGGGAGAAGAGACAACTAGTCCTTCCTGAAGATTCTGAACAATATATGTAGATACTGTCCCCTCTGGGAGACGGAGCATAGCACAGGCCGGGCCTAGTGACTTGCCTCCGGTGAAGAGGTTCTGGAAAGGGGAAGTCAGCGCGGGGCCCCGCGAGCATCACTCAGCGGGTCGTGCAGGTTACACACAGTGCGTCACGTGGGTGTCACATACCTCCCGAAATGGACACTTCACCCCTGTGGTCTTCTTTCCAGACCAACCACAAGCCACTTCAGACCCACTCACATTGAGGGACATTCTACAAAATAGGTGACCAATACTCAAAACTATCAAGGTCATTAAAAAAAAAAAAAGAAGACTGAGGAATTGTCACAGACCAGAGGAGATGATAATTAAATGCAAAGTGGGGTCCTAGATGGGATTCTGACATAGAAAAAGGACCTTAATGGAAAAACTAGTGAAAGTATAGAGTTTTTAGTTTCAAAAAAAAATAAGTAGGGGGAAAATGCAGGACAGAAGTTAGGGCTATTGATGGGGTGGAGGGGCAGTGAAATCAGACTGGAGAGAAGCACCAAAGCGGCTTTAGTGGTGTTGCTGAAGCTCTAGTTTTGAGGTTGAGCCATACGTTCAGCCACCTTTGCACAAGTCGTGAGCTACTTTAAAACATTCTTTATGTGTAAAGCCAAGTTGTTTTCATTAGCATAACTGCTTCCAAAGGTGAACCCTGGCTAGGGCGGTTAGACGTACCTCCTCTGATGGAGCCCTTAATGTTCATTCTTAGACACCTGGGTGTGCTATTATGTGTCTCTCTCTTCGTGTAAAATTTTAATTAGACTCTTTGTTGCGCCACCCAAGCATTTGGGAGCAGAGCCTTTTATTTGCTCCCTCCCATGCCCCGGCTGTTTGCTTCTGATGGTCTCTGGCTCTGAGCGGAAGTGCATATTCTTCCTTTGGTCTCGATATTTCATTCACCCAACCAGGATTTTCTGAGTGTTTCTGTGTCGGGCACTACTAGATGCCAAGGCTATAGCAGCCAACAAAAGAGTCAAAAATCCATGCCTTTTTTCCTTCCTTTCCAGAGAAAAGAGTCCTGATTCTTAGCCTAACCTCTATGCCTATCCTTTCTCATTTTGTTCATTTTCTTTAGGCCTCTCAAATTCTGGTCTTTCTCGGGGAGTGAAAGGCAGTAGCAGGGTCTTCCAGACTCTTTCGCTGGCTTTAATGGATGGCTCAGAGATTCTCTGCCTGTGCTTATCGCGGTTTATTTGGAGCTCTGAATAGGTGTATTCTAACTTTCCAGTGAAGCGGGATCATTGATCGAGAGGAAATGGGAGGAGGTGGGGATGGGAGGACAAAAATAATGAGTTGAGATACTATTCTGCAAGGAAATACACTTTTTGGGGGAAGACAAGAAGCATTTAGGCATGTCAGCACTTTTTGTAGCTGCAGCAAACTCAAATCAGGAGCCATTTTTTTCCATCCAGGCTTAAAAGGACCATCGGTGATCAAACAGAATTGATTCCCAAAACAGAACTCCAAAGATAGGGTTCAAAGCTTTCTCAGGATCCCCTATTCGTGCAAATCTAAATTCCAGGGGATATTTTGTTTTTGTCTGTTTAAGTTAATATTTTAAATTTGCAAAATGTTCAGAACTGTTTTAAAATAATTTTATTTTTTCTCATAAAAATGCAGCTCAGCCTGCCATGCTGGAGCCCCGGGTCCAATTCCTGGTGCCTGCCTGTGCAAGAAAAAAAAAAATGCAGCTCACTGTAAAAAGGAATTCAAACAATTTATAAAGAGAGTAGAAGAAAATTTAAAATCAAGTTAGTTGAGATATTCACTGATAATATTTTGATGCCACTCCTTTTCAATATCCATATACCTCTATGGGCATAATGGACCAAAATGCATAATATAATACTGTTCCTGAAACTTTTTGTTTTCCTTAGCTTTATAACCCAAACAATTTTAAATCACCACATAGTATTCCTTTGTGTGGATATATCATATATATCATAATTTATTTTACCAACTGCCTCTTGATTCCCAGTTTTTTGATAATGTGAAGATGTTGAAATGGGCATCCTATGTACATTTATCAGTTCCCTTATTTTTAAGCCTTCTTTTGAGAAATGGAATTGGTGTTAAATGTCAGTTTCTTATCTTCGTCTCCAGAACTTTCTTTTTCAGTGCTTTTAACTTTTTTTTTTTAATGATGGGAGCCAAGTGCACAAAGGCCTGTCGTTTCCTCTGTCACTTCTAAAGGCATGTTTTTTCAGCAGAGCATGCACTGAGTATTGAGAATACTCTCATTTTCCTTCTCAGTAAGTATTGAGCAATACTTATTGAGAAGGAAAACGAGAATAAAAACATCTGCAGAAGCATTCTAAGAGAAGGAATCTGTTTCTTCTAAACAGTATGTTATTTGCTCTTTGACCAAAATTTCTTACTCTTATAATAAAAAATTAAAACTAAATATTAATAAAATGAAAGTGAAATGAAGTGGACAGGAAAAGTGAACAAGGCAGAGCTTAACCGTTGACAGCTGGCTGCCTTTTTTGGGTGCTGGGAGAAGGATGAAGGAATAGAAATAGAACAATTGCCCTGACAAGTTGGCATTTCTATTTGAGAGAATGATCAAATCCATCTAGATCGTATCCATTCAGGGCCAATTTTTTCACAATGAAAATATCCACACAAATCTTTAAATGAAGGTTTATTGTTTGTAAAAATATATTTTCATGGTACGTGGTAGCATATTCATTTTTAACAGATAATTCCCCATTCTATTTTTTTTAAAGTATCCATGAATTTTCAACAGACTGATTCATCAGAACTTTTCATTTATTTTGTTTAAAAATTTTCAGAATCCTGTCATCTCTTCTGAATTCCATGAATTAATTCAACCAGACGTCTTGATGTCCTCTAAAGGCGTTCCTTTAAGTCTTTCTTCTCTATATTTAGTCCTAGCTTGATCCTGATGCTTTTAATTTCAGTGTTTGTAAACTTTTCCCTCAACCCTTGGCAGTCAGTGGTACATTTCCCTCTACTTTGGAATTTTAAAACACATTCTTGCAAATTGTGCTCACATCAGTGCCTCTTTGTATATAAGCATACAGCTGTAAAACTTGTATTTTCTATTGATATCTTTTTAAAGATTAAAGAAAGAATATATTAACTTCATCTTTTCCTAGACTTTGATAAGAAATAAGCAAATTTTGCCTCCAGTGTCTCGAAGTTCAGAGTTCCTGTCAATTAAGTTGTCTTTGTTCATAACTATTGAGAAGAAATAATCAGAAATCACTGAACAACCTATTTCACCACAATATATGTAACATGTCCTGTTGTATAAGGTAGAAATGGGTTGAAACAGTTTTACTTGCAATTATTTTGGATTTGTTGATTATTTTTACAGGAAAGGTAGGCTTATTCATGAGGTAACTTTATCTGTTTTTTTTTTTCATTCAATATTCCTTAGATGGTTGGGGAGTGGGGAGAGGTGAGCTCAGAGAGAAGGGGGCTTGACTAATGGAAATATAAGCCCACTTTTCCCAGGGGCTGAGCTCTGGGCGGGGAAGGAGCATTGGACGAGGCTCATCGTGCAGATCCAGGCACAGGACCTCAGCTCCTTTGCAGGAACATCGGTTCCTGTGTGTGGTTCACTCTGAAGCTTCTGTCTTCCCTGGGAAGGAACTTGTCCTGAAACTCAGGGGCTGGTGAGAGGAGAACCTGCCCAACCTCTGCAGGCAGTCTTCCCTCTGGACACCGAGTCCACCACTGACAATTCCATCAAGGCAAGAATTTCCCTAGCATTTTCAGGATAATTGAGAACACGATGGTGTGAAAGGCCTTTGCAGAGTGAAAAGTCTAGGGTTGATGGGGGTGAAACTCCCTCCAGCTCTCTGGGAAAACTCTCTGCTCTCCGAGGCCTATTTAGAAATGTTTACCCTGGAAAAGCCTGTTCCCCACCCTTTGTGCTGGCATAGGCATGAGAAGAGGAGTCCCTGTCAGGAGCTTTTCCAGGAAGCTCATGGCAACATCCATCACTGCTCCACGCTGCTGACATCCTCCCAAGAAAGCTTAATTCTTGCCTGGTGTTTGCACGTAGTCCTCGGCTGTGTTCCAAGTTACTGGCTTCATTTGTGGCCTGCAAAGGGATGAAAGGGCCCAATTACGGGGTGGTTCTTATGGTAATCAATACTCATTCTCACGCCCCTCCTGCCAGGCTGCAGTGATCCTAGGAACTGCTCTCTAGAGCTAGAGTAACTCCATGGGTGCTGAGCCTACCTCTTCCCTTCAGGTACTAACCAGAGGCAGATACTTAGATACTTAGATGGGGGACCCAAGACAGCCCCCAGCAGTCCAGGCTGTAACCAGGAACTCAGGAATCTGATTCTGACTGCTCTGACTGGGCTGCTCTCTCCATCTCCGGAAGGCTTTAGCCTGAAATACGTCCCTTCTAAAAAACAACCCCAATCTCATTTTGGCTTCTGGCTCTGCTCATCTCTGTGGAACACCTGCTTCTGACCTGCTGTCAGGGGACAACTGAGCATTTGAAGATAACTCACCAGGGAGGTGGCAGAGTTGGGGGTTAGGGTGCGGCAGAAGCGTTTGAGTAAGGCCTCTTGCACCTGTGGGAGAGGTAGGAGCCCCAGTCTCACCAGCCAAAGTCCTGGCCTTTAGACCGCGAGTCAGGCGGGAGGGGAGGCAGAAGACTCACCTTCTTGTCCATGAGGCAACCAAACAGTAAGATGAAGACACCCTGAGATGAAAACATGGGAATAAGCTGATCAGGGAGTAGCAATCAACCCAAATCAACTCATTCCCTTCCCCTCCTCCCTTATTCTGTCCTGTCTAATTCACACCCTGATGCTTTGTTTTGCTTTTTCTGTGCATTAGCATCATTTGGTGCAGAGGATCCAATTCTGGTGCTTTCCTTCCTGATTTCTTACTGCCCTGGTCACAGGGGAGTTATGGAAGGATTGGGCACTGACAATCCCCTGGCTTCTCTTAGAGGTGGGGCAGTAAAGAGCGCCGGCCAGAATCAATCACGCCTGGTTCCGGGCTCCACTCCATTGCATGGAAGCAGGTTCTGTAACCTCTCTGCACTTCAGTTTCCTTGCATGTAAAAGGGGGGATAAGAACAGTACCTATTTCACAAGATCGTATGAAGGACTCAAGGAGATCATGGCCCATGGTAAGGACTCAATATATGGCAGCTGTTAGTATCGTTCTCCTTCCTAGGTCACCCTGGAGAGTGGGTTCTCAGTTAAAGAAATGTTGATGTGAATGATTACCATGATCTTATTTATCCTTTCAACTGTATTAGAGACTGAGCCATTTCACAGATAGGGAAGACAATGAAGGATGGACGAGCATGTTTTGGGTTAGCTTTCCTGAGACAGACCAGCCCATTCAGAGCAGTCAGAATCAGGTTCCAGGGCTCCTGGTTACAACCTGGACTCCTGGGGACTCTCTGGTCCCTTGGTTTTCCCCTCTAAAAATCTGCCCCCTAACGTCTGAAACATCAAGACACATAGCAGTTTCTGCAGCTAAGACCATAGTTGCTCAGAGGGAGACAATGAAGAAAGAAAATGTCAGTATAAGTCCCAAGGTGGAGGGGACAGGGACTCCCAGTCCCCAGAAATATGCTCTCCCTCAGGCAGTCTCCCCACAGCAAAGCTTGAGGGAAGTCCCTGCTATTGTTGAAGAACACTGAGCCCTCTGGGCAGGAGAAGGTGGGAAGGGAAGGAAGATAAAAGGGGTGTTAGGGGGCTAAGCTGACTACTACTGACCAGGGCCAGCCCAGGGCCCCGAACCATTCTCATCATCTCCCTTTCTTCCTTTCAGCTACATTTATTTGATCTGCTTCTTAATTCCAATACAAGGACTTCAGAGTTCACAAGTTTTTTGAGCTCACAACCTGGAAAGCCAGCAGGGCAGGTATTGTTGTCATCCCTATTTCACAGAGAAGAAAACAAAAGCACAGAGAGGTTATCTAGCTAGTCAATGGAAGAACTGGAATCCAAACTCAAACCTTCTAAAATTCCCAAGCCTAGGTTTCTTTTGCTCCACCATGATGCTTCCTTGAGAAGGGACTGGAATTGACTAAGACTACCTCAAAGGGCAAAAAACCCAGCCACCACTTACCACCCACCTGGGAGGAGTTGAGAATGGTGAAGACGTAGTGAGGGACCACGGAGACTTCCTCTAACAGAGTGGCCAGGCCCAGCCCCCATGTGAGGCCAAAGACAGGAGTGAGAAAGAGCAGCGCTTTGAAAACCCCAAGCAGGGCTTGTCGCTTCTCCACCTGGGGTCCCTCTGACAGTGAAGGTCTCAGCAGCTTGAGCACAGCTATGGTTAGTACCAGCCCGTTCACACCCACGATGGCCAGCACCGGCCCCACGAAGGTGTAGAGCGCCCCTCCCTTGCCATTCAGCCAGCAGGCCCCCTCCCCCAGGTACTGCCCCTGGGGTAGGTAGAGGCCCAGGGTGACACCTGCAACCCCCAGTGGGCACACATAACCAAGGACAACCATCAGGGGGAGTACCCGATGCTTGGACAGCTGATGGAAGACAAAAAACAGCTGGTGTGCCAACACCAGGGCCTGTGCCAGCATCCAGAAAAAGGTGGCCAGGTAGAGGAAGGCAGCAGCCAGGCAGAGTGGGCTGTGCGGCTCTGGAGGAAGCAGCGGGGCTCCCAGGAAGCAGGTGTCTGCGGCCAGCAGGCAGAGCACCACATTGAGCAGGGCTGAATGGCGAAAATAGGCCACCTTGTTGCGTACCACGGCTCTCCACACCAACCTGTACACGCCCAAGCACACCAGCAGGGCCGGGATGGAGGCCCCCAAGCCCAGCTGGCCCAGCAGTTCCAGGCTAAGGCTGTCTGGAGCAGGGCGTCAGGACATGAGGATGGAGAAGGCGGTGAGATGCCCACAGAGGCAGTGAACAGAGGGGCAGACCCCAGCTTTCTGGGCCTGGCACCCTTCATCTGACCAGCCCCCATTGCCCTGGAAGAGATCGTGGTCCCAGAAAACACAGTGGGGTGTGCCCTTTTGGTCCCCAAAGTCCATGGAGATCTGTCCCTGTTTAAAGGTCTGGGCACCTGCCATGATGGTAGCAGAGAGGACCAGACCAGGAGTGGCATAGAGGGAGCCCCTCAGCCCCGGAACATAGTTAGAGGGCAGAACGTGGTCCATTTTGCGTAGCAACAGGCTGGTAATATGGACGTCAGTTCCATTATGGCCCAGTGGGGCCAATGAGTGCCTGGAAATCTGGGCCCGTAGCTGAGGCTGGGTGGGGAAGGAGATCTTGTAGTCGCCAGGAAACGGGGGGCTGAGGATCTGGGTCTGCAGCTGCACATTGGATGAGTTGAAGGAGAAAGGGTGCTCCTGCGGGCACAGGGTGCAGGTCAGGCTCTCCACGGCCAGCAGGAAAGATGAGGATGCGGAGGGCTCCTGGGAGTGGGCTGGCATCCACAGAGAACTAGGGTCCAAGTCTAGGACCATGTCTGTGGTTCTTAGAAGGTCCTGCAGCAACCAAAAGAGAAACGAGCCCTGCCAGCTGGAGCCCACGGCACAGAGCCAGGGGCACTGGGAATGACAGGCCCCCAAATCGATCCTTCCTAGTCCAGTGCAAGACCCAAGGTGGGGGAGAGAGGGAAGAGGAAGACAAGCCTGTGATGGGAAGACTTGCCTGATGGGAAGGCTGGGGAGCTGTCAGGGAGATGGTCGCCTGGTCCACAGCCAGCTGCTCTGTCTGAGAGCCCTTCTTCCCCCTCATTCCTGGTGGCACCCAGATCTTAGGAGGGCCCCTTTCTGACTCCTAGACCCTTGCAGGTCTGAAAAGCTAAGGATGGTGCCCATGGTAGCGAACACAGTGCCCTAAAGTGGAGACATCATGGACGTCTCCATGTTCACATGGGATAGGTATTTCTGGCATAATTATGTCACTGCCTCCAGTTAGTCCTTTGGCTGCAGCTCAAGGGTCACCAACCAATGCCTTTTCTGAGAGGTGATTTAGGTGAGTCCAGCAAACCCAAGTGCACTGAAGTATCTCCATGTAGGCACTGTGTATGTGTGTGCATGAGTGTGGGTGTGCGCGCATGCATGCACATGAGTGGTGGGGTCGTGTCATAGCCACATCTGCATCTGCATGACTGCACCTACACTCATGTCTTCTTGCCCCTTCTTGCTTTCCCCCAGCACTCCAAGGTCTTGGAGACTGGTGCCCAAGGGGAGAAATGCACTAGGGGAGCAGATGCTTGGACTCTAGAGAGAGCCACAGACAGCCCATGGTGATGTCAGAGGGACAGACCTGCCACAGGTGAAGAGCCTCTGGCCCCCACTAGCCAGCTGGCACCTGCCGTGGCCTAGAGCTCTCACCTCCAGGGCACTGCGGTCAAGTTGCATTCTGGCCTCTGTCACCACCTCGGCCAGGAGTCTCATGGTGTCCAGTAGTGCCAATAAGTCAGAGGCTGAGCTTACCATCACCGCCTGCCCTGGCAGCTGTGCCAGGATCTGGGGCACCTCATCAGCCGGCCAGCCCTGGTCTGCCCGCAGCAGCTGAGACACACAGAGTAGGGAGGTGGACAGGTGGGAAAGTCCTCCTGAAAGAAAGGCTACCTCCTCTTCCTGCCTCCAGTTCCTTCCCACCCCACCCCAATACTCCACACCTCTTCCTGGTGGAAGAGAGGGGCAGGAGCCACATGGAAGGAGCAGATGGGAATTCTGTGGCAGGGACACTTGGTGGGATTGGGTGTGAGCCTTGTGGGGGATTGATGGAGAGCACTGGCCTTTCCAAGGCCCCCTTTCACCTACTCCCTGGCTCTGCTAGTTCTCCAGTTCAGAGAAGCTGAACAACCTTCTGACTGGGACTCGGGGGAAAGGGTCACAGCGCTGGGAAGCTGTGGGTCCTGAGTGAGGAGGGGGACGGTTATGAAGGGTGAGGCATGTGGGCAGCGGGCCGAAACTTTACCTGGGTTCTCTGAAGCCCGGCCAGGAGCACTGCATCTTTGCAGCTGCTGTGGGTGGGTCCCCAGAGCCCGCTGGGCCCACAGGGCCTCGTTACCACTCCTGTTCCTGGGGCATGGGGCCTGGGCCACATGGACGGCCTTGGTGACATTCCAGGCAACAGCTGAGGGGTCCTCGGGGCAGGTAATGTCTCCATCTGAAGAATGGCGATGCGTGAGCGAGCGCAGCCTCTTCCGAACCTTACCTTGGGCAGAGATCCCTGCAGATTCCAGAACCTGGCCAAGTGGCCCAGGAAACGGACACCCCAGGGAGGAGAGCCAGTGGGAGGTTGGCCAGCTGGATTCCAGAGCTCCATGTACCCTGAATGATGGTGACGGAGATGGGGACCCTGAGAGGGGCCAGTCCTGGGCTCTGCAGCTCACAGGCATACGTGGTGTCCACCGGGGGGCAGCTCCGAGTGGCCAGCACGAAGCACTGGGAGCTGGACATGTTGAACACAGAGGCTGAGGGTGAGAGGCGAGAAGGGGGCTTTCACACAGTGGACAGAGCTAGAAACCAGCAGCCCCAGAGATGCTGTTTCAGTCTTTCTAGGAATTTCAGAAGGGAATGCAGTAGCGGGGAAGAGTCCAGTGATTCTTGGGCAGATTGTGCCGTGGATTTTGATGAAAGCGACCTGGAATTGAGGCCTCGGTGTCTCTAACTAGCTCTAGGATTCAAAGCCATGGTTCCCTCATAAAATGGGGACCATCATCAAACTAACGTCACAGACTTTATTGTGAGAGTTAAAAGAGATTATGAGTAAATGCACTTTGCAAAATTTTATCTATACACATGTGCTCGTTATCCCTCTAGTAAAACCAGAATGGCTCTGATGGGGTAAAACATGGACCCAGAATTCACAGGTGAGCCGAAGATCGAGCTGCCTGCAGGAGACTGGCTGTCACCTTCTCCCCTGCCCCTGCAAGCCAGGCCCCTCTGCATACCGTGACTACCCTCCCCGGGGCTCCAGGAAACAGTGTAGGCCTGGTGTGTGCTGGGGAGGCAGCAGCTCAGCTGGAAGCCAGGGGAGGTGGTGCAGGAGATGGAGAGCTGGTTTGGGAGTCGAGCCACGTCTGTTGCCTGCAAGGGCACCCTCACCTCCTGGTGCAGCTCCTGCCTGAAGCCCCGGGCCTCAAAGCAGCAGCTGTACTCACCTGCAGTCACACACCCTTGGCACTGCCGGGTTCCTCCCGCCCCCACCACAGAACCTGTGTCGCTCCCCAAGCTGCAGCTAGGGCAGCTTTCACGGGCCCCTCCTCTGCGGTCCCCCCAGGGCTTAACCCCAGCCAGAAGGATCCCAGGATGGCCCTTCCAGAGGTCACTCCCTGCCCTCAAAAAGGGAGACCTGCAGAAGAGGCTCTTGACCCTTTTCTTTATTGGCCCGCAGGCATGAATTCTAACAGGACCCTCTCTCCCTTCCGCTGCTAACCCCTGCCATTTTCCTACCTTAAAGAAAAACATCGCCCTGATATTGAGACCATATTTCCAGCATTCTCCGTATTATGATATTTCACATCAATAGGTCGCTTAGCTTCTGTTCCCCAGAGTGCATAAATGCAAAGATGAAAAAGAAAAGAGAAGATGGAAGGGGAAGGGAGGGAGGGAGGAGGAGGAAGATATAAAGGGAATTACAGGAAGAAGGGGAAGAAGAAGAAAGAGGGGAAGAGAGACGAGAAGAGGGTGGGCCAGGTACCTGCCCAGGAATGGGACATGTTGAGGATGCTGAGGGCAGCCTGGCCCTGGCTGGAGGAGAGGGACACCTGTGTTCCCGGCTGCAGGATGATGGGTCTGGCGCTCCCTGGACGCCACAGGAACCAGCTCAGGTGGGTGACCTCGTGGCTTACAAGGAGGGTCAGGTTCAGTGTGTTGCTGGGGCTCTGCCACCAGGAGTTCAGGCTCAGGGTCCCAGGGGCTGCAGGGAGGCAGGAGACAGGGGACCCTGGAGGAACTCATGGCCCCTGGATGCAGTCAGGCTCTCACTCCCTCCCCATTTTCCACACTCCCTCCCCACCTAGCACTGTTTGGTCCCTGGGTGGGCATCTGGGTGGGGCGACTACAGCCCAGCACAGAAGACTCAATCTGTCATTGGAAACAATAATGGGAACCCTTGTGACCTATGACTTTCCCTCTCCCAGGTTTCTTGGGGCTGCTAGAACATCTTCCTGGCCTCATAGGGTCAAGAACAAGGTCACTCTAGCACTTTCTCCTCTTGTCCTGGGTCTCTGGGCCCTATTGCCCATTCATCTCACTACTCGGGTACTGTGATCTGCTGTGATAGCTGGGGTTTTCTCCCAGCTCAAGTTGCAGCTCCACTTGGGACCACTGTTTTCCAAATTCCTCCTTACCAGGTGGCAGCAACTGGCAGTACCCAGGCTCAGGATGGCTGAAGACAAGACAGGTACAAGGCTGGTGGTTGTGGGTGATTTGGCAGGGACGGTGATGGGAGCAGATGTTGGCATTCCACCGGTACCCGGGGAGGCAGTCACAGCTGAAGTCCCCATCCTGGTTGGCGTTACACTCTGCGATAGCAGGGAGGGGGACATGAGATGGGCAGGCTGTCTGAGAAAGCCAGGTAGGCACGACTGAAAGCTGCTGGATGCCTAGGAGGGTCTAGGGCTGGGTATCTGCAGCACTTCCAAAGTCACAGGTGCCTCAGGCAAGTGCCCCCATCAGGGACTGTGTCCTCAGCCAGGGCTCAAAGCAGCTGAGGTCACACTGGACAGACATGGGGGGAGGGGGTGGGGAAGTCTGGCCTGCAACTGTCTGCCCCTTGGGCCCCCAGTCAAACCTCAGAGGGCAGGGGCAGAGAGCATGAAGGGAAGGCTCTGTCTGGCGGGGAGGCAAGGAAGGAGCTGGGCCAGGGGGAAAGGACCATGGACTCTCTCTGGGAAACAGGGAGAGGCTTGTGGCATCTCTGACAAGCAGGTCATGGGAGGGCAAGGAAACCTGCCCTTCATCCACTCTGAGTCCCCTTCCCAAGCAGGCAGTGACATGAGAGGCAGGGGTCATGGACTGCCCACCCTACCTGTCGTGAGTTTGAGGCCCGTGGGAGCAGCTGGAGAAGAGGAAGCAGAGGCAGGGGGGAGAGTCAGGGCTCAAGAGAGTGTCAGTGGCCAGGTCTTGTTTGAAAAGTCCAGACGTACATAGACGGAGACCGGGGTTGATTCTAGAGGGGCAGACAAGCAGCAGAAGGGGAGAGGAGAGGCGCTGAGCCCGGGCACCAGCCTCTGTGGGCCCCCCACCCCTACCTGGGCATTCCCAGGAACATCGAGTGGCCCCCACCTCCCATGGCCTTTCTAGGTGCACAGACAGGACTCAGGGGGCCATGACACCCCCTCCCCCCACAGTTACAGGACATCAGATACACGGTTTCATGCCATCGCCCCGGCAGCCCCCACTTGACGGATGAGCTCACAGGGGTGCATGGTCTTCTCCTGGCCTCACTGCTAGAGAACTGGCCCAACAATGCCAGCTCCAGGCCTCTTCCTCCACCCCTACAGCTCAGTCCTTCTCCCTCCTCTGTCCCCCAGCTCACCAGCTGCTCCACTCTCTCGGTCCAGTTGCTGCCCAGACCCCCTCCCAGCCAGAGTCCGTCCCTGGAACAGAAAACAGAGGAAAGGCCTTTGAGTGGAGGCTGACCCCCTGCTTCTCCGGGCGAGCCTGGCTCATCTGGCGTGACTTAGTCTCTTTGAAGTGCCTCTTTTCCGCCTGAATTCAAGTCTGCGCCTCAGAGGGGGAAGCTTCTGGTAGGAGGCCCCAGCCACCCCACGTGAAACCAGGCACCAGGCACACCCTGGAGAGTCAACGTGCTTCGTGCTTTGTTTAATTCCTTCCTGCTTTTGCGCGTCCGGGGCCTCTAGGCTAACTGAAACGTCTGGGTCTAGAGCTGCTGAGGGAAGGCCTAGGTAGAGCTGGCTGGGCTTGGAGACTTTTGTTCCCTCCATAGCATTTGCCACAAGGGTGAGCAGAAGGCAGCAGTATCTTCCCTTAATCTCTGGTTCCTATAAATTATTTCCTCACCAACTCCTTCCTCTCAAAATTGCCTGTGCATGTGGATGTCCATCTATCCTTACGGATATGGATGTGGGGGGGAGGGGAGAGAGAGAGAGAGAGAGAGAGAGAGAGAGAGATGGTAGACGTTGAGGCAGAGATAGAGTTAGAGATAAAAGATAGATACCCCCATGGACGAAAACAGAAATCAAAAAGCACTTATCCAGATTCTCGGTGCATTTCCTGGACTCTCTCCTGTCCTCTAGGCCAATGGTCCCCAAATCTGAAAAGCTTTTCTTTTCTTTTCTATATGGCAGGCTTGATCTGAAGAGCACTGCTCAGCATCAGAGTCCACAAGGACTCAAATAAAGAAACAAGAGTTATCCCCACACCCTGGAAAACAAAACTGAGCTTGTGGACATCCTGTAACGAACCAGCCTCTTCCCTTACATCTTACTTTGCCTCCCTTCAGCCCTCCCCCCCGCCCCCCCCCAGCCTGGCCCCCCACCCCCACCCAGGGGTATTGTGTGGGCTCTGCAGCCCTTGCCTGCTCCTCGCCATGGTCTCACTTACAGGTTGGACAGCTGGTGACCCCAGCAGAGGGAGAGTCAGGGCCAGGAGCAGCAGGGGGACAGCCGAGCACACCATGGCTCAGTGGAGCAGTTCCCAAGAGCCCTCTGGCTGCTGCACGATGCAAATTTCCCAGAGGAGAGCAAGCAGAGCACCGGTGGGGGGGAGGGAAGAGTGGAAGGGAGCCAGGACCGAATTTACAGAGGAAGTGCTACACTCGGGACTCTGCATCAAATGGGCACCCAGGTCACTGTGGGGCCAGCTGGAAGCCACATGCCCAAGGTGAGAGTGGCCTGCCCAGGCTCCCCTTGGAATCTGAACTAAGGACTCTTGGTGAACAGGAGAGGGGACGGGGGAGGGTCCGTAAGTGCCATTTGTTCTCCTTCATGCAAAAACGTGCCACTACGCCAGGTCGAGCCTTTGGTTCCCAAAGGATATGGACAATCTGGATTGCTCTGGGACCCTCAGGAAGCTGGATTATTGACCAAAGAGCCAAGGTTAGAAAAGAAAAAAAATTAGAGCTGATTGTTACCCTAAAGTAATTTCCAAAGAGTCTTAAATGCAAAAAAAATACTCTGAAGAATATTAGGTAATTTCACAAAATAATTCTGAAGTGAGGAAGGCTTTTTTCAAACAAGACATAAAACCTAGAAGCCAGAAAGGAAATAAATTTGACTGTCCCAAAAGTGTTTAATTTGACATAAAAGACTGTTAGGGTAAAAGGCAAAAGGCAACATATTTGATCAAACAAAGGGCTAATTTCCTTATTTAAGAATTTTCTATGTTACATCGGTAAGATACAAAGTGAACAGAAGACAGGACAGGCAATAGTTGATAAACATATAAAAACATTAAATTTCACACATAAAAATGCAAATTGAAATAACAAGATAGTATTTATCACTTACCAATTATCGAAAGGCAAAATACTGATTACATTTAGTTTTAACAAAAATATATTTGTACATATTTGCAAAAATATGTGTATGAGGATGCTCAAGCAGAATTGTTTGTGATAACCCATAAGATAAACAATTGAAATGTCCATTAAAAAAGGGATAACATAACAAATAAATTATGGGATTTCCAAATAATAGAACTCTATAAAATTGTGGGGGAAAAGTGAAGTAGCTCTGTTTTGGAGTGATCTCCAATAGATGTGGAGAAGTTTAAAGTGTATAGTTTAACACTTTATGTATAATATACATACATTATGTATATGTTGCTCCCATTAAAGTAAAAAACATGATCTGTGTTAGATACTTGTGCTTATATAAGCCTAGAATATTCCTCAATGGTTGCTGCCTCTGGGAAGGGGGCTAGAGGTCTGGATTGGTCTGTGCGCTGTTTGATTTTTTTTTGCTTTTAGAAAGGGGAATTTAATAAGTTGCTAGTTTATAGTTCTGAGACTGAGAAAATGTCCCAGTTTAAGCAAGTCTATAGAAATGTCCAATATAAGGCATCCAGGAAAAGATACCTTGGTTTAAGAAGGCCAATGTGATTTTTGTTTTTTAACCACAAGCATGCATTTTTTTCATTAAAAAAAGTTGACTTGAACACACACACACACACACACACACACACACACACACACACACACAGATTTCCAAGGTGGAAATCTATCCCAAATCTATCTCTGCTTCCATCACCCCCTTAAATCCCCCTTTGCCAGAATTATTGTCAAGGGAATAACACCCACATCAAGCAAATAGATGCATGGGCACAAGGATTTCCTGAAAATAACTGATGTTGGAAAACAGGAAAATGGTGAAGAATCAGGCTTGAGAACCAGAGAGAGAAATGAAAGAGAAGATACACAGGTACTTGAGGTGAGAGGGAATCAGCATGCTGGAAACTGTCACCTGCTGGTGGTCTTGGATGGCCCAAAGCAAAAGGAGACATCAACAACATCTGCTACAGCCACCAAATGCAGCTGGGCAAAGTGCAGCGTGCGTCAGGGCAATGCTCACCAGCGCCTCCTGGGGACCGGGAGCTGCAGAAGAGAAGCGGGGAACTGAGACCCACTCACGAGAGGCTGTTTCGGTGCTGAGTGAGAACTGAGCAATCGCAGCCCCTGGCTGTTAGGAGAGGCGAGCAGAGATTCCTGCGAGAGAAGACTCTCCATCTAGAAGAGTCAACACTATAGGAACAAATAACTGTGAGCACATTAGAAAATTGTTAGAGCTGGAAGTAGAGATCCTAAGAATTCCACCTCAAAAACACAGTTTTCCCTCATTGATACCCAACTTATTTTCACCACTTTGAGTTGATGAAGTTGTAATAACGAGGAGAGCAACACATTCCTAATTCAATTAAAACCAATATGAAATGTCCAGGATATACAAAACTATCGATAAAAGTAAGGAAGTGAAGTTTTTTTTAAACAATAATTGAAGATAAACTATTTAGACTGTTCCTATAACTTGAAAGAAGTTTGAAATGTATGAAAAATGTCTAGAAAAAGACTAGACAGAAATGCTACAGGTACCACAAGCGTCTGTTTGGTATTTCCCAAGACCTGTACCATGTCTGGCATATCAGAGCCCTTAAAATACTTATTAAATGAATCAGTCCATAAATCAAATATTCCAAGACATTTAATAGTAGTATAACTACTAAATGTAGTTATAACTAAGTGATAGGATTTTATGATTTTTATTTTTCTATATTTTTCAATTTTTTTTTTTAATGTCCTAATAATTGAATGGCAGAGCTAGAAGAGAGCCTTGACAGCTGCTTTGGGACTCTCCAACAAAAAACTTTTCTAGGAGACACAGGCATTCATAATACTGATAACTCTCAGTCAGCAGCTCTGACGTGGACATGAGGGCACAACACACTCAGCACAGTCTGGGAGGAGCACAGGAGGATGTCTCAGAGGCCTCAGGACAGCACATGGCCAAATGAAAGGCCGAGCTCCCCCCACAGAACCCCATTAAAAATCAGCGTTTTCTATCACAAAGTCAAGGTTTCCGTTTTTCTGCTTTATAAAGTCAGCGATGCCGGAGGGTGGGTAGCAGAATCTGTCCTCCAGAAATGAGTGCAAAAGGGGAGCCCGTGGCTCAGGTATGTCCCTTCAGTGAGCAGATGGAAGGACCGCTGGAGACCTCCCATCCGCTATGGACAAACACACAGATACAGAAAAGGATTATTGCCAGCTTGAGTACTTTCAAAATGTGTATTTTGTTTTTCGGAAACTTGAATTGTCCTTGATGCTGTCAGTGTGAGTTTTGTAGTCCATAATGGTGTTGCGAGGCAGGTTAAGCACTTGTCGAAGTGTGTCCCGGATTCAAGCTATGGTTACTTGGTCGCTGGCAGTCTTATTCCATGTCGAAATAATGTCCTCCTGAAAGGAGACAAAGACCACAGCCCCACAGATCTCCTCGGCAACCATGAATGGCTCCCCCAACATGGCCAGGATAAGATTTTCCCAGCACCAGGATGCCAGGCCCTTCCTCAGCTGAATAATCCACTTGCCACCATTTTTATTTGCATCGTCCTCCCACATGGGCTTAAGGCCTTCTTTGAAGAGATGGAAGTCACTGTGGCCTGCAGGCCCCCGGGACGCACTATGTGGCTGTAAAACCTCCAGAACTGCTCCACAGAAGCAAAGGTGCTTATCTGCTTGATATTCTGTTCATAGCTCTGTGAACTGCTGGGACAACCGGGGTTCTCCTGGAGTCCCAGAAAGTACAGGTGTACTGCAGGGGATGCTCTGCTGGTCCTGGGACAACAGCCTTCCGCTTACTTCTGCTCTCACCCTTGTTTTGTTCCAGTTTTTCCTTCTCACCGTCCTTCCGCATGCCGTTTTCTTCATTCTGAACATGGTCCCCACTGTTTTCATCATTCCAGGTATCCAACCTGTTGGTCATCTTCTCGCCACCACCGCTGCCACTCTGTATTTTTCAATTTTATGTTCCATAAACATAAAATATATTTTTTATAATGGAAAAAATATTTTAAAAAATATATCAAATCTCACAGCCTCAACTTCTTTCTTATGGACCAACCAGTTCAGAGCCTTCCAGGTTTCCCACGTGTTGTTTATTGTCAGGAAATGCCTGCTGGCTGTCAGGAGGAGAAGACAAAGGTGGAGTTCAAACAAAGAAGCATTTGTTTCTGGTATTAGGATACTTTAGAGAAACAGAACCAAAAGTAGATATCTGTAAATAGGAGATTCTATAAAAGTTTCTCATGCAACTGTGCAGATGCATGAGTTCAAATTCCGTAGCAGGCTGCAAGTTGGCAATTCTGATGAAAGTCATTGATGGACTCTCCAGGAGAGATTGGCTGGCTGAAGAAGAGATAAAAGTTTCTCTGGCTGAAATAGAGATGAAAGTTCTCTCTTCTCCTCTCTGCTGAAATTGTCACCTCTCTCTTAAAAGTCTTCAGCTGATTGGATTAAATCGAGCCAATTGTGTTCTCTCACTGCAGAAGAAACCCCTCAGTTGATTGTAGATGCAGTCAGCCATAGATGCAATCAACTGACTGATGACTTAAATCCATGAAATTTCCTCACAATAATGTTAGGCCAGTGCTTCCGTAAACAGATAACTGGGCACCATCACCTGCCAAGTTGACACATGACCCTAACCATCACATTGCTGCTACCTACTCCCAAGACCAAGGTCAGCTATATGGCTAGTGACCATTGACCCTCTACATACATAATGATATATATCTTTTTCATAATGATATTTTGAAACCAACAAATTTTTATCTCTACTGGCAGCTCCTCTAGCTCTTAAACTGGACTCTTGGCTGAAGAAGGCCACTTTTTGTTACTTTATACTTTGATCATTCCACACCATATCAGCTTTGTCTTTCTAACAAAGATTTGTAATCCAAGATTTCTCTTTTCTGCATCCAAACAGGTTATTTTATGATCCTGTTACATAGGAAAGTAAACTACTAAGTAGCTAGGTAGCTTAGATTTTTATCCTATGAGATTCCTAACTTCTTATTCTTTCCACCCTCAGTGCATCAATCAAGAGTCTAGGACCTGAAATTAATTACATTATTAGACATATTAAATGACAGCTAGTTAGAGTGTGAAGAAATTTTAAATATCATCTACTTCAACTCCCTCACTGTACAGATAAGGCAAAGAAAGCAAAGCGAAAGTGAATAGCTGAGCCAAAGATTAAAGCCAGGTCTTCTGACTGAATCCAAGGTTTAGTTAGATAGAGGGAATTAGATAAGATTCATTTAAATGTAAAAATTGAAAACTTTCCCCCTAAGATCAGGAACAAGACAAGGATGTCCACTATCACCACTATTATTCAACATTGTGTTGGAGGTTCTAGCCAGAGCAATTAGACAAGAAAAAGAAATACAAGGCATCAAAATTGGAAAGGAAGAAGTAAAACTATCACTGTTTGCAGACGATATGATACTATACGTCGAAAACCCGGAAAAATCCACAACAAAACTACTAGAGCTAATAAATGAGTACAGCAAAGTAGCAGGTTACAAGATCAACATTCAAAAATCTGTAGCATTTCTATACACTAGTAATGAACAAGCTGAGGGGGAAATCAAGAAACGAATCCCATTTACAATTGCAACTAAAAGAATAAAATACCTAGGAATAAATTTAACTAAAGAGACAAAAAACCTATATAAAGAAAACTACAAAAAACTGCTAAAAGAAATCACAGAAGACCTAAATAGATGGAAGGGCATACCGTGTTCATGGATTGGAAGACTAAATATAGTTAAGATGTCAATCCTACCTAAATTGATTTACAGATTCAATGCAATACCAATCAAAATCCCAACAACTTATTTTTCAGAAATAGAAAAACCAATAAGCAAATTTATCTGGAAGGGCAGGGTGCCCCGAATTGCTAAAAACATCTTGAGGAAAAAAAACGAAGCTGGAGATCTCGCGCTGCCTGACTTTAAGGCATATTATGAAGCCACAGTGGTCAAAACAGCATGGTATTGGCATAAAGATAGATATATCGACCAATGGAATCGAATAGAGTGCTCAGATATAGACCCTCTCATCTATGGACATTTGATCTTTGATAAGGCAGTCAAGCCAACTCACCTGGGACAGAGCAGTCTCTTCAATAAATGGTGCCTAGAGAACTGGATATCCATATGCAAAAGAATGAAAGAAGACCCATCTCTCACACCCTATACAAAAGTTAACTCAAAATGGATCAAAGATCTAAACATTAGGTCTAAGACCATAAAACAGTTAGAGGAAAATGTTGGGAGATATCTTATGGATCTTACAACTGGAGGCGGTTTTATGGACCTTAAACCTAAAGCAAGAGCACTGAAGAAGGAAATAAATAAATGGGAACTCCTCAAAATTAAACACTTTTGTGCATCAAAGAACTTCATCAAGAAAGTATAAAGACAGCCTTCACAATGGGAGACAATATTTGGAAATGATATATCAGATAAAGGTCTAGTATCCAGAATTTATAAAGAGATTGTTCATCTCAACAACAAAAAGACAGCCAACCCAATTACAAAATGGGAAAAAGACTTGAACAGACACCTCTCAGAAGAGGAAATACGGATGGCCAAGAGGCACATGAAGAGATGCTCAATGTCCCTGGCCATTAGAGAAATGCAAATCAAAACCACAATGAGATATCATCTCACACCCACCAGAATGGCCATTATCAACAAAACAGAAAATGACAAGTGCTGGAGAGGATGCGGAGAAAGAGGCACACTTATCCACTGTTGGTGGGAATGTCAAAGGGTGCAACCACTGTGGAAGGCAGTTTGGCGGTTCCTCAAAAAGCTGAATATAGAATTGCCATACGACCCAGCAATACCATTGCTAGGTATCTACTCAAAGGACTTAAGGGCAAAGACACAAACGGACATTTGCACACCAATGTTTATAGCAGCATTATTTACAATTGCAAAGAGATGGAAACAGCCAAAATCTCCATCAACAGAAGAGTGGCTAAACAAACTGTGGTATATACATACGATGGAATATTATGCAGCTTTAAGACAAGATAAACTTATGAACCATGTAATAACATGGATGGACCTAGAGAATATTATGCTGAGTGAATCCAGCCAAAAACTAAAGGACAAATACTGTATGGTCCCACTGATGTGAACGGACATTCGAGAATAAACTTGAAATATGTCATTGGTAACAGAGTTCAGCAGGAGTTAGAAACAGGGTAAGACAATGGGTAATTGAAGCTGAAGGGATACAGACTGTGCAACAGGACTAGATACAAAAACTCAAAAATGGACAGCACAATAATACCTAATTGTAAAGTAATCATGTTAAAACACTGAATGAAGCTGCATCTGAGCTATAGGTTTTTGTTTTGTTTTGTTTTGTTTTGTTTTGATTTTACTATTATTACTTTTATTTTTTTCTCTATATTAACATTCTATATCTTTTTCGGTTATGTTGCTAGTTCTTCTAAACTAATGCAAATGTAGTAAGAAATGATGATCATGCATCTATGTGATGATGTTAAGAATTAATGATTGCATGTGTAGAATGGTATGATCTCTAAATGTTGGGTTAATTTCTTTTTTTCCGTTAATTAAAAAAAAAAAAAAAGAGAAGGGATAATTGGAGATGAAGGGATACAGACTGTACAACGGGACTGGATATAAAAACTCAGAAATGGACAGCACAATACTACCCAATTGTAATGCAATTATGTTAAAACACTGAATGAAGCTGCATGTGAGGTATAGGTTTTTTGTTTTTGTTTTTTTTTCTTTCTATTATTGCTTTAATTCTTATTCTGTTGTCTTTTTATTTCTTTTTCTAAATCGATGCAAATGTAGTAAGAAATGATGAATATGCAACTATGTGATGTTATTAAGAATTACTGATTGTACATGTAGATTGGAATGATTTCTAATTGTTTTGTTAATTCTTTTTTTAATTAATAATAAAAAAAATAGTTATTAAAAAAAAGATTCATTTAAATGTAGAGCAATAGGAACTTCTGGCTACAAAAATGAATTTAAAATAGTGTGCTAGAGTTTGTATTCATAAAGGAGGCATTTCTCCAAAAACTTCTTTTCCTAAGAAAGAGAAGAAATTAAAGTAATATGAAAATAGGTGAACATGAAAAAGTATGTGCATCAAAATCAAACAGTGCTTATGGGACATCAGTTCACTAATCCCTCAATTACCTCGAAGTCTTTAATCCAGCAACTGTGACTATTTGAAACAGCTGAGATCTACAAGGAAGCAAAGAAGTCAACGAGCAGTCAAAAGTGGTCACAGAAACATTCTGCTGCAGGTCTAGCGAAATTAGTTAAGAAATTAGTTAAGAAATTAGTTAAGAAAAAGAAATAAAAGGCATCCAGATTGGAAGAAAGAAGTGAAACTATCTTAATTCTCAGGTGACATGATCCTATAGACAGGGAGTCCTGAAGAAATCCTTAGGAATGTTAGAACTAATAAATGGGTTCAGCAGTTTGCAGGATACAGGATCAATTTACAAAAATCAATTGTATTTCTATACATGAGCAAGGAGACATCCAAAAGTGAAATTAAGAAATCACTTCTATTCACAATAGCATAAAAAAGAATAAAATATTTAGGAATAAATTGAACAAAAGAAGTACAAGACTTGAACACAGAAAACTAAAACATATTGTTGAAAAAATTGAAGATCTAAATATGTAGAAAGATATATATTATGAAATAGAAGACTTAATAGTTCAGATTGTAATAGTCCCCATATTGATCCACAAGTTCAATGCACTCCCTATCAAAATCCTAGTTATCTATTTGCAGAAACTTACAAGCTCATTCTAAAATCCATAGGGAAATGAAAAGGACCCAGAATAGCTAACACAATCTTGAGAAAGAAGAACAAAGTTGGAGGAATGACACTTCCCAATTTCAAAACCTACTATAAACCTACAGTAACCAAGACAGTACTCCAACAGAATAGAGTTGAGGGTCCAGAAATATACCCATATATTATGGTCAATTGATATTTGACAAGGGTGCCAAGACAGTTCATGGGGAAAGGATAGTACAAATGGGTATCACATGAAAAATAATAAATTTGGATCCCTATCTTCCCCAAAAATCAATTTGTACCAACAAAATCAATTTGAACTTGATTATATACCTAAAAGTATGAGCTAAAATTATAAAACCCTTAGAAGAAAACATAAGAGTAAATCTTCTTGATCTTGGGTTAGGCATAACGCCAAAACACAGTGATAAAAGAAAAAAATGGATAAATTGAACTTCACTAGAATTAGAAATTTTTGCACTTTAAATGACTCTATCAGGAAAGTAAAAAGACAATTCACAGAACAGAAGAAAATATTTGCGAATCATATACTGATAAGGGAATTATAGCCAGAATATATAAATAGCTTGTGTAAATCAATATAATTAAAAAAAATAACCAAATTAAAATGCACAGAGAATTTGAATGGACATTTCTTCAAAGAAGATATATGGATGGCCAACAAGCATGTGAAAAGATGTCAGCATCATTAGTCATCAGGGAAATGCAAATTATAAAAACCACAATGAGGACATCCAGTCAACCAAGATGGCAGTGTGAGACACTCCAGGATTCTATTCCCCCACAGAATTTTTGAATAATTAGCAAAAACTGGCAAAGCCATCTTCCTCAGAGCTCTGAAGAAAAAAAAACAACTGATAAAAAGTTAGAATAACTGACAGGCAGGGGACATGGGGGTGGGGTTTGGATTTTTTGTGAAAGTAAAGGAAATGTCTTCAGATAGATTATGGTGATGAAGGCATGTCTCTACACTTAGGTTGGATTACATAATGTGTGAATAAAACTGTTTAAAAATGAACAGAAAGAAACAAGTCTAGAGAAAATGCAGAGAAAGAGAGGTACTTATTCACTGTTGGTAGGGAAGCTGAGAGGTATAGCCCCTTGGAGAACAGTGTGGTGGTTCCGCAGGAGCTAGGGGTGGGGTTGCCATAGGATCCTGAAACCCCATTGCTCAGTGTATACCTAGAGGAACTCAGTGTGGGGACAGAATGGACATTTGCACATTGGTGTCTATGGCAACAGTGTTCCTGATCCACAGCTGATGGAGATGGCCTAAGGGTACAACGACTGAGGAATAGAAGGGGGAACTATGGTGTATACATACAATGGACTACTGAGCAGCTGCAACAAGGAATAAGTTGTGAGGAATGCAACCACGTGTATGGACCTTAAGGACTGGATGCTGAATGAAATTTCAGGAACAAAAAGACAAATATTATCATGCCTCACTCATATGGACTAACTATAATATAAAAACTCGGTGAACTGAAGTTGAGAGCATGAGTTATCAGGTTGGGGCCAACTGTAAAGAGCCCTAGATTGTAAGCTCATACAGCATTCACATATATTCAAGAGTTGTAACTGTTATTTCTAAATTCTGAGATACTGAACTGTTTGTTTATAACCTAGTCATTCCCAGAAAATTTGGGTATTTATGTGTCACCTGAGAAATGGAGATAGAGCTCTGAAGGTATGAAAGTCAGTAGTACCCCATACAGGAACTGTTTAAAAAGTTGGAAAACTGATCAGACTTTGAGTAGAGAAATAAATGAAGTTGATTCAGATAGGACTAAGGTAAATCAGAAAACTGGTACAGGATGATATCGTCCATATTTTAAAACTTCAACTTCTGTGTGAGACCAAAGGAAGCAATGTTTATTTGGTGCAAAATTTATATTTTGGGTAGTGCATTTCCTAATTTAATTTGTGTGGTTAGTTTACTTGAACACCATAAGAACATGGAATCTTGAATAGGGTGTGAGATTTTGTTGGTTTGTCCAGGTTAGTATGATGCCCCAATATATCCTAGAGTAATTCAGGCAGTGACTAAAGAAATATTTGCTAAGTCCCTTTGGGGCACTGGAGAGAAAGAAGGAAATATTCAACTTCCTCATTTGGAGAATTTCTGATAGTCTTGCAAGCAGTGGGGACAATCAAATCAATAGGCCAAGCCCTCAATCTTGGGATTTGCCCTTATGAAACTTATTCCTGCTAAGCACACTTTTAAATAGGCTAAGTACACTTAGAATTATGCCTAAAAGTCACCCCAAGAACCTCTTTTGTTGCTCAGATGTGGCCTTTTTCTCTCTCACTGCCCTCCCCACTTTATGGGACCTGACTGCCAGGTGTAACTTTCCCTGGTAACATGGGACAGAAATCCCAGAATGAGCTGAGACCCAGCATCATGGGATTGAGAAAGCCTTCTTGACCAAAAGAGGGAAGAGAGAAATGAGACAAAATGAAGTTTCAGTGGCTGAGAAATTTCAAAGAGTCAAGAAATTATCCTGGAGGTTGTTCTTATGCATTATATAGATATTCCTTTTTAGTTTATGGTGTATTGGAGTGGCTGGAGGGAAGTACCTGAAACTGTTGAGCTCTGTTCCAAAAGCCTTGATTCTTGAAGACAACCATATAAAGATGTAACATTTACGTGTCTTGTGTCTGATGCTCATTTTATTCAGTATGGACAGATGACTTAAAAAAATGGATAAGTGAATAAATAATAGGGGGGACAAAGGGTAAAATATATTGGGTAAATGGAAATACTAGCGATCAATGAGAAGGAGGGGTAAGGGGTATGGTATATATGAGTTTTTTCTTTTTTCTTTTTATCTCTTTTACTGGAGTGATGCAAAATTTCTAAAAAATGATCATGGTGATGAATAAACTATGTGATGATATTATGAGCCACTAATTGTACCATGTATGGAATGTATGTGTGTGAAGATTTATCAATAAAAGTAAAAAATAAAAAGTTACAGTAACTGGATGAGCACCAAATCAAGAAAATACAATTTAAATATGGAAGGAAAAGTTTGTGGTGCCCTTGCTAGTCCCCACCCACCATCACTCCATGGCATGTTGTAGAGCCAGCTTGCATTCTCAGCATGGGTCCCTGGTCCTATACTGGAAGGAACAGAGTGACACCTCTATGAAAAATGGGGTGTATATATATCTGACAGTCTATGTAGTGGCAGCCTAAAAGACTGAATCAGGGAGCTCATCTCTGGTTTAACATCTCAGAACTTGTCCTGCATGCAGAGGCAACTTGCAGACAGCTTAATCAGTATAGAAATAATAAAAGTGGCCTGAGAGAAAGTAAAGAACCTAGGAAGGCGGGGAGTCTATTTCATAGGGAGAAGAGGAGGCATGTATATCCCTGTAAAAAGAATGGCCACAAGCACATACTCAGTACAAGACATATGCTTGGGAATGACCAGAGAGGACCTAGGGCCTTTGCCTCAGGCTGAGCTTAGTGAGAGGGCTAAGCTCTGAAGGAAAGGACCAGCCAACACAAAGCCAATTGTCAAAGACTATGAAAGATGCTTTTAGCATTTTTTTTAAATATTTATCTCCTGGAAATCTCTGCTTTATCAATAGCTGAAAATTAAGGAACGGACACCTCATGGATGAAATTCCAGAGTTAAGACATTAAAATATACAGTGTGCAACAAAAGATTACAAGACAAAGAAACAGGAAATGATGGCCCATCCAAAGGAACATTATAAAAATCCAGAAACCATCAAGAGGACCAAACTTTGGATGGGCATACCAAACAATGACCTTGAAAAAATGATCCTCAATATGCTTGAGGAGATAAAGGAAAACATGGAGAAAGAACTAAAGGGTATGAGGAAAACAAAGAATGAACAATACCAGAATCCCAATAAAGAGACCGAAATTTTTAAAAGAATCCAAGCAGAATTACTGGAATTGAAGACAACAATAACTGAAATGAAAAATTCCCTAGAGAGTTTCAATAGAAGATTGGAGCTGGCAGAAGAAAAAAATCAGTGATCTTGAAGACAAGTCAGTTGAAATGATTCAGGCTGAGGGGCAGAAAGAAAAAATAATTTAAAACAGCAAAAATACCCTAAAGGCCTGTGATACACCATCAAGTGTCATTGCATCAAGTGATACACCATGCATTGTCATACAATATATGCATGACAGATGTCCTAGGAATGAGAAGAGAGAAAGAGAAGAAGGACTATTCAAATAAGTAATGGCAGAAAATTTCCCAAATTTAGTGAAAGATACAAATACACACATTAGAGAAACCTAATGAAGCCCAAACAGGATAAACTCAAAGACAGCCATGGCCAGACACATTATATTCAAACTGTTGAATGCCAAAGACAAAGAGAGAATCCTAAAAGCTACAAGAGAGAAACAACACATCATGTGCAAGGGAGCCTCAATAAGATTAAGTGCTCATTTCTCATCAGAAACAATGAAGGTAAGAAGGCAGTGCAACGAAATATTCAAAGTGCTGAAAGAAAACAATTGCCAATCAGGAATTTTATATCCAGTAAAAACCCCTTTCAAAAATGAGGGACAGATTAAGACATCCCCAGATAAATATT
This sequence comes from Tamandua tetradactyla, assembly GCF_023851605.1. Taxonomy (NCBI): domain Eukaryota; kingdom Metazoa; phylum Chordata; class Mammalia; order Pilosa; family Myrmecophagidae; genus Tamandua; species Tamandua tetradactyla. Next base: position 10,052,070 of record NC_135329.1, read on the forward strand.
GTCTTTTGCACTTCTTCCAGATATTCACGACTCATTCCTTCACTTCATTTAAGTCTCTGATCAAATGTCACATCATTGGAGAAGATTTCCTGTCCAACTTATTTAAAATAGCACCCCCTCTACATTCTCATTTTTTCTATCCTTCCACCCTACCTTGTTTCTCCTCATATAGATTTATTTGTTTATATTTGTTGTATCAGTTTGAAAGGATATATGTACCCTACCTAGAAAAGCCATGTTTTAATCCTAATCCCATTTTGTAAAGGCAGCTGTTCTTCTAATCCTTATTGAGTACAGTATGTCTGAAGCTGTATTTGGGTGGGTCTTGATTAGTTTGCTGGAGTCCTATAAAAGAGGAAACATTTTGGAGAATGAGAGAGATTCAGAGAAAGCAGAGAACAACAACATAGCCACGAGAAGCAGAGTCCACCAGCCAGCAACCTTTGGAGATGAAGAAGGAAAATGCCTCCTGGGGAGCTTCATGAAACAGGAAGCCAGGAGAGAAAGCTAGCAGATGACACTGTGTTCACCATGTGCCCTTCCAGCTGAGAGAGAAGCCCTGACCCTCTTCGCCATGTGCCTTCTCACTTGAGAGAGAAACCCTGAACTTCATCGGCCTTCTTGAACCAAGGTATCTTTTCCTGGATGCCTTTGATTGGACATTTCTATAGGCTTGTTTTTAATTGGGACATTTCCTTGGCCTTAGAACTGTAAACTGGCAACTTATTAAATTCCCCTTTTAAAAAGCCATTCTGTTTCTGGTATATTGTGTTACCGCAGCTAGCAAACTAGAACATTTGTCTTCCTTATTCTTTTTCTTTTTTGGGGGTGCATGGGCTGGGAATCGAACCGGGTCTTCTGCATAGCAGGTGAGAACTTCCCCTATTCTTGTCTAGCCTCAGTCCATACCATGTTTGCTTCAATTTCTTCAATCCTGCCTTTTTCTTTTAGTCCCTTGAAATTGCCACACTCCCTCCTGGCACGGTGTTTTCACATGTGCTGTCTCTCCTGTGTCGCCTCTCTCAGCCTTGGGATGGCAGCACACACATCACTTCTCATGGAACCTCTCCACTTTTCATACCCACTCAAATTCTTCTTTCCTTCATAACTCATCACTATTTCAGTTTTACATTTACTTTTGTGTGTGTGTGCTGAATGGTGAGAGTCACATTTCATTCTTTTTTCCAGTTTTACATACACTTTTGCGATTATTTGATTAATATTGTCTTCCCTTCTGGACTGTAAGCTCCTTAAGGACAGAAACTATATTTGGTTGTTTTCCTTCCTTCCTTCCTTCCTCCCTTCCTTCCTTCTCAGTATATTTGTTGTGCTTACCGCAGTACCTGGTATATAGGAGGCACTCAATACATATTTCTTGACTATATAAGAATTTTACTAGTGGTTCCATATACAAAGAGGTAGGGAAAGCTTCTCAGATAAAATAACCAAAATCAAGGAGTAAGACATTTAATGGAGAAAGAAGAGTCATTCAATTAGAAACTAGTAAGTTTGAGGTGAAACGGCCAGCAGGCAGATGGAGGTCTGGGAATGGAGCTTGTCAGGGAATTCCATGCCTGCAAATATAGATTAGAGACAAGGTCAGTATAGGTGATAATTCAAAATCTAGTATAAGAGAATTCATCTTCGTGAATTGGGCATTTCAGCTCAACAAACTTACAATCTCTATCCTATGCACTTAAATGTGAAATTTAAATCAACTTGTTTTTTTCTGGGAAGGCTTCTTTGAGGAACATCTTCATCAGTGAGGCTGGGTGAGGAGGAGTTTGTTAGAATGTGAAGGGCAAAGAGGGCCACAATTAAAAGTGTGGGGCTCTCATCTGGAGACAAGTTTATAGGTCAGAAACTAAGATGGAAACTGCTTTATTACATGGGTATGTGGCTATGTTCCTTATAAGTGTTATAATTGCAATTTAATAAACCATATTTTCAATGTCATAGTCCTACTCAGATGTAAAGGAACTGTGGGTGAATCTATTCATTTATTTATATATTCATTAAATGAATATTTATTAAACACTTGTGTCAAACACTGCGATAGGTCCTGGAGATTCAGCTGTGACCAAGACATCATTGTTCTTGTCTCTACAAAGCTTCTTTTCTTATTTTCTATTAGGGGAGACAGATAATAAACATGTAAACAAATAATTGAGCAAGAAATGTGGGATTATGAAAATCGCTGTGAGGAACATTTGAAAAGGTGTTGTGATAAAGAGTAAAACAGAAGCGCAAATAATCACTGCCTGCTAATTTTCTTGGCAGGGGTCAGAATGCATATTTAGTTTGTGGTTTTCTTAAAGCTTGGCACATCTACACATGGATTGTAAAGGTTGACAGTAAACAGAATTTCATTCCATATTACAGAAAGTGACCACCAGAGGTTGCTACATATTAGTTACTACGTAAACTAAACATTGGCACTTGAGGCATCTACCTAAATAAGGTTTGAAAACAGAGATCATGACAGCCATTCTGGAACAAGATATTTCTGCTTCTTGCTGCAAAGCCTTGGCTAGCACACGGCATCTTGGCATAGGGTGCAAAGAGGAGAGGAAAACTGACAGCTGTTCACCCAGCTGGAAGCCTTGATACAATGCAGTTTCATTAACAGTTAAAAATACATGGCCCAGGCAGAAAGCTCTGTGATAGAAAGTATCTGTTCAAAATGGCGTGATTCCATAAAATGCATGATCTATGAAATATTTGACAATAAGAGGTACTTTAACAAAAAGCCAAGCATTATATGTCTTCATAAAATATAAGGATATTTCTGATATCAAAATTTTATAAGTAGTGATATAAAGTAATTTATAAAGAGTAGTTAGAGTTTCAGATCTCCTTTAAGTTAAGCATCTGATTCTAGATCCTAGAGTGACAGTCTATATTACTGTATAGCACAGTGTAGAAAACCCTGGCTCAGGGTCCATGTTAAAGTACTTGCTCAAAGTCACAATTTAGAGAGATGCTGAGGAAACTTCTAGAATCTCTGATGCTCTCTTTCATCTCTACAAGTTGTGGGGACTTCGGAGAAGCTTTATGTTGCCCCTTAATGGGAAAAAATCCTAGAACAGAGACCAGGACCCTAAGGTGGAACAGAATTTTTTATTCTGAAAATAAAGTGATTTTGAATCCTTTAAGCTAGAAGGTCCACCTGATTTTAACATACAATTCTGGCTATAGAAGACTTAACAAACTTGAGTACCTGTTAGACACCATTCCCCATCTATTTAAACCCATCTATGAGAACTATTTTATAATTTTGGTGGTGTTGATAAGCCTCCGAAGCATGAAATGAAACCCTGAAGCCGTACAGAGGAAAAGCTGAGTGCCTTGAATATGAAAAATATAAGGTGATTTGTAAAAGTCATGAAAGACTACAAGATAAGAATATTACTCCACAACTTTCTCTTGGAGTGTTGAGGTTTGAGAAGGGATAACTAATGGAAAAAGCAGACAGAAGAGTCAGACAGCTGTAGATCAAAATCAGTTCCATGACTGGAAATGCTTAGTGAGAGACGGTGGTCTAAGCCGAATGCACTTCCCAATAAATCCCCCTTGGAACTGGACTTATTTCCCCAGTAACTGGCATGGCTGGGCATCTTCAGGTCTCTCTTGCAGGGACAGAGCTGAGAATGGCCATTCCAGAAGAGGGCATCCCCAGAGCTCATTCTCCTGGTCTTACCAATCAGATAAATTACTTCTCCCTTTGGGAAGAGGGAGAGGGATCAGAGAATGGACTTTCCCGCCCCTCTGTGGACTTGTGAGAGGAAGGGAATTAGCATTCCCTGTCAACACCATGCAGTATTAATGATAAGAATATTTCAGTATTCTTGTGAGGGGAAAAAAATGAAAAATTCATTTAGCTAATAGCAAAATATACAAAGAAGTCAATTTCAGTAAGTCAGTAAACCTAGAAAATGCTCCTGAACATCTTTTAAGAAGCCCTAGAGAAATGTGTACCAAAGACAAAAAAAACAGCAAGGACTTGTTCTGGAAAGCTATTGTTTTCATTTATATTTCACTTATTTTCTAACCCATATCCTAGAAACTGCTGTCCACTCATAACCACACAGTTAACATGGAAGTAGCCCTTTCATACCAGGTCATGCTGTCCCTGTACCTAACACTGATTGGGAACCATGTCCCTCTTTCCTGGGAATTATGGAATGGCACCTGGAGAAAGTGTGCAGTTGGATTTGCAGCATAGGAAACTCGACAGCTATTGGGGATTAGGTTTTCTGCCATGTGGAAAAGCAGAGACAAGACATGAAGGAAGCCCCTCATTTCAGTTTCAGTACCTTCCTGGTGCTCATTACCACTCTTTATCTTGGGTTCCACGAGACAGGGTCTTGACTTCTTTTCATAATTTCTCGTTTTGCTTCATCCAATGAGAGCAGGTTCCTTCCTGGCCAAAGGACTGCGAATAAGCACATGCTCAGGAGAGGCAAGGACGCTGTGACAGGAGAAGTGGGCGCTATATTGACATGGGATTAATGAGCCTTCTGGTTCAAGACAACCACTTCATCTTCCTAGACTTTAGCTTTCACAGCAACAAAATGAAGGGATTAAGTCAGATTATCTTTCTTCCATTTTCTAACAGCCACTGAATCCAAGAAAAAGTATGAAAGGAGAGTTTATCTAAGAACACCTGAAAGGCACTTAACAACAAGAATTTTTAGTAGATTAGATTACTTGATTATGTGTCAGAGACTTGCCATTAGGATAAAAAAGGCAGGGAATCGGGGTGAGGTTGCTTCAATAAATATAATTGTAATTAAACTGATTTAAGACAATGTTTATGAACTTTCATCAAAATGCTCTTTTTCATAAAGTACTGATGCACTTTCAGAAGATCTGCCTTCGTTTTTTTTAACAAATAAACATTTTTTGCTTTAGTCTCACACATAAGGTGACATTTTAAAGTATTAATCATCATCTATTTTCAGCACCCTGCAATAATGACATTCCTTTGTTCTTCCTCATGCCAAAACATTTTTAAAATTTGTACATTGTACATTTCACTATTATACACTCTAGGCATTCCTAGATTATACCATCTCAATCTTTAACATCTATCTTTCTTTCTGATTTCATTTATGTCCCAGGCCCTCCTCCTTCTATCATTCTCACATGCAGCTTCATTCAGTGTTTTAACATAATTACATTACAGTTAGGTAGTATTGTGCTGTCCATTTCTGAGTTTTTGTATCCAGTCCTGTTGCACAGTCTGTATCCCTTCAGCTCCAATTACCCAATATCTTACCCTATTTCTATCTCCTGATGGTCTCTGTTACCAATGACATATTCCAAGTTTATTCTCTAATGTCAGTTCATATCAGTGAGACCATACAGTATTTGTCTTTTAGTTTTTGGCTAGTCTCACTCAGCAGAATATTCTCAAGGTCCATCCATGTTGTTACATACTTCAAAAGTTTATTCTGTCTTAAAGCTGCATAATATTCCATCGTATGTATATACCAAAGTTTGTTTAGCCACTCGTTTGTTGATGGACATTTCGGCTGCTTCCATCTCTTTGCAATTGTAAATAATGCTGCTATAAACATTGGTGTGCAAATGTCCGTTTGTTTCTTTGCCCTTAAGTCCTCTGAGTAGATACCTAGCAATGGTATTGCTGGATCATATGACAATTCTATATTCAGCGTTTTGAGGAACCGCCAAACTGCCTTCCACAGCAGTTGGACCATTTGACATTTCCACCAACAGTGAATAAGTGTGCCTCTTTCTCCACATCCTCTCCAGCACTTGTCATTTTCTGTTTTGTTGATAATGGCCATTCTGGTGGGTGTGAGATGATATCTCATTATGGTTTTGATTTGCATTTCTCTAATGGCCAGGGACATTCTTCATGTGCCGTTTGGCCATTTGTATTTCCTCTTCTGAGAGTTGTCTGTTCAAGTCTTTTTCCCATTTTTTAATTGGATTGGCTATCTTTTTGTTGTTGAGTTGAACAATCTCTTTATAAATGCTGGATACTAGACCTTTATCTGATATGTCGTTTCCAAATATTGTCTCCCATTGTGTAGGCTGTCTTTTTACTTTCTTGATGAAGTTCTTTGATGCATGAAAGTGTTTAATTTTGCGGAGCTCCCATTTATTTATTTCTTTCTTCAGTGCTCTTGCTTTAGGTGTAAGGTCCATAAACCCACCTCCAATTATAAGATTTATAAGATATCTCCTTACATTTTCCTCTAACTGTTTTATGGTCTTAGACCTAATGTTTAGATCTTTGATCTATTTTGAGTTAACTTCTGTATAGGGTGTGAGATACAGGTCCTCTTTCATTATTTTGCATATGGATATCCAGTTCTCTAGGCACCATTTATTGAAGAGACTGTTCTGTCCCAAATGAGTTGGCCTGACTGCCTTATCAAAGATCAAATGTCCATAGATGAGAGGGTCTATATCTGGGCACTCTATTCGATTCCATTGGTTAATATATCTATCTTTATGCCAGTACCATGCTGTTTTGACCACTGTGGCTTCATAATATGCTTTAAAGTCAGGCAGCGTGAGACCTCCAGCTTCGTTTTTTTTCCTCAAGATACTTTTAGCAATTCAGGGCACCCTGCCCTTCCAGATAAATTTGCTTATTGGTTTTCTATTTCTGAAAAGTAAGTTGTTGGGATTTTGATTGGTATTGCATTGAATCTGTAAATCAATTTAGGTAGAATTGACATCTTAACTATATTTAGTCTTCCAATCCATGAACACGGTATGCCCTTCCATCTATTTAGGTCTTCTGTGACTTCTTTTAACAGTTCCTTGTAGTTTTCTTTGTATAGGTCTTTTGTCTCTTTAGTTAAATTTATTCCTAAGTATTTTATTCTTTTAGTTACAATTGTAAATGGAATTCATTTCTTGATTTCTCCTTCAGATTGTTCATTACTAGTGTATAGAAACACTACAGATTTTTGGATGTTGATCTTGTAACCTGCCACTTTGCTGTACTCGTTTATTAGCTCTAGTAGTTTTGCTGTGGATTTTTCAGGGTTTTCGACGTATAGTATCATATCATCTGCAAACAGTGATAGTTTTACTTCTTCCTTTCCAATTTTGATGCCTTGTATTTCTTTTTCTTGTCTAATTGCTCTGGCTAGAACTTCCAACACAACGTTGAATAACAGTGGTGGTGATAGTGGACATCCTTTTCTTGTTCCTGATCTTAGGGGAAAAGCTTTCAATTTTTCCCTTTTGAGGATGATATTAGCTGTGGGTTTTTCATATATTCCTTTTATCATTTTAAGGAAGTTCCCTTGTATTCCTATCCTTTGAAGTGTTTTCAACAGGAAAGGATGTTGAATCTTGTCAAATGCCTTCTCTGCATCAATTGAGATGATCATGTGATTTTTCTGCTTTGATTTGTTGATATGTTGTATTACATTAATTGATTTTCTTATGTCGAACTATCCTTGCATACCTGGGATGAATCCTACTTGGTCATGATGTATAATTCTTTTAGTGTGTTGCTGGATTTGATTTGCTAGAATTTTGTTGAGGATTTTTGCATCTATATTCATTAGAGAGATTGGTCTGTAGTTTTCTTTTTTTGTAATATCTTTGCCTGGCTTTGGTATGAGGGTGATGTTGGCTTCATAGAATGAATTAGGTAGCTTTCCCTCCATTTTAATTTTTTTGAAGAGTTTGAGCAGGGTTGGTACTAATTCTTTCTGGAATGTTTGGTAGAATTCACATGTGAAGCCATCTGGTCCTGGACTTTTCTTTTTGGGAAGCTTTTTAATGACTGATTCCATTTCTTTGCTTGTGATTGGTTTGTTGAGATCATCTATTTCTTCTTGAGTCAAAGTTGGTTGTTCATGCCTTTCTAGGAAGTTGTCCATTTCATCTACATTGTTGTATTTATTAGCATAAAGTTGTTCATAGTATCCTGTTATGCAAATAAATAAGATCAGAAATGGAAGAGGAGACATAACCACTGACCTCACAGAAATAAAGGAGGTAATAACAGGATACTATGCCTTCATTTTTTAAAAGGTGTTTTTATGGTGAAGGACAGCAATATTAAAAAAAAATCACTGAGAATATAAATGCATCATTCAAAGAATCATCACTGAGTGAACACCTGTTCACCACTCCCTATAACTTCCTAGAACGGTGCCAGCAACTCAGAAGCTCATCTTGTGTCTCCTTCCAATCATTTTACCCTTGCTTCCTCTCAAAAGTTTTCTGGTAAAGTAGAATTTACAGTTTTGCTTGCTTTTAAAATTCTGTCAGATAAATATATTGCAAATATTTTTCCAAGTCTGTGATTTCTCTTTGCCTTTTCTTAATAACATATTTTGAGAAAAAGTTTAAATTTTGATGAAGTCCACTTTACACTTTTTTTTTCATGCTTTTATGGTTCATGCTTTTTATGTCTTATTTAAGAAATCTTTGCTAACCCTGAGGTCATGAAGATTTTCTTTGATTTTTGTCTGAAAGTCTTATAGTTTTAGCTTTTATATTTAGGTCTAAGGTTCATTTAGAGTTAGTTTTTGTGTATGTAGAAGGTAAGAGCCAAGGTTCATTCTTTTTACCTCATGGACATACACTGGTTGCAGCCACATTCATTGAAGTGACTCTTTACCCATTGCAGTATCTTGGGACTTTTTTGTGGGAGTCTATTTTTGGAGACTATTTTGTTCCAATGATCCATGTTTCTATACCACACTGTTCTAGTTTGCTAGCTGCCGAAATGCAATATACCAGAAATGGAATGGCTTTTAAAAAGGGGAATTTAATAAGTTGCTAATTTACAGTTCTAAGGCTGAGATAATGTCCCATTTAAAGTCTAAAGAAATGTCCAATCAAAGGCATCCATGGAAAGATACCTTGATTCAAGAAGGATGATGAAGTTCAGGGTTTCTCTCTCAAGTGAGAAGGCACATGGTGAACATGGTCAGGGTTTCTCTCTTGGCTGGAAGGGCACATGGCAAACACGGCATCATCTGCTAGCTTTCTCTCCTGGCTTCTGGTTTCATGAAGCTCCCCGGGAGGCGTTTTCCTTCTTCATCTCCAAAGGTCGCTGGCTTGTGGGCTCTCATGGCTGTCGTTCTTCTCTGGCTCTCTCTGAATCACTCATTCTCCAAAATGTTTCCTCTCTTTATAGGACTCCAGAAACTAATCAAGACCCACCCAAATGGGTGTAGACATGTCGTCACCTAATCCAGTTTAACAACCGCTCAATTAAATCACATCTCCAGGGAGATGATCTGATTACAGTTTCCAATATACAGTATTGAATAGGGATTATTCTGCCTTTATGAAATGGGATTTTGATTAAAATATGGCCTTTAGGGGACATACATCCTTTCAAACCAGCACACACACTTTCTTGATTATTGTAACTTTATAACTACAAAAGTTTTATATGTCATATACAATAGCTAAATTAAATTATATACATAGTAGGCTTTATCTAACTTTAAGCCCTTCAACTTTGTTCTTTTTACAAAATGGTTTTGGCTATTCTAGGTCCTTTATATTTCCATATACATTTTAGAAACACCATATTAATTTTACAGAAAGTCCTGATAGTATTTAAGTGGGATTGCATTGAATCTATAGATCAATCTGGGGAGAGCTGCTTTCTTATCTTTTGATCCATGAATATTGTATATATTTCCATGTGTCTAGGTGTTCTTTAATTTTTTCCTCATCAATATTTTATATTTCTCAGTGTTTAGGACTTGTGTGTATTTTATTAAATAACTAATTCATGTTTTCAAATGCTATTATAAAGTTTGTAATAGATAGTTTTTTGTATTTCATTTTCAGTTGTTTATTGTCAATATATAGAAATACAATAGACTTTTGCACATTGACCTTTTATTTTATAACTTTGCTAAACTCCTTTATCATTTCTACTAGGTTTTTTTTTGTAGATTTGTGAGGATTTTCCACATAGACAATTATATCGTGTGAAAAATGCAATTCTTCTCTTTCCTTTAACATCTGTAAGTCTTTTATTTATTTTTATGGCTTTATTAAACTGTCTAAAACCTCCAGGACAATTTTGAATAGAATTGGCGAGAGCAGACATCCTTACCTTGCTCTTGCTTCTAGGGGAAAGGATTTTTGTCTTTCACTATTAAGTAGTGTTAGTTATAAGGTTTTCATAGATGTACTTTGTCAGGTTGTAGCTGAGAAATTAAGATTTAAGGAATGATTTTGATTACTGAATCATTACATAGACATTTCTTTATGCTTTCTGGCATATTGGAGTAGACAGAGGGTATACCTGAAATCCCTAAATTATAATCCAGATTGCCTTGACATCTGAAATGATTGTAAAAGCCCTTAATTTATGCTGTCGTGACCGTAAAACTGGTTACTCCTGTTAGCTGGTCATTTTCTTGTACAGCAAATTGTTAAGTCTCAGAGCAGATCACCTGCACCCCCACCCCACCCCTAGTTTCCTTGGCAGATCCAGGAATCTAGATATGAATTAACCACCTGTACCGGCTGGTGCTGCAGATGGCGAAGGAAGACATTCCACATAACTAGAAATACCGTCATAATCTATTCCCGCTGCGAACACCCTTCCCTAACAGCGCCCACTCTCCCGGTGCTTGCAGGTGCACAGCAAAGAAGAATAGTGCGCTGATGATCAACAATTTATCACTCCCTAAGTCAACAAGCCCCTTTGTTAGTGCAGCGTTGCTGGTGCGATTTTTTCTTTAAAAGGCAGCCCCCTAAGAGGGGGGCCGAGGCTGCTTTTCTAAATCCCTCAGATCTCTGGGTTGATGGCTTCCCTCTGCTTCTTCCCTAATAAATATTTTTCTTTACTTTGACTTGCTGTCTCGTGTGGAATCCTTAATGGCTCCATGCTTAACACAAATGAAGAATGTGAAGTCAGCCATTAACTAGTTTCAGCCCTGGACATTTGTAAATTGTATCAGCTAGACTCTGCTATTGAAAGACAACTTATCTCCCTTCCTTTCCGCTTACACTTTTAGTATTGAAGTAATGGCTCTGTCTCCCCTCCTTTCAACGTAGGTTCTCCTATTGAAATGATAATTGTAGCACTGTCTCCTTTTCTGCTTTGAACTTGCTATACGAAATGACCTCTTCTCCCCTTGCTCAAAACCTTAAAACTTTTGAACCCCCTAAACTAAGGGAGACAGATTTTGAGCTGCTAGGCCATCTGCTCTCCTACTACCTCCACATAATAAACTCTTTCTCTCTCTGAATCCCCTATGTCTCATGAATTGGTTACTGAGTGCGTCCAGCAAAAGAATCTTCTGGGCGGGCCATGATGGCTCAACAGGCAGAGTTCTCGCCAGCCATGCCAGAGACCGGGGTTCGATTTCCCGTGCCTGCCCATGCGAAAAAAAAAAGAAACTTCCACTTTTGTCCCGTAACAAGGTTGAGGTAATTCTTCTCTATTGGTCATTTACTGAGAGTTTTTATTATGAATAGGCTTTGGATTTTGGCATATGCTTTTTTTTTTTTTGTCAATATTTAGAAAATCATGTTTTGTTTTTACTCTCTTATTTATTAATTAGTGAATGACATTGATTGTTTTCAAATGTTAAACCAGTGTTGTATTCCTGGAATAAATCTCCCTTAGCTTCTAGTAAGGGACAAGTTGAGCACCACCTGCCATGTTTCCCTGGGACCCACAGATAAAGCCTGTGCTCAGCTTTATCAGATGTATCAGCCTGAGGCCTAGAAGGGATGAAGAATCTGGGCCGATTCCTTTTTCAGCGGAGAGTGGCTCACGGGCATATTCCTCCTTTCCCTGCCACCCCCACCCCCCCCAAAGCACACAGAAACATTCACTGGAGACTGCGTGGCTAAAGGGTACATATTATGACACCTGGCCTAACCCTGCGGCTATATCTATCCCCAGCAGAGAGGGAGCAGAATCCTTGTACTTCAGCATAAGCACAAGAGAGGTGCATGAAGAGTGAAATCATCAGGGATAAGATATCCCCTGGACAATCCTTCCCAAAGATTTAGCGAATAAAAGGACAAAGGCCACTTGCTTAGAACACTGGAGGATGGTAGTGACTGGAGAATGACTCTACAAACACTGAATTTAAGAAACAAAAATATCAGGTAGGAAAATTCCGTCCCAGACGACTGGTCCATTCCCCCCACCCCCACCCCCACTCGGTCCTGTGCAGTTTGGGAGTCACAAAGAGGCACCACCCAGGTCCCTCTAACCATTAATAGAGACTGTGGAGTGACTCAAACAAGTTAGAACTCTGGGCATACCCAAGCCAGGGACCTAAGTATGCAGAGACCCACTGAGGAGTGCTGTATACAAAAGCACTCCCTTCCCTCCAGCGCAGAGATGGGGGGGGGGGCGGAGGAGGGGGGGAGGAAACACCAGGCTGGAAATGCTGGCAAGAAAACTTTTCTTCCGGAAAGAAGAGCTGTGCCCGCACTTATTCCCGTTTCAGCCAGCTGGACCACCTAAAGGCTAAATGGACTTATCTGAAGTGACCCACCTTTCTGGATTGACCTCATCTTGCTCCCTGGGGCACGATACCCTAACAGAGAAGAAACCGGGTACAGAAAAGCCTCACAGAAACAAACAAAAAAAGGTGTGTGTGTGTGGGTGGGGGGTGGGGGGAGGTTAAACAGAACTGCTGTAAGATAGAACAGGTCCCAGAACTGAAAAGTGTAAGTAAAATGGGGCATTGAGTAGGGGAGATTTTTTAAACATATCCTATGAGTTGGGGAGAAAAGTCCGCACTAAAACAGAGGTTTCTTCTTCGGGGCTGCCATGGAGGTGGCAGCCGTCTCCTGTCCAGCCTCCTGGCTCCCCTCTGACCCCTCCTGAAACCCAAGATCCTCAAAAAGAGGAGAAAGAAGTTCATCTGACACTAATCAAACTGAGAGTCAAAATCAAGCACAACTGATGGAAACCCAGAGGCAATAACCACAGGGCATGGAGAAGAATGGGCCAGGTCTTGATGCCCAACCCTGGTTATGGGAGCAACAACCACAACAAAATGAAACACATGCTGCCCAGCGGCTTCCGAAAGTTCCTGGTGCACGATGTCAAGGAGCTGGAAGTGCTGCTAATGTGCAGCAAATTTTACTGTGCTGAGATTCCTCCAAATAAATGTGTCTTTCAAGAACCGTAAAGCCATTGTGGAAAAAGCATCCCAGCTGGCTATCATAGCCACCAACCCCAATACTCGACTGTGCAGTAAAGAAAATGAATAGACAGCTCTTGTGCAAGTTATATTTGTTTGAAATAAAAACACAAAAATCCTGCCATCTGGTATTTTACCCCTGCAAAAAAAACAAACAAACAGATAAACAAAAAAAGATCAAGATTCCTAAAGAAATAAAGGAAAGGAAGCTCTCTTCTGGAGGTGAAACAGTTGCACAAAGAGTGCATTCTTAAAAACTGTACCCCTTATCCAGGGCAAGAACTAGATAAAGAAGAGCTGAGAAAATCTGAACAGTTAAACTTGGACTATTCTAAAGGTCCAGAATAAGTGAGACCAAGCATCAAAGAAGAGCCTTATGCTGGTTTGAATTTGTTATGTGTCCCAGAAAAGCCATGTCCTTTTAATCCTAATCCAATCTCGTGGGCCCTGAAGAAAGGCTCTGGTGTCTGGGATACCTCTGTCACATGGGAAGGCACATGGCCAGCATCTGCTGGTCCCTTGCTCCTGGGTTTCACTGCCTTCAGCTCTAGTTCCAGTGGCTTCCTCTGAGGTTCTGTGGGCCCTTGCTTGTTTCTCTGGGCTGTTCTCTTTGTAAACTCTCTCAACTTTTTCTGCTTTTTATTGCCTCAGAAAGGACTGCAGTAGAAGGAGTAAGACCCACCTGGAATGGGTTGGGTCACATCTCAATTGAAATAATCAAACCAAAAGTCCCACCCAAAATAGGTCTACACCCATAGGAATGGATAAAAAAACATGGGCCGTTTCTATGGCATATAACAGCTTCAAACCAGCACAGATATTGCAAGAAAAACTTCAGCTGAATTTTTTTAAATTGTATTTATTGAGTTTCTTCTTTTCTAAATTAAAACAAGTTCTGAGAATCAGGTGTGAATACTGGGGATGCCTTAAGATCAATGCCACTATTGGAACAATTATTTTGGAAAACTTTTTGGCAGTTTCTACTAAAGCTAAACACACACTGTTTTAGTTTCTGTCAGCCAAAAATTTTTTATCAAGCTAAGCGGTCCTTCAAAACTGAAGGAGAAGGGTGCAAGGGTAGTTCAGTGGTAGAATTCTTGCCTTCCATGCAGGAGACAAGGCTCAATTCCAGGCCCATGCACTCTCCCCACCCCACTCTTCCCCCCTAAAAAAAAATTCAACAAATGGTGCTGCAGTAATGGGATAGTCACGTGGAAAAATAATAAAATGTGACTACCATAATACAGCATACAAAAACAAAAACAAAAACAAAACTGAAGGAGAGCTTAAAATATTCACAGATAAACAAAAATTAAGAGAGTTTATCAACAAAAGATCTGCCCTAAAGAATTGATAAAGGGAGTTCTGCCGGATAAAAGGAAAAGACAGGGGAGAATGTCTAGGAGTAAAGTAAAGAAATGACGATCACCAGTAAGGGTAACTGTTGGTTTGAAAAGATGTTTGGACCCTAGAAAAGCCATGTTTTGATCCTAATCCCATTTTGTAAAGGCAGCCATTTCTTCTAATCCCTATTCGGTATTGTATGTTTAAAACTGTAATTAGATCATCTCTCAATTGTTAAACTGGATTAGGGAAGATGTGTCTCCACCCCTTTGGGTGGGTCTTGATTAGTTTCTGGAGTCCTATAAAAGAGGAAACACTTTGGAGAATGGGAGCGATTCAGAAAGAACACAGCAGAATGACATAGCCATGAGAAGCAGAGTCCACCAGCCAGCAACCTTTGGAGATGAAAGAGGAAAATGCCTCCCGGGGAGCTTCATAAAACAGGAAGCCAGGAGAAGAAGCTAGCAGATGACACCGTGTTCCCCATGGGCACTTCCAGATGAGAGAGGAACCCTGACTGTGTTCACTGTGTGTCTTTCCACATGAGAGAGAAACCCTGAACTTCATCAGCCTTCTTGAATCAAGTTATCTTTCACTGGATGCCTGTGATTGGACATTTCTATAGACTTGTTTTAACTGGGACATTTTCTCAGCCTTAGAACTGTACTCTAGCAATTTATTAAATTCCCCTTTTTAAAAGCCATTCTGTTTCTGGTATATTGTATTCTGGCAGCTAGCAAATTAGAACTGTAACTAAAAGGGTAAATGCAAATATACAACCCTAATCTTTAATTAATACAAAAATCAACATACAATTAAAGAAGAAAAAGACATATTTTCTGATAACAGATGGGTCAAGTATAAAGTGGTAAAGTGAGACAAAAACAACATAAAGGGTGGAAACAGAGGGATATGGAGCAGAGAATGTGTATGCTATTGCAGCTAAATTGGTATCTTTTTCAAATTAGTAGATTAGATGTAGGTTGCACAATATAAATCCAGGGTAACCACAAAGAAAGTATTTTTAAAATATACAAAAACATAAATTAGAAAGGGATCAACCAGATACAACATAAAAGATCAACTATGCTGAAAGAAGTTTCGATAAAGGGAAAGAGAAATCCCTCCCTCACCCCAAAAACAGAGATATGACGTATAAAAACCAAAGGACAAAGCAGCTGAAGTAAGCAATGCCTTTACAGTAATAACACTGAATGTTAATGGATTAACACCTTACCCAAAGACACAGATAGGCTGAAAGTGAAAGGATGGGAAAAGATATTCCATTTAAACATTAACCCAATGAGCTGGGATACCTATACTAATATTAGACAAAATAGACTTTAAGTCAAAAGCTGGTATACAAGACAAAGAAGGACACTGTATATAATAAAAGGGGCAATTGACCATGAAGAAATAATAATCATCTGTGCACTTGTGGTATTTAGGTTCAGGTGTCAACTTGGCCAGGTAAACGTGCTTAGTTTTGCTGCTGTGGACATGAGCCAATGGTACATGAACCTCATCTGTTGCTCATTATATCTGCAGTTGGCTAGGAGGCATGCCTGCTGTAATGAAAGATGTTTGATTTAATTGGCTGGTGCCGAAATGAGAGAACTCAACGTAGCACAGCTTCAAGAAGCTCAGCATACCTCATCTCAGTGCTCACAGCTCAGCCCAGGCCTTTGGAGATGCAGAAAGAAATCACCCCTGGGAAAGTTGTTGGAACCCAGAAGGCCAGCAGAGATCACCCTGTGCCTTCCCATGTACGAAAGAACCTCAGATGAAAGCTAGCTGCCTTTCCTCTGAAGAACTAATGAAATAAATCCCCTTTTAATAAAAGCCAATCCATCTGTGGTGTGTTGCATTCCGACAGCTAGCAAACTAGAACAGCACTTAACCACTGTGTCCCAAAAATACATGAGGAAACACTGGCAAATCTAAAGGGAGAAACAGACACCTCTACAGTAATAGTTGAAGACTCCAATACATCACTTTCATCGATAGATAGAACATGTAGACAGAAGATCAATAAGGAAACAGAGAACTTTAATAATATGATAAGTGAACTAGACCTAACAGACATATACAGAGCATGGCGCAAAAACAGCAGGCTGTCTTTGCACCTATGGCGGCTGCTGCGCTCCTGGCGTGCCCAGTCTCACAGCCGGGGATCAGGACCCTGTGCGCTTTTTCCACCGCTGTGTCACCGGTCACTCACACGCTGGGATCAAGTCCACATGCAACAGAAAACACTAAAACATCCAAAAATGCAAGACAGGTGAAAAGAAAGGCACTCCCTCCCAGGACAGAGAAAATGGCTGTGGACCAGGATTGACCTAGTCTTCACCCTGTTGCAGCATCAGTTAAACCCTCTGCAGTACCTCTTCCTGTTCGGATGGGCTGTCCGGTAAAGAGAGGGGTACCCATGGCAAAGAAGGGAAATCTAGAACTTTTAAAGATCCCTAATTTTCTGCATTTGACCCCCAGAGCAATTAGAAAGCACTGTGAAGCTTTTGAAGATTTCTGCACTGAGTGGCCAGCTGCACTGGACAGTGATGAGAAATGTGAGAAGTATTTTCCAATTGAAATTGACACAGCTGATTATGTTTCAGCAAAGAAGAAACATTAAATTTGTAGGAGAACGATACCGCAAGACCACAGATGTGCTTACCATCAGAACAGATAGATGTCCTTTAAAGAGACAGAATTATGATTATGTAATGTATCTACTGACAGTTTTATACCATGAGTCTTGGAAAACTGAAGAATGGGAGAAACATAAGATTGAAGCAGATATGGAGCAGTATATATGGAAAAATAGCCCCTCAGAAAAAAATGTCCTGGAAACACTTCTCCAAATTAAAGCTGCTGAGAAAAATATGGAAGTGAATAAAGAAGAGCTCCTTAGTATAACAGAACTATAAAAATTCTGTTGTTAATCTTAAGAATGAGGGGGAAGATGAAAACACCATTTCTCAGTACAAAGACTCAGTGAAGAGACTGTTGAATTTGGCATGAATATGAAGTAGGAAATGAATATGTAACCAGTATCTAATTTGACATAAAATTTTAAAAGTTTAAAAAATATTGTTTTACATGGTTTCATATAAACATGCAATGGGAATGATTACGCAGACGTTTTCTGATTTATTCATTGGGGTATTTGCACTAATCAGACGGTCTCTGTAATTTCTTTCATTTCTAAAGTGTTTTGATTTTTTTCCCACCCTAACAACTTTATTATCCATACACACACAGTCATCTAACTATTAGTCACTTGTCATATTTCTTTTTTCACAAAGTAGCATTTACTGGTTGCTTTTGTATAATAATTTTTATTATTTGGGAAGCTATGCTCAGAACCCAGTCCCCTGACTTGCAGATCAGTGCTCTTCTCGTATAACTAATATCTCCCCAACCCTTTCTTTGCAGATACTAATTCTGGTAAGAAACAGGTCCTTAGGTGTATTTTCTAGCCTTAAAAAAAATGTTCCCATCTCTCTTTTTTTTAAGAGTTACTGTATGTTGTTTAGTATCCAACTTTCTGTTTTCTGGAGATTATTTCCCCAAGCCCAAGCTCGCAGAAAAGTAGAAGTGGAAATTAGCTTGTACTCATCCTTTTGGATGCCCCAGTTACAGCTGCTATAGCCCAGGAAAGAGATAAGAGGCATAAAGACTTGAATTTAATATAGGGCAGGGGGAGTTGAATAAGCGCCAGAATGAGAACTGCCCTAAGGAACATTCTATTTAATTTAGCTGTCAACTCAATATTTTAAAGTATATCTATAAGTCATTTCTTACCCCTTCCAAAGTTATTGACAAGTGCTTAAATTAAAATCAAAATAAAGGCATTGTTGACAGTTAAAAATAAATAAATAAAACAGCAGGATGTACATTCTTCTCAAGGGCACGTGGATTATTCTCCAAGACAGAACACGTTTGGCCACAAAACATGACCCAATAAATTTAAAATGATTGAAATCATAGATAAATATATAAGATTCTACAAAGGTTTTATGTACTATGGTAACTTTCCAGAAACCTACAACCTCCAAATGGGTCCCTGGACCAGATAAGGCCTGAAACCTCAAGGGTCCAGGAACATCAGCTAGTTCCATGTCCCTACCTCATGTTATTGACAGGCTCTTCCAACCTGAAAAAGTTAGAATGGCCATAGCCCAAATATCCCTATAGAGTGGGATAGAAAGATCAAAGGTGATGGTGGAGTTATACAGAGAAGGTAGGGTTTAACAAATGAATATGATTGCTGAATCATTAAATTGATATTTTTTTTTTAGTTTCCAGTACCTTAGAGCAGCTCAAAGTAAAAGCCTAAAATTGTGGAATTGTAACCCATACCAAACTCTGAAATTTGGTCTATAGCTAATTGTTGTGCTGTTATCTCGATTGATGCAGAAAAGTCACTTGACAAAATTCAGGATCCTTTCTTGATAAAAACACTTAGAAAAACAGGAATAAGAGGAAACTTCCTCAACATGATAAAGGACAAATATGAAAAACCCAAGCTAACATTATACTTACTGGGAAAAGATGAAAGTTTTCCCTCTAAGATTCGAACAAGACAAGGATGCCCACTGTCACCACTGTTATTCAGCGCTGTACTGGAAGTTCTAGCTAGAGCAATTAGGCAAGAAAAAGAAATAAAGGCATTCAAATTGGAAAGGAAGAAGAAAACTTTCACTGTTTGCAGCGGACATGATCCTATAAGTGGAAAGCTCCCCCTAATTGACAACAAAGCTATTAGAGCTGATAAACAAATTCAGCAAAGTGGCAGGATACAAGATCAATATGCAAAAATCAGCAGTGTTTCTATATACTAGTAATGAGCAAGCTGACGAGGAAATCAAGAAAAATTTCCATTTACTAAAAACAGCTAAAAGAATCAAATATCTAGGAATAAATTTAGCCAAGAATATAAAGGAGTCATATATAGAAAACTACTAAACATCACTAAAAGAAATGAAAGAAGATCAAAATAAATGGAAGGACATTCTATGTTCATGTAGTGGAAGATCAAATATCATTAAAATGTCAATTCTATCCAAAATGATTTACAGATTCAACGCAATCCCAATCAAAATTCCAAAAGCCCACTTTGCAGAAATGGTCAAATTTATTTGGAAGGGTAAAGGGCTCCCAATAGCAAAAAACATACTGAAAAAGAAGAACAAAGTTGGAGGACTCACACTTCCTTACTTTAAAGTATATAACAAAACAGCATGGTAATGGTACAAGGACAAATTTATAGACCAATGAAATTAAGTTGAGAGTTCACACTTAGACATTCACACATATGGCCAACTGATTTTTGTTAAGGCTGCCAAATCTACTCAATTGGGAAAGAATAGGTTCTTGAACAAATGTGCTGGGAGAACTGGAGATACATATTCAAGAGAATGAAGGAGAACCACTATCTCACACTACATACAAAAATTAACTCGAAATGGAACAAAGAGCTAACTATAAGAGCCAGGACTATAAAACTCCTAGAAGAAAATCTAGGGAGGCATCCTTAGGATCTTGTGGTGAGGCAATGGTTTCTTAGACTATACACCCAAAACACAAGCAATGAAAGAAAAAAAAAAGGATAAATGTGACCTCCTCAAAATTACAAAATCAAAGGATTTTGTCATGAAAGTGAAAAGACAACCTACTCAGTGTGAGAAAATATTTGGAAATCACATATCTGATAAGGGTCTAAAATTCAGAATATATAAAGAAATCTTACAACTCAAACAACCCAAGTCAAAAAATGGGCAAAAGACTTAATTGGCATCTTGGGCCTAGGCTTCTCTGACTGGAGCCAAAGATGGCAGCTTCGGCAACTTTGGTGGCTCAGATTAATAGTTCCGAGGAGGTTCTGACTACCACTCTAGTGGACATGCCAGAGCTGGCATAACTCCTGCAGGTTGACTGGTTCCTGAAACCCTTCACTCGGGACTTCCAATGCAGATATAGGCCATTTTACCAGACCTTGGATTGTATTGGAGAAAATGAAGGTGGAATTGATAAGTTTTACAAAGGTTATAAATCATTTGCCATCCACAGATGTGCTGATGGTGGTTTATACTGCAAAGAATAGGCCCCAGGAGTAGAAGGAGTTTTTCTTACTTGAGACTTCAGTGGTTGGAATCCATTTTCATGCCAATATAAAAAACTGGATTATGGAAAATGGGAGCTGTATGTCCTCCCATAGCAGAATAAATGCCTCGTAGATCCAAATTAAAGGTAGGGGTTACTAGTAAAAGTGGAGAGATCTTGTATCATATTTCACCATGGGCGAAGCATGACTCGTGAAGTCATAATAGTATGAATTATGATTGGATACACTGGGATCCAGAACACCCATATAAATTTAAGCATTCTAGACCAAAGAAGCCAAGAAGTCTAAGAATCAATTAATCTCATGTGGGAATTTCTTCCCATGAAGGAAAAGTAGCTTTTTATAAACAATTTACCTACAGTATACTACCAGGAATTAAAGACCTGGGATACAACTGTATCCAGATGATGGTGATCATGGAACATGCTTACTATGCCAGTTTTGGTTACCAGATTACAAGCTTCTTTGCAGCTTCAAGCTGTTACAAAACACAGGAAGAGCTAAAAGAACTGATTGACACCACTCATGCAAGGGGCATTATAGTCCTCTTAGACGTGGTTCAGTCATACTTCAAAAAAATTCAGAAGATGGACTGAATATGTTTGATGGGACAGATTCCTGTTATTTTCATTCTGGATCTAGAGGGAACCATGATCTCTGGGATCATAGATTGTTTGACAACTCTGGCTAGGAAGTTTTAAGATTCCTTCTGTCAAACACAAGATGGTAGTTGATGAAATATGGCTTTGATGGATTTTGTTTTGATGGTGTTATATCCATGCTCTATCATCATTATGGAATGGGTCAAGGCTTTTCAGGTGATTACCATAAATACTCCAGACTACAATTAGATGAAGATTCCTTGATTTATCTCATGTTGGCCAATCATTTGGTTCACACGTTGTACCCAGATTCTATAAAAATACCTTAGATTGTTTCAGGAATACCAATTCGGTGTTCTTTAATTTCCCAGGGAAGGGGTGGTTTTGACTAGTGATTGGCCATGGCAATTCCAGATAAATGGATCTAGCTACTCCAACGATTTAAGGATGAAGACTGGAATATGGGCAATATGGTGTAGACCCTCAGAAATAGACACTACCTTGAAAAGTGCATTGCTTTTGCAGAGAGTCATGATCAGGCACTTGGTGATATGACACTGGCACTCTGGTTGATGGATGCAGAAATGTGTACAAACACATGAGTGTACTGACCCCTCCTACTCCAGGCATTGATCGTGGAGTACAATTTCATAAAATTAATTGACTCATGGGCTCAGGGCAGAAAGCTATCTCAGTTTCATGGGTGTGTTAGGCAGGTTCTCTAGAGAAACAGAACCAACAGGAGAGATCTGCAAATATGAGATTTATAAAGTGTCTCAGGCAACCATGGGAACAGAAGAGTCCAAAATCTGTCGGGCAGGCTGAAGCTGGCAGACCCAATGAAGAGTCTGGACAAATTCCACAGGAGAGGTTTGCTGGCCGAAGAAGCAGTGAAAGAGTCTCTTCTCCCTTAAAAGCCATCAACTGATTGGATTATCTCATTGTGGGAGATGTGCCTTACTCGATCACAGATGTAATCAGCTACAGATGCAATCAACTGGTTAGATTGAGAGATGACCACTAAGGGGTATGGGGTTTTTCTTTCTGGAGTCATGAAAATGTTCTAAAATTGATTGTGGTGATGAATGCACAACTCTGCAAATATACTAAGAGCATTGATTGTACAATTTGGATGGATTGTATGGTATGTGAATATATCTCAATAAAACTGCTTTTTAAAAAGGAAAAAAAAAGCATATCAAGGTCATGGGGGACCAATACCTACTAATGAAGCTGAACTTGCATGGTCTCTTCTCTGTTGTTTTGGTTTGCTAAGGCTGCCAACATGAGATATACCAGAAAAGGACAGGCTTTTGACAATGGGGATTTATTAGCTTATAAATTTATAGCTCTAAGCCCATGAAAATTTCCAAATTAGGGCATCAAGAGGAAGATAACTTTTCTGAAGAAAGGCTGATGGCATCTGGGGTTGCTCTGTCTTACGAGAAGGCACATGGCTAGCATCTGCTGGTCCTTCACTTCTGGGTCTCATTGCTTTCAGCTTCTGATGCTAGTGGCTTTCTCTCTGAGCGTCTGTGGCCCTCTCTTAGCATCTCTGGGGAGTTCTTGTATAAGCTAGCACTGTCTCTCTCTCTGTTTCTACCTTTGATTCTCTCATGAAGGGCTCAGCAAAGGATTAAGATCCACCTTGAATGGGTGGGTCACATCCCAATTTAAATAACCTAACTAAAAGTTCCCACCCACAATAGGTCTGTGCCTACAAGAATGGATTAAAAGAACATGACCTTTTCTGAGGTAAAGAATAGCTCCAAACTACCACATCTATGTAAGTAAAGATCATTCCCTCTAGCTCCTGTATGAGTCATGCTTGTTTTTGTCAACCTCAACACCTGCACCCCATGGAGTGGTTGAGACCCTATGACCGTTGTTCTTGTGGCAGGCATTGTATGGTCTTTGATACCTTTCATATGGTTGAGACACATTTCATAAAGGTG
Organism: Tamandua tetradactyla; assembly: GCF_023851605.1. NCBI lineage: Eukaryota > Metazoa > Chordata > Mammalia > Pilosa > Myrmecophagidae > Tamandua > Tamandua tetradactyla. Next base: position 10,075,246 of record NC_135329.1, read on the forward strand.
GTATGAAGTGTCTCTCTCTTCCCCCCAACACAGCATTTTACATATTGCTGGATTTGATCAGCTACTACATATTTTTATGATTTTTGTACATAAAAATCATTTTAAGCATACAATTCTGACATTAAGTACATTGATAATGTTGTGTAACTTTTACTACTATCTCGAAAACATTTTCATCATTGCAGACAGGAACTCATACTCACCAACTTTCCAAACCCTCCTTCCCTTGCCCCTTATAACCAGTATTTTGCTTTCTGTCTGTATGAATTTTATTTTGAATTTATTATTTAAGTTTTTCAAATAAGAGAAATAATACAATATTGTCCTTTTGTGTTTCACTAAACATATTTCTTCAAGGTTCATCCATATTGTCCATATATCAGAACATCATTCCTTTTCATGACTAAATAATAGTCCATTTTATGCATATACCACATTTTGTTTAACCATTTATCTGTTGACAGACATTTGGGTTGCTTCTACTTTTGGCAATTGTGAATATAGCTGCTGTAAACATTAGTATACAAATATTTGTTCAAATCCCTGATTTCAAATTTTGTGGGTTTTTTTTTTTGTATATAACTTGAAGTGGGATTGCTAGGTCATATGATAACTCTATACTTAACTCTCTGAGGGACCACCAAAGAGTTTTCCACAGTGGTTGGACCATTTCACATATCCACCAATAATGTAAAAAGATTTCTATTTCTCTCCATCCTTGCCAACACTTATTTACCATTTAAAAAAAAATAGCTATTCTAGTGTGAAGTGGCACTGTCATTTTGATCTCCTTTTTTCTAATGGCTGTGGTGTTGAGCATCTTTGCATATGCTTTATTAGTCATTTGCTTATCTTCTTTGGAAAACTGTCCATTCAAATCCAATTGTCTGTTAGCTTTTATATTTAGGTTGTTGACCCAGTTTGAATTAATTTTGTATATGGTAAGAAGTAGGGGCCCAAATTCATTCTTTTGTATATAGATAGTCAGCTGTCCCAAACCACTTATTTAAGAGAACATTCTTTACTCCTTTGAATGGACTTGGCACCTTTTAAAAACTAATAGCTTTCCTTGGTGGTGTGAAGTTGTATCTTACTGTGGTTTTAATATACGTTTCCTTAATGGCTAATGATGTTGAGCATCTTTTCATGTGTTTATTGGAAGCTTGCAACTTTTCTGAATTCATTTAACGGTTTTAGTAGCTTTCTTGTGGATTCTTTAGGATTTTCTATATATAGTATCATGTCATCTGCAAATAGAGAAAGCTTTACTTCTTTCTTTCCAATTCAGATGCCCTTTGCGCTGGTTTGAAAAAGTTTATGCACCCTAGAAAAACCATGTTTTAATCCCAATCCCATTTTGTAAAGGTAACCATTTCTTCTAAACCCTATTCAGTACTGTATGTTTGAAACTGTAATTAGATCTGCCTGGAGATGCGACTCAATCAAGAGTGATTGTTAAACTAGATTAGGTGGAGGCGGGTCTCCACCCGTTTGGGTGGGTCTTGATTACTTTACTGCAATCCTATAAAAGAGGAAATATTTTGGAGAAAGCTGGAGATTCTGGGACAGCAGTGAACACCGCAGCACCACGAAGCACAGAGTCCATCAGCAAGTGACTTTTGGAGATGAAGAAGGAAAATGCCTCCCAGGGAGCTGGAGAGGAAGCTAGTAGATGATGCCCTGTTCGCCATGTGCACTTCCAGCTGAGAAAGAAACCCTGACCATGTTTGCCATGTGCCTTTCCAGATGAGAGAGAAACCCTGAGCTTCATCGGCCTTCTTGAATCAAGGTATCTTTCCTTGGATGCCTTGGATTGGACATTTCTATAGACTTGCTTTAATTAGAATATTTCTACAGCCTAAAAACTGTTAACTTGCAACTTATTAAATTCCCCTCTTTTAAAAGCCATTCCATTTCTGGTATATTGCATTCTAGCAGCTAGCAAACTAGAACACCTTTCATATCTTTTCTGGCCCAATTCTCTAGCTAGAACTTCCAGTACAAATCTGAGTAACAATGGTGATAGCCAGCATCTTTGTGCTTGTTTTTTGTTTTTTATCTTAGGGGAAAAGCTTTCATTCTTTCATCATTGAGAATGATGCCTGCTGTTGGCTTTTCATAAATGCCTTTTATCACATTGAGAAAATTTAAAATATTTTTATATGTATTTTATATATTCTTTATATTCTTAGTTTTCAGAATTTTTTATTATGAAAGGATATTGGATCTTCCCATATGTTTCTTCTGCATCAATTGAGATGATCATGTTGATTTTTTCCTTCACTCTATTAACCTGATATATTAATTGATTGGTTTTCTTATGTTGAGCCACCTTTACATTCCTGGAATAAATTCCATGTAGTCATGGTGTATATTCCTTTTAATATACTGTTGGATTTGTTTTGCAGGTATTATGTTGAGAATTTTTGCAACTATATTTATAAAGGATGTTGGTCTGTAATGTTCTTTTTTGTGCTCTTTCTGGCTTCAGTTTCAGGGTAATGTTGGCCTCACAGACTGAGTTAGGAAGCGTTCCCTCCTCTTCTATTTTTTGGAAGCATTTGAGAAGGATCGGTGTTAATTCTTTAAATGCTTGGTAGATTTCAGCAGTGATGCCATCAGTCTTGCCTTTTTTTGTTGATTACTGATTTTGTTGATTATTGATTCAATCTCTTTACTTGTTATAGTCTATTGAGATTTTCTAATTTGTGTCCTCTCTCTTTTTCCTATGTCATTATGGCTAAAGGTTTGTCCATTACAGTGATCTTTCCAAAGAACCAAGTTTTGGTTCCACTGATTCTCTCAATTGTCTTTCTATTCTCTATTTCATTTATCTCCACGCTAATTCCTAAGGTTTCCTTCCTCTGCTAACTGTGGGTTTAGTCTGAACTTTTTCTAGTTCCTCTAAAAGTGAAGTTAGGTTATTGATTTGTGATTTTTCTTTTTTAAAGTAAGCATTTACAGTTATAAATTTTCTTCTGACTTCACTGAATCCCATAAGTTTTGGTATGCTGTGTTTTTGTTTGTCTCTAATATTTTCTAATTTTCTTTGACCCATTAGTTGTTAAAAAATATGTTGTTTAATTTCCATGTCTGTGAATGTTACAGTTTTCCTTCTGCTATTGGTTTTTAGCTTCATTTCACTGTGGTCAAAGAAGATACTTTGTATAATTTTAATCTCCTAAACTTTATTGAGCTGTGATTGTGACCTTTATGGTTTATCTTGGAAAATGATCCTTGTGCATTTGAGAAGATTTTATATTTTGCTGTTGTTGGATGGAGTGTTCTATTTATGTCCATTAGGTATAATTGGTTTATAGTGTTGCTCAAGGAACACTGGCTTTATAAAATGAGTTAGGAAATGTTTCTTCCTCTGTATTCTAAAACAGGGGTTTAGGATTGGTATCCTTCCTCCTAATTATTTGCTGCAATTCACCAGTGATGTCATTTGGGTCTGGAACTTTCTGTGTGGGAAGCTTTTTCAATTACACTTCAACTTTTCTAATAGATATAAGACTACTCCAGCTATCTCTTTGCTTTTGAACATTGCATCTTTCAAAGTATTTGTCCATTTTGTTTAAGTTGTCAACTTTATAACATTGTTCATAATATTCCTCTGGTAGTTAGGTTCAGGTGTCAACTTGGTCAGGTGATGCCCTGTTGTGCTGTTTCTGTGGACTTAAATCATCAGTATGTGAAATTCATCTGTGGCTGATGACATTTGCAGTCGATTAAGGGGAGTGCCTTTCACAATGAATGAGGTTTAATTTAATTACTTGGAGAGGTCAGAAGGGCACTCAGCAGCTCAGCATACCTTACCTCAGCACTCAAAGCTCAACCCAGACGTTTGGAGATGCAGAAAGGAATCTACCAGGGAAAGTCACTGGAACCCAGAAGCCAGGAGAGAAGGCCAGTAGATGTCGCAGTGAGTTTTCCCATGTGACAAAAACTCAGATGAAAGCTAACTTGCTACCCTTCCTCTGAAGAACTAACCATTTTCAACTAAATAAATCCCCTTATTGAAAGCTGATCCATCTCTGGTATGTTGCAAAATGGCAGCTTTGGCAAACTAAGATAATTCCTGTATCCATTTTATTTGTAGAATCTTGATAATTGCTTTATTCCTTTCTCTTCTCATTCCCTCTTCCAGCTCTCTCTTTTCAGTCTGGTTAAAGGTTTATAAATTTTAGTTATCATTATAAATAATCAACCATTTCTTCTATTAATTTTCCTGTTTTATATTTTCATTGCTTTCCACTCTTAGGTATATATTATTTTATTTCTTCTTCTTACATTAGTTTTGGGTTGCTTTTCTTTTTCTATCTTTTTAATGAGAAAGCTAGCTTTGAGATCTTTCTTCATTTTTAATATAAGTATTTAAAGTTATGAAGCTCCATCTAAGCACTGATTCAGTAGCGTCAGATTTTGATATGTTGTATTTTAATTTTCATTTATTTCAAATTTAATTCTGCTTGAGATTTCTTATTTAGCACATGGGTTGTTAGAAGTGTGTGTTTAATTCAAAATTTGGGTGAATTTAAAGGTATCTTTCTGTTATTGATTTTTTAGTTTATCTGTTGTATTCATAGAACATATTTCATATTTCAATTCTCTTAAACTTGTCAAGATTTGTTTTCTGATCAAGAATATGGTTATCTTGGTGAATATCCTCTGTGCTTTTGAAAAGAATGTGTATTCTGCTGTTGTTGGGTGAAGTGTTCTTTAATTGTTAACAAGATTCATTTGACTGATGGTATTGTTCACTTTTTATATTTTTGTTGATTTTCTGCCTACTACTTCTATCAATAACTAGTTGGAGAGGAGTGTGAAGTCTCCAACTATAGCTGTGGATTCTCCTTTCAGTTCTATCAGTTGTTTCATGCATGTTGAAATCTTTTTTGTTAGGTGTATACACACCTAGAATTGTTGTCTTCTTGTTAAATTGGTCCTGTTATTGTCACGCACTGTTCTGTTTTATTCCTGGTGATTTTCTTTGTTCTGAAGATTATTTTGTCTGATATTAATTATAGAACTTTCTTTTGATTAATGCTTGCATCATATTTTTCCCTACTTATATCTTTTATCCTATCTATGTCATTATATTTAATATAAGTTTCAGAATATAATTGTGTCATTAAAAATCTATTCTAACAATCTCTGACATTCACTTTCATTTCTGAAGGATAATTTTGTTCTATGGATAGTTTTTTAGTTCTCTTTTAGTACTTTAATGTTTTTTTCACTTCCTTCTTGTCTTCATGATTTTTTATATGAAACCCACAGTTATTTTGCCCATTGTTCCCCTATAAGGAATGTATCATTTTTCTTGGCTGCTTTCAAGACCTTTTTCTTTGTCTTGGTTTTCAGCAGCTATAATGTTTCTAAACCGAGATTTCTTTGAGTTGATCCTGTTTTAGGCTCACTGAGCTTTTTCTTCTATAGGTTTATGTCTTTCATCACATTTGAGTGTTTTAACCTTCATTTTTTACAATAATTTTTTTTCTGTACCACACACTCTCTCTTCTTCTGGAATTTGCTGACATAAATGTTAGAATTTTTTGGAATGCTCCTATAGACCTCTGAACTTGGTTCATTTTTTCTAGGCTTTCAGACTGAATAATTTCTATTGACCTATCCTCCAAGTTAACTGACTCTTTCCTTGCCACCTCCATTATGCTACAGAGTCTGTGGTAGACAGAATAATGTCTTCACTGTCTTCAAGGATGTTCACATCATGTTTCCTAGAAGCTAGGAATACATTACTTTACATGGTAAAAGGGATTTTGTAGTTGTGATTAAGGATCTGGAAATCAGAGATTATCCTGGATTATCCACTTGGGCCCAATGTAATCACAAGCATGCTTATAAGAGGGAGGCAGGAATGTGAGAGACCAAAATGAAGATCTACAATAGAAGCAGAAGTTGGAGTACTGCATCTTGAAGATAGAGGAGGGGATGTGAGCCAAAGAATGCAGGCAGCCTTTAGTAGTTGGAAAAGGCAAGGAAAGAGTCTCCCCTGGAGCCTCTGGAAGAAATTCAGCCCTACTATATCTTGATTTTAACCCTCTAAGACTCATTTCATACTCCTAAGCTCCAGAATGGCAAGATAATACATTTAAGTCACTAAGTTTGTTAGAGCAGGAATAAGAAACTAATACAGAGCTAATACAGTAATTTTTTAAAATTTTAGTTATTGTCTTTTTCAGTTCTAAGATTTCTATTTGTTTTTTCTTTATATTTTCTATTTCTTCACTAGTACTTTCATCTTCCCATTCATTTCAGGAATATTGGCATTTACTTGTTATGGCATTTTCATAGTAACTGTTTTAATGTATTTCTTCAGCATTGTTGTCAGCTGATTTTTTTCCACGAGTTAAGATTTCCTGGTTCTCCATATACCAAGTAATTTTGGACTGTATCCTTTTGAATATTATGAGATTCTAGGTCTTGTTTAACTCCTACTGAAAATGTTGGTATTTTTGTTTTAGTAAGCAACTGACCTGGTTTGGTTCAGGTCATAAGGTCTAACTAGCTTACTAGGGATTGTGTTTTCAATATCAGTTCTTTTTTCAAAGCCCATGGCATGCTGTTTAGGATCAGAGACACGTATGCAGAGTTGAGATTGAGTCCAAGAATTCCTTTAAAAAAAAAAAAAAAAGGAATTCATGAAATATGATTGTATTCATCTTCCTGAATTTCTTCCCTTGGGATCTTCCTGGTACTTTCTGGTTCCCTCAGAATTTCATTTTTGGTTCTCTGGCCAGAAATATAGGGCTTTATTTACCTTGCTCTGCTGTGCAATTCCTGTGACTGTGTTCACATCTGGGATCGTGGGAGGGCAGAGAGGAAAAAGCAACATAGGTTCGCCCTATCCTCAGTACCACCACTTCTCTGTTCAGAGAGGTTTTCCCTCCTTCAGAGTTTTAGGTTCTGTGCTACCATCCTGCTGCCATGGGATTACTTGGGGGCTCTCTCTCTGAATGGTACAAGACTACTTTCTCATTTCATGAGCTGGCACTAGGAGCTTCTTCTAGACCTCTCTCTGCTCATGCAGTTGCTCATTTCTGAATTTCATCTGCCTTGAGTCCCAGGCAAGGGGATAACAGAGGGAAAAAATGTTAAACTCACCATCAGTTCAGACGTTCTTTGAATTCTGATCTTCTTCACCCATTTACCAGTCATTATTTATTTATTTTTTTTGTATGCTATATGGCATAGTCAATTTCATTATTTTTCCATGTGAGTATTCCATGATTGCAGCAACATTTGTTGAATTTTTGTTTGTTTGTTTTGCTTGTTTTTTGGGGGTGTGTGGGGGCCGGGGGGGGAGTGCATGGACTGGGAATCAAACCCAAGTCTCCCACATGGCAGGTGAGTATTCTACCACTGAATTACCCTTGTACCCCACATTACTTACTTTTTAGAGTCTTCATGTATATCTGCCCCATGCATTCTTTCCAGATTTACAGTTTCATTCATTGGGAGAGACAAGGAAGAGTGTGCTTACTTCATCTTTTCTAGAATTAGAACTCTATACCTCGCAATTTTGATGAGTATTTTTATTCTTGTTCTGTTCAAAGTATTTTTAAATTTTAGTGTTTTACAAGGGTATATACAGATGTGGTCTTCACTCTTATACTCCAGTAAGGCAGATAAAAAAATAGAAAATTTCATAATAACATGTAAGTACAATCAAAAAGATATTCACAAGATGCTGTGGTAACACAGAGGAAAGGAAGTAACTTGTGTGGAGGGCAGTGAAAGTAACTGAGAACTGGGAACTGAAACAAAAAAAGGCTTCTTGGAAAAAAACTGAAACCCAAGATGAATCTTGAAGGCTGAGAGGGAGTTAGCCAGTCATGAGCAAGGAATAGAGACTTTAAAGGCACAATACAGCTTGGGGTATGTTTCATTTTCTTGCTGTTAAAGCAAATACCATGTGTGCTGGTTTGAAAGGAAGTATGCCCCCTAAGAAAAGCCATGTTTTAATATAAATCCCATTTCATAAAGGTAGAATAATCTCTATTCAATACTGTATGTTTGAAACTGTAATGAGATTATCTCCCTGGATGATGTGATTTAGTCAAGAGTGGTTGTTAAACTGGATTAGGGGATGACATGTCTCCACCCATTTGAGTGGGTCTTGATTAGTTTCTGAAGTCCTATAAAAGGAGAATGAGAGATTCAGAGAGAGCAGAGAATGCTGCAGCACCACGAAGCAGAGAGTTCACCAGCCAGCGACCTTTGGAGATAAAGAAGGAAAACGCTTCCCGGGGAGCTTCATGAAACCAGAAGCCAGGAGAGTAAGCTAGCAGATGACGCCATATTTGCTATGTGCCCTTCCAGCCGAGAGACAGAAGCCCTGACTGTGTTCGCCATGTGCCTTCTCACTTGAGAGAGACACCCTGAACTCTATCGGCCTTCTTGAACCAAGGTATCTTTCCCTGGATGCCTTTGATTGGACATTTCTAATTGGGACATTTTCTCGGCCTTAGAACTGTAAACTAGCAACTCATTAAATTCCCCCTTTTTAAAAGCTGTTCCATTTCGGGTATATTGCATTCCGACAGCTAGCAAACTAGAACACCATGTAATGGGTTGGCCTAAACAATGGTCATTCAGTGGCTCACAGTTTGAGGCTAGGTGAAGTCCCAAACTGAGGCAGCAGTAAAGTGATGCTTTCTTCCTGAAGACTGACATTCTAGGGCAGGCTGCCGGTGATTGTTGGTACTTAGCTTTTATGTCAGATAGCTGTGCACGTGGCAGAATCTTTTCCTTTCTCTTCCAGGTCCTGTTGACTTTCAATTTCTTGCTTCCCATGGCTTTTCTTTCTTTTTAAATTAATTAAAAAAAAAATATAACAACAAACACAAACATTCTTAACATATGATCATTCTGTTCTACATACATAATCAGTAATTTACAATATCATCACATAGTTGCATGTTCATAATTTCTTAGAACATTTGCATCAATTCAGAAAAAGAAATAAAAAGACAACAGAAAAAAATTAATACATACCTTACTCCTTATGCCTCCCTTTCATTGATCACTAGCCTTTCAATCTACTAAATTTATTTTAACATTTGTTCCCCCTATTATTTATTTTTATTCCATATGTTCTACTCGTCTATTGACAAGGTAGATAAAAGGAGCATCAGACACAAGGTTTTCACAATCACACAGTCACATTGTGAAAGCTATTATTATTATACAATCATCTTCAAGAAACATGGTTACTGAAACATAGCTCTATATTTTCAGGCCTTTCCCTCCAGCCTCTCCATTACACCTTGACTTAAGAAGGTGATATCTATTTAATGTGTAAGAATAACCTCCAGGATGACCTCTCGACTCTGTTTGGAATCTCTCAGCCATTGATACTTTACTTTGTCTCACCTCACTCTTTCCCCTTTTGGTTGAGAAGGTTTTCTCAATCCCTTAATTCTGAGTCCCAGCTCACTCCAGGATTTCTGTCCCAGGTGGGCAGGAAGGTCCACACCCCAAAGCAATCAAGGGAGGAAGAAGTTTCAAGGAAATAAGGCGGGCAATGTAAGCCGAAGAAAAGTGGAATAAGTCTGAAAGTGTTTATTTGATTAAGCAATAAGGACTACGTATCTGGACACAAGTCATGTCAGGGGCTGGTGAGGCTGGAAAATTGACTGGAAATAGTTGATAAGTGAGTGGGAAGTGAAGAAGAAACTGCTTTATGTTGACTAAACCAAGCCTTGTGACATGGGTCCTTTCTGTTTTAGCTTTCTTTTGCCATTCTTTTTCTGAATATCTCAAAAACAATTCAGACGTAACTCACTGCTCTCCAAATCTCTTCCTACTGAAGCGTACTTGCTGTTTATCTTTTCATATAGTATCTAATCTCAAGTGGTAGGATGTTTGCAAAGACACTTGAAAGAATTCCTCCCATCCTTCCTTGCAGGTCCCCTTTGTCATGTGACTTTCCCACGCCATTCATTAAGAGTTGGAGTTGATTTCCCCCACCTGTGAATCTGAACTGGCATTCACACTTGGTGAAAACAAGGCAGAAGTAACATTGGGTGACATCTGAATTCATCAGAGGGCGCCTTCGGACTATCATGACTACTGGAAGATGAGAGGCCATGTGCAGCTGAGATGAACCAGTCCAGCCAACCAACAACACAAACTGCCCAACATGTAAGTGTGGCCTTCTCAGGCCTTCCAGCTCCATCTGAGCAGCCAGATGACTGCTGGCGGGGATGACTCCAGGCAAGACCAGCGGAAGAACCACCCAGCTACGTCCAGCCCAAACTGCCAACCCACAGAATTATGAGCAAATAAAATGGTAATTTTAGCTACTAAGTTTTGAGTAATTTGTTATATGCCAATAAAGAACTTTCATATCTACTTATTTTTAAAGTGGATCATCTTGTGTTTTATGTCTACTGATAAGGTATTTCATTATGAAGGGCTAAGCATATAAGTAAATTTGAAGAGTTGTCACTGTCTCTGAACTTCTAGAATCTTCATATAAACATTAAATCAATTCCTGTGGGACCTCAAAGCTCTCTATTTAGGCTTTTCTTTTTTCAAAAAAATATTTTTTTATCGAGAAATATCTAAATACAGTCCAACTATATTATATAATCAATGGCTCACTATATCCTCATAAAGTTGTATTCTTCACTATGATCATTTTTAGAACATTTGTATTATGCCAGAAAAAGAAATCAAAATAATTTTAAAAACCTCATACATACCAAACCCCTTACCCCTCCCTCTCACTGACCCACAATATTTCAATCTACTAAATGATTACCCTTTATCTCCCCCTATTATTTATTTTTATCCTCTTTTTTTTTTTTTTTAACTCATTTGTCCATACCCTGGATAAAAGGAGCATCAGACACAGGGTTTTCATAATCACACACTCTCAATGGTAAAAGCTATTTAGTTGTACAGTCTTCTTCAAGAATCAAGGCTACTGGAACACAGGTCAACAGCTTCAGGTACTTCCCTCCAGCCACTCCAATACACCATAAACTAAAAAGGGATATCTTTTTAAAAGGTAAGAATAACCTCCAGGATAATCTCTTGACTCTGAAATCTCTCAGCCACTGAGACTTTATTATGCCTCATTTCTCTCTTCCCCCTTTCAGTCAAAAGCCTTCCTCATTCCCATGATGCCACGTTCCAGCTCATACCGGGGAGTCAGGTCCCACATAGGGAGAGGGCAGTAAGTTCATCTGCCAAGTTGGCTTAGAGAGAGAGAGGCCACATCTGAGTAGCAAAAGAGGTTCTCTGGGGTGACTCTTAGGCATAATTATAAGTAGGCTTAGTTTTTCCTTTGCAGGAATAAGCTTCACTGGGGCAAGCCGCAAGTTGAGGGCTCAGCCTATTGAATTTGTTGTCCCCACTGCTTGCAAGAATATCAAGAATTTCCCAGATAGGGAAGTGGGATATTTCTGCCTTTCTCCCCAGCCCCCCAGGGGGACTTTGCAAATACTTTTTTATTCTCTGCCCAAATTATTCTGGGATATATTAGGGCATCACACTAACCTGTACAAACTAACAAGATCTTGTGCCCTATTCAAGATTTCATGTAATTATGGTGTTCAAGCAAACTGATCATACCAGTTAAATTAGATACTATGTATCTGTTCTGGTTTGCTAGCTGCTGGAATGCAACATACCAGAAACTGAATGGCTTTTAAAAAGCGAAATTTAATAAGTTGCTAGTTTACAGTTCTAAGGCCGAGAAAATGTTCCCAATTAAAACAAGTCTATGGAAATGTCCAATCAAAGGCATCCAGAGAAAGATACCTTGGTTCAAGAAGGCCGATGAAGTTTAGGGTTTCTCTCTCAAGTGAGAAGGCACATGGTAAACACAGGGCTTTTCTCTCAGCTGGAAGGGCACACGGCGAACACAGCATCATCTGCTAGCTTCCTCTTCTGGCTTCTGGTTTCATGAGGCTCCCCGGGAAGCGTTTTCCTTCTTTATCTCCAAAGGTTACTGGCTCATGGGCTCCCTGCTTCATGGTGCTACAGCATTCTCTGCTCTCTCCGAATCTCCCGTTCTCCAAAATGTTTTCTCCTTTATAGGACTCCAGAAACTTATGGGTGGAGACAGGTCATCGCCTAATCTTCCAGCTTAACAACCACTCTTGATTAAATTACACCTCCAGGGAGATGATCTGATTACAGTTTCAAACATACAGTATTGAATAGGCATTATTCTGCCTTTATGAAATGGGATTCAGACTAAAACATGGCTTTTCTAGGGTCCATACATCCTTTCAAACCAGCACAGTATCTAAAATAAAAATTTTGCACCAAATAAACATCTCTCCCTTTGGTCTCACATGGAGGTTGAAGTTTGAAAATATGGGCCATATCATCCTTTACCAGTATTCTGATTCACCTTAGTGCTATTCAGATCAGCTTCATTTATATCTCTAGATGTAGTCTGATCATTTTGTTAGCTTTTTAAACAGATGCAGAATGGATTAGTGCTGATCAGTTACAACTCCTAAATATACATGACTGCTATAAGAGCTTACAATTTAGGGACCTTTACAATAGGCCCCAACCTAATAACCCACGCTCTCAACATCAATTCTGAGTTTGTAAATTATATTAATCCATATGAGTGAGGCATGATTATATTTGTCTTTTTGTTTCTGACATTTTATTCAACATACTGTCCTTAAGGTTCATTTACCTAGTTTTCTTTTGATTCCAACTCTTTGTTTCCTGTCTTTCAGTCAATTCTAAAGACAGGAAAACAATTCTGAAAGACAGGAAACAATCCTGAAAGACAGGAAGCAATTTTGTCCAAGGCAGAATATCTAATTTTTTAAAATTAATTTTTAAATTTTTAAAAAAATACCAAAAAACACCAAACGCAAACATTCATAACTTTTGATCATTCCATTCTACATATATAATCCGTAATTCACAATATCATCACATAGTTGCATATTCATCATCATGATCATTACTTAGAACATTTGCATCTAGAATATCTAATTTTTTAAAAATTTATTTATTAAAAAAATTAACAAATGAAATAAAAATTAACATAGATAATCAGTAATTCACAATATCACCACTTAGTTGCGTATTCATCATTTCTTAGAACATTTGCATCCATTCAGAAAAAAAGAAAAAGACAATAGAAAAAGAAATAAAACAAAAACAGAAAAAAAAATTATACCTACCATATCCCTTACCCCTCGCTTTCACTGATCACTAGCATTTCAAACTAAATTTATTTTAACATTTGTTCCCCCATTATTTATTTTTATTCCATATATTCTACTCGTCTGTTGACAAGGTAGATAACAGGAGCATCAGACACAAGGTATTCACAATCACACAGTCACACTGTGAAAGCTGTATCATTATTCAATCATCTTCAAGAAACATGGCTACTGGAATACAGCTCTACATTTTCAGGCAGTTCCCTCCAGGTTCTCCCTTACATCTTGAATAACAAGGTGATATCTACTTAATGTGTAAGAATAACCTCCAGGATAACCTCTCGACTCTGTTTGGAATCTCTCAGCCATTGACACTTTGTCTTATTTCACTCTTCCCCCTTTTGGTCCAGAAGGTTTTCTCAATCCCTTGATGATCAGTTTCAGCTCATTCTAGGGTTTTTCTCAATCCCTTGATGCCGAGTCTCAGCTCATTCCAGGACCTCTGTTCCACATTGCCAGGAAGGTCCACACCCCTGGAAGCCATGTCCCATGCAGACAGGGGGAGGGTGGTGAGATTGCTTGTTGTGTTGGCTGGAGGGAGAGGCCACATCTGAGCAACAAAAGAGGCTCTCTTGGGGGTGACTCTTAGGCCTAAAGTTTAAGTAGACTTGACCTATCCTTTGTGGGGTTAAGTTTCATATGAACAAACCCCAAGACTGGGGGCTCAGCCTGTAGCTTTGGTTGTCCACACTGCTTGTGAGAATATCAAGAATAGAATATCTAATTTTTAACAGCAAGTTTTTAAGAAAGAAGGGGTTTGATTCCTGAACCATGCACCTGCTCCCCCACCAAACATAAATAAATAAAAAGCATTAAAAAAGAAGAAGAGAGTAGGGGAAAGGTGGGAGAAAGAGAGAACCTATCATGAGCCAGGGCATTTGCGGGTATTGGTCATTCATAGGAGAATGCAGAAATAGCTAACGCTTTATCTGTGGACCATGTCAACTTTGTATCTGTAAGGTCTATCACAGTATTTGCCACATAGCTAGTATTCAACAAAGATACATAAAGGGATAAAAGGAAGTTGCTACATTTATACATTGTTTCATATTTGTGTGTCTTATTTTCTGAAAGTAGAGCCAGTTTCTGCTAGAGTTCCGGGCAAGCAAGCTAAACAGCCTTGGGCTTATATAAAAAAAAAAATCTCAAAGCATATATGGTAGATATCTATTGCCTTGACCCCTGCCCTTGGTTTTCCATGATTCTTAAAGGAAAATAAATCATACCAACATCACCCACTTTCTTGCTCCACTTAAGACTTTTTTTCCTGCCAGCACCCTTCTCTTCCACCAAAACTAAAGAAACTCTATCTCCACACCAGTGATCTTATACTTTACAAAGATAAAAAGTAATCCCTACTTAAAAAAAAAAAAATGAATGGGGTCCCTTGCATACCTATTTGTTTAAACTGAAATAAACTGACCATTTGGTTATAGCTGAAGACCTGGCATCAGAGGAGGGTAATGTTATAAAGAGAAAGGCTTCACAGGGGTGAAGGCACCATGGCCACACATCTGAATGATCTATAATGGTTTACCCATAGTTCTGCTTCCATTCTGATTTAAGAATGGTAACACATACAGGGTCTATAAAGTTTCCAGACTTGTGATTTTACTTTAATCTCATATACCATAGGGTCCCTGGGACCCTCTGAAGTTTACACTAACTTTCTTGGCTTTAAATGACTGACACCACTGATTTAGTGTTCAAAGGTTAAGACCTCAAAATTGCCAGAAAGCCATTGGGAGGCTGGTGGGAATGATATATGAATAGCAGAGAGACACCACCCTTCTGCCCATCCACTGTCATGGGAGCAGGAGGCACAAAGCAGCAACATTTTAATGACGCTGGAAAGACTTACCAGGTCCACAGATACTCAACTTTGTTAATTGTGATGGTTAATGTCATGTGTAATTGGCTAGGTTATGGTGTCTGGTTGTTTGGTTAAACAAGCACTGGCTTGTTGCAAGTATTTTGTGGATTCAAATCATTAGTCAGTTGATTGCGCCTCTGGAAAGAGGAGAAAGGAAGGCAGTTCTGTTCCAAAGGCAAATTGTCTGACTGACAGTTTTCTTTCTGGGGAGAGTTCTGGTTAAGAATCACTCAGCTCTAGGATTCATGGAATTCTGGAAACATAATATTTTCTACTTGTATGGGTTTAATTTAGAATATCCTGCATAATAACTGTAAGGTAGGTCAAGAATTTTTGTCATTTTCCAAATGAACTCACTTAATCTCAGAGACATTAAATGATTTATAGTCTCACTGAATTTCAGAGATGAATAGAATCTTAGAGATTTTGTCTAATGCCTTCTTTTTTTAAAAAAAAGAGAACTGAGGCTAAGTGAAGTAAACTGCCTGGGATTACACAGTCGTAAGTGACAGATGTCAAAATATAAACAAAGCTCTGTGTTTTGTTTCAGTTAAAAAATTGTCAGATGGACTTATAACTGATTTAAACTTACAATAACCATCTGTAGAGAAAGGACAGTAAATTATACATGCTTTCACAAAACTAAAAGTTGCTCTTTTTCAAAAATTGTTTTTGTAGAAAATATAAAAGAGGTGGGAAAATAATTTTTAAAAATCAGAAATGTCATTTTGAGTTTGCTAACCTCTGAAGTGATTAAATAATAAGTGCATCTTATAAACTAGTAATAACTTGTATTGAATCCACATCTTAAGGTTTCCACAAGTAACTAAAAAGGTTTTATAAGGTTGAAGTTTATATATCAAATAAGGAAAAAAGGCATTGTATTAAAAAGAATTTAACAGCTCTTTGCTGCATCTACTGAAAGAATGAAGACCATTTTCAGCAACCAAAATGTTGACCATTCCAGAAAATGTTGATATCATGCTGGAGGGATGCATAGTTATTGCGAAAGGCCCTAGAGCCTGTGGGGGACTTCGATCACAGCAGTGCAGAAGTCAATCTCCTTGGAAGAAGAGGCTTGAAAAAGCACGGGGAAACAGAAAGGAATGGGCACCATTTGCACTATCTGTAGTTAGTACAAAGCATGATCAAGGATGGTGGTACACACTGGGCTTCCATTACAAGATGAGGTCTGGGTACAGTTCCCCATCAACTGATTCACTCAGTTGAAAGGGACTTCTGGTGAGATCAGAAGCTTCTTGGGTGAAAAATATATCCTCAGGGTTCAGATGAGGTCTGATGTTGTCTGTTCGGAATCTTAAGCTCAGAAAGATGAGTTAATTCTTGAAGGATACACTGAACTGGTATCAAATTCAGCTGCTTTGACTCACGTAAGCCATTACAGTTAAAAACAAGGATATCAAAAAATTAGGGGATTTTATCCATATCTCTGAAAAGGGTTCACAAGTTGATAAGTGACATCTAAGTGGAGTCCAGCTATGGAAACAAGATTCCAGATGATTCCTAAGCCTAATTTGTGATATTTTAAAGATGCAATAAAATTCATCTGTTGAGAAAAAATAACTTAACAGTAAGAGCCCTTTTATCTTTATATTGATTAGAAGAAAAACATAGCAAGAAACGTTGCTGCTCATTATAGATAGTGGAGCACTACCTGGGACAATAGCCTCAGTTTGATTATCTAAAGCTCTGTGCTTAGCTCAAAGGTGTGCCAATTCGATTTTCTTATCAGTACACAGAAGAGATTTAAAATACAGTACCTGCATAAAGGAAATACTTCTAGGTACAAGGAAGCAGTCTCCTAGTTGTCCTTTCATTAGTGCCAGATTCCTTCTTTAATTAAGGCAGGACTCACATTTCTAATGTCTTTTTCAAAGATGGGTACTTCACCAGCATACAAATTCCTTTTGCTAATTCATTCAACAAAACGTCTTGACCATGTGTTACTTGCAAGCCACTGGGCTATAGGAAGGAATATATAATTTGGAGGAAATTAAACTGTATAAGATACAAATCCTACTCTTGTGGGCAAGCAAATAAAAGGACACTCAAGTTTCCTGCTCATCTATCATGCATCAGGTATGAAAGACTCATGTTTACATCTATCACTTCCTAAGAATCTTATAGTCTAGGTAGGATTCTCTTGGCATATAAGAGGCTCTCAATAGATGATTTGTTAAGTAGCATATAAGAGATCTCAAAACTTTCCTTCTTGTTCAGAGACCCAGAGAGAGTGGGAAGCTGCCTGAGGCACTGGCTTCGGATACCATAAACATTTCATATTGGGTTGACGATATCTGAGCTGTGTAACTGGTGACTATGGGCAGGTTATGTAATCTGAATTTCGGTTTTCTAATTTATAAAGTGGGGTAAATACTTTCCACTTTAGTGTTGTTATGGGAGTTAGTGCTAATGCATGTAAAGTTCTGTGTATAGAAAGTGATCTGTAAATGGCGGCAATTAGATTGATACACCTAAGCCACATTCACTTATTGGCATATCAGACACTGGATTTCAGTTAGGTCAAAGTACTTCTTCAAATGCACTGAACAGCTTCTTGAGACGGAGAGATCCTTGCTTTTTTTTCTGGTCAGGAAATACTAAGCAAGCTTTGTTTGCAACGGTTTGACACAGCTGAGTGTAATGAGGCGGTCCGAGACTCACAGTGCTGGCCTAGTTCGTCTGCGGTGCCTCTCACCCGTATTTGAACACCCTTTACTAACCTCCCGAAGCCTCTCACTCCAGGGGCAGCAGCTCGGCCTCCCCTTCACCAATTTAGGTCTCCTAAACTTCTGCGCGCAGCGCGCGGTACGCAGTGCTGGAAGCCGGCGGGGTAGAGCATTCTCCGCTTCACCTAAGTGAGGGAACTAAGCCCTTTTACCTCAGGTACTACTAATCTGGCTCACATGCAACGACACGACGTCTCAACACTAACAAGATAACCCCAAACCTCCATCCCGGGGCGGACACCCTGCAAGCAACCGGCAAGCCGAGGGGCAAGGAGCAAGGCTCGCTGGGAAGGTGACCTCTTACCCGTCTTCTTGCCTTACCTCAGCTCACCAATTTTGACGCTAGCAAATGAAGCAACGAGGAGACCTGGGAGGCGAAGCCTAGAGTTGCCTGATCCACGCAGATTGGACGGCACTGGCGCGCGGGGGCGGACCGCGCGAGCCGACCAGGGACCCTCCCACTGTGGGCGGGGAGCAGCGGGGGGGCTGCGCGTGCGCGCTGAGCGGCGGCGGCAGCTGCGCGTGCGCGGTGGGCGGAGCGCCGCTCTCGGCTAGACCTCCCCTTGCTTGCCGTGGCGATCAGTGCGGTACTCGTGTTTCACCGCCTGTCGCGGAGAGTCGCTGCCGAGTGGGCGCTGGGTTTTCGGGTCGTCACGATGGTCCGCTACGAATACGTGAGCCCGGAGCAGCTGGCCGGCTTTGATAAGTACAAGGTACTGCGGGACCCGCGGACGCCCCTCTGCCTCCTCGTTGTCGCGGCCTCGCCCGGGCGGCGGAGGGACCGGCGCGGTCCGTGTCACCTTGTGCCGCGTGGCCTCGGGCTTGCTGGCGGGCGTTTTTCCGGGGGACCTGCCGTGTCCTGAGAGCTTGGAGTCAGGGTGCGGCGTGGGGCACCCTAGGCCCTCGTTTCTCGCTAGGCATCTTCCGGGGTTTTCCTTCTGAGACCGGTCCGCTATAATGGAACGAGAGAATTCCCTCTTCTTTACCTCCCTCTTTTTTTTTCTTAGCCCCCTGAAAGGTGGTGCAGTCCCTTGCAGTGGCATCTTAATTGTTTTCATTTTAATGAAGTTTGTCCTCCTTTTGCGGAGATGAAGGTGGTCGTTTGGCAGCTGAGGCCCTCGGAGAGAGGGGGTGACTTACCACTTACCGAGGCCACACCCAGCTTCTACTCTCAGTACAGAGGAGCTGGTGGCGCTTGGGCTGCCAGGGAGGGACTGTGTAGTGGGAACAGTCTGGCATACACAAAATCCTGATACAAAAATCTATTTTCTTTATGTGGCCTGAGACAAATCGTTTAAACCTCACCCAGCCCCTGTTATCTTTATAAATTGGGGATGCTCTCCACTCTGTGAAATGATTCTAAGGGTTTGAGATAATGTATGGGAAGCGCCTGGCACTTAAGGGGTGTCAGTAAATACTGGTTCTTACTAACTTCCGTCCAGATCTGGTTGCCCTCCCTTGTTATCAGTGAGTGACTCCACCATCTATCCACTTGTCCAAGCTCAGAATCTGGGCTTTAACCTTTCATCCTTGGGGATGGCAGGGCCCCTTTTACTCCCGATTCCTTCGCCCCACCCCTCAACCAGTGAATCGCCAGATTTGTATGTGCTAACATCTTTAGCCTAGTAGAGAAGAGACGTCTCGTTTACCACTCTTCCCACTCCCACTTTTTAAATGAACGTATTAGAACGGTGTTCGGTTTTCTGAAAAACTGCGAAGGTAATAGAGTTCCTGTATGTTTCACACCCAGGTTTCCCTATTATTAACATCTTATGTTAGTATGGTACGTTTGTCACAAGTAGTAACCAATATTTCTACATTACTCTTTCTTCTGTTCCAGGACCCCCATCCAGGATCCCACATTCTGTTTAGTTGTCATGGCTCCTTAGGGTCCTCTTGACTGTGATCATTTCAGACTTTGCTTGTGTTTGATGGCCTTTGCAGTATGAGGAGTGCTGGGCAGATATTTTGTAGAGTTTCCCCCAATTGGTATTTATTTGGTGCTTTCTCATGATTGGGCTGGCTCTGTGGGTTTTGGGGAGGAAGACCACAGAGGTGGAGTGCCATTCTCATTGCATCATATCAAGGGTACAAGCTGTCCACATGGCATGTCACTGCTGATGTTAATCTTATCATCTGGCTGAGATAGCATTTGTCAGGTTTCTCCATTGTAAAAGTTTTTCCTTTTCCCCTCTTTCCCTACAGTGCCCCTTAGAAGGAAATCATTATGCACAGCCCACACTTAAGAAGTGGGGAGTTTTTCTCCACCTCCTTAAAAGTGGTATTTCAGCATAAATTATTTTGAATTCTTCAGCTCTGGAGATTTGTCAGTTCTCCCCCATGAATTTATTTGAACATTTATTTTATTTTTTATTTTTTGCATGGGCAGGCAGCAGGAAACTAACCCAGGTGTCCGGCATGGCAGGCTAGAACTCTGCCACTGAGCCACCATGGCCCACCCTAAACATTTATTTATGTTAGTAAGGACTCCTAGATATTTATATTTTATACTTTGTTTTATAAGCCAGTACAACTTTGTTCCTCATCCATGTCTGCTTCTTAAAAAATTAATTTTTAAAAATTAAAGTAGCTGTAGACTTACAGAAAAATCTTGTGAAAAGTGCACAGTTCCCATATTATGCCTGTCCATTCCCAGCTTTCCCCGTTATTAACACTTTGCATTAGTGTGGTACCTTTGTTAAAATTGATGAAACATTATTATAATTATGCTGTTACCTTTAGTCCACTGTTTTCATTAAGTTTCATCCTTTGTGTTGTACAGTTCTGTAGGGTTTATGTGTGGGTGTATGGCAACATATACAGCCTAAATTTTCCCTTTTTGTCCCTTTTGAAATATGCAGTTCATTGGTGTTAATTACATTCATGAAGTTGTGCTTTCATCACCATCATCCATGGTCAAAAGTTTTCAGCCCCAAATAGAAACTCTGTATCAATTAAACATTAACTCTCTGTTCCCCTCCCCCCAGTTGGCCCCTGATAACCAATATTCTAGATTCTGAGTTTATGAATTTGCATATTCTATTTCATGTAAGTGAAATCACACAGTATTTGTCTTTTTGTTCAGGTTTACTTTGCTCAACATGATGTCATCAAGGATCATACATATTGTAGCATGTATCAGAACTTCATTCTTTTTAGCTTTGAATTCAGTTCCATTGGATGTATGTACCACTCGTTTATCCTTTCATCTGTTGATGGAAGCTTGGGTTGTTTCCACCTTTTGACAGTTGTGAATAATGCTGCTATTTAGGTCAGTGTGCAGATATTGTTTAAGTCCCTGTTTTCAGTTCTTTTACATATGTACTTAGACCTGGGATTGCCAGGTCATGTGTTACTTCTATACTTAACTCTGAGGAATCACCAGACTATTTTCCACAATGGCTATACCATTTCACATTCTCACCAGCAATGTTCGAGAGTTCCTATTTGCCCACATCCTCTCCAACACGTGTTATTTTCCTTTTAAAAAAAAATAGTAGCTGAAATTTTCTATAGTGCATAGTCTAATTCAACCTATCTGTATAGCTCATTTGAATAATCAAAACACAGGGAGCACAGAATAAGAAAGAGGTCCTTTAATCCTGTATAGATTATTGTAATGCCTGGAAACAATCTAGAGTATATTAAGCAGATAATCAGAAAGTGTTGGCAAAGTCCCCTGAGGGAGGAGAGAAAGACTATGAAACTGTTAAACCTTACTGTCAGGGAAATCCCCTGATACTGTGTCAGACTCTAGGGACACCCAAATCAATAGGCTATGCCCTGAATCATGAGGCTTACTCTTGTGAAGTTTGTGTAGGTGGCATAGAAACTTAGACTACCTATAGGTATGCCTACGAATTACTTCTGGAGGACCTCGGTAGTTGCTCAGATGTGGCCTCAGTCTCTCTAAGCCCAACTCTGCAAGTGAAATCATTGCCCTCCCCCCTACTTGGGACATGACATCCAGGGGTGAAAGTCTCCCTGGCGACGTGGAAGATGACTCCCAGGGATGAATCCAGACCTGCCACCGTGGAACCAACAATTCTGTCCTGACCAAAAGGGGGAAAAGAAGTATAATTAATAAAGTATCAGTGGCAGAGAAAGTTCAGATACAGTAGAGAGGCTACTCTGGAGGTTGCTCTTACTCAAGCTTCAGGTAGACCTTGCTACCTATCATAACCTGCTAACCCCCAACCAAGACCATTCCAGCCAATCCTAAAAACCTAGGGCAATATGTAAGATTCCACAGGTTTTCCATGCATTAGAATAACTTTCCAGAAACCTACAACTTCCAGATGGGTCCCTGGTCCAGATTAAGTCCTGAAACCTAGCCCAGCCTCTCCAGAACATCAGATCAGATAGCTCCATCTCCCTACCCTATATTTGTGACCCTTCCAAATAAAAAAATTTAGAATATCCATGGCCCAAACAACCCTAAAGAGAGGTATGGAAAGATCAAAGGTGATGGTGGAGTTATACATAGAAGATAGGATTTAACATATGAATATGAATGCTAAATCATTAAATTGATATCTTTTAGTCTCCAGTATTTTAGAGCAGCTAGAAGTAAAAACCTAAAATTGTGAAATTGTAACCCATGTCAAAGTCTGAAATATGTTCTACAACTAATTGTGGTGCTGTGCTTTGAAATTCATTGCTTATATATATATATGTTATTTTTCACAAAAAAAGAAGTAAAAAAGTCAATTATGATGATAAAAAATATTTAAGCTCTCTAGCCTCCTATATTCTGGAGCAACTAGAAGGAAAAATCCGAGAGGATTATATGGTATCCCATGATAAACTCTGTGATCTGTCCTGTAACCACTTGTTGAAGAATGCTTTGAAAACTATTGCTTTTTTATTTCTTTGCTTTGTATATATGTTATACTATACAATAAAAAAAGTTAAAAAAAAATAGCCATTCTAGTGGTTATAAGATGGTATCTCATTGTGACTTTGATTTGCATTGCCCTGATGGCAAATGACATTGAACATCTTTTCGTGTACTTATTAGCTCTTTGTATATCTTCTTTATAGAAATGTCTGTTCAGGTCTTTTGTCCATTTTTAAATTGGATTTTCTTTTTGTTGTTGAGTTGTAGGAGTTCCCTATATATTCTGGAGATTAAGCCCTTATCAGATACATGGTTTCCAAATATTTTCTCCCGTTTTGTAGGTTGTCTTTTTGCTTCCTTGATAAAAGTCCTTTGATGTACAAAGGTTTTAAATTTTATGAGGTCCCATTTATCTGTTTTTTCTTTTGTTGCTTTTGTTTTTGATGGAAAGTGTAAGAAACCATTGCCTAACACAGGGTCCTGAAGATGTTTCCCTATGTTTTCTTCTCTAGGGATTTTATAGCTTTTTCTCTTTCATGCTTAGTTTTAGTTCCTATATTTTATTTGATCCATTTTTAGTTAATTTTTATATGTGGTATAAGGTGGCGATCCACCTTTATTCTTTTGCATATGGCTATCCAGTTCTCTCTGCACCATTTGTTGAAAAGACCAATTACATGGCTCTGCATGACCCGGTCCTTGTTTGAGTAACCAGCCTCATCTCATACCACTCACTGTCTCCCTCTTCCAGTCTTAGCAACACCTCCTCACCCCCCTTTTCTTTTGGTCCTTAAGTAATGTTGTCTGTCAGGATTTCAGTCTCCCTTCCCCATTTATGTTCATCTTTACATCTTAGTTTAAATATCACTTCTTCAGAGAAGTCTTTCCTAAGCATCCCCATTTCCCCATAAGGGTGTTTTCATAGTACCCTCTGCTCCCTTCAACCACTTCTAATTGTAGTTAAGTATGCATCCAATTCTCTAATGTGCCTCCCCTGTAGACTAGAATCTTCATGTTGTGAAACCTGCCATAGGTACCACCGTGACCTGTTTACAGTGCTATGTTCATGTTAGGCACCAATAAACATTTGTGGAATTAATGAGTAACTGAACAGATTTTAATGGGTTGTATTTAACTGGAATCAGGAAAACTGAAAAGGACCATAGAAGATCATATAGTACATTGTTCAGCTTTTAAGCAATGCTGTGCCATTCCATTCTGAACTGATGTGTTGACTTGTCTTAAAAACTTAAGGAAAAAGAAAATACAGATCCTTCTGGGTAACTCAGGTCAGGGCTTAACATTCATTTTTGAAGGATATTAAGCCAGAGACCTCCTGTTTTTTGCTTTAAGCTCCACTGTCTTTTTGTTAATCTGTTTTGTACTATAAATATTGGCATATAAAACATTTTCTTCTTTACTAGAGTTTGACTTTTGAAATAAGTATCAATGTAGTAGCTGTTTCATTTGCAGCAGTGTCTATAATAGGGAATTTCCTTTTTCTTGTAAGCCATCATCACTAGATTTTTTTTGTTTCAGAAATATAAATTTTATTGTAACTTTTCTTTTCCTATCTCTTCCTTCCCTCTTCCATTATCTGAGTCAGTTCCTGTGTTTGACAGCAGATTTCCTGTCATTCTGGAAAACAAAGGTCAATTTAGGAAGCAGCCAGTGTTCACTAAGATACATTTTTTTTTTTGGTCATTGAAGTTATTTTAGTTGTTTTGAGGCTTCCTTGGGAAAAAAAAGAGCACAAATTTATAACCTAAACATTGTTCGAGTAGGAGCTTCTTTACTCAGTGCTGCAGCCATATTAAAAATAAATCCAAAGGTTATCCAAAGGAAACAAATTTGTGTGGTCAGTTTTCCTGGAATGTCTCACCTAGAGGACTTTTCTTCCAGATGTGGCATTCCTGTTTGTGTAGTTTTCAGAATGTAAGTGCTCTATAAATATTTGTTGAATTAAAATAGCTTTTTTTAAAAATATATTTTTATTGGCAAGTCTTTACACACATACAGTCCACACATGTTGTATAATCAGTGGCTCACAGTATCATCACATAGTTGTGAATTCATCACCATGATCATTTTTAGAACATTTGCATCAATCCAGGAAAAGAAATAACAAGAAAAAACTCATACATACCATATCCCTTACCCCTCCCTCTCATTGACCACTAGTATTTCAGTCTACCCAATTAATTTTACCCTTTATCCCACCCCCCATTATTTATTTATTTTTTTATTCATATGTATATATATTTTTACTCATCTGTCCTTATCCTGTGTAGTAGGGGCATCAGACACAAGGTTTTCACAACCACACAGTCACATTGTAAAGGTTATATCGCTATACAACCATCTTCAAGAATCAAAGCTACCGGAACACAGCTCAACAGTTTCAGGTATTTTCCTCCAGCCACTCCAGTACACCATAGACTAAAAGGAGATATCTGTATAATGCATAAGAATAACCTCAAGGATAACCTCTTGACTCTATTTGAAATTTCTCAGCCACTGAAACTTTATTTTGTCTCATTTCTCTCCTCCCCCTTTTGGTCAAGAATGCTCTCTCAGTCCCATGATGCTGGGTCCTGGGTCAACCCAGGAATTCTATCCCACTTTGCCGGGGAGATTTACACTCCTGAGATGTCATTTTACACATAGGGGGAGGACGTGAGTTCAGTTGACAAGTTGGCTTAGAGAGACCACATCTGAGCAACCAAAGAGGTTCTCTGGAGGTGACTCTTAAAATAACTTTTAAAAAAGATCACCCCATAAATGAGTAAGGACTAGAAATACTCAAAAGGGTTTTTGTTCCCTGGTGTGACCCTGTGTATTAAAGCAAAAAGGATCTAGAGAAAAATTGGCTTTGTAAAAGCAGCTGATGGAAACATTCCTTATTTAATGTGTCTTTTTTCTCTAAAGGTACATCTGAGACTGACACAATAGCTGTTGAAAGGGATGCACACGAAGAGTGTAGGTTTCCATAGTAAGGAATCAAAAGACAGTTGGTTTTCAGTGTTAAAAAAAGCATTGTATGGATTCTATGTTATATGTTCTCTCAGTACTTGTTCTTCTCTGTTGTGGTACTTCCCACAATTCCATTAAACAGTTGAATAATTAATTGAGTGACTCCCTTATCTGTTAGGACATGAGTTCTTGGAGGGCAGGGCCTGTGGCTTGTTTAGAATGTGCCCACGGTCTAGCATAGTAGTAGCACGAACAGTAGATGTTCACCACCCACTCTGTTGCATAGGGAAACAAAAACAACAATAAATACTTATTGAAGGAATGAGAGTATAAAAGAAGATCGGCTATTTTGGAAGTATGGTGAAAGAAGCTGTGCCTCTCCTAGATAGGAAGGACATTTTTGAATTTTGAATGTGAAGGAAATCAGGGATTTTAACTACCATTGTCTTCTTTGTTGCTTATAAATGTAACTAGGCAATTATGTTGAGGGATTTTACCCTCCTCATGAGGCTTATCATTCCCTCCCTCCACCCCCATACCAGAAGGGACGATTTCTTTTGGCTGAGTCTTTATATATGAGGAATTTACCTGCTTATCTATTGTAGTTTATCTAATCTGGCTAGAGAAGGCCTGGTTTTAATTGATAGTGTAGCAGTTGACTTAAAATTGTATCATTTTGATTCAGAGAGGAAGTTCTGTGAAATATTTTGTTTGTTTTCAAGGATATAATTTCAAGATAAATTGGTTCTGCTATCAAGGTAATTAACTTAACTTGGCTGTCAAAAACCTGATTATAGGGAAAACATTTCAATTAAGAGGTAGTAAAGAGAGACTGTGTCTTTATCTTGATGGGTATGCTAAGGAACCAGAATCTGGCTCTTAACCTTACTGGTTCATACGGTTTTATTTATTCATTTATTCAACAAGCATCTATTGAGAGCTCATTCTATGTTAGGCATCACACTAGAGCTACATAGTTAAGCCAAGCTAAAATTCTTGCCTTCTAGGAACCCAGTTTTGTGGCATGTAGATAAGTAAATAAACATTTGTAAATTGTTAATAAGAGCAGTTAGGTAAGGGCTGGGTGCTACAGGAGAGGAGAGGAGACAGCTGCTGTCAGCTGCCAGTGATGGAATTAGAGTTGAGGAAGGCTTCAGAGGGGATGGAGATGAAGGCAGAGCTCAGAATAGAAAGGCACCAGTATTACCAGACAAGAAGGGGAGAAAAGACACTACAGAACAAGAGAGCAACGGAATGGAATGCATTGGAGTGGAGGCCTGAGAGAGTATTTTTTGGGAACTGTGAGAAGTTGGATAAGGTATGTGGTAGTTAGATTCAGTTGTCAACTTGGCCAGGTGAAGGCACCTAGTTCTGTTGCTGTGGACATGAACCAATGGTACGTGAACATCATCTGTTGCTGATCACATCTGCAGTCGGGTAGGAGGCGTGCCTGCTGCAATGAATGACGTTTGACTTAATTGGCTGGTGCTTAAATGAGAGAGCTCAACGTAGCACAGCCCAAGCAGCTCAGCGTACCTCATCTCAGCATTCGCAGTTCAGCCCAGGCCTTTGGAGATACAGAAAGAAATCACCCTGGGGAAGGGTGTTGGAACCCAGAGGCCTGGAGAGAAGGCCAGCATAGACCATCCTGTGCCTTCCCATGTAAGAAAGAACCTCAGTGGAAAGTTAGCTACCTTTCCTCTGAAGAACTAACAAAATAAATCCCCTTTTATTAAAAGCCAATCCATCTCTGGTGTGTTGCATTCTGGCAGCTAGCAAACTAGAACAAGGTGTTAAGTTATAATTGTGGCGTGGCAGGAGATGAGGCTGGAGAGGGAGGTGAGTCCCTTTTAGTGTAGGATGATTTGATGTAGAGAACTACTCAACTTTACCTGTAGATCAGTGTTTCTGTGGTCCAAGGACTATGGGCATTAGAATCACCTGGGAAAAGTGTTTAACTAGCAGATTCCTGGGGTATTTCAGATTGGGTAGACTGCTGCTTTTTTTGCTATTATCAGTATGTTAAATATCTCATGAGGTTCTTAGGTACATTATAGTGCTATAGGTTTGGGGAAGCCCCTGAAGAATTTTAAACAGGATCATTTTTTAACTTTAGGAAGCAAACACTGGCAGTTTGTGGAAGATGGATATCTAGATGATGGTGGAGGTAGGGGTGATAGGGCTCATTTTAGGGAGGTCTAGAGATCTTTTGGAATGCTCTTGCACAAAGGTAGGTAAGACCAAAATTATGCAGAAGAAGTGCTTCCAGGAAACCTCTTCGGTTACTCAGATGTGGCCTCTCTCTTTCTAAGCCCAACTCTGCGAAGAAAATTATTATACTTGCCTCTATGTGGGACATGACACTCAGGGGTGAAAGTCTCCCTGGCAATGTGGAACATGACTCTCAGGGTCGAGCCTGGTCCTGGCACCGTGGGTTCGACAATGCCTTCTGAACTAAAAGGGGGAAAAGAAATATAACAAATAGTATCGGTAACTAAGACAGTTCAAATGGAGTCGAGAGACTATTCTGGAGGCTACTCTTATGTGAGCTTCAGCTAGATATTGCTAATTGCTGAGGTTTGCCATATCCCAGCTAACATCATTCCTGTTAACCCTGAAGAACACCTCGGGCTCTGAGACACTACTGAAGTCTCGTGTACTAAGTATACTTTCCTGAAACCTTTAACCTCCAGAGAGTTCCTAGGGCAGGTAAGTCCTGAAACCCAGAGAGGCCAGCCTCCAAGAATATCAACTCATTCCATCCCCCTACTCTACATTGTTGACACCCCTTTTTAACATGAACAAGTTAGAATTGGCATAGCCCAAAGGCCCCTGTACATTGGGAGTAGGATCAAAAAAGAAGGAGAAATTATAACAGAAAAGATAGGATTTAACAAATGATTATGACTGCAAATCACTATAATGTTATTTCTTTTAGCTTCCAGGGTTTTGAAGTAGCTAGAAGGAAAAACCTGAAAATGTGGAATGGTAACTCATACCAAACTTTGAAATCTGTTCTGTAACTACTTGTTCAAACTTACTTTGAAAATTACTCCTTTTTGTGTGTGTGTGTGTGAATGTATTTCACAATAAAAGGCATTTAAAAAAAAAAGGTAAGAAATGATGAGAAGGTCTTAGTCAAGGGGGTGGTAACAGAGAGGAGGGAGTATGGACTCTAAAGTCTGAAATCAAAACTGGTTACCTGAACATTGAATTTGGAAAGCAGATATGTTTAACTTGGTCCACAGTTAATGTTATTTAGAAATTGGTATAGTCCCCATAGAAATCCAGATTTCTGTATCTTTTTAAAAACCAGAAATTTGGAAAACACTAGTGCTGAGCCACCTTTAGACAAGAATCAGCTGAAGCTCAATGTGACTGTGTGATTGTGAAAACCTTGTCTCTGATGCTCCTTTTATCTACCTTGTCAAGAAACGAGTAGAACATATGGAATAAAAATAAATAATAGGGGGAGCAAATGTTAAAATAAATTTAGTTTGAAATGCTAGTGATAAATGAAAGTGAGGGGTAAGGGGTATGGTATCTATAATCTTTTTTTTTTTCTGTTATTTTATTTCTTTTTCTGTTGTCTTTTTATTTCTTTTTCTGAATTGATGCAAATGTTCTAAGAAATGAGGAATATGCAACTATGTGATGATATTGAGAATTACTGAATATATGTAGAACAACAACAACAACAAAAGAATCAGTTGAAGCTAAATAGAGCTTGCCTATGTTAGACACGGTATTTGTTCTCTAGTTTGCCATTTCCCTACCAGGCCATATGGTTTTATGCCCATCTACCTTGCTTAATTTATCTGCCTGATTGATCCCTGTGGGTTTTTAAGTTTGTTTCTCTGGATTTTGGATTTAAACTTGACAGAAAACGGTAACTGAATAGGTGCAGGTGGTGTGGGGGGGGGCGAAGGATGGAAAATGGGAGGAGTCTGGGATGATTCAGGCTCATGACTGGTGGTGGGTAAAGGCATCCAGGCATTAAGGTAGAGATTTTGTAAAGCATTAGCTCTCGAAAGGTATTGGTAATAATGGCAGCGAATGTTATTTGTAAGGTCTAAGATTTAATCCTCTTGACAGCCCAATAGGGAGGTATTATTAATCTCTGAATGCTTTGGCAAATCAGAAACCAAATTCATGAGAGCTTGATCCTTACACAACAGAAGAGTAATTATAATTTAAAGGAAACTGAATCTGGTAGGATAACTAGTAATCATTTCAGAGAAGCACTTGGGTTAGACCAGTCCACATGGAAGACCAAACTGTAGATCCAAAGTGTGGTTTGTGCACTTGGAATTATAGGAAAGAAAGCTTAAGGTTCTAAAGAGTTGTTATCATTTGTGGATGAATTGTCTTCCATTAGAGGAATATTTCTGTAACTGATTTCAAGGATTAGAATACTTTTCCCTCTGAGCAACAAAAATATGAGAAGTTCTTGATCTTTTGATTTTCATGTATTATGATTGCAAGTAGACTACAGTATGGTGCTAACTGTGTAAAGCACATCTTATCTTTAGCTTGTGCCTTGTTGGTCTTCTTGATTAGGTTTGGGGAACTACCCACTCCCATCTTTAAGTATATTATTAAGGCTTAAAAAGCATTTTTGTGGTCTTGAATATAGCTTTACAAATGTTTGGTAGAAAGGATAATTTCTGCTATTGACAGAGACAGAGGAGACTTTCTGAAGACATGAAAGTAGGATGGATGGGTTACTTCTGCAAAGTGAGAGGAAGAGTCAGTGGTGGGGGAAGATTATTACCTTTTTAGATGCTGTTTGGATATTACATCTTTACTTGATTCTTTTGGTACATTCTGAAATTTTAACTCACTGATGATGGCTTATTTCTCTAACTGCTCTAATATTTTTCCCCCATGCAAAATTTTTATTTAAGAAAAGTTAATATATTAACTCACCGGAATAAAAATACATAATAATTCTATAGTTTACTTATGTTCTAGGTATATTCTGTTTTTACTTTTAAATAAAATATAGATATTGTTCATTTTAGATAAGCCAAAAGGTAATTATTATTTCTCAGTCCAGCCTTACAGAGCATTCCCCAAAAGGTATTCTCTTGACCTTTGAATGTTTCTGTTTGCAAGTTCATTAGTAGAGTCAAGAAAAAACTGACAAGTCACCATATCCTAAGGGTTTTAAAATTGAAAAACTTACATGCAATAAATATTTATTAAACTGAAGTGAATTGACAAACTCCATTTGTTACACCATTCCTAACAGCCCAGTCCGCTATTGCTTTTCAACCTTCTGAACATGATTGGATTGGACGTTAGATTGGAATTGGTGAGATCCTTGGAAGAAATAGTAGTGTCCTTTGGAGTAGAAGACTGCACTGATTTTAGGTCCAATTCCTGGGAAAAGTTTTTGGTTATCATTTTGGGATAATGAGGGTCATGCATTGTCTTTTCTCATCATACTTCCAATACCAATTATCTACAGAGAAGTAGGTCTTGTAGAGAAGTGCATTAAAAACGACTGCATCATTTTTTTTTTTTCACAGAGTCCTGGAAACCCAAAGAATGTATGTTGTTGGGATAGTTTGGATGTATTCTTAAATTGCTGATTAACCAGTACTTGTCATCTTTAAAAGGAAAAACTTCATTTCTGGCTCCAATTTCATAAGCTGCTTGAAAACAGATGGCAAAGTTGGCTATAATTTAGACATTAAACTAACTCTGATCTTAGGTGTCTCAGCATGCTTCCACCAGAAGAACCTGTGTTTAAAGAAAAATATTTTATTTCCAGTTGTAGTGACAACATCAAACCTCAAATTAGGGTCACACACTTCCGTACCACTGGGATCTGGCATGGGTTGTTGCTGTTCTGGGCCTCCATGGAGGAGGTGATTGCCATGTTTGTGATCAGTAGAAAGACTAAATATGTTGGGATCAATATAACTTTAGGTGAGAAACATTATGGCCCTTGGGTCATTCATTGGAATGGTCAAAACCCAAGAAACGGCCAGTCTCATGAACTGTAAGAAACAAGCTTAGGCCTCTTGTTTTTGGTCCAGGTTTCATCCTCATTAAAATGTGCATCTCCACCAATACTAGCTCCAGGTCCAAAAGCATGGGCTAAAACTCTACTTTTTCCATCAAAACATGAACGCCACATGAAAAAGAAATCATAATGTCAGTCTCACCTGCATTAATCTTTCTGAATTTTGGGGGGGGGGGGTCACATCACTCCATACTTGAAAAGCCTTCTGGATGGCATAGTCAACATCTGTGTGTGTCAGGTCTAGGGTGTAATTGTTGATTCTGTAGGTGATAGAATGTTTCTGCTGTATTGGGCCTCCTGGCATTGTTTTGAAATGATGAACGTCCTACCTGCCACATCGGGGATATGCATCATTGTCAGAGTAGATGTGTCCAGTTGCCCAGCCATTTTTAACCCCAAGAACTGCTGCATTTCCTGGATTTTATTCTGCATGAGGTTGCCAGTGGTTTCTTTGTCATTGGAAGAAGTCTTTCCATGTCGAGGTCATAAAAGATTCCCAAGTACCTTTTGGCAAACACCACATCATTTTCTTCTGCGTTTGTATCTCTGGTCAGGGAAACAGATCCAGAAGGAGTAACTTGCAGGATGAGAATTAGTAGAAGAAACTTCATTCTAAACTTCTTTTGAATGACTTAACCCAATATTCTCTGTTCCTTTTTAGCCTCTAATACCTAGTTGTTAAAAATTCCTCTGCTGAATAAGAGTTTGCCCAGTGCATATATGAGAATTGAGGAAAGACGTTCTAATGAGGGAGACAAATGGGAACCGAGGCCCTTAGGCTAGGAAGACCATGGTATGTTAAAGGTACAATGAAGTCTCAAGTATAGGAGGGACCACGCCAAGCCACCCTAACTTAATGAAGGAAAGTTGCGATGCCAAGAGCAATGTCATTGTAAATACTGAAATAATAGTAATAGGAAGCATTTATGGGATGCTTTACATATATTATCTCATTTGTTATACGTAACTGCTTTGTGAAGTAAAGGTACTCTTATTTATGTTTTCACACAAAAAGAAATTGACACCCAGGGAGTTTAAGTGTAACTTGCTCTGGGTTCCACTGCTAGGAAGTGGCAGGACTGAGGTTTGAACCCAGGCGGTCTGTGTATGGAGTCCATATACTTCATGCTATGTTGCTTCTCAAAGCTAAGAATGAAGTGTAAAGTCTGCATTTTAGTTACTGGGTGTTTTAATCCAAGATTTAAAGAGATTAGAAGAAAGACCTTTAATGACATGCTTAATTGAGTATGTGTCTAATCCTCACAGATGTAGAAAAATACAGTGAAAAAAAAACTGGTTTTATTTACTGTTCTATACAAGTGGGTTTGTATTTACTATTCTTGCGTTTAGTTGAGTATTAACATTTCATTTACTATTAACTCTAGTTGAAATAAAAGGCTTTTGATTAAAGCAATTAGCTTTGGGACAAATTAAATAAAAAATAATCCACTTGCTAGATTTTTTATCTTGAGCAGGTAAATTAGTCTCTGGCTACGTTTTCTCATCCGTGAAATGGGATAGTGCCTGCTTTATAGGGTCATTATCAGAATTAAATGAATTATTATCCATACAGTGCCTGGCACATAATACTATATTAAATTAAAATAAATAAAACATAAAACTTGACGTTTGTACTTTTTTGCTTGTGAACATTTATATGTAACATGTACACACGCACATCCCAGGAGGTGATAACCAAGATAAAGTATATTTTAGGAATGGCAGTTAAGGGTGTTAAAAGGATGTATAAAGAGATTTCCTTTTTTTATATATGTAAATAATAGCACAATAGGCAGAGTAAATAATTTTTCTCAGGTACTACTCTCCTACTTAAATATCTATAGTAGCTTCCAAGTATTTGTCATGTGCTTGGAATCCAGATTCCTCAGCAAGGTTTCGTGTTCGTACACGAAATGACTCTTCCTTTCATCTTATCTTCTCATCCCTGTTGGAGCTTATCAGTTTAAATCTAGTGAACAAACCTGTTTGTCATCATGATTTGCTTATTCTTGACTTATCTCACTCTAGCTCTCCTCCAGTCTTCTGTCCCCTCTCTTTGCTCTGATGTTAGCAGATATAAATGAAACTACTCACTGATCTCACTGCTCTCTGAGTCATGTTCTTTATGGGTGGAGTTCTCCATAAAGTCTCCATAAAATTATTTTGTTCCTGGGGTTAACATAGCTCATTTTTCTGCATTTTAAGTTCAGGTTTGGAGTTTTATTTTAATGTCTTAAAAGATTATTCCTAGCATAATGCCTTGCATTTTCTAGATATTTAGTGAATTCTTGCTAAATTTTATTGCACCTGTTTTGCTTGAAATGCAATATTTGAACAAACCATAAGGAGGTACCGGTGTTGCCTACCAAACTGATGGTTGTGGCTTATCCTTCAGCTGAGAGGTTGAGAAAGTATCCTTAATGTTTGTTTTCACAGAGCCATGGTTCTCAAACTTTAGGTGCATCAGAATCACTTAGAGGGTTTCTGAAATGATAGATTGCTGTTCTCCACCTGGACTGTCTGAGTTGGTTCATCTGAGAGAGGGGCCCAAGAATTTGCATGTAGCAACTACTCTTTGAGAAGAGTACATCAGAGAAATAGCCAACGATATGGCAGTCTGAAGAGCAGTTAATATGCTAATGAAACAAATACAAAGGAGTAGGAAAATATCAGTTACTCCCATGTTCAAATGCCAGATGTCAAAACATATCAGGTAGCCTTGGTTTTATAGATGGGAACCTAAAAGACCTCTTATTAGAAAAGGTGATTTCGTGCTTTTAGTGTTGGGTACTAGCTTTCTGTTGTTAAAAAATGAATTACCACAGATCTAGTAGCTGAAAACAGCATACTTTTTTTTTTCTTTTTTTAATCTTACAATTTTTGTGGATCAGGAGTCTGGACAGGTCAGCTGTCTCCTCTGCTTAGGGTTTCACCCACCTGCAGTCAAGGCGTCGGCTGCACTGCATTCTTATCTAGAGCTCACTTGGTTGTTGGCAGTTATAGTCCTTTGCGGTTACAGGGCTGAGGCCCTCAGCTCCTAGAAGTCACCCCTGTTTCCCTGCCACGTGACTCGCTTGATAAGCAGTTCACAGTATTGCTGTTTGCTTCTTCAAGGCCAGCAGGAAGACTCTTCTCCAGTCTGCTAACACGGAGCCTCATAAAATGAAATGTTAACATGGAATGCTGCCCCATCATCTTTGCCATATTCTATTGGTTAAAAGCAAGTCACAGGTTCCATTCTCACTTGTGGGGGAGGGGATTATACAAAGGTATGACTTGTTGGGGGTCATTTTAGGGTGTATGGAAAAATTGGAGGATATTGTAGGAATAAAACTTTCAGTAAATTGTATTTATGCAACTATTGGTTGCTTTTGAATCAGGAAGGGGTAGTTGAAAATAAAGTGATCAGTTTCATAGAAGTTGCTCTGAGCCAGCTTAATCTTTATTGGACTCAGAAAGCATTTACAGTTTGGACTTTAGTGTTTATTAGCTGTGTTAATTTCTGAATTTTATAGTCTCTTCAGCTGTAAAATGCAGATAATCTACTTGATTTTACAGTGTCAAATAAGGGAACAGGAATAATTATCCTTTGGAATGACAAACTATTATACAAATGTTAACATGGTGTTGTTAATAGGGGAAGAGTAAGGGCACTTTTTTCTTGTGAAGTTAAAAGTTGCTGAGACTTGTTCCTGGGGGAAAGAAGAGAGATTTGCTGAAGGGAGTACCACTTCACATCGCTGACACATTGACCCAACACAACTACTTAAACAACCCAAGTACAAGCATTTATTTATTCATGTGTGCAAACGTTCACATGATAATTGAGTTCCTGCTGTGTGTCACAGCTAAAAAGGAAGGTTGAAGTTGGGAGGCTTCTTCCCATACTTCCTTTGTATCTCAGTGCTCAGAGTAGCCCATATTTGTATGTTATAAAAGTAGCTCTTTTGAATTCCTTGGTATTTTTTGGAGAAATAGCTTGTTTTAACACTTAAGATCCCTTGTTTTCTGTGGTTTGTGCTATAGAGGCTCAAGTGAGCAGGAGAGAAGGATTGATTGACTGGTCTATTTCCTGAGACCTGGAAGGGCATTGCTAAGAACTTTGCTCCTGGAGTGGTAGGGCAGCTGGTGGCACATGGAGACATCCTGTAACAACTTACACTTGAGTATGGTTGCATCATGAGCCCCGTCAGCAAGGGCCTGGCCTTGCTCCTGTACCAGGTGCTGGGTTTTATTATGGAGGAAGAAAAAAATAGAGATATTTGACTTTTCTTTTTTCTTTCCTGTGTCATCAGAGGCTTAAGGAAGTTCATGAAGTGTCTTGATTTCATTTTGAGAGATATCTGGAAAGTTGAGATGAGCAGTAAATTTACTGTAATTTCATACAGTGAACCCTGTTGTGAACGAAAATAGGTTCTTTGTGGCTATCTTGCTTTTGCTTTTTACCCCTGTAAACAAAGCAGCCATGGATGATTTTGAATTCTACAGTTTTGGAAGTAATTTTAAAAATTAGAAATATTTTTAATTTGCTTGCATCTGAAGTGATTAACAGTAAATGCAGTTTATGAATTACTTTGTACTCACATTTTATGGCTTTCCACAATTAACTAAAATATGTTTTACAAGTATGAGGCTTATATTTTAGATGGGGAAAGACAGGCCTTGTATTAAAAATCATTTAACAGCATGAGTCCTTTTTTCCATATATTGATTAGAAGAAAGAGCAGAGGAAAGCTGCTGCTTATTATAGGTAGTAGAGCACTAACTGGGACTTCAGTCTCAGTCTACTGTCCAGAGCTCTGTGTTTAGCTCAAAGGCATGTCCTTTCAATTTTCTTACCAGTGTACAGAAAGTTTTAAATGCAGTACCTGCATGAAGGGAATACTTGTAGGTCTGAGGAGGTGGTTTCATAGTTTTCCTTTATTTGGAGCCAATGTCCTTCTCAAATTAAGGAAGGACTCACACTTGAAATGCCCTTTCTAAAGCTGGACCCTCCACAGATGGGAAGAAATTTGGAGGTCACCGACTACCTCTAGTCTAATCCACAGTGGTCTCTGACCTGATATGCTATAACAGTCTCCTCTGTTACCTTTACGACCTCCAGTCCATTTCCCCCACTGTAATCAGCGTGAGCTTTTAAAAATATAAATCAGGATGTGCCCTGTACTTAGAATAAAGTCAGACCTCACCATCGTCCCGTAGGGTGGTGTCTGCACACTTCTCTTGCTTGTTCCCAAAGCTGTATGTTGGCCTTCTTCAGTATTCCATGTGTCTCACTTTGTGGTCTTTACACATTCTGTTTCCTCTGGCTGGAAGAGGCCTTGGCACGAGTTCCCTTCCCTTCCTCCAAATACATTCACTACGTACACATCATACACACATACACACTTTCACATATGTTCATTTTCTCTCTCCTGTTTTTTTAGGGCATAGATTATATAAATGTGTAGATCTTAAGTATATAGCTTAATGAATTTTTATTTATGTATATATCTGTGTAACGACCATCTAGCTCAAACACAAAATTATTTCTGGCACCCGAGAAGGCCCCCATTCAGTCCCTCTCACCAAACCACTATTTGACATCTTTTTAAAAATTGAAATAAAATTCACATCCCATAAAATTCACCATTTTCAAGTGGAAAAGTCAATGGTTTTTAATACATTCACATGGTTGCTTAATCAGCACCACTGTGTAATTCCAGAATATTTTCTATTCTTTTTATCATAATTTTTTTTTGAAAGAGGAAACATTTTTATTCCTCTTGAACTGGCTCTAAGAAATGCTTAATTTCTGTCCAAAGAGTATCTTATTTGCTGCTCATTGTTCCAAAGAAATTAGTTTAGAATCGTTAAGTAAATTTCTTCTCTCCAAAACTGAGTTGGGATTTGATTGAAACTCGGTTGAACCAGACATTTTTATAACAGCAAGCCTTCCCGTTGAAGGCTTATTTTTCTCTGAGTAGATTTTGGGATTTTCTTCTTAGAATCTAGTACATTTTTTATTAAGAGTATTTCTAAGAATTTTATGAGGTTTTATTTATTTATTTGTTACTACTATAAATGGGTTTACCATAATGGAATATGCCCACTTTTTTTTTTTTAAATATATGCCCACTTTTGAATTTCATATGAACAGAATCTATATCATGTTCTCTTTAGTACTAGCCTGGCTTCTTCCCCTCACTGATGTGTCTGATACGGTCTCCTCCGTAAGAAGCTTTCTCTGACTGTTTTCTCGCATTGGGCACAGTGTCTGCACCAGTTAACCTCTTGCACAGCCCCCTGCTTGTTTCCTCCAGAGTATTTCTCACAATTTGTGATTATTTGTTTTCTTGCATATCATCTGTCACGCATTAGACTGTAGACTTGGTAAACACAGGATGCATTTTTCTCTTGTTCACTATTCTCTTCCCAGTGCTCTAGTGCAGTGCCAGGCGAAATCACAGGCACTTAGTTATAAATACTGGTTGACTCATTGACTGAATGAATGAAGAATGAACTCTGCTTTATTTCTTGATCTGAACTGAAGTAAAAAAATGTTTTGAAAATTTCTAATGCTTGGTAAAATCTTACCTAAGGTAATTCTGAATTTCACTAAGACTTTATCAAAGTATATATCTATATATTTATTATCCTTGTAGGTAGGATAGAAATAATTGCAGTAGATGGCAATACAGAATTCTGTATGCAAAAAAAACACTTATTAAATGAGTAATAGCAAACTCCTTTATAGAGAAGTAGTTGAAGGCAGATTTATATGCTGAGATTTTGAGGAGGCATGGGTGTTACCTTAGATCACTTAGGATTTGAAGAGATATGGAGAGGTAGAAAGATGATGGGTCAACTCAGGTGAGATAAGACGACATGATGGTAAATGTAGAGTGTTATACTTAGGTTCAATCGGAATAGAGAAAGTTGGCTTAGCAGCTCATATTAAGAAAGGCCTGTGGGTGTTAGTTGACTGTAAAGTTGTAAGTTTACAGTTTGATTTTGTTGCCACAAGAAATAATATGTTGAGTAATAGTTAGAGAAATAAGGTGTGGAGTTTAGAAGAATCTATAGCATGTTCTCTCTGATCATACACCACTTGAAATGTTCCCTCTGCCCTGGATCACAACTTTATGTTTGTTTAGCCACAAAGCAGATTGTTTGGAGCAGTAGTTGGCCAACTACAGTCCCCAGGTCACCTGTTTTGTAGATTATTGCCTATCATCTATGGCTGCTTTCATGCTGCAGTGGCAGTGTCGAGTAGTCATTACAGAGACCTTATGGTCCCCAAAGCCTAAAATATTTACTATCTGGTCCCTTACAGAAAAAACCTGTCAACCCCTGGTGTAGAGAACTAGACCTTACGCTGAAGGAGTTTGACCCTATGGTGAAAGGGGAGTCCCAAAGGAGCCCGGGATGTGTAGGTGAAGACATTGAGGTGACGAGCAGAGCTGTTTAGAGGACAATTGTGTGGAAGAAAAATTAGACCCTTTTTTGCTTAATTTTGTAAAGCGAAGTGGAAAACAAAGGATGGGGTGAAAATTTTCTGAGCATATAGAAAAGTTATTTTAACATTGAATTGAGTTACTTCTGGAGGCAGTGAGTTCTTTGTAAGCAGAGGTGTGTAAAGAAAATTAAATGACTTTTTACCTGTTCTTAGAAATGAGGACTAGACATTGCAGTGGACGATGAGGTTGGACATATTCTGAGCTCTCATGTGGTCCTGAGGTTTCTGAGTTGAATTGATTCTCTCAAACGTGGATTGCAGTCCTCCAGCGTTTATCAGGTTTAGCTTGGCCCAAAGACTGGAGCCAGGTGGGTCCTGGTAGGTCTCAATAGTAGATGATCTGTCAGGTTTTCTGGTGTATATCAGCACATCATTCTAATGGAAAATAAACGTAGATTTAAAAACTTTAATAAATAAGTTAAATCAAGTGCACACCTTTAAAAGTTTTTGTTTTACTTATTGCTTCATTCATGTAGATCTGAACTACTCTTCCTTCTTCCTATTGATTCGCGAGACAGTTTAGGGTTTCTTTGTTTATACCTAATGGTATAACCTTGAAAAAAACTCGGGTGTGTAGGACTTGAGCACCGAGTATTCTTTAGGTTTATTGTTTGCTACCTTTTGTAATCTCATATTAGTCTTTCTTACTATATTTGAACGCATTAGCTGTCATTAAATGTTAAATAACTGAAATCCA
The DNA here is from genome assembly GCF_023851605.1 of Tamandua tetradactyla. Taxonomy (NCBI): domain Eukaryota; kingdom Metazoa; phylum Chordata; class Mammalia; order Pilosa; family Myrmecophagidae; genus Tamandua; species Tamandua tetradactyla. The sequence goes on from NC_135329.1 coordinate 10,115,146, forward strand.
ACTAGGTAAACTGACCTTCTCTTAATTCTATATTCTTTTCATAGTTCTATTGGCCTCCTAAAGTAGAGATTAGAGTTAAAGCTTCAGAATTTAAAAAGAGTTTTTCAAATCAGAATAGCATCAATTAAGGATCTTTTAGATCTAAGTTAATATAAGGAAAGCTGACTAAAATCACTAATTTAAACGAGGTAATATAAATGGCCTTAATTTACATGAGACTCATTCAGCAAACTTTTGAATTAAGACCATTGTACTTTGTGCACTTTATTAGGTATTCATGTGCTGTCTTGAACTTCTCACAGGACTTTTGTGAAGGGGAGCAGGCTAGGGCCCTTCCACCTTGTCTTCAGCAGCCTTTAGGAGTCCATATTGATTTCTTCCATAGTCTCAGGTCAGAAAAATTATGTTCAGATGATCCTGTCAGTTTAGGACCCCTTCATTATGCAGAGTTCAGAAGATGTGTTATATGTTATGTGAAAAAGCTTTATAACTTGTAGAGCAGCATGCAAGTGAAGGTCATTTTTAGTAGAAATATTAATGCTGATTTAATGAGGCTTCTACTGGGAGGCTGGATTCAGTATCCTGGCTTCTCATTTTTGCCCAGTAGCAGTAAATCTGCATTCTCCATCACCCATTTTGTTCCACTGCCTGTCCCAAGTCTTTTGTTACAGTTATTTCATTTAAATTGGAATGGGTTAGGAATGGAAACCTTAGACATGGAGTCTGTTGAATAAACATTTGACTTACTAATTAGTTAATTTTGCTAACAGTATTTAAAAATTTTTCTATTTCCTTTATTGTTCCATCACACTTTTACATCTCAACCCTTACAGAAAAGTATTTCTTGCATAGTCAAAACATTTAGGAAGAATTTTTATTTTTAATTATTATTTTTTAAAAATTAGATATCCAAATGCTAACTACTTATTTTATATGTGAACATGAAACAAAAAACAGTATCAGAACTGTCTTCAGACTTTGACTAGTAAAACATTGTTTAAATGTCAAATAGATGAAGTAGGTAATGTTAACCCAGATAATGTTATGAGGTCCTTGAGGATGGAAATAGTTTCTTACCGATTTTGTGTCCTTTGTCCCTATCGATCCAGTGGAGTGCTTCCTCCGTGCCAATGTTTGTGTAAGAGGAATAAGTGATCAGTATAACTCTTAAAGTTTTATGTACATGTTTGTTAACATTTTCTTTGAATTTTTACTAGATATCTCAATAATTGGAGAATAAGCTTGATTATCACCAAATCTTGGCCTGTTTTTGTCTCTCTTTGCTTATTTATTTATACTATCCAGTTTCCAGGCATGAGGGTATCTGTCAGTCTTCTGATACTCAAAACACATGTAATAGAGTATTGCTTTACATATCTTATTAACTTATTTTATCCTTATGTAATCCTTTGCAGTAAGGGCTATCATCCTTCTTTTACAGGTGAAGAGATTAAAGCATTGAGGCTAAATAACTTGCCAAAGGTCACACAGCTAGTAAGCTTATTGGTAATGGTTTTAAGGGGAAAAAACTCGATCCCTTTAAGTTGAGAGGGACTAAGGTGATTGAGAAGCTGTGTCGTCAGTGTTTGAATGTACCCAAACTGTGCAGATTACTGAGTCTGCATAATAAGTGAGAATATATAAGCAATATAAATTCCTCTGCTTTGAAATGTTATAATATTATAAAAGTTCATTGAAAGGGAAAGTTGGGTCAATGATTATTGTTGTGATTTGGACACTGATGAATAAGTAGGAATGAAACAACTATTGTAAGATTAAATAATTGATTTGGGGGTTGATTTTTAGGCTGTCCCTGCAACCCTCCTCTCCTTCCATAAAAGTAATGTCTGACTACCTGACAGTCTTTACCCATTTATTGCTATTGCAGTCTTGTGATTCAGATGTGGACAGCCTATAAATAGATGTATTCTCTGGGTTATTTTTGTACCATTATTATCATTTGAGAAATACTCTATTTGCTAGCATGCAGGGATTAACCCTTAATTTTTTGTTTCATTTCTTAACAGTACAGTGCTGTGGATACCAACCCACTTTCTCTATATATCATGCATCCATTTTGGAATACTATAGTAAAGGTAAGATGATTACTAGGCATGTACTTATGTTTAGTAAGTTTTAATTATTTTAGCTTATTTTATGTGATATGTGGATGCAACTGTCAGTCTAATAAGCTATCTAGAGAATCTACCCTTTTTCACCCTCCCTTCCCTTAGTCCTATACCTTTTGATTTACCTCATTGTTGAAATCTAAGGTTATACTCTGGAATGTGTGACTTTTATAAAGTATCTTTTTAAGTTTCCCAAAACAGATTTAACTTTATCATTTTAAGTTTGTTATAGAAAAATTTAAAATGTAGAGGGTACAAAGAATAAATGGTTATTTTTCTCAACTGGAGATTATGTTATATATGTAACTCCTGTATCTGATCTTTCAGATTTATAACTTTTCTTAACTTAAATTTGCATATTGTGGTATATATTAACCAAAGATTCCTCTATTTTATCTTACAATTTCTTTGGTAAAATAGGTGTTTCCTACTTGGTTGGCCCCAAATCTGATAACCTTTTCTGGCTTTCTGCTGGTTGTATTCAATTTTCTACTTATGGCATACTTTGATCCTGACTTTTATGCTTCAGGTAAGAGTATTACTTTGGTTTAAAATTTTAAATGTCTAAGGAGAGAAAAATGAGATGTGATTATCTTCTGGTTCTGTTAAGATGCTTGTATTTCTGAAAAGTTGCAACTGTGAAAATGGTATGTAAAGTATCAGAATTGTACAAATGCTAAGTGTGTTTTCACAGTCTGTTATGCATATTTCCATTAAGTTCTAGAAATAGAATATCAACTGACTCTACTGTCTGAAGAGCAATGGGGTTTTGGTAAAAATAATTGAATTTATAAGACAGAAAATTAGGACTGCCAAACCTTGCCTAAAAATGAATACACAAAGAGTCCACCATACCTACCAATTCCAGGAATATCCCTCCCCTTTTTTCTGGTCATGGAAGGAAAACTCCTTTTCTTCTTAAGGCAATGGGATTTATCTTTCCTTCTGCTCATCATCCCTACTTGCCGTTAATAAATCCCAATTTCCTTAAATATTTATTGACAGAAGTCTGGACCTTTTTTGAGGAAGAGAGCAAAGTTGCTTTTTTGTAATCTGTTCTTGCCGACTCCCATCGCGTACTCTGTTAACTTCTTTCACATTCCTAATCTTCACTTATTCCACATGTAACTTCTGCCCCAGAACATAGAACGGAATCTGGAGTGTAACTGGGGAGGGACGAAGGGGTAGTGAGAGACAGGGTTCATTTTCATTGGTCAGTCATTTGGTTGATTTGAAAACAGGAATGTGGAAATAGGTGATTATTTTTTACATTCTTAATTAGAGACTATATTTTCTAATAGGAGTACTTATAAATGATGTAGTTAAGAGTCTTAATATTAAAATTCATCTGAATTTTGGATTCTGTAGGCTTTTGTGGACTGATGGGGAAATGAACAACCACTGACAGCATTGATTTTAAATATAGGAAAGCTTGGAGTTTCAAACACTTGATATTTTAGAAATTCTGGATATTGAAATTATACGTATGCTGAGCTTTAGCAACGGAAACTTTTAGCTTTTACTTCTGTACGTATAAACAGAATAGTCATTGAAGTCTTAAACGCCAACTCTAAAGTACTAGAAGATCTTAAAGTACCATATGAATAGTCAGTCAGATAAATTTCCTTAAGTATGGTTTTGGTATTAAATTTTTTGTGTGTGTGTTTTAGTTCTCAGGACATCCTCAAAAATGTGTATTTGTAACCAGAAATATTATTTTCTCTGACTATTCTAAATAAGATTATTTATCATAGTTAAGAGAATTAAAATATGTAAATATTATATATATTTCCACAAATCCTGGAACTTGAAGGACCAGATAAACCAGCTAGTCCAAAAAAACGTCTTTTATCTTTGGGAAATGGAAGACTGCAGAGGTTAAGTGACAGGTTGAGGCTCACAGCACTCATCCATTAAAGAACCGGGACTAGAGCCTAGACCCCCTGCTTCTCAGCTGTTCTCTCATGGGGGAAAAGTAAGGCCCAGATATTTCAGATGATTCTGATGCCAAAATCATCAGGTTGAGGTCATCTCTGTATGTCCAAATGATAGGTCTTTGGTTTGGTTAATAAATAATACAATGAGAGAATACATAGAGTAAAGGCTCAGTACATATTTGTAGTAGTAGCATCAACAACAAGGATTAGATTAAATTGAAGTATTTTTTATTCCCAAAGTATATTCCTTTTCATTCTAAGCATGTAAGTAATTTTCAAGTGAAGAGTAACAGTCTCGAGTTAAGATTAAAGCTCAAAATAAATGCCTACTATTTAGAAGGCCTAGGGAGTCACATCTTTGGTTTAGCCAGAGTTTACAGATACATTTTAATATTTACTTAGTTCTGCATTCAAAATGTATTGTAAAAGTACTTTAACTTCTTTTTTTTTGAAATTTTTTTATTAGTTAAAAAAATTAACAAACAAAACAATAAGATATCATTCCATTCTACATCTTAATATCATCATATAGTTGCATATCCATCATTTCTTAGAAGATTTGCATCGATTTAGAAAAAGAAATAAAAAGACAACAGAAAAAGAAATAAAACCATAATAGAGAAAAAAAAGGTATACATACCATACCCCTTACCCCTCGTTTTCATTTACCACTAGCATTTCAAACTAAATTTATTTTAACATTTGTTCCCCCTATTATTTATTTTTATTCCATATGTTCTACTCGTCTGTTGATATGGTAGATAAAAGGAGCATCAGACACAAGGTTTTCACATTCACAGAGTCACATTGTGAAAGCTATATCATTGTTCAATCATCATCAAGAAACATGGCTACTGGAACACAGCTCTACATTTTCAGGCAGTTCCCTCCAGCCTCTCCATTACATCTTGAATAACAAGGTGATATCTATTTAATGCGTAAGAATAACCTTCAGGATAACCTCTCGACTCTGTTTGAAATCTCTCGGCCATTGACACTTAGTCTCATTTCACTCTTCCCCCTTTTGGTCGAGAAGGTTCTCTTAATCCCTTGATGTTAATTCTCAGCTCATTCTAGGGTTTTTCTCAGTCCTTTGATGCTGAGTCTGAGCTCATTCCAGGATCTCTGTCCCACGTTGCCAGGAAGGTCCACACCCCTGGGAGTCATGTCCCACGCAGAGAGGGGGAGGGCAGTGAGACTGCTCGTCATGTTGGCTGGAGGGAGAGGCCACATCTGAGCAACAAAAGAGGCTCTCTTGGGGGTGACTCTTAGGCCTAAATTTTAAGTAGACTTTAACTTCTAGTTAAACAAATAGAAACATTTCTCATTGGCATTATATGCTATGGTAAGAATTATTGTACTTCAACTGTATTAAAATACGTAGTTGCTTTGCTTTGCAGCACCAGGACACAAGCATGTACCTGATTGGATCTGGATTATAGCGGGCATCCTCAACTTTGTAGCCTATACTCTAGGTAAGAGATTGGCAAATACTCGTTTTAGTTGATGGCTGATGGATCCGTTAGCAGGGTAGCCACTCCATTACCTCCATGAAATTAATCTTTTTTTCTGCTTTGCTTGCTTACTTCAGGTTTATTAATATCTGATTCAATTTGACAAATGTTTTTTAATTTGTCTATGAAAAATATTGTCATTCATTGCTAGGAATACAAAGAATGAGATTGTAGTTGGCATGTGGACCAAATCTGGCTTGTTGCTTATTTTTATAAATAAAGTTTTATTGGAACAGCTGTATTTTTTCCTTTATGTATTGTCTATGGTTTCTTCCCCCTAGTAACAATACGGTTGACCGGCCCCCTAGTAACAGTACGGTTGACTGGTTACAGCAGATATTGACTGTATGGCCCACAAAGCCTAAAATATTTCCTATCTGTTCTCATGAGAGATATTTGTTTGTAATTTTCCTTTTTTATAATGTCTCTGTTTTTGATATTAGGGTAATGCTGACCTCGTAAATGACTCAGGAAGTTGTTTCCTCTGCTTCTGTTTTCTGGAGAATATTTGCTCTCTGGCCCTTTACAAAAATATTTGCCAATCCCTGGTATAAGACATCATTTTTGTCTTAAGTTTGAGAAGCAGTACTGAGATATTAAATAATTGCAGAATAGTAGAAGTAATGCTATAATAGAAGTATATATTAGCACAGTGAGAGAACAAATAAATAAGTGTTCAGAGTTAATTCGTTTAGATAGGAGCTTTTGTGCCTTTGTCATTAACAGTGAATAGGTTTTAAAATGTTGCTGAAGAATATTATTGCCAAGGAGTGCTGGAAGGAATTGGGAGAAGTGGCTGGTGAGCACTGACATTTAGCAACATGTCCTGAGGGCCAGATGTCCTTTGATGTATTGTACCATCTGTCTTCCTATCTGTTCAGGCCCAGAATTGTGGCACAAGTCCTGACCCTGACAAGAACTATTTGTTGCAAAACCTGCCTTGTACTTACATAAGGCAATTTATAGTCTTTATTTATTCTTAATGTGACTATTCATGCATTTGTTACAGAAATATCAGTGTGGTACTGTCCTAGGTCCTATGGGGCCACTCTTAATTCATGGTGTATGCCCTGAGTTACTCTTTAAAAAAAAAAAAAAAAATTCTAACTCATGTCTGCACCTCACAGTTGTGGAGCTGGAATGAGTTCAGTGAGAAAACGTGTAAAACCTAATATGTAGTTCATAGATTCAGTATTTGTATTAACTGCGTGTTCCTCTGAAAATAGGAAGTTGTTAAGCCAATGAATAACGAGAAAAGATTTTCGGGAAATATTTTAGCTACTTATAAGAGCAGAAAATTTCTCAACCTTATATAACAGAGATCTGCAGTATTTGGGCAGGTATATGGAATTCCTCCTTTCATATATTCCTTCAAAAATATTTTAAAGATATTTTTGCCACAAACTGAGCTAAGCCCTGGAAATAATACTGTGGTGAATAAGAAAAACATCTTTACAATGAGCCTAATTCTAGTGTGCTCAGTTAACAGTTAGATTTCTTTTGGGGAAGTATAAATTATAAAAATATATTTATTTTTTTAGACTTATAAAAATAATCAGACTCTATTCTTTTTTGGTCCTAATTGTGCAAATGTTCCATTGTGCTCTTTCCTGAGCTTACTCTCTCTCCTCATTCCCCTGGTAATCTTGATTCTTACTTAACTCTCATAGAATCATTCCCATCTCTCTCTTTCTAGCTCTTATCTGTCTCCTGAGTGGCTGGTACCCTTAGATTCAGTAAATTGACATTATCGTGAGGATATCCTGCCAGCACTGCAATTTAAATATCTAAAAGTGAATTCAGCATCTTTTCTATTAGTCTTTTTTTTTGTTTCGCAAATCCAGAATTTCAATTCAGTGTTTAAAAAGGCATTTGTAACTGAATCAATACACAAAAGTCAATCATATTTCTGTACAGTAGCAATGAACAATTTAAAAATGAAATTAAGAAAATCCTACTTATAGTAGCATCAAGAAGAATAAATATTAGGAATAAAGTTAACAAAAGTGCAAGACTTATACACTGAAAATTATAAAACATTATTGAAAGACATTAGGGAAGACCTAAATAAATAGAAAGATATCCTCTGTTCATGGATTAGAAGACTCAACACTGTCAAGATGACAATAATCCCCAATTTCCTATCAGTCTTGCTCCTTCTTCTGGCTTCCTTATTTCTAATACCACCACCGTTTTCTTAGTTATCTAGGCTGGAAACTTTGGAGCCATCTTTGTCTTCTTCTCTTTAAGCCTCAGGTCTCATCTTATTCTGCATCCTGTCATTTTTACCTCCTTAATGTCACACTCTCCCCAGCTTTTCAGTCCCTCTAATTGCCTTCTGTCTCAGTTTAGGCTTGATAATTAGTGTCTCTTTCTCCAGTCTGTCATTCACACTGTTGCCAGGTGAGTCTTTGTAAAGAAGCAGTGTTTTACTTTTGTCACTTCCCTACTCAGATACCTTTAGTGGCTCCCCAGACTCCATAAAACTCACTTAAACCTCTTTTCTCATCTCTTTCTAATGTCTTGGTGGTTTCTAGTCAAACTAAGCTACTTGGCATTCCTTGAGATGCATTGTGCTTTTCCATCTCAGGGTTTTGGCTGATAGGCTCCCCCTTCTCTTGAAATGGTATACTCCTTTCTCTCTCACCTGCTGAAATCCAACTCATTATATCCCTCCCCACTCAGATTTTATCTTGTCTGGAAAACCATTCTAGATTACTTTAGCCTGAAGAAAACCCCTCCCTCTTCTGTAGTCTTTTATGGTTTGTGACATATCATACCTTTGATTATCATGTGCTACAAAACCTGAAGGTTTTGTCTCTAAGAGCAGAAATGTACTTAATTCCTGTAATCTTCACAGCACTGAGACTAGTACATTGCACAGTTTCAATAAATTGAATTCTTGTATTTGCTAAGTATCTACTATGTACAAAGCTTTTTCTGAAAGCACTTCAAATTATTTTGGTGATAGATCTGTAAAGAAGTGACAGTAATATCAAACAGGATGAAATTGGTGTTAGGGCTAAGGTTCAGAGTGCTTTCAGATCCTAGAGGCAGGAGGGGGAAGATAAATTTTAAGTGAAAAGGTATTATATGTTTGCTGGAAGCTTGAGTATTTATGGTTAGCCAAGTGGAATAATCCAGTTGTTAAGCAGATTTGGAGGAATTCACAATCCAAATAGAATGCATCTCACCTCAGACTGAGAATTGATGCAGTCCATGTGACGTTTTAATTTTTAGACTAAACTTTAAGAAATTACAGATTTTATTTCTGGATTTCTTTTTGTTTCTTTCTTTTTTTTTTTTATTTCCTTTCATGGGCAGGCACTGGCAATCGAACCCGGGTCTCTGGTATGGCAGGTGAGAACTCTGCCACTGAGCCATCCTCACACCGCCCTATTTCTGGAATTTTTGAATGGTATAAATTAAAGATTGGATTTTTTTTTTTTTTTTTTAGTACTGGCTAGTAGCTGTGCGCTGTTAATGTTCCTATAATATGCTGATTTTTTCCCCTTCCAATTTATTAAAGAAGGCTTTCTCCATACTGGTAAAGATGCTGACCTTTTTCTTATGGTTATGTTTTTGTTTCAGATGGTGTGGATGGAAAGCAGGCTCGTAGAACCAATTCCAGCACCCCCTTGGGGGAGCTTTTTGACCATGGCCTTGATAGTTGGTCATGTGTTTACTTTGTTGTAACTGTGTATTCTATTTTTGGACGAGGATCAACTGGTGTCAGTGTTTTTGTTCTTTATCTCCTACTATGGGTAGTTTTGTTTTCTTTCATCCTGTCTCACTGGGAAAAGTATAATACGGGGATTCTTTTCCTGCCATGGGGATATGACATAAGCCAGGTGGTAAGTATTGTGTTCTGCCTTATACTTCCAAAATTGTCATGGATATTTTGGAAAGTTTTTGTTGTTCCTTTGTTGCCCTTATCCTTATTATTATTTTTTTGTTTACTTTTTTTGTTTGTTAAAACTGTGCTTTTTAAATTTTAACTTTTAAAATTTTTAATTTATGAACTGTTTCAAACATATACAAAAGTAGAGATAATAGTATGGTGAATCCTTTGCTAAAGCAGTTAATCAGCCCGTGGCCTGTCTAGTTTCGTCTGTACCCTCCTGAACTTCCTCCTCCCCTAAGTATTTTTAAGCAAAATTTAAACAAGTTTCTCGATATTTTTACTGTTTATTTGTAAATGATCAGGGTTCTTAAGAGAAAAAAAAACCAACATACTCACAATGCCTTTAATATACCAAAAAAATTAATATTAATTTCTCAATGTTATTAAATATCCATTCATTTGAACTGTTGAATTTTTAAAGAAAGTTAAGAATATGTAATTAAATTATTGGCTTTTTGCCTTTATTTCCCACTTTTCAGTGAATAGAGATATTTGTTTTTTCTCTTCACTTGATAATTGGCTTGCTAGTAACTCCCCCTGTTCTTCGAAGCCCAGCTTTTTGTGTTAGCATTTTGCCCATTTGCATCTAAGACTCCAGTAAAAAAATCAGAATTTGGCGTGTCTTTGAGGAAGGTGGGCAAATTGAATCACCTTATGGCTTACCTATTTTATAAGGTACCTTAAAGTGCTCCAAATGATGGCCTGTTGCATGCATTGTCTACAAGTTTTTAATAGAACTGTTGGCTAAGAATAATTTTTTTTTAAAGGCACGAAGACTTGCCACAATATCAAATTTAAGCATACTTCTTGCTTTTACTAAGATTGTTTGGCTGGACTATGTGGCATAAAGCATTATTGACTCCCTGATCTTTCCAGCCATTAATGCCTGTATGCTTTTGTCTATATTTTCTTCCAGACTATTTCTTTTGTCTACATAGTGACTGCGATTGTGGGAGTTGAGGCCTGGTATGAACCTTTCCTGTTTAATTTCTTATATAGAGACCTATTCACTACAATGATTATTGGTAAGAAGCTCCATGTTGAAGCCTGTCTTAATCATCACTGTGTTATCCAAAGTCAGTGTTTGACTAACACAAGCAGTAACCAATCCTATACCCCCTTCCCTCCAGCAAGCAGAACAATCCTGTAGGATTTCAGCCTTGTTGTTAAGGGAAAAAAAGGTTTCTTTCTTTTCTTTTTTTTCCCCCAGCACCAAACTATTTCTAATCAGAGGAAAAATTACCAAAATAGATCACACAAGCTTTATAAATTAACTATTCAGATTTATCTAGACTGCATTGGAGGATCCGCATTTAGGTGGAAATTTGGTCTAGATTTCATACTTATCTCAATGTTGGAGGTTATATATTTGTATGAAATAGAATAGATGAGACATAGAGATTACTTTATAATAGGTCCACCTCCAAAACTGAGCCTTTGTTTGTGTCAGATAGGCTCCTGCTTATCCCACTGAGTGCTAGGTGAAGATTATCGGTAGTGGTAACGTTTCCCTTTTTACTTAGCCAAAGGGGATATCTTTGGATGGTTGTGTGAGTGGAAGAAAGCATAAGTGTAATGGAAAGAGGCAAAGCAGAAGATGAATCTGGGTTGTTATTTTGGAATACCAAGAGAGGCACTCAGTACCTTTGTAAAAGGCATATTTGTTAGATGTTGCTCTGTTCCTTTATTTAAAAATAATTGTATCTTCTGTTGATGAACCTTGGAAATGGGACTGAAATTCGCTAAGGTTTAGAAACAGCTGAGAAGATGGTATACTAGGTACTCAGTTTCAGAAAAGGGGTGGTTCAGGCTTTCATCTGTGGCTCTGAACCTCAGGTATTTTGGGGAACCTTTTGTAATCTACCAAATGCTTATTTTTGGTACCTATATGAACTGTTTTTCTTTACCTTGAATCTCTTTTACCTTCATTGTCCTACTATGTAGTGAATCTTTTGATTTAAGCAGTTTGTCCTATGGCAGATTTGCTGCATCTTTACATTTAAATGTACCTAATTTAAAGATAAGAGAAACCTGTGATATATGAGACATATTTTTGAATGTTTTAAATGGGTCCTTTTCATTTGCTCACCAGTAGGCACATAGTTTATAAATTTATCTTTTTCTATAGCTTATAAGTTTATCTGAATTCTTTCTGAAATGAAACAAAGCCTATGTGTTTATATATAAATAAATCCATTTGCTCAGTATTAGATTTGAACATTTACAAATGGATAAAAGAGCCTTAAGGCTTAAGTCTGCTAGCTGCTGCTGATAAAATTGCTGATGTTGATGGGGCAGTTGGGGTGGATGCTGGAATTGTCTAACTAGAGCCTGAAGGTGAGGGGAGGGGTGATAAAAGCTTCAGTGGTAGGCAGCCTGGCTTCTGTTTGCCATTTTGGAAGTTTGCCTTTGGGTATAGCAGATAGGCCATCAAGATAGAAAGCAGAATTTTCCGTCTTTGTTTTTTTTTTTCACCTTTTATTCTGGAAAATTTTAAACATCTATATTCTTTCTGTTCTTTCCACGTTTGTGTAATAAATCTCTAGGTAAAATCATTTGGCAACAATCTCAGTACTAGTTCCAATCTAGTTGTATATGCACCACTACTATCTTAGCTCAGAGTGATTTTATAATATATTGTCTTTTATACTTATCTGCTTACTTAGCATTTATGCAGCACTTCATTCCTTCCTCTTGAGTTTTAGCAGACGGTGCCAGTTCTAGTTTGCAAGCTGCCAGAATGAAATCTACCAGAAACGAATTACTTTTAAAAAGGGAATTTATTAAGTTGCTAGTTTACCATGAAAATGTCCAGATTAAAGCAAGCCTATAAAAATGTCCAATTTAAGTCATCGGGAAAGATGATGTGGTTCAAGAAGGCCGATGGCATTCAGGGTTTCTCTCTCAGCTGGAAAGGCACCTGTCAAACATGGCAATGTCTGCTAGCTTTCTCTCCAGGCTTCTAGTTTTATGCAGCTCCTCCGGGGGTGTTTTCCTTCTTCGTCTCCAAAGGTCTCTGGCTGCCTGGGCTCTGGTGATTCTCCTGGCTCTGAACCCCTTTCCAAAATGTTTCCTCTTTTAAAGAATTCCTGTAAACTAATCAAGATCCACTTGTAGTGGGTGGAGTCACATCTCCCTCTAATGGAAGGTTAATACTCACAATTGAGCACGCCACATTTCTGTAGATATAATCTAATCAAGTTTCCAATTTATAGTGCTGAATAGGGATTAAAAGAAACAGCTGATGGTATGTATGAATTTTTTTATGTTTTCTTTTTATTTTTTTTTCTGAATTGATGCAAATGTTCTAAGAAATGATCATTCATCATGATGATGATGAATATACAACTATGTGATGATATTGTGAGTACTGATTATATACGTAGAATGGAACGATCAAATGGTAAGAATGTATGTGTTTGTATGTTGGTATGTTTAATAATAACAATAAAAGATATCTAGGAGTTCTTTCTACAAAAAAAAAAGAATGGAATGATGATATGGTAAGAGTGTTTGTGTTTGTATGTTGTTATGTTTAATTAAGTAATGAATTAATTAATTTTAAAAAGAGACAAGTATAAAAAAATTTGGTTCTAATGGATTTTCTATGTTTACAATCATATCCTCTGCAAACAATGATGAATTTGCCTCGTCTTGTCCAAAAATTATAACCCCTTTTTTATATTTTTAGTCTTTTTGCATTGGATTTTTCAGAACAATATTAAGTAACTCAGTGATGAGACTAGATATTCCTACTTTATTTCATCTTTATATAAATTGTTGACTTCATATATAAGAAAATTAAGACTATTAAAATGTTTAGAGAAAATAGGAATTGACTTACATTTACCATGTTTTCTTCAGCAATTATTAAAAATGATCAATGTTTTTCTTTTTTGGTTTGTTACATATAAATGGATTTCCTAATACATAATTTTGTGTTAATTCCTTGTAGGGTTAATTATGGTATAATTACTAGGTTGGTATAATATAGAATTTTTTTACTCAAATATTTTAGGATTTTTTTACATTTATATTCATAAGTGAAAATGTTCAATAGTTTTTTTGTGTGTACATGTGCGTTTTTGGTGCTATTTTGACAGGTTTTGATATTAGGCTTATTCTAGCTTCATAATAAATTGGACAGTTTTCTATTTTTTTCTATGTTCCAAAAAAAAAAAAAAAGAAAAGAAACAGCTGCCTCTGTAAAATAGATCATGATTAAAACATGGTTTTTCTAGGGTACAGAATTCTTTCAAACAGGCACAGTGCCCTTTTCTAGAAGCTTGAAAATACTCCATTAGCATTTCTTTTAGGTCTGGTAACAATGCCTTTTCTCAGTTTTTGTTTATCGTTTATCTGGAAATATCTTTATTTTGCTTTTACTTTTTTTGTTTTCTTTCAGCATTTTGAATATGTCATTCTATATCCTCTGGCTTCCATTGTTTCTGAATCAGTTCATATCATTGTTATTTTCTCTTATTGCTTTCAAGATTCTCTCTTTATCTTTGGCTTTTAGCAGTTTGACTGATTTGCCTAGGTGTGTTTTGTGTGTGTGTTTTTCCTTGGTGTTGATTGAGCTTCTTGAATATATGTTACTATTTTTTACTAAAGATGGGAAGTTTTCAGCCGTTATTTTTTCACCCCCCTCCTCTGAACTTCACTGTCCTGTATGTTAGACCACTTGATATTGTCGTACAGGTAATTTTCTAAAATAGTATTAATTTTTCTTCAGTCTGTCTTCTCTAGTCTTTGTATTGAATAATTTCTGTTCATCTGTTTTCAGGTTCACTGCTTGTTTTCTTCTGCCATCTCCAATCTGCTGTTGAGCACATCTAGTAAATTTTTTATTTAAATTATTATAATTCTCATTTCTGGACTTTCCATTTGGTTCTTTTTGTGTGTATGTGTAATAAATTACCGTAACAAAATTTAGCATTGTAACTGTTTAAAAATATACAATTTTTGGCATTAAGTATATTTGTTATGTTGTACAGTTATAATCACTATCTGATTTCCAGAGTTTTTTCATCATCCTGTATGGAAGCCCTGTATGCATTTAGCAGTTATCTCATTCCCCCTACCCTCTGGTTCCTGGCTGCCACTAATCCACTTTATATCTCTATAGATTTGTCTATTTTGAATATTTCATATAAATGGAATCATATAGAATGTGGCCTTTTGTACCTGAGTCTTAAGTTAACATGATGGTTTCAAAATTCGTCTGTATTGTTGCATGTATCAGTACTTCATTCCTTTTGATAGCTTGAAAATATACCATTGTGTGAATATGCCACATTTTGTTAATACGTTTCCTTGGTTAATGGACGTTCAGGTTGTTTTCCACAAAACTGGTATGAATATTTGTGTATAAGTTTTTGTTTGACACTTGTTTTCAGTTATTTTGGATAAATACCTGGAGGTGGAATTGGTATGTCATATGGCAATTCTTTCACTTATTGAGAAACTGCCAGATTTTTTTCCACAGTGTCTGTACCATTTGACATTCCTACCAGTAATGTATTGGGATTCCAGTTTCTCTGCATCGTTGCCAACAGTTACTTTCTGTAACAGTTTTTTTTTGGTTTGTTTAATAGCTATCTTAGTGGGTTTGAAGTGGTATCTCATTGTGGTTTGATTTGCATTTACCTAAAGTGTAATGGCATTAAGCATCTTTTCATGTGCTTATCAACCTTGTTCTTGTTTTATACTTTTCACTTTTCTTTTGAAGATCTCTATCTGTTCACTACTTATTGCCATATTTTCCTTTAATTCTTTAAGCATATTTAAAATAGCAGCTCTGAAGTCTGTCTGCCAAATCCAATACATGGGCCCACTTAGAGTCATTTTTGGTTTGCTGCTTCATTTTCCTGATGAGGCTACACTTTTCTATTTCTTTACATATTTAGTGAATTTTTTGTTGTTGAGAATTGCACATTGTAGATAATACTTGTAAGAGACTTTGGAATCCATTTTATTTATTCATTTTTTATTTAAAAAATGTTTTTATTGATAAAAGTTAACATACAAACATTCTTAACATGCAAATGTTCCATACATGGTGTATAGTCAGTGCCTTACAATATCATCACATAGTTCTTTATTCATCACCATGATCATTTTTTTTGAACATTTGCATTACTCCAGAAAAAGAAAGAAAAAACTCATACGTACCATACCCCTTACCCCTCCCTCTCATTGATGACTAGTATTTCCATCTACCCAATTTATTTTAACCTTTGTTCCCCCTATTATTTGCTTATTTCTTATCCATATTTTTCACTCATCTGTCTATACCCTAGATGAAAGGAACATCAGACACAGGGTTTTCACAATCACACAGTCACATTGTAAAAGCTGTATCATTATGTAATCATCTTCAAGAATCAAGGCTACTAGAACACAACTCTGCAGTTTCAGGTACTTCCCACGAGCCACTCCAATACACCATAAACTAAAAAGGGTATCATATCTATCCAATACATAAGAAAAACCTTCAGGATAACCTCTTAACTTTGAAATCTCTCAGCCACTGAAACTTTATTTTTTCTCATTTCTCTCTTCGCCCTTTTGGTGAGTGTGCTAGTATGCTAGCTGCCATAATGTAATACACCAGAGATGAAATGGCTTTTTTATTAATTAACGGAAAAAAAAGAAATTAACACAACATTTAGAAATCATGCCATTCTACATATGCAATCAGTAATTCTTAACATCATCACATAGATGCATGATCATCGTTTCTTAGTACATTTGCATCGGTTTAGAGGAACTAGCAACACAACAGAAAAAGATATAGAATGTTAATATAGAGGAAAGAAATAGAAGTAATAATAATAGTAAAAAAAAAACCCTATAGCTCAGATGCAGCTTCATTCAGTGTTTTAACATGATTACTTTACACTTAGGTATTATTGTGCTGTCCATTTTTGAGTTTTTGTATCTAATCCTGTTGCACAGTCTGTATCCCTTCAGCTCCAATTACCCATTATCTTACCCTGTTTCTAACTCCTGCTGGACTCTGTTACCAATGACATATTCCAAGTTTATTCTCGAATGTCCGTTCACATCAGTGGGACCATACAGTATTTGTCCTTTAGTTTTTGGCTTGAAATGGCTTTTTTAAAAGGGGAATTTAATAAATTACAAGTTAACAGTTTTTAGACTGTGGAAATGTCCCATTTAAAGCTAGTCTATAGAAATGTCCAATCTAAGGCATCCAGGGAAAGATACCTTGATTCAAGAAGGCTGATGCAGTTCAGGGTTTCTCTCAAGTGGAAGGGCACATGGCGAACACGACATCATCTGCTAGCTCCCTCTCCAGCTCCCTGGGAGGCGTTTTCATTCTTCATCTCCAAAAGTCATGGCTGGTGGAATCGCTGCTTCATGGTTCTGCAGCGTTCTCAGTTGTGACTTTCTTGTGGCTCTGCTGTTCTTCTCTGTTCTCTCTGAATCTCCTGGGTTTCTCTCTTGTTGTTGTCTGGCTTTTCCTGAAGTGCTTCTTCTTGTAAAGGATTCCAGTAAAACCAACCAAGACTCACCTAGAATGGGTGGAGGCATGTCTCCACTTAATCCAATTTAATACCCACTCTTGAGTGAGTCACATCTCCATGAAGATAATCTAATTAAAGTTCCCAACATACAGTGCTAAATAGGGATTAGAAGAAACAGCTGCCTTTACAAAATAGGATTAGGATTAAAACATGACTTTTTTAGGGTACGTACATCCTTTCAAACCAGCACAGTCAAGAAGGTTTTCTCAATCCCTTAATGCCAGGTCCTGTCTCATCCTGGGACTTCTGTACCATGTGGCCAGGGAGATTTATACCCCTGGGAGTTATGACCCATGTAGAGGGAGAGGGTAATGAGTTCACTTGCTGTATCAGCTTAGAGAGAGAGGCCACATCTGAGCAGCAAAAGAGGTTCACGGTAGACTCCTAGGCCTAATTTTAGGTAGGGTTAGCCTATCCTTTGCAAGAATAAGCTTCATAGGGACAAACCCCAAGATTGAAAGCTCAGCCTATTGATTTGGTTGTCCCCACTTCTTGCAAGAATATCAGAAATTCTCCAAATGTGGAAGTGGAATGTTTCCCCCCATTACCCCAAGGGGACTTTGCAAATACTTTATTCACTGTTGAAATCACTTTGGGATTTATTGGGACGTCGCACTAACCTGGACAAACCAAAAAAATCTCATTCCGTATTCAAGATTCAATGTATTTATGGTGTTCAACTAAACTAACCATAGAAGTTAAATTAGGAAATGTGCTACCCCTAATATAAATTTAGCACCAAATAAACATCTCTCCTTTTAGTCTGAAACAGAAGTTGAAATTTTAAAATATGTACAATATCATCCTTTACTGAGTCTTCTAGTATACCTTAGTCTAATCCAGCCCTATCCAGATCAGCTTCATTCATATAACTTGATGTCTCATCACTTTTTCAACCAATTTTTTTTTTTTTAACATAGGCAAACACCGGGAAATGAACCCAGGTCTCTGGAATGGCAGGCGAGAACTCTGCCTGCTGAGCGACTGTGGCCCGCCTCAGCCCATTTTGTTTTGAGGACTTTTGGGTTTTTATTCTAGTAGGCATTTAACCGAGTAATCTGTCTTTCTCACCTTGTGTATTAGTGTATTTTCACCTTTTAGCTCCTGCTTTCTTGGGCATCTTCCTTGCATTTGTGTTTAGTGGTAAACCAAAGATTTGGGCAAAGTTGATACTGAGAGTTTGACGCTCACCCTGTGTTGTTTCCTTGCTTTCATGGATTCCCCTCCTAAATCTTCAGTTGTTCTGCTCTCTGGTGCCTGAACCAAGCCGAGTGCAGATTGGATATACATTCACTGAAAGGCACAGCATACTCACAGATCTCATCAAGAGCAACTCTAACTTTCAAGGATAGAGCCTCCTCTAGTTTCTACCTTCATTTTTACCATACTTGCTGGGGCCTCTTGTTTGCCTGCTTAGTTTAGCAGTCAGCCAGGGATTTGGGTTGAGTTTATACTCAGTTTTTTTTTTTTTTTTTTTGCATGGGCAGGCACCAGGAATCGAACCTGGGTCTCTGGCATGGCAGGTGAGAATTCTGCCACTGAGCCACCGTTGCACCACCCTATACTCAGATTTTGAATCTCGCCCTTCTGCATCTCTCTCTCTTTTACAACCCCCCCCCCCCCCATACACCCCTTTAAATTTTTATTCCCACTGCTGCTCCAGTTTCTGTTATCTGGAATTTTAAATGAGTAAGGAAGACTGACTTTCCAATATATCCGTGCTAGGATGGGGAGAGGAGACAGGCAAGAAAACTACAAACTTGCAGTTGTTACCCACCCCAGCTTTTCAAGTGTAATGCTTTTCAATTTTCTGCATGCCTTTGATGATTTCCTAAGTTCCTTCAAATACTTTTTAATATTTTTTGCCTGCTTTTATTGTTATTTGCAAGAGGAATCACCTGCTTCTTTGTCATCATTACCAGATGTCCTCCTCCCTTTGGATTATTTTAAGGCAAATCCCAGACATCATTTCATTTCATCCATAAATACTTCATAGTCTATCTCTAAAAGATCTGGATTCCTTCTTTTAAAAAACATAATTGCTATACTATTATTATATCTAAAGAGATGAACAATAGTTCCTTAATATCACCAAATATCTAAAGAGAGTAACAATAATTCCTTATTATCACCAAAAATCTGTGTTTAGATTTCCATAATTGTTTCAAGTGTGTTGCTATAATTGATATGTTTGTATAACCAACAAATAGGGCCCTAGATGTTACATTTGGTTGACATGCCTTTTATGTCTTATTTAAATCTATATAGGTTCCCCTCCCCCCTTTTTTTCCCTTCAATTTGTTGAAGGAAGTTGGTCACCTGGCCTGTAGAAGAACTCTTACATTCTTCATTTTGCAGATTGCATTTTTGTGTCATTTAATATGTCCCTCTCCCTGCTTCTTTTAAACTAATAAGTACATTTGTAGGCTTGGTCAGGTTCCATTTGGAATTTATTTTATTTATTTAATTTTTTGTACAACAATGTTTATTGGATAATGGTGCTTCCTATTTTATCACATTAGGAGACACATAATATCTGGTTGTCTCTCTTTTTGTGACTTTAGTAATGATTGAAGGGCTCAGGCATTATATCTCTGATACATTTATGACAAAGTTCTGCATTAACCTTATACTGAAGGTATTAACAGTCATTTGATGATCATTGCTTAGGAATCCATTTGTCCAGTGTACATCTAGGGAAAAAAGTTTGTTTTTTGATACTCCAAATTTATCATTCCCTCTTCATTGAATAGCAAGAATTCTTCTAATCAATTTCAATTGAATTAACAAGAAAAAAGAGTTTTAAGAATGTTTGTTCCCTTATGAGCATTCTCTAAAGGTGACCAGCATATTTTATTTTTAACAAGATTAAGAATTTCAACATTTAACAACACTAAGATTTAAGCATTTACAAGGCTTTTAAAATCTATTGCGTTCATTCTTTAGTTACTTAAATTGTCCCATCTTGGCTATGGGAGTCTCCAGGTTGTCCCCTCAGTCCTCTTTAAATGACTCTAGAGTCAATGATAACTTCTGGTATGATGATATGTTCCAGGTACATCTTGTAAATTTTCTTTCCCAGGCCTGGAATTATTCATATCTGTAAGGAGCCCTGGTTCTTTTTAATGGAATTGGTATTTAGAGACTGCAATCTGGCTGCTAGAAATATATAGGGCCTGTGGGTTAGATGTTATTTTGAGACATTTTCCAATGTACAGAGCTAAGGAAAAAAGTTTGTTTTATGATAAAATACATCATGAATTCCTATTGGTAATTTCAAGTCAAATTTGAAATGCAGAAATTTTATTTAACCTCATTGATCTTACATTTGTTTCTCTTTTAAAGTGTGATGAAAGTCTTGGTTCTCAATGACAGAAAATAATTATTCATATACTTTATCCTACAAAACATTCACAACAGTCTGAGAAGACACTACTCAAAATAAGCAACTGTATGATTGAACATTGTTCAAGATTGTTTTTTGTTTTGTTTTTACAGTTCCTTTTGTCCTTATTCCATTAAAGATGTCCATTCACTCTTACTGTGTTTTAAAGTCACTCCCCTGTGGCTGTCCCATCAATTGTGGATATGTACATTTAGATTTGTTTCATTTTACTTTTGGGTTTTAGAGAAAACATTTTCTTTTAAAATGTATTTTTCTGTACAATTATGTAAAATTACATGATTATAAAGTCAAATCCATATGTAAAAAATATATGTTTTTTAAAAAAGGCTAGCTTCTCTTGCCACCCCTTCTATCCAGTCTTTTTCTTCAGAGGTAACCATTCATAGTTTTTAATTTTATGGTTTATCCTTCTATTTTTTGGTTTTTAACATAAGCAAATAAATGTGTGTGTGTGTGTGTGATTTTTATTATCCCCTTTCATAGATAAATTGTAGCATGTTATAGGTATTTTGTTACATTTTACTTTTTTTCATTTATTGATAGATCCTAAAGATGGCTCCCTAGTGGTATTTAGGGATCTACCTCATTCCTTCTTACAAGCTGCCTTGTAATTGATGGTGTGGGTGTACTGTAGTCCAGGATGGACATTGGTTTATTTCCACTCTTTTGTTATATCTATTCTGTAACAAATAAATAGACTTGTACACATCTTTTCATATTTTTGCCAGGGTATTTTAGAGAGTGATTCCTAGAAGCAAAATTGCTAGTAAAAGACAAATGTAGGGCAGGCCACTGTGGCTCAGCAGGCAGAGTTCTCACCTGCCATTGAGACCTGGGTTCAATTCCTGGTGCCTGCCCATGCAAAAATAAATAAATAAATAAATAAATGTATGCAATTTAGCTAAATATTATCATAAGCCCCTCCTGTGGGTTGTAAGATTTTGCATTACCCCCAGCAGTGTATGAAAGTGGTGGTTTATTTATAGTTTCAACACCATAGTGTGTTGTCATACTTGGATTTTTGCCAATCTGTTAGCAAAACTGATAAGTTTTAATTGCATTTCTAATATTATGAATGAACTCTTCTAGTGTTTAAAACCTATTTGTATTTTCTTTTCTATATGCTTTCCTTATCTGTACCCCATTTTTTTCTATAGGATTCTTGGCCATTTCTTTTAGTTTTAGAAGCTCTTCATACATTAGCATATTAATCCTTTCTTTTGACATAAATTACAATTTCCCCTTGTTTGTTGTTAATCTTTTTACTTTGCATAAGGTATTTATTTGTCTTGGTGGCTTTAATACAAGTTCCTATTTAATAAACAAGTCTGGAAATGTGAGGAACCAAAATATTTATTTTGAGTATGTTATCCTTCGATTTATCTCAGTCCATTCAAGCCTTTTAAAAAAAACAAATACTACTACTTTTCCTGTAGTTATTATTCTAAATTAGCATGAATTCTTCTAAAAAGGAGAAATTTCTCTCAATTTAAGAGGAAAGAAGAGTTTTAAGAATGTGTTTGTTCCTTTATGAGAATTCCCTATTATTATAGTTATTATTCTGAGTTTCCTGTATTATGAAGTTGGGGACTTCAGTGATGACAGTGCCCAAAAGAAATCTACATATGTATGTGCAGTTTTTTTTCTGTATGTACAGTTTTGATTATCATTAATATTGCATACTTGAAATGCAGAGCTTAATAAATTCACAATTAAGTGCTATGAAACAAAATACTTTAAGTACATTAGCAACTGTTTAGAGAAGAAGTCAAAGATGCATTCTTTTTTTAATGCACTTTTATTGAGATATATTCGCATATCATTTAGTCATCCAAAGTGTACAGTTATTGGTTCACAGCATCATCACATGGTTGTGCATTCATCATTACAATCAATTTTTGAACATTTTCATTACTCCAAAAAATGAAAAGAATAAAAATTAAAAAGAACACTTAAAACATCCAATACTCCTGACCCCTCCCCCGTTATTTATTTTTTGTGTCCTTATTTTCTTACTCTCTTTCAAAATACTGAATAAAGGGAGTAGCAGCCATAAGCTGCTCTCTTTCTAAGCCAACTCAGCAGGTCTCTCTTTCTAAGCCGACTCAGCAGGTGCACTCACTGCCCTCCCCCCTATGTGGGACAAGATTCCTTCCTTTGGACTCACATGGAAGTTGATTTTAAAACGTAATCAACAACATCCTTTACCCTTTAGTCTGATTTACCTTAGTCCTGATCAGATCTTCTTCATTCATATCTCTAATTGAACTCAGGTCTCCTTTTCAGCTTTTTTTTTTTTTTTGAACAGTTTGCTGTTTGGGGTAATGTTGATTTTCATACTTGCAGAACTCTAGCTGTGAGTCTCAGGTATCACACAGATAACTGAAGTTCCAAGGAATGACCAGATTATACAAAGAGATCGCATCTCAGAATTTAGAAATAATTGTTACAACTCAGGAATAGGTGTGGCTTACAATCTAGGGACCTTTACAATAGACCTTACCCTGGTAATCTGTGCTCTCAGAGTCAGTTCTCAGTGTTTGCATATTATAGTTAGTCCATATTAGTAAGGCATTAAAGTGTTTCTTTCTTCATTCCTGACTTATTTTACTCAACATACTGTCCTCAAGGTCTACTCACGTAGTTGCACGAAGATGCATTCTTTCTCTCTGGCAACCTACATAAAGCCCAGATTTGTTATGTGTTTACTCTGGCTAAGATAAAGCTATTTCAAGACTTTAAAAACTAAATATATATATATATATATATATTTTTTAAATTTTTTAATTTTTAAAAAAATATAACAACAAACAACACGTTCTTAACATATGATCATTCCATTCTATATATATATAAAATCAGTAATTCACAGTATCATCACATAGTTATTCATCATCATGATCGTTTTTTAGAACATTTGCATCAATTCAGAAAAAGAAATAAAAAGAAGGGCAGGCCATGGTGGCTCAGCAGTAAGCGTGCTTGCCTGCCATTCCCAAGGATCCGGGTTTGATTCCCGGTGCCTGCCCATGTAAAAAAAAAAAAAAAAAAAGAAAGAAATAAAAAGAAAACAAAAAAATTCATACATACCATACCCGTTACCCCTCCCATTAATTGATCACTAGCATTTCAGTCTACTAAATTTATTTAACATTTGTTCCCCCATTATTTATTTTTAATCCATATGTTTTACTCATTTGTCCATAAGACAGATAGCTAAAAGGAGCATCAAACACAAGGTAGAAACAAAATATTTTTGGTAGCAAATCTTTTACAAGTTTGTCTTAGCCTATTTCCAACACATCAGAGCTACAAGTAGTTCTAAGTGAATTCCTTCAACGCTTTTCCCTTCTAGTGCTTCCCAGCTTGACCTGAAATAACTTAGCTGCTTAAAATGTCTGAGGACATTGAGGGCATCTATTTGTCTTCACCCTTTCCCTCTAAGATCTTCTAACTGGGGCACTTTGTTCTGGTTGAGTTTGGAGTAGCAGAGTAATTCATTTTTTGAGATAAGATTTCTGTTTGGTGGATTCCAGTCTTTCCATATGTCTTAGGATTTGTTTTGAAGAAATGGTTTTCTCTCTTTAACCCTTAAGGTCATAGTTGCAATGACGCTCCCAACCCAAGTACAGTTACTGAGTTGTCAGCAGTAGACAAGCTAATATGTTAAGTGACAATGATACATCCGATTAAGTATCCAGGAAGTTGTATTTATTGATTTAGAGTTTGAAAAAGAGAAAGGTCAGGTTCCATATCTGTAAATCATAGAAGCAGAGAATTTAAAGATGTAAGAGACACTAGAATATCATTTAACCTGTCCTCATTGCACAACTGTAGGATCTCATTTGCCCAAGGGGACATAGCTAGACATTGAAGTCATCTACAGGTTTCTTACAGTTAATCTAAGAGAAGATTCATTCCTTCTCAAAGAGACAGTATAAGCCAGGGAACACCCAATTAGGAATGTGCAGGATTCCTTAAAGGACACAAAATGAAATGGTTGGATAGTTAACAGCAACATTGAGAGAATGAAATCACAAAGCGAAGAGAGGACAGAATTGCAATCAGTGAATCAACAAAGGCATCTTGCTTAGAAGTCAAGGAATGAAAAAACAAAGAATGAATTTCATAGGAGAGCTTGGTAACTTTCAAGAGTACACTTTGTCTACAGAGTTGGGGGGACATAATGAATAAAAGAATGCTGTGGAATTGAAGGCAACAGAAAAGTTAGGTAAGTGACAAGAAATAAAAGAGTAGGATAGTAAGTAGTGAGGACAGCAGAACCAATGGTTAGGGTTTCTTGGGAAGTCCATCACTGTTTTTAGGCTTAAGGAGAAAGAACCAGTGGGGGTAGGAGTGAACTTGAACATGCTGGGGAGATAAATGCAAGTATAAACAGGAAGCTGCAGGGTGCATCACCCATCCCCACCTTCCAGTCGCTCGCACTTATGCAGGCCACTCTTTGCCAGGCACTATCCTAGATGTCTTATGTATAACAACTCATTAATTTTCAAAGCTTAATGGGATTACTACTGTTACCATCTCTGTTTTAAAAAAGAGGAAACCGGCACTGAAAGGTTAGCAAGCCTAAAGTCATATGATCAGTTAGTGGCACAGTAAACATTCAAGCCCAGTCTTGTTTCTGCAGTCTGTGCTCTGAGTCTTCAAACTGTGCTGTCACTCTTTCAGGTGTAAATGTTCAGAAAAGTACTTACTTTCATTACAGAAGTAGACTTGAACCCCAAAATCTGCATATTTTGTATGTATTCAGTTTAAATGACCCTCTTGAATAAGAATACATGATAATTAAAAAATTCTTTCCTTTAGGTTGTGCATTATGTGTGACTCTACCGATGAGTTTATTAAACTTTTTCAGGTGAGTGTTTTGTATTTTAATTGGGAAAGAAATTGGAAATTGTTATTTAGATGAATTTAAGGCTTATTTTTCCTTTTGTAGTCTGGACATTTTGAAAAAGGCATGAAACCTATATTTTGACTCTAGAATGAGTTTTAGGATAATTATGGTTGGCGAATGTAGTCAGTTTTCAACTGTAGCATAAAGGACAGTAGTTCCTTTGTTATAGTTTTGGGCTTACCAAACAGTCTCCTAATATGTCCTTTTTTTAGTGAGTCAGTCAACCGGGATATCACTGTATTCACATGTTGTTTTATGAATTGATTATCTGTGAGCTTAGTTCATATAATTATAAAATAAAATTTGTGGTGACTCAGTGGCAGAATTCTTGCCTGCCATGCCAGAAACCCAGGTTTGATTCCTGGTGCCTGCCCATGCCAAAAAATAAATACGTAAAATAAAAATAAAATAGAATAAAATTTGTGAGCTTGTGTGGTTTAGGACCAAACTCTGGACCAATGATGACTCTTCCCAATGAGCACTATAGAAAGTCCTACTTTGAGGGGAAAGAGATTGTTTATTTCTCTAATCTCTGACACTTCCCCACCTTTGCTTAGCCATACTGAATTTACTTATTGTGTTCTGAATGTATTTTGTTCTTTCTCCTCTCAGTAAATTTGTTCCCACTGTTTTTTGTACCTGAAATGCTTTCTTATACTTGCCACTTTGTACTTTGGCTCTCAAATCTGTCTTGCAGAATCTTACCCTTACTCTATGGACGCTCCCTCTTTAATGTCCATAGCAGTCTTTCACAGAAGACATAAAAGTTAAAGCCTCAAGGGCCTTGGGGATTATGAGTCATTTCCTCTTCATCTTACCTTGATCTCCTGATTGGTAAGATGATCACCGTCTTACCCACTGCAGTATAATCATTGGCAGACCAGGACTGAATTTGGGGGTGAAGTCAGACGAACAAACATACTAGATTATCTCTTGTGTACTTGCAGACATTACAATGGAGTATTGTGATTCTTAAGTTCAGTCTTTCGTGTCAGTTATTTCTCACTCTAAGTTGTGTCACTTTGTATCTCAGTAGGACCTATGAGATACTCTTCTAGTATTTTGTGTTCATTTTATTTTCCTTTTAGAATATAATCTTGCAGAACAAAGGCCAAGTTTTATTCATTTTTACATTCCCAACATAACGATTTGTAGTTTGAGTTTAGAGGGGAAAAAGTTACAGTTTAGGTTCAGAAGGCTTCAGTCCTAGTCCTATGGTGAGAGGCACCTGCTCTCCCGTTCTTCACCTTCCCTGCCTATAAAATGGGGTTTATAAGGCTGATTTTGCCTATGCCATAGGATAATTTTGGGTATAAAATACAAGAATGGGAAAGGACTTTGAAAACTATGAAGTACTGTACAATGTAAGTTTTATATGTAATAATATTCTTTGTATCATTTGATTTTTTTCAGAAGCTATAAAAATAACACCTTGAAACACAATTCAGTGTATGAAACTATGGTTCCCTTCTTTTCTCCATGTTTGTTATTCATTTTGTGTACGGCGTGGATCCTCCTGTCACCTTCAGATATTTTAGAGATACATCCTAGAGTGTTTTACTTAATGGTTGGAACTGCCTTTGCCAACAGCACAGTAAGATTTTTTTTCTTTTAAAAATCATAATGTATATAAGGGATATATGACAGAATTTGGTAATTTGAGAATTTTAGGTAATATTAGGTAGCAGATTTTCATTTAAAGAAATTTGAAAAAATAATTTATAACTTCAAAGACAACATGCTGAAAATTATTTTGCCCTTTGAAACCAATAAGTTGTAGAAATTGCAGTAGTAGTTTGGAACCATAGCATTCTTAAATTTTTTATATTAATTAGCTGTTCAACAATTCATGGAATAATTTATTGATTCCTTTCAGAAGCCAGAGATTATTAATATTGTGGTTGAAATGGCTGCAAACTTAATGGGCCAGTTAGGGAGTTAGAAATTTTTGAGAGAGAAAATAGACATACACACACACATTATTTTGAATCAACTGATTTTTAAACCAAGAACAGAGAATTGATAAACTTTGTAATAAATATAGCATATATATATTTAAAACAAAAACCAGCAACAGCCTGTTCCATGTTATGACCCAGCAAGAGAGCAAACAGGAAGGAAGGATGAGTTTGGGGCGGGAGGATGGGTTTGGAGAGGAGCAGGGCTGTGGCTAGGCAGACAGTTGAGCAGTTGAGAACTACTGAACTTAGATAACACAAATGTGTTGGCTCAAATACTTGAATGAGTTGTAAAAGTTGGGGTGACTAGCTCTGGAAGTTCTTTGCTAATTACGTTTTCTTTTTTTTACTAACGTCAAGTGCCGGCTGATTGTTTGTCAAATGAGCAGCACCCGATGTCCAACTCTGAATTGGTTTCTCCTTCCGCTGTTCTTGGTTGTGGTGGCGGTGCGCTTTGGAGTGGCCGCATACATTGAAAGCATTCTCCTACATACGCTAACAACTGCTTTTACCCTGGCCCACATCCATTACGGAGTACAGGTGGTAAGTAATTAAAAACAAAGTGGGTTCCTTTTGGTTCTTACAAATAGTGGAAAGAAGGTGATAGAAAATTTCAAAAGAAAGTTGTTTAGTATAG
Organism: Tamandua tetradactyla; assembly: GCF_023851605.1. NCBI lineage: Eukaryota > Metazoa > Chordata > Mammalia > Pilosa > Myrmecophagidae > Tamandua > Tamandua tetradactyla. Next base: position 10,143,099 of record NC_135329.1, read on the forward strand.
TAGCCAGAAGCATTTGAACGTATTTTCTAAATTTTAGATAATATCCAGGTGTGTAATTTCTAATGTTATTTCTCTAATAAATATATTATAGTAACCCAAATGATTTTAAAGCAGGAAAGTTACTATGAGAAATTAGTTCTTGTTTTTAATTTGGTGAAAGTATAAACGATTTTCTTGGTGAGTAGAATTGTAGACTGTTTTGTGCTTTTAATTATATGGGGCCAGATAGTGCCACTTGTTGATTATCTTCTTCTTCACTTAACTTCAGGGGTATTTTTATTGCTCATTAACATAATTTGGAAAGAAACCGAAATTGAAATTTATAAGTGATATTAAGGGAAGTTAGACCTTTAGGGAGACCAGAGGGAGGCTTTGCATTATTTGAGGTTTTATCATCTATGTCATTCTTGAGCCCTCATCAGCAGATGTTATGAACAAGATAGGTGGAAATGTAAAAGAGAATGGATTTAAAAGGTATACCACAAATTTTAACATTTTCTTCTAAAATAAGAGACTAGTCTCAGGAAGAATGAACTAAGATAGATACAATAAAATGAAAATCAGAACCATACAGTTTTTAATCTTCTCCCTCTCTCCACTCCCTCTTAACATTCTGTCCTACTTATTTTACCATGGTCTCACAATTAGAATTTTTAATTGCCGCATAATATTCCATCAAGGAGATATGGAATAATTACCCAATTTACTTAATCATATCCCAGTTATTTTAGTAGTCATTTAGATTGTTTCCAAAGTTTCATCTTTATTAATAAGGTTTGAATGAACAATCTGGAGTGATACTTCTTTCTTTCATTCCACCTCCCACAACATCCCAAGGATAATTTCATAAAAATGGTATTGAATAAAAGAGTATTCACATTTTTGTGGCTGTAAAATACTTTTCTTTGGTGTGCTTGTTTTTAAAGGAACCCTACTGTGAATCAATTTGAGAAACAAAAAGTCTTTACTTTTATACATTTGTTTGTATCTTTAAAATGGGGAACACCTATTGTTCTAGTTTGTTAGCTGTTGGAATGCAATATACCAGGAACAGAATGGCTTTTTAAAAGGGGAATTTAATAAGTTGCTACTTTATAGTTCTAAGGCCGAGAAAATGTCCCAATTAAAACAAGTCTAAAGAAATGTTGGTTCAAGAAGGCCGATAAAGTTCAGGGTTTCTCTCTCAAGTGAGAAGGCACATGACAAAATAGTCAGGGCTTCACTCTCAGCTGGAAGAGCATAAGGCAAGCACAGCGTCATCTGCTAACTTCTTCTCCTGGCTTCCTGTTTCATGAAGCTCCCCAGGAGGCATTTTCCTTCTTCATTTCCAAAGGTCGCTGGCTGGTGGACTCTGCTTCTCATGGCTACGTCGTTCTGCTCTGCTCTCTCTGAATCTCTCATTCTCCAAAATGTTTCCTCTTTTATAGGACTTCAGAAACTAATTAAGACCCACCCAAGTGGGTGGAGACACGTCTCTACCTAATCCAGTTTAACAACCACTCTTGATTAAACTACATCTCCAGGGAGATGATCTAATTACAGTTTCAAACATACAGTGCTGAATAAGGATTAGAAGAAACGGCTGCCTTTACAGAATGGGATTAGGATTAAGACATGGCTTTTCTAGGGTACATGCATCATTTCAAACCAGCACTCCTGTCGTGCTTGATGACATCTTTGTAACCCGCATATTTTGCTGAACTCTGACTTCATTCCCTTAATGTTTCTTCCCAAAGTAGCCCTCATTTGTTAAAACAGAATGAATGAAGTTATTATAGTAAAAGGACTGTCATAAATGTCTGATAAATTACAACATAAGACAATCATTTATGTTTTCATTTGTACATATTTAACATTCTGTGCTTGATAGTGACACTCTTAGGTCTTTATCTTATTACACATATCATGCATATTGCGCATATGCATGAAGTGGAATAGAGTTGCCAGTGTCTTGTTTCGATGCCATATTTGACTTGAGAAGCATCTCTTTAGAAAACTATACATTTACCAAACCAACAAGACACACTTTTCTTTAAATTTAAATTTAAATTACAAAAGCAGTACATCTTCATTGTTAAAAATCTGGAAAATAAGTAAAAACTCACAATAAAAATCCAAGAGTACCTTTTTTGTCTGTCTTGCTAATCCTGCACAAAATATTCATTTGAGCTACTGAAATATAAATAACAAAAGCATAAAGTATCAAATAAATGATGTTTAATAACTGAAACATTACCAAGTTATTGCTTACCCACCAGGGACACCCTAATTTATATGGTCTATTTACTCTCCCCAAATTTACAGATCTAGTTTTATATTTTTTCCTCAGGATTAGGATTGATTACCTAGAAATGTTAAGAGAACCTGAATATTGAGTCTAACTATGAATATATTTATTTGGTCTATTAGATGAGTCTCATGTAATCCTATAATTTTCCATAGATTTGAATGCAATTCTATGTGGTCAGGAGGGCTCTAAATGTTAGAGTTAGGCGGACCTGTGTTTAAGTCCTCACTCTCCCTGCATTTATCCATCCAGCTCCATAGTTATCCTAATCTAAAAAAACCTCTTCATTGTTGCTGACCTTTTTTTCCATTTCAGAGAATTGTCTCCAGAGGGTAAATTCTGTGTGCCTTTTAAAAATAATTAGGTACATACTTGTCATTGCCTCATGTTCTTATTTTCTATAGGTAAAGCAGCTGAGCAGTCATTTTCAGATTTACCCCTTCTCATTGAGGAAACCAAACTCAGATTGACTAGGAGAGGAAGAGAATAAAATCGACCTGTAATCTACAGAAAGAAGTACTGTAAATAAGATGCTTGTAAATATTTCATCCATCACCATTGAACTGAACTAATCTGCTTGACAGACGTGGGAACTCAGTGAGAATGGCTCTTGGACACCAGGAATGGAATGTGATCTGAACTTGTGAAGTTTTGGGGCCTACTAACTTCCAGTTTATTTTATTTTATTTTTTATAAAACCATGTGGCTTTTTGGTTACACATAATGTACATTAGATTAGCAAAATGTTCCTGTTGATTTTCGCTCCATGAGTCCATAATGCTTGGTTCCTATCAAGTTAAAGATGCTTTGTTTTTATTTTTTAAATCCAAAAGTTGTTTTAGGAACAATGATAACATTCAGAAAACCACAATGTGTTTTCGTATTTGGTACTTCAAAAAATTAGGTCTTAAGTTGTGGAAGCTATCAGTAGCCCAGATCTAATATAGGGAAAAGAGAAAGCAAGTCACCTTCAGCAAGGGATGCCAAATAATTACAGAACCATGATACAGTTGCCAAATACTGGTTTTTCTTTCCCATGGAAATGCTTTTTGTTCTCAGGTAGTAAGAGAGCTAATGTATACATTTGGATTCTCTAATATTCTGGCTCTCTTTGTTACGGAACAAATCTTGATAAGTGGTTTTTCTTTCAAAGAAAAATATTATATTGAAACTTAATAGAGAATGTGTTGTAATTATAACGTACCCATTAGCATGGTTCATTGTTTGAATGTGGCATTTTTTTCCCTTCAGCTGCAGGTTGCTGAGATTTGGTGCCTATGAACCATGACTGTAGGAATGTATGTGACAGTCCCAGTCTTATGATAATTATTTGTAGGGAATGTGGATAAAGTCCCTTAAAAGGGAAAATTAATTTAGAATTAGGAATTTCAGGACCAAAAAATTAATTCCTTCCTTCCGCTCTCTTTACCTTGGAATGTGGGGGTTGGGGAGAGTGGGTGCTGGTTTTTAAATTCTATACAGGATAAAACAGAATTCTCTCCCCCAATTTGCCCACTTCCCCACTTGAAGGAAAGTTTTGATATGTATGCTTTACAGAGAGAGTATGTACTCCCTTTAGTATAACTTGGAGTAACTTTTGAAATTTACTGACAAACATAAAAATCCCTTTGACTTCAATGTAGGTAGTTTTATAGATCACTTCTTTTCATGAATATGGATATTTTCTTTTATTTCTTTTTAATTTTGTCTTGGTGGTGGTGAAAAATTTACTTGCTGATTTTCTTTTATTTTCCACCTAATGAAGTTTGTGCTTGAATGAAGAGTGTATCTTAAACCCCTTTTTTTTTGGACAGGTTGCACTTGGATAAAATAGGCACCACTATGTTGATATGTAATTAAATTCATAACCATTATTTATCTATGAATGTGACCATTGTTAAACTTAATTGTGGTATATTCCTTTGTGAATTTTAGTCTGCTGCTTTGTAAAAATAACTCTGTAATTGATACTTCATTTTTTAAATTTGTAAAATCTAATCATTGTCATCCAGGTTATTAGAAATGAGGAGTCAAGAAGCTAGCTCATGGTTCTGTACTCATTTAAAAAAATTATTTAGTAAAGATTGAGGTATATTTGGTGACCTTCTCTGAAACCAAAATGCACACTGAAAATAGAAGAAACACTGATGCAGGAAAAAGGGCGTAGTGATTCCATGTTTGTTAATAAATTACCATCATGGAGGTAAAAGAATGAACCAATTAAGTGAGGGTAACTTATTTTTTGTATACCTTTTCTGTGTCATCTGTAAAATTGAACCTGATAATGTTAATTTCGGGGGGGGGGGAAACTTTGTTTGAAGTTTCTAAATTAATCATTTTACTCTTTGTTGACCTTGTACACATGAATGAGATTAATCTGTTTTTTAAGAAAAAAAATTGATAAATATTTATAAAGTGATGAATTTGGACCATAGGCTACCTTCAACTTGAATAGTATAGTAAAAATATCCTTTTTTTTGGCAAAGGGGTGATGGGTCATGTCCTGTAATCTTAGGGCTGTTTTTCCTCAAGTTGTATGTCTGCTCTTTTTCTGTTGCATCAGATTTATTTGAAAATTGTCTTGTCCCTCTAGTTTATGATATATTTCCCTATGGAGGTGAAGAATTATGCCATAGTCAGCTTTATTGACATTGTTAGATAAAGAAAAGTAGACATTAACAAGATAAAAGTGAAACGGAGCAATTAATTACTTCAGAATACTGTGAACTTGTGACGCTTTAGTGTACTCTTGACTCTTTCTTGTTTTAGTCTGTCATCTGGAAAGTACATCGTGAACCCCCATTTGCTTGTAGTGCAATACAGCAGCTGAAGCAAGACATAATTACAAATAGCCCTGTACATTTATGTCATGTCAATTACTGGGACGTTTCCAGTGTATAAAAAATACTTCCTCTTATGCATGATATTTTGGGGTGATTCACACCCCAGCCTTTCTCCCCAGCACACCCTATGCTGCCTTTTGGAGACAGTGGCAGGGTGGGCCACACGTGTGTTTTCTGTCGGTTTGGAATAGAGTGCCTTAGCTGGGCCAGAGGATTGCATTGTGTTTCTGCTGACCAAAGTTACATAGACCTGTAACAAGTTTTTGTTTTGTTTTGTTTTGTTTTTTTTCAGGTAAAAGTATGAAAGATGTCCTTTCAGGCTTGTCAGAAAATAATTTCTCTCTATTTAGAGTGGGGCATTGGGTAGAAAATTTCAGAAAGGCCTGGATAGAGTACCCTAGTGCTGCCTTTTGTGATCCTTTAATAATATTCATGATCTTAGCACAATACATAGTTTAAAATCGCCACAATTTAAAATGTCATTCCTCCCCTAATGGGTAATAGATTTAGCATATGGATTTTAGTCTAAGGGGTAATAGAGGAATAACTTCCAAATAAAAAACTAATAGTCTTCTTTGGCATCTTAGTATCATGATTTTAATAGTATGATTAAGATGCTAAAAATTCTAATTTTTTTAAAAAAGAAAGTTGCATGCTGATTATAGTCTGGGATGTTATATTACCCACTTGTCATTTATTCTGATTTGAGATACTGGACAGAGGGGTTGTATATCTAAAGTTGCCCAGATTCTATATAGATCCTCCTGAAGGAGTACTGATGATGACCAGGAACCTGGGCACTGAGACAGTACACAAAGGTAAAAGCAGATTATATAGGGTCCACCTTAAACGGAAGATGGGACCATGGCAATGCCTTATGAATTCAAAAGTTTCCTAAGTTTTCAATTTTCAAAGAGTAAATTTATTCTGTAGGCAAGAAATATACCTTGTTCTCTAAATCATACATTGAGTATTGTTTATGGAGAATCAAGATAATCTACAGGTATTTGAGTGAAAGTGTACTCTCCCCCTCCACCCCCTTTTTATATTTTAACTGGAAGCCTATTTGTAACTCTTCCTCTTGATCCTGTGCCTGGATTTCCTCTTAACTAGCCACCATCTAGAACAGAGACGGTCCTTTCAAGCCTGGCTTTGTTATCCTGGGTCTTGCCACCTTCAGAACTCCTTGGTGGCCTTGTATCTCCTGACTAGTCAAGTACTAGGAAAGTGCCAGGGGGAATAGAGTTCTTGATGGGCTGGAACTTTAACTTTGGGGCCCAAAATAAGCCAAAAAAGAAAAAAACAGATACAGATTTCTTTGATTGTGTTGATCCCTGTGTTCAGAGTGGCCTTCATCTTAGCCTCAGTTCTGGGCTTGATTGAGCACACTATAGGAAATTTGTGACGTCAGACCAGAATTTTCTTTTATTCTGTGAGGTGTTTTTGTAAGGCAGCATGCCCTTTCTTGAACACCCTGTGGGTGAATAACCTTACTAAGTTAGCTGCCAGTACTAGAACCTTCTAGGAAGAATTTTAACTTGTATGCTGCATTTGAAGCACTTTGACATGTACATTTAAAGTGACAGTTTTAACAGTAAAATGGTATTAAATTAATCACTGTGATACTTGAAAGTGTGATTCTGCATTTTAGGAAGATTAAGTAAATTTCTGACCTTCCTTTATTAATTATGTAACCCATGTGATTTATATATTTCAGTTTTCATCTTTGACAGTGGTACAAATGACTGACATTGGCAGGCAGTTACTTTAGGATACATGGTAAATCATGTTTGTCTTAACTTTTCCAGAGAAAGTGGCAATATGTGTACTCCTTCCTGGTGTGGAACCATGGGAATTTAAGTGGTTGGCTAGTTTGTTTCAGTGTCTACAGTGCAAAGTAAATGTAACCTTCCTTTTTAACTTTGATGCTAGTAATATGCTTTGCTCTTCAATAAACAAAGATGCAAAGGATAGTAATCTAGCTGAATTGTTTTTAAACAGGCGTTTGGTCTTTATTCGGTCAGATCTTAAATGAGTTAATATTTAGGGTAGTAAAAGGAGTTCTGCCATTTGTGGCCCTCTTAACAGGTATCCCAGGGGAGGGAGTTGCATTGCATTTGGTCAGAAAGCCTAGGTTTCTAGAATTGGAAAGTGACACGTGGGCTGATGTTAAAATATCTAGGAAAATCCATTTGGGCACAACAGGATTGTTGTGCTCTTTCACAGACCACTCACAATGTCTTAACCCTTGTCAGAATCAGCCTTAGAAAGCCATGCTGAGTCAGAGTGGTCCTGTTTGGATCATGACCATAGAACTCTCAATGCTGCATTGAAGTTGGAGTCGGGATTGAAGCCACAGGGACTTGCTCTGTGCTGTGGATGTCTTGTGTCAGTTTGGCTAAGGTATTCTCTTGAGTAGTGTCTGTGTGTAACAAACTTAGAACTGATTTCGGGTTTTTCTTAAAACGCCCAGTTCACCATGAATTTTAGATGCTGATGCCCTTGACAAGCACTTTTTAGTATCTAAAGGGTAAGTTCTCGACCTGGAACATGTTTACTTAGTTCTTAATTATACAATCAAAGTGTAAGAGGAACCTGTTTTAATTTTGCAACATCTGTGAATTCTACATTATAAATCTGTTTGAATTACTGTTATCATTCAGTATCAAAACTTGGAGTTTAATAACTACTAATTGAGACTGCCCATAATGTTAACATTTAAGGTCAGTTATTTTGTTTAAATAACGTGACCCATTAGAGCAGCCTTTCAGGAGACAGACCCAGCTATATGTACATATAACAGTTTGTTCATTTCAACATGTGCTGAGAAAGCAGAATTCAGTATTAGACTCCAAATTTCAATATATATTAATGTACCATTTCCTCTGCTGGGTAAATGAATAACTGCCAGCTGCCCTCCTGTCCCCATCTCCCCTCTGCCCCCAGTATAACAGATTAAATTTGTGGCCAATTGTAGAAAAAGAACTTGATACTTTACTGAGTCAGTTTTCATGCCCTGTGACTAAAATTAGGTATCAGGAATCCTGGCCAAATCAATTATTGAGCTGTTTTACTTGGTCCTGTTGCAGTTGGCTTTCTTCAGTATTCTGAAATAAGAGAATGGTTCCATTCCTTCTCAGGTACGTAGAGACAACACCACTTGAACAATTGCAATATATTTGCTGCAAGTAGAATATATTAGAGAGGAAGATGAAAAAGAGCATAAAATCTTATTTTCCTTTTCAGATAGTTAAATGAACATATTGGTAGTTGGTCTGTCTAGGACTTGCTGTGTTCGTAGTAAATAATGTACCATTTATTTTATCTGGTTATGTGTGGTGTGTGTATATATATATATTTAATATGTACACATATATTCTCTGTACATATGTATGGGTGATATATTTATATTGACATGCAGTCTGCTCTTGATTATCAGCAAAATATTAAGTCCTTATTAGACTGTTTCTTCATGTTGACTTCATCTGCATGTAGCCTGTCACTCTGTGATGCCTCTTCCTGGTCTGGAACCACAGTCTTTCCTATGTCATTCATGTGAATGACCAATCACATTCCCCTAGAAAGACCCTTTCAATATATCACTTTTCATTTCCCCTGCACTAGGAATTATGTGAGCCAGAAAGACAGCTTTTGAAGAAAGACCCTTTCAATATATCACTTTTCATTTCCCCTGCACTAGGAATTATGTGAACCAGAAAGACAGCTTTTGAGAAAGATGGCTGGTTTCCACCAGGATTAAGGCTTCTGGGTCTGAAAGAAGATGGGCCTGTTCCCAGCCAGAAGGCAGCTCATGGGCTTCATGAGGGTGGGGTAAGGGGGGAGAACTCTAGTCTTGTGGAAACAGGCTTTGCAACTTACTCAAATTACTTAGCTGGAATGTTTTGAAGTCTCAGATAATTTGATATACAATTAGAGTACAGTAATGCTTTTCTATGTAATTTGTGCATTATTGGTATTACTGTTCCCCATTGTTAGCCCAGGTAATCAAGACCTAATTGTTTCTTGTCACTGGATTCTGGAAGCCTTGCCTTTTCAACTGGATTTATGTTTATTTCTGCTGCTATGAAACCCTAATGCAGTAGGTTTTATTTTAAGATTGTTTAATTCTATTATTGATAAATATTTATTGTAATAAAAGTAAAGAGTAAATAATTTTTAAATCCTTTTAATTGTTTTCAGATTGTCTTTTTTGTTTTATCCTTGGTAGCCACAAAAGCGAAGGGAGCTCTGGGTGGGGGAAGTAGTGTCCAGCCACTCGTCTCAGAGAATCATTTTTTTTTTTTGTAGAGCAAAACAAACAAAATCAGTGTTTTTGAGAAAGATCAGCCTGGTTGCTTCTGGGTACTGTATAATTCTGTGACTTGCTTCAGAAAGCAGACCAAAAAAGAAGAATGCAAATAAATAAAATCAGAAGTGGAAGAGGAGACATAAGCACTGACCCCACAGAAATAAAGGAGTACCTGAAACTGTTGAGCTGCGCTCCAGTAGCCTTGACTATTGAAGAAGACTGTATAATAAGTATATAACTTTTACAGTGTGACTGTGTGATTGTGAAAACCTTGGTCTGTTGTATGTTGCAAAATTGCTTTTTCTCAGTCTTTCCTTTTTCTTTTCTTTTTTTTTGTCATGGGCAGGCTCTAGGAATCAAACCCAGGATTCCAACTTGGCAGGCAAGAATTCTTGCCTGAAAACTGAGCCACCATTGTACCACCCAGACTTTCCTTTTTTATAACATTGTTTTCTGACTTTGATGTCATATTTATCTTCCCTACCCAATATTTTGAAGGTATTTTTCCCATTAAAAAAAACTTTTCATTTTGAAGCAATTTCAAATGTTTAGGGCAGTAGCAAAACCAATACAAAACCATTTCAGAGAGGGAGTTTCCAAGATGGTGGCTTAGTGAGGTATAGGATTTTAGTTCTTCCTCCAGAGCAGCTAGTAAATAGCCAGGAACAGTACAGAACAACTGCTGGGGCCACATCAGTGACCAGACACACAGCGTACCCAGTCTGGACAAGCTGGACCAGTTGTGATCCCACCCAGAACTGTGAGTCCCCCAAGTCGCAGAGACTGATGTCCCTCTCCCACAGGCTGGTTCCCTGAGGGGAAAGGAAATAGGCTTTACTAGTAGCAGGGGCTTAGCTCCACCAGGCTCCAATGGCAGAATTAATTAACAAATTCTGACTACTGAAAATAGACCCCCAGCTCAGATAAACCTTGAATAAGAGGTAAAGGTACTAGGAATTTTTGCCCCAGCACAGAGGTGGCAGGGCTGACGGAAAAAACAAAACAAAACATTTTTTTTTTTTTGGATCAGACAGCACAAAATACTTTAAAAGAGCTGGACCCTAAAAAAAATGGGGGGTGGGCGGGCAGTGGTGGTGCAGGGGTAGAGTTCTTGCCTATCTTGCCAGAGACCCTGGTTCTTCCCGGTCTATTTTATTTTATATAAAAATAAAAATGATGGGGGGGGAGGCCCACATAGAACCTGGAGATACATAGAGCAATGTACCAATTTAAGCTCTTGATTAACAAACCCAAGGAATGGGGGTCCTGCTCTGAAAAGGATTTTTTTTTTTCTTTCTACTACTTAACAGTGCATTAGATAGAACTGCAAGGCTTCTCAGGCTCCAAATACTCCAGTTAAGGGTGGAATTAAGTTTGTCTGAGAGACAAGCTGGTCATGTGAAAGTAGTTAATTCCCTGGAGGCTATGCCTTCCCCAGGAGAGAGGTGAGGCCCAACTAAGGGGGAATCTCTCCCTCAAGGAATTCAGACCCTAGGGATTGGAAAATTGAAGCAGTTAAAGCCAGCCTACAATCTCTGATCCGTCTAAACCACGCCCCCAGCAAGGAGAGTCTGCTGAAATTAAAGGTTCTGCATCAATTTATGCTGGTGGGAAATGGCAGGCAGACAAACACCACAGACTGGGCAGGACAGGAAAGACCCAGAGTCTAGAAGCCTCATAGGAAAGTCAGTCAACCGACTGGGTCTCACCCTGAGGTGAGAAAACTGATGCAGGTGACGCTTTCCTCCTGAGAAGAAGCCAGTTTGGGAAAGTCTGGCTGGAGTCTATAATATCTAACTAGACCCTCCTAAAACAAACAAACAAAAAGGCTGCATATAGGCAAGGTAAGAAAAGAAGAAAAAGAACTGAAAAGTTCTGTCCTATGCTAGAGGTCTAGCAAAAGCTGAACTGAATGTCAAAGAACTGATAGAGAACAAAGCCATCCAGGAAGAAAATCCTAGGTAAAAGTGAAAACAATCTCCAGAGTAAACTAATTAAGGAAAGCAAATTCCTAGATGCCAGCAAAAAATAATGAATCATGCTAGGAAAATTGAAGATATGGCCCAGTCAAGGGAACAAACCAACAATTCAAATGAGATAAAGGAATTGAAACACTAATTCAGGATATATTTGAATAGACATGGAAAACCTCATCAAAAATCAAATTAATGAGTTGAGAGAGGATATAAAGAACACAAAGGGCGAACAAAAAGAAATCGAAAGTCTGAAAAAACTAATCATAGAACTTATGGGTATGAAAGGCACAGTAGAAGAGATGGAAAAAGAAAAAAACCCCATGGAAACCCACAACATTAGATTTGAAGAGGCAGAAGAAAGGATTAGTGAACTGGAGGATGGGACATGAGGACAGGACATCTGAAATCTGAAATGTGAAAGAAAATATAGAGAAAAGAATGGAAAAATAGCAGGGACTCAGGAAATTGAATGACAGCATGAAGTGCACAAATATGCATGTTGTGGATGTCCCAGGAGAAGAGAAAAGGAGAAAGACTAATAGAGGAAATTTCTCATCTCTTATGAAAGACATAAAATTACATATCCAGGAAGCACAGCATACCCCAGAGTATAATCAAATAGACATATTCCAAGAGACTTACATATCAGACTTCAGATGTCAAAGAGGAAGAGAGAATTTTGAAAGCAGCAAGAGAAAAGCAATCCATCACATACAAGGAAGCCTAATAAGACCATGTGTAGATTTCTCAGCAGAAACCATGGAGGCGAGAAGACAGTGATATGATATATTTAAATTCTAAAAGAGAAAAACTGCCAACCGAGAATTCTATATCTTGCAAAATGGTCCTTCAAAAATGAGAGGGAAATGAAAACATTTTCAGGCAAAAAAAAAAAAAAAATTGTGAGAATTTGTGACCAAGAGACTGGCTCTGATACTAAAGGAAGCACTAGAGGCAGATAGGAAAAAACAGGAGAGAGAGGTGGAGAGGAGTGTAGAAATGAAGACTATCAGTAAAGGTAAAAAGAGGGAAAAAAATAGATATGACATATAAAATTGAAAAGGCAAAATGTTAGAAGAAAGTACTGCCCTTACAGTAATAACATTGTTAATGGATTAAACTCACCAATCAAAAGACACAGACTGGCAGAATGGATTAAAAACAGGACCCATCTATATGCTGTCTACAGGAGACACATTTTAGACCCAAGGACAAACATAGGTTGAAAGTGAAAGGTTAGGAAAAGATACTTCCTGCAAACAACAGTCTAGAAAAGAGCAGAATAATATTTGACAAATTAGATTTCAAATGTAGAATGATTAAAAAAAGACAAAGACACTATATTAATAAAAGGAACAATTCAACAAGAAGACATAACAATCATAAACACTTATGCACTGAGCCAGAGTGCTCCAAAATACAAGAGGCAGATACTGAAAAGAGAAATAGACACCTCTACCATAATAGTTGGAGACTTCAATTCCCTGCTCTCATCAATGGGTAGAACATCTAGACAGAGGGTCAATAAAGAAACAGAGAATTTGATAATCCAATAAACAAACCAGACTTACAGACATTTATAGAACATTACACCCCACAGCAGCAGGATACACCTTTTTCTCTAGTGTTCATGGAACATTCTCAAAGATATAGACCTATGCTGGGTCAAAAAGCAAGTCTCAATACATTTAAAAAGATTGAAATCATAGAAAACACTTTCTTGGATTATAAGGAATGAAGTTGGAAATCAACAACAAGCAGAGGGCCAGAAAATTCACAAATATATGGAGGCTAAAAAAACACACTCTTAAACAACCAGTGGGTCAAGGAAGAAATTACAAGAGAAGTCAGTAAATATGTCAAGCAAATGAAAATGAAAACACAGCATACCAAAATTTATGGGATGCAGCAAAGGCCAAGTGCCAAGAGGGAAATTTATTGCCTTAAACAAAGGCAAAAATATGAAAAAAAAAAAAAAAAGAAAGCAAAAATCAAGGAATTAACTACTCACTAGAACTAGAGAAAGAACAGCAAACTAACCCCAAAGCAAACAAAAGGAAAGAAATAACAAGGATTAGAGCAGAAATAAATGAAATTGAGAACAATTGAGAAAATCAGCAAAACCAGAATCTCGTTCTTTGAGAAAATCAATAAAATTGATGGACCCTTAGCAAGGATGATAAAAAGAGAGGATGCAAATAAATAAAATCAGAAATGGAAGAGAAGACATAACTATTGACCTCACAGAAATAAAAGAGGTAATGAGAGGATACTATGAGCAACTTTATGCTAATAAACTAGACAATGTAGATGAAATGGGCAACTTCCTAGAAATGTATGAACAACCAACACTAACTTAAGAAGAAATAGATGACCTCAACTAACCAAACACAAGTGAAGAAATTGAATCAGTCATCAAGAAGTTCCCTCCAAAGAAAAGTCCAGAACCAGATGGCTTCACATGTGAGTTCTGCCAAACATTCAAGAAATAATTAGTACCAATCCTGCTCAAACTCTTCAGAAACATTGAAGTGAAGGGAAGGCTACCTAACTCATTCTAGGAAGCTAATATCAACCTCATACCAAAGCCAGACAGATACTACAAGAAAAGAATATTACAGACCAATCTCTCTAATGAATATAGATGCAAAAATCTTCAACAAAATTCTTGCAAATCGAATCCAGCAGCACATTAAAAGAATTATATACCATGACTGTGCTGGTTTGAAAGGACGTATGGAGCCTAGAAAAGCCATGTTTTAATCAAAATCCCATTTTGTAAAGGCAGGATAATCTCTATCCAATACTGTATGTTCGAAACTGTAATCAGATCATCTCCCTGGAGATGTGATTTAATCAACAGTGGTTGTTAAACTGGATTAGGTAGAGGCATGTCTTCACCCATTTGGGTGGGTCTTGATTAGTTTCTGGAGTCCTATAAAAGAGGAAACATTTTGGAGAATAAGAGATTCGGAGAGAGCAGACAATGCTGCAGCCCCACGAAGCAGAGTCTGTGAGCCAGTGACCTTTGGAAATGAAGGAGGAAAATGCCTCCCAGGGAGCTTCATGAAAGTGGAAGCCAGGAGAGAAAGCTAGCAGATGATGCCGTGTTTGCCATGTGCCCTTCCAGCTGAGAGAGAAGCCCTGACTGTTCACCATGTGCCTTCTCACTTGAGAGAGAGACCCTGAACTTCATCGGCCTTCTTGAATCAAGGTATCTTTCCCTGGATGGATGCCTTTGATTGGACATTTCTATAGACTTGTTTTAATTGGGACATTTTCTCGGCCTTAGAACTGTAAACTAGCAACTTATTAAATTCCTCTTTTTAAAAACCATTCTATTTCTGGTATATTGCATTCTGGCAGCTAGCAAACTAGAACAATAACCAAGTTGGATTTATCCCAGGTATGCAAGCATGGTTCAACATAAGGAATAATACACCATATCAACAATCAAAGCAGGAGAACCATATGATCATCTCGATTGATGCAGAAAATGCATTTGCAACATCCTTCTTGATGAAAACACTTCAAAGGATAGGAATAGAATGGAACTTCCTCAATATGGCAAAGAGAATATATGAAAAACTCATAGCTAACGTCATCCTCAATGGGGAAAGACTGAAAGCTTCCCCCCTAAGATCAGGAGCAAGACAAGGATGCCCACTGTCACCATTGTTATTCAACATCGTGTTGGAAGTTCTAGCCAGAGCAACTGGACAAGCAAGAAAAATACAAGCCATCAAAATTGGAAAGGAGGTAGTAAAACCCTCACTGTTTGCAGTTGATATGATACTATATGCTTAAAACCCTGAAAATCCACAGCAAAACTACTAGAGCTAATAAATGAGTACAGTGAAGTGGCAGGTTACAAGATCAACACTGAAAAATCTGTAGTGTTTCTCCAGAAGGGGGGAAAGGAGTGTAACTAATAAAGTTATCAGTGGCAGAGAGAATTCAGAGTCAAGAGGCTACTCTGGAGGTTGCTCTTATGCAAGCTTCAGTTAGACCTTGCTCCTTATCGTAACCCACCAATCCCCAACCAGGACCATTCCAGCCAATCCTAAGGAACACCTAGGGCAATTTATAAGATTCCACAAGGGTTCCAGGCACTAGAGTAACTTTCCAGAAACCTACAACCTCCAGATGGGTCCCTGGATCAGATAAGTCCTGAAACCTAGCCCAGCCTCTCCAGAACATCAGATAGTTCCATCTCCCTACCTCACATTAGTGACAGACCATTCCAGTATGAAAAATTTAGAATGGCCATAGCCCAAACACCCTTAAAAAGAGGGATGGAAAGATCAAAGGTGATGGTGGAGTTATAAAGAGAAGATAGGTTTTAACAAATGAATGTGAATGCTGAATCATTAAACTGATATCTCTTTTAGTCTCAAGTATTTTAGAGCAGCTAGAAATAAAAACCTAAAATTGTGGAATTGTAACCCATGTCAAACTCTGAAATATGTTCTACAACTAATTGTGTTGCTGTGCTTTGAAATTTATAACTTTTTGGTGTATGTTATTTTTCACAAAAATAGAAGGAAAAAAAGTTGATTGTGATGATAAAAAAAGTATTTAAACCGCCTAGTCTCCTATATTCTGGGGTAGCTAGAAGGAAAAATCCGAGAGGATTGTATGGTAGCCCATGGCAAACTCTGGGATATGTCCTGTAAATACTTGTTGAAGGGTGCTTTGAAAACTATTGCTTTTTTATTTCTTTGCTTTGTATATATGTTATACAGTAAAAATAGTTAAACAAACAAACAAAAAAGAATATTACCAACATGATCTTCAGGGTATAAAAAGCCCTAATCTAGACTCCATTTTATGCTCTCTAATCTAAATATTCTGTGTGCCTGTTGGTGATTCTTAGTCCAATAAAGGAAGTTTGTTCTGGTATAGCTTTTACAAAAAAAGGAGTACAGTAAGAGTGCATACCTGCCTTCTTTGGTCCACTTGTTTTGAGACAGTCTTTGGCTATGATGCGTATTCTTACTTCAGTGCTGGGACTATATTGTACCATTTTCCTGCAATAAAAAATAATTTACAAACATTGTTATTTTGGATCCTATAAATCTTCTATAGCAATTGAACTCCATCTAACTGTGACTCTTACTGCAGACTCTTAAATCATACGGTATAAACAGTTGTGTTCCTGCCTATTCATAGAATAGATCTGCATTATATCACAAATAAAATCAAACATAATTTCAAAATGAAAAAAAAAAATCAGTAGTGTTTCTATTTACTAGTAATGAGCAATCTGAGGAGGAAATCAAGAAAAAAATCCATTTACAGTTGCAACCAAAAGAATAAAATCCTTAGGAATAAATTTAGCTAAGGATACAAAAGACCTATACAAAGAAAACTACAAGAAATTGCTTAAAGAAATCACAGAAGACCTAAAAAAATGGACAATACCGTGTTTATGGATTGGAAGACTAAATATAGTTAAGATGTCAATTCTACCTAAATTAATTTATAGATTTAATGCAATACTAATTAAAATCCCAAAAACTTACTTTGCAGAAATTGAAAAACCAATAACCAAATTTACTTGGAAGGGTAGGGTGCCTCAAATAGCTAAAAATATCTTGAGATAGAAAAATGAATTCAGAGGCTTGCACTACCTTACTTCAAGGCATATTATGATGCTATAGTGGTCAAAACAGCGTGGTACTGATATAAAGGCAGTTTTACTGACCAATGGAATCAAATAGAGTATTCAGCTATAGACCCTCCCATCTATGAACAACTGATCTTTAATAAGGCAGTCAAGGCAACCGACCTGGGACAGAGCAGTCTCTTCAATAAATGGTGTTTGGAGAACTGGATATCCATATATGCAAAAGAATGAAAGAGGATCCATATCTCACACCTTATACAAAAATTAACTCAAAATGGATCAAAGACCTAAACATTAGAACCAAGACCATAAAACTTTTAGAATAAAATGTAGAGAAATATCTTATAAAACTTGTAATAGGAGGTAGTTTCCTAGATCTTACACTCGAAGCACAGCATTGAAGAAAGAAATAGATAAATGGGACCGCCTCAAAATTAAACACTTTTGTGAATCAAAGAACTTTTGTCAAGAAAGTAAAAAGGCAGCCTACGCAATGAGAGACAATATTTGGAAACCACATATCAGATAAGGGTCTAGTATCTAGAATGTATAAAGAGATTGTTCTACTCAACAACAAAAAGGCAACTCAATTAAAATATGGGCAAAAGACATTAACAGACACTTCTCAGAAGAGCAAATACAAATGGCTAAAAGGCACATGAAAAGATACTCAACTTCCCTGGTTATTCCGGAAATGCAAATCAAAACCACAATGAGATATCATCTCACACCTACTAGAATAGCCATTATCAAAACAACAGAAAACAAGTGCTGGAGAGGATGTGCAGAAAGAGGCACACTTATCCACTGTGGGTGGGAATGTCAAATGGTACAACAGCTTTGAAAGGCAGTTTGGTGGGTCCTCAGAAAGCTAAGTATAGAATTGCCATATAATTCAGCAATACCATAGCTAGGTATATATTCAGAAAACCTGAAGGCAAGGACATAAACAGACATTTTCACACCGGTATTTATAGCAGCCTTACTTACAATTGCCAAGAGATGGAAACAGCCCAAATGTCCATCAACAGATGAGTGGCTAAACAAGCTGTGATATATATACGATGGAATACTATGCAGCTGTAAGATAAAGTCATGAAGCATTTAGAAATGTGGATGGACCTTGGGGACATGATGCTGAGTGAAATTAGTTAGAAAAAAAAGAGCAAATACTGTATGGTCTCACTGATATGAACTAACATTAATAAGTGAACTTGGAGAATTTTGGTTAAGAACAGAGGCCGTCAGGAGATAGAAATACGGTAGAGATTGGGTAATTGGAGCTGAAGGGATACAGATTGTGCAACAGGACTGATTGTAAAAATTCAGAAATGGATAGCACAATGCTACCTAATTATACCACAATAATGTAAGTACACTGAATGAAGCTAAATGTGAGAATGATAGAGGGAAAAGGGCTTGGGGCAAATATGAAACCAGAAAGAAAAATAGACAATAAAAATCGAGATGGTATAATCTATCAATGCCTAGAGTGTACAATGATAGTGACTAAATGTACAAATTAAAAAATGTTTTTGCATGAGGAAAAACAATGTCAATATTGTAGGGTGTTGAAAATAAATGGTCATTTGTATTTTAAAACTTCAACTTCTGTGTGAGACTAAAGCAATAAATGTTAGGTACAAAATTTATATTTTGACTAGTGCATTTCCTAATTTAACTTATATGGACAGTTTAATTGAGCACCATAAGTACATGGAACCTTGAATAGGGCATGAGATTTTGTAGGTTTGTCCAGGTTAATGTGATGCCCTGATAAATCCCAGAGTGATTTCCACAGTGAATAAAGAAGTATTTGCAAAGTGCCCTTGGGGGAATGGGGAGAAAGGGAAGAAATTCAACTTCCCCATTTGGAGACTTCCTGATATTCTCACAAGCAATGAGGACAACCAAATCAATAGGCCGAGACCTCAAGCTTGGAATTTGCCCCTATGAAACTTATCCCCTCAAAGGACAGGCTAAGCCTACTTAAAATTAGGCATAAGAGTCGCCCCCAGAGAACTTCTTTTGTTGCTCAGATGTGGCCTCTCTCTCTCTCTCTCTCTCAGCCAACACGGCAAGTGAACTCACTGCCCACCCTACCCCCATTTTAACATGGGACATGACTCCCAGGGGTGTAAACCTCCCTGGCAACGTGGGACAGAAACCCTAGAATGAGCTGGGACTCAGTATCAAGGGATTGAGGAAACCTTTTTGACTAAAATGGGGAAGAGAGAAATGAGACAAAGTGTCAGTGACTGAGAGATTTCAGAGTCGAGAGGTGATCCTGAAGGTTATTCTTATGCGTTATATAGCTATCCCTTTTTAGTTTATGGTATATTGGAGTTGCTGGAGGGAAGTACCTGAAACTGTAGAGCTGTGTTCCAATAGACTTATTTCTTAAAGATGATTGTATAATGGTATAGCTTTCGCAGTGTGACTGTGTAACTGTGAAAACCTGGTGTATGGTGCTCCTTTTACCTAGAGTATGGACAGATGAGTAAAAAATATGGATAAGAAATAAACAAATGATAAGGGGAACAAAGGTTAAATTAAATTGAGTAGATTGAAATACTAGTCAATGAGAGGGAATGGTTAGGGTTATGGAACATATGAATTTTTCCTTTTTTCTTTCTTTTGCTGGACAGATGCAAATGTTTAAAAAAATGATTATGATGATGAATACACAACTATGATGATGTTGTGAGCCATTGATTGTATCCATGTCAAGAATGTTTGTATGTCAAGAATATTTATGTTTGTTGTTTACCATAAAAATACTAAGAAAAAAAAATCAGAGAACTCTAATATGTCCCTGTGCCAGTTTAAAAGGATTTATGTAACCTAAAAAAGCACTGTTTTAATCCTAAACAATCTTGTGAGAACAACGGCTTCTTCTAATTCCTATTCAGTAGTGTATGTTGAAAACTTTAATTAGATTATCTCCATGGAGATGTGACTCAATCAAGTGTGGGTATTAGGCTTAATTGGGTGGAGACATGTCTAATAACTAATGGAGGCATGTGGGCCTTGATTAGTTTACTGGGATACTATAAAAGAGGAGACAGTTTTTTGGGAGAATGTCTTTTGAGAACAACAAGAAATCCACAGCAGAGCCAAGCAAAGCCACGAGGCCGAGAGAACTACAGAGTCCACCAGCCACTAGTCTTTGTAGATTTTGAGAGAATGACAGGAGAACAAGGAGAATGCTGCAGAACCACGAAGCAGAGAGTCCATGAGCCAGCAACTTTTGGAGATGAAGAAGGAAAATGCCCCCAAGGAGCTTCATAAAGCAGAAAGCCTGGAGAGGAAGCTAGCAGATGCCATGTTTGCCATGTGCCCTTTCCACTTGACAGAGAAACCTTGAACTTCATCAGACTTCTTGAATCAAGGTATCTTTCCTGGATGCCTTAGAGTGGACATTTCTATAGACTTGATTTAACTGGGACATTTTCTCGGCCTTAGAACTATAAACTAGCAACTTATTAAATTCCCCTTTTTAAAAGACCTTCTGTTTCTGGTATATTGCATTCTGACAGCTAGCAAACTAGAACAGTCCTCTACCCAGAATTATCAACTTTTACCATTTACCACTTTGTTGGATCTGTATTTCTCTATCATCTATTTATCTATCTATCTTCTAAACATTTGAGGGTAGGTCGCAGATACCATTCTCCTCGAACACTTAATACTTCCATGTATATTTCCTAAGAACAAGGATATTTACTGTTGTAACCACATTAAGTACAGTTATCAAGTTCAAGAAATTCAACATTGAGATGAACCAAACTATATACATTCCATTTTTAAAAATTATCCCAATAATGCCCTTTTCCCTCCATTATTAGATATGGTCCAGGATCATGTATTGTGTTTAATTGCCATTATCTCTTTAATCTCTTTTTTTTTTTAATAAATTGTGGAAAAGTGTAGAACATAAAATTTCCCATCTCAGCCGCTCCCAAGCATTCAGTTCAGTGGTAGTAATGCCATTCACAATACTGTAGTACTTTCACCACCATCCATTACCAAAACTTTCCCTTTCCCCAAACAGAGACCCTATACTGATATTATGTGTTAACCTGCATTCCCCCTCTCCCCACCTCTGGGAGCCTATGTTCAACTTTCTCCCTAGGAATTTGCATATTCTAGTTATTTCATATCAGCTGAATGACAATATTCTTTTGTGCCTAACTTATTTCACTCAACCACAATGTCTTCAAGGTTATATTTGCCTATGTTTTCCTGGGGCTTTTATGGTTACACTTTTCCACACACAAATCTATAATCTAATTGGAATTTAATTTGGCCTAAGGAATCAAGATCTTGTCTCCTTCCCTCCAAAATTTGTCTCCAAATAATTAGTTGAATAGTCCACCTCTTTCCCCACTCATATCGAATGCTTTGCGTATGCTGGCAAGAGCCCTAGTTTTGGAGTTTGATGGCTTGGGTTCCACTCTGTTTATTACTGCCTGTGGATCTTGGGTATCCTCTTTCCCCACCTGTAAATTGGAGATGAAGTCTCAGGATTGTTTTAAGATAAGTCACAACTGTTTGTCAAGTACTCAGCATAGTGCTTGGCCCTGCCAGTTGTTATATATTTTAAATTCTACATAAGGCTCTGTCTCTGGATTTTTTATTCTGTTCCATTGATTTGTTAGTCTTTTCCATTTTTGTTCTCTATTATAGCTTTAAAACATATTGCAGAGCAATTCCTTCCTCCACATTTTTTTACAAGTGAACTGGCTATTCTTGCGTGTTCTTGTATCTGCACAAACTTTGGAATAATTTTTGTCTAGCCTTCCCTTCCCAACCATCTTTTAAAAATCCTATTAAATAAAGGAAATTGATATCCTTTTTATATTTTCTTTTTATCTGTGTAGACACTGTGGATTGGCTTGCTGAATCACCATTTCAGTTCCCTTTCAAACATGCTTTCTTGTATTTCAGAGACTTTAAATTAAAGCTGTGTTCCTTAGATTTTCTTGCAGCTAGAATTTAGACATGGTTTAGGTTCTATCCTATAGGTGTGCCTATGGGACATCTGTCCCATCTACTGTCATGGGGGGCAACAGCGGCAGTGTAGTTTTACAGTGGCAGTGGCAGTTTCTTAAAGAGGACTTATTCAGCACTCACATAATGTGCCAGATGCTGTTCTAAGTGCTTCACAGTTACAAACTTATTTAATTCTCCCAAATTATAGAATGAGTAGAGTACCCCAAATATCCACCTAACACCAAAACTTGTCTACTCTTTAAAAACCCTTGTCTAGAGATGCAAAAATTGAACATGATTTCGGCTGCTACCTGAATCTGTTCCCCAAATTGCAATTCTAAGAGCCCAAATAAATGCCTTTGTGGCCTTGTAGCTTAGTTTGTTATTTCTCAGTTGATGTTAAATGGTGTCAGAAATGGGATCAGAAGTGACCACCAACTTGTCTCCGGACTCACCATTGGATTAGAGCACAACCTGCAAGAGGCCCTTGAGTTCTGTTGTCTCCCCGATGGCCCTGGGTTCCTGTCAGTGGGTCCTTTTGGCTGCAAACCTCTCTCTCTTATTTTAAACCTTTTTATTGATATATATTCACATACTATGTAATCATCCAAAGTGTACAATCGATTGTTCACTATATCATCATATAGCTGGGCATTTATCATCACAGTTTTTTTTTTCTTCTTTGTGAAAAAATGGCACATATACAAAAAGCAATGAATTTCAAAGCAAGTTGCAACAAATAGTTGTAGAACAGATTTTGGAGTTTGGTATGAGTTACAATTCCAAAATTTTAGGTTTTCAGTTCTAGCTGCTCTAAGATACTGGAGACTAAAAGAAATATCAATATAATGATTCAGCATTCATATTCATTTGTTAAACCCTAGCTTTTCTGTATAATTCCATCATCACCTTTGATCTTTTTCCCACTCTTTAGGGATATTTGGGCTGTGCCCGTTCTAACTTTTTCATTCTGGAAGGGGCTGTTGATGATATGGGATAGGGGGATGGAACTAGTTGATGATCTGGAGAGACTGGCCTGTCTGCATTTCAGGACTTATCTGGTTCAGGGACCCATCTGGAGGTTACAGGCTTCTGGAAAGTTACCCTAGTGCCTGGAACCATGATAGAATCTTATATAATGCCCTGGGTGTTATTAAGCATCTGCAGGAATGGTTTCGTTTGGGGTTTGGCAAGCTATGATAGGTAATAATGTCTAACTGAAGCTTGTGTAAGAATGACCTCCAGAGTAGCCTCTCAACTCTATTTGAACTCTCTCAGCCACTAATACCTTATTATTTACACTTCTTTCCCCCCTTTTGGTCAGGATGGCATTGTTGATCCCATGGTGCCAGGGCCAGGCTCATCTTGGGAGTCATCTCCCAGGCCACTAGGGAGACTTTCACCCCTGGAAAACCTCACTCTTTTTGGTTGAGGTTTTATCCTTTCTTTAGGTGTCTCCTGGTAAAGAACACTTTGAACTTTGATTCTTTTGATTTGAACAGGTGGTAGTCCTTTTGTGTTTGCCCTTTTTGGTATACAAGGAAAAGTTTCTTTGTCTGGTGAGTACTCCAAAGGAACTTTTAAAATTCCCCAGTAACTTTGGTACTGAGCTCTTTTCAATGGAGTAACACCTCCCTAACCATCAATTTGACCTATGCTCTGACTGTGAGCAATCAAGTAATTATTTTGGTGGGCACAGGGCAGGTATTTAAATGCTATTAGAGCATCTGCCATCTTTTGATGAGAAGCTTTGGCTGCAAACAAGAAGACTCACGTGAAAGGAGAAGGTGGTCACAGATGGCTAGACCAACAAAGGTCACCTGCCACCTTCAAGAACATTTCTCTGCAAGTAGGAACACCAGGTTGCAGGTCAGACAACTGAAGCATAGGCTGTCTGCTAGGTACAATGAGTATCCTGTAAAAGGCACATAGTAAAACATCATACTTGCCCCAAACCAGACAATTCCTCCCACTTTTAGGATTTCGAACTGTTCACAGTCACAATTAACTAAAAGAAAGGGTTACAATCCATCTAAGGACTCTAATGGTTTACCACTCTCTACCAGACCAGCTGGTTTCATGTGAAAAATTATGGTACTGTCTCATGTAAAATCTTATCCCAGTGGACCTGGCACACTAGAGAAAATCTTGAATTATAATGGCCACAGTGGGGACCTTTTGATAAGTCTAAATTGGTATATTTGCAGGCCTAACTAAAAAATAGAAGCTCTAAAATCAAGCAACCCAAATGAGATACTTATTTTAACTGGCACTTGGAAGCTTCCAAATGTATAACTACTTCTAAAATTGATTCTCTTCAAGAAACAAATAATTAACAAAGACTTATCTAAGCACAATATCGTACTTCAAAAATTATGTGGAACTCCTGACTCTGTCTATTCTAACCCTTTTTTTTCTTTTTAACTTTTTTTCATTAGGAAATATAACATATACATACACACACACACACACACAAAAGAACCCAATAAATTTCAGAGTACATTTTAACAAGTAGTTATAGAACTGATTTTGAAGTTAGGCATGGGTTATAGTTCATGATTTTCGTTTTTTTCTTCTAGTGGCTCTAAGACACTGGGGACCAAAAGGAATATTAATATAATGATTCAGCAGTTATATCTATTTGTTAAATCCTATCTTTTCTGTTATACTCTTCTTATTTTTCTTTTTTTGCGAAAAATAGCATATATACAAAAAAGTGATACATTTCAAAGTACATCGCAACAATTAGTTGAACAGATTTTAGAATTTGGTATGGGTTACAATTCCACAATTTTAGGTTTTTACTTCTTGCTGCTCGAAGATACTGGAGACTAAAAGAAATATCAATATAATGATTCAGCAACCATACTCATTTGTTAAACCCTACCTTCTCTGTATAGCTCCACCATCACCTCTGACCCTTCTTCCACTCTCTAGGGGTATCTGCGCGGTGCCCATTCTAACTTTCTCATTTTGGAAGGGGCTGTGGATAATATGGGATGGGGGCCGGAACTAGTTAATGTTCTGGAGAGGCTGGCCACTGAGCCACCGTTGCCTGCCCAATACATTTTGATTATCTGCTTAATTTACTCTGGGATGTATCCAGACATTACATTAAGCTGTATGGATTAAAGGCTCTCATTCTTGTGCTGGGTTCTCTGTGTTTGGATTGTTTAAATGATCTATCCAGACAGATCAAGTTAGATTATATGTGCTACAGAAAATTTAGGTTCTCAACAAAATAAACATTTCTTCCTTTGGTCTCAAAGAGTAGGTGAAGTTCTAAAACACAGACAATATCTTCCTTACCCCTGTATTCTGAATTAATCCTGAACTGACGGGCTTTCTTCTTATCTCTAAATACCAGGTTGTATATATATAAACAGCCTCTCAAAATCCAGAAATAACAATTACTGCTCCGGACTATACATGACTGCTATAAGAGCTTACAGTCTAGGCCCCTCTTTTCTTATAAGTATTTTTCTAAATGAGATCATACAATATTTGCTCTTTTGTTTCTGGCTTATTTTGCCCCAATGTCCCACAGGTTCATTCACATTGTTGCTTGCCTCACAACTTCATTCCTTTTTGCAGCAGCACAATATTCGAGCATATGTATACACCATCGTTTGCCAATCTACTTCTCAGTCAGTGCATCTTTCAGCCACCTCCATCTACTGAGCCTCATGTATGACGTCCAAGGTCAATAGCCCATCAACACTCTCAATTTTAGATAATTTCATTGTTCCAAAGAGAAAGCTAACCAGTAAACACACCTTCATCAAACAGAAAATCCAAACCTCCCCCTAACTCTTGTCCCTCTCCCCATTATGTACCCCTGGTATTGCTGTGGTACTGTCTAACCCTCTTTTACACCCCTCCTGACCTCTTCTATATCCTAGCTTAGCTAACTCCCCTTCTATAGCGATACGATTTCCCAAATTCCACTGAAGACCCACTAGGTTTTGCAAAATAATTCAATCTTATTCAGTCTTATAAGCCTGGATACTCAGAACTTTACCAGGTAGCTCACATGACTGCTGGGGAAAGGCATGCCAAAATCTGGCTAGACGAAGCTAATTGGAAAAATCCCTTAAATTACTTTTCAGTAGAAAAGCTACTAAGAAACTGAAGCATTTAAGCAAGTTATGGGACTTCATGAGGTCATAAGGTCATACCTGAAGTTTTTTCCCCCAAAGTAATGATTGGAAATAAACTCAACAGTGTACCCAGAAACTCGACTAGTCCATATATGAATATTATAAAAGGCTCAACAACAACAACAAAAACATTTAAACAATTCTCAGATCTTGACCATATTAACTCTGAAACCTCAGCCCAATTTAATTCTACTTTTATTAACGGCCTTTCAGAAGAACTAAGCACCACGCTAAAACATAAAGAATGGAAATGGGCCACCCTGGAACCTAATGATTTAGTAAATCTTTAACAAGGTTGAGAAAAAGAAATCCTCTCAAGCCAAAACAGTGCAAATACAATGAGCATAAACCATGAGTTTCCAATTACAGTAGCTAAATAAGCCCCTGATAAACGCTTTAGTCACTAAGGTTCAGAATACTTGTAATTACTGTAAATAACCTGGACATTGGAAAAGTGACTGCTCTAAACTACCTAAAAACAGTCTAATGTTCTTTGCCTTCGAGGAATTCAAGGTGACTTTCAATGTGGTTGCCAGGGCCGCCCTGGGAAATGGCAGAGGCTTTTCCAATTTTCCACATTTATATCTTTAGGCGATATAGATCTGATAATTGGAAACAAGTATATAGGCTCTAATAGATTCTGGGGCCACCCTCTGTCCCTACAAGGCACTCCGTTTTTATTAGTCCCATCTGCCCCAAATCTTGGAAGGGTTTCCTTGGATTATTCCAAGCATACATCTTTCTCCCAAAAGGTAGAAATTAATTTGGAACTCTTAGAACAAGATTCAACAGACCAGTATAAGGAATTAAGTCCATTAAATATTCCTGTCCTTTCAGTAGTAGAAATACAATTTAAACACCACCTCCTTTTAAATCCTGATCCAACCCATTTCTGGTCCCCATGGCCTACTGATATGGGCCACGTTCTTTCTGCCCCATCTATCCTTGACCCCAGGCCTCCTCTGAGACCTTAACTGAATCCAAAGTTTTCCAACTTTCCCTCCTCCCAAAACCAAACATCAATTACCCAGATTTTTTAGGCCTTGTAGGATATTGTAGAAATTGGAGTCCTAATTTTCTTTGATGGCTCGACCTTTACATGCCTTGCTTAAATTTAAGCAAATTGAACCCTTTCTTGGGATGAAACTAGTCAAAATTCCTTCAGGGAAATAAAGCACAGTTTGCTGCACTTCCACCCTCGTGTTGGGCTTCTAGGTTCTTGGGCTTCTAGGTTCTTGGCTATGCCGTGAGAAGGAATTCAAGGGCACAGCACAGATTAAGCAAGGAGGTAGGAAATGTATTTAGTACACACATGATGTATCAGTTTGTTAAGCTGCCGGAATGCAACATACCAGAAATGGAATGGTTTTTAAAAGGGAATTGATTAAGTTGCAAGTTTACAGTTCTAAGGCCATAAATATGTCCTAACTAAGGCATGCAGAGAAAGATATCTTGACTCAAGGAAGGGTGATCTGGGATGGGACGTGGCTGGCGTCTCCTGGTCCTTGTTCCCGGTTCTGTTGCTTCCAGCTACTGATGCCAGTGGTTTCCTCTTTAAGCATCTGTGGGTCTTCACTTAGCTCCTCCAGGACAAAACTGGCATAACTGGGTTATGCCATGTCAAGCATAACCCAAGGCTCCTCTAGGTTGATGGCCAGATGTAAGTCAGCGGAGCCATATGTGGCCTTGGGCACCCTCAGTCCTCTTCACCTGCTGCAAGCGGGGCTCTGGGGCTGTCCCACCCGCCATCCCCCCTCCCCAGGAGACGGTACACTCCCAGATCCAATGCTCATGTTGGTGGCATCTGGGGTAAGGTCCTGGTGAGTCCCAAGATTGAAGGTTGTTTTGAGGCTCCTGGCATTCTCTCTGGCAGTAGCCCTCTGAGCCACAGGTGAAGTGAGGCCCTTGAGGCTTGGCACCACGATTCAGGTGACCTCCAGGGGACAGGGTGCTGCTAACAGCAACTGTAGTAAGCTGGGTTTGTCTTCTTGCCTTTTGCTTACCTCTCTTTGCCTTGTCCTCCTCCTCAGCCTTGTCCTGATGAAAACAGCATTAGTGGGAGTTTGTGGACCCATGGAGAGATATCTTTTTCTTTTGGGCTTGACTGCTCTCTGGAATTTGCCCTTTGCTTATTGGCCAGTAATCGCTCTAATTCTAACCCTGCCTCACTAGGATACCCTAATTACAATTACCCTTTTTTCTTGTCCATAAATGAGATGGGAACCCCTTAGGTTTCCTTGCACGAAACACAGAAACCAACATAAACCTCCAGGATATTACAGCCAGCAATTGGATGCCATAGCCGAGGTACTCTCCTCTCCCCTTGCACATGGTCCCTTGCTGCAGTGGGGAAACTTTAAGAATCAACTGAAGAATTAATTATGGGATATCCCTTAACTATTTATGTCCCTCATTCTATTGAAGCTCCTTTTTAATTCACATCACATTAACACTTCTCTACCAAAAGATTAACTTACAGTATTCTCTTACTTTCTCCTCCCCATGTCTCTTTCATTTGTTGTCACAACTTTACTGTCTACTATGTCTGACAAAACTCCTCTGGACTGCATAGCTGAATGGACTAATTATTAAAATAGAATTTTCAATATTAAAGTTACTGCTAAAATCTATTTCTAATAAAACAGATTTACAAGAAATGCTAATTAATAACACAGATGTTATCTGGTATACAGAAGGCGCCCACCTTAAAGATAGCTCAGTAATTCATCAGTTTGGAGATGCTATTATCTCTCAGCAAGAAACAAAAGATCCTACCTGAGCCCAGCCGGCTGAACTTTTGACCCTCACAAGAACCTGTCTACTTGCAGAAGAAAAAACAGCAAATTTAGACACTGATAACTACGTGCTTTTG